>NC_060079.1:61436666-63977500 GCF_922984935.1 Meles meles | reverse complement strand
ACCCTTTATTAAGACTTCCTCATTTGTCCATTTATTTATTTAATTATTTATTGAACTAATCACTGTACTAGATGATGAAGGATATATATGTTTTTAAATAATATCACCTGTCTTATTGGACCTTATATAACATGTGTAACATATATATGACTTAAGTAAACTGTAAAAGATATGTAACACTATTAAATGTTACAAATGCTATAAAGAAAAATAGTACAGTGCTATAGCTTCTTTTTCTTTTGAAAATCCTGATTTTGAGTATTCGTGTCAATCTGCCTACAGGAACTTGAAGACAGGTTATTTAACTGTGCTTTTATTTCTTCCTCAGAATATGATTGTCATTAATGGAAGAAAAACCCAACCTTATTGTACAAACGCTTTCAGATGTAAATATCCCAAAAATGTGGAAAATATTTTGAACTATTTGATTTACTTTTTATACTATAAGTGTTAAATTTTAAATATATATATATATTTTTTGAATAAGTAATTAGGTTAGAACAGAGGAAAATGGAGGCAGGGACACTGCTCTGCACCCAGAATATTGGATGCACAGGTAATTATATGTAATGCCTTCCATGATGAATTCTATTAACCAGTAAATTAGAAAAGTTTACTAGTTACAAACTGAAAATAGAATCACAGAGCCAAAAATCACATGTGTGATATGAGGAAAAATGAGACAGAATACTAAAATCTAATATGAAAAGCAGGGAAGTAAAAGGTATCAAATATTACAATTACACTACAGGAAATGTGACATTTAAAGAGGTCAAAGAGCAGGATATTAGTAGTAGAATTACTGGAAAGATTAAATATTTTATCTTGAAATTGGAATGGTTGAGTTCAGAATTTATGAATTGTTCAATTTAGTTTGATAATAAATTTTCATGTGCTTGCTTTGGCAGCACATATACGAAAATTGATAATAAAATTTCCAGTTCTTACAAAATTGAGCCCTGGATTAGATTCCTTGAGATTTTTGTGTTTTGAAGGTGGATATTTTCATCTGATTCTTGTGTATTTTGCTTTAAATTGAGAGTCATGTTCCTGCAATATTTATTCAAAACGAGTTTTTGAGCTTCCTATATTATCATAATTATATTTATATATGTTCATTATATAATAAATACATTTATGAATACTTAGGAAAATGGGAATCATTTGAAAATCATTGACCTTAAATATGGAAATAAATAAATTGATATTTATTAAAATATACTGAATAATTAAATGCCTTTCACCTTTCTAGCTTTATCATTTTCTTAACTTTTAATGTCTGATTGTAGCCTGCTTATGCAGGTCTCATTCCATCGGATCAGTGGAACCATCTTCCTGATTATACTACCCATTGTGGAATCTGATCTCAGTTTAAGTTGGCTGTCCTTTATAGTTGACACCTGTTTCACATGGATTTTATTTCTCACAAATCCTGAAGAATGTCTTTTTGATATCAGGGTATAGTTTCCTGTTGCAGCTGTCTAATTTGTCTAAAAATTACAAATTCTCTATAATTCCCTTTGTTTTTAAGCTTATTTTACCTCTCTGTGATATTCATGCTATTGACAGCTGCCTCCATTTGAAACTCCTTTTTCTAGTGGATTCCATGTGCCATTCCTCTCCCAGTTCTACTTTTCTGACAAGCTCTTTTGCTGGAAATTTACATTCCTCTACTGCTTCTTAAATAATTATTTAAAAATTTTATCTTTGACCCCTTCTTGTTTCATTCTTCACATATAGTCAGGATAAATTATCAATGCTTGCTTTCATTTGCCACAGATATTTCTACAATTCTCAAATTTAAAAGAACTGCCTAGAAATTTATGTTGGATACCACAATAAAATCTCACTTCCATTTACCTCCACTTAAATGTACTAACAACACTTCAAATACAGACAAATTTAAACTAAACTCTTCTCCAGTGTTGCTTTTATAAATTAAACTGCACGTACCTTACTTTTAACTCAATAAATTGTGCTGCCAGGTCTAAAAATTTCAGAGATAGAAATTAATTTTAATATGAATATCTCTTAACTCTTATAGCCATTTACTCCCTTGTCTTATAAATGATTAATTATTAGCCCCTTCTCTTCTCTCTATTCTCTCAAAACTATTGTAACTTGGATTTTCATACTTGAAAGCAGAGCTTGGACTCTCCCCTTCATTTTGTATTAGCATACTGAGATCTCATATTGGCAGAATAGAAGATCAGAACTAGAAGAAGCAAGAGACCCTATTACATAGTGACTTACTGAACAAGTTAGTTTTTCTTCCTTTTATGTTAATATACTGAAGTGGGTGGCCCTCGTCAGCAAGTCAGCCTGATTCCTTCCAAATTTCCTTTCATCACTCCTTAAGATCTGTCATTATCTACACTGTGAGAACTTTTGTCCTTAACAAACTCTCTTATAAACTCTCAAAGTCCAAAATATTTAGTAATTTTCTATAAATCACAGTGCAACTGTCAATATTTTGTATATTATACTAGTACTTTACGTCATCTTTGCCTTCAAATCAAGCATAAGCCTATCTCTCCACTTAAATTCACAGTTCAGAAACTCTGAAATATGTATGATAACATAAATGACCAAGTCCTTTTCCTTCTCCTCCTTCTCCTCCGTCCCCTCCTCCTCCTCCATCTTCTCCTCCTCCTTCTTCATCTTTCCTCTTCCTCCTCCATCTCCTCCTCATAATTATTTTTTCTTTTTTCCTTAATGGTAAACACATTCTAGAATATATTCTCCACTTTGCAAGATCTTACATATATAAACATCTCTCAAGTTTTAGCTTTTTAAATATTTCTTCAAGAAGAATTGGGACACCTAAACTTTCATTACAATTTATATGCAGTTTAATGATAATTATATTTAATAATTATTACTCACTTGCAGTAGGCTATAAATATATTGCTATCAGGATCCATCTCTGTTCATATTGATAATTTATGCTCAATAGTCATTTCTAAATTAATGATTTATAAATTATGTTATCTAAAACTATTTAAATCAATAAAATATAATTGCATTGAGAAAAGAACATTTTTAAGTCTGGATGTTATACAGCTTTGGAATTACGCATGAAAACTTTAAGACTACAATATACCAACATATGCAAACTCATATAATGGTTGACATTACTATTAATAATATTTAGAGGTAAAACTTTTTAATGTGAGGAATTTTATGTTGAATCATATTTTCAAATTAAATTATGTTTAGTAATTTTAGATTTTTTTCTTATATAGACTACTTATTTACATTTACAAGTGAGATTCCCAGCATTATTTATAAGAATTGTGCTATTTTGCAACTTTATGTATTTTAATATACAGCTCTTTCAAGTACACAAATGGGCAAACTAGTTGCATGACCTTGCACATGCATTTAAAATAATAGCAATAATAAAGTGTACAACACAATCTCATCTTGCTGGTACTATTCATTGATTCCATATATCTTCTATTGTTTCGGATATTTTGCATAATTTCTGGATGGGAGAGATCTACATGAAGGTGCATTTCCAAGCAACCTGAACAAGTCATTAATTCTTCCTTATGATTAAAAGTGTTATCATCCCTTCCTGTGCAGTTGTCTACTACTGTGATCATTGAAAACTGTATTTGCTGTCAGCAGGCTCAATGGCTGACACTAAGTATATAAATCAGAGAATTGTCAGATTTATCAATGTCTAAGTATGAATTTCTACTGAGTATGTCTGAAATATAATCTAAGTAATGAGCTGCCCCCCAAAATAAGAAAATAAAATACAATTAGAAGAAACGCATTATTCAACTGAGGATGAGTCTAGGGAAGTTTCCTGAGTAGATGAAGTTTTATAAAGGATTTTAATGTAGGAAATGAGTTTGAATGATACAAATTTCAACCAAATTTCCATCTCCTTATTAAGTTTCTGTTTAAAACTTCTACTACTTGCTACTTGTTTCGGAATTACCCCCATCCAGAAAGATCTTAAAACGTATCTAGTTGGACTATAAAACTCAAAGTAATTTGTCCTTAAATTTTCTTTGAACAGAGAACAGCACTTCTACTACTATTGCTAACACCACTGCCTCCCTCACATTGTTTTCATTATATGTGAACTATTACTTTTACTCTGCCACCCCAAGAAGGAAAATGCTTCAATATATCATGCAAAGCAATATGGCTTTAATTAATTAAGGTAACATATGTGGCATTAATTTAATCTCTAATTATACAATGTAATAGTTTTCCTATTTTACTGTGGCTCAGATGGTTTAAATAATCTTGCCAGGATCACACAGCTAATGAGTGAATAATTTAGAATTCAAATCCATAACTGCATGTTTTTAAGCCCACATTAGTTTCATTAATCATAATCTCAAAATTGTAACCATCATAAGGTCTATTACATTAGGCCCACCACTAAGAACATTTAACAGATTTCCATAGAATATATGTATGACAAAATCTAAATTATCTGATCTAGAGATTCAATGTGTGTCCCATCAAAGTCTTAGAAAATTATCTTTGAATATCAACAACCTGATTCTAGAAATTATATGGAAAGGGAAAAGACCTGAAACATTCCAAACAATACTGAAAAAGACTGACCAATACTTAACTTCAAGACTTACTATAAAGCTACAGTGATCTAGACAGTGTTGTCTTGGTGGAAGAGTAAAGAAATAGGTCAACAGAACAGATTGGAAAACCCAACATTATTATGTCCGCTAGGTCTCTGAGAATTGTAATCTAACAGATATAGGATTCTTAATCTTATTTTTGTCTCCTTTATGTCTAGGAGACATTTCCATGCAGAGTTGACCATTTGGAATTTACATTTACAGCTTTATTTTGTTATACATACACAGAATTATATTAAAGAGCCATACTAAAGTTTATAAATAGTCAAAGTAAATAAAAATCCTTTCAAGGCATTTACATATTGCCTATAGATTAAGATATTTGCTTTTCCTGTCTGACACTACTTAGTTAGGCCAAAGCACCAAATTATTAAACCCCTCTGATTTCAGATTTCCTATGCCTTTAATGATAGTACCTTAGTAATTCTTGAATTCTGCATTTAGCATGGCAAATGTGAAACTAGCTCAAAGTTTCCTGACATGAACAGTAGGAAAACAATTGGTAGGGCAGCCAGTTGAAACCAAGGCTGACACAGAAGTCATAGTGGGACTCCTAGGTCAATACCTATACATCTCCCCTTATAACTTGCATTAATCATGTTACATCCTGGAAAAGATGAGAAGATACAGTGGAAATGCTCAGAATTATTCTACAATTCTACTCTATTATGTCAGAATGCATCAAAGTTATTAACTGATTATTGAACTATAGTAGTAGTGAAATACAACTACAAAAATTGCTTTTCTCCTTCCATTTAATAATGTGTTTCATTCTTTCCATCCAAATCTCTTAAAGAGTCTTCTACAAAAGGTAAAACAACAGGCATGGTGAATTTACAACAGCCATCGTATGGTTGTATACATAGATAAAAATGTATGGAAAATTAATTAAAATAAATATGTTCATTTAGAAAAGGCAATACATTATCAAATTTTTCAATTTCATTTAGCTACACATATACCATTTGTAGAAAATAATTGCATATACTAAAATACAAAATTAATAACATTTTTTATATCAGCAACAAACAAAAATTTGAGAAATTTAAGAAAATACTGTTCACAACCAGACCTAAATGTCAAATAACATTAAAAACATTTAGAGATGGTGAGAAAAACTTTGTAAACTCTGAAAGATTAAGGAAAAAATTATGGTAAACATATATAAATGGAATTCTGTTATGAATTTTAATGATTAGTAATTTAAAGATTTAATTTTTGCCTGTATTAGTTTACAGCTTTTGTGTCATCCCAATCAAAATCCTACAAGTGTTATGTATTTGCATGTATAAGCATGTATGTATGTCTGAAACTAGACAAACCAAATCCAAAATTTATATGGAAGTATAAAGGATCAAAAGTAGCAAGACTGGCATGCTGGAAGGACGAATCTAATGGGAAGTAGCTCTTATCTCAGAGTTGCAGAAATTAACAATAAGGAAATCTGATTAATGAAATAGCAGAAAGGGAACAGAAAGTGACCAATACATAAGGGAACAGAAAGTGACCAATACATACATGTTTGCTTAACTGATGGGGAAAAAAATGGCATTGCAGAGTAGTAAAGAAAGAACACTGTTTTCAATAAGTAACTTTAGTCCAATTAACTACTATAGAGAGAAAAAAAAATTTAATTTGCTAATTCTCAAATTATATTTAAAGTTAAGTTCCCTGTAAAGGGAGGAGTAAAAGCAAAAACAAACAAACAAGCAAACAAACAAAAAACTCTAAGAGGGTAATAGGAAATATAGCTCTGGCTACTGAGTTTTAGAATGGAGGAGATATGGCAATATCTATTCATTGTTGGTGGGAATGTAAGTTGGTCAACTATGGCAATAGATGTGACAGTATCCACTAAAGTTTGACTTACACAACTTCAGTGAAAAACCACTTCTACTAGATGTGTGTTTAATTATGATGTATGTACTTCATGTACAAAAATATTTATAGCAGCATCAAATCAGAAATCACATAAATGTCCATTAACACTGAAGTATAACAAAAGTTTGAAGAAAAATACAGCAATACAAATGGACAGATGATGTCTACATCCAACGATATGGTTAAATATCATAAATGTCAAGTTTTGCAAGAAATCCCAGAACACCAAATATATTAATCCATTTATATGAAGTCCCCAAATAGCCAAAATGAAATTCTACTAGTAGAAAACAGAATTCTGCCTCTTTATGAGAAAGAAAGAATGAAGTGTTATGAAGAGGCATGTGTATTGGAAAATACCAAAATAAATTATTTTACTAGGTTTGGGAATGGTTATATATAACTACTATTGAATAATTCATTGCATTGTAGAATGTTGTCCTGTGTACTTTTACTATATATACTTTACAATAAGCAGTTTAAATAATTAAAAGAATTTATTTTTTTCTAAAAATATGATTGTTCAGATTTAGTTATTTTATTGTCTAACTTTCCTGTACCAATACAATTTCTAATTATTTTCCAGGTGTTCAAAGTTTCCTGTACCTATTTATTCCATATATTTTCTCCCTAAATGCTACACTGTGCAACCCTCTTGCACTATGTTTCATTTTATTTAAATATATTATTGATTTATTTGTCAGAAAGAGAGAGAGCATGTGAGCATAAGCAGGGGGAAGCAGCAGGCAGAAGGAGAAGCAGGCTCCCCACTGAGCAAGGAACTCAATGCTGAATGTGATCCCAGGAGCCTGGGATCATGACCTGAGCCAAAGGCCAGATTCTTAACCAACTGAGCCAGCCAGGCCTCCCCTAAATTGCATTTTATAAACAAAGAGTACTTCAGCTTGGCTTGTGTTTGTTTGTTTGTTTTTTCCCTTGTCAAAGTGGCATCCCTTAAATTTCCCTTCTAGTATCTTCTCATGGCCCTTTTCATCACTATCCATTATTTCTATTTTAACACTGTTAGCTCTTATATGTGACATTCTATTTTTTTCCATTTTATTTATTTTTTCAGTGTAACAGTATTCATTCTTTTTGCACAACACCCAGTGCTCCATGCAAAACGTGCCCTCCCCATTACCCACCACCTGTTCCCCCAACCTCCCACCCATGACCCTTCAAAACCCTCAGGTTGTTTTTCAGAGTCCATAGTCTCTTATGGTTCGCCTCCCCTTCCAAATTTTTTTTTTTTTAATAAACATATAATGTATTTTTATCCCCAGGGGTACAGGTCTGTGAATCGCCAGGTTTACACACTTCACAGCACTCACGATAGCACTTACCCTCCCCAATGTCCATAGCCCCCTCCCCCTCTCCCAATCCCACCTCCCCCCAGCAACCCCCAGTTTGTTTTGTGAGATTAAGAGTCATTTATGGTTTGTCTCCCTCCCAATCCCATCTTGTTTCATTTATTCTTCTCCTATCCCCCTAACCCCCCATGTTGCTTCTCCATGTCCTCATATCAGGGAGATCATATGATAGTTGTCTTTCTCCGATTGACTTATGCCAAACTATGGAAAGAACCTAGATGTCCATCAACAGATGAATGGATCAAGAAGATGTGGTATATATACACAATGGAATACTATGCAGCCATCAAAAGAAATGAAATCTTGCCATTTGCGACGACGTGGATGGAACTAGAGCGTATCATGCTTAGTGACATTCTATTTTTGTGACTCATTTTTTCCAACAAGTCTTCAAGACAGTTATCACATATTAATCTCATTGTTTCACTATATAATTTTGTTTACAAAACATGTATTCATATATGTTTTGAAAGTTCTTTCTGAAATGAATACATATACATAAATTTTTCACTGCAATTCTGTGTATCTTGTGTTTTCTATCATTATCAACGAAATAAATTCTTGCAAATTGGAGACTGACTTGGAAAATCGAGTAACTTTGTTTATTCTGAGCTCTCTGCAAAATACATAAACAATTTATGAGTAATGGGTATTTGACTTCATAGATTGCCATGCATGATCAGTATAGACTATAAAATTATTAGTACATGAGTATTAACTTTCTCAAGTTGTAGGTATTAACATATATGATCCATTATCCACTTTAATATATTTAGTGAGAGGGTATGTGGTAGATTTAGATTTTGTGTTTTGGCAAATGGTTTTTTCTAGCTGAAATCTAATTCCATTTATTCAATTTTTTTGTAAAGCAGCATGTCGTTTTTTCAAGCATGTTTTCTTTATCATGAAAAGTATCATGGAGTTTTCCTTAAAAAATGTTTCTTGGAAATTAACACTGATCACAGAGAATAAAAGATTACCCTAGCATATGACAAATTATAGTTAAGTGTCTGAGTACTTTTGGCAACCATATATTAGTCATCTCAGTATGTTATTAGTTCCTCAAATATTCCATGCATATGTTTTAAGAGGCAGTAGGATTGTAGAAATATTATTTAATTTATATCAAGGTTAAGTAATCCAAAATATACTCTCAGAAAACATAATTAAATGGTGGCTTATATTATTGCCTTAACATATAAATAGAACAAAATGAAGTCAAATGAACAGAGAATAAACATATGAATGGTTAATGAAAACCCATTTGTATTCTGAAGAGTAATAATTTATAATAAGTTATGATTTTGAAATAGATTTATGGTATAGAAGCATTTAACATTTCTTATTGACATCATGACATATTAAATATCTTTGAAACTATTATAAACATTGAATGAGAAATAAGTCCTGCCCAAGGAGAGTGTAAACACTATTTCTCATACTTAGAGAATCAAATGAGAACAAGTTAAGGCCAAGAAATCTAGGTATTGTTAGCTGGCCATTTTATGATGATTTTATTCATTAAATGATCTAAAGTAAGTATAAGAAATATAGTCTCCCAATTCCCTGTCTACCATTAATACAAAATGGCAAAATATCTGTGCTAAATCTGTACTAGTAAAATCATATCATACTAGTTATAGATTGCTATGACAATGTAATAACAAAGGAAAGATGTTGGTTTCATAATAAAAAAATAAAAATATTAATTACATATATATGAGAATCAAACTGATAGATTAAATATCACTAATTCTTATCAAAATGATCTTAATATTCCAGAGAAAATTTTAAAGGGAATTGGTTCATTTCTAATATAAGGAGTATGAATTTTGATCAAGAAAGGATGCTGTACTTTGTCAAAAGTTTTTTCAACATCTGTTGAAAGTATCGTATAGTTCTTGTTCTTTCTTTTACTAATGTATTGTATCACATTAATTGATTTGTGGATGTTGAACCAATCTTTCAGCCCTGGAATAAATCTCACTTGGTTGTGGTGAATAATCCTTTTAATGTACTGTTGGATCCTTTCGGCTTGTATTTTGGTGAAAATTTTCACATCTGTGTTTATCAAGGGTATTGGTCTGTAATTCTCTTTTTTGATGGGGTTTTTGTCTGGTTTTATGATCAAGATAATGCTGGCTTCATAAAAGGAGTTTAGAATTTTTCTTTCTATTTCTATTTTTTGGGAACAGTTTCAGGAGAATAGGAATTAATTCTTCTTAAAATGCTTGGTAGAATTCCCCTGGGAAGCTGTCTGGCCCTGGGATCTTGTTTGTTGGGAGATTTTTGATGACTGCATCAATCTCCTTACTGGTAATGGGTCTGGTTTTCTATTTCATCCTGGCCCAGTTGTGGTAGTCTATATTTCTCTAGAAATATAGATTTCATTCTAGAAATATAGCATTCATTTCTTCCAGACTGTCAAATTTGCTGGTGTATAATTGCTCATAATGTGTTCTTATAATTGTTTGTATTTCTTTAGTGTTGGTTGTGATCTCTCCTCTTTTATTCATGATTTTATTTATTTGGTTCCTTTTTCTCTCTCTCTCTCTCTTTTTTTCTGATAAGTCTGGCCAGGGTTTTATCAATCTTATTAATTCTTCCAAAAGACCAGCTCCTAGTTTTGTTGATTTGTTCTTTTTTTTTATTTCTATTTCATTGATTTTTGGTCTAATCTTTATTATTTCTCTTCTCCTGCTGGGTTTAAGCTTTCTTTCTTGTTCTTTCTCCGGTTCCTTTAGGTGTAGTGTTAGGTTGTGTATTTGAGAACCTTCTTGTTTCTTGAGAAAGGCTTGCATTGCTATATATTTTTCTCTCGGGTCTGCCTTTGCCATGTCCCACAGATTTTGAACAGTTGTGTTTTCATTATCATTTATTTCCATGAATTTTTTTTCAATTCTTCTTTAATTTCCTGGTTGACCCATTCATTCTTTAGGAGGATGCACTTTAGCCTCCATGTATTTGGGTTCTTTCCAAATTTCCTCTTGTGATTGAGTTCTAGCTTCAGAACACTGCAGTCTGAAAATATGCAGGGAAAGATCCCAATCTTTTGCTAGCAGTTGAGACCTGATTTGTGACCCAGGATGTGATCTATTCTGGAGAATGTTCCATGTGCACTAGAGAAGAATGTGCATTCTGCTGCCTTGGGAAGGAATGTTCTGAATATATCTGTGATATCCATCTGGTCCAGTGTGTCATTTAAGGCCTTTATTTCCTTGTTGATCTTTTGCTTGGATGATCTGGTATATATATATACAATGGAATACTATGCAGTCATAAAAAATGAAATCTTGCCATTTGTGATGGTGTGGGTGGGACTAGAGGGTATTATGCTGAGTGAAATAAGTCAGTCAGAGAAAGATAATTATCATATGATCCCCCTGATATGAGGAAGTTGAGAGGCAATGTGGGGAGGGGAAGAAAAAAAAATGAAACAAGATGGGATCAGGAGGGAGACAAACCATAAGAGACTCTTTTTTTTTTTTTAAAGATTTTATTTATTTATTTGACAGACAGAGATCACAAGCAGGCAGAGAGGCAGGCAGAGAGAGAGAGGAGGACGCAGGCTGTCTGCAGAGCAGAGAGCCCGATGTGGGGCTCGATCCCAGAACCCTGGGATCATGACCTGAGCCGAAGGCAGAGGCTTTAACCCACTGAGCCACCCAGGTGCCCACCATAAGAGACTCTTAATCTCACAAAACAAACTGAGGGTTGCCAGGGGGAAGGAGGTAGGAAGAGGGTGGTTGGGGTATGGACATTGAGGAAGGTATGTGCTATGGTGAGTGCTGTGAAGTGTGTAAACCTGGTGATTCACAGACCTGTACCCCTGGGGCTAATAATACATTATATGTCAATAAAAATTTTGGAAAGTATAAAAAAGAAGTATGAATTTAAATTAAAGACTTAACAGTACATATATAAGTTGTTTATATATAATTTATTATTATAAATTAAGGTTAAAATCTTTAAAAATATTGAAAATTGTTATAGAAAATAAATTATCTATTATTAATATCATTATAAAATATATTTATTTAATCACTCTACCATTACTAAAATAAAGAAAAGAGAAAGTGGGGGGCACTGAGTTGCTCAGTTTGTTAAGTGTATACCTTTGGCTCAGGTCATGGTCTTGGGGCCCTGGCATTAAATGCTGCATCGAGCCTTGTATCAGATTCCCTGTTCAGTGAGGAGTCTGCTTCTCGCTCTGCCCATCACTCTGCTTGTGCTCTCTCTCAGTCAAAGAAATAAATTAAATCTTAAAAAAAAGAAAGAAAGCAGAGAGTGAGAGTGAAAGCAAGAGAGATTCATCAGATATTTTTTAAATTATATATTAAATTAAAACATATGTTAATAAAATATTACTAAGTCTAAAAAGTGGCAAAATGTTCATATTCTTTGCTGAAGGCTACAGTTACATTATATATTTGTAATTCACAATAATGGGTCATTAATCATCAAACACTAAAATGTAGGGTCCAAATATTTTTTAAGTCTATGTCCTGGGGACATAGTGACCTTTGATATTAAAAAGGAAGAAATATGAAACATTTTTTGAGTTGTGAGAGATTTTGAGGAAATCTTTATATCAACACTTAATTTCCCTCACCTAAATTCAATGGAGTCTATAAAACCTACCCCAAATTCTACTAAACACATTTTGTGAGATGTACCATTGATATTTGCAAGCATAGTTTTTCCAATTAGTATGACATGAGGTAGCTTATTTTAGAAATAAAATGTTTTTTACTTTACAAAGTTTTATTCATTCACCAAAATAATAAAAAAATTGTGCTGTGTAAAATTACTAAAAATGGAGAAATGCAAGAAGCATATCCTACCAAAAAGGAATTTAATATTAGGTAGGGAAGAGGGTAAAATAAATAAACAAGAAAAGTATAATATTGGTGATGCCATATGTAGGATATCTATAAGGCATATGAGAGCAAAATAATTCTTGCTGAAGGTACAGGAAAGGATTCTTTGAATTGCCAAAGCTCAGACTATACCATAAATGTAATTTAATATAAACCACCAAAATTGAAACAGGAAGAAATAGAATACTTGAACAGACTAATAACCAGCAAAGAACTAAAATCAAAAATCTCCCCAAAAACAAAAGTCAAGGCTGGGTGGCTTCCCAGGGGTATTCTAACAAACATTTAAAGACGAGTTAATACCTATTCTTCTCAAACTGTTCCAAAAAATAGAAGTGGAAGGAAAACTTCCAAACTCATTCTATGAGACCAGCATTACCTTGATTCCCAAACCAGACAAAGACACCCCCCCCCAAAAAATTACAAGCCAATACCTCTCATGAAGATGGATGCACAAATTCCCAACAAAACACGAAAAAATTAAACCTAATGGTACATTAAAATAATCATTCATCACATTCAAGGGGGATTAATTCCTGGGCTACAGGGTGGTTCAATGTTCAGAAATCAATCATCATGATACACCACAGTAAGAAAAGAAAGGATAAGAATCATATGATTGTCTAAATAGATGCAGAATAAGCATGTGACAATATACAGCATCCATCCTTGATAAAAATCCTCAACAAAGTAGGGATAGAGGAAACATACCTCAACATCATTAAGGCCATATATGAAAGATACCCAGCTAATATAATCCTCAATTGGAAAAACTGAGAGTTTTTTTCTCTATGGTCGAGAATTACACCGGCAGGGGCACCTGGGTGGTTCCGTGGGTTAAAGCCTCTGCCTTCCGCTAGGGTCATGATCCCAGGGTCTTGGGACTGAGCCCCATTTCAGGCTCTCTGCTCAGTAGGGAGACTGCCTCCCCATCCTCTCCAACCTGCCTTCCCGCCTGCCTCTCTGCCTACTTGTGATCTCTGTCTGTCAAATAAATGAATAATAATAAAAAAAACTTCAAAAAAAGAATTGTACAGGCATGTCCACTCCCACCATTGTTACTTAACAGTACTAGAAATCATAGTTTCAGCAATCAAACAAAAAGAAATAAAAGGCATCCAAATTGGCAAGGAAGAAAACAAACTTTCACTCTTCACAGATGAAAATTTACTCTATGTAGGAAAAAGGCAAAAAACAAAAATAAAACAAACAAACAAAAAACGACTCCACCCAAAAATACCTAGCACTGATATATGGATTCAGTCAAGTCACAGGATACAAAATCAATGTGCATATATCTATGGTGGGGAGCTCGTAGCTGTGTGGCCAAGGAGACAAAAGATACAATCATCACACAATGATCTAAATCTGATTTATTTTCTTTTGGAGAGGGATGGGGGTTCAAGAAGAATAGAAAAGTATTTAAAAAACAGCTTTGGAGCAATATCTGATTTCAGAAGTAGCTGAAATTTCTCAATGACAACTGTGTTCTTGATTTTTCAGAAGCAACAATTATTTTTTTAAGATTTTATTTATTTATTTGAGAGAGAGAGTGAGAGGGTATGAGAGGGGAGAAGGTCAGAGGGAGAAGCAGACTCCCCATGGAGCTGGGAGCCCGGTGTGGGACTTGATACCCAGACAGCGGGATCATGACCTGTGCGGAAGGCAGTCGCCCAAACAACTAAGCCACCCAGGCGCCCCCAGAAGCAACAATTCTGACGTCAAAGTCTTTCAGCAAAACAGCAAGGACTTATTCCCAGTGCTCGACCCTGAAGCCATCCCCAACTGTCCCCAAGCTGTTTTCATTCCCCACAATAGGCAGTAGACTAGAGACATTGAGATTCTGCACAGTGAAGGAAACAATCAATACCAAAAGGCAAACAATGGAATGTGAAAAAAAAAAAATTGCAAATGGTAGATATGATAAAAGGTTAATATCCAAAATCTGTAAAGAACTCATCAAACTCAACACTCATAATGCAAATAATCCAGTTAAGAAATGGGCAGAAGGGGGCACCTGGGTGGCTCAGTGGGTTAAGCCACTGCCTTTGGCTCAGGTCATGATCTCAGGGTCCTGGGATCGAGCCCCGCATTGGGCTCTCTGCTCAGTGGGGAGCCTGCTTCCTCCTCTCTCTCTCTACCTGCCTCTCTGCCTACTTGTGATCTCTCTCTGTCAAATAAATAAATAAAATCTTAAAAAAAAAAAAAAGAAATGGGCAGAAGACATGAACTTTAGACATTACAGAATCATGACATTTTTCCAAAGAAGACATATAGATGGCTAACAGACACAGGAAAAGATGCTCAATATTATTCATCATTAGGAAAATGCAAATCAAAACTACAATGAGAGATTACTTCACTCCTGTTAGAATAGCTGAAATTGATTAACACAAGAAACAAATGTTGGCAAGGATGCAGAGAAAGGAAAACCCTCTTATACCGTTGGTGGGAATGCAAACTGATGCAGCCCCTCCAGAAAACAGTAAGGAGGTTCCTCAAAAAGTTAAAAATAGAACTATCTATGACTCCACAATTTAACTACTAAGTATTTATTCAAAAGATACAAAAATACTGATGTGAAGGTATAGAGGTACCCCAATGTTTATAGCAGCATTATCAAATATAGCCAGTTATGGAAAGAGTTCAAATGTCCATCGACTGATGAATGGATAAAGAAGAGGAGGTAAATATATACCATGAAATATTAGTCATAAAAAAGAATGAAACCTTGTCATTTGCAATGACATGGGTGGAGCTAGAGTGTATTATGTGTATTATGCTAAGCAAAATAAGTCAGTCAGAAAGAAAAATACCATATGATTTATATGTGGAATTTAAAAAATGAAACAGATGAACATGGGAGAAAAAGAGACAGGCAAACCATGAAACAGTTTCTTTAGTATAGAGAAAAACCTGAGGATTTCTGGGGGAGAGGTGGGAGGGAGATGGATTGAATGGGTAATGGGCATTAAGGAGGGCACTTGTCATGATGAGCACTGGGTGTGGTTTTTAAGTGAAGATTCTCTAAATTCTACTCCTGAAGCTAATATTACACTGTATGTTAACTAACTAAAATTAAATACAAACTTTAAAAAAAAAATAAGGGGCACCTGGGCAGCTCAGTCTGTTAAGTGGATGCCTTCAGCTCAGGTCATAATCTCAGGGTCTGCAGAGAGCCTGCTTCCTGCTCTCCCACTTCCCCTGCTTGTGTTCCCTCTCTTGCTGGCTCTCTCTCTCTGTCAAATAAATAAATAAAATCTTAAAAAAATAAAGAAACCAACCAACCAATAAATAAATAAATAAATGACATAATCAAGAGTGAAGATCACCATGCATCTTTGCCATTCCTTTTTATAAAACCCAAATATTAGGGTGCCTGAGTGGCTCAGTGGGTTAAAGTCTCTGCCTTCGGCTCAGGTCATGATCCCGGAGCCCTGGGATCGTGCCCCGCATCAGGCTCTCTGCTCAGTGGGGAGCCTGCTTCCTCCTCTCTCTCTGCCTGCCTCTCTGCCTACTTGTGATCTCTGTCTGTCAAATAAATAAAATCTTAAAAAAAAAATATTATAAGACAGGACTATGGCTAGAATAAGAGCCATGCTCTAAACTAAGAACAAAACAATAGACCTTAATAAGGAATCAAAAGTAGTCTGACTGGAGAAAAACATATGAGAAAATTTAGGTGACTGAATTTGCCAGAGTATTTTGATAAAATATTATCAGCATTATCAGTGATAGGAAAAAGAAAAAAAAAAAACAAAAACAGAAATACTTGACTCCTTTAAAGTTAAAAACTTTTGCTCCATCAAAGCCACTGTTAAGAAAATGAAAAGATAAGCCACAGTCGGGGAGAAAATATTTGTAAAACCCACATCCGGTAAAGGACTTGTATCTACCATATGCAAAAAACTCTTAACAATTAAAGAGTGGGCAAAAGGAATGCCTGGATGGCTCAGTCTATTAAGCATCTGCCTTTGGCTTAGGTTGTGATCCCAGGGTCCCAGGATCAAGTCCTGCATTGGGCTCCCTGCTCAGTGGGGAGTCTGTCTCTCCCTCTCCCTCTGCCTACGGCTCCCTCAGTTTATGTTCTCTCTCTCTCTCTGACAAAAAAATAAAATCCTAAAAAAAAAAAAAAAAAAAAAAAAAAGTGGGCAAAAGATCTGAACAGACACCTCACCAAAGAAGACATACAGATGAGAAATAAGCATATGAAGAGATGCTTGACAATATATGTAATTAAGGAATTGCAATTAAAGCATTGAAATACCACCAGCCACCTACTAGAATGTCTAAAATCTAATACAATGACAACACCAGATTCTGGTGAGGATGTGGAGCAACAGAAACTCTCATTCATTTGTGAAGACAATGCAAAGTGGTATGACCACTATGAGGAATAGTTTGGCAGTTTTTACAAAATAAAATAGTCTTACTATGCTATCCATCAATCAAGTTCCTAAGTATTTACCCAAATGAGCTGAAAATAAAAACACAAAATGTACCCAAGAATGTTTATAGCAGTTTTACACATAATTGCCCAACCTTAGAGATAACCAAGATGTCCTTCAGTAGGTAAATAGATAAATAAAGTATATACATCCATACGAGGGTCAATACTTAAATTTGTCAAATATTTGTGAGTCCCTTAAGATGGAAAATTATACAATATTTATGAAACAAAGAAAAACTGAATATATTCTAAAATATCTTGTTTCCATACAATCATTCCTACATGTGCTTCATTTACATTCGGTAGAAAGTTGAGACTGACTTCCTGTAAATCTCTGAGAAAAAAGGAATTTAGTAACCTCTCCTTAGGTCTCGTTTTTCTAAAAAGAGTTAGACCTCACTAACATCTGTTTAATGATCACTGTTAAAAGAAAGAAATTACCTACCTGGATTATATTGATTGGCTTGACCTGGGGTGAAATTGAATGGAAATATCATTCTAATGAAATGCTCTAGAAATAAAATAGGCATATGTTTATCTTGTTAGTAACAATATTAGTAGAATGTTTTCAGTGAAAAAGATTACCATGGGGCACCTGGGTGGCTCAGTGGGTTAAGCCGCTGCCTTCGGCTCAGGTCATGATCTCAGGGTCCTGGGATCGAGTCCCGCATCGGGCTCTCTGCTCAGCGGCGAGCCTGCTTCCCTCTCTCTCTCTCTGCCTGCCTCTCTGTCTGCTTGTGATCTCTCTCTGTCAAATAAATAAATAAAATCTTTAAAAAAAAAAAAAGATTACCATGGTTGGTGGCATCAAATAGTTATTTCAGAAATTAGAGATTTGATTTTAAAAGATATTTTTTTGGGTGAGATTAAAGAGATCTAACCACCCAGATTGAGCAAGATTTATTTCAGATATAAAAAGCTAAATGCAAACATCTGGTAAAGGGAGTAGGAAGCATTTATAAAGATGATTTTTGAAGAATCTGTTCCTCCTCAGGTATACTGTGCTTCTCAGAACCTTAACCTTACTTCTCAATTATCATAGGTGTATCTCTGTAATTGAAAAAATAGGCTTTGACTCTTCTGGCTTTAGTGGAGAAGTAACTCTTATTAGCAAGAGAAACAATAAAATATTCTATACAACTTTGGTGATTTTACAGTAATCTGAAAATTTTAAGAGTATATCACATGCAAGCAAGAGGTCAAATTTCTACCGGTGTTGGAGGATGCAGGACTGCTATTCAAAAGTTTAAATCTCCATTTTGTACTTGCATTTTTGACACGTAAGAAACAAGGAATGCTAGTTCTGAAGTGGCTAACCCTTACGAAGCCATCTGCGATCACACTGGGTGGTTTTCAGGCAGTTGGTTTTAAAAAGTCACACAGCTCATTAGTGGTCCAATTAGTTGATACGTAGTATAGCACACTGGCAAGTTGTCTCCACTGCCACGTAACATCTAGGCAGGAATCTCAACTCTGGAAACTGCCAGTGAAAGGAAGCAGGTGGACTTGGAAATACAGAGAGTCACCTACAGACTCTTCTTCAAATATCAATGAGATCATCTAGAATTCTGCTCAGGATGCATACTTTGTCTGGATAGGCATCCAAATCAAAATGTGGTATCATCTCAATGCACTATTAATAGTTAATCAATTTATTTCAGGACAAATTTTAATGTTGTAATACAGTGTACAGATATATATCTATATATCTATATATATATATACACACATGTATACATATATATACACACACATTTTTTAAAAAATCATTTTAATTTGAGGAAAAGAAGGTGAAGCCTCCTCACTTAGGTTCTGAAATACATTTATTCTATGCTGTATTTTGAAAATAAGAGTATGACAAATTAATAGTTATCTGTCTCTAAGTAAAACTTAACACTTAAGGAAAATTTTTATTTTTTTTAAGATTTTATTTATCCATTTGAGAGAAAGAGAGAGTGAGAGAGAGCGTGAGAGGAGAGAAGGCCAGAGGGAGAAGCAGACTCCCCATGGAGCTGGGGACCTGATGCAGTACTCGATCCCAGGACTCCTGAGCTGAGGACAGTTGCCTAAAAACTGGCCACCCAGACACCCAGGAAAGTTTTGAACCAAGATAAAATCATAACCAAAAAATAATAAATAGTGCTTAAAATAATAAATGGTGCTTAGTAGTGCATAGTTATGTTTAAGGAGGAAAATAATGAATAAAGCTCATGGAAGAAAACCAAATTTTTATAGACCGAAACCATACCAAATGATCTTATATCAAGTACTAAATTTTATACAATATTTTAGTTTAGATCACATAGACAGACACAGTAAAAGATATCAACAAACACACCCATACACCCATCCTTGGATATTGATATAAGCATGAAAGAACATTTTTAATCATTTCTACTGTTTCTAAGAAACATAAATGTTTTGATACATGTAGCTTTAGTTAATGAAGCCTTATCAATGCATTTGGGCACTACAACCTATTAAGTGCATTGACTTTCAACAGAGAGAATCCACAAGTTTCAACAGCAAGTTTTGATGTGGTAATGAGAGGAGTTTCACAGTAATTATCTAAAAGTAGAAAATCCATTAGGATTCTCTATTGAAAGTAATATGTTGTGAGAGAAAAGCAATTTTTTAGGTTCAAATATGGCAGTTAATATTAGAAGGCAGTTTTATTACTGAAAGTTCTAGAATCCATACTTTATAGGAATATTTTTAAAAAAAAATAAGTATTGTAATCCATATTTATGGTAACTATTGTCTCTCCTGCATCCTCTTTGCTAAACTGTCAAAAAGATGCAATAACAAATTATCATTACCTAACCCTGCAATCAAACAGATGATTCCACAATTGGGGATTTAACACTGTAGGAAGAAGTCATTTATTGAGAAAATAAAGAAAAAGCAAATGAAACAATTAGTATATCTCCAGGATATTATCAGGGCCTTCACTAAAAATTACAATACAGTCTGGTACAGATCTTGTCATAATTGCTCAAGATTAGTGGTTGGTGAAGTTACTAGACGGTTGTTTCAGTTACATATTTGGATTGATAAAAGTGTATTGATATACTTTGTATTTCAGTTATATGAAGCAAAAGAGCTACGAATCAAAATAGTTCACACTTCTGGACAAGACTCATTTGCCTTATAGTTCTCCCTTTTACTTCTTCATGCATCAGAAACACATTAATCCACCTGTCTTGGGCCTGCTTGCATTAGGCACGTAGATCTCCCTCTCAGACTACTTCTTCCTAAGCATCTTTCATCGAAAAAATGGGGATTCTGAACAGTTAAGACTAATGTTTATTGACTGGTATGTTTCATGTATTTGTTATTGTTCTTATTATTGCTAATGATCCAGGGCATGTGAGTTTAATCAGATTAATCAATTAAAAGCCTTGAAATAAAAACAACAAAAAAATCCTCTTTCATTACAGAATCAAAAGAAAATGTGCAGCATAACTAATATAAGATATGCAGACATGATTCTCACTCTTTAATCTTCCTTACATAATACTTCTTATTCAGGCCCTTGTAAGAAAGATTTAATCATAATAATGACTGCAACAACAACATCAATTGTAAACCTAAGGAGTTTCTAATAACCATGCTTTGATAAAATCTTTACTTTCTGGCATTCAGGTTTCTTATGGGCTGAACTGTATTACTCCCAAAATTCATAGTTTAGTTCTAACACAAGTACCTTAGAATGTCAGTGCATTTGAAGATGGAGTCTTTACAGAGATATTAAGTTAAAATAAGGACATGATGGTGAGTCCTAATCTAACATGACTGAGGTGCTTATAAGGAAAGGTAATGTGGAGGTAGAAAGAGAAAGAGGGAAAGGGGTGTGACAACAGGGGTCGATGGCCATCTAGAAGTCAAGGAGAAAGACCTAGAGAACAAATCCTTCTCTGAGTCCTAAAAAAAAAAAGAAGGAAGGAGGAATCCTGCCCATACCTTGACCTCTGACTTCTTGTCTGCCAACTGTGAGAAAGTTAAATTTCAATCATTTAAGTTGCTCAATCTCTAATGCTTGGTTATAGCAGTCATAGTAATTTAAAACAAGATTACAGCTAGGAAGATAAATTTATAGGTTGTTTTGATAATAGTAATAAAAATTGGTTATTGTGTTTCTATTAATGCATTCAATTTAATTGCTATGTTTAAATATCCCCTGAGAATATTTTATGTTTATAAATACAAAAAAACACACTCAGAGACACATACCTGATTTTTTTTTAACATTTAAAATTTTTTTGTTTCTTATATTTTTATAAACATATAATGTATTTTTATCCCCAGGGGTACAGGTCTGTGAATCGCCAGGTTTACAGACTTCACAGTGCTCACCATAGCACATACCCTCCCCAATGTCCCTAACCCCCCTCCCCCTCTCCCAACCCTACCTCCCCCCAGCAACCCCCAGTTTGTTTTGTGAGATTAAGAGTCACTTATGGTTTGTCTCCCTCCCAATCCCATCTTGTTTCATTTATTCTTCTCCTATCCCCCTAACCCCCCATGTTGCATCTCCATGTCCTCATATCAGGGAGATCATACGATAGTTGTCTTTCTCTGATTGACTTATTTCACTAAGCATGATACCCTCTATTTCCATCCACGTCATCACAAATGGCAAGATTTCATTTCTTTTGATGGCTGCATAGTATTCCATTGTGTATATATACCACATCTTCTTTATCCATTCATCTGTTGATGGACATCTAGGTTCTTTCCATAGTTGGGCTATTGTAGACATTGCTTCTATAAACATTCCGGTGCATGTGCCCCTTCGGATCACTACGTTTGTATCTTTAGGGTAAATACCCAGTAGGGCAATTGCTGGGTCATAAGGTAGTTCTATTTTCAACATTTTGAGGAACCTCCATGCTGTTTTCCAGAGTGGTTGCACCAGCTTGCATTCCCACCAACAGTGGAGAAGGGTTCCCCTTTCTCCGCATCCTCACCAGCATCTGTCATTTCCTGACTTGTTAACTTTAGCCATTCTGACTAGTGTGAGGTGATATCTCATTGTGGTTTTGATTTGTATTTCCCTGATGCTGAGTGACGTGGAGCACTTTTTCATGTGTCTGTTGGCCATCTGGATGTCTTCTTTGCAGAAATATCTGTTCATGTCCTCTGCCCATTTCTTGATTGGATTGTTTGTTCTTTGGGTGTTGAGTTTGCTAAGTTCCTTATAGATTTTGGATACTAGCCCTTTATCTGATATGTCGTTTGCAAATATGTTCTCTGTCTTTTGTCAGTTGTCTTTTGGTTTTGTTAACTGTTTCCTTTGCTGTGCAAAAGCTTTTGATCTTGAAATCCCAATAGTTCATTTTTGCCCTTGCTTCCCTTGCCTTTGCCAATGTTCCTAGGAAGATGTTGCTGCAGCTGAGGTCGAAGAGGAGGAGAACACAGGCACATACCTGATTTTTAAAGGAGGAATAACATATCCAAATTTTCTCTACTTTGAGATTTTATTCTTTCCTAGAAATACTTAATGTTCAAGAGCAATACTTAAAGCTCAAATGCAAGACAAGTCTGGTGATACAGATTTCAGTTTTTTCTGATTAATTGCCATTAAATTAGAACATGGTTAATTCCCCAATATTTTAAAAAGAAACTTCAAATTGGATTTTTTATGACTAGTACTGTCATTATTGCATTTTATATCAAATGTAATAAATATTTTGCTGATATTAGCAACTGCAGAAAAATGGTGCATTAACATCACTTTTTAACATTAAAAGTTAATGTTAAAAGAGGGTCAAAAGATGCCAACTTCCAAGTTATAAAATAAATAAGTCATGAAATATAATGGAAAATGAAAAAGAACTTTATTATAATAGAACATCTTTAAGTATGTAAAATTCAGCTATTGATATTTACAACAAAGCAGTACTAATTAAAATATTTTTATGAAATGATTTTTATGATTTTTTTTAAATTGTGGTAAAAATGTTGGTGGGAATGCAAGCTGGTGCAACTACTCTGGAAACAGCATGCAGGTTCCTCAAAAATTTGAAAATAGAGCTACCCTACAAACCAGCAATCACACTACTGGGTATTTACTCTAAAGATACAAATGTAGTGATCTGAAGGGGCACATGCACCCAGATGTTTATAGCAGCAATGTTCACAATAGCCAAACTATGGAAAGAACCTAGATGTCCATCAACAGATGAATGGATAAAGAAGATGCGGTATATATATACAACGGAATACTATGCAGTCATCAAAAGAAACAAAATCTTGCCATTTGCGATGATGTGGATGGAACTAGAGGCTATTACGCTGAGCAAAATAAGTCAATCAGATAAAGACGATTATCATATGCTCTCCCTGATATGAGGAAGTTGAGAGGCAATGTGGGAATTTGGGGAGTAGGAAAGGAATAAATGAAACAAGATGGTATAGGGAGGGAGACAAACAGCAAGAGACACTTAATCTCACAAAACAAACTGAGAGTTGCCCAGGGTAAGGGGGTAGGAAGAGGGTGGTTGGGTTATGGACATTGGTGAAGCTATGTGCTATGGTGAGTGCTGTGAAGTGTAAACCTGGTGATTCACAGACCTGTACCCCTGGGACTAATAATACATTAATAAAAAATAAATTAATAAATTAAAAAATTGTGGTGAAACACACATATATTTGCCAGATTAACCATTCTTAAATGTACAGTTGCTTGGCATTAGGTCCGTTCATAGTGTTGTGTAATCTGACTAAATACCTCTTATACGGAATCATGCAGTATTTGATTTTATGGTTGCTTTGTTTCAGTTAACATAATGTCTTCAAGTTCATCCATGTTGTACCACATGTCAGAATTTACTTTCTTTTTAAGGCTGGATAGCAGTTCATTGTATACTTTTAATAAATGTTTATCACATTTTGTTTATTGATTCATTTGTCAATGGAAAGACACATAGTTTTCTTCTACCTTTTGGCAATTGTGAATGATACTACTGTGAACAGGGGCATAGTAATGTATCATTGGGCTCCTTATTTTAATTCTTTTGGTTATATACCTGGAAGTAGAATTGTTAGGTTATATGGTAAATTTACTTTTATTTTTTTGAGGAACCACAACACAGTTTTCCATAGTGATTGCACTTTTTTACATTCCCACCAATGGTGCAGAAGGGCACAAGTGTTCCAGTTTCTCCACACCCTCTCCAACACTTCTGTTTTTGACAATAGTCATCTTGGTGGGTTTGAGGTGGTATCTTATAGTGGTTCTTATTTTTCATTTCCCTAAGTTTTAATGATTTTGAGCATTTTTCATTTGTTTATTGGCAATTTTTATATCTTCTTTGGTGAAATATAATTTAAGTCCTTTGCCCATTTATTAATTATGTTGCATGACTTTTTGGCTTTTGAGTTGTAGGAGTTCTTTATATATTATACATATTAACACCTTATCAGGTATTGCAAATATTTTCTCCCTTTCCATGATTTGCCTTTTCCTTTTGTTGCTATGTTATTTGATGCACAGTTTTTCAGTTTGATGTACTTTATTTTATTTTTTTTCTCTTGTTGACCTCTCTTTTGCTTTCATATCTATGAAATCATTGTAGAATCTGAAGTCATGAAGCTTTTTCCTTATATTTGGTTTTGTTTTGTTTCTAAGAGGTTTATAGTTTTAGTTATTAGGTTTTTGTCTTTGATTCATTTTTAGGTGTGTGCATGTGTGTGTGTGTAATGCAAGATAAGTGTTCTTTATCTTATATGATTCAACTTAATTTTCTTCACATGTGAATATATAGTTTCCTCAATGCCATTGGTTGAAAAGATTGTCCTTTCCCCTTTGAATCATCTTGTTGAAAATCACTTGACCATATATATGAGGCTTTATTTCTGGGATCTGTATTCTATTCCATTGGTCTGTATGTTTGTCTTTAGTGTCAGTACAACTCTGTTTTGATTACTGTAGCTTTGTAGTAAGTTTTCAAAGAATCAGACCTCTAAATTAACTTGTTTTTTTAAAGATAATTATGTCTATTCAGAGTTTCTTGAGATTTCATACTAATTTTGGGATAAGTTTTTCTATTTCTAAAAAAATTATTAATTAGGATTTCCAAAAGGAATGCACTGAATCGGTAGATTACTGTGGACACTAAAATATTTGACAATATTATGTCTTCCAATTCATGAACACAAGAAGTCTTTTCATTTCTGTATGTATTCTTTAATTTCTTTCAGAAATATTTTATAGTGTTCAGTGTGTTGGTCTTTCACTCCCCCCATTAATTCCTAAGTATTTTATTCTTTTTTGTATTTTTCTTTTATTTTTTAAAGATTTTATTTATTTATTTGACATAGAGAAAGAGCACAAGAAGGCAGAATATCAGGCAGAGGGAAAGGGAGAAGAAGGCTCCCCATTGAACAGGGAGCCCAATGCAGAGCTCAATCCCAGGATCCTAGGATCACGACCTAAGCTGAAGGCAGATGCTTAACCCACTGAGCCACCTAGTCCCCCTTCAAGTATTTTATTATTTTTGATGCTATTGTAAATGAAATTGTTTTCTTAATTTTCTTTCAGTATCATTTATTATTAGTTTTAGAAGTGCAACTGGGCTTTTGTGCTGATATTATATCTTGCATTTTGTTAGATTAGTGTTAGGTCTAACTGTGTGTGTGTGTGTGTGTGTGTGTGTGTGTGTGTGTGTGTGTGATCTTTAGGATTTTATACATATAAGATTATGTCATTGGTGAACAGAGATAATTTAATTTCTTCTTTTCCAAATTAGATGTTTATTATTTTTCTTGTCTTGGACTTCCCAAATTACATTAAATAGAAGTAGTAAAAGCAGGCATCCTTCTCTTATTCCTGATCTGAGAGGAAAACCTTTCAGTCTTTCACTTTGTGGAGTATGATGTTAGCTCCTGAACTCGTTAATGGTCTTTATTATGCTGAGGTAGTTTCCTTCTATTTGTAATTTATTGTGTGCGCTTTTTTTTTTTCTGGTCATGCAATGGTGTTGAATTTTGTTAAATGCTTTTTCTGGATCAGTTGAGATGATCATGTATGTCTTTTTCCTTTCATCATTTTAGAGTAATAAACTGCTGTGAGTGATTTTAATATGTTGATCATCCTTGAATTCCAGAAATAAATCCAACATGACTGTGGTGTATAATCCTTTTAGTGTGATTTTGAATTCTGTTTGCTAGTGTTTCACTCAGGTTTTTTCCCACCTATATTCATCACGGATAATGCTCTATAGTTCTCCTTTCTTACAATTCTGGCAATTTTATCAGGGCAATGCTGACCTCATAAAATGAATTTGGAAATATTCTGTCCTTTTCAAAATTTTGGAGGAATTTGAGGAAGACTGGTGTCAATTATTCTTTATATGTTTGATAGGATTCACTACGGAAGCCATATTTTTTTTGAAATGATTTTTACTTTTAAAATTAAAAATATATATTTATTAAGAAATAAACTCATATTAGAGTTTACTCTGTTAAAATCTGAAAGTATGGTTCAGTCACTGTCTTAAAAATCATAGTGAGGGGCACCTGGGTGGCTCAGTGGGTTAAAGCCTCTGCCTTCAGCTCAGGTCATGATCCCAGGGTCCTGGGATCGAGCCCCGCGTCGGGCTCTCTGCTCTGCGGGGAGCCTGCTTCCTCCTCTCTCTCTGCCTGCCTCTCTGCCTAGTTGTGATTTCTCTCTGTCAAATAAAAAAAAAAAAAATCATAGTGATACACTGATATATAGTGCCATTTTACCAGGAATAAAATCACATAAGAGGCCTCTGGGTTACTCAGTCAGTTAAGTGGCTGTCTTCAGCTCAAGTTATGATCTTGGGATCCTAGGATCAAACCCCACATTGGACTCTTCTCTCAGTCAGTGGTGAGGCTGCTTCTCTCTCTCCCTCTGTGATCTCTCTCTCATTTTCTTGCTCTCAAAGAAATAGATAAAATCTTCTTAAAAATCACATAAGTAACTTCAGCAGTAGCTTATAATAGCTTGTAACAAGTCTATCTGTTATCCTTGATTTTCCAAACTTATATCTTACAAGCTGGCTGTTATGAGTTGAACAGTGTCCTCCCCAAAATGTATATGTTGAAGACCTAACCCCCAGTACCTCAGAATGTAACCTTCTGCGCAGATAGCACATTTACAGAGATAACCAAATTACAGTGAGGTTATCGAACATGACTGGCATCCCTCCAAGAAAGAAATTTGGACACAGGGCCATTCACGGAAGGGAGATGATATGAAGAGATGTAAGGAGGATTCAGCTTTCTACAAACCAGGGAAAAAGGCCTGGCTTAGACATTTCTTTCACAAGTCTCAGAAGGAACCAACCTTATAGACATCTGGATTTTGGACTTCAAATACATGTTAAGTGTGAGACAATAAATATTCATTGTTTAAGCCACTTAATTTGTGGTATTTTATTCTAGCAACCTTAGAAAGTTAATCAACTGTTTAATATAAATTATTTTATTTCATATGTAACTAATTCTTTTTTCTAAAATATTTTGTTTATTTGACAGAAAGAGAGAGAGAGATCACAAGTAGGCAGAGAGGCAGGCAGGGAGAGAGGGGGGAAGCAGGCTCCCTGCTGAGCAGAGAACCCAACAAGGGGCTTGATCCCAGGACCCTGAGATCATGACCTGAGCAGAAGGCAGAGGCTTAACCCACTGAGCCATCCAGGCGCTTCCATATGTAACAAATTCTTAAACGGTTCTATTTTATAACATTGTAGTGTGTTAAAAATATAAATGTGATATCTAGGGGTGCCTGGGTGGCTCAGTCGGTTAAGTGACTGCCTTTGGCTCAGGTCATAATTCCTGGGTCCTGGGATTGAGCCCCGTGTTTGGCTTCTTACTCAGTGAGGAGTCGCTTCTCTCTCTCTCTCTGTCTGTCTCTCTCTCCCTCTGCCCCTCATCCCTATTCATGTTCTCTCTCTCTCTCAAATAAATAAGTAAAACCTTTAAATATGTATATATATAAATCTATATGATGAATTATCTAATGATAAGCAGTTTAATTTAGATATGATATATATATATGTATGTAGTCACGTATTTACATTTAGGAATGAAAATACCTACAGATACATGAGATGTATTGATTTTCTTTTTTTTTTTTCTTTTTTTCCATTTTATTTATTTTTTTCAGCGTAACAGTATTCATTCTTTTTGCACAACACCCAGTGCTCCATGCAAAACGTGCCCTCCCCATTACCCACCACCTGTTCCCCCAACCTCCCACCCCTGACCCTTCAAAACCCTCAGGTTGTTTTTCAGAGTCCATAGTCTCTTATGGTTCGCCTCCCCTCCCCAATGTCCATAGCCCGCTCCCCCTCTCCCAATCCCACCTCCCCCCAGCAACCCCCAGTTTGTTTTGTGAGATTAAGAGTCATTTATGGTTTGTCTCCCTCCCAATCCCATCTTGTTTCATTTATTCTTCTCCTATCCCCCTACCCCCCCATGTTGCTTCTCAGATGTATTGATTTTCAAATGAATCTGTCATGTTCAAAAGTAAGTCAAGGTACTTAAAATGGAGGCCATATTCTACCACATTTAGGAGAAAGACTATATGCTTATGTTATCATGGGGAAAATAAACAACTTATTAAAGGTATCTATGGGGGTGCCTGGGTGGCTCAGTGGTTTAAGTCTCTGCCTTCGGTTCAGGTCATGATCTCAGGGTCCTGGGATCGAGCCCCGCATCAGGCTCTCTGCTCAGTGGGGAGCCTGTTTCTCCCTCTCTCTCTGCCTGCCTCTCTGCCTACTTGTGACCTCTCTCTCTGTGAAATAAAATAAATAAAATAAATAAAAAAAAAATAAAGGTATCTATGGTATCCTCAGACGTATATGATTTTGTTTCAATGAACATGAAAGATTGGGGAAAAGCTCCAAAATTATTTCACCTTCAGATAGTACTGCTTATTTCTATTTTATTTTTTTGTTGAAGATTTTATTTATTTATTAATTTGATAGAGAGAGAGAAAGAGAGAGTGCACAAGCCTGGGAGCAGCAGACAGAGGGAGAGGGAGAAGCAGGCTCCCTGATGAGCAAAGAGCCCAATGTAGGACTCAATCCCAAGACCCTGGGATCATCACCTGAGCTGAAGGCAGCCTTTTAACTGACTGAGCCACCCAGGAATTCTATTTATTTCTACTTTAACTTAAAACAAGTAGCTTTGAAGATTTAGTCTAGTCGTATGTATTATTTAAATCAAACAAGTGAAAGATAAATATTTTCTTGGGGACTAAATATTCTATCACAGGAAAATCTGAGTGGAAGCTGAATCAGGTACCATTTTTCAAATAACACTATAATAAATATGAAATGTTCTCATCAACAGTGACATCATGCATATTTTTTGTTTTTGTGGTATGATAACAATTGTTTTCACAGTATGATAACAATTTTAAAATCATACAAGAAGAAAAATATCTTAAAATTAGTTATTCAGAGCTAATATCAAGCACATTCTCATTTGAACTTTGCACTTTTTCCTCTATTGCTTCTGAAAAATTCAGAGCTATTTGACTTGATTTCTTGTGGTACTAACCACTGGGGTGGAAACACTCCCTTAAATGAATTCTTCAGGCTATTAGTTTGGATGTGCTCCATTTATTTGTGCTCTGCTATTTTCTTGTACATATATTAGGGACTATGTAAGGAGACTCTATTAGTTTCCATCATCCCTCTACCATTCCATCTGTGATTTTGTAACTAAGAAATTTCATTATACGATCGAAGAAACCGTTATCTAAAATATATTTAGAGACATGGAACATGTACCTACATGTTTAAAATGCACTAATTTCCACTATTTAAATCATGTAGATGTCAAACAAAATAATAATGGGTTATAAGAATTTCTAAGTCTCCTGTTCTGTTAAAAGACAACTATTATCACAGCAGTGTGTTCAGTCACTTACACAAAAATTCAGTTAAAAATTTTCTCACTAACATTTCATCTTAAAACTTGACATAGATATTTCTTTTTATTTATTTATTTAGTTGATAGAAAGAGAGATCACAAATAGGCAAAGAGGCAGGCAGAGAGAGGGGAGGAAGCAGGGTCCCCACTGAGCAGGGTCCCCACTAAGCAGAGAGCCTGATATGGGGCTCAATCCCAGGACTCTGGGATCATGACGTGAGCCGAAGGCAGAGGCTTAACCCACTGAGCCACCCAGGTGCCCCGACATAGATATTTCTTAGGAAAGTATGTTCATCAGCTATCTTATGTCCTCAAAAATGCTCTAAAACACATAAAAACGATTTTTTAAAACAGAGCTTATGTGTGTGTTCATGTATTTGTATATAATTATGTGTTTACTTTTAGAAATAAATTAACTCCATCTTATTTAACATTTGTTAATAACGAACAGACCTAAGGTTTTATCACATTTGCAAGCTAAGAAGTTACCCTGCTATAGTTTCCCATATACCAGGGTAAAGCATGAGAGCCTGTTGGGGACGTGGCATTTTATCATTCAGAACAATAGTAGTCAGGATACCGGCACTCTTTCCTGCCAGTTCTCTGAGTCCCAATTCCCACAAGGGGATGAGAAGACCAAGGTGACACCTCCAAAATCAATGAGTTACATTACAGCAAAGGAAACCTGAGCTCAGGGAATCCAATTTTTTTACTGTCCAGTAAGCATGTCTTTCCTTTTCTCATGCCAAGAGACCATCTCTGTCTCTTCTGAGGCTCTTTGTTATACAGATAGTCCTGAAAAGATAATCAGGAACTAATTAATCTTTGTCTCTGCTTGTAAGATACACAGAAACATGAAACCAAAGAAGAATTATCCTCTAACAGTGTTTCAATTTTGTTATTTAAAAATATGCAAATATAGACTTCCAAAAGTGATATCGATAGTGGCTTGCTGCATATTCAACATATATATACAAGACACCCTCCGTTTTCTAACCTACAGTGAAGAAGAGAATATCTAAGAGAAGTTTTGTCATAATGGACTTTAGAAAAACAAAATCAAACCACATAACAAGAAGAACATTATTTATGAGAGGAGTGTAAATTGATTGTTTTAGGACAAGTTTTTCTTTATCTGTAAGATATTGGCTCCATCTCTTTCTCCCATTTTCTGTTCTCCATCCTGTCACATTTACAGATGGTGGATTTTAAAAAAATTTAAGGTTAAGATCCATCCTGTTAAAAGTTCATTAAAGATACTATGTAGCTAGCTTAACCTACAATAAGAAGAGAGGAAAAAGTAATTTTCAAGCTTTATATATTGCTAAGTTTTGTTTAGTGAAGTCAGGAATCTCCTAGGAAATAATATATTGGGAGTTTGCTTGAGCTATCCTTTAAATATTACTCTCTGGATTCAAGCAGACTTATATGGCTAACCAAGAAATTATATTCTGCCCATTTGTATAACTTTTTACCAGATACATGATTCATAGTTAAAAATCTTGCAAATTTACCAAATCATTAAGACAACCCTCCAAACACTCTCATATTAACACACACAAATATAATGACATTTGCATGGAACACTGGAAGATGAGGGTTTTTTCCTGTCCTGAAGAGATCTCACTGAGGGCTCAGGACAAGGGTATAAACGACTTGAGGCACATTCATACCTTACACATGACAGTGGCACACTGGTAGAAAACCCATGGTGGGCATTAGTTAATGATGAAACAAGTAACTTATCTTAGAGCTATGCTGTGTTCATCAGAGACAACAAAAAAGTGAGCAAACATATTAATAGGGGCTATTTTAAAAAATCACTTAATTATTTTTATTCTTTTATTCACTGCTATGCATATAAAGAGAAAGTACTATGTGACTATTAAAAAAAAGGCACTTAACTTTGCTGTCCTTTAAGTCCTATGTCTCTAAAATAAGTTTAATTACTTAGCAACCTTACAGAATTGTGAAGAATAAGGGACGATATTCAATTTGTGTAATTTATCCTATAGAAATGAATGCAACATTAAGGAGAAACGTGCTTATTCTATCATTTCTCAAGAAAATTCCTGTTAGCAAGAACAACTGAATAAATTATGAAATATTTACACAATGAAATGTATTGTCTTAGTCAGTTTGGAGTGCTATCACAACATAACATAGATTGGGTGACTATAAACAACATAAATTTATTCCTCATATTTCAGGAGTCTGGAAGTCTTGAGATGAGGGTGCCAGCATGGTCAAATTCTGAAGAGAACCTTCTTCTGGGTTTCAGATTGTTTTCTTGTCACCGTGTTCTTAGTTGGTGGATGGGGAAAGGGACCCGTCTGGAGTTGCTTTTATAAGGGGACTAATCCCATCCATAAGGGCTCTATTCCCATGACCTATATCCTACCAAAGCCTCCTAATGCCATCACATCGTGAGTTAGAATTTCTATATATGAATTTTAGAGGACACAAACACTCAGCCTATAGTAAGTATGTTGATATAAAAGAGATAATGAAATAGAGCAATAAAGTGTGGAGGTATTTTCATAAGATAAGGTTGAGTGATTTAAAAAAATACTTTAAAGAAAACAAAAATATACTGCACTTCAGACTAAGCAATTACATTAACATTATTTACCATATTGTGGATTAGGTTTCCTTCTCATACAGACTGCTAACAACTGTGATTTGCAACACACACAAACATACACACAATTATGCCTAGGCTTGGATAGACATATGTGTGCCACACAAATTTTAATATTATTTTCCATATGGTTTTCATTCTCATTTAATGTTAGTTTAACAGTTAATATGTCAATATGAAAACACATTAAAAAAACATGCAGTAATGGTTAAGAGTTAATTGGTTCATGTTTTACCTTATGAGGAATTTGAATTGTAAACTACCCACAACATAGACTGCAATGTGTAAACAAAATTCAGTAACTAGAATTTTAATGTTTTCAAAATGCTATTGAAATTATTTTTAATGAAGAAATTTTTAAATAATTTTAATTATTTTATTTTTAATAATATATAATATATATATTATATATAATAATAAATAATTTTTAATTATTTTATTTTATTTTAAATTTCATCTAAGCCCAAATATTTATCCCTGACAATGAGAAAAAGGGCATATACACTTATTTAAATTCATGTCAAACCATATTATTCATTTTATCTTTATGAATAAAACCTAGATATTTAACATTTAATCATGATTAATTTTCTATGTAAGTTTATTAAATTTCCTAAACTTTCCCAATTTTGCTGTATGTATTCTAAACACTACATTAGAGGCACCTGAGTGGCTCAGTTGGCTAAACATCTGCCTTCAGCTCAGGTCATGATCCCAAGGGTCCAAGGATGGAGCCCCACATCGGGCTCCCTGCTCAGTGGGGAGCCTGCTTCTCCCTCTCCTGCATGCACACTCTCTTTCTCTTCTTTCTTTGTCCCTCCGCGAAGTAAATAAATAAATAAAATCTTTAAAAAACCACAAATAAATAAACACTACATTATGATCCTTATTTCACATTATAGTCATTTTACTGACACTTATAGTGATCTTCGTGCTTTTCAAATAGAAAATGATGATTCTTGAAATGTCCCAGATACTGCTTTATGTAAGTCATATAAATTAATAGTATATGCCAATTGTTTTATGCTTTGTCATGATTCCTATATACATGGGTCTTACAGTCTAGTGGAGAAGACAGTCATTAAGCAGCAATAATAAATATAAAAATTGCACAAATATGTGTGTGTGTGAGTGTATGTTCATAAATATTTGTATGTTTATCTTCGGATTTGTATAAGCATAAATATGGTGAACTAGGTTGATCTGGTAGAACTCCAATTCAACCTCGCTGTGACTCAATGCACACATATAAAGTGTTAGGTACAACATTATGTTTAAAATATTCATTGTAGGAGCACCTGGGTGGCTCAGTGGGTTAAAGCCTCTGCCTTCGCCTAGGGTCATGATCCCAGAGTCCTGGGATTAAACCCCACTTTGGACTCTCTGCTCAGCAGGGAGCCTGCTTCCCCCACTCTCTCTCTGCCTGCCTCTCTCCCTACTTGTGATCTCTGTCTGTCAAATAAATAAATAAAATCTTAAAAATAAAATAAAATCAGTCATTGTAAAATAAATAAATAAAATACACATGTATTTGAAATTAAATGACTAAAACTTCCACAAATCATGCAGATGAAGAATCAGTTCAATATGAGGACACTGGAAGACTTCGGGATTATGGAACCACATGCATATTAAGAGTTGGTGGCCTAGAAATAAGACAAAGGGAGACTACTTATTAAAACAATGCATCCTCCATGCAATAAAGAGAAAAAAGAAAATTTCAGAGTATCTTAGAAGTGAAGGAGAAGGAGGAGCAAAAACAAAATGAGTATGGTAGATCATTGAATATAAAAAGCATAAATAAAATGGTAAGAATAAACACAAATATGTCAGTAATCAGAAAAATAGAAATACACATCCTATATATTCAAAATAAATTCAATCATGGGAGGTTTATTTAGCAGTATAAATTTCACTAAACGTTTTTCTATTAGATAATTCTTTTTTAAATTTCAAACTATTAAGAAATAAGAAAAGGTAAAGATAAATAAATACAGGTATGTGATTTTATAATGCTAATGCAGCCCTGAAGCTGTTTTGAAATAATACAAAATAAAATAAAATAAAATAAAATGATTCTTATCATATAGACCACATTTCCTGATGGTAAAAATGTACTAGAAGTCACAGCTAAATATAATACATTCATTTAGAAATCAAATAGACTTCCAAATTAATCTTGAGTAAAAGAGGAAATTCTAATTAAAACTGAAATATTTAATCCAAACAAAATTAGAAAGTTCTCTATATAAAACTTGTAGTCACAGCAACAGCATTTATAGAATAAATAGAAAGGAAAGAAATATATATGTGAGCAAAAAAAAAAAAAGAAAAGAAAACTCAAACAAAAGTGGAAAAGAGTAGCAACAACTGAAAAGACAAAGCTGAATATTGCAAAATCAAAATCTTTAAAGAAATTCAATTTGAAGCAGAAATATCATCTCCTCTCACATAGACACCCTGGTACTTACCATAAATGTATTATATCTAGCAGTTTAATCTCTAAATAATAAGCAACTCTTCTCTTATTTGAATATATTAAGATAATATAAAAAGCATCATTTATAATACTGGTACAACCATGAAGCCAATCAGAGACAACAGAAGAAAATAAATAAGACAGACCAATTTGGCTTATAAAAACAGTTACAAAATTTATGAATAAAATGAAAGCAATTCAAAGTCTACAGGATGTGAGAAAATAATAATATAAAGGATAAGTAGGGAAGAATTAGTTGAAGAATACAGAGATTTTTAGCATTGTTTATTACACATATTTGAAAAGCAAACCTCTAAGTCCCTCTGATTACCAGATCGGATACTGATGAAGCACTCAACACATTTTGATGTTGATTCATGGTGAAAATCAAAATCAGTAATATTGAAATAAAATGGAACATCATGAACTATTGCAGACTAGAGTTTAAAATAATTTTTAACAACTAGATAATACATCATAATCAATGGTAAATTAAAAATGTATCTACTACATCTGAGGCACCTGGGTGACTCAGTCAGTTAAGCACAGATTCCTGATTTAGGCTCACATCATGATCTGGGGGTCTTGAGATTGAGAACCTCTTGGGGCTCTGCGTTCAGCACAGAGTCTGTTTGTCCCTCTCCCTCCCCCTGCTTGTGTACTTTCTCTCTGTCGCTAAAATAAATAAGTAAAACCTTTTTAAAAAATGTATCTGCTACATCAACAAAAACCCAAGGATTATTATCAACCTCATAGTGTGAACCTCAAACCAGTTTTCCTATCTAAGTGCAGGTATTTGAGGAAGCCTAGACACTGCCACCAAGGAATAAAGACAGGAGAGTGAACTGGCAATATCTAAGAGATTCCTTAGAGAAATCTCTTGCATATATATTCCAGGATATACGTGATACTGGTTATGGGAGTAAAAACTAGAAAAAGGGGACTTGTCTGCCAATATGAGAACAGATTATTAAACCATAGTACATCATAACATAAAATATTCTATAACAGCTAATCAATAGAATCATAGCATATGTTTTTAATATTACTGATCTTAATGCAAAATGTGAATTTAAGAATAAAATAAATTGGCAAGATACACACATGTGAACACACACAAACACACACAATATTATGTATAATTTATTAATACACATACAGCAGAAGTATAAAAGTGGGAATTTCTGTTTCTGTATGGACCCTTGCCAGTGTTCCAAAAGACAAGATTATATGAGCAGGTGTGCTTCTTCAGGGTTCTCCAGTTTCAGAGAGAGAAGTTAGAGTCCCGCAGTGTCCTCCACTTGGCTGTCGTCGATCGCCTGCAGGTAAGCACTGTTTTCACAGATGAGATACTTCACCTTGTCTGGAAATAGTCAACTGAGGATCTCTGTGCCTGCTGGGCCAGATATAGAAAGATATTTCTGTCTCGCCTTGACTCTGACTTTAACCCGAGCCCAGAGTGTTTTGGCTTTGCGTGTCTAGGTAATGCTAATAATTAATTTACCTGACTTGTCATAGTTCATCCAATAGAGATCACACTTTCAAATGTTAAAAATTATTTAGACATGCTAAAGTCAGAGGCAAAATTCTGGACATCTCAATTAATGTCCAAAGAAAAGTTCTTATAATAACTTGAAGGCCAGGAAAATGCATACTCGAAAGGAGAGCTCATTCACTGACAAAATCAACAAGGGTAAAAGAAAATAAATATAATAACCTTAATTTCAGTGTATTCTATTGATCTCCAGAGCATTCCAGTTTTACAGAACTGTAAATTTTCAGCAAGGAAAAAGATGTTAAAGATTGTCTACACTTGGGGCGCCTGGGTGGCTCAGTGGGTTAAAGCCTCTGCCTTCGGCTCAGGTCACGGTCCCAGGATCCTGGGATCGAGTCCCGCATCGGGCTCTCTGCTCCGCAGGGAGCCTGCTTCCTCCTCTCTCTCTGCCTGCCTCTCTGCCTACTTGTGATCTCTGTCTGTCAAATAAGCAAATAAAATCTTTAAAAAAAAAAAAAAAAAAAGATTGTCTACACTAGCCTATTTTTCTGTGCCTTGACATTGCCCAAAGTTGCTATTCATCATTTCAGTCTAGGTATCTTACCATCCTCACCCTGGAAGTGACCTTCTGTAGCTATTTATTTCAAAATAGAAGTTCTAATTATTATAAAGCTTTATGACAATATACACACACATTGGTTTTCCAATAACTTTACACCTCAGAGCTCCAGGTAAAATATCTAAGCCCTAATTGTCATGGAAGGCTTGCAAATATTTTTTAAAAGTATATATGTATATATTTGTTTGAAATCTTTTTCTGCCTAAAGAGAATCTACTCCATTAGAAAAACTTCTATGACAAGGCTTCTTTTCTTGTCTCCTCTCACTGCTACTGTTTGGAAGAAGTCCAACTTAATGTCTTATTAAATCATGACTCTCAGAATTGTGTAACACTTCACCTGAAGTCTAAGAACCAGAGAGAAAAGCAGATGTATTAGAATGCTGTGAAAAATGTTTACCATTAAATGTTATCATAATTAATCTTGTTTTCTCTCTCTCTGTCTCTGTGTCCCTCTAAAGAACAAAATATACTGCTTGCCTGTGTTTTGACTCCATTTTTCTGTGCAAAACACAAGAAAAAAAGATTTTCTGTATAGCTATTAGGTTTACAAATGTTTGTTTGTTTTGGAAGTTAGATCATAATGGTGGGCTCTTAAATTGTAGTTGGTATGAGCTGCTTTTTTTTTTTTTTTTTTTTAAGATTTTATGTATTTATTTGACAGAGAGATCACAAGTAGGCAGAGAGGCAGGCAGAGAGAGAGAGGAGGAAGCAGGCTCCCCGCTGAGCAGAGAGCCCAATGCAGGGCCTATCCCAGAACCCTGGGATCATGACCTGAGCTGAAGGCAGAGGCTTTAACCCACAGAGCCACCCAGGCGCCTCTGGTATGAACTGTTTTCAAGCCATATTATTTCCACTCACTGAGTGTTAAGCTTCAAACTATGTGTTTTACTTAAATTCAGACTTCTGAGAAAAAGTCTTATCAACCTGTCTTATTTAATATATTGGTTGTTATATCTGGGTTTGTGCCATTTGACAATTTAAATAATGCCTTTTTAAATTTAATTTTTTGAAGAGGAAGATTAAAGAGAGAGATTCACTAAACAGATCACTCTTTTTCTTTGTATTCCCAGAGTGTAAAATAATTATTGACCATGAAATAATATTTACTGAAGGATGAATCTTTTGTAAGTGTTCCAGTCTACTCATCACTAACTTTTTAACAAGTGTGCTCAACTATCTATGCATTTGCCAGATTTATGATCAAGTTCAAATTTCTCAAATGTCTGAAGTAGAAGCTCATCACTAAATATTTAACAATGACAAGGCATTTTAATTGATTCTGCATTTCTCCATCCTCTGCCTATTTCTATCCTCCCAATCCTTCTTGACAGATCAACTTTCCTAAGCTCAGTTCTGATTAAAGTGTTTACTGAGGAACTCTATTTATCATAAAAGCCCCAGTAGTAATAGTTTCTCACACACCATGTACTTTTATCTTACTCCTTACGCTCCCTTAAAAGCTGGTGACATCTTCTGAACTTCAAGTTTTTAACCTTTCTTTTACTGCTGCAACTGAATACCCCTGCTTAAGTCACAAAACCTTACAGGGTTGTCTGGGCTTTCCCTTGGTGTTAATGCCAACAATAGGAACAGCAGGGATGGATTACTTGCATTGGTGGCGCTAATGATAGGATTTTAGAAATAAAAGTTATAGTAACTAGTGTTATACTACAGTTATACAACATCCTCCTGATAGGTCCGTATAGAAAGCAGTCAAATTATTTTTTTTTTTGTAAATTCAGCATTTAAACTTGAGTTTTACTTATTTCAATTACTGTGTTTATATTTGCTCCCTGGTTTCCTCTAGTTGGCATTTACTTGGTCATCAGCCCTTTGTCGTAAGTGACATGCACAAACACAAGCACTGGGAGGCAGATCTTTCATAAAGTTCATGGAAAAAAATAGTCACCCTCTCTTTCTTTTTGTTTTTGTTTTTTTCTTACACCTGCACTCCCTGTTTCTTCCACTTCCTCTCCCCTGCCCACCCCCACCCTCTCTCTCCTTTCTCCCACTCATAGTTCAACAAGAGACAACAATATTTACTTTTTAAATTTTCTTACAAAAATCATGGAACAGCTGATCTGCTTCACCTTTATTTCATTAATTTTTCAATTATTCTCTGATTCCTGAATTGATCAGGAATCACTGAATTGATACCTGAAAGTATCAAGAAATAAACTCTGAAGAGTTTCAAACAGATGTTATCTGCTTTCCTATTGATTTTAATTTTATTTATTGACCATATCTTTCAATGTTCTTTTAGCTTTTGAAATTTTGAAACATCTATTAATTAGAAATTTAGCAAAACTTTTGGGGGCCAGTGTAGGAGTTGTAAAGGGAGAGTGAGAGAATCTTATGTAGTCTTCACATCCAGCACGGAGCCTGACTGATACTGGGGCTCAATGTCATGACCCTGAGATTATGACTGGAGCCTAAATCAAGGGTCAGATGCTTAACCAACTGAGCCATCCAGGTGCCCCAGCAATAATTTTTGGAAAGGGAAGATTATTGGTTGTCAGTCAGCAACCATTTTTGTAAATAATGTCTTATGAGTGTTTTGGTGTCCTCAGAAACTTCCCTCGGGTATAATAATTGTCTTTTAATCATGTCTGTTTCCCAAGAGAGTCTCACCAAGTTTCCTTAAAAATAAAAAGTTAAAAACCACATAAGTGGTAAACATCATGTCCTTAGTACTGTTTTGGTAACTATGCACTACAATATTCTGGGATAAAATATCCACCCAGATACTTTATGATATTTCTATTTTTGTCATAATTATGAATTAATTATCTTAGTTGCTTTAGAGAGTGCTTCCATATGTTTATAAGTTTCATATCTTATTTAAAATAGGCACAAAATCAGCATGCAGGTTTTCATTCACAATATGTTAGGAAAGATTATTAAGACATATTATGTAAGTCAGGATGATTGGTGGAGGTAATTCCCATAATCTTAGGGCCCTAAAATTACTTTGTTTTGTTTAATTAAATAAAATCCTTATAAATAATACCTGCCTTGCAATATTCTGTAGAATAGAACAATTTTCCAAGTAAATGCATACATAGCATATGTCAATTTCATAGTTGTTTGACTGGAAAGAAAAGTATGCATTGAGAAAGGGAAACCGTAAGCTTCTGTAACATGTTGAGTCATAATTCACTGAAATCACTTGCTCACAATCTAATATAACAATATAATGAGTCTTTTAGTCATTTCTGATATTTGCTGGTTTATTGATCCTTAATTTGAGATTCCTCGTTTATTTTTCTAAAGATTTTATTTATTCATTTGAAGGAGAGAGAAAGAGAACACAAACAGGGGGAGCAGGGAGATGGATGCAGGACTCGTTCCCAGCATTCTAGGATCATGACCAGAGATGAAGGCAGGTGCTTAACCAAGTGAGCCAACCAGGTGCCCCTCGATTTTCTTCATTTATTTAAAAATATAAATTCAGAAATGTTGCTTACCATAATAAATATCATTTTAGTACTTTTGGATTATTAGTAATTTTACTTCAGAAATTCTCTCAAATTGTCTAAAATTTCAGGGTTGGTTACAATCTGATAGGAGAAACAGAACAGGAAAAAATAAAAATAACAATTGTCATCTGATTAAAGTTCAGTTTCTTCAATTTGCTGAGGTTTGACAACTATACCAGAACAGTGCAATTCAGTAATTTTGATGTCATAACATCATATTTCACAAATATAAGATGACAGTAAGATATTTTCCCTCAAACTCAATCACCACTGTTTTTTCTGCATGTCAGAATGTGTGTGTATCTTTATCCATATACTGAAATTAATAAAACATATTGCATATTTTCACTTTTGTTTCTTTTTCTTTTATATATTTGTTCATAACTTAATGATAATTGTGCTAATAGTCATCAACATTATTTTTATTATAATGTGATTTCCTTAATTCTTTACTGACATTTTGTACTGAATTTTTAAATAATTAATTGCATCTTTGTGAGCACATATTTTGATCATCTGAATGATTAACTATATATATTTCTTATAAGTCACAATATCAGGGCACCTGGGGGACTCAGTCAGTTAAGTGGCTGCCTTTGGCTCAGGTCATGATCCCAGGGTCCTGGGATTGAGCCTGATGTTGGGTTCCCTGCTCAGCGGAAAGCCTGCTTCTCCTTCTGCCTCTGCACCTCCCCCGATCAAGCTCTCTCTCACACTCTGCTCTCTCTCAAATAAATAAATAAAATCTTAAAAAATAAAAAATAAATAAATCACAGTATCATATCTTGCTTACTGTATTTTATATGTTTTTATTTGATGTAGCAAAATATTAGAAATATCTTAATGATTTTTTCCATTAGTCCCCTACTTAGCATATCCTGTTTATTATTATGAAAGACTCCTCTGACTCCTATTTTTAGTATGTTTTTCCCCAACTTGTAAATATTTTTATTAGGGGAACTAGAGACCCTAAAATCTCATAAACTGGGACACCTGGATGACTCAGTAGGTTACGCATCAGCCTTTGGCTCAGGTCATGATCTCAGGGTCATGTCCTTGAGTCCCATGTCTGGCTCCGTGCTCAGCAGGGAGTCTGCTTCTCCCTTTACCCGCCACCCCCCACTTGTGCGCTTTCTCTCTCTCTCTCAATTAATAAATAAAATCTTAAAAAAAAAAAGCAGAGCAGATGGTCCAACATTGATCAGATTCAGGCAATATTCGAGTGGGAGGGGTGATACTATATTAGTTGTCCTTACTACATAGGTTTAAAAGGATCATAAAATCCCCTGTTTATACTTCTACCATCCACCAAAATTCATTATTTAACCCATAAGCTTTTGGCAACTAAGTATATTAAGAATTCTAAAGCCACACATTTTTTTTTAAACCACCCTCCAACTTCAGTTTTTAAATATCTATAGGATTCAGGAAATACTGGATTTTTCTCATTGAAACACTTATATTTCCAGAAAATATTAAAAAAAATTCAAATTAAAAAATTATCTTAATGCATTACCTAAAGTGTCTGGTTGGGAAACAGTAAGAAAATAGAAGTCTATATTCCATTATTTTAAGGACAACCCCATTTATTAAAAGAAAACTGAGTCATGTTAAAAATTTTAAGTGTTTATTTGGTAAAAATCAATTTATATTGGGCTGTATTTAATCTGGTAGATAAAGAGGAGCTCCAAGGAGCTTTCTATAAAAGAAAGACTTTTATGGGCAAAACACAAAGGGAACAAGGGAGTTATACTGACAAAAAGCATATTAGATTCCAAGTTTATTTTCCTCTGAAAAATTAAGCAGTCTATCAGTCATATTATCTAACTACTACTAATCAGGTGCTTTCTGATTGACTGGTTTAAGATTTTATTTTTGGGAAAGCCAAAACTATAATTAAGTCTCACTTTGGAGACTCCATTTTTTTGGCCAGCTGTCTTATTTTTAACAGTTATGAATCATGGAATATTAAAAGGCAAACAAGGAACAGTAACAACAAAAATCTATTTAACAAAATATTTCCAAAATACTTTAAGACACTTTTGACACATTAAGGATCTATAAAGGAGGTCTGCATCAGACATGGCACTGCAAATACAAATATCCTAATCATTCAGAAACTCCTTCTCCTTCATTATCCAGACTTTATAGTCCAAAGCCATTCAACAGATTATGGATCCTTAAATTATCCTTTATTAGACTTTTTCGAAGTTCTATGACAACATATTTTGGCTTAGCAAAACCTCCACCATTTCTACCATTTTTACCAATTTTGGGGTCCTTTATGACCTAGCAATTCTTTTCTCTCATTTTCTGAAATAGTACACTGGATAGACCCTTTTTTCCCCCAAGATAACTATTTTATTACTTATTTTTATTTACATATATATTTGTTATTTTTCAAATTAATGAGATTGATGTAGCTTAACAGCCATCAGAAGCTACTTGCTTCACCTTCCATGTTTAATATACTCATGATTCTTGTATTTCTTGAGCACTTCCAAACTTACTTCAATGAACTCTTTCTTCCTTCCTTTCTTTCTTCCTTTTTTTTTTTTTTTTTTTTTGAAAATTCTGTATATTTATTTGTCAGAGGGAAAGAGTACAACCAAGTCCGGGGAGTGGCAAACAGAGGGAGAAACAGGCTCCCTAAGGAGCAAGGAGCCCAGTGGTGGACTGGGTCCCAGGACCCTGGGATCATAACCTGAGCCCAAGGTGATTGCTTAACTTACTGAGTCACGCAGGCATCCCAGATGAACACTTTCTTAAAACAACATATATCATATTCCGTTTTCATCACCTTCTTCAGAACTTTGAAGATGTTCAGTCCTTTTGTGGTATCAATTAATGATCAATAACATTTTGTAGTGATTAAAATAATCAATCCACAGCAACCCAGCAATTGTGATTCTCTCCTCTTTTTTCTCTCTTAAACATTGTGCTCAAGTAAAGCAGTAAAATTTGCCAAGAGCAACAAGACTTTTGTAATTTTCTTGTCTATTTCAACCAGAGAAATAATCATGTGCACAATAGTGCAGACATGCTTGGCTGAGCTTATGGCTTTTAGGAACTCACTTCTCTAGATATATTTATTGCTTCCAGCTTTTCCTCCTAAGGATGGGCTGCTAAAAACCCTTACAGATTTTCCTACTTTCTTCACAGAAAGATATTATGGCTTAATAATGTGGGATTGATGATGGCAAAAATGAAAAGCCAACTTGAAAAATGCAAGCATAAGATGCATTCCTACCAGAACTTGACTGTAATGCAATCTACATTTTTCCACTCTCAGCTCAGAAGCAACTTAACAGTTTTGCTGGCATCTACATGTAGATTAATATGTGGGTTTCTAAATCCAAAATTAAAATTGAGATAATTTTTAAAGGAGTTTTATCAAATATTTAAATAGCAAGAGTCAAATTGTAAAGGGTATCTGTGTGTTTCTGACATATTCGTGAACTTCTCAGAGCTTTTCCATGAAGGACAATTTTGCCTATGATGAACTTCCATTCCATGCCTCTCATATATCAACCACTTATTCTTTTATTTTATTCATTTCCGATTATTTCTGGGATAGAGGTCCTGGGGGAGTAACACTACTGAATAAATTTAATGCATTATTGATTTTTCTTTTTACAAATTTAATTTGCATATTTAATTTACGTCTTTGTTGGTAAATTAGTTTTTGTTGCTAATTTGTTCTATTTCCTTATTACCTCAATTTTCTGTGTTATTACCTCACTTCTAGTTTATTTTTCTATAGACTTAAAAGAACTTAAGATAGAAATCACCCAGACTTAGTCAAAATTTTAAATGAACATATTTGTATTTCTAACCCTATGTCCCATGCACTTTTGATTGCACATTTTGAAAAATACCAGCATTTGAAATTATTACTTATCCTACTACTTTGTAAACCATCTATTATGGGCTTCTTGTTTCCTCCAAATTTTGTACGTTTTCTTGAGCAAACAAAACCTGACAATTCAAAACTACAATTCAAATCAAAAAGTCATTTTGATTCCTTAAGATTTAAAAGCTATAGCTACAGGCACCTGGGTGGCTCAGTGGGTTAAGCCCCTGCCTTCAGCTCAACTCAGGTCAGGATCTCATGGTCCTCGGATGAGTCCTGCTTGGGGTTCCTTGCTTAGTGAGGAGCCTGTTTCTCCTTTTGCCTGCTGCTCGCCCTCTCTCTGTGTCAAATAAATAAATAAAATCTAAAAAAAAATTTTAAAAATAAAAGCTTTAAGTATCATCTTTCTTATTCCTTGGTCAAGAAGTAGAATAAAACTTAGCACACATCTATAGATTACTCTTAAATTTTTGCTGAATACTGTAGAAATAATTAAATTATTGTTATATTAATTTGATGTTTAAAGATTTAAACATTTTAAATTTGAGATAATCAGAAAAAGATAGGTGCAGAGTATTATGTTTTAGTAATATTAATTATTAGATTTATCAAAATATATTTTGCTCTACAGCTACTGCAAAGTATTTTATACATATTATTTCCTTTAATCCTCATAAAAATTAAAGGAAGTCTATCAAATGCTTGTATATATAGTTAAAATTACAAGTGAGAAAATTGAGGCTAGATAATGAATTAAGGTGAAACAGCTAATATTTAGCAAACTATGTTGGAAAAATTCAGCTCAAAATATCCCATGTATATGATGCTATTTTGAAGCTTATCAATAAAGAGTTTCTCTTTCATCTAATTTTGAATAGTTATTTTTCCTTTTGACATCATCTCACATTTTTTCACACATTATTCTTACTTGAACATGCACTTTATGCATTAGAGAGAGGATTTTTTTTTGTTCTTGTGTTTGTTTGTTGCTGTTATTAATTAGAAGCAGCCTTAGACAACACTGTGAAGTACTTAACTGCGTGTCCCTGTTACTCATTCCTGCTTCTAAACCTGAAAATCTCTCCATCTAGCATAGGTACAAGGAGCAATACTTATTTTGGTTAACAGAAAATAAATTGTTAAATTATGGTTCTTTAAAATTTAAAGGCATTGTTTTTCACATGAAAAGAAGTGATCTGAAAGGGTCACAATGAAGATGCTTTGAACTGCACTACAAATGCATTATTAGTTTTTCCTTTGTAACAAGTCATTCCAAATCTGTTAGCTGAAAACCACAGAACTTTTTTTATTTCTCTGTTTTTCTAAATTAACAAGAAGTTATTCTGGTCTGAACAATCTCAGAAGTGCTGCATGGTGTATGATGCCTTTCATGTTTAGCAGTTGCCTGGCTGCTTAGCATTCAGGATCTTATTCATAAATTGGTTAATTTGCTCCAAGGTAGGACTATGGTCATGTGTCTCTTTTAAGCAGGCTAGTTTGCACTAATTTTCATGGTATGTTTGCAGCTTTCCAAAGAACAACAAAAAAGACAAGCTCTTCTGGAAATGTATTTCTCAAGCGTCTGCTGGGCCACACTTATGAATGCCCTATTGGCAAAAGCAAGTCTCATGTCCAAGACTATATTACTGAAAGGATGGAGAAGTTAATAAATGTATGCATCAATTTTATTTATTTATTCATGAATGCATTCATTAGTTTTGTTACCTAGAGAGAAGTGTCAGCATGTCTGAGAGTGAGATGATCATATATCCTAGGGATTTAGATGTGAAGGGTACCATATGCATGGATCAAAGAACAGAGAACATCCAGTATCCTGACACCTCAGCAGGTGCCACCTGGAGGCATATCTTTGTCTTTGGCAGAACAATGTACAGATAAGTCAATGTCAGCATATTCTGGTGCCAATAACAAAATGTGAGCATAGGGTCTTCCTGAGCACTTAGATGCTGCCCTGCTGAAATTACTTTTTATTCTGATAATGAATTCTTGATAAATTTGTGCACAATATTATAGTGAATTAATGCCATATATATATATATATATATATATATATATGCATACATACACAGTGTACATACACAAAACAACTACTCTTGACTATATAGTTGTTAACCAAAAAAAATTAAATGAATGTTGGATTCAATTAATGTTGGATTCTCATAGCAAATATGTTTTGTTCTTCTTTCCAGATTTTCAAATCTGAAGTGGTTATGACCAGCTCTGCTCATACATACCTCAGGTTTTCATGAAAGCCTCCAGATGCCTGAGATACAACTTTAGACTCCCATTTCTAATGAGTTAGAATACCACCTAAATAAGATTATCACAACTCAATGCAGATTTATTTAGGATAAATTCACCATGAAAGTATCTTTTATGTTTTATCTTTCTTTTTTTTTAATGTTTTATTTATTTGACAGAGTAAGACAGCATGAGCAGAGGGGAAAGGAGAGGGAGAAGCAGAGTCCCTGCTGAACAAGACCTTGGGAACATGACCTGAGCTGAAGGCAGATGCTTAGCTGACTGAGCCAACCAGGTACCCCATGAAAATATTGTTTAAATCAGGCATATAAACAGTAGCTAGAATGAGCATTATAATTTATTTTATCTTGTGTCTTAAAAAAAATTGTAGACAGTCTTTAAAAATAATTATCAAATGTTTCCTTCTCTGTGAACCTAGAAACCATGCTGTTTTTTGTTTTTGTTTTACCTTATTTTATATTTATTTTATTTTATTTTATTTGTTCAGTGTTCCAAGATTCATTGTTTATGCACCACACCCAGTGCTCCATGCAATATGTGCCCTTCTTAATACCTACCACTAAGCTCACCCATCTCCCCCACCTCCCCCACTCCTCTCTTGGTTCATCTCCCCCTCAAGTTTCCCCCAATTCTATTTTCCTTTCCTCCTCCTAATGTCCTCCATGTTATTCCTTATGTTCCACAGGTAAGTGAAACCATATGATAATTGACTTTCTCTGCTTGACTTATTTCACTTAGCATAATCCCATCCAGTCCCAACCATGCTGATACCAAAGTTGGGTATTCATCCTTTCTGATAGCTGCATAATATTCCATTGTATATATGGACGATATCTTCTTTATCCATTGGTCTATTGAAGGACATCTTGACTCTTCCCACAGTTTGGAAATTGTGGCCATTGCTGATATGAACATCAGGGTATAGATGGCCCTTCTTTTCACTACATCTGTATCTTTGGGGTAAATACCCAGTAGTGCAATTGCAGGGTCATAGGGTAGCTGTATTTTTAATTTTTTGAGGAATCTCCACACTGTTTTCCAAAGTGGCTGCACCAACTTACATTCCCACCAACAGTGTAAAAGGGTTCCCTTTTCTTTAGATCCTCCCAACAGTTGTTGTCTCCAAAGGCAAAGGAATCAAAAGTGAAAATGAACTTTTGGGACTTCCTCAAGTTAAAAAGCTTCTGCACAGCAAAGGAAACAGTCAACAAAACAAAGACGCAATCCACAGAATGGGAGAAGATATTCACAAATGACACTACAGACAAAGGGCTGATATCCATGATATATAAAGAACTCCTCAAACTTAGCACCCAAAAAAACAGATAACCATGTCAAAAAATGGGCAGAAGACATGAACAGACACTTCTCCAAAGAAGACATACAAATGGCTAACAGGCACATGAAAAAAATGCTCATCATCATTAGCCATCAGGGAAATTCAAATCAAAACCACACTGAGATACCACCTTATACCAGTTAGAATGGTGAAAATTAATAGAAACTATACTATTAACAGTACTTTAAAAAAACTCATTTACTGCTTTATTATCCTAATTTCAAATAAAACAAAAATTAAGGACTGTTTTTTACCAACATATAAATCATTAAAAGAGTACATTTCTTTGATCTTAATTCCCAGCAAGACTTTTATTCAAAATATGCTATGATTTCAATACTTTTCTAGTGTCTTTATATAAATAAAACTATATGCAATCTCATAAATATGTTTATGTATTTATGTATCATCATGATTTCTGGAATAATCCATAGGATTAATTGAATTTTTTGTAACATTTCTTTATTCTATTGTACCAGCACAGAAAGATCTTTCACAGAACTTTATGCCTGTGTGTGTGTTTGTATACACAGTGCACGTATACTAAAAAAGTATATGTGTGTTAATACATATGTAAAACCATTTATGACTCTTTACCTTGAAAACTATTTTTAAGTAATATTTTTTTCTGTGTTTCAAAATAATTAATGCCCCAGGAGTGTTCCCCCACTATACACTATACTATTTTTTGTACTATACACTATAATAGAGTATCTATTTTTGAATGAAACATCCTCATCCCATAAATATTTCTAGGGTCTATGAAGGTTGGAAGGTTGCAAGACTCTTACTGGATTAGAAATGATCAGACATTAGAAATTATCAAACAGCACCTATTAATGTACCCTTCATATTTGAAATTTATTTTCTTTCCATCAAACTTGAATGTCATATATAATGTATTTATATTCTGATCATGGGGCTAAACTGGGGTGAAGCCCACGCGGGGCCAGCGTGGCCCCAGGCCCCGCAGGGTCACAGAAGGATCGGGGGTGTCAGAGTGTCGGAGAGCTCGCAGGTATTAGAACGGAGAAGCCGGCTGGAGAGACAGAGCCGAGGACTAAACTCTCAGCTCGGGGTTACCTTGAACTGGTCGCGGGCTGGGTGAGCTCGGAGCGCGGCTAGAGGCTGGGGATATGGGAGTGATTGGGTGCTGTCCTCTGGGGGCACACTGAGGAGTGGGGCCCCAGGCTCTCGGCTCCTCCGGGCTGGTGACTGGGAGGCCACCATTTTCATTCCCGTCTTCCGGAACTCTATGGAAAGCGTTCAGGGAACAGAAGCTCCCAAAAGCGAACCCCAGCCGATTACTTAGTCCGGCCGCTGGTAAGGGCGGTGCAATCCCGCCTCGGGCAAAGACACTTGAGAGTCACTACAACAGGCCCCTCCCCCAGAAGATCAACAAAATATCCAGCCAGGATGAAGTTCATCTATCAAGGAGAAAGCAGATTCAATTCCTAAGACAGCAGAGCAATTCCAGAGGAGGAGAAAGCAAAGCACGGAACTCATGGCTTTCTCCCCATGATTCTTTAGTCTTGCGGCTACTTCAATTTTTTTTTCTTTTTTCAATTTTTTTTCTTTTTCTTTTTTCTTCTTCTGCTAAATTTTTTTTTAAACTTTTACCCTTTTCTTTTTTAACATTTTTTGACTAGTTCATCTAAATATATATATTTTTTCTTTCTTTTTTATATTTTTTATTTGTTTTATTTTTTAAATTTTTTTCTTTCTTTTTTTTTTTTTTTCTTTTTTTTTCAGAAGCTGTTTTTATCCCCTTTCTCCCCCCCACAATTTGGGGTCTCTTCTGATTTGGTTACAGCGCATTTTTCCGGGGTCTTTGCCACCCTTTTAGTAGTTTATTTGCTCCTTCATATTCTCTTATCTGGACAAAATGACAAGGCGGAAAAAATCACCACAAACAAAAGAACAAGAGACAGTACCGAAGGCTAGGGACCTAATCAACACAGACATGGGTAATATGTCAGATCAAGAGTTCAGAATGACGATTCTGAACATCCTAGCCGGGCTCGAAAAAGGCATGGAAGATATTAGAGAAACCCTCTCTGGAGATATTAAAGCCCTTTCTGGAGAAATTAAAGAACTAAAATCTAACCAAGTTGAAATCAAAAAAGCTATTAATGAGGTGCAATCAAAAATGGAGTCTCTCACTGCTAGGATAAATGAGGCAGAAGAAAGAATTAGTGATATAGAAGACCAAATGACAGAGAATAAGGAAGCCGAGCAAAAGAGGGACAAACAGCTACTGGACCATGAGGGGAGAGTTCGAGAGATAAGTGACACCATAAGACGAAACAACATTAGAATAATTGGGATTCCAGAAGAAGAAGAAACAGAGAGGGGAGCAGAAGGTCTATTGGAGAGAATCATTGGAGAGAATTTCCCTAATATGGCAAAGGGAACAAGCATCAAAATCCAGGAGATGCAGAGAACCCCCCTCGAAGTCAACAAGAATAGGTCCACACCCCGTCACCTAATAGTAAAATTTACAAGTCTTAGTGACAAAGAGAAAATCCTGAAAGCAGCCCGAGAAAAGAAGTCTGTAACATACAATGGTAAAAATATTAGATTGGCGGCAGACTTATCCACAGAGACCTGGCAGGCCAGAAAGAGCTGGCATGATATATTCAGAGCACTCAACGAGAAAAACATGCAGGCAAGAATACTCTATCCAGCTAGGCTATCATTGAAAATAGAAGGAGAGATAAAAAGCTTCCAGGACAAACAAAAACTGAAAGAATTTGCAAACACCAAACCAGCTCTACAGGAAATATTGAAAGGGGTCCTCTAAGCAAAGAGAGAGCCTAAAAGTAGTAGATCAGAAAGATACAGAGACAATATACAGGAACAGTCACCTTACAGGCTAATAATGGCACTAAATTCATATCTCTCAATAGTTACCCTGATCATGGATAAATTTAACACTTCAGTCCTATTCCATTTTACTTTAGTGTTGTAAATTTTGTGAAAAAAATAACTTTTTGTTTTCATTCAGATTGTGGGCAAATTAATTTCTTTGCCATTATAGTACTGAAGTCACCCTTTTCCTATTTACTGTGTGCTGAGATCCCTCTCAGCATCCTTCTCCATGGGCAGTTCACAGAATGGATGTTTGTTTTCTTTCCAGGCCAGCTGGGGTTTGTCTGATTTTCATTTTTTCCTTTAACCAGAGAAAATACTCTGCTTTTAAAGGATTGATGTGATTTGATGAGGCCCATCTGGATAATCTTCCCATCTTAAGACCAACTGTGTCCTATAACATAACCTAATCATGGAGTAAAATTCATTTTTATAGATCTGAGGATTATCCAGAACATATACACCCAGAGGAGGGAAATCTTGAGGGACATCTCAGACACTAATGACAGAATGTTAATGTAGGTATGAGAAATGTTCTTGTAAAAGTTTTATCTCTAAAATTTGCAGTATTTTTGAAGAGGCTTGAAAGGATGTGACTAACTGTACAGCTGAAAATTGAAAATATAGGTGCTAATAGGAATATGAAATCTGAGGATCCTAACACCTGCCCTCCGTTTTTATGTTTGATTCTGTGTCATCTTTAATATCATAGTCAAGATTGGATATTTTATCAAAACATTGATAATACTTATTTTAATAATGTGCTCATTTGTGCCATAAACTATTGCAGTATAGCAAAGACCTTTCAGATTAAATCAGTGTTTGTACCTTAAAGACTTCCTTAATTTCATCTTACTAAATGCAATGAGCCTTTGCAACCTGCAAGGCACACATGTTCTGGAAATGTCTTTATTATATTTCATATCTTCTTACAGACTAGTCAGTTCTTCCATGACTCCTTTGCTGTCTTGTAAGATCTTGCCAACTATATCTGATAACAACCAACACACACAATTTTAAACTTATTTTTTCCTAAGATCTTACCCTAATCATTAGAAATTCATTGAAATTTTGATTAGCATGTCAAGATAATGGAAGTGGCAAGGTGACCCAGTATTTTGCACTCAGCTTCTTATGTCAATTTCTCACTACTAACTGCTCAGTCACTACCACGTAGAGCTTTTCCCATAACCACTACCTGAAGTGACTTCTACAATCACTCTAAATGCTCAGTGTCAGTTGTGTGCTCTTCTTAACCCAGGGCCCTAGGCTTCTGGAGGTTCTAATATCTTCCACTGCACCATCTAGAACATTTGTCCTTCAATGTTGTTATAGAATGAGCAAGGGAGAAGGCACAGTGCTACATTAAGGCCCTGATCTAATTGAAAGTTTATGTCTAAAACAAGAAATAAACCTCACGTAGCTATTAAATGTCTCTGCCTCAACTAAACAGTTGCAAAAGGAACAAAACTAATGAAAGCAGAAGACAATCAAGACTTTAGATAAAATCATGATCAGAGATGAGCCACTGAGGTGTTTGTTCTTAGATTTAGACAATGACATGCACCAAGTGTTATGGTTATTTCCGGAAGAATAACAATGAGATTCTAGATTCTATATTTTTGGGTGAATCTGTAAATGTATTTTTTCCATTGCACCCACCTTGATCAAGGAGACTCACTAAATTATGAGAATAACTCTATAATAATATCCTAAATTCTATAGTGTTGAGAAAAATTGAGAGATTATACCTTTATTAAAATTTGTATTTTTCATGTTCTAGGTTTCTGATTTAGGACACTGATGTCAAAACTTTTCCATGCAGAGTTTTTGCCCATGTGTTCCTCAAATCATCTTTATCACAATTCTGTGAAATTTGTATTAAAAATACAGATGATTTGATACTGCCCAATATTATTAAATTGGACTTTGTTAGTAGAGTCCTGGGACCCAGGATTTTAAAAGTGTTACCATGGGGGTGCCTGGGTAGCTCAGTTGGTTGGATCTGATTTTTGATTTGGGCTCAGGTCATGATCTCATGGGTAGTGGAACTGAGCCCTGGATTGGGCTCTATGCACAGCAGGGAGTCTGCTTTAAGATTCTCTCTTTCTGTCCCTCCCACCACTCACTCGCACTTTCTCTCTCTCTCTCTCTCTTGCTCTCTCTCTCAAATAAATCTTTAAAAATAAAATAAGCAAATAAAAGTATAACCATATGCATACCTTAGAACAACTGTTCTCATTTACTGGATCAAATGTATGTAAGCTATGACTAGAGCTAGTGGGATGTACATTTTTACAACCACTTTGTAAATTGGTTCAACATTCTCTATTAATACTGCACACACATGTAACCTATGAAATAGATATTCTGCTCTTAGGCATATCCTCAACAGAAATATGTATGGTATGTAATGGAAAGGTAAACACAAAATTTTCCTTTATTTATAGTTGTGCAGACTTTACATGAAACGGTTTTCAATCAGCAGCAGAAAAATTAATTAATTCCATTATATTCTGTAATGGAATTCTTTACAGGAGTGAAAATGAATAAAATCCTGCTGCAAGCAACACCAAGGCTGTATTTTACATTTATAACTTGAGGGGTACCTGGGTGGCTCAGTCAGTTGAATGTCTGGCTCTTGAGTTCAGCTCAGGTCATGACCTCAGGGTTATGAGATCAAGTCCCATATCAAAGCAGGATGGAGACAGTAAGATTTTCTCTTTTCCTCTCCTTTTGCCACTCTTCTCTCTCTCTAAAGTAAATAAATAAATAAATAAATAAATAAATAAATAAATAAAATTATAGCTTGAGAAAAAGTGGACAGACATAAATCAAAACTGTATTGATCTCATTTATACAATGTTCAAGAGAAGGCTGAGCTAATCTATAGCTCTATAAATCCAGATAGTGGTTCCCTCTAGGAAAAGGTGTTTTGTTGATAAAAGATAACATGAGGGGGCACCTGGGTGGCTCAGTGGGTTAAAGCCTCTCCCTTCGGCTCAGGTCATGATCTCAGGGTCCTGGGATCGAGCCCCACATCGGGCTCTCTGTTCCATGGGGAGCCTGCTTCCTCCTCTCTCTCTGCCTGCCTCTCTGCCTAGTTGTGATTTCTCTCTGTCAAATAAATAAAAAATATATATTAAAAAAAAATAACATGAGGATGGCTGTGCCTATTTCTTTTCTTTTATTTTTTTTAAGATTTTATTTATTTATTGACAGGTAGAGATCACAAGTAGGCAGAGAGGCAGGCAGAGAGAGAGGAGGAAGCAGGCTCCCTGCTGAGCAGAGAGCCTGATGCAGGGCTTGATCCCAGAGTCCTGGGATCATGACCTGAGCCGAAGGCAGAGGCTTTAACCCACTGAGCCACCCAGGCGCCCCTATTTCTTTTATTTCTATTTTTTGTTTTGTTTTTGTTTTTATTAACATATAATGTATTACTTCCCCAGGGGTACAGGTCTGTGAATCATCAGGCTTAAGTATTTCACAGCACTCACCATAGCGCATACCCTCCCCAATGTCCATAACCCGACCACCCTATCCCTATCCCCCCACTCCCCAGCAACCCTCAGTTTGTTTTGTGTGATTAAGTGTCTTTTATGGTTTGTCTCCCTCCCAATCCTCTATTTCTTAATATTGCTGTGGTTCATGTCCTGTTTATGCTTTTATATATGCAACTATTTTTTCAGCATGAGCTTTATATTTCAATACAATTATAATGAGAGAATATAAAACAAAGTGAAGACTTGAAACTACAATATTTACTTAGAACTACTGTTTTTCCCAGTCTGAGATTAAAATTTATTCTAAAGCCACTTTTATTACAAAATTTAAGCAAGCTGCGTATCTACCTATACCACAGTTTCTCAATTATAAAAATTAATTTATAATCCTTAACTTGCAGATATAGTAAAACATAAAATTAAATCGCATAATCTATGAGGAAGTGCTTTGTGTACTAATTATCTGTTTGTGATACCCCACCCCATCATCACTCCCAACACAAAGAAATAATAGTAGAGTAGGTAAAATTCAAGGCTATTAACTGGATCAATGTGCAATGGGATTTAAATTTCCCATGTGACATTTTAAGAGTTTTTGTTGAAGTGTTAGTCTCTTTTACATTCTTGTTCCCAAATGGATACACTATTAAAAAGGATCATGACTAGTGTTTCTTGGAAGCTATCTTTATTTCAGAAAGGTCTACCATGGAGAGATTAGGTCAGCCATTCTCTGTGTTGAAAGCGAATTTCCAATTCCTCTTTTGATTTCCTTTACAGATATCATTGGGCACACGTGTCTTTGCGACTAATGTTGCAGTTAATGTCACAGGGAGGTGGTGCTACTAGCAACGAGAGAAGAAACTGCTAAGACTGGCCCTGAGTCTAAGCATAAGGATGTCAACTCACCCCAATCTGACACACCAAGGATAAAGATATTGATTTCCTAGTCTGTGGATGTATATTATTTTGAAGAACTGAACTCATAAGGAGGCTTCAGTAGGACACAGTTTTAGGTTATGGTCATAAATCTGGTCAAATCCACTAACCTTTAAAAAACTTGAGGTAGTATACTATTATATATTTCTGATAGACATACATTTTATAATATCATAAAACAATCATAATACATATATACAACTATGGTTAAAGTTTAAAGTATTAGTTTCCAAATTATTCTCAGATCCTGAATTACTAAACAATATGTCCCATTTAGGTGGGAATTAGCAAGATTCCAACTAAAAGTTTCCTTCCTTCTTTTAATCCAGCCAATGGAATAATACTGTTCATATATATATATACATATACATATGTATATATATGCATATGCATATATATGTATATATATATGTATATGTGTGTGTGTGTGTGTGTGTGTGTGTGTGTGTGTGTGTGTGTTAGACAGAGAGAAAGAGCAAGTGCACATGTGAAGGGGAAGGGGCAAAGAACAGGAGGAGAACGAATCTTTTTTTATTTAATTTCAATTTAATTAATATATATTGCATTATTAGTTTCTGGTAGAATTTAGTGATTAATCAGTTGCATATAATACCCAGTGCTCATAAATTCAAGTGCCTTCCTTAGTGCCTGTCTGCCTGTCAAATAAATAAATAAAATCTTAAAAAAAAAACTTTACTTGTACCAAAAAAAAAAAAAGTTCAATGGGAGGTATCAAGAAAGAAATCATTGATAACAAGCAGTAAATTTTTTTAAAAGATCAGTATATAAAAATGACTATTACAGAATTTAAAAATGCAACAAATATTAATTTAAGAGATATCTTTATTATCTCAGATATAGTAGTACCACAAACTAATTCATAAATAAAAAACTTGTACTTTTTTTAAAAGATTTTATTTATTTATTTGAGAGGGAAAGAGAGAAAGAATGAGAGGAAAGAGGTCAGCAGGAGAAGCAAACTCCCTGCTGAGCAGGGAGTCTGATGTGGGACTTGATCCTGGGACTCCTGGATCATGACCTGAGCTGAAAGCAGTTCCTTAACCAACTGAGCCACTCAGGCACCCATGTTGTACTCTTTTTTAAGAAAAGTAGAAAATTTGCCTGCTCCAATGAACCATTATTTAAAAGTAGTCATTTCCCGGAATATCTTCACATCATACTGCAGTTTCTCAACGTTAAGCAGTTTAGGAACTGCTTTAGGAACACTTTAGGAACATATTCTTACCTATGATAGAGAGTAACTCAATAATAAATTTTTATACCTAATTGTCAGGGCATGATTTTCACTTTTTCCCAAATCAGTTTGTAGACTTTAGTAGGTTATTCAGCAAATACGTATTGAAATCCTGCAAGTTTCAGAGACTGGGCATAGAATAGTGAGCAAAAAGAGGAACACTGTGATGGAAGAACCCAGGCAGCAGAGGTCTAATAACCATATGAATAATAGCATAATAATGATTGCTAAACCTCTTGGTATTTACAAATACAAGATATATCTGAAGTAAGGTTATATATACGCAGAGCCTTAAAATTTAGTGGTTAATCTAAGAGACTAGATGATGCTTTCCCCCTTGTGATTTGATATTATTTATATCCAGGATTAATTTTCTTATCCCATTTATATAAGAGAAAATGAGACCTAGGGGTGAATATAAGTTAAATTGTTACTTACAAGCCAGGAAGTGACTCAAGGTAACAGAATATACACCACAGAGAACGAACTGCATGTCGAAAAATACACACTTGCAAGCACACACAGGTGCTTGTCAATCAAATGTTTATTAATGGAGGCATAATATTATAGGAAAATATAACTGTGTGTATCATATACATTTTTAAATTTAAGACACTTCCTCCTATATATCCTTTTGTGTCATATATTGGTATACTTCTTAATATGCTCTAAATTTATAAAATCAGGCTATTTATTCTTTTATTTGTAATTGACTATGTAATTTATACATAGATCATAATGTCATATATATATTAGTAAAAATTCAGAAACAATGCAAATGTCTAACAGAAGTGAAATATTCAATTCAATGTTTTATGGCATCAGGTAATTCACTAATTTATAATAACTTTTTTCTCTCTCTTTTTTTAATTTCTTTTCAGCATAACAAAATTCATTGTTTATGCACCACACCCAGTGCTCCATGCAATACGTGCCCTCCATAATACCCACCACCTGGTTTCCCCAACCTCCTACCCCCCGCCCCTAATAATAACTTTTAATAAAAAACTACATCTTTAAAATTATGTAATAACAAAGAAATATGCAGCATTTTATACCATATTTACCATATGAACTATATTTTATTTAAAGAGATTGAGACAGAATGTTATGAATAAAACCATATGAAACTACATTTTATTTAAAGAGATTGAGACAGAATGTTATGAATAAAATGGTTACTCAAAATTAGAAAAATTTTTAAAATGCATATTTATGGGAGAACTGATTTTTCTTCTAATTATTGCCATGCTATTTTTTAATAGCTCTGTAGTGTATACATTTCTTTTATAATCAGAAAATGTACTAAATGAAAGAAACATGTATATATAATTAACACACTAAACATTTATGGAGCAATAACTGTGTTTCTGGAACTGTATTAAATATTGATGCTGAGGGGCACCTGGGTTGCTCAGTCAATTAGGTCTCCGACTCTTGATTTCTGCTCAGTTCATGATATCTAAGTCCTGAAACTGAGCCCTGCATGTTGGGGGCATGGAGCCTGCTTAAGATTCTCTTCGTCTCCTTGTGTGCCCCCCAAATGATTTTGATAAGGTGTTATTCTGCAAAGCTACCTAAATAGTACACTTAAATATATGTCGTAAGTGCTACATTAAGTCAAAGGTAAAAAGACAATTGGTTACCTAATCCTGATCGGAATTTGAGCAACATGCATGTAAGGAAACGAAATTTGAACTGAACTTGTGGAAGAGTAGGGGGTTTCTAAGCATTAATTTATTAAGTAAATAACTTGCATCAAGTAAATAACACAAATGATATAACACATGAAGGCATGCAAGAGTGGCTGGAGTTACAACGGGAGGCAAGTATATAAAATTATTGTTCAAGCATGAGTAGCAGTAAGAGCAGAATGGGAAGTGCCAGTCTAACAGTAAATCTCTCCCTATGATAAGACAATAAGTTTGGACTTTCTCCTAAAGCCTATAGAGCAAGATTTATATGTTTGTTTCTTAAGGAATAACACAGAGGGGGCTATTTTTAATTTGCAAAGATGACTGTGGTGGCAACATTTAAAGTAAAAAAGGAAGAGATTCAAGGAGAAGGGAGAGTGAGTTGGAAGCTACTGTGTTCTTCTAAATGAGCAGATGGTTTCAGTCAGAACTAGTACAATAGAAATGGAACAGAGACAGTATACCCTTGTAGTCTTGGTAAAATAAAAGTGGCAGGTTCAAAATAAGGAGGTTAATTAAAGAAACTATACACTGATTAGTTTTAAAGTTCATGGCAGTATATTTGTTTAAAAACATGGAAAATTTGAAGAGGCAGTGGTATAAAATGCATTTACTTTTAATTCATCAATATATCAAAATGTTTATTAAGCAGTATCAAATAAAAATGAATCCATACCTATGTAAGGAAAATCTTTATTCAGAAGGATGACTGCAGTGGAGAAAATGTTCTGACCAAAAGCAAAAAGCCTTCTCTTTTATAAGGAGGAGTAAGTTGCCTGGGAGAAGCAAAAGAAACGAAGTTGCCCAACAGAGTGGAGAGGTCAGTCTCCCATTTTGACAGCCTATAGGTCATAAAGGCAAAGTTTTGTTAAGGGCATTTTGTTCTGATTGATCAGTGGGAACAAAAGATTCAACTAATCATTTATGAGAGAAAGATGAGAACTTAGAAATCTGTTATAGGGAAGTAAAAGGGAGAGGCATCAGCGAATCTTATACAGTGAAGGATGACTCCTCCCAGTAAGCTGTTTCCAAAACACAGGAAGGTGAGGGATTTTCCTTACTGTTGGTTTTTTCCAAGATCACAGGGTTCAGATAAAATTCAGTGTTAGTAGCCACGATGATACAGACCCCAGAGTCAAAATGAAGAAAGTAAAGCTGCCTTTGGAAACAACCAGTCTACCAGAGAAGAGAAATATGTTAATAACTCCTATAATTAAATAAATGTTTTAAGAGAGGTATGGAAAACATAAAATATGTGTCTATAAAAGATTGTACGTGTTTTTCATCTGCACTGTTAAATATTTTTTAAGACTTGTTAAGGGAGTGAAGCTATTAAAAACGCATCGCTCGGGCTTCCGGGAGCCACAGGTGTAGAAGCCAAGGGCTACACCTCAAACTGGCTGGGCTTCTGAAACTGGCGGGATGAATGTGGGATTGGTACACAGTGAAGTAAACCCTAGCACTCAGGTGGCAAATCGCCAGGGCGTCTAGCAGGCTTACAACCTCTTGGCGGGACTGCCACATGTGGCTCCGCTCAGCTTCCCCTTCTTCAGCACTTCTGTTGTCTTGACTCTGACCCACATCATCACACCTGTCTGTGCATGTCTTCTTACATGTGGCGAAACGGACACCCTTGGAGACTCCTGATAAAGGAAAGGCTCTGCTACTGACACGTTGAGAACAGATGGACTATGGATTCCAGTTCACCTCTTCCTGCAGTTCTCAGCATCTTTCCTATTGTTCTCTGCCTCCCAGCCAGTTTCTACATTATGCAATCTGCTGCTCCCTTCCTCATCAACACATTTCATGGATCAGCCTTCTGCTGCCTAAGTTGTCCCAACTCCATAGGGTTTGTCCCTTTGGCATCAACAAGTACTGAGGGATGGGGCTGGGAAAGAACCTGAAACAAAACACTGTAACATTCTTCCCTTCTCCATGCTGCCTTCTGTATGTTGAAAGCCTGAGAACTAAACTTTCCTACACCCCCTAGAAGACAACAAGTTGGAAAGTGAAGCTCCCTGAGACCAGCTCTGTTAGGAATAGGGTTCTTTCAATCAGGAAAGGCAGGTGGAATAAATCTCTCTCCTACATAGCAGGAAGCCATGTTTGCGCAGCATTTTTGGTGATTTAGTTTTTCCAGGTCTTCTGCCCCGCTACCCTCCATCTCTGTCTTGCTGTGTATTTTCCTTATAATAAAAATGATTTTTTTTTCAGGGGAAAAAATGTGTAGATCACAAGAAAGTGAAATAGAAAGAACCTTCTGGGCAAGGGACATAGCATGTGCTTAGGAGAGGATAGGGCTAATTTCAGCATGCTAAGATCATACTGGGAGAACTAAGAGACATAGTTAAGAAAAATGGGCAGAAGCCAGATCAGAAGATCTTGACAAATTATTCCTACAGGCTATAAAGAAACATTGAGTGTGTCCATTCCTCTACATTTTCATCAACTTAGCCACTTTGCCACTTATAAACTTAGCTGGAATTTTGCTTCTCCATTCCTTTTGCTCCATAGTCTGAGGAGGTAAGGGAATTATTACGATTTAGTATATAATACTGAAATATAACTTGGTAAAACACATTTGCAGAAGATTTGGGTAACATTAGCAAAATATGGCATTTTTACCTTGCTTTCACTTGACCCTGAGTTTCTAGAGGAATATTTAAGTGTTTCAAATAAATTTCCATAAATAGTGGAATAAGGTTAATGCCACTTAGAATAAGTTCATAATTTGTCCTTTTATATTCTTAGCATATAGGTGATGTCACTTCACTTCTAAGGAGGAAAATTGGTCAGGTTTCAAGAAATTAAATTAGAGTGCTAGTAAAATCTCAGTGCCAAAATAAAAATGTGCATGCCTCTGAGTTTTGTCCATGGGTAAGATAACATTTCAATAATTTTTGCCTATGATTTTTGGGCATTTTATCTCACCAACAAAGATTTAAGATGGACTTCCTTGCCAATTCTACTCACCCACCCTACAACTAATTTTTTCCTAACATTTGTTCAAACAGTCTTCCAATTGTTCTTTCCTAACCCCTCTACCTCATTTTAGTTTTTCCATACTTTAACATTTCTTGTTGAAAGGACTTATTTTCCTTTTTAGTGGTGCTGTTTATGAGCTATAACAATGGTTCTGAAACTTTAATGTAAGAATCTGTTAAAGAACTAATTTAAATGCAAATTATTAAACATATCAACAAAGATTCTGAATCAATAAGTTAGTAGTCTTAGGCCAAAGAATGTCTGTGTTTAATAGTCATTGCAGATAATTGGAACAGTGATTTTCCACAGAATATTTAGAGAATAATTGCATGATGAAGCAGAAATGGGCTGAAAATCAGCCTAATTAGCTCTAGATACTTTATTACTAGAATTTGAGTCTCAAAACTTAGCAGGTAATAGAGTTTCATATTACTTATATTTTTAAAAAATGTATTCTGTATATGGTGTCCATGCAGGGTGTTATGTTTTAAGGAAGAATTTGACTGATCTTGTTTTTCTAATCAAATGCCATCATAAAGTCACCTAATCATCAGCATATCTAAGATGAGATTGTTACAGTTCTGTTTGTTCCTTTTTCATTGGCTAAACCCAAGAAATTGACAGTGGGGAATTAAATGGCCCATATGGAATGAAAGAGAACTTCGAATAGGACACTTCCATTGTAGAAATGACATTGAAATTGTCACTGAACATTTTGTGTTTAGCAGTTTGGTATCAAATCTATTTTTCAGAGCTAATGATCTATTTAAGACTTAAAATAGTAGTATGTTGTGTATTTTTCTTATTAGTTTTATCCCTTTTTTTATCACTAGTAGTTACCACAGCAACTATCACTGTATAGGTATTCTATACATATTTGTGAATGAACAATTAAATAAATGCATAAATGGCATGATATGGTATGATTTCAAGTATTTCATTGAATTAGATTGGTTATCTATAGGGGATTGACATTAAAAAATACTTTTTATTGTTTATAACTGAATAACTAGATTGAATATTGTCCCCTGAAAATTCATGCCCTTTAGAAGATGTAATCAACTTAAGATTAATTAAGGTGATACTGAATTAGGGTGAGCCCTAAATTCATTATGACTAATGTCTTTATACAAAGAGGGAAATTTAGATACACACACACATACACACACACACAGATAGAAGATGACCATGCCAAGATGGAGATAGAAATTGGAATAATAAAAATACAAACCAATGAATTCCAAAAATTGCTAGTAGCCATCAGAATCTAGGAGAGAAGCAGGAAAAATAATATTAAATAGGAGAGTATGACTTTTACTGATACCTTGATTTTGGGTTCTAGCCTCCACAACTGTGATAACACAAATTTATGTTTTTATAAGCCATACAGTTTTCAGTACTTTGTACAGCAGACCTAGGAAACTAATACAAAGACCAACAACTTTAGAAAGACAAACATAAAGCAATGATTACATTCTGAATTCAATTATCTTTTTATTTGTTTTTAAGTAAACAAATATGCATTTAAAATATATTTCCTTTCTGTATACTATCCTCTAAATCTTTGCTTCTGCTTCTTAAAATCTTTGCTGCATATAACATCCTCAGATATTATACCATGTTTATACTGGTATACTTTCACATAAATCTTATTTTAGCTTTATGTGAAAGATATTTTGTTATTAATGGAAAAGTGATATTTATAATGTGTGCATAAAATATTAAGTTCTACTCTTGGCACATTTAATTTGAAAAAAAAAAAAAAAAGTTGCTCCAGTGAAAGGACCTATCGTCTATTGTCTTAACAGGGGGAGAAGTTGGTCAATCTTGTATTTCACAGAGAATATCAGACTACCTCCAATAAGAAATTCCTATGGAGGAGTGCTTGGATGGCTCACTTGGTGGAGTGTCTGACTCGATTTCAGCTAGGGCCATGGTCTCATGGGAGTCTTCTGGAGTGCTGAAGGATTTGTCTCCCTCTCTCTCTGCCTCTCCCCTGACTCCCACACACATTATCTCTCAAATAAATAAATCTCTCTTTTCAAAGAAATTCCTATGGAAAACAGATTATTGAAAGTTCAACAAATGTTTTTATCTTTTTAAAACCAGCATGACATTTCCTTAAAATTTTAATTATAAGAATGCTAGAATTGCTCACTAGAAAATCAAGCCACAGTTTGATAGAGTTGAAAAAACTCCACAGTTTACAGTTGGTGTGAGATTAGGCTAAGCATTTGTCTAAAATGTTTCATGCAGCTCACACTGGGTTCCCAAAGCAGTACACTTTGTATTAATTTTAACTACATGTTTGAATCCAGTTATTTTGAACCTCTTGATGATAGTGCCCCTTTGTGGGATTTGAAATAATCTGGAATAACTCATGCTGCATTGTACCCACATGGCTTCCTACTTAAGAATTAATTGCTAACATTTTGCCTTGTCCTTATGTGCATTATGTTCTAAACATAAGGACTTTTTATAATTAAGGGAAATTGCCAGTACCCTGGCCGGCAGAGTAAATGCAAACTTGTATTAACAATACTATAAGCTCCTGTGTTTGTACAAAAAATTACAATAATGTCCTAAACTCAGTGTCAAGTTTTATTCCCACAATAATGATTCTTTCGAGCTAATGCTTATTCAAGGAGAATATAACTGTGTGAATGTAATGGACAATGAGATTATACCTTTATTGTTTCCAGGAATCTTTTTGTAAATATGATAAAGAATATTATTTGATTACTCTTGAAATAAAGTTTTTGTATATTTCAATAGACTTTATAATCATTTAAATTTTTCAGATATTGATGGGACCATGGTTGGCAGGGAGGATAAAGCAAGAATGAGAATATCTACGTTATGCAATTTTTTAAAAAATTTGATCATTTCTTATCAAAATTATTTGTTTATTTGAAAGAGAGAGAGAGAGAGAGATCACAAGTAGGCAGAGGCAGGCAGATAGAAGGAGGAAGCAGGCTCCCTGCTGAGCAGAGACTTGGTGGGACTTGGTCCCAGGACCCTAAGATTATGACCTGAGCTGAAGGCAGAGGCTTAACCCACTGAGCCACCCAGGCATCCCAAAATTATTTATTTTTGTTGAAGCATTATTTGCATGTCACACACAGATCTTTGGTGTGGAAAACTGTATGAGTTTACAAATGCATACATCCATGTAACCCATGAATCTATCAACAGGTAGAATATTTCTGGTGCTCACACACATGCCTTATACACCTTTCCAATCAATCATCATCCCCTCTGACCTTATGCTCTTTCCAAACATTGTTCTGATATTTTTCACTACCGTCTGTATTTGCCTTTTCTGGAACATCATATAAATAAATCATTGAGTGTACTCTTTTGTGTCTGGCTTCTTTTATTCAACATAGTCTTTTTTGAAGTTAATCCATGTTGCTACACACATCCCAGGTTGATTAATGCTTATTGTAAAAATCTAAAAATTTCATTTTTCTGTCTCCAAGCCTTCATGTTAGTGTCATCACATATTTTAAATATAAAACATTATATTGAGTTATGATTGACATACAAAAAGCTGTATGTACAAAAATCTGTACATATTCATTGTGTACAACCTGATGAACTTGGAGACCTGGAGAGAAATAGACACCCTATGAAACCATCACCACACTCTATGCCATCAACATACCCATTACCTCTAAAAGTTTCTCCTGTTCTCTTTATCATTATTTCGGTAATGTCTGCTTAAAAACACACATTTTACTCTTATATATATTTTAAACTCTGTAATACTCTGACATAATGTTTAATTTATACATTTGATTATCTTCAAAGAAGATAATTAAAGATAGAAAAAAACAGGCACAGTATTTATATATTTTTTGTATATTTATCATTTCTGATGTTTCCATTTCTTTGTGTAGGCCCAAATTTTGTCTGAAATCCTTTTTACTTCCACCTAAAGATTTTTTATTTACCAGTTATATTGCACTGGTCTGCTATCAATATAAGCTTCCAGTTTTTATTTGTTTGAGAATTTATATAGTTTGCTTTCAATTTAAGGATCTTACTTGAACTAGAACTCTAAGTTGACAAGTTTTGCTCCATTGTGTTTACCTTGTTTTGCTTTGTTTTCCATCAGCTCCATAAGAATTCATCAGTGTCTTCCAGCTTATCTAGTTTCTCATAAGTCTTTTCATTGTCATTTTTAACCTGTCCGTGATCTATATTTTAATTTACCTGCTTTTAAGATGGGATCCTTATCATCAATTTTCAGCCTTTGGATTATGATTTTTCCACTGTATGATTTTCTTTATGTTTATCCCACTTGAAGTTTGTTGACTTCCCCAACCATGCAGAGTTTATGGTTGTCAAACAACTGGAATATCTTCGGTAAACTTTTGAATATTTGTTCTGTCCACCTGCCATTCTGTGCCTAAAACTCCATGCATGTTATAACACCTTATATCCTCCATAAGCCAGTGAGTTTCTGTTCATTCATTTCCACAATTTTTAGACATGGCGCTTCATTTGGTATAATGTCTATTTCTCTGCCATGATGTCCCTTCTTTTTTATACACTATTCAATGTGCTATTAATCCTACCCAGTGATTTTTTCATTTCAGATTTCATATTTTAGTTTTAAAATTTCTATACAATTACTTTTTAGTAGTTCTAAATTCCTTATTTGTCTCTCATCATGTTCATCTCTTCCTTAATATATTTTAATATTTTTATAATCACTGTTTTAAAGTCTTTGCTAGTGGTTTCAATTTTTTTTCCAGCAAATCTTGGGTAGATGTATTGATTGAGAAAATTTTTTCATTTTTCTTTGTCATACAGTTTTACTCCTTTACATATAAATTTTATTGTACACCAATCATTATGGAGAGTATACTGCTGGACTAGAGTGGTGGTTTTTTCATGGCAGGAAATCAATTTATTTCATAAGTAGTTTGACCTTTTTGAGGATCATTTTAAATTTTGTTAGACATGTAGTATTTACTTGTATGTAATGTTTACTTCTGGTCTAGTTGAGCCCTAACCTGATGGTGAGAGCTTTCTGTGGTCTCCCCTGAATTCTGACTCCCTTGTTAATTTTAGAATGCTCAGAATGTCACTCCATTTGGGTTGTTTGGAACACAATTATCTTCTAGCCTTTTATGAGTTTCAGGGATACTCATCTCACAGTCCCTGGATACTTGTTCTTATACCAGTAGGTGGTTTTTTTTGTTTTTTGTTTTTTTTTTCCCTTCCCAATAGTTGTTCTTTTTATGGCCTCATGCAGATTAGACATGCATGGGATCCAGCCCAAAACTCAAGGGAAGGCTTTCACTTCCATACAGATCTTTTTCTCTGCTTCACTGCCTCATCTCCTGTACTTCATTCTGAAATGTTTAGACATCTTAGTCACTCCGCACTCTGATCTCATCTTAACAAGGCAGCACATTCTATATGCTGCAACTGTCCTCACACACATGCTGTGGTTTAGAAAATGCCTCCAGGCAGAAAGTCAGGATAATCATGAAGCTTATCTTATTTAGCATCCTTATCTCACAGATGATGGTCCTAAACAGTCTTCTAACACCTAACACCATTTATTTTGTGCTTTTTCCTGCAGTTATTTGTTTATGATGAAATGTCTAGTCTAGTAGTTATTATAATCTCATGACTGGAGGTGTAAATCAGTTACAGAGTCTTAATTACAAAATTATGAAACAACTAGTTCTAAATTCAAAGTGTATCATTTTTATTGTGCTATTTCAGTCAACAATACGTTTGCTTTAAACACCAAGTATAAGGATCTATAATTGGGAACTCTTTCCTGTTTTAAACCCCAAAGGTTTATGAACTTGACTGAAGTCACACAATAAATTGTTTGAGATCCATATATGAATCCAGACAATGTGATTCACATCAATGTACTCAATTATTTTGTTGCTTCTCTTTTCCATGATACAGTGATGAATAATTTTATTTATCACTTTAACTACGCCACAGTGTGCCCGGATATTTAACTAAATATTACTTCTGGGTGTGTCTGGGATGGTGATTCTAGATAAGAATTGGTAAACTGAGAAAAATAGATTGCCCTTCCCAGCATGGGTAGTCCACTTCCAATCCACTGATGACCTGAATTGAATAAAACACTAAGGAAGAAAGAATTCTCTTTCTCTCTTGGCTGTTTTCAAGCTGCGACATGGGTCTTCCTCCATCTTCAGACTTGGGCTCATACTGGGACCCACACCATCAGCTCTCACAGTTCGCAGGCCCTTGGATGAGGACTGGAACTTACACCATCTGTTCTCAGGCTTTTAGACTCAGATTAGAACTACACTGTTCATTCTCCTAGGTCTTCAGCTTGCCAACTGAACATCTTGGATAAGCCAATTCCTCACTTTAAATATCTCTCCAGTTCTCTCTCTCTCATTCTCAATGTCTCTTATGTAAGCAGAAACTTCATCAGTAATGTGTCAAAATACCTTAAATTTCCAAATTTTAAGAAATTTCTAAGTCATTCGTAAATTTTAGGAAATTTTTAGTCATTTGTAAATTATGATACAATCTACTTTCAGCCATATCTTACTATAAAACGTATACTTGACCTCTAGTACTAAACCGAAAATATATGTCACTATTATAATTTTTCAGTGTTATTCATATTTCCTTGGTTTACATTCTTATTTTTTCTAGCTGTATTAATTAAAATTTATTAACTGTTAATTTTAAGACATACGATGTTTGAAAGGAGCTGAATCTGGAGAAAAATACTACCTGGGGTTCTTGATTTAACATCTCAAGGTAACAAATACACAGATCTATTAAGATAGAAATCACATTTGTGTTTTTCAATGGTATATTTCCAAGGATCTGGAACATTGTGTGTCCAACTAATGCTTATTGAATGACTGAAGTTCACAAAACATATTTCATATACTTTTGATAGCATTGAGTATTGAAACAATAACTTGATTCCTTAAGAAAGAGGATTAAGGAGGGTGCCTGGGTGGCTCAGCCAGTTAAGTATCTGTCTTCAGCTCAGATCATGATCTCAGGGCCTGGGATCGAGGCCTGCATTCGGCTCCCTGCTTAATGGGGAGCCTGCTTCTCCCTCTCCCTTGTCCCTGCTCATGCTTTTTCTCTCTCTATCTCTATCAAATAAATACATGAAATCTTAAAAAAAAAAGAAAGAAAAAGGAGTAAGATTTATCTTACTTTGTATAAAATCACTAAGTATTATTTAGAATAAAATATAGTTATACATTTAAAAAATAAGGAAGAAGAATAAACAGTTCTATAGAATTCTGACCAAATTCTATCTCTAGTTAAGTTGATTTTGCCATCTATGTTCAACAAGAAAGAAGGGAGAGAAATTAACTTATCTAGAAAGGGACAGTATTTGAAGATAAAAATTTGAAGGTAAACACTGGATAAATTACACATAAAAACATTTTGATGACTTAAACTTCTACAGGATCAGCATTCTCACTTCTACATAATGAATAATTTCTTCAGACTTCTCAAACAATTGTATACCATTTCATTCCTTTTGTTTTCCTGGTGGACTTGTTCCCGTCACAGCCCTAAATTAATAGCACACTATTTTTATATTGATACCATATCAAATTATTTTAGTTCTCTGATTATACAGGAATTTATGACATATTTGCTCATCTGTATTTTAATGTAATATTTAGATATCAAAATAAGAATGAATAATGTTTGTATATGTTAAAACTTACACATATACAAAATAAGACATTCTGCTGGAACTATATCTCCTTCTTTATTTATATGCATTCCAGAAGAATATACTTTAATCATTTAAAAATGATGGCAACAACAAGTTGCCAGACTTTTAATTTTAGGAAGAAAATATTGGAGGCAACAATACAGATGTTAGGTAGGTGCATGAGCTTACAGATGTCAGGCACCTGGCATGGATAACAAACAGATGTATTGGGCTTGTAATTACTTCCAGGTGTCTATCGTCTTGTTTAATCCTCATAATAGTTGAGGTAGGTATTATTATTGCCCATGCTTATCAAATGAGGTAACTGAGAACTGGAGAAGTTAAAATCTTTCTAATAATCACACAAATACTAAGTGACACAGGCAGGACTGAACCCCAATTTGGCATGACTCCAAACTGTGTAGTCACTGCCATCATGGGAAATGTTAGCATAAGTAGCTTTAGCTTATAAATTTTCAGACAAGAAGCAGAAATTGTCTGGCATGCATATTTCACATAGGTCCAAAGTTAAGGTAGAAATTACAAAATATTTGTAAAAATGACAAAACATTTCCTATAAACACAAATGTAAAAGCTGGATATCTCTGAGGTACCTGAATTCAAAAGGCGTGCTACAGACACAAAGCAGGGTAAGTGTTCTAACAAGAATTCTAGAACTGAATGTCACCTTCAGTTTACAGTTCCCAACTCTATTTTGTCACAAATAATAATATTTAATAAATATATAATAAATTTATATTATATATATAAAAATATATAATAATAAAAAAATAAACTCTATTTTCTTTTTCAAGTGAGTTTTGCAAGAAAGATAATGTGTCCCAATGATACAGATGCATTTTTCTTCCTGTTTATGCCATAACTTCTCTCTGATACTAACATCTCAAATTTGCTTTATTTAATTTTCTAGTCATTTTTCCCCAATATATAGCTAGAAACTTTTAATTCATGAGTTTTTTTATTCTAAATTTTCTAAGCTTGTGTAATATGTTCAGTTTGAATTATTTTCTATATATATATTTGAAAAGGTTTTCAAAAAAATTAACTCAGTCTTAGGTGCTTGGGTGGCTCAGTCAGTCAAGTGTCTGCCTTAGGCTCTGGTCATGATCCCAGGGTCCTGGGATACAGCACTGTCTCTTGGGAGTCTGCTCAGCAGGGAGTCTGGTTCTCCACCTGTCCTTCCCTGTACTCATGCCCTCTCTCTTTCTTTCTATCTCAAATAAATAAATAAAATCTTAAAAATATTAATGGAATTTTAGTAAAAAAATCATTATTTTTACTGATGGATAGGGCATGTCAAAACATCCCTTACAAGGTGAAGGATAAGTTACTGCATCTGGTTCATCCTACAACCAAGAAGGAAGCACAAGAGAGTTAGAGATAGTTGTAGATCTCTAAGTCAAAATGTGGGAAATGAAACTTTGAGATGATTTAGGTTAACTTTCTAAATGATGTAATATTTTAATTAGTCAAGTCTTCCAAAGATACAGATCAATATTTTTATGAGGAATTGGCTCACATAATGAGGTCACTGAGAATGAGAATGAGAATGAGTCACTGAGGTCACATAATCTCCTGACTTCAGGAAAGCCACTGATACAGTTCAAGTCTGAAGGCCTGAGGCCCAGGGGTGCCAACAGTGTAAATCTCAGTCCAAGACCTGGAGAAGACCATTAAAGGAGTTCAAGTAGGTAAGCTGGAAGTTAAGAGGAGACAAATTACTTCTTAACCACCTTTTGCTCTGTTAAAGCACTCAGTGGATTGCATAACACCCACTCACACCGGGGAAGACACCTACTTTACTGATTTCACTGATTCAAATGCTAATCTCATTCAGAAACACCCTTGAGGATATATCCAGAAATAATATTTAACATGGGCACCCCCTTGAATGATTCAAGTTGACACATAAAATTAACCATCACAACACTTAGAAAGAATTGAATAATGATCTGTATTAGCCAGCTGGAATAGGGGGGCAGCATCTTCTGGGAAATAGAGGGAGCCTAAGCAAGGGCTGAGTGAAGCTCTGTATAAGGTTTAATTAGTATTTTCTGATACAATAAATAAATGAATAATGTTGCACAAAAGAACACAGTTTGTGTGGAAACTACATAAAATCTAGTCGGCTGATTCAAAAAGTATCAGGTAGGGGAAGATAGAAGATGAATTTTATAATAGAAGCAGGATTATCAATGTCTTCTTACAGGAGTTTTATCATTGTCCTATAGTTGATGGAAAATTGTTTAAGGGAATAACAAGGGAATACCCCACATCTTTAATGTGACAAAACTGGATACCCACAAGGCAGTTAGAGTGCAGGACCCGCCGAAGATCTGAATGCATGCAAGATGCTGCAGGAAGTATTCATTGACGAATTTCTAACTTGGTAATGCCAGAGCAGAGAACACTGTAGTAGTTGATGTAGAAAAGACAATGCTAGGGTTCAAAGCCAACAGACAACAGAGTATTCTTGAGATGCCTTTGGTGCAAAAGGTAATTTTATTAAAGCACGGGGACAGAACCCATGGGCAGAAAGAGCTGGAATGGGGTCATGAGGAGTAGCCTATTATATACTTTTAAGCTGGGAGGGAATTAGAGATAGGGCAGTTCTGTAAGGAATTTTGGAAACAAGATTTCCAAGAGCTTGAAGGGGCTAGCTGTTGTTGGGAAAAAGTCATTTATTACCATCTAATTGGGCCATGTGCTTGGGAGATTTAGAGATAAAGGATATTTCCAAAGGAATTTTTATACATTAAAGCAGACTTACAGGATTGGGGTGGAGAGTATTAGGCTAGGATTGCCTTTTGCCCTTAAAGTATTAACATCTAAGCTGTTGAATCCCTAGAGGAATGTCACTCTTCAAGCATTGGGCTGTAGGGAGTAAGGAAATTTAATAATTTTTCTTCTGCCTTTGTTTCCCTCATCAGTGGCCACTTTAACTGGAGCAATAACCACAATATTCCAGACAGAAATGGCAGCATGAAGTTGGATATATAAGTAAAAGACTAAAGTCTGGACTGATTATATAAATGTGAGATCCTAGTGTGTTTGTATGGATATTATATTGGCTAAGTGTAGAATTCAAAGTAGAACAACAAGGAAACAGCTTGAGGAGACAGAGCTCTAAGCAAGATAGGGAACAACTGAGGAACTCTTTTGTTTAGTGACCAAACATTATAGGCATGTCAGATAATTTTGGAAGTGATCACCCTTCATTTTATCATTAGTCAAGTTGTCTATTTTCAGGGAACCAGTGATGACAACTCATAGTGAGGTCTTGTGCCCGGTGAGGACTGTGGTCCAGTGTATGGAGTTCTTGTTTAGAAAAAGCTTGGGGTAAATTTTCACTGGGAACATCCACTCAGTTTTGGGAAAGTGATTGTTAAGCCCTTAATTACTGCAAGGAATGCTTAGAGGCTATAGCAACTGCATTAAATATCATTGAATGTGCATAAATCTTAAAACACCATTAGGACAGAGGAAGATAGAACAAGTATAAAGATACACAATTGGTTGTTTCAGTGGATCTTTAGATCTTTACAAAAAAAAAAAAAAAAGTGCAGATCCAAACAGACCCTTTCCAAGGCCAGGGAAAATAGAAGGATGTGATTGTAAGAAAAAGGGATCACACAGAAACAACCTAATTTAAATCTTTCAATTACCCATGTTTGACTACGTTCTGCTCTGCATACCAAATGTCTCTTGGCTTTAGTGTAAAAGCTCCAGTAGAGGGGAGCTTGGCAGCCCATCATTGTCTTAGTGTAATCAGGCACTTAGCAACCCTGACATCGGATGCTGGCATTCTCTGTTTGGAAACAGCGGTGGATTCCACAATGAGGTAGTTGATTGCTAATTTAGTGTACTAATGGAGAGAAGCAGGGGGCCTCCATTCTGCACCTGAATCCAGATGCCAGTTTGCTACCAAGATAATATGTTATTTAAAGATTAATTTACCCATTTATTGGTTCTAAAGAGATTTTATAGTGTGCATTTTCCCAGACCCTTTGGCTCTTATCTTTCTCAATAGTGTTCATGAATGGTCATTTTTGCTTCTCTAGATCTTCCATAAGTTGTATGAATATTAGAAAAAATGAGCATACAACTTATTAATTATAATTAAGTAAGTAAATCTAAGCAGTTAAAACATCAGCAGTTAGACAATGAGACTTAAAGGGTGTATATATTCTAAAAGTTTAACATTTTATAATATCAAATATTTATTTTTGATAAACATTCTGTAAGTTGTCAAGGTCCATCATACTTATTTAACAGAATTTCATACATTAAGAAATATTTTCATAATTGCAATATTAAACTGAAATGTTAATGTCATATACTTATGTCAATAATAGCTACGTATACTTTTTCACAGGTCAGTGAAAATTAAATGTAACCTCAACTAAATCATTCTAGATGAAGAAATGGAGAAAGATACAATAATCAAATATATCATATATGGCTTTAATAAGTCATAAAAGTAGCATCATCATTTGACAGACAAAACTAAATGGTTAACCTTCAAGACACAAAAGAGAGCCACATTCTACATAATATAATGAAAATAAAATAGAATGTTATTAAGATATCCAATATACTCTTTTTTAAAACCAAAATGTGCATAAAATGTGAAATAAATAAAAATATCATAAGTAGAAACTATGGAATTACATTACATAGTGAACAGTGCATGGGTTGTTAAACAAAAGAGGTTTTAATTTTTTTTCCACTGGCCATATTTGTTAAGGCTACATATTCAGCAATAAATTAACAAAATACCATCAAAACTCTTTAGTAGAGAAAAATCTGCAAGAGTGTATTTTGTAAAATAGATGCATATTTAATTGAAATAAGATCCAACATCTCAGGTTGATTCAAGTTCTGTTAAACTAATATGCAGAAAATCTATATATTTCTTTAATAAAATATATAGAGTGGGGTGCCTGGGTGGCTCAGTTAAGGCTCTGACACTTGATTTCAGCTCAGGTCATGACTTCAGCGTTGTGAGATTGAGCCCAGGGTCAGGCTCCACGCTGGTTGTGGAGCCTGCTTTAGATTCTGTTTCTATCTCTCCCTCTGCCCTCCTCCCAAAAAAATAAAAATAAAATAAAATAAATAAATAAAACATACAGAGTTATAAAATTTTATCTGTGCAATGCCTGTGCCATTTATTAGCTCCTTCAGTTAAATGATACATTGGAAGATGAACAATGACTTAATTGTGCTTAACAATGACTTAAGTGTACTTTTAAAATATCAAATCATACATTTTTAATATTTATGTTCTACATTCAAAAACAATAGAATTTATGTTATTATTAAGTAGTGCAGTGGTCTAAACAGAAAAGTGATACAAAGATTTTTGAAATATATAAAAATATATTTTTGAAATATATATTTATATTTTATATAGCATAAAATGCTATATAATGGTATTTCAAAATCATTTCTCCCTTGTGTTTTAACTGAAAAAAAAGGTCATGCTTTGGGAAATGTTTCTTTGAAAGAAGCAAAATGTATGTATGGTTGCCAGTATTTCCCTGCCAGCTGATTTCAGAACTCGGGTGTGTTGGTTCAGGTTAATGTGTCCCGAGGAGAAGAAAGCTCTGTCTGCTAATTTAAAAAGTGGTTCCCAGGGCACCTGGGTGGCACAGTCTTTAAGCATTTTGGTTTTGGCTCAGGCCCTAATCTCACAGTTGTGAGATTAAGCCCCAGCTTGGGCTCATGATCAGTATAGAGAATGCTTGAATTTTTCTTCCTCCCCATCTTTCCCTCCCACTTGTGGTTGTTCTCTCTCTCTGTCTCTAAAATAAATAAATCTTTAAAAAAAAAGGTGGTTCCTGTGAGCCTCTTTGGCAAGTCTTGCAGGATCTGTGAAGAGTTACTATCTTGGCATCCTCTGGTTTGAGCAGAACTTTTGACATATCTGTAAGTAATATGTTGAGTGAATGAATGATCACTTCTACTTCTAAATTTCCCTAGACGGCTTTGACTGTTTGGAAGCACAAAATTCACACACCTTGCTGTCTGCGTGAGGAAGAGCAACTTGTAACTGTGGCACCAAATTAATGTCAAAACTAGAAGATCAGAGAAAATTATGCAGAATGTAAGACACTTGCTCCCTCTTGCACAACTGACTTTTCAGTATGCCATGCATATTTCTACATCTTCATTCTTACAAAAGAAGAAATAAGCAGCTCTTTTGCCTCATACGTCCCCTGGAACATGCATATGACAAATAACATTGTTTTTCTTAACTCAGCTTTTTGTCCCCGCAAGTCAAATGAAGTGTAATAAAATTTCCTGTCTTAAAGGCAATGCTTACTGCTGGGATGCCAACATGAAGTTTGTTCGTATATGTCTTTGACCACATGCAATCTCTGATTGAATTCATTTATTATTTAGGAAGACTATCTAACTGGATTGTGAATGTGTATTAAAAGAAATAAACACTCTACATAGAATTCCCCTCAAAAAAGCAACTGAATAATCAACAATTAAAATTACGTAAGCATGTCTGAAATACACTACCTTTCTTAAATTTTTTTTTCTTTATATCCCAAGGTATTTTGGTTACATTTCTGTTTTACAATATTTGATGCATATGCCTATGTTACTTTTGAAAATATGAGTGTTCTTTTTTGTTGTTGTTGGCTTACCCTAAAGATGTACTTCACATTCTAAGTGCTCAACAAATATTTCTGAGTTTACAGAGATTCACAACTGTTATGTCCCTCTATTTTCAGTTTTTCTTTATTGTTCTTACTTCTTAGAACTTTCCCTTTGTGTTCCTTTGTTTGTCAAGATCTGTTTCCTTTCTAGGACACAGGCTCTCCAAGAATATAATAGTCTTTACTTTAAAGCACAACATAATTCATGCATTCAGTTTGAGCTAAGCTCCGTGTAATTTTGCAAATTTTTATTTTTTACTTCTGAGGGCAACTTTCTTAATTTTATATGTATTTTAATATAAACCTAAACCAGATGGAAGTCTGATAATGCTTATTTTTTTCTGTGCTCATAAATTGAATACTTATTAAATCTCCAAATTTTGTTTAAATGTATATTAATTCTAATGTAATATATTGACTTCTTTGTTCTTCAGTTAAAATCAAAGCAGAAAAAAATATTTGTGTGAAAGGACATCTTAACACGATGTTTGCCAATCTCAACATTAATTATATCAGTTATAAAGGTTGACAATATGATATTGTTTAAATCAAAGCCTCAGACCAGCTTTTCATAGCAATTTTGAAATTGAAAGTAATATAGATAACCAAGCTGGAAGAGCTAACTACTTTACATAATTAGTAAAACGATTCATCTAAAGTGAAAGGATTTATTGAAAAATTAATATAATATGATATAGACTCTGTGATGGCTGATGTTATGTGTTCACTTGGAGGGCATTTTCAGTTGAGGTTAATATTTAACTCAGTGAACTTGGAGTAGAGGAGATTGTTTTACATGTGAGTGGGCCTCATTCAATCAGTTGAAGGCCTGAAGAGAGCAAAAAGCCTCCTGAGCAAGAGGGAATTTTCTAGAAAACGACCTTCAGACTTTTTTGGTACCATCCACTCTCCTGCATCTCAAACCTGCTGGCTCACACTACAGATCTGTAGTTGGAAGCTTTCATAATCATGTGAGGCAATTTCTTAAAATGAGTAATATATATGATCTCCTATTGGTTCTATTTATAGAACTAATTGGTTCTGTTTCTGTGGAGAACACTGGCAAATACAGACTTCTTTTTATTTTATTTATTTATTTTTTTACTCAGTTAAATTAACATTAAAATTCTCTGTAAATTTCCTTAATTTCTTTGCAGTCATTTATTCAGACACGCATAAAATTTATCTCTGACCGGCATGTAGAATTTCAATATACTTACAATGAGTAAGAGCACTGGCAAAAGCTTTCATTCATAAGGACAGCCAAATTCAAGTTCCTGGATCCCAGCCAAATCCTAAGCAATGAGGCGATGCACGTTGTAACACAGCACTACTGGGGAAGACATCCACAGAAGACAGATGACAGCAGGATGACAGCTGCGATATGGTGAGGTGAGGAGGGAAAACCACCAGTGCACGGCATGCAGGGGGAATGCTGCGAGCACTCACTGAGACACAACTTCACACAACAGGACACAGCAGTGGAATGTGGAGAAGCAGCAGTGGACCAACTGTCTTACGCAACAGTAATAGTAATGGGCGTCTCGTGTGGAGTAAAGGCATCAGTTACTCCATGGGGAGAAGGAAAGTGACAATGCAGAAAAACATCACCTTTCATAGCAGAGGCAGGTTTGATATTTATAAGGTGTGTACAGGGAATCAGTGGTCCTTGAAGCACATTTATACAAATGAACAGAATTGGCACTTTTTTTTTTAACACAAGTATCAGTGTAGCATAAAGAATATCTGTTATCAGTGTGGAACAAACACATTACTGCTAGTTTTTTATATACAAAATTGGAAAGTATGCATATTTTAAATATAGTGATGGGAAAAGTGGAATGTTTAAAGAAACCCTAATTTAACAGCATGAGCTATATGGCAAAATACTATGTCATTTACATTCTTAAATATTTTTCAATGATGTCTCTTTTACCTTCTTTCTATTTGATTTTGTATGCTAGTTGCTAGATTTATTGAGTTGTATCTTTTGTATCTTTTGAAAATCATCTAACACTAGTGCCTACCAATGTGCTTTCTGGAACTATATATGCTTTTAATTAGAGAAACTCATGTAAAGAATATTATAATAAATGCTTGTATGAAATACTGTATGACTGTTAATTCTTCTTTTGGTATCCTTTTGAAATGAGAATTTTTGAATCCTTCACACAGAAAATGCCCTAAAAGAATATTATTTTTAGTTGACCTAATTCAGCAGAATAAATAATCCAAGGGGTGCCTGGGTGGCTCAGTTCGTTAAGTGACTAACTCTTGGTTTCAGCTCAGGTCATGATCTCAGCATCATGGGTTCAAACGCTGAGTCAGTTCAAGCCCCAAGTTCAGCAGGGAGTCTACTTCTCCCTCTCACCACCACTTCTACCCCCCTTTCTCTCTCAAATAAATAAATCTTAAAAAAATAATAATAATAAAGAATTTAAGAAGCTCTTAGGTCTCTAAGGGTATCTCACAGACACTCTGTTGGTATAAATGTTTTAGGTCAGTTTCTGACCATTTTAATTCAGAAAATATCAAAATTTAACAGAGAATTATCTTCTGTCTTTTACAGGAAGAGTTGAGGTTCCAAAGTTTAATGCCTTTCCTATATTCTTTAACTTGACAAAATTTACACTAAGAAAATACCATCATTAAAAAAAAATTGTTTTTCATAACCTCTGACTCCTTTATTCTTTTCAACATAAAATTACCTCTTTTCCTACATTTTAAACACTAGTGTGTGTGTGTGTGTATACACACACACAATTTGTACATACTTTTCTCAGGACGTGTCTGTGTGCTTAGAATAATTAAAATACAGGGGATGGAGGGCTACAAGAGATGTGGTAATTATGGCTTTTATCATCATGAGATTTGTGACATAGGAGGGTAAAAAATAGAAATGGTCTTAGTAAGATATAGGAATGTGTGATGGTACAAAAGTTTGTTGGAGTTAAAAAATCAGGGGAAAAAAACACCTTTTTTTTAAAGATTTTATTTAATTATTTGACTGAGACAGAGAACAAGAAAGGCAGGGGAAGTGGCAGGCAGAGGGAGAGGGAGAAGTAGGCCCCCTACAGAGAGGGGAGCCTGATGCTGGGCTTGATCCCAGGACCCTGTGATCATGACCTAAGCAGCAGGCAGCTGCTTAACTGACTGAGGCAACCAAATGCCTGGAAAGAACATTTCTGAGATTCTCAAGGTGTGCCTTATAAAGGAGGTGAAAACTACCTCAACATGTAAGAATGGGTAGAATCTTGACAAGAAGTAAATGTAACAGGTTTTATCTTTTATTCATCTTATATATAATGAGGAAAACATTGATATGGCAAGAAGTAGCATGAAAACTGTTATTATGTTTTGAGAAATGCTTTAAAAAACTTCCTGGATAGAAAATGGAGTTATAAAAACATAGAGCCAGCAGGATCCAGAGTAATGCAACTTGATGAAAGAAAACAACAATTTTGGGGTTGATCCTGACACAAGAGTGGATGTGAGAAATCAGGAATATGACATAGGATGGAGTAAATTTTTATATCATATCTGAAGAGGATATCTTGGTTTAAATATAAACCCTTCCTCATAACTGTTCCTAATTTTCAATAAATTAATACTTCTGTTTGTCACTTATTTTTGTATGGAAACTGAGTTGGTATATTTCATAGAAGATAAAGTATGTTCAAAATCAGGATCCAGTCTTCGGAGGAAAAACTTTTATCACATTTCCCAGTGAATTCAAAGACATTTGAAGACAACTTTGACTTATATTATTCAAAGAACAGAGGTCTGAATAGTTATTGTGGAAATACATACCTAGGTGCTCAGAAATGCTGGCTGAAATCTGAATCCTTTTTCTTGAAATTAATAGTTGTTTTTTGATTTTTTAGTTTTTTTCTTCCTTTTTTAAGGAAGCTTCATGCCCAACATGGGGATTGAACTCATGACTGCAAGATCAACAGTCACATGCTCTAATGATTGAGCCAGGCAGACACCCCGATAGTTTTGTAATTAACCATTTTAATAATAAAAACATGTTTACATTTATTTCTGCTTTATCTAACCATGGTTGATTCAGAACATATCTTTTATTTATAATATCAGTAATTTCTTCATCTTCAGTTGATGAAGAAATCATATGTGATATTTCTATACCATAGAATATTATTTAACAATGAAAAGAAATGCAGACATGCTACAACAATAATAATCATGAATCATTATGATAAATTAAAGAAGTCAGCCCTCCAAATCACATATTATATGATTCCATTTAAATGAAATATGCAGAATAGGTAAATCTATAAAGACATAAAGCAGATTAGTTTTTGCTAGGAGCTGGGGAGAAGGGTAAATGGGGAATGACTGCTAATGATTACATGGTTTCGTTTGAGAGTGATGAAATATTCTGAAATTAGTGGTGATGGTTGTATAACTTTGTGAATGTATTAGAAACAAGTGAATTGATGCTAAAAGGGTGAATTTCATGGTATGTTAATTATATGTAAATAAAGCTGTCTGTCAAGAGAAGATTAGTGAGCTTAGAAGTCTAAGAAACTACTGCATTAAATTCTGAGTCTTGTCATTTGTAACACAAGTTTTGCTGTGACAAAATGTAATATGGTAATTTCATATTTTTCCTCTTTTTAATTTCCTTTTTTGTATTTGGTCATCTGTCAATTTTTTTAAAATATAGAGTTTCAAATAAGATGTTTCCATTATAATAAAGATGTATAACTAATTTATTCACTACTTGGGAAATAAGAAACATTAAATTTTGGAAAAGAAACTGGATGAAATTAATGCTTTCCTTAATGACAACAATTGGATCATTATTCTAGTACTAGAAACATCAAATTTATAAATATAAAAATAACAGATGTAATAAAATATATTGTATATATAATAAGTCAAAAGGCAAGAGGTTCATGGAGGAGGAGTTCAACTTACAAGCTCTGTAGAACTTGCTCAGTTCTTGGCTAAAGTTTTAAAAGACAGCTAACAAGTAATTAATTATCTCTCTGTGAACATGTGGCTCTTTCAATTTAAATAGACTTATGTATGAATAAAACAAATCAATGAAACTAATTACTCAAATGTCACCTTGAAAAAAGGAGTATCTGGAATGATAGACTTTGTTGATATGATAGAGCCTGTTTCCTTCTCACATTATGCAGGGGATATGTGGGGCAAACATGTATGTCACTGCTCTGTGAAAGCCACAGTGGGAGAACTGTCTGTGAATCACACATTTCTAGATTATAAAATAGATCCTAATGGCAATTCAGGTTCGAGGATGTTCTTGGGTGTCAGTAAAAGCGCTATACCTTTGCGTCCACTTGGATCTAGTATTACTGAATATGTTTGGAGAGAATTTATGTTTATTCAAATTATTTTTGGAAAACAAGACTTTATTCACAAATGTTGGTAGTTCTTAAGTAATAGAGTAACCTTACAACCCAACTGTTATTTTAAAATCCCCTTTATCATTGAAGAAAGTTAAAAAAAAATCCATGTTTTCTTCAGTTTCAATTCAAAATAGCCCATAAGTGTATAGTTTTCAGATAAAACAAATTGGATCCTAACTCCCAAAACATTACACAATGTTTGGACTGATGTGTACCCAACTCTGAGAGGCAGATTTCACATTTATCAGCACCTAAAATATGGCTGTCACAAAAATTTATTCTTATTCAGGTTATGAGATTGCTTTCTTATTACTATTAATAATTATATAATCATCTAATTATATAATTCATCTAAGTGGATTATACTTACAAAATACTCTGGTAAAAGTAGATTCAAAGTGTAAATATAAAATAGGTTTTCCATTCTGTCAAAGAGAAGGACTCCTGGAATGATAGAACAGATATCTCAAGTTCCAGCTCAAGCCACAATGAAACATTAATGAATATGGCCAGTAATTATCCTACATGCCTCTATTTTCTCAACGATCAGACTTTTAAATATACTACCTCTTTATTCATATTCTTAGATGAAGAGGAAGGCCAAAATGCACAACAGAATAAGATATATATTATAGTCCAACTAATAAATAGCGAATAATCTCCATGTGATTTTTTCCCCTATTTTGAAAATAATATGCCAGGATGAAATACAATTAAGGCATAATCAAAATATTATCATTAAAGAAAAAAATGAGATGGAATTAGCCTTATTTAACTGGCTGAACAAAAACTACATAATTCATTTCAAAAGAAAGAAAAACCACCTTGTAGATTGAGCTTTCAGCATCACTTTTCTCAGGTATGGATTCCTAGAGACTTGACACATAATTTGTCATCAAATAATTTTAAAAGTTCAATTTTTTTAATTTAAATTCCTTAGAGAATTATAAATTTATGTCTGGACAGTAGAAATTACTACCTGGAATTAATTGCATAGGATTATGTGGGGGAATTAATTGGCTAATATATTTGATGATCATTCAGTAGTACATAAGTATAAATTAAAATTATTTTTTAAAAATTTTATTTATTTATTTGAGAGAGAGTGAGAGAGAGCATGAGAGAAGAGAAGGTCAGAGGGAGAAGCAGAATCCCCATGGAGCTGGGAGCCCAATGCAGGACTCAATCCCGGGACTGATCATGACCTGAGCTGAAGGCAGTTACTTAACCAACTATTCCACCCAGGCACCCAAAATTGGTCTGAAAAATATAGCAAATAAGTCATAGAATGAAAACCCAAGTACATTAGTCTGATTGGTCCAAAATTCAATTAATTAATATTTTCTTCTTTATTACCATTGAATGCCAACAATTTGAACTTTTAATGTGGTCACAATTTGAGTATAGTAAAATTGTTAACTATGCTTACAAAAAAGTTAAATAACCTACATGCATACATTGAAAGTAAATTTTATTTAGATTTAAAAGGTTACATATTTATCATAATAATATCTTCAATATGTCTGAAAATGGCAATGCATTTTTGGACCTTTATTTAAATATCACAATAATTTAAGGACATTGTTTGCTAACTTTCACTATGCTCCATCAAGAAAAATTAGTTATTACCTGAAATTTTACATAATTTCAGGTTTGCAGAGTTTTTTAGTACTTCAAAGGTGTAACCTATTGAAATTCAATGTGATATCAAGAATGAGGGCAAAAGTTGAACAAAATAATTGATTGCCCTGAACTTTCTCAAAAAAGTAAATTTTACAAGTAATGTTTTGTTTTTTTTGTTTTTTTAAGGCTATACAGAAAATTAAAATGTGTGTAGGATAGAAATGTGCATGCTGGAGTCATTAAAATAATGGCAATTTGGTAATTACTAGTTTTTTTATGTTTGTCAACTTGTACATTTTTTGTGAAAAAAATAAAACATTATTTAAATGTTAAACTTAAGAAATTCCACAAGCAGTTTTTACTAGAAACAGAACAGATGAACATGAAATTTCTAATAGAATAGAGCGTGGAAATTATTTCTCTAAGTAAAAGAATGATGTCTGTGTCTCTTTTACTATATTTCAATGTATCTAGAAGAATAACTAGATGTGATTCTCAAATAAAAGTTGGAAAAGGAAGAGTAATAACATATTAAGTCACTGGAAAGATCTGCAATGCTTGAAAGTGTTTTATTACCAAAAGAAGAGAAAAAGAAATCATTGAGGAAATGTCCCAGAAATAGAAACTATTGTCTATAAAAAATTGTTATCTGAAAAATGGATGAATCATAAATCAACATTAAAGTGAATTATTTTTCACTGGCTAGTTTTGTGAATATAATAACTAAATTTAGATCCTCAAAATGTAAAACAAAATATGTTCCTGACTTCACAAAATAAATATTTATAAAGCAAATCATATAAAACACAGGAAAACTGAAATGAATATTTATGAAACAATGAATGAGAAAGTTGCCTATCCTTTTTTTTTTTTTGGTAAAAATACAACACATTTAAACAAAAATGAGGATGTGTAACTACAAAAAGATAAAATTTTCTTAATATAGAGTAATTAAATATATCATTAAATCAATACATACTTCTAAATTTTTTTACCTAGCTTAAGATATTTTTTATTCATAAATGGACTGATTTGGATAAGAAATTTTATCATAATCTAAATCAATATTAAATTTCAAATATATCAATGATAGAAAATTCAATATCAAAGAAAATATATTTTAAAAGATAGTAGAAGGGACAAATAAGGAAATCATCTATTGGTAAAGGAAACAGCACATCAAGAAGATAAAGCAATCATAGACCTTTACCCCTGGGGATAAAAATACATTATATGTTTATAAAAAAAAAAAAATTGGAAGGGGAGGCGAACCATAAGAGTCTATGGACTCTGAAAAACAACCTGAGGGTTTTGAAGGGTCAGGGGTGGGAGGTTGGGGGAACAGGTGGTGGGTAATAGGGAGGGCACGTTTTGCATGGAGCACTAGGTGTTGTGCAAAAACAATGAATACTGTTATGCTGAAAAAATTTAAAAAAAAAAAGAAGATAAAGCAATAATCAATATATGTGCCCTGCAATGATTCTCACCTGACAAGAGTATATATAAAGAGAAATAAATAAATAAATAAATCAACCATTATCAGTGCAGATTTTAATATACTTCTCTCAGAAAACAACAAAGCCAGCTGTCAAAAGATGAGCAATGATATAGAAGATAAGTTATATGATATTTTTACACCCAAACAAACCAAGAATATATTTCAATAAAAATCAAGGAAATAGTTGAGAAAATCAACAAATAGATTTTCAAATGTATGTGGAAGGAAACCTATTTTGTACAAGTCAAAGCAAGTTGAGAAAGAAGCTAAAGCCAACCACATATGAAAACATACTATGAAGGAAACTATTGTGCAATGTGGTACTTCTGCAGAAAGAAGAAAAATAAAGTGCGATTTTAAAAAATAGTGCTCAAAAAGAGACCCATTTACAGATAGAAAATCTATAAAGGAAAAGTTGGTATTGCAAATGAATCAAGCAAGAATATTTTAGTACACAAGATTGGGAAGATGCAATTATCTGTGGGAAAAAATTAAGTTGAATTCTTATCTTATGTTACTTTGAAATATGAAAGCTATATTCATTCAAGGACTGGAATATAAAAGACAAAACAACCTTGATGGAGGAAAATGTGCACGATATCTGTGATCATAAAGTGTGGAAGAACATCTTCAACAAATCTCAAGACAAAATTTGTAAAATAAATTTATGTAATTGATTACAAGAAATTTAGAGATTTATTTTCACTAAAGGGTATGTTAGGTAAAATTATCAGATAGATAACAATAGGGAAGAACATATCTGTGATATCTAAAACTGAAAAGAAACTCTTACATGTAATCAGATTTTAAAATGGAAAAATTAGAAAGTGGATAAAGGCTAAGAATAGTCAATACACTAAGCAAAAGTCTAAATACCTAGCAAGTGTAAGAAGATGTCAAAGTCACTATTATTAATGAAACATTGACGAGACACCATCTTATATCCACCAGATTGGCAGAATTTAGAATGATGGGTAACACCAGGTGTTAGTGAGTCTCGGGGACAAAGGAAAATGATCACCTTGATGGTGATTGCCAAGACAATGAAGACATTTCCAGCTGTGAGAGTGGTGGATTAGACGAGGAGGAGGAGTCTCTTCACATGTCCTCCAAACTCCAAACTCACATCCCTCAAAAAGAACAATGAAGAATGGATCAAGGTATTGAAGAAATCATTGCTTATGTTCTCTCTTAGGATTTCTATGGTTTCAGTTCTCACATTTAGATCCTTGCTCCATTTTGAGCTTCTTTTTGTATATGGTATAAAAGACTGATCCAGTTTCATTCTTCTACATATTGTTCATTTTTCTCAACCTCATTTGTTGAAGACTGTCTTTTTTGCATTGTATATTCTTGCCTTCTTTGTTAAAGATTAATTGACCATATAATCATGGGTTTAATTCTGGGCTTTCTATTCTATTCTGGTTTCTAGTTTTGTGCCACAGTCAGACTGTTTTGACTCCTGCAGCTTAGTAATATGATTTGATATCTGGAATTGTGGTATCTGTAGCTTTTTCTTTTTCAAGATTGCTTTGAATCAAAACTATAATGAAATTTCACCTCACACCTGCCAGAATGGCTGAAATGAAAAGTACAAGAAACATGTGTTGGCGAGGAAGTGAAGAAAAAGGAAACTTTGTGCACTCTTGGTGGGAATACAAACTGGTGCGGCCACTGTGGAAGGCAGTATGGAGGTTCCTCAAAAAATTAAAAAGAGAACTATGATATGATCCGGTAATTGCATTACTAGGTGTTTACCTAGAGAATATGAGAACACTAATTTGAAAGGATATATGTACTCCTGTGTTTATGGCAGCATTATTCGTAATAACCAAATTGTAAAAGCAGCCCAAGTGTCCATTGATAGACGAATGAATGAAGAATATGTGTCACACACCCAGACACAGACACACAAACACACACACATATATATACACACATACATATATATATATACATACACACACACGAATATTATTTGGCTGTCAAAAAGAATGGGATCTTACCATTTACAACAACATGGGTGAATCTAGAGTGTAATGCTAAGTGAAGTAAGTCATCAGAGGCAGACAAATACCATAGGATTTCACTCATATGTGGAATTTACATCACCGATGGGGGGAGGGGGGGAGAGACGAACTGAGAAACAGCCTCTTTACTATAGAGAATGAAAAGATGGTTACCAGAGAAGGGAATGGGGTGATGAGTGAAATAGGTGAAGGAGATTAAAAGTACACCTATTTTGAGGAGCACTGAGTAATATATGGAATTGTTGAATCACTTCATTGTATAGCTGAACTCAATATAACACTATATGTTAATTATACTGGAATTAAAATTTGAAAAAAGAAAAGAAAAGATTGGGTGGAGGTATTCAGGTCCCCATCGTGACAAGTGGCCCCATAAACCTGTCAAGGTGAAAGAAAACAAGGAGACAATTCAAACTTTCCTAAGATTCTTGGATACTAGTGCTTAAATAACTACTTTGCAAATAACTAGTGCCCACAAGGCTCCTTCAGGGGTAGGGGTAGCCCAGTGGCACTGGGGGCTTGGTGGAGGAAGCTCACTGGGGGCTTGGTGGAGGAAGCTAGTGACTCACGTTAGACAGGTTTGCATGTATTTATAGATAGACACTGTGAGTCATTCCAATTGCCAGTCCTTGTGGCTTTCACCACGGAGTGCACTATAGAAACTGCTATTTTGGCTGTTTGCAGCGTGGATCACTACCACTGCCCCAGGGAACGTGTTTTGTGTTCACAAAGTCAAAATAAAGACTTTGTGCCACAACAAGAGGGTGGGTCTGCTCCATCCCACCACTGAGGTTACTTAACCCCTGTCCAGTTATTTTAATGAACAACGTACCGAAGGTCAGAGAAAAGGACATTACTCAACAATGTAACGGGACTCGGGGCAGGCAGGCTGGTTACACAACACCCTGCCACAGTTTAGTAGCCAAAGCTAGCCTGGGGCTACCTCAGATGAAACATCAGGGTGCCACCCGTGGCCCCTGCTGTGTCCAACATTATTGCTGTCACCTGGTGGTGGCAGCCCACATGGGAGACTGGTGCACTGTTACTGATGTACTTAATGCCTTCTGCTCAGTCCCTTTGCAGGATGAAGGTCAGGACTAATTTACACTCATATGGAGCTGTCTGCAGCATACCCTCATTGTACTTCCACAGGAAAATATTAATTCCCAGAGTATATGCCATTACTGGTAGGACTAGATCTGTAACCAGCTAACTTACCCCCGGTGTACTCGCCATCCCCTATAGTGGTGATATCCTCATTCCTGGCCTGACTAAGAAGCAAACTGACCAGGCCCTACACAAAGTCAGAGATTCTGGCACACACAGGCTGAACACTCAACCTCGATTAGACCCAGGGACCTGCTTAACAGTTTCACTTCCTGGAAGCCACTTGGGCCAGTTGTCATAGGAGTTTCCCAGATTACGACAAACAAACAGTGCTGTCCTTGGTAGCTGCCACCAGCAAAGAAGGAGCTCAGAATCTGTATGTATGAAAGTGTCCATATCAACCCAATTTAATGTGCTTTTTGCTAAACCAGAAAAGGTCGCTATTCTAATTTACACTGCAAAAAAGTCAATACGAAAATGTACATATTTTCATTTAATATACCAAACAAAATCGTTAAATTTTAGGATTTAGAGATATTTTGGAAAATCAATATTTTAGTTATATTTAATAACCTGTAACCAAAAATTAAGAATCATTTCTATTTCTTAGTAATTCTTTTCTTACATCAGCATATACAATCTTACGCTATTTTTTCTAAATTTCCTTGTTTTTCTATTTAGAACCTAAATCAACTGGCTATTTTTAATGAAGTAATATAATAACTGTCTTTTTCTTTTTAGATTTTATTTATTTATTTTACACAGAGAGAAAGATCACAAGTAGGCAGAGAAGCAGGCAGAGAGAGGGGGGAAGCAGTCTCCTTGCTGAGCAGAGAGCCCAATGTAGGGCTCAATCCCAGGACCCTGACACCATGACCTGAGCGGAAGGCAGAGGCTTAACCCACTAAGCCACCCAAGCACCCCAATATAATAACTTTCAATAATAAATTTTCTAAGTGTCTGGCCACAATTCATTTATTAATCTATTATTTTGTCAATGTTTTCAAATATTTTTTTCCTACTAAGTCTCCCTTTTATGTAAGTTACTTTTAGATTATTTTGTTTCAATGTTCTATTTGTCCAGGTACCCCTGGGGATAGAAATACATTATATGTTTATAAAAAAAAAAATTGGAAGGGGAGGTGAACCATAAGAGACTACAGACTCTGAAAAACAACCTGAGGGTTTTGAAGGGGTGGGGGTGGGAGGTTGGGGGAACCAGCTGGTGGGTAATAGGGAGGGCACGTATTGCATGGAGCACTGGGTGTTGTGCAAAAACAATGAATACTGTTACACTGAAAAAAAATAAATAAATTTATTAAAAAAATGTTTGTTAGTTTTTTTTTTTTTAAGATTTTGTTTATTTATTTGACAGACAGAGATCACAAGTAGGCAGAGAGGCAGGCAGAGAGAGAGAGGAGGAAGCAGGCTCCCTGCGGAGCAGAGAGCCCAATGTGGGGCTCCATCCCAGGATCCTGGTATCATGACCTGAGCTGAAGGCAGAGGCTTTAATCCACTAAGCTACTTAGGCGCTCCTTTTGTTAGTTTTTTAGTTAATATTTCTCATTTTCTTTTATACCTCATTTTTAAAAGATTTATTTATTTACTTTAGAGAGAGAGAAAGAGAGAGAGAGAAAGTGGAGGGGAGGGGCAGAGGGAGAGAGAGAAAAATCTTCAACATATTTCCGCTGAGCATAGAGCCTGACTTGGGGCTTGATCCCACAATCCTGAGATCACAACCTGAGCCAAAACCAAGAGTCAGTCGCTTAACTGACTGTGCCACCCAGACATTCCTGTAGCTCCTTTTAATATGTGGTCAGGTAATTTCTAATTCATTAATTGCCATCAATTTCTCTTCAAAATTTGCTGGCACACTTGCATCCTTACTCCTTCAGATGAACATAAAAACCAATGAAAAATTTCAAGAATAATCAAATGAAGTTCATTAAAACAGAACTTTCCTTTTTTTAATTTTCTTATTTGGTTTTAGAACTTTCAGTAAAATAAAAATATTAATCAAACAATACACTAGAAAATAGAAAATGGTAATTTTTCAGTATGGTCTTATATTATTGTCTCATTATCCAGAAAGCAAACAAAAAGATAATGCTGAGCAATATATATACATATATATATATATATATAGCAATATATATATATAGCAATATATATATATATATATATATATATATATAGCAATATATATATATATATATAAAGGTCACATTAACTATTAGATGTAAGATATAAAGGGGCAGATCTCATGCCTATTTTGGTTAAGCAACATAAAGTCAATTGAATGTGTTCCTGCTTACCTGGAGTTATTCACCAAAATAGTAAAACAGTAACGGAAAGTAATGGTTTACATTTTAAAATGTATGTAGGGTTCTTGTGTATTTTATCTACCAAAACTATATAAAATTATTAATTGTCCCACAGAATTTGAATATTGTTACACTTATATTTAATTATTTAAATTGATAATGACATATTCCATCAGGTAATTTTTTGTGGCAATTTTAGATAAGGATCTGAATCCCTAATCCACGTGGTCCATGTAATTCCTATATTATTTTTATCATTATTATTGAAATATATTTGACATAAAACATGTAAATTTAAGTTGTACGACTTGTTCATTTGAGGAATTTTTGTACTTTAATATGATGGACATTTTAGCAACAGCTAGCACCTTTATCATGTCACATAATTACTTTTTTGTGTGTGATTGTCATAAGCAAGATCTAGTTTCTCAGCAAGTTTGATGATTATAATACAATATTCTTGTCTAAGTACTTCTGTGTTGAGTTGCTACTTTGAATTCTTTATGTTTCATAAAGTCTGTTTATGTACCTAGACTTGCCAAATGTTTCCTTGTGCATCAATCTTGCAAAAAATAAAAGAAAATGTTCACGATGCCCACAGGCTCCAATGTTTCTGAAACCACTTTCTGAGATTTTTCTCCAAATAGCATATAGTGCTTGATATTCACCCTCTTGCCCACTAATACCTTCACTTTAACATTCATGTAACTAGCAACCTAATGGAAGTGAATGACTTTTAGACATTGCCTTTTTCAGAATTCTAAAATCCGTGAGTTTTTGAAAATCATAAGAAAGTCACTTAGTGGCAAACCTGAAGAGAATCGATGTCAAGCTATTTATATTCTTTATACATCTCACTTAGTGTGATCCTTTTTAGCTGCAGAAATGTTAATGTGTTGCTATAGGGATAATGCCAGAGATCCTATCCAGGTTGCACATTTTGAATGACTATGAATTCACTTGCTTTCCTAAAAGCCAAAAAATTCTAAATGCAAGTGTTTCAGATGAGGATTGAAGATAGGAAGCAGACAACAGATTCATTGTCCTGTCATGATTATTAACCATCCAAAAGTTTGCTGTGGCATAATGTCTCTCCACAGTTACTATTTAGACTCTCACACTGAGCCTCCCAACCCAAAATGATGTAAGATATTTTAATTTCAGGGTGAAAAATCTAAAGGTAAAGACATTTAGAGTCAGAATAAGGTTCCTAGAAAACCCTAAAATGTTATAATAAAGGACCTAGTATGAGTTGTGCAAAGTCAACTGTCATTTTTTTCTTTTTACAAAGTTATGGCAAAAAAGTCCAAGGATGACTAAGAAACATAACTCTGGACACTTTGTACATTATGCTATTGTTTTTCATTGTGATTTATGAAGAGTAAAAATGAATTCCTTATGTATTCTTCTATATTTCTTTCATAGTATTTTCTGCTATTATTGACTTAGATTTTATTTACGAAAAACGTTTTCCTTCATATGTGTCTACCTCTCTAGTGATTGCCAGGGTGGCTGGCTGGTGAGAATAATGAGAATCTCTTCCCATCCACTGTCTCCTTTAGCTCACTGTGGTTTTTTGTATTAATTACTTAGTTTCTCTCAGTGTCAGTTTTACTGACCCTAAAAAGATATCATAGCTTGATACTGTCTACAAACCAAATGCATAGAGTAGCAAGCTTTGCAACATCTAATCACATGTAAAGGATTTATTTTGCTTTTCATTTTAGCTCATTAAAGATAGTGAATCAAATCCACCAGTTATTTTATCCTTGTTTACAAAATGCAATTATTGTCATCTTTCCTCTTTGTATAGCAATTAAGTATAACTCCTTTTGATATAAGAATAGGTAAAATGTATGTGGCACTTTGAAACATTTAGGAAAAATTAATGAAGAAATATTTTAATCCCAGTTATGTCAGAAGGAAATTTTGACTTAAAACAATAAATATAAATCTGGGGCTACAAAACTAACTGAATAACTAAATCAATATCTAATCCAGGCTGACTAATTTCAAGCTGGAAGTTTTAACCACAGTGCTTATGGTCCCTCAATATGACAGATATGATTTAATGATTACTCAAGTAGAAGACATTTATAAATGGGCTTTTTTTTTTAGTTATTTCTGATAGCAGCATACTACAGCTAATGCTCCATATTTTAAGTTTTCCAAGTGGCACAATTTGAGGGAAGTATGAAGTGATAACATGATATGAAAATTTACATTGAATGAATTTCATATCTGTGCAACATTGCTTGGCATTTCTCAAATTAGGTGGGGGCAACATTTTACATGCCTATTTGGTTTTAAATGATAAATACTTCAAAACCTGAAGAAATATAAGTAGGTAGCATGGTCACAGCCTGAGCAGGATAAAAGAATCAAATTGTCATGGTTTAGAAATCCAGGATTACTAAACCCACAGGCAGCTTGGGTTTCTAAATCTCAATATGAGCCTTTCTCTGTGGTTTACTTTTCTAATTTGCAAAATGAGGAGGGTAAGTATTATATGCCTCACAGATTTTGGGTAATATTAAGTGAGCCAGTACATACCAAGTATTTAGACAATTTTCAGCCATATATATAAGAACTATCTAAGTCTTTTTTTTTATGATTTTACAAAGTACATAGGTATTATAGTAATAGGACTGTTACTTTCTAGTCATACTTTGACATTTACCTTGCACTTAGAACATGTATCAACCATTTTAACATCCTTTAGAAGAATCTGGAAAATGGAGACAGGGTCTACTTTGAAATATACAGAAATTTGCATATGATGAAGGTGAGCCTTAGAATACTGAGATAAAATCTGATTTTTTAACGGATTTTTTTTTTAGCTTTATTTATTTATTCAAGAAAGAGAGAGAGAGAGAACGTGCAAGCAGGAGTGAGGAGCAGAGAGAGAGAGAGAATCTCCAGCAGACTCCTTGCTGAGTAGGAGCCTGACATGGGGCTCCATCCCATGACACTGAGATCACGGCCTGACCTAAAATGAAGAGTCAGACCCTCAACCAACTGAGCTACCCAGGTGCCCTGAAAAAATCTAATTTTTAAAAAGATTTGAGAAATTATTTATGAATCAAAAATTCTTTTATCACTTAAAAGATTGATAAATGTTAGCACATTAAAACAAAAATGTGAAAAAAAATCTTGGTGAAAACTTGCAAATTATATAACAGACAAATAACTTAAAAAAGAATTAATTAAATCTTCAAAGTGTAGGGATAGAGGCCACATACCTCAATATTATCAAAGCCATCTATGAAAAACCCACCGCAAATATCATTCTCAATGGAGAAAAACTGAAAGCTTTTCCGCTAAGGTCAGGAACACGGCAGGGATGTCCATTATCACCACTGCTATTCAACATACTACTAGAAGTCCTCGCCTCAACAATCAGACAACAAAAGGAAATTAAAGGCATCCAAATCGGCAAAGAAGAAGTCAAACTATCACTCGTCACAGATGATATGATACTATATGTGGAAAACTCAAAAGACTCCACTCCAAAACTGCTAGAACTTGTAGAGGAATTCAGTAAAGTGTCAGGATATAAAACCAATGCACAGAAATCAGTTGCATTTCTGTACACCAACAACAAGACTGAAGAAAGAGAAATTAAGGAGTCAATCCCATTTACCCAAAACTATAAGATACCTAGGATAAACCTAACCAAAGAGGCTAAGAATCTATATGCAGAAAACTATAAAGTACTCATGAAAGAAATTGAGGAAGACACAAAGAAATGGAAAAATGTTCCATGCTCCTGGATTGGAAGAATAAATATTGTGAAAATGTCTATGCTACCTAAAGCAATCTACACATTTAATGCAATCCCTATCAAAATACCATCTATTTTTTTCAAAGAAATGGAACAAATGATCCTAAAATTTATATGGAACCAGAAAAGACCTCAAATAGCCAAAGGAATATTGAAAAAGAAAGCTAAAGTTGGTGGCATCACAATTCCGGACTTCAAACTCTATTACAAAGCTGTCATCATCAAGACAGCATGGTACTGGCACAAAAACTGACACATAGACCAGTGGAACAGAATAGAGAGCCCAGAAATAGACCCTCAACTCTATGGTCAACTAATCTTCGACAAAGCAGGAAAGAATGTCCAATGGAAAAAAGACAGCCTCTTCAATAAATGGTGCTGGGAAAATTGGACAGCCACATGCAGAAAAATGAAATTGGACCACTTCCTTACACCACACATGAAAATAGACTCCAAATGGATGAAGGACCTCAATGTGAGAAAGGAATCCATCAAAATCCTTGAGGAAAACGCAGGCAGCAACCTCTTCGACCTCAGCCGCAGCAACATCTTCCTAGGAACATCGCCAGAGGCAAGGGATGCAAAGGCAAAAATTAACTATTGGGACTTCATCAAGATCAAAAGCTTTTGCACAGCAAAGGAAACAGTTAACAAAACCAAAAGACAACTGACGGAATGGGAGAAGATATTTGCAAACGACATATCAGATAAAGGGCTAGTGTCCAAAATCTATAAGGAACTTAGCAAACTCAACACCCAAAGAACAAACAATCCAATCAAGAAATTGCAGAGGACATGAACAGACATTTCTGCAAAGAAGACATCCAGATGGCCAACAGACACATGAAAAAGTGCTCCACGTCACTCGGCATCAGGGAAATACAAATCAAAACCACAATGAGATATCACCTCACACCAGTCAGAATGGCTAAAGTTAACAAGTCAGCAAATGACAGATGCTGGCGAGGATGCGGAGAAAGGGGAACCCTTCTCCACTGTTGGTGGGAATGCAAGGTGGTGCAGCCACTCTGGAAAACAGCATGGAGGTTCCTCAAAATGTTGAAAATAGAACTACCCTATGACCCAGCAATTGCACTACTGGATATTTACCCTAAAGATACAAACGCAGTGATCCAAAGGGGCACGTGTACCCGAGTGTTTATAGCAGCAATGTCTACAAAAGCCAAACTATGGAAAGAACCTAGATGTCCATCAACAGATGAATGGATAAAGAAGAAGTGGTATATATACACAATGGAATACTATGCAGCCATCAAAAGAAATGAAATTTCGCCATTTGCGACGACGTGGATGGAACTAGAAGGTATCATGCTTAGTGAAATAAGTCAATCGGAGAAAGACAACTATCATATGATCTCCCTGATATGAGGAAGTAGAGATGCAACATGGGGGGTTAGGGGGATAGGAGAAGAATAAATGAAACAAGATGGGATTGGGAGGGAGCCAAACCATAAGTGACTCTTAATCTCACAAAACAAACTGGGGGTTGCTGGAGGGAAGGGGAATTGGAAGAGGGGGAGTGGGGTTATGGACATTGGGGAGGGTATGTGCTATGGTGAGTGTTATGAAGTGTGTAAACCTGGTGATTCACAGACCTGTACCCCTGGGGATAAAAATACATTATATGTTTGTAAAAAAAATAAGAAATAAAAAATTTAAAAAAAAAAAGAATTAATTAAAAAAAGAGAAAAGGATCAATGACCTAATTAGACAATATTCCCAATATGGACAAGGGATAACACTCACACACACACTCATACATATAAAAATATAAATGTCTGTCTAATATGAAGTGATGAATCCTGTTCTAAGTAATGTATATCCATACAAATATATTCTAATATACTATTAATCATCTATCAGATAAAAAAATACAGTAGTTTGACAACATATCTGTTGGGAAAGTCAGGCAAATGAGTAAATTCATATATTCCAAGTGTGAATACAAAATAATAGAAGCACTATGACCATTGATTTGATAACATCTTGCAAAACAGTATATGCATTTATGCTTTCACTCAGAAAAACTACTCATAGGAAAATATTCCTGATATGTATCTACAATAACACAAGTAGGCATGTGTATTAGGTTATTCTTCATATATTTGTTATGGCTAAAGACTGAAAACAGCCTTTATATCCATGTACCACAGGAAACAATTTAAAAACATCCTATGTACTCTCCTTTAAAAACATGAGTAAATAAGTACAAGCCAAGGAGTCTTGCTTTACCTCAGGTTCCTTACTTGAAAAGTGAGGCAGATTGACTAAGTCACCTGTTTGGACATTTTCATATAGAAACGAATTAAAGTGTCTTCCCTTTTCTTGGAACCATGTTTTGTTTTATTTCATTTTGTGGTTTATAATGATTTGCCAATAAACTACTCTATCAGAAAATAGTTCCACTTGCAACTTGATAATTTAAGTTCTCTAAAAATAAATTTTGCCTGAGTAGAATAATTTCCAAGAGATAGTAATATGTTATTTAGAGTACTAATTATTTTAGGTATAGTAACACAGGATCTAACAATTTATTTTAAGTATAGTTAATACTTTGATATGTAAAAGATAAAACATGTAAATATAGACACCAAATCCTATAACTATTAGTTAATTGAATAGGATTTGAAGCCGGGTCTGCAGGTAGAGAGCTGTATTAGTCTCTAACCGTTTTCTAAGTGCAGGTTCCTCACTTTAATTTGGGAATAATAGTAGTAGTTGATAAAACCATAACATGTTTGCTGTGAGGTAAATGAGGTAATCTAAGTGAAGTGCTTAAAATTTTGCTTAACACAATAAACATTCAATATACAGTGTAGAATATACAACAGTATAACCTCCCCCCATCACTGTATCATTTTCTGTGGCTTCACTTATCTGAGTCAGTGGTGGTCTAGAAAGTCAACGGTAGCCTAAAGGGACATCACAGTGCCTAGACCTTCACCTCACTTCATCTCATCACATAGGCATCTTATATCTCTCATGACAAGAAGGGTAAATAAAGTTCAGTAAGATATTCTAAGAGAGAAAGAGAGCACATTCACAGAACTTATATTACAATATATTATTGTAATTGTTCTATTTTATTATTATTGATGTTAATCTCTTACTATGCCTAATTTGTAAATTAAAGTTTATTATGTGTATGTACGTACAGAAAAAGCCTAGTATATATAAGTTCGGTACTATTCACAATTTGAGGATTCTACTAGGATTCTTGGAACTGGGAGTCTTGGATAAGGGGAAACTACTGTATGTTAATTCTTATTCTGTTTATTGACAAAATGTCTGATAGTTGTGCAAAAATATCCCTGTGCTGAGACTGTAAAGAATGCACTCTCTCTAGTTTTAGTTTGTCATCAAGTTTTAACCTCAAGAAAAGAAGTCCAACTTCAAGGTTTATTTTTTTAAAGAGACTGTCATAGACAGAATGTGTATGCCCCTTCCCCCATTTATATGTTGAAAGTTTTCCCTCAGTGTGATGGTATTTGGAGATGGGACCTTTGGGAAGTGATTTGGTAATGAAGGTAAAGTGAGCCTTCATGAATGAGATTAATGTCTTTATTAAAGGAATCCCAACAAGAAGACACTATGAGCCAGCAAGTGGGCTCTCATCAAACTCTAGATCTCTTAGCACTTTGAATATGGACTTCCCACCCTCAGAACTGTAATAAATATAATTCGTTGTTTATATGCCACCAAGTCTGTTTTAGCAGTCCAAACAGACTGAGAGAAAGACTCCTTATCCCTTGATTCTTCCTAATTGCTCTTCAAAATCACTTCTGATAACATGGAACAAATTCAATTCCTTATCAAAGGACTTCAAAGAAGCACTTGTATGCTCACCAACTTTTCACCTTAAGCAAAAGATAAAGATTGCTCAGCCCCGTTTCTAACAATTCAACAATGTTTTTTTTTTTTCCACTCAATGTTTTTTTACTTTCATCTCTGCTGTCATCCTCCTACATTCATTCACTATAATTTGGCTCCAACCAGTGAACTCAGTAAGGCCAGCATAAAGCTTTGAAATCCTCCTTGTTATCAACAAGCTTTCTGGTGCCTAAGGACTTCAGAAGCCATGTGACTGGCAGCCTGGAATTTTGGTCATCATGTTGCCTCCTGTCTATTGTTGGGAGAACTGTGCTACACTATACTGTACCACAACTTTCTACTCCATTTCTTTTCTGTTATGTAGCTGGCAGAATCCACATTCCTCCATGTAGCTTCAAATAGTTTTCCCCCAGAGAGTATTGGGGTGGGGTAGTTTTATTCCTGTTACATCCTTCAAAAGCACCCAACCCCATCTTCCCAATGAGGGGTAGGGGTGGAAGAATAATGAAGAGAAATCCCTGAGGATTTCCCTGAGGAAAATTACAGAATTTTCCTCTACTGATAAAGTTTAATCACATACTTTCCCAAAGGGTTATCTCAAAAGAGCAGCTCATTTGTCTCCCTAGAAGCATTAAACAGGAATTTTAACAATCTTTCACAGTATGACCACAGAGAGAGAAGGAAACACAGGGGAAGGCAATCTGAATCTGCAAAGCGCTCCCAATATGGGAACATCTTCGGAATACACTTACCCCAAAAAGAAAACCTGGAGGAAATAAAATCTGTTCTTCCAGGCTTCTAAAATCAGCTCCTGAAACAATTTGTCAGAGTTAGAATGATATGATTAGCTTATCATTTCTCCAGTCCTTATCAGAACAGAAGTTCTTCTTGAATTCCTGTCCATAGTCCACATTCCCAGGTGCAACAAATTAATTAAACCAAAAAGTCTTCATTATTAAAATGATTTTTAAAAAAAACTTTCTGGTTTCTGACTTCATCAAAGAATGTTTAGCAGATATATTGTTTATGTAAGCTCTGAAGGAGCAAAATGTCTTTTTAATTGGGCAAACCTTGTACAATAGTGTGATTGATATTTACAAAGTAGTATGATTTAAAAAAAGAATTTTATATGCATTCATAATCCAAATGTTAACTTCTCTTTAAAATCCCCTTTACCACCAGAAATTCTGAATTTTAAGCATGAACATCTTGGAATCTGACCTGAACCACAAATTCTGATTGTACTATCAAATGAATAATTTATAGATATGTCTATTCAGAAGTTGCTGTGCATAGGAAAGTAAATAAAGTGAAACAAATAAATTATCAATGTATAATAAGCCAATTTAAAGCCATAGACTAAAAGCTGTAAGATCCATTTAAGTAATACCCAGGCATACAGATATTACTTCTTGAGGCAGAAAGCATATAAAAGTTCAATATTAATATTTTTTAGTTTTATAAATAATAGTTTAGCATTATCTGCTCAAAGAAATATTTTTATTCCAAATGCCAAAACTGTAAAGTAAAAATTATGTCATTGATATGGAGAGAGAAATTTATTCAATGCGTATATGCTTCAGTTTTATTACTGGTACATGAAAATAGTTATAATTTCTCCATATCTCATAGGGATAGCATAAAGACTACATGGTTTAAGGTATCATAAAGAACTTTAAGAAGGACAGAGTATCATAAAAGTTAAAAATAAGTGAAAAAAATGTTTCAAAATTTTCAGTTTACAAATGGGTAAATGAAACACTGATAGCTTTTTTTACTTTTTTCAAAGTCACAATACTAATAAGTGCTAACAGATAAGATAAAATGAACCTCCCCACAAGCCACTTACCTCTAAAAACCATTTTGTACACTATCATGTCTCATTGAATAATTTCAGAAAAAGTAGATTAATCCAAATATATATAAAAGATTAATCCAAACTTCAAAATAAGATGTTTAGTTCAATTGATACATAATACTTTAAAAATCTAAGTTCTCCAGGTAAATTTTGGACTTTCAAAATAGAAAACTAATGGAAAATACTTTTTTTTTTTTTTTTACTTCTCAAAAAGAAGTTATGTATCCTCAGTAATTTTGATAAATATTTTCTTTGAATTTACTTGCAAATTCCTAGTCTAAAAAATGCTTTGGTCAATCATATATACAAAGAAAATATTTTGAACACATTTACTCTAAATATCCCTGTCTTCATTCTCCTTAAAATAGATGCTACAGGCATGGCCGCCTGGAGTTTTGAATTGTAATTCTTCAGTTGCCGGATTGCTGTCTATAAACCTGATTGGGACAGATTTAGATTTGGATTGCAACTGACTATATTAAACTCAAGGAATGAATCTAAACTGAAAATTACGTTTCAATCTAGTTCATTCCACTGGGAACTGGCACTGTTACAGATATTTCTGTTCTTGGAACGATCAGCTTCAGTTAAACCTTGTATTCACAGCATTGGTCAGGATAAAAAATCTTCAGAGTCTGAATACTTTCCTGACTCTAAGGAAACTGAACAGATAAAATTTAAACTCACAAGAGTAGACAGAAACAAATGGCCACCATCTAAAGTTTTCTTCAAAATGGCAAGAAACATTTTTTTTTCCAAAAAGATAAAAGAAAGAAAGAAAAAAAAAGAAAGAAAGAAGAAAGAAAGGAAGAAAGAAAGAGAAAGAAAATAAGAAGGGCTCCTGAGTGGGTCAGTCAGAAGCATCTTATTCTTGATTTTGGTTCAGGTTATGATATTAGGGATGTCAGATTGAGTCCTATATTGAGTTCCATGCTGGACATGGGCCCTGCTCAAGATTCTTTTTCTCCCTTTCCCTCTGTTCCTCCCCTCTCTCTCTCTAAAAATAAATAAATAAATAAATAAATAAATAAGAAAGTAATAACAAGTTGAACATTGAGTGATAATACTAACAACACTCATGTGGATCAATTTATTGCTTGTCCAAATGTTGTTTTATTTGCTGACAGAATCTTTATTGCATGTAAAGTGCTGGTAAAGAAAAAGGGAATATATGGAATATGTCTAGCTGAGCATCATAGGATTTTTATTTACTTGTAGAGAATTTACATTTTACTTCAATATAAAAATGTTAACATAATTCAAAAAACAAAATGATGTAAATATATATATATATTTAGAAATCTCGCCCCAACACTGTATAGACAACTATTGTTCCCTCAACATCCTCCTTGTAAAAATGAATTTTAAGTAATTTAGAAAATAATTTAATTTAGTGTAAATATAGGTAGATTTTTATTATGCTCTCCATTTTCTCATATTTTTAGTATGTGATATACATTCTCCTGCTGTAAGATTTCTATTTTATCACTATCTGTTGGGTTATTTTTATGTCAGTACACAAGAGCTTCCTGATTTTTTTTTTAAGATGCAGAGTTTCCATTGTATAAATACAATATATTTAACTTAATATTTCATCTTATTTCATCATGATTGTTTTCAGTCTTTTGCTATTATAAATTATGTGTGTAGATAATTAAGTATGTGTGCAGTTATACTTTAAGGGTATATGTCCAGAAGTGGATTGGTGATTTAATGAATGAAGGTGTAACATTAGTGGCTAGTTCTAATTTGTTTCCATATGGTTGTTCCATTAGCACTCAAAATAGTAAAATATCTGAATAACTCTTTCCTTAAAGCCTGGTCAACAGGGTCACCTGGATGGCTCAGTTGTTAGGTGTCTGTCTTCTGCTCAGGTCATGATCCCAGGGTCCTGAGATTGAGTCCCACATTGGCCTTCCTGCTCAGCGGGAAGCCTGCTCCTCCTGTCTGATGCTCCTCCTGCTTGTGTTTCCTCTCTTGCTGTGTCTCTTGCTATCAAATAAATAAATAAAATATTTTAAAAAAAAAGGTCTGGTCAAGAGAATCTATAATTGCTATCCCAATATTTATCACGATATTCACTTCTTACTATAAACATAGTTCTCTTATAAAACCAGCAACGGTTACCTTTGTGAACATTTATATTTGTAATGCCAGTTGCCAGGAAAAAGCTGCAGCAATATCCATCTTCGCCTGAACCGACTGTGCTAGGTTCTCATCTCAAAAGTTCTTTTTCTTATGGCCTCTTCCATAAAAGTTCTTGCTTTAGCCACCTACTCAGGAAAAATCTAGGACATTGATCTGAAATTTCAGTATGATTTGTGTACCTGAAAACATGCGTATTCCTAAGGACTACGTATCACTTAATCCAGTGAGACAGTAGAGTCTTAATTTTCTATAAGCAGTCCAGGCAATTTGTTTGTAGTTTTCCTGTGGACCTTATCTTGAGAAATGCTACCTTTGGAACAATCATTACATGAACATTACATGTTCATTCTTTAATATTGCAAAACAGTATTTATTTTTAATGGCTCTTCAACTAAAAGTTTGTGGGCTATTTCCTTATACACAAAATTCCACATAACAGTGTGGCACAAATTGAATTGTTCTCAGAAATTTTGTCCCTAAAAAAAAAGATTAAATGGAGAGAACTTGTGTCAATGTTGCAAGGGTCAATTCATTCCTCAACTACCTTTTTTGCTGATGTTTTACACTTTGTATTCATAACAGCTTTTTCTTCTTATTTTCTTTTTTTTAAAGATTTTATTTATTTACTTGACAGAAAGAGATCATAAGTAGGCAGAGAGGCAGGCAGATAGAGAGGGGGGAAGCAGGCTCCCCGCTGAGCAGAGAGCCTGATGCGGGGCTCGATCCCAGGACCCTGGGATCATGACCGGAGCCAAAGCCTTTGCTCGGCTCTGCTCACCCACTGAGCTACCCAGGCGCCCCCCTTTTTCTTTTTAATAATTCTCTTCTAAGAATCAATCTACCTTCTTAACTATGTCTTCATGTCTAGTCAATACTAACAATTAGGGGTTTAGCCTAGGATATCAATAGGACATGCTGGAGTTTTAATTCATTTTGTCACAGCAGATTCTGGATTGTGGTGTATGGTATTTCTGGTTAGTTCTGAGATAACAGATTTCAGGATAATATTATCAAAGAGTTATACAATTGAGATTACAGATTGCATGGTGTAATATGTGTGCAGAGCTGGTACTCCACAGAAGCAAGTTGTCTGAATAATTTGAGTCTGTCATGAGAGATCAGTTCAATGATGTGGTCTTAAAGATCTTAAGTGTACCTAGAAAAGAGCCTTCACATTGTCTTGAACACAATACATCACATATTCAAGAATGTATTATGTGAGTGTTGGACCATAATAATTATTTCTATTGGCATGCAATTGAACTTGCTTTAGAGAAATAATATGTAGGCTGGTATGTTGGACAATCAGAAAGAATTTATCTTGCAATGAAGAAGAAAAGAAAGAGAAAAGCCATCATAAAGTGAGTACTTGTGATGTATCAGAAGCTGTGGGAGATACTTCTAACATAGTCATTAACTTTGAGAAGGACCTGGGGGATTATTACAATTAAGGTTTTGAAATATGAATCAGAAAGCATACATAGCATTTGAGTGGCATAGTATAGATTTGAGCACAAGCCATTTAAAAAGTCCATGCTTTTTAAATATTTTGAATGCTAATTTTTATTTTTTAATCAAGTTTGGAAATTAACTTTTGATTGCTAATTTTTATCTCAAAATATTCTGCAAGATATTTTAACTTCACATCAAGTTTTCAACACAACATTCACATCTCCAGCATGAATGTTCAAAGAATCAAACTATCTGTGTATTCTGTCCCTCTAGGGATGCTAGATTATAATCACAATGTCTGTTAGATTTATAAGGAGAAATGCAAACATAGTTAGACAAAACATTTTGTGAAGTTCTTAGAACATTTTTATCTCTAGGCAATTTACTTGGAACCTACTAAGAATTTATTAGATTGTGATGTGAGCTTGAAATCAGAACAAAGATATTTATGTAGCATTTCTAAGCTAACACCCAGTTGCTTGCTCATCCTCTTTCTTTCTGACCATTAGAACACAGCTGGTTCTTTGGGGAGGGGGTTCCTCACAGTTATGGTTGAAATATTTCTCATGTCCTTTCATCATACCTATAGACAGTATACAAATTTTATAAATCATATAAAAATAAAAGCAAGAGTATAAGGGCACAGGATTTAGAAAAGAAATAGCAATGTCTGAGGAATGAAAAAGGAGGACATGGGGAAGGAACACAAAAGGGGCACAGGATTTAGAAAAGAAAGAGCAATGTCTGAGGAATGAAAAAAGAGGACATGGGGAAAGAACACAAAAGTGTTAACACATAAAAGTAAAAGAAGGAAAAACATATTCAGATATATGTTACTTTTTAAACTATAAACAATAAATAGATAGATGATAGATAAATAGAGACAGATATGGGCTTACATGAAATGAGGATGAATGTAAATAGGATTAATTGAATTCTGTGAACTTAAAATCCATTAAAAGTAAAAGTGAAAAAAGGAAAAAATTAATAAGATTTTAGCTGAATGAATTTCCATGAGGCTACTGACCGAATGTCATAACTGGAATTTGACCCTTCCTGAATTAATTAGCATACAATGATACATAAGCTCTTGGTTATGACACAGATTGCTAATACGTTCTATGGTGTCAAATTTAACTAATTTTTATTTTTTTATAGGATTACCTAGTGGGTCTCCAAAGATAGTGCAATCTTAATATCAACAACAGGTACTGTCTGAAATGTGTCAGTCCGAAGGACTGGTCAACGATAAAAACAGAAAAAAAAAAAAAAAAAAAAAGAAAGAAAGAAAGAAAGAAAGAGAGAGTCAGAGAAGAAAATAATTCTAGTGTTATTCATGTAGTATAATGAGATATATGACCACTTTGGTCCTAGAGACAGATATATTCTACTGAAGAGATAGATGTGTCAGATTATCAGAAGCTATTATCATTAAAAATCCTCCTTATTTCAGATTTCATGTCTACCAAGCAATTCTTGAAAAATATTTCAGCTTCTAATGCAAATCCATCTCAAGAATGCAAGTATATTAATCAGGAGAGAAGTATGTAGTATTTCTTATTGCAAAATAATAAATTGACATTTGAACTTTGATATCAGCCTCTGAGAGCCCTGGTTAAGTCAGTCTATCTCTGATAAACAGATTCAGGTCCAGTGTGTAAGCAAAAAGCTGATTTCTGCCTCAAGACTCCATACTGGGTTGAGGACATTTTGCCAGAGTAAAGCTGACTTGTGATGTCTCTTGGTCGACAGCCAACTCACTTCTCCCGATGACACTCTGACTTCCCCTGCTCTTCCTATTCACACTTCAACAGGTTTTACTTGATTGAAGTACCCCCTCAAGCCAGCACAAATGGAGATAACTCTCTTAATTAGAGTTCACAGTATGTGCCTGAAGACCTTCTGTGAAGACACCAATCACAACCTGCAAAGAAAAAGGAAATCAGGTAATGCCTGCTTTGCACTCCCGACTTCCTCTCAGTCTACTCTTTTCTTCTGTCTTCTTTCATCTTGCCTGTCTGGAGACTAATTTCAAATTCGGGTCTGGCTTCACCTCAAACTTGATGAAAGCAGTCATAGCAAATCACATGCGAAAGAGTAAGGATTGCACTTTTCAATTGCAGCCCCAACATTTGACAGCACTTGAATTAGGGGAGAATTTTTGTGAGTTAGGTACTCATTTTGTTACTACTGAAAAATTAAGGCTTTTCCAAATGTATGAAAAAATCTTCAACACTTTGAGTGAATTGGCAAAGCTACTCAGCTAGTTTGTAACAAATATCCTGACATACAAGGAAAAATAATACATTTTAAAAGTTGATTCGATGAAGTATTTTTAAGGATGAAAATATACATAAATTGATATATTTCTTCTTGTGTCCATATAAACTGGTTTACTGAAAAATATTACTAGTCCATCATGTGAACATGGCATCAACATTTACTTAAATACATATTTATAATTCTACAAAGTAATTTGTGTGTGTGTGTGTGTGTAAATTTTACATATATATTCAGTTAGCTGAGGAGGAACAAGGTAATGCTATGCCTTCTTGTTTCAGCTTTCATACCATGCACAGGCGTCCTTTTCATGGTGTATTTAGTGGCATGTTTTTCACGTTTTTGTGATTCTTGTTAGTGATTTTGCTGCTTAACTGGCACCTATGCTTAGGGTTGAAGTGTTGTCTAACTTCTTTCTCTAAGCTCCAGAAAACCATGATGTGCATTGTGGAGAAAATATGTGTGTTAGATAAACTTCATTTAGGCTTGGGCTATAGTGGTATTGGCCATGAGTTTGATGTTAAAGAGCCAAAAGTGGGGTGTGTGTGTGTGTGTGTGTGTGTGTGTGTGTGTGTGTGTGTGTGTTGCAACAGAAATACACATAAGACAAGCCTATTTACTTATTGATTGACAGTTATTGTGACCAGAGGTTCCCAGGAAGTTAGGGTTAGGATTAGGAACAATCATCAGTGTTCACTTATTCAGTATTTGCAGAAACTTTATAGAACATTAGCTACCATGAATAATGAGAGTCAACTCTGCACACACATACACATGGCTCACCATGAGTGTGTGTGTATAAACTCAAAAGTTAAATAATACTTATTATAATTGGAGGGATTTTAATCATATTAAAATGCTTTGTTGTCATCTACCTAAGTACTTTATAGTCTATCTTCTAAATAAATTTAGTATTTATTTAGATGAATTACCCAATTAGCAACATATTATTTCACTGATACAAATTAGATAGGGTAAAAAATATAGTAATATAATGTACAAATGTAAACCACTTGTTTTAGAGACTGTCTTTATGGCCAGCTTTGCTGCAGGCCTATCCTGCTCACTATCCTGCTCACCAAGACTCTGCCCCTTTTCGGCTTTGTGAATCTCCCTCTGGACAAACCTGATTCTAGGAAAAAAGAGGATCTGATTCAAGAAAGACCAGAAGAAACTGATAATTAGAATTCAACTAAATCACGTGGACCATGAAGCATAAAATTAAGTGTTTGAATCTGCTGGTGTCTCTAGAATCTACTTAAGTTTAGGGACATACCAGGTATGACCAAGCTTATTACAATCTTTTTTTTTTTTTTGGATTAATGATAAATTTATTTTAAATATTTATATTAAACCACAACTGCACAACATTCTAATGTTTGCAGAGTTATGTTCTTTTGAGTAAAAGTCCCTGACTTAAATTATTACTATATTCCATCAGGAAATTTGGCTTTGCACCAAACTTCTTTAAATGAATAATAGTCTCAGCATAATCTAGGTCTTATATCATGTGGTATTTAAATTCTAATAAAATTGTTTCTGAATTTCTCATTTAAAACTTTGATTTAGAGGAAACCGGATATTTACTTTTTTGATAGTTCATGATTTATGGAAATGTAACATAAATATGTAATTATGAGAAAGTTGTTGGGAACTTCCATTTTTCACAAAGGGTAAGTAATTTAGACTATTGCAGTTATACTATCTCAAATATGAAGGTCATGATCCCATTGAGTCCCACATCAGGCTTCCTGCTCAGTGGAGAGTCTGCTTCTCCCTCTCCCTCTGCCTGCCGCTCTGCCTACTTGTACTCTCTCTTTGTCAAATAAATAAATAAAATCTTTTAAAAAATAATAAATAGGGGCACCTGCGTGGCTCAGTGGGCTAAGGCTTCTGCCTTTGGCTTAGTTCGTGATCCCAGGACCCTGAGATTGAGCCCCTGATCTGCATCAGGACTCTCTGCTCAGCAGGGAGCCTGCTTCCCTTCCTCTCTGTTCCTCTCTCTCTGCCTAGTTGTGATCCCATTCTGACAAATAAATAAATAAAATCTTTTAAAATAATAATAATAAATAAATAAGAAAAATATATGTACAATTCAAGAAGACTCAAGAGTTATAAATATACATAAATATGTAACTGTGTCTATCTCACTCAATATGACAATAAATATTATTGTTATAAGTTTAGAAAATGCTATTTCTCCATGGAATACATTATTCGAGACTCAAACTGATATTTTGAATCTCTTTATATGGTATAGAGAGATACATACACTAAGGAATTTGATATGTATATGCGCAATAAGAATGTACCAGTATTCTGTTACTATAATTAATTAGGAGAAAATTGAGACATATTACTACTGTGGGCAGAGGACATGAACAGACATTTCTGCAAAGAAGACATCCAGATGGCCAACAGACACATGAAAAAGTGCTCCACGTCACTTGGCATCAGGGAAATACAAATCAAAACCACAATGAGATATCACCTCACACCAGTCAGAATGGCTAAAATTAACAAGTCAGGAAATGACAGATGCTGGAGAGGATGTGGAGAAAGGGGAACCCTCCTCCACTGTTGGTGGGAATGCAAGCTGGTGCAACCACTCTGGAAAACAGCATGGAGGTTCCTCAAAATGTTGAAAATAGAACTACCCTATGACCCAGCAATTGCACTACTGGGTATTTACCCTAAAGATACAAACATAGTGATCCGAAGGGGCACGTGTACCCAAATGTTTATAGCAGCAATGTCTACAATAGCCAAACTATGGAAAGAACCTAGATGTCCATCAACAGATGAATGGATAAAGAAGAGGTGGTATATATACACAATGGAATACTATGCAGCCATCAAAAGAAATGAAATCTTGCCATTTGCGACGACGTGGATGGAACTAGAGCGTATCATGCTTAGTGAAATAAGTCAATCGGAGAAAGACAACTATCATATGATCTCCCTGATATGAGGACATGGAGAAGCAACATAGGGGGATAGGAGAAGAATAAATGAAACAAGATGGGATTGGGAGGGAGACAAACCATAAATGACTCTTAATCTCACAAAACAAACTGGGGGTTGCTGGGGGGAGGTGGGATTGGGAGAGGGGGAGCGGGCTATGGACATTGGGGAGGGGAGGCGAACCATAAGAGACTATGGACTCTGAAAAACAACCTGAGGGTTTTGAAGGGTCAGGGGTGGGAGGTTGGGGCAACCTGAGGGTTTTGAAGGGTCAGGGGTGGGAGGTTGGGGGAACAGGTGGTGGGTAATGGGGAGGGCACGTTTTGCATGGAGCACTGGGTGTTGTGCAAAAAGAATGAATACTGTTACGCTGAAAAAATAAATAAAATGGAAAAAAAAAAGAGACATATTACTACTAATAAAAATCCATCTTTATCATTAAGTACATATTTTAAATTATTTTGTGAGGCATTACAAAATGGATCTAGGTATTTGTATCAAACAGTAGGACATATGGGGATGCCTGGGTGGCTCAGTGGGTTAAACCTCTGCCTTCAGCTCAGGTCATGGTCTCAGGGTCCTGGGATGGATCCCCACATCGGGCTCTCTGCTCAGCAGGGAGCATGCTTCCCACCCCACCCCGCCTGCCTCTCTGCCTACTTGTGATCTCTCTTTCTGTCAAATAAATAAATAAAATCTTAAAAAAAAAAAGTAGGACATAGGAATCAACAACCTCACTTGGCTCCACAATTAATAAGATATATACATCTTCTTAAATTTGGGTCACTATTTTATTTTTAAAGGATTATACAAATTGTGTACACATGCAAGTAAGTTTATTATTGTTTTTTTCAAAATTATAAGCCACCTGCTGATGCTCTTTAAGCATGGAGCTGGGAATTTGACAGCACTATTGCAACCATATGACATGGTTTGCAGAGCAATTCATTTTCTTCTCAAATAAATGTTTTTCTGTGTACTTCGTGAAGCTAGACATGCAGAAAAGCCTGAGGAAATAACTGGTTAGATTCATTTACATGTTGCAGCAGAGTGAGTCAAGGAAAGGCAAGTTTCCATATCGCTCTGAAGTTTGCTGGGAGACCACACATATGTACACATGAGCACATGCTCAAAAATAATAAAAAAGCCAGCTCAAAATGAGATGAAAGTAGCCAGAAATTGGGTATTTTGTCTAAAGTTTGCTAAAAATCATTCTTTACATGAATATTTTAAAGAGTTGAGATTAATCACTTAAAATTAAACTATTAATAACCTTTCCTTAGACATGGAAGCAGCTCACCTTATCTTTAATTTTTTAAAGATTTTATTTATTTATTTGACAGAATGCAAGCTGAAGGCAGAGACTTAACCCACTGAGCCACCCAGGTACCCCTAGCTCACCTAGTCTTTAAATATCTCTTGATTTGCCCTATTTTTGATACAATAACCACACAAAATTTTAAAAAAATGGATATTCCTTAAGGAAAAAAGTGCTCTAAACAAGCAAGCAATACTTCTTTTAACATAGTTGGAATGAAAGTTTCAGTGTTTGCATATTATTTAAGTGTAATAAAATTATCAATTATGTATTTTCAAATTAAATATAAAATAGTATTTTAAAGTTATGTAAATATTCAGGAAGATTTTTATTACATCTAAAAATAAAGTGAATGAACAAAAATATGTAGTAAAGAAGTACTGATGTAAAAATCAGGTGGCTGCTTTTAATCCAGAGCCTTTGCAAAATGCCAGAGATATAATGCAAGAGAGACAAATTTTATGATGAGAAAGAACAGCTAATTTGTCCGACAAGAAAAGGAAGGAAGGCACTAAATGGAGATATTGTTGTGATAATAATAACTCTATTTTTTTTAGCATGAGAAAAAAATATGTTTAGATTAAAAGGGGAGCTTCTGAAAAAAAGTCAGCCTCCACTTGATTGCTGCACAGAAACACTGCAGTATTAACATCAAGGCTTTCCTTATTGCAGACTGATGTACACAAATGACAAGAATTTGCTTCGATGTGTTTCTAAAAAGGGCAGTAGTGGAGAGAAGAGAGATGTCCCACCCTACACTGAGTGAAAGCTCTCAGAATCAACAATTAAACAATTAAATTAAATTAATCAATTAAGTGAAAATAAAATCATCAGGGACATGGGGTGGCTCAGTTGGTTAAGCATCTGCCTTTGGCTCAGGTCATGATTCCAGAATCCTGGGATGTAGAGCCTATTGTGTGGCTGGCTCCCTGCTCAGTGGGGAGTCTTCTTCTCCCCCCTCCCCCATCTCCCTGCTCATGCTCTCACTCACTCACTTTCTCTCAAATAAGTAAGTGAAATCTTAAAAAAAAAAAAAAAAAGAAGTCAGTTCTCCTGCAACATGATGAACCGGATAAGTATTTCTAGTAATTCACTCATTGTTCCCCACACTGAAATTCACTTTTGAAAAACTAACCCCCCAACACATGCACCCTAATGTTTATAACAGCCATATCCACAATAGCCAATCTATGGAAAGAGGCTAGATGTCCATTAACAGGTGAATGGATAAATAAAATGTGATTTTATATGTATATATATAATCAGCCATTGAAAAAAGTGAAATCTTGCAATCTACAATGACATGGATGGAACTACAGGGTATTGGGCTAAGCAAAATAAATCAATCAAAGAAAGACAATTATCATATGATCTCACTGATACCAGGAATTTGAGGAAGAAGACAGAGGATCATAGGGGAAGAGAGGGACAAATGGAACAAGACAAAACCAGAGAGGCAGACAAACCATAAGAGACTCTTAATCTCAGGAAACAAACTGAGGGCTGTTGGAGGGGAGGGGTGTGGGAAGGATCCAGTGGCTGGATGATAGACATTGGGGAGGGTATGTGCTGTGATGAGTGCTGTGAATTGTGTAAGACTGATGAATCACAGACCTGTACCCCTGAAACAAATAATAATTATATGTTAATAAAAGAAAAAGAAAGAAAAGAAAAACTAACACCCTAGATGAAGACCCTAAAATAAGGACAGGCAGAGCAACAAGAAGACCATACATTCATTGGTGCTTACACCAAAGAGTGCTAGAAAGAAACCACCCAAAAGACCCAAACTACCTGGATTTCCTGTTACGTTTATCTCTACTTTACATCAAGCAATGAGCTCACCACCTAATAAAACAAAATTAGAGATTAACATATAAATTTTTTACCTAATTGGTAGGCGTGAGATCATTTGGACAATCCAGTTTCTGTAAACTTTATTATGAAATAAATTTCCAGAAAACCAGAGGATCTCTTTTTATAGAAGGGGCACCTGGGTAGCTCATTTGTTTGAGTTTCAGACTCTTGGTTCTGGTCATGATCTTGGGGTCCTGAGTCCAAGCCCTACATCAGAGTCTGTGCTCTGCACAGAATCTGCTCATCCCACTCCCTCTGCTCCTCCCCCCACTCACACTTTCACTCTATCTGCCTCTCTCGCTCTCTAAAATAAATAAGTAAATAAAATATTAAAAAAATAAAAATATAGAAGACTTTCTAGTTTATTAATTTAAATGGTAAGGACAGTTATAAACAATTAATATAAATGTTCATGACTACAACAGAGTCACCCTAATCAAAAATAGAAAATTCTTGTAAAAAGTATCAATTATATTCCATATAAGACCTAAATGGATAACACATATATCTGAGTGGAAAAACATAAGATTGAAAATAATCTCTTTTTTATTGAGATATAATTGACATATAACCTTATATTAGTTTTAGGTCTACAACACTGATTCAGTATTTATATATATTGTGCGGAGCTCACCCCAATAAGTCTAGTTAACATTCATCACCATGGTTACAATTATTTTTTCTCATGATGAGAACTTTTAAGATTTACTCTCAGCATATTCAGATATCCAATGTAGTATTACTAACTATAGTCACCATGCTATTCTTTACATCCCCTCTGGCAACCACTAATCTGTTCTCTATATCTGTAAGCTTTTTTTTTTTTCTCTCTCTCTCTTTCTGATACCGCATATAAGTCAGGTATTTGTCTTTCTCTGTATAATTTATTTCACTTAGCATAATGCCCTCAAGTTTCATCTATGTTGTCATAAATGGCAAGAGTTCATTCCTGTTTATGGCAAAATAATATTTTATGTATATATATGTACATATATATACACAATATATAGTATTTTATACATATGTGTGTGTGTATATGTGTGTGTGTGTATATATATATATATATACATATAATATTTTCTTTATATATTCATCCACCAGTGGACACATAGATTTTTATCATATCTTGTGGATAATGTTGCAATGAACATGAGAGTGTCTATATCCTTTCTAGTTAGTGTTTTGTTTTCCTTTGGATAAATACCAGAAGTGGTATTGCTGGGTTACATGGTAGTTCTGTTCTTAATTTTTTTTAGGAACCTCCATACAGTTGTTCTATTTCACAGTCCCACCAACAGTATAGCAGTTTTTTCACATTCTAGCTAAAATTTATCTTTTTTTTTTCCTTTGATAAGAACCATCCCAATGTATATGTTGAGATATTTCACTGCAATTTTAATTTGCATTTCCCTGATGATTAATGATATTGAGCATCTTTTTATATATATGTTGGCCATATATATGTCTTCTTTAAATAAATGCCTATTTAAAATATTTGCCCATTTTTAATTGAGGAATACAATATATATGGTTTGTATATATTTTTTCCCATTCCATAGAGTGCTTTTTTATTCTGTTGATTATTTCCTTTGCTGTGCAGAAGATTTTTAGTTTGCTATAGTTCCAATTGTCTATTTTTGTTTTTAGTAATGTCTATTGAAGGGTGAATAGATAAAGAAAATGTGATATTTACAAACAATGGCTATCATTCAGTCTTTAGAAAGAATAATATCCTACTACATGTGATAACATGTACAAACCTTAAGGATATTATGCAATGTGAAATAAACCAGTCACAGAATAAAAACTATATGATTCCACTTTTATGACACATCTAAAATAGTGAGAATTATAGAAGTAGAGAGAAATAATGGTTGTCAGGAGCTGGGAATAGGGTAAATGGGAGCTATCAACATACAGAATGTTTCAGCTCTGCAAAATGAGTAATAATCTAAAGATCTACTGTACAACATTGTGCCTATAGTTAACAGCACTGTATTATGCATTAAAAAAAAATAAGTAGTGTCATTCATGTTGAGTGTTTTTACCACAACTGAAAGAAAAATATACCAAAGAGGCAGGAGGAATCTTTTGGATGTGATGGATATATTTATTGCCACAATTGTGGAGTAAGTTTCATAGGTATATATATATGTCAAAACTTATGAAATTGAATAATTTAAATATTGGAGTTTTTATATAAATTATACCACAATAAAGCTGTTAAAATGAATTTTATTTGATATGTGAATAAGCACAGTGTTATTTCAGTGGAAGAATGTGTTCATCACTCTATGGTACATGTGATATATTTAGTAAAGGTCGTATGTATAAAAATTTTTTTGAACTGCTAGAATTTTGATTTTTCAGGTAATTGTTTCAGGGAATTAATGTGTTCACCACACTGTGCTGTGTGTAATACCCTAAGTGAAAACACTTATAATGTGCAACAAATAATAAATGGAATCTACTATATTAGTGAATTAAAAAACACAATCCCATCAGCGTATCAACTAATGTAGCAACAACAAAACTTGAGTCACTCATGATAAATGAGAAATAAAGATGAGAAATATAGAAAAAAATAAAAATGAGAAATAAAGATAGAGGAGAAATTCCTCAACTTTAAAAAAATACATCTACAAAAAAAAAATGTATAGCTAGCATTATACAATGTGGTCAAAGTCTAAATGCTTCTCCACTAAGATCAGGAACAAGGTAAGGATGTCCACTCCCACCACTCTTATTCAACATAGTGCTGGAGATTTAGCCAGTGCAGTAAATCAAGAAAAATTGATAAAAAATTCAGACTGGAAAATAAGTAAAACTGTCTGCATTCAACAGATGACATCACATCTACATGGAAAAGTTCAAGGGATCTCAAGACAAACAAACCAAACCAAGCAAATGAGTGAAAACTTTGAGAACCAACCTGTGAGTTTAAACAGTCCCAGATATCTCATACAGAAATAAATTGTATTTCTCTTTTAGTAGTGAACATGTAGACCTTGACTTTTAAAACTTAATACCACTTATAATATCTAAAAATATGAAATATATACAACTCTAACAAAAAAAAATGTATAGACCTATATGGCAAAAACACCACAGTGCTGATGAAATAAATCAAAGAGGACCTAAATGAATACAGAGGTATTCTATATTCTTAGATTGGAAAGTTCAATATAGTATAGATGTCAATTCTCCCCAAACGGATATACAGCTTCAGTGAGATTCTTAACCAAACCCCAGCACAAATACTTGTGGATATAGAAAAAATTCTTTTAAAATTTAAGTGGAAAGAGAAAATAATTGGAATAACAAAAATAAAATTTGAAAAAGAAAAATGATACCTAGGAATCATTGTATCAAGTTTTAAGATTTTTCATATAGTGTGATTGGTTGAAGGATAGACATATTAAAACAATGGGGGGAAAAAGAGTTTAGAGATATATACCCCATTGATTTTTAGCAAAGATGCAAAGGCAGTTTAATGCAGGAAAAACAGTCTTTTTAACAAATGTGGCGAAAAAAGTGGACATTCATTGGTTAAAAAAATCATTTGAAAGAAGTTTCTCATGTTATACAAAAATTAACTCAAAATCAATCATGGATTGAACAGTTAAACTCAAAACACTTTAAAACTTAGAAAAAAATTGGGGGAGAAACTCTTCAGGATCTAGGGGTAAGACAAAGTTCTTAGACTGGATGGTTAAAATAAATCTGTAAGAGAAAAAAATACCCATATAAACTGGACTTATTTAAAATGAAAAATCTTCATAAAAGACACTATCAAGAGGATGAAAGAAAAATTACAGAGTTGGAGGAGTTATTTGCAAGCCACATATTTGAAGGACAAGTCTCTAGAATATATAAAGAACTCTCAAAACTAAATATTATAAAAACAAATAATTCCTTTAGAATATGGGCAAAAGGCGTGAAGAAAAATTTAGAGATTAGAAAAACATGAAAAATATTCAACATTTTTGATCACAAAGGAAATATAAAACTATGATGAGATATCATTACACAACTATTAGAATGACTAAAATAGAAAAATTATGTCAACATGTAATGCTGACAAGAATGGGGAAACTAGAACACATATAAATTGTTAGTGGGAATATAAAACATTAAAATCACCAAATAAGACAGGTAGGCAGTTACTTAAAAAACTAGTCATAACAACCAAATGACTCAACAATTGCACTCTTAGACACTTATCCCAGAGAAACTGAAGCTTATATTCATATAAAAATCTATACCTATATTCATAGAAGTTTTATTTGTAACAGATAAGCATGTAAAAGTTAATTTTTAAAAATGGAAACAATGGACCTATCTTTCCATTGATTAAGTTGACCATTAATCCAATAAACTATTAGACACTTAAACCAGGAAATAGTACTCAGCAATAAAGGAGAGAGAACAACTGATACATGCAATGAATGATCTGGATAAATCTCCAGAGAATAATAATAATCTAGTTATAATAATAATGAAATGTTTTCTTTATTTGAAGATAAAAGTTCTCATATTGCCTGTATTTCAATGTGTCCATTAAATTAAGATTTATAGGAAATGGTCCCAGTATTTGGTGACATAGCACAGCTTCCTCTTAATCAGTTTCATGAGTCAAGTAATATTGTATTGTATAAATTACAATTGTATAAATTGTATAAATTACAATTTATAATTGTAAACTTTTGAATGATTAACCACTGATTTTTTTTCACTTTTTTTTAAGATTTTATTAATTTATTTGACAGAGAGGATGAGAGAGAGAGAGAGAGCATGAGAAGGGGAGGGTCAGAGGGAGAAGCATACTCCCTGCTGAGTAGAGAGCCTGATGTGGAACTCCGTTCTAGGACTCCAGGTTCATGACCTGAGCCAAAGGCAGTCACTTAACCCTTGTTTTTAAAAGACGTTTCCATATTTAGGACTTTTTTTCAGTATTTTGAAGCATAAATATGTCTACCTTTTTTCAATATCTAAGAGTACAGGCCCAGAAGTAGATAGAGCTGTTTTCTTTTCTTTCTTTTTTTAATTATGTTCAGTTAACTATAGTATTCAATGATTCATTAGTTGCGTATAACACCCAGTGCTCACCACAACATGTGCCCTCCTTAGTACCCATCACCTTGTTACGCCCTCCCCTCCTCCCCTCTGAAACCCTCAGTCTGTTTCCCAGGGTCCATAGTCTCTCATGGTTCATCTCCCTCTCTGATTGCTTCCCTTTCAGATTTCCCTTCTTTCCACTATGGTCCTCCAAACTATTGCTTATGTCCCACATATGAGTGAATCCATATGATAATTTTCTTTCTCTGTTTGACTTACTTCACTTAGCATAATCACCTCCAGTTCCATCCTTGTCAATGCAAATGGTGAATATTCATCCATTCTGATGGCTGAATAATATTTCGAACTATGTATGTACCACATCTTCTTTATTACATTCTTCTGTTGAAGGGCATCTCAGCTCCTTCCACATTTTAGTTATTGCAGACATTGCTGCTATGGACATTGGGGTGCATATGCCCCTTCTTTTCACTACATCTGTATCTTTGGAGTATATACCTAGTAGTGCAATTACTGGGTGATAGGGTAGTTTTATTTTTAACATCTTGAGGAACCTCCATACCAAGAATGACATTATAGATTAAGGGCTGATATCAAAGATGTATAAAGAATATACAATACAATACAATACAATAGACCAAACTCAACACTCAAAAAACGAGTCAAAAAATGGGCAGAAGACATCAACAGACACTTCTCCAAAAAAGATGTAGAAACAGCTAACAGACCTATGAAAAAAACATTCAACATCAATAGCCATTAGGGAAATACAAACCAAAATCATAATGAGATACCACTTTACACCAGTTAGAATGGCAAAAATTAATAAAACAGGAAACAACAAATGTTGGTGAGGATGTGGAGAAAGGGGAACCCTCTTATACTGTTGGGAATGCAAACTGGCACAGCCACTCTGAAAAACAGGATACAGCTGTTTTCAAATATCAGTTCCATAACTCATGAGCTGTGTATTTTAAAGCAAGTTATTTAACTTCCTTAAGATTCATGTCTTCATATACAAAATGGACTAAAACAGCAGTGACAACATAGGATTGTAAATCTGGAATATCTTAAAACTTCTATAAATTGTGTGCATTGTTAATATTTTGCTAGAGAAATTATATTAATTTCTTTCATAGAAACTCAAAGTAATTTGAAATTTTACCAGTTACTTATTACTGGAGTAAACATTAGTCATTTAAAATTTTGTCTTGAAAAATGTAGTAATTGGACAATTTTATATAGAAATTCCTCAGCTACATTTTTTTTTTAAAGCACAATATGACTGGTCAGTTGGCTAAACTGTTTACATTTTGTGTGAAAATGGATTACCTGCCAAACCAAATGGATCACCAGGCAATTTTCTTTGCTTAATTTCAGTGTGCTCTCTTTCAGATGGCTCCTCCAATGAGCTGTCTTGTCCTAGTTGCAAAATCAATCCTGTAGTTCAATCAGAATCACTTTAAATGTGCAAGAAGACTGCACTCTGTCATTTAAAGACCCAAATAGTACAAAATTGAGATAAAGTCCAACTTGTGGTTTTCTCTTATTTTTTACTGTACCTGAAAAGTCCATTCATTTGTTGTTCATGCATTTGGACCTAAACTACAAAACAACACTTTATTTACTATATTCAAATGCTTTAGCAATGAATTAACTGGTTATAATTAAGTTTACATATAAAACATCCAAATAATTATATATAAATTATGCACATATATACATATAATTATATATGTAATACACAATATAAAAATGCATATTGTGCAAGTTAGACAGATTTGTACAGGATGAAAAGTATACAGAATATACATTGTGACTTTCCATTCAACTATTCCCTTCCTTTTTTTTTTTTTTTTAAAGATTTATTTATTTATTTGACAGAGAGAGAGAAAGAGAGACAGTGAGAGAGGGAATATAAGCAGGGGGTCGGAGGGAGAGGGAGCAGGCCTCCTGCAGAGCAGAAAAAAAATTTAAAAAAAAATAAAGGGGTGCCTGGATGGCTTGGTCATTGGGCGCATCTACCTTTGGTTCAGGTCGTGATCCCAGGATCCTGGTGTTGGGCCCCACATCAGACAACTCTCTTCCTTAAATATAACCACAGAATAATATACTTTCTTGTGTTAACTTTACAAAACAGTTAAAAATGCTGTGCACACAAATGTATAATATATATAATCATATACACATGCAAATACACATATAAAATTATTTTACTTAAATATCACAAAATAAATGTATAAACACACATACTTACTATGTCTGATTCACTTAAGTTATTTGCATCTCTTTCTATGTATCTCTTATCTGTATCTATTAGCATTTGGTCATTTGTCATGGCTGCATCATGTTAAGATGAATTAGTTATAATAATTTGTTTGATGCTCCCCTCAATAGACATTAACAATATTTACAAGAATTTTTATTGTTCACAATTTCAACTAATGTTTGAGTTCTTTCTTGTTCATAAATATATGTAAAATAATTATTTTTTTCAATCAAATCAGATGAAGTGTTTTTGTACATTTGTAAAAGTAAAATGCAAACTTGTAAGATTATTTAAAATTAATGAACTTGTAACTAGCATACAATTACCAATATGTATTTTATAAAAAGTAGGTTATACACCTGTACAGGCACAGCTATGTGCTGATCTTTAGCATCTATTGGCTACTTTGAGGGTAATATGGATTAATAATTTATAATATGCTATTTAATGTTTAAAACTCCTCCCCAAAGCACACATCCCAGTTTGTGTATATTGTTTAGAGAGGTTTACGTGGTGTCTTACCCTGGTTTAACCAGATACACATATTGGTTTGCCTATATGCACCAGTAGAGCATAAAAAATTTCCAGAAACTTTTACTGAGGTTCTTCAAAAACCAAGATTCCTTGTATATATCTTGGTGACTTAAAATACAGATATGAAGTACATCCCCTATAACTAAGAACATTTCTCAAAGCCCCTGTTCTTGTCTGTGGTTTCTTTCTCCTGTTGTACCATATCCTTTCTCTGCATTAAAACTAAAACCTTATGTGAGCAAAATATGTGGAGTATTGTGAATTCTTTCAATTATTCAGACCTGTGAATAGTTGCATATGTGTGTATACATAAGTTATAGTTAACATATATATCTAACAATATACATGTATATATCATTATATGATCACACAATGAACATTATTAGAACAGAGACCACAGTGGAGGCTTTCAAGCTGATTTCCAGCTGATTATTTACAAACCAAGTAAGTCTTGGTTTGCTTTGGTGATTGAAATAATTAAAATTTTATTTTTGAAAGATTATTTATTTGAGGGGGAGAGAGAGGGAGAGAGGGGGAAGAGAGAGAGAGAGAGAGAATGAGTACACTTTGGGGGAGGGGCAGAGGGAGAGAATCCTTAGGCTGACTCTACACTGACCAGAGAACCAGGGTCCTGAGATGAAGACCTGTGTCAAAATCAAGAGTCCTCAGATTAACTAACTGAGCCACCCAGGAACCCCTGTATTTGAACATTTTGAAGACTAAAATTACCATTCATTACCATTCACCATATCTTGTCATTTTCGTAATTTTAGTGCTATCTTGAATTATTTCTAATATATCAGTAAGCATTTGGTAGCTGTGTTTTTAAATTATTTTCAATACACATGAAGCCTATATAATCTTTGCACATTTATTGGTTCCTTACTTTTATATAATCTTTTTATATTATTCTGCAAACATCTGCTGTTTTAAAAAGATAAATTTCTGTATTGGTTTCTTCAGGAATTTTTTCTTACCATTTTTTGACTAAAAATAGAAGCTGGTGAATGAGTTTGCATATGTAGATGGCTTCACTTTAAAGGATACAGGCAAAGGGTATGCTATAGGAAATAGAGCCCTTTCATCTACTGGAATACCCTCATTTTGGGAAATTTCTTAAAATTCTATGCTCTCATAGAATATTTATATCTGGAAAAACTGGCATTCTGGAGGATCTGAAAGCAAGACAGATTTCTTTTCTCCTTTTATTGTTGTAGTAGATTGCCAATGGCTATGGTCACCCCACTTCTTGTATTCATTGCCTTGGGTAATCCTCTTGGGCGTTGTCTAGTCTTGGTCATGTGAGTTGTTCCAATCAATAGGCATTGTGTCCCAAGCAGAGACCTGAAATATTTGTACATTGGGATTTACCCTCATTCTTACTGCCAACATGTAAATAAACTTGAGCTAGCCTCCTGGATGGCTGGGAATGCCTTTAGAGAGTGGGAAATGACCATCCCCAAAGTCCCAAAAGTAACCATAATTACAGTCATCTCAGCTGACTTCTGGATATGTGAGGCCATTCCAGACCATCTGGCTCTACCCACTGGGCCTGACAAAAATAATCTCCCAGCCAAATCAATGCATTATGAAAAAAAAAAAATAAGTACTTTCTTTTGTTTTGAGCCACTGCATTTTAAGGTGATTCATTTTAGATAGCAAAATCTGATACATGTAGATATTTCTCAAATCTGGACTATTGATATAAGTTTTTAGGAAATAATTTTTGGGAAGTGAAGACATTTTATGGAAGCACCTATAAGGATTATTAATTTGCTAACACATTCAGTTGTTAAAAACACAAACATGATTTTTACTTTTAATATAGCTTATATAACAAATAAACAACACAGTGATAATCTTTTGGGCATGAATGTTTTCCAAAACCAGAAAATAGTTGTTCCTCTTATACCCTTGTGTTTGATTTTCTTTGTCCTGGTCAAGAATGCCTAGAGCTACATTTCTATAATCTTTGTGGAACAAGTTACTTCAATAGCATTTGTGTAAAAATAACTAACATTAAAAAAAAAACTAACATCAATTCTCATTATTTAACTCTGCTTTTCTTTTATACCAGTGCTTGTTTATAAAACCATATTTATGATAATAATCAAGGTTTCATATCTGCCAAAGTATGTTACTTTCTTAATGCTAAATTTTCTTCAACATGTTCAAAAACCACCATCTGTTTATTACAATTTTTGATAAAATGGATTGGAATCCACACAATTTTCCAAAAAAAAACAACTGGTAGGTTACAAATAAAGGTCCACATTGCTATTAATATTTTTAATGACCGCTAACTAGAAAGAACTTTTAAAAACCATATGGTATAGATGAGTTAAAATGAAAAGCAAAAATTCCCTGCCCTAATACTCCCACATCCATTCCTCTGACTAAAGGCAGCAATTGAATCATTTCTGTTTTGGGGTTCCAATTTGTTCTCAGGTTTTAATCTGGCTTAATCCTTCTGACACTGTCTATATTGCAGAGAAGAAGAGTTCAAGAACTGACTAGTATAGTGACTTCATGGTTAGGGTATTTTTGTGCTTTTTTTTTTTAATTTTTATTTATTTGCATAATGTAGGCAATGAAATAGATGTTCTATGGTTCTAACATCAATGATTCTCAGTGTCTTTACCCAGTTCCTTCAATTCTTACAGTTTTTTTTTCTTCTCTGCACTGTTTTCCCTCTTTTCTGGACTTTACTCTAGAATGTCCCTGAAGGGCCACATTCCGATCATCTCCATGGCAGTATCAAGGATGCCAACTGTAGTGGCCTCTCATAAATAGGAAAGGGACCTGGAATCCAGTCGAAGAGGTCTGGAGTCTGTTTTCAGTCCCAGTGTTGACCCTTTCCAAGCTTTTACCATGTTTGGAAAATCTCCAGTATTCTGCCTGGAGAACTGACTCCCACTTTCACAGCAGTCTGATATGGAATCTATTTTGGAAAAATGCTTTCTTTTCTCATTTTCATTTGTGAACTCACTTTCAATGGCTTTATACTTAAAAAAAAAAAGTTAGGATCTTTCATCCTCTTATATCTCTCCCTCAGTAATCTCAGCTTTTGTAAGTTTATTCTCTTTTGCATCATTTTATTTTCATTCTAATAAGATCTCTTGAGAGCGTATCGAGCAAGATACACATGCCTATTTAGCCATATGCTGGTGAATCAAATAAATATGCACCGAGTACTGATGTTGGAAAAGCTGCACAGTGATGTTGGTAAATAGAGTCACATTTCTTGCCTTTCTGAAAAATTATTTATTATAAAATTTGCCAAAATCTGTACTATATTTAAAGCTTTGTTATTTTCAGCTCTATTTGAAATACAATATTTGTATGATTAAGCTGAGATTTCTGACCTAAAATTGCCCAATCTTTTTCTCGATGTACTTAGTAAACACAAACTGACAATAATAACAAAAGGAGATTAATTAACAACAACATTAAGGCATTTTTTTCCCAAAGGGTAACAATATTGGATATGACTAATGAATTTGATGAGGTCGATTCATAAATTTCATGACGTTTTGTACAAGAGTCATGTCTGATGACTTGTTTGCAAACTGTAGATTCAGAAAAGTGAATTAGACATACCATATCATTGGGTTAGTTGCATTCCGTTATGCTGCAAATCTATTAATTATAATTTTAAAAACATGTACAATTCATTTTGAGCATACTGCGATTCATCTTTTTTGCATGTGAGTACTGTGCCCTTTTCTTCCTGCCATTGTTTGTTTGTTTGTTTTATCAACTGCATCATGCTTAACTGAACATTATTGCTCTAAGTTTTCTAGTTAAGGGACAAACTCCATATTTATTTTCAAATATTGTAATAATATTTACTTTTATTCATTTCTGATCTTCATAAATTATCATCCATTAGTAGCTGGGTAGTAGGTAAGCAGCTCGCATTTTTTTTTCTTATTTATTTTTAAGAAGAAAGTATAGAACAGATTTTTATTGTATCCTTTCCTTCTGGATGCTTTCTTTTTCTACTGCTTTGTGATTCATGATGATATTTTATTTGATTCTAACTCCTCCCCATTAGATCTTATCTCATTTTATATTTTCCTTTTTGTTGGATATCAGAATAAAATAAATTAACAAAATTCTGGAAAATTAGCATAATAAATCCTTTAACTTCCCAGTGTCAAAAATGTCTTAAGTTTAAAAAACAAAATGTGATTTAGGAGAGCGATACAATGTTGTTTCATATATTTTTAAAATAAATGATCAAGTTATACAGGACATTTCCCTCAGGAATACACATCTAACATTATAACATATTAATATTTCCATGATACTTTCCTGAATTTTATGTTTGGTAGGTGAATAATTAACAGCTAGTTTATAAGGTTGGGAAAACACCAAGACTCACTAAAATTATTCTGTAAATGTGCTCACAGACTTCCTTAAGATATCTTTAAAGAATGTACCCAAACTGTCTGGGTTGCTTATAGTCCAATATTTGAAATTTATGACTTCAATTTATGAAGTAAGCAACTGCTGAATAATAGCAATGATTTATACACAATTCCTGGACCGAGAAATGTGAAGACATTTTCTAACTGAAATATCTCCCTTTTCTGAAGGAGATACCACATGTATACTACTTGTGTATTGCTTAGACACCTCACATGTTTAGGCTCAGTCAGATTGCCCACTAATACAGTGAGGTAGAAACTAAAAGTTGTGTCAGCTACCTCACACTTCATGTTTAGCCTGTTTTTTGATCACTTCTATTATTTGAATTATTAGTAACACTTAATACTTCCAATTCTTCTGAGTTTATTTTGTCAGTCTGAGTACTTGTGTTATCTCAGTGTCACTCATGTATGTATGTATGTGTATACATATATATATGTGTGTGTGTGCGTGTGTGTGTAGTGTTGTTAGTCACCATACAATACATCATTAGTTTTTGATGTAGTGTTCCAAGATTCATCATTTATGTATAGCACCCATTGCTCCATGCAATACATGCCCTCCTTAATACCCACTACCAGGCTCACCATCCTCCCTTCCCCTCCCCCTAAAATCTTCAGTTTGTTTCTCAGAGTCCACAGTCTCTCATGATTCGTCCCCCCCTTCATTTTCCCTTTCCTTCTCCTATTGCCCTCCATGTTTTTCCTTATGTTCCACAAGTAATTGAAACCATATGATAATTGGCTTTCTCTGCTTGACTTACTTCACTCAGCATAATCTCCTCCTGTTCCATCTATGCTGATGCAAAAGTTGGGTATTCATCCTTTCTGATGGCTGAGTAATATTCCATTGTATATATGGATTACATCTTCTTTATCCATTCCTCTGTTGAAGGGCATCTTGGCTCTTTCCACAGTTTGGCTATTGTGGACATTGCTGCTGTGAGGATTGGGGTTCATATGGCCCTTCTTTTCACTACATCTGTATGTTTGGGGTAAATACCCAGTAGTGCAGTTGCCATGTGATAGGGTAACTCTATTTTTAATTTTTTGAGGAATTTCCACACTGTTTTCCAAAGTGACTACACCAACTTGCATTCTCATACTGTAAAGGGGTTCCCCTTTCAGCACATCCTCCCCAAAATTTGTTGTTTCTTGCCTTGTTGATTTTTGCCATTCTAACTGGTGTAAGGTGGTATCTTAATGTGGTTTTGATTTGAATTTATGCATGAAAGACCTCAATGTGAGACAGGAATCCATCAAAATCCTAGAGAACTTAGGCAATACCATCTTAGACATCAGCCACAACAACTTCTTTCAAGACAGGTCTCCAAAGGCAAGAGAAACAAAGTGAAAATGAACTTTTGGGACTTCATCAAGATAAGAAACTTCTGCACAACAAAGGAACCAGTCAACAAACAAAGAGGCAGCCCACAGAATGGGAGAAGATATTCGCAAATGACACTACAGCCAAAGGGCTGATATCCAAGATCTATAAAGAATTTCTCACACATATATTTTTTTAAAACTGATGCTTTAATGAGGAAATAAGAAATGTGGTTTTATTTTTTTTAAGATTTGTATTTATTTATTTGACAGAAAGAGATCACAAGTAAGCAGAGAGGCAGGCAGAGAGAGAGAGATGAGAAGCAGACCCCTTGGCAAGCAGAAAGCCCGATGTGGGGCTTGATCCCAGGACCCTGAGATCAGGACCTGAGCCAAAGGCAGAAGCTTTAACCCACTGAACCACTCAGGCACCCCAACAAATGTGTTTTTTTATTAGAGAAGTAAAATCACTATCACTATCATTATCGTAAGTTAATATGTCTATTTTTAATTTCTAGTGCTGTCTTTCATTGAAATTCAACAAGGTAGAAGGCCTGAGAGTTTGAATAAGAGTAACTTATTCAATACTGATTATATTGACAATATTCCTTGTAATTTTTGTAGATTCAATTAGATAAAATACAAGACTGACTATTTAGAAGTTGAAAATCTCTGAATTTATCATAATTGTTATCCAGTAAGTTTAGTTATATATCTGCAATATCTGAAATTATCTATAAGAATCATATTGCAGAATTTTGTCTAAGATGTGTAAAATAATCACAAGGTATTCCTAACCATAATGAAGAATGGGGAATATTTTGAGAAGGAGGAACATGACTTCAGTTTGTTTTTGTTTTTTTTTTTAAGATTTTATTTATTTGACAGAGATCACAAGTAGGCAGAGAGGCAGGCAGAGAGAGTGGAGGAAGCAGACTCTCCACGGAGCCGAGAACCTGATGTGGGGCTCGATCCCAGGACCCTGGGATCATGACCTGAGCGGAAGGCAGAGGTTTTAACCCACTGAGCCACCCAGGCGCCCCTAACTTCAGTTTTTAACATGGTAAATCCACTGTGTTTACAGATCTTGAATTGTTCTCTATATAGGTCTGGGATTACCCTGCTAAAATTCCCGAGTATATCATTTTGATATTTAATATTGTGCTAACTTTTTAATATGACATCACATGAATAACAGACACTCTAGTATAAATATTTCCAAAATGTTCATTCTGCGAGTGTGTGTGTATATATGTGTAGAGAAGGATGTCACTTTAATTTTCATCTAACATAATAAGAGAAAAAAGGAAAGCTTACACAATAGAATATAGTGTAGTGTAGGTATCTGCATCATGGAGGACAGAAATTCCCAATATCTTAAGCTATCTTTTGGGCAGCATCACTCAGCTATATTTTCTTGCCATTCCTGGTGTCATTAACAGAGTTTATGAAATGTTTATATTGTTAATGGATGCCAAAAACATGGTCTATTATACTTCTCTTATGCCCAATATTAAACTGATATAAACTAGGATGATCCTGTAAAACTAACATCATACATCACTTAACATTTCAGGGAAATACTGTTGTGTACCATCTTAAGAGTAACAAGATAATTCTTACTCCTTTGCATAGTTAGATGAATGACTACACCTTGAGGATAAAATGTCTTAATGTTCCTAGCAACTTTGCTTATGAAAAATGGCTGTGCTCACTAGATAAACTCACTAGATAAACACCATCATGCTGATACAGTAAAGCAAAACTCAATTTATAAAACAAAGTGGTATAACCATTTTCCATATATATACATATATATACACATATATATATATATGTGTGTGTGTGTGTATATATATCTGTATATATATAAACTGACCATGTGTCAATTTGTTTTTACCCTGTAACAGGACACATGGTAAGTCCTTTACTGAAACCTGGAAAAGCTCCTATCATTAAGTGCAGCCAGTATAGTTCTGCTAGTACATTAAAAAAAAAAAAAAGTTATTCTATCAAATGGACATTAAGTTACCTGATGGGAGTATGGGTATATTAATTGAGATGGACATGTGAATCTGTCACATGCTTGTGACATAGTAGTCAACCCTAAATTCAAAGTAACAGGCTTCAAGTATTGAAGAGAGCAATCAATATTTTTAAATCTTTTCTTTTCCTTAAATAGTTATTAGTGAACCCTTTTAAATTAGTGTAGATATAGCACATTGAGATATACACCAAATAATTTTACCTATTGTGTTGCACTGAAAAATCATATGGGATTTTTAAGTTAGCACTATTTCCAGAAGTGGACAAATAATTAATTGCTGTGGAATATTTAATGACCAAATAATTCTGCAACTCTTTTGATTAGTCAAGAGAAAATACAAATTTGTCTATTTATTTATTTGGCTCCCACTTTTTTTTTTTCTTTTTTAAGAATTTTAGATCATTAATAAAAAGGTCTGTTATATGTTACTTTTCTTAATAACTTTACATACAGTTCAGACTCGGTCTTATTTTGCAAAGTCAATCAAAACAATTCTCATAATTAAAACTTTATCTTCATTTAAGACTTTAAGGTTCCTGGGGTTCACTGTTTTATGATGATATCACTATACCAAACACTGTATATATGTATTTTTAAACACAGTATATTTTTCGCTTCACAAGAGGAAGGACCAGAAGTGATATTTGATAAAGAACCAAGAATAATTTATATTTTTAGGTCAAGAATATCATGAAAAATATATATTTTCATTAGCCTTCATGTATAAGACTAATCTACAAATGGCATAAAATACTTTTATATAGGCATTATTTTTTTTCTTCAGTAATCATTAATTCTATTGAACTGAGCTATGATTCAGAAGCCATTTTGATTGTAGTACATCAACAAGTATTTGATTTTCTCTTTAGGTTGATCAAACACAGGTACAATGAATATGTTAATTTTGTTCTCATTATTGCTAGATTTTTATCTGCCTATGTCTCAATAATCCTAAGAAATTCTGTGTGTGTGTATTTTATTATATTATAGACCACTTTTCAGAAATAACTTTCTCAAATTGTCTCAATTATGACTGTATCACAATTACAGTGTCTTACCTGTATAGCATATGTAAAATCTGGCATGGAGGTAATTGTTCTTGTGTATTGTAACAAAATTTTTGAAATAATACTGGTATCTTAAAACAACAACAACAACAACAAAAAACTTCTTCTGAGTACAACCAAAGCAATTTTACAAATTTTCATTCATTTTTGGTGTCTCTTTTCTTTGCTTTTTTGTTATGTTGGAAGAAAATACATATTTCATTTCCATATTTGCAAAAGAGTTCTCCTTGTTTCACATAATGTTACATGGCAGTTATAATTATGACACACATACCTAAAACAAAATTAGGGTGATAGTTGACTTCCACCTATTAGTAAAATTTATATTTGCAGCTTTCTTACTCTGGGCTTGGCATATATTACCATTCAGACTTAGAATATTATTTTCTCTAATTTTTCAAGAAAAATGATATGGGAAGAAGATAACAGTATTCCAAAGATCTCCATACCTTAAGCTTCAGAAAGGGTAAATACATACCTTCATGACAAAAGAGATTGTGGAGATATGATAAAGGTTAAGGACCTGAATATAGTTCTCCTGGGTTACTCAGATGGCCCATTTTTTTTTTTCCATTGTATTTATTTTTTCAGCGTAACAGTATTCATTCTTTTTGCACAACACCCAGTGCTCCATGCAAAACGTGCCCTCCCCATTACCCACCACCTGTTCCCCCAACCTCCCACCCCGGATCCTTCAAAACCCTCAGGTTGTTTTTCAGAGTCCATAGTCTCTTATGGTTCGCCTCCCCTCCCCAATGTCCATAGCCCGCTCCCCCTCTCCCAATCCCACCTCCCCCCAGCAACCCCCAGTTTGTTTGTGAGATTAAGAGTCATTTATGGTTTGTCTCCCTCCCAATCCCATCTTGTTTCATTTATTCTTCTCCTATCCCCCTACCCCCCCATGTTGCTTCTCCATGTCCTCATATCAGGGAGATCATATGATAGTTGTCTTTCTCCGATTGACTTATTTCACTAAGCATGATACGCTCTAGTTCCATCCACGTCGTCGCAAATGGCAAGATTTCATTTCTTTTGATGGCTGCATAGTATTCCATTGTGTATATATACCACTTCTTCTTTATCCATTCATCTGTTGATGGACATCTAGGTTCTTTCCATAGTCTGGCTATTGTAGACATTGCTGCTATAAACATTCGGGTACACGTGCCCCTTCGGATCACTATGTTTGTATCTTTAGGGTAAATACCCAGTAGTGCAATTGCTGGGTCATAGGGTAGTTCCATTTTCAACATTTTGAGGAACCTCCATGCTGTTTTCCAGAGTGGTTGCACCAGCTTGCATTCCCACCAACAGTGGAGGAGGGTTCCCCTTTCTCCGCATCCTCGCCAGCATCTGTCATTTCCTGACTTGTTAATTTTAGCCATTCTGACTGGTGTGAGGTGATATCTCATTGTGGTTTTGATTTGTATTTCCCTGATGCCGAGTGACGTGGAGCACTTTTTCATGTGTCTGTTGGCCATCTGGATGTCTTCTTTGCAGAAATGTCTGTTCATGTCCTCTGCCCATTTCTTGATTGGATTGTTTGTTCTTTGGGTGTTGAGTTTGCTAAGTTCCTTATAGATTTTGGAAAAAGAGAACTACAGACCAATATCCTTGATGAACACAGACGCAAAAATTCTCGCCAAAATACTAGCCAATAGGATTCAACAGTACATTAAAAGGATTATTCACCACGATCAAGTGGGATTTATTCCAGGGCTGCAGGGTTGGTTCAACATCCGCAAATCAATCAATGTGATAGAACACATTAATAAAAGAAAGAACAAGAACCATATGATACTCTCAATAGATGCTGAAAAAGCATTTGACAAAGTACAGCATCCCTTCCTGATCAAAACTCTTCAAAGTGTAGGGATAGAGGGCACATACCTCAATATTATCAAAGCCATCTATGAAAAACCCACCACAAATATCATTCTCAATGGAGAAAAACTGAAAGCTTTTCCATTAAGGTCAGGAACACGGCAGGGATGTCCATTATCACCACTGCTATTCAACATAGTATTAGAAGTCCTAGCCTCAGCAATCAGACAACAAAAAGAAATTAAAGGCATCCAAATTGGTAAAGAAGAAGTCAAACTATCACTCTTCGCAGATGATATGATACTATATGTGGAAAACCCAAAAGACTCCACTCCAAAACTGCTAGAACTTGTACAGGAATTCAGTAAAGTGTCAGGATATAAAATCAATGCACAGAAATCAGTTGCATTTCTGTACACCAACAACAAGACTGAAGAAAGAGAAATTAAGGAGTCAATCCCATTCACAATTGTACCCAAAACTATAAGATACCTAGGAATAAACCTAACCAAAGAGACTAAGAATCTATACACAGAAAATTATAAAGTACTCATGAAAGAAATTGAGGAAGACACAAAAAAATGGAAAAATGTTCCATGTTCCTGGATTGGAAGAATAAATATTGTGAAAATGTCTATGCTACCTAAAGCAATCTACACATTTAATGCAATCCCTATCAAAATACCATCCATTTTTTTCAAAGAAATGGAACAAATAATCCTAAAATTTATATGGAACCAGAAAAGACCTCGAATAGCCAAAGGAATATTGAAGAACAAAGCCAAAGTTGGTGGCATCACAATTCCGGACTTCAAGCTCTATTACAAAGCTGTCATCATCAAGACAGCATGATACTGGCACAAAAACAGACACATAGATCAGTGGAACAGAATAGAGAGCCCAGAAATCGACCCTCAACTCTATGGCCAACTCATCTTCGACAAAGCAGGAAAGAATGTCCAATGGAAAAAAGACAGCCTCTTCAATAAATGGTGCTGGGAAAATTGGACAGCCACATGCAGAAAAATGAAATTGGACCACTTCCTTACACCACACACGAAAATAGACTCCAAATGGATGAAGGACCTCAATGTGAGAAAGGAATCCATCAAAATCCTTGAGGAGAATGCAGGCAGCAACCTCTTCGACCTCAGCCGCAGCAACATCTTCCTAGGAACAACGGCAAAGGCAAGGGAAGCAAGGGCAAAAATGAACTATTGGGATTTCATCAAGATCAAAAGCTTTTGCACAGCAAAGGAAACAGTTAACAAAACCAAAAGACAGCTGACAGAATGGGAGAAGATATTTGCAAACGACATATCAGATGGCCCATTTTTAATCATGTGATCCTTACATGTCATCACCCGCTTGTTCTATTAGCGTTCTATTGCTCTCAGAACAAATTACCACAAATATGTTGTCTTAAAGCAAATTCATTACATTACAGTTCTCTATCTCCAAGTTTGATGCAGATCTCCCTTGGCTAACATCAAGGTGTGGACACATCTTCATGCCCTTCTAAAAGGTATTAGGAGAATCCATTTCCTTGCTCATTCAAGTTATTGGGAGAATTCAGTTTCTTGCAGTTGTAGGTCCAAGTTTTCTGGAGTCTACAGGTCTGACTCTTGATTTTGGCTCATTATCTCTTTTTCCAATTTTCTCTGTTTGGGTTTCCCCCCCCCCCAGAATAATGTTTGGAAATAACACTTTGAAATTCAAAGGCATTATTTTGTTTTTGATTTTCAGAAATATTTGCTAATTTTTGAACTCAAATATAGAACTTCCACTTTTCCTAATTGTTATTTATACCTATATTACAAGTTCCTTCACTATTGTTTATTATTTTAGTGTTCCTTAAATATATGTTTTGTGGGTAGATTTATTTTTGAAAGACTCCTTAGACCACCTTATGCTAGTGTCAGTAGACCATCTGGGGGTAATACACACACACACACACACACACACACAGAGTCATGTCTTACTCTAGGGATCTTCTTCAGAAGAGATTTCAGATTTAAAAATGAATATATAATGTAATTTTTAAAAATACAAGGAAATTTTTGAAGGTGATGGATATGTTTTAGTACCTTGGTTGTGGTGATTGGTATACATAGGTGTATGCATATTACAGTTTCATCAAGATGTGCATATTAAATGTGTGCAATTTTTTCTTTATCAATGGTACCTCAAAAAGGTAAGAAAAATATGTAATGAGAGGAGTCAGAAATATTAAGAAACTCATAAAGCTCAGAATCTGTGGACTTCACTTTGTATGGTTCTCTACCCAGGCATAGGGAGGGGTCTTAGTAATGTTTAAATATGATCACAATAATTTTATAAAATTTACAAAATTAAGAAATTTTCACAGAAATAAGTTTGTTTTCTTTTTTTCTATTCCAGTTTCTTCCTTTCATTTTCCTCCTATATAAGTGGTTCAGTTACAATTATTGTCATCTTTATATTAATCTGAAATTTATATTAATCTGAACTTTATATTAATCTGGTAGGTAGTATTACCTATCACAACCATTTTGAATGATTCTCTTAAAATTAAAAATAAAAAATTTCATTCACTTTATGTATGTGTCTATATTAATGTCAATGGAACAATATAGATGGTACAAAAATAAACCCATGCTTATAAGATCAATTAATCTCTGACAAAGGAGGCAAGAATATACAGAGGGGAAAAAGTCTCTCCAAGAAATGGCACTGGGAAAACTGGACAGCCACTTACAAAAGAATGAAACTGGACCACTTTCTTTTACCCTACATAAAAATAAATTTTAAAATGGGATTAAATACCAATATATGAGACCTGTAGCCATTAAGCTCCTTATACACATAGGCAGTAATCTCTCTTAAAAATGTTTTTTAGATATGTCTCCTCAGGCAAGGGAAACAAAAGCAGTAGAGGTTTACACCAAAAGCTTTTGCACGGTGAAGAAAGCCTTCAACAAAACAAAAGGCAACCTATTAAATGGGAGATGATATTTAAATAACATAGCTGATCAGGGGTTAATATAAATTATGTAAAGATTATACAAACATATATAGACTTATTAAATATGTTTTACAACTGGAGCTAATAAAAAATTGTATGCCAGTCATACTCAATAATAATTATAAGATGGAGAACTTACACATCTCAACACCAAACAAAAAAATCCAAGTAAATTGAATAAAAAATGAGCAGAGAACCTGAATAGACATTTTTCCAAAGAAGACATGCAATGGCCAACAGACACATGAAAATATTCTCACTATCATAGCAATATCACTAAACATCAGGGAAATGCAATCAAAACCACAATGAGCTATCACCCCACACCTGTCAGAATGACTAGTATAAAAAAAAATGTAAGAAGTAACAAGTGTTGGTGAGATATAGATAAAAAAGAACCCTCATTCACTGTCGGTGGACACCATGGAAAACAGTATGAAGATTCCTCAAAAATTAGAAATGAAATACCACTTGATCCAGTAATCCACTATTGGGTATTTATCTGGAGAAAACAAAAACACTAGTTAGAAAAGATATATGCACTCCTATGGCTATTGCAGCATTATTTATAATAGCCAAGATATGGAAGCAGCATAAGTGCCCATAGTTCCTCTCTCTCTCTCTGCCTGCCTCTCTCCCTACTTGTGATCTCTATCTGTCAAATAAATAAAAAAATAAAAATCTTTAAAAAAAGGGGCACCTGGGTGGCTCAGTGGGTTAAAGCCTCTGCCTTTCGCTCAGGTCATGATCCCAGTGTCCTGGGATCGAGCCCCGCATCGGGCTCTCTGCTTGGCAGGGAGCCTGCTTCCTCCTCTCTCTCTCTCTGCCTGCCTCTCTCCCTACTTGTGATCTCTATCTGTCAAATAAATAAAAAAAATAAAAATCTATAAGTGCCCATAGATAGAGAAGTGAATAAAGATGCAGTATATATATATATATATGTATATATATATGTATATCTACGTATATATATACATATATATGTATATATATATATGTATATCTACGTATATATATACTGCATCTTTATTTATATCTTCATATATATATGAAATGGAATATTACTCAGTCATAACAAAGAATGAGCTCTTTCCATTTGGAACACATGGACAGACCTGGAAGAAACATGCTATGTGAAATATGTCATACAGGAAAATACAAACATCATTTCACTTACTGTAGAATCTAAAAAACAAAACAAATGAACAACAACAATGAAACAGAACATGTTGACTTATAAATGCAGAAAACAAACAGGTGGATGCCTGAGGGAAGGGGACTAGAGGGATGGGCAAAATGAGTGAAGAAGAGTGGGAGGTACCAGCTTCCAGTAATGGAATGAATAAGTCACAAAGATGAAAGCTACGTAGAGCATATAAATTGTAGTCAATGGTAATGCAAAAGCATTTTATTGTGATAGGTAGTAGCTATAGAGTTGCTGAGTTACTATGTTTTACACCTGAAACTAATGTAACATTGTGTGTCAGCTGTACTTTAATTTAAAAACAGAATTTATATTTACATTAGTCTTAAATATTAAGCCAAATGATTTCATCAGCAAATTACCAGGAGCTATTAAAATTCATAACCTTTAAATTTCAGATATTATCAAAGATTTTCTTCTGAAAACTATTTGGATGATCATTATTTCTAGTTTCCAATACTAACAGCCTATAAAGACATAGGATGATGGGGAAAAAAAAAAAAAAAAACAAGCATAGGGGCTCTCAGTTCTTTTTTTATTCTAATTTTCTGAAGGAAATAAAATTGCAATTGTATAAACAGATGGCTGGTCACCAGAGCAACCAGAATCTGATAAGAGTTTTTCAGAAGCTTGTCAAGATCACAACCCACACATTTGTACAAAGAAAAAAAAAAAAAATCAAGGAAAAAAAAAACCAAGAAAAAAGAAAAAAAGGAACTAATTTGAGATTTAACAGAATTTATACAGGAGCTATTAATGGGCTTTATGACAAAATCAGAACTCTTTTCTACTTTTATCCAATTCTCTCCAAGTGGACAAATTAAGTATATTTAATTTTAGCATTAAATGAAATGAGGCTATAGGAAAAAAACTAAATTTTTAAAACAGTGTGATGAGGTACTCTTATAATACTTAGGACTTATTTTCTACTAACTAGTAAATTCAGCAAATACCTAATAGATATTATTTTTAATAGGCCACTATACCAAGCACAAAAATAGATGATAAAAATCATATAAACCTTTCTCTGTAAAATGTAACAATCAAATTAACAGAGACATAAATGTACCCAACTGTAATAATAATAATAAATTTGGTAAAAGCTTTAAACTATCAGGCAGTATGAAAACAAACATACAAGTTAATCTTTGGAAGTTCATACATCTAGAATTAATGCATCTAGAATTGAATAAAGCAAACAGCATAGACTGACAAAATTACCTTTGGCAAATTATTTAAATTCTCTCTTATAACTTAGCTCATTTGCAAAAGGTAAATACAACAGCCAACTTTAGTTTCATTGCATAGATTAATATATATGCAAAGTAATTATCATAGACTTAGCTATATTGTTTACTGTTTTTTTTTTGACATTGCTGTTACTATTATTACAACCAATAACAAGCATTAGGTGCTTAGTAATGGTGAGAACCCATTCCCTTGGGGAGTCAGTCTTCAGTGTCTGGTAGACTGACGATAGATGCAATGGCTTCCAGTATTTAAGGATGGTCAAAGAAATTGATTGGAATTCATGTCTCCATAAAAAGTATACACTAGTTTCACCAATAATCAGTACCATTTGGAGATTTGATGTGTGTGTGTGTGTGTGTGTGTGTGTGTGTGTGCATGCTCACTAGAGAATGCCAGGGAGAGAGGAGCTAGAGTTTCTATAAATCACTAATAGGTAGTGAAGACGACTTTTCAAATCTTAGAAGAAAAAAAAATAAACAAAAAATAAAATGGAGACTAGGAATGATGGATTTGTGTTCATGAGTAAGCAAGGAATGGAGTTTGTCTGTAGAGAGCATTTAGGACAATAGAAAGAGATAAGTAAGGCTTGGTATATGGTCTTATAGACATTACTAAATAGTATTATAGACATTACTGTTTTCTTAACTGCAGAACATCTGAACTTCTTTACACTTTAAAATCGATCTTTTTAATTAATCTTAAAAGGCATTGTTTTGAAGTTGCAGAGGAAACCATACCATTGTAATGTGCCAGATTGTTCTGAAGAGTATTTTCATAACAGTTTGGGGGCCATTAGTACTTAATCATGCACTATAATTCTGATATTCAGTGAAGTTAAATTATGAATACCAAATAAACCTCTTACAGACATCATTGATTTCAATGTTGACTCATGTTCTTAGTACATTGTACATCTAGAAGATCTTCATTAACTAAGCATTAGATGAATGATAAGAGAAAAAATAATTAATATATACATGCATTAAGAAATATGTTGGACAGAGATTTAGGTAAGCAATGCAACAAATAATTGAGGTATCTCTTGTGAGAAAAGAAGTTTCAACCAAGAAAAAATTAATACAGGGTTCATCTGTAGTGAGGAGTAAAGGAAAACAAATTAATACAACTATTTTAATAGAAAGTTTTAAAATCCTTGATTTAATATTTGGAGTCTAAGAATTTTTTCTATATTTTTTTCTCTAAACTGCATATGTTACTTATAATTTTAAAAATACATGATACAATTTGAATTTTGGATGGAATGACATGTCTATTATTTTATTTATATTTTATTTTAAAAGTATTTATATATTTAAACCTTAGCAACAGGAAATAGTATCTTAAAATGAAAAATATTAGATTGGTATCTATCAAAATTGTAGTACATACACAAAAAACATGCATATTTTTAAAAAATCATATTGCATTGTATCAGACCAATTATGTCTTAGAATGCCAACTAACAAGTTCTAAGTGATTTTGTATTTTTATAAATAGAAGTCCAATTATGTTTATATTTCAAAAAATCACATTTCTTTTCAGATGTAGTGACTTTTTAAAACTAATTTTCAAGAAGTTTGGAAGTATATGATATAAAATAATAGTGAGTAGAATGTTATTATTGTTTTACATATCACTGAATATTTTTTCTTTTTCTATCACCTTATTCTATTATTTTCATGCTACTTATCACCATCTTATATTTTATCTACTTAGCTATTAGAGTTATTTTATCTTACCATATAATATAAGGTCCATGAAACAATCTATAACAGTGTTTTGCATTTAAAAAATACTCAACAAATAGGGCTGGATAAATGAATTGATTAGTTAAATTAATGTATAAATTTAGTGAGACTACACTAAATTGAAAACTTTTTTCTGTGTGTGTGTGGGGGGGGTGTATGATATATGTCTCTGTGGTAGCCCCAGGGAAAATATAAGACTTTGATAATAGACATATTAGATAATTAGATAGACATAATAGATAATATTAACTTAAATAGGATGAGAAACTACTGGCTGCAATAGCCAAACTGTGATAGGAGCCGAGATGCCCTTCAATGGATGAATATGTAAAGAAGATGCGGTGCATATATACAATGGAATATTATTCAGCCATAAGAAAGGATGAACACCCACCATTTGCACTGACATGGATGGAACTAGAAGGGATTATGCTAAGTGAAATAAGTCAAACAGAAAAAGACTATTATCATATGGTTTCACACATATGTGGAACATAAGGAATAGCACAGAGGAATCATAGGGGAAGGGAGGCAAAAGTGAAGGGGGTGAAATCAGAGAGTGAGATGAACCATGAGAGAGTCTGGACTCAGGAAACAATCTGAGGGTTTCAGAGAGGAAGGGTGTGGAGGGATGGGTGACCCGCATGTGTTGTGAAGAGCACTGGGTGTTATATGCAACTAATGGATCATTGAACATTACATCAAAAACTAATGACAGGGGCGCCTGGGTGGCTAAGTGGGTTAAGCCGCTGCCTTCGGCTCAGGTCATGATCTCAGGGTACTGGGATCGAGTCCCGCATTGGGCTCTCTGCTAAGCGGGGAGCCTGCTTCCCTCTCTCTCTCTCTGCCTGCCTCTCTGTCTACTTGTGATCTCTCTCTGTCAAATAAATAAATAAAATCTTTAAAAAAAATAAAAAAAATAAAAAAAAACTAATGACATACTAACAGTAGTTAACTGAACATAATAAAAATTAAAATTAAAATTAAAAAATTAAAAAAATTAAAAAGAAAGTACCATGTCTTATCCCTAACCCATAATAAATATCCAATAAATAATTTTAAATTAATAAATGTGGGAAAGAAATAATTACAAGTTAATTCTTGTATCTGATAATATTAAATTGGGTTGGACAATGTGGCTTCTGTTACAAATGTGTGAGAGATCAAAATGGGTAGTTCTAAACATAGCGAAATTAAGCTTATTTGATGTCATTTGGTCCAATTAAATAAACTAGTTAGAAGCTAGTGGAAACTTTGACTTTATTAATAGTTTAATCTATATAATGAAGCAAAATAATGCAGAAAATATTTTAAGAGCATCTTGTCTTACAAATTGGGAGGTACTTGTTTAATTTTCACAAATTTTTTTCTTCTACCAAGTATCTTTTTTTGCTAAGGGTAATAGTTTCATTTTTCTACCTAAACATCAATATTCCAATAATGAAATTATGACGTTATTTTAAGGACAAGTGTTCTTGCGAGAACTCATAAAATAGATTTATTTGCTAATAAATAAAGTCTCCCTTCATTTGAAATTTCTGAATGAGAAAAAAAATATATTGGCTAATGGAATAAGGTTATCAAATTCAAAAACAGCCTTCATTGATGGAAAGGAAAAAGAAAGCCCCTCCCATCCATGTGTTCCTGTAAGACACACTGAATGCTCCAACCCACTATATAATATGAATGAATTACTCATTGAGTGAGGAGAGGAAAAAGAGTATCTCCTCACTTACTGTTTAGTTCATTTTGTTAAATTACTTAGCTTATCAGCAAAGCCATTGTTCACTGTGTTCTCAGGGAGAAGAGTTGCTGAAAATCAGGGAACACCTGATACCATTTCCATGAGAAAACATGTAAAAGAAACTTATCGACTTGTACCACTTTTTATATGACTGGTAATATGGGTAACTGAACCTTGAAATAGTCTTCAAACCATTTTTTAAAAAAATACTTTATTTATTTGTCAGAGAGAGAGAGCACAAGCAGGAAAGCAGCAGACAGAAGAAGGAGCAGGCAACCGGCTGAGCAAGGAGCTCAATGCAGGACTCGATTCTGGGGCCCTGGAATCGTGACCTGAGCCAAAGGCAGACACTTAACTGACTGAACCACCTAGGCATCCTAAAACCTTTTTTTCTATCAGTTCTAGAAGCTTCTAAAAATGGTTGTGGAAGGATTTTTTAAGAAGATTTTATTTATTCGACACAGAGAGACAGTGAAAGAGGGAATACAAGCAGGGGGAATGGGAGAGGGAGAAGCAGTCTGGTTCCCCAAGCAGGGAACGAGATGCAAAGCTGATCTTAGGACTTGGGGATCAATACCCAAGCCAAAGACAGACACTTAATGAATGAGTGACCCAGGAGCCTTGAATTTCTTTTTTTTTTTTTTTTTTTTAGATTAACAATTTTAATGTAACAGAGTATGAAAGGATCACTGATATGGTTCTAAATTTGAAATTGCAACTAAGCTTTATGAAACTACAGATAAGTTGGGATATAGCATAAAACAGTAATATTCATGTATGTCTGAAATGGCTATTAAAATACTCCTCCCCTCTTCAGCTAAATATCTGTGTAAGGTTTTCTTAATATCCTTCAACCAAGAGAACATAGTTCAGCAGATGGAATGAGAAACCTATAGTCTTCATTAAGTCTTTTTTGTTTGCCCCAGACCAGCAGTTCTCAAATACATTGCTCTCAGGATAACTTTACATTCTTAATAATCATTAAAAAACATAAAAAGCTTTGGTTTTGTGGATTATATCGAGGATATTCACCATATTCAAAGTTTTAAATATACTTATTTAATAATGTTTTCAGAAATAGTGGTAACCCTTAACGTGTTATCAGAGACATTTTTGTGAGAGGAATCTAATGAAGTCAATGCCAAGACCATACCTTTCTTCAGTCAGAATTTCCCTGGTGTTACTATTCCAATTCCATTTTACATCCTAATTCCTAGTGATTTTTCTAAGATGCTGTCATGAGCACTCTGTGAAGACATACACAGGAGTTGTGTCTTTCCAGGTGATCAACTTTATTCAGTCATAAAGCAAAGTTAATCACAATGATAAAGCAGTTCAAGATTCCAAACTAAATGACCATTCACCATGTGATTAAACTTGGCTTCTTATACAGCACACAGACCAGGACAGAAGAGAAGCCACACAACACGCAAGATAACAGAAGGGTGCGGGAAGTTAACAAACCAAACCAAAGTCAGTCCGTGAGCATGCAGTTGAGATAAGGCCTAAGTCCTGTCTGAGTCAGCTCTTGGCACTTACTGCTTATTGTGCTCAATCAGTGAAGGATCTCAGTTTTGTTCAGAGCTCAGTTGGGCCGAGTGGTCAGACATAGGTCATCATGTCTGAAGAGTCTGACAGTTTGCTGCCAAAATCCTCCCCTTTTTAAAGTGATTTAATTGGTCTTGGGCCCCTGCTGACCTCCTCTGCTTCTGCTTGTTATCAGTTCTGGGGTGTCAGCTACTGTTGGTCCCAGGGATATCTCAAAGCTGTACTACCTTAACTACTTTAACATCCCTGCTTGACACAGGCTCCTGCTTGACCTGAGAGACTCCATTTTGCTCTCTACAGATACATAGCACATTTGACACATACAAAAAAATTTTGATGCTCAATGCATATAGAATATGTATTGAGTTCTTCTTGGGTTAGATATTGAGGATAAGCAGAAAACAAAATGGATAGGCTCCCTTCCTTTATGGAGCTTTCATAGAATGAAATAAAATGGCAATGAGGGGCGCCTGGGTGGCTCAGCAGGTTAAAGCCTCTGCCTTTGGCTCAGGTCATGGTCCCAGGGTCCTGGGATCGAGCCCCGCATCGGGCTCTCTGCTTAGCGGGGAGCCTGCTTCCTCCTCTCTCTCTCTCTGCCTGCCTCTCTGCCTACTTGTGATCTCTATCTGTCAAATAAATAAATCTTTAAAAAAAAAATGGCAATGATCTCAAACAAAATGATTTAAGCAACAGCAAAATCACTGATGTATTAGTTTTACTATTTCTCCTTCAATTTTAAGGAATATCTATTTTTAAATAATAAGAGTTGAAAAAGTAGTATTACAAATCCTTTTGGGAAAAATCAAATTCTTTAAAATGTACCTTCTTTTCATTTTTACTTCAATACAAAGAATAGCAGAAATCCCAAATCCAACTAGCTTTGCCCCAAACGCTCTTATCAGATAATTCATATAACTCTAAGGAAAACAACGGAGTAGGAGGGCCTCAGTACCAACAGAAACAAGGTCTTTGCTATGAAATCATTTTCACCTCATCTCTTATCTCTGTTTCCCATTGCTTACTGGCTTTATTTTCCAGGCAGACTTCCAAACCATGTCAGGAAACAGGGTCAGTCACAGAAACTGAGCAAGATTATCCCCTGAGATGCACTTTGTCTCCTTAGCTTTGGAAAATGACTTAGTCTAACTTTGATAAAATCAAGTCCAGATTCAGTCAAAATATCAGTCAAGAAGACAATTTTAAAAGTGATAATTTATGATCCATAATTGCAGATGAAAAATCAGTATGTTCTAGAAGGGTTAAAGGGTAACTGCCGAACAAAGCATTAAAGGTCCCAAGTGATGGTCTGATCTCGAGGTTATTTAGATCATCATCCTGTAGCTTCAGTTTAGACTTCAATTGTTATAATAGATGGGGGTCCATTGGAATACCCAAACTCAGATTTGTTAAAGTTATTCAAAAATATACTTTAAAACTGCCTAATAATTCAAAAGGACAGGAGGAGGGGCACCTGGGTGGCTCAATCAATTAAGCATCTACCTTCAGCTCAGGTCATGATCTCAGAGTCCTGTGGTGGAGACCCTCATTGGGCTCCCTGCTTAGTGGGGAGTCTGCTTCTCACTCTGATCCTCCCCCTACCCGTGTTCTTTCTTTCTCTCAAGAAAATGAATAAAATCCTTAAAAAAAAAAAAAAAAAGGACAGGAGGATATCAAAGTTCTAGCTCTACACTCTTATAATTCAAGACACTGTAGCAAAAATATTGCTTCAAATGATTTCTCTAATATTTATTTATTTATTCATTTTTAATATTTTATTTATTTATTTGACAGAGAGCTAGAGATCACACCAGGCAGAGAGGCAGGCAGAAAGAGAGCAGAGCAGAGAACCCAATGCGGGGCTTGATCCCAAGACCCTGAGATCATGACCGGAGCTGAAGGCAGAGGCTTAAACCTCTGAGCCACCCAGGCCCTAATATTTATTAAACATTGTATTTTAGAAAACAGAATGGAAGAGAAATTAATCTTAGTTTAGTACCAAAATCTAATCAATCCATACCAGTTGACTAGATCCTATGGATTGATATTTTGAAATATGATGATAGAAATCATCCATGAAGAAAATAATTATGACCCGTCCCTAGGTTCAAATTTGGTATAATGACAACAGTTTTTTTTTCTTAATATTTTATTTATTTGACAGAGAGAAATCACAATTAGGCAGAGAGGCAGGCAGAGAGAGAGGAGGAAGCAGGCTCCCCACGGAGCAGAGAGCCCGATGAGGGGCTTGATCCCAGAACTCTGGGATCATGACCTGAGCCGAAGGCAGAGGCTTTAGCCCACTGAGCCACCCAGGCGCCCCTAATAACAACAGTTTGATGACAATTTCTCCCAATAAAGGACCTCTTGAATATTTGAAACCACTCCATTTCCATTTCTTCCCCAACAACTCCATGCAGAATCACAGTGCATGAAAGAGCTCTTCCCAGAGAGAGAACTTATTTTCTATTAAGAGCATCCACTCCAAATCTAGGACAGACAGTTAACATTACTATTCTTACTCTAATCCTACCTCATGCTATTTTGTTTGCATTGCTTCAATCTCAAGAAAACTCATGGCATCTTTTTTTAATGTACTTTATCAGGTACCTCTTTCTTCTCCTTCTTCCTTTCTTTTCCTGAATACTGTCCGTAAATCTAGCCCATCTAGTAAGAAATCACATGTACTTAGCCAAGTAGTCTTCCCCAAAGCACTGCCTTCCTTAAGCATTTGAATTTCCCAAGTCTTAAATAACTTGCACTACCTCAGTGACTACATAAATACACCTTATTTTCTTTCTTTTTTTTTTTTAAGATTTTATTTATTTATTTGACAGAGAGAGATCACAAGTAGGCAGAGAGGCAGGCAGAGAGAGAGAGGGAAGCAGGCTCGCTGCTGAGCAGAGAGCCTGATGCGGGACTCGATTCCAGAACCCTGAGATCATGACCTGAGCCGAAGGCAGTGGCCTAACCCACTGAGCCACCCAGGTGCCCAATACACCTTATTTTCTAATTCCTTTACAATAGCAGGTATAATTTTAATTTTTCTTTAATGTTTAATTTTCCTCTGTTGTTTCTCCAACCTTTGAAGCAGACACAGCTGTTAAAGATATGTTTTAAACTTGATTCTCAAATTATTCTTATTCTACCCTGTCACTTTTTTCTGGATCAGTCTCTTCCTCTCTCTTTGCTTCCAGGCCAGTGCATTCTTTCTCCGAACAAACTACAAAAACACTGCTTTGTGAAACTGGGAGATGAGGAGTAGCAGTTTCAGAGGTTTTGACTGGCCCTTTCCAACTTTGTTAGCTCTTACCTCATAGGCAGGGAAGCAGTGTGGAAGTTATTCTAACTTCCAAGTCCATAGATACTACTTGTACACCCTGGGTCAGTAAAAATTATTGGTGAATGTGTCTGTTGACCTAATGGACCCACTGTTAACTATAATGCTATTTATTACTTGGTCCTCATAAGTCTGCCTCTATCCACTCTCAGGAGGTCCATGTTGACGCCATGCTGGATATTCATGCCATATCCAAACCCTATATTCAATAGTTCTCAAATGTTTGATTATTCTGTTTTCCTCAGTGTACAGTAAACTGAATAAATGACCATAGGTTTTTGGAGAATTATTGGATGAATCAGTAGGGTATAAACTCTCAATGTAGTTGCAGTATACTTTCTCAGAAGGGTCTCGCAAATTCTCCAGATGATAGATTCCAGAATTGAATATCAGTTAAGGTCTGGGAACTCAGCAAATGTCATGAATTTTTATTGAGACAACCAATATCAGCTGTCTGCTCCTGCACCATTGTTGACTATTCCAAGGGATGCCGTGTTTTATTAACTGTTCATGAAATTCTCTGCTAGTGAAGCCCTCTTGTTGGTCCTTCCAACCTTGCTATTTATTATGGTAATTGAAGCCTTCTGGGTTTTGATAGTTAAATGTTATCACCTGACCTCTATTAGCATTCCCTCTATTAGTGCCCATGAATATTGGTAAATTGAGCACGAAAATCACCACTCCAACTGTCATAACTAGCCTGAAATGCAGAGCCATCGCTGTACTTCCTAGTAAGTTTGGTTCTCCTTTATTAGCACATTTCTTGACAGCCTTGGTAAATGTTACGTCCTTTTTGCCTTACAATAGAATGTAATCCTCTGGCAGTTTTCTTGACCTCTCAGAGTTCAATTTCAGCATGCCCACTTTCCTCAGCCTTTTTCTTCCTTTTACTGGCAGTCAGAATAACTTGATCATTTCTGCTCTGTTCAGCATTAACCATCAACTTCTCCAGATCTCTCAGAAGTAACTTAACAGATTTTGATCCATCCGCTAGCATCTTTGCCAGCTTGTTAAATCCCTTACCCCTAGAATATACTTTCAAGTCAATGAATTTTTACTTACTTGTTTTTGTATGCTCACCCTCTTCATCCAGCATCCTCAATATCTAATATCTGGGATATATCCAACGTTGATTAAATATATCTTGGCTGAATATTTAATACCTACTTATTCTGTATCTCTTATAGTTTGATGTTTTTCTGCTCAATTATGTTCACCTTTCTTTTTTTTTTTTTTTTTTTAGATTTATTTATTTGACAGATAGAGATCACAAGTAGGCAGAGAGGCAGGCAGAGAGAGAGAGAGGAGGAAGCAGGCTCCCAGCCAAGCAGAGAGCCCGATGCGGGGCTCGATCCCAGGACTCTGGGATCATGACCCGAGCCGAAGGCAGAGGCCTTAACCCGCTGAGCCACCCAGGCGCCCCTATGTTCACCTTTCTGCCACAGGAGAGAAGGACCCTACAAATACATCCTTTGACTCTCAAATTTAGGATTTATATGCATTAATGACCTTAAGTTTCCCATTATTTCTCTGGAAAGTGTCAGCAATAACCAGCCACTTAAGCTGTTTCACACTTCTCAAATACTGAAATCACTGCACTTGAAAGCACACTTCTCAAAATTGTAACTACGTCCCAGAACATCTCCAGTGAAATATTTACCAATCGCATTGTCACTACCACACTGGATGGACCACCCATTCTACTCTGGATATCATCATGTTTGTCCATCAAATGATGAATAAATGGTCCCAGAATGCAGGATCCCATCATGCAGAACTGCTTCAGACCACTACTGATATCATGGGGTTTAGTCTGGGTCCTTCAAGAAGCAGACACCAAGATGGATTTAGAGATGCAAAAGATTTCTCAGTAAGAGAGAATGGGAAAAAGCCAGAGAAGTTCATGAAAGCAGCAGACCATAATGCACGTCAGACTCTTCTAGAGGAGAGAGGGAAGTAAGAGAGATTAAAAGAAAAAACAAACAAACAAAAAACACTCCTAAGAAAGTTAAGGCAAGGACAATATTGAGTCATCAAGCCAAAGTCACCTGTTAGAAATGTAACATACATCCAAGGAACAGGCCACCCCTTCAGTAACCCTGACATACTTAATCATTGCTGAGAGGACCCTACTGGAAGTATGACTTCATTGAGATTGCAATGACAGTTTTCAGGGACCAGCAACCAGAGCCAGGGATCAACTAGATTCCTGGAGGTCAGAATCTCATAGGCATACCTACATGACAATGATTCCTGTTTCCTGCCAGAGTCAAATGAAGGCAACTCTGCAGTCACACAGGGTCTTGGCTTAGAGGTGTTTGCACTTCCTTTAATGCTCTGATGTTGATATCATAATTTATTAATGATTTTTAAATAAGGATTTCTACCTTTTCATTTTGCATGGGGCACCAGAAATTATACAGTTAATCTTGTCTGTGACTGCGACTATGGTAAACATTAAAAGAAAAGAAAATGTTCTAATTTCTACCTCCTAAAGATGGTATTTCCAAAAAAAAAAAAAAAAAAAAAGATGGTATTTCCACACAAGAATTAACTTCCAGTTATCAATCCAACATGTAACTCAAAGCCATACTTTATCTACTATGATTCTGCATTTGTTCTGTTATTGCCTCTCATATACTCCACTTCATAAATTCCCAAGGTTTGTTTCTGCATAAAGATGTAATTTCTGTTTCTATACCTATAAACATTACCTACATTCTATCAAAGTCTAATAATTCTCTGCTGAATTTTACTTTTACTCAAACCTCAAATTTGTGGAGAATGCATAATTATTCAAGAGTGAATAATTGTTTAAGAAAGAGTAGATAATTATTCAGGAAAGTGAATAATTACTCAAGAATGTTATAACTCTGGATTAATTTTCTAATCTCATTAGTATATTTGAAGTAGCGGGCCTTCCTGAGGGGTTTGACAACAGGTACAAAGTTTACTCCCACAGGGACACCTGCGTGGCTCAGTTGGTTCAGCTTTGACTCAGGTCATGATCCCAGGACCTTGGGGTCAAGCCTAGCATTGGGCTCCCTGCTTAGCAGGAAATCTGCTTTTTCCTCTCCCTTTCCTCCTGCTTATGTGCTCTCTTTCTCTCTCTCTGTTAAATAAATAAGTGAAATCTTAAAAAAGAACGTTTACTCCCACCATTTGTTTTAAAAAGAGCTCTGATGGGCATTAAGAAGAGCACATGATATAATGAACACTGGGTATTATATACAACTGGTAAATCAACTGAACTCTACCTCTGAAACTTATAACACACTATATGTTAATTAATTGAATTTAAATGTAAATATATGTGCATGTGTGTGTGTGTGTGTGTGTGTGTGTGTGTGTGTGTTTTTAAATAGCTCTAGGAGCATCTGGGTTAACCAGCATCCAAGAGCTGGTTAAGCATCCAACTCTTGATCTCAGCTCAGGTCTTGATCTTGAATTCAAGCCCCAAGTTCAGCTCCACACTTGAAAAAAAAATAGCTCTAGTTTATTCATTAGTCTTGAATATGATTGCATAATTTAGTGACCCAAACTCTGGATTTAATAATAGATTTCATTAACAAGTGCATATGAAAAAGAGACATTAGAGGGCACCAGGGTGGCTCAGTTGTTTGGGCCACTGCCTTCGCTCAGGTCCTGGTGCCATTGTCCTGGGGTCAAGTCCCCTGTCCAACTTCCCCTGCTCTGTAGGGAGCCTGCTTCTCTCCCTCTGCCTCTCCCCCTGCTTGTGCTCTTTCTCTCTCTGTCAAATAAATAAATAAAATCTTTTAAAAAGAGACATTATAGATACAAATTATTACATTTGGAGGTTGGAATGTCAGACTAGATTGAAAAACATTTCTGTAAAAGTCTAGAATAAAGATGAAAAATAAAACACTCTTGCTTTAAGAACTAAAGAAAAGAAACGGTGTGAAATGAAAAGACTTCAGAATCAGAACTTGAAATAGGAACCCATTAATTAAGCTTGTGAAAGGAAATATTAAACATTAAACATAAAAGAAAAACTTATATTGTAATAAAATCATCCTGAAAATGATATAAAGAGTAACAGTGTGAAATTTAAAAAAAATAACTTAAGAGGAAAAAAAATACTCATTGTTATGAAAAGAGACTGTTTTTGAAGATCAGGGAAGGTTGAAATTATACACAATGAAAAGAATTATTAAAATAATTATTACTTTTAAGCCATGATTTAGGTGATTGTGCATTATTGTTTTTTGTTATATTTTGGAGTTTGAGAAAAGGTATATCAAAGTATTAAAGGAATCATCTGAAAACTCAAACTGGAATGAACTTATCAGATAATATAAAGTAATGACAAAATTTGAGAAGGTACCTCTTAAAACAGCATTTAGAATCTCTGAATACCAATAATAAGCACTCATTGGCCATTAATACCAATAGTCTTTGTAAATTCAATAGCAGTTAAGTGAAACTCCATACTTTTTTTTTTTTTTTTGGAGAAAAAAGGGCATTCATTTTCTTTTAAATGGCCAATCCCAGGATATAGCTTCTTCATGTCTTGCTAGATCAGTCACTCCTTTGAACATATCAGCGCTCAGTCTGATTCTTTTCCACCTTTCAGCCAGATCCCTCCATATCTACTAAAGTTTGTTGTAGTTATTTAATCTGCAGAAAAGGAATTAGGTGGATTTGATCCAATGAACCACATCATAAGCATGGGTAAAGAGTGTTCACAAGAAGAGTTGCTTTTTCTAAAATAATCTATTAAAATAGTATAGGTTTGGAATCTTTGTAAGTAAAAACTATTAACTATCTTAAATGGCTAATATTAGAAGAAATAAATGATAATTTGCACTGAGCTAGAAACAACAAATACATATTATCCCAATGATGAATTCCCTGTTGAAAATATGAGGAATTCAAATAGAAATCACATTTACAAATGTATGTGGCTTAATTTTTTTGATGGTCTGAAATTTATTTTTTTTTGGGAAATAGAATATTTGTGATTTTTGCTTACATGTTTGTTTTTGATTGGGGAAGTTAGAATTTGTAAGGAAAAAAAAAAAGAATAGACCATTGAAAGAGGAACAGGAATTGGATATAAAGCTGAAAAACTCAAGAAGGATAGAATTTTAAGATTTATGGTAAATTCCACTTGTCTTATGCAAACTAAGGAGTCAAGAATGCTGTGCATACTTTGAACAGAAATATTTTAGTTTTTCATTTCTGCTCAAGTTATAGAAAAAAATTAACATAAAAAATATATCAAGTATTGCTGGCTTGCAAAACTGTTGTTAAATAAGATATCTTTCCAAAATACTCTACAATGCCACGGTATTCTGCTTGCAAAATGTTCCTACTGTCCATTACTGGATTCAAAAACCTGTTTCTTTTTTGTTAGCATGACATTTAAAAATTAATGTGTGATAATTTATTTAAAACAGTTTTGCTTTCAGCACAATCATCAAGAGTGTTCATTTTCATAGCTCTGTAATCACTGGGATAATACAAAATTTTAAAATTTCACTTTTATTCATTACACAATATAATGAAATTCTCAGGTTTCATATCCATTTATTGCTGCACTTTTTCCTTAGATCTGAAAATTCAGTAGGTAATATCATTGGTTTTTTTTCACTACTAATTGAATTTTATTAGTCATTAAAAATCCCTGGATAAAGGCAAAAAAGACACTCATAAGTACTGAGTCAACATGAGGAAAGTATTATAGCATTATGATAATCATACCATATATTTGTTTAGAGATTTACAGTTTATGAGGTGCTTTCATTTACTTAAATCACTTGATCTCTACAATAACTACATAAGTAAGGATATTTTTGATTGTACATAACAGACATATTAACCTATACTAGCCTAAGTATTTAGAGGAATTATTATAAAGGTCCTCTGCTGACATTTGGAACTTAGTAGACGAACGTGTGGTTATGGAATAAATACACCCAACAGCTTAAAAGCGCTCTGTCACTAGTTCCGGGTACATCCTATCTATGTGTGTACTCTTTTGGAGGAGGTCACCAAGAGGACGTGACCACAGGTTAACTTGAGAGTGGGACTTAGGCAATGGGCAGCTCCTCCCCCTCTCTGACCTTGGAATCTATGTTCTGTGCACTGTTTCCTACAGCAGGAACCATTTCAAGGAGGAAACCTTGAGAGAACAACGTGTTCCTGAGACACCAGGATGGCCTAAGTGACTGAACCCAGGTAAGACCTCCATATAAACTTTTAGGATTCTGGCAGGTGGTGCAGAGATCTATTGGTCTTGAAGGCAAGGAGGACAAGCCTCGTAGATATGTTTCCTTATTTTAAACCTGCCACCTACCAGTCTGGATTGGCTGCCCCTTTAGTCTTTCCCTACCCTCCACATTTGGAGGACAGTTTGTGAATCAACAACTATCTCTCAATCTCTGTTCTCCTCCATTTCTATTTCTTTTCTCAATTCTACTTTTACACATTTCTCATGTCTGAATAGCAGGAAACATATCTACAGGTAGGTTCTAACCTTTACAACATAGATACTGACAATCAAAGACAAACTTCTCTTACTCAATTCCATATTGAAATGTTTGTTGAAACATTACCTGGGCCAAAAGGAAGCTCCTTAAAATACCAGGGAGACGAGTGACAATAGTGCCCGGCCCAGAAGAATATATTTTCCAAAGAAACAAGGGACAAAATTATGCTTATCCTCTACAAATATCACAAGGTACATGGGATTACTATGTTTCCTAAATTATAAATGAAAAACAAATAACTAGGGTTCAAATAAGTTAATTTATGAGTTAGTCAACATATTTCATAAGTTTTATCTAAGATATTTATGTAAGATTTTGTACTAGTTCATTTGAAGTTTTATATACGAAATAAGGGAAAGTGATTAGGTGATAGCAGCATAGATAGAAATCATTCTGTTTACAGCTAATTTAAAACTTACCTGGGATTATTGATAGATGGATGGATGGATAGTTGTGTATTGATAGGTAAATGCAAACACATTGTTACATATATGCATAAAATATGGTGTGCATATATACATATAATACATAGTAGAACATAATGCTTCTGTAATTGCATTTATCAATCATTTATTCCATTATTACTGGGTTTTGAACCTTAGCTAGAAAACTTTCTCCACATCTAGTGTATAAATAAATTTACTCATCTCTCCTAGATCATTTTTTTTATAATGTTTTTCTTTTGTGTCTTCAGATCTCCAAAATCTTGGAGTAGTTCTACATTGTGTTTTATGAAGTATGATCCCAAAATTTGTTTTTCTAAGTGACTAGTACCTATTGTCCCAAAACTGTTTATTTAAAAAAATATATTATTTTTCATGCTAATTTAAAATAGCACTTTTATCAAACATTGACCGCTTAGTCTATTTCTGGATCTAGACTGTTGTGTTTTTCTGGCAATCTTTTCTGTGTCAATATCATATGGCTTTATTTATAAAATATTTATATTATATTTTTATTTTTGTTTGAGCTAATCCTGTTCTACCTCATTGTTGCTCTTCTTTATATGGATCTACCTTGTTGCTTTGACCTTGTATATACTTTTCTATAAAATAATTAAATTGAACTTTTCTAGCCCTGTTATCATTTTATTACTATTTCATCAAATATATGACTTCTCTTGGCAAGAATTTTTCTTTTTAATGAGCCTTTCTATGAAAGAAGATTGTATGTCATTAGGTTTAGCATATTTTGCTTATTTTCCCTAGGCGTTTTAACATGTTCCAATTTTAATGAGGTTTCTCTTTACTTTTTATCTTCCAACCAGTTGATATTTGCAGTAAAAATTGCATTATCATAGTGTTTGCTTGTGTTTATTATTCATAATATTGAACCAATAATCGTATATAAGCTTGGTCTTTAGTCTGTATTTTTCTAAACTTTCTCAGATTTGGATCTCAGTTGGTTCTTGACCTTCCAGACTGATGGTGTCTTGAGCAGGTCTAGAATCCTAGACCCTGATATTACAACAGCAGAGCTGCCAGCAAAAGACACACTTCTGGGACTGGAAGCAGGAAATTTTTCTTCCAATCATCCTCTGAACTCTAGTCTGAATTTATTTATTTATTTTTTTTAAAAATATTTTATTTATCTGACAGAGAGAAATCACAACTAGGCAGGCAGAGAGAGAGGAGGAAGCAGGCTCCCCAAGGAGCCGAGAGCCCGATGTGGGGCTCGATCCCAGGACTCTGAGTCATGACCTGAGCCAAAGGCAGAGGCTTTAACCCACTGAGCCACCCAGGTGCCCCTCTAGTATGAATTTAATAAGAAGCCAAGTGGCAAGAAGTCCTGGGTAGTTTCTGGATTCCAATCACGGGCTACAGAACAGAATATATAAAAAAGATATGGGGCTCAGTGATAGTATGCACATAGCCAGAGCTCTCCTCTTTTTATCTGGATTAATTAATGGTTTGTTTATATTGTTGATTTTGTTTTTAGACAACCAGATAGTGTTATGTTTCATTATTGTTTCTAATTTATCTCTGTTTTCTAACTCATTATTTACTGCTTTCTTATTGTTAAATTATTCCCTTCTGCTATTTTTCTAATTAATTTTATTGGCATTTTTCTAGGTTTGTATTTGAATGTTTTATTGATTTATTATGTAGGTCTTTGAATACTATGTATTTTCCTCCTAAGACTGCCTCAACTTTGTTTTTCAAATTTTAATTATATTCTAGAATTTTTTCAAAGTGATTTTGTATTTTTTGACTTGAGGTATTTATTTAAGATTTTAAAATATCATTATTTCAACATCAAGGTTAAATCTTTTATGGGGCTCTCTGCTCAGTGGGAAGCCTGCTTCCCTTCCTCTCTCTCTGCCTGCCTCTCTGCCTACTTGTGATCTCTGTCTGTCAAATAAATAAATTAATTAATTTAAAAAAAAAAAGAATATTGGTATTTTAAAAAATACTCATATGACATTATTTTATCAGAATGAAATAAAACTATAAGTAAATACAAATTTTTTTATTTTAAATATTTTGTATTTACTTATAGTTTTATTTCATTCTGATAAAATAATGTCATATGAGTATTTTTTAAAATGTTATCAATATTCTTTTTTTTTTTTTTAAGATTTATTTATTTATTTATTTGACAGACAGAGATCACAAGTAGGCAGAGAGGCAGGCAGAGAGACAGAGGGGTGGAAGCAGGCCCCCTGCTAAGCAGAGAGCCCGATGCGGGGCTTGATCCCAGGACCCTGAGATCATGACCTGAGCTGAAGGCAGAGGCTTTAACCCACTGAGCCACCCCGGTGCCCCTGTTATCAATATTCTTAAGAATATTATAGGATCCAATTTTGTAAATGACATATATAGTTGAAATGAAGTTCTAGCCTTTATGATAACAGGGTTTGGTATATATATTTTTTATGTTTTCATCTTATGTTGTTTACTTTTCTTACACCCATAAGAAATTTTTACGCAATTTGTTTTGGTCTGAAACAGGAATATTACTTCCTATTATTAAGTGTACGTTTCTATATTTTGTATCCTGAAGTTTTGGCATCAGAGATTCCTCCTGAGCTTTTGTGTGAATTGTTGTTGATAGTTATTATAATTCTTTTGTGCATTGAGACCCACAGATTCTGTCTCATTTAGAACTTTTGACTAGGATTTTACTTTTGTTAACTATTAAACACAACTGTTGCTTCTTTTTATTGTTAGAGTTTGTGTGGTATTCTTTTATTCATCCTGTTATTTTTAATCCTTCTTGATCACATTTGTCTGTGTCTTATACCCAAAATATAGTTGAATTTTATTTTGTTAGCCAATCTGATCAATGAATTAAGCACATAGTAGATGTCATCCTTTAAACTGTGTTTATTGATTCTCCATTATGAGTAACACTAAAATTATCTTCTAACATTCTCCTAATCCCTGCCCTGCTCTCTTCCTTTTACTCAATAGCAGTGTGAGTTTTAGCATCCATTTATGTACGGTTACATACGTTTAAATTTTCTAAAAATTTAAAAACTTTAAATGATGTCATTTGAAACTCAGCTATTTCTTATGAGTCAGTCAAGATACTAATATTACTCTTCCCTTTATCTGCATCTTCTCTTTGAACCTTTTTAGTTTTATTTTTATCAATATCTTTCAGGGACTGAACATTACCATAAACATGCCAATATTCGGGGCGCCTGGGTGGCTCAGTGGATTAAGCCGTTGCCTTCGGCTCAGGTCATGATCTCAGGGTCCTGGGATCGAGCCCTGCATCGGGCTCTCTGCTCTGCAGGGAGACTGCTTCCTCCTCTCTCTCTGCCTGCCTCTCTGCCTACTTGTGATCTCTCTCTCTCTCTGTCAAATAACTAAATAAAATCTTTAAAAAAACAAACAAACAAACAAACAAACAAAAAACATGCCAATATTCAATAATTAGTTTCTCTTTCGTCTTAATTTCAGATCTACAGTTAAACATTCTTAATGCTCAGTCTCATTCCTGAGGTTTATAGTCATTCTTAGATACATGAAGCTCTTACATCCATTTAGTTTCCTGGAAAGGCTGTGATCTTATTAGTGTGATATTTTCTGAATTCTTACATTCTTAAACATTTTTTATAGCTTTGATCAATGAATGAACAGGTGAGCAGCGTAAAAATTCTTGCCTTATACTTTCTTTCTGTTGGAACACAACCAGGATCCTCACCAATGTGACTGGGGTCGTGTTGGATCCTGTGAGAAAACTCCAGGAGATGGAGGGCAAGAGTCTTCCCGGGCCCTGGGCCCGTGCCTGGAATAAACAGGGGAGGATCCCTGGAGTGCTTTCACGTCCTCCTTTAGGTGGATCTGATAAGTGTAGAGAATCCTTAACTCGCTCTTGTCATTGAAAACTAAGAGATAATTGTTGTTGTTCACTTGTCCCCCTTGATTGCCTGCCTGTAGCTCACATCCCATGCTTAGCTCATGTCTCACATGCAGTACATGTCCTGCACATATATCTATTTCCTGTTTGCAACCAGATCTTCTGTAAAGTATAAAAGAAGTGACTGTAAGAAATAAAGTCGTCTACTGATCATCAGTCAGTAGTAGCCCCTTCATTTCAGCTCCAATCACCAGGATCCCCACCTCGCGAAGGTGACACTTTTGAGTACCACATATATGTTGCTCTATTGTTTTTCACTTTGAGTATTACTACTAATGCATCTAATGCCTATCAGAATTTCTTTCCCTTTGAGTGGCCCGACTTTCTTGCCTAGGAAGAAATTAAATTAGGTAAAACAGATAATCTACAGTGTATTTTATATATTTTATGTAATATGTATATATATACATATATAATGCACATGCTGTATAAGACAAATAATTTTATATACATATTTTTTAAATAATTACTTGAAATTTACTTTAATTCATTTATGTATATTTAAACAGGAATCTGTTAATAAAATATAACAGTTCTAAGGTACAATATAAAGCAAGCCACTCTTTCATGCTAACCTTTCAATCCTACTCTCTGGGTAGAACAACTATGTACTCTTTCTCTTTATCATTCCAGGAAAATATGTGAACACACATACACACATAAACACATTGTATCTCTTTTGTCATTATTAGTGGTTAGCTATTAATTTTGTGTTCATCATTTCCACATGACTCTTCAACTTCTAATCTTTACATTTGTGATTCATATACAAAGAAAGAAGAATAGAAAAGAGAAATTAAAGTATTTCTCAATGCCCACAATTGTAACAAATGGCCATTCTTATATACAAGGTAGTCTGAAATTTCATATTTTTAACTTTTGAAGAATCAATAATTTAAGCAAATGAATTTTCATTGATTTAGAAATGAGAGTTTCTAAGACCTTGAGTTTTATAACAAAGTATGATATGCACCAGTTATTTTGAAACTACTTCTGTAATAACACATTAAAACATCTCTCTCCCTTTCCCTCCCCACATGAAAGCAGAAAAGGCAAATATAATAACCAATGTAAATTACTGGATTTTCACTTCTTTATTCAATACTCTCTTAGTTACTCTATCCTTAGAATATGGCTTCATATCTGGAGAAGCAAATTTTCTTTTTGCTCTTGTTTAACTCACCTAGTATCTGGTACCAGTATGTTTTTCTTCCTTCCTGGAGATACTTCCTCTGCCAAAAAATACAGTCTTTCCCTATAGAAGGCAGTGGTTTGGTCAACTTTTTTTACTGGAACCCCAAACAGAAAGATTTTCCTTCTTTCAAATGGGTTTTAGACAAAGATAAAATCGACTTCTCACAATGTTTTAGAATTTATTAAATTATTTAAACTCCAGAAAGTATTGAAATTCAGCGATATTTGCTGGGCTAATAGGGACTGAAATCCTAAAATGATCAGAGTGGAAATGAGGCAGTATGTTAATCAATACTGGAAATTCAATCAAAAGATAAAAATTCACAATGACAGAAAATAAAACACTAATCTTTTGCTCTAAAGAGATGAAATAATAAAACAGAAAAGTTGCCTTAAGCAAGTGAAGAGAGAAAGGGAGAGCATGATTCTTTTTTAAAAATTTTTTAAATTTTTATTTTTTTTAAGATTTTATTTATTTATTTGACAAACAGAGATGACAAGTAGGCAGAGAGGCAGGCAGAGAGAGATAGAGAGGAGAAAGCAGGCTCTCTGCTGAGCAGAGAGCCCGATGCGAGGCTACATCCCAGGACCCTGAGATCATGACCTGAGCCAAAGGCAGCGGCTTAACCACTGAGCCACCCAGGCGCTCTGAGAGCAAGATTCTTAAGCAGGCTCCACACCCAATGTAGAACCTGAAACAGGCTCAATCTCAGGACCCTGAGATCATGACTTGAGCTGAAATCAGGAGTCAGCTGCTTAACTGAGTGAGCCAAACAGGCACCTCAAAGTGCGTATTCTTGAACAAATTGGTTTAAAATGACTATCATGACTTTTGGGTCCTCTTCAGTTTTGTTGTTGTTGTTGAGTTTTTAAATCTTTCAAATCTTCAAAGTTGTGATAATATATTATGTATTTCTGTGTGATGTAGGCAAACAAGAGGCCAGGTCTTCCCAGGGTTGGGCCAGTTATATAAGGATACTCCAAAAGAGGAGAATTTTTAACAAGAAGAAGGGCAAATAATAAAACCCAAAATATCATACTAATATATTTAAGTTTCTAAAATCTGGTATTAATCATGTATTTTATAAATCCTATGGATAAATCAGCAAAATACTTAGGTGTAGAGTTGGCTCCATTGTTATTTGATTGTATGTGTTCTTTTGTCAATAGACATGGGCACTAGAGAAATAGAAAATGTGTCTAATTAAACTATGAATCAAAGATATCTAAAACTTGGTAGTTGCTCAATTGATACTTGTAAATTAAATACTTGATCGAGTATTTTAAAATATCACAGTTGCTATAATTTTTTTATCAATTACATATAAGGGGCAAGATCTTATATATCTTTGAAATGAGAAAAAGGAACCCACCCATTTCTTATTACGGATATGTTTGATGCCAACAGAAAATAGTTCGCATTGCTGTGATCTTAAACATATTCATATAAGCTCTTCAACACTAAACATGTACACAAAACAAATTCATTTTTAAGATGCTGAAACCGCAGTGCATTTGCAAAACACATGCATAATTTATACTGAAATACAAACCCTTAATGTTAAAAGAAATTGACTTTATGGCCTTTTCTTACCATATGTGTGTGTATGTGTTTACGTACACACATACACACAAAGTTGGGACACCATTTCTCCTATTTAAATCAATTAGGAATTGCAAACAAGTTCTTTGTTGATAACAGACTGTTAGAGGTGCAGTGATCACGTTACCAGTCATAAACTTTATAAAATATGTTACTAAATGTGTTCTTTTAGTAACTATGTTTACATCACTTGATTAAAAATTAGAGCACATATTCATCTGATACAATTTTGTGTGTTGGAAAAGAAAATTTAGAATGTAGCTAGTAAAAATTAAAACAAGATATCAAAAGCTTTAGATACTCAAGTAATTACCCTCAGGGTCTTTTTCCCACTAGTGAAAAATCAAATAAATCTAGACTATATTATAATTTGAATATAAATTTCAATAAAAATAAAATGCAATTTTAGTAAAAACCTATATAATACCTTTTCTGTAATCCTTGTTTTCCTAAACTATAAGGATGGTAATTTAAATATACTTTGCAGATAAAATAAAATGAAGAAATCAGTTATTTTCAACTATTATGAGATTTATTTCTTTAATTTTTTCTTTATTAAATAATAATGAAAGGAAACTGTCTACCCTCTCCTATAGACACACAGCTCCTCCTAGAGCTATATTTTATATTTCAAGTTTTAGCTGGCATTTTTCTTGTAGTCTTCCAGTATATGGTCTCTTTGAAAAGGCATTGAGTGAGTTTTCTCTGGTTGATAGTTTGGGATTTTGCTGATGTATGTATTCATTTTTACATATTTATTTTGCAATTTTAGATAAATACTATACATATGGAATATGCATTTCTCAAAGTAAACACATAGATTTAGGATTAATAGTTAATATAGCTTGAGGCAAAATTATCAAAATACTTAAAATGTTGCAGCTGAGCATTTTAATACACATCTAAAATAAGTTAAACATTATCCCAAGAGTTCACTCTCAATTAAAGCTTAAAAAGAAAGAGAGACAGAGATAACATAAATTATAAATCAGTATTGCACAAAGCATGGTATTATAATGTCATGGTTCTAAGAACAATAAAGCTTTAAATTTCCCTGCAGGCTATTCTTGCCTGTTTGGGTATGTTGTTCAAGTCATGCATTGTCTAAAGGGATATATTCACTATAAACAATGTTTTCTAAATAAATTGATGCTCTGTACCACAAGTTAGGATTTGATTACTGAAAATGTGTATATAATGCAAAGCTAATTATAAAACCCCAAAATTGAAATGTGTTTTTTTCACAGATTTAAATAATTTCCACCAAGGGAAAGGACTTTTCAATACACAGAGAACTAGCATGATGCTTCTTCTGCTAAATAACAAAATAGCTTAAGCCAAATAACACTTCCCCCAATTTTTTTTCCCCTAGCAATTCTTTGTGGCTTTAGAGAGATTAGAAAATAGTACTTAAGATCACATTCCACATAATGCTTATCTCTAAATGAAAATGTGCATTGCTTTGCTTTAAAAAAAAAAAAACATGGTTTATGTATAGAGATGCTATATTTCTAATTAGTGATTCTATAATTAGCAATCTAATTTTGGCTACTTTGGGCAATATTAAAGTGAAATTTTCTTTGACCATTTTGCTGCCAAGGGAATTTCCCAGCCATGCTAAATGACTGCCACGAAGCCACAGATTGGATTGAAAACAAATGTCACGACATATTTTTCTGACAACCACAATGTCTTTAACATTTTATAAAACGATCACTAAACTTTCTCTTATTCTTTAAGGTGTTTATTTTAATATCCTGTGTGTCATGACTCTTCATTATTGCTCTTTTTTTACTAAAGAATTCATGGCTTTTCTTTTAAGGACGATCTTTGCATCCTTATGACAAGTATTTTATAAGCTAATATAAATATTTACTTATATCTCTGAGATACTGAAGTCCATTTAAAAATCTGTAGCCACTTTCTGGTGTTGTAAATACCCAGTAAAATAAAGAATAAAACTGTTTAATAAATGCTACAATATAGAGCAAATTCAATAGAGTCATGCCGTGTATTGAAAAAGCAAAGGAGTTTTGGAATCTAGCACACTTGAATTTAATAAGCCACACTCTGTAACTTTATGACCTTGCTAATCTGTGCCTTCATTTTCTAATAAAATATCAATACTCTTTCTTAGGATTATTCATTATGTGGAAAAGAGTCAATTCTGTACCTAGAAAATAGTATTATTCAAAACATATAATCTTATTTTTGAGAATAAAAGCATAATGATTCCTTAAATGTTATATGATCTGAGACCTGCAGGAGGAATGGAAAATTGTAGCAGAAAGATGAATAGAAGCAAAGACAAACTAATTGAATAGCATAGAAACAAGCAATTATAGTTTCTTAGCACATAAAGAGTAAAACATATCATAAAATGAACAAAACTAGAAACTTCCGTAGTAGCCAGGTCATAAAGAACGAGCATCTCCCTCAAAAATAAATGAATAAATAAATAAATAGAAAATAAAGAGGGAGAGAGAGAGATCTTACATATTAACCCATATTTTTTTTTAAAGATTTTATTTATTTATTTGACAGACAGAGAGCACAAGCAGGCAGAGAAGCAGGCAGAGAGAGAGGAGGAAGCAGGCTCCCTGAGGAGCAGAAAGCCCAATGTGGGACTCGATCCGAGGACCCCGGGATCATGACCTAAGCCGAAGGCAGAGGCTTTAACCCACTGAGCCACACAGGCGCCCCTAACCCATATTTAATACATCGGAAAAATTTAATTAGTAAGTGGCTAACATTTTGCTAGAATTCCTTTGCAGTATGTTCCTTGATTTCTTGATCCATTTATCAATTCACTCAATGTGAAGATTAGATTTCATAAGCCAAAGATGACAACTGACAACCCAGTTAGAATGTCGCTGTGATAGTACATCTGAGAGGTCCTAAGGGATGAAATTGGTCTATAATACGAAAGATGGAAGTATGGTATTTCAAAAAAAATATTTAAGTAGTAGCAGTGTTTGAAAGATTCTAATATAAAATAACCCTGTCTCCTCCCTCAAACATTCATTCATTCATTCACTTAATGATGCTCATAAAACACTTGCTATTTGACATGTTGAGATAATTTTTCTGTGAGAAGACATAGTTCCTGTCTTCAAAGATTTGACAATTTAGAAGGATGGTGGGGGAATCTACAACAAGTAAACGCCTTATCTTTATAAATATGATGAGAAAGTAAAAGCAAGATAAAGAAAGATCACAGGACATCTATATTTTATGTAGGGAGTGTTGCAAAAATTACCTCAGAAAAGATAGCATTTAACCACAGACATAAAAGAATTGAAGGAATAAGTCATAGTGATATCAGTGACAAGAGTGTCATTGATCAATAAGGACAATGCATTTGAGTCAGGACCAAATATGTTTTTAAAAAGGTCAGCAATTAGACTAGCAGGGCTACTACTAAATGAATATGGGTAAAAGAGATAGACAAAAGGTAATGGAAAAGCAAGGAACCAAATAATGTGAGGATGTGTATACTATGGTAAGGACATTCATTTTGATACAGATTACAAATTTTTGTCAGGTTTTAAGACCATAGATCACTTTGATTTCCATGTGGACTGGGTTGTTAAGAGGCAAGGTTGGAAACAAAGAGATCAGTTAGTAGTTTATTAAAATGGTCTGAGAAAGAAAGTTTAATGGCTTGGATTAAAGCGCAGGGATAGAGATATGATGACTGTTAGAACTTAAATCTAATTCAAAGAAACCTCCCACAGGACTTAATAGATTGCTTAGTAACTGATGATGGGATGAGAGAGAAAAAGCAGAGTCAGGAATGAGTTTTGGGGTGCCTGGGTGGCTCAGTCCTTAAGTACTTGTCTCCTGCCTTAGGCTCAGCTCAGGATCTCAGACTCTTAGAACAAGCCCTGCATTGGGTTTCCTGCTCAGCGGGGAGGCTGCTTCTCCCTCTTCTTCTGCTGTTCTCCCTGCTTGTGCTCTTCTCAAATAAAGAAATAAAATCTTTAAAAAAAAATTGAATGAATTTTGTCCTAAGCAACTGGAATAATGGAATTCATTTGAGAGAAGGAATTCTGAAGGAAAAGTTTTGATTTGTTCATTTTTTGGAAGGAAATACTTTCAAAAATTTCCTTTTGGACATAGTGTAGTTACCTACTATATATATAATATTTAGATTATATTGTAATTATATATAAAAGTTACATATTTGTATAATATGCTGTTATATAACAGAATGTAAATAATGTATAAACATATATCTGTCATAGTTCTGTTACAGTTGAATTATGAGTTTAGAGTTCTGGGGAGAAAACAGGGCTGGGGGTTAACATACAGGACTCAATAGAAAATAGATGATATTGAAAGATGGAAAACTGAGTTCTCCTAGGGAATGAATGATAAGACACAAAAAGAAGATAGAGTGATCAAAGAGTCAGTTTTATTAATAAAATAATTTCAATAACAAATGCAGATCTTTCATACAAATAATGTCTTCTCCTCTAAGGCACCTCTGGATTTGATTTAACCTTCCCTAAGTGACTGAACCTATCTTGCAAAGTATTTGTTTTAGTGTAGCGAGTCCCTAACATTGCTTATTAATGGTTCTACGGGTGATTAGAACAATATTTCCCAAACATATTTGTAAAATAGCACACAATAATTTCAATTTATATATTTATCTTAAATAAATATATAATATTAATATAATATTATATTATATAATATATTATATATAAATATATAATATTAATATAATATAATAATAAATAATATAATATAAATATTAATATATTTGATTAAACCAGGTTTAATCAAACAGTTATTCAGTCCACGCTACAGCTTTGGCTACTCTAAAGAATAAACATTTCAATATGTTATACACGTTTTATTTCCAATTAAGGCTAATCAGCATGCCTAGATGCCTCAAAATATCATTTGAAAAACTGCAGTATGTGTGGCTTTTAGATGTTACCCTGGGCAAAACATCCCTTCTTACTAAAAATAGTATTTTTACAGTCATTATATTTTAAATTTACCATATAAAATTTGCCATTGGCATTTATTCATCTGCAGTATTTATTTTAAAATTCCAGTATCCAAAACGGACTTTTTTTTAACTATTAGCAAAAACCACACGTATCATTTGACCATTCAAGTAACATTCATTATATAGCTAATGGAAATCAGTATAACTTCTTTAATAAAAGCTATTGATTCCAGGCTGACTAACCTCAAATGGAACGTATTGATACTGCAGTTTAAAACATGTTGCGGATATGGTCATCTGCTGGCAAATTAGGAAATCCCTACTCTTCTGTTGGCCTATTTTGCTAACACTACCCTTCAGGCAATTATGAAAATCTAACTGTAATGTGTGTATATCAGCGACCTTTTGATTGGACTCTGAGCCCCTAGATGATGAGTATTTTACTTCCCCAATGTTCACTTCTCCCTTGTCTACTCTGCGACCTAAATCCAAAGTGTACTCTAATCATATAAAAAATATGTTTTGTTTTTGTTTTTAAAGATTTTATTCATCCACCTGACAGAGACAGCGAGAGAGCAAATACAAGCAGGGGGAGTGGGAGAGGGAGAGGCAGGCTTCCCGCTGAGCAGGGAGCCCGATGTGTGGCTCGATCCCAGGGTACTGGGATCATGATGTGAGCCAAAGGCAGAGCCTTACCCACTGAGCCACCCAGGCCCTCTCTAAAAAATATGTTTAAATAAAATATTAGATCTTTGTGGTGAGTATATAAATGGATGTTAGAGTTTGAAAGCAGGAATCATGTGTTATAATATTCACTAAATTATGATATTTACTCTTAAACTAAAATCTTCAGAATTTTCTGAATCTGCTTTTTAGTGATAAACTATCCTGAAGATGATGGAGATACTGTAATACGTTTTGAATGTTAAACTTTGAGATGAGTTTCAATCAGCAATATCAAAGGATGGATCTCCAACTATGTTTGTGTCTTTCACAATTTTTGTCTTTAAGGATTCTGTCACTACATGTGTATATATGTAAATTGGTCCATGACATTTTGGGGGGCGTATCCCAGTTTAAACAGTTGTCCTTCTGTATCTGATTGTTATTGATACAGACATGATTGTGATGAAGGATATTTTTATTTTCAGGAATTTGAAAAAAAAATGTGACAGAGGTCATTAATGTCTGCCTATGTTCAAGGGCTTTTACGTCACTGGAAGTAAGCAAGATGCTTAAACTAGAGCATAGTGCTTTCAAAGCGCTTTCTTTTTACTGGTTTGCCCCACCTTGTTTTGTTCTTCCCTGAAGTTATAAAAGCAGTGTGATCCCTGGGGTAGTCACCATCAGTGACCTGTTCTTTGCATTCAGGAAACCCACAGCAGCAAAATATTTACATCTTATAGAAAGATCATTAAACTATTGACTACAAAATAGGAACATGGCTCCTAAGGGGAAAATGGCTGCAGATTTTGGAACAGGGTCAAAACATGTTTCCTGAAACATTTGATTCTGAGCAGTTAGCTTGGCAAAAAGGTCTTTGGAAGAGGCTAGGGGTAGAGTAAAATGATCTAACATTTTATGGAGAGGAGAAAAGATCTATTATAGAACTGCCTATTCCAACAGAATAAAAAACTATTGCAAATGAAAGCACATAGAAGTTCATGCAGTGATATCCGAATTTTCTTTTTGGGCTACTGGAAGGAAGAAATGAAGTAAGGATTTTGGCTAAATTTTCAAATAATTGTTTTGATTATATTTTTTACTAAGAATGTGAAAACACTTGGAGATACTGTGTGCATTCTGCCTTTCAATTCTCTGATTTTCCTCTGGAGAAAGATTATGGGTTTTTTGGTCCTTTTAGGTGCTATGCTCAGATAACGCTAATAGAATACACCACTTGCATGGGTATAATTTGAGCCAATTCAAGATTTCTGGAATGAGGTTCAAGAGAAAAAGGAGTACATCATAACCCCTCTGTCCCATATGGTTTTATATCAATGTATTCATATATATTTTATTATGAATTATATCAATTTTCTCCAAATTTTCCTGAATCTGTTAAAACAAAAACTACTTAGATTTAACCTGAATGTGTATCCATGAACCTTCCTTAAAATTCACCTACACATATATTTGTGAAGCTGTCTTCAGCCCATGCCCCTACTGCCATCCGAGAGACTGAAGAATCCTTACTTAAGATATTGCAACCACCACTGCACGACCCTCTGCCTCTACTTTCTCAGCACTCTCATTCACCCCTAGAGAATCTTCCACATTACTGTTCTAAGGCAATGACTATTAAGTTTGTACAGCATAAACTTTTCTTATTTTATCTACTTTCTTCCAAATATAGTCCAAACCGTCAAATAAAAAAAAAAAAATACAAGACATCTGTGACCAATAGCTTGACAATCTGACTGTGGGGGTTGAGGTGGGAGTGTGGGGAGGTTGACCTGTAAGTATTGTCTTTCTCTACTGTAAAGTCATCTCCCATTGTTACCCATGACTCTACTGAACATGGACTTGTTGCTGATAGATGTGCGCAACCAGTACTTGTGAGCAGCTACAAGCTAGCTCCAGTCGGCAGCTTCTGTTTCTTTGGCACACTTGAGATTTTCAGCTGTAGTGACTTCTCTTTTTCTAAATATAAGTTGCCTTCTATTTAATGAGGCATCCTTCGAAGTTTGAATAAAGCATCAGTCAGATTTGGATTCCCAACTAATATCTTTATGCCTTTGTGATCTGGAAACAACAAATCAAAAAGTAAAACAGACCATATCTAATCTCAACCCTCATTTCAGAGACCGTATATGGTAAATGACTTAGGCAGCTATAATATTTAAGGAAAACCCCAGAAGGGAGGCTTTTTAACCATAGTGCTCTATAGTAGATGTGGTTGATCCAGCTGCCCAGATTTCAAGCATCTACTTATAACTTTACACAGGAAACATTTTAAACTCATGTTTCTGTCATTCAAAAGAAATATATACTTATATGCTCTTCATGTATTTTAGTAAAAACTGAAGTCTAACTTTATTATTGAACGACAAATGTGTCCAGTTATTACTGTGCAGTGAAAAACAACTTTCAGAATGTAGACCTTGTGCTACAGAGTGGATAACTGATGCCAGTGCTCTTGTTTTCTCTTACCCAAGCAGACTTGAGCATGGTGGTCTAATATTTGCAATGTCATGGGGATATTCTAATAGAAGTTCTTGATAAAATCTCCAAACTAAGCCTATGTACCAGCTCAGCTTGTATAATGGTTAAAATATTGAGTATGTAGGTAACCCTAAAGCGTGTTGTATTATTGCTCTTTGGGAATAGACCCCTCAGAATATTATGCATATGGAGTAGGTTTGATTGAGAAAGTATCCCTGTTGGTTAGACAATTACATTATCTAGTGGATGGAAATATCACCATATATCACATAAAAATCCTGTTTGAATTCAGAGCTTTTTACTGGTGTTATTTCTGTCTGTGATTTAATCAGCTGCTAAAGATTAGGGGAAATACTCTATTACTTCCTTCCTTTCTTTGTTTCTTCTGAAGGTATTTTTTTTGTTGTTTTTTTTAATTGAGATTTATGTTTCAACAAAACAGGTTTGTGGACCTTAAATACAAGCCTGCTTAAGCTACTAATATACATACTTTTAAAATATTTTATCTTTTTTTAAATATTTGTCACTAGACAAATCTTTTTTTTTTTTTTTTAAGATTTTATTTATTTATTTGACAGGCAGAGATCACAAGTAGGAAGAGAGGCAGGCAGAGAGAGAGAGGAAGAACCAGGCTCCTGTAGAGCAGAGAGCCGACGCGGGGCTCAATCCCAGGACCCTGGGATCATGACCCGAGCCGAAGGCAGGGGCCTTAACCCACTGAGCCACCCAGGCACCCCAAAGATTTTATCTTTATTTATTTGAAACAGACACAGTGAGAGAGGGAAATCAAGGAGGGGGAGTGGGAAATGGAGAAGCAGACTTCCCGCTGAGCTGGGAGCTTGATGTGGGACAGGATCCCAGGACCCCAGGATCATGACCTGAGATGAAGGCAGAGACTTAATGACTGAGCCATCCAGGCACCCCAAGTTACTAATATAATGAATAGAGCCATCAAGTTAAGTGACATAAACACATGACATAGATAATGAAGGTAAAGAGATTAACATTGGAGTCATGCAATGTTTGGCTCATTCTCTGACTTGTTTTGTTTTGTTTTTTGCAAAAAGGAATAATACATTAGTATATTGGGATATGTCAAAAATGATTGCATTTTGTGAGTATTTTACATGCTTCTGGAAAAGATGAATTCTGATGTTTTGAGTGGGGTAGAATTTTCTAAAAATATTGATAAAATCCAGATGATTGATGGAATTCATTTGTTCTACAGACTTATCAATTTTCTGTTTAATAGTTCAATGTATGTACAAATATTGAAAATAGACAGAAATATAGACAAATATTGAAGTCCCTATCTATAACTGTAGATTTAACTAAATCTCCTTTCAGTTTTGTCAGTATCTGAAACTCTGTTTCTAGGCATATAAATATTTAGAATTGTTGTGTCTTCTGGATGAATATGCAATGCCCCCCTTATCCCTGATAATGTCATTTGCTCTTATTCTACTTTGGTATTAATATAGCCAAATTTGTTTTTTAGTGTTTGCATAGTACATCTTTATTCTGTCTTTTATTTTTTTATATTTCATATCATTTTTTAATTAAATTTATTTATTTATTTTTTCAGCGTAACAGTATTCATTGTTTTTGCACAATACCCAGTGCTCCATGCAACACGTGCCCTCCCTATTACCCACCACCTGGTTCCCCCAACCTCCCATCCCCACCCCTTCAAAACCCTCAGGCTGTCTTTCAGAGTCCATAGTCTCTTATGGTTCACCTCCCCTTCCAATTTCCCTCAACTTCCTTCTCTTCTCCATCTCCCAAAATGGATGAAGGACCTCAATGTGAGAAAGGAATCCATCAAAATCCTTGAGGAGAACACAGGCAGCAACCTCTTCAACCTCAGCCGCAGCAACATCTTCCTAGGAACATCGTCAAAGGCAAGGGAAGCAAGGGCAAAAATGAACTATTGGGATTTCATCAAGATCAAAAGCTTTTGCACAGCAAAGGAAACAGTTAACAAAACCAAAAGACAACTGACAGAATGAGAGAAGATATTTGCAAACGACATATCAGATAAAGGGCTAGTATCCAAAATCTATAAGGAACTTAGCAAACTCAACACCCAAAGAACAAACAATCCAATCAAGAAATGGGCAGAGGACATGAACAGACATTTCTGCAAAGAAGACATCCAGATGGCCAACAGACACATGAAAAAGTGCTCCACGTCACTCGGCATCAGGGAAATACAAATCAAAACCACAATGAGATATCACCTCACACCAGTCAGAATGGCTCAAATTAACAAGTCAGGAAATGACAGATGCTGGCGAGGATGCGGAGAAAGGGGAACCCTCCTCCACTGTTGGTGGGAATGCAAGCTGGTGCAACCACTCTGGAAAACAGCATGGAGGTTCCTCAAAATGTTGAAAATAGAACTACCCTATGACCCAGCAATTGCACTACTGGGTATTTACCCTAAAGATACAAACGTAGTGATCCGAAGGGGCACGTGTACCCGAATGTTTATAGCAGCAATGTCTACAATAGCCAAACTATGGGAAGAACCTAGATGTCCATCAACAGATGAATGGATAAAGAAGAAGTGGTATATATACACAATGGAATACTATGCAGCCATCAAAAGAAATGAAATCTTGCCATTTGCGACAACGTGGATGGAACTAGAGGGTATCAAGCTTAGTGAAATAAGTCAATCGGAGAACAACAACTATCATATGATCTCCCTGATATGAGGATGTAGAACTTCTGTCTTTTATTTTTAAAGACCAATATCAATATTTGAAATAAATTTGTTTCTTATATATAATGTATAGTTTGGTGATTGTTCATCTATTTGACAATATTTTTTTAGAGGTGTGCTTAGACTATTTACATTTCTATTATTTGTATATAATGTAATTATTGAAATGTTTGGAATTAGTTCTGTAATTTTCATATTTATTTTTCATTCATTTCCTCTGTTAATACTTCCCCCTTTACCTACTAATTTTGTGTCTTTTGATTTTTTTAGCAACACACTTTAAAGTAGGTAATATGATTTGATTGAATTTCTCTAATTTTTCAGTAGCTGCTTTAGAGATTACAACATACATACTCAAATATCTCAGTCTACTTACAACCAACATTTTACCATTTCAAGAGAAATATAGAAAACTTAGCATCAACCCTATACATTATAGTTTCCTTTTTTTTATTATGTTCAGTTAGCCAAAATATTATACATCATTAGTTTTTGATGTAGTGTTCAATAATTCATTAGTTGCATACACTTTTCTTATATATTACAGCTATATGCATTGAAAACCAAGTCAATCAGTACTATAATTTTTATTTTCATATATCAAATAAAATATTTAAAATCCAGAATAATCAATTACACATATCTAAATATTTACCATTTCCATTGTTCTTCCTTCATCACCAGGGTTCTAAGTTTCTATCTGACCTTATTTCCCTTCAGTATGAAAAAAAACTTTAGTAGCAATCCTTTTAAAGCAGATTTGTTAGCAATTAATTCTCTTAGATTTTCTCAGAAAATGTCTCTATTTTACCTTCGTTCTTTTCTTTTATATTATTTTATTTATTTATTTGAGAGAGAGAGCAGGAGAGTGCAGGCAGAGGAGAGGCAGAGGTAGCAGCAGAAGCAAGCTCCCCACTGAGCAGGGAGCCCAATGTGGGGCTGGATTCCAGGACCCTGGGATCATGACCTGAGCCTGAATGCAGTCGCTTAACCAACTGAGCCACCCAGGTGCCCCCATTTTACCTTCATGCTTAAAGAATATCTCTATTGGATGTTAATTTTTTCCCCAACACTTTAAAAACACTGTCCCATTTTATTCTGTCTTCCATAGTTTCTAGTTAGAAATATACAATGATTCAAATTATTGTTCCCTTTCAAGTTGTATTATTTTACTCCAGAAACTTTCAGGATTTTTTTTTTTTGTCTTAGTTTTCAGCATATTTATTATTCTGTATCCAATCATGGTGTTCTTTGTATTTATCTTGTTTGAGATACTCTGAAGTTCTTGATTTTGTTACTATGTCTTTTGCTAAACTTAGGACATTTTTAGCCGTTAATTTTGTAAGTATTTTGTAAGCACCACATTCTCTTGCTTTTCATACTGAAAGTCATATTACATGAATATTTAGTCTCTTGCTAATTACTGTAGATCTATGAGGATATTTTTTCTTTTATCACTTCCCTTCTGCACTGAATCTATCCATGTGTCTTTTATTTCATTCACTGTATATTTTATATGTAATATTTGTACTCAATTCTCCTTTGTATATTTCATTTATTTGTTGAGACATTCTCCTTTTTTTTTTTTTTCCCCATTCAATTCAAGAGCAGGCCCAGGAGTTCACAGACAACTTTAGGGGAAAATTTTCCACACACTTCCCTCTCTGCATTAATAATTTCAAGTTCTGGGAATCCTCCACCCTTCATTTTTTTTGTCTAAAAATCTGGGCTTTAGTGACTGGACTCTCTGGCATACTTCAGTGATTATATCCATCTCCATGGCTGAGGGCTAGAATTTGAGAGAAAGCAAAAAACAACAGTTTACCCCAACCTTGTTGTAGACCATGGCTTCACCAAATCAGAAAGGAAATGTATCCTTTCTCAGAGTTTTGGCCCTTGTGGTCTCTCATGACCTCTGTGATTTTGCCCACCCTGTGGTTCGTTCATTCATTCATTCATTCATTCATTCATTCAGTTTTTATTTAAACTGGAAAGGCAGTGGACACAGAAATGGTAACTTGCCATTGGTTCAGTGTTGTCTGGAATTCTTCTCTAATCAGTCTGTTATAATGTATGTTTCCATGTTCTGAAATAGCTAGTAAAATCATTTATGGTAGGTTTTAGAGTTTCTTTCAGTGGGGAGACAAAGTAAAATATGCCTACTCCATCTATCTGGAACAAAAACACAAAATTGCTTGTGCTTTGAGCACAAAGTATATATACTTTATACGTTCCTTTGAGGGAAAACATAGATGATAAAGTATTTTGTTAAAACATCGTTGGATATCACCATTTCTCCAACTCCATATGATAAAATAGATAATCATATTTGATAATGTGTGTATTTTATCATGTGGACTGTGCAATTTCATGGAGCTAATACATGACTATATCAGTAAGTCTTAAAAAGAATATCCTGGTCAAACCCCAGGAATTATATCAAAGGAGTGGCCATAATATAATAGCTAACCTTTTAACTTGAGTTAACTCCCACACTCCATTACACTTCTAATTGGAATGTCTAGGTGGGGCAGTCAGTTAAGAATCCAACCCTTGGTTTTGGCTCAGGTCATGGTCTCAGGGTCGTGAGACTGAGCTGTGTGTGGGACTCATGCTCAGTGTGGAGTCCACCTGGGATTCTTTCCATCATCCTCTCCCTCCCCCTCTGCTGCTCTTCCAGCTTGTGCTGGTGCTCACTCACTCTCTACAAATAAATAATAAATAAATAAAATCTTATAAAAATATAATGTCTTTGTCATCATTGTTTTATGAGTATACATATTCTTAATATATGCATTTATGCAAACTTTCCAAGCCTCTTTGAATAATTAAGAAAATTTCTCATCAGTTTAATGCTTGATTTCAAATAGACTGTCCAATGAAAACATTCAATAATGCACCTCTGCTTTTTATAGATTTAAAATTTAATCCTATAGGAGGGGAAAATATGGGCTTTCTCTTCAATCAACTTCAAAAATTTTAGTCACATATTCCCCATGTATACAAATATAAAATAAATAATTGACATTGTCTCTCTCTTTTTACAATAAGCACTCTACCCCAGGTCCATAGCCATGCAAAGACCACCAATAGAACCACAACTAAATGTTTACTAAATAAATTTGTAATAAAATACATAAAAGCTGGTATTCAAAATTTCTAGTAATTTTGGAACTCTAAAAACAAACCTTTATAATAAAATGTCCTATTTTACATGTAGATTTTAAGCAGAAAAAGCCAAGACTACTTATGGTTTGTATTTTTTAAAAATAAGTATATTTAGGTTATGCAAGGTTTCTCATAATTTACAAAGCAATGTATGTGTTTTAGGTCAAAATAAGTTTTTCTATAAACATAGAAAATGTTTCTAAATTTTATTTTACATTTATTTTATAAATTTATTTCATATTTTTATTTTACATTTACTTTTAAATATTTATTAACTAATGCATTAATTAATTATAAATAAAACTCATTTTACATTTATTTTATATTTATATTTATTTTATAAATATATCAATTTATTTTATATTAAGTGTTATGTAATAAAACATTTTATTATGTTTCTAGATTTATTTACAAAATTATGTCTGAAAGAACATTTGAGTTTATATTGATAATATTAATATAATTTTAACAACAAATTACTCCTATTTTGTCATATTCTTTGTGATATATTTCATTTCTTTTAGAGTATTTTCATATCATTACAGTTATTTACAATCAATTTCAGTCTTTCTTCATTTGATCAAATCCATCAATTTTTAGTATAAACCAACCAACCAGTATGATGAGCAGCTCAAATTTAGAATCATAATGAGCAAATTCCCACTGAACTATTTTCGTATAATTCTATAACTTTTTCTTGATTAATATCTCCCTGATATTAAATCTCTATTATTTTGGAATTTAAAAAATGAGTTTGGAATAAAACACTGAAGGCCGTATTTAGGAGTGTTCTTTTTCTGACATCAGAATGATCCTGATGATCTATTAGGACTTTTCTATGCTTCTTTTTTCAAATATTGCTTGGGGCCAGTGAGATGAGTTTAAATTCATCCCACTGAGTAGCTAAGCAGAAAGGATTAATAAAGGATATGTTCTTGCATTTATAAGAGCTAAACTAGGTTGTTTAGAATCAGAACACAGAAAGTGTAAAGGTAGATATAGCAATGACTTAACAGATTATTACCCAATTTTAAGGAGGCGGAGAAAAAATATGTCCTCTAGCAATTTTATCCATTCAAATGTAATTGGAATGTTATGAAATAGATCCACGAGCAGACTTCACATCAGTAATTAGTTTCTCTGTTTTCAGAATAATTGATGGGAGGAGCTGTTGTTATATTATGTTGTCTATATCACATAAACATATATAAAATTTTCTTCCAACAAAATTTGATCCTTTGTGGGAGATGCTGTGATCAAAAATAAAGCAAAGGGGCTGTCCTTCAGGTTCATTTGCCTTATTCCACTTTTGTAAATGAGAGCTACTTAAATGTACAAAAGAATCACAATTTCCTGTAGGGTGATTCTAGTTTTAGCTGCAGCAGCAGAATTGCCTTTTTAAAGCTTATCCTTTGTTTCCCTGGGCGAGCTTTATTATTCCCCTTTATAGATGTCTTGATCTTAAAAATATGGAGATATAAATTAAATGCTGACCAAAAAGTGGCCAAAGCATTTTAAATGTTTTCACTTACTGAGTTTTAAATTCTACTTAATTAAATTATAATTATCAAAAGCATTTTATATCTCTTGCTAATCTTTATCTATAAATCTGATTAATTTGAATAAAAAGATGAAATTAAATCTAATCTGCGTTCTAGAGATTCCTGTTTCTTTATATTTAGAACTCTGACTAGACTGAATTTCTTCTAATAGAATATTCAGTTTGGTGGCATTTGAAATAAAACATTGTCATAAATATTTATTTATTTCAAATTGCCAAAATGCTTTTGGAATATTCTTTGTAGAGATATAAAAAATACATAGCTGAATATCAAATATTTTTGCTTAATGTGTCCAACATATGTGGTTAAGCCTTGTAGTTCTCCTTGGTTTCTCTTAGTTGTTGAAATTATGAAGAGATCTCCAAATATTGAACTTACTATTATTTGCTCCATTGACAATGTGGAAAAGAAATATCTATATGATTGATTTTTAGGAGGAATCAAAATATTTGATGAAATAAAATTAAGTAAGTTTCCCCTCTTAAGTTCAAAGAGATGGTGAGATAGTGAGCTTACCTAGTTCAAATAGCCAGAAAGAGTGAAAATCAAGTAGCACTAAAACACCTGAAGCAAATTTGGTTGATCAAAAGTTGTGACTTCCTTTGTTTTTAAAACGTGTTCTAATATTTTAAAAATAATGTGTTGAAGACGCCTCAGGACATCTTAGGGCAGAACTGGGGGAAGGCTGGTGAAGGTGACAAAGGGAAATTTTGGCTCAATATTAGAATGTACTTTCTAACAACTAATCATTTCTCTTCATATGTGGAATGCATCACTATTAGTGACATTATATAAGGGTTTCAGAATTGGGAGAAAATCAAATTAAAATGATCTCTGAGACATCTGAAACTCTAATCATCTATGACTTGAATATGTCCATTCTATACTTAATTAGCTTCAGCACATTTTTTTTTAATTGGCTTCATTTTGTTCTTAAAGTTCAAAGAAGATAAAAGGGAAAAAAGACTACAACTATATGTCATTGTCATTGTTTCATTTGGGAAGAAAAAGAATTCTAATTAGTAATGAAAAAAATTAAGCCAAAAGTTTAAATGGTATGAACATCATTTTTCCATGAAAATTATTCAGGCAAATTATTGTTGCTTATAAATTAGAGAGCAGTCTCTCATAAATTTTACTTTATGTGCACAATCATCAACAAACCCAAACAATTGTGTTTAATTAGTATTCCCAATGTTTTTCTAAATTTGGATTCTGTTGGAATGTCACATTTTAAATATGTTCATTGGTTATATTATATTATTAATGATAGTGATTTATTGTATTTTAATACCTGAAAAAAAGAGAAAATGAACTGTTCCTTTGTAGCTCTCAAATATATAAAAATTTGAATAAGTATAACAATGTTTTTTATCCATTGTCTTTGGGAATGTATACCAAAGCTCTAATTTATACATTCTTGGTGAGAGTTCAAGTTTCTACTGTTGATTAAAGAATAGGCTAATGATACGTATTATCTTAAAAAGTTGGTACTGCTTGACTCTTGAGGATCTTATCTCAAGGAATTGGTTATGGATGATCACACAGAAATATGTGAAGTAGTTGCTATTTCAGCATGTTTATAGTATTGACAATAAATTATATTTACACAAACAATAGTGCTATATGATCTCTAAACATACACAAGCTAATTTAAAATTCATAATAGCCATATATTGTTAGCTACTTATAACATTTGTACCTTTCAGATGTAGAGATAGAGATACCACGATGTAATATAACTTGTCCAGAATTATAAATATAATAACTAGACAGATGAAGATTTATAGCAAAGAAAGGGTTTATATTAATTCCTAATTTCTGGCTCCTGATAACACTGACTCTGAGTGATTGAAGCATATTCATTCAAAAATGAGATATGATGCACCAATTAAAAGAGATTTTGAGTAGAATGTTTAAAACTGACCAAAGTAATTGGTTAAAAATATTTTATATCCCTGGGGCACCTGGATAACAGTAGGTTACATGCCAACCTTGATTTTAGCTCAGGTCATGATCTCAGGGTCCTGCTACAGAGCCAGGCAGGGGACCCTGTGCTCAGTGGGAGGTGTGCTTGGGGATTATCTCTCTCTCTCCCTTTGCTCCTCCCCCAACTTGTGTGCATACTCTTTCTCTAAAATAAATAAATATATTTTTTTTAAGATTTTATTTATTTATTTGACAGACAGAGATCACAAGTAGGCAGAGAGGCAGGCAGGGGTGGGGGAAGCAGGCTCCCTGCTGAGCAGAGAGCCCAATGTGGGGCTCAATCCTAGGACCCTGGGATCATGACCTAAGCCGAAGGCAGAGGCTTTAACCCACTGAGCCACCCAGGTGCCCAATAAATAAATATTTAAAAAAATAGATTTTATATCCTAAGTATAGCCTTAAGCATCTTCAATGAATTAAATAAAATAATCTTTTAAACACTGTCTCTCATAATTAGGCAATCTTTGTCCTTATAATTAACAGTTATGGAAACTGAGACACAGAAAAGTAAATAAACTTGAAGTTCATTCAGGTAGTTAGAGAAGATAGGTTTAAACCTAGGCACTTCTGGTAGTTCAAAACTGTTGGTGACAAATTATTTCAGCTTTTATTCTTGCCTGAGATTACCTTATTTTACATGAATTTTCCAGGAAAATATAGATTGATTATAGATTTTTAATATCTGTAGTAGCAGGTTTTTTGAAATCATTTTACTCTTTTCAAATTTTCTGACTCACTGATTCTGTTAAAATTTTCCTATAAGTCTGCTGTTCTTTGAAGGTAACATGTCTTCTTCCCCTCAAGGTGTTTTGAAAAATTGCTTTTCGTTTTTCATTTCAGAGGTTTGATTATGATATATTCCATTGTTTCTTTCCATGCATTTCTCACACTTTGAGTCCACTTAGCTTCTTAAATCTATGTGTTGCCCCTTTTAAAAAATTCTTATTTTCTTTCCTGCTACATTTCCTCTTTCTCCTCTCTGGAACTCTACTTACACCTATTTTAGCCCTTAAGTATATTCTGTATGTGGTATAGACTGCTTTCCCAACCCCCCCCCCTTTTTTTTCCTCTCCTTCCAGTTGGAGCATTTTACATTGACCTGATTGTTAGTTAACTAGCTATATTTTACAATGTCCATTTTGTTATTAAACCTATCCAAAGACATTTTTGTTTGCTTGTTTGTTTTGTTTTATTTATTTGAGAGGGAGAGAGAGACAGCGAGAGAGTAAGCAAGAGTATAAGAGCAAGGGGAAGAGAAGCAGACTTCCCACTGAGCAGGGAGCCCTATGCAGGACTCAATCCCAGGATGCTAGGATCATGACCTGAGCCTACTTCAGTCAGAGAAAATGTCTTGAGTAGAAAAAAAGACTGTGTTTGAGAGAGATCCCATTTCTTAGGAGTAAATATTTCTTCTAAATATTTTAAGAGAATAGAACTTTCATTTTCCCTTACAGAAGTTGTTAACATGTTGCTTAGCAAAAGAATTTAGTGAATGAACCATGGGATTAATCTAATCATGAATTTAGGGCTCCTGGATTTTCAATATTGTTACGCTAGAACTGCATAAATATCCAAACCTTTGCTTGATTCTCTTTCCCCAGGAAAGTACCTCTGTATGGGTTACCCATACTCAATCATCATCCATGTCCAGAGTTAACAAGTATTTCCTATGACAAAAAAATCCACTGATCAACTCTCACCATATAAAGGCTGTCTCTCTGGAATTTTAGTTTTTAATTTTAATTTTAATTTGATTTTCTTCCAGAACTGTTTTATTTCTTTAAAACAAAGTATATTTTTCCATTTATCTAGTCCCCCCCTTTTTTTCCTTTTTAATTATTGAAAAGGAAACATATCCTGCTGTGGTTGATAATATCTTACTCAGAAGTAAGTCTCATTATTATTTATTTTCCATAATTATGTTCTTAATTTCTAGAAATATTACTTTCTCTTTTTAATAATCTGCTGGTTATTATTCAGATTTTGCCAACTTCACTAAATATTTTTCTATATCATATTTTTTCATGAAAACTTTGTAAGAATAATTATTTTTATATTACATCCAACATCATGTTATAAGGAAACCAGTTTTTCCCTGAATTTTCTGCTGATTATCACAAATCATACCTTGTTTCCTTTTGTGCTTATTGATTTTTCTTTCTTTGAGCTGTTCATGTTCCTTTGGCAATACTTATGAGTTTCTACAGTAAAGTTGCATTCCTCTAAAAAAGATTTTTTTACTAGTTTAGGATCACTTTAAATATTTTTATTAGCCAACGTCTTCAGATATCTAAGGTAATGTAAATTATATCTGCAAAGACATAAATGCCAGCTTTGGTTTAAAACTTCTCTGGGACAACTCCATCTCATTATACTTCATACACCAAAGCAAACTTTGTTGCAGTCCTTTGAAATGGGGATGGAGCCATTGTGGATTCCAATTTTATGGGCAAGAGTTTCGATTAGACTTTTCCCATGCACTGGCCTAAAGCTTTGCCTACACTTCAATGAAAACTGAGTCTATGAAAACCAATGTTTGTCTTTTTTGCTCAATGCCACAGTGGAAAATGAGTTTTTACTTTATGGATTTAGCATAATATATGTTTATATGTTTGGGAAACTTAGAAGTGAATCTGGTTTGGGTAACACCTTAAAGCTGTATCCAAATTCTCCTAAATCAGTTGTTATAAAATTGTAGCATGAGTAGCATCCATCTCAGTAAGTTTTAGGATTTTATCTTGAGCCCCAAGTCCTCTTTCTTGTATGAGGACTTTGCTGGACGTTAGAATACCTACATAAAACCCATTCATTTAAAACATGTATCAAAACACTTATGTTCCACATACTCAGGATGTGGGATTAAGCAGAATAGGCAAAATCACTGGCCACATGAAGTTTTCATTCCAATGAGAGAGACGTAAAATAGTAAGATAATTACATGAAATGACAACTGATGTTAAGTGACAAGAAGAAAAATAAAGCTCAAAGGTCATAGAAAGAGTGGTGCTTGCATTTACACTTGGATTTCTAAGGAGGCCTCTCTGAATGAATATGCCTCATAAATGAATAGATTTTTATTATAACTTGTTCTTTCCTAAGTAGTTTCAGTAATATAAGCAGCACCCTCAAAATCACTTGAGCCACAAAGTGAAAATCATTTTCTCATTTTCTTCATCCCACAAATCCAATCTACCAGTAAGTTATTAAGGGTCTAAATTCAAAAATATGATTTTCATCATTTTTTGCCTGCATTAACAAAGTCTTCTTTGAAGTCAAATTCAGCAGTCACCTAATTTATAACTACCTCTTAACATCTGTCTGAGAATAATTAATATTCTAGGATATAATCAGAAGGATCTTTTCTCAAGGTGAATCAGTATTGCCACACTTAGCCTAACAAATTTCAGTTACTTATATTTTGCCCAGAATAAAGAGAAAAACTTACCAGAGGAAACTAGATTCCATGGTGTGATTCTCTTCTATCTCTCTAGAATTATTTCCTCCTCTTGAGCCCTCTTCTACTTCTCTGTATTATTTTCTCCTTCTGAAGTGCTCAGAATTCTTGCCTGAAAATGCTGTTTCTGTGCATCAGAAAACTTTCTTTTGGATATATTGGCTCCTGAAGAGTGTTCAGCTGAGACTGAGCCACCCAGGTGCCCCTAGAACTTTGATTTTCAATGGGAACAAAACAAATTCTAAATACTGTATCATATTCAGGTTTTTGAAGCCCATGACTACAGTAAGACTAAATAGTTAGATCAATATGCAGATAAGGACCATTTATACATAGAAGCTGTACTTAGAACAGTCTTAGAATTTCACTTAGAACCTGTGACTCATAACTTTTCTCTAAAACATGTTTAATCTTATGGGGAAACATGTTTCACATTTGTCTCTCCAACTTTTAAGGTTTTCATTTTTGTTGTCTTGAAAAATATAGTAATTGTTTAACCCCGTAGGAGTAGACAAATATGTGGACATTTTAACTGTGCAAACATCCTTTATATAAATATGAAAATGAAATACTCAGGGGCATCTGGGTGGCTCAGTCCTTATGCATCTGCCTTTGGCCCTGGTCATGATCCCAGGGTTCTGGGATAGAGCCCCGCACAGGGCTCCCTTCTCAGTGGGAAGCCAGCTTCTCCTCCTTTTCCCAGGCTTGTGTTCCCTCTCTCACTGTCTCTCTGTCAAATAAATGAAGTCTTTTTTAAAAAAATGAAATGCTCAAATATAAGGAATGGCTTATAAAATTTGTTGTATTGACTAGAAAGGTTAATAAAGGCATAATAGTGAAAATAATTTTCCCTAATTTTTTTTCTGCATACCTTCATTTTAGTTTTGAAAAATTCTGATAAATAAACTAAAAATGGAAAAATAATGTAATTAGTAAAGATCTTCCCTGGTAAAATTTCTTTTAAGTTTGCCATCATTCATTGTTATCATTGTAACCTTCTCCAAGCTTTTTAAGGATCTAACAAATTTTTAAATCTATATTTAAACATCTAATAGTTTACAAAATCACATATGTACCTATTAATATCATTCTTAAAACTTTTTTTTTAAGATTTTATTTATTTATTTGACAGACAGAGATCACAAGTAGGCAGAGAGGCAGGCAGAGAGAGAGGAGGAAGCAAGCTCCCTGCGGAGCAGAGAGCCCGACGCGGGGCTCCATCCCAGGACCCTGAGATCTTGACCTGAGCCGAAGGCAGCGGCATAATCCACTGAGCCACCCAGGAGCCCCTCATTCTTAAAACTTTTAATAACTCTTCATCAGCTGATATCTTGAGTTTAGATGCGAAAAGGGAGATGATAGCAACACATCCTTCTACAAATGTTTGTCACTTAAATCCTACAGGGTAAGGATTTATAGTTCATGGTAGCTTATTTCAACATAAATTAACAAGTGTAAAGTATTTGTTGTATGTAAAAATAGAAGTAATATAGTGATCAGACTTTTTAAAATTTCTTTCTAAACTTGGCAAAGATTTAGTTTTCTTTATTATCTCAGTTCATATTCCTTAGTGAAATATATAGCAAAAGAAACTCTCTGATGCTCCCTAGACAAAATAAATTCTATATAGACATATCCTGTCCATATTAGTTATAATATCTGCAAATATACCTTGATTACACTAATATAAAATGTCACACTTCAAAAAATTCTAATGAACCAATTCTAATACACTATATTTTCTGTAAAATCTTGGCTTTGATACCTAGATAATTACATGGATAATAGTCATATTCCTTTCAACATTTAGCAAGAATTTTCTTTTTTTTTAATTGCGTCATGTTAGTCACTATATAGTACATCATTAGTTTTTGATGTACTATTCCAAGATTCATTGTTTGCATATAATACACAGCGGTCCATGCAATGTGTGCCCTCCTTAATATCCATCACCAGGCTTACCCATGCCCCCATCCTCCTCCCCTCTAAAACCCTCAGTTTGTTTCCTAGAGTCCTTAGTCTCTCATGGTTTGTTTCCCCCTTCAATTTTTCCCATTTGATTTTTCCCTTCTCCTAATGTTATCCATGTTATTCTTTATGTTCCACAAATAAGTGAAACCATATGATAATTGGCTTCCTCTGTTTGACTTATTTCACTTAGCATAATCTCCTCCAGTCTCACCCATGTAGATGCAAAAGTTGGATATTCATCCTTTCTGAGGGCTGAATAACATTCCATTGTGTATATGGACCACATATTCTTTATCCATTCATCTGTTGAAGGGCATGTTGGCTCTCTCTACAATTTGGCTATTGTGGACATTGCTGCTATTAAAATTGGGGTGCATATGGCCCTTTTTTTCATTGTATCTGTATCGTTGGGGTATATACCCAGTAGTGCAATTGCTGGATCACAGGGTAGCTCTGTTTTTAATTTTTTGAAGAAACCTCCACACTTTTCCAAAGTTGCTGCACCAACTTGCATTCCCAACAACAGTGTAAGAGGGTTCCCCTTTCTCCACAACTTCTCCAACATTTGTTCTTTCTTGCCATGTTGATTTTTGCTATTCTAACTGGTATAAGGTGGTATCACCTTATACCAGTTAGAATATCAGGTATTAGTATTAGAATATTAGGTATCAGTGGGGTTTTTTTTTAAGATTTTATTTATTCATTTGACAGACAGAGATCACAAGTAGGCAGAGAGATAGGAAGAGAGAGATGGAGAAGCAGGCTCCCTGCTGAGTAGAGAGCCCAATGCAGGACTCAATCCCAGGACCCTTGGGATCATGACCTGAGCAAAGGCAGAGGCTTTAACCCACTGAGACACCCAGGCGCCCTCTCAATGGGGTTTTGATTTGAATTTCTCTGATGGCTAATGATAATGAACACTTTTTAATCTGTTAGCCATCTGTATGTCTTCGTTGGAGAAGTGTCTGTTCATGTCTCCTTCCCATTTTTTTGTCTTAATTATCTGTTTTTTGGGTTTTGCGTTTTAGAAGTTCTTTATAGATCTTGGATATCAGCCCTTTTTCTGTAGTGTCATTTGCAAATACCTTCTTCTCTCATCCTGTGGGTTGCCTCTCTGTTTTGTTGACTGTTTCCTTTGTTGTGCAGAAGCTTTTTATCTTGATGAAGTCCCAAAAGTTCATTTTTGCTTTTGTTTCCTTTGCCTTTGGAGACATGTCTTGAAAGAATTGCTGTGGCCAATGTTGAAGAGGTTACTGCCTACGTTCTCCTCTAGGATTTTGATGGATTCCTGTCTCACATAGACGTCTTTTATCCATTTCGAATTTATCTTTGCATATGGTGTAAGAGAATGGTCTCATTTCATTCTTCTGTATATAGCTGTCCAATTTCCCCAGCTCTGTTTATTAAGGAGACTGTCTTCTTCCATTGGATATTTTTTCTGCTTTGTTGAAGATTAGTTGATCATAGAGTTGAAAGTCCATATCTGGGTTCTCTATTCTGTTCCACTGGTCTATGTGTCTGTTTTTGTGCTGGTACCATGCTGTCTTGGTAATCACCGCTTTGTAATATAGCTTAGCAAGAACTTTCAATGAAAGTTGAACAGATTTCAGATGCTGGTAGTAAAATTCAATCAGTTGAAAAGAAAAATCATTGGGGAAAAGCTTTGAAAAAATTAGCTTACCAGAACCAGAAATAACTTCCCTTTGAATACTGCATCATTCAACATTTTAAGTGTCATGGATTCGCATCTGAAGAATTCAAGGTGCAATCCCTGCATTATTGAAAAATTTACAACTGAGATTTATTCTCATCCTTATTTAAATTACTTCTAAGCATGTCCTTCTAAAACCCTGTAGAAGCCAAAAATAAAGAGTTTTATTTTGTTTTACTTACATTTTCTTTTCAAACAATATTTTAAATAGGATTTCTAAACTGTTTTATAATGTACATATGTACATTTACTAAATATTTCAAGGTCTTATAATGTAACTTTACATAAATATACATATATATATATAGGTTTAGAGATACAAATAATATTTAACTGCATTTTATAGTTTATTTTTACCATGACTAGCAAATCACTATATCTCATATTTATAACTGGTATTAGTTATTAGCATTAAGTATTAACTATTTAAATATTCTATTAATTTATATACTTACCAGGCTACTAATTGCTATATTAGTTTAGCATGCAATTGACATTTTATTCCTTTCACCTTTTATATAAAACTTTTCATTATCATTATATGTATAATTTATATTATTTTTCATATTTCAAGATGTTTGTTCAAATGAGATGGAATTCATCATACAACTGATTCACTGTCCATTGCAACAGATCATTAATCTTTTCCAGCAGGTATATTTATATTCTTGGCAGTCACACATTTTCTAGATTTTCTTTTCCATCAGAATGAATAAGTAGAAAGTAGAGCAGATGGTCAAAGTGATGGCTCTTCTAAATTTTCTGCAGTTATAACAATAAGGTTTAACACTCATGTCTACTATAAATTTTTCATGATATGTATATTTATGTAACTGTATTTTGTTCTTACAGGTATGTGCATGTGTAAAATTAGTATGCTACACATTAAAATCCATTGTGAATTCTCAACCAAACCAAGAATGTTATTTACTATATGTGTATGGTCACCTATAAACTACTGTCTTTTCATTTTTCTCTCTTAATTATGAAAACTGAAAAATATTCTGATAACTAATGTCAACATATAATATAAAAAATTCAGAAATGAATCATCAGAGGGAGTTAAGATGCCAATCATGAAGAGGCTTTTGATTCCTATGAAGATATTTGAACACTTTCCAAAACTAATGGGCAGAAACTGAAGGGTTTCAGTAATGATACACTAAATTTACATTTCAAAAATTCACCCTACCTGCACTTTAGGAAAGCTATTGGAAGAATAAAAAATATATTGGAGAAAAATCATGAGAATAAGACAAGACTACTGGTGGGAGATGACACTGCCTTAGTTTAGAATAATGTCAACAAATTAGGGAAAAAAACCCATATTTAAAATTATCAGGACATGAAACTGAAGTGAAGAACTGAAATAGAGGAATGATTTATTATTGCCTCTAAGGTTTCTAAAAGAAGCACTGCTTGGTCATTTATTGTGATAGAGAACACTAGAGCATGGCTAAATTTGGTGTGAAAATTATGAGTTCAGGTTAAGACATATTAATTTTCATGTATCTCTTAGTTATTCCAGATTTCAAAGTGACATAAGAGATTTCACCTATTGGCATAGATTGATTAAATTTAGAAGATGTCAACATATTTAAAGTTATATAGATGAATGACACGGCTATAAAAGATTGTAGGATAAGAAGACAAGACCTAGAAAGGAAGTCTTCATGACCATCAAAGCATAAGACTTGAAAGGAAAGATATAAGGAGAAAAACTAGGTATGTATTATGCTATGGAATTATACATGTACAAAGAAATATAATAATAACATGAAAAAGAGCAAATATGATATGAGTTCTTTGAAATTAAAAAAATAAAACAATAAATTCAGCAAAATTGCAAAACCATGGACTAGCACAATTGAAAAATAGAGTTCTGAAAGATATACTTGTATCTTCTGGAATATATAATAAAGAAAACAGCATGACAATAGGAGAGAAAAATATTGATGTAGGCACAAAAGATGCATATATATTTGTATTTATTATATATGTGTAATTTCATTAAAGTGAAAATAAGTATCAAGCTCCAGTAGAAAAAGTTTCATTCAGTGCCTTTTAAGAATATTAAAATAGGGACACCTGGGTGGCTCAGTCCATTGAGCATCCAGCTCTTGGTTTTGACTCAGATAATCATCTCGGGGTCCTTAGGTCAAACTCCATGTTGGACTCTGTGCTCAATGTGATGTCTGCTTCAGATTCTCTCTCTTCCTCTCTCCCTTTCTAAAATCAGTAAATAAAATCTTTTAAAAAAAGAATATTAATATAAAGTGGAATAAAATTTAAAAATTCTGGTGAAGTCAAAAATCTAATAGTCAATAATTTTAAAAAGTCATACTAAATATATCATTTCAAAGGTAGAAAAAATAATTTAGATGAATTGTGGTTTTATTGCCATCAAACATATTGTGACCAACAAAAAGTATATATGAAATGTATACACATATATAATCTAAGTATATAATAATATGTAGTAATATATGTACATAAAATATGTATATTTATTTCTAATAATTATAGATAAATCACAAAAAATTAATTCACAGTCCTCTCTAATGGAATTTTGTGAAGATTCCTATGCTAAAAAGAATCAATATGTCAATTGATTTAGTATCAATAATCCCCTTTGTGGTTAAAGGCAGATTACTTCACCTTGTCCCACCTAATGTTAACAAAGGGGATTAATTATAAGTAGGATTTTTTAATATAGTTGGACTGTTTTACACATTTGAGGAGAATAATTACCGTGTAAAGCATAAGGAAGCTAGTTTTGACTGAGGAGGAGAGCAGGAGCAATGTCTGCAGTCCATCCACATTTCACTGAACTCTGGTGTTTTTGGTTATTATATCCCAGCAGATCTTGTGCTTAAAGAATCTATCACAAAAAGGATATTGCATGAAGCATCATGCAAGTACCAGTGGTAAAACCACTGCATTGATATCTATGGGTCTGGTGTACATCCCTGCTCTCATTTGCCAATAATTACTGTCTTTTTGAGAAAAAGACTGGTATTACTATAATCAGGTAAAGATGAAGCGCCTAATAGTAGGGTATGAAATATCATCCATCCAGAACTATGCATTATGAACATAAAGTCACAGGGATGGGAAAGTTAAGCAATAATCTAAAATCAAGTGGAAATGGTATGAAAAAGTCAATTACTGTGGTTACTGGCTGAAATTCCTTCAACACTCACTCCTTCAGTATGGCCCCCTTTCCCTAAATCTAAACCCATGATGCCAAGGAAAGTTTTTTTAGAACCAGTTTACTGAGAAGGGAAATCTCAGACTCTGTTTATAGACAATTCCACAATGTAGGATAGAAACAGAAGTGGATGGCTGCATTAGAAATCTACATAGCATTGTGTTACTATCAAAGGTCAGTGGTGAATTTGATTGTCCACTTTGTCTGAATGTATATTTGGTCAGTAACAGAGATCAGCACCAGTTCATATGCAGTTGCTAATATTTTGACTGCCTGGAAAGAACAGGATTAAAAGACTGCTGAGAAGGAGATCTGAATTAAATTAAAGAGGAAATATTAGATGGGTGCCTGGGTGGCTCCGTCAGTTAAGTGTCTGCCTTTGGCTCAGGTCATGATCCCAAGGTTCTGGGATCAAGCCCCTCAGTGGACCCCTTGTTCAGCTGGGAGCCTGCTTCTCTATCTTCCTCTGCTTGCCATTCCCCCTGTTCATGCTCTCTCTCTTTCTCTCTCAAATAAATAAAATCTTAAAAATAAAAAAGCAAATATTGGAAAGAAAATTTTCCCCCAAAATCTAATCCAATTAGTCATATAATATTGATCAATTTGATACAAGATAAGAAAGATAGATGCAGCATTACTAGATAACAAAATAAATATTTAGAAAATACAATATTATCTTGTGAGTTTAGTAGATTTTTTTTAAGATTTTATTTATTTTTTTGACAGACAGAGATCACAAGTGAGCAGAGAGGCAGGCAGAGAGAGAGAGGAAGCAGGCTCCCTGCTGAGCAGAGAACCCAATGCAGAGCTCGATCCCAGGACACTGGGATCATGACCCCAGCCGAAGGCAGAGGCTTTAACCCCCTGAGCCACCCAGGTGCCCGAGTTTAGTAGATCTTAAAAACTATGAGGAAATTGTATGTGGTTTCCTTGTATATCTTTATCTCAAATTAATAAATAAAGTCTTTAAAAAAATATGTCAGATTGTTCTAGAAATAGTTTCTGAATAAAATACAAAAATAAGACACGGACTGATTTGTACTGAATCATTTAAATATACATTTTCTCATAAACTCAGAATGTTTGTATTATTATTTTAATGATTTGGTATTACTATATTCATAATTTGGGGGAAATTGGTCACAGGAAGATGATTTTTACTTACTACTTCAAATATATTTAAAATTAATTAAATTCAAAACTAATTTTAGTTAAATAACTTATCCAAAATGAATGCAGGAAGAAAATACAGGGAAATTTTAAAATTATGTTTTATAACTTGTGTTAGGGAAAGTTCTCAGGAGATATACAAATCTCATAAAGGGAAAAACCTAGAATCCAAACAGACAATATGATCTGGTTACAATAGATTTGAAACACTATATGACAAATATGTTTAAGATTTATGCATACATTGATTATAAGAGCTATTGGAAATATAGTTAGAGACAAAATATTGACATTGACATTGGTATTACATTAACAATATAAATCAATAAGTAAAAAGCAACCCATTAAAGTGCTGAGTCTAAAAGGCATTTCACAAAGAAAAAAATGCCAATAGCACATAAATACTTAAAATGACTGCCCAGCTCACTGTAATTAGGAAAATGCAAATGTGAAAATGAGAGAACAAGGAGAAAATAGACTTTGACAGTCACATTCAAGGGAAAATATATTGCCCACTTTTTGAAGTTCAGTTTGAAAATGAATCCACAATTTAAGGTGTATTATTTGACTCTTTCATAAAGTATACAAAGGATAGGTTCCGTAATATATATCTCCATTTTTAACAATATCAAAAAAAGTTCTGAAATACATTTTTAAGTGAGGAAAGCTTAAAAACTTCTAGGAATATTCCAACTAAAATTTGGGAATAAAATGTATTTCTTGCCTTAAGAAAAATTATTAAACCTATTTTTTTTTTACTTTACACCTTTAGATATTACTCAGAGAGTATTTGTTAAAAATGTACTTGTTGGAAGCTTAAAAATCCTATAAAAATATACTCATTTGATAGTTTTTATTTGTAATTTAAATCTTAGTTATGTCTAATTACAATTTCACATTTGTGTGTTAGATATTAAATGATCTATAGTAATTATTAATCATTATATTTTCTAAACAAATATTTGTCAGTATTTAATCTAATAAGAATACCGTAACAACCATAACACAAAAATGACACAATATTTTACATGTTACCCTAAATCCTAAATTATATGAATTTTCAGAAAAAATTTTCTAAGTCTTTGTTAAAACTCTTTTCTTGTTATTCAATCGTTGCCTTTTGGTAAACACAATTTTATCACAAGGTACAGTAAAAAAGAAATCAAAGATTGTTTGGTTATTGTCTCAGTGATAATTTTTTAAAAAGTACATTCCCTTCAATGAAATATCAAGTTATATTAAAGATTAAGTACACTTACCAGTAAATTGCTATAATCTTGTTATTCACTGAACAGTTGCTTTCTGGTAAGTTTGCATAAAATACATTATCTTTGGTACTAACTTCTTTTTGAAAAGTGAGTCACTCAAGCAAACATAAAAAGTTTTATTTTTACTTGTTCATTTCCACAAAGACTATAAGGTATCTTCCAAAATATATAAATTGCAACAAAATAAAATAATAATTGAGAGTAAATAAAATTTTCAAACATTCATGAACTAAATAAAACCAAATGTAGTTAATAGCAATTAATAAGGAAGATAAATATACATATTAAATACTCTTTCTGGAAAAATTATATTTATAAACTTTATAACATTGATTTTTTTCATGCCATAGACAGTGCTGAAGATGTTAGTTTAGTCAGCTGTAAATAGGAACATTTGATTGACTTATAGAGGTATATAAAAATATGTGGGCATGTGAAATGCTTGGGAATATGTAGTCTTGCTGACCTATCACAATTTTACACAATTCTACAAAGAAAGAAAACAAAAAACAGACTCTTAACTATAGAGAACAAACTGAGGATTGCTTGAAGGAAATTGGACAGGAGGATGGGCTAAATGGGTAAGGGTATTATGAGGGCACTTGTGTTGAGCACTGGGTATTATATTAAGTGGTGAATCACTAAATTCCACTCCTGAAAGCAATATTACACTATATGCTAACTAGAATTTAAATAAAAACTTGAAACACACAATAGCAACAAAACAAAGTAATGGAAAATATAATGATATTTGGGAAATATATTTTTATTTTTTAAATAATAAGCTATTATTTACTCTATTTAGCTTTTAATTTTCTGATCTTTATCGACAGAAATCATGTTATATTGCACAAAACATTCCTCCCAACCCATAAGTACTACCCAGTGTTATACCTGATCATTCCCAGTGCTACCCTGTATCAGTTCAAAGATTCAAGTTTCAAAGATTACCCTCACTCTCTTGAAACCACACAGTTTCCTGTTTCTTTTGTACTCTAATCCCAACACATCTCCTAGAACTTCTCATGTTTACAATGTTTCATGTTTTCATGTTTACAATACACTGTTCCTTGGCTTTTCAAAACCTTACTTCCTTTTTATTCACTTTGTATTATTTCATGGCTCATTATCTCTTGCATTCATTTCAGTATTGTTGACACTATTTTTTCTTTCTCGTTACTTTATTTTTTTTAAGATTTTATTTATTTATTTGACAGAGATCACAAGTAGGCAGAGAAGCAGGCAGAGAGAGAGGAGGAAGCAGGCTCCCCGCTGAGCAGAGATCCTGATGTGGGGCTTGATCTCAGGACCCTGAGATCATGACCTGAGCCAAAGGAATAGGCTTTAACCCACTGAACCACCCAGGCGCCCCTCTTGCTCATTACTTTAAATTCTAAATCTGGTTAAATTTCTCTCTCTCTTTCTCTCTCTCTCTCTCTCTCTCTCTCTCTGCTTTTACTGACTTGAGAACTTCCACTTGAGAAAACACACACACAAACACACACACACATCCCTGCTGGTATGTCTCATTTTAAAGTGATGACCACAAACTCAGAATTGTCTTTAAGTAATGGGTGGAAGTCCTACAAGAGTTCAAAATTATTTCATCCATCATGTTACCTAAAAATTATTCCATACCTCTGCTCTCTCTTGAAGTCTTTGACAGCACCTCTTCTTCCTCTCAGCTGATGAATGACTCTACATCTTATTTTGCTGGGACTGAAAGGGCAATTATAGGAGTGTTCTCATTATCCAATCACCAAATTTCTCTGTGTATCAGTTTTCATGCATGGGCACTCTACCGGGATTACCCACCATTTGCCTTGTTGTCAGGGCATCCCAATTTTACCCTAGTCAAAGACTCCACACCTACAATTGTACTTTAATTCTCTCCATCACAAGTTTCTTATTCTTAACGTGATCAGCATAAAAATACTATAATATTCATTCATTTAAAAAGTTATAAGAAAAACAAAATAAAATCGACTTTCTCCCTACTTTTCCCATCACCTATTGTCCCTTCTCCTTTTTCCTCTGCAACAAATTAAGTAAAGGAGTATGAACTTATGAACACCAACTCTTCACTTTCTTCCCTCCAGGACTCTTTTAAATCCAACTCAACAGTGCTTTACTTCCTACAACTTGAATGAATCCCTTGCTGTTAAGGTTATCCATTACCTCACTGTAAGTAAAATATATGAATCATTTTCTTTACTTATTAGAGTTATTAGTTATCTATGACAAAATTTGACCAGTACCCTCTTTAAGAAACACTTTTGTTTCAATTACCATTATTTATTATGAAACACATACACATGCACACACACAAACATACCCCTCATCTGTGCACATTCACTAAGTTAAAAAATAAAATTTAATATTACTATTACTGTTAGCCCCTGCTGAGTAACTCCTCAATCACATTCTCCTCCCAAGGATAGACATTATCCCAAATGTCATCTCCATCATGCTCTTGTTTATCTTTATGGTATATAAATTTATCATACATTTCTTACAAAAATATACATTTTGATACTGTGTGTATCAATTTGACATTTTTTTGGCATCAATGTTATTTTATAGTATTCACCCAGGTTATAGCTGGAGATAAATTGCTCAATTTCATTGCTATATATTGAGTCATTTCATGAATGTGCTACAGCCTATTTATTCATTCTCCTTTCTAATGAGAATTTGGCTTCTTCTATTATTTTGTTCTTAAATAATTGCATATGGTGGTATGAATATTTTTTCTGACATAGCTATAAGGGAGCTATCTTAGAATTTTTAACTGGAGGAGGAATTACTAGGTCATAGTTTATGATCCATATATTTAAAGTTATTATTAGGAAATTTTTGTCAAAATTACAACCTGATTTTAATCCAAACACATATTTTATTATAATTCCTATTATTTGATATCTTCATCAACAGTTGGACTTTTCAAACTTCAAAGTATCTGTTAAGTTGGTAAGTATGGAATTATTTCTTTTCACAGTGTTAACTTTTCTTCCTATTTAATAATGATGTTGTTTCCAGCTGCTTTTTGGCCAAGTACTTTCCTCTACAAGTAAAAATACTTTTCATGTCTTTGTCTATTTCTTGTTGTTGTTGTGTTGATTGTTTTTCTCCTATTCAGTTATGTGAAAAGATTTATTTTAATTTCATTTGTACATTGGATTTATTACTATCCTTGTATCAGCATGCATTCTTATTATTGGTTTATTCATGTCTTCTTACATACCATGTATTCGTTAATTAATTCATTTTAACAATACATTAAACATTCATAAAACCAGTACTCTATTTGAGAACTAGAATATTGATAATAACTTGAATTACATAAGTGTTTCTTTTTCTGCCCTCTTCACCCAAAGGAAATGACTATACTAATTTTGCCTTATTATTTCCTTTCTTTTATTAGATACACACACATTCTAAAAATTGTATGGCTCAATTTTGATACTTTAAATTTTATTAAAAAGGATATCATTCAAACTGTTATTATGTTCTAAAGTTTAATTTGACTTACCACATTGAAAGCATTGATCAATATTTTCCGTATAACAGTAGTTTAGGCACCTTTACTTTTGGATAATATTCTATTGGATAAGTAGAAAGCATTTATCTAATTTTTTCAATGTTATTTTGGGTTACTTGAGATTTACATTATTTTAAACAATCCCAATTTTTGCATTTGTATATAAATATTCTGGAATACATACACAAGACTATGTCTCAAATACATTTGGAAAGGATAATGTCGGATCTAAGGATTTGTGAATGCTCACATTTTTAAGATAATAACTAATTATTTCCCAATGTGATTTTTCAGCATCTGATGCCATTTAAAATGTTTCTGACACAACTTTTCTTGTATTTCCTCTCATTTAACTGAGAGCAAATCTTGTTCTGCCTTATAAGTTCCTAATCTTCTTCTCAGGTTTTTATTCTTCTTTTAAATATCCCCATGCCTCAGTTCATTGCTACTGGTCAATTCTTTAATTACACTTAATTTTTGGTGATTTTACTAGTATTTTTTAAAAAAAATTTATTTATTTATTTGACAGACAGAGATCACAAGTCGGCAGAGAGGCAGGCAGAGAGAGAGAGGAGGAAGCAGGCTCCCCGCTGAGCAGAGAGCCCGATGCGGGGCTCGATCCCAGGACCCTGGGATCATTACCTGAGCCGAAGGCAGAGGCTTTAACCCGCTGAGCCACCCAGGCACCCCTGATTTTATTAATATTATATGTTTAAAAACCATCTATACTTGATGACTCCTAATTTCATCAAGGTGATTTTTTTCCTTCCAGTTACTTTTGGAAAATACATTTTCTCAGAACCCTTGTCCTAATTTTCTCTATTCTAGCTACCTTCAGAGTTTCAAATATCATTCAAACCACATCTATTCTGTCTTGGATTACAGGAAGTAATCTCCTAACTGATCTTCTGGCTTCTACTCTTGCTACCCGATAGTTTATTCTCAGATTGACAATGAGAAAGGTCTCTTTCAAAACAGATTAAGTCACTGTTTGGCTAAAATTTTGCAATGTTAGGCAACTTGAAATAATTCCTTTTTCCTGTTTTAAAGGAAACAAATGTGGAAGTTGCCACTCTGTCCTAAAAACAAGGAAAAAGATGAGCAGAGTGAAAAATCAATAATTTTTCATGGATCCACAAGAGAGAGAAGGCCACAGAGCAATCCTACCAAGAAGACTGGAGAGATGGACAGGATAAAGTGAATCACAGTTTACAAAAGAGGACTCATGAGTGAAAACCATTGCAGGAACTGTGTGAGGTTAGGAAAATCTCAACTGTAATTGATGAATTAATTGCTAGAAATTTCCACCCAATCTAGCCATCTCTCCTACTTAAGGGGGATGAAAAATAATTGAGAAACTCATAAAATTCATAATCCAGAAGCATAACCTCACTAAATGACTGATACTAACCATAAGAATATCAAACACTTCTCCTCTTTACACAGCACCATACATTACTATTTATTAGCAGTTATTTTTATCCAACACATCATATCTTGTTATCAAGAAAAAAAAATTGCAAGGCAAACCAAAGGACATACCCCCACAAATTGAAAAGATAGAACAAACATCAGAGACAGACATGTCAAGGATATTTGAATTATCAAAGTAGGAATTTAAAAAAAAATCATGATTAACAGGCTATTAACATTAACATCTAATGGATGAAGTAGATGATATGCAAAAACAGATGGATAGTGTAAACAGATAGAGGGAAATCCTAAGAAAGAACATTAAAAAAAAAAAGTTAGAAATAAAAAAACCCTGTGACAGAAGTAAAGAATGTTTTTTATGGACTTACTAATAGACTCCACATAGCTGAGGAAAAAATCTCTGCAGTAGAGAGCATATCAATAGAATCACCAAAACTGAAAAGCAAAGAGAACTGAGACTGTGAAAAACAGAAAAGAAAATCCAAGGACAGTGGGAGAACTACAAAAGGTATACTGAATGCATAATGGAAGTATCAAAGGAGAAGAAAGAAAGGAAAGAAGAAATATTTGAAACCTTGACAGAATTTTCTCAAATTATCAGACACCAAGACATACATGTAGGAAGCTGGGAAACACCAAGTAGACTAAATGCAAAATAAGTCCCAAATAAACAAGCAAACAAGTAAACAAACAAAAAGCCATCCAAATGTCTCATTTTGAAACTAAAGAAAATCAAAGATAAAAAAATATCCTGGGGGCACCTGGGTGGCTCTGTGGGTTAAAGCCTCTATCTTCGACTCAGGTCCTGATCTCAGGGTCCTAGATCATGCCCTGCGTGGACTCTCTGCTCAGTGGGGAGCCTGCTTCCCTTCTCTCTCTCTCTGCCTGCCTTTCTGCCTACTTGTGATCTCTGTCAAATAAATAAATAAAATCTTAAAAGAAAAAAAAAGGAAAAAAAAATATCCTGAAAGAAGTCAGAGATTTTAAAAACATCTCCCATATAGAGGAACAAAGATAAGAATTACTTTTCCCTTTTCCTCAGAAATCATGCAAACAAGAAGAGAGTGGGGTGAAATATTTAAAGTATTGAGAGAAAACAAAATAAACCAAGAACTCTGCATGTTCCAAAAAAATATGTGAAGGATAAATACAGATTTTCTCAGACAAACAAAAATTGAGGGAATTTGTTGTCAGTGGACCAGCCTTGCGAGAAATGTTAAAAGTAGTTTTTTTGTTTTGTTTTTAAAGATTTTGTTTATTTATTTGACAGAGAGAGCGAGATAACACAGACGAGGGGAGCACAGAGGGTGAGGGAGAAGCAGGTTGCTTGCCAAAGAGGGAGCCTGACACGGGGCTAGATCCCAGGATCTTGGGATCATGACCTGAGCCGAAGGCAGAAGCTTAATAACTGAGCCACCCAAGAACCCCTAAAATAAATTCTTTAGAGATAAAGATAATAATATAGGTAGTTCAGACCTTCATAAACTGGAAAGAGCACCAAGGAAGCAATAAGTAAAAGTTAAGAAAAAGAACTTTATTTTTCTTTATATTTTTTATTCAAAGATACTTAATATATAGTGTTACATCAGTTTCAATGTACAATATAATGATCTAATGATCCTATAATTACTCAGTGCTCATCAAAATAAGTGTACTCTAAATCCCCTTCATCTATTTCACCCATGTCCCCACCCACCTCCCTTTAATTTTTCTTATTTGTAATTTATTTAACTAATAAAAGATTACTCAAAATAATGATACCAATAATGAAATAAAATGTATGAATCTATATATTATGTATATTTATGTATGAGTGAAATGAATGACAGAAATAACACATGGAACAGAAGGTAGGAATTAGGATTATTTTGTTAGTAGGTTTTCACATTACCCATAAAGTAGAATAGTGTTATTTGCAAGTAGACTTGAAATAGTTGCAATGTATATTGCAAACTGAATTTTGGAATTGGATCTCTTGATGGAATGGAAAACTAAGAGTTTACTGATGGTAAGCAAAGACTCAATAATCATGGAGCACTTAATACAAGTTTGTAAACCCTCCCAACGATGGTGGATAAAAACTGGGTAGGAGAATGAGACACTGGCTTATATAACAGCTCTGTCTTTTTAAAAATATGGATGCAATTGGGATCCCTCGGTGGCTTAGTTGGTTAAGTGTCTACCTTTGGCTCAGGTCATGATCCCAGAGCCCTGGGATCGAGCACTGAATCATACTCCTTGCTCAGAGGGACACTACTTCTCCCTCTGCCTGAAGCTCCTCCTGCTTATTCTCTCTCTCTCTTTCACTCAAATAAATAAATAAAATATTTTTTAAAAATATATGGGTGCAATGGTCATTTTAGCATTTTTGAAGTTGTGTTATTTTGTTAACTGCCTAGATTTGAAAACTTGATGAAACAGAATGTCCAAGGCAGCAGGTAAATAGACCTTCAACCCTTCACTAGGCCAGGGAAGGCTGTGCTGAAAAACTTTTCAATGTAACAGAGCTATAAAACAGATTGATTTTAATCCACTTTGGGTGTGTCTTTATTCTCACTTCTGCTTACTGATTCAAATGGTAAATGACCATATATCCTGTCATGGAATATTTGAATGAATTTCTTGTTAACACTGGGCTACCAAATTAACCAGATGACCCTTGCAAAAGGTAAGAATCCTCTATTGCCTAGAAATCAAACACCTCACCTAAACTGGATTCTTTAGATGATATTTTCCATACCTCGAAGTCTACTGCTAGTCCAGCTCATCATCCCTGTACTGAGGTAAGTTCTCAGCATACTCCAAATTAGAATCACAGTCTCTGCTACTGTAGTAAATACTTTATACATGAAAAATTCTACAATACCTTCCTAATATATTGTTTTGTGCTAGTCTCAGCCTATGAATAATCAATATTTTGACTAGAATGTTTTTTTGTGATTCTTATTCTGATTGGAAGAGGCCCTCAGCAATAGACATTAGGAAACTTTGAAAAAGAAATGGAAACCTTACAAGCACTTCAAATTATACAGCACATGTGGGGCCCCACAGTGAAGTTAAGGGTAGAAAGAAAGAGAGAGGAGTGAGGACCTATAGTTCTGCTTTTATTGCTTTTGAGGGTGGGGGCCTCAGAGTTCATGGTTTATAGGTGAATTAAAAAGGATAAGATCATGCCATTTGAAACAACATGGATGGACCCCGAGAGTATTATGCTAAGAGAAACAAGTCAGACTGAGAAAGACAAATACCATATGGTTCCACCATAAAAGAAATATAAAACAGACAAACAAAACAGATACACATACACACAACGAATGGGAACAAAAAATATGAGAACAGACTGACAGATGCCAGAGGATGAGGGGTTGGGCACAATAGGTGAAGGGGAGAGAGATACAGGCCTCCGGTTATAGAATGGGTCACAGGGATAAAGAGCAGAGCATAAGGGATACAGTCTGTGATAATGTAATAGTGATGTAATGAGATGGATGACGGCTATACTTGTGATGAGTATACCATAATGTATAAACTCATAAAATCACTAAGCTGTACACTTGAAACTAATGTAACATTGTGTGTCAACTATACTCAAAAAATGAATGAAAAAAATAATAAAAACATATAAGCGGAAATTTAAAGCACAGGGTAGGTGTGGGAGTGGGGGCAGGGTGGACAGGGTGAACACGAGGCTCAAATGGTCATTTACTGAAATCAACCAAGATCTCTAAAACAAAGAAGTCTGGGCTGGGAGGAGGGGGTGGGAGGAAGGTACACATAGTCTGGCTCTTTCATAGAGTCCTGTAGCTGGCAAGGTATTTATTCAAGACGGCCATCTTTAAAGTGAATGTCTCAGCAATCAAAACTTCAGTAAGGCACTAGAATTACAAAAAGAAAAACCAACTGTCAGGGTTTAGACGACCTATATACTGATCAGGACCAGGAAATTTTGAGGATGTATTTGAGGAGGCTGGACTAAGGAGGGCGCACACTTAGGCTTAAAAGGGAAAACTTGGATGATATGGGGAGGAGACTTCTGTGACTCAAGATTCAATACTCTGACACTGGGAGCTGGTTTGATATACTACTATAATGAATATTTGAAACTTAAACATGACATAGCTACAGCCAATTAGGTCAACATTATTGAACTGCTTTGAGGGAGTATTTAGCAAGGGTCAAAAGGTTTAGAGAGATGGGCATTTTAAAGCCGGTTTAGTGTCAGAGACCGAAGAAACCACCAGGTGGCTACATTTCCTGGAAGGTGCAGACGTACAAGAGAGTGGTTCAACAGGATTACGTATGGCAATAGAATATGAAGCAATACATAATGGGACATTGGTATCACTAGGAGGGAAGATAAATGTATAGACAACAATGCCATATGGCCAAGAAAGATCAAACTCTTACAAGCTGAAGGCTGATACCAGCAGCTCTAATGGAAAAATAATTTTTCACCCAGATTCTAAATCTGAAGCAGTTTCCAGACCTAGTTTGTCACTTGTAGGGGAAGTTGGGTTCTTTTGAGAACAGGTTCTATAATACTATAAAAAGTATATGCAATAATCATCCTTCTAAACAATGAGGTGATGGTGCCAGTTTATAAACACTCTCAAAAGATTATCAGCATCTTCTCCCTTCAATATTGTCATGTTGATATCTTAAAATAAGCCATGGTGGGTGTATCTACACCATGGAATTGAACAAAAAAATGCTACAAAATAAGATTGCTGGGTTTCACCTCCCCGTGGTACTACGAGCACTTCACTGCTTCCCTCATTTTGCCTGCATAACTGAATACAACTGAAAGGGGGAAAAAAACAAAAACAACAACAAAAACAAAACAAACAAACAAAAAAACCCCCAGCTCTTTGAAGACATGTCGAAGATAGGCTTTGAATTGGCTTCCATATACCAATTTTCCAATTTTGCTCCACCGAAAACTCATCATGTGTTCATTTCTTCAGTCCCTGCATATATAATTGAAGTGCATTATTGACAGCTAACAGAATCCTCCTCACATCTTTTGACTAAAAAAAGACTAAGAACTATTATGATAAAATTAACCAGAAGAACTCCATGCAACTTCCTTATTTATTATAAGGAATACATTATAAGTAATGATATTTATTTACATATTATATATTTATTAAACCAGAATAAACACCACATCTGAGGTGAAATTGCAAAGGTAAGTGCCACTATCAAAATTTTAAATAACTGAGTGGTGGTCATCCCTATTATATTCCTAGTCAATTAATGAGCTTAGTTTCTAAAATATTTAAATAAATAAAAAACAAAAAAGAAACAGATGGCAGATGGTAAATGATAGTGTTTGACTGTCAACTTATTCAATTTATAGCTTGAATATCAGCTTCTGTGCAAGATGCTTTATCTTTACTTTCAAAGATTAATAGATTAATAGCCTCTGGCACCAAGTATGCAGATCTGTTGAAGAAATTTCTTAAATCTTGAGGCTGACAATTGTTCAGATTAACATGGAAAGGAGAGCATTACACACACACTGAGTTGTCCCATGGATATTTTATTCTCCAGCTTTCAGCCAGGAGAAATCTGCAGAATACCACCGTGATCCATTATACTGGTGTCAGAAAGTGGAGACTTTCCCACTTGTTCCAGTAATCTGTAGCCGCATAACAAACCAACCCAAGATTGTGCCATAAAACAATAACCCAAGATCTTGTGCACCTTAACTATGACATCAATATGACCAGGAACCCACAAAACTAAATAATTTTCAAAACCAAGATCACAGACATGTAGGTCCAGTCAAAGCGTCCTCACCATCTTCAGCGGCTCAAGTCTACTGGTAAGGAGTGAAGAAGTAAGTCAGGAAAAAACAAAAGATGTTTCCTTTGAGCTGATTCCAATGTGAGCAACTCTGGTAATCCTTACTGGGAGATTTAGGGAGTAAATTGCTAATGCCTCAAATGTATCACATTAACGAAGTATTAATTCCATCAGCCATTGGTTAAAAAAGGGATTGCTTACTTCCTTGGTCCATATCTTGGCATACACACTTCCATTAAGTTGGGATGAGTGGAATCAGGATTTAGACTGTCATAAACATAACAGGAGAGCTGAAATAATATCATCATGAATTCCTCCTTAGACCCCTTGCCTTCAGAAGCCAAAAATAAGCGGGAAGTTGATGTGCTTGAATCTTGGGAGTCCTGGGTGATGGGAACAGACAAGCAAAGGACTCTACTAAACCTGCTTCATTTTAGTGATGATCTTACTGTACAATAGCTCCTGCAAAAAAATCCACAGTGTAATCAGTACATTTTTTAGTACCCATAAACAATATGTCAAACCACTTCGTTTCAACAAAATCAAAAAGGAATGTTTATTTTTTTTGAAATCATGAATCTATTCCCTTTCAAATTTGTGATTCTGTTCTTACAAATTTTGAGTCTATTTACTAGATAACATTTCTGGCCCCATAGAATTTAGAACATAGCATCAAACAATATTCAAGGCAGTGGAGCAATAAAAACAGGCTCTGAAAAAATTAAGCATAGTTATTAACATCCAAGTAGATGTCAAGGGATACTTTAGTTGGATCCATAAGGTTAAATGACATTGTAAGTAATAACACTCTGACATCTGTTTGTCAGAAAATATTAGAAAGTCGACTGAGAGCCTCTGACTCACTTCCTACCTCCACCTAACAATGATGCTTTCAGTGTTAAACATCCCCAGGAAATCCCGTGCCAAAGCACCAAGTTTCCTCAGAGAACACATTGATCTATCTTGTCTTCCTCACATCTCTGCCATTCCCTTAACCTATGTCCCCAGCCTCCATCACAATGATAAATATGAGAAAGAATTTCAGCTTTAAAGCCCTGTTATTTTGACTCAAGTAAATTTATTTCTCCCAGGGATGAATTTTAAATAGCTGTGTGCTATAGCCAATATGACAATATTTTCTGGTTCCAATATCCTGTAACATAATTTGCATTTTTATTAAGGTGTAATTTATATACCCCAAACTATATCCATTTTAAATGTACACTTTGATGAGTTTGATAAATGACGATGCCCATGTTACCATCCCACCAATCTAGATATAGAACATTTCTCTCATCCCAGATGGTTCCTTTAGTGACTTTTTCTAGTCAATCCATTCTCTGCATCACAGCCCCCAAAACTCCAAAGGAATCCCTTTTTTAATTTTTGTCACTATGATTACTTTTTTAACTTCATAAAAATGTGGTAATACATTATGTTTCTTTTCTGTTTGCCTTCTTCTGTACAACATAATGGCATTGAGATGCATACATGACATTTTGTGTACTATCACACTGTGTTTTCATTGTTGAGTAATATTTCATCAAATTAATGTAACACACTGTATGTTTTTCATTCTCTGTTTCATTTGGGCTGTGCATAGGTTTTGGCTACTATAGACAGTTGTTATGAACTGTTATGTATGAGGTTTTTCATGTTGTATGTTTTCTGATGCCCGCAAAATAAGAAGTGGAATTGCTGGATCATCAAAGAGAGACATTTCACCCTTAAAAAAAAAAAAAAAAGAAAGAAAGAAACCTTTTTCCAGAGCAGTATTGCTGTTATACAAAGCACCAGCAACCAGCAATGTGTTATCATTTCAACTGTTCCAATCCCTTGCCAACATTTGGTATTATCATACCTTTTAATTGTTTCTCATTCTGATGGATAAATGATATCTCATAGTAGTTTAATTCAGTTATCTGAAGAATAATTAAGTTGTTCATCTTTTTGCACTTACTGGCGAATCTTAGATTGTGTGTGTGTGCGTATGTGTGTACATGTGTGTAAGTGTGAAGTATCTTTAAATCCTGACTCATTTTTCATTGGGTCATTTGTTTATTTAATATTTATTTTTAGGATTAATTATGTATTCTATTACAAGTGCCTTATTAGATAAATCTTTTAGAAATATTTTCTCAGTCTGGTTCTTCCATTTTTCTAAATGGAGTCTTTGATGAAAATATGTTTTTTTTTAATATTTTATTTATTTATTTGACAGAGAGAGAGGTCACAAGTAGGCAGAGAGGCAGGCAGAGAGAGAGGGAGAAACAGGCTCCCCACTGAGCAGAGAGCCCGATGCGGGGAGATCATGACCTGAGCCGAAGGCAGAGGCTTAAACCACTGAGCCACCCAGGCGTCCCTGAAAATATGTTTTTATTCTGACAAAATTTGATTTATCATTTTTTCTCTTCTGGTTATTATTTGGCCCTGAGAAATATTTACCTTCTTGAAACTTGTAAAGCTATAGCTACTACATAATAAACACATTACGTACTTACATCCTTTATTGAAAAAAAAAAAAACAGCTCTCTGCTTCCTTATGGAGGGTTTATTCTCCGTAATTTAGCTCCTCAAGGCTTCTTTATCTCCACTGCTCTTTGATAGCATCATAGAAGTATATGGTTTTTATTTTCCCTTTTTTGAAAATGTTTTCATTAGAGAAAATGTTATGTTTATGTTCCACATCTTCATCATAAGTTGTGGCTCCTATTTTTCAAATTTTAATGACCATCCTTTGCATACATCACTGTCCAGTACAATAATGGATGTTTATAATTGTGTATTAGGCTACTTAGAGAACAGGAGAGCTGTTTTCAGAGGCTAAAGATATTCAGGGCATTCGGTAAGAAACCTAACATCATGATTAATCATAGCAAGCATTTACACTTAGTAAACAAGATTTCAATTGCATATAAATTATAGCATTTGTAAAAGCTCACTGTTTGATACTATTGGACAAAGTGATTTTATTCTATTGACTATATGTAACTGACAAAAAGTTAAGCAATATATTTTGGTTAAATTTTGAGATTTAGAAAACAAAATCTGTGCCCAACACAGTATTCACCATATAATGTGACTAAATAAGCATTTTTTAGTCAAGGACTGGTTCTACAATGTAGGATTAGGATTTTTAAATAGTGACAGTTTTAACTTTTAGAGAGGGATTTCACCCTCATTTCACGCTTAATGAAATGAACCTAATTAGCCCCTTGCATTTTGTATAAGTGGTTAGGTCATCTGAGACCAATTTTAATATTTGCTTTCATTTCTGGTACTAATCATGCTCCAAAAAGTAAGAATATGGTAATTAGTTTCTGTCATTTGAAAACAACATTCCTGAATTACTTAAAGTTTATTGAAATCCAGTTGTCTTTTTAGAAAGTTTTATTAGAATATAGTCACTTACAAAATCTTGCTTCAATACATTTTCTAGTGTCATTTGTATTACATGATTAGTACCAAGAGAGTCAATTCAAATACCACAATCCCTTCTTGTTATTACGGTTTGTAATTTTGTAAATTGTTATTAAACATTAAATATTCATGAGTTTGCTTTATTTTTTAGTTGTCAGCAATGATGCAGTATGGTGCTGGGGGCTAGTCTTTCTTGTGGACATTGTTATTAATCAAGAAAAATGCATTAAAATGCTCTTTGAAGAATAAACTATATGAAGTAATAAGAATGTATATTTTATATTCCATTAGTCATTCTAGGGAAAACCCATCAAATATTTCAGGCATATTTTTCATTAAAAATGAAGTCAAATTCATTAATCAATTCAGAACTAAGATAATTAATCTAGCCCTGGTGAGGCTTAACCTGGACTAAATATTTTCTAAGACTTTTTAACACTTACTCATTTAGCATGTTTGAAATTCTATTCCTGAGGTATATATTTTAAAATCATTTTTCCACTAGAGTGCGCATATTTTAACGACACACTTTGGGAAGACCCAGGCCAAAAAATAAAACCCCTGTGTGAATCTCTGCCCCTAAAAATATGTAATATCATAGCACATAGGCAACATTGAGAAATTATTTCAAAAATATTATGTATGGAGGTCTATATTTGAAAAGTAGTAAGTTTTAAAGTACTTATTATCTGTACAATAATGATGATAACAACATTAATAAATCAAAATGTGAATCAGTTTAAGTATTTATGAACCTATCATTGTGTTATATTCTTATAATTTCAAATTTAAATTATATACAACTCTCCATACATTCCTGTATTTTATTTTTAGAAGTTTTAATGCTTGGGTGGTATTAAGTTCTACTAGTAAGAAAGTAATTGTCACCTAAAGGTAACACATCCTGATAATGCTGACATCCTTGTTCAGTGGAATGATGTCAAGTGTGAATATGTTATTAATAATCTTTCATGGGTCAAACCATTCCTTTGGCCAGTTTTGATCTCAAAATATCACCTGATGAAGCAAGTTGTATAGGTTTCCCACAAGTAGTTACTTGTCAAAACTCTTAGAATAACTTTTGTCCCATCTAGCCATTTCTCCAGTCCTTTAGAACCTTTGTATTCAATAAGACAATTGTTCAATGAGCACACTTTATGAGCTAAAGCAGAGAAGTAGAACTTGATTTAGGTTTGTCTAACTTAGAGAAACAAATATTTTCAATAACAGAAATCAAAATATGTTTGACTAGATTCAACTGATTAATTTAGAAGTGTCTCTAATTGTTTATATTGAACATACCTTAAAATAAATATATCAATCCCTGTAGTCTAAATATGAGTGGGATTTGGATCTTTCTTTTTAAGGCAGTCTCATTGAGAAATCTGAAGAAATGTCTACAGAAAATATTCCTCAAAATTAATAATGACTTTTTTTTGCTCCACCCTCATATTATAAAAATATGGAGTCACAAATAGAATCTTAAGAAATATAACTCTCTATTATAAGAGTTAAAATAAATAGATTATTCAGAAAACCCCAGGATATAATAAACAATCTTAATTTCCTATTCACATCTATGGAAAATGTGAAAGATAACTGAAAACAACGTGTCCTAAAATAGTGAGGGAAAGATGGAGGAAGTATTTTAATTAGACCTGATGAGTCAGAAATCCATTCAACTTCTAATTTTCTCTTGTTGAAAGTGAATAGGGAGATACCAATTTTCTTTCTGAATCTTTAATTGTGTTATATAAGCAATTGCATTTGACATATTCGGTATAAGAAAACAGAGTTAGATGGGTTTATTTATTTTTTAAAGGGTATATAAATAATGAAAAGAAAAGATTTATCTAATATAAGACTTACCACTAACCCAGAGTTTCAGTCAGGCTAGGTTAGGCTATGCTATGGTACAAACATGCCTAGCATCCCACGGGTTTGATTTCAGGTAGAAAAAAAAAAATCCCTTCTAATTCATGTTACAGGTCTGCTGCAGTTAGGTTGGGGGCTCTGCTTGACCTCCAGGGCTGAGTGGGAAGGATTTGTTATCTGGGAATGAGATCAGTAACATTTACATGTGAAAGACAATTCCAAGAATTATATACTAGATCGTAAATGCTTCTACTTTTTAAAAAGATTTTGTTTATTTATTTGAGAGAAAAAGAGAAAGCATGAGCAGGGGGAGGGGAGAAGGCAGAGGGAGAAGCAGACTCCCCTGCCAAGCAGGGAGCCCAATGTGGGCTCAATCCCAGGACTCTGGGATCATGACCTGAGCAGAAGGCAGAAGCTTAACTGACTAAGCCACCCAGGCACCCCTTAAATGTTTCTACTTTAAGGAACTCGTGAGGTAATACTGATCAGATGTAAATCTATGCAACCTCTTTAGAAACCAATTTGAAAACTAGGTTCAAAGATGCTAAAATTGTTTGAAAAATCTGTTTTAGGAATACACTCACAACCACTCACCATTTATTGCCTAAAGAAGTCACATGGCCATCCCATCTTCAGGGAATATGAAATATATTTGCCTCAAAGAAGGACTGAATTCTATTTCTTTCTCATTCACTATTTTGAGTGCATACGTATATATGTATGTTTTTGTGTGAGAATATATAAATGTGAAATATTTCCTATATCCCTGTCAATAATTATTTCCCATTAGTTTGATAAAAAAAGTTTTCCTATTACTGTTAACTTACTATTACAATAAATTTGTAATTTAAACACTTAATATGTGTTGGTTTTACACATATATGTGTGCATGAATATATAAATGTGTGTGTTCTTATATTTTGTAGACATGTGTTAATGTGTATATATTTGTCTACATGTGAATGTATATATGTGTGTGTATGTATATACATATATGTGTATGTATATATGATAGGTTCTGTTCTTATATTTTATATATGTGTGTTATGTGTGTATGTCTGTGTGTGTGTGTGTTTATATGTGTATACAAACTTTTGTTTAAGCTTCTTTTTCCCTTTTTACTCCACATATTTTTTTTAATGTTATGTTTCCAGTTTCATTGTCCTTCCGTTGATACCTTCTGGGATTCATTTCATTATTTGAAAGAACTTCCTTTACAATGTTATCAATGTATTTGGCATTGTATTTTTCCATATTTTAATGGGTCATTAAGATTAGGTCATTGATTCTTCCCAATAATAGATTTAAGTAGATATCTGGTTTTATTTATTTTTCAAAATAACTGCATCCAAAATGATGTAGTGAGTCATGTATTCTCTCTCTGTTATTTTGAAATACAACTTTTAGCATAAACTCCCATGGTTATTCAATACTTTTAACTCTGCTTTATTGCTATGATTATTTATTCCTCAACTCCACAAGTTTAAGCATCCTAATATTAAAAGGTATTTTAATTCCTATGAAGATTGTCTTCATATTACCATTCTTTTTCAAAATCTCTAGATGTTCTCTCCCTTCATTTTTTCAACAAAAACTTGGGTATTATAATACTTATTTCAAAACTTAAAATATGAATTATGTTACTTTTATCGTTTAAGTTAAAGAAGACCTATTTATTATGCATTAATATATTTGCATATTGAATTTGGCACCCTATGGATTAATAACACTACAGTTATCTTTACGGTCTATGCTGGGGAGCATTTTAATAGCAACTAAATAATACATTTATTCAAGTTCTTACAGAGTTCATCCCTGAAGCATTCTGAGCCTAAAGCAGTCTGGGGGAGTATGAGCAGGGAAAGGCATTCTTTAAAACGTCTCAAGTTTTCAGAATGATTTGTGTCTCAGGTTTTCATTACTTCTATTGTCATCTTCATAAATTATATTTTCTCAGAAACACATCATTTTTCATGGTTTCCAAATATTTAATGCATAATTTGGAGTAAAATACCAACACAAAATATTCAGTTTATTCTTTTTTCTGTGTGTGTGTTCATATTTTTCAATGGTATTCTTGATATCATTTTCCCTTTATCAGATATATTAGTGCCTTATCACACTGGTTTCTAATATATATTTGAATTTTAACTTTTTAGACTTAATTTCTGATTTATTATTTTGTATTTTAGATATAATATAAACATTCTAATGTGCCTATGCTTTATTTGCTATGTGTTTTATTTAATATATTAAGTGTTAAAATAATTTATTTTCACTTCTTCTTTGAAACATGAATATAAATATAATAAGGCCAGAAGTTTTTTTCTTTGTACATTGCTAATAAAAATGTAACTGTGGTTCTAAATATAATGGTTGTATTAATGTTAACATTTTCCAGTGTCTGTATTAGTTTTTAATGTTCTTTTTGATTTAAATGTGTTGAGTTTTTATATTAATGAGTTTTATTATTTGAGTGATAACTTTTTGAATGTCTGAATTCCTTTTGTATGTGGATATGGAGATTACATTGCAGTTAAGTTTTTTAAAAAGTTGCATTATTTTATATTGTTATTAATTTTTAATATCTTCTCTTTTAAGTGTTTCCGATAAATATTGAACAGCATATGTCTGTATCTCAATATAATCTAATTTTTAAAAAGTGTTGAATAGCAAAATTTAAGAAAGAAGGATTCTATATTTTATGTGTTAAGTAGGACTAATAATATTACATGTTGAACCCACGGAAACACTTCAAAAGATTTTGCCAATAATCACCACATCAGTTTTAAATCATGTAAAACAATTTCAGCATGATCAATACACCTATTACATGATTAATATTTTGTATATTTATGAGTCATTACATAAATTACATTTATAATATGGAAAAGTATTATATGATATGGTATAAGAATTACATTTTCCTTAGATATTGCATGGGTCATAAAATATACAAATAAACAATAAAAACCGTATAAAATAATATATTTAATATTTAAATAGATTACCAGATTCTAACTCAAGAAGTAACTGAAAAGAACATAAAACAAAGCAAATACATAAATTGCAACAACATACTCTTTTTTTTTCAAATATATATTTGAATTTGTTCACTGTTTAATGCTATTGTTGTTCTCTACTTTCGTTGGGAGAAAATGATTTTTCAAAAATCTGGATAGTCTTTGACTTTCATGCTATAGTATATATTTTGATTATCTTGGGTTTTTTTTATTTTTGGATAGTATTATCCTAGTTTTGATTCAGTTTTCAGCCATGAGCTATGATTTTTAATACTTTGAATGTTGATATTATTTTCTGTAATTTTTCATGTTTTATACAAATTTTGAAGCATTCCAACTAACTTTTCATCTTCTATCATAATTATATATGTCCTGAAAACACTTGGAGATTTTGCTTCAATGAGGATTTATTTTTTGTATTTTCTGGAGTATCATGGAAACATATTTGAAGTTTCCCTTTTCTTGAATTGATTTTTATTCCAATTAAATTATTTTTATGCATCTTTATTTGATTTTGTAAAATTGAGTCATCCTTGAATCCCTGGAATAAATCCTTCTTGATTATGGTGGATGATTTTTTTAATATATTGCTGAATTGGATTTGCTAATATTTTGTTGAGAATTTTTGCATGTTCATCAGAGGTACTAGTTTATAGTTCTCTTCCTTTTTGTGGTTTCTTTATCTGGTGTTGACATCAGGGTGATGTTGGCCTCATAGAATGAATTTTGGAAGTTTTCCTTCCTTTATTTTTTGGAATACTTTGAGAAGAATAGGTATTAACACTTTAAATATTTGCTAGAATTCCCCAGTGACACCATCTGGTCCTGAACTTTTGTTTGTTGGGAGTTTTCTGATTACTGATTCAATTTCATTGCTGGTAATAGGTCTATTCAAATTTTCTATTTCTTCCCAATACAGTTTTGGAATTTATCTGTTTCTTCTAGGCTATCCAATTTGTTGACATATAATTTTTCATAATATTCCCTTATTTAATACTTTTTATTTCTTTGGTGTTGATTGTTATTTCATCTCTTTTGTTTCTCTTATCTTTTTTTAAAGTTTTTTTTTTTCTTTTTTGTTTTTGTTTTTGTTTTCATTCATTTGAGAGAGACAGAGAGCAGGGGCAGGTGAGGCAGGAGAAGAGGGAGAAGCAGATTTCCCCCCAACAAGGGGCTTGATCCCAGGACATGGAGATCATGACCTGAGCTAAAGATAATCATTTAACCATCTGAACCACTCAGGTCCCCCTCTCCTCTTTCATTTCTGATTTTTTATTTGAGTCCTCTGTTTTTCTTGATGAGTCTAGCTATTTTTTTCAGAGAATTTTTTTTCAGAAGAGCATATTTTTCTTGATCTGTTCTATTGATTTTTAGCTTTTGTTTCTGCCCTAATTTTTATTAATTATTTTCTTCTACTGGATTTAGGTTTTATTATTTTTTTCCAGTTCCTTTTGGTATAAGGTTAAATTGTTTAGTTGAGATTTTTCTTATATCTTGAGGTTGGCCTCTATTACTATAAAATTCCCTCTTAGAATGGATTTTGGTGCATCCCAAAGCATTTGGACCATTGAGTTTTCCATTTCATTTGTTGTATTTTTTTTTTATTTCTCCTTGATTTCTTGATTGACCCATTCACTGTTTAGTAGCCTGCTAATTAACATCCATGTATTTGTGTTGTGTTCTTTCCAGATATTTTCTTGTGATTGATTTCTAGTTTCATATCGTTGTGGTCAGAAAAGATGCATGCTATGATTTCCATCTTTTTAAATTTATTTGTTTTATGTTTTAAATTAATATTCTTGTTAAAGTAGTATAACAATTACTATAAAATATATTGCCTTGAATATAAAATTTTATGCTCTCTCTAATGATTAATCAAAATCTAAGAAGGCCTTTGTTAGGCAGTTTTCATGTCATGAATTTGCATTGTTATAGAGGGTACTGCAGTCATCAGAAGTCCATTGATTGGACTGGGAAATTCTCTTCCAAATTAGCTTCCTCAAATTTCTGGAAATTTGGGGCCGGCTTTTGTTGGGACTCAATACCTCTATATTTGGATCTCACCAAGGGGGTGCTTGAGGAGTCTAATTGTATGGCAGCTAGGTTCCCCCAGAGTGAGTGAGCCAAAAGTCCAAAGTAAGAGCTGCAGTACCTTTTATGACCAAGCTTTTATATTCACAAATCATGACTTCTACTGTACTTTTAGGGATTAAGGCAGTTGTAAAGATTTTGTCAGACTAGGAGAAGGGAGAAAGTCCAGCTTAAAGTAAAATGAACAGATAGAGACATTGGACTCAAAGTATTATAGACTAAAAATTGGCTGAACACACTTCTCAGCTGCAATACCTGCTAGTGTTTGTTGGGGACAAAGATGCCCAAAAGGGCAGGACCAAAGGCCAAGAAGCAGACCCAAGGGCCACAGTGACTCATTGCTAGGCAATGAGGCTAGAACTTAATCCAGGGCCTCACAACATGAGCCCGTCAGATTTCATAATTGTTGTGGACCAGCAGCTCCTACTTTTTTCTGTTTTTTTACCTTTAGGATGGAAGCATCTATTCACCTATTGGGTAGATAACTCACCTCTCTTGTCTTCAGATTTAAAAAACAAAAACAAAAACTGTACTCACAAAGCTATACCCAAGGAACCACACAGCCTTTCTGAGAGCTGATGACTGAACCAGTATGTGGTTTTGAGGAATCATGGAGAATGGGGATTGGAGGACTCTCAGAAGTATAAAAGTGTTGATGTAAAAGAAGCATGATTATTTCGCTGGTCGATTGATCTATAGCCAGAGGCTTTTTAATTGGAATAAGGTTTAGTGATTTTAAAACCAAGAATCTACCACTAATGGTTTGGTTGGTTAAAAGGTTTTTATTCATTCAAATTGACTGGATTTAGATGGTTATCTGCTCCCATGTTGCTGTGGTTATGGAACTATCTGGGTTTCCTAGGAGTATGGAACTCTTTTGTATTCCAATCACATATAATTCTCTCTCACAGCCCTCAGAATTTCTTCCTGTCCTTCACATAAATACCTCTTTTATATAAGACTGGAATTTGTAGGAGTGTAGGGAAAATGGATTTATAGCCCATTAGAGTCCAACCTAAAAAGCTATAAATAGTATCCATCTCATAAGTTGTTGTAAAGATTAAATAAGGGTATATATTATAGAACCTATACCCTGAATAATATCGTGCATATCAAAATGAAAATCTAAATGTATCTTTACAGTGACTAAATTAAATTAAGGAAGCAGAACAAAGACTTCTTATTGTTTGCTTAATTCTCAGTTTTTGAAAAAGAATAAAGTCAAGAATTAATCATAAATTTTTAATATTTCTCAAATATATACAAAAAACACATCTTCCCAAAGAACACAATATTTCTATTTTATTTTTAAAAATAAAGGCAATTTGTCTGTATTAAACATCCCAGCATACATAAAATCTAGGCATTCAGATTTTTAGCCAGGCAAATCTAAGCAAATATCATAAACATAATTAAAAACAAATAAAATATTTGGCAAGCTAGCAATTAAAGGCCATTTAATTTTCCTCTTAAATAGTATCTGTAAAAATCTATAGAAAACATCATCTCTAAGGATAAAATATTAACAACATATTAAAGTACATATTCTGGGAAACCTGATTCTGTGTATAACTTAATTTTATAGACAGTGAAACTGAGGATTAGGTTGGCTATGCTAATATGTCCAAGGATATATATCAAGAGAGCAGGCCCAACAGGATGTAATCCAAGGCAGCTTGATCCAGGTAGGTTCTTAACCATCTATGTACAGTCTCTCTTAGTAACAGTAAATATGTGAAATTCATTAACTCTTTCCATCACCACAATTAAAAAGTATAAATGAGGGATGCTTGGATGGTTCAGTCATTAAGCCTCTACCTTTGGCTCAGATCATGATCCCAGGGTCCTGGGATTGAGGAGCCCCAGCATCAGGCTTCCTGCTCAGCGGGAAACCCGCCTCTCCCTCTCCCACTCCCCCTGCTTGTGTTTCTTCTCTCTGTGTGTCTCTTTGCCAAATAAATAAATAAAATCTTTTTTAGAAAAAGTATAAATGGGGGTGCCTGGATGGCTCAGTGGGTGAAGCTTCTGCCTTCAGATCTCATGATCAGGTCATGATCTCAGAGTCCTGAGATCGAGCCCTGCATTGGGCTCCGGTCTCCGGGTAGGGAGCCTGCTTCTCCCCCTCTCTCTGCCTGCCCCTCTGCCTACTTGTGAATTATAAGAACATACTATGAGCAACTCTACGCCAACAAATTGGCCAATCTGGAAGAAATGGATGCATTCCTAGAGACATATAAACTACCACAACTGAACCAGGAAGAAATAGAAAACCTGAACAGGCCCATAACCAGTAAGGAGATTGAAACAGTCATCAAAAACCTCCAAACAAACAAAAGCCCAGGGCCAGACGGCTTCCCAGGGGAATTCTACCAAACATTTAAAGAAGAACTCATTCCTATTCTCCTGAAACTGTTCCAAAAAATAGAAATGGAAGGAAAACTTCCAAACTCATTCTATGAGGCCAGCATCACCTTGATCCCAAAACCAGACAAGGATCCCACCAAAAAAGAGAACTACAGACCAATATCCTTGATGAACACAGACGCAAAAATTCTCGCCAAAATACTAGCCAATAGGATTCAACAGTACAGTAAAAGGATTATTCACCACGATCAAGTGGGATTTATTCCAGGGCTGCAGGGTTGGTTCAACATCCGCAAATCAATCAATGTGATAGAACACATTAATAAAAGAAAGAACAAGAACCATATGATACTCTCAATAGATGCTGAAAAAGCATTTGACAAAGTACAGCATCCCTTCCTGATCAAAACTCTTCAAAGTGTAGGGATAGAGGGCACATACCTCAATATTATCAAAGCCATCTATGAAAAACCCACCGCAAATATCATTCTCAATGGAGAAAAACTGAAAGCTTTTCCATTAAGGTCAGGAACACGGCAGGGATGTCCATTATCACCACTGCTATTCAACATAGTATTAGAAGTCCTAGCCTCAGCAATCAGACAACAAAAAGAAATTAAAGGCATCCAAATTGGTAAAGAAGAAGTCAAACTATCACTCTTCGCAGATGATATGATACTATATGTGGAAAACCCAAAAGACTCCACTCCAAAACTGCTAGAACTTGTACAGGAATTCAGTAAAGTGTCAGGATATAAAATCAATGCACAGAAATCAGTTGCATTTCTGTACACCAACAACAAGACTGAAGAAAGAGAAATTAAGGAGTCAATCCCATTCACAATTGTACCCAAAACTATAAGATACCTAGGAATAAACCTAACCAAAGAGACTAAGAATCTATACACAGAAAATTATAAAGTACTCATGAAAGAAATTGAGGAAGACACAAAAAAATGGAAAAATGTTCCATGCTCCTGGATTGGAAGAATAAATATTGTGAAAATGTCTATGCTACCTAAAGCAATCTACACATTTAATGCAATCCCTATCAAAATACCATCCATTTTTTTCAAAGAAATGGAACAAATAATCCTCAAATTTATATGGAACCAGAAAAGACCTCGAATAGCCAAAGGAATATTGAAGAACAAAGCCAAAGTTGGTGGCATCACAATTCCGGACTTCAAGCTCTATTACAAAGCTGTCATCATCAAGACAACATGGTACTGGCACAAAAACAGACACATAGACCAGTGGAACAGAATAGAGATCCCTGTCAAATAAAAAAATAAATTAAAAAAATTTTTAAAAAGTACAAATGACATACACTAAATATCCCATTCATGTTAGCAACAATGATTATAAAAGATATTGGAATATACCTAACAGTGGTGTGCATCTCATTTAAGTGAAACTATAAAATCCATTTGAGATATATATATGAAGACCCAAATAGGCAGGTAATTCTTTAAATACACAGATATTATATTAAAAGGACATTAATTCACCCCCCAATAAACCTATACATTCAGTAAAATATCAATTAAAATCTCAATGGGATTTATTTTGGAATTATCATGAATAATGTTAGGAGACAGGGAGAAAAAATTTTTAAATATGCACAACTGATTGGGGATTAATTTTTTACATTTATAAAGAACAGACAAATGAGTAAATAAAATATAAAGAATTTTGTAGAAAAACTATAAGTAAAAATATATTATTCTACAAAATTAAATAACTATTTTTTAAAGATTTTATTTATTATTTATTTGAGAGAGAGACAGAGATAGTGAGAGACAGCACGAACAGGGAGGAGAGGCAGGCTCCCACAGACAGATGCAGGACTCAATCCCAGGACCCCGGGATCATGACTTGAGCCAAAGGCAGACACTTAACAGACCAATCCACCCAGATGCATCTATTTAAATGACTTTAAATATATGGAGTGCTGCTCAATTTCACCAAAAATCAAGAAAATGAATATTGATGCAACAATGAGATTGGCAAAAAATAAAATGATTCTAATAACCACTGCAGGGAAATTTGGGGAAATGAGAACACTCATACAATATTGATAGGAGCATATATTTTTAAAGGCCAATTTGGCAGTAACTATTAAATATAAAATGTTCATAACCTTTGCCTCAGCAGTTTTACTTCTAGAACTTCTACTTGAAAATAATTCAATATAGATGCATGAACACAATAAGATTGCTTTATTGTTTATAATAGTAAAAAGAAAAATAAAGAGTTTGTTTTTGATGGCTGCATCAGAAGCTATAAACAAAAAACTGTTTAATCATGCTATATTCAGACTACAATATCTCAATAAGCAGCTATTTATAATGAAACACATATTACTAAAATAATTTTTTGATATGAAAATATATCTACAAAATATGAAGTAAGATATGTTTATATATATATAATTATATATATATAATTTATGCCCCAAATAAACATATGCGCACAAATACAGAAAAAGAATGACCTGATACACAAAAATATTCTGTTATTACTACCAAAAACAGGAAAAGAAATGAAATGAAAGAATAGGTATTCATTTTTTTAAACAATGTATTACATGAATTATACTAGTGATGTACTTACTAATGTAATGTTTTTGTATTATTAGATTTTGAATTTTCATACTTTTTTTTTTCAAAATACTAAAACTCAGCTGAGAGCAGTTACATTTATGGAGGTTTGTTTGGGAGAGAAATAATATAACACTTTCTGCGGGATATTTTTATTTTAAGTGAATTCAGGGACTACTTGCTTTAACACTACCTGGGAAGACTACTAAAAATTAGTTTCCCCTTCCCATCAAACGTTTGTGAAAAAAATAATTGATGGAACTCAGTTTTGTATTGAAGAAGAAAGCTCTTAATTGTTATGTACACCAAAATTTGAGAACTGATTTAGATCTAAGCTTTGAAGGAATCCACCAGAGGAGAAAGTTGCATATCTAGAAGATATTATCTTTCTATATTACTGTTCTTGGGATTATGTACCCAGAATTCATCAAAGTTAAAAACAGCCTTAGGAAAATTGATGCTTTATTTATTCGAGGAACCTGTTAAAAATATTTTCCTGTGAATATATCACTCTAATTATGCATACAAAGTTTTATTTTAGGTAAGTATGTCTTCAGAGTTACTAAAAACTACTTATATCACTAATTTTTGCATTTATGTTTATTTATCTTCCAAGAAATAAAGAATTAAATGTGTGACAACACTACTAACAGTACCCTCCCTATTCTATGTTTATTTTTTCTATTATTTCTATTTTATATTCCAGTTTTATTCTAATTTGGGATACTTTTATGTATAAATGTAACTACTCATATTTTCACATTTTAAATTTAATACATGTTAATAACCTCTAACATTACTTCCACTCACATAGTAAACAATAGATAGATGATAGATAGATAGATAAAAATGTAGAATAAATATATAAGTAATTTCAAGGTAGATAGATTTTCTTAAAAACAAATTCTGGATGTACATATAAATTATATATATATATGTATGTGTGTAGATACATATATATACACACACATTATATATATGATATTTTAAAATGTGGTTCAATTGGGACATATTTCAACAATTACTTATGACATCAAATATATGAGTTATATTGCCAGGGCAATGCAACTACATTAGAATTCACAACTAAATGGTAGAAAAATCAAATAATAAATGAGTTTCAAATTTTCAAATATGTCTTAAAATACTACTAATTTTTAAAATGCTCACTATAAATTACATAATGTTTTCTTTTTTGCCTAACTTTATTTCAGGAGGTAAGAAATGTATTAAATGCATCCCTCACTTTCAGTGTTGTTCTCAAAAAGAAGACAGACTTTTGTCTCATAGGGTATGGGTTCCAGAAGCTAGTAGACATACAGAGGTTTCCTAAAATAAATCATTAAGAAGATTATTTTTAAAAAATGTATTTATTTGAGAGAGAGAGCACCTGAGCAAAGGGAGGGACAGAGGAGAAGAGAGAGGGACAAGCTCAGGGGGACCTAATATGGGGCTCAATCCCAGGACCCTGAGATCATGACCTGAGCCAAAATCAAGAGTTAATGCTCAACCGAGACACCCAGGCACACCAAGAAGATAATTTTGAAGATTTAAAAATATTTTAAAGAAAAAATATAAAGAAAGTAAAATAAAACTAATGTAAATTGAAATTATCGAGGTATAGGAACAGGATTTGAGAAACATATTTTTAGAAGACAGAAATGCTGAAAGCCTAAGGAATTTCTTCTCTAAAATTTTGTTGCTTGTAAATCATAAAACATCAGGAATATGTTAATTATGCATGTGTAAGTTTTCTTGTTAATGCCCTGTAGGCGATGGATTTATTGCGGAATATAATTATGAGTTTATTACAGAATTCGGGGGATCTGCGGACTTGGATGAGGAAAACTACACTTTTATTTTTATGAATCTCTAGCCACTTACTCAATTATGAATGTTGCAGCAAACTATAATAGTATTAGAGAGACACAGTTTTATCAACAGTAGAAATCAAAGCAATTGAAGTTTTTCTAGTTAGACATATTTGATTAATAGACATTTTTTGATGTATTAATACAGGATTTTGTGATTTTTTATATTTTGATAATGGTGTGTTAGATAATGTTCTTTGTAATCATACATATTTTAGATTGTACACTTAAAAAAAAATTCATCAACCTTACCATACTGCCAAATGAGTCTGTAACAGACCAAAAAGTTAAGAAACATACAAAAGTATAACTTGTTACTTGATAAAATAGTGGAAAACATTACTACAGTGTGGCTGTAAATATTACTATAGTGTGCCTGAAAATATTACTGTAGTGTGGCTGAAATTTTTATTCATAAATCTTGAAGAATCTAAATTTTTCTTGAAAACCTTTAAAGCGGGTCTAATCCTCTCCCAAAATAAATCAATGATTACAATAATTTACTATTTGATTATTGACTACATTACTTAAACACACTTTTTTGTTTTTGTTTTTTACTTTCCCCCTTAATAAAGGATATAGCAGGAGTAAAATTTTGTTGATAGAATATCTTTTATTTCCTTCACATTATTTTAATGTCCATTTTTTTCATTTGTTTTAATCTGGACAGGATCTAGGGATAACTTTGGTTTACATCCCATGATATATAGATAAATGATGCCATTTCAAATTATTCTTATATAGATTATTCCTATATATAGATCATCTTAACACTATATAAACATTTTATTGAAAAATTGATGATTCTTGCGGTACCTAATGTCTTAGTCTGTTGAACGTCTGCCTTCAGCTCAGGTCATAATATCAAGGCCCTGGGATCAAGCCTTGCACTGGGCTCCCTGCTTAGAGGGGAGTCTGCTTCTCCCTCTCACTCATCCTCTGTGCACTCTTTTCTTTCTCTCTCTCTCTCTCAAATAAATAAATAAATCTTTAAAAAAAAGAGAAAATTTCTGATTCTTACCTCCATGCTCTGTGATTTACTTTATGTGATTTACTGTTTGAACTTAAAACATTATATTAACATGCTTTTATTTACAGTTATAAATATATTGTGTATTAGCATTTATGTTTCAAATATACACACAAAGATAGATAATAGGTAAAAAAATAGAAATAATAAATACGTAAGTTAAGAATTAAGTCATGTTTTCCAATTAATCATGTTCTGATACTTCCATCATTTGTCAAATACTAAGAAAATATTTTATAAATATTCTATTTCATCTATTTTGACATAAAGTTAATATACAAAATATTAGTCTAAACCTTTTAATGACCTAGTTTATACACTTTATTAGAAGTAGTTTTTTTTAATTCTACAAAGAAAAATATTCCACTTCACTTCCTAATGTTTTTCTTTTTTTTTTTTTTAAAGATTTTATTTATTTATTTGAGAGAGAATGAGTGAAAGAGAGCATGAGAGAGGAGAAGGTCAGAGGGAGAAGCAGACTCCCCAAGGAGCTGGGAGCCCAATGCGGGACTCAATCCTGGAAGTCCGGGATCATGACCTGGGCCAAAGGCAGTCGCCCAACCAACTGAGCTACCAGGTGCCCTCCTAATGTTTTTCAAACACACACATAAACACACATGAATGCATGTAAATGTCATCAAACATAAACTTGAACTGACTATTCGTAATAGTTTCTATTTATGATAGCTGCACTTGTACCAACACAGTAACAAAATACTTCTGCAAGTCCACATGCATATATTCAAGTTTATACAAATATTGAGATGTCTACACTCATGCTTTCACACATAACTCAGATACATTCATTCTCATGCATGCAACGTTGTTCAAAACAAGGCTATGGATGGCCCATCACTATTTGTAATGACTTGATGGTACACAGTTATCCACCCTGAAGAGAAATCTGAGTCTATTTTATCAGTTCAGAGAATAGTCTCAGCAGAAATGTAAATGACTACCCATGTTGTAAATACAGTATATAAATAAAGTATGTGTGTAAACAAAGCCTCCAAATGCGAGTGGAATAGATGCATATCATGACAGAAGTGTTCTGGGAGCTTTTCACCCCACAGTTTTCTGAATGGACAGCAAGAACCATCTGAAGTAAAAACAGAGAAAGGAGAGTGGGTGAATGATGATCTCATTACTTCAGTTTAAAGAAGGAAGTTAAACTAAATTTATACATTAGTTTCCTATAAGAAGTAAAATTAACATCCAGTTTAATCTAAAACAATCAATTGTGGACAACAAGAAAATAAAAAATCTACAAAATGACAATTGGGGAAACACATGACTTTTCAAAGAAATTCACAGACTTATTCTTTTCCCCAGGGTATTTCGTGCTACCTGAGGGAAAGGGATGATAATTTTAAAATTTTTCCATTCTAATAACATTTTTTTTATTTTTTTAAACAGTTTCTAAAATTCCTGGTAAGTAACACCGAAAGGAAAGATCACCTACTTCTTTCTTTCCTTAAAAAGCACTTTGCTAAAAAAAAAAAAAAAAAAGCACTTTGGTGTGTTGTTTTGTGATCTAAACTATGGATTATTAAAAAGCATAATAACATGTCTCACACGTGGAAACCATGTTTCTGTGCAGCTTTCACCAATAATAAAGCTAATAGTTTTATCTTCAGCTTCCCGATTCTATTGTCCCCACCACTGGTTCAAAATTTAGGAAAAAGACTTTTAGTTACCTCAACTACTAAAATTCTTCCTTAGAACATTCTTAAAGGCTTAGCCGATCTTTCTTGTGGTTATTTTCCTTGGGACAAACTCATTTCTGTACAAAGAGAATTCTTTCCTAATACAAATGAACAACAATACAAATGAAAATACAGTTAAAAAAAATATGCAAAGCTGCTAGCCAGTCTTAATTTAAATTTATTATCATAAATCTCAGATGGAGATGGACACTACCACCAACAGTACAGCATTTAGTTATATTTTGTTTTGTCACTTCCTGAAAGGATAATTTATACCTTTAACTTCTCCACTGGAAATTTCCATGTTCTCTCCCTCTTCCTTGCTATCAACAAATAATTTTGGCTTAAACGTCATTGAAAATAAGAGAGGCAAGGCAAATTTCATATAACCCCAATCAAAATTATTGTTTTAAATGTCTGTAGACAAATGATGCTACTCTCTCTTCTTATATTCCTAGATAACCTGAGCAGGCCCAGGCCAAAGCCAAGTCCCCACACTGAATTGCATACCATTTCTCTTCGAGGAAGTTTTTTCCAGCAGTCATCCCTTTTATCTCTTGCAAAATGAATTGTTTTTCACCCTAATATACATTATTCATATCAGCACACAAATATGCTCCATTTTCTCTCATTATTTATCTACCTCCCCACTTATGAAATATCCTTCTTTAACTCGTAACTCAGTCTAGCAACTGATCTGTATCTCCCACAAGCTTCTTACAAGACTTGTATTTGTTCTTTATACTTCTACCTAAATGCCTTTCTCATTTGAAATAAATCAGAGAAACACCAAAAAATGGTTCTTACTAAAGCCACGAATTATGATGTTGACAAATCCACTCATCTAGCCTCATCTTATTCACCCTCTAAGCAATGTTGAATGCACATATTAAGGTTTGCCTTCTCAAAATATTTTGTTTTATTGCCTTTCTTTACACAGTATTTTCTGATTTTCACCTACCTTACCATCCATTTATACATATATTTTTTTTCAAGATTGTTCCTCCAATTTATTTGGGATATTACTTGGGAATTGTGAAGGGTTGTGGACAAGGTTGTCTTCTCTTGTCCATCCAAAATGTCTCCACTGATTATTTATCCTAGCCTTTGTCCTTATAGTCAACATTTCAGTGCTGAACACTTCTTCTACCTTATATCTCCAGATCTGGTTTCAGTACTATATCTTGAATAATTTCCAGAATTAACATGTTAAAATGAAAAGTCTTACTTAATTACCTTTGTTCATTTAGCAAAAGGGTGTGAGTCTCCTCCATTCTCATATCAATAGAAGATATGACCAGTTTGTTTATTAGTCCAATTCTAGCTTAATTTTTAAAATTATTTTCTGGAAGCCTAATATCCATATCTCAATCTAAAAATCTTAACTCTACCTCAAAAGCACTAAATCAATGCAGGTTTTCTTTTTTTTTTAATTCACTAGAAAAAATATAGCCACTAGTACCAACATAGTCAAAATCACCATGCAGTCATCCATCCAGCATGGGACTGGCAATCAACAACACTATCCACATTCCTCTTTCATGATCACCTCCCAATATGTAAGCTGAAATTATTGTTTTTCATGCAACTCAGTTACATAAAGACAATCTGCTAAAAGGGCTTTAGTCCACAAATAAAATATCAATAAATACTGAAATATAGAAAAAGTATAAACCATTTAATAACAATACCAAAACAAGAAATTAAAAATAAAATAAGTAAACAAAAATGCCTTACTGATTAAATAAAAAAAAATAATAAAACAAAACTCAACTCTTGGGTGAGAGAGAAAAATACTAAATGACACAAATAATGTGTTTTAAGACAGAAGAAAGTAAATTGAAAAATAATATATAAGAACAAATAATATACTTTAAAGCATTAATCAACATAAAATTCATAACCCTTAAATACATATTTAAAAATATAAAGATAGGGGTGCCTGGGTGGCTCAGTGGGTTAAGCTGCTGTCTTCAGTTTGGAGCATGATCTCAGGGTCCTGGGATCGAGCCCCCCATCAGGCTCTCTGCTCGGATAGAATCCTGCTTCCTCCTCTCTCTCTGCCTGCCTCTCTGCCTACTCATGATCTCCATCTGTCAAATAAATAAATAAAATCTTAAATAAATAAATAATAAAAATCTAAAGGTAAGGGAAAAATTGATCAAGCATATCGTGTGACAATGATTTTCAACTTTGTGGAAACCAGGTGAATTTAATAACCTACAAAAAGATAACTTACCAATGTACTTTCCAAAACAAAGAAACTGATTGTTATTACTGAATCAGAGATTTTGTAATGAGCTAATACACCTAATGAATACCTGTGGATAAGAAATATTTCATAAATACATTATATGAAATGTTTAGAGAATATATATATAATATCTAAGTAATTTCAGAGCTTAGGGAAAGAATACTACCATAACTCCTGTAAGCTACCCATCACTGACAGTAAACCTGAAAAAGAAAGCAGTAAAATAAAAATTAGAGGCCAGTAACACTTAGAAAAATATCACTTATAAGTATATAAAAAGTAGTGCGTTTGGAAGTAAGAAAAGTAGTTCATATACAAATATAAATAAGCAAGCCGATGCAGAAATATTCTGAAAAGAAGAATATTACGGAGAAAAGTGAGTAGAACGTCAGGGTATTTGTAAGATATGACAAAAAACGCAGTATCGTGGGGCACCTGGGTGGCTCAGTCTTTGAGTGTCTGTCTTTGGCTCAGGTCATAATCCCAGGGTCATCGGATCAAGCCTAGCATCAGGCTCCCTGCTCAGTGGGATGCCTGCTTCTCCCTCTCTCACTCCCTCTACTTCTGTTCCTTCTCTCATTGTCTCTCTCTGTGTCAAATAAATAAATAAAATCTTTAAAAAAAAACACACACAAACCTCGACATCATAACAAGGATAAAACAAACAGATTAAGACTAAAAACAAAGACAAGGACTAGAATTAATAGAAAAGACGATTTATTATAGTGTAAAAGTAACAGTTCACCTCAGTGGAGAGAGAGATGAAGTTGGATTCATCAACTCCTAGCAAACTAGAAAGAAAACAGCAAAAATTAAATAATTAATAGCTTTTAAAAAGTCAAATGTTATAAATAATGGTCAAATACTGGTAGAATTATTTCTGAAGGTGAAATTGAACCAAGGAGTCCTCTTTCAATCTTTTCTATTTAACAATGTAGTAAGACATGAAAACAATTCTCCCCTCATGGTCCAGTAGCTGTTTGTCCCTCTTTTGCTCGGCTTCCTTATTCTCTGTCATTTGGTCTTCTATATCACTAATTCTTTCTTCTGCCTCATTGATCCTAGCAGTGAGAGCCTCCATTTTTGATTGCACCTCATTAATAGCTTTTTTGATTTCAACTTGGTTAGACTTTAGTTCTTTAATTTCTCCAGAAAGGGCTTTAATATCTCCAGAGAGGGTTTCTCTAATATCTTCCATGCCTTTTTCGAGCCCGGCTAGAATGTTCAGAATCGTCATTCTGAACTCTTGATCTGACATAGTACCAATGTCTGTGTTGATTAGGTCCCTAGCCTTCGGTACTGTCTCTTGTTCTTTTGTTTGTGGTGATTTTTTCCGCCTTGTCATTTTGTCCAGATAAGAGGATATGAAGGAGCAAATAAACTACTAATAGGGTGGCAAAGACCCCGGAAAAATGCGCTGTAACCAAATCAGAAGAGACCCCAAATTGTGGGGGGGGGGAAGGGGATAAAAAACAGGTTCTGAAAAAAAAGAAAAAAAAAAAAAAAAGAAAAAAATTTAAAAAATAAAACAAATAAAAAAATATAAAAAAGAAAGAAAAAATATATATATTTAGATGAACTAGTCAAAAAACGTTAAAAAAGAAAAGGGTAAAAGTTTTTAAAAAAATTTAGCAGAAGAAGAAAAAAGAAAAAAGAAAAAAAATTGAAAAAAGAAAAAAGAAAAAAAAATTGAAAAAAGAAAAAAAAAATTGAAGTAGCCGCAAGACTAAAGAATCATGGGGAGAAAGCCATGAGTTCCGTGCTTTGCTTTCTCCTCCTCTGGAATTGCTCTGCTGTCTTAGGAATTGAATCTGCTTTCTCCTTGATAGATGAACTTCGTCCTGGCTGGATATTTTGTTGATCTTCTGGGGGAGGGGCCTGTTGTAGTGACTCTCAAGTGTCTTTGCCCGGCTAAAATTAACAAGTCAGGAAATGACAGATGCTGGAGAGGATGTGGAGAAAGGGGAACCCTCCTCCACTGTTGGTGGGAATGCAAGCTGGTCCAACCACTCTGGAAAACAGCATGGAGGTTCCTCAAAATGTTGAAAATAGAACTACCCTATGACCCAGCAATTGCACTACTGGGTATTTACCCTAAAGATACAAACATAGTGATCCGAAGGGGCACGTGTACCCGAATGTTTATAGCAGCAATGTCTACAATAGCCAGACTATGGAAAGAACCTAGATGTCCATCAACAGATGAATGGATCAAGAAGATGTGGTATATATACACAATGGAATACTATGCAGCCATCAAAAGAAATGAAATCTTGCCATTTGCGATGACGTGGATGGAACTAGAGCGTATCATGCTTAGTGAAATAAGTCAATCGGAGAAAGACAACTATCATATGATCTCCCTGATATGAGGACATGGAGAAGCAACATGGGGGGGTAGGGGGATAGGAGAAGAATAAATGAAAGAAGATGGGATTGGGAGGGAGACAAACCATAAATGACTCTTAATCTCACAAAACAAACTGGGGGTTGCTGGGGGGAGGTGGGATTGGGAGAGGGGGAGCGGGCTATGGACATTGGGGAGGGGAGGCGAACCATAAGAGACTATGGACTCTGAAAAACAACCTGAGGGTTTTGAAGGGTCAGGGGTGGGAGGTTGGGGGAACAGGTGGTGGGTGATGGGGAGGGCACGTTTTGCATGGAGCACTGGGTGTTGTGCAAAAAGAATGAATACTGTTACGCTGAAAAAATTAATAAAAAGGGAAAAAAAAAAGACATGAAAACAATTAAATGTATAAAAAACAAACAAAGAAAAACAAAGAAATAAATGTGATTCTCTTATTAGAGAATTGTGTACTTCAAAATCTAGAAGAATGGTTTAAAAATCAATACTTTTAATAAGTAAATTTAACAATAATGTGTGAAATTTACAGTTAAACCTTATCTTTTGTTCATATAAGTTCAATGTATTTTAATTCTCTATATTAGCAACAAATACTTAGAAAATAAAATTTAAAATAGATGAATTATATATTATACATAAGAATAATTCTAAATAAAGATTTACAAACCTACCCAATACTATATTACTGAGAACATTTCATTAAAACATTAAATAAAAATAGTAGGCTACATAAAATTCATGAATAGAATGCCAGGCTAATTTAAAAATTGCATTACCAATTATCAATAATTACTAAAATGTATCAAGAATTAAGAATACATATTGGTGCAAAGATAGCCAAGTCAGTCCATGTAACAAAATAAAGAATACTGAGTACAGGAAAAGGTTTAACTGTATTGGACACGGTGTATAACAAAGTTGATACTCTAATGCTGTGGAAGAGAGGATGGTATTTTAAATAAATGGTGCTAGGTCAATAAATACATGTATATGTATGTATGGGGGAGGGAGCAAAGAGAAGAGAGGAAAGAATGAGAGCTGAAGGAAGGACGGGAAGAGAAAAGGAAAAGAAAGGGCAGGGAAGAGAAAGGAAGGGGAAGGCAGGAAAGGGTAATATAAAACCTTCACTATACACCATTTGAAAATATTATTCCATTGGATTGTAGATTTAAAGGTAAAAGGCAAAACAATAAATTTCTAAACACAGGAAATTAAAAATTCATTCATTATCTATACTTAATGAGAACAAATAAATATTTCTTAATCAAAAAGCCAATGCTACTAACCTCATAGGACAGTAACAATAATAAATTCAAGGTCTAACATTCTTCACAAAATTCTAAAAAATTCTTAAGACAAATAAGACATGTCAGTGTAGGGGTATTGGATACTTAGAGCAACAACAAAAAGCATATTAAATCTATGTAAAGACATGTCATAAAAAATTAGAAAAATGAGTGTTTGAACAGGTACTTGATAGGTGAGGATATCCAAATGATCAATGAACATATAAAAGATAATTAATCCCATTATTCTTTGAGAGATTTGACATATAAAATCACTGACATTATCCTAAATGGCTTAAAGACTGATAATCTTAACGTTTCTGAGAACATGGGGAAAATATTTGGCAATATCTACTATAGGTAATGTATACCAAAGCTATGCCCTAACATGCTACTCTGATGAATGTTGAAGAGAAATTTATGAACATCAAAATGTACAAACACGTACAAATGAACACAAAATCTACCACACGACACACTAATAGATTATTCATATTAACTAACAACTTGAAAATAATCCAAATGCCTGTTGAAAGTAGAATGGTAAATATACTGTAATGTATGAACATGAAGGAATAATATACATAACAGGAATAATATACATAACAGATTATCTGTTATGTATATATACATGTATATATATATACATATGTATATGTATACTGAAATAGCCTAAAGTAAAATAAGTACAATACATTTTTTATTTATATCAAGCACTAATTAAGGATATTTGGTTTACAGTGTTAAAAGTCACGATGTTTACCTCTGAGGAGGAGCAGTGTCAATGAGTAGAAAGTCATAAGTAAACCCTTCTGGAACACTAGCGATATTATATAGCTTGCATGGCAGATGGAAACATGAGTGGGTAAACGATGTGAAAAATTTATAAAATTGTGCTCTTAAATTTGTGTATTATTTTTTCTTGTATAGATTTTTCCTTTTTAATGGAATACTTTTATTTTTGTAATTTTTATTGAAATAATTAACATGAAGCATTATATTAGTTTCAGATGTACAAAATAATGATTTGATATTTGTATATATTGCTAATGATCACCATAATAAATTCAGTTAACATCCAATATCATACATAGTGACAAATTTTATTTCTTGTAATGAGGACTTAAAATCTACTCGCTTAGAAACTTTCAAATATGCAATACAGTATTATTAACTTCAGTCACTTCAGTCATTATTAACTTCAGTCTATGAATTATTTATAACTGAAAGTTATAAAGTTTCATCCCTCACCCATTTCACTAACCTCTACTGCCCCCACTTCTGGCAGCAACTACTCTGTTCTCTGTATCTATGAGCTTGTCTTTTGTTGTTGTTTTTTATTTCAACAAACAAATGAGATCATATGGTATTTGTTTTTCTTTATCTTACTTATTTTACTTAACATCACACCCTCAAGTTCTATCCATATAATTGCAAATGGCAAGATTTTTTTTTCATGGTTGAATAGAATTCCTGTGTGTGTTTGTGTGTGTATCTCACACCTTCTTTATCCATGAATCCATTGATGGGCACTTAGGTTGTTTTCATAACCTTATGTTTTTATTTTTTATTTATGTTTCTAAGATGTATTTACTTATTGGGGCACCTGGGTGGTTCAGTGGGTTAAACCTCTGCCTTTGGCTCAGGTCATGATCTCAGGGTCCTGGGGTTGAGCCCAGCATCGAGCTCTCTGATCAGCAGGGAGCCTGCTTTCCCCTCTCTCTCTGCCTTCCTCTCTGCCTACTTGTGATCTCTGTCTGTCAAATAAATAAATAAATATCTTTTTAAAAAAAAAGATTTTTTTACTTTTTGAGAGAAAGAAAGAGGGAGCATGGGCAGGAGGGACAGAGGGAAAGGGAGAGAGAATCTCAAGCAGACTCCACTGAGCATGGAGCCTGACAAAATGCTCTATCTCACTACTCAAGATCACAACATGAGCCAAAACCAAAAATCAGATGCTTAAAGAACCTTGCCACCCAGGAGCCCCATAACATATTTTTAAAATAAAGTTCATTTTAAAAAATTGAATATATCTTTAAAATTATATACTAAACTAGTTTAGGAAAGGCTATGTATATATGTGAAATATCATTATGAATGGACCTTATAAATATGATATAATACTCAGGAGTCATAAGCAAAAGAAACTGCAAATGGTTAAATACAGAGGGAGTAACTGGATAAATGAAATAAAGGTATGGAAAGGACATATACTCTCCACTATATTCACTTTGATCTTTTTTGAAATATGTATCATGACTTTTAATTGAAGACTACTATAATTACAGCTAACAAAAATTTAAAATATTTATTACTTTAGGATTCCCAAGAAAATCGTCTAAGTTCTACAAAATAAGGCAACAAAGTAAAAAACCTTGAATGTCACTAGAATAATAATACACATCATGTCTTTGTTTTAAAATGATTATTTGCAAAATGTATTCGAACATGTAAGGTGTATCTATTAACATCTCATAAAAATATCACCCAGAGAATATACATTTTCACATTTTGGTAATACTAATTAAACTTAATAATTTTAGTTGAAATAATCTATCAATACTAAAGAATATGGAAAAAATTTTTGCAGGAAGAATAGCAATAAGATGAAAAAAATGACAGAGACAGAGGCAAATAAAAACATAGTTTCATTCACTAAAAAGATACTTTGTTAGTTTAATGTTTTTCTGTTTGCACTTGGAGTGAATGCCCTTTTTGTCATACTGATCATTTACAGTTGTCAACATTATTTATGATGGGTAAAGCATAACATTACCATATAACAACACAAGAGCATATCAGTTTCACAATAACTGGTTGTGGAACCACCCAGTGGTGTGATAAAGAGGTAAGAATGTAAATAAAGGCAATAGTCTTTTTATTGTTGCCATTTAAGAGTTTTTTCATTTCTTTTAAATATACATTTAATTTTTAATAGATCATGCCATAAATTAAGACATTTTATTGATATAGAGTTCATGAAATATTATTAACACTTCTGTAGAATCAGCTAACCATCACTACAATCATGTTTCAGAACAGTTCTCCTACCTTAAAAACATCTCCCTCGTTTTATCCCTTTGCAATCACATCCAACCCAAGACACACACACATACAGTTAACCCATGTCAAGCACTCATAGGTTCTCTGACACTGTAATTGTGTCTTTTTGAAAATGGACTATAAATGGATCACACAGCAGTGATTATCATTATGCCAATGAAGGAATCTTTTCAAATGGCAGGTAATTGCTTTATTTATTTTTTTTAAAGATTTTATTTATTTATTTGACAGAGAGAGATCACAAGTAGATAGAGAGGCAGGCAGAGAGAGAGAGAGAGAGAGGGAAGCAGGCTCCCTGCTGAGCAGAGAGCTGATATGGGACTCGATCGTAGGACCCCGAGATCATGACCTGAGCCGAAGGCAGCGGCTTAACCCACTGAGCCACCCAGGCGCCCCGAATGGCAGGTAATTGTTTTAAACTGTATTTTTCATCAGCATAATACATCTAAGATACATTGGATGTTTCAAAACTTGGCTATTTTATTATTATTTGTATGAATACAAATGCTCTAAACACTCATGCACAAGTTTTTGTGTGAACATGGTTTTTATTTCTAAATATTGCTTTTTCACATGGTGAGTTTATGTGCAATTATATAGGAAACTTCCAAACTGTTTTCCAAAGTGGCTATATCATTTTGCACAGTCGTCAAGAATTTATGGAAATGCAAGTTGCTGGACAAACTTGTTAGTACTTGATATTCTCAGTATTTTGTTTTTAACCACTTTAAAAAAAAGGGTGTGGGACTATCTCACTGGGATTTTAATTTACACTTCCCTAATACCTAACTATATTGAACATCTTTCCATATGCTTATTTGCCATATTTATATTCTCTATGGTAAAATGTCAATTCAGATATTTTGCCCATTTTTTTAGATCACTTGTTTTCTTATTATCTTATTTATAGTTACTTATGTACATAAATACATACATGTACTTATATAATATATATGTATACTTTATACATTTTTATGTTTGTTGGTACATGATTTACTTTGTTTGAACTGTCTTTCAAGGAAGCAAAAATATTAAAGTAATGAATTCAGTTTATCTTTTATATTTCTTCTTTTATGAAGAATGTGTTTTCTAAGAACCTTTGACTAAGTCCAGGTCACTAAGATAGCCTTCTAGGTGTTTGGTATGTTCATGTATTGCATTGGTATCTTGCATTCTAATCATAGTTACTATTTTTGGCATAAAGTATGAGGATTAGGTCGAGTTTTTATGTTTGTACATTTTTGTCTGTTTTTGTACATGAATGCCCTATTATTTCAGCAACAGTTGTTTAAAGTTGTTTAAACAGTTGTTAAAAAGACAATTATTTCCCACTGAAAATACTTTGCAATATTGTTGACAATCAATTGGCCTTGATTGCTTTGGTCTGTTTCTGGTTTCTCTATCCTGCTTCATTGATCTATTCACTTATACCGTTATCAATGTTGCATTGTCTTGATTACTATGGCACCATAACAAATTTTAATATTGTATAGAGTGAATCTTCTTATTTTATACTTCTTTATTAAAATTGTTTTAGCTATTTTAGTCTCTGTTCTCCTTATGCAATTTAGAACTGTGTATACATTTAGAAAGCTAGATTCAGATCTGGAATAAATATATCTGCACATGATTTATTAGATTGGTACTTAAGCATTTCTGAGTTAATGTAATTTTTTTAAATTTTATTTCCCAATCATCAGTTACCACTATAAAGAAATATGATTGGACTTTTCATGTTGACAATGTATCCTGCTAGTTTGCAAAACTCATTTTTTGGTTTTAAATGGTGTTTGTTTTTTCACTTGTTTTGTAGATACCTTGGAATTTTCTATGTAGGCAAATACACAATCTGTGAATAAGGTAACTTTTTTTTCTTTCCTATATTATTTTCTATTTTTACAGCATTGATTATTTTGCTCTTCTACATATTGTTTCCTTCCTTCTGCTAGCTTCAGGTTTATTTTTCTCTGCTTTTTCTCTTTTCCGAAGGTAGAAGCTTCAATTGCTGAATTGAACACTTTATTCTTTTGCTAAGGTAAATATTTACTGCCATAAATTTACCACTACCACTGTTCTAGCTAAATTCCTCAGATTTTGATATATTGTATTTTCATTTAGATTAAAATATCTTTCTAATTTCCAATGAAACATTCCCTTTGACTCATGAGTTATACAGAACTGTGTGTCATCTAATATTGAAATATCTGGAGATTTTTCTGTGAGCTTTCCATTATTTATAATTTAATTCTTTTAATATTTGAGAACATATTTTGCATGATTTCAAAATATTTAGAATTTTTTTGACCCATGATATGATATCTCCTAGTGAACATTTCATGTATACTTGAAAATAATGTGTATTCTTTCATTGTTGGTGGGTATATTAAAAATGGCAGTTAGATCCAGTTGGTTGATGACATTGTTCAGTTCTACATCTTTGCTAATTTTCTGTTTACTAGATACCTTGATTACTGAAAGAAGAGTGTAGAAATCTCTTGTGTATTTGTCTATTTCCATTTTCAGTTATTAGGGGATTACTTCTTCAATTCTAATCTTCTCAAATTTCTCACATAGTCCAGTACAATCATTTATCTTTGTTTTCTAGTGTGTAGTCCTTGACACGTGCTCATCATTTACTTGAAATTTATTGAATTTTTATAGTTTTTTGACAAAAGAGTGGCCACAACCTTACACTAAATATAATCTAGAATATTTGTTTTCTAAATTCATTTAAATAATTTGAATAAATACATGATTTGAAAGGAGAACATATAATAAATTGTAATCAATATTTTGTGAATTTATAAAATGTCATACTTTTTCAAAATATTGCTTTGTGCTATTTCACAGACCCCCATGGACTTGATATGTATTTTAGCATTAAGAAGCTCATAGCCCTAAATGAAGCCACATGAAGACAAAATATAATGTATCTTATAGGAAAAAAATCAATCTGTTTGTCATAGGACATATGGAAAATAATTCTTTCCATTTGGAAATAAAATAAAATAAAATAAAATGTTTGTGTTTCTACAGAGCTATAAAGAACTATGTTAAAAAATATAGAAGTGTTCAAAGTCAAATCCCCAGGGATATATTTTTGCTAAACAACAGTGATTTTCCAGACAAACATTACTAAAATTTATTTTAGCTATAATTGTAACAAATAAATTAATGTTCTCATATACCAGTGAGTTTTATTTCATTATTTTCTTAATTTTAAAGAATTATCAATTATTTCAAGTTCAAGAGATTTAATGGATAAATGTATAGATATAACTAAACTAATGTGATTTTATTATGAAGCATGAGATATACAAATATGTATATTCCCTTTGAATTTTTATATGATTATTTATCTAAATAAATATAAGAAATTTGCTTTACTTCTTAGGGTAAAACATTTTGATCTGGAAAAATAATATTTTATTTATTTTTATGAAATGGTAGAATTGCTATCAGGTATAGAGTAGTGATATATATTTAAGAAAAAACAAAAATAAAATTATAAATATGAATATAATTAATATTAGATGATAGTCAATTGAAAAAATTTAAGTGGTTTTTATTGCATAAAATCAGCAGTATTAGATTGCTATTAAAATGTAGATATAGGGGATCCTGGGTGGCTTGGTGGGTTATGTGGCTGCTTTTGGCTCAGGTAATGATCCCAGGGTCATGGGATAGAGCCCCAAGTCGGGCTCCCTGATCAGTGGGAAGCTGGCTTCTCCCTCTGACTTCCACTCCCTTTGCTTGTGCTCTCTCACTCTCTCTGTCAAATAAATAAATAAAATCTTTAAAAAATACGTAGGTATCAAAAATTTGTTCAATATGTTATATTACCAGTTACATTCTCAGTTGTTAGTTGCAACATAAAACGTTTTCCAAAAAAGTAATATTCCTTTGTATGCCTGAAGATTAGTAACAACATTTACTGAAACATAATTAATGAGAGATAATATCCAAAACCAACACAGATTTTTTATATAATATATAAAGAACATTTTATATTGAAATAAGGATTATTTTTCTAATAGCTATACTATAATATTTTGCATCAACATTTAATTTCTGAAATCATCATTCACAAATTATTATTAGGAACCTTGCTTCTCTTCCAAGAAAAAGAGAGTATGATTATATCCATTGGCGTACAGTTTTGTTACATGTAATAAATGGCATTGGAGAAATACAAAAGAGCTCTGGACCTGTTTGCCTTCTAATATGATAATAAATATAAGGAGCTTTACATTTTTTCATGTCCTATATTTAATATTTATGGGACTCTTTTTTTAAGGAAGATACTTCTAAAGCTAAAAATAAACATACTTATATACATGCACAATATAATATAATGTGCCATTTTGCAAAGTTAAGCTTATGCAAATTCTTAGTTTCTCATATTGCTTTTTAAACCTAATTTTGATGTTATTTTTAAGACATTCTAGGATTTCCATCTGTTAAAGCTGTATTTTCTTTATAATTTTAGATTCTCCTATCAGAGTGGCATAGAAGGACTTCTAGTTAGCTGAAGACAATGGGGTTCAAATCTTCCAATACTTCCTCCTCCCAAAATATAGAATAAATATAAAAAATACCTAGGTGGAAATCAGAATTTCAGTAAACCTAAGACAGAGAATGCCTAAACTTCAGAATGAGCTCTTATTAAAAAGCAAACTTCTGGGGCACCTGGGTGGCTCAGTGGGTTAAAGCCTCTGCCTTCCTGGGATCGAGCCCCACATCGGGCTCTCTGCTCAGCAGAGAGCCTGCTTCCCTCCTCTCTCTGCCTGCCTCTCTGCTTACTTGTGATCTCTGTCTGTGAAATAAATAAATAAAATCTTAAAAAAAAAAAAAAAAGGAAACTTCTAATCCCAGGAAACACTCACTCAGGTACCCAACCTGCCACAGTTTCATGGAAGCAGACATAGGATGATAAAAATTGTGAGATATCACAACAAGCTAAAGACTGATTTCAAACCACTATCAGTAAGAACAAGTCTACCCTAAAGCTGGAACACACTTAAAAAAAAAAAAAAGCCTTGCAGATTAGAAAAATAGAATACAGTTTTTCTGATAACTCTGATCTCACATTCATAGACAAATATACTGAGGCAGAAATGAACTGCACTTTTTTCCTGAAATTTTTATTAAGCGATTACTATGTGTCAGATAGATCTAAGGAGTAAAAGAAAACAAAAGATGAAATAAAGTATGAAAAAGAAATGTTTCCTTCTATGGGAAAAAATTAAATATAATGACAAGCAGATAATATACAGTTAATGAAGAAATTCATATAGTATGCCATGGGTATTCCTGATATAAACTGGCTAAGCAGTAAGTGATTCATCTTATTCTCTACTCTGAAGCAGAAGAAGGATGTAATTTATATTATTTAGCTCTCATTTTAAAATGGGTATAAATGAATTTTTATCTTACAGTTAATCTTCCTTAAACACAATTATTCAAATTTTCTAATTAATATTTCTGTGATTAGAAATATTTTGTCAGTGTACACTTTTTATGTACTGTTGACAATTTTAATTTGTTTTTAGTCATGGATAATTTAATAGCTATCTCCTGCTGACATCATTAATGAAATAGATCATGCTGCTTAAATCCTCCTTTAATTCAAGAAATTGAAACAGTCACCTGAAAAACAGAAGTTTTCAATAGAAAAATGAATTATTAATTCCCAGAAGATTCATGTCAAAGAATATAGCAGGCATGTGGGACATAAAATTAAAATATCTATTTAGCTATCTGGAAGTAATAAACTAACAAGAACTAATTGCTAAAATTTGCACATTTTTACATATATTGATACTGGTTGCATTGCAGAAGCAACTTCTAAAGTCGAGACATTCCAAGAATTAGTACAAGTGAAACAGTTTGTGAACATAAGTAAGGTTATGTCCCATTTTATATTAGGTAAAAAAACTACCTAAAAGGTTTTCTTTGACTTTTAAAGTAGACAACACAACATTCTTTTGTTCCCCTGGTACCTTGAACTTTCCTAACAGTGATAATAATAAATGGAACAAAAAACACATTAAAACTTTCTCTAGTCCTTACTACCTAAATTAACTTGAATTTCACAAATTGATTAAAAAAGTTGAAGAAAAATACACAAAAGCCCTATGGGCCAGCTTTGTGGTGGTAGCAGGTGTTGGGGAAATCGTGCTATACTGGGAAGGAACAGTTTAAAATATTTTGTCTCATTTCTGTCCCTGTTTTGGAGGGTTAGGTATAATCTTCATCAGTGTCTCAATTACTCCTCCATGTTAAAAGTTATCCTAAACATAAAGTTAGTAGGAATAAAAAGTGAATTAAGTAGCCGCATAATATGTTAGAACACAGACTCTTAGAAGTCAATCTTTCTTTCCCTTTGAACATTTCTATAATAATTTAAGTTAAATTAAGGAATGTTTCATGGAGATCCTAATTGTTGTATAAACTTGGAAATTCCTTTCACAAAAACATTACCTCATTGCTATATTAATTTCAGTTTCATATTTCCTTTCTTCTGTATTGTACAAATAAAATCTAAATGTTCGTATTGGTTCAGTTATATTTGCCAGGACTCTTATTTAGAGGGGAAGATCTTTAGGTCACAGTACTATCATCGAATTTTAGGAATAGAGAAGGAAGTCACAGGAGAAATCACATTTTTATTGTTAAATCTCACATGAGTAACTGTTTACTTGTTTTCAAACACTTCAAGAGAGGCTAATTAAGTTAGAATGCAGAAAGTCAGTTTGTCTGAATCATTGCACACTGAGTGGAAGGGAGTATCTTTCTGAGTATGAAAAAGAACATAAAAAATGGGAAAGATTAGTGTTCCTTTACCTAAGGTATGTATATAATAAGCGAGGCCCCTATGTCTCAGCAAACATAAAGTAAAATAATTGTCTCCTCACTTGAAATATTTATCTCTGGATATACTTATTGTACTTTAGAAGTATTATATACTCTTCTGTCTTTATACATTTTTTACTGTGATTTAACATTTTTAACAGTTCCATGACTCAGAAGATATTATTCCATTCTACTGTTGTGAAAAACCAAGCAAGGAAAGACATGCTGTTTGGTCAATTTCTTACATAAAGCCAAGATTCTACCGACAAAATATGCCTCCAGAGCCAGTACTCGATACTACTTAACTAGATCATTGATCATTTTCGGTGATTCTTTTTTATATATAAAGAAATAATAGGGGCCCCTGTGTGGCTCAGTTGGTTAAGAGTCCGGTTCTTGATCTGGGCTTAGGTCTTGATCTCAGGGAAGTGAGTTCAAGCTACACTTTTATAAGGATAAAATATATATATTTATATATATATATTTATATATTTATATATATATGGCATACTATATATATACTATATATATACTATATATAAAAGGAATCAATAAATAATATAGCATTTATAAAGTTAAAATACAGTATGTTTAATAATCTGCAATGGATTATGATAGCTATTTATATTCTATTTACAGACTGCTGTAAGACTGTATGTATACATTATACAATAATTATAAATTGTGTATTTGGAATCTTTGCTAGCTTAGTTGGATCATTTTTCAGTGAGCTTTCCTCTGGACCAACCAGCATTTTACATACTATGAAAGTAAGAGGTAGGCATATTAATAACAAAAATATTATTGATTATATAGATATAATTAAAGTTTTAAAGTAGCACTGTATTGTCAGACAGGACTTCCATTAATTTTCAACACCTATTAGAGCAACAGAGAATCTGAATAAATTATAAACTACCATTACACATTTTATATTGCTTTTTTTTTTTTTAAGCTGTTTCAAGTTTGGTTTTCTTTTCTTTTTTTTTTTTAATACAAAATTTAGGTCAAGTTTTATTAACTTCCCCTTCAAAATCTTTTTTTTCTTTTTTTTTAAATTTATTTATTTATTTTCAGCGTAACAGTACTCATTGTTTTTGCACCACACCCAGTGCTCCATGCAATACGTGCCCTCTCTATTACCCACCACCTGGTTCCCCAACCTCCCATCCCCCGCCCCTTCAAAACACTCAGGTTGTTTTTCAGAGTCCATAGTTTCTCATGGTTCATCTCCCCTTCCAATTTCCTACAACTCCCTTCTCCTCTCCAACTCCCCATGTCCTCCATGTTCTTTGTTATGCTCCACAAATAAGTGAAACATATGATACTTGACTCTCTCTGCTTGACTTATTCACTCAGCATAATCACTTCCAGTCCCGTCCATGTTGCTACAAAAGTTGGGTATTCATCCTTTCTGATGGAGGCATAATACTCCATCGTGTATATGGACCACATCTTCCTTATCCATTCGTCCGTTGAAGGACATCTTGGTTCTTTCCACAGTTTGGTGACCGTGGCCATTGCTGCTATAAACATTAGGGGTACAGATGGCTCTTCTTTTCACTACATCTGTGTCTTTGGGGTAAATACCCAACAGTGCAATTTCAGGGTCATAGGGACGCTCTATTTTTAATTTCTTGAGGAATCTCCACACTGTTCTCCAAAGTGGCTGCACCAACTTGCATTCCCACCAACAGTGTAAGAGGGTTCTCCTTTCTCCACAACCTCTCCAACACATGTTGTTTCCTGTCTTGCTAATTTTGGCCATTCTAACTGGTGAAAGGTGATATCTCAATGTGGTTTTAATTTGAATCTCCCTGATGGCTAGTGATGATGAGCATTTTTTCATGTGTCTGATAGCCATTTGTATGTCTTCATTGGAGAAGTGTCTGTTCATATCTTCTGCCCTTTATATTGCTTTTTGATTCTATCTTTACATTTATAAAAAAAAAAAGTGTGATACAATTTATACAAAGTGCTAAATATTAAGCTTTAAACAAATACAAAATTCACAAAATGTTGACTGTTGCTTTTAATATGACATGACTGCCACCGTATACATGCTGGGGTCATCATTCTTTTTTTTTTTTTTTTTTTAACTGTGTTATGTTAGTCACCACATACAGTACATCATTCGTTTTTGATGTAGTGTTTCATGATTCATTACTCGTGTTTAACACCTAGGGCTCCATGCAATCCCTGCCCTCCTTAATACCCACCACCAGGCTCACCTGTCCCCCCAACCCCTCTTCTAAAACTCTCTGTTTCTTTCCCTGAGTCCATAGTCTCTCCATGGGATGATTATTCTATACTGTTATTCTCAATACTGGAAATATTTTGCTAGTTTGTCTTTGTCAATAAGCAAAATACCTTTTTATTTTGTATGGGCCAATCAGGAGAGTCTGAGCCATAATAAAAAATGTTTTGTTAGCTGCCTCCTCTAAATCAACACTCACCTAGTCTTCAACTGAACTTCTTCCTGAGAGGTATGTGAGATGAGGTCATTGAGAAAATGTGCAGCATACTCAACTGAGGATCATAGGCCATTGGGGGGGGGGGGGAATAGAAATAATTGTATCCTATAATTTAAAGAAAATGCTTGAATTTTATATAAACTTTCACCAATTAAAATATAACATTATAACTTTTCAGTGCCATTAACAACTTGGTATTTAATATTCCTATAATTTAATTAACCAGTCTCCCACTTTCAAATGAGGGATAGAATAGAAGGGATAGAGGGATAGAAATACATTTAAGGCTTTTGATATATATTGCCAAAGGAACAATGACAGTGTGTAAAAAAATTGTAAGGAAATTAAAAATATTTTTATAACATTCTCACTCAAAAATTAGCATTTTAACTATCATTAAATTAATAGGAATAATACTTTCTCATGATATTGGGCAGTGGGTGGCCAACTGAAGCTCCAAGTCAGCCACAGGATCACAAGGGTAAACAACCTGTGCAGTTAAACCATTCTGTCCCCATGTGGCCATTCCGTTTTTGACTTTCAGTACAATATTCAATAAGTTTATGAGATATTCAGAACTTTATTATGAAATAAGCTTTGTGCTAGATGATTTTGCCCAACTGTAAGCTGATATAAGTGTTCTGAGCTCATTAGGTAGGGTTAGCTAAACTATGATGTTCTGTAGGTTTGGTGTATTATATGCATTTCAACTAATGACAGGTTTATCAGGACACAACTCCATTGTAAGTCAAGAAAGATTTGTATACATAGAGTAAATGCATAAAGGAATATATACCAAGACTTTGACATAGTTTGGTTTAGGGGATAGGTGTACATGAAATTATTTTTGAAAGATCATTTTAGCTTAAATGATATGAAATATATTGTTTTAATTTGGAAGAAAAATAGGTATTAAAACTTTAATTTTTAGAATGTTTACATATTACCTCTGCAGATTCTGTCACTTATGTTAAAAAGTCCCTCTTTACCTCAATAGTGTATGATGTTTTTAACTATGATTTCTGGTAATATATGTTTCAAATTTTGTCACATAATTTTTATTTCTTAATTATATTTAAGATTTTATATATAACTAAATTTACATTGCCATGATTAAGAAATTTTACTATAACTTTCCCAGATTATGTGTACTGTTATCTGAGAAAGAAATAAGATGGCCATAGGGGTAAAGTCTGTGTGTATCCTAAATAATGTATATGTTGCTTATATTCATATATATTATATACATACATACACCATTTTATTTAATTAAACACATAGGCCTTGTAAAGTTGTTCAAATAGATTAACGATTCCTGAGCAATATTATATAATATATTCATGTAAAATAAAACCACAAGAGGATTTCAGTTGGGAGACAGTGGAAGGAGGAGGAAAAAAATGTTCCCTTTGAATAGAAAACAGATGATTTGTTATTGTGTGTCTTTTTCTTATGTAAGGACTCATACTAAGGCAGTATGAATGTGGTGTTTCAAACTGGTGTAGATTGTTATAAGCATTCTAGTATACCAATCCCACCTTTTGTTTCTGCTCCTTAACAGAGTAGACAAAGAAATTCTTACAAAAAATTATAATTGATAAAATATTGCTGTCTACACTATCCAACAAATTCCTGATAATTAAATAAAAAATGAGGGCACCTGGCTCAATTGGTTATGTGTCTGCCTTAGGCTCAGGTCATGATCCCAAGTCCCAGGATCTAGTCCACATCTGGCTGTCTGCTTCTCCCTCTGACCCTCCTCCCTCTCATGCTTCTTCTTCCATGTGCACTGTCTCTCTCTCTCTCTCTCTCTCTCAAATTAATAAAATCTTTAAAAATATTCATAAAAGAATATAAAGTGAGCAATAAATGTGAATTAGCTGTTCATAGAGTTCCACACTATGAAGCTAATCAATAAAGAGATCATAACCTTATAAGTTTGTATGGAAAAAAACTTTTAAAAGATACAGACTTTGGCCCTTTGATATTCAAAAAAGTAAAAAAAAAGTTGAATAATGCCAAATATCAGTGAAAATTTGGGATAACTGCTTCAGGAGAGCATATAATATATAATTCTATAAATACATAGTCTATAGCATGCATTTATCCATTGAGACCCAAGAATCAATTATCCTGTTATTCATCCTTAGGAGAACCAAAGGCACCCATTTGCAAGAAGACCCTTTTTTATTTTTTTAAATATTTTATTTATTTATTATTTGAAAAAGAGAACAGCTGAGGGGAGAGGCAGAGCAAGAGGGAGAAACAGTCTTCTTGCTGAATAGAGAACCCTAGGGGGGCTATCCTAGGACCTGGAGATCAGGCACTCTCACAAGGAGCCATTTATAAGGATATGCAATGCAGTAGTATTTGTTATTGTACAGAGTAGGAACTGACCTAGATATCTGCATTAGAGAACTGGGAATAATATGAGGATCTATACATCTATTGCATTCTAGGAAGCAGACCCACATATATTAACCTACACAGATAAAAAATGTGAAAAATATAAGAAAATATTTTAGTGAAAAATAAAAGAAAAATAATTGATTATTCTCTCCTTAAAATAGATGTATCACATTGTGTTCATTTTAATACATCTTTCTGTCATTTATACTAAAAACTGCCTTTCATTGCAAAAATAAATCATATAAATACAAAATGAGATATAAGTTAAAATATAATTGTTAGTAAAATTATCTTTATATGTAAATATTGTGGAACATATCCTCATAGTCAAGACATCTCCTAGACATGTGATAAAAATTAAGAGTATTATGATGATAATACTTCAAATTAAATATCATAAATATGCATCTAATTAAAATTTAAAATAGCAAAATTATACATGAATAATTTACAATCAACTGATTAGCTCCAAAAAAACCTAGATGTTCATATAAATATTTGTTCTTACTCAAAGAGGTCCCAATGGTTTTAAATGTCTAATTACTAGCTTTTCACATTCATAACAGTTTCAAATCAGATTTTATTTTGTGAGAAAAATCTAAGAAAATAACAATAAAAATACTCTACTCCTGATACAGTGAATATGGGAAGGACAATGTACAATTTTTTATTGCATTTTTTTTTCAATGTATCTTCTTAAAATCAACTATTTAAGAAAATAAATTTTGAAGTCAACAACTTTAGAACAAAAAGGCATATGAATGAAATATATAATTTTATGCTGAACTTCTTTAAAAAATAAATCCAGATACATTTCTGGAATAAAAAATAAGATAACATGAATTTATAAGTATTTGTTACAAAATATAAGGTTTTTTTCACATAGACTTATAATATGAATTACAATTTTTGAGATAAATCTAGACAAAGTGTATTTTTCACTCTATAAAGCTGTAGCTATTTGTGGAAAGCTAGAATATAAATCCTGTTAATTTGTCATAGGTGGCATTTCTTATATTTTATAAAAAAATTACACTAAAACTATCTACCAAAAAATACATATCTGAAAATATTTAAATATCTTAGCATATAAAATATTATTGTTGAAAACACTTTAGTTTGAATAATATGCTCATTCAGCCTATTCGACACTGATTGCAGAAGACTACCAAGTAGAAGGATGATTCAATACTGAGGAATAAATATAAATGTTAGGTTAAAATTTTTTAAAAGACACATAATATTTACAGTGTTTAGACCAATAATCTCACTTTTAGGAATTCATTTTAAGGAAATAATCTAAAAAAAAAAATTTTTTTTAAAGAAAAATAAAAACTATGTAATGTGAGGCACTTGAGTTGCTCAGTTGGCTAACCATCGGACTCCAGCTCAGTTCATGATTTCAGGGTCTTGGAATCTAGCCCAGGGTCAGCTCTGTGTTCAACACGGAGCCTGCTTGGGATTCTCTCTCTCCCTCTCCCTCTGCATCGCCCCCTGCCCTCTCTCTCTAAAACAAAACAAAAGAACTATGCAGTGTGATGGCTAATATTATGTATGTCAACCCGATTGAGCTAAGAGATGCCCAGAAAGCTAATAAAACATACCTGGGTGTGTCTGTGAGGGTATTTCTGGAAAAGATTAACTTGCCAATGATTTAAAAAGGTATTTTATGTACATTTAATTAAAACTAAAATCATTGAAAAGTTTATGAATAAATTATCTCATGCCACTGCCTGGTAATGAACATTGTGAGATTACTTTCTTTAAAAATATACATCAGATGTCTTTTGTTACAATTACATATCTGAACTATCTCGTTATATCCCTTATTTCAATTAAGAAATTTTGGATAAATCCTGTATCTTTGAAAAGGGGATTTTTTTCAAAGCACAGTTATAGCATATATAGTATTTACGAATAAAGTATCCATTAAGGTATTCTCAAGTGGGCAAAAAAGTTATTAAAAAATAAAATTTGAAAAAAGTGGACATTATGACAGAAACTTGTAAGAAAATCAGGTACAATTTTTTTATAGTTTCAAGTTTTTATTTAAATTCCAGTTAGTTAACAGGCAGTGTAATATAAATTTCAGGAGTAGAATTTAGTGATTCATCACTTACATACACCACCCAATACTCATCACAAGTGCCCTCCTTAATGCCCAGCATCCATTTAACCCATCCCCCACCGACCTCCCCTCCAGCATCTCTCTGTTCTCTATAGTTAAAATTCTGTTTCCTGATTTACCTCTATCTTCTTTTCTCCCCTATGTTCTTCTGTTTTGCCAAGAAACAGACTCTTAACTATAAAGATCAAACTTGGTTTTGTTACTGAAGGGGAGGTGGGTGGGGGATGGGTTAAATGGGTGGTGAGCATTAAGGAGGGCACTTGTGATGTGCACTGGGTTTTGTATGTAGTGAAGAACCACAAAATTCCCCACGTAAAACTAATATTACACTGTTAACTAATGGGAGTTTAAATAAAAACTTGTAAAAAAAAGAGTGTTCTTGGTTTTTGTCTTTTTTTAAAAAGGTCTCTTTTCTAAAACACCTTAATATCTTTCATCTTTTACCTGCTTATTTTAACAGTTTATATTGGGGACTTTTATTTAATGAGAGGCAAATCTGACCAGGTAATGAAAAAATACAATATAATGAACACTCTGTACTATGGTGTACAAGATTTTATAATTACCCATTGCTTGTAACCACCCATAATCATTAACATACAGTACCTCAAATACGTCATGTTATTATATTGCTCCACGACTTAACTTTCTTTAGCTGGAAAATCCTCTTCATCTTTCAAAAATTCTCCTTTTATGAAGTTTTACTGCTTATCCACACACCAATAGAAGTGAAAACTTATTACTTTAGCGTCCCGTATACCCTATGAATAGCTTTTCAAACACTGTGTTGCGTTATTTGTTTATGTATGTTTCACAAACTGAATGAAAAGGACTTTGGAGACTCAGTACCTCCCTCTCCATTTTTGGTTCTTCTTCCTCACTATCTGATTCACATTGATAATCATCATAATAACTAACATTATTGAGTGCTATGGGTATGAGATAATGTATCTTGATGTGTTAATACTGGGTATGGGTATGATGGATTTAATTCTTCAGATTTATTGAACTTCTGTATTTACAGTGCTTTGTTTGATTCTTATGAAATACAAAGCCCATAAAAAGTGAGAGCCAAAGTGAGAGTCTTTCAAAAGAAAGACAGTAATATAGACAGACTTGACCAACAAACATAAGTCATGCTATATAGATGCAAATAAATTACTACAAGGGTACAATAATCATGAGACTAATTTTGCCTCTGAAGATTTGTGAGTGTTAATGAATGAAATATATTTGATCTGAATCTTGAAGTGCACACAGAATTTTACGAAATGATGTGAATACTCCCTCTGCATCCCAACTTGGAGGAGCAAATAAGTAAGAGTTGTCGAAGTCTTTTTTAAATAGTCTTATCTAAAGTCTTATCTAAAATAAGACTAGTCAAAATTTTAAAATGACAAGAAATCCAATGTGCAAGAGGTGTGGGTGTTTATGGAAGATTAAAAATTAATATAAAGTTAGAAGAGTTAATTGAAGAAAAGAGATTTTTATTGGAATCCACAGGAAAGAATTGAGAACAGCATAAATGTCATTTACATGTTGGTAAATATAAGACTGTTTATGTATATGAATACGTATATATACCTAATACATATAGTCTATACATATATAACCAAATATTCAAATACACAAGTAATTATATCAAATGAAAGTTTAAAAAAATCTATTCAAAAAGCAAATGTTGTCAGACTGGATAAATATGAAAACATGATCTCATGATATATTGTCTACCCTTTCTACCTGTGATATACTTTAAACCTAATACCCAGCTTGAAAGTAAAAGAATAGGAAACTATATAGGATGGAAAGAGTAACTGAAAGAGAGTTAGAATGGCTAAACTGATATCAAATAAAATTGATCTTAGTAAAATGAATATTTCTCTTTTTTTAAATTTTTTATAGAGAGACAGTGCACACGTGCATAAGGACCTGAGGGGGTGGGGCAGAGGGAGAAGGAGAGGGAGAGAGACTTCCAAGCAGGCTTCACACCCAGCGAGGAGCATGCAGAGCTTCATTTCACAGCCCTGAGATCATGACCTGAGCTGAAATCAAGAGTCAGTTGTGAGCCACCCAGGTGCCCCAAAATGAATATGTCTAGAGGAAAAGTCATTTCATAAGGATTAAAGAGTCCATTCATCAAGAAGATGGACCAGAAATGAACTATATACAAACAACATTGTGTACATAAGTCTGATTTTAATTTTTTGGTTTTTTGGGTTTTTTTTTTTTAGATTTTATTTAGTTATTGAGATATAGAGAAAAAGAAAGAGCACAAGTAGGGGCGAGAGGCAGAGGGAGAAGGAGAAGCAGACTCCTGGTCAAGCAGGGAGCCCAACATGGAGCTCAGTCCTAGGACCCTGACATCGTGACCTAAGCTGGAGGGAGAGAGCTGACTGAGCCACCCAGATGCCCCCATTTAATTATTTTAACAAGCTTACAAATATGCTTTATTATATTCTTTATCTATTGCAGAAAGATTAAAATAACATTTTGCATACCATATATCAGTTAGTATTATAATACTATTTTTATATCTTTTCAATAAATGACCTCTTACATACTATGTGATTTTTTAACATCTTTATTGAAATGGATATAATACTATAAAATTAAGTTATTTAAAATATACAATTCAATATTTTCTTAGTGTATTCATAGAGTTGTATAATCATCACCAAAACCTAATTTTAGAATATTTTGATTATTCCTATTGTGCCCATTAGCAGTCACTCTTATATCCTCTCTCCAGCCATAGGCAAAGACAAAGCTACTTTATTTCCCTATTCTGGAAATTTCATGTAGATGCAATTATACACTATACCATCTTTTGACTGAGTTCCTGAACCCTGCATCCAGGATACAGTGTATGTAAGAACTTCATTCATTTTTATTGCTGACTAACATGCCATCATATGGTATACCACATTTTGTTTATCCATTCACCCACTGATGGACATTTGGATTATTTTCACTTTTATGCTGTATGAATAATTGGCATATAAGTATTTGTGTACAAGACATTTTGTGGACATCTGCTTTCCTTTATCTTAAATATACACTTGAGAGTAGAACTGCTCCATCCTAGGTTTAAAATTTTTAAGAACTGTCAGATGGCTTTCCATTTTAGTTGCATAGGTTTATATCCTGTGGGAGGCCGCAATAAGGCTTGAGACGAGGACCAAACCAGGCCCTGATTTGTGTCTCCTTTAAAGTCCAAATAGCCTAACAAAAGGCTTAGGACGGAAAAGTCGAGTAGCACTGAAAAAAGGTCTGTGCTATGTGCTGTGCGCTCGCCAACGTGACTTCCCACATGTTTACTAGTTAGATGAGAGCAATTTGGTTGGGGTCATAAACACTTAACTGGTTCTTGCTGTTCCAGCACAGCTCATAAATCACTCTCTGGTTTGCTGTTACTTCTTGTATCAATACGGGACAATTGTACTAACATCAGCCATTGCCTGCAGGTGTAACTCTTTTGTTTCTCACTAGTTTTCACAAGAAAGCAGAGTGTCTGCAATTAGACCTTGAGAAGTAGGTACTGGGGAAGTCCGGAGGTTTTTTGTGCATGTAGCAAATTCTTTTTTTTTTTTTTTTTTTAATTTATTTACCTGACAGAGATCTCAAGTAGGCAGAGAGGCAGGCAGAGAGAGAGGAGGAAGCAGGCTCCCCGAGGAGCAGAGAGCCCAATGTGGGGCTTGATTCCAGGACCCTGGGATCATGACCTGAGCCGAAGGCAGAGGATTTAACCCACTGAGCCACCCAGGCGCCCCGTAGCAAATTCTTCTGTAACCAGCTGAAAATAGTTACTGTTGGCGATATAATGCCTCACTGCCCTGAATAAAGTCGGCACTGCTGGACATCCTCCTCAGTGATCCTTCTGCCCCCATCTCTTTGTCTCTGAACTTCTTCTTTTCACCATCCACTTACCCTCACGTTCCTGGTTGATTTGTCGCACTGGCTGCAACATATCCACTGGTAAAGTATGAATGTCTCAAATTTTGTCACCAACACTCGTTATATTCTGTCTTTTGATTTTAACCATTTTAGTGCATGTGAAGTAGCATTTGCATTGTTTTGATTTGCATTTCATTGAAGACTAATGGCAATGAATATTATTTCATGTTCTTTCTGGTCATTTGTATTTCTTTTTTGGAGAAACATTGATTCAAATCAATTGCCCATTTTTTTTTATTGGTCTTTTTATTATTGAGTTATAAGAGTTCTTTATATGTTCTGTATCCAAGTCCCTTACAAGATACATGGTTTGGGGAAAAAAAAAATTCCCATTTTCACTTTTTCGATAGTAGCATTTCTTTCATTTTGATGGTAGCCCTTAAGTCACAAAATATTTTAAATTGGATGTAATCTAATTTATCCATTTTTTTTCTTTGATTGCTGGTCTATTTGATATTATATCTGTACTGTTGCAATAGCATCCAGTACTTGTGGGTTGCAGTTTGTGGTCTGCAGCAGGATTTCGTATTTAATTCAACTGGTAAAATCTACAAGGTACAGATTTCAACATTAGTTGCAATTGTGTCTTCACCAGGCTAATTCCTTGGTATTATTTTGGATGGAATTCTATCAACAAGCACCTGAGCCTTTGTATTTACTGGTTTACTGGTATTTTGTTTAATTCACCAATAACATATGAGGTTATTTTCTGCTGAATTTATCTGAGTTTTTTTATGCTGACTGCACAGTAAAAGTAAATAAATAAATAAATAAATAAATTTTAAAAACCTTGCTACAACCACCAAGAGAACAAGTATTTGTGTCATTCATTAGATACCAGAGATGATAATTTGAAAGGATGTATAAAAATGAGAAGTCATTATGGTAGTGAATTATTTTTACTAGCCCTGAATTATCTTTTGACAAAAATATTCAAATTTCCTCTTAGGTAGAGAATTGCTTTTCACTCTATTGTGCATACCTCAAAAGAAGTTAATCAAGTTACACTTCTTTTCTTAAACAGTGGGAAGAACTATAATAATAATAATAATAATAATAATAAATAAAAGAGAAGATGAAAGGGTGTTCTCAGGAAAATGAGTTTGAAAATGTTTGGTGCTTATCCATTATGATGAATTTTCCTCCAATCTCTTATCTCTAGCTCCTGTCAGAATTTGAGCTTTGCCACAGATTTAGTGAATTGCCCACTATTTTCAACAAAAGGTTTTTTTTTTCTTATGAAGTAAAGCATTGTTTAAATCACTTGCAATGATCCTTTGTTTCCATTTTAGTTTAAAATGAGGCATAAAATAATTCTACAGAGATTAAAAAGAAAAAGAGTGCTACCCTAAACTCTATGATCGGGTCAGCTTCAGATGAACAAAGTCAGATTCCATAAAGGAAAGATTTCGCTCCCATTGTTCCAGTTCCATAAATGTTGATTTTTTAAAAAAATAAATAGTATAGAGAACAAACCAATGGCTGCCAGAGAGGAGGTGCACAGGCATATGGGATGAAATAGGTGATTGGAATTAAGAGTACATTTATCATGATGAGCACTGAGAAATGCTCATCTCTATATGGTACATCTGAAACTAATATAACACTTGGTATTTAGTCAAAAACTTTTTTTTAAAAAAGTAGATACTAGGGTCCCTGGGCAGCTCAGTGGGTTGAGCCTCTGCCTTCGGCTCGGGTCATGATCTCAGGGTCCTGGGATCGAGTCCCGCATCGGACTCTCTGCTCCGCAGGAAGCCTGCTTCCCCCTCTCTCTCTGCCTACTTATGATCTCTCTCTATCAAATAAATAAATAAAAATCTAAAAAAATATATTTTATTGAAAAAAAAAGTAGATACTAGACTGACTTTTTAAGTTATCAATTGCTTCTCTCCTAGTTTCCTCAAAGGCATTTTGTACTTGAAAGTATTTGTTGTACTGACATAATTAAGTCGGATACAAACCTGAAGGAAGATATAAACACAGAAAGGTTACAATAAATCCAACCCTTCTTTCTTTTTTACCATGCAGATGGCATCTACACAGTCAGCTCACATTTAGAAGGAAATCATAATATGTGATCTATGAACCTGCCTTGCAATGGCATGTTGCCCATAGCTATAACTCCTAATTGAGAAAATGGAGCATAAAATTACAAAGAAGCATAGAGAACCAATACTTAAAATCATAAGAAAACTTAATTAATTGAGAGAGCAATCAACAGAAGTAAAGAGTGTTATTTAGGAAATGATTATATGAACTATGATAGAGGTGAAGATGGGGAAAAGATAAAACACAGAATATCGTTAATTTCATTACTTTTTATGAAGTTAGGAAAATTAAATGCCATGACTTTAATAATGTTCAAATGAAATAATGACAGCTTGAATACATTGTAAAGCATTAGGTTTCAGAAAAGACTGTTCAGAGCCAGTTGTCTAATTATGTGCTTAGAATTTTTTGGTATAAAATGTGCATTTAAGGCATTTCCACAAATCTTCCTTCCATTCACTCAGCCCCATTACTAACATTCTGTCCTCACAAGAGTCCCCTGTTTTGCTTTCCATCATTTCAACCTAGGACTGTTTCTTCATTTTAAATGTCTCTTCCATTTAGAATCACTATTTTGTGAATTTCAAAGCTAATTATAAAGTACAGTAATGGAAATTATGCCCTTCTTTATAAAAAGCTCTTTTAAAAAGTAATGGAATTCTTCTATTCTTCAAATTTACTATTTTAATTGCATCTTGTTTTTTCTTTTCATTTCTTGTGAGACGAGTAGTGTAATATTTGTAACTGCTCTCATTTGCCTTTTCCTTTGTAATCCCAAGATCAGAAGATCGCCACAGGTTCTTGTATTATTCTAACATCTGTTTTTCAAGAAAGCAGGAATGATAAAGCTTAATTTGATTCTCAAAGATATCTCATTCTGTAATTGCTCACCATTATACTCATTTAATTTCCACAGAAATTCTGATAATAAAAAGAAGTCATCTAAAAATGGAAAATTTAGTAAAAGACAAATTATTTCCATTATGTCTATAAATAATACCATTGTATCCATTATAAATAAAATATGAAACTTTTGTATTTCTATAAACTGAGTGTATTTTAAACGTAATATTTATTCCCCTCTGTAGCGTGTAGAAGCTAATCAATACAAAGTTTTAAGTATGAGAAAAAATATGTAATTAACATCTTTTTAGCATCCATTATAGACGAGCACTCTTTTAAATATTTGGATGCCTTTTCTTATTTAATTCAAAAATCACCTCCATGAAATCAAATTATAATTTATCCCCACTTTACAGATGAAGGAACTAGTGCTGGTAGGTACTGCCCTGGGAACTGAAGATAGCATGGCAAAGAATGCAAATATGTTCTTGGGCTCCGCAGTTCATCTGTTCTAGTGGGGAAGACAGCCAACACCAACAAGTAGGGAAACAAAGAATTTCAAGATAAACAAAAAGGTTACAAAGGTACGAAATAACAGGCAGAGGTGGTGCTTCAAATAACAAGGTTGAGAAATCTTTTCTGAGGAGTTGACACTCATAATGAGACCTGGAGGAAAATAACACTTATGGGAAGAATTGTAATGAAATTATTTTAGTATAAAAGGAATACTAAATGCAAAAGATCCACATAAGGGAAACAATCCTAGCCAATAGAATAGGCAACTGACAGAAAGACAGTGTGGCTGGGAATTGGTGAGTGCATATAATTTAATACAGCTAAAATGATAACCAAGGATCATATCACTTGGGGGGCAAATCAGGGAGAACCTTGACACCCATATTGATGATGTGTGACTTATCTTAAACTCATTAGAGTTCACTGTGGATTGAAATCATGCATTTCTTTCCATGTTGAGCTATTTTCTTGTTCATGCATCCTTGTTTACACAGCATTTTCATTTCGTGTTTGTTCTTCTCTTCCATAATATTTTGAGTCATTTATGAACAGGGCCTCTTCTTCCTTTATTTATCCATAGACCTAGAATCACACTGATGAAGTTTTAAGGCACAATTAACTGTAAATGAATGATTTAAACTTCAGAGGTTTTAATAATGGCTCTTTACACTGACTAATGTACATGAATTACAATCAGAGATGCAGAAAATTTTAAGCCAGTTTCGCAATCTTGTACCAGTTACCACTCTCCAAAAATAGTTTTTAGAGTAAATTGAATCTCTAATTGTATATTTTATATAGCATATTCAGGGCTTTCTCATTAAAAGAGAGGCATAACATAACGGACACCCGATCTCTTTAACATCTTTTACAAAATATCAAACATGTATTTAAAAAGACTAACAAAGAGCTGAGATTTTATTTAATTGCTTTGCTCACATTGTTTACTATTATTTTCCTCAGCTATTAAAAATGTATGTCTAAAAATTGTTACATTAATATGAACCCTTTTGTCTTATTAACTCATACTAATGAAAATTCTTAAGAGACCCTTATCCTTAGTAGGACTTATTTAGTGTCTTGCTCAAAATCTATCATTTTGGAGTGCCTGGGTGGCTCAGTGGGTTAAAGCCTCTGCCTTTGGCTCAGGTCATGATCCCAGAGTCCTGGAATCGAGCCCCGCATCGGGCTTTCTGCTCAGCAGGGAGCCTGCTTCCCTTCCTCTCTCTCTCTCTGCCTGCTTCTGCCTACTTGTGATCTCTGTCTGCCAAATAAATAAAATCTTTTTAAAAAATTTATCATTTTGATCTCTTTTCAGTCCAGTTATTCATATTTATTCCCTAACATTTTTCTATTTATCTCAGAAGAAGAAACATTCCGCAAAACATCTGTCTGTTATTGTCATTTATGGTGAGTCTGATAGATATAAAATAAGGCACAGAGATAGGGCAAATGTGACAAGGTTTTTTTTTTTTTTTCTTGTGATTTTTATCATCACTTATTTCATAATCCCTGTTTATCACTGTGCTAGAACTAGAAAGTCACTGTGACCCTCAAAGAAAATCTCAGACAAACTTCTTTTCTAACCTTCAACGTCTTCATTTTTCATTTTGTAGTTTCTCCTTTTTAACTAATTTCAAAACAAATTGGCTTTATTAAATTCTTTATTCAGTACCTATTTTACTGGATTTTGCACTTCAAAATTGTAATTGTCACTTCAGATCAGATTCTCATCTAGTTTTACAAATGTTCCTCCACCAGAGAAGAGAAAGACAAGACTGATCCAGCTCTGACCTGACTTTGAAGTTAGTGGTTAGAAAGCCACGTTGAAAATAGTCTTACAGCAGTGAAGACACAACAGAAATTTCTCTCTCTCTCTCTTTTTCAAGATTTTATTAATTTATTTGAGAGAGAGAGAGTGAGTAAGAGAGAGCACAAGAGGGTAAAGGTCAGAAGGAGAAGCAGACTCCCTGTGGAGCTGGGAGCCTAATGCAGGACTTGATCTCGGGACGGTGGGATCATGACCTGAGCTGAAGGTAGTCACTTAACCAACTGAGCCGCCCAGGCACCCCAACCTTCTCTCTCTCTCTCTCTCTCTCTCTCTCTCCTTTTTTAATAGATTGCTTCACACTTACATTATGCAATTTTTTTATTATGTTATGTTATCACCATACAGTACATCATTAGTTTTTGGTGTAGTGTTCTAAGATTCATTGCTTACATATAACACCTAGTGTTCCATGCAATTTGTGCTATGCGATGTTTAATAGGCCTTTCAACTTTAAGGGAATGTGCCCCACTAGCTAAATTACATTTTTTCTATATTTGCAGTATTGTTTAATCAAATTTAAATGCAATTTGTTCAAGATGGTTTAGAAACCCAGAACTATTCTAATTCCTTGGCAAACTCATTTCGTTTACATGGATAGAGAGAGCAACTTTGTTCCTACCTCCTTTAGTCCCTGTGTGTTAAGTGTCTCAGTATTTATTGAATAAAGGGTACATTTTCAAGCATACATTTAAAACAACACTAAGATGTAAATTTTAATGTTTTTCTCTCTTATAACCATCTTTACTGCATGTGTTTTAAACATTTTTTCTGCATACATTACAGAAGAGCTTTCATATCCACTCCCTTAAATAACAGTTTGCAATGTAGAAAACAATTCATAGCATCTTTATTATGTGTGTTTTATTCTTAACTGAGATATAAGACACATTAGCCATGAGATAGTTATTAAATCTTGACCTGAGTTTGGTATATTTATCTTTTAAGCAGTATACATCAATGTGTCTGTGACAGACACCAAAGACTATGAGAAAGGCTTAGTACTATATGAAGAAACAAATTATAGGCCCTGGTAAATGCAACTTTTTCGGTTTGACACAGAAAGTTTAAGTTAATAAATCTAAAGAATTCATTCTCAACAATACATTCTACCTTCATTAAATGGCATGTTATATTTTAACATGTTTTGTCTTTATAAAAATGACAATATAATTAAGTTCAAAGTGGTATGTTATTATTGTCTTAATGTAACAGATACTTTTATTTAGCACATAAGTATGTCAGACACTTGTTATTTACTTTATTTCACTTAATCTTCAAAATTATCCTACCATGTAACAGTATGTTCATTTTACCAATTGTCATGAAAATAAATCATATAGTTTGCTTCTGTGGCTTATAATGCTTTCATCCATAATTTTGTCGTTTTAAACTCATAGTGACCTATTAAATAGCTTCATCACTTTCATTTTGCAGATTAAGAAACACCGAAGCTAAGTTACTTTGTTGGGACCCAAGAAAAATTTAAGATTCCTTATTAACATTTGCTTTAAGAATCCTAACAATTGCCACTTCTCATACTTTATACTCCTTCTGTATATGTCCAAAGATACTGGAACCAATTGTATTATACAGGTCATTTTCTTTTCTGTATTGAATAATAAATTGGGGTGTGCCAAAATAATTAAAAGTCTTTATTTTGAAGATTGGCAGTAAATTGAAAGATTCTTTATAATGTTGAGCTTATCCATTCTTCCATTGAACATTGATTACCATGAGAGCTGCTGATTTTAATGACATTTTACATAATAATTTCAACTTAAATGAGATTTTGAATATTTTAATAAGCTATGTAGAATTTTCAATAGAATCTATAATTGACATCTCAAAGTAAAACTTTTCCTTTCATTTCTTTATGCTTGAGCAAGTTTCTAAAGAACATTTATATGAAATGCATTTTAACATTTTAATTATTGATATTAATGTTTGACACCAAAAGTTGGTAAATTCAGTTTCCTAGAGTATTGCCTTCTTCAAAGAGATACTTAGAAGAATATATTGACCCAAATAAGTAGGTCAGCTTTTCATCAGAGCTTTTTAAATTCCTGTCTAATTTCTCCTATAAATGTATTATTTTGAATATTTTTAGGGTAAGAAAATATTTTTCCATCAAAGCAGAAGTTTATTCCCTGAGAGAGCCTAAGGCCATCATGAATTGTTATATTTATATAATAAGTAGCAATTATTACCCAATCAGGTTTAAAATATCAATTGATCATTATTAATCACATCAATTGTGTTTAAAAGTATTTACTCTCTCCAGTGCTTCCTAAAATTTGGGCTAATTTTTATATTTTACCCCTGAATTGTGATTATTATAAAACATATGTCGATTATAATGGAATAAATGATTTATAAAGCAATCATTCTCTCTCCTGCCCCACTGCTTGAATTATTCATATTTGATACAATATACTTAATTAAAATTATCAATATTTTACTTGCAAAATTGGGAGAGACAGTGTAAGGAAAATATTGACAGACTAAATGGCATGCATGCCTTGTAACACTTTAGGTGAAGTGAAATTTTAAGAAAGTGTAATATATCAAACAAATGTGGTCAGTTTCAAATCTTTTTTCCATAAGTAAATGTGAAAAGGGGACTTCAGAGAATAAGAATATCTATAAGCTGAAGAATCTTAGAATGTTCCCATTGTGATAATGAAGAAACAGTAGTGGATTCTCCAGACTAAACGAAGCACCTAAGACCATTTTCATGAAGGTCCTCTGATTGTTTCAGGGATTCCTGCTGAGACAAGATTCCTTGGTGCGCTCAATAGAAAACTATGCCTGGAACACAGAAGTAGTCTAGGTAATCAGGCATTAATGAGCGAGACCAATACCATCACATCCATTTCTTTATAAAGAACATTCAAAAACAGCAGAGATATGTCCATGAAAAGTCTTGCATTTCTAGGACAAAAGGTTGGAAGGAGGGAAAAAAGAGAATGGGAATAATGTTCTCTGTCGACAGAACTTAATTTTTTTCAACCTCATATGTCTTGGAAAGAGTGCTAGAAATCAAGAACAAGTGTTGTCACTGTTCTCCAGCATTAAATGCCTTTGCTGGGGAAATTTCTATAATAGTCTAGATCCTGCCAGTAAATCCTGTCTCATCAGTACCATTTCTTATTCTTACACATAATGCTCAGATCAAACCTTAATAGTAATTCCCAAATACCTCATTTGTCTTATATCCAGGCCTTTGCATTTGTTTTCCTCATCTGGTAGTGCCCTTCTTTCTTCACCTAGATAATGATTATGCACCCTTCATGTCTGAGTTTCTATGTCACTACTTATGGAAACAAATTTTAGTGATTCATAAATCCCAGGCCATTTTACCTAATCTACCTTTTCCCTGTGTTTATCCCTATTTTAGCATTGATGGCTCTTGGCTGTTAAATCTCATGTGACAGATTTCACAAACACTGTGGAACTAAAATGAAAGTTGAACTATGTCTGCCTTGCTGATGTTTTTCTAATGCTTAAATAATACCTAGTACATGGGAGGCAACCTAACCTAACCTAACCTAACCTAACCACTACTGCATATGACAATTTCTATGAAACACACTGAGTCTCAACACAGGACAATCAAGGAAACTTCCTTTTAACCCTCTTTGGTGCCTGGCCATTTGTAGAAAGGGCAAGTGACTGCAAACACATGAGTACATCTTTTAGTATTTGACCCCAAAACAATCTCAAGCTTTTCAAATACTTTAGAAATTATATAGTTTCACACTTCATCTAAGGAGAAGGAATAAAATAACATAAGAATTATATAACATATCAATAAATCAAATCACCAGTAACTGAAAGATCTAACATCCAAAAAAAAAAAAAAAAATCAGTCTCCTGAGTCCAAGTTTGGTGAATTTAACTTTTTCAGAAATTATTGACCTATTTATTTCATAACAAGAACATCCTTAATGCAAAACCCTCAATTTTTGCTCAGCTGGTTGGACTGCTAGCTCTGTAATCTAATTACAAGCCAATCCAGGCAGACTGGGTTCAAATATTGAATAGGAATAACCTTGTATTCATTTTAAAAACCTGCATAATCCAGGACACCTGGATAGCTCAGTCCATTGAGTATCTGGCCTTTGGTTTCTGCACAGTTCATGATCTCCTGGGTCATGTCATTGGGCTTCATGCTCAACTGGGAGTCTGCTTGAAGATTCTCTCCCTCTGCTGCCCCCCAACATATGTGCATGAGTGCTCACTCTTTCTTTATTTCTCAAATAAGTAAATAAAATTTTAAACAAAACAAAACTCTACATAATCCATTTTTCAATTGCAGTTTATCTAACACCCTTCTAATTAAGACTAGAATTAATGCCTCCCTTACCTATGAACATTATTCCCTTTGAATATGTTTTAGTTTGAGAAGAATAAAGAAGAATAAGTCACTAGAATGTCCACAAATTACCTTGATGATGAATACAGTCGCGTGCAGATAGCTACTGCAATCACTGTGTTTTATTGGCTGCTTTTCTTACTCTTAATACTGAATCTCTAGCCTCCTACTTAATCGCCACGCTAAAAATTTCCAGGGATGTCCTTTTCAGGATCACAAATATTCCCACTCATATTCCGAGTCATACTCAGAGTTTCAACCTCTCTCACTATGTATTTTAGCCCCCAGTGATATCTGCTACTGCTCTGTTGTCATGGGAATTTCTTATCATACCCCCATGCTCTATTTGAATCTACTTTTTCCCATGGAATGAATCACCATCGTGCAGATGCAGTGCCCTCCCACTAGGGATGCAAGTGTGGATAGATAGACTCAATTCTAGTCTCTACAGTCTGTAAAATGAAATAAACAAAAATATAACGAAAATGCCATCCAGTGAACTATATTGAGCCTGGACTCCAGAACCACATCCTCTGGGTCCAGATCCTAAATCTAGAATTTTGTTATTTCTGTGATCAAGGGCAATTTAATTTAGCTGTCTGTGCATCACTTTTCTCACTGGTAGAGTGGAGATTAAATTCTATTTCCCTCATATCTATGTTACCAGATTTAACCAGATAAAATTTCAAAAGTTCTTAGAATAATACTTGGAATATAATACTTCATAAATATATGTTGATTTTTTAAAATCAGCTTTAAATAACCATCCTTGAAATTGTCATCCCATAAGATAGCAAAATAATGTTCTACAAAATATCTATACTCACATTATGACACAATAATTCTGCACTAAACCTCTTGGGAGCACTAGATTAACGATGTTGAGTATCTTTTTTTGTTTAGTGATTTATTATAGGTTTTAAGTTTTTATTTAAATTCCAGTTAGTTAACATAGTGTAATATTAGTTTCAGGTGTACAATATAATGATTCAACACTTCCATACATCACTCAGTGCTTACCACAACAAGTACACTCCTTACTCCCTATCAATTTTTAACCCACTGCACCCCCACCTTCCCTCTGGTAACCATCAGTTTGTTCTCTATATTTAAGAGTTTGTTTCTTGGTTTGCTTCTTTTTTTCTAACTAAGATTTTATTTATTTATTTGTTTATTTGACAGAGAGAGAGAGATCACAAGTAGGCAGAGAGGCAGGCAGAGAGAGAGGAGGAAGCAGACTCCCCGCTGAGCAGAGAGCCCTATGCAGGGCTCTATCCAAGGACCCTGAGATCATGACCTGAGCTGAAGGCAGAGGCTCAACCCACTGAGTCACCCAGTCACCCCGGTTTGCTTCTTTCTTTTTTCTCCCTTTGATTGTTTGTTTTGTTTCTTAAATTCCACATATGAATGAAATCATATGGTATTTTAATGGTAGCAAGTGAATTTTATAAATTTTCAAGAGGGGATAGAATATGTATTGTTTACCAGTTTGTCTGTGAAATCCTCTTTTTCACAATGATTTCATTAATAGCTCTCACAATTTTTCCCCCATATATCATAGATTGGGAGATTTTGCTTTAAAAATACTGTGCTAATAAGGAATGTTTCTATATTTTGTACTATTATATTCAAGATTTATAAATTATCATTAAGCAATTTTTGCTACTTAATTACAGTGTCTTTTACACTGCGCAGAACTTATAAATAATGCACTTGCAGTGCATAAAAAGATAGTGAAGTTTAGCAATGACATTTATTATCCTCAACATAAAAAATTATTGAACTATACTTCTATATTCTCAAAGCCACAAATATTCAGTTGCCCAGATTTACAGAATATGGCACTGGGAATTAATTATAGTCTAAAGCAAATGAGAAAGTATGCAACACCAAGTCAATTCTACTCTTTATACCATATTTAAAAATAAAAATTGGCTATCATTTTAAAAATGGCTAAAAAATTGGCTATTGTTTAAAACATTTAAAAATGTTTTAAAAGTGATTGGCTAATATGTAATCATTTCATAATCATTATAGGTCTAAAATGATAAATTATACCAGATTTGTGTATAAAGAGGGCAAGTTATAATTTTTTCTTGACTTTGCTTAGGCAGATCAGAAACATGCATTTATATTGACAGTTTTAATCAATAAGAACTAGAATGTTGAAATTTCTACTTCTGTTCATTTATCATCAACGAATGTCCTACATTATAATTATAAACCATATAATAAAATAAAATTATTTCAGTATTAAAGCATTTTATAAATATCGACTTCACTGTAATTTTATACTTTTGTTTGTCATTACTGCATTTAAAAAAATTTATCTAACAAATTAATATATGTGACATTGTACCTTATATTTCTTTATTACACTTAAAACAAATAATAAATATAAATAATACATAAATATGTATATTTGTATACATTTGTCTCTGTGCTTGACATTAAAGCTCATAGAACACTTTGTAATATCTATATTGGATTTTACAAAATCCCTACAAACGTACTCATGGCATTATTGTTAGTGGAAAGATGAGAGTCATTTAGGTAAATAAGATTCAAGCTCAAATATTTGATATTTTGTATAGAACTTTCAACCAAATGAAAGTCTTCATTGCAACTTATACATGAAAAAAAATCAAGTATGAATTATACATACTCAAATATATCACACAGATTGATAATCTGTAAGAATGTTGATTGTTAATCTGGTTATTAATTATCTTTAATAATTCATTTTAGTGGAAAGTAGTTTTCATACTAAAATTCAGTAACTCAATAAGAATTGCCCATCACATTAGGTACATTGAGATAATTTTGTTAACTTGGGTTTGTCACTATTTATTGGTATAATAATTTGATGGAAAAATAGCATTTAATTATGCATTTTTACAGGTACACTGTTTAATCTATTACCGGCCAATAATTTTGTTATAGAAACCAACTATTCAAACATTATAAACTGTAAGAAATATAATTATAAATTTGACTTTGAGATAACATTCGATTTCATATTTTTATTTGTGGATTTCATATTTTTAGTTGGAACTGAGCTCATCTTTTGTTCACTCTATGGATAAATTTTTCCATGCTTTTTTTGTCCTTTGGAGTTTTTTTCTTTTGTTTGTTTGTTTTTAGTGAACATGCTCCACTTCATGCTCTGCCCTTCTGGTTGAAAGGCGATATCCAAGAGGTTGATTTTTCTACCATTGGTAAATATGATATCTATTTTGAGCCTTGTGCCATTTGGACACACAACCCTGTATCTATCTTCATGATTCTATCAACTTTTATTTCTTTGATTACATTTTCCTGATTTTCCTTTCTTATCTCTAAAGCACTTTTATATTCATTCTACTTTGCTGACATTACAGCTTTTATCCATTATGAAAATATTGCTATAATGAGAAGCTCATCTCCAGGACTTCTCTCTCTCTCTTTTTAAATTTTACTTTACATGAACTTCCTAAGCAAAAAATACCCTCTTGTATGGATTTACTGCCACATAGTGGCTCATAATGCACATGTCCAGCACAAAGGTCTTTCCAACCATATACCTCACAATTCACACTCTTTACACATTAAATTAATATTTTGCTCATTACTTGTCCATTCTAGGGTCTCTTCTCTCATCAAATGATGTACAAATTAACATTTAAAGTAAAAACCCATTTTGATGCCATCCTGTTCTTCATCTTTCACCTTCTAATCAGTCATCAAGTTCACTTAGCTCTCAGAATCTCTCTAACCCCTCTTTTGCTTCCTTCCCTATTGTCTTTAGCAGTCTTACTCCTCTTCAATTAATTATTTTCCAAGTAGATTAATTTATATATATATACATTTTATTTATTTATTTATTTATTTATTTGACAGGTAGAGATCACAAGTAGGCAGAGCAGCAGGCAGAGAGAGAGGAGGAAGCAGGCTCTATGCCGAGCAGAAAGCCCGATGCGGGGCTCCATCCCAGGACCCTGAGATCATGACCGGAGCCGAAGGCAGAGACTTTAACCCACTGAGCCACCCATGAACCCTTGAATTTATATTTTTATTTTTTTATAAAAGTTTGGGTTGAATTGCAGTTCTCCTTTAAGTTACCTAATGATTTCTTTTTACATGTGGAATAAGTGTCAAATTATTTACCATGGCATGCACAAAAACTCATCAATAATTCTATCATTTTTCATATTTTAGATTCTTTGGGTATCTTCCAATACATTATTCTGTCTTACCTCTAGGTTTTAACATTTATACAGAACTCTAAACATTTTACTTTACACCTCTCTTGACCTGCATTACTCTTCCATTTACTGTGCTGTCAGATGAAGTATGCTGCTTCTAAAAGTGCAGTAGGAAAAGTAAAGATAGAAAAACTGGCCTAACAGAGTTTGAAACCCATAAATTAATAAGGTTATGTTCTTTACAAATGTTTGAAAGTTTCTTCACGAGGTATGTAGCCTAGGAGAGAAAAGATTGAAAGCAAACAGTGCTTGCATTGGCTTAGTATATGTAAAATTTTCAGGTTAGATATTCAATAAAAGCTACACCAAACACTAAAGCAATAGCTTCAAATACCATTTTCTTTAGAAAGGAATGCTATGTCATGTTGTCATTTTTTAAATCAATATATCTTAATAGCTTAAGAAATACATTTTCTTGTCATTTACTGTTAATCTAAAGTATACCTTAAATACTGTCTACTGTCAAGTAAGTGGCTTTCAGTGGAACTAATTAACTAGCAAAGATTATATAAAATAAAATAATAAGAGTGATTATCAGATGGCTTTTTTGTTGTTGTTATTGTCATTACACAGTACCTTTAAAAAGGTGTAATAATAAGATTTTTAATAGTAATTAAATGAAATTGTTTTTCTAAATTTTGTATTATAATTTCAGTTGTTATACTTGCTTCTTACTAACTTTTTTTTAACATTAAACAAGGGGTTCAACTATCTGAGTATTAAATTAGAATGTAAAAGTACAGTCATCTTTACCTTTCAAGAGTATTTTATCTCTCAAGCAAGTGGGTGGATAAGAGGTGTGATTCATATCATTTTGCCCCTGTTGTATTCTGGTCAGAGTTTATGGTTTAATTTCAACATAAAGAAATCTCTCCTTCCCATTTTTAGTGAAATAAAATGATAGAACTGTAGGTCATTAATTCAATTGTTCATTATCTCTGCCTAGATTTCCATATCATTGCTTAATGACATTTTAAATTGTGGATACATAGTCATTTGGCTTATCAGAGATTCAACATCTCTGTGAGACTGCTGACTCTGAAATGTTTGTCTTTAGATTCAAGTCTATATCCTGTTGTGTTGTGTTTTTTTTTTTTTTCATCTCAATTTGGATGCCTAAAAAAAGCAACGTTTTTCTCAAATCAACTTCTTGCTTATGGCTTTCTTTTGAAAAAATTGCCTCAATAATCTTTTGGATCCTCGGGTTTAGAAGTGCAAAGACTGTTTGAATTACTTTGGTTCTATTTGACTCACACCCTATAGATAGTCAAGTCTGTATTAGATGCTGACATTAGAAATCTTTAAGAAGCAAAAGACAAAATACAGGTACCTTACTAAAAATAAATGTAAGCAATAATGGAAACAGTATCTCATCTCTAACTGTCCTATAGATCCTACCTTAAAAATTCCTATTCAATTTTATTCTTCATCAATACAATCAACACCCTTTTATTACTTGTGTGTGTTAGTCATTAATTCTTCTCATTGTCTGCTTGATTCTTCTTTTCTTGAACATTTAATTTTACTTTTTCCCACAAGAACTAGAATTAGTCATGTAACTTTCTTTTACCTAATAAACTATGAACTGAAGTAAATGTTGATACTTTTGGGCAGATCCTTGGGTGCTGCTCATTTCATTCTCTATTCCTGCCTCTGTAATCATGGTAACATGTTTTGAGATGCAGCCTGTCAGCCTGAATTTCTGATTGACTATGATAAACAGAGAGTTGTGGCTGATCTGTAATAGAAATGTGGTATGAAGAAATAATTGCAGTTGTTTTAGTCCATTAAGATTAGTGTGTTCATTGTTTCTGTCACATAATCATATCTTCCCTGATTTACTGTTTCCATACCAACCTCCATTCTGCACTAACACAACTTTTTCTACACACTTAATAATTTAGCCATCTTTCTAAAGCTCAGCTCCTAACATGACTTCAAAATATTATGTATTTCCTTACTACCTGATAAGTTAACTACAAACTCTTTGGATCTAAAATTGAGATTATTTTTTATTCTTATCATTGTCACTTTGGCAGAAGTTGTGAAATATTTGGATACAAGAGATAAAACCAGAAAAGGAACAAATCACAACTTGGCAAGTTTTAATTCCATGACATTTGTTGAAAATAGGGAGAAAACTTACCAGCATGGCAGATAAGACTAAGTCAACAGAAGCATTCTCACCAAAAAAAAAAAAAAAAAAAAAAAAAAATTACTATAAGGAAAATATCATTTTCCTAGTCTGTTTGGGCTACTAAAAAAAATGCTATAGATTGGATAGCATGTAAACAAAATAAATTATTTCTCAAAGTTCCTGATGTGGGAAGTCCAAGATCAAAGCACTGGTAACTTCAGTGTCTGATGAAAGCCCACTTTACAGGTCCCAGATAGCCCTTCTAACTCTGTGCCTTCACATGGTAGAAAGGAGAAGAGTGCTCTCTGGAGTCTCTTTATAAAGACATCGATCTTGAGGGTTCATGAGGTTTCAGCTTTCATAACTTAATCACCTCCCAAAGACACCACCTCCAAATACATCAGATTGGGGCCTAGGGTTTTAACACATGCATTTGAGGGACCACAACCTTTCATTCTGTGGCCATGTTATTCAACTAAAGCTATTCAATCAGATATAAAGAGACAAATAGGAAGCTAACTGAGACAGTGAAGTCAAGGGGACTAGTATTAATTTATTTCTGATTATGTAGTGAATGTCTGGGTGTAGAATGGATAATTGAGGAAAGTGGGACTCAGGACAGTACTAGCATCTCAGAAGATTGGAAAGGCGGGTAAATTAAGCAAGATAGGAATAATTTTGTAGAAAGCTAGTATTGGAGTGAATGAGCAAAAGAAACTACATCATTAAATTGCAGATCCACCTCTGTTCTTTTGCTTTTGCTATTACCTTCTTCTCAGATTCCTAATGTTTCTTAAAATTGTTAAGAAATTTTCATTTCCGTTTTCTTTCTCCCTATTGTAAATGTTTTGCGACTTATACATAGGGATTTATTTACTCTGTCATCAGTTCTTTCACATTCTGTTTATAGTTCTCACAGTATTTTTACACCTCCAGTCTTATAACACTTATATTTGTTACATTTCCTTTATGAACTTTCTATTTCTTGAAAGTAAGAATACCATATGCTAATCTTTTATTTAGTCAAACCCAGTAACTTGCTTATTGCTAACTTTTAATAAATATCTATAAATTGATATTATTGATTGAAGTGATAATTTAAATTGTAATTAAAAGTGATGTTCCATGATTTTTTCCTTTTGTGTCTGGGATCTTTCATTCTTTTTCATTATTTCCTATGTATTAAGAGTCTGACCTATACAGGTCACATTAAGTACCACCCTTACTGTCTGGATCCCAGTTTATTTGGCCAACAGGAAACTCTGTGCTACAGACTCCCCTAAAATGTGTCTCCCCTAAAATGCACATTGTTGAAACCTAATCCCCAGTGTGATGATATTTGGCAGTAGGGCCTTTGGGAGATGATTAGATGGTAAAGGAAAAACCTTCAAAAATGAGATTAGTACCCTTATAAAAATGCCCAGAGAGCTAGCTTCCTCCTCCCGCTGTCATGTAAGAACATAGGATTAAAAGGGCTACCTACCAAGGAGGGGAAGGAGCCCACCAGACATGGAATCTGTAGGTGCTTTGATCTCAGACCTCTTCGGCTTCAGGATTGTGAGAAATGTTTCTGTTGTTCATGGGCCACAAACTACAGTCTTTTGTTACAGACCTGAACAGATGAAGAGAGACATCAGTATCAAGAAGTGAGTATACTGCTGTAACAGTAGTAACAAACTCTTGATCAAGGCTGGAAAAGTATGGAGGTGCATCTAGAGCTTACTTTACACTGAACAGATCTTCAAACACTTCTCGGATAAATCCCCAGGCAGAAAAGAGGGCAGCTGTAGCAAAATCCTCAGGCTCTTAGAGAACACCTAAGTAATCCCAAACAGAATGTTGGAAGAAATATGGACAATAAAGGACATTCTGATGAGTTCTGAGGCAGCAATGAGGAAGAGGTTATTGGATACTGGATGAGAGGCGATCCTTGTTATAAATTGAAAAAGAACTTGGCTGAATTGTGTTCATGTTCTGATGCTTTGTGGAAAATAGAAATTGCAAGAAATGAAATCGGATATTTGGCTGTGGAAATCTTTAAGCAAAGTGTTGAACATGGGACCTGGTTCTTCCTGACTGCTTGTAGTGAAATGTGATCAGCGAGAAGTGGCTTAAAGATGGAATTACTAACCAAAAAGAAACCAGAACTTTAAGATCTGGAGGGAATTCTCAGCCAATTTTTATAGAAAGGAATAGGAAAGCCTGTTTGGGAAAGAACAACAAGGATGTGGCCAAATGACCATTTGATAAGGAGATTAATCAGCCATCTGAACCAGAAGCCAGAAGCTACTGCTCCAGGCATTGGAAGAATGACCTTAAATGCAATTCACAGATCCTCAGTGCTGTTCCTCCTATCACAGGCTCTGAGTGTAAGGTCCAGCAGGCCGAGTGATTCCAAAAGAAGGGTGCTGGCATTCATGGCTCCTTCTCACATGGTGGACTCCATTCCCTGCATCTCAAACAACTACAAAAGAGCAACCAGTAGCTCTGCAGGCCTCCGTATGGCACAGGGACAGCCGGTACACTACAGGGGGAGAAGGCAGTAAACTGTGGCAGTGTTTGTGATGCCTTTTCTGTTGACACACAGAGTACTTAAGTTGAACCGTCCATTTCAGAGGACAAGGACTCTGCAGAGTCCTGGAGAAGGGAAAGCCAGGTCAAAGAGTCCAGACCAGAAAAATCACCCGTTGACCATTCCATCCTGATGAACTAAGGTGCCAGAAGAGCCACAAAACAATCACCTAAGGGGAATCCCAACCTCCAATCCCAGACTTCAATCCAAGACCTAAGGAAGGGGGACCACAACCCCAGTGTGCCTGGAAGGCCTAGCATCCAGCTGAAAGGATCTTCTTAAGCCTGAAGGTTTAATGCTGTTTTTCCTTAGATTTTGGATTTCTCTAGGAACTGCCAGCCCTTTATTCTTTCCTATTCTTTTTTTTTGGCGAATGGGAATGCCTATTTAATGCCTGTTCCACAATTGTTTTTGGAAGCACCTAAGGTTGGGATCACACATTCACAGGGGGAGAGGAATTTGCCTCAGAATGAATCAGTCCTTAAGTCTTTCCCATATCTGCTTTAGATAATTTTTAGAGACTTTGAACTTTAGACTTTTGAGTTCCTGCTGGGATGAGTTAAGACTCTGGGGCTATTCTGAAGCAATTACTGTATTTTGCATGTGATAAGGACAGGAACTTTTTTTGGAGGGGGGGGAGGTGGTAGTAGTGGAAAGCTACAGATTGAATGGTTGTGTCCTCCGTTCCCTAAATCCATTATGTTGAAACCTAGTTCCCAGTGTAATGTTTTTAGGAGGTGGGGCTTTTTGGTGGTGATTAGCTCAAGAAAGTGAGCATTCCCCTAGGTAAGAAGACTGTCATCTATGAGTCAGGAAGTGGCTGTCACCATACACCTAATCTGTTAATGGATTGATCTTGGAATTTCCACTCTTTAGAATTGTGAGCTTCTGTTGTTTATAAGCCATCTGATCTATTACACTTTGACAGAGCCTCCTGAATGGACTAACACACCATACAAGAATATCAAAGTAAGGGAGAAGTATGGATTCAGTTATTTATTTCCATGAGTTTCTCTTGTGCAATCACCATGGGCAAGCTGCATTCCTGTGTGAAATTTGTTGCTTCAAGTACCATAGTTCACAAATCCACTGTTCTGTATCTGGATTCTAGCAACTGATCTGTCCAGGAGGTGGTCAAAACCCCGTGTGACTAAAGGATGCTAAATTCATTTTCTTTTTGTTCCTCAATACCCCAGCTACACTTGGGGCACCTCTCCCTCTGCCCTCCCCCACCCATGCTTGTGCTCTCTCTTGTGCGCTTCTTGTGTCTCTTTCTCAAATAAATATATAAATTCTTTTTATTTATTTATTTGAGAGAGAGAGAGAGAGAGAATGAGAAGGGAGAGGTCAGAGGTAGAAGCAGACTCCCCGCGGAGCAAGTAGCCCAATGTGGGACTCGATCCTGGGACTCGATCCTGGGACTCCAGGATCCTGACCTGAGTCCTCGATGGTTGCTTAAATCATTTAATGGAGCCACCCAGGTGCCCCAATAAATAAATTTTAAAAACATACTTCATCCAATCTTTTGCAGATGACACCTCAAATTACCTATTATTGATCTTATTTTGGGTATCTGTTTTATGGTGGGTTGCTAACTGGTGTAAATATAGCTAAATTAGGTCTAGTTGCTCAAGACTTGTAGTTTAAGGAGGGTAGTATTTCATGAATTTTAGATACTATATTGAAACTATATGGAGTAAATCTGTTTTGGGAACAGAATGCTAAAGTAAATATGAAATAAAAAGTTTATTAACAACTAATTTGATTCAATGTTATATATAAAACCTATTTAAATATTAATAAAATCAAAACTTGGATGCCATCTGTGAATATATTTCTACTATGAAAATAGTATGAAACCTTAGAGATTGAAGATTCTACAACACTGTTGAAAATTAGCATTGGGCTCTCTGCTCAGCAGGAAGCCTGCTTCCCCCTCTGCCTCTGCCTGCCTCTCTGCCTACTTATGATCTCTCTCTCTGTCAAATAAATAAATAAAATCTTAAAAAAAAAAAGGGGGGACACCTGGGTGGCTCAGTGGGTTAAGCCTCTGCCTTCGGCTCAGGTCATGATCTCAGGGTCCTGGGATCGAGCCCCGCATCAGGCTTTCTGCTTAGTGGGGTGCCTGCTTCCTCCTCCCCCCCACCCCCCCGCCTGCCTCTCTGCCTACTTGTGATCTCTGTCTGTCAAATAAATAAATAAAATCTTTGGAAAAAAAAAAATTAGAATCTAGAATTCAATCACAATGTCATTCGATGTGTCTGTGATATATACTATTCCTTTTTCAGTTCTAGTACATGTTCCAACTCCTCTCAATAAATCTAGCCAGTAGCCAATAATGATCATCTCTTTGGAGACATAAGCATTTCTTTCTTTCTTTCTTTCTTTTTTTTTTGTATATTTAAACACCTGAATACAAAAATGATTGTAATTAGAATAAAACAGCCACTCCTTTATATAAGCAGTACCTTCTGTCTAGTCATAGAGGAGGTTAGAACATAATGCAATGCCTCACCCCTCAGGTTTTAGTGTGAGACTGCCAAGAGATTAAGAATGAGTATACCGTGATGCATTACTTATTAGAAAATAAGGATCCTCAAATTTATCTTTTTTGGGCTAATATTGCTGAATGATGCAGGTGGAGTTACTTCTTTTTCTACAGTAAAAATTAAGGAGTCACTTATCGGATCTAGGTAGAGATATAGATATAGATATAGATATAGATATAGATATAGATACACACACACACACACACACACATATAGTGAGAGAGAGAGAGAGAGCAAGCAAGCCATATGCCACCTTCAAACTCATTCACATTTTCTTAGGGGCGCCTGGGTGGCTCAGTTCATTAAGCATCTGACTCTTGATTTAGGCTCAGGTCAAGAGCTCAAGGATATGAGATCCAGCTCTCCGCTCCACACCCACTGGGCTCCCTGCTGGGCATGGAGCCTGCCTCAGATTCTCTCTCCCTCCCCTGTCCCACCACCACCAAAAAAATATCTTAGCCTTATTTCTTACTTTCTACTTACAGATACATAGTCATTTAGCAATGGGAATTATGACATGCTTTGCATATTTTTTTTTCCTTAACAAGGTTTTGGATAACCTGTAATTTTAGAACCTGCAATAATTTTTAGAATACTTCATATGTTTAGCAGGGTTGTTATCATTTACCTATTAACCAAATATTTCTATTCTTGTGCTCAGGTATATGTGTTAGTGTGCATTCTTATTTACTTATTAACATTCTGGTTTCCAAAATAGATTTTAAAGTGCTTTAAAACAATGATGTGTATTATATTTCATTTTAATGCAATATTTCATCTGTCAAAGTGTAATGAATATACAACAAAATAGTGATCCATAATAATACTAATGATAGTAGCTAATATTGTTTAAATGGTCCATACATGTTAATTTTTAATAAGCAGCATACTTACATTATTTATTTTAATCCTTATTTTACCCCTATGAAAAATTATTTCATTTCAGGAAAAGTAGATTAATTTAATTAAGATATTGAGGATCACTGAGAGTCAGAAACTTGTTTAATTCTACAGTTACCAAATGAAAAAGCTCTGTAGTTTTGGTGATGTTGACAAATGTTTAATATATGATTATACATTTTATTCCATTTCCCAAAAGAATGGTAGTGGACTTCAACTTTTCGTTTTTTTTTAACTTTCTCTGAAAAAAGTTTTTCATCATCTGCTATAGTAAATGTTTTTGATATGTAGAGGTTTGCTTATGTCTAAATAAATTGAGTACTATTATAACGTTTATGTGCTCTTGTTTATTTAAAAATTAAGACATATAATCACAAAATTTCAAAGGTTTTTTTTTTTTTAAGATTTTATTTATTTATTTGACAGACAGAAATTACAAGTAGGCAGAGAGGCAGGCAGAGAGAGGAGGAAGCAGGCTCCCCGCTGAGCAGAAAGCCCAATGCGGGGCTGGATCCCAGGATCCTGGGATCATGACCTGAGCCAAAGGCAGAGGCTTTAACCCACGGAGCCACCCAGGCGCCCCAAAATTTCAAAGTTTTAGCACTGTTTCTGTAAGTAATTAAAACAACATCAGTTCAACTATAGCATAAACGTAACTATTTATATTCTGTCTACAAGAATTTGTATATTTCTTAATTACTATTTTTCTATGAATAAAATGAAAAGATAAGAACTTGAGGTTAGTATATGTCTTGTTTCTTAGCTATCTGATGATCACGTAAAAATTTTTGCAAAAATGGTGAAAGATAAGAAGATAAAGCATGTCATCTATCTTTAATATGAAGTATTTTTAAATGACTTTAAATTACAGCTAAAATTGATCTTAATCCTTAGCAACATTTAAAATAAACTTTGTATTGAAGCAATTGAATAATGTACAGTATTCTTATTTCTCAAAGCTGTTAGCATTCACCAATATTATAAGCATATGGGAAATTTAAATAATTCAGTCATAATAAAATAAAAATGTAATCAACATGCTCTTTTTTCATTTTAGTCTCAGTGACATTTAGTAAATCCTTCAGCTGTTAAGATGAAAATACATAGAAAAAATATAAGTAGAATATGTCAACTTCAATATACGGCTTTTGCAAAAGGATGTTTTTCTAACTCAGTTCCAAACAACTGGGATAATATGTTACACAGATAGATCAAGAGCGAACCATACAGTAACAGCTGGAAAATTTGGCACATGAATTCCAATTGTTATCATCCATAAAACTAATGACCTCTTTTAGCTTTGGGAATTGCAAATTATTTTGTTAAAACTATCTAAATGTTTAATCAAATCAATAGTCCTCTCCCTGAGTTTGTGCTATGATTAGATTCTTCTTTACTTCCCTCCTAACATGTCTTCAGATATCTGATCCTTCTGCCATATTCAAAGCAATCAAACTGGAATAATAATTTTAAAAAAATAACCATAACAAATAATACCTCCTGGAGAAAAACTGTTGGTTGGTGATAAAGAATTTTTGCTTGTCTGAACTCTTTATAATTCAAAGAATAGGATAAAATGATAGAAATTTATAGACATGGAAATTACTTTTCTAATGTTTTTGTAACGTTCCCAGTCTTTGTAGCTCATGACATCTGGGAATATTTATATTTGCATTTTTCTTCTGATTCTGATTGGAGACACAAAGATGTCACTTACTATGGTAATTAAGCACTCAATTATAGTATGAATTCTGACATGGATAATGCCTGATACACAATAACTACGCAATTAGTATCTCTGCAATGCATAAGTTAATAAGCATAAAATATGGATTCAACATCCTACACAAAATATGCTAAATATGATTGATCTTATCTAAATTCTAGTAAACACCATTGGCATACAGTATTCTTGTTCAAAGTCATTGCAAAATTTTTTAAAATGTGACTTTAGGAAAAAATCACAACTCTAACTCAATTTTAATTCTTATAACATAGTACTTATAAGCATATTGTTAAATATATACACTAATGCTAATCAGAGTCTAACTTAGTGTTGTCTAAAAGATGACAAAGGTTGAAATTTTGATACTATCAAATTTTTGGCATGCAGTAAAGATTTACCTGGGAATTGAGCAGTAATTGAAAAGTTTTTCTCTAAGGTGGACAGCCAAAAGAGAAGTGGAATTCTTTATGTTATATGAGAGAGACTGAAATTCAAAATGAAAAATATAATTTGCAAGTATTTTCCATGTTTATCTTTCCAGATAATAATACATTCATTCCTCTAGCAAATATTTTTCTATCCATAATTGGTGTTTCAAACTGTGTGAAGCATTGGAGTAGAACAATGCTTATATGAAGTGGGAGTTGCTCAAGTCTTTTAAGAACTTAAAACTTAATCATACCTGTATTTCGTAATGATTATACCAGAAGATATGAAGAAATGAAGTTGAGGAAGGGAGCACTGTAGAGAATAGATCAATCAGGAATTTATTACAATTGTACAAAAGTCAGGAGGGAGGTGTCAAGCTAAGACATTGAAGAGGTGATTCCAATGAATTCCCTTTCTTTCTTTTTTTGTTTTTAAGGAATTTATTTATTTTTTTAGAGAGAGAGAGAGGGAACAAAGGGAGAGGAGAGGGAGGAGAAAGAGAATCCCAAGTAGACTCTGAACTGAGCATGGGGTCCCATGCCAGACTTGATCTCTGAGACCACATTCTGAACCAAAATCAAAAGTCAGTTGCTTTACCATCTGAGTCACCCCCAATGAATTCCCTTTCTGCTAATCAACTCAAATATGCAAAATCCCTGTACAGATAGAGGACAGATATGGAGGAAATGTAGCTCTCTCACATAGTGGTGAGAATGTATGAGATTATATGTCTCCATGTAATATATTTTTGCCTGAGTATATGCCTGTATCTGACAGGGCTTAGGACTAGTTGTGATTCCAACTGAAGCTTATGAAAAATATCAAAGCTAATGAAATTTTTGTGGGTCTAATTAATTTCCTAAATTATTTTCAAGGTTTAGTTAAACAGTTTCAATATTAAATATCATTACAATCAAAAAATAGAGCTATAGAACATAAAGGTTTGAATTTCAGATGAAGTACTATTTTCAGATGGAGTACTTTCATCTTCTCTGTATGTGGTTATCTGTCTTCTATCCAGCTATATTTATATATCAATAGCTTAGCTATTATTCCTTTTATTTTTGTTGCTGATTTTCTTGAGGCTTGTAATTAAAGATGCCAAAATTTAAATCTAATAAAAAATATGATGTAATATGGTTTGTACAAAGTGGGTACCTAGAACAAATGTAAAATTTTTTTATTCGTGTCAATATTCCTAGTTTTAGTACACATGACTGTCTGCTGTTTGAAATCTTACAGTGAATAGCTATATTAGTAATACAGAAAACATGTTAATGACACATGCAGCCTGAATACATTACTGTAATTCCATTAATTACAACAAATCTGTGACCTCCTTGATGGCCCCATATTTTATTCAGTTCTGTAATAGCTACATTCAGCATGCAGTAAGTAATAAACCACTGTTTGCTAATTCAATTGTGTAACATACCTATTATGAAAATAACTGAGTGAAATTTAGTACAGTTTTAAAATAATTGTCAAACTGTTTTACCAAATCCAACTATTTTAGAATACTGTTTTGTATGAGAATATAGAGCTATTCTTTCACCCAGTAACTCCATTCCTATGTGTACATGCAGATTTACATGTAGGTGCAGAAGAAGGCATGTACAAGAATGTTTTAGAGGCATACATATTAATAGCTCAAACTATAATCTAGTCACATGTTATAATGGTATGTCATGTGCACAATATATGCTATGTATTATTATATATCTGTTATAAATAGAAATACCTTATCAGGGTTATAATGGATAAATACAAAATGAAGTACACAGTAGTATGTTGGTGCATGAATTTTTTTATATACAAATCTCAAGTACATTTTCAAAATTAGAGATACTACATTTACAATCTTGTGTGTCTAACCAGGACCGGGAAATGCTCACACAGGCACATTTATATCTCCTTTTTTTTCTTTTTAATTCTTTCAGTAGTTGGTATTCCAGCTAAATGATATCATTTGACTCTCAGTATTATAGATGAGACAATCTGTGGACTATTTCTCATTTTCTTTGTTCTTCCTCAGCTAATTTGTTTTAATTTGATCATATCTACATGGCTGGAAGACATAACACTTGCAATATTTCTGTTGCTCTAATACTCGTGTTTGTTTTAATATTTACTCTTTGTATAAGTATATTCAATTATCACAGATAGTTCTTTAGCCACAATTTCCCAAGTCATTTCTTCATTGTTTGAAGCTCATCCTCCACTAATTTCTCAAGACAGACTCAAGGGCACAAAATTAGTTCTTTCATGTTTAAAACCATATTTATATTGCCTTGGTATGTAAAGAATTTTGAACTGGTTATAAAATCCATGGATCACACTTTCCTTCTCTATCTAGTAGGAATTGCTTAGTTGGATTGTGATACTGAATGTTGGTTTTGAGAAAACTGAAGCCAGTTGATTTATTTTCCCTTATACGTTATTACAGAATAAGACAAAACTTGATATGTTTTATCTTTAGAGTCCAATGGCATTATCTGAATGTAATAAAGCATTAACCATTTTTATTTAATTTTTCTTGACCCATTGTACAACATTTGAACATGTAGAGTCTCATAGCTGTGTTCACAGAAGTATTTGAGCTTTAATGTCTAATTAGACAGAAGGACAGAGGGGAGACAAGAGGAATTTCTTTGTAGCAAAAATTGAGTTTCCTATCTGTTCCTTTGTTGTATTTCAGGAGAGAGGGTTTAATATATGAAGACAATCAGTAAAAGAGGCAAAAATGAGATGAATTCTAAAATAGAAAACCTGGAAGTGGATTCATCTTTCACCACCAACAAAATGACTTCCAAATTAATTAACTCAACTGAAAATGAACAAACAAATTCATAGAAGGAAGTATAATTTACAAAAATATAAAAATACACATGTTAGAATTAATAATTTAGTAAATCATTCTCCTTAAGCCAGATATACAGAAAACAACAGGTTTTCAATTCACATACTCTACCCAGTTGAGAAATATATTTAAAATATAATACTATAAAAATTTAAAAAAAACAGGTATATCTCAAGCATAGGTGAGATTCAAATATGTAGGTTCACTTCAGGAAAATTTGCTGGAAGCCTAGCCAAGAGTATATCAGGGGATCAAACAACTTCTTATCTACTGCTTTGAGTCTGGATGTATATTGAACCTTGATAGGATGTCATAACAAGAGACTGGGAACTTCCCTGTGAGAAAGGAAAAAATCAAAACAAGATGGGATTGGGAGGGAGACAAACCATAAATGACTCTTAATCTCACAAAACAAACTGGGGGTTGCTGGGGGGAGGTGGGATTGGGAGAGGGGGAGCGGGCTATGGACATTGGGGAGGGGAGGCGAACCATAAGAGACTATGGACTCTGAAAAACAACCTGAGGGTTTTGAAGGGTCAGGGGTGGGAGGTTGGGGGAACAGGTGGTGGGTGATGGGGAGGGCACGTTTTGCATGGAGCACTGGGTGTCGTGCAAAAAGAATGAATACTGTTACGCTGAAAAAAAAATAAATAAAAAAAAAAAAAAAAAAAAACGGTAAGACAGAAGCATTGAACTCAATATGTTACTTTGGTTCATTTAGAAATTGTTAGTCACAGGGCTAGAGTCAGGGGGGACAGGTACTGTTGGTGGGTCATTTTGTAAAGGATGGCTACCATTAAATTGCTTTTAAGTCATACAAATCGTCAGAATCCTGTATGCTTTGGAGAATTAATAAGATAATGAAGAATTAATGAGATATTAATAACCATTTGCATTAAAAAAGAGGGAAGGAGAGAAAGGTGTATTTGTAAAACTCTCTACAACAGGTAGGCACAAGCAAAACTGCTTCAGGCCTGATGTATTAGAATGAGATGTTTTTCCTTTCACCTTGCAGTTCAGGCTTTCCCCAGATTCCACTGTCTTAGCTGAAGTGAGGAAACAACACCTAGTGTTCAGGTAGAACTGGATTGTCATGTAGAACCTGGGTAGATGCTTAGTTTGAGAGTTACTCACTGAACAGTTAGCAGTGTCTAGCAGATATATCCTAGAAATAGATTTCTATAAATATTCTGGAGATATATACTGATAAATAACATTAATTTTAAGGGAAAATAAATCAGCTGCCCTGTATTAATATTTAAACTGGCATAAATTGGAGATAGAAATATGTCACTGAATTGGAGATAGAAATATGTCACTAACACTGTATGTGAGATTTAGACCAGCCATTATTAAAAGGGCTTCTTAAAGGGCATTTTAAAGGAAAACAAAAGTGACTCGCTGCTATTTGTACTTCACATCCCAGGTGAAAGAAACTGCCAAGTGTACATTAAACAACAAGAAAAACCCACATAATCTTCAAGTTAAATAATGAGTAATAGACAATACATGTGTACAGACACACTTAAGTACTATTAAAATATAACAAAGGACACAAAAAATAGCAAAGCACTCTGGCTTCACAAGACCAAATGTTCAAAGAATGCCAACCATCCTTCAACTAACTCACAAATGCACTGAGTATTTACTAACATATTAAATCCCAAGCAAACCAATGAGATTGGGGTATAGAATAAAAATACAAATTTAGTAATGGTGTTTGGAACACTGGTGAAAGTACTTGGGTAAAAGGAAATAAAATCACTCTTCTACCTGACATATTAACAAAGTTAATTTCAAATTACATTTAATTTAATTTAAAATCTAAATTCAATTTAAATTTAATTAATCTTAATTAATTAATTAAATTTAAAATTTTAAATGCAAAATAAATTATCAAAATATAATTGACACACACATATATATACTTATAAAACAATTATTAAGCACATGATCACATGATCTTGGGATAGTGTTTTCATTGTTTTAAAGGGTATAGTTTCTTATTTAAGAGTAGTGATGTACAAATAATTGATGTAAGTTCACATTAAAGACAGGAGTTTAAAAAAAACAATAAAAATGAATAAGTGTGATAGGTCTGTCAATGTCAAAGAAGTTACTGCCTGTGTTATCCTCTAGGATTTTAATGATTTCATATCTCACCTTTAGGTATTTAATCCATTTTTTAATTTACTTTTGTTTATGGTGTAAGAAAGTGCTCCGGTTTCATTCTTTGGCATGCTGCTGTCCAGTTTTCCCAACACCATTTTTTTTTTAAAGACTGTCGTTTTCCCATTGGATATTCTTTCCTGCTTTGTCAAAGATTAATTGATCATACAGAACTACCCTGCAATTTAACAATTGCACTACTAGGTATTTATTTACCCAAGGAACACAAAAATACTGATCCAAAGGGATACACACACCCCAATGCTTATAGCAGCATCATCAACAATAACCAAATTATGGAAAGAGTCCAAATGTTCTTCCAATGATAAAGATGTAGTGTGCGTATGTGTGTGTATATATACACACACATGATATATATATGTATATATACACACACATGAATATTATTCAGCTATCAAAAAGAATGAAACCTTGCCATTTGCAACAATGTGGATGGAGCTAGAGAGTAATGCTAAGCAAAATAACCCAGAGAAGGACAAATACCATCTAATTTCACTCATATGTGGAATTTAAGAAACAAAACAAATGATCATAGGAGAATAAAAGAGAGATGCAAACCTAGAAACAGACTCTTAACTATAGGAAACAAACTGATGGTTACCAAAGGGGAGGTGGGTGAGGGAAATGGGTTAAATAAGTCATGGGGATTAAGGAGTGTACTTGCTGTGATGAGCACCAGGTGTTGTATGGACGTGTTGAATCACTAAATTGTGCACCTGAAAATATTATACTGTATGTTAACTGGAATTTAAACAAAAATTAAAAGAAAAAAAAAGACTGATAGGTCTAACTACATGAAAATTAACAAATTTCATATTTGTTGAACTACAATACTAAATTACAAATTATACTCTGAGGGTTAGTACCCATAATATACACACACTTTAAGAAATATATAGGAGGGAGGTGGGATTGGGAGAGGGGAAGCGGGCTATGGACATTGGGGAGGGGAGGCGAACCATAAGAGACTATGGACTCTGAAAAACAACCTGAGGGTTTTGAAGGGTCAGGGGTGGGAGGTTGGGGGAACAGGTGGTGGGTAATGGGGAGGGCACGTTTTGCATGGAGCACTGGGTGTTGTGCAAAAAGAATGAATACTGTTACGCTGAAAAAATAAATAAAATAAAAAACAAAACAAACAAAAAAAATATATATAGGAGGGGCGCCTGGGTGGCTCAGTGGGTTAAAGCCTCTGCGTTCCGCTCAGGTCATGATCTCAGGGATCTGGGATCAGCCCTGCATCCGGCTCTCTGCTCAGCAGGGAGCCTGCTTCTTCCTCTTTCTCTGCCTGCCTCTCTGCCTAGTTGTGATTTCTCTCTGTCAAATAAATAAAATATTTAAAAAAAAAGAAATATATAGGAAAAAGAATTTAAAGAAGATAGTTAAAATTTATGAAGAGATCATATTTGAAACAACAGCCAATAGATATTTAAATATTTTCAAACTAATGAGTAATTAAAGAAAAAAAGCATTCTGATGCAAGTTTCAATGAATTCTGTTAGTGAAACTTTTAAAAGAATGAAAGTAATTACTACCAAAAATGATGTATTAAATGATTCTATGTCACATTGTTAGAAATGTAAATTGGTATCCTAACTTCAAAACAACATTATATGTTTATATTTTACCTTATTACATCTTTGTTTTTTTACATCTTTTCTTTCAATAATGAATTAAACATTTGCATTTTGGACAAAACTCAGCATTAGATTCATTTGCAATGTTCTTTGTAGTTATATATTTTATAATGATAATAAAATAAAATTGAAAGGAAGTCAAATGTCCAACAGTAAAAAAATTGTTATTTTTTTATCATTGGTACTTATATGCAATGCAATAATATGACATTATATTATTTATATAGATTTATGCTTATGGACATGAAAGGATTATCTAGATCATTACACATAAACTATGAAGTTATGTAAAAAATTTGGATGATAGTATACTAGTCTATGTAGTATGATCATACTTTTTGAAAAAAAATTAAGAAAGCACATATGCAGTTTCACAATGTTATTTTAAGAATTAATTTCTTATTAATATTTACAGTCATAATTTATAGTTATATGTATTTTGTGATGATTTTCCCCTTTTATTTATGATTTTAATTAAAATCTCCGTGTTAGGGGTGCCTGAGTAGCTCAGTGAGTTAAGCCTCTGCCTTCAGTTCAGGTCATAAACTCAGTGTCATGGGATCTCTGGCATCTAGCTCTCTGCTCAGTGGAAGCCTGCTTCCCCCTCTCTCTCTCCATGCCTGCCGCTCTGCCTACTTGTGACCTCTGTCTGTCAAATAATAAAATCTTTTAAAAAAAATCTCTTCATTAAATTGTGGAGTTACACTTTCATTTCACTTATGAAAAACTAGAATTTATAAGGAGATTCTAGTTAATCTTACCTATTTCGTGGAAGAGTAAAAGTATCCGTTTCTAGAAATAAGAAACTGTGGCTGTTCAAAAGAACTCAAAGAAATTTGCTTACTCTACTGTTTAGTCGTCTGTCTTCAGTTTTAAAAATTTCCCCATCTGATGGTTACCAGAGAGAAGGTAGGTTGGGGGGAATGGGTGAAATTGACATTGGGGATTAAAGAGTACACTTACTTTGATAAGCACTGAGTAATGTACAGAACTGATGAATCACTATCTTGTACACTTAAAACAAATATAGCAGTTGTTAACTACACTGGAATTAAAATTTAAAAATAAACAAGTAAATTAATTTTTAACAAGAAAAATTTAAAAATTAAAAATTTTCTCCTCTAATATCTAAGCTTTATAAGTAAATGATTTCTTGTACCTCACCACAAGCTATCTCATTCTGTCCAATTCTAACCTTGAAGAAAAAGAATACATAGACTGTTAACCCATCAGTGGGTGGAAAATAAGACTCTAAGAGAGAAGCTTGATACAGACATCCCAATGGAAGTCAATTGAATCTGACTATATTCGGTTTGTTCTTGTGAAAGAGCTAAACAAATACAAATGTACAAGCTGTATACAGATAATAAAAGCAAAATATAACTTTTCACTGAACTGTCCAATACTTTGTTAAAATGTTGAAGCATCTGTAGCTTGAAATTCTGAAAAATGTTGGTAAAACTATTTAAAAAGAACACTGATCAGCATACTCTTTGAGATCTAGACATTAATTTGTTCTTAATCTTGATATGTGATTTAAAAGCTGTGCACACATATGACATTATTGTGTGTGCATATTTGTGTGTTTTTGTATGTATATATTGAAAATCATTTTTAATATTCAAATTATTTACAAATTGATTTTGAAAGTTAGTGAAACCTAAGGCAATTTTTATTAAAAAGGAAAATATGTACTAATAACATCTCTATAATCTGAACTAGATATTTGCAAGTGTTTTTCAAAAATGAATTAATCTATTGTGCAGTAGTGAACTGTGTACCTGTGTGCTCCACATATGTGTTTGCATGCACATAGAAATTTAAGCTCTCTCAAAGAAAGTTATTTACACACACACACATTCATATATCTATTACTGTTGTGAAATGAAATAATTAAAAAAATTAAAATGCCAGCCCAGGCTTGAATTGACAAATGTCTGCAGTTGAAGGAGGTAGAAGGCAGATGATTTTCTGATGTAAGAGGTGCCAAGTTTAGGAAAAAGTGATACACTGCCTTCAGGCTCAAAAGCTTTGATCTGAGGCAATAGATTTTCTTAACTTTCCTGTCTGCAATCCGAATGAGACAGATTTACCCTGAGGTGAGAGATGCTAGTAGCACACCTTGCTTTCTAATCCAGCAGGGACCAAAAATATTGAGCTCCATGAACAATTTAATATTGTGAGAAACTTAATGTAATTAAATAATCATTATGCTAGGGACCCTGAAATTGACTAAGTGAAGCAGGCAATAATTTTCAAAAATCTCATCCTCACAAAAGAAGGGGGAAAAAAAAAGGAAAATTGCTTTTCACAGAAAAAAAGAATTGGTTTTTGCCTTTTATTTCTATAGGAACAGACACAAAAGTGTGTGCGTGTGTGTGTGTGTGTGTGTGTGTGTGTGTTGTGACAAATACCCTCCTGAAAAGAACTTAATATAAACAAACTGAGGACTGCTGGAAGGGAGGTTGGTGGGGGAATGGGGTAATTGCCTGATGGCTATTAAGGAGGGCATGTGATGTGCTGAGCACTGGGGGTTAGAGACAACTGATAAATTACAGACCAGTATATCTGAAACTAATGATGTACTATAAGTTGGCTAATTAAGTTTAAATTTTAAAAAATTTTAAAAACTTGGGGCGCCTGAGTGACTCAGTGGGTTAAAGCCTCTGCCTTTGGCTCAGGTCATAATCCCAGGGTCCTGGGATGGAGACCTGCGTCAGGCTCTCTGCTCAGCGGAGCACCTGCTTCACCCCCCCCTCCCCCCCCCCTCTGCCTGCCTCTTTGCCTGCTTGTGATCTCTGTATGTCAAATAAATAAATTTTTTTTAAAAATCTTTTAAAAATTTTTAAAAAAACAACAACAACTAGTGAAAAACAAATTCCAACCAGAATGAGATACCATTGTAGTTAATAAAATGATTGATATTTTACAGATTTATCGTCCCAAGTGTTGTGAGGATGCAGAGAAACTTGAACTCATTCACTGCTCTTGGGAATGTAAAAAATATGCACACTTTGGAAAACGGTTTGTTTTTTCTTAGAAAAAATATATACTCACCTATTTTATGATCCAGCCATTTTATGAGATACGAATGTTAACTCTAGATTCCATTCCCCTTTAATTCCATTGTCTTGCTATCCCCTCATCCTTGAGTATTTTTTCATACATATGTACTTAACAGTATTCTGCTGAGTAATTGTGTGAGAGCCTCTCCAGATCTTCATCATGCCCTCTCTGCCTCACTCTTCTTTTTCTTCTTCACTGCCATTCTTCTACAATCCACAATTTCACTCTTCTACAATCTCTGCCTTCTTGCCCCTACACTCATCCACTAGGTCTCTTCAGCTCAGGGAATTCATTGGGTTCTATCTCCCTGAGCCGAGCTCTGGAAACTCTCTCAAGGAATAAGCTTCCCAGTCATGGGGCTCATCTTGTTTGTTTCCTGTCTTTCCAGAATCACTGTCCTTCAGTCCATAATTTCCAAAATTTAAAAACTGTTGTTTTATATTTTTTTTCAGTTTTACATTTAAGTGATTTCAAGTAGTAGCATAAATTTCTTCCCTGTTAATTCACTTTGGTCAGAAGTGTCTTGTATTGGTTTTTACTCTGCTTCTCCCTTAGTTTTCCATTTTCATAAACTCATAACTCCTTGTTTTTATGTACTCACACTGAAGGACTTTTTGCTTCTTTCTCATATTTATATTCAGGCATCCAGATCTAACCCATGAACAAATTCTAGAGATCTATTATCCAATATATGAAGATTTGACAGTTTGACATCATATTCTCCTAATGTTGCTTTAAGTCAACATCATTACTTATACAAAATGAAAAAAAATGCTTATTGGTATTTCTGCATCCACATTTGCTGCCTTTGATTTCATTATCCTCATGGCAGCTTAGGGTAACATCCATAGAACATTGTTCATTACCTACATTTTGCTCAAACCACCCCCCTGGTATTGTTTCCCATCTAAGCAGAGGAAAACACAGTCTTTCCCCTACGCTTTGAGCCCCTTCTCATACTGGGCTATCACTCCCACGTACTCATTTTCCTTCACTTACCCTGGTATATTCTTTGTCACTCAGATGTCACTCAGATAACAATCATGCTATCAACTTTTTCTAGATGCGTGTTCTTTCAATTCCTTCAGGCTTATCTCATCAGTCTTTCCATGACCACACCCTTAAGTCCATACATCAATCTCTATTTCATCTTAGTATATTTTCAGTTTTCAATATAACCATTAGCACAACTTAAGATATAAACTATCTATTGCTTCACGCTTGCTTCACTTGAAAGTTGAAAACAGGGCTTCTTTGAATTTTATTCCCTGTCATAACCTCACGTCCACCCTGGGATCCAGAAAAATCTCTAACATATTTTAGGGAATAAATATGTTACCTATATTGAATAGATGAGCTCCACTAATATTTACAACACATGTTATCTCGTGCCTATTAATCTCATATGAGAAATAATGAAACAAAGATTCAGAATATTTGAATACCCAACCTATAAGGTAAAGAGTTAAGAAATTAATTTGGGACAACATAAATTATTTTTTCCTGTATATATAGTTGCTATATAAAGTTAAAACATTCACCAGAAACATGGACAATTATGATTGTGTCCATAGAGAAAGAGGTCAATAAATGTTGGTACTATTTTTATTATTAAATATCAAATTTGTTAGGTTGTAATGTTCTTCCAGTATGAAATATAATTTATACTTGTATTCAGGATATTTGCAAATACTATTTTGGTTCCTTTGGAATCACCAACCATCAGTAATATCTACTTGAAAAGTATGGATATGTTTTCTACATGAGAAAATCTTATTTTGCAACTATATAAGGAAAATGAGGAATAATACGGGTGGTTGGTGACATACATTTCTTATATCCACACTATCTAGTAAAATATCTTTTTATTTAGCTAGTAACCAGTAAAAAATATCTCCATTTGTTGGATATGGTTTTCAGTGTATCCTTTAGGTTAAGACTGCCAAGAGGTTTTCAAATCTCTATCCTTTTTGTTTATTTATCTCCTTAATCCATAGAGATGCTTCTAAATATGACCAAGTGTAGGTGATTCAAAATATTATCTATTTAGCACTTGTTGTGATGAGCACTGGGTATTATATGTAAGTAATGAATCACTGAATTCTACTCCTGAATCCAATATTACACTATATGTTAACTAACCAGAATTAAATGAAAACTTGGGGAAAATACCCAAAAAGCCACAAAAAAATACAGAAAGTTATCCATTCAGTTCTGTCATTTTTTCCTTACATTTCTGAAGCTAAAGTTTTGACACCATATCATTGTGTAATTATTATTTCTTTGTGATGACAAACTATATTTTCTCATTGTATAGCTACCCTATTTATCGCTGTGAATAGCTATGGCTGTATAATATATTTTGTCTAATAGGTGCATAAGGTTTAACTTTGGGTTAATATTTGCTTGGTATTTATTTTTCATCATTTTACTATCAATATTTTGTATCCAGTTTTGAAACTATATAAGCCATAATTGAACCTTATTTGCAACTCCAGACTGGCAATCTTTGTTTTTGCTTTTATTTTCCTTGCAAGTTAGCAAATGTCTTGACAACTGGGTACTATGCTTTGCTTTAACTGTAAGTTAAGTATTTTATCCCTCTATTACCTGCAATTACATGAAGACAGTTACTTTTTTGCTTTAATAAAATGTACCTAGATATTCACAATAAATATGTGTTAATGAGTATTAGAATGAGTAAATAAGTGGATTACAATTTGAAACCATCACTGAATTTGAAGCATCATAATTTTTCTCTACTTTATTGATATCTTTATTTAAAAAATTAAAGACTATGATATTATTTAATGTTGTTTACAATACATAAAATATATTGCTGATAATTAAGCCAATATCTTTATCAATTGTAAATGATCTTTTATTATTCCGGGGGGGAGGAACAGGAATTTCAATCAATGAATTATTATCAAAATTATTTTCTAGGATTTGTAGAAAAACAAAATTTTAATGAAAAATCTTCACTATTTGGAGAATACATTATCTTGAGTGTATAGCTTTAATTTAATGGGACATAATGGACATTATCTTATTTACTCTAGTCAAGAAAGCTGGAATTTTTTTCTCAATTTGGTTAAAGTTTTCTACTGATTTGATATCTGATTCAGTTATCTACTGATCAGATAAGTTTTGGGTAGAGTTTTTAGGGGGGGAAAAAAGAAACAAAACACTTACGTAGAATTTCCTATTATTTTTGTCCAAAGGATAAAGTTTTCATTGCACAAATTGAAAAGAAATACTAAATAAACAAAGCCTGAATAAGAAGCAATTATAATATAATAACTATTAGTATTATTTTTAAAGTAAACTTATAACTTGTGTAGTTCAATAATGAAACTATTTGAGTAATCCAAACTATACATTTAAGTTACCAGCCCATCACTATGAATAGGCTGATGGTGTGTCCACCATTTTCACAACGGAAAACGTCAGACTTTCCATTATAAAAAAAATTGTCTTTATGACGGAACCTATATTAGCCAAGTGAATCAAAGGATACATGTCTATAGAAGATGACCAACTTACCCATTCAATAAACTGAATGAAATCCAAATATTAATGTTAAAATAGGTCTTGTTAATATACTCACAGAAAAATTTTAACACATTTATGCTATTCTGGAATCTTCAAATTGGTTTCTTCATTCATTTCAAAGTTTGTTTCAAATTGTGGAAATTCAATTGCAGTAATGGTCAAAGTTAATAGAGCTAACAAAATAGAACACAGAGTGGATTTGCAAATATATCACAAAAAGCAAAAAATTAAATATTATGGCTCAAATGTAAGTGGTTACTTTAACTAACACAAATGTAGAGAAAATAAAGAGACCTTAAAAATCAGACATTCAGACAAAACATTAGGACCATTAGTTCAGATATCAAGCATTCATAGGAACTTGGCTCTCTAGTTTCTTGTTCTAAATAGAATGATCACCTCTGATCATGTTGCTCCCATATGCCCAACTATATCATGCTCTTACCTTTGAAACTTCTTATTTTCTGTCTCACACTCCAATAGAATGCATAGTCTTATGTATTAATCCTCTCCCAAGATAAGTGTAAAGTTGCTAACATTATTTGCAATGCTGATCATGAACTTCAGACTCCTTGGAGAACATCTCTATAAGTGAGTTTCCAAGCATGATTCTCCATAATACCTCTTCTATCCCAGTTCCCTTTCTTCCCTTCATTGTGTTTACTGTCTCTTTTTTCAGTATTTTTTCTCTAGGAAACTCTATTCTGGAATCAGACAGGGGAAAGAGAAAAACCAACCAAAGCCACTAGCTTAAGCCTTTATTAAAATGTTACAACATAAGAACAGCTCTAAAGTGAATGTCATGGGGGACAGAGAGGGATTTCAGATTTTATAGAGAAGATTGAAAAAGGTCAAGTACAGTTTTATTCTGAGAGCTGTTCACTGTTCAAATAGAAGGTATAAAAATACTTAGTATTAATCATAGTACAAAGGTTGTCAAATCTGGTGTTGCAGATTAGTAGTCATTGATTGGACAGTCTGTTTAAAAGATGGATGGAAAGAGTACTGATGGATAAATAACCTGTTAGGGTCAAAATGAACATTGTTTGGTTTTTCTGGGATTGAAAAACTGAAAATTGAATCTTGGATCTGCCATATGCACTTTCTGATATGTGAGCAACATACTTATTCCCTTTGAATCCTTATTTCCTTACTATAAAATAAGAATAATCGTTTTTTCATAAATATTTCAGGATCATGGGGCACCTGGGTGGCTCAGTGGGTTAAGCCTCTGCCTTCAGCTCAGGTCATGATCTCAGGGTCCTGGGATCGAGCCCCACATCGGGCTCTCTGCACAGCAGGGAGCCTGCTTCCCCCACTCTCTCTCTGCCTGCCTCTCTGCCTACTTGTGATCTCTCTGTTACATAAAGAAATAAAAAATCTTTAAAAAAAATATTTCAGAATCGTAAGCCAAATGATATATGTATAATGCCTACCAAAGTTTCTGACCTATAAAAATATGGAGTGACAACCATTTTTATTAATAATTAGTGATTTTCTTTTGTTTTGTGTTTTTTTCTCCTGTTGTCTCATATTAAATTCCACCAGATTTTTGATGAAGAAAACATAAAAAATAAAAATTGTGAATTTTTCAATCTTTTGCCTTGCATTATCAAGGTTCCTTCCAGAACATTTTAGAGACCAATCCTCAGCAGCCCTTCTTCTTCTATATTTTATCTCTAATCTGTAATAGTGAATTTGTAGTGGCTCAAAATTCGTTCTCTTACTGTCGTTCTCTAACTCATTTAAACAAATGTTTATGTCAGTTCCAGACAAGACTTCCCCAGATCAATTCTGTTCTGTTCAAAACCTTCAATGGCTCCTTATTTTTAAGGTAAGATCCAATTCTTTCACTCTGCACTCATGATGTTTTGTTGCATTTGTTGTCCTAACTGGCCCTATCGAAGTCTAAGTCTCCTTGTTATGCATACTTTCTACTAGGCAAATGGACTTCCACACTTTCCACCAAATATGTCCCACAATTTCACATATCTGTTCTTCTGCTTACTTAGTTATCTTTATCTAGAATTCCCCTTCTTACTCTTTTACTTCTTCCTCTTTTTACTCCTTTATACTCTTTTATATATGACTAAGTCCACCAAAAAACTGTCTTGTCATTTACAAAGATTTCCTACACTCCCTAATGTTGTGCTACTTTCTCCCTTATCTGAACTTTCATAATACCTAATCTGTATCCTTCTACTATGTATATAATTCTATATCTACATTTCTTATTAATTCATCTGTTAGTTCATGCTCCTTGAGAGAGTGGGAACTTTTTTTTTTTTAATCCCTTTTTAGTTTAGATCTTCCCAGCTAGATTTAGAACACATGTACATTTCAGTGACTGACTGACAGAAAACTTCTCCTGCCTCCAAGGGCTCGTATCTTTCTAATATCATGTCTTGTTTTTAACAAAGCAAGGATTCACCATTTTAAGGGTAACTAAGTCTCATAAAAGTTAAAGCTATAGTTTCTCAGCACTTTGAGATTCCTTGAGAAAGGGGTTCAGATAATTTCCCTTTAGGATATCATTTGTGAATGTAGAATAGCTCATGTGTTGTGCCCATAAACACAAATGAAAAAAAGGAAGGTGAGAATCTGCAAATGTGCTTGTCAGTGCAGCACAGTTTGTTTTATGAATGATTTGTGTTGCTATAAGATCAAATGGTGTCAGTTCTTTTTGATCATACTTATCCAAGGGCAGTTTTGCAGGATAACAGTTTTCTCACATCTCACTCTCACCATTAGGAAAGCACAGTGCCTTACTATAAAAGCTGAGCTGCCGGGTTACATCTACCTGGTCCAGTACTAATGGAATGATGAAAAAATTGACAAGTGCTTGACATTTTAATGGAATTATTGTCCAGCTTTAGGAGTGGTTGGCTTGTAATGAAGTAGTCTACATCTATAATGAAAGTTTTAGTATTTTATTTTATTGATGTGATTTTTACTAATTTAAACCTATAATATTTGTAAAATATAGTTTCATGATATTGGTTTACAAAAGTTTTTTAAGACAAAGGTATGTTTAAATGTTTTTCATACTTTATAAGCTGAGTAACAGGTAAACAAAAATATGGTAATATCCCTAAAGAAGTGGAGAGCATCAAAGAAAATTGCAAAGACACTTGTCTAGGTTCGATGTTGGAAGATCTGATTTCTTGTGTCAGTTTTATAACCTAAGCACTATATGACTCTGGAGAAGTCAATTGACCTTTTTTTCTTTTGGTCCCATAAACCAAGCAACTGAAAAAAAAAAAAAATACATCTACCTGTGTTAGTGTCCAGAAATTTAGCTAAGATCAATCGAAATAATACATGCAAACCTGTTTTAGTTTGTGAACTATAAAGTGAAGTAATTAAGCTGCAATTTTACTAAATTGAATTAGAATGTAATAAAAAATGGAACATTTGGGACAATGTTGAATGGTTATTAACATGGATAGGTATTTTGGGGCTTTTTAAAGTCATTTTTGTAAAGAGTACTTCCAAGGAATCTATTGAATTTTCATTGACTGAATAAAGCATCCTAAGATAACAGATACCAAAAAGAATTCATGTATTAGGGTAGATCAAATACGCACATATGAAATAACTTCAGGCTTCAAAGACAATGAAAAGGTTTTGAGGAAGTGGTAATAGATGTAAATTAGGAAAGAACTCTGTCTGAGTCCTGATAGATCATAGAAGATATCGGAGGTCAGGTTTATCTTGAGTTGGCCATTAAATAGCTTGCAGAACACATATTTTACAAAAAGAGAAAGAAAGGGAAGAAGGAAATGGGGAGACAGAGAGAGAGAACTTTATAAATAAGGCAGGAGAAAAAAATCAAGGCCTGGTTTATGAATAATGTGGAAAATAAACAAGCTGAAACTGATTAAAAAGAGTGAATATTGAATTATTCTTAAAGTCCCCATAGACCACAATTTGTAAGATTTTGGAATGAATTCCATTCCTGCAAATCAGTTTTCTCAATGGCCTCTGATCAAAAAAAGATGAAAAACAAATAAGCAAACAACAACCCAAAAGACAGTGCTCACTTCGGCAGCACATATACAAAAACCCAAAAGACAGAAGCAATGAAAAAATAAGCATGAGTGGGAGGTTGGGGAACCAGGTGGTGGGTAATAAGGAGGGCATGTATTGCATGGAGCACTGGGTGTGGTGCAAAAGCAATGAATACTGTTATGCTGAAAATAAATAAATAAATAAATAAATAAATAAATAAATAAATAAAAATAAGCACGATTTCATGTTATTTATATCTATCCACTGATCTGATTGAAGAACAGGTTGAAGCCAGAATGAAACTGTGATTTTCCAAGCTTTAATGTAATCTTTAGTTTCAGATTATTTCCAAATATATATATATTGGGGAATTGTATGAAATCCGGTGATTGCAAACAACATGCTTATGATGTTAGCTGTACTCCAAATGGTTCTGATAAGGCTCTTAGCTCTGATATTTGCCTCACATCAATCACAATAACAAACTTGCTTCTGGTGACTATTCTACTTCCCCATTCCTGGTGCATATTGGGTAAAGGATTAAAATAATCTTTACTATTTCTGGGAATATTTCAGAGATGGCTTAACTCTCATTAGCATAAGGGGGTTGTCTCTGAGCAACTCTGCAACCAGACAGGAGGATAGGATGGGGCGAGCTTGCACTGGGCGGAACAGAAGCTAGACATCACCTGCTGTGCATTTTTTGGGCAACTCTGGGAAAATTTTCTTCATTAGTTCTCAGTTTCCACTGATGAAAATCAAGAGGTTCAAATGTCTTTCAGAGGTTATTTATAAATATAAAATAAAATATTAAAAAAACATAAAGTACTTAGCATAATGTCTGGTACATAGAACATATGCAATGCATGGTTACTAATTATTGACCACTAGACTCCCAAGATTAACCTCATGTTTCCCAAAAGCAGTCTTACGATGAATTATATGATAGAACGTAGTTAATCCCTTTTTATCCTGAGAGGGACCATAGGGTTATGGGGCTCAGAACTCATATTCCAACTTGTAAATTAGGTTACAAGCTCTTCACAGTCAGGGACAAAACCTTATTTGATTTCTTCATCCCTAGCGCCTAGCAAAGTGCCTAGTAAACAGTAGATGCAATAAATGTTTGATGAATGCAGCTATTAAAAGGGAAAAGGAAGAGCCAAAACACGCTTTTTGACCATCAGTTGTGGCAAGTGGGAATAGACCAATTTAGATAACTTTAGTTGTTAAATGAGAAGCAAGTCTGAAGGGCTTGACACAGCTGGCTCTGAATTGAGCTGTGATACTCTTCAGTCCATTGGGGAACTGAAATAATCATGCTGGGCTGACAAGTTCTCAGAACACTTCTACCAAAAGTAGCTGTTATATATCATGGCCTAATCGCTATTGTTTTTCTGCAAGGGTCTTTTCCACAACACTGTACAATGATATCTTTTATAAAAGTAGAAGTATTCCTTTCTCAATGCATATAAACAAAGACAATAAAACAAAAAAAAACTCATTTTAATTCTTAACAATAGAAAAAAAGCACAATTTTTCATCATAAGAAGCATTAACTTACTAGGATTGCTTATACATAATGTTGCCTAGGCAGATAAACATATTTAGATGTTAAGAAAACTGTTTAAAGAGAGGAACATTAAAACTGCTATTTTAAAATGCAAATATATTCATCAGAATGTGGGGGATTACAAAGTAACTAAAACAAGTCTGATCAAATTACTGTGCTTCAGATACGTGCTTCTGCCTAAAGGAAATACTAAGTCTTTAAGAAATGTGTGAGGGCAAAATTATTTTCATAATAATACTAAAACATTCGCTTTTTTCCCGGTGCTGCCATTTACACTGATGGTGGGAAGGCAGTGATCACACCATCATCACAAATAAAGTCAATACATGTCCCCAGTGAAGTACTAAGATTATTAGTTTTACAAATTCTGGATCTTTACTTTTTAAATACTGGCTGTGACAGAAAAAAAAAAAAAAGTGTCAATACAGGATGTATTTCTCCTGCATACTGAAATATGATAAATACCTGGATTCTTAACAATGTATTATGCCACTCAGTATCTTCATATTTTGTTGAGACTTGTTGCATCTACATTGAATAGGAATATTGACCTGTAGGCTTATTTTTTTTCTTTCTTAATTTTTTTTAGTTCTGTGTTTTTTAGATTCTATTATCAGGTTACTACTTATGTTCCCATTCTGTTTATAATAAGTTGTAATTTAAATTTGGAAATAAAATTATTTTCCTTCTGGAGACTGCATTTTGGGCTGAGAAAGTATGTGAAACTACTTCTGACATCATTACTAAACCCCAGATATGCAAAAGTACTTCTTCAGGATACTGAGAAATCCTCAAAAATAATCCTGGAATTTTTGTGAAGCCATTGGTGTCTTCTCCTTTTTTTTTTTTTTTTTAATTTGTTTGTTTTATTTTGTTTGTTTTCCATTTTGTATTTGTTTCATTTGGGGAGATTTCTATTGCTCTCATTAAGGTTTGGTTTTTTCTTCAGTATATAATCTCCTGCTAACACCTGTATTAGTTTTCATATGCTCCTGTAATAAATTATCACAATCTAAGTGGTTTAAAAGAGCAGACTTAATTTGCCACAGCTCTGGAGGTCAGAATCTAAAATCAAGATGTCAGCAGGGCCCCACTGCCCCTGGAGGATCTACAGGAGAATTATTCCTTTCCTCTTCAGTTTCGGGTAGCTATGGCCATTTTTTGGCTTATGAGTATCTCTGCTTCTTCCTCATGCCACTCTCTCTTCTATGTGTCTCTTATAAGAACACTTGTCATTGGCTTTCATATTGCCTAGATGACTGCTTTAAGATCCTTAATTATATCTGCAAAGATGTGATTGAATTACCTTATTTTTACGAATGAGGTAAAATTCACAGGGTTCAAGGATTAGGATGTGGACATCTCATTTTGGGAGCTACCATTTAGCCCACTCCCATACCATCCAGTCTATTTATCATCTCTAGAAATGTGATGGTTCTTTTATTGTAATTTCTATATACCTATTTAATATATTCCTTTCCTTTTTGAGTACAAGGAATAGAGTTATAAGAGTTTTTAAATCCTTTTTCCTAATAATTGTGTCATTTATGTCATTTCTGTGTCTTTCTTTTAGTTTTTTTAATCTCATTATGAGTCATATTTTTCCGTTTCTTTGCATGCATGGTGATTTTTTTTAAAAGATTTTATTTATTTATTTATTTGACAGACAGAGATCATAAGTAGGCAGAGAGGCAGGCAGAGAGAGAGAGAGAGAGAGAGAGGAGGAAGCAGGCTCCCTGCTGAGCAGAGAGCCCGATGTGGGACTCAATCCCAGGACCCTGGGATCATGACCTGAGCTGAAGGCAGAGGCTTTAACCCACTGAGCCACCCAGGTGCCCCTGCATGGTGATTTTTGATTGAATGACAGTTATTTTCAGTTTCAGCTTTTTGAGTACTGGATATATTGTATCCTATAAATACTCTAGAGCTTTGTTCTGAGATATGATTATGTTATTTAAATTTAATTGGATGATGGTAGGCTTACTTTTAATCCTTATTTGTCTAGGACCATTTTGTTTTACTAATGAGGTGATATCTTTCTAAGTATTCTATCCAATACCATATGAATTAGGAGATTCTCTACTGTGGCTGTAAGAAATATGAACTATTCCTGATCCTGAGTGATCTATAGTCCTTCTCAAGTTTCTAGGTGCTTCTTTCCCTCGTTCTTATGGACTGAGATGTGTACCTCGAAATTTACTTACTGAATCCCTAAACCACAACGTGACTATTTTTGGAGACAGAGCCTTTAGATAGAAAATTAATGGTAGATGAACTTGTAAAGGTGAAGCTCTAACCCAATATTCACGGCATCCTTCTAAGAAGAGGAAGGAACATCAGGGATTTGTGTGCAGAGAAGAGTCCATGTGAGGACACTGCAGGATGGCAGCTGTCTGCAAACCAAAGAAAGAGGCCTCGGGAGAAACTAAACCAGTGGATTTCCAGCCTCTAAAATGGTCAGAAAATAATTCTGCTGTCTTATCCACCCCTTCTTGGCATTTTGTTAAAGTGCACTTAGTAGATTAATTCACTGGCCTTACCCACTTTCCACTTAGGGGGAACCAAGCCTTACAGACCTGGGCAGCTCTAGCTTTGTGCAGCTCTCTCCTCTCTGATGCTTTCCCCTGTGAACTCTCACTGCCCTTAGACTCCCGGGTCTTCAGTTCTGTTCTGACAAGAAGGCTCAACAGTGTACACACCAAGTGGGTTTAATTTAATTTCTAAATCCAATGCATTTCCAAACCTAATTTAAAAAGTTATTCTCAAAAAAAATAGATAGATAGATATAAAACGAGTTTTTCTCAGAAATAAACAAAGCTATTTTTAAGTGCATTCCTGCAAAATAATGAAATAATGATCTTAGAATACATAGGGAGAGCAGTAAAAGGTTAGAGCTGTTAGACACCTCCACTTCAAAGATCTGTGTGGTCATCTTTTGATACTTGTCACTATGGAATTTCTCCCAATATTACATTTTCATTATATAGTACTATGTATTTTTTAACCATAAATTTTATGCCATTTTTCCTAGAAAAAAAATTCGTTAGGTAAGCCCTCCACATGACTCAGTACTAATGACAATTTTTTTTAGATTATATATTATATTACATTTCATATATGTATGTATGTGTGTGTGCGTGTGTGTGTGTGTGTGAATGTATATATGAAAGTGGTCATATATACCCACTACTATCAGCTATTGATTTGGCAAATTTATCCAATATCTACTGATGCTGTGCAATTACATGTGAAGATTTAACTCAGATTTTCCTGTCTCCTTCAAATACCTTATAACTATATTGTTTGAGTGTTTCCATTAGCTTTCTCTTTATCCATAAATAGTAATATTATATGCAATTGCTTAAGATCGAATTAAAAAGGAGCACCTGGGTGGCTCAGTGAGTTAAAGCCTCTGCTTTCAGCTCAGGTCATGATCCTGGGTCCTGGGATCAAGCCCTGCATCAGGCTCTCTGCTCAGCAGGGAGCCTGCTTTCTTTCCTCTCTCTCTGCCTGCCTCTCTGCCTACTTGTGATTTCTGTCAAATAAATAAATAAAATCTTTAAAAAAATAAAAAATACAAGAAAAATAACTTAAAATCTTGAAGTTAGTCTTGTAATCACAAAAATTATTTTTATTCAATTATTATTGACATAGTATTATCTACTAATAATTATGAGTGTGGCATTATGCATACTCTGTGTGACAGATATGAACCTTTTGTTCTCAGATACTTTCTATGCCCTATTACCTGTTCTTCTTAATAGCCCAGTGGGGAGACCCTAGAAGCCATGTGTCCCAGTGCATTTCCCAATAGCCCAGGCCAACTCATTTCAGTCTGGGTTTGTTCAGTGTGAAGTGCTGGTAGGATTTTAGAGCATGAAAAGATAAGAGAAGCTTATTATTTTCTCTTCTTTGTATCTAGCAGAGTCTTGTCATCACTGCCTCTTTTCTGTAACTAGCAGATCTCCAAGCAAATCTTTGTAATTACAGCTTTTGCCTGTTGGGTTTGTCCTCTGAACTCTAGCAATATCACTTATATCACATATGAAATCAATTATCTACATTAAATTCTCACTATTTTAAATACTTAGGGTAGTTTATTTCATCCTGGATCTATTGTCACTAAAATAATTTATACTGTAAAATTCTCACTAGAATATTAATTTTTCACATTTTTCCCTAAGGAAATGGGTAAGTTTAAATTGATAAATTAGTGAAATAGAATGGTCCATAACATCTCAATGAGTCAAGAGTTTTTAACCTCAAGATGAATATGAAAATGAGTGATATTAACTAGTTCAATCATGTGAAATATTAAGGAAGAGGACATCAGTCAGCTGTTATTAATCTCAATATAGAGCTGAATAAGAAAAAAACACTCACAGTGTTTCAGAATGAACAAACAGCTGCTAGCAAAATAAACCAATTTAGAAGGAATTATAACTGAAAATCAGAATGCCTGATAGGGTAGAGCTTTTATATTGTATACAGATATATACCAGAAAAAAAAATCTTATGGAAGTTGGAGAAATTGGTTATGAAGACATATCAAAGCAACTAAAGATATGGTGAAAAATACCAGTTAGTAACTGACATATAGCAAATTTAGGTGTTTTAATTAACAGATCAACTAAAGGACATACAATATGATGCTTGAAGTGATTGTGAGAACATAAAATCCAATTTGTTCACTTTATTAAAACTTAAAAATTTTTAAATGTCAGGTGATCTAAAATCTACATTCCAATGTGCAACTCAATCTAGAGGTCACATATTTGCCTCTTAGTCTTCTGTTTATTCAACTATTTGTCTATTTCCAAAAAAGTTATGAACAAGACAGTTTTAATTGGCACAGTGGAAAGGTTTTGTGATTATTGAATGTACACTTGAAAAACATAGTGGCTATGTATTTATTTAATTTATATAATAAATTCAATGGAAAGTCCATTATATCATAAATACTGTGACATAAAATTTCCTGTCCCAATTCTCCTAAAGTTGATGGAAGATAGTCTGTGTAACATGAGCAAACCTATGCTTACTGAATGGTGTTAAATGACCGTAGTAGATCATTCTGATTTACTTATAGAGTAACCTAACTGGGACAGAGCTACTCCCTTTTCTTGAAAGTCAGGCACATTCTTTCACTTCTAATGGTATGTCACTTCTAATGGCTTTCTCCTCTATAATAAGAACAGTTGTCACTTTCTATGCACCTCAAATTCTCCAAATTCTGGCCAGTTGGATTTTTTGTGACAACTCCTATAAGTACCTAAACACTTAGTGCCCAAGAATTCTGTTAATCTTCTGATAGACAAGGTCGCTTTCTTGCCTGCCCCATAAGAAGGGAGAACAATGGTATGGAGACAGATTCCCTTCCAAGGAATTCATGCTTCTTTGGGATGAAAAATGGACTGGAAGACCTGTACTTTCTATTACCCGTGACCCAATAAAGCCTGTTTCTCAAAACAAACTGTATAATATTCAGGAAGGTATTTGACCTTACTTCCATGACCCTGATTTGAGGAAGAATATAAAATAACTTATAGTAGAAGTACTATGTAAACGTATTATTACATACATGGAATTCGGGGGCTTTGTAAAGATAACATTTGGGAGTCATTTCAGGTTGTAGGAGGGACATTTAGCGAGCGTTGATATATGATAATATGTTGGGTTCCTGCCTTAAAGGTGGTCAATATTGTGCCACTGAGAATTGATGGAAAGGGATCTGCCAATAACTCAATAGCAAATACAAATTCAACCTTATAGGAGGGCATTAGAAAAAGAAAGGAAGACCTAAAGTTCAAGAAATATTAGATCCTTTCGGCAAGTTAGTAGAGGACTTAATATTTACATTGGAAATATTGGAAATGGGATACAAGGATGAAACTGATCATAGGAATGAAGCAAATGGAAAATTACAACAGAAGAAAGGAGAAGAGCAAGTTTGTCCTAAAGCCGAGTCACTGGGTCTTTTAGTCTAAGTTGTTTAATATACCTCCCACTAGTATCACAGCTTCCTTTGTCTTTGTAATATACCTATATTTAAGGTAATAAAGGATAGTTGGATATTTAATATGGTTATATTTCAGGTTCGGAAATTTAGTAGGTCAGGGTTTTAAAAGGGTTTGAGATAACCTGATGCATTTTTTTTCCCAAAACATGGCCCACAAACCACCTGTACCAGAATCACCTGAGAGGTGGTTATAATATCTACTATTGTACCTTCCAAATCCATTTAATTGAAAAAGAATTCTTGGAGCGGGTCTTGGCAATCTGCCTTCTTAACAGGATTCTCAGGTGACTCATGTCTAATAAAATTGAAGGTCCTTAGACCTGAGGAGATGTTATTAATTGAACAGTTGACTAAATAGAGGGTACGTTTCTAAAGAAAAGTATGAGATATCATCAGAGATATCTTTAAATATAGGATTTAAAAAATCTGCTCCAAGTAGATAAGCATAACTGTGTCTGGAGGTGACCTTCAGTTCTGAGATTCTATATTTTTTTTATTCTAAAACAGGATTAATCACCTCTCGCTGAGTGGGTGTTAGTTCTAAGTGTTTCAATTATTTTTCCCTTCCACATAATTTTGTTTATGAGTCATCAAAGCTAGGCAGCTTTAAAAACAAATTTCACTAGTTCTAATAAATGATCCTCATGTATATACAATATCCTTGTTTGGAACCCAAGTTGCAATTCATTTATAAAACATAATTAATACATGCCAGGTGTCTAATTATTTGATAAAATTCAAACAGGTCCCAGTACAGCCACAAGACTGTCTTCTGTTTTTTAGATTTTATCTTTTGACCACATTACCTGATGTGCTTCTTATTAATTGCATATATTTCAAAAGGACTATGTATTTAAAGCTTCAGAACTTGAGAATCATGGACATCTCAGTGGGTTTCTGGTACATCTGACTGGTTTGTCTATATAAAAATAACTAAAATGAACCATGAGAGAATTTTTGTAATTCAAGAAAAGTTAAGAAGATTTAAAAATAGGGAAAATATATACTATTTATGTCAGAAAATTTCTAATTCTATACTGCTTTTTCATATATATGAAATTTTTTCTTTTTCAAACCACTCATCTTTCATGTCTACTGACAAGAATAATTAAAAACAAAAAAACAAACAAACAAAAAAACAAGTGTCCCTCCTCCAGGAAAATTTTACAAGTATTACCCGGTTTACTTTAGTACAAGGAAACTAAGCAGGACACCTATGGCAGTTTCCCGTTTCAATTAGGGTAAGAGCTTCTCTGTTTTCAGATGAAATTAAACCAACTCATCAGGGCACCTGGGTGGCTCAGTCTGTTAAGCATCTGCCTTCAGCTCAGGTCATGATCCCAGACTCCCAGGATTGAGCCCCATGTTGGGCTCCCTGCTCAGTGGTGAGTCTGCTTTTCCCTTTCCTTCTGTCCCTCCAATCTCCCTCTGCTTGTGCTCTCACTCTCACTCACTCTCTCTTAAATAAATAAATAAAATCTTAAAAAAAAAACAAAACCTCATGATCTTGGTTCATCAAAAGCTGTTGAGAAGGAAAATTTATTATAATGTAATATCCTTCAGGGAAAATAGAAAAAAAAATTGTAGTGTGACTAAAGACATAAATGCTTTTACGGATCTGTAAACTCCTAAAATTTTACATTGAAAATTAAGAAACTATATTCACATTTTGCATTGGTTCTTTGAGAAGAAACAATAAGTTATAATTTTAAATGGGGGCTTTGCAAAATATTTTCATTAATATTCTCCAGTGACATTCATCCTTAGATAATGACAAAAGAATTGGCCATCACCAGAAATTAGACAGACTGGCAAGTAGAGAACAGTCTCATATCAAAATAACTTCTCATATTTTGGCTGAAGTAAGATATTTTTATTCATTGGTTGAAAGGTCCCTCTCTCTTTTGAAGTGCACGATGTATTGTTTGCTGATTTGAATTTGACAGTACCCTGGTCAATTACTGAGGAAATTCAATTTCATTCCAAATCAGTGCAACATAAAATTTTAAGTATTTTCTTTTGTCTGTAGATTTTAAGAATGTAATCTCTTATGTTGAATGTATTCAGATTTTTTTTTTTTTAATTCTGGAAAAAGCTTCAATTTGATATATGTGATCAATTGAATTTCTGGCCATTCATGTTTTATTACATAAATAGATATGTAGTACCTTGTGTTCACTTTGGGTTTTACATTTTATGTTTTCTTAATTGGGTTTGGGAACATTTTCTCCAATTTTACAATCATACATATGTACATACACGCAACTATATAAATTTGTTTCAATCCTAGACTCAAAATTTTTGACTTATATTTCCTTGTAATTTTAAAATTATTTGTCCATACCAAAAATTTTTCTTTCTCTCATTATATAGTCGACATAGAAAATATACTTTAATATTAAGCTTAGTCTGAACAAAACAATGTTATTTAGGAAGAATAATTACAGATAATAAATCAGATATAAATACTATATAAAATTTATGAACACATGGGAAGGACAAATTTAAAAAAAAGGGAAGAAACTCATAAGGGACTTTTTTTTTTGAGAGAGAGAGAGAGAGAGAAACATGAGCAGGGAAGGATGGGCAAAGCAGGAAGGAATGGGGCAGAGGGAGAGAAAGAGAATCCCAAGCAGGATCCATGACCAGCATGGAGTCCCACATGGGGCTCAATCACATGACCCTGAGATCATGACTTGAGCCAAAATCAAGAGCTGCACACTCAACGGTGCCATCCAGGTGCTCCCATAAGGGATTCTTTTTTCTTTTCTTTTATTTATTTTTTTTTTAAGATTTTATTTATTTATTTGACAGACAGAGATCACAAGTAGGTAGAGAGGTAGGCAGAGAGAGAAGGGGAAGAGGCTCCCTGCTGAGCAGAGAGCCTGATGCAGGGCTTGATCCCAGGACCCAGATCATGACTTCAGCCGAAGGCAGAGGTTTAACCCACTGAGCCATCCAGTTGCCCCCCACAAGGGATTCTTAATGATAGAGAACAAACTGAGAGTTGATGGAATGAGGTTGGTGGAAGGTGGGTTAAATGGATGATAGGCATTAAAAGGGACACTTACATGATGAGCCCTGGGTGTTATATGTAAGTAATGAATCACTAAATTCTACTCCTGAAACCAATATACACTATATGTTAACTGACTAGAATATAAATAAAAATTTGGGGGAAAAGTAATGTAAGATTTAATATTAGATATAACACATTCGATTTTTAGATATATTTCTTGCTTAGAAAAGTATTTTGCTAGATTTTGGCATAAGCATAATGCTATCTATAAATTTTGAGAAGTATATGATATAGATATTAAGGTTACACCTATTGTAAAACTATGAAGTCTGGGACTTTAGGCAATAAGCATTCTTACATAGCCCTTTATTCTACTATAACATAGGGATTATCATAATAATATCCATTCTTTAGATTCATTGTAAGAAATACTTCATATTATATGTAATGTGTTCAGAGTAGTTTCTGATGTATAATATACACTCGTGTGTTAACTGTTATTTTGGGTATTATTTTTTATTACGTGATTAGAACACAGTGTTGTGGGATGGATTTTGTACACCAAAAACATATGCTGAAGTTCTAATTCCCAGTACCTGTAAATATGACCTTATTTGCAAATAGGATCTTTGCAAATGTAATCAGTTCAAGATGAGGTCACACTGAATTAAGGTGGGTATAAATCCAATATAACTGGTGTCCTTATAAAAAGAGAAGAGACCATGGAGACACAGAAGGAGAGAATATCATGTAATGACAAAGGCAAAGATTGGAGTCATATATTTATACAAGCCAAAGAACAGCAAGTTTTGCTGCTAACTCCCAGAATTTAGGAGTCATGGAATGTAGTCTCCCAAAGAAGCCACACCTCTTGACACTTGGATGTCAAACTTCTCACCGACAGACGTATAAGACAATACATTGATTTTGTTTTAAGCCATATAGTTTGTGGCACTTTGTTGTGACAGCTCTAGGAAATTAATAAACATGATATTTAAATTATAGTTTTTAATTTCGCTGGCAAAGTTTAAGCAATATATACTGAGGTTGTACAAACATGAGAGGATGTCGGTTTCTTAATTAGAAATCAAGTAGTCATTCTTTAGATTTTAAGCTCCTCTGTCTTATTTCAAAATGTAAGTAATTCTTTAGAGCTTAACTTTATGAATTTATAGATTTTCATTGTGTTTTTATGACATAAAAATAATTGATGAAATACTGCATTCATAAAGAAGCTAGACTTGTTATAGAGTCAGTTCTAATAACTATCTGGAACTTATTATGAAGGAAGTATTCACACTATTTCTCACTGAACTTCTCACATTGTTTAGCAATCTTTACAAAGTAAACATATCAACCAAATAAATTCAGATATGTTCTCTACACCTGTTCCTGTAAAACCTGAGATTTATATTCAGGATATAGTCTGCTTTAATAATCAGCTCTTAGTAAAAAACTCCTAGTTTTTTTTTTTCCTGGAGATTAGTCATTTTGCCATAAAAAGAGAGGGTATTCAAGTCAAGCAGAGAAAGACAATTATATATGGTTTCACTTATATGTGGGACATGAGGAATAGCATGGAGGACATAAGGAGAAGGAAGGGAAAAAGAAGGGGGGGATTAAAGGGGGTGATGAACCATGAAAGACTATGGACTCTGGGAAACAAACTGAAGGTTTCAGAGGTGAAGGGGGTGGGGGAGAGGGGTTAGCCTGGTGATGGGTATTAAGGAGGGCACATATTGCAATGAGAACAGGGTGTTAATCGCAAATAATGAGTCAAGGAACACTACATCAAAAACTAATGAAGTGCTTTATTGTGACTAACATAACATAATCAATCAATCAATCAATTAAGAAGGTATTCAAGAGCATGCATACTCTTTCATGAGCTCTAGGATTCTTTACAGGTGGCTGCGGATAGAGATGGTGACCAATTGTCAAACAGACAGAAAATGAAACCATTTCTCTTCAACTCTAGACATTCTCCCTACTCCATAGAGATTTCTTCACATAGATCAGCGTATGTGACATTGATTACGCACCTGACCACACATTTCTTAGCAGAACAAGCTACATAGCTTGCAGGGCCAGCTGCTACATGAAAATGCAGGGATTTTGTTTAAAAATTATTAATAACTTAAAGATGCTAAGAGGGGAATAATAAATTATGTGTGGGGCCCTATGGTGCTGGACAGGTCACATACTTGTGAAGCCAGTAGTACTGTTTGGGGAGTTTTGAGACATGTGTTTTGACTGGATGAATCAGTGGTCACCAGAGTGGCTCCAATCTCTTTATTTGATTATCCTGTTTTCACTTTCCTGACCATAAGAGCAAAAAAAGTATTTCTATTATTTAATCCAGTTAATGCCAGTACCATACCCTCCTTATAGCCTCCATTCTCTAATAGACTCAACTGGAGAAGAATCTCACCCAATCAGTTTCCTTACTAAGACTTACTCAATAAATTATTCCACTGTTAGAGTTGAATCTTAATAAGCAGAAAGAGTTAACATTTGATTAGAGCTTTATATGTGTTGGGTATTGTGCAGTGGCTTTGCAGGTACTAAGTCATTTAATCTTCAAAACAAATATGAACTACTTTACCCTCCGCTTATAGATGGTGACACAGGTAAAGAAGTTGAGAAGAATGCATTTCTGGTTATCCATATGGTTAACGGCAGAACTTGGATGCAACCAACTCATAATACATCCAGAATCTGCACTTTGAACTATGAGGTTACTTTACATTGACACATAATACATTTTTCATTTTGTTATATTAACTATTTCACTGTTATGTGGCATAAGTGTAGGGAAAAAAGTACACGCCTCACAGGTGTACAGTTTGATGAATTAGCATAAACTACCACATGAGTCCAGCAGCTCAATTTCTCCCTTCCAAAGCTCTCCCAACTGCTAATCACTCCTGTTCTCCAAAGCTATTAGAACCACACAGTTAGAACTATATATTTGGGGATCTTTCTCTCAACATTATGCTTGTGAAATTCACTCATAGTGCTGGTATATCAGTGGTTAAATAATTTTCATTGCTAAACACTCTACCATTCAGTACTTAATTTATTTAATTACTGTTAGAGATGTAGGTTTTTTTCAGATTGTTTTTCTATTCTGGGTAATTCTGCTATGAACATACCTGTACAGTTGTTTTGTTGTCCTGGGAGAAAAATGTTGATTGACAGATTATGCATATGTTCAATTTTAGTAGAACTGTCACAATGATTTCCAAAATTTTTAAACCAATTTACACTCCCATTAGCAATATTTATTTTTTTTTTAAACTTATGACCCAGAGATCAAGACCTGACTGAGATTAAGTGAGATGTTTAACTGACTGAGCCACCCAGGTACCCCTAGCAGTTAATCTTTAACTATTTTTGTAAGTGAGTAATAATATTTCCCAGTTTTTACTTTGCATTCCCTTGATGAATCATGAGTTTGAGCATGTTTTCAAATGTTTATTGACCAGTTGGATAGTAACATTTGCGATGTGCTTATTCATGGTTTTTGTAATCTTTTTGTTGTTATCTGTCTTGAATTTATTTATATGTAAGGCCTCTTTATGAGTTAAAAATATGACATCTATGTTAGTTATGTTTTCTAAGTATCTTCCCTCACTTGCTGGTATGCCATTCATACTCTAAATATTTCCTATTGAGAAACTTCATAAGGTAAGATACATTAAGATGTATTTACATAACCTAAAATTGAATTGATAATAGACATAATATCAATTTCTTCAATATTATATATTTTTCTACTTTAATAACATCTTGAATCAAATGTGCTTATTATTCATGAATATTTATTTACTTATTTTGTAACCTGCTAATGATTAATAATCAAGAACCTACTATAAATTTATCTTTGTGCTAATGTGGAAAAAGGAGATAATACATGGAATAAAAATCATTGCATATCTCTGAACAACTCCTATTCCATACCAAAAGTCAAGAGAACCATAAATCAAACAGAGGTGAACAAAACAAGGGTTCCATTATATCAAGCAATTGTAAATTTTTGATCCTATTAAAATTCAGCTTAACTCATAAGCATATGGTGAGCATCCATTTCATGCAATGCTATATGCTAGATGTGACATTCCAATTTAAAATAAAGGTCTGTGTGTGCTAAGCAAGAATATATTCATCAGAAGCTCAATTGAGGTGGGAAACAAGACTTTAAGTAATCTGAGAAGATTTCATTGAGGAAGTGAAAGTAGAGTTGGACTCAGCTAATGAAAATAACATGGATTTCCACACGCAGCACAAGTTGATTTCTAATTAACACACGGATGCAGCAGATTTGATATGTGACTTAATAAGTTTTCATGAAACATTGGAAAATAGGAGATAAGATTTTTATAAAGGCTCCTTCATGGTAGATTTGAAAACGGGCAACAATGATTTTAAGGCTGTGGTAAGGTATTTTTGTCACATCACTAGATAAAGTTTCAGACTAAAATTATTGCTTTCATAGAACATCTCAGGCACATATTGATTCAAAATCAAAACGGTTATAGACATGCTCCTTGTTAAAATCTTGGTTCATTCTGCAGAATTCTAGCTACACTTCTTTATGAAATTTGGTAAGCTACGCATTTCTAAATATGTATTGGCTAGATCTTTTCAACCTTAAGATTGATGGTCAAACAGCTTTTACTTGCTATTTCTCAATGCACAAAGCTATGAACTAAATTGAAAAATTACACTTGGCAAAAAAAAAATCTAAAATATTCCCTTGTCCTCATGTTAAAAAAAATTAGTTTCATGAAGGAATACTCTTGGAGCATTATCTGAGGTCTATGTCATTCATTCATTCTTCTAGACTACCAAAATTTTTAATTTACAATTTTCTCAAATAAGATCATCAAAGAAATCTGCATTACTATTTTCCACTTAGTAATATTTTAGAGTTCTGCTCTCTCCAAATCTTGAGGTCACAAAAAAGTAATTTCATAAACCCAGTATATATGTACTGTAAATTTGCACATAAGAACATGGTCTTCTCAATCACAAATATCTGCTTTAATCAGACCTATAGGAATAATTCCTTAGTTTCATAAAAGTTACAGCTCTCTCAGCAAGAGCCTGTTTTGCACTCGTCTAAATTGTATATCAGTCAATTAAAAGCAATCTCTCAGTTTTAAAAATTATATGCTCACTTTAAAAAAATTATTTGTATTTTTCTTTCATCATAACCATTATTTTGATTTAAATAAGAAGTTTAGTAGTAGCCTTAAATCTGCTTCTGCTGAGTGAGTTCTTATTGCTAAAGAAAAATGGGGAATAATTTTATATGGTGAAGTAAAATCACCACACTGTATTAACTTTCCAGGTAGGAATTAAGATTGAAGATTTAATATTAAAAAAAAAAATCAAGGTGACTTTGTTGATTTTATTGAAAACCTTATGTTGAGAAAAGCCTTTCCAAACAAAATAAAAATTAAGTTATGTTAAGAAAATCTGAGAGATTTCACAACATAACGGCTAAATCAATTTTTATAGAGAGACTAACATTGGGGCTCCTGGGTGGTACAGTCGATTAATGACCTCAGGTACATGATATCAAGCCTTGCATTGGCTCCACGCCCAGCATGGAATCTGCTTGAGGGTCTCTCTCCTTCACCTTCTGCCCCTTTAGATCCTCTTCCCCTCCAGCTCATGCTCTCTTTCTCTCTCTAAAATGGATTAAAAAACAAAAAATCTTAAAAAAAAAAAAAGAAAAAAGAAAAAACTAACAGAGTATCTGGAGAGAAATTATAATGAGATATTTCTCAGTTTAAAATAAGCTAATAAGAAAAATAGCACCCCATAATATATTTGTAGGAAAAGTATATAAACCAGTAGCTAGAAAAAATAAAATAGTGCAACCTCACCAGTAATAAATCAAAAAATAAAAACAATTATATTTTCATTGACTAGAGTTAATAATTTAAGTTTCACATTAATTAACACTGGATGATTTTCCTACACATATAAACCTTAAAATACAATGAATCATGCTATCTACTGCTTCATAACCAAATCTAGTCTTCCTAAATAAAAATGCAAATTCGTGTAGTTTTCAACTGATTATGTCCATTGTCTTTTCTCCCAAATTTTCATTTAAATTCTAGTTAGTTGACATATAGTGCAATATTTGTTTCTGAAGTAGAATTTAGTGATTCTTCACTTACATATGTAACACCTAAAGCTCAACACAACAAGCTCCCTCCTGAATACCCATCACTCATTTAGCCCATCCCCGACCCACCTTTCCTCTGTCAACGTTCAATTTGTTCTTTGTTGTTAAGATTCTGTTATGCTTTGCTTCCCTCTCTCTTTTTCCCCCTTCCACTATTTCTTTTGTTTCTTAAATTCTACACAAGTGAAATGATATGGTATTTGTCTTTCTTTTACTGACCAATTTCACTTAGCATAATAAACTCTAGCTCCATCCATATCATTGTAAATGGCAAGATTTCATTCTTTGTGATGACTAATATTCCCATGTATGTATATACGTGTGTATGTGTGCGCATATACATATATATATGTATATACATATACATACATATATATATATATATATATATATATAATCACACCTTCTCTATCCATTCATCAGTCAATGGACATTTGGCTGGGTCATAGAGTGGTTCTATTTCTATTTCTAGAGATAGAAATGGTTCTATTTCTAATTTTTTGAGGAGCCTCCATACTATTTTCCAGAGTGGCTGCACCAGTTTGCATTCCCACCAACAATGTAAGAGCTTCTCTTTCTCTGCATCCTCTTCAACATCTGTTGTTTCCTGAGATGTTACTTTTAGCCATTTTGGCAGGAATCTCATTGTGGTTTTGATTTGTATTTCCCTAATGATGAGTGATTTGAGCATCTTTTCACGTGTCTGTTGGCCATCTGAATGTCTTCTTTGGAAAAAATGTCTATTCATGCCTCCTGTCCATTTCTTAACTGGATTATATCTTTTTTGGGTGTTGAGTTTGATAAATTATGGATTTTGAGTACTATTTATCAGATATGTCATTTGCAAATATTTTCTCCCATTCCATGGGCTTTTAGTTTTTTTAACTGTGCAGAAATTTTTTTATCTTGAGGAAGTCTCAATAGTTCATTTTTGCTTTTGTTTCCCTTGCTTTCAGACATGTGTATAATAAGTAGTTGTTGTGGCCAAGGTCAAAGAGGTTGCTGCCTCGTTTCTGCTCTAGGATTTTGATGGTTTCCTATCTCACAATTAGGTCTTTCATCCATCCATTTTGAACTTATTTGTGTGCATGCCATAAGAAAGTGGTCCAGTTTCATTCTTCTGCACATTCTGTCCACTTTTCTAACACTATCTCTTGAAGAGACCATCTTTTTTCCAATGGCTATTATTTCTTGCTTTGTTGAAGATCAGTTGACCATATAGTTGTGGGTCAGATTCTGGGTTTTCTATTCTGTTCCAGCAATCTGTGTGTCTGTTTTTGTGCCGGTACCATACTATTGTTTTTGTTTGCTTGTTTGTTTGTTTTTGTTTTTTAAGATTTATTTATTTATTTGGGAGAGGGAGAGAGCAAGTCTCAAGGAGACTCTCTGCTGAGAACAGAGCCTACCATAGGGCTCTATCTCACAACCCTAAGATCATGAGCTGAAATTAATACTTGGATGTTTATCCAACAAAGCCACTCAAGAACAGCACCCAGTACCAGACTGTTTTGCTGACTATAGCTTTGTAATATAACTTGAAATCCAGAATTGTGATGCCTCCCATTTTGTTTTTTCTTTTTCAAAATTGCTTTGGCTATTCTGGGTCTTTTCTGGTTCTGCACAAATTTTAGGATTGTTTCTTCTAGCTCTGTGAAAAATGTTGGTGGTATTCTGATAGAGATTGCATTAAATGTGTCAGTCATTTTGGGTAGCATAGAGATTTTAATAATACTTTAAAATAATACTTTTAACCCATGAACATGGAATATTTTTCCATTTCTTTGTGTCCTCTTAAATTTCTTCCATAAGTGTTTTATAGTTTTCAACATAGAGATCTTTTACACATAGAGATCTTTTACCTCTTTGGTTAGGTTTATTACTGGTATCTTATGGATTTTGGTGCAATTGTGAAAGGGATCAATTTCTTGATTTCTCTTTCTACTGCTTCATTATTAGTGTATAGAAATGCAATAGGTTTCTGTACGTGGATTTTATATCATGTGACTTTGCTGAATTCGTATATCAGTTCTAGCAATTTTTTTGTGGAGTCTTTCAGGTTCTTTCAAGTTTTCTACATAGAGTATCATGTTGTGTGCCAATAGTGAAAGTTTGACTTCTTCCTCACTTATTTGGATGCATTTTATTTCTTTTTGTTGTCTTATTTCTGGGGCTAGAAATCCCAGTACTAGGTAAATAACAATAGTGAGGGTGGACATTCCTGTCTTGTTCCTGCCCATAGAGGAAAAGCTCTCAGTTTCTCCCCATTGAGGATATTAGTTGTGGGTCTTTCATATATGGCCTTTATGATACTGAAGCATGTTCCCTCTATCCCTACTTTGTTGAGGCTTTTATCAATAATGGATACTGTATTCTGTCAAATGCTTTTTCTACATATATTGAGAAGTATTGGTATTAATTCTTCTTTAAGTGTCTGATAAAATTCCCCTGAGAAGCCATTCTACACTGGACTCTGGTTTGTTGGGGAGATTTTTGATTACTAATTCAATTTCTTTTCTGGTTATGGGTCTGCTCGAATTTTCTTTCTTCCTGTTTCAATTTTGAAGTTTATGTTTCTAGGAATTTATCCATTTCTTCTAGATCATCCTGTTTGTTGGCATATAATTTTTCATACTATTCTTTTATAATTGTGTGTATTTCTTTGTTGTTGGTCATGAGCTCTTTCATTCATGATTTTATATATTTGGGTCCTTTCTCTTTTCTTTTTGATAAGTCTGGCTAGGGGTTTATCAATTTTATTAATTCCTTCAAAGAACCAGCTCTCAGTTTCATTGATCTACTATTTTTGTTTGTTTGTTTTTATATTGTTTATTTTTGATCAATTCTTTATTATTTCCCTTATTCTGCTGGCTTTAGTCTAAATTTACTTTTCCTTTTCTAGCTTATTTAGCTGTAAGTTTAGACTGTATACTTGAGACTTTTCTTGTTTCTTGAAGTAAGCCTCTACTGCTATAGACTTCCCTCTTACGATCACCTTTGAAGCATCCCATACATTTTGGACCATTGTGTTTTTATTTTCATGTGCTTCCATTAATTTCTTCCTTAATTTGCTGGTTAACCCATTCATTCTTTAGTAGAATGTTATTTAACCTCCATGTATGCGTAGTCTTTCCAAGTTTTTTCTTGTAATTGACTTCAAGTTTTATAGCATTGTGGTCTGAAAACATGCATGGTATGATTTCAGTCTTTTTGTACTGGTTGAAGTCTGATTTGTGATCCAGTTTTTTATCTGTTCTGGAGAATGTTCTGTGTGCACTCAAAAAGAAAGTGTATTCTGCTGCTTTAGGATGAATATATCTATTAAGTCCATCTGGTCCAGCGTGTCCAGATGTTTTCTTGTTGATTTTAGCCATTGTTTTCTTGTTGATTTTATCCTTGGATGATATGTCTACTGCAATGAGTGGGGTGATAGAGTCCCTTACTATTATTGCATTATTATCAATGCGTTTATGTTTGTTACTAATTGATTTATATAATTAGGTGCTCCCAAATTTGGGACATACATGTTTATAATTATTAAATCTTCTTGTTGGATAGACCCCTTTATTATGACATAATGCCCTTCTTCATCTCTTGTTACACAGTCTTTGGTTTAAAACCTAGTTTGTTTGACATAAGTATAGCTACACTGGCTTTCTTTTGACATCCATTATCATGATAGATGGTTCTCCATACCCTCATTTTCAATCTAGAGGTGTCTTTAGGTTTAAAATGAGTCTCTTGTAAGTGACTTATAGATGGGTCTTATTTATTTTTTAATCCATTCTCCCTATATCTTTTAAATGGAACATTTAGTCCATCTACATTCAGAGTAATTATTGGTGGATAAGAATTTACTGCCATTGGGGATGCTTGGTGGCTCAGTGGGTTAAAGCTTCTGCTTTCAGCTCAGGTCATAATCTCAGGGTCCTGGGATTGAGTCCCACATTGGGCTCTCTGCTCAGCAGGGAGTCTGCTTCCCTTCTCTCTCTCTGCCTACCTCTCTGCCTACTTGTGATCTCTGCCTGTCAAATAAATAAATAAAATCTTAATAAAAAAAGAAAAGCATCTACTGCCATTGTATTACCAGTAAACTTGCTGTTTCTGGAGAATTTTCTCTGTTTCTTTCTAATCTTTATTGTTTTTGGTCTTTATTTCCCACTCAAAGTGTCTTCTATATACTATTTCTTGCAGGGCTGGTTTAGTGGTCACAAACTCCTTTAGTTTTTGTTTTTCTGGGAAACTCTTTATCTTTCCTTCCATTCTGAATGACAGCCTTGCTGATAAAATATTCTTGGCTGTATATTTTTCCCCTTCAGCAAGTTGAATATATCATGTCACTGTCTTCTGGCCTGCCAGGTTTCTCTGGAAAGATCTTCTGCATCTGATTTTTCTTCCCTTGTAGGTTAGAGATTGCTTTTCCCTATTTTGCAGGACTTTTCCTTACCTCTATATTTTGCAAATCTTACTACAATATACATCTTAGTGTTTATTGGCTTTTGTTGAATTTGATGGGATTTCACTGTGCTTCCTGGATCTAGATGACTGTTTCCTTCTCCAGATAAGGGAGTTTTCATCTATAATTTGCTCAAATAGACATTCTGCACATTTCCCCCCTCTTCTTCTTCTGGGACTTCTGTGATATGAATGTTATTACACATTATGAATTAACTGAATTCCCTATGTCTGCATTTATGATCCAATACTTTTATTTCCTTCTTCTTTTCAGCTTCATTATTTTCTCTAATTTTATTTTTTATATCACTGGTTTGTTCCTCTGCTTCATCTATCGTTATTGTCACTGCATCCAGTTTGGGGGTATAGCCATTTTTATTTTGGCCTGATTAGTTTTTAGTTCTTTCATCTCTGCAGTAAAGGATTCTCTAGTGTCCTCTGTGTTTTCTCAAGCCCAGCTTGTATCCTTATGATTCTTGTTTTAAATTCTGTTTCATGCATATTACTTATATCTATTTTGATTAGATTCCTAGCCATAACTTTTTCCTGTTTTTTTTTTTTTTTTTTGAGGGGGAGGGCGTGATTTCCTGTCTTACCATTTAGTCTGATCACCATTTTTTAAAAAAATCTGTATGTTATGTTAAAGCTCAGCAAAAAGTTGGCATCAAGGTTAGCTGCCCACGTTAGCTGGGGTCTCTGTTCTTAGGCTAATGAATGAGGCAGCATGTTGGTGCCTGCCAGCTCTTTTGTCCCCTTGGATACCATGCTACCTCTCTCAATTGCACTCCAAGAGGGGGAATTATCTCTACCAGTATGACCCAGGGGATCCTCAAACCACACTGTCTGCTGCCAAGCCTCTGTCCTCCTTCCCCACATGAACACCAAGAAGCCTACCAAGCATGACCCCACAGACTTCTAAATCTTCAGACTTTGAGCTCCACTACTTGTAAAAACCTGCAATAATTAGGTCTTCTCCTTTTTCTAGTCAATAGTTTTAGGCAAGTGTTCCTCTTCTGCTATCCTTTGTGCACTGCTTTCTGTTTCTCTCTCTCCTCTCTCTGATATCATGGCTCCCTCCAATCCTCATCACTTGAGATTCATTTCTCCCCAGAATAGTGTCTCTGCAACTCCTACCTTCCGTGATGTGGCTACTTTTCTCCCTCTAGTTCTGCAGTTTGTTCTTTCAGCATTCATATCTCAGATTTTCAGAATTATTTGATATTTACCTAGCTGTGTTCAAGGGATGAGGCAAAATAATGTGTCTTTACTGCTCACCATCTTAACTCCTGTCCATTGTCTTTAAATAAACGAAGACGACATGGAAAAATGTATTTTGTGGAAAAAAAAATAAACATGGTCTGTATTTTATTTTTGTAAAGTCTCTTAAAATATATACTTTTAAAAATTTGATTTGTTTTGATAGGAATGAGGCTGTCAAGAGATTTCTATTTGGTCATTTCAACAATACACTCCCTTGGTCAGGCAGTTAGTATTACATTTCTGAGATATGATAAGCATTTCTAGTACACTACTCAATCAGTCACAAGGAAATTAATCAAAGAAACACAAAATCAACCAGGATACAAATTAAGGCCAAAATGCATTTATTTTGTGATCTTCTTCAAAGCTCCAACTATGAGCAACATCAACTGAAGTACCGTTCTCCTTCTAGATATTGACATTAACCCAGGTCAGTGTTCAATTACATCTGAATTTTCTGTGCATTTCCCCTTACTCAGCATGGAGTTAGATGGCTTAGAAAAACAGGAAGGGAGAGTTACTATATATCCTTGTGATTTTATTGCAAGGTTCTTCCTTACTTGCATGTGGTCTTCATTTACTTCAAGGATCTGTTACTGATTCAGAACTAGAAATTGTATAAGCCATCATGATTTTCATATATCATATTGGCTTAAGCAGTTTTTGTTTAACAGAACCAAATTCATTTGATTTCACAGGTCTCATGAGGCTTTAACAAACTACCTTGATTTTTCAGTCATGGGTGCCATGAAAATTAGCTGCCATCAAAATATCTGCAGTTAAAACAATTCTAATTCCCAATTTGACTGTCAATTAAGCTAGTGTTCTTATTTTACCTTTGAAGGTTAATTCCAGCTACTTGGATTGTGCTACCAGTGTCTCATCTTTCCCACTGAAATTAGGAAATACATTTCCATGGCAGAATCATTTCTGGTCTATGAAGGGCAGCCAAAAGTTTGTTTTTCAATGAAACTGACATTTTTCTCAGCAATATCCTTTTTAGTGCTTTGATGTAATAAAGATTTTGTGGTCCTTCTCATGGGCCATAGCTAGGGAGTGAGTAAATAATTTTATCATTTTAGTTGTCAAAGTATTTAGGATAATCCTTCTATATTATTAAAAAATATCATTTTTTAGTAGTTTTGATTGTCTTGTCTTTTCAATAAAGAGAGTTGTTGGCTAAGGGGCCTTATCCATTGGAGTCAAGTGGCAATGGGAAATTGTGATTAAACCACTGGAGGCTCTACTGATTTCACCAGATAGTAATACAATGCATAATACTGTACCTTAACTCTAGGGTTTACATCAAAATGAGTACCCTATGAATGATTTGGTCTGAATAAGAAGGTTGGTAGAGATAAGAAATGAGGGCAGCTATCTTTCCATCAGAAGGCAATTGCCTCAGGCAATAGTAAAAGTCCAGAAATGAGATAGAGGCATCTGTCTCTATCAAAGCAAGAAGGGATCCTTCAGCTAGTAAAGGAGTCTCAATACAGGTTAGGAATTGGGGTGATCTCCATAATTCCAAATCTCCCCCAAAAGTTGCTACCATTAATTCTCACATTTCATTTTTTCTAATAAATTCTCTTTCATGTAAGGGAGCTGGTAAGGTGTTAAATTCAATTAATATAATAATTTTATAACCTACAAAGTCTAATTATGAATTTACTTTAACTATTTTAGCTCCATGATAATGAGACAAGAGTGATTTCATTTGGAGCTCTTATTTAAATACTGAGTTTCCTTGAGCTGAGAATTTTAAATTTCTGGCATGTGATTTACATTTTTTTTAAAAGTTCTCAGTATAATCAGAAGAATCAGTTCACTCCACCTTCTATTTTTTTATGTCTTTATAGTGTTTTATGACAATGACTATGTATTTGGATAACTAAGTTCTCAGTTTCAAAATGGTCTTCACTCTCAATAACTATGGGAAATTATTAAAGTAGATGTTTTGCTACTATATACTATGGACCACCATGGTTACATCTATTCATAAGAACTATTTTTTTAAACTTAATCGGATGAGTTTACCAATCATGTTTCCATTTTCATTATGATCTCTTTCCTTTTTTTTTTCTTCTTCAATATTTTATTTATTAGAGGAGAAAAAGGAGAAAGAGCATAAGTGGGAGGAGAGGAGGAGGGAGAAGCAAGGATCCTAATCCAGGGGTTGCCCCCAGGACCCACAGATCATGACCTGAGCTGAAGTCAGGGTCTTAACCAACAGAGCCACCCAAGTGCCCTCAATCTGTTTCTTAAAATAATTTTATTAATAAATTCTTTTGTCAAGATTCTGACTTGCAGTCAATTCAAGACATTCTGATTGAGAAATAAATTGATTAATGTGTATTTGCTCACAGAATCATTTGAGCTAGACAAGGCCCATTGAGAACTTCAATAAGTGACAGTCAAATTAACACCATTAACTGATTTGTAAGATAACATTGTCTTGCTACTGGTGATCTTATAATGCAACCTTCATAAAATCTCTACAACTCCCAGGAAATATGATAATGAGACAAAATACTTGTTTTCTTTCACCTATTTTCCTTTAGTAATCTCTGAAAGGAAATTAGACAGCTTCCTTCTATTTCTTTATCATTATTCAATATAGAAATTGATTTTTTTTAAAGAGTAGAGTGGAAGAAAAGGGCAGCATGAGGTTTATATTGTACAGGATTTACCCAGAACTAATTGTAATTTGGGCTAAACCATTATTCTATAATAGAGCCATAGCAGTTCTATCATGATCTCTAAATATTTATCCAAATGGGCTCAAAAGGAAGAGGACTTAAAAAAGAAATTCAGTAGGGGCACCTGGGTGGCTCAGTGGGTTAAGCCTCTGCCTTCGGCGCAGGTCATGATCCCAGAGCCCTGGGATCAAGTCTCACATCAGGCTCTCTGCTCTACAGGGAGTCTGCTTCCTCCTCTCTCTCTCTCTGCCTGCCTCTCTGCCTACTTGTGATCTCTCTCTCTCTCTGTCAAATAAATAAATAAAATCTTAAAAAAAAATTCAGTAAACCTAACAACGCTTCCTTTCTTGTTTTCTTTCTTTCTTTCAAGTTTTGCAAGCCAGTGCTACAAACCGCCTTTGATGAAGTAAAAGTCATGTATACAAAAAAAAAAAAAAAAAGTCATGAATATTCTGAAATAGTCAAACAAAATAGAAAAAATATGGCTAACATTCCTATAAAATGTTACTATAATCTCTATTAATGGCTTTGATATCAGACTCCTCAAAGCATCTCACTTCAGTACACAAATGCCCTGACAGAATCTTTACCCTTAAATAACTCCCATGTAAGCCAAAGCGCAAGTGGGTCTGACTGGTAGAACTTAGGTCAGGAAAGACTTAGGAAAACACTATTTATTAGATACTATATTTGAAAGTCAGGTATAAAAATTCAAATCTATAAAAATATGGGATGATTTACAAGAGAGGGTAGATAGCTGTTCATGACAAACATTCATTTTAGGAACTAATTATATTTTGATAAGGGGTCTTATAATCGGATGTTAAGTCCTCCATGTGGAGAATTCTATTATATTTATTATATTAACGAATATTTTTCTTTGAGACTGGGGTGTGTGTGTGTGTCTGTCTGTCTGTCTGTCTGTCTGTGTGTAGTTGAGACTGGGGTTGTTTTGTGTATTCGTGTATATCTGTCTTTCATATTATTTACCTTCTGGCCTATTGGAAGAATAAAGTGACCTGGATATACATATCCATGTCCGTTTTAACATTTTGAAAAATTTTTTGGAGTGTCTTGACAGAAATTCTGCAACAAATAATTAAGGGAAATATACTGTGAGACGAAGGAATTACAGTGTTTAAGCTAAGTTGAAAGGAGGGTGGTTTCTATGTTAGGTGGGAACTTTTGAGGTTAAAAGATTTCAGAGAGCTCTCAGGCAAGCCTGAAGACAAAGTTCAAAGTCTGCAGTGCAGGCATTTGTGAGAATGATCGGTTGACTTAGCTAATTCAATTTATTTAGAATATAAAATAAATGATATTTAATATGTAATTCCTTTTTTTTACTATCTAAGTAAGAATTTCTTGTTTCCTCAAACTTCAGTAAAGTCTGAAGTGTCTAGTCTTCCTTTGTGTGTCATGTGAAAAATAGGAAGGAATAACAAAGGGGTATAAACCCAGCCCAATATTAATTTCTCTGCTGACATCCATTTAGATGGATCAGCATTCTATCAAGGGCACTTTGTCCAAAATATCCAGAAGATGAACAGCTACAGACTGAGTGAGCACCTATCCGTGTCAAAATTGGGACAGCAGTAAAAAGAACAAAACAATAGAGAGAAATTAACAGAGTGATATATGAGGATACAAAACTGACACTTAGTCCTGCCTCCATTTTGAATAAATGTGTATATTACATCTCCCAGATACAAGAAAAAGAAGCATTTTGTTCAGAGAAATAAAAACAAAACAAAACAAAAAACAAAACAAAACAACAACAAAATTTGATCAAATGTGTATTCCTGTATCCAAAATAAGTAGAACAGAACAGAATCTTGAACAAATTTTCTGACAAAATAGTACAACCATTTTGTAGTGCTGGTGCTCGAGGATATGTTAGAACTTTTACAAATATCATAATCATGGAAGAAAATTGTCATTTTTTTCCACCATGAATAGACAAAATAGAGAAATTCAGTAAAACTGGGCTGCCTGGGTTCCTCAGTGAGTTAAAGTCCAAGTCTCGGTTTAGGCTTGGGTCATGATCTCAGGGTCCTGAGAAGGAGCTAGGTCAGCCTCTGTGCTCAGCAGAGTAGGCTTGAGAGTCTCTTCCTCTGCCACTCTCATGGTCTTATGCACACATGCTCACTCTCTCTAAAATAAGTAAATCTTTTTTTAAAAAATAATAAATTCACTAAACCTAACAACCTTTTATTTTTTTTAATGTATTTATTTATTTTTATAAGCTAGTACAGCGAGCCTCCTTTGACAACTTTTGTAATTCAACTTTTCTCTCTCTCACTTGTCTATGTTCTTTTGGCAATCTTTGAAGGGAAGGCAGAGAAATTCCTCCCACTTCTTTATCATTATTCAATGTAGAAATCTTTTTTTTTTTTTTTCCCAAAAAGAGTAGAGTGGGAAAAAAGGCTCACATGAGGTTTCATTGTACAGTATTTACCCAGAACTAATTGTAATTTGGGCTAAACCATTATTCTATAATAGAGCCATATCTATTCTATCATGATCTCTAAATATTTATCTAAAAGAGGGGAAGAGAAACAAAAGTCACGAGTACTCTAAAATAGGCAAAGAAGAAAAATATGGCTAACATTCTTGTAAAAACAGTCTCCATTACTCTGTCTAGGCAATAAGACACAATTCTCTGGTTAAGTGTCATTCTTGTAGACATTTCTGGACATACGCAATGTTTCAGGAGCTTGACAATTGGTGTTTCCCTTACTTACATGTAACCTGGATTTCAAATATGTGTTTTTCTGTATATTAAGACTGCATATGTACGTCATATGAAATATCTCATTAACACAATTTAATTTGAAGTTATGATATTGTTTCAGTAAACCCCTCAAATTAAAATAATCATTCAGCATAACATATCATTTTGATAAAGCATATGAAAATCTAGTGATACTCTAAGTAGTAGAAATTTTCTTTTAAAATCTGAATGACCAATAAGTCTTACTTTGTGTTCAATGAACATGAGAGTTCCAAAGTAAATGAAAAAAATAACAGCAACAACAACAAAAAAAAGCCTTTGAGACATGCATTTTCTAACTGAAAATATAATTCACAAAAACATTAATCAGAAAGGTAAGGTTGCAGAGATAATATTTTTCTCCGGACAGCCTGACAGATATGGGGATCTAGTCCAGTTAATGCACCAAAAGAAAAATAAAATTCCTCCAGAATTAATAGCTTGGAGATAATTCTAGTTGAAACAAGAAGCCAATATAAATCTGCCAAGATAGAACTAATATGTTGTTTCTTCACAGGGAAAGTTAAATTATTATCCAACAAGTTCTAGACATGCTGTAATTTGGAGATAGCTTTATAAAAAAACCCATAAAACTAATAGTACAGTAATCAGTTGTTACAGTAACAGTGACATGAAATAAATAAATGAAACCCTCAAAAAAGCATATTCTACAAAACATACAAAGGTATGGCATAATTCATAAGGCATTAAATTCACATAAATTTTTAAAAATCTTGCTGAAATATGAATGCTTACACTCTTTTGAAAGTGTTGGGTGTTCAAAATCTTAGAGGTACATGTCAAAATGCAAGGTGAAAGAAGTGTCTTGTTTCCAAGACTAAGACTAAGAGTAAAGCAAAAAATGACGTTTGTGCTCATATAAATTATGACTTTGAAAATTAAATATTTGTAATATCATCCAAGTACACAAATTTTTTAAATAATTCCTAAAACTATTTACTTTTTTCTCATTTTCTCCTACTCTTTTTTTTGTTTCCTTCTCTTTCTCCATATCCCTGTCTTTTTTCTTCTTAATATTCAACATTTCAAATATTTATTATATGTCTGACTACAACAAGAAGTAAAATAGTATTTTTATATTTTCCAATGAACATGAGATATAATAATATTCAAGATTGGCACAGAATTTTAGCTTCAGTAAGTCTCTGTATTTTTCTTCAAAGACATGAAGATAAATCTCTTAATGTGCTTTCTTGGATGGTGCCACAATATTCCCAAGAGAAGTATATAGAGGACTTATAGCATTATAGAAGAGTTAGGTTATTCAAAAATGAATAATTAATAATAAGATTTCAGAGACATTGAGCACATTCAATATAAATCAACATTCAATTCAATTCTTTTAGCTAAATACCCAGAAGTGGGATTGCTGAATCATTAGGTAGTTCTCTTCTAATTTATTTTTTCCTGGGGCCGGGGGGGGGGGGGGGGGATGAACCTTCATACTTTTTCCAAAGAGGCTGCACCGATTTTCATTCCCATCAAAGTCTTCAAAGGTTCCAATTACTCCACATCCTTGGCCATTTGTATGTGCTTTTCAGAGAAATAACTTCTCAAGTCCTTAGCCATTTTTTAAATTGAGTCATAATTTCTTTTAGCTAGTGAGTTGCATGTGTTCCTTACATATTTTGAAGATTAATACTTCATCATGATATACAGTTTACAAATATGTTCTCCCATTCCATTAGTTGTCTTTTCACCCTGTTGATTTATTTCCTCTGTGGTACAAAATCTTTTCAGTTTGATGTAGTCTCACTTGTTTATTTTTGTTTGTGCTATTCTTGTTTTTGGTGTCAAATTCATGAATCATTGCTGTCCAGTGTCCAAAAGAATTGAAATCAGGATCTCAAATAGATACTAGCTCTGTTCACAATAGTCATGGCATCAGTATTTACAATAGTCAAGATGTGGAAGAAATCTAAATGCTCATCAATAGATGAATGGACACAGAAAAAATCATATATACCTACAATGAAATAATACTCAATTTTTAAAGAGAAAGACATTCTGCAGTATATGACATGGATGAATCTTGAAGACATCAAGAAAATAAGCTAGTCACAAAAAGGCAAATATTGTATGACTCCATTTATATGATTTATCCAAATTAATCAAATTTATAGGATCAAAGAATGGAATGATGGTTGCTACACGCTGTAGGGAGGAATAAATGGAGTATTACTAATCAAAATGCATGAAGTTTCAATAGTAAGATGAATAAGCTCTTGATCTCTTGAACACTGCTGTACCTATAAGTAGAAAATAATGCACTGTACACTTAAAAATGTGTTGAGATGGGGTGCCTGGTGGCTCAATGGGTTAAAGCCTCAGCCTTCGGCTCAGGTCATGATCCCAGGGTCCTGGGATCGAGCCCCACATCGGGCTCTCTGCTCAGCAGGGAGCCTGCTTCCTCCTCTCTCTCTGCCTGCCTCTCTGCCTAGTTGTGATTTCTCTCTGTTCAATAAATAATAAAAAAAAAAATGTGCTGAGATGATAATGTCCAGTTAAGTATTCTTACCACAAAAAACTAAAATAAATAAATGAAAACATATAATCTAGTATTTAATTTAATTTGTCTATAGGAAACTAAGTTTCAGGAAATTAAGTAACTAAAATGGCCACATGTTTGATGCTGTATTTTCATTGTGACCCAATGTTACAAACAATGTTTTTGTACGTACAGAATATTAGATAATCGATATACTCCAGAGTAAAAAAAAAAAAACTATTTTAGATGGAATAGATGTTACCTACTTTGTATCTAAAACAAAAATTACAACTTAAGTCAGGACTAACAATTTTTCAAATTAGGAAGAAAATACTTATTATAATCAAGTATGAAATCAAGATAAGAAACAACTAAAAAGAGAAATTGACTTACATAACAAGACATACAAAATCTATTATGTTTTTCATCACATATAGGTATTTGTGAATTTTTTTGCTGTTTTCACATTCTGTTTATATTTTTAATCTTACAAATAAGAGTTATTTTTGGGTCAAATCCAGTAATATGCCTTCATAACATCCATCGTTTCCTTATTCTTTATTACTAGAATCCTAAATTTCTTTGGAGAAGTAAAGGGCCCAGATGAACAGTTTCCTAATTTTTTATGAAATAATGAATGGGAAATGCAACATACTTGTGAAAAATAAGATATGAGTGGAGTCTACTGGTTGGGTTACAAGAAAACCTAATTGTTCTCTTGACTGAAAGGTAGAGTCAGCTAGCATGCACATTTTCTCTCTCTTTATCCTTCTTTATTCTTTCTGTTTGGAGTGTGGTAGCAAAGTAGAGATCCCAGATCATTTTGTGAATATGAGGACATAACCTCCATGTGAATGTAGGGGAATAAAAAGACACAAGGTACAGATATGTTGATGACATCATCAAGCTACATGGTCCATCCTGGATTGCTCAAAACCAAGGCATTGTTGTGTTTAGGTGAGAGAAAGAAACTCTTTTGATAAATCAGTTACCTGCAGCAGAAATCTGATATCAATATATTGTGTAAATGTTCTATTCATACACAGTTTTAGTCACATTAAAGAAAACAAAATCCTTTAATTTTGTTCTAGGTAGTATATTTTCCTATCCTCTTTAAATTACATTTGTAGCATCAGAATACATCAATACGTGTCCTTTAAAGGTGTATTTATAAAGATTATAATAATATCAATATACTTTATTTTTATGGTCTTTGCCTTCATTCCTTCCAGATTTTCTATAATTCTACTAAAGCCCAGACAGAAAAGGAATGGTTAAAACACAGATTTAGCACATCTATTATATAATTATATATATATAATATATATAATTATAGATTTAGTCCATCTATTGAATTGCTAATTGTCTCTTGGAAAGTTTACTATGATATATGAAATGTATTTAAAAATCAGGTGAAGGCAAAAGGTTGATATCCAGGATCTACAAAGAACTTCTCAAACTCAACACACACAAAACAGATAATCATATCAAAAAATGGGCAGAAGATATGAATAGACACTTCTCCAACGAAGACATACAAATGGCTATCAGACACATGAAAAAATGTTCATCATCACTAGCCATCAGGGAGATTCAAATTAAAACAACATTGAGATACCACCTAACACCAGTTAGAATGGCCAAAATTAGCAAGACAGGAAACAACGTGTGCTGGAGAGGATGTGGAGAAAGGGGAACCCTCTTACACTGTTGGTGGGAATGCCAGTTAGTGCAGCCACTTTGGAGAACAGTGTGGAGATTCCTGAAGAAATTAAGAATAGAGCTTCCCTATGACCCTGCAATTGCACCGCTGGGTATTTACCCCAAAGATACAGATGTAGTGAAAAGAAGGGCCATTTGTACCCCAATGTTTATTGCAGCAATGGCTACGGTCGCCAAACTGTGGAAAGAACCAAGATGCCCTTCAACGGATGAATGGATAAGGAAGATGTGGTCCATATACACAATGGAGTATTATGCCTCCATCAGAAAGGACGAATACCCAACTTTTGTAGCAACATGGACAGGACTGGAAGAAATTATGCTGAGCGAAATAAGTCAAGCAGAGAGAGTCAAGTATCATATGGTCTCACTTATTTGTGGAGCATAACAAATAACATGGAGGACATGGGGAGATGGAGAGGAGAGGGAGTTGAGGGAAACTGGAAGGGGAGATGAACCATGAGAGACTGTGGACTCTGAAAAACAACCAGAGGGTTATGAAGGGGCGGCGGGAGGGGGTGGGGTGTGGTGGGAGGTTGAGGAACCAGGTGGTGGGTAATAGGGAGGGCACGTACTGCATGGAGCACTGGGTGTGATGCCAGAACAATGAACACTGTTATGCTGTAAATAAGCAAATAAAAATAAATAAATTAATTAAAAAAAAAAATCAGGTGAAGGGGGCACCTGGGTGGCTCAGTGGGTTAAAGCCTCTGCCTTCAGCTCAGGTCATCATCCCAGGGTCCTGGGATCAAGCCCCACATCAGGATCTCTGCTCAGCGGGGAGCCTGCTTCCTCCTCTCTCTCTCTGCCTGCCTCTCTGCCTACTTGTGATCTCTACCTGTCAAATAAATAAATAAAATCTTTAAAATAAATAAATAAATAATAAAAAATAAAAATCAGGTGAAAATACTTGATTGGAGCATCCCAGATAGTCTTGGAGCAAGAACTTTAATGGATATAAGTATTTCATCTGAATGTGTCTCTCACTTGCAAATTGTTTTCATATGTTCACACTGCTTCTTGATAAAAAAGAATCATTATAAGGAATGCATTTATATTGACCTATGCTTATCTTGAAAATCTTTATGTTGATAGGTCTAATTTATTGAAGAAAAATTTTAGATGTAAGTTAACTGGAAATATTTAAGGTCAATCTGCTAGGCTTGAAATTACTAAAATCAAGTGTTTCTAGGAACCTATAGGGACTCAGAATTCCCAAATATTTTGCAAGCCAGCTCAAGCAAAAATTTAAAAACAATCATACACTGTTTTGTAAATACCAACTTTAGGCATTATTCTTATATCCTGTGGCATTTAGGTACTCTCAAATGCCAGCAAGACTTTCTTTGATTTCTATGTTTCTTTGAGGGATTATTTAAGTCTGACATTAGAAATTTTAAAAAAAGAAAAATTAGGGAAAATGATGAAATTTAAAAAAGGAAGTTTTAAAAATTATTTTTTGTCTTCAGACACCATACTTCTGATGCAGAAAAACAATAATCACACTACTTCTCCAAAGTAGAAAAAATATATGTAAAGTGGCTTTAGAACAGAATGTGACATGGACTAAATATCGCATGGTTATTCTGATAGAGTTTATACCACGGCAAGTTTTTTTCTTATTATTTATAAAACCAATTACACGCAGTTCAGAAGTCACATTTCACAGTTTGCCTTGTCAGATTACCACATGATTAAGACCGACAATGATTCTTTTCTTTCTTCCTGATCAAATGGCCCAGCCATTTTCCAGGGGCAGAACAGTGGAAAAAATGGAGTTCACTGTCTTGGCAGTCATCTGCTTCATGCTTTTGTCATATAATTCTTCTTCCACGTGAGGCAACCATGACCTCCTTTCTGTCCCTTCCTGCTAATCTCTCCTTTACTCCTGCCCTCACTGACTGCAAATTCTACTGGGATGACTGCCTAACTCTTTTGGAAGCAGTCGTAGAGCATCACGTCTAAAAAAGGATGCCCTGCCAATAATTCCTACAAACATAGCATCAGAACTACTGAGATTTCCTTTGACAGAACAGAAGACTCAGTCTATATTCAAATTTTTGTTTTCCTCTGGCTGTGTGATCTTGGTCAAGGTTCTGCATTTCTCTGTGCTCATAAGCCTTGACTGTAAAATGGGGTAACAACAGTGCTACCCAATAGGGCTGCTGCAAGAATTGAACTATATAACGTTCATAAAACTAAAACTAAAATTAGAACTATGGCTCTTGCATGTTAATAATATTATTATTTTGCTAATCATAACAGTACTATATTATAATATAGGAGTAACAGGAAGTTTTAATAATGCTAATGTCATTATCATTACGAAACAAATTCACATGAAACAAGTTCAAGCTGAAATTTAAATAGTGTTTGGCTGAAATTGCAGGGATGAAAACCAGAATACAAAGTAAATGCATGAATACAGAGCTACATATTATCAAGAATGTGACATTGGCAAAGGAAAGGAAACAACAGCAGCTTTTACTTGTATCCACCAAGGTTTCAATACCCATCTTTCCTTCTGTAGATTGGGTGATAATTGATATATCACTTTATGACGCAGACCTTTTGTTTAATTAAATTAAGGAAAATATCTCTACCTTCTGTGCTGTGACTCATAAGAAATCCATTAAAGGTTTATGTTATAATATCCTTATCCTAGTGCTTTGCTCTTCTCTTGTGTACTGGCCTCTCATTACTTTATGCATTTCTTACCCCAATCTCCTCACAATGACCACTGGGTAAATCTTCACACTGTTTTTCTTTACTTACCATATGCATTTATCTTATATTGCAATTGCTAATATTGTGAACACCTGAACAGCCCTCTAGTTAATCCTTTCAAGATATTGTCCTTTTATTTTATAACATAGAAAGTATATGGCTAACTTCTTTCCATGGTATTTTAAGACCATTTTTTAACTCCAATAAAATAAGAATTTTGAATATACACTTAATATGGGAGAAGGATATTAAAATGTAATGCATACATATTGATTATGTGCCAGGCATTTTAAACTCACCATCCCATTTGAATCCTTAGGCAAATTTTTGCAAAGATTTTAGAACTTGGTAATACTAAAATGTAATTTATCTCAATTCCTTTAATTAGCAATCAATTATTAAATATATTTTTATCAGAACAATTTATATATTGGTTTAGTATATCATGTTGTATTCTGATTTGATTATGCACTTTTCAGAAGGATTGCATGGAAGGTATAGAGGGATGGGGATCCGTTTAAGAAAAGTGACCTAATAAGATAACTCAGAGAATATAAATGTAAAAGAAAATATAGATATTATGTAGCCCATTCAATATAGGAAAACCCATTCAGTAACGTTTCTACCACCAACACATGTGTGCATTTGTTGACAGAAGAAAGAAAAGCAGGGACATATGAGAGAATTTCAGTGGAAAAGAACAACACTCTAAGCCTTTTAATCATTTTCCAAAAGTCATGTAATCTATTCATTTATGCTCTAGTTTGTTCAAAAATGAGGCAAAATGCTCAACTCACTAAAAAACAACAACAACAACAAAAACCTTTGACTGTAAAAGGCATGATTGTCTAACTTCAGTCTATTCCTCATCATATGAAGAGAATCATGCTCCGGAAAGTGTGCCTGGTGTAACCAAGTATTAAAAAGATCTAGATTTATGTGCCCATATGCTTTGGACCTGCTTTATGGTAAAGGCTGAACATTATTGCAGCACAGTGATGATTTGTGATCAAGTTGTGACTGTGATCATAGCCCCAACTAGTTCAAGGAAAGGGCTGCATCTGCTAAGGCACAGAGCTGGATGAGTTGAGTCACCTGAATGAATAGAAATTAAAATAACAACCATCCCCAGGCACTGAAAAGGAGTATTTTTTCTGCCTTTCTCAAAGATTCAGAAATTATGTGCCTAATTCTGCCACCTGCTGGTATGACACAGAACTAAAGGATGACAAAATAGATTTTAATATGAATTTTGCAGGAGGCTTGTATAATTAAGTTTTAACTTATTTTAATAAAGCAGCTCATGTTCTTTCAGGAAAGTTAGTGTGCTTTTCTTAGAATCTATACTTCTTTAAAACATTATATAAATATATTCAATGAGGGAAAATAAGAAATGCTCCAAGTATTTGTATACCCCAAATTCTTTATTTTCCATAGCTGCTTTAAAAACTCGGTATTAAAATAAAAGATTTGTATATAAAGGAACTCAGAAAAGTATGCACACTAAGAGGGTATTTTTATAAAAGATGCAAGTATTAAATTTAAATGTGGCAGAACTGTTAATTAAAAAAAATAATAATAACTCCCATGTCCTTGGTTTTTCCAGCTTCTTGGCTTCCCATGACTTCTTTGCAACTGTGGGCCATGGAATCTTAGCCACAATAGAATCACGTGAAGAGAAACTATTGTATTATTGCTCTACAATGATCATACACATGACTTGAGCTAAATCTGTACTGAGAGAAATTATAGGGACACTGTGTAATTATGGTTTGCAAAGAAACCTATATGATTATAATTTGAGGAATTTAAAGAAATTGTGGGGTTTTTTTCACATTTGGGGACAAAATCTTTGTCTCATGAAAGCTGATTTTTTTTTCCTTTAAAAGAAAGCAGACAATTATATACTCAGAAACATAATTAGTACAATACTGATTAAAGGCAAAAGGCACTTTAAAAAGACCACTTATTAGTCATGCATTTTTTCATTATGTCAAAAGAATATCTTAGGAAAAGGGGAAAAAAAGAATTCAATGAATTTAAAGAAAATCTTATTGTAGCTTATGCTCTATTTTCAACATCTTATCTGAACTAAAATTGTTCATGCTGATTAAATCCAAGCTAGTTAAAAATATTTGTAAAGGCTTTTATGTTTTCTGAGGTAGTTTTGCAGAAAGAGGAGCTTGAGGCAATGGCTTCTTTGATTAAAAAACGTATGTTTTCACAAAATGGTTACACAATATGTTTCACAACCAAATTGCTGATTTTTGCAAATATTTCGATGTTTCCTTTTTCATTTGTTTGTTGGTATCATGTTTGCATAAATGTAAATTTTAGACCTTGGAGTTACTGTTAATACCACTACTGTCTGCCTCTGATTTTCTTCTCTCGTTTTATTTAGTTCACTATGTTCACAGTTCATAGTCAAATGGCAGTGACTGCAAAGGCCCACAAATGGCAGTAATGGCAATGATTGCTAGAGGTGCCACTATTAATGGAGTTCAGGTGATTTCCAGAAGTATATACAGTAAATGTTTCTCCATATTTGTTTCATGGCAATCAAAGCTTGATGTCAAAGGAGCTAGTATCTTGTCTAATGGTACCCTTATTGCTATCCAAGATATCAGCCTGGTGTCCTTTGGTGTGTGATGACCTCATCTCATCTTCATCATCTCTTTCTCTTTTAAAGCCAGAGTTCTTTTCTACAGCCTTTGGAAATATTCTTTCAGCCAAATGGTCAAGATATATTGCCTTTATTCTTTCAAACACAGGTATCCCTGCTTTCTGAATGTTCACGTTATGCTAGCTTGCTTTTAGGAAAGACCTACATTAGTATGGTAAGGGGATTTTTTGTAAAAGTAAAATCTTTAAGATTTCTCTCAGCCAGCAAAAACAGGTACAAATTTCATAAAAGTGAAGTGCCATGATGGGAATTTTCTGAAAGAGGGATACTCTTCACTTAATGCCATTTAGGCTTATGAAAGATTTCATAGGAATGCTCTACCTTCTGACGGGGGAAACCAGTATCATTAAATTCTTTTAGTTATCATTTGCAAAGTCTTATACCTAGAGTCAAATATAGTCCATGGAAAATGGAGAAGAAAATAATTTGGGGGTAAATACTAAGTTCTATTAATACTAAGAACATTATTATGAATTAATGTTCCTCACAAATGAGCATTAAAGTAAATCATGTCACAGTGTATTGTATAACTCATTAAACAAAAAGAAAAGGATCTTCCTTACAGAATGTACTATTTTACATATATACACTTACATATTTAATTTGAGGATTTTCTAATTTGCTTATATGTTATGTATTACATATAATGCTTATGTTATATATACATTTATTTGTTATTTGTATGTATTTTTGTATGTATTTTGTATGCATTTTTTATGTATTTGTGTATGTATTTTTGTACATATGTATACATTTGTATGTATGTATTATTATTATTATGTTATATATACATTTATATATACATTTAATTTTTATTATTTGAGGATTCTCTAATATATGTTATATTTTAATATATAAGATATGTAGTATATTATGCATATATAATGCATAACATGCATATTACATGTATGTGTATATATACATATATGTATATATGTAAATCTTCAAATTTAAGCTAAAGTTTGATGAAGAACAATGTATTGATATAATCTCAAATTAGACAGCTCCAGCATGCTTGTTGGTTAATGTACTTATTAGTTAATTTTAAAGAAGAGAAACCCTGTGGGCATCACCTTAACCAAGTGATCAAATCTAAAATCACAGTATCATTGATACGGTATGTCTAATGAAGAGCATGATGTGAATCTAATCATTAAGAAACATCAGACAAAGTCAGTTTAGCGACATTGTACAAAATAAGTTGCCTGTATTTTTCAACAATGTTAAGGTTAAGAAAGAGAAACAATGTCTGTGATCTGTTCTATATTAAAAGAGGCTACAGAAATGGCATAGCTAAATTCTGTGTGATTCTGTACGGGATCCTGAAAGTAAAACATGATCTATAAGCCATAAAGTTTGTTTGGAAAATTGATATTTAAATACGAACTCTAAACTGTCTCATGGTATTTTATGAATGTTGAGTTTTCCAATTTAAAAAATTGGTTATGTAAGAGATTTCCCTCTTTCCTTGAAAATGCAAACTGAATTATTTAGGGATAAAGGGGCACAATACTTCCAACTTGCAATTAAATGGTTCTGAAAACTAAATATGAACATGCATGTAAATTTAGAAATAGAATTACAAAACAAATAAGACAAACTATTAAAAATTATAAGATTGTAAAAAGTGAATGAAAGTTTATTATTCTTGCAATATTACAAGAATTCTTGCAATTTTGATGTAAGCTTAAACTTATAGCACATCAAAAGCTTTTAAAAGTAACCTCCCTTCTTATAACTGGCCCATTGTGCTCAGCAAACTTTGTGAACCATGGTTTTTTCCTTCTCTTAACCTATTCTCTGAAGGCACTTTGGTCCTTCATTCAAATAGATCCCTAGAAATGTGGTCAGATAGGCCTTCTGCATAAAACATTTATGTATATATAAATATCCTTACTGTGAGCAAAATTTGGTTGATTAAGTAGAAAGGAAATGAGACTAACATTCTGTCAGGGATAGTTAATGGATGTATTAGATTACTGCATTAATTTGAGGGATTATATTATTGTATTAAAAGAGATCTTTTATGTAGAACAGTGATCAAATTTTATGGCATATAAAACATGCACAATAATATGTCTTATCTATTAAGGATAAAAATGTAAATATACAAAAAAATGTAAATATACAAGTATATGATGAACAAAAGTCTCCTTTCTTCCTTCCCAAATTAATAAAGCATAGTAGTAACAGTTTTTATCAACTCTAATTTCCCCCATGAAGGGAAATAATTGGCTTTAATAGTTCTAATTAAAGAAAGCATTCTTAATTACTTTATTTTACCATGTCTTGTTTTTTTTCCCAAGTTAATATTATGTTATATAAGTTACATTTAGAAAAGATAGATGTTAAGAAACTGGTTTATAAATCATTGCAAAGTATTTTCATATTTTGTATAATATAATAAGTATATCATAGTAGTAAATAGACACCATAGTATCATAGTATAGAAAATACAAAGCATGGTTTATTTTGATTTTGGTAAATTGAGAGTTGTTAGTTTGCTAAGTAAATACCTGAAACCAAAAAGCATCTTCAAGTAATTTATTTGTTTGTCTGTCTTTTTTTTTTTTAAGATGTATTCATTTGAGGTGGGGAGTAAGGGCAGAGGAAGAGGAAAAGAGAATCCCAGCTGACTCTGTGCTCAGCAATCTCACAACTCTGAGATGATCTGAGCCAAAACCAAGAGTCAGCTGTTTAAATGACTGCACCATTCAGGTGCCCCTATTTGTTTACCTGTTTTAGTGCATTTGGTACTTAACATTTGTTAGACACACTTCCTAGCATTTTGTGAATATCTATTGCTCTAATACTGGGGATAACCCTATAAGAGAAGTATCTTATTATCCTTATTTTAAACATTTGAAAACAGAGGCCCAAAGGTTTAATAAACGTACTTAATGTCACATAGCTACTTTGCTTTTCAACAATATAAGTAAACATATAGCTATTATTTTTATTTTTGGTACATATACATATTTAATAAAAATATAAACATTCAGCTTGAGGCTACAATTTTAAATCATGTAAAAAATAATTTTGAACTTGAGTCTCCATATCATTAATTACTTTTTGTTTATGGTTCATAGGTTAGGAAAAGAGCTATAAAGATAACTGAGGCTTAAAAATGTCAGCACCTCCCAAAATTCTGAAGGTATACACATCAAACTGTTAACAGTAGTATCCCTCTAGAAAGAAATGAGAATGAAGGCCATAGCTTGGGAACCAAGGGGATGGTCACAATTTACTTTAACTGCCAATGTGAATATTGTTTGAATCTTTTGCAAAACTATATTCCTCTATGAGCTGTGTATTTTAGAATGCAATAATATAGAACAATGGAGAGGTTAAAAAAATGTCAGCACCTCCCTTCTTATATTGGGACATAGAGTTAAATTTAAAATTCAAATAAGTCACTTGGAAATATTTGCATTCTTTAATGAGTATCTATACTTTAATGAGTATCTATACATCTATACTTGATGAACTAATTATCCTTTCTAGAAAATTGTAACTTAAATCACAAAATTGAATATTGGTGAGCTTAACAGTTGGATTTAAGTCTCAGTGACACGAGTTTACCCTTCAAATTTTAGTAAGTAAAATTACTTGTCAATTACTTCATTGTTTAAAATTTATGAATAATCCATTGCATGATAAGTCATATAAAGCAGTTAATATAGAATTATAATACTATTACAGCCAACAGAATTTAGATTAAATAGCATATGACAGTATACAATTTTTGTTGGCAATACAAGACCCATGAACTCATGATTGGAGCCATGAATATCATGAGGCTTGGCAGCTCAGTGCCTACCATGGACCATCAGCAGAGCACCACATCTGGCAAGGAAGAATTTGCAAAGATTTAATTAAATCTTTATCCCATTATTTCATTTGTAAACTCTTGTCTCTTCTCCTTTTGGTACCTTAACTGCAGTTAGCATTCTGTTCAGGTCCTCTGAAAAAACAAATAAAAGCCAACTGAGGATACTGGAGATCATTTCAATTCTTCTGCAAGGATCACCTCTGAATTTATAGCTTTGACAAATTTTTCTCATTTTCCAAGATCTCCAAATGCTAAGGCTGTGGCATATATTTCTGGACCTCTTGACTATTTGTGACAAGAGTCCAAACTAATCTCTACAGTTCTATACCTAATTCAGAATTTCTTCTAGCTTCTAATCCCCACTCAGTTCTCCATCATATAAACTCCTTTAGCTCTTACAAAACACATTTTCCTTTAAACACTGCTGTCAGAGAATCTGAGAAATATTGGAAAGCCTGACTGGTTAATTTACTTTTATCCACATGCATGCCTGCCTAAATATCTGATTCCTCAATCAAAATTCAAGGATGACTCTTTACAATAATCTATCTTTATTAATATTTTTACTGCTATCCCACTGAGCTCTTAGCATTCTTGAACTAATTCCTTCCCATAAAAAACTTCTCTGCTCAGCCCAATATAAAAAGCCCTTTGCCCTTCCTGTGTATTGCCAAACAATACCCTTAGTATGAAATTCTTCCATAACATCTTTTTCATTTTTGTTAAAAATCCTGCCCTCTCCCAGCCTACACTTAGGATTTCATGGAGAGCTCCCTACAACCAGTTGACAGAGGAAGAGAAGACTTCAACCAGTAGAACTGATCTGGATTGCTGGCACCACCTGAAGGTGGATAGCAACCTCTGAGATCCTGCTGAAGATGATGTGCAGAGAAGTCCTCCCAGCGGGCAGAACTTCAGGCAGGACTACTGGTTATTCATTTTGTTTCAAATGAGAAATAGCCAGATGCATAATTTCTGTATTGATTTACGTTATGACTTGGCTTGACTGGTTACTCAGGGACTTGTAAGGAGCATGACTGGAGAATATGTGACAAAGAAATTTGGGCAAGAGTTCTGTGGAATGGCTTTGACTTGGAAAAAAAAATGAAGATGTTTGTGTCCTTTGTAAATACTTACCAAAAGGTGAACTCAGCAGGAAGAATTTTAATAATCAAGTGATTAGGATGATCCATTTTGTGAACACAAGGTGTCCTCTTTTCCTAGACACCTCTGTTATTACCCACTGGGCTGATGAACAAACTGGCACTGGTGGCAAGAATGGAAGTTACGCATGGGTTCAGCAACATGGATTTTCACCCACCAAGGCTAACTGCTGAGTGCCTAATCAATCTGTCAGCAGCAAAGACCAACCAACAGTGAGCCCCCAGTAAGACACCATTTCCTGGGGTGACTGGCCAGCTACCTGAAGGCATGTTGATTATAATGGACCATTTTCCATTATGGAAGAAGGAGCATTTTGTACTTAATAAAATGAACACTTACTCTGGATATGAATTTGTCTGCAAGAGGTCTAAATTAACCTCATGTTTTTATTGGTTTCTGGTAGGACAGTGCTCCCACTTTATTTTCATTTAAAATGTCATGGAAATTTTAGTTCTTTACATATCCATGGACCTAATAGAATCAGTATATTACCATCTATGAGAAAGACAGTTTCAGTATTGATAGAGCCAACTATTCTCTAATCCATTCTAGATTTGATACAAATCTATAAAACTATGCCCATCAAATGTAAATTCCACAAATACAATATTCCAACAGACTTGAATTGCAATTTTCAAGAGGGAAACCTTACAAATAAAAACATGAATTCAATGTTTATAGCAGCAATGTCCACAATAGCCAACTATGGAAAGAACCTATATGTCCATCAACAGATGAACGGATAAAGAAGATGTGGTATATGTACCGTGGAATACTATGCGGCCATCAAAAGAAATGAAATCTTGCCATTTGCGATGATGTGGATGGAACTAGAGGATATTATGCTTAGTGAAATAAGTCAATCAGAGAAAGACAACTATCATATGATCTCCCTGATATGAGGCAGTGGAGATGCAATGGGGGGTGGTTAAGGGGGTAGGAAAAGAATAAATGAAACAAGATGGGATCAGGAGGGAGACAAACCAAAAGAGACTCTTAATGTCAAAAAACAAACTGAGGGGGTCGGGGGGAGGGGGGAGGGAGAAGGTGGTGGGGTTATGGACATTGAGGAGGGTATGTGCTATGGTGAGTGCTGTGAAGTGTGTAAACCTGGCGATTCACAGACCTGTACCCCTGGGGCTAATAATATATTATATATTTATAAAAAAATAAAAAATTTTAAAAAACCTGAATTCAAAATTTGAAGTTATGGTCTCTTTAATTTTTGTAATAAATAATATTTTATTCACTTTATGTGTTATAGTTTAAAATTGACATAAAAATACATAATTTCATTAATAATTTCTAATGACAATATACAGAATGATATAGAGAAAAGTTATATAAAAATGAATTTAAAAATAAAGCAACTGTTTGTGTGTGCTTGCATTTTAATAATCTATTTTGTATTATGTACTCATATATGGGATTATTTTAAATCTCTTCAGTTTAATTTAATTTTACCTTTCCTATATTTATGATTTTTTTGTAAGATTTTATTTATTTATTTGAGAGAGAGAGAGAGAGAGACCACAAGTGGGGAAAGAACACAAGGAGACGGAGAGGGACAGGCAGACTTAGTGGGAATCATGACCTGAGCTAAAGTCGGATGCTTTATTGACTGAGCCACCGAGGCGCCCCATATTTATGATTTTTTTAAATTAAAAAGTGACTCTAGGGCAGCATTATATCATTGTGAGAGGAAACACACACATGCTTTTGCACATTCATCAGCCACCAGGACTTTTCTTCTACATGAACTCATGATTTACTCACAACAAATGTTTGAGGTGAGATTCCTCATTACCATTTAAAATAATAATAATAATCCTGGGGTATAGAGAAGTTAATTAAGTTGAGAAGTTTTATACAAGCATGTTACAGACAGATCTGTGATTCTAACTCAGGTCTTTTTGTCCCCACTGAACTTTTCTTTTTAGCATTCATGTCACTAAAATATATTAATGTATTTAAAGTAACTGTTTTTCAGTATTTTTATCTACAAACAGCAATGTTGTCTTTACATTTGTAGCAAATACTTTTCATATGCTTTGACTCCTGAATTACAGATTTTTCTTCTAAAATTCTATTTTTCTCATGAAACATTAAACTTTACCATTCAAAGAGTTAAGATCAAACCCTTTATAAATGTATATGTACTCAATATTTTCCATTTAATAATATGTTGGCACAGGGGCATCTGGGTAGCTCAGTCTGTTAAGCAGCTGCCTTCGGCTCTGGTCATGATCCCAGGGTCCTGGGATTGAGCCCCAGGTCGGGCTCCCTGCTTGGAGGGGAGCCTACTTCTCTCTCTCCCTCTGCCTGCCTGCAGCTCCCCCTGCTTGTGATCTCTCTCTCACTACCTCTCTGTCTGTGTCAAAAAAATAAATAAATAAAATTAAATAAATAAATAAATAAAATTTAAAAAAATAATATGTTGGCAGTTAACCAGTTCTACCTTTAACAGTTTAGTCAAATCCAGTACTCACATACCTAGGTCTGTGACTTAGGTATGTAACTTAGAAGTTACAATCTACCTGTTACAAAGAACAGTATATATCTAGATTATGTAGTAGATCAGGCCATAAAGAGCTAACAACATCGTGTATTTGTTGGGGTAACCAACAAAAGATGCACCTTATCCAGGTATATTTTATGAACAAAAACAGTCAACACATGATGAAAATATAAGTAGAAATTTTAAAAGGCATTTTAATTATTTCCAGTGATCCAGACAACATCTGCAATGCCTGATGTCTGGTGCCAATGATATATGATGTGTTCTATGTCAGCTCCAGAAAGGATGTTGCAGTTTCATGTGCATTTGGTTTTTAATATTACCTCTGCTTCTTAATTATCGGATGCTTTATTCACTTTCACCTTTGGTATTTTTCCTTATGGTGGAGTTGGAAGTGCGTGCACTAGAAGCCAACACCAGGCTGAGCCACGGAGCTGATATTTGGGTTTATTTTTCAGTCTATCATTCAGCATCATCTTCAGTGTTGTTTTCAGTATCTATTCATGTCATTGGAGGAACAAGCACTTTTCCCAATTATAATCAGAACTGCATTTTGGGGTTCAAAAGTGAAGTTGGGTTGGATATGAAAAGCTAAGGTATCCATTTCCTGGAGTTATTTAAGTTTCCCAAATATGTTTGAAACATCTGCTCATTGGAGCCTAAGGACCAACAGCTGTTTCAGAATTGAATTCACACATAGCTAGGTAAAGTGGGGTGGGTTTTTTTTTTTTTTTTGGTGTCTTTTTTTTTAAATTTTCTCAATAATGTTTCATTCTCTGATCCAAATATGTTAAATATATGTTCCTACTTGTTATAAGCCATCTGAAAAAAGTACTCTGAGTTTTTTCTTAGAATTATTCCTGCCTAAGAAAAGCTGTGTTATCTACTGTACAAAACGTTCTAGAGAAGCAAGACACTCAATTTTATTTTCTCTTTATTATTCCTTAAGCATTCCACCTTACTTTGTTATTACATTAATCATCTGACATGAAAATCGATTCTAAAACATTTCAACACCTTAAAGAGAATTTTCATTTCCTATTTTCTTATCTGTTTGTAGGAGTTAATGTTTATCAGACTTTCCATTTTATCATAACCAAGCAGTGATAGGAATTTTCTTAAATTACACATTATGACAATGAACTTCCCACAAGACAATTTAAATGCAATTTGTTGTGCAGAAAATATTTTCCTTGAAAATGTTAATTGATCTCAGTGTTTAGACATTAATTTAAAAACACAATGCTAAGTAATCAAAGCTAAGAAGACCCTGCTTATATTGTCTCCGAGATATGGTTATTTCCCCATAGTATAATGATCTCTAATGAAAATCAGAAGTCATAAGGACATGGTAACATAATGAATTTTCAGCTGAAAATGAAACTTGTGAAATAGGGATAATAGGAATGTTTAGTCCTTTTGGAGGGGTAAAAAGAGCATGACATAAACTAAAAGCTTGATTGGGGATTAACATACTAATTATACACATATAAGGAAAATATTTGCTCCTTGCACTTAATTGACATTTACTTTAATTGTTTGATGTAATACATCTGTTGGAAGAAATATACTGAAAATTTCTGAGGTAACCTGTTTATATTTTAAGAATCATATCAGTAGGTGCACTACTGAGACTATTTTAGATTTTGTGAGAAACATGTTAAAGACTTGGAGAGTAAATTAAAAAAAATAATCACTAGTATTTCCCTATTTTTACAAATATTCTGAGTCAAACTGCCAATCTGCATCACAAATACACATTTTAAAAAACATATTAAGAGATAGACTAATTCTTTTTAAATAAAAGATCATATCTGCTGAAATGCATTATGTCCTATACACTGTACTAGACATACAATACTGAAAAAAACAAACGTTATTTAAGTGTTTTACATTTCAAAAATGTCAAATGATATTCAAATATTATATATATTAAAAGTATTGTGTATGTATATATAATTTGAAATATATATATATGAAATACACATATGAAGAGACCAAATATCAACTCTAAACAATTAAGCATTTTAGTTAAACATTAAGCCACAATTTCATAATTCTTTTGATTTAGAATAAATTTATAAGTTTTTGTTGAATTAATTGAAATAAAATAATTAAAATTCATATTTGGTACTGGACAGATTTTAATTTATAAGAATTAATTTTATTTAAACTAATTTTACCAGTCTACAAGAATATAAAAACTATAGGTGGCTTTGGAGAGTGCATTTGATTACCTTTATTTTTCAAAAATAATTTTTGAAATCATCTTGAAGATTGATGGACTAAAATTTTCAACTTGCTTTGCTTCTGTTTGCATTGTGTAAATATAACTCCCAGAATATCCGAGAGGACTAGAAATATGAAGATTAACATTGCAGCTCATTTAACTAAAATGAAAATGTGTGTTTCTGTTTCAACTCATTAAATACAGTTCTGTTGCCCCTTTATTTTATTGCTTGGAATGGGAGTTAAAATTTTTTGAAAAAGTAATAAGTTCAAAGACTATATCTTAAAAAAAGCTTATCATTCTAACTTCTCCTTTCCTTGAAATCTGTTATTTCTACCAGGGGAAAAAAAGAAGAAGAAGAAGAAGAAGAAGAAAAAGAAGAAAAAGGAGAAGAAGAAGAAGAAGAAGAAGAAGAAGAAGAAGAAGAAGAAGAAGAAGAAGAAGAAGAAGAAGAAGAAGAAGACAGAAAGAAAGATATTTCCTTTTACTATTTAGAGGTCAGAGGAAATATTTATTTGAAGACCATGACCAGAGGAAAATAGCCAGTGACATTAATTACCAGTGAGTAGAGCAAAATATAAGGAACACTCAAGTTGTTTTTCACCCAGTATATACTTCAGAGGACAAACATGTAAATAGATAACAAAGGAGATTTTGAAATGAAAATGAGCATTACATAACAGTAACAGAGCCAATAAACAATAACATTTGAAACTGTATGTAAATCTGAAAGTAGAATACCTCTAAAATCCTTACAAATATTAGAAGAGGTGGTATTATCAAGGAAAATATGAGTAGAGCAAAAGTGAAGCCATTTTCTGGGGAATCAAAGAAATAGACATGCAAACAATGCATGAATTTATAGAGAGAAGAGGTAGGAATACCTATTTATACAAGATGGCAATATATAGTCCAGGTCAGTAAGTAAAAAGTTCAGCTTATTTACATTGTCTAAGCAGGACTAATAGAAATGTTGACTTGAAAATTTACTGTGGTACTGATTCTTCTCTTCCCCTTACCCCTCTCCAAACTCAATGTAGGATCCTGATTAGTTCTAAGTTCTGAAACAAAACTAATTTCTCTTTAGTGCTAAATACATGTTATTAAACAATAGCATCTCCCATTGGTAAGACTGTCAAAAAAACTATATATGAATGGAGAAAGGAAAAGGGAGCATATCCAGACATATAAATATTTAGCTACAGATTACAACCATTTCCTTGAGTTATACTATCTATGTCTTCAACAAAGTAGTAACAGAGTTCTTTTTTGAAGTCAGGGTAATTTCACTTGTTATGTATCTTGAAGTGATATTTTGATAGTTGATATTTTTGGCAATTAAATACAAATTGAGCCCTCTATCCCTACACTTTGAAGAGTTTTGATCAGGAAGGGATGCTGTACTTTGTCAAATGCTTTTTCAGCATCTATTGAGAGTATCATATGGTTCTTGTTCTTTCTTTTATTAATGTGTTCTATCACATTGATTGATTTGCGGATGTTGAACCAACCCTGCAGCCCTGGAATAAATCCCACTTGATCGTGGTGAATAATCCTTTTAATGTACTGTTGAATCCTATTGGCTAGTATTTTGGCGAGAATTTTTGCGTCTGTGTTCATCAAGGATATTGGTCTGTAGTTCTCTTTTTTGGTGGGATCCTTGTCTGGTTTTGGGATCAAGGTGATGCTGGCCTCATAAAATGAGTTTGGAAGTTTTCCTTCCATTTCTATTTTTTGGAACATTTTCAGGAGAATAGGAATGAGTTCTTCTTTAAATGTTTGGTAGAATTCCCCTGGGAAGCCATCTGGCCCTGGGCTTTTGTTTGTTTGGAGATTTTTGATGACTGTTTCAATCTCCTTACTGGTTATGGGCCTGTTCAGGTTTTCTATTTCTTCCTGGTTCAGTTGTGGTAGTTTATATGTCTCTAGGAATGCATCCATTTCTTCCAGATTGTCCAATTTGTTGGCGTAGAGTTGCTCATAGTATGTTCTTATAATTGTCTGTATTTCTTTGGTGTTAGTTGTGATCTCTCCTCTTTCATTCATGATTTTATTGATTTGGGTCCTTTCTCTTTTCTTTTTGATGAGTCTGGCCAGGGGTTTATCAATCCTATTGATTCTTTCAAAGAACCAGCTCCTAGTTTCATTGATTTTTTCTATTGTTTTTTTGTTTTCTATTTCATTGATTTCTGCTCTGATCTTTATGATTTCTCTTCTCCTGCTGGGTTTAGGGTTTCTTTCTTGTTCTTTCTCCAGCTCCTTTACGCGTAGGGTTAGGTTGTGTACTTGAGACCTTTCTTGTTTCTTGAGAAAGGCTTGTACCGCTATATATTTTCCTCTCAGGACTGCCTTTGCTGTGTCCCACAGATTTTGAACTGTTGTGTTTTCATTATCATTTGTTTCCATGAATTTTTTCAATTCTTCTTTAATTTCCTGGTTAGCCCATTCATTCTTTAGAAGGACGCTGTTTAGTCTCCATGTATTTGGGTTCTTTCCAGCTTTCCTCTTGTGATTGAGTTCTAGCTTCAGAGCATTGTGGTCTGAAAATATGCAGGGAATAATCCTAATCTTTTGATACCGGTTGAGACCTGATTTGTGACCCAGGATGTGATCTATTCTGGAGAAGGTTCCATGTGCACTAGAGAAGAATGTGTATTCTGTTGCTTTGGGATGAAATGTTCTGAATATATCTGTGATGTCCATCTGGTCCAGTGTGTCATTTAAGGCCTTTATTTCCTTGTTGATCTTTGGCTTGGATGATCTGTCCATTTCAGTGAGGGGAGTGTTAAAGTCCCCTACTATTATTGTATTATTATTGATGTGTTTCTTTGATTTTGTTATTAATTGGTTGATATAGTTGGCTGCTCCCACGTTAGGGGCATAGATATTGAAAATTGTTAGATCTTCTTGTTGGACAGACCCTTTGAGTAGGATATAGTGTCCTTCCTCATCTCTTATTATAGTCTTTGGCTTAAAATCTAATTGATCTGATATAAGGATTGCCACCCCAGCTTTCTTCTGATGCCCATTAGCATGGTAAATTGTTTTCCACCCCCTCACTTTCAATCTGGAGGTGTCTTCGCATCTAAAATGAGTTTCTTGTAGGCAACATACTGATGGGTTTTGTTTTTTTATCCATTCTGATACCCTGTGTCTTTTGATTGGGGCATTTAGCCCATTAACATTCAGGGTAACTATTGAGAGATATGAATTTAGTGCCATTATTAGCCTGTAAGGTGACTGTTACTGTATATTGTCTCTGTACCTTTCTGATCTACTACTTTTAGGCTCTCTCTTTGACTATGGACTCTGAAAAACAACCTGAGGGTTTTGAAGGGTCAGGGGTGGGAGGTTGGGGGAACAGGTGGTGGGTAATGGGGAGGGCACGTTTTGCATGGAGCACTGGGTGTTGTGCAAAAAGAATGAATACTGTTACGCTGAAAAAATAAATAAAATGGAAAAAAAAATACAAATTGATTACATTGTCATGATTTTACTTTGTCAGTTAATTGCCAAAAGGGTTACTATCAGTAGCAGTTGATTGTGATTAGTACTAATGCAATTCTTTTTTTCTTTTTTTTCTTTAAGTAGTCTCCACACTCAGCATGGAGCCTAATACGAGTCTTGAACTCAGGACCTGAGATCAAGACCTGAGCTGAGATCTACAGTCAGATGCTTAAACAACTGAGCCACCAGGCGTCTCACTAATGCAATTCTTTAATACATAAATAGTGATGAGCATAGTCAATAGTAATGAGACTCCCAAGAGTTAAGTAATTAATTATGTTGATCTTTAGGATAAACAGAAACAAATAGCATAATGCATGCCATCAAAATTCCATTCATTATGAGCCATTCCTAGTATATTTCTAATATTTGTGGTTTAAACTTAATCACTAATGAACTTGTTACCAATAGTTTCCATATATTAAGTATATAAAATAAAACATTCTATTTTCCAGGCACTGCAAAAAAAAGAAAAAAAGAAAAAGACAAAAAAGATCATTCCTAACACTGTGCATTGTGAAGAATGTAGACAAACAGTTTAGGATTCTATTGCTGTATGACAAAGAAATATTACTTTAGGGGCTTAAACAACACCCATTTATTATTTCATAATTTCTGTTGATCAAGAATCTGGTTGCAGGATAGCTAGACTCTATGCTCAAAGACTTGCAGGCTGAAATCAGGGTGAAGATGAGCCCATGTTTTTTTAGGCAATAAGAAAAATCACTTTAAGCTCATTCAAATTGTAAAAATTCAGTCTCCAGCAGTTATGGGACTTCCTTGTCATGTGACCCCTTTAATGTCATGTGACATTAAAAGCCAGAAATGGAGACTCTTACTCTTGTTCATTCCTTCTCGTGCTTTGCATCTTTCTTTCTTTCCTTCCCTCCCTCTTTCTCTCCCTCCATTCTTTCCTTCCTTCCTTCTAGATTTTATTTATTTATTTGAGAGTGAAGAGTGAGAGGGCAGGAGAGAGAATCTGAAGCAGAGTGAACTCTGCACTGAGTTCAAGGCCTGACCCTAGGCTCAACCTCATGATCTTAAGATCATGACCTGAGCTGAAACCAAGAGTTAGATGTTCAGTCAACTGAGCCACCCAGGCACACCTATATCTTTTTCATTAGGAGGAGCTAAGTTTCTTTTAAGTGATCTTCTAATTAGGTTAGACCCATTAAGGATAATATTACATTTTATCATTAACTGATTTGTGACTTTGAGGATGTCCTCAAATCCCTCCATACCAGCACCTAATCTGCTGTTTGATTTAATAATATAGAGAAAAACTGTATGTACACGAGAAAAAAAGGATCTTGAGGGGTCATCTTATAATTCTGCCTAAGATAAGAAGTGCATTGAAAACCTAAAGAGGTTGAAATTATCCTATGTATTTAACCAGGACTGGAGCATTCCTCCACTGCCCTCTACCAGAATAGAGAAAATCTATATTACAACCTAATTGTACATGGAAATTGATAACACAAATAAATTATTTGAATTTCATTTTTGAAAGAGTGTTGAAAGATTCTTTTTACCCAAATTCTTCAAGGAAAACCAGGATTTCATAAATAGAGAACTAAGGAAATTTGAAAATAGACTAATATATAAGAGTTATGAAAGTTCTAGCACAGTGAGGGGCCCCTTTCACAAAACCTGCCAGTACTCTTACCCATGCATAAATAGCTCATGACATACCAAATTATCCTTATTCCTTGAACAGCCCATGCAGTGTCATGTCTGTTCTATTTGTTCATTTTATTCTTTCTGTGTGAATTATCTAGGTGTGCCCATAAAACTCCTTCTATTTCCAAAACATTTAGCTGATATATTAATACTTGTCTGAAAGTATTCCTTTTTTTCTGGGATTCCACAATAACTTGTTTTTTTTGTTTGTTTGTTTTTTGTTTTTTTTTTGGAATGAAGGCTGGAACACCATTCCCACAATTCATATGCTGAAGCCCTACCCTGCAATGTGATGGCATTTAGAAGTGAGGCCTTGGTAGGTAATTAGGTTGTAGATAAAGACATGAAGGTAGAGCCTTCATGATGGGATTGGTGTTCTTATAAAAGGGGAAGAAAGATCAGAGCTTTTATTCTCTCTCTCTCATATGAGGACACAGTGAGAAGATGATTACTTGCAAACAGAAAAGAATTGAAGTTTTATATATTACACCAACACATAAGAAAAATTACTTGGCTACCAAAACGTCACCTTTTACCATCCATAAAATCATTTCATTTTGATGGACCCTTAGTATTTGCTCATATTTTGGTAAAGTATTACTGTTGGAGGAAAATAAATCACATGGTTTCCAGGCATAAGAACAAAATTCTCTTGGTCATTAAGTAATATCTAATTTCTAAAATAATTATCAAACAGAACAAGATAAGGAACTAAGTACCAAAGGGCAAACCTACATGTTCACACTAATAAAAGTACAGATATAGAAAAATGAGCTTGCTTTCATGTCTTCATACAGCATGGGTGGAATTTTGGAGGCATTTATTTAAAAGTTTAATGCATCCAATATCACATGAAAAACTCTATGTAATCCATAAACACATTTCTTCATAAACTATATGGCATATTATTGGTACAAGTTAAGGTCAAGTGAAGTTTATAGATATACTTGTGTTTCTAACCACTACATCTTGACCATTCCACAAAGAGCATGAAACAGTATTTGTTTGATATTGATAGATTGTCAGAAAAAGACAATCAACTTAGAAGGGTGAATAGTCTAAAAAATTTTAAGAGGAGAACAAAAGGGTGCCAATTTAGTTACTGTAGTGAAACATTTATTAAGGGCAAAGTAATCATGCAAGCTCTCAAGTACACCAAAATAAATAAATGTACTCTTCAGCCAAGTAATAGAAAAATGAAAGATTTGTGAAACTAATTCTGATTATATAAGATTTAAATGCAATAATTTTCCATTTATACTTTTGACAGGGAATTATTTCACTTTTCCAAGATAATGTATTCACTATACACACATAATCTAACTATAATGTCCAGTTATTGATGTAAAAACTACTTTTGGCTCAATAATTTGTTAATTAGTTTATGTTAATTCTCATCTTTAATTTGCATGCTTTGAGTTCTGAGTGCCTGATTTTGTGCTTGTTTCTCTATACTAATCTCACTGGAGCCTGCCAACTTTGAAAACTGGACTCACATTCTGTGTTTTACAAATGAAATTTGTAACTGAGGTTAAGGTAGGTTAAATAAACTGCTCAACATCAAACCACCAATATGTATGTCAAAGCCAGAACTGAAAATAAGTATGACCTGCTTAAAATTGGGGACATATCACAATCTAAACTCATATCCCAATTTTTCTTATTTCTCTCTCAGGTATTCAAAGCTAATGTTAGGATTGTGACATTGTATATGGTGGAAATGAGAAGAGGCAAACAATCTCATATTTGTTGTTTGCCTATATAAAATTTTAAAAAATGAGAATTGTTGAATTAGATGGTATTAGGTTCTTCATCATCATCAATTTTCTGATAAATGGATATGGAAAAGGACATATGTAAACTCCTGTGGCTATTTTTAGTGATATAACTAATGAAGTAGGCATTCTCTAAACATTCAGTTACATTTATTTCATGCTGACCAATCAGTTATTCAATGTGTCAAGCCGGACTATAGATAAAGACAAATATTCTAGCAATATTTTCCAAGAAAAATGTAGTTCCTTTTTTAACATCAAAAACCAATATTAATATTGAAGAATTAAAATCAAATCATCAAAGGAAACTTAATGGAATAGTCATTATGCAATTCTAATTCACTTTTAGCTGCTGCCCTCCAGCAAAGCTCTTACCTATCTCTAAAGGAATAAAAGAGAAATTAACATATTCCCCCAATGGTCCGGAGACTCATTTTCTTAACTTTATAAAATAATAGAGAGCTTTCAAAGACTAGTTCAAATTTCTCAGCTAATACTTGGATTGATTTTACAGACATTAAAAATATTGTAGAAATATATTATGTAACTCTAATTCTTAAAATACATAAGTTAATAGGAGGAAGGGAATACTAAGGGGACAGTCAGTGTTTATGTTCATGTTGTCAACCATCGACATAATACCAGGGCTCAAAAAAAAAAAAAAAAAATCAGAGGCCAATTTGGTAAATCTGCCAGGTACTCAGCTGTTTGATGTCTGAATGTCCTCTAGTCACTACCAGAAAGAATTAAAAGGATTACCTAAAATACATTTGCCCACTCTCTCCATTATTTCCTATCCATGGGACTCTTCCATCTTCTCTGAGTTCCAGTTACCACATAAATGTCAACCCATCCACTTTCTAGTGCTCCCTAAATCCTCCCCTAACATTCATTTTATTTTCACAGATCTGTCTCTTAGAGAATTCCGTGAACTCTTCAAGAATGAGTTGGAGAAAAGACAGCATGAATTATATTGTTTCTTTACCTCATCAAAAAATAGAAGGCCATGGTTTTCATTGCTACATTTTTTTAAACTTATAATATTTTCAGGTATGACATATGGCATATTATAGTTTAAATAAAACTGATGAATCAGCTATAAATTCTAAAGACATAGGCATAAATGAAATAATATTAGTGTCAAAAGCAGAGCAATATAGTCTAAGGAATTAAAATAATCAAATTCACTGGCATAGTGTGAATTTATGGGTTTGAAGAAATAAAAATTTGAACAATTGCAAAAAATTATACTATCATTTCCACATCCAATATTTCAACATTTGAAATTCTCCCTTCAGAGTTCTGATTATATAAGACATATCTATAAAATAAATAGTTTATTATACAATTTTTAAGTGTGACCACTGTACATTCTTCATTGAATGTGATGGTGGAATTTTAAAATATTTTACCTAATATTTGTGGGTTAACAGAAAGATAAGGCCAATTTAAATTGCATAATCTTAGAATGCTTTACTAACTCAATAACCCACGGAAGCAGATAGACAAGTAACAGTAAAAACCCTGTCTCAAAGGAGTAGTATGATACTATGTATTTATTTAATTCATCTGTGTTGTCATGTATTTTTACAATCCCATTTTAGTTAAGACCTCTGTCTGATATAACTGTAGAAATCCAAATCCTGTAATAAGCAACAGAGACACCAAGGGAATGATGAATAATTTACAAAACTATTAATCTTACAAAACTCAGAATATTTCACATACAAAGGCCTTTTACTGACCTTATGTTCACATCAATTTCATTGACCAACATTTTAAAGCACACTACTCTGGATGTCAGAGATTTATTCATTCATAAAATCAAGATTATTGATCACCTACCATGTCATACATACTTTAGATGCCACTTTTGCAATAAGTAGTGAACAAGAAAGAAAAGTTCGCTACCCTCATAGGGCTTAATACATAGATACTTCATTATATCATCTAATTTCTGAAAGTGTTAATATCATGAAGAAAAAGAAAACAGTAAATTATGCAGTGGGTTTATTTGGGTATTGATTTTTAAGTAGAATTAATAGCAAGACTATGATGATGAAGACAACTTTCGAGAAACCCAAATGAAATGAGGGCCCGAGTTACCTGATCAGAATACAAGGTGGAAGTTAGAATGGCCAAAATTAGCAAGACAGGAAACAACGTGTGTTGGAGAGGATGTGGAGAAAGGGGAACCCTCTTACACTGTTGGTGGGAATGCAAATTAGTGCAGCCACTTTGGAGAACAGTGTGGAGATTCCTCAAGAAATTAAGAATAGAGCTTCCCTATGACCCTGCAATTGCACTGCTGGGTATTTACCCCAAAGATACAGATGTAGTGAAAAGAAGAGCCATCTGTACCCCAATGTTTATTGCAGCAATGGCCACTGTCACCAAACTGTGGAAAGAACCAAGATGCCCTTCAATGGATGAATGGATAAGGAAGATGTGGTACATATACACAATGGAGTATTATGCCTCCATCAGAAAGGATGAATACCCAACTTTTGTAGCAACATGGACGGGACGGGAAGAGATTATGCTGAGCGAAATAAGTCAAGCAGAGAGAGTCAAGTATCATATGGTCTCACTTATTTGTGGAGCATAACAAAGATCACAGAGAACAAGGGGAGATGGAGAGGAGACGGAGTTGAGGGAAACTGGAAGGGGAGATGAACCATGAGAGACTATGGACTCTGAAAAACAACCAGAGGGTTTTGAAGGGGCGGGGGGGGGGGGTGGGAGGTTGAGGAACCAGGTGGTGGGTAATAGGGAGGACATGTACTGCATGGAGCACTGGGTGTGGTGCAAAAACAATGAACACTGTTATGCTGAACATAAACAAATAAATAATAATAATAATAATAAAAAGTTTGTGTTTCCAAAGCACAATTCAAGCACACATGTGCACCAAATACTCCTAAAGATGGGACACAGTGACAAATCGATTCCTGAATCACCTGTACTCATTTTATTTACTAGAATTCACTAAAAGATTGCTTAGATTAGTACATTTTCTTTTAACACTGGTAAACACATGGTACTGTCTAATACTGCTAAAAATGAATATTAAAAACATAATAAATAAGAGTAAAGGCCATTCTAGAAGTAATCTCAATATATGAAGTTGGTTAAGTAAAGTATGAAAATACCAGATGGTTTAACTCTAAAAGCCACTAAGTTACAAATGTTAATGAGTTAGAAATGTTTCATTACTGAGATATTAAAAGCAGTAATGACAATAGAATAATTTGAAAGTTCAGGCTCACGTGATTCTCAAAGAGGGGAAATCAACTCGCATTATGCCTTAAGAGTCAGATAACTAAGGGGGCGCCTGGGTGGCTCAGTGGGTTAAAGCCTCTGCCTTCAGCTCAGGTCATGATCTCAGGGTCCTGGGATCAAGCCCCGCATTGGGCTCTCCGCTCAGTGGGGAGCCTGCTTCCCTTCCTCTCTCTCTCTCTGCCTGCCTCTCTGTCTACTTGTGATCTCTGTCAAATAAATAAAATCTTAAAAAAAAAAAGTCAGATAACTAAGGCAGAGAATTATTGCTTTAGCTAAAGTTATACAGCTTTCTCTAAAGTATTAGGGCAAGGACATTGTTATATAGCAAATCAGCAAAACTAGCAAATTGAAAAATCTCAGTTGGTTAGTATCCGAACCTTGATTTCAGCTTAGGTTATGATATCAACATTGTGGAACCGATCCCCTAGTCAGGCTCCATGCTCAGCATGGAGTCGGCTTGTGCCTCTCCTTCTCCCTGCTTTCATGCTCTCTTTTTCTCTCTCAAATAAGTAAATAAAATAAAATTTTAAAAAAAATGGTGCACCTGATTGGCTCAGTCATTAAGCATCTGCCTTTGGCTCAGGTCAGGATCCCAGAGTCCTGGTATTCAGCCCCGCATCGGACTCCCTGCTCAGTGAAAAGCCTGCTTCTCCCTCTCCCACTCCTCATGCTTGTGTTCCTTCTCTCACTGTGTCTCTCTCTCTGTCAAATAAAGAAAGAAAGAAAGAAAACAACAACAAAAAAAAGAAGATGGAAAGATGCAGGAAAGATATTTTGAAAAAAAATCATGAAGTTTATAAATGATTTTAACTATATTAAACACACTTCATACTGGGTATTTTGATAATGAATTGGTGATTAGTACATGAAAATAATAATTAAATATAAGGAAGTTGTAAATATGTGAAAAACAGTACTGGGTGGTTTATGAGGGATACTACTTATCATTCATTGGTTTAAGTCAATATGGTTGAGGGGTACCTGGGAGGCTCATTGGGTTGAAGCCTCTGCCTTCAGCTCAGGTCATGATCTCAAGGTCTTGGGATGGAGCCCACATGGGGCTCTCTGCTCAGCAGGGAGCCTATTTCCCCCTCTCTCTCTGCCTGACTCTTTGCCTACTTGTGATCTCTCTCTCTGTCAAATAAATAAAATCTTTTTAAAAAGTCAGTATGTTTGAGAATTCAAAATACAAGGAATAGCCATCTAAACATGATATTGAAAATATAGAAGAAACAAAAGTCACATGGAACATAAAAAGAATCACACACTATAAACATTCAGGTGCACGTGCCCCTTCGGATCACTATGTTTGTATCTTTAGGGTAAATACCCAGTAGTGCAATTGCTGGGTCATAGGGTAGTTCTATTTTCAACATTTTGAGGAACCTCCATGCTGTTTTCCAGAGTGGTTGCACCAGCTTGCATCCCCACCAACAGTGTAGGAGGGTTCCCCTTTCTCCGCATCCTCGCCAGCATCTGTCATTTCCTGACTTGTCAATTTTAGCCATTCTGACTGGTGTGAGGTGATATCTCATTGTGGTTTTGATTTGTATTTCCCTGATGCCGAGTGACGTGGAGCACTTTTTCATGTGTCTGTTTGCCATCTGGATGTCTTCTTTGCAGAAATGTCTGTTCATGCCCTCTGCCCATTTCTTGATTGGATTGTTTGTTCTTTGGGTGTTGAGTTTGCTAAGTTCCTTATACATTTTGGACACTAACCCTTTATCTGATATGTCATTTGCAAATATCTTCTCCCATTCTGTCAGTTGTCTTTTGGTTTTGTTAACTGTTTCCTTTGCTGTGCAGAAGCTTTTGATCTTGATGAAATCCCAATAGTTCATTTTTGCCCTTGCTTCCCTTGCCTTTGCCGTTGTTCCTAGGAAGATGTTGCTACGGCTGAGGTCGAAGAGGTTGCTGCCTGTGTTCTCCTCAAGGATTTTGATGGATTCCTTTCTCACATTGAGGTCCTTCATCCATTTTGAGTCTATTTTCGTGTGTGGTGTAAGGAAAGAACCTAGATGTCCATCAACAGATGAATGGAAGAAGAAGATGTGGTATATATACACAATGGAATACTATGCAGCCATCAAAAGAAATGAAATCTTGCCATTTGAGACGACGTGGATGGAACTAGAGGGTATCATGCTTAGTGAAATAAGTCAATCGGAGAAAGACAACTATCATATGATCTCCCTGATATGAGGACATGGAGAAGCAACATGGGGGGTTAGGGGGATAGGAGAAGAATAAATGAAACAAGATGGGATTGGGAGGGAGACAAACCATAAATGATTCTTAATCTCACAAAACAAACTGGGGGTTGCTGGGGGGAGGTGGGGTTGGAGGAAGGGGGAGGGGGTTATGGACATTGGGGAGGGTATGTGCTATCATGAGTGCTGTGAAATGTGTAAACCTGGCGATTCACAGACCTGTACCCCTGGGGATAAAAATACATTATATGTTTATAAAAAAAAAAAAATAGAGGGGGAGGCAAACCATAAGAGACTATGGACTCTGAAAAACAACCTGAGGGTTTTGAAGGGTCAGGGGTGGGAGGTTGGGGGAACAGGTGGTGGGTAATAGGGAGGGCACATTTTGCATGGAGCACTGGGTGTTGTGCAAAAACAATGAATATTGTTACACTGAAAAAATAAATCACAAAAAGAAAAAAAAAAGAATCACACACTGCTTCATCTGCAGAGCAAAAATTGAAGAGCACAAGGAATGCCTGATATTTTTCATTGTAAAGCTTTCTGGTTGTATTTTATTATTATACATTTAAGTATTTATACTATTACTCTAATGAAAATAATTATTTTCTGGTTTGAAAAAAAATAATTAATGTAGATTCATAGGATCCACCATATTCCAGGCCAAAAAAAAAAAAAAAAAAAGGAAAAAGAAACATAAAATAGATTTTGAACTCTTGACATATTTTTTTATTCCATGCCACAGTATGATGAAGTAAAATTAAGAAATACAGCTCTTTCTTATAGCACTTCAGAAGTGGTAGGCTCCTTTAGGATAAAGCTCAGCATCTCTTTCTCAGCCTCTGAGAAAGTGCCAGAAATTCAATGAAGTGGATGATAAATCCAAACTTCACAACTTTTATGAGAAGTGTATGGCACAGATGTTGCTGCTAATGCTCTGGGTGAAGAATGGAAGGGTTATGTGGTCCGAATCAGTGATGGCAACAACAAACAAGGCTTCCTTATGAAACAGAGTGTCATTAAGGTTAAGAGTTAAGACACCCATGACCATGTCCACCTGTTCCTGAGTAAGGGGTATCCCTGCTACAGACCAGGGAGGACTGGAAAAAGCAAGCACAAATCTGTATGAGACTGTGTAGTGGATCCCAATCTCAGTGTTCTCAACCTGATCATTGTTAAAAAAAAAAAAAAAAGGAGAAGGATATACCTGGATTCACTGATACTACTGTGCCTCATTGCCTGGGACCCAGAAGAGCTAGCTGAATTCACAAAATTTTCAGACTTTCTAAAGAAGATGACATCTGCCTGTGTGTTGTGAGAAAATCCCTAAAGAAGGTAAGAAAGCTAGAACCAAAGGGCCCAAGATTCAGCATCTTGTTACTCCACCTGTCCTCCAACACAAATGTAAGCATATCACGCTGAAGAAACAGCATACTAAGAAAAATAAGAAAAAGGCTGCAGAATATGTTAAGCTTTGGGCCAAGAGAATGACGGAGACCAAAGAAAAATGCCAGAAATAGATCACCAAGAGACAGAGACTGTCCTGTCTGAGTTTTTACCTCTGAGTCTAAATCCAGTCAAATATGAGATTCTCTCTCTCTCTCTCTCTTTTTTTTACTATTTTATTTATTTATTTGATGGAGTGAGAGAGAGAGAGAGCACAAAGAGGGAGAATGGCAAGCAGAGGGTGAAGGAGAAGCAGACTCCCCAATGAGCAGATACTTAATTGACTACTCAGGTGCCCCCAAAATTAGATTTTCTAAGAGTAGCAAATAGATCAGACATCCAAAAAAAAAAAAAAAAAAAAAGAACTTAAGAATAGCGAAGTCCTAGGGGCACCTGGGTGGCTCAGTCATTAGGCATCTGCCTTCAGCTCAGGTCATGATCCCGGGGTCCTGGGATTGAGTCCCGCATCAGGCTCCCTGCTCAACAGGAAGCCTGCTTCTACATCTCCCATTCCCCCTGCTTGTGTTCCCTCTCTGTCTCTGTCAAATAAATAAATAAAATCTTAAAAAAAAAAAAAAGGAATAGCAAAGTCCTAGAATACAGTGACACGCAAAGTGTACTGAATTAATTCTAAAGCAAATGATTGAATATTTTAGGTAAATCTTAATAAATATGTGCATAAGTAAATATTCTTGACAGAGACAGTATAACAAAAATAAATCCATAAAGACTATAAAAATTTAGCTCTAAAATTTCAGGACAGATGGAAAATAAAATATAATAAACTTGTGTAAAGGATGAAATAAAACAAGTTTTCAACTTTAACTCTGAAAATTCAATAAATGAACATCAAAGGATCAATTTTTTATGTAGATAGAAATGGAATTTAAAACAATGTGGTCTCTTTCAAATGACTGAGGAAAAACACAACAATATTTGATGAAAGTTGCAACAAAAAAATTATATATGGGGGTGTCTGGGTGGCTCAGTGGGTTAAGCCTCTGCCTTCGGCCCAGGTCATGATCTCAGGGACCTGGGATCCAGCCCTACGTCGGGCTCTCTGCTCAGTGGGGAACCTGCTTCTCCCTCTCTCTCTGTGCCTGCCTCTCTGCCTCCTTGTGATCTCTCTGTCAAATAAGTAAAGAAAATCTTTGGAAAAAAAAAGCTATATATGTATGTATATATGGGATATAGAACATTGATATTTTAGTAAATGCATATTCTAGATTAATGTATTTGGCATCTCTAATCAAGGGATTGTTTTTTCATACATATAACAATAAAATTAAATCAAAATAAGGACATCATAACTAATAAATAACATAAATAATAAAAATTAAATTAATTAAAATTAAATTTTTAATTTAATTTTAAATTAATTATAAATTAATTTTTAAAGAACTGCATCAAAATTAAAATTGGGTGAAAATTGGTCCATTGTCACCTCTTTCTTTTTTTTTAAAGACCTCTGAAAATTATAATCCCTAAAGCATATGTATCCACTAAGATATGTAAGTAAATATGGAATAAGCAGAAATTATTTCTGTGTGATGTTGGAGAAATAAAACATTTCTGCTAGCAAAAAACACTTCTGTACCAACATAGGAGAAAAATAAAGAAACAGTTAATTACTCAGTAAGCATTCATATTTGCATTCATAAAAAAGACAATCACACAAATTTAAACAATAAAGCAGAAGAAAGAACAATGAAATTTCTTTTATCTTCTCAAGAGACAAAGGCCTCCTGATAGTCTCTAGTACATCTCCTCAGAGACTCCTCAGAGCTAATTCTGGTGGAGCATTTTAACATATCTAGAAGTTATCTAGTCTGAAAACTTGGAGATAAATAGACATTGTAAAAACTGGAGACTGGGCTTAATCTTTAATGAGATTTATCTCTATATACTGTGCTACAGTCAGATTCACTATGTCTACAAGGAAACCCTTCAAGAGAATGGAGAAAGAGGGAAGTGTTCTATGCATTTATAAAAGCAGAAGTAGTTTTCATTTATCCTTACAATATCTGCAGTGGAAAATCTGTCACTGTTTATAATGGCCACATACTTTTCTGGCTTACCAGCTTCTAGACTTTTGTTGGTTTGAGCTATATTAAACTAGGTATTTTATGGAAAATTAATGGCAATGCAGATGCAAATAATTCTGTCCTGTGGAGCGATTCACACTCCATCCCCACAGAGGGGGGAAAAAAAAGTTTAGCAAACATTAGCAAGTTTAGTTTACAATGCTTGGTCCATAATTGTGTCTTCTTTTTGCATTCTTTAAATTTTATGTAAACACCTGCTTCATTTCATCTTTAATAATGTGCTAAAGAAAAATTTTCAGATTTCAGATCTGTAGGAGGCAAGTCATAATTTTATCTTTATTGAAATAGTCATCTTTGGCAGATATGTTTGATAGCAAAACTGACTTAATATGCATAGAAATTATAGACAATTTTTTGGTCAGTGTGTCTGTGTGTTCAGAAGATCAAAAGTGATCAGTAACGTCACTCCAGTCCCAGACTCTTTCCATTTCTTTGATCTATTTTCTGTGGTTTCACTTTTTCCTACCTTTAAAGTTCTCAGGATAAATTTGAATACCCATCAAATATCCAGCCATATTCACCATCAGCTTGGAAAGTGAATGTGAAACATAATTCCAAGTAAAAGTCTTGTGGTTGTCTCTGAATGACCAGATTTAATACCCATGTTAACATGTCATTAGGGAATGAAGGTGCTCTGATTCAACTAGTCCAGATCATGTGTTACACGTGGGTAATTGGCTGAAAATATTTGGATAACAATACATATGTTAAGCTCCTGGGAATAAGGAAGACAGAAATATATTTAATGCCCAGATAACAGTATATAAGAATAATTAAACAACTTTTGGAAAAGTTGTTACATTTGGTTTGTCAATTTAGAAATTATAAATTTTATTTATAAATATTAGCATTAATACACTCAAACTATTTAGACATAAGTATATATAGTTCATATGATGATAAAGGGAAGACTTTTTAAGTATTCATCTTCTATGAAAACAAAAATATCTGAAAACCAAAATTAGTTAACTGATACATATTTAAAAAATATGTTTATTGTATTTTTCCATAATAATAATCTGAAAATCATCCCAATTGGTAGTATTTTTAATGACTTTTTCTCATTTTCTGAGATTTATTATTTTATCCACTTTTCTTCTATCTTTCTAAAATAACTCTTACCTCAGGGCATACTTTTTAACATTCTTACACCAACCTTAAAGTCTACCTAATAGTGATATGACACACATATATTGTACCTTGATTTTCTGGAAACCTTTCTCTTTATTTCCTGGGAATCTGGTTTCCCCAGAAATAACGTATTTGTATAGTAAATCCCCAATGAGTCAATCAACTGCTATCACTGATTATTTTGTGGTTTCAAAATGTGACCAAAATTGGTTTTCAACATTAAAATAGCATGCAGTGTTTAATAATAAAAAATACACTTAGATTGCTACAATAATGTTCTACTCACTTTTCCTCATATTTAGATCTACATATTTAACAGTAAAATTTATGCTTTCTTGCTAATAAAAATATAAAGTAAAAAATAAACAGATACAAGAGCACAAATATATGTATTTAATAACAAAAATCAAAACATTCAAACCCTCTGCTGATACATTTTGCTTTGTATAGCAGTGATGAAAAATAAAACAACCTTCCAGTTTCACCTCTGATATATAAAGAACTTGGAAGATATTAATCCTGTTCTTACAAAAAGGGAAAAAAAGTCAAATTGAAAGTCAATAACTTCTCTTGATAACCTCAGGAATCTGGGGTGAAAGGGAAACTGTCATCCCAACATTTGGAGAGACATACATATCCAGAAAAATACAACTGAGGTTTTGCTTATCTGGAGCAAAATTTCCTAGAACTATAAAATGTTAAGAACATATAAATTATAATTTTACAAATATTATGAAAGATGAGTGTGGATTAAATTGAAAATGAGAAACACCTGGAAGTACAGTCTTAGGGGTCCCTGTATGCTCATGAAGTTTACCGCAAATAACTCTACCAGGTACTTATGATAAAGAGTTCAGAAAGATACCATCTGAACTGGTAGGACAAAGGGAAAAGTGTTACTGTTAAACATCCCCAAAGTTACTTAAAAATGATAAATAATTCCAGTAAACGTTTCAAAACGTAAAAAGATCATAAAATAAATTAGACGGTATGTTCAATATTCAATATATTGCATTGCTAATATACTCCCCATTCAAAAAATATCAAGTCCTGTGTCAATTATATCTCATTAAAGCTAGAAAAGTTTTAAAAAGTAGAAATCAGAGAATATTGTTTAACATTCCAAATAATTTTAAAAGGCTGAAATTCATTTATTTTTTAAAAGACTTATTTCTTTATTTGAGAGAGAGAGAGAGAGTGCACATGGTACAGAGGGAGAGGATCTTCAAGCAGACTCTCCCCTAAGCACAGAGCCCAAAATGGCTCTCGATGCCACCATTCATGAGATCATGACACGAGTCAAAACCATGTTAGACACTCAATTGAGTCACCCAGGCACCCAAAGCTTAAGTTTAAAGGAAATCACATGAAATATAGTGCTTACTCCCTACTTTGGAGGTGGTGTCTTATTTTTTCAATAATTAATTTCCCATGTGGAGAATACACCCCACATATATTTTATAATGTATTCCTTTAATGCACTTTGTAATAATTCTCATATTCAATAAGCAAAGCAATGATAAAATAGATTTAGCTACATTATTCCTAAAAAGGAAAGATTTTCATATTTTAATTTTTATAGAATACATTGCTCAATATAACATATAAAAATTAGTTGAGTATATAAGCACGTTTAGATAAAAGGAATACCCATACTATATTTCAGAAAATTTCATTTTGAGGGGCACCTGGGTGGCTCAGTGGGTTAGGCCTTTGCCTTTGGCTCAGGTCATGGTCCCAGGGTCCTAGGATAGGGCCCTGTGTTGGGCTTTCTGCTCAGCAGAGAGCCTACTTCCCTCCCTTTCTCTCTCTGCCTGCCTCTCTGCCTACTTATGATATCTCTCTCTCTCTGTGTCAAATGAATAAATAAAATCTTTAAAAAAAAAAAGAAAATTTCATTTTGAATTCTTTTTTCATGTCATCTAGAGGAGCATCCATGCTTAAAAATAACCTATTCCCTTTATAGAAACACTATTATCAAACACATTGTGAATCAGATGCTTACTTCAGGCTTACTCATTTCTGGGAAGAATGTAGAATTTTATATTTTTATGTTCTGTGTGTGTGTGTATGTGTGTGTGTGTGTGTCCGTGTGTCCATGTGTCCATGTGTTTGTGTTTGCTCTCAACTTTTTGATGGTGTTGATATGTAAGTAATTAAGATCAGAAAAAGTTTTCTCTTTGAAAAATCCATTCTTCTGTTTCTCAGGAATAAATGTGACATTTGTTTATAAAGTTTACCTCTCTCAGGAAACATGACAGGGATGCCCCCTCTCACCACTGTTGTTTGACATAGTATTAGGAGTCCTAACCTCAGCAATCAGACAACAAAAAGAATTAAAAGGCAGTCAAACAGGTAAAGAAGAAGTCAAACTCTCACTCTTCACAGATGACATGATACTTTATGTGGAAAACTCAAAAGACTCCAGCCCAAAATTTCTAGAACTCATACAGGAATTCAGCAACATGGTGGGATATAAAATCAATGCCGAGAAATCAGCTACATTTATATACACTAAAAATGAGACAGAAGAAAGAGAAATTAAGGAATCAATCCCATTTACAATGCCCCCAAAACATAGATACTTAAGAATCAACCTAATCAAAAAGGTAAAAGATCTGTAATCTGAAAACTATAGAACACTTATGAAGGAAATTGAAGAAGACACATTGAAATGGAAAAACATTCCATGCTCAGGATTGGAAGAATAAATATTGTTGAAATGCCTATGCTACCCAAAGCAATCTACACATTCAATGTAATCCTTATCAAAACACAATCAACATTTTTCACAGAGCTGGAATGAATAATCCTGAAGTTTGTATGGAACCAGAAAGACACTGAATAACCAGAGGAGTGTTGAAAAGAAACCAAAGCTGGAGGCATCACAATTCCAGACTTCAAGATATATTACAAAGCTGTAATCATCAAGACAGTATGGCTCTGGCACAAAAACAGACACATAGATCAATGGAACAGGATAGAGAACCCAGAAATGGACCCTCAACTCTATGGCCAACTAATCTTCAACAAAGCTGGAAAGACTATCCAATGGAAAAAAGACAGTCTTTTCAACAAATGTTGCTGGGAAAATTGAACAGCCACATGTGTAATAATAAAACTGGGCCATTTTCATACCATACACAAAGATAAACTCAAAATGGATGAAAGAACTAAATGTGAGCAAGGAATCCATCAAAATCCTTGAGGAGAACACAGGAAGCAATCTTTTCTATGTTGGCTGGCCACAGCAACTTCTTGCAAGACATGTCTCCAAAGGAAAGGGAAACAAAAGTAAAAATGAACTATTGGGACTTCATTAGCTCTTTTTTTTTTTTTAAAGATTTTATTTATTTGACAGAGAGAGATCACAAGTAGGCAGAGAGGCAGGCAGAGAGAGAGATGGGGAAGCAGGCTCCCTGCTGAGCAGAGAGCCTGATGCGGGGCTCGATCCCAGGACCCTGAGATCATGACCTGAGCCGAAGGCAGAGGCTTTAACCCACTGAGCCACCCAAGCGCCCCTGGGACTTCATTAGGATAAAAAGCTTCTGAAAGCAAAGGAAACAGTCAACAAAACTAAAAAGCAACCTATGGAGAAGATATTTGCAAATGACATATCAGAAAAAGGGCTAGCATCCAAGATCTATAGAAAGCTTGTCAAACTCAACACCCAAGAAACAAACAATCCAGTGAAGAAATAGACAGAAGACATAAGCATACATTTCTCCAAAGAAGACATACAAATGGCCAAGAGACACATGGAAAAATGTTCCATGTCACTTGGCATCAGAAATGCAAATCAAAGCCACAATGAGAAACCACCTCACACCAGTCAGAATGGGTAAAATTAACAAGTCAGGAAACAACAAATGTTGGCGAGAATGCAGAAAATGGGGACCCCACTTACACTGTTGGTGGGAATATAAGCTAGTGCAGCCATTCTGGAAAACAGTATGGAGGTTCCTCAAGAAGTTAAAAATAGAACTACCCTACAACTCAGCAATTACACTACTAAGTATTTACCCTAAAGATACAAATGTAAGGATCTGAGGGACCACCTGTACTCCAATGTTTATAGCAGCCTTGTCCATAACAGCCAAACAGTGGAAAGAGCTGAAATATCCATTCAACAGATGAATGGATAAAGAAATGGTATATACACACACACACACACACACACACACACACACACACACACATATTCATATATGCATATATATGAAATTACTCAGTAATCAGAAAGGATGAATACTTACTATTTTCATCAGTGTGGATGGAACTGGAGGGTGTTATGCTGAACAAAATAAGTCAGTCAGAGAAAGACAATTACCATATGGTTTTACTTATGTGTGGAATATAAGAAAGAGTGCAGAAGATCATAGGGGAAGGGAAGGAAAATGAATGGGAAGTTTTCAGAGTGGGAGAAAAACCATGAGAGACTATTAACTATTGAAACAAACTGAGGGTTGCTAGAGAGGGGGTCAGTGGGGAAGATGGGGTAATTGGGTGATAGATATTAAGGAGGGCACATGATGTGATGAGCACTGGGTTTACATGCAACTGATGAATTATTGAACTCTACATCTGAAACTAATGATGTATTTTATGTTGGCTAATTGAATTTAAAAATTAAAAAAAAAAGTTAACCTCTATGTATTCTGGATGAAGATGCACTTTATGCTCAGTTCTCCTCATTATAGTGCAGACTAAAAATGGAAATTCTTATATGCTTTTACTTTTAAGTAGATAAAATTTATGAAATAAAATGATACCTGGAAATAACAACTAATGGATATTAGAAATGGTTTCAAAGAATCTGTTGGTGATATTTAGAGAGGCAAACCACTTGAAAGTTTTAGCAAACTGATTTCTAATATCATGTGATAAATTTGTAATGATCTTTTTTCCCAACATAAAAATCTCAGATCAAGAAATATATAAATACATAAAAGGCAAATTGCCTTCCATAGCATACACAGTAAGCATATCTGCAGTTCATTTGATATTGTTCATTCCTTTTTGTTATTGCCCTTACCATCTGGAAATTAAATAACTTTGAAAATTCATTTACTGAAAAAATAAACATCAAATATTAATTAATCATTTACAATACTTTTGTCCTAGGCAAACTGGAGTAATTAGAAAGAATTACATATTCATGGAGCTAAGAGGAGAGTAATTTTTAAAAGGAATGGTATGGATCTCAGAATAGATGAGAACAGCTATGTACTGGGATAGGCAAGGACAGGTGTGAAAGTATCCAATAAAATGCAAATGTACATGTAGGGATATTTTCTTACAAATAATGTGGTAATCATAGCTGCTTAGAACATACAGAAGGTTGGTTAATTGGTCTAAATTAAAGCAAAACTGACACAGTATAGTTAATCTGACCAACAGAAATCTGGTGAGGTCACATTAATAGACAATGAGATGATGAGCCATCGGAGTCAAGCTTTGAATGGTGGGGAATGGGAAGTACCAGGTACAGGTACAGGGTCATTAGACAAAACAATTTTTTTATGGCATTTTTTTTTTTTTGTCTCTAGATCTAGCTAATTCCCTATGTTCCGCCCAAAAACATAAGAATAAGAATACATATCAAGCAGGGCCTGGGTGGTTCAGTCATTTAGGCATCTGTCTGGTTTTGGGATTAAGTCCCCAGTGGGGATTCCTGTCTGTTTCTCCTTTTCCCTCTGACTCTCCCCTCTTCCTATACTCTCACTCGCTCTCTCTGTCTCCCTAAAATAAATAAATAAATAAATTCTTAAAGAAAAAAAGAATATACATCAGACCTGCTAGAACAATGTTATCTTTTCATATTATTAATCTGCATTCTTAATCACTCTCTGAAAAAAGAGATGAGATGTTACAAAATTCAGTGTGTTTATCATAATTAGATATTTGAAAAGCACTAGAATATTACTGAACAAAGTTTAATTCATCATGGCATTAGACCAGGAATATAACAGAATTAAGCAAATAATAAAATTTATTGTAAAATCTAATGCAGAACCAAGGATAGGATCAAATGTGGTTCTTCTGGAAATGCTAAAAGAAAATTTTGGGGTTTTTTTAGACCACATAAATCCTGTCTTCTATTACACCACCTTTGATCCTAAAGAACCAAGGTGCGTCTTTTTTTTTTTTCCTTTTTCATTCAATGAGGTGTCCTTTTTTTTTTTTTTTTCTTATTGAGGTATAATTGAAATAAAATATATTAGTTTTGGGTATACAACATAGTGATTCCACATTTGTATATATTTGTATACATTTTGAAATGATCACCACAATAAGTCTGTCTTTCTTTTTTTTTTTTTAAAGATTTTATTTATTTATTTGACAGAGATCACAAGTAGGCAGAGAGGCAGGCAGAGAGAGAGAGGAGGAAACAGGATCTCTGCTGAGCAGAGAGCCTGGTACGGGGCTCAATCCCAGGACCCTGAGATCATGACCTGAGCCGAAGGCAGAGGCTTTAACCCACTGAGCCACCCAGGTGCCCCACACAATAAGTCTTGGTAACATTTGTCACTGTCACTTTCTAAAATTAATACAATTTATCACTATACATTATTTTCCCATGACTTATTTATCTTACAACTGGAACTCTGTACCTCTTAATCTCCTTTACCGATTTTGCTCCCCTCTCCATCTCTCTTACTCTCTGCCAACCACCAACTTAATCTCTGTATGGGTCTGGGTTATGTTTTGTTTCTTTGTTTAGATTCCACATATAAGTGAAATCAGGCAGTATTTGTCTTTCTTTGCCTGATTTACTTCACACAGCATAATGCCCTCATCATTAATCCATGGTGTTGCAAATGGCAAGATTTCATTCTCTTTTATGATTGAGTAGTATTCCCTTGTATATGTGTAACACATCTTCTTTATCCAGTCATCCATCCATGGACACTTACATTGTTTCCATATCTTGGCTATTGTAGTGCTTCACAAAGAAAATATTCATTTTCCAAGACATTTTTGTATTAGTGTAAGCATTATACTCTAGGTAGATTTTTAAGTCTGTTACATTACTACAACTTAAGCATGTATAAAACTTGAGATCAGTGTTGCTGAATAGAACAATTGTTATTTTAACTATTGACTGATAGGAATTGTTGCCCTTTGTCTAGTTAATAGCAAGTAGCCTTGCTTGAAAATTTTGACACTAATTACATTACTGTCTTCAGGGCCATGAACAAAAAAGATTTAAAATATAACTTAGTAGAAGGATAGATTTAGCCTTCTATGGTATTCCATCCAAGTTCATAAGAGTGCTATTTTTAGGGTCACTTTCCCCCAGCATAGCCAGCATTAAATATGGCATTTCTCAAAACAGTGAACAGGTACATATTTAAAACTGCATTCATGTAGTTTCATTCAACCTACAGGAAAATAAAAATGAGCGTGCGACTAACTTCAGTAATGGAGGGAATGATACAGGAGAAAAAAGTGGATGTAACTAAATAACATGTGGCTAGTACTTATTTCATCCTATCACACATGTCCTCTAGAATATTTATAATAATAAATTAAAAGAGTAATTATTATCGGAATCTTTTGTCAGAATCTGGATTGTTTACCACAAAGTATACTAACAACAGAGCAAGACTTCCGTGTCCTGCAGAATGGCACTTAATTTTATCACAAATATAATTACTAAATACGGTGAAAGTGAGAGATGGATGGAGGACAGAGAAAAAAGAAACCTGATTTTTAAAAAATAGTAAATATGCTCAGAAGTCAAAACAAATAGGGTTGTGAATGCTGAGTGGACTTATTTTGACCTTGATCTTGCATTTGAAATCTCTGCTAAACCATAGTGAACTTGAGTTCCTATTTGAAGATCGCATGGAATTAAGAATAAAAGAGATAAAATCTGGAACTTGACCAAAGTTCAGAGTTAAATAAAAGCTTTCATATGAATAGGGACCAAAAAGGTTCAAACCTCAAATAAGGATGAAATAAATATAAATTCATCCTGCAGAATGAATTGAAAAAATTTTCCTGCCAGAAAACAGGTACTGGGTGGAGGAAACAAATTCTTGACCAAGAATATGTAACTACAAACTGGGCCTCAAGTGCATTTGTGTTCCAGATTCAGATCCAAAAATTCTCAAACCACAAAATATGCTCCTAAACAAAAAGTCAGCAAAATGCATGAGCATGTGATTAGAAAAGTTCAGGAAGGGAAGCAATGATACAAAAGAAGAGAAAGTAGATGTATTTAAAAAATAGTATCTGGCTAGGACTGATATCAGTCTCTATATCCAAAAGGATCTAGTAAATTATTACAACTCCAGACATCAAGAAGACTTTCTCTTTCCCTCTAATCAATTTTTTACTCTATTGTGGATGGTATTAAACCAAGGTTGGAGGGTGAGGGCACTGTGCAGTTAGACTAGAAGGAAGCAACTAGCATATTATATCCTTTAATTTTCGTGATAGGCTTTCAATGAAGAGCAACACTGAAAATATGAAGGAGAAGACACATTGAGTAAGTTTTCATAATTATAATTTAATTGCTGTAATAATACTGACACTGTGATTTTAAATTATATACTAAAATTCTAATTATACATGGGTGTGTTTCTGTAGGTTTTTAGTGCCAACGACATACAATTTTAAGTACTACAATTTGACAGTAAACCCAAATATCTTACTTGGGGAGTCACTCTTTTTATTTTTCTATTTTTATTTTTTTTAAGATTTTATTGACTTATTTGACAGAGAGATAGAGAGCACAAGTAGGCAGAGTGGCAGGGAGAGGGAGAGGGAGAAGCAGTCTCTCTGTGGAGTGAGGAGCCCATTGTGGGACTCGATCCCAGGACCCTGAGATCATGAACTGAGCCAAAGGCAGCCACTCAACCAACTGAGCCGCCCAGGTGTCCCTAGTCACTCTTTTTAAACCTTTAGTAAAACATACTTGATTATGTGAGGGCCTTTATTTATTCATATTAAGTTTTGGGAAAATCTGTTACAGAAGTTATTTTGATTTTGGAATCCCTTTTATTTTATAGAATGATTTTGTGGAGAATGCCACAGTAATGACATCATTTCTTTCCATCCATGAGCATGATATAGATTACTCAATGTTAATTGTTCTTTTATTTAGTACATCTAAGTGTTAGTGAATAATTTTCCTAGTAACCAAACAGACCAGAACCAGTATCCCCAGTTCCTCCACTAATAAATTTCAATTCATTCATATTTTCCATGACATGATATAAATGTATTGTTTAAAACTCTTATTTATGGGGCACCTGGTTGGCTCAGTGGGTTAAAGCCTCTACCTTCGGCTCAGGTCATTATCCCAGGGACCTGGGATCCAGCCCTGCATTAGGCTTTCTGCTCAGCAGAGAGCCTGCTTCCTCCTTTCTCTCTCTGCCTGCTTCTCTGTGATCTCCTTCTGTCAAATAAATAAATAAAATCTTTAAAGAAAAAAAAACCTCTTATTTATACAGAGATTAAAAACCTTATAGGCTTCTGCTTCCTATATAAGAGAATAATACCAAAAAAAGTCAAAAAAGCAAACACATATTTATATTACATATTGTGTATATTTCTACATAAATTTCTATCATCATAATATTTCAAAATAGTTAATTATAACATGAAATCATATAGATGCTTTTATAAAAGATTTATTTATTTTTGACACTGTATTTCTGAATGCCTTGGATAAATAAGTATTTTTTGTTGTCGTTCAAAGTTAAAATTTTGTAGTTAAGTTCTGTCTCTTAGGAATTCTTATTAAATTTTCCCTTAACCTCAAAGGATATTTTAGGTGATTCTCAACAAAAATGTGAAATCTTTGGTTAAAGAGAGAGTGGGGAAGAGTATTATCTTTTTTTTTTCTTTTTTCCTTCTAGTCAAATTTTTCCTTTTTAAAAAAAATACTCTCAGGATAATTGTCAGATGGGTTCCCCCCATCTCCACCCCTAGTCAAAAAATAGAGTGAGACTTTTGGAGACAAAAAAAAAAAATTCCACAGGGATTTTCTTTCTGCACACAGCAAGTTTTGAACCCATGTGGACTTACACCCTGGAGTGAGTAGTTGTCCAGCTGAAAGGACTGAACAACAATCTCACAGCCTGAAAGCCAGAGACAAAACCACAGAGACTTGAAAGACAAAAGGAGACTGTGCTGCACTCTTCCTTGATGCTTCTTTTTTCCCCTTGAGTGATTGCAATTTAATTTTTGTGTCTCTATACATTTGATGTACTGCTTCCCATTTCTTTCCCTACTGCATAGCAAAATCATGAAGCTTGTAACAGAAAAAAATGAATTTTTCTGCTCATAAATACTAATAGCATTTAACTCAGAGTATCTAAAATCATTAATGTATTAAACAGAAATCATGGAGGAGAGGAAAAGGGAAATTGGCTTTTTTTTCCCTTTTAAAATTTTTTTGGGACATTTCTCCTTGTAATTCCGTATCAGCATGAATTTATCACAACTGTTATGAAAGAGACCTTTATAAGAAGTAATTTAACGAGAAAAAAGAAGTAATTTAACGAAATACTGTTTTACTACATCATCTGTAAACTTCAAGAACAAACCAAGTAAGTCATATGTACATTATTGACAGTAGAATGGAATTGTTTTATTGATGGTTCTTTTTTTTAAATTAACATATAATGTATTACTTGCTTCAGGGGTATAAGTTTGTGAATCATCAGTCTTACACAATTCACAGCACTCACCATAACATATACCCTCCCCAATGTCCACAACCCAGGCACCCTATCCCCCCCACACCCTCCCTACCCTCACTCCCTATCCCCCCACCCTCCCATCCACCCGCCTCCACCCCCCCCCCACCCCCGGCACTCCTCAATTTGTTTCCTGAGATTAAGAGTCTCTTATAGTTTGTCTCCCTCCCAGGTCCCACCTTGCTTCATTTTTTTTTCCCTCCCTTTCCTTCACGACCCCTTGCCCTGCTTCTCAAATTCTTCATATCAGAGAGATCATATGATAATTGTCTTTCTCTGATTGACTTATTTCAGAATAGAATTTTTAAGCATAAGTCTATTTTGTTTGAATTCTTTTCTGTGATGTGTGTCTCTGAGTAGGTATGCAGGTACTGTATCTTTTCTTATGTAACTTTAGTTTGTGATTTCCACTCTAAAATCGTTTTTTTTTTCCAAGCTTAGAAAATAAAAAACCATAATAGAGAAATGATTCATAATGTTTTTTGAAAAATAGATACAAATCATAATAATTATAATATTTTAATAATTATAATAGTTAATAAGTAAAATATGGCCATTCCTCACACTGTTTCAGGCATCAAAGTAGCATTAAATTTTTCTCAACTTTTAAATTATACCACAGATTTGTAAAAATCTTTTCAATAGTCTGAAACTTAGAAACTGTGTTCTTTATACTATGACTGACAACTTCATTTTAGAACTGCATTTGATATATTCAGATTTAACCATCTTTCTTTAAACGTGATGATTATTGGCTCAATAATTATATAACTAGTGAAAATTCTCCTATATTCTGCATGTTGGTTGTTTATTTTTAATATACATTTAATAAAAATACATCAAGAGGTATCTCAAGAACTTCAGAGGTCATAAGAATGACTGGAGGAACCAAAAACTCTAGAAGTGTGGCAAAGTGGAGATATCCCTGTGGAAAGGCCAAAAGAAAGTATAAAAAGGAAGAACTTATTTAAATTATTCTTGGGGACGCCGGAGTGGCTCAGTTGGTTAAGCAGCTGCCTTCAGCACAGGTCATGATCCCAGCATCCTCGGATCGAGTCCCACATTGGGCTCCTTGCTTGGCAGGGAGCCTGCTTCTGCCTTTGCCTCCATCTGCCAGTTCTCACTCTCTCTCTCTCTCTGTGACAAATAAATGAATAAAATCTTAAAAAAAATAAATTAATTAATCTTGATTCTCCACTAATCCATGATTTCAGTACAACTGTATCTATTCAGTGCTGTGTTTTCATTGCAAATCATGTCACAATCCCTACCTCTACCCCCACCAAAGGAACATTTCTCTCTTTCTCTCTCCCTGTCTCTCTGTCTCACGTACACATACACATGCACACACATATCCCCAAAACAACATATTTAACATCGGGCATATTGCATGCAGATAGGATATAAAAGGAAATTCATGTGCCCTGGTTTGCAAAATTTCTGTGCAAAATAAATAAGTCTAGAGTGAGTTCATGAAGATATATGGGGAGATCAGAGAATAATGAAGTAGGTAGATTGCAAGGACCAGAGAAGGGTGTGGTCTTAATGTGATAAATGGTTCTCTAGAGAATCATCTCCTATTGGGGTGCATATGGGATCAGATTTCTCTCTGTGTCTCTTCTTCTGTACAAATAAGACAGAGGTGTGATTGATGTGATCATATATCTAATGTCAAAACCAGAAATTATTTTAGAGTGAAATGATGCAATAAAATGAATACAATTTGGTAATTTTGTTATTGTCTGATAAATTTATTGTATTATGTTGGTAGACCTATGGAATAATTCTGCTCAAGATTCATTCTCACAAATAAGCTTATATATACAATGAAAATGCTATATAATTCATCCAAATAAAAGTCAAATAAAGAAGTATGTTGTTTATCTAAATATTGAAAGATAAGATAAAAGTGTAATTTGTTTCTACATATTCAAACACTCCAATGAGTTTCTGAGCTTAGTTATTTCTAATATCAGTCTATTTTCCTTAAAAGCTAGTTGATTTTTCAATGTGATCTTGTTATTTTTAATTTTTTAAATAATTGTGTAGAACTTTCTGTATCATTGCATTTTCATGATTAAAAATTTTGGAAGGCATGGAAAAATCATTTTACTCTTCTTTATAGAGTATAATTTTTTTCTAAAGAATATTCTCCTTAGATAGGCTGAGGTTCCTGATGAGCTGAAACTAAATTTGGTTAAATGCCAGACTTTTTAAAATTCCATTTCTAACTGAAATCTGTAAAAAATACATGCCAAATATTTTTACAAATATAATTTGTTTTTGTTTTGCCTCCATTCGTTCTATTTTTGGCAAGTATTTTAAGAAGATAATACTTATCAATTAAGTTATCACTATTTATAAATATTTGAATATATTGCAAAATGTATATGCTACAAAATTGTTGATTTTTCATTTTCATTCCATTCAGGCAAATATTATGAATATATCCAATTAAAATATGAACCCATCAAAGGATTCTTTCCATGTTTCAAAATTCCAAAGTTCAATCAAATAATTTTAAAATTAAATTGCTGTGGAAAATCTGAGGTGACGGAGGAAACCCAAACGCACATGGAGATGGGAGAACACAACTTTATTAATGCCAGCAGGCTCAGTGGGATCATTCCCAAAGACTGAGTACCCGAAAGGGTTAAGAGTGAGTTTTTATGGTTACAGGCAATGGGGGATGATAGCGGAGTGTTTTTGTGGTCTCTCAAGGCCAAATGGCCCTTTCCTGTGGAAGTATAAACTATTTGGAGGCATCTCAGGAGAGTGCTAAATCACCTTGGGGGTTGTTTCTCTTTCTTTTATTATTCAAACATTTGAATAAAGTGCATTTTCTTCTGTCTCAGCAGGAGCAATGACTAGTTATCTTAGTCAAAGGGATGGCTATTGGTCCTTTTCTTGGCCTTAGCAGGAGCAAAGGGAAGCCAGGGACCAAAAGAGGCTGGAGCCTGGAGTCTCTATCCCCCTCAAAATAATACCTATTATTTCATCTTGCTTTTGTGGGATGAATTTTGATAGCTTCTTGTTTGCATCTTTTTTTTTTTTTTTTTGCATTAATTCCAATGCTCCACAAAATTCCAAAAGTTGAACATTTTGGAGCTTCATTTCGCAATTTTAATGGCAGTTTGGAAAAAACAAATAAAATCCTGAATACTGTAAGATTTTACAGATACACAGGACACCAGGTGAGACAGGCAAAAGGCAAAGTTTATTAAAGGCGCCCTTGCCCTTGGGAGAGGTTCCAGGACTCAGGAAAGGAGAGTCGGGGAAGTCATACCGGGGAAGGGGTTGAGTGAGCTTTTATTGGGCCAGGGCATGGGCGGGGACTCATAACCATATTTGGTAAGGTTAGAGGTTGGGGGTTGGAAAGTCCAAAGTGGCTGGTTTCTGTTTCTCGAATAAGTTTCAGTTTACTCAAGGTGATGTGTCCTTGACTAATGTCCTTCTGGTGGAAAAGTCCTGGATAGGGGAAGATGACGGCCTGGGGGGCATTTTATTGTTCTCCTGCATTCCCAGGACTGCCGACCTAACATTCTGACCTTTTTGGTATAATAGGGGCAGTGACTCAGATCTGGCTACTTCCTGCTGGTGGGGGGGCGTGGTCATAGAGTTCCTTAGATGTGGGCAGGTGGGAGTAGGGATGCAGGAGTAGCTGGTTGACCATGACTCTGGAAAACTCACATATGCAAGCCTGGGCCACTGAGGTAATCTGCCACTGTAGGGATGCCAAGGACTTAGGCTGAGGCCTTGATGGCTGTCTGGAGCTGTTCAGATAAATCTCGGGTAGTGTCTATGGAGTGGGCTAGGGCCCTGGTGCCTAGTCCAGTGGCCACTATGGAAGATGCTAAGGAGACCCCGATGACCAGGGGAAGAAATACAGACCTTTTCTGTTGGGAGAGGGGAGTAGTGAGGATGACCATTTTGCTTGTGTATAGATGGTTATTTGAGGGACCAGGGATATTGGGATACATAGGAGAGTGTTTGAAAAGTTGAGGGTTTTTGAAAGGGTGCCATTACACTGAAAGAATCTTCCTGGAGGAGTGTGGGTAGATGAGGATGAGTTAGTTAAATTGCATAAGAAGGTGTTTGGGGATGAGTAGCAGAATGGGAGTACTGGGTTTTGAGGCTCGATAAACAGGGGAACATTCTGTAGGGTGGCAGACGCGGCTAAGCGTGTAGGATTGGGAGTGGTCGCATTGAAAGGGTGTGGTAAGGGCACTGGTAAACTGAGTGGCCCCTAGAGCTTCACAGATGAAGCAGTGAGACAGGTTGCCCATACCAGAAATGTTGGTGAGTGTAAGGCCTGGGGGAAGTCTCCACCTGGGCTATTGGGGGCGGGGATGATCACATCTGCGTGGTCACATCTAGGAGCAAGGGCTCCTAGAACGGTCAGATAGGGCAGATAGGATAGGAGCCGTGGAGGAGAAACAGGGAGGTTGTGATTGAGCAGGAAGGGCCTGCCATACAAGAGTTCAAGGGGCTAAGTCCTGACGGTCTGTGAGGAGTGGCCCTGAGTCGGGTGAGTGTTAGTGGGAGAAGGGTTGGCCAAGAGAGGCAAGTTTCGAGAATGAGTTTAGTGAGTTGCTCCTTGAGGAGGCCACTGGCCCTCTTGATCTTACCCAAGGACTGGGGATGATAGGGGATATGGAGTTTCCAGGTGATGTTGAGGCTCTCAGAGACTTGTTGTGTAATGCTGGAGATGAAGGCTGGTCCATTGTTGATTGTAGGGCTTGAGGAAGTCCAAATCTTGGGATGATGTGCTCAATGAGAATCGTGGCGAACACATCTGCTGTTTCCCTAGCAGTGGGGAACACCTCGATCCAGTCACGGCTTCAGAAGTGGCGTTTGGAGAGGCAGGTCCAGGTCCAAGTAGGGAGAGGAAAGAGCCTCCTCACCAGGGTGGGGGCTCGATCTCCTCCCAGTTTTTGGCACCAAGTGTAAGGTTTTACAGGTGAGATACACACGACACCAGGTGAGATACACGCAAGGCAAGGTTTATTAAAAGCGCCCTTGGGCAAGGTTCCATGACTCAGGAGAGGAGAGTCGGGGAAGTCGCACCTGTGAAGGGGTTGAGTGAGCTTTTATTGGGCCAGGGCAGGGTAGGGGCTCATAACCATATTTGGTAAGGTTAGAGGTTAGGGGTTGGAAAGTCCAAAGTGGCTGGTTTCTGTTTCTCGAATAAGTTTCAGTTTACTCAAGGTGATGTGTCCTTGACAGATGTCCTTCTAGCGGGAAGGTCCTGGGTAGGGAAAGATGGCGGCCTGGGGGCCATTTTATTGTTCCTCCTGCATCCCAGGGCCACCGACCTAACAAATACGAGTGCATGTCAGTAATTCGTCCAAGTTTTATAACATCTTAAATTCTAATTAACAATGAACAGTCAAAGGAGAAAGTGAACATTCTCATGCTGGATTATTTTTGTCTATTCAGTATTAATCCTTCTATTAAAATAAACAAGTTGTGGTGTGTACACATGAGTGTGTGTAACTTTTAATAACTTAAGCTTCTCACTGATTGGTAGAACTTTACATCTTGTTTGGATAGAATCAGGAGTTATATATTTACCGCAACATATCACAAAGTCCTTTGGCTCCATAGTTTTTTGAATTTAATAAAAATGTTTATACAATGACATTTGCCTCATCAAATTTAGAATGCATTTTATCATTGCAAAAATAATTTTATTATTGGTGTAATTTTTAACTAAATTTATAACATTTTAAAATCTTATAGAATTTACCTTTAGTGAAATGTACATTCAAAAGCTTTACTTTGATTTCATAAATTGGATGAATATATTTGAACCATTTTTGCAGCTACCGGATTTTCTATTTAATGCATTAGATGATATTGCTATAAAACTGTCTGCTTTTACCTGTTTGTAAATAATTTCTTAAGCTAATAAATTCAAAAATATCAATTGAATTTTCTAGGTACATTAAAAAAAACTTTGATTTAAATGATCAAAATTAATTTAAGAAAAAGAATAATTTGACCTAAATTTAAAAAAAAAATGAATCTTTGGAGTGATATGAAAATGTTATTTCTGCAGCTGCACATGCAATATTTTCACTATGTTCTTATAATAAATACTCACTGTTGGAGTGGATGGTGATATTTCTTCAGCAGATTTGAGTTGTCTGGTCTCATGACATCAAGGATATACCTACTACCTTTCTCTGTCATAGTAGATGCCTAAGGTCAACAAATACTTTGTTCATCATGAGCTTCCAAAAAAGAAAATGCCTGCACATATATTTCATTTAAAATACACTATTTTCTGCTAGCTCATTTTTACCAAAGGGGCTTACTACAGAATTTTAAAAGTGCGGTATTAACCAATAAAAGACAAGTGACTTTAGACTTGCACTATAGAAGAAATGATGAAACACCATAGTCTATAGTGAGTCAGTTCAAGTTGCTCCAACAAAGCATCAGACACTGGGTGGCTTAAGCAACAAAATGTATTTCTCATAGCCCTGTGGGCTGGGAACTCCAAGACCAAGGTGCCAGCAGATTCGGTGTCTGGTGAGGGCTCAATTCAGAGGTCTTCTTACTGTTTCCTTACGTGGTATGAGTTATGAAAAAGGGTGAGAGAGTTCTCTGGGATCTCTTTGATAAGGGCAATAATCCCATTCATTAGTATTCCACCCTAAATCTCCTCTCAGTCCTGACCTCCTAACATCTTCACTTTGGGGGTTATAATTTTGGGGAAACAAACATTCAGGATGACCATCACAGGAATTGCAGACCATTATTTACTTTTATCATATGATGATACACCCTTTGCTTTTACACTGTCGAGAAAAGAAAACAATCCTGTCAACCCAAAGTTTCTTCTGTAACAATGTAGAAGAGAAAAAGAACACAACTGATAACTGTGTATGTATATCCATTGTTTATTTTGCTGTGCCAAAATACTATATACTTAGTGGATTAAACCATATAAAGGTATATTCTTTTATGGTTCTGCATGTGAGAAGTCTTAAAATCAGGATGTCTGTAGGGCTGCATACTTCGTGGACTGTAGTGGGAAAAGCTGTTTCCTTGCTTTTCTTAGCCTTTAGAAGCTTACCAACCATTGGATTATAGACTTTCATTACTTCAACCTCTTGCTTCTGTTGTCATTGCTCTTATTCTGCCTCTGCCTCTTCTGCTTTTCTTCCCCTTGCATGGATTCTCATGATCACATGGGGCACACCTGGGTAATCCTTTATATCAAATCCTTAATTTATTCACATCTGCAAAATCCCTTTTACTATGTGACACATTCACTAGTTCTGAGGATTAGGACTGTGGATCTTTCTGAAGTCATTATTCTTTCTACCTAATTAAACATAATAACAAGCATGTAAGGTTGCACAGAAGGAAATACAAAATTAAAATCTCAGAAACTATACAGCATAGCAGAAGAAAAAATAAATTCTCTAAACTTCTTGAGAGACCAAAACAATACCTCCGGAACAGTTTTCTTTACATCTTTTGAGAGAACACACAGCTAATTCCAGTGGTGTGGTTTTACATATCTAGAGGTCATTTGTTATGCAAATGAGGTAACTGTATAAGGTAAAGCCTGCAAAACAAGCTCAGTCTTCAGAGAGATCTACATTCCACTGGTCAGAATAGGACTCAGACTGACACGTTTCCAAGGAAACAGTCTGAGAAAAAGTGAAATGGAATGCCAAAGAAAAATTGTACCTGATTGAGTTAACAGGCAAGAAAGACTTTATTCAAGACTATTGCAAGAGGTAAGAAGGACTGAACTCAGCTCTACTGAAAGCAAATGTGGGAGTGCTTATAAGTGCTCCTTCAGTTAGTGGAAAAGTCCTAGGTGACACTTTGGGGTGGTAGGTCAATGTGATTAGACCATGTGTGCTCCCTAATTGGTCTTTATCAAAGTTAGGCTCCTATCCTCCCACAGAAACGGTAATAGGGGTTCTGCCCTTTCTTATGATCACATTTCAAAGGGATGACTCCCAGTTCCTTTAAGAAAGACTTTCCTGGGTTATAAAAGTGGCAAAAGACTGGGAGAGGATTTGCATCTCAATGGGTGGAGAAAAGACGTACACAGTGCATTTCCTAAAGAAAATGCTCTAAAGGGAGGTCAGCGTCTAGACTTTGGAAGAAACCTGTTTAAAGTTGAGTCAAGCTGAGGGAACACTAAGGAAGTCTTGATCAGGGAAAACTATCTCTTTGCCCTTCGTAAATAGAAAAAGACATTTTTATTTATTCTTACTTTGTATCTACAATTTCACTCTAAGTTCCTACATTTCTTACTGACCTCATAGACCAGAAGTCTGGCCTCTAGCCAGTTCAACAAATGACCCTAAGAACAACAATATTTAATGCTTTTCCCAGGAAGCTGGATGAGATTAGCTGTTTTTAACCACTTTGTCCAAGAACACTGCATTTTATCAGTGACTGTAGACTCAGAAATGGAGTTTTTAGTTATGTGGAACCTGAATATATCCAGGAAAAGTAGGAAGGGTTACTAGTGGTATGTTTTGAGGTTAGGCCATGAGTTAAAACAAGAACTCTGCTGTGCGGATATGCACTGTGCACCACAGCCAAAACTGGAAATACAATGCAAGCCCTCCCTGGCATCTTAATATAACTTTGAATTACATTTCATGATTATAGAGAGAAAATTTTGACATGAAATCTGAACCAGGTAGATACTTGGGATAACAAGATAAACAAGGAAGTTGTGGGCAAACATTGATTTTTGATTCTTAGTGGATCTAGTAAAGAAACATTGTAAGAAACTCGTTATTGGCAATATCGAAGTCTCTGCAACCATGAGACTATCAGAAACAAGATATCTATTTTTCTACGGACAGTGCACACCCATGCAGCTTGATGTCTATGGAGTACAATGTAAAGTGGAAATTACCTCCAGGAAAAATAATTTTTTGAAAAAATTGCACCTAGGGATGGGACATGGGTGGAAAACCAAATTTCAGCTAGAAAATCGTGATGCGTATCTGGAAACAATCCTGGAATTGATCAGATTCTGCTTATGGAATTAGATAATGAGAAATGCAGAGATTACTCAAGAATGAAAATACTGATCTACAGAATAAAAAGCTTGAAGGCTCCAAAAAGGATATTTAGAGTTTTGAAATATGTCAGGCCATGGCTCTTCAATTTGTTTTTCTGACATAAAGTAGTAACACAATAAAAAAAACTGCTGAATAATGGCATTTCAATGCCGGTGGATAAATTAATAATGCACAGGCAAGTCTCTCTCTATGATCTGTTTAATGTGTTCAAATGACAGTATAAGTGCTAATTGCTTAAGATAATCTGTTTATGCAGGTATATTTTGTGTCCATATGCATGGTGACACAAACAAAAAGCTGAATAACTGTGTTTTCGACCTATAATACATAATCAAGTGTAAACAATCTTTCAAGTGTTACCTGATAAAGTCATTTTTTTTCAAAAATCTTAATTTTTAGGATATATATATAACTCATTTAAGAAGTTTAATGAATAATATCATTTAGATATCCTCAATGACAAAAAGATAATTTCAAAAATGAATTTTAGTATTTACATCTATTTATTTGAAAAGTTAATCTGAAGAAAAATAAATCATTCAGCATGCAAGATGAATTTAAATGGGAAAATAGACACAAACTATTCTGCCTTATTGCTTTCAGGAGATTAAACTTTATGTCAAGTTTTTCTTTGCCCTTTTATATCTAGAGACAGAAAGTCACCTTGAGGCATATCATCTTTGTTCTGCTAAGAAGATATATGATTTTCCTTTTTTATTCATGTAAATGTTATGCCAGAAGGCACTTTTAGACTCAGTGAGGGTGTAAAAGGACCTATTGTGTCCTCACAAAGGGAACTCCTCACAAAGCTTCTGGCTGCCGGGTAGGGGTGGGAACTTCTACTGCTGAACAAGTAACCTCCTGGGAGCATAGGGCTTGATCCTCTCAGTCTTTCTACTCTATTGTTCAAATTTGCAGGACCCCTCTGATGGTCTGAAGTGTTTGGAGGAGAAGACACAGTTTAGAGGAGCACTTCATGATGGATATGAGCCTCATGGTGATTGACTTGTGGTCAATACAATAGACTGAATTTCCTGAAAGGGAGCTTGCTTCAGAAGAGCATATGGCTAAGGAGGACCATAGTGTTTGGGGGAATATAAAAGGATGATTATTTGCATGTGTGCGGCTGCTGTGCTCAATTATGACCACACTGTCCAGGGATTTGAAAGAAGCAAAAGATCACATTATCAGGGAATGAATGTCCATTACAAAGGGCAGGTCTAGTTTACCAGCAGCTAACTCAAGTCACTGGGAATCAGTAGCTATGCCAGACTGATTAAACGCCACGGTTTCTCTCTAATATTTGGAAGCAGGGTTGACCGTAGCTGGATAGACAGAAAGTTCTGGAATTTTGTTCAATTAAGAGAGGTCTTTGAGAAAAATAAACTTCCTGTTAATAAGGACAAATCAGGGCAGGAAGGGAGGGTGGGATGCAAATATGCAATATATATTTTAAAACAGATTGGCTTGGTGTGCTTCTGTGAACTGACCTAAGGATGGTTCACCTGTAATGGATATTTTCAAATTCTTACTATAAGTCTCCTTCCTACAAGCATGCTATCAGACAGTAAGATATAAAGAAAGTGAATTTCAGACTGAATTCTGTCACACCTGCAAACATTTATTAGGAAACAAGGAAATAGTTATAGAACCCAATTTGCAAACTTCAAGAAGTCACCAGCTCTCTGGCCTTTTGGTGGCTCTAACATGACGACAATAAATCTAGTAGTGGCATTCAATTCACTTTCTAGTTAAACTGCATGAAAACATTTTCATATTTGTAGCTGGGATGTAGTTTGCCAGTATCTAGGCTGTGTTTCCACATGAAGAAATTTCTGAGTCTTTCAAAAGCCAACAAAGTACTCTTGATCATCTATGCTAAAAGGTCTTAAAGTTAATTACAGATCACATTATAGATATAGATCAAGTTGTTTAAGCAGTACAGCCATATCATATTTTTTTCTGGATTACTGGTAATATATCCTTCTAAGACATGCAAAAGAATTTGGGAGAAAAGTTCAGGAAAGTTTCTGGTAAGGGTAATAGAATTTGAAAAATGAATGAGGATCATAACCTTGCAAATTTTAGAAGTAGGAAGAAGATAAACTATATATATATTTTTTAATGGATAGGCTGTTTCAGATAAGATGTTATACTCACAGACTTGAGGTAAGAGCAGGGAAATGTCTATTTAATGGTTCTAGGTATTAGTCAACTTCTTGGACTGATTGGTGGTGACATAGGTGTGAATTTCAATAGTCTGTAAACTTATAAGCTCCCTAGTTTTCTGTAGTATGCTGTATATAAGTAACATGTTTAATGGAAGATATTTTAAAAATTAAAAACAGAAGTAATAAATGTGGATGCATAGTGGAGAAGTTCTCAAATTTACTATAGTGGATTTGTAGAAGTTTTCCTTATCATATGCTTCAGTTTGCATATGAGGAATGGTTTGAGAATTTCCAGAAAGAAAGTGAGCATTTTAGGACACATTGACTAGAGATATGAAAAAGCATGGAAAAACGCTCAGTGTAGCCATAACATAAGGTGGACAGAGGAATGTGGCCTAGTAGGAATTAAAAAAGGAGAGCTGGTGGCAGACTAAGAATTATTTCTCATTCCCAAATCCACAAGTGACTATCTTATTCTTTGTGAAATATGAAGTCATTTCATTTATACAGAATCAGTAGGCAAAAGAACCAAGATAAAAATCTTGGGAATTATTCATATGAGAGGATTGAATAGAAGTTCGTTACATGGGGGCGCCTGGGTGGCTCAGTGGGTTAAGCCGCTGCCTTCGGCTCAGGTCATGATCTCAGGGTCCTGGGATCGAGTCCCGCATCGGGTTCTCTGCTCAGCAGGGAGCCTGCTTCCCTCTCTCTCTCTCTCTCTCTCTGTCTACTTGTGATCTCTCTCTGTCAAATAAATAAAATAAAATAAAATAAAAAGAAGTTCGTTACATGAGCATGAACTTAGTGCTATTATTTGATCATCCCCAGCATTACAGGTAAGGGACCTAATTTACAATGTGCTTAAGTAATTGGGGAAGATGGCAAAATAGTGGTGGCAAGGTTAAAAGACTATCAATTCAGAATGGATCTGCTACTGAATTACTGAAGTAAAATATAAATAGAAGTTATTGACAAAGGGAGTTGGGGAACCAATTCTGGAGGATTGGATGGATAATACATATGATTATTTGAGTATCCTGTTACTGGTTTGCAATGAACAGACAGCTGTGACTTAGGTGTCAAATGCCCAGACTGATATAACAGAGGAACAGAACTGTAGGACATGTGCAGTGAATGGTATATCAAGGTCTTGAGATTTAATGCTGTTGCCTGGTTTACCTGAGGCTGTCAGAATGTCTTCAATAAATGTTCACACTATTCTCCAACAGATCTTGCAAAATGTATAGGAATTGGTGAGTACATTTCATTCAAGAAGATACAAAGGGATTTTTGTTTGCCTGATGATTATTTTACAGTTAAGACAAGAGGTTAGAGGCAGCAGCTTTTTGAGGCTAAATCTGCAGAATGTTATATATATAATTGAGGCTGGTTTGTTAGATTTATCACATACATGCCTTGTCTTTGTTCAATGTTTAAGTAGAATCAGCCAAAACACAATTCAGTTCACTTTCTCTATTTCTGAAACAACTGTAATTATAAGAAAAATAGAATATCTTTTTGGCAACTGATATTTTATATATGAAATATAACAGATGTAGGTAACAAAATATTGTTTAATTGATTTTTAAAAAAAACTTGATATGATGGAAAATGTCGGATATGAGTATTTAATCAAGTCAGGGTTTCCAGATTATCATTTAATACCTGATAGGAGGTATGTATTTAAGTAATTTATTCAATTAAAGATATATCAAAGGTCTGACTTTGGTTGTATAGATACTAGGGAGATAAACATGCATCACATGGTATCAGTTTCTGGTAGAATGACATTGTGCCAATAATCTAAAGTGGATTTTAGACTATGATTACACACATTGAAGCAAAATAACTTCTGAAAATCTTTGTTGCCATGTAGGTCAGCTTTCTAAAGGGCTATAGGGGACAAGGAATAAGTTACTTACAATCTATTCATTTATAGTTATTGTGTCTTAAATGATTTATTACAAATTGGCTTCATCAAAGAGCAAGCCTAAGGTAATTTGTACCAGTTCTCCACTTACAAGTTTATAAAAATTTCCAGGAATACTGAATTTATAATTCTGATAATAGATGTAATTGTGATTTTTATCATTATATATAGAATCCCTAGCCTGGAAACAAATCCATTGATCATCTGAACAACGTCCAAAATATACAGATATCACATGTAATCATTTAGCGAACATCTAGCTTAAAGTCAGTGGAGCCTGTTGATTTCTAAATTCAGCCTTATAATATACGTACTAATATGACAGTAACTTCAAGATAGGTTTTTAATTTAAGGAAGTATGGAAGAGCATATATATATATATATGGTGGTTGGGTTTTTTTTTTTTTTTTTTAGATTTATTTATTTGCGAGAGAGAGCAAACAGGGGGGCAGACAGAAAGAGAATCTCAAGCTGACTCCCAGTTGAATGTGGAGTCCAAGACAGGGCTCAATCCAATGACCCTGAGATTATGACCTGAGCCCAAATCAGGAGTCAGATGCTTAACCAATGGAGCCACCCAGGCGCCTCAAGAAAACTTATTTTTAGCATTACCTCTTTTTGTTTCTTGGTGTTTGTGTCATACATATGTATTCTCTATTGACATAATTTAACCATCTAATCAAAAATTTAAAACAGAGAGAAAGAGAAGATTCTTGAATGTAGCCTTTTGGAAAACAGACCACTGAGGAATCAGAAACATGAATCTAACTTTGAGATGCTAATGAGGTTAATAAACATTGGGTAGTGAATGTAATAGCAAAAATAATGAAATTATAATATTAAGAAGACAGAAATTCAAGCCATCAGATTCTTGTGAGTTTGGAAATGCTTAGCTTTTCTACTGAGATGATTAAATTGGAAAGTGATCAACATGAGCATTTCTGCTAACCAATATAATGGGAAAACATGAATGCTTTTAATTATATCCTAGTTGAAGGAAGAGTAAGCTATTGCCATTTTATTGGCCCAGTACTTAGTTCAGGATTTTTGTTTTTTGTAAGCTGCATAAGTAAAGAGCTACTCATACTACCATTAAATATTTATCCATTCTTCAACTTAGTATATTTAATCCAGCTGACACCAAACTGACTAGGGTATATAATTACCTTAAACCTAATGCAGAGTCCACTCTGCTTAGAACTAATACCAAACAATCTCTCTCTCTCTTTCTTTCTTTCTTTCTTATTTCTCTTTTTCTCTTTCTTTCTTTTTTTAATATTCTACTTATTTATTTGAGAGAGAGGATGAGGAGTGTGAGGGACAGAGGGAGAAGAAGACTCCCTGCTGAGCAGGGAGCCAGACCAGGTACTCCAACCCAGGACTCTGGGATCATGACCTGAGACAAAGGCAGATGTCCAAGCTCCACTCTGCAGAGTTCTGGCATCAGTGCATCCTAGAGCATTGGTCACTCCTCTGTGTGACTGTAGCACAACATTCCAGGAGACATGCTTGGATCATGGTTGATATATTCTGCAATACATCCCCTCAACAACATCTCACCAAAATGACTAGGAGGAGGAACAGCCAACAGAGGAAAAATTCAGAGACTGTATCCTCTCCATCAGAACTATTGGATATAGACATAAACAGTATGTCAGAAAGGGAATTCTGGGTAACAATTACCCAGGCAATGGCTAGGTTGGAGAAAACCATTGTTGACAACATAGAATCTCTAAGAGCAGAAGTGAAAGCAACCTGGGAAGAAGTTAAAAATGCTATCAGTGAGATCCAATCTAATCTAAATACTCTAAAACCTAGGGTAACTGAGGCAGAAGATAGAATTAGTGATCTGGAAAACAAATTGGTAGAGAAAAGGGATCACAAGGAGGCCTGGAACAAACAGCTCAGAAGCCATGAGAACAGAATTGGGGAAATAAATGATGCCATGAAATGTTCCAACATCAGAATTATTGGGATCCCTGAGGAGGTGGAGAAAGAGAGAAGATTAGAAAATATAGCTGAACATATTCTCTATGAAAATTTTCCCAATCTGGGGAATGGAACTAGTGTTAATTTCCTAGAGACAGAAAGAATACCCTAAGATCAATGAATCTAGAAAGACTTCGTGGCACTTGATTGTGAAACTGACAAATCATAATTTTGGATAAGAGGTTCTGAGGACAGCTAGGGGAAAGAGATCCCTTATGTACAGAGGAAGGTCTATCAGAATAATCTAAGACCTGTGCATAGAAACCTGGCAAGCCAGAAAGAGCTGGCAAGACATATTCAGGGCACTAAATGAGAAGAACATGCAACCAAGAATACTTTATCCAGCAAGGTTGACATTCAAAATGGATCGAGACATAAAGAGCTTCCAAGACCGGCAAGGTTTTAAAGTGTGAGACCACCAAGTCGTCACTACAAGAAATATTAAGTGGGGTTCTATAAAAGAAGAAAGAATCCAAGAGTGACATAGACCAGAAATGTACAGAGACAATCTATAGAAACTAGGACTTCATAGGCAACATGATGTCAATAAAAACGTATCTTTCAATAATCACTCTCAATGTGAACGGCCTAAATGCTCCCATAAAACAGCATAGGATTGCAGACTGGATAAAATGACAGGACCTGTCCATATGCTGTCTCCAAGAGACCCATTTGTAACCTAATGATACATCCAAACTGAAAGTGAAGGAATGGAGAAACATCTTACATGCCAATGGGCCTTAAAAGAAAGCTGGGGTAGTGATTCTGATATCACATAAATATAGATTTTAAACTATAGACTGTAGTCAGAGATAGAGAAGGACAATACATCATTCTTAAAGGGTCTATTCACCAAGAGGATCTAACAATTGTAAATATTTATACCCCCAATACAAGAGCAGCCGACTACATAAGCCAACTGTTTATCAAGATAAAATGTCATATTGATATGTACACATTAATAGTAAGGGATCTTAACATGCCGCTCAGTAATAGATCATCCAAGCAGAAAATCAATAAAAAAAAAAAGAACATTGAATGATATAGTGGACCAGATGGACTTCATAGACATATACAGAACATTCCACCCTAAAACAGCAGAATACTCATTCTTCTCGAGCACACATGGAACTTTCTCCAGAATAGACCACATACTGGGTCACTAATCAGGGCTCAACTAATACCAAAAGATTGAGATTATTCCCTGCATATTCTCATACCACAATGCTTTGAAACTGGAACTGGAATTCAACCACAAGAAAAAGTTTGGGAAGGAACTCAAAGACTTGGAACTTAAAGACCACCCTGCTTAAGAATGTTTGGATCAGGGTGCCTGGGTGGCTCAGTGGGTTAAGCCGCTGCCTTCGGCTCAGGTCATGATCTCAGGGTCCTGGGATCAAGCCCCACATCAGGATCTCTGCTCAGCGGGGAGCCTGCTTCCCTCTCTCTCTCTCTCTCTCTGCCTGCCTCTCTTTCTACTTGTGATCTCTCTCTGTCAAATAAATAAATAAAATCTTAAAAAAAAAAGAATGTTTGGATAGAGCAGGAAATAAAAGAAGAACTTAAACAATTCATGGAAACTATTGAGAATGAAGACACATTGGTCCAAAACCTATGGGATATGGCAAAGGCAGTCCTAAGGGGGAAATACATAGCCACCCAAGCATCCCTCAAAAAATTGAAAAATTCAGAATACACCAGCTCTCTTTACACTTTAAAGAACTGGAAAATCAACAATAAATTAACCCAACTCCACACACCAGAAGGGAAATAAGATTAGAGCAGAGATCAATGAGATAGAAACTAGAGATATAGTAGAACACATCAATGAAACTAGAAGCTGGTTTTTTGAAAGAATCATTAAGTTCGATAAGCCATTGGTCAAACTAATCCAAAAGAAAAGAGAGTGACCCAAATTAATAAAATTATGAATGAAGAGGGAGAGATCATGACTAACACCAAGAAAATAGAAACAATCATCGGAAATTATTATCAACAGTTATATGCCAATAAGTTAAGCAACCTAGACAAAATGGATGCATTCCTAGAAAACTATAAACTTCCAAAACTGAATCAGGAAGAAATTGACAACATGAATAGACCAATATCTAGTAACAAGATTGAAGCAGCAATCAAAAACCTCCCAAAAAACAAGAGACCCGGACCTGACGGATTCTCTGGAGACGTCTACCAAACATTCAATGAAGAAATAATACCTATTTTCCTGAAGCTCTTTCAAAAGACAGAAACAGAAGGAAAACTTTCAGACTCTTTTTATGAAGCCACCATTACCCTCATCCCCAAACCAGGCAAAGACCCCACCATAACGGAGAATTTAAGACCAATATCCCTGATGAATATGGATTCCAAGATACTCAACAAGATCCTAGCTAACAGTACATTAAAAATTTTATCCACCATGACCAGGTAGGATTTATCCATGGGATGCAAGTGTGGTTCAACATTCACAAATCAATGAATGTGATAGAACAAATCATTAAGAGAAAAGAGAAGAACCACATGGTCCTCTCAATTGATGCAGAAAAGGCATTTGACAAGATACAGCATCTGTTCCTGATTAAAGCGATTCAGTGCATAGGGATAGAGGAAACATTCCTCAAATTCATAAATTCTATCTATGAAAAACCCACAGTAAATATCATCCTCAATGGGGAAAATTTGACAGCCTTCCCTTTGAGATCAGGAACATGACAAGGATGTCCACTCTTGCCACTGTTGTTCAACATAGTACTAGAAGTCCTAGCACCAGCAATCAGACAACAAAAAGAAATAAAAGATATCCAAATTGGCAATGAAGAAGTCAAACTCTCTCTCTTCACTGATGACATGATACTTTATATGGAAAACCCAAAAGACTCTACCCCCCAAATACTAGAACTCTTACAGCAATTCAGTGATGTGGCAGGATACAAAATCAATGTACAAAAATCAGTTGCTTTCTTATACACTAATGATGAAGATATAGAAAGGGAAATAATAGAATCAATTCCATTTACTATAGCACCAAGAACCATAAGAAACCTGGGAATAAACCTAACCAAAGTGATAAGGATCTGTAATTGAACTACCGAACACTCATGAAAGAAATTGAAGAAGACACAAAAAGATGGAAGACAATTCAATGCTCATGGATCGGAAGAATAAACATTGTTAAAATGTCTATACTGCCTAGAGTGATCTATACTTTCAATGTCATCCCGATCAAAATTCCAGCAGCATTTTTCAAAGAGCTGGAGCAAACAATCCTAAAATTTGTATGGAACCAGAAGAGACCTTGAATTGCTAAGGAAATGTTGAAAAAGAAAAACAAAACATCACGTTGCCTGATTTCAAGCTTTACTACAAAGCTGTGATCACCAAGACAGCATGGTACTGGCACAAAAACAGACACATAGACCAGCGGGACAAAGTAGAGAGCCCAGATATGGACCCTCAACTCTATGGTCAAATAATCTTCAACAAAGCAGGGAAAAATATACAGTGAAAAAAAATACAGTCTCTTCAATAAATGGTGCTGGGAAAATTGGACAGCTATGTGTAGAAGAATGAAACTCGACCATTCTCTTACACCATACACCAAGGTAAATTGAAATGGATAAAAGACCTCAGCATGAGGCAGGAATCTATCAAAATCCTAGAGGAGAACATAGGCAGTAACCTCTTCGATATTAGCCACAGCAACTTCTTTCAAGACATGTCTCCAAGGGCAAAGGAATCCAAAGCAAAAATGAACTTTTGGGACTTCATCAACATAAAAGTTTCTCCACAGCAAAGGAAACATTCAATAAAACAAAGAGTGAACCCACAAAATGGGAGAAGATATCTGCAAATGATACTATAGACAAAGGGCTGATATCCAAGATCTATAAAGAACTTCTCAAACTCAATACACAAAAAACAGATAATCACATCAAAAAATGGGCAGAAGACACGAACAGACACTTCTCCAAAAAGACATGTAAATGGCTAACAAACACATGAAAAATGTTCATTATTAGCCATCAGGAGATTCAAATCAAAACCACATTGAGATAACACCTTACACCACTTAGAATGGCCAAAATCAATAAGACGGTAAACAACAAGTATTGGAGAGATCTGGAGAAAGGGGAATCCTCTTACACTGTTGGTGGGAATGCAAGTTGGTGCAGCCACTTTGGAGAACAGTGTGGAGATTCTTTAAGAAATTAAAAATAGAGCTTCCCTATGACCCTGCAATTGTACTACTGGATATTTACCCCAAAGATACAGATATAGTGAAAAGAAGGGCCACCTGTATCTCAATGTTCATAGCAGCAATGGCCACAGTCTCCAAACTGTGGAAAAAACCAAGATGCCCTTCAACAGACGATTAGATAAAGAAGGTATGGTCCATATATACAATGGAGTATTTTGCCTCCATCAGAAAGGATGAATACCCAACTTTTGTATCAACATGGACGGGACTGGAAGAGATTATGCTGAGTGAAATAAGTCAAGCAGAGAGAGTCAATTATCATATGGTTTCACTTACTTGTGGAGCGTAAGGAATAACACGGAGGACATTGGGAGATGGAGAGAGAAGTGAACTGGGGGAAGTCAGAAAGGGAGACAAACCATGACAGACTGCGGACTCTGAGAAACAAACTGAGGGTTTTGGAGTGGTGGAGGTGGGGAGTTGGGTGAGCCTGGTGGTGGGTATTAAGGAGGTACGTATTGCATGGAGCACTAGGTGAGGTGCATAAACAATGAATTTTGGAAAACTTAAAAAAAAATAAATTCAAACAAACCAAAACAAACAAACAAAAAATGAAGGCAGTTGCCCAACTGACTGAGCCACCCAGGTGCCCAAAGATCAAATACTCTTGGATAATTAAACATTTTGTATTTTAAATTACTTTCCACATGTTACATTATTTATACCTAGATACATAGGTAGATAGATACTTAGAGTATAAATGGAAACACTGAGAAAGTAATTTTCTTTCAGTTTAATTTAGATATTCTGTTGTGATAAAAAAATACTCTCTTAAATCAAGAAACATAATCACAGTTTAGAAGCAATAATTATCAAGGCAGTTGGACAGTGCCAGGACTCAGAGAATAATAGAAAACCAAGAAAGGAAAGGATGATAATTATTAGAAATGCCAAAGAAATCTCTTTTAAAGAAAAAGAGCAATTAAAAAAATTCACTCAACCACATGTATGCCCTTCTTTTGATTAAAAAATGCTTTAAACATTCTTATAAATAAAAGATATATACTCAGATAAATATTTGATGAGCATTAGTCGTTCAGTGTTGAAAAATAGAGTAAAATGATACACCAATAGATTGAAAGATTAGAGATTTAAATAAGGAACTCCCCTAAAATAATTAAACAATATTTTCCACTATGAAATAATAATGAGAACATATATTTCCGTAAATTCATAGCTGAAGGTGACCAAAAGCACTGTAAAGGAAAAGATCTCTTATTAGTATTTTAGAGTCATTCTAACTAGATAAACTTATATAGTGCCTTTACTCTTCAATTAAAACTTGTTTAAAAAGCTTAATATGTTATTGATACATATTTTAGTAAAAACGGTGCAGATTACATGCTCCCAAGCCAAATTAACAAGCCATATGGTTTATAATTTGCTGCTTTCACAAGAATAAACATTCTGCAGTGTGTTTGAAAAGTAAATCATCTAAATAGATTTATCTAGATACATTAAGTGAAATGATGCTAATTTTCAGCTCATTCATTTGACAGAGCTTATCCTGTTTGTCTAGGCAGTTGATTCCGTAGTTTTGGATCCCTAACATAGATATAATCATATAATTGTGATAAACATGAGAAAAAATTATGTAGATATATTCTATTGAATATAATGGAGGGTTTTAAGACCTATGGAGTTTCAGTATTATCTTTTTTACCTTCACAGAGGTGATAAGTTTATCTTCTCTCTAATTGCATTGATTAGTTATAAACATTAAAATTCCATTATTAGAGGAATATAAGTAAACTAATGGATTGGCAAGGGAGAGAATTTGATAGAATCATTATTGTTAAAAAATAACTGAATTACACATAATTATTTTTACTTCTCTTCACTGGCTTTACTACATTTATAATGCATTGGGTCATGATGTTATACAGCATTTTTAATGTGAACAAATTGTTGTTTGCAGTCATTTGCTAGTATAAGTATATTTACAGTAACAGATACCATTGGTTGTTGTTTTTTTTTTTAAGAGAAAGAAAGTGCATGTGTATGCCCATGAGAACAAAGAAGGGAAGGGACAGAGGAAGAGATAGAATCCTAAGCAGTTTCCACGTTCAGTGCAGAGAATGATGCAGAGCTCAATCACAAGACTCAGATCTTGACCTGAGCCAAAATCAAGAGTTGGATGCTTAACTGGTTGAGCATCCAGATACTGCTTTTTAAAAAATAGCACATTACTATTTATGATTTGCCCTTGCATGTCAGTATGTGTGTAAGGTAAATTCCTAGAGATGTAATTTGTGAATCACAGCAAAAAAAAAAAAATTTTTTTAATGGCCAAAGATTGCCATTTCTGCCGCACCTAAGCCCTAACAAACTGTAGAAGCAATTCAGAATATCAACAAAGAGCATATGAGAGTTCAGGCTTTCTTGTAATCTCTTGGGCAATGTATATTATAAATTACTTGGTTTTGTTATACTGACATTTTTAAATGGCACCTCATTGTTGTTTTAATTTACATTTACTTGATTATTACCAAATTCAATATTGTGCCATGGATGTAAAAGTAACCTAAATTTATTTTTTATGTAAAATGATTGCTGTATAATTTAAAAACAATACTGCTAGATGATGTATAAACACCTTTAATATATCAAAAAATTAGACAAGTGTTAATCATAGAAGTTACTATTCCTGTTAATCAATTTTTGTTGTTGTTTAAAGTATTTTTGCTAAAATTTTTCTCTTTTTTAATGATGTCATATTTAGCAATATTTTCATGTAAGAATTCTGGCTTTCCTGAGCTTATTGTCTTGCTAAGTAAAGCATTTCCTTTTATCCCTATTTTATAAAGTGCCTTGGTCATAAACAGGTAAATTTTTTAATGATATTTCCATATTTATTGAGATATCCTCCAGGATAATAAAAATTAGCGACAGTGACTGTAAAAATCCACCAACTTAATGGTAACCCCAGAAATTTTTCACAAGTAAGTATAATCAATTAACCAAAGATTTTAATTAATGTATTGGAAATTTAAGTTCTCATTTACTTCAAATTTATATAGAAACTTTATTATAACCAATATAATAAATGTTTTTTCATGAATATATTGATACAATTGTATGTTTATTTTCCATTAATTTTGAAATTCAGAATTCTGTTGAGTTATATTGAGTGGCTTTCTAATACTAACACATTCTTAGATTCACAATATACACTCTACTTAATCACAGTTTTATTTTTTAAACTTTGTTTCTAGATTTAATACACCAATATATTATCTTTGTATGTTTGCATGTAAATCTGTGAATAAATATATTGTCTTATAATTGATTTGGGCACCAATATTATATAGTTTTAAAAATTTAGCTGTAGTACAGGAAACACTGCCATACTCTTTTTGAAACTTCCTTTGAATCTATAATTATTTCAAAATGAAACATTAAAAAAATGAAATAAGAAAAAGAATGTACTATTACTACATAACATCAATGAGCTTCTAAACATAATGTTGAGCAAAAGAGGCTAGATACAAAAAGCAAACCTAGCATTATGCCATTACATCCTGGGTTCAGTTTGGGTAATGGCCACAAACTATAGTCTTCCCAGTGTTGTGATTACATGTGAATTCCTTCCAAGCAAAGCATCCAGCTTCTACTTTATCTGTTGTCATATCTTCCCCATTCCCCTTTGCTACATTTTAAAGTATTTTTCTCTCCATTTTTTAACAGATACTCAGTATAAGGAGTTCGTAAAACAATTATGGAAAGCACACAATATGCTTTGCTTTCCATTACAGATAGATGGAAAAGTAAGAACATAAAATCTAAGTAGAAAAAAAAAATTACATGTAAGTAAAAACTAGGAGCATAAATTGAAAAGAGTAAAACACAATCGTTTCTTTTAAGCACATAGTAGAATGTTAAAAATATAATGAGAAGAATATAATAAAAATATAATGCTCTAATATAGTTTTCTTTATTCAGATTCTTTAGAGTAAGAAGTAAAATGTTTTGGTTTCTTAGGTTATGGAAACATTGAAGAATAAGTTTGATAATTACCTAGAAAGCAATCTTTGAATTTGTATACTTATATGTCTATAGAAGACAAACATGGACAGAATTTTTTCAAAAGTCTTCCCATTCATTTGACATATTCATTGAATTCATTAAGTTAAGTGACAGTGAAGTTAACATTTATAATTAAAAAAAAAAGAGAGAGAGAGAGATGCCTGGTGTTTCAGTTGGTTAAACATCTGCCTTTGGTTCAGGTCATGATCCTGGGGTTCTGGGATGGAACCAGAGTTGGGGTCCCTGCTCAGCACAAAGCCTGCTTCTCCCTCTACCTCTGCCCCCCCCCCCAGTCCCTCAGCTCATGGGCATGCTCTCTCTCTCACTCAAATAAATAAATAAAATCTTAAAAAAAAACCAAACAAATGATAACAAAGCAAAATACATATGTCTTCCAATACTCTACAACTTATAGGGTAAAACAGGCCAAAACCCATGATGCATTTAAAATGATTTATTAGTAATAATAGTAATAATAATAACAAGGTTGTTGCTGCTACATAATTTTATTGAAATGGCTAACTACACAACCTTATAGTAGCCGTATGCAGGAGCAAAAAAATCTTACTAGCTTTCTCTATAGTATATGAAAGAATAGGAAATCTAATTAACTGGGTGTGAAAAACCCAGGCACTCAGAGTTTGGAGTCTATCTGGATAAAAAAATCATTGTATCCCTTCCATCATTTTGGAGGAAATTCCTCATTTTTTCTGTTTATTATGACACTGGAAACCCAAGATAAATAGCATCTAAGGTTTAAGGCGTGGACAGCAATATGATAGAAATCTGCAACAGAAAAATAAATGTATAAAAATAATAAAGCATTAGCAAATAAAACTTTAGGTAAGAAAGATTAAGCCTCTAACTTACATAGCTACCATCTGCCCAAACAACCTATAAGGAAGCCATGTTAGTTCTTATCCTTCTTAAAGTCTGTTGTGCAATAACATCCACATGGTGCTTTCTTATATTCAAGAATGGTCTTACCATATTCCTCAGGACACGGAGCTTTGATTCCTGGTAAATATTAAAATATCTGATAATAATCTGTCTCAGTGATGAAATTGGATGACAATACATAAGAATACTACCACCGAAGTTTATTTAAATTTAATAGAAAGTTCTTGGAATGAGAATACCTTAGTTCAAACAATAACTGAATGGTTTCAACATAAACAAAAATATTTTGAAAGAAATAGGGTCCTTTTGCAATAACCCTCAAACCTCAAATTATAATCAGCTTGTCTGTCTTTGCAATGTAGATGGAGGATTCTGGCATTGTAGATATTATCAATTTTCTAGAGAGTGATTCGTGAGTATGAACTATTTATCGAAAGCTATAATTTTCTTCAAAACACATTTCCTTGGAGTGTGTATGTTTGGGGGTGTGGGAGCTGTGGATGGGCAGAAGGAATGGTGATAAGTGTTGCTCTCAAAATTAAAATGTAAGCGCACATATATGAAATCTTTGGTGACTAGTGACTTATTTATTTACTTTTCCATCCTATAGATGACTGGATGATACCAGTGCAAATATATTGGATTTATTTCAGCAATAGAGATCCCAATACATGTTATATATCATAGCTGTACTGTCACTCAAAATCAAGAGTGTTTATAGAAAAGTCTAGAGTTGTTTCAGGATCACCATTCGATCACTTTCTGCATTAACTCCTGATTTTAAAATAAATCTGCATAAGAGAAAGTTAATTGGGGGATCTGTGGCATCTGGAAGCACTTTTCCTGCTAAAAGTTTAAACTTGAAACACTTTTCAAGAAGAAAGGGCAAACCTAGATATTGCATACTAAGGGAATTTAAATTATAGTGAAGTAAATTCAATAAATAAGTGTATAAATGAAAGGACCAGGTACAGTTACACCAAAAAAAAAAAAAAATCTAAGTTTATAGGTGTATAATTAAGCAAACTGAGCTGTAAGTGGGTACAATGGGATGAGCAGATTCGTAAAACCCTGGAAGTTAGACCTGATATCTAAAATGTCAGAGAGGAAGTTCCATAAGGTTTTCCAGTTATCTTCTTCTGTGCTTTGAGAAATAACCCTGAGATCCTGCGAATTGAAACAAAGCAAGAAAACATGGCAGCAACCTGCTTCTTCACACCATGGCCTTGGAGTAATGAAGGTCAGGACGAGGGATCATCTATCTCCATAATTTCACTAACAATTGACAAACACAATTTAGAAACTGCCAAAAAGTGAAATTGATCTTGTTCTTAGTGCAAATTGTATCTATCTGTTTAGATTTCTCTACTATGGTATGATAGCAACAATGATAAAGAATTCATTCACATCCATCAAGAAAAGTATGAAAGCAGTACTTTGTAAATGGTTTGATTCAATTTACAGAACAGAAATCCCATTTAAATGATGTATCTTAGAACTGGAAAATGTTCTAATATTTTTTCCTTTACATTTATTACATGCAGCTATAATTTTGAAGCAGACATAGTTAAGGAATATCCAATTGTTTGAAAAGTTTGAAGATGCTAATTTATCAGCATATTCAGTACCCCTAAGAGCTAATATGTCCTTTTGGTATTTTCTAGAGATTAAAAATATTTTACAATTGAAGGAGGATGGCTGCAAATGTTATACTATACAAAAACTACTAAAAAAGAGAATAGTATTTTTCATGGTTAGTTGAAATATTGGGCAACCATTATTTATTATTTTAGAAAGAGAAATTTTAAATAGTCATCCTTAAAACAGAATCATGCAAATCACATTCTGTTAGTAATTGATAGCAGACTGGATATCGATGCATAGGTAAGCTTATAATTATCACTATTATTATTTCTTAAACAAATAGATATAACAAAATAACCTTAACTATAGTCACACATATACACAAAACACACATGATAGAATTGTATTTTAGGTAAATGCAACAATAACTAAACATTGTTATAACAAGTGTTTATTTTCTTGGTTATTTAAAATAATGAGCAGCCTTTGAACCTATTTAGGGGATAAGTGCAGAGACAATAAAAACTCAAACAGTGGTGCCTTGGTGGCTCAGTGGGTTAAGCCTCTGCCTTCAGCCGGGGTCATGATCTCAGGGTCCTGGAATAGAGCCCTGCATCAGGATCTCTGCTCAGCAGGGAGCCTGCTTCCCCTCCTCTCTCTACCTGCTGCTCTGCCTACTTGTGATCTCTTTCCCTCTGTCAAATAAATAAATAAAATCTTAAAAAAAAAAAAAACAAACACATTCACCTCCATTCTCACTAGCCACGCCTTGAAAATACGTAATTAAATATATTAGAAATAACTGTTGAGAGTCCAATGTTTCATTAGAATGTCTGAGATTTTATCCTTCAGAAAAAAAAAATCAACTTTTTAAATTTATTTGACAGACAGAGATCACAAGTAGGCAGAGAGGCAGGCAGAGAGAGAGAGAGGAGGAAGCAGGCTCCCTGCTGAGCAGAGAGCCCGATGCGGGGCTCGATCCCAGGACCCTGAGTTCATGACCTGAGCCGAAGGCAGCAGCTTAACCCACTGAGCCATGCAGGCGCCCCTAGCTCATGAGTTTTTAATATATCCCATGTTTTTTAGTTTGTTAGAACTGTTTGACCTGCTTTTGTACTGATTAACATTCCAAAGAGAATTAAAAATATTAAGTTAAGCAGGTATTTTATAATGGTTATTATTTAACTTATATTTATAAGTTGGGGTCCTGAATCTTAACTGTATTGGGAATAATTTAAATCATGCAGTTATTTATTGATAATACTTTAAAACATTATGCGATAAGAACTAGAAGCATTTTATAATATTGTGTATATGTAAATATACATATATGCATTCATGTGTATATGGGCATGTACTTACATTATATATTAATGCATATGTATATATGTAATATGTAGCATTGCCATGTGACATCTTTATCAGTATGCATATATATTTCAATAAAGGACATAGATAATATAGATACATATTAAATACTCCATTTGAAGTAAGGAAATTGTAAGTCAGTATTATAATTAGCATACTGTAGTTTATAGCAATACAATATCAATTAAAAAGTCCTTTCTTACAGGGGCGCCTGGGTGGCTCAGTGGATTAAGCCGCTGCCTTCGGCTCAGGTCATGATCTCAGGGTTCTGGGATCGAGTCCCGCATCGGGCTCTCTGCTCTGCGGGGAGCCTGCTTCCTCCTCTCTCTCTGCCTGCCTCTCTGCCTACTTGTGATCTCTCTCTCTGTCAGATAAATGGATAAAATCTTTAAAAAAAAAAAAAGTCCTTTCTTACAAAGTATATATTCAAATTCTTACTCTGATATGACCAAGAAATATTTTTTTTTAAATATACTTCTATTATTTTCCTTGCCAAGTGCTGTTTCTTGTTCCCTCTATGTTTAATGAAGACATTGTATCACTACCACATCTATTACAAATTCTGGCTTTAATGTCAGAGTATTTGTTTTCAGTTCTGTTTTTTCTTTTATTCCCTTGTAATCTAGGAATTTGCATCACAGAGTTGTTAGGATAAAATGAGACCAGACATGAAATGGACTCATAAAGTACTTGTCATATGCCAAAAGCCAAGTTAACACTGATATCATCATCGTTGTTCTTTTCTTATCCTCACCATCACCACTAGTCGCACCAGTAGAACTGTTACCAGTGGCTTTGGTCAAACTCCCTGACGTCATCTCTGTGATGCAATATTTTGTGCACTGAGGTGAAGGAAGTATTATGACCTAATCCTTTTAGCAGGAATTAGGCTTTTCAATTGAGGTCCAAATAAATAAGACTCTGCATACTCTGAAGAAAAAGAAGATCTATTGTATTTCCTTTATAGCACAAGCCTTTGCCCTTTAACTACAATTTTCTTTTGTGTGTTTCTGTGTGTGTTATTTGGCTTAGCTGGGGGTCTACATTATAGAAATGTCATTTTTGAATTAATAGACTCTATTTCATAGAATACTTAAAAAGTTTCGAAAAAAATGAGCAGAGTACAGAAAATTTTCATGTACTCCTTTTTCCCAACACACACACACACACACATACTCAGACACAAGCACACACCCACACATACACTCAGTTTCTTTTATTAACATCTTGTACTAGTGAGGTATGTTTGTTATACTTCATGAGCCAATATTGATACAATATTACTAACTAAAGTTCAAGTTCTATTAAGGTCACTCTTTGTGTCATACATTCTATGGGTATCAACACATGCATAATGACATATATCCACCATTACAGTATCAGCCAGAACAATATCAACTGCCCTAAAAATGCTCTATGCTCCACCTACCACCTACCGGCCCTTCCTACCTTGCCCTCAACCCACGGGAAACCACTGATGCTTCTTCATTGTCTTTTGCCTTTTCCACAATGTCATATGGTTAGAATCACATAGTATTTAGCTTTTTTAGAAAGCTACTTTCTAGAGTATTTAATACATATTAAGTTTCCTCTATGCCTTTTAGTGGCTTGATAGCTCTTTTTTTTTTTTAATCACTGAATAATATTTCCATTGTGGGGATGTACTATAGTTTGTTTAGCAATTCACCTACTGAAAAATATCTCGGTTGCTTGCAGGTTTCAGATATTTTGAATAAAGGAGATATGTTTATTTTATGCTTACCCCCAAATTAGATATATTTAGTTTAATGATTGCTTTTGCCTTTCATTAAGTATTTTAAACCAGGTATCCTTTGAATTTAAATAAATAAAAAAATTAAGGTCTGCAGGAATGTACCAGGGGAAGTGTTATGTAAACCAACAACTGGTATAGTAACTGTATGTTTGAACTATTTGATCTACACAGAAAGCTGAAGACATTTAAATGTAATTGTGCTAAATTATTTAGGAGGACAAGAGTACTTTTTACTGTATATGGGTATATCACTATTACAAGACAAGGGTGTCATAGTATTATTATAGGAAGAAAGAGAATCTTGGGGCTACTGTAGAATTCAAAATTACTTAATACATTTCACTTTAATCACTTCCCAGAAGCACACAAGTACTGAGGTCTTGTTCTACACGAAATTCAAATCATCTCTTTATGAAAGGAGTAGTGGTAAAAAGGAAAATATGTTGCCATAGGAAAGTACTTATAATCAAATACCTGCAAAGGAATGCCTATATATTTATTATCCTAGAATAAACTCACATTCTTGATCTTTTGTGTATACACTAAGCCAGAATCTACAAGCAAAGTCTGAAAATGCTTTCTCAATGTGTATGTTTTTAACTTTTCTTTCTCCTACTTGTGTTAAAAAATTAGTTTACAGACTTAAAATTTTTATCATTGATGAATATTGAGTGTATAGAATACTGCTTACACTTTATAGGGGCTCAGTAGATATTCATGGACTAAGTAAAGAATTGTCCCTGAGCTAGAGAATAATATGTGTTCTCCAAGTCCTGAACAGGTGAATCCTAGAATGATATGATTTCTGGGTATTGGGTGATGGTCCATGAAGGCAACTAAAAAGCAAGACTCCATAATGTCATCAATTTATGCTTTAAAAAAGGCCTAAACGATATGTTTATGTATATATGTTTTGTGTACATATAATAGTGCATGTACATATCATTTTTACAAATGCACAAATAGAAATGTATATACTTATATAAAGTATATTTAAACTCCGACATTTAATTTTTTGAAAGTTGCCTTTTCTATTACATTGTAAAAGTTGTTCACACATTACATGTTTTCTTGCTGCCCTTTGAAATTCTGAGACTACCATGAAATATCACAGGAAGAAGTCTGGGCTGGCTAATGGGTGACAAGGAACCATGAGATGCAGAAATATGTTGTCCCAGCGTATCTCCCCATTCCATCAGGCTGCCAACTGCCTAACACTTGAGTCAGATCATTCTCGAACATCTAGCAGCTGGGAGACTCATCAGCTGGCAACAGATGCATGGGAGAACCCAGCATATATCAGCTGAGCTGCCTCAGAAGAATCACACCGCTGAGCCACAGAATTATGGGCAAAATAAAATGATTTTACTTTAAGCTACTAAATTTGTATTAGTTTACCATGCAGGAAAATCTGAGTGATGCACTCTTGATGCTTTTATATTTTGTAAACAAAGTAGTCTAGGGTAGCACTTCTTTTAAAAAGGTTAAATTATGATGGGGCAGTGTGAAGTTAATGTATCGCATGAATATCGAAGTAGGCTTACTAATATGCCAGAGTGCACTGCAGAATAATCAGTAATCGTTTTATGGTTTTGTAAATATGTCCTCAAAAACATTTCTTTCACACTCTCCTGCATTAATAAAACAGTTTTGTAACATTACTATAGTCTATTAGGTTTAAATTATTGCATGCATTTTTGCGAGTTCCTCAAAAAGCACCCATACGGTATTCATTTTTGAGGTCTGTTTGAGCTCTATGCTGATTCTTTGCTCCCTTTTATTCAATGTATTTTTGACCAAACAAGTGGCCTTATCTTGTTTCTTGTGAAGACACTCACTTATGAGTATGAATATTACTTAATTAATTATTGTAATAACATTTTAGTTCAGTTTAAATATACACACACCATCATTTATTTTTATTTTTTGACATATAATCGACATATAATATCAGTTTCAGATATACAAGATAATGCTCCATTCTTTGCATATATTGTGAAATGATCATCACAATAAATCTAGTTAACATCCATCACTATATATAATTACAAATATTTTTCTTGTGAAAATTTTTCATCTATGAAAATTTTAACATCTATACTCTTAGCACTTTCAAATATACAATATAGTATTATTAATTACAGTCATCATACTGTACATTACATCTCCAGCTTTTATTTATTTTATAACTAGAAGTCTGTATCTTTGACTATCATCACTCATTTCACTTATCCTCTTATCTCTTTGATAGCCACCAATCTGCTCTCTGTATTTATAAATTCTGCTTTGTTTTGTTTTTAAGATTCCAGATAAGTGAGATAATATGATACTTTGTCCACCTAACCTATTTCACTAAGCCTAATGTCCACAAGGTTCATCCATGTTGTCATACATGGAAAGATTTACTTCCTTTTTATGGTTGAATATTATTCCTTTGTGTATATATACCACATTCTCTTTATCCATGCATCCACTGATGGACACTTAGGATGATTCCATGTTTTGGCTATTATAAATAATGCTGCAACCAACACAGGGATGCATATATCTTTTTGAGTGTTTCATTTCCTTCAGAAAAATATGGATTTTATAAATTTCAAAGACATTGAAATCATAGGCTTTCCATATAGAGTAAATCTGAAATCTGGCATGGTAGATATCATATTGAGAAAATGGCACTGCATGCAATTTTAACTTCAGTAAAACAAGAGCAAAAGTTTTTTTTCTTCTGTTTCATTTGACATTTTAAAAATTTTCATCACAATGATACATACACATGACAACATATCATTTGCACTTAGAAGAGTTTATCACAAAACAGTTCTCTTGTCTAAATTATTTAGTGGGATTATATCTAGCTGGTGTAAAATACAAACCCCAAATTTCTGCAGCTTGACACGTAAAATGTTTGCTGCTCTTTCAAACTGATGTGGGTATCCTGGAAGGGTTTCTGTGCTAGGCAGCCCTACTTTAAGTAGTTCTGGCGATCGATAGGAGAAAAAAGAAAAAAATGTTAAGTGGGGAGCTGTTCATGAGCTGACTCACTTCCCATTGGCCTGAACTAGTTGCATGATACCAAATGGAGGCATGACGATTTGATAATTGTCTTTTTTATATACACAGGGTAAAAAATGACTAAGGTTCATGGACAAATACCATGATCTCTACAAAACCTTCCTTGTCCATCCAAGTCAAACTCCTCAAAGGCAAATTCTTAATTTTTTTCTGTTTTTTTTTTTTAAACATGCTTAACTCATTTTTCCATTTATCATTGTAAGAAAATTAACACAGATTTCTCCATATAAAACGTAATATATTTATCCTAACCTCTTGTCTCCCCTCCTAAATAATATTTATAGCATTGAGCCTTTTGATTCCTTTGAATCATTTGATCACTGATTATGGTTTCAACTTTAAAATCAACATAAAATTTTATATCTATTCCAGTCAACTGCTAACAGAATTTCAGACCTGTACTGGAGTAATTTTTCCTTACAATCTCCCCGGTATCTATTGATAATATGTTTAAATTAGCATTTTCAAGATTTTTAGTTATTTTTTGTTCTGCCTTCAAAACTGATTTTTAATAATGTGTCCCTAGATTGACTAAGAAGCAATATACTTTTTGCATTATTTTCACTAGAAAATTATGCTTAATTATGTGCCAATAATTTACATATTCTCTTCTCATTTATGCATGGCTATCACTCTATACTCAACTATGACTATCCTTAGCTTCAGAAATAAATGTATTGATTTTATTATATCCTTGAATTTTTTAAATCATTCCGTCACATCTTTTACCTTCTTGTGTCTTTGCACTGTAAATTTTATACATAAATATTTTTTATGAAACCTCTGCTTGTTCTTCTTAATTTTTCATTTTTCTGCCTATATCACCATCATCTTTTTCTCAGTTTTCCATCATACTTCTTTATCCTTATCCCTTATTTCTTAGAAATATCCCCTTTAAATGCCTCTGCATACTTTTGAGAAGACACAAGACTACTGCAAGTTGTTTATCTAATGCTTTATACATGGAATCATCATTTCCTGGGCCATAATTTCTATATGGTCACCCCTCTGACACCTTTGCCCTTACAGTTTGGGCAGAGCATTAAAAAAAGTCATCAGAAACAAATTTTAATTGTCCTTAAAACATCTTTTTGGCTTCACTGTTGACTATTAATTTATCAGAGAGCAGAATTTTAGGTAACTATCCCTAACATCATTTTCCTCAGAAATTTGACAGTAAGACGGCAGTATCGGTAATATCAAGTGCTTCCTGGTGCTATCTTGGTTCTCAGTATTGGCAAATATACTATTTTCCCCCCTCTCTCTCTCTTCTGCCTTAAGGATTTTCTATATATCTTTTGTGTTTTTGAAATTCTACAGACATGTGTATAGATATGAGTATTTTTTCATTTATTCTTTTCATCTTAACTCCTTTGTGTTACCTAATGTCTTAAATAAATTTCTTTTATTTGATAGCTGAATCACATCCATTTTTTTCTCTTCTTTTTATAGTCATTTTATTGCATAGATTGTTGTAGACATTTGCTCAGCAGTGAGTGCCTCTTGTAAATAGAACTCTGAGTTTTATTGAGGTTATTACAACAATACAGTATAACAATGAAATTCAGGGTAGTTATCCTACCTCTATCTTTATTTTTTCTTTCACATTTACATGTAATTCTCCTTGCCATCCTATTTAATTCAGGGTTGGATATATGACACAATTTAGGCCAATGCATACCAAGAAAAAAATATATGCTGAGGCCAGAGCCAGATAATTAATTTGCAGGGCTCATGGCAATGAAAACAGAGGGTCTCTTCAAAAAGCAAGGGGGAAAAATGCCATGAAAGGTATCACAAAATATAACATATTTTCCTTTCTTTCTTTCTTTGTCTCTTTCTTGACGTGTTTTTATTTGCTGTTTAATGTTACGCTCCCTTTGGCATTGAACCCTCAGGGTATTTGTAGGGTGAGTAGAAACTCTGACAGATGCCCCATTGACCTACAGTAAGACTGCTCACTCAACACACCAGGTGCCTATCGTTCCTCCTGCCAGACAGCAGACCATGGGTCACCATGCTCCCCCCACTCACCGGGATAAAGAAGTCAACCTCCCCTTTCCACTCTCCACAGCCTCAACCAATAGCAGACAGGTGATCCCCACGGTTTTACAAACTTCACTCCAGGGTATTCTTGCTACCTACAGGAGAAGCGGGCAAGGCTTTGTTGAATCAGAAGCCTCAACTCATGATGGGCTCCCAGGCTAAGGCCAGAAAAACTGTCGCCATGAACCTTCTCTGAAATATTATTGCAAGCTTCTGAAGTTCGCTCTGGCTAGGGCTTCTGGAAAAGAAGCTTTCTTTCCATTGTGCTGAATCTGCTTGGAAAAATATTTACTTATCTGGATAAGTATCAATGTTACATGAGAAACTGCTGTTGAAGCCAGAGAACAAAGGTCACGGAGAAGAGCAAAGCTAAAACAAAGAAAAAAAGCTTGAGCTGTTTCCACAGAACTTCCATTCTGGACATTTCAGATACAGGAGCAAATGCATTCTTAACATAATTTAAGTGAGAGTTCCTCATACATGTGATTGGAATCATCCACGCTGACACCTAAGTTTGTACATTTCCTAAAATTTTTTTTTTCCATTTTATTTATTTTTTCAGCGTAACAGTATTCATTCTTTTTGCACAACACCCAGTGCTCCATGCAAAACGTGCCCTCCCCATTACCCACCACCTGTTCCCCCAACCTCCCACCCCTGACCCTTCAAAACCCTTTATTATTTATGTCCATCTTTTCTTTTTCCGGTTTGATTTCAGTATTTTTCTCTGCATTTTGGAGCAAAGTTTTTCTTTTGTTTTGTTTGTTTTTGTTTTTAAGATTTATTTACTTCGGAGGGACATAGAAAGTGAGAGAGAGAGCAGGGGTAGGGGCAGAGTTAGAGGGAGAGAGAGAACCCCAAGCAGATTCTCCACTTGAGAGAGATCTGGTTTGATCCAACTACACTGAGATCACGATCTGAGCCAAAATCAAGAGTTGGACGCTTAACCAACAGAATCACCCAGGTGCCCTGATTTTGGGGGACTATTTTTTTTTAAAGATTTTATTTATTTATTTGACAGACAGAGATCACAAGCAGGAAGAGAGGCAGGCAAAGAGAGAGGAGGAAGCAGGCTCCTTGCTCAGCAGAGAGCCCTATGTGAGGCTTGATCCCAGGACCCTGGGATTATGACCTGAGCTGAAGGCAGAGGCTTTAACCCACTGAGCCACCCAGGCGCCCTGGGGGGAATATTTTTGAACACATAATGTATAGCTCCTTTATTTTTTATTTTTAAAGTTTAAATTATATTTTCAGTTTTTTGTTTTTGTTTTTGTTTTTTTGAGAGAGAAAGAGAGCACAAGTAGGCAGAGAGGCAGACAGAGAAAGAAGCATGCTCCCTGCTGAGCAAGGAGCCTGATGCGGGACTAGATCCCAGGGCCCTGGGATCATGACTCGAGCCAAAGGCAGATGCTTAATCAACTGAGTCATCCAGGTGCCTGTAGTTTTTTAGGTGTTTTTTCCCCCTCCCATGGAATTTTTAAGGAATGCATTTTAATTGATTAAATTTAAATTAAGCTTATTGTAAAATTTTCCTTCTCAACAATTTCTCAACAATCTGTTTCTTTTGGTTCAGATACGTGTTTATTTACTGTTTTTCTTTTTTGTTTGTTTAGTTGTCATTGATCATGCTAAGAATTCTTCTTTAAGTATGAGGATGATTAATTGTCCTTAATTCATAAATTAAGCCCACTGACAGTATAGATGGAATTTATCTTCTTTGTTGTTGGGTAAGTGAATCTGTTAAAAGCTAGACTATTCCAAATGAGGTTTACAGGGATCACCTTTGAAAAGCAACTGGGGGAACTCACTTTAAGATGAGGAGATGTGAATGCTGTTGGGTTATGGACACTCCTAATGACACTACAAATGCTAATACAAGAAGGCCCTATTTACAGGCATTCACATCAGCATTAGATTGTCTGGGGTTAACCCAGGCTCCCTATTCTCTGTTTCTGGTAAGTATAGCACTACAGGTTAGAGCAGGCTTTCTAATACAGACTCTGAGTTGCTTCCTTTAGTTTTAACTTGAATTTCATTACAACTCTCCTGCCTACTGACTCTGAGCCCTCTGAAGTCTATGTGGGACAACTTTCTTTCCTTTTATTGGGCAATAATAAACTTGCTCTGACTTTGATCCTGTTTCTGTTTCATCTTCATTTCATTAATAAATTAATAAATCTGTATGATTTTAACATCTTCAACTATGACTTTTACATTTGTGTGTATCTATAATAAATATTGTAAATAAGAAATAAGTGAATTACAATATGGTTTTTTCCCCAATACTATAAGATAAATTATTGAGTCAATTATAAACATAAGATTAACCTTGTGACAACAACTTATAAACAATCTAAACAAAGCCACAGCTTGCACCAAATACTCTGTAAATTAGGCAAGTAAGGAAATAAAATGATAATGTGTTAAGCTATATATTAAATTAATATTGAATTACCTGATGAAGAATTCATGGATTTTAATCATAGATACACAGGGGATCACAAACAAAACTCTGGTTGATAATCAAATTGTCACTACCCAGAAAACTGAACATAATCATAATAATGAAAAGATATAGCAAGGAAGTCATTACTAGTGAAAAATATAGTGAGTCTTCATCTTAAATGAAAGAAAAGAAAATTTTATTTAATCCTGTTAAATATGCCAGCCAGGAGAAACAGACCAATAAAGTTAATAATGTGTTCCCTGATAATACAGGAGCAAGCGGAATGATAAATCAGATAGGATGGCAGAGAATGAACCTGAAAACATTGGAAATGATACCAATAAAACTAAGGAGAGTGTTCATGAAAGGCAAACAAATGAAAAAAAAAAAGGAAAAATAATAATGGACACAAAAATGGTGATTTAGGTAATGCTGAGAGGCTTATCTTTAAGAGAAATGAAGGAATAATGAATGCCCTAAGTTTGTTCGAAATGAATATGAGTTGAATCAGAAAAAAAAAAATAAAAAAAAGTATCTCATGATTGTTGATGCTATATATTGTGAATCAAAGTCTAAAAGAAGTTGAAGTTTTAAAGTAACAACTATAATGACCACAGTCTATATAATAAAAGTATTGTATACTTTTATTATATTGTATATAATATGTATATTATATATAATATGTATATAATATGTATTGTATATATACAACACATATATTGTATATGTATACTACTGTACACTAAAGCCAAAACTGCACAAGCATACATATAATAACATAATTTCAGGAGCCAGCCTCCAAAATTATCTCAGTTTATCCTGGTTTATTATCTTTCTTTTTAGGTTTTTGTTTTGAAGCAAGCTTTCTGAAAACCCATTCTTCTTCTTCCTAACCAAGGTATTTACCAGAATGCAGAACATGTGGGTATGCCTTTTTCAGCCCAGACCAATCAAAGCCTGTCCCAATCTCAGGCAGACACCATCTCTGAGGCCACAGCAGATTCTGCTTGGAATCTCAGCCAGTTCTAAACAAACAAACAAACAAACAAACAAAACTGAAAGAAAATAAACAATCTGACTAAAACAATGGGCCAAAGACCTTAACAGACCCCTGATCAAAGAAGATAAACAGATGGCAAATAAGCATATGAGAAGGTGTTCCTTCATCACTAGGGGAATGCAAATTACAACAATGAGACACCACTATGAACTTATTAGAATTGTCCCAATCCTGAACATTGATAACACTGAATGCAAGAGAGGACATGGAATACCAGTTGTTCTCACTCATTGCTGGTGAGATGGTAAAATGTACAGACACTTTGGATGGCAACTTGGTAGGTTTCTCCCTACGTCACCAACCTAAACATACTGTTACCATAGGATCCAATGATTTCACTTTTTGGCATTTACACACAGAGGTTGAAAACTTATTTCAACCAAAAAACCTGCACATAGACATTTATACCGGCAGCTTTATTCATAATTTCCAAAACTTGAAAGCAATTGAATTGAATGGATAAATAATCTCTGGTACCTCCAGACATTGGAATATTATTCAACACTATAAAGAAACGAGCTATCAAGCCATGAAAAGACATGGAGAAATCATAAATGCATATGGTGAAGCAATCAAATCTGAAAAGGCTTACATATTGTAAGATTCCAACTATATGGCATTCTAGAAAAGGCAAAACTGAAAATACAGTAAGAAGATCAGTGGTTGTCAGAGGTTACAGTAGAAGAAGGAATGAATAGGTAGAGCAATGTTTTTTTTTTCTTCCCCACTCTGGTGGAAGACAATGGCTAGAGTGGGCTGGAGTTGGGTATTTCCCTTCTTCCAGGTCAGTTTCTCTCTGAAAATACCCCAGCAGGATAGAATCTGGTTAACCAGTTTCTCCTGAGGTCAGGCCTTATTAAGAACAGAGTGCTCTGGAGTATTTCAAGATAATTCCTTTTCTTCTCCCCCTGATGGAAGCATGAGGGAATTTTCTCCAATACTTACTATTGAAGATGGTCAAGCTCCTGGAGGCAAAATACACAAAAATGTGTCCCACTCTACCCCATGACTGGGTTCCAAAGTTTTAACTATTGGACTTGTCCACCATGTGACTTCAGAAATTTATCAATTACAGTTCAGGTTTCTTTCTTTCTTTCTCTTTCTTTCTTTCTTTCTTTCTTTCTTTCTTTCTTTCTTTCTTTCTCTTTTCTTTCTTTCTTTTTTTTTTCAGTTCAGGTTTCTTGACCCAGAACTGATTCCCATATTTTTTTCCACTCATGAGAACCTTTAGTAAGCCGTGGCTTCCTGTTTGTCCATGGCTCCCTGCAAGTGAAATAAATTTTGATGCTTCAAAGTGGGATTCTATTTTTTTCTGATAGAACAGTAAGTGACCTAAGCTCACAACAGTATTATACTTGCCACTTCACATATTTAAATTACCAGTCTGGTCACAGACTTTTGAATTATCCCTGGCATATGAGATTCTTCATAACGTTTTACATAGTTTTCTCCACTTTTGATATATTGGGTAAAATTGGAAGCCATCAAGGGCCATAAAATATTATCTACTGAGCAATATACAATTTCACCACATGTGTCTAAATGTTAATATGAGGTTTAGAAAGTGGAATATTTCCAATATCCGAGCGCAGTATGAGCCAAATGGTCTGAAGAGAACATTTAATGACATGTCAGACTCTGTAAGCATTTGGTGGACTATAAGAGCACACTATTTTGCTTTATCAATATAAAAATAAATTTTAGTATCTTTTAACCAGAAATTATTTTTATACTTAAGTGTAGGGAGATTTATACTGTTAAAAGTGACATTGCTTTACAAATAATAAAATGCTAAGATCATTTCCAGAGCATTATATTTTATAGACTAAATAAGAATAGCATGTTCTATATTCTACATGGTGTGTGTGTGTGTAGGTGCTTGTGTGCAATACAAGTATTTTAATTTAGGCAGGATATATACCAATACATTGAAAAGTCATCAACCAACTTCGGCGAAATATATGATTAATGTATAAGAAAAGACTGTGCTCTTAGGATTCAGATGCTATATTAAGTCAAGTTGTAGCCATAAATCATACATATAAATATTTGATTTCTCTACTCCTACACATTTGCTTCTCAACATTACTGCAGAAAAAGGCAAAGCTATGCAGATTGGTGTCCTCATTCATAGTCATGGTTTAAACAATCATTTATATGATGCTGATGCCAAAATCTATATCCTCAGAATCAATCTTCACCCCAGCCTCTAACTTAGAACATCGTTTAATAATTTATTTATTTGTTATATATTTTTTCCTTGATTGTGCCACGGATATTTGTAACCTGGATGTGTCCTGAGCATCACACATTCAACTAGTCCAAATCTAAATTCACATCAATCCTTGACAAATAAGTTCTGCTATACATATTCTGAATTCTACCATTAACATTCCCCATTACCAGTGATCATAAGAAAAAGCCCAGAAGAAATCTAAGGTTATATTTTCTACTGATTATTCATATTAAAACAGACAAGAAGTATTTTTTATTCCAACTGCAAAATATTTCATAAGTGCATTAAATTTTTCATATGCATTGTATATTGCTAGAGTTATGGTCTTCATTATTTCATACTCAAAGTATTTAAATAACTTCCTACACAAATAATGCTCATATACTTATTTATATCTAAAGATATAGATAGGGGCGCCTGGGTGGCTCAGTGGGTTAAAGCCTCTGCCTTTGCCTCAGGTCATGATCCTAGGGTCCTGGGATCGAGCCCCACATCGGGCTCTGTGCTCAGCGGGGAGCCTGCTTCCACCTCTCTCTCTCTCTCTCTCTCTCTCTCTCTGTCTGCCTCTCTGCCTGCTTGTGATCTCTGCCTGTCAAATAAATAAAATCTTAAAAAAAAAAGATATAGATATACCTACAGATATAGATATCCAGATATCTGAATTTAGATGTATGTATCCTAAAATTGGAACTGTTGAGGTAAAATTAATATTTAAATTTTTGATAGCTATTTCTGTATTGCTCTACATAAGTTTTGTATCAATATAATCTCAATATTTGTTCCAATGTTTGATGTTCTTATTTTCTTGTATTGTTTTTCAGCCAATAATAGTTACATGTAGGAAAGATGGCAATACAGTCACCTTCTAGTATTTATTTTTACCTTTTACTACATTAAGTAAATTTCCAAAAGAATATGAAATAATGGTAAAAGCAGACATATTTTTCTTGTTCTTGAACAAAGGGATATCTCTTGAATTTCTTTGATGAGAAGATAACTTGAGACAGACTTTTGGTTATATCTACATAACAAAATGGAAAATTTTATTTTTTATTTTTTTTGTTTAATGATTTTAATCCGTCAAAACTGCCTTCTTTTGGTCACTTATCTATAGATATAAATATTTATAATAAAGTCTCTGTAAAGGACACTGATGTGGAATTTGTGAAATAAGATATAATTAGCCAAAATATATCCTCGAAATATATTAAAGGAATCACACCATTGCCAAGAGTGACTTGATAGTATTTTACTAAGAAATTGTCCTTTATAAGTAAAACAAGAAACAAAACAAAACAAAATCTTCTGTTTTCTGCACTCCTCATACTACTCAAATAATTCAATACAGTTTATCTTCATTTCTCATTTTCCATTAAATGATAAAACTATTTTAGTTAGGTTCTCCTCTCAGTGCTATATGGAAGTGCAATGCAGATGTGTCCAGATAAACACGCAGTGGGTTGAGAATTTCAAATTTAGGAAACCAATTTTTTTTTTAATATTTTATTTATTTGACAGAGAGAAATCACAACTAGGCAGAGAGGCAGGTAGAGAGAGAGGAGGAAGCAGGCTCCCTGCCAAGCAGAGAGCCCGATGCCGGGCTCGATCCCAGGAACCTGGGATCACGACCTGAGCCGAAGGCAGAGGCTTTAATCCACTGAGCCACCCAGGCGCCCGGGAAACCAAGTTTTTATAATGTGTAGCAAGCATACCCACCATTGGCTCAAGGCCATAGTAGTTTGTTGAACCCTAGTCTATATCAAAAACCCTGTATCATTTTCATACCAAAAGAAATGAACTTTCCTAATACCATTTACCAACACTGAGTTTCTGCATTTGGCTTTTTCAATGGGCCTTTATTTCAAGTTAAGATCCAGGATCCAGATTCCTCAATTGTACATTGCTGTTATGATTCTTCACTCCTTTTAAACTAAAATGGCATCTATCATTCTTTTTTGTTTCTGTGACTTGGATTTTTAAAGCAATCAAACAAGTTTTCATAGAAATTAAACATTTTGGATTTACCTATTTCCCTGTGGTATCATTTAATTTTGTGTCCAAAGAGAGGATAACTTTAAACTTTAATTGGAATCAGGTTAAATACTTTTGGCATTTTTCATAGTAATTCTGGTTACTTAATGTTACATTTCATTAAGCAGCACCTATAATAGGTAATTTAACATTTGGTGATGCTAATTTTAATCTTTTAAAGTGATAGCTGCCAGCTTTCTCCATTGTAAAAACATGTCCCTTTTTTAATTAGAAGGTAATATATGGATTAAGAAGGCATCACCTTTCAACCAATGCTAACAATTATTGATGATTTTGTCTGAATTTATTATTTCATTAAAGAGAGCAAAATGGTGACTTTTATAATACTATAGTTTTTCTTATTACTTGACAGCCTTACATTAGAAATGTCATTAAATGTGAATGACTTGTCATCTATGACTTGTTTCTCATAAGTGAAGATCATAGTACCTACAATGGTGGAAATACTTTTCTCTCTTGAATATTCCAGTGGAAAAGTAATATTTAGTTCTATGCACATATCCTTCAAAATTCAGGTAGCAGCATATACTTATATTGGGTTTGGTGTCATATCAAAAAAAAACTACTTTTTTTGTATGTACTTCCTTGACCTCTGGCACAAGCTGTCCTACCATCACATAGTTCTTTTCCAAATCTTCAGTCTCTGATCATTTACTCACATGATCTGGGTGAAAATATGGTACATTGCTTCTGAGCCATTTTTTTTTTTTTTAGGTTTTCTCAGTGATAAAGTGATAAGGCTTAAGAAAATATATTTTTAAGATTCATGATTAAAATTTGATTTTGTAAATCAAATTTAAGCTTTTAAAACATTCTAAAAATTTTATATTTTTATTGTTTTACTGTTGGAAAAGGTAATTGAAAGTATGTGACTGCTACTTTATCCTTGAACTGGACCTAGGAAACCAGAATCTCCTTACCCTATCCGAATATAAAGACAGACATAAAACCAACTGAATAGAACCCAAACTGGAAATTACCTAGAGGATTATGCTATATGAAATCCTCTGAGAACTTATACACTGACTTTATATTTAGTCATTAAACACCCATGAGGTAGATTATAGGGGTCTGCATACATTTTTGTGTCTACTCAAAAGATCATAGATATGTCTGGAACTCAGTGCCCTAGGAATGACACTCCAAACTTTTAGATATACCACACGATGTTTGGGCAGTCTTTTTAAATGCACATTATTAAATATGAAGAAATATGACAAATCATAGGTAAAAATAGTGTTTATCTTACTCATTAGAAATGCAAGTAGTTCCAGCGGTACCTGGGTGGATCAGTTGGTTAAGCGTCTGACTCTGATTTCGTCTCAGATCATGATCTCAGGGTCATGAAATAGAGCCCCGCATCAAGCTCTATAATCAAGTCTTCGAGCTTGTTTAAAATTCTCTCTCTGCCTCATTCTGCCCCTCCCATCCCACTTGTGCTCTCTTTCAAAATAAACAACAACAACAACAACAAAAATACACACACACACACATATATGTACACACGCACACATAGAGGTAGCTCCAAATTTATTGATGTGTTTCTTAATTTTAACTGATGAGTCAATTACTTAACAATAGGAAAAAAAATCACTACTGGGACAAAAATCACACACAATGCAAAGTTTCCTCACGTAATAAAATGTATTCTGACTATATACATATGTGTGTGTGTGTGTGTGTGTGTGTGTGTGTGTAAAATCCCCAAAGTTATCATGGATTCAAAAAACCTGGCATCAATTTTGTACACTCTAGGATCTTTTATATTACATTACATTGACAAAATAAGAATGAGAGTTTTCTGATCTTTCTCTCTATATAACAACAAATATGTATCAGACTGTGTAGTATCCCTTTAGAATAACAATGACATGAAAACAGGATCAGTCTCTCAGAGTAAACTATTCCTAAAGAACTAGATCTGGGGGCACCTGGATAGCTCAGTCAGTTAAGAATCTGCCTTTGCCTCTGGATGCCAGCCACTCCCCCTGCTTGTGTTCTCTCTCACTCTCCCTGTCAAATAAAGAAATAAAATCTTTTTTTAAAAAAAGAGCTAGATCTGAACTCTCCCCACTCCCTTTGGCATTAAACGAATGTAATTACCTATTATAAATGGCTGGAATGATCATATGTAACTTCATTGATGCAATCACTCCTGTTAGTTGATTAATCAATATGCAAGTTTAGATTGCCTCTGCCTATTGACTTCAAAGAATGAATGATTTTTGGAAGAATAGATTGACTACATTTAAATCCACGTTTAGTAACCAGTAACTAAGTTGGTGTTTTAAATTGAAAAACTGCTTGATTGAATTCACTTGTTTTTTGCTGCTTAAGTTCATTCGTGCTATAGTTTTAACTGTGGAGGGGCAAAGAGGAGGCAAAAGACTTTTGAGAATAATTTTAATACATAAACTCAACATGGAAAGAAGAATACAACGCTTCAGTAAATGTGGCAAAATCAAAATAAAATTTATTTAGAAGAGATATTATGTAAAACCCAATAATACCAGTGGATTTGAATTTTTTTCTGTAATTGCCTATTGTCCTTTTGATTAGTCTATTTTCCTTATCCTCATTTAGAGCTCTGGTTACACGACAAATTCTTAGAGAGGATGTTCTATCTAAAGCCTACTCCCCTATAAATTCATCATATGTAATATGGTTTTATTTTTCTGTTGTTTTTCTTCAGAAGAGCTTTCACTACTTATTTATGTTTTTATTGTTCATTAATTCTCTTCAAGATGAGAAAGACTTCATTTCCAAAACAGCAAGGTCTTGGTCAATTTCATTTATTACTCTATTCTGAATGGGAGATATATGTTTTTTAAAAGATGAAAAAAAAAAAACTTGAATCTTTTTCTCTTCCACCAGATTAGACTGTCCACTGGATTTGGCAATGAATAGTACCTTTGTTGCCTTTTTACTCCTTACCCATGCACGTGGAACTTAATAGGAACTCAATAAAAATATGTTGATGGAATGAGCAAATAATTACACAAATGGGTACATTTAATTCCCAATTTTAATGCCTATAGACTGAGATCAGAATTCCTGGGAGAGATAACAGCAAGCAAAAACCAGAAAGATGTGTTTCACTAAAGAGTTTCTGTGAATCATTAGAATCCCAGGGTCACTGCTGGGGGAATGAACGAAACCATTGTAAATGACAGCACAGCATAAAGACACGGAGGCACAGGGGAGCAGCGTCCACGCATCTCTGCCTTGACACTGTTGGCAATTCTGTAGGCATTAATGTAGCAATGTGATGCAGCCGCTGCCAGCAGTAAAGATGTATGCTCTGCAGTAAATATAGCCACGGGGAATAGCAGCCAGAACCAAAAGAGAAATAAGAATAGGAAAATAGCGGGTCCAGAAAAGTTGGTGCTGACAATGGTGATTGTGAGCTTATCAAAGACACCCTCAGGCAGCAATGTTGGATAGAAATGCTTAAGGAGCCCTGTAGGTCTCCAATGCTAGACATTGACAAAAACAGAGAAATAACATTGGCCACTGTGCCAGTGAAAGTATAATTTTTTCCCTAGGCTACTAATAGCAGAGCAAACAGAGGTGACATAGATCTATCAGAAGACAGTTCAAGGATTCCAGGGTGCACAACACAAAATCCATGATGATTCTCTCAGTACCTTTTAAGGACTATTTGAAAACAAAAATACAGATACTCAATGGAAAAGCTCCTTCTTGAAAAATGATTCCTCCAATGAGATCATGAGCAATCACTGTTCATGGAAGAAATGTGAATAACCTATTAATACTTCCGTTGGTGATTTTCAGAAAGACTCCTAAGGTTTGCTCTAAATATTGGTTTTCAGCATAGGACTAAGAAATCTGGCAATACCACATCAGAATAACTGCAGAGTTATAGGTGTTTCCTAGTTACAGACAAGCCACATTAACCTCACTGAGAGGGTAGCACGGAAAGGTGAAAATGTGGCTTTCTGGAAAATGTAACATTAAAGCTGAAACCTCTGAGCAGGAGTTTGTAAAAAAAAAAAGAGAAGGTAATTGTGAGGATGTCCCAATATGCACTGTTATGTGCCACAAGATTCACATTAGCGTGCTAATGACACAAGGGAGGGATGGAAAATTTCTATGCATTTTGAACTGTAGGGGGCCCTATTTAGGATTAGAATATTGGAGGGGGCCATATATAGAGATTGACTTTAGGCATGGAAGTTTTATATAAATCATGTTTTACTTCATTGATACCTGCCATAAATTGCTATTGCACTGGCAGTGGGTAATACTATTTTCCAAGATACAAACTCATAAGGAGAGAAACTGGTTAACAGGTTTCTTTTTTTTTTTTTTATTTTGTGTAATGTCATTGTAATAAAACTGCTGATTCCTAAATCTTACATTCTTCTATTCAACTTTCAGAAAACAAGTTCCTATTTTTTTCTAGCTACAACCTGCTTCTACTACAATCATTATTTTCATTTTTTAAACCCTGAAATTCATGACTGATCATTTCATAGTTTCCTAGCATCGTCCATAAAACCCCTGGCTCTGTTTCATCAGTCATACAGCCTTCACAAAACCACACCTACGATCAACCTATTATCTGTCCTTTGCTATAGAGATTTCATGATGACTTAATGATACTAGGCCAAAATCTTATAACTATATGAATAATTAACTCTACAAATTATATGTTTTAGTGTTTTTTGGACACTCAATATGGCTTCTCAAAGACTTTATTTTCCTTATTTAGTGTTTTAGACTACCCCCATCAAAGTATTGTACTCAGCAAGGGTTTGGCTATGATACAAGGTCTTTTTTGATCTGGTAACAGCCTGCAAGCTCAACCTCATCCTTCAAAGTTGAATTAACATTCCAGAACTCCACTCCATAATCCAGAAATAGCAGTCTATTTGAGATTTTGCAAACACATTATATTCTGTTCACACCTTTGCACATTTTTTCATATTACCCATGTCTGAAATGTTTTCATGCTGTGTCTTCTTCCATTGAGAACTCCAAATCATCAATTCAAATGTAATTCTGTAATCAACTCTTCTAGGTAGCATTTGCTGAATATCTGCCAAGTTCCCAATTAAACCTGCCTTGAATGCCAATAACAATCTTTATGTCATTATGTGCATACCTCTATGAAAATCCTAAAAAGGTAGTATTGAAATTGCTATGTGCATCTTCTAAAAACAAAAAATAAAAGAAACTATAACATATGATTTTTTAAATGCATAGAGCACAAAACAATAAGTGATACAAAGTTATTAAAATGAAATAAGGGAGATATCTTGTGAGTATGTTGAACTGGATGATGGTAGTTTGCTTTTCCTCTGTAGAGATCCAGGGTAGGTAAATGACTGGAAACATAGCACTTAGGTTTGGACCAAAATGAAATATTAAAGAGAGGATTTATCCTCCCCATAGAAAAGGAAGGAATGCTGCTGAGCTATAGGATAAATTTAATAAGTTAATGTAACTGAAGTTTCAATTCACAAGTGTTTTTGAAGATTTCAATGTATTTCCAATAATTGATAGAACAGATAGAAAATCAGTAATGTCACAAAAGAATTTGACAACACTTTCATCATTTAACATTTATGGAATGATCTACCCAAAAAGAGTAGAATATACTTTTTTTCAAATACACATGGAACATTTACCAGGATAGAACATAATCTGGACTAAAACAGTCTCAACAAATTCAAAATTGGTGAAATCATACAAATATGCTCTCTGACTACAGAATTTTAATGATTAATTAAAGTGGGGGTAGAGGAAGTGGGAGAGAGTGAATCTTAAGCAAGAGAAATTTATTTTATTTTAATTAATTAACTAGCTAAGTAATTAATTTTAGGGGGGAAAGGCAGAGGGAGAAGGAGAGAGAGAATCTTAAGTAGGCTCCACACCCAGCACAGAGCCTGAGATCAGTTCCGAGCTGAAATCAAGAGTTGGATGCTTAACCAATTGAGCGACCCATGCACCCCTATTTTATTTTATTTTATTTTATTCATTTTTAATTTAAATTCAAGTTAGTTAACATACAGTGTAGTATTGGTTTCAGGAGTAAAGTTTAATGATTCATCACTTACATATAATATCCAGTGCTCAGCCCAACAAGTGCCCTCCTTAATGCCCATCACCTTAATGCCCATCACCTATTTAATCTCCCCTCTCCCCTCCAGCAACCCTCAGTTTGTACTCTATATTTAAGAGTCTCTTATGGTGTGCCTCCCTCTCTGTTTTTATCTTATTTTTCCTTCCCTTCGTCTATGTTTATCTGTTTTATTTCTTAAATTCCACATATGAGTGAAATCATATATTTGTCTTTCTCTGACTGAGTTATTTCACTTAGCCTCATACACTCTAGTTCCATCAATATTGTTGCAAATGGCAAGATTTCATTGTTTTTGATACCCAAGTAATATCCATATATACCACAACTTCTTTATTCATTCATCAGTCGATGAACATTTGAGCTCTTTCCATAATTTGGCTATTGTTGATACAGATTGTGGATACTAACACTTTATCTGATATGTCATTTGCAAATATCTTCTCCCATTCTATTGATTACATTTTAGTTTGGTGATTGTTTCCTTTACTGGGCAGAAGATTTTTTTTATCTTGAAGAAATCCCAATAATTCGTTTTTGCTTTTGTTTCCCTTGCTTCTGGAGACCTCTCTAGTAAGAATTTGCTATGGATGAGGTCAAAGAGGTTGCTGCCTGCTTTCTTCTCTAGGATTTTTATTGTTTCCTATCTCATGTTTAGGACTTTCATCCATTTTGAGTTCTTATTTTTTGAGTTTATCTTTATGTGGTGTAAGAAAATGGTTCAGTTTCATTCTTCCAAATGTTGCTGTCCATTGGTTGAAGACACTGTCCTTTTTCCATTGGATATTCTTTCCAGTTTTGTTGAAGATTAGTTGACCATAGAGTTGAGGATCCATTTGTTCCATTAACCTATGTGTCTGTTTTTCTGTCACTACCATAGTGTCTTGATGGTTACCACTTTGTAATACATATTAAATTCCAGCATTGTGATGCTTCCTACTTTGCTTTTCTTTTTCAACATTCCTTTGGGTATTTGAGGTCTTTTCTGGATCCATATACATTTTTGGACTTGTTTGTTTTAATTTTGTGAAAAATGGTGGTGTTATTTTGGTAGGGATTACATTGAATGTGTAGATTGCTTTGGGTATTATAGACATTTTAACAATATTTGTTCTTCCAATCCAAGAGTGTGGAATGTTTTTCCATTTATTTGTGTCTTCCTCAATTTCTTTCATAAGCGTTCTATAGTTTTGAGCACAGAGATCTTTTACTTCTTCAATTAGGTTTATTCTTGGGTATCTTATGATTTTTGGCACAATTGTAAATGGAATGGATTTCCTGATTCTTCTTTCTGTTATTTCATTATTGGTGTATGGAAATGTAACAGATTTATGTATCTTGAGGTCATATGCTGCAACTTTGTTCAATTCATGTAAAAGTTCTATCAATTTTTTGGTGGAGTCTTTTGGGTTTTCTACATAGAGTATCACATCATCTGCAAATAGTGGAAGTTTGAGTTCTTTCTTACTGAATTGGATGCCTTTTATTTCCTTTTGTTGTCTGATTGCTGTGGGTAGGACTTCCAGTACTATGTTGAAGAGTGGTGAGTTGACATCCCTGTCGTGTTCATGACCTTAGGGGAAAAGCTCTCAGTTTTTCCCCATTGAGAATGATATTACCTGTGGGTCTTTTATATATGGTCTTTATGATATTGAAGTATGCTGCCTCTATCCCTACCTTGTTGAGGGCTTTTACCAAGAAAGACTGCTATATTTTGTCAAATGCTTTTTCTGCATCTATTGAGAAGATCATATGGTTCTTGTCCTTTCTTTTATTAATGTGATATATCACACTGATTGATTTGTGGATACTGAAACACCCTTCAGGAGAATTTTATTAGGAACCAACAACATATTAGCAAAATCCAAAAATATTTGGCAATCAAAGAGCTTGTCTGTAAGCAACCTAATGCCAAAGAAGAAAGTAAAAGTAAAAATAAAGTATTTAAAACTGAATGAAAATAAAAACACATCAAATCCAAATTTGGAGTACATAACTAAGACAGTACTTGTGAATTTCACAGTACCAAACACCTATAAGTTCAGTCTATAATTTATGACCTCAGCTCCTAAATTAAAAATAAAACAAAGCAAAAACTGGGATAATATGCAAAATAAACTAGTAAACTAATAAAGATGAGGCATAAATCACTGAAATAGAAAAAAATAGAGAAAATAAATGATGTAAAAAATGTATTTTGAAAATAGTAATAATTTTTATTTTTTAATCAGACTAAGCTGGACAAAGGAGTTTATTTCAATGCCAATATTACAAAAGAAAGAAAGGTCATCACTGGAGTTTCTGCAGGTGTAATAGAGTATTACAATCACTTAAAAATATCTTCATGCCAATAAATTCAACAATTTAAATGAAATAGACAAATTCCTTAAAGGATAAATAGCATCAAATTCCAAAGAATTCCAAAGGAAGAAACTGATAATCTTATAACCTATTTAAAATATTTATCTTGTCAAACTTTCCCATTATGGTAAACCACGTACTCAGAAAGCTAAATTTATGGCAACTACCAAATTTTTGGGAATAAGTTATACCAGTTTGTCAGCATATCTTCCAGAAAATTGAAAAGATGACAGTATTTTACAAGTCACACTATGAAACCAACAAAACTGGACAAATTACAAGGAAAGAATACAACAGACCAATACATCTTATAACACAAAAAAATCTAAAGAAAATTTTATCAAGCAATCAATAATATATAAAAATTATTTTATGTCATGACCAATTAAAGTTATGTAGGAAATGAGAGTTTAGTTATCTTCCAAAAATCAATCAATGCAATCCATCATGTTTTCAACTTAAGGGAAGACAAATCAAGACATCTAGATTGGAAAGGGAGAGGTAAAACTGTTTTTATTTATAAATAAAGGGTTTCATAAATTATTTGTATGCAGACTATAAAAATAAATCACAAAATTCAATAATCAGGGAAAAATGGAAATGTATCTGAATAGGCTCTTTGCCAAAAATGCAAATAAACACATGAAAAGGAATCCACCATTATTAGTCATTAGGAAAACACAAATTAAATACCCTTGAGATGATATTTCGTATTTATTTAAATGGCTTAAATTAAAATGAGTGATCATACCAAGTGCTGTAGAGAATGTGCAGGAACCAAACTTGAACCTGAGTTCAAATCTTCAATTTTTAAATAGATTTAAATGTGGGCCCTATTTTACTTTTCTGCAAAGTATAAATAGTTATATTGTCTCCATGGGGATGTTTTGAAAATACACAATATTATATACTTAAAACACTTGACAAGGAGAACAACATTCAGTGTTTTGTTTTGTTTTGTTTGCTTTAAATAAACTTTATTATTACACTATTATCCCACTCTGCCCACACACTCTATTATCCAAATATCAGCACAGCTGTCAGATTTCTTTTGGAATTTTCCCAAGAAATTGAATAAAGCAAAATAAAAGACAAGTTAAAATAAATATTAGAAAAAAATAACACGCAATTTTGTGTACTAGATATACAATGAAACATGGGTATAAATTAACAATGAAAACGTGATAAAAACTTAAATTGTTCAATCAGAGAAAGACAATTATCATATGATTCCCTGATATGAGGAAGTTGAGAGGCAACGTGAGAGGGTTTGGGGGGTAGGAAAGGAATAAATGAAACAAGATGGGATCGGGAGGGAGACAAATGATAAGAGACTCTTAATCTCACGAAACAAACTGAGGGTTGCTGGGGAGAGGGCGGTAGGGAGAGGGTGGTTGGGTTATGGACATTGGGGAAGGGATGTGCTATGGTGAGTGCTGTGAAGTGTGTAAACCTGGTGATTCACAGACCTGTACCCCTGGGGCTAATAATACATTGTATGTTAATAAAAAAAAAATAAAAAACTTAAATTGCTTAGTAGTAACTATGTACCATCTTCCATAAATAAATACTTCCTTGCATTGCTTCATTTATTTTTCCCAAGGACACCACAATATTAGATGTATAATTACCCCCATTTGATGATGAGGACACTGTGGTTCAAAGAGATTAAATATATGATAACATACAGCTAATTTGAAAGTCCAAGGTCTTTATTGTACAAAATAGTCTAAATACATGATTAGAGTGGCTAGGTAAAATAAATTATGGTAAATTCATAAAATAGAATACAAAACAAGCATTGAAATTCTAATAATAATGGTAATGATTTTTTTACTGATTACCTGCCACTTGAAAGCATTTTATGCTAAGTATAGTTTTATAACCATTCTTGTCATAATCATGAGTGGATTCACAGGAAAATATGTGCTAGGTTTTAAGTAATAAATTCAGCACACAACCAAGGCATATGGGATGAATTCATCATTCTCTAGTGAGAATGAATATTTACTTACATATATAATTTTCTTAAAATATTTGCAAAAATAAATCATTGTTTCTAAGTAGTGGAGTTATAATTTATGTCTTGTGATTTCTTTGAACTGTTTGTGATGATCATGTATAACATTTTAAATAAGAAAGTATAAACTACTTATATATAGGAAAGATAAAGTTGTTCCTATAAATTTTTAGGATGTTTAGAATGTTTATACTTCCACTACATACTCCACTCAGAATTGTGCTTGGCACATTGTAGATATTCAGTAAATATTGTATAAATGAAAAATATAACCCCATAGTGGGTGAACACTTTTCCCATTATGGTGTTGAATAATAGAAATGAAGAATTCAAAATTTGTGTAGAAAAGCATATAAGAACATGATAAATGGCTATGTTATTAGTAACTATGCTTGTTCTATATATTATTTAAAAATGATGTGTAAACTATATCATGTATGTTATAGGGTATGTATGTAAACTATATTGAAAAGAACCTTTTCAAAATACGCAAAGCTCTAGATTCTGACATAGATATTATTGAACTTCGAGAGATCACGTCGTACTCTTTGTTGCTAAAAAGAAAAGTCTAAGACTTTTTTTTCCTGGTCAGTGCAGCTAAAACCCACATCAATTCTTATTTCCTGGCTCACTATTTCTTTCTTTTTTTAAAAAAGATTTAATTTCTTTATTTGACAGCGAGAGAGCACAAGCAGGCGGAGTGGCAGGCAGAGGGAGAGAGAGAAGGAGGCTCCCCACCACGCAAGGAGCCCGATGTGGGACTTGATCCCAGGACCCTGGGATCATGGCCTGTGCCAAAGGCAACTGCTTAACCAACTGAGCACCCAGGTGCCCCCTGGCTCACTATTTAAATCAAATTATAAATGTGTGCCAAACGAGAAGAGTCGTAGGAGTTTATGATTATTCATAGAATTTATCCTTCAGAGTTCTTTTCCTACAGCAGAGAATGGAGTCTCACCAAAGCACAAGCACATAATTAACGCAAAAGCACAACGGAAGTAGGAACATGAGGAAGCAGAAAATCACCCACAAATTTAGGAAGGCCCAAATCAAGAAAGTGCCCAGAATTTAAACTGCAGAAATAACTTCGAAAAAACATATCTAGAGTGCCACAGTAAATTTGATTCAGAGAAAATTCATGAAAAAGCTATATAAGGGGAATAGAAGAGTAAAAACTAATAATAAGCAAAAGTAAGTGTAATCCTTGGTAAAAGCAAACCCAGTAACATTCATTATAAGATGATAGAGCAGTAGCTGATGTACCTGCCTTCCACCCTCCCCTACATATCATAGATGTCCCTTTCCTTTGCTCAGCATCTCAGTAGCATAAGCTTCTTCGGCAAATAAAACAATTCATACTTTCAGTCAAAAGGGGAATGTGCCTTTAGGACAAATTCTTTGCTGATATCTTGGTGGTCATTTTCCACTAACATGAAGTAAAAAGCATGACTATGCAGGAAATATTCCAAATAATTATTTAATTTATATCCAAATACCCATTGTTTTGACATCTTTGTGATCTTCTGGTGAAGGATGCCTTTAAAATCTCTGATCATCTAGCCAGAAAATTATGTCTTAGATAACTTTGCTTCATGTAAAATAACTACGTAATGCATGCTCTGTATGTAAATACATAGAGTATCTATCTACTTATCTATCATCTATCTATTAACTACTATCTCTCTTCATAATTAGTCAAATTCTGTTAATAATGAGATTTTTTTTCCAGCTCTGACCTTGATGTTCTATCACTAAGTAAGTTTACAAAAAGGAGAGAAGAGCCCTTGAGAGGTTGACTGTGAGCTGAAGTTGTCACATTACACAAAAACTTTGTGAAACACGGATGATAATACCTTTGTCTCCTGGTTTTCTTGTTTTGTTGTTGTTGTTGCTGCTGCTGCTGCTGCTGTTGTTGTTTGTTTGTTTTTAAAACTTACAGGAGGGGCGCCTGGGTGGCTCAGTGGGTTAAAGCCTCTGCCTTCGGCTCAGGTCATGATCTCAGGGTTCTGGGATCGAGCCCCGCATCAGGCTCTCCGCTCAGCAGGGAGCCTGCTTCCTCCTCTCTCTCTGCCTGCTTGTGATCTCTCTCTCTCTGTCAAATAAATAAATAAAATCTTTAAAAAAAAAAAAAAAAACTTACAGGAACCTGGTAGTGAATTCTAAACAAAAACATAAATGAGGGTTTAAGAAATCCAACTAGTAACCACACGACTACAGGAGACAGTTTGAATGTGAAAATAATATATACATGTAATTTTCTTGTGCCTTTAATGATTATTCAGCCCTCATACTGTTGACTGGAATTCTCTCAAGATGTATAAGTAACTATTTTAGGGATCATGAATCCCTGACCATGGAACAACAAGTCTCTTTTAACTTAGCTACCAATGATAAATTGAATGTTACCTGATGCGTGCACAGCAGCGTTCCATCTTTAAACAGAAATGGTATATACAAACCGGATCCAAAAATGTCTGAAGAGATGCAAATACATTACATGAGCAGGTGGCTCAGAGTACCCTAATACCTACTCCTGCTGTTCTACCACATCGCCCTCACAACACTGGTACGACCCCATGGGGTGTCCACTATGACTATTAACAGAAGAGGGGTAAAACGGGGGCTTGGTTTGCAGCTGAGTCTGCATCTTAAAGATGTAGAAATAAGGGCCTGGTGAAAAACAGTCCTATGCAGGGATGATTATGAGAAATAATGTTGAAAAACAAAATATCAGAACTTAAAAGCAAAATACATGGTTTAAGGTGGTCAGAGCAAGAGGTCTTGGGCAATGATTCCTGGGTAGTGTTAATGCATTGACTGGCTAGTTAGGATCCTAAGAAGTCAAGATTAAAATATTAATAATTAGAAGATCTGGAGAAGAGTCATTTGCATATACATCTTAGAATACACACAAAGTTCTGTTTGTTTGTTTTTGTTTTTTTCCCCCACAGAGATTCCCATTAAATGACATTCTTGGCATAATTGTCCCTCAGTACCTTCCTGTGAATGTCATCTTTATTTAGTTACCCACGGTATTCAATAGGCACAAGTACAATGTGGCCACAGTGGCACAATGGGAAAGCATGGATGAACTCAACCAAATGTAATAGGTCTAGTCTAATCTGTCACCGCAACATAGCAGCAACCACGTTTTTATCTTTTTATCAGAATCATCTACCCCAAGTAGTAATAACCTAATTTTTAAGCTTTCAGATCAATTTTAACAACTTAAATAACCTTTTTTTTTTTTCTTTTAGGGACTGGGTCCACCTAAGGGAGCCACAGCTGTGCTCACTGGGGTGTTATTTTGGGGGAACTAGTCTTTCTATGCACATGGTCTCAAAATTGTGGTGACGGACGCAAACGATTTTGAAACAATATGGATTTGTGCTGTGCAAGGAAAAGTTTGCTGTCTCTACTTTTGAGTCCTGCCCATCACAGAAACCAATGCGAAGCCCCACCTAGCAGGGGATTGCTTATAACCTGTCTTTTTTATTTCATTTCATTTCATTTTATCTTATTTTATTTTATTTTATTTATTTAATTTTATTTTTTCATGCAAGAGGCTGCAATCTGTCCTCGAAGGGGTATTTACATAATCCAGATAAACATGTGCCTCCTAATAACACTTTTTGTCAGCACCACAAGCTGTGAACTAGAGGTACCAATTGAATCAACATCAGCCCGATGATAGGGTGCCTACCAATAATTTTTTATCTCTGTGGTAATGGGATTAAGGTTTTCTTCAACTGAAAAAAAGACTAGGTGCTGAATAGCAAAATTGGTGGACTTTTCCGGGTTTTCTTTGTTTAAGCGGTTAGATGAACTCTACTCTTTAGACCTATGCAGGTTGTTTTAATGGGCACACTAGTTGTGTGGCTTCTATTTGGGTTGAACCAAGCAAAAACAACAGAAAAAAAATTTAAAAAAGCAGGAGAGTTTTTCTCAATTCTTCTCCCTCTGTGCTTTTTTTGCTATAGCTTATACAATATTTGTGATCCTTCTGACTACATCTCTCCCTGATGTCCTCTCCTTGGAAGCCCAAGCTTATTATATAAAAATGCTACTTTGAAATATACCAAATTTAGCCAAATTCTGGCTTTATCAGTCATTCCAGTTCAGGGAGTTTGAGCCCCCTCTGACCCTCTCTACCAGCACAGCCATTGAATGAATATTACCAAGTGACTGCTGTTGATAACACATGGATCAAAATAATTGCTCACCTGAGCTTTTCCCACGATCCTGACATATAAAGTGTCTATCGTAATTCTTTTTGAAAACCATTACATGTGGCATTAGTTTGCTATGCCACAATAGGTAAGTGGAGCAGAATTTGACATTTCAATAGGAGAATGCTACCTAAAACATGTAGCCTTGTTTTGTAATGGTGGTAGGCAGAAACTAACAGTGCCTGGAAGAGGGTGTTCATGAAAAGTGGAGGCCTTCTGAGAGCTTAAAGAGGTGGATGCCTTTTCAATCTGGAATAAACAAGAATGTTTTATGTAGTAGTGGAAATTTGGCAACACTATTTACTGTAGTAACACAAGAAATGGAAAACAAATCTCCTGAACTCCCATACCTGACAAAGTAGATTTCAAGCAGGATAAAGAAAATGACCATCGACTACTGACAATAATAAAATATGAGAAAGAATAAACTGAATAGGTACTGGTTCAGTTCCTGAGAAAAATATTAAAGGATTTATGAAAGCCTGACTTGCTGGTTTTGAAAATATAACAGATTCTCATCTCCATTTCCTTGTAGCAAAAGATTTTCAAACTAAGGGATAGTATCAGATGTAAAGATTAAGTCCAAGATACTGACAAAACATGGCCTCAGGGCTAAGATGTCAGGTGAGTGCCTGTAAAATAGATGGGCATGTCTAATAAGGCTCCTACAACTCTGAAGGGTTTTGTAAAACAGCACCTGACCCTCAGCCCAAGGTAAAGATGGGGTGGTCTTTAAACAAAAGGTGAAAAAAATAATAACAGATTATAATCAGGCACACAGGAAGCACAAACTGTTTTTTACTTAAACTATACTTGTTCAATTGAAAATACAAAATGCAAAGAGGCCTTTAGACATCCAAACTTCTAAAACCAAAAACTAAGCTGAGAAGTTCCCCATTTGAAAATATGGTCATTTTTAATGAAAAAGTAAAGACACTTTAGTGAAAAGGTAGAAGAAAATAGAAAACAGATTCAGTAGCCAAATAAATCACTATTAGGAAGCATGATGATTCTATTCACTGAACTAGGAACATATTCTCTGCTGTATCTAATGACTTCTATGTACCTCCCTTCACCACCCATCCCGACTTTCTTTTTATTAGTTTCAGAAATGCAATTTAGTGATTTATCAGTTGCGTATAAGACCCAGTGCTCATTACATCAAATGCCCTCCTAAATGCCCATCAACCAGTTATCTCTTCCCTCCACCCAACTCCTCCCCAGTGGATAAAGAAGATGTGGGGCGTGTGTGTGTGTGTGTGTGTGTGTGTGTGTGAATGGAATATTACTCAGCTATCAAAAAGAATGAAATCTTGCCATTTGCAATGATGTGGATGGAACTAGAGGGTATTATGCTAAGCGAAATAAGTCACCCATCCCCACTTTTTGATTGAGTCTGTGTATTGTGCTATCTCATCACTATCTCAAGGTCGTATATTAGAACTTTGGGTTAAAAATAATCTGTCTTTGGTTCACAGGACTTCAGATTAAGAGACTCCGGTCTCTATTAATATACCCAAGGAAAGTAATTGGCATATTAACAAGATCCTGAGCTCTGCATCAATTGAGCTGATTTCATAAAGGCATGAAATTTCTGTAGGTTTCTATAGGGGTAGGTATATTCTGCATCTGGGAGGGAGACAAATTATTAGAAACCAAAAGGAAGACTGAGATCACTAATCTCCCATGGTCCCCAGTTAATTACAACTCCCAATATTCACTTGGCCTAGCCTTTGTGAATAGAACCAAAGTTTCCTAGTAGAAGTGCAAGAATGGAGTCTGAAACTAAGTTACACAAAACTTTGTCATTTCCATGTTGATCTCTTGGAAACATTTAAACCGCCCTGTAAGAAGTACAAATATTCTGAGGAGATCCAGTCTGTGAGGAAGCGCAAGGTAGATACACAGAGATACTGTATCAGGAGAGATACTGATTTTGTCCCATTTCCAGTTGTCCTAGTTATTAAAACATAGGTGTGAGCAATTCTGAATCCCCCATTCAAGACTAATCACCTGCTGAATGTATGTGCAGATGAATGGCCTTGCTATATCTTTTCAAAAATATTGATCTATAAAATCAAGAGCAAAAAATACAATGATTTCTTCAGGCTATTAAAATTTGTAGTAACTTAAACATTATTATATCATTAGAACATACTTTGCTTTAAAACAATTAAACTCTGTAATTCCAATGCTAATACTACTTATATGTATTGTCCCTTTCAATTCAAATACACTTTTTTTTTTTAAAGATTTTTATTTATTTATTTGACAGACAGAGATCACAAGTAGGCAGAGAGGCAGGCAGAGAGAGGGGGAAGCAGGCTCACCGCTGAGCAGAGAGCCCAATGCGGGGCTCGATCCCAGGACCTTGGGTTCATGACCTGAGCTGAAGGCAGAGGCTTTAACTCACTGAGCCTCCCAGGTGCCCCTCAAATACACATTCTGATCACATAAATTCACTGATTGATACATTAGATGATTATTTGGGCCATTATGTTTTTGTAATTGTTTTTAAATTCTTGTTTTGCACTGCTGATTCTCATGAGCGATAAAAGACTTTACAAGCCATATGTGTGACATAAATTTTAATTTTTATCATCATTAAACATGAATCAAATTAATAAATGATAAATATCTCATGCCAGTAGATCCAAACCATACTTTTAGCACAAAATGTACAATTCACAAGGATAGCTGTTATAACCAGTCCAATCTCGGGAAAATACTCATAGGATCAAAATCAACTATTTTCCAGACCACTGGTTCTTCTGGGAGAAATGAGTGATAGGAAAATAGGTTAAACAACAACATATTTTATTATCTACAGTGTTTTCTTTCTTCTTTTTTTTAAAGATTTTATTTATTTTTTTGACAGAGATCACAAGCAGGTAGAGAGGCAGGCAGAGAGAGAGAGGAGAAAGCAGGCTCCCCACGGAGCAGAGAGCCAGATGTGGGGCTCGATCTGGGGATCATGACCTGAGCCGAAGGCAGAGGCTTTAACCCACTGAGCCACCCAGGCGCCCCTCTACAGTGTTTTCAAACAGAGTCAGAAGTAGAAACAAATTCAGGTGCTACAATAGAATCTCAATCTCTGTTGAGCATACAATCACAGATTAAACCTGTAACATCACCTGCATTTCTTACAGCATGACCTCATTCTTGCTCTTCATCAAAAACCCTTTCATGTGCATTCCCAAACTGTCCCCCAAGCTCAAGATAACTAATTAATCTTCATTTTAATTATGATTGACTTCATTTTCATGCTCATTATAATGTCATTAATGTAGGACAGATGGCCATTGCTATGGCAACCAGGAATGCTGTGGCTGTGACTTTCAGTCTTTACTAATTAGGAGATTGCTTTGGATTACCTCAATATAATGGACAAATAAATGTAATATATACTACAACTCTACCTAGGTTTTAAATTATTTTTCTGGTTACCTATAAAATTCCCCCAAATTAGGGTTTCATAATTCCATCTTTATTTTTAAGTTAGGGATACATATTCCTCCTCCTCCTCCTCCTCCTCCTCCTCCTCCTCCTCCTCCTCCTCCCTCTCCCCCTCCCCCTCCCCCTCCTCCTCCCCCTCCCCCTCCTCCTCCTCCTCGTCTTCTTCTTCTTCTTTTTTTGGCCATTCTAATAAAAAACTCTAATTTGCCTTTCCTATCAAAATATTTATTTATGCGGGCACCTGGGTGGCTCAGTGGGTTAAAGCCTCTGCCTTCGGCTCAGGTCATGATCCCAGGGTTCTGGGATCGAGCCCCGCATCGGGCTCTCGGCTCAGCGGGGACCCTGCTTCCTCCTCTCTCTCTGCCTGCCTCTCTACCAGCTTGTGATCTCTCTCTCTCTGTCAGATAAATAAATAAAATCTTTTAAAAAAATACTTATTTATTTTATAATTGTCTTCCATGGATTGATGCTTCTAAGAAAAATATCTGAATTCAAGAAAACTATTCCTTATTCATGCATAAAAGCATGTTAACTTGTACGTTAAAATATGCATCATTTATTTCTAAAAACAATGTTGGAGATAACTGCTCATGATTAAGTTTCTTCAAAAATTAAAAGCCCACAATTCATAGAGAAGAAAAACTGGCTTCAAGGTGCATGTTCAAAATTGGTTTTCATTTCATGCTGGGATGAAAGCTGAGCTTTGGAAAATAACTGATGCTGCAGCTGATCTGATGATCCGGCACCTTCTCCTCCTTCATAATATTACAGAGATCAGTGATAAAACAAAAACTGTTTCGGTGAACAATAGTGGTCTGTGTATGTCATTTTATAGTAAAAATATTAAAGTGTTGAGCATTACTGGGATGATTTGGTTACCGTGATAAAATAATTTTGTGGTAATATTTTTTTCTAGCATTAAATTAAAACATACATATTTTAACACTTTTATGAATTCTTATAATAATAATTAAATTTATTTGTGAAATACTTGTTATTTATTTTAATCTAAATATTTAATTTATAGGTTGCAATTCATATCATTCAAAGTATTATAATTTTTACAAGGTCATAAAATGGTAAGTCTTGGAAACTTGGGTCTTAAAATAACTTTGATTTTGATGATGTATTCAAAAATACAAGCAATTCATTGAGTGAAACTGTTAAAACTCCAAAATGAAATTTGTATAACTCTAAGTAAAATATTGAAATTCTTCTATATGCAAACATAATACAATTCAGGCACTGGTTTTATGGAGTTTATTTAAAATTTTATAGAAGGAAAAAATTGTATAGTGCCAGTCTTCTGTAGGTAAAAAGTACTGGTTGAAACCCTATTGCATATACTTATAAATACTTTATCCAAATAAATCATAAAAGTACAAAGTACAAGAGAGTATGCATATACTTGATGATTTAGAATATTTCAAATGGTGGCCAGTCCTGAAAGCTATCTCTGTGGAAGAAATTAATTAATACTAAACTAAATCAACAGGTTAAGAAGGGGGAGAAAATTAACCCAAACTGTTGCTATATGCTATGTTGCTTTGTTATATACATAAAATGTGTACATTTGTGTATGGAGTGTGTGTGTGTGCACAACCACATTCACATCATAATGTTCTAGAAACAGACTTCTTGGATTTGAACTTCAACCTTACCACTTCCTATCTGTGTGCTGTACAACAATTTGTATAACATCCTTCCTCCTTTATTCAGGCTTAAACCTAGGATAATAATGGTATCTATTGTACAGCTTAAGTGAGAAGATATAACACACTTGATAATGCATGACCCTTGGTAAGTAAGTACTTGGTAAGTAATACATAAGTAATTTTATAAATTAGGCTAGAAAGAAAAAATCTAAGGGCTTACTAATAATAGAATAAAAATAAATGATCCACTAGTGTGTTTAATTTGTATCACTTAAAATTGTTTTTCATTAACTCTTTCCTCAGCCAAGTGCTAATTTGACTCTGAATTTTGATGCTTTTTTTTTCAGTCCTCTATTTTGGAGTAAATGTTAGCACTTGACATATCTCTGTTGCATATAGGCCACAAAAATGAATGACAGGCCATCAAACGCCTATCAAATCACATTCTAGAAAATGATGCCTTATTAGGTTTCAACACTCCTGAATCAGGCCCAGCATTAAGTATTCAAAGACTTGAAGTCCTAAATTAAAATTAATTAATCAAAATTCACCATGAGAAACTATGACATTCAGATGTTGTCTCTATTTGAGCCCAGGCTGAACAATCTGTTCACATCACAACAGCTTCTGAAACATTATTCTTAAATCTCTGCCCTTCCATATTCCCATCTTTCATCAATATTTACTGTTTCTTTGAACTTGAAAAGCTATTAAGAAAAAAGTCATGTTGTGGCTAAAAACAGTCACTGGACTGAGGAAATTTTTGTACAAAAAGTCAGTCTACACACTTTTCAATAATTTTTTAGTCTTTCAAATTCACTGTTCCTTAAAACAATATAGATATGCTAATCTCTTAAAATGTGCATAGCACCACTAATAGAGCTAGAGTTTGCTTGTTGAGTTAGTATAGTAGACAATATTGTGTGCAATTTGTTTTATGCTCAAATTAAATGTGAAATTTTCCTTTATTAAGATGTCTAGTTCATAGTAACTATTTACATGGTTTTAAATTTTAGTTTGATCCTATACAAGTTTATGACACATGGAATGGCAGCTGTGCCTCCATGGGGAGCAATGATTTCCCAGTTATTAATCACTGCTTTAGAAAAATAACAATTACATAACAATTCAATATCATAGTGTTCAAATTATCAACCACACAAATTCTAAAAGAATTTCTGTATGAGTATGGATAATAGGTTTTAATTACCATTTCAATTTTATTAAATAAACTCGTTATTTGGAACCTAGAAGTTTACCACATGTTACAAAAAAAAGTCTATGAGGGGCTCCTGGGTGGCTCAGTGGGTTAAAGCCTCTGCCTTTCGCTCAGGTCATGATCCCAGGGTCCTGGGATCGAGCCCCGCGTCGGGCTCTCTGCTTGGCAGGGAGCCTGCTTCCTCCTCTCTCTCTCTCTCTGCCTGCCTCTCTCCCTACTTATGGTCTCTATCTGTCAAATAAATAAAATCTTAAAAAATTAAATAAATAAATAAATAAATAAAATCTTTAAAAAAAAGTCTATGAAAAAATAATACTATTCAGATAGTTTTAAAACTATGACACAGTATATGGGCTCAGTTTTGCTGAAAATTTGAATCAATGAATAATGACATGCTAATTATGTATAAGTCTGTTTGATTTACATTCGCATCTAAGAAGCAACAACTACAGATGAGAAAAACTAAGAACAAAATTCTTAGAACTTGACACAAAAATTTTGTAGACATGAAATTCACACTCTCAATTTGCCATAACTTAATATTCTCTAAAAACTACAAACAGGAATTTTGACATTATCATAATTTCAATAAAGCACTAATATTTCTGTTGTATCACTTGCAAAATGGGAGTAATATTTCATACTGAGTTTCATAGAAATAATACAAGACATTTTTACGTAATGTATACTCAACATTGCAAAGTCCAAATTAATACTACCTGCAATATCCAATAGTAAAATGGAAGAAGATGCCTTGTACATCCTGTTTCAGAATGGGGAATTCCTTTAACTTAGAAAATAATGAAAATCTTTATGTATCACAATAGCACTGATAACATAGCATAACTGATATTAAATGTATCTATTGGCTTTTGTGTACTGTTAGTGAATGATCAGAAGGATGTTAGTTCTGTGGACAATACATACTTGGATATATTTTATATTATCATTTTCTTTTCTCTTTTGAATAACTTCCAACAGTGTGGTATGCACACATGCAGACGGGGACTCTTCCTGACCCTACCTTCCTCTCCAGCTTTTATTTTGTTTATTTGCTCACCTTTACAACCAAACTCTTAGAATGTTTTATACACTTGCCAGTCTCCATTTCTTCATCTTCCTGATCTTTTGAACGCATTCCAATTAGGTATTCTCAACATAACACTACAATAAAGTCATAAAATTTTCCCAAATCATCAGAAATGTTTACATTTCAAAATCTGTATTGATTCTATATAAAAATCATTTGCTACTTCTTATCAGCATTGAACATGGGAGGCCTGTCTATTCATGTTGAAGCATTTTTTTTTTTTTTTTTTAACTTGGCTTGTGAGACATCACACAAGCCACTAGTTCTTGGTCACCTTTGCTACTTTCTTTAATTTCCCAATCTCAAATATATAACTCAACTCCTCTGATCTCTTCTCTTCTATTTTTTCCCTTAAGTAATCTTAGAGTCATGAGGTTTTCATTCTGTATTAAATTATAGTCATATGGCTTTAAATAAATTATAATACGAAGTTTTCATCAACCTAGCAACTCCTTCATTGAACTTCAGCCTTCTACCTCAAAATGGATTCTTGGCATCTTTTAATTATCAAATGTGTCTCAAACTCACAATGTCCAAAACTGATCTTGTTTCCAACCCAAGCCTGTTTCTGCCATCAATGTATATCACCCAATTCCTTGGTCTCAAAAGCTTGGCAGTTTTAAATCTTTGTTTTCTGTAATCCACATGCAATCTATCTTCCTTTTGGCCCTGCCTTTTAAATATATTCAGACTCTGTACATTTTTCCATTCCTTCCTCAGCTAGCACTGTGTTCCCAACCGCCATTATTTCTTTCATGGACAAAAGTAATAGCTGCTAAGTTGTTTACTGTATACTCTACTATTTATTTTCCTATATTATTCCTTATCAGCAGCCACTGAACAATAGATTTTGGATTTTATTTTGTCTTGCTTTTTTTGTGTTTTGTTTTCTTTGTGGCACTGAGGATATTGCTTTTAGCATCAAATAATCAACTGTTAGCAGGCAAAGAGCAAATTAAAGCTATCTTAAATCTATCAGTATCCCACATCACCATTATCTATATTTTGGCCTCTGCCATCACTCACTCAAACTATACCATAATCATCTTACATATTCTTGTTTGATACCATCTTTTTTGATGACATTATTCGAATGCCATCTTGCTTTTCTGCTGGTTTTTTCCACACTTCAGTAGATTTTTTTCATGACAATATTCTGTTAGTTTTTGTATGTGGTATAAATTGCTTGCTCCATCTTTGAAGAGTTTACAAGATAGATTTCAATATACTCAACGTTACCTTCTAAGTCTAGTATGCTCTGGTCTCTGACTGCTTCTCAAATCTATACCTCTTGCCACCTGGTACTCATTTTTCACTGCAAATAATACTGTACCAGTTTAAGATCTTTATGCCTCTCCACACTATCCATACTATTTCGTGTTTCAGTGTCTTTGTACTTAGAATTACTTTTTCTGTCTTCACAAATTCCAATCTCCATTCTGTATCCTTTGACTAATCCCAGTATATTTCAAGATTAAAGACAGATGTGCCACATTTAGAAGGACGTCATGCCCCCAAACTCCACTATAATTTTGCAGAACTGGGATAGATTTTATAAAATTCTCTATAATTTCAATGCTTTAAAAAATCTTGTATAAAATAGAAATACTATAGGAATATCTGCATTATGTAGTGTATACAATTCGTGTGATGTGTTTGTAGAATTGCTTGGCAAATTTTTAATAGTGCAATGTATGTTAATATTTTTATTTCCTTGTTAGCGTTTATGTTCATGTATTTATTTATATTAACTTGCATCTGTCTGAGAAAGTTCCTGTAATGCTTTTGAAGACTTTTTCTTTCCCTCTTTCTCTCTCTTTCTCTTCCTTCTTCCCTTCCTTCCTTCCTTCCCCTCCCTCCCTCTCTCTTTCTTTCTTCTTTCATGTGAGCAGTGGGGCAGGGGTAGAGGGAGAGATTCTTCTCTTTTTTTTAATATTTTATTTATTTATTTGACAGAGAGAGAGTTAACAAGTAGGCAGAGAAGCAGGCAGAGAAGCAGGCAGAGAGAGGGGGAAGCAGAGTCTGATGTGGGGCTCCATCCCAGGATCCTGAGATATTGACCTGAGCTGAAGGCAGAGGCTCAACCCATTGAGCCACTCAGGTACCCCAGAGGGAGAGATTCTTAAGCTTGCCCTACACCCAGCACAGAGCTCAGTGTGGGGCTTGATCTCAGGACCCTGAGGTCAGGATCTGAGCTAAAAACCAAGAGTCAAATGCTTAACCAACTGAGCCACTGCGGCACCCCCAGTTCCTGTTAATGTTTTTAAGAGAAATTCTTACAAGGAGGGAACATTTGTACTTAGAAAAATACTTTTATAAAACAACGAAAATAAAAAGTATCATGAATATGAAGTAATACTTATGAGGAAATAACAATAAAAAGATACATAATCTCTTTTGCATTAAAAAGGAAAGAAGATTTAGAAGTGGCTTTGAGAAGAGAAAAAAAGCAGAGTAGTGGATTACTGAGTATCATGGCATGCTGGTTGCAGTTCTTTTAGGAAATGAGATGTCTAAAACTCAGATTTAAATGATTTGGTTTGCATCTGTCTAAATGGTCCCATTTCACCCACAAAATAAATTTAAGGAAGTGTGGCACATACAAGGACTGGTAGTTGATTTTTGTCTTTCTTGTGTGGTTGTTTGGGGGAGATCTGACTATATTAATTATATAAAATGGCTGAGATCCAAATCTTACTCTATGCCAAATCATAGAGTAAGTAAAAAGACAAATTGTGGATTTGGAGGATATACTCTCAGATAAAGGAGCAAGCAAGCAGAAGGCAGAGGTAACCATGAGAACCTACGGGCTTAGGCATTTGGAGAAACCTTGCAGAGAAACTGAACAGGGTTGATGTAGATCATATAGAGATCTCAACTCTCAGGTCCCAGCTAAAGTCTGGGAAACATTTATATCCACCCTAATGGACTCTACAAATGTTTCACATGTCCATCCCCACTGTTTATCTAATTTTGAGGAAAGGGTCTGAGCATCTTTTTGATTACAACATGTGGAACAAGTGGTCTCTCACAATTATGTGGGGTTTTTGTTTGTTTGTTTGTTTGTTTTAGATTTTATTTATTTATTTGACAGAGAGAGATCACAAGTAGGCAGAGAGGCAGGCAGAGAGAGAGGAGGAAGCTGAGCAGAGAGCTGGATGCAGGGCTCGATCCCAGGACCCTGAGATCATGACCTGAGCTGAAGGCAGAGGCTTTAACCCACTGAGCCACCCAGGTGCCCCCAATTATGTGTTTTTAATTCAATCCTATACATTGACAAAATCAGAAAGAATGGTGTGCCCTCAGTCTCATTACTAGTTTTCATCCATGACTGATTCTTCTAATAAATTCCCTACATATTTTTGATGCTGCCGAATCCCATTTATCTAGAAAAGATTGCTGATACACAAGAACATTTGTTTCAGGTTTTATTCCCTATGTATTGATGGCATCATTTTTAAAACCTGAGATATAAAATAAAGTAATAAGACACCTTTACCTTATGTGCAATAAAGTTTGGCCTATTAAAAATGTATTTTGAGACTGTAGTATAGAAAATAAAATTTCATAGGAATTGAGATATGGATTTCCTTCTAATGAAATGGTGATACATAATGGATTTTAAGTTTTCCCCTGTGCATGTATGTATTCATCTCCAAATTTTAAAAAGTGATTATTCTTGGAATCTACAACAGTGTGTGTTACATGGTTAGTCAAACTTCTAACTATAAAAAGACAATAACCTAAATATGTGAAAGACTGTATGGTCTAGGTTTTGTAACTTTTTGTTATGATTTTTATAGTATTATCAAAGTAGTCATCCCTGTTTTGCATGAAGATTGATGCCAATATAAAAAAATCAATATGGTTTATGCTATTTTGTAAATATGTCTTACTATAGAAAGTAGAATGTTAGTAATGTAATTCCTTCTCCCAAAGTCCAATGTCATAACACTTTACTTATAGGAAAAAAAATGTTTATAGCAATAATTCTTTAATATTGAAAATAATGACATAATTTAGTTTTGTTTACAATAAGACCATAATTTGGGTACTAATATTTTTATTTCCTAGCATTTATTTCTATAAACTTTGCTTTTATATTATTGACAAATACATAGTCACCAGGTCTTTGGATGTATCTATCACTGAGTGATACTGTTATCGTGTGTGAATCTCTTATTTGTTGATTACTCTTTCCAGAGTACTCTGATCCTCTTCTTCAACCAGTCAAGGCTCATTTATGGACTTCTGCAAAAGTATCATTCTGGTACCCCCTTTCACTGGAATTCTTGGTTAGAATACATTTCTAGATATTCTATTTTGTTGTTGTTGTTGTTGTTGTTGTTGTTTTTTACCGCCAACAATTTTGTCACTGTTTTTCTCCAGCATGTGGCTTGAATATATCTTTATAAAAATTTATCTTAACAGTGAATGTGGGGTACAAAACATAAGATAGGGATGATTTATTGATGTATTCATTTATACATTAAACATAATTTTCTTCTTAATTTGTCTCTAAAAGCATGATCGATGGAAACTTTATTGTCAAATTAATGGTTATGTCTGTGTGATTCATGTGTTTTACAATAAATTTTTTTAAATGAAATTTATTTCTTATAATAGTTTTTTCATTTTTTTTTTCATTTTTTTTTTTTATTTGACAGACAGAGATCACAAGTAGGCAGAGAGGCAGGCAGAGAGTGAGAGGGGGAAGCAGGCTCCCCGCCAAGCAGAGAGCCCAATGCGGGGCTCGATCCCAGGACCCTGAGATCATGACCTGAGCCGAAGGCAGAGGCTTAATCCACTGAGCCACCCAGGTGCCCCATTATAATAGTTTTAGATTTACAATAAAAACTAAACATAGTTTAGAGTTCCTAGATAGCACACATGCAGTTACCCATTCATTAAACTTTTATCTTATTATGATCTATTTGTATAACTAATGAACCAATATTGATATATCACTATTAATTACCTTAGTTGTATCTAATGTCCTTTTCTTTTTCTTCTTCTTCTTTTTTTTTAAGATTTATTTATTTATTTTAGAGAGAGAGCATTAAAGAAGGGGTAGGGGGGACAGAGAGAGGTAGGGAATCTCAGGCAGACTCCACTGAGGAGGGAGCCTGACTTGGGTCTCACACTCATAACTCTGAGATCATGACCTGAAGCCAAAACCAAGAATCAAACTCTCAATTGACTGAGCCACCCAGTAACCCCCTAATGTCCTTTTTTCTCTTCCAATTATCTATTTCAGGATACCTTATTACATTTAACTGTCTTTTCTCCTTAGGCCTTGTTTGGCTCTGATGGTTTCTAGAGCTTTCTTTATTTTTGATAACATTAAGAATTTGGAGGAGTACTGATCATGTATTTGCAGAATGTTCCGCAATTGGGATTTGTCTGATGCTGTTGTTGTGACTGGGCTGGGTTATGGAATTTTGGAGAAAGACTACAAAGATAAAGTGCTGCTTTTATCACGTTATATCAAGGGTACATCCTATCAGCATGACTTAGCACTGACTTTGTTGAATGTGATCAGCTGGCTCAAGTTTTGTTTTTGTCCACTGTAACATTTTCCTTTTTTCTCCTTTCCATACCATGTATTTTTAATTTTTTATTTAAAAATGAATTATAAGATAATTTTTTCTCTCCCCCTACCCTTTTTATTATTAACTTAAACTATTTCATATGCCCATATTTTCATTTTAATATAGTCTCAAGTTGAGAGAAGTCTGCCATGTTGAAATGGGAAGGTTGAATTATTTTAATAAACCATTAACTCAGGGAATTACAGTGCTGCCTTAAAGGAATTAATATCCATACCATTAATTGAATATAAATAGCAAAGAAAATTATAAAAAAACTTTCCCATTGTATTCTGTAATGGCTCCATGATGATCAAAGTATATCTACAAGTGAATTTTATAGAATAATTACAAGATGGAAATATTTAGTTAATTTTATGCACATTTAATCTAGAGTGCCATGCAAGTTTGAATTACTTAATTCATTATATATCATTATTTTTCTTGTTTTGGAAATACGTAACAACTCTACTCCGAAGTTAATTTATGCAAATATACACTTTGATCTTTTCTTTTAAAAATCACAGAAGTTCTTAATGCTTATGTCATGAGTGTAAATGTTTTGACAAATTATGATACATAAAATGTGAGGTTATTATGGTTTAAATGTTTTGACAGAATATTTTTAAGGAACCTAGCTTATTTATAAATAAATACCATCTTCCAGAATTGAAATGATACGTCACTTGCTGTGAAAAGTAGTTATCAACTTGGGGGACACCTGGGTGGCTCAGTTGGTTAAGCTATCATATCTTGTTTTCAACTGGCTCAGGTCACGATCTCAGGGTGATAGGATGGATCCTGGCATCTAGCTCTGCACTCAGCAGGGAGTCTGCTCATCATCCACTCCCCCTCAGCCTTTCCCCACCTAACTCCCATGCCCATGTGCATACCTGCAATCTCTCTTTCCCTAACATAAATAAATAAATTATATCTTAAAAAATAAAGAAAAGTAATATCAATTTGGTATAATTAACAATTAGGAGGCAGTTCCATGTTAACATGCCTGAGAACGTGCTGAGATTACATATTACTCTTGGCAATTCTATTTCTCTGAGTTTCTAGCCTGCGATGAAGTGAAAATGTAACAATTTAATGGAGATAATAAGCTATTCGATAAGTTAAAATATAACTAATTTTGTGAAGAAATATGATTCCTGGATGTAATAAGCAATCAAAACAAGAAAAAAGTAGAAGAGTGAATGGAGAGTTACAAAATCCATGGATAATAAATAGAAACATTTACACATGAAAGTGCTTCAAGTATCATGTAATTTCTTATTTGGCTTTAATAAAGTAGTAACTACAGATGGACTGCTTATCAAAGAAAGCTTTAGGGAGCTTAATTACACTTATATAAAATAACCCTTTCAGTTGTTAAGTACGAATTGAGTGAAGAAATCTATCATTACATTTTTAATAATGTACTCAAATTGAAATGTTTAGACATTTTCAGCATTTAGTAATTTTCTAAGAGTGAGTCAGCAGGTTAAAAATTAGCATATTTCTTCAACATAGGCTAATTTAGTTATTAATTTACATAATTTACTTAATGCAAGCCACTTTCTGAAACATTCAATTTCTTAACCTTTAATGAAAATCTAATGTCTTAATTATAATATAGTAGTCTCTGAACATGACAATTTAGTGAAATTATCATATAATTTAGCTTTTTGCTTTCAGCAATCAATGAACTTCTATCATTTTTATGAGTGTGTTTTGAAAAAATAAAAGCTCCCCTAAAACTATGAAATTGTTTAAGATTTTAAATTTGTTTAGAAAGTAGTATTTCCTTCACAGAGTACTATTTCAAAGAGAAGAATGATCTTATAAATAAAAACATGAATTATTTTTTAAAAGCTGTAAGTATAGTCAGTATTAGTTTAATTTTAACTGGCCTATGATTTTTTTTTTTTTTGTATGTTCTAAATTTTCTGTGTTTTTCTTTTTGTATTTTAAACTTCTCTGGTAGAGTATTTTAGCTGTCTCACATTAGATTTTTTAGAAAAATGAAGCCAGGTAATTTACTTGGGGGTTATTCTCTATTTTAATTAATATCACATTTGCTTTAAGTATTAAGAGACTATGCTCCTACACATTACCATCTCTCTATATTTATGCTTTTATCATAAATCACAGTTTATACTTTGTGTATATTAATCTAAAATTGTAATGCATTGAGCTCCACGCTGCCTGCGGAGCCTCATTGGGATTCTCTTCCCTTTCCCCTCCCTACTCAAGCTCTTTCAAAAAAAATTAAAAACTTGTGAGCACCAAAGGATGTTATCAAGAAAATATGACACAGGGGCACCTGGGTGGCTCAGTGGGTTAAGGCCTCTGCCTTCGGCTCAGGTCATGATCCCGGAGTCCTGGGATCGGGCCCCGCATCGGGCTCTCTGCTCAGCGGGAAGCCTCTTTCCTCCTCTCTCTCTCTCTCTGCCTGCTTGTGATCTCTATCTGTCAAATAAATAAATAAAATCTTTAAAAAAAAAAAAAAAAAAAAAAAAAAAAAAAAGAAAATATGACACAATCTATAGAACTTATTTGCAGGTGGTATAAGGGTCTAGCATCCAGAGCCTATAAAGAACAGTTACAATTTAAGAGCAACAAGAACAACAAAAATCCAGCTTTAAAAAGGGCAAAAACTTGAATAGACATTTCTACAAAGAGGACACAGAAATAAAAACAGAGAACAGGAGCCTAAAAAGATGTTCATGTTGTACCTGGGCAGCTCAGTTGGTTAAGCATCTGATTTCAGCTCAGCTCATGATCCTGGGGTCCTGAGATTGAGCCCCATGTCAGGCTCCTCACTCAGAGGAGAGTCTATTTGTCTCTCTCTCTTTCTCTCTCTCCCTCTGCCCATCCCCTAGTTCATGCTTCTCTGTTTCTCTCTCAAATAAAGAAATAAAATCTTTCTTTCTTTTTTTTTATTTTATTTATTTGACAGACTAAGATCACAAGTAGGCAGAGAAGCAGGCAGAGAGAGAGAGAGGGGAAGCAGGCTCCCCGCCAAGCAGAGAGCCCGATGTGGGGCTCGATCCCAGGACCCTGAGACCATGACCTGAGCTGAAGGCAGAGGCTTTAACCACTGAGCCACCCAGGCGCCCCTAAAATCTTTCTTGTAAATAAATAAACTCTTTTAAGGAAAAGATGTTCAACACCATCAATGCAAATCACAACTGCAATGAAATATAACTTCAAACCTATTAAGACAGCTATAATAAACAACAACAAGGCAAAATAATATTGGAAAAGATGTGGAGATACTGGAACATTAATATTTTTGGTGGAAATGTAAAATGGCATAACACTTGTGGGAAAAGTCTTGCACCTACCAAAACATTAATCATAGAATGACCATGTAACCTTATAATTCTAAGGCATATACTGAAAAGAATTGAAAACAAATACTCAGGCAAGTACCTGAGCATACATATTCATAGGAACACTATTCACAATAGCCAAAAAGGCTGAAACAATCCAAATAAATGTCCATTAAAGAGCAAATAAATAAGTAGATGGTAGTGTATGTATATGGTGAAATATTTCTCAGCCAAGAAAAGGATGCCACATCATGGATGAATTTTGAAACATTATGTTACATGAAAAGATCCAAATACAAAGGGTCTCAGGTTATGTAATTCCGTGTACATGACATATCAAGTATAGACAAATCCATACAGACAGAAAGTGATTTGGTAGTCGTGAGGGGCTGGGGGGAGGGAAGATTAAGGAGTAATTGTTTAATAGGCATAAGATTATCTTGTAAGATGATGAAAAGGTATTAGAACTTATTTAAGTGATAGTTGCAGAACACTGTGGATGTATAAATGCTATAGAAATGTACAGTTCAGGGATGGCTGATGGCTCTGTCAGTTAAACATCTGATTTTGGCTCAGGTCTCAGGGTCCTGGGATACTCAGGCTCCCTGCTCAGCAGGGCATCTGCTTCTCCCTCTCCCTCTGGCCCTACACCCACTTGTGTGCTCTCTCAATCTCTAATAGATACATAAAATCTTTAAAAAAATGTACATTTTAAAATGATGAATTTTATGTTCTGTGGATTTCACCCCAATAAGAAAAAAGAAGGAAAAATTATGTGTGGTTTATTTGAAATTCAAATTTGATTGAATATTTTATCTGACAGCCTAACTATATCATATTATATGTATCACTTAGTGCTATAAAAAGTAGGCATTTAGTTGCATTATTTTTTAAAACAGTGAAGTTTATTATTGTCGTTACTCTTTTCGTCACTGAAAATAAGACAGTGATTCCTCTGGTTTTAACAGTCATTTTTGCTTTTCAGAAATGTAAACAGCTACAAAGAGCAGAGGTGAAAGATCCCCATGTTTACATAGAAATGATAAAAAAAATCTGTATAAAAGTTACCACTCTCTGTTTGATTTTTCTATTATTTAGAAATCATTATTCTTATCCCCCTTCCTGTATTCCTACGCATCATATCTTATATTCATTGCCAATGCAGCATCAAATTAACATTACTTAGATTATTTTAAACTTTCATTTAATTCCAGATGATTTTCTCCAGTCATAGCATCTGTGTTTTTTAGATCTATTGCTTTTTGATGTATATAATGTAATGCAACAAGAGAACTCAAAAAGGAAGTGAAGGCAAGACAGACAATCGAAGTATTTATTTTCCTTTTTCTTTTAATTTATTAGAAGTGACCTTACTGATAGTTTCTTTTTCCAACCAAATAGAAAAGAGAGCTGTGATTTTTGCAATCTCTTTACAACAGAACAAAACAAAGCCCAGAAGAAATGCCTGTGTACATAAACTAAGCCTGAAGCACTGAGATGTTTATTAGATGGAGGGCTGGGGTTACATGACAAGCATCTTAAAACATGATTTGAAATGAGGCTTAGTGAATTTTCCCTGCAAGATGATCCTACTAATAGGAGGGCAGCATGGATCAAGCACTCTCTGCCCACTGCAGAAGCAGGGCTAGGTGAAAGAGCCAGCTTAGTGGAAACTGCGGTATTCAGAGTGCCAACTGTGGATTTAAAATGAGAAAGAGATGAGCTCAGCAAGTCAGAGAGATCAAATCCTCTGGCTACTTTAACTCCAGGAAGACTTACAAAAATAAATTAAAAAAAATAATTCCTGAACGCAGTGGAGTTAAAATTTGAATTTTATAGACCCTTGAAAATGGGCTTAATTTCAGTGAGATAACATGTTTATTTTGGATTTCCATTTCTCATACATCTCTGTGGGCTTGGTTAAAATGTCAGAAAAGTAGCCAAATGTCTGTCCTATATTTAAATACAGAAGTCATGTGTCTTTACTACATTAATCAATGTGTCTTTTTCTTTCCTGCACAATATATTTTGCAGAGTACAGAAGTTTTTTTTTCACTAAAAAGGAGTTGAAATTAATAATTTAGTGTTACATACAGTAACTATCAAAAGCAAAGTAATACAATTCACAGTATTGGCTTATATAAACTTTCTGAACATTGCAATAAATTGCTCCTTGGGAACAATTTATGATTTAACAATTTTGGTCATGTTATGTCTTTTCATAAGAATAAAGACTTGCATATATCTTAGTTAAATTCAGGTGGAGCTGATGTAGTACACAACATTGCATTTTTAAACAGTAATGGCCACGAGCTGTTCTTCCTAGAAAGGGTGATTTGGAGTACCCTGGCAATACAAAACCAGGGAACATAATTCTGACATGTATTCAGATCAGAAAATAACTTCTTTCAGAGAGTGCTTAACATTCCCTTCTCATTCCCATAACAGAAAGAATGCTCATGCTACTTAGCAAACCCGGGCTCCAAAGTAAAAGCAGGGGCTAGAATTATAATGGTACAGAACTAGAATGATAGTGATGGCTCTTAGGGGTAAAACAAACAAAAGCCACCATTTTGAACAATGTAAGACAGATTGTGAAAATATGGAATTTAACTCATTAGATTTCACTTGGCACATAGGGTTAGCGGTATCTCTTACCATGTCACATCCTGTCATCCAAAGCCTGCCTCTATTTTGGTAGTAAGGCCACAATGACAAAGTAGACAACCAGGAAAAGAGGCTGCTGAGAGACTTCAACCACATTAGACAGAGTTGTAATAAAGAAAAATAACAGCAATATGTAGAAAATACTTCCATAAGCTACAGAAGCCTGGGTTGGAGGTCTAGTCTATGTTTGCCTAAATGGTTTAGGATTGAGAAGGACAGAAGGGGAGACAAAAACTGCTAAAACCTAGGGGGTGTGTAAGGAGTGGGGGAAGGAGATGTTGAAAAAAAGAGGCCACCTTGAGAAATTCCCTATGCTGTGTGAAAGAAAATATGATAATAACATGGAGTCGTTGAAATTTTAAATCAAGAAATTGACTTGAATTAATCTGTACTACAGAAAATGGAGAAGATGGTGGAGTTGTGTGTCAACAACAACAAAACAATGATAAAACCTGTATAATGTCAGTGGAGATAGAGATAAATGAAAACACTGGTATCATAGAATTTAGTGAGTGGTTAAACACAGGGATGAGGTGAAAGGAGAGTCAAAATGTCATCTAGGTTTCTGAATTGGTCAACTAACTGGAGGTTAGTATAATTCGCTGACATAGGGCAACCAGGAGAGAAGCAGGTTAGTTTGGGACATTATAGCACCAAGCCTTTGAGTCAATTAGTTTAGGGCACTTAGAGCCCAAGTTTGGGACTTGTAAGTGATGCCCGTGGTACCCACAAAGTGAATTGACTCAGAGGCCTGGTGCTCTAAGTGTGGACTAAAATCTCAAAGGATTAAAAACACAGAGGTTTATTGTTCACTTGTACCTGTTCATTGTGGATAAGAAGTGTTCTCTGAATTCCAGATGATTATTTATTTCAGTGAGAACTATTCCCTATTGAAATGTTTCATGGAAAGAGAATCAGAGGCTCAGATGATTCTTGCATCAGGCATAGTTTTAGGGGTACCATGATTATTGTGTCAGTGCATGGTGTTTCAGAACAAACCTGGCTTGGCATCATCAATTATATATATTTTTTTATTTTTTTAAAGATTTTATTTATTTATTTGATGGAGAGTGAGAGACAGCGAGAGAGGAAATACAAGCAAGGTGAGTGGGAGAAGGAGAAGCGGGCTTCCCGCTGAGCAGGGAGCCCATTGCAGGACTCGATTCCAAGACCCTGGGATCATGACCTGAGCCGAAGGCAGAGGCTTAATGAATGAGCCACCCCAGCACCCCATCAATTGCATTCTTATAAGCTTCTATTCCAGTCCCATTGTCATTACGCTTTTTCTGCATGAGTCATAATAGTTCTTAAGAGAGGGATACTCTGCTCTTGTAATGTCAAGCTCAGCAAAATATTTTCTATGTTTAAAAATCTAAAAGTAAAACTTTATAATTTGCATTCACAATTTCAACCATTTGTTTAAAAGTAAAAACTTTGAACTTTTACTGACCTGCTATGAGTGTCCAGTCTCCGTCTCACAGTTTTCAAGAATTAGAGTTAGCCCAAAGTACTTGGACTCTGGAATTCATGCTGAATTACTAGACAAGATTTCCTTATCTGTCATGTAAAATTCTTTTTTTGGAATGTTGTTCAATTCCAGTGTACTTGACTCTTAAGTCAAGTGCAGAGGTGTTATTATTAATGTTGAACATTCAAATGGAAGTATTCAAATTTTAGACATCTTTTCTTCCAGGAGTCCTCAGCATTGCTATATAATAATCTCCTTTCCAAAGTCCAGCTATGCATTAACAGAGCACCATGGACCAGTTATTAATCCCGGGAGCAGAACATTGCACTATTTACTAATCCCAGAGGTAGACCCCAAATACTTCTGATCATTGCATAATATAAGAGTCACCAAGGTAAAACAAACAATGAAACAAAGAAACACAAAAAACACAGGGAAGCACTGAATGGAAGCTTTACTTACATAGACAAGAGACATAGCAAGGTCAGCTTCAATATGGGTATTGGTCTCTGATGACTATCAGGTTTTCTTAGCAACTGACACAAGGCAATTTGTCTATTTGCCTGGACACACTGTCTGAAGCCCCAGTGCTTTGCAATGCTGACCTCTTGCCGATGGAATCTGAAATACTGAAAGCAGGGAGCTTGCCTGAGCACCACGAATATATATCTTCTCACAGAACACAGGAGCATACAGTGAGCTAGAAATAGGGAAAGATATGCCCACATAAGGCAATAAACTGGGTACAGGCTCTGTGTGTTCTTTATGTCTTCGTAAGAAAAGTGTTCCAAGCCCAATACCTATTTTTATGTAGTTAAGCAGAGGTCAAAATACTGTGCATGTGGAATTGTATTTCCCAGTCATATCCTGTGTGAATACTACAAGAGTTCTTTGAAGATACACAGAAGACCTCCATTAGAGAGACGTGTGAATCAGGGTCTAATCCTTCCTCACAGATCTGAGAAGTTAAGTAAATTCCGTACCTCAGTTTTTCATTCCTAAAATGAGGATCCTATCCAAATGCAAAGAGTTGTTGTGAAAACAGTGTGCTAATTCATGGTAAATGCTTAGAATTATGACTGCCACAGAGTAAGGCTAAATAAAATTTATCACTGTTTCCATTATTACTATGGTTAATATTAAAAGTGTGGGCACTTCTCTTTCAAATAAAAACTAAATATCTCAAAAAGATTATTCCTGGGGGCGCCTGGGTGGCTCAGTGGGTTAAAGCCTCTGCCTTCAGCTCAGGTCATGATCCCAGGGTCCTGGGATCAAGCCCCGCATCAGGCTCTCTGCTCAGCAGGGAGCCTGCTTCCCTTCCTCTCTCTCTGCCTGCCTCTCTGCCTACTTATAATCTCTGTGTGTCAAATAAATAAATAAAATCTTAAAAAAAAAAAAGATTATTCCTGGTTAAATAGGATCTTGTAGAGGATGATTGGTCATAAACATCAATGAAGTAAGTAGTTGCAAATTTTATATTACACTATTATTATTAGTCATGAATTTATTAATATTGTATTACTAGTTTAAGTTTATTTATTTATTCACTACACTCCTATGCTTGTGGTATAGCATCCCCCATGCTATTATATCATTATCTATAAATTACCACAAATCTTTAGTCTTTGGCGCTAAGAAGACACAGAAACAAAAAAAGAAATTCCAAATATTATTTCTAAAACTAGTTATTGGTAAACTGTGCTCCCTATGAGATTTATATGCATATTTTGGAAATGAATTTGTCTATCTACATATTTTAATTTTTCTCTTTTCTTCTGTCAAATTAAGATAATAGTTTATAGATAAATCTAATATTTGGTTGTAACCTATAAATTTGCCTAGATTATTTCATTTTGAAATAGTCAATGATTTTGAAAAAACTACAATAATTATTATGTGCTATTATTGGATATTCAATAGTATAATTTAGTAAGCATAGCAAAATGATTGACATACAAAATTATTAACATACAAAAAATTGACATACAAAATTATTTTTAAAAAGTAACAAAGTGGGGGGGAGGAGTCAAGATGGCGGAGAAGTAGCAGGCTGAAACTACATCAGGTAGCAGGAGATCAGCTCGATAGCTTATCTAAACATTGCAAACACCTACAAATCCAATGGGAGATTGAAGAGAAGAAGAACAGCAACTCTAGAAACAGAAAATCAACCACTTTCTGAAAGGTAGGACTGGCGGAGAAGTGAATCTAAAACGACGGGAAGATAGACCGCGGGGGGAGGGGCCGGCTCCTGGCAAGTGGCAGAACAATGGAGCACAAAATCAGGACTTTTAAAAGTCTGTTCCACTGAGGGACATTGCTCCAGAGGCTAACCCAGGGTGAAGCCCACGCGGGGTCAGCGTGGCCGCAGGTCCCGCAGGGTCACAGAAGGATCGGGGGTGTCGGAGTGTCGCAGAGCTCGCAGGTATTAGAACGGAGAAGCCGGCTGCAGAGACAGAGCCGAGGACTGAACTCTCAGCTCGGGGTTACCTTGAACTGGTCGCGGGCTGGGGCTGGGTGAGCTCGGAGAGCAGCTAGAGGCTGGGGATACGGGAGTGATTGGGTGCTATCCTCTGGGGGCGCACTGAGGAGTGGGGCCCCAGGCTCACGGCTCCTCCAGGCCGGAGACTAGGAGGCCGCCATTTTCATTCCCGTCCTCCGGAACTCTACGGAAAGCGTTCAGGGGACAGAAGCTCCCAAAAGCGAACCCGAGCCGATTACTTAGTCCGGCCGCCGGTAAGGGCAGTGCAATCCCGCCTCGGGCAAAACACTTGAGAGTCACTACAACAGGCCCCTCCCCCAGAAGATCAACAAAATATCCAGCCAGGACGAAGTTCATCTATCAAGGAAAGTAGGTTCAACTCCTAAGAAAGCAGCGCAATTCCAGAGGAGGAGAAAGCAAAGCACGGAACTCATGGCTTTCTCCCCATGATTCTTTAGTCTTGCGGCTACTTCAATTTTTTTTTCTTTTTTCTTTTTTCAATTTTTTTCTTTTTTCTTCTTCTGCTAAATTTTTTAAAACTTTTACCCTTTTCTTTTTTAACGTTTTTTGACTAGTTTATCTAAATATATATATTTTTTCTTTCTTTTTTATATTTTTTCTTTGTTTTATTTTTTAAATTTTTTTCTTTTTTTTTTTTCTGAACCTCTTTTTATCCCTTCTCCCCCCCACAATTTGGGGTCTCTTCTCATTTGGTTACAGCGCATTTTTCTGGGGTCTTTTCCACCCTTTTAATATTTTATTTGCTCCTTCATATCCTCTTATCTGGACAAAATGACAAGGCGGAAAAAATCACCACAAACAAAAGAACAAGAGACAGTACCAAAGGCTAGGGACCTAATCAACACAGACATTGGTAATATGTCAGATCAAGAGTTCAGAATGACGATTCTGAACATTCTAGCCGGGCTCGAAAAAGGCATGGAAGATATTAGAGAAACCCTCTCTGGAGATATTAAAGCCCTTTCTGGAGAAATTAAAGAACTAAAATCTAACCAAGTTGATCAAATCAAAAAAGCTATTAATGAGGTGCAATCAAAAATGGAGGCTCTCACTGCTAGGATAAATGAGGCAGAAGAAAGAATTAGTGATATAGAAGACCAAATGACAGAGAATAAAGAAGCTGAGCAAAAGAGGGACAAACAGCTACTGGACCATGAGGGGAGAATTCGAGAGATAAGTGACACCATAAGACGAAACAACATTAGAATAATTGGGATTCCAGAAGAAGAAGAAACAGAGAAGGGAGCAGAAGGTCTATTGGAGAGAATTATTGGAGAGAATTTCCCATATATGGCAAAGGGAACAAGCATCAAAATCCAGGAGATGCAGAGAACCCCCCTCAAAGTCAACAAGAATAGGTCCACACCCCGTCACCTAATAGTAAAATTTACAAGTCTTAGTGACAAAGAGAAAATCCTGAAAGCAGCCCGAGAAAAGAAGTCTGTAACATACAATGGTAAAAATATTAGATTGGCAGCAGACTTATCCACAGAGACCTGGCAGGCCAGGAAGAGCTGGCATGATATATTCAGAGCACTAAACGAGAAAAACATGCAGCCAAGAATACTCTATCCAGCTAGGCTATCCTTGAAAATAGAAGGAGAGATCAAAAGCTTCCAGGACAAACAAAAACGGAAAGAATTTGCAAACACCAAACCAGCTCTACAGGAAATATTGAAAGGGGTCCTCTAAGCAAAGAGAGAGCCTAAAAGTAGTAGATCAGAAAGGTACAGAGACAATATACAGTAACAGTCACCTTACAGACTAATAATGGCACTAAATTCATATCTCTCAATAGTTACCCTCAGGGTATCAGAATGGATAAAAAAACAAAACCCATCAGTATGTTGCCTACAAGAAACTCATTTTAGACGCGAAGACACCTCCAGATTGAAAGTGAGGGGGTGGAAAACAATTTACCATGCTAATGGGCATCAGAAGAAAGCTGGGGTGGCAATCCTTATATCAGATCAATTAGATTTTAAGCCAAAGACTATAATAAGAGATGAGGAAGGACACTATATCCTACTCAAAGGGTCTGTCCAACAAGAAGATCTAACAATTTTAAAATCTATGCCCCTAACGTGGGAGCAGCCAACTATATCAACCAATTAATAACAAAATCAAAGAAACACATCAATAATAATACAATAATAGTAGGGGACTTTAACACTCCCCTCACTGAAACGGACAGATCATCCAAGCAAAAGATCAACAAGGAAATAAAGGCCTTAAATGTCCTATAATTTAAAAAAAGAGGTATGGTCAACAAAAAAATGATCAAATATCATTTATTGGACTTCCATCAAGAAAAATACAAGCACATATTTTGTGACCCCAAAAATTGGAAAGTATTTGCTTTTTGTTTCTATATGCAATTGCTTCTATAAGCAAAAGAAATAAGAAAGAAAAAGACGAGAAGGGGAAAAAAAAGGGAAAAAGCCTTCTAGAGTACTGCAAAATAAACTTGGTTGGCCATCCTACTTCCAATTTTGCCTTACAGCCACTTTAATATACTTTCCACAATTGGAGTAACTATGTAAAATGGCAAATATAAGTATGTAACTTTACTGATTAAAAGCCATCTGTAGATCTCCACTGTCCTTAGAAACTTAGATACTTCCCAAACATCTTGAACCTTGAAGTGAATAGCATGTGGACCCTGATTGCTGCCGTTCCAGTCTTCCTCTTATCTGGTTCTTACTTGATCAATAGTATTGTGAACCTTCTTTTATTTCATTCAGTAAACCACTTTCGCTGCTGCTGCTGCTGCTTCCCCTTCTCCTTCTCTCCGTCCTCTTCCTCCCCTTTCTTCTTTCTCTTCTTCTGCACACAGCCTGTGCACTGCTGTCTCTGAAGAGAACTAACTACAAAATGTCTTCCATACCTAGGCTGCAAATATTCAAGAAATGATAATTCTGAAAGTCCTAACATCCTTGAGGATGCTTTGGAATCTAGAAAGAAAGCTAACTTTTCTCCTATTGCTTTTGGTTAATTATGGTCATGTAAAGCAGAGCTTTATGATGATACTTTAAACTCATGCGTTCAATCTTGACATATAAAAAAAAAAACACTATGTAATTCTTCCTTGGGAGTTTATACAATACAGACTATGTCAAAATATAAGGAGACAAACAAATCCAAAGTAGGACTGTAATGTCTTTAAGAAAATGTATCTTTGTGTAATTGTCAAACACTTTTATTTCCGTTGCTACAATGAATGTTATAAGAAGGGGTTTGGGGGATGGGCAAAATGGAAGAAGGGGGGTAGGAGATACAGGCTTCCAGTTACAGAATAAATAAGTCACGGGAATAAAAGGCACAACACAAGGAATACAGGCAATGACACGGCAGTAGTGTTGTGTGGTGAGAGATGGTAGTTAGACCTGCAAACGCTGCATATACGCTCTAGTTCCATCCACGTCGTCACAAATGGCAAGATTTCATTTCTTTTGATGGCTGCATAGTATTCCATTGTGTATATATACCACCTCTTCTTTATCCATTCATCTGTTGATGGACATCTAGGTTCTTTCCATAGTTTGGCTATTGTAGACATTGCTGCTTTAAACATTTGGGTACATGTGCCCCTTCGGATCACTATGTTTGTATCTTTAGGGTAAATACCCAGTAGTGCAATTGCTGGGTCATAGGGTAGTTTTATTTTCAACATTTTGAGGAACCTCCATGCTGTTTTCCAGAGTGGTTGCACTGGAGAAAAACTGAAAGCTTTTCCGCTAAGGTCAGGAACATGGCAGGGATGTCCATTATCACCACTGCTATTCAACACAGTGCTAGAAGTCCTAGCCTCAGCAATCAGACAACAAAAAGAAATTAAAGGATATGTTTTTAGATTTTCAGATATACAGCATTGAATTTTATGCAATTTTCTCCAATTAGAATGAGTGCCCATATACATGGTACTTACCTATGAGAATAAAATTCAGCAGTTACATAAGCTTAGGAGAAAATAATCTTTAAAACCTTCCTTTTCCACCTAAACTTTCTCCCACAAATCCATTTTGACAGATATCTCAAAGATGAACATCTTATTATAAATACATATTTTCATGGGACATAAAAAGGGTAGTCAGCAAATGATTTAGTATATTTTTTTCACATAGAATCATGGCCTATGATACAAGGAAAAGTTGGATAGATACTACTAAATCACACCTTGACTTTGCCCTTGTACATGCTTCATAGCAAAAAAAAAAAAAAAAAAAAGCATTTACTCTTTGACATTAATTCTCAAAACGGACATTCTGGGAGTTTTCAGAATTTCAGTAGTCAGCCCTAGTAAACAAGGAAATTAATAGTTGATAAATGAAGATCCAACATGATCCTTACTATTTTCAGTTCATTGCTATAAGCATGCTCTAATACTCCTTAACTTATAAACAGAAATAAACTAAGTCGTTGCTTGTCCTGTCAATTAAGATGTGTCTAAACTATTAAATAGTTTTATATATGTTTAAGCATTCCTCTGCAATTCAATATTTGCTACAAGGATGTATTTTTCCGTTACTACTAATTTTCCTTACCTATTTTATTCCTAGATCAATCTTCTAACATGTCCAAAACAAAGCATTTATTTTCCTCCAACTTTGAATTCTGTTGTTCCAACCTGATACAAAACAAAAAAACAGAAAATCCCCATCCACTCAGTTGATTTTGCCATGATATCAGAAGTCACTCCTGTTTTGTCCCATAAAAACATAAATTCTGACTCCAAATACATTGTTTGATTCAGCTGATCTCTTCCCATTTCTTTTGCCTCCTGCCTCATCTAAGACACTAGCTAGTCTTCTAGAGCGTATCATGCTTAGTGAAATAAGTCAGTCGGAGAAAGACAACTATCATATGATCTCCCTGATTTGAGGACATGGAGAAGCAACATGGGGGGTTAGGGGGATAGGAGAAGAATAAATGAAACAAGATGAGATTGGGAGGGAGACAAACCATAAATGACTCTTAATCTCACAAAACAAACTGGGGGTTGCTGGGGGGAGGTGGGGTTGGGAAAGGGGGAGGGGGTTATGAACATTGGGGAGGGTATGTGCTATCGTGAGTGCTGTGAAGTGTGTAAACCTGGCGATTCACAGACCTGTACCCCTGGGGATAAAAATACATTATATGTTTATAAAAACATATCCTATTCTATTTTCATAACAATCTTAAAAGTTATATCACTTAATCATTTTTGACTGATGAAGTATTTAAATCTCAGAGAAATTGTGCAACTTGTTCAGTATCATAGAAGAAAAATCTATGAGAGAAAAAGGATTCAGAACAAATTCTGTTTTTGAATCTAACATTATTTCCACTACTCACTTATATTTCATAATTGAAATATTAATGGTAATAATAACAACAATAGTAATATCCTATTCTAAGCTCTTTTTTGAGATTTGGATAGATTTTAAATTTCTTCTTTTTTTTTTTAAGATTTTATTTATTTATTTATTTACTTGGTAGAGAGAGAGACAGAAACAGAGAGAGACAGAGCACAAACAGGGGGAGCAGCAGGCAGAGGGAGAGAAAAGAAAACTTCCTTTCGAGCAAGAAGTCAATCCAGGACCCTGGGATCATGACCCGAGCTGAAGGCAGATGCTTAACCATCTGAGCTACCCAGGCACCCTAGAATCTAAATTTCAGAATAGAAAATATTCTTTTAATTAATGTTACTACTGATTTTTTTCCCCTAAACATTTTGCAAAGAAAATCCACTTTCTTTTTTAGTGCAGAGTGATCTCCATGCATATATTTTGCTATATTTCTGGACTTATTTCTCTGCAGATTAGCATTTTCCTGCTAGTTTTTTCATCAAATATTCCTGGAATGCCTTTTACACTCTAGTCACTGTGACACATACTAGATTTTTATAATTTATTAAATTCATTTGTTAGATGTATCCCAAAACTCACTTCGAATTAGGCACATATCAAATGTACTTACCTGATATATTCTAGTTTTTGTAGTTATTTTATGCCATACACCAGTTATCCATTTTTGAAAACATATACAAGAAATAACAATATATCATAATAAAGTGAAAAAGAAGTGAATTAAGTGAAGTCTGAAGGAAAGATGTTATATACACAGGTGGCTTTGCTCCTGAAAGTCCAATTTCCTACTCCTTCCTGTCTCCCTGAAAGAGTTGGAGCTGTTCTCAGTACCCTGGAGTGACTGGACCCATCCACGCCCCCCACCCCATCTTATCTCTCCCTCCTGCCCATCACTTCTGCTGCTCTGCACCTGGGAGAACCCTGTATTGACAAATGAGGAGGCACAGGAGGAAGAGGCTGAAGGAGAGGGAAGTGAGTTAGTTTGTGTTCTGGCATTCCCTTAGGCCTGTGTTGGGCCCAGGAAGGGTTGGGAAGGGCCAGAAATACCTTGAGTGGTTCATTCTAGGGGCCCTCCTAACCCCCACTAGCAATGCCAAAGGCTTTCAGCAAACAGTTAGGTGAGGTAAGTCTCTCAGCCACCTCTGATTTGGGTACTGAGTGTTGCTCAGCAGGAAGGCTGCAAACCTCTTTAGGATCCTGGGTCCATGAAGTATTAGCAAGGGTGACTAACAAACCCCATGCAGACACACATGGAATTATACAATCTAGGAATAGATTCTCAAGAAAAGATAATTCTTAAAATATAAGAATCTGTAACATTGTACTATATCCTTTGTGGGTTTTAAGGCACTTTTTCTATATATTATCTCAATAACAAATTAGAATATTTCTGTATTAAACATTCGGTTTGATTAAATATTACTATTTTTTGTACTATGAATTTAGGGAGGGCAAGGTTTATGTGGAAAAAATATGTATTTGTGTGTTGAAAGTGAGGGAATGAGTATCTTCCCATTTGTTAATCATCTAAGTAAATTAATAGAAATTACCCAAGTTCATTAGTGCTGTAACACAATTCATTGCTACTAGGTATTATGATGATTATGACACTTTTTTATAACTCTATAATTTGCCACTTCAGATTTAGCTTTTAAAATGTTCAAAAACAATAATTTTGGGGCGCCTGGGTGGCTCAGTGGGTTAAAGCCTCGGCCTTCGGCTCAGGTCATGATCCCAGGGTCCTGGGATTGAGCTCTACACCCAGCTCTCTGCTCGGCAGGGAGCCTGTTTCCTCCTCTCTCTCTCTGTCTGCCTCTCTGCCTGCTTGTGATCTCTGTCTGTCAAATAAATAAAATCTTTAAAAAAAAAATTCTTTTACTTTTCTCCCTAACTCTAATCTTTTCGTCTTTGAGGCTCAGTGATGTTCCAAGGATTTGAATGCTTTTAAAACATGTATTGGCAATGCAAGTAAGGAGAAACATCCTGTCTATAAAGAAGAGAAAACAACAGATTCACAGATGGAAACAAAATTAAAATGAAACTAAGACAAGGAAAAAAAAATACAGACAGAGCCAAACACAGAGAAGCTTCAGTTTTTTGTAAATACAGTTATAAATCTTGTAAATCTTACTTTCTCATTGCCATTTATTAATTCACTGTTTTCTACAAATATGAAATGAATGTCTTAAAGCCATCTAGATTCCTTACCCGGTTTCTAAAATCTGGTTTATGTACCTGAGGGACCATATCCGTATTCAAAATTAATAGATCCTGCTTACTCTTCTTTTACTTGATTATCCTCTGACACATATAAAATCCCCCAAATGCTTGGTCAACTCTGATCTGTTGTTCCCTCCTTAACCTTACTTGTCAAGCAGACACAGAGATGTCTTCTACATACCTTCTTTTTTATAGCCTATCCTTTTGTTATTCACAAATTTTACCCTGTGTTTTTTCTCCTTTCTCTCCTTACCTGCATGATCTTCAGGGTTAATTCTGTACCTCTTCTTTGAATTTATACCTTTCATTTTCATGAGTAAGGTGGAGAGTAGCATGAAATCATTAGAAAAGAAAAACAGCAAATTATAGAAAATTACCCTAATGATGTTGAGACATATTGCCCACTTGGATCAGATTCCAAAAATAATAATTATAACACACAGTAGAGGTAAAATAAGAAAGTTTAAACAGCAACAACAACGACAAATGTCAAAGTGGAAGAGCTGGTGCATGTTATCATCTTCTCTAGAAAATGCTTCAACCAAGACACACAGAGCTTAATCGTGCTCCATTCTATTTCATACTGCCTGAGAGCAGAAAAGCCACATCACACTTAACTTTATGCTAAATGTAACAAATATCCTTAAGGAGAATTTTGTGGATTGGCAGTAAAACAGATACATGAGAATTAGCACTCACCTTTAAAAACCTGAGTGGCAGTTAGGGAATTAGTTCATTCCAACTTTCAGATTTATTTTATTATATAGTATAAGTAATAAGTGAATCATGATTACAATTTTCTAAATTTTTACACTAAAAGAATGATATTTAATGGCTTCTCCATGTGACATATGGAAACCACTTTCACAGAGGCCTGAGGGAAGAATCAAAATCACCTGACACAAAGCAAATGACTAGTAAGATAGCCTCAACGTTATAAAGATGGTCATTGATTGAGCCAATGGTTCATTGTTCTTGGCCAATATCTTACTAACAACTGACACTGTTCATGAGATAGAAACTTGCATCCCAAAGAAGTCAGTGAAGTGTGTCAGACAGTAAGTAATAATGGCAGTCAAATGGCAGAGTCCCCAGTTTAAGTAATCGACATATCTATATTTTAGTCCAAAACTGCTGGCGGTAAAGTAATATATGTAGTGGTTAATTATATATCTTCAGACAAAAACATCGATTCTTTCCCATTTTTTGACAACACAAGTTGATTGTTGTTTGTTGAGTTATCTAGTTTACCTTGTGGATAATTTGGGGTGAGACTATCATTAGCTAACCTGCCAACTCTATAGGCAAGCAGTGGCTGCCTAATCTGAATCCTTTCACAAATATTTCAAAACATACACATTTACAAGGAGAGGAAGAAAACCACTCATAACACAATAGCTGTATCAATACCTGTATCGTAGTAGGAGGAAGATAAGAGAACAAATATTATTTTGCATATAACTAGGAAAGTAAATATCTGAAACCAGAAGAGCAAACTACTGAGTCGGTGCCTGATCTGGGATCATGTGAAGACTGCACATAGAAACAGAAAAATAGCAAAAGTTTGGATACAAAGGAAAAACTTCTAAATGAAAACATATTGAGAACAGATATGAGGGCTCTGGCTACTAGGAATTGAGAGGAGCGAGATTAAAAGCAGGTAGGAGTGCCTGGGTGGCTCAGTTGGTTAGGCAGGTGCCTTCAGCTCAGGTCATGATTCGGGGTCCCACAATGGGCTCCCTGCTTAGCAGGGGGTCTGTTTCTCCCTCTGCCTGTCACTCCCCTCTCCTTTCCCTCTGCCTGCTCATGTGCACATACACTCTCTCTCTCTGTTTCAAATAAGTAAATAAAATCGTTAAAAGAAAGAAAGATGAAAGAAAGAAAGAAAGAAAGAAAGAAAGAAAGAAAGAAAGAAAGAAAGAAAGAAAGAAAGAAAAGCAGGTAGAATTTAAGAAACAAACCAAAGGAACAAACAAAGAAAAAAAGAGACCAAAAAAAGACTTAAATAACACAGACCAAACTTGTGTTGCCAGAAGGGAAGAAGATGGGGAGATGAGTGAAATAGATAAAGAGTACACTTATCTCAACGAGCACTGAGAAATGTATAGAATTGTTGAATCATTACCTTGTATATCTGAAACTAATTAACACTGTATATTAATTATACTTGCATTAAAAATAAAAGCAGGTGGAAACAGGGGCAACAGAATTGAAAATGCATGGTTTAAAGTGTAGAGAGATGTGGATTGGAACAGAAATGCAATCCTTAGAGGTTTGATTATAAATGCAAAGAAGAAAAGTATATTTTCTTGCACATTAATATTAATATAATATTAACATAAATATTAATACCCTGTATTCAAAAATAAGTTTATCACAGAAATAGAAAGATATATCTGAAGTCACATTAACCACACTCATGGGGAAACTTAAATATATAAATAACATATTATTGTATCAAAGTATAATCGAAATTAATAATATTTATTTTGTGCTTCTTATGTGTACATCAAGTGTATTATTTTGTGGTGGTGCCCTGAAATTGTGCTGGCCTAAATAACCACTGGGTGATTAAAAAGCTATTCTAATTAAAAAGTTAATGTGGGGGGAGCCTGGGTGGCTCAGTGTGTTAAAGCCTCTGCCTTCGGCTCAGGTCGAGCCCCGCATCAGACTCTCTGCTTTGCGGGGAGCCTGCCTCCCCTCTCTCTCTGCCTGCCTCTCTGCCTACTTGTGATCTCTGTCTGTTAAATAAATAAAATCTTAAAAAAAATAAAAAGTTAGTGTGGTTATATGGGGTGCTTAGGTGGCTCAGACAGTAAAGGGTCTGCCTTTGGCTGGGATCATGATCCTAGAGTCCTGGGATTGAGCCCTGTATTGCGGGTGGGGGGGGTGGTTGTTGCTCAGCAGGGAGCCTGCTTCTCCCTCTCCCCCACTTCTCCGCTTGTGCTCTATTTTTCTCTCTCTCCTCAATAAATAAATAAAATCTTTGGAAAAAGTTAATGTGGTTATAACAAGTATGATAGCTTTAATTTCTTGTCTTTGATCTGAAAAGTAAAATGTAAGAAAATTTAAAACAAATTATGACGTAAAATAATTTAACACTGTCCGGAAATAGCAACATTAAACCCACCAGATATATAAAACAGTATTTAGGAAGAGTTTGTTGTGCATGTAAGAACAAACAGAGCTGTCTGGCAGAGAGCTCTCAAACAAACAACAGAATGAGATTCAGAGGTATATTGTTACAAGACAGTTTATTCGGTGAGGATGCAGAGTCTATTCTCTCTTTGCAATAATTGGTTATAGCATTACCATTTTCGAAATGATTGGGGATTGGTTAAAAGTTGTTCCCTCATGTTAATTTTAAGGAACAGATTAAGTTTTGTTAATGATTCTCTGAGGCCTTTATAAAAGGCAGCCTGAGTTTCGCCTGTTTTGCAGACTAAGCCAGATTATGTTTTGCTTATGTGTCTTAAATGGTTTTATCTGCTCAGGGAATTTTCAAATTTGGTTTTCATTTTGTATTTTACTTTAAAAAACACAGAAAACTGGATTCCAAACAGTATGATTAATTCATTATTTCACTCATTCAGTCTTCTCTTTAACAAATATTGCATCCCAACTTGGGTAGGCACAGGAGCATCAATATGAAAGATAAAAAAAAAAAAAAAAAAAAAAAAAAGAAAGAAAGTACAACCATGATTCTAACTTACTAATTCAATATCCTAATTAATCATTTGCTCCAAGTATTAAAAGTATATTGCCTTTGCCAAAGCAGATGTCTGGATACATCTAATAATTTGTTTTAGACTTTTACCATTGAATTCATATTTACAAAGGAAGTAATCATTTTGACTTCTTTGGGATAATTGACATGTCCTGTGAGGAAAAAATGCTAATTTTATGTATATAAAATTATTTTTCGGGGCACCTGGGTGGCTCAGTGTGTTAAGCCTCTGCCTTCCGCTCAGGTCATGGTCTCAGGGTCCTGGGTTGAGCCCTGCATCAGGCTCTCTGCTCAGCGGGGAGCCTGTTTCCCCCTCTCTCTGCCTGCCTTTCTGCCTACTTGTGATCTCTCTCTGTGTCAAATAAATAAATAAAATCTTAAAAAAAATTATTTTTCCGCATAAAATGTATCAGATAATTTTAGAAAAAAACGTGTCTGATACCTTGATATTTTCCTACTGATGTTTTTGACCAAAAGATATAGCATGAGTGGGGAAAAAGATTAACAGTCCCAGGTATGGTCTATTCCTGGAAGCAGCTATTTTGCTAGAGGCTCAAGTTTCATATAAAACTGAGAAATTAAAAGTGAAATGCAACTTTGAATTAATTTTTAAAAGCTCTCCCATTGCTAAACATTTCTCAAAAGAATCTCATTTGTTTATCATAATTGATTTAATTAATCATTATTACTGTATTCAAGAGAGTTTTCTTTTTATTAAGCTAATTCTAAGTGAAATGGCTATATTATTAGTAGCGTGGATGTCACTATATAAGAGGGATTCCACATGACATACCATCATCTTACAATCTGTTGAAATTCAATTTGTGATTTTTGGTTAATGGTCTGGGCAGGGTGATGTTGTAAGTGATTAATGTGTATCAATGTATCAATTCTTCAGTCTGTGTGCCAACAGTTTCAGGTACATATTAGTAAAAAAACCCTATTTTATAGGTGAGAAACTGAGGCACTGAGAGGATAAATAACTTCTCCAAACTTGTATGGGTAAGAAATTTTGGATTCTTGATTTGAATACAGGTTCAATAGGCCATCTCTTTACTCCTTTGTAAAGCCAATAACTAAAATTGCATACAAGCATGTCAATGTACAAAATGGTGCAGAGCCAACAAATTAAATTATCATTTAATTACTTTTATAAATGATATTTTTATTATGTTACTCAACTAGAAGTTTTACAACAGGTAATATTATAATATGCCTTGCTTTAATAGATATTATAATAGATATCAGTTTCAGATAATGATAATAGTAAATAGCAATCGCAACAAAAGAGATGCAAATACTTGTTTGAAGTTTTTTTTATAGGAATTAAAGAAATATCTAGGAAAGTTGCATTGTCAATATGTCAACATATGGATTTCAATCTCTATACAGGGCATTGGTTTATGCTTAGTGTTGTAGGGGTTAACAAACTTTTTTTTGTAAAGAACCAGACATTAAATATATCAAACTTGTAAAAAAGAAAAAAAATCAGGCTTATAGACCAAGAGGCAAAATTGAGATTATTATATAAGCACTTACATAGTCATTTAAAATGAGACATTTTAAAATGTTAAAAAAAAATTCTTTGCTCTCAAAACAGGTGACACATTGGATTTGGGCAAGCGGGTGGTTTAACCTATCTCTTATGGGGAGATCAGGTCAAAAAGTTAGTTAGCAGTTTCCTGCACTACCATAAAAAGAAAAATCACTCTTTACATTGCCTCAAAGATAAATTCTTACTTGGTTGTAAGGTATTTTAAAAACTGCTCAAATTGGGACGCCTAGGTGGCTCAGTTGGTTAAGCTGCTGCCTTCGGCTAGGGTCATGATCCCAGCGTGCTGGGATCGAGTCTTGCATTGGGCTCTTTGCTCGGCGGGGAGCCTGCTTCTCCCTCTGCCTCTGTCTGCCACTCTGTCTGCCTGTGCTCACTCTCTCTGACAAATAAAATCTTTAACAAAACAAAACAAAACAAAAAAACTGCTCAAATTAATTTATAAACTATAAAAAGTATAGGTCTCAAAACAGAGCCAATAAAGATTGTTCAAAACAAAGTTTTACAAATCTTTGTCATTATATTTGGAAAAATTATTGAATTACTTCATCTTTTAATTGTGTATCCCAAGACATTATTATATACTCTAATTGTAAGAGATTTTCACCTTCAAATCTAAGTGTACTTCTTTAGTTTTTGCTTCTGTGTTTTCTTTTTGTGTTTAAAACCAAACATTACATCATGGTCTCCAAAAACTAAGCTGTGATGCATTTATAATTTATGAAAAAATATAATATGAAATTTAACGTATATAATTATATTCATAATATTATGAAAATAATTCATTTAATAATGGTCCCTCATATCAAAATACATTTTTATACTTTGTAGAGAGAAATAATATGCCATGAATATTTTATACTGATTAATTCAAAATAAGGATATGTTCTGTGGTATTAGGAGTAAATGCAACTTCCAAGCTCCATGCAACATTATAGATTATTAATTTTCTTTTTAAAAGTATATCACCTAAGTTGGTTATTGTTTATTGTTTATTTCTAAAAAATTTTAATATTTATCTTTTTTTATGGGACACTGATAGGTGTACTGTAATTATTTACTTTTTGATACTTACAGAAAATTTTTAATAAATCTTATCTATTTGCAAAGGCATCAAACTCACAGAATTACAGGTCAGTCACCAATTGGAAAAGCCCATAATCTAGAGTAAATTCCTACTATTCTGCTGCAATCTTCAATTCTTAAATGAGAATTTAAGTCTTAGTAAAGATATGATATTTAAATCTGTACTTGTGTCATAAGAGAGTTTGAGTTATATCCAGTAGAGCAAACACATAATTTTTAATTTATTTCTCTTTAATTTATTTTTTTAAATGAGAATATATGGCCTACCAAAAGTATAATGATTCTCCATGGTCAAATGGTAAAATAAAATAAAATAAAACAAAAAATCATTAATGACACAGTACAATTTTTAAAATACTCAAATTTGTGGAAAATTTAATATAAGATGGATTCCAAATGAATATGGAACTAAAAGGGTAGTTTAAATCCTTGTATTTGTTAATATAGATGAGCTCTTCAATGTATAACAAAACCAAATAAAACACTAAATGTTCCTATTTCTTATATGCCAGTTTAGTTCAAAACTTGAATGACTAAACTTAGTAAGACACACAATATTAATAGTGTAAGACTGAAATAAAAAGTTGCTATAAGTTTTGAAGATAAAAAATGACATATTTCTATGTGAACAATAATAGGAGATGCTGGAATTTATATGTTTATATATTCAGTAACTTTTCTCAGGTGGGTACCCATATGATTGTGCATTCATTTGGTTCTTAGAATAAAGCTATTTTTTTAAATCAAGAAAATATCAGAACTTTGGAAAGAAATGTTTTACTTAAAAATATTTATAAAGTTTATATATTAATGGATTCTATTTGTACAAATAAGTTTTCAAAATTATACTATAGAAATAGCTTACTTAAAATTAGCAATATAGTTCATATTAAATAGTTCTTAAATAAGTGAAGGAGCAATATGTTTTATAATGAATGAATAAGGTACCTTGATCTATTGAAGTTTCTGTTCACAATATAGCTATTACAGTACCATCCACCCCGTCTCATACAATTCATTATTTCCTTGTGCTCCCATCACCCCAAGTTTGATTTCCTATGTCATGCATGCAATATCCTTTCAGTCATCATATGAAATGTATTATTTGATCATCTGGCATAGGATTCAATTGAACTGCCACTCAAATGGTCTCCATTTTAGAAAAGAGAGAAAAAGGGATTACAAAATGGAAAAAAATAAAATGCAAGACTAAGGAAACCCAATATAATCAGCATTTTTTAGGAAATAATTCAAAAGAATATAAGTATTCAACAATTATATACTTTATATCTTTGCAATAGCTTCATTCATTCATAATGTGTTGATTACAAAATGACCTAATGGGCTTTTTCCAGAATATAATTTATTTGAAAAGTAAAGGATCTATGTTAGCGGCACAAATTCTTTCTTGAGGTTATCAATTTCAAGTTAAATATCAAATATTCTGTGTGATTTTAATTCTGAGTTTATCATTAATTAAATGCTTACTTATTTGTAAAATTTCATGTAGTATGAGAGAAGAACAAAACTATATATTTAGATTAAGTATATTGAAATAATTTTAAATCCAAAATATTGATTACTTTACAAATGAGAAAATAAATTTTTCATATTATATTGATAATATTCTACAATGTAACTCAGTTTATCCACTATATTTAGCAGAAAGCCTCAGTTTATCCACTATCTTTTACAGAAAGGATGAGGTTTAAGGCATAAGAGGTCTTCTTTTGAATTATACATAAGAACCTTTAGAAAGTCTCTGAAATATGAGATAGAATTCAGCTTTAGTAAATTCAGTAACAATATGAATGTCAACACCAACAGAAAAGTGGACAATTGCAATAGCTAGTACAGTTTCATTAAAAAGGTGCAACTGAAAGATTAGATATCTTCAGCAAATCCAACTGACTCTTCGAAATAAGGGAAATCATCATATAAATGTAGAAAATGTATAGAAAAAACGGTACCATTTGATTTGGGGAATAGAACAGAAATGAAAATTGTCTTAGCTCAGGTTGCTGTAAGAGAATACCATAAATCAAACGGCTTAAACAACAGACATTAACTTCTCACAGTTTTGATAGCTGAGAACTTCAAGATCAAGGTACATGCAGATTTGGTTCTTGGTAAGAACCCTCTTTCTGGCTTTTGAATAGCTCCCTTCTCATTGTGCCTTCTGTAACAAGAGAGACAGAGAGAAAGACGGAAAAAGAGAGCTCTGGTCTTCCTTCCTCTTCTTATAAAGATACTAATCTCATCATGAGGACAATATTTCCATGATCCTAGGTAAATCTATTTTCTTCCCAAGGGCCCCACCTCCAAACATCATCACACTGGAAATTAGGGGTTTAACATATCAATAAGGGGCACAAACTTTCAGTCCACAAAAACAGCCAGAAGGATATGAGGATCTTCATCTTGCAATCACAAGAAACTAAAGTCATACAACAACCTTAACAAGCAAGGGAGTGGATTAGTTAGAAACTCCAGAAAGGACACTTGCCACCAACTTGGTTTTAGGCCAGTTGGATCCTGTTCAGAGCAAGTGGAAAAATCCAGAGAATGGTGAGATAATAAATGGCCATAGAAAAGTAATGCATGTATCAACAGAGAAAATCAAATGTGGTAAGTTGGATAAGATGTTTAATCCAAAACTTTCCTGGTACTCTGTCAGGTAATTTTTTATAGTAACAATAAACAATGAATGCATATACTTGTAACAAAATAAAATGCGGTAATCTGTACAGGATGCTTAATAAGAAAACATGCAAATATTCTTTGATATATTTAGGAAACTATTTCATTTACAAAATAAATATAGGCTCTTAGGGAGAAAGACAAAGGAGATAAGAAAAATACTTAAAATATATAAATGAGAATTTTCATTTGGCATTTTATACACATTTTTTACTTTATCTTGATATATTTTTAAGCATACTGTACATTACCAAATAATAAGAATGGTTATGTATCCACCATTTTGCTTTGCTATATTTAACTTTTACAAAATTTCCTTTATTGTAACTTAAGTATGAAGATTTTCCAGATATATCTGAAATCTTCAAACTAATTTCCCTCCTATAGTTTCCTCATTGCATTTTGAATATGGTATTTACTATCCTAATGTGTTTTTTTTTCAAGATTTTTATTTATTTATTTGACAGATGAAGATCACAAGTAGGCAGAGGGGCAGGCAGAGAGAGAGAGGGAAGCAGGCTCCCCACTGAATAGAAAGCCCAATGTGGGGCTCGATCTAAGGACCTTGGGATCATGACCTGAGCCTGAGCTGAAGGCAGAGTCTTTAACCCACTGAGCCACCCAGGAGCTCCCCCTAATGTGTTTTTTAACATTTAATTAAATATGTAGCAAAACTTTTTCTCTTATCTGTCGCTATACCATTTGAGAGCATATGCATTAGTAGACACGCTTCTATTTATGCTGATCCATGGTTAATAACATTGCTATACCATCTTATACTGATGGATATTTCTATTGTCTCAGTATTTTTTGGCTATTGAAAACAATGTTGTAATAAACATTCACATACTTGAGTTTCCCCTCTTTTGGCACATATAGAAGGGCATCCTTATGTATAAATAAAGGAGTACAACTGTACGAGACTATAAATGAGAGTTCTCAATGGTGGGGGTTTTCTGAAGAACCTATAGAAAATACTAAACACACACACACACACACACACACACGTACACACACATCATTATTTCAAATATGCCATAAGTAGAAACCACCGGTGAAGAGTCAAGTATCTCTGTCAGTTATATCCCTTACCTCTGTCTGCCTCTTGTTCCAAAAGTGCTGAACCCCACAACAGCTAGACCAGAAAATGAACTTAAGAAAAAAGTCCAAACATGTTCTTCCCCACACTGTGATTTTTCTGGCTGAGGATAGCCTTGAACTTAAATTAAACAAATGTGTAGTTTTCATATTTTTAGACTATATTTTATTATTCAAACCATACTTTATATATTTATTTATTTATTTAATCTTTTGACTGACAAGACAAATATTTTGTCCTGGGTGAGAAAAACGACTTGGGAGAGGAAATGGCAAGATGCTTTTAAAAAAGAGTAAAGTTGCTTTATGTGGGCCCCCTATGTAGTTCAGTTTGTTCAATAAACTTATCTGTATGCGTGGGCCAGGAAGTCACATAGAGTGCCACGGTCTTTCTCTTCCAAGCAGAGGGTTACCGGCATGTTTAATGGAGTTCTTTTATCTCTCTCAGGATGGAATTCCCTTTGGGAATGAAGGGGTTATTTGAAGACATTCTGTTTCCTGCAACTTAAAACATTTGCTTTAAAAAAAGACTTTCAAAATCTTTCTATTTCCCCTAATGGAACTTAGCATGAAATACATGAAAAGTGAGCTTTTCTCATGTGCCATGCAATATTTGATATTCTCTGGTCACTAAATTCTTACCTAGGTGAAATGAATGAAATAACTTGTTAAAAGAATTTTGTTCATATTGCTTTCTTTTGAAAACATTAAGAATTGAAAACTAGGGGTGCCTTCGTGGCTCAGTGGGTTAAAGCCTCTGCCTTCGGAGCAGGTCATGATCCCAGTGTCCTGGGATTGACCCCCACACCCAGCTCTCTGCTTGGAAGGGAGCCTGCTTCCCCCTCTCTTTCTCTCTGCCTGCCTCTCTGCCTACTTGTGATCTCTGTCTGTCAAATAAATAAATTAAAAATATATATATAAAATAAAGAATTGAAAACTAACTCTGGGTTTTGCTATACTGAATTATTTTAAAATAGATCAATATTATGAACAATGATTTTGGGTCACTTTTTTTCCTGACTATCCACAAGAATCTTGAGCCCGTGTTAGAAGTTAATTGGTTCTCAAATGTCCTTTAATCACTCTCAGAACTTGCAAAAAAATATTTCTGAGAAAAACTGCTACTCATTTATGAGACTCATTGTGACCCTATATGATACCCCTTTAGTTTGTGATTATTTTTGCCATTCTTGAAAAAAACTCAATACCCTTAGAGAAAGTGCACATCTACAACAGAAATGCCTATTGTGCTAATAACAATATTATTATTATATCTGACTTGCTATTTTTACTTATATCTTGGATATCTTGTCTACAACTAATGCAACTCTGAATGTTGCTCCTGAGATAGGAAATACAATTGCATTCTTAACTGTGTAGCTGCTACTTGTTTTGGTAAGATGTCATGCAATAATGTTTCAATTTTTGTAACATCAAAATTGGACACAAATTTGGTATTTAAAAATATAACAATTAATTAAAAATGATATTATGGAATGATATCCAGGCTCTAAATAGGGTATTTATATTTGCATAGTGGAAAATGACCACAGTTATATTTATATAGTGAAGACTATAAAAAATGTTAATATAATATAAATTCTGGTGGGGAAAAAAACCTCTTTTTTGATATTTCTAGATTCTCATGAAAGGATCTATAGCCAGATTGTATTACTTTACTTAACTGTTTGGCAACTTCCACTTTATGTTATTGTTGCATGTTTTTTCATTTTGATTAACTGAAAATTAAAATAATGCTATTTTTATGAAATAAAATAAACTTAGAGATCAAATAACTGTGTGGAGAAATGAAGATATGTTGACAAACAACTGAAGAAAAAAGTAAATTAGATATAGTCCAATGTTTATTTAGAATATTTTGGGGAGGGGCGTCTGGGTGGCTCAGTGGGTTAAAGCCAGTGCCTTCAGCTAAGGTCATGATCTCAGGGTCCTGAGATCAAGCCCCACATCAGGCTTTCTGCTCAGTAGGGAGCCTGCTTCCTCCTCTCTCTCTGCCTGCCTCTCCATCTACTTGTGATCTCTGTCAAATAAATAAATAAAATCTTTAAAAAATAAAATAAAATATTTGGGGGATATTTTTTTACTATTGCAAACACATGAATATGTAAGTAACTATAAATTTTGCTAAAATAAACATAATCCACCTTCAGAATCAAATTTGACCTAATTTCTTATTTGTTCTTTCCAGGGAATAAACTTGATCAAGTATAAACTTTGTGCAAATGATTATATATATATATTTAAAATGTAACATAATTATAACAATATTATTTTCATAATTACATGTATTGTTATAATTACATTACATGCTAACTATAATTATATATTAATCACATATTATACTTGATAAATTATATGATTGATTATATTATATATTAATTATATATAATTTTCTAATCTATCTCAAAAAAGTCTGATAGTTATTTTTTAATAGTGATTTTTTTTTAAAGAACATTTATTGTTTCTTTAAAAATATTTTGGGATCTTTCCCTTTTTCTCTTCTTTCAAATATTGACTGTAAGTTTTCACGCAAATTTGTGGTCTTAAAATATCTTCCTGTGTTGTGTCTCATTCATATTAAAGACAGGAAGAAGAAGGTGATTAGAGTAAGAATATATTTTCTACTCGAGTCTATCCCTTTTACAATTCAACACAAACCTTTTCAAAGGTCTTCCCTGACCTCATTAAAGTCTAATGGCCAGCTTGGAAGCAAGGGATTGGAGGAAATGGACAAGGAAAAGAACTGGGATGAGGAAAGACTGTGTATTTGGGGTCATGTAAGAACTGTAAGTCCTTAATGCGACATTAAAAAAAGAAGGAATATTATAACTATTTTATATGAAATAATATTTATATGAAAGTAAATGCATAATGCATTTTAAATGTATGAATTTTTATAAATAACAATTTAATTGAGTTAATTTATAAAGGTAAGAAATTTATTATGGTCTTGCTCAGCATTTAAATTATATTTTAAGCTTCCATACTTTATTTCAATACTTTTCTCTTTATTACTGGATGAATAGCATCAATTTAAAGCTGCCTTTATTCTTAATGTCATAATTTGTTTATTATTACTATGTAAGTTAAGTAGGGCTACTTTTTGTTTTAGGTTTTGCAATGTCATCACTATTTACAACAGTGTCTGTAACAAATACCCATTGGACAATTAAGTCAATGAAAGTATATAAAATCATCATCTTGTTTCCTGGATTTCTACTATTAGCACTAACACTGCTATCTGTTCCTCATTTAATAACAGTTTTATTTCTATAACTGTCTTTAATATATAACAGTAAGCCAAAGATTATTGGGAGTAAGGTTTTAGAAAGAAAGTCATAATAAAGAAAGAAAAAAAAAATCTAAAGAAGAAGAACAATTACATTAAAATACCTTTGATTAAATAATTGTTTTTTTAAACACTGTGTGTAATAAATTTTTACCCTGAATAGAAGTCATATACATTCAACAAAGGTCAAATCCCTAAACTGATGATATGGAAGAGTAGACAGTTATTATATTTTGATAGTTTACATAATCTTTTCATGATACATAGTGCATTATAATAGCATTTTGAATTATTGTGCTGTTGGTAACCTGCAAACCTTCTGAAAAGTAAATCATTATATGGCTCCTGTCATCACTGAAGGCTAATAAGAGAGATAATATTTCAAAGCTCTATAAATGTGAAAAGAGAGTAATAATTAAAAGGAAATTTCAGCTATATTTTTTCAATCTTTTGTATTGAAAAAATTATAGTTTTCATTTTGTTCTTGTTTCATGTCATAACCAGAGGCCTTTATAAGAGTTACATATACATGACAAAGACAGAGCTAAATGTCTACAAAATAGTATCCTCTCAAACAGAATGTATCATTCTTTTAAAAATATTGCTTTACTAAACATTTGATGCTATATATAATGAACTTGTATTAGTGCCTGAAGTATAGAGTAGTATATGTACAGAGACAGATTGAAGACAAATCATAACCACTAGTATTAGCAGAGATGTGGAAAACAGATACAGGACTGTAAGAGACACAAATTATGATTTCCATCAGAGAAAAGAAAAAGAAAATACCAGAAATCTTACATAAATAAAGACTTGAGTTTTTCTTTTCTATAATACTGCACAAAGACCCAGGCAAAATTAATGAAAAAAGACAAAGTTCTAGAATTATTTGGATGAATTTCTGAATTCATGTATAAAAAGGAATTCATAGACTATGTGTCCCTAGATAGTGGTATTTACAAAAGAAAGACAATTAATTCAAACTCATGTAGAGTTACATCTTTAAAAAATAAAAACTAGAACTTAGTGTCACATTTTATTTTTATTTTAAAATAATTACCAACATAAAAAATTGTTGCAATATTCGTACAAAGGACCTTTTACATGCTTGAGCAATATAAATATAAGTCACTGACATTAAGGCCTGCCATTTCCCAACTCTTTAGTGTGAATTTTCAACAAAAAAGGAGGATTTAAATAATCAGAATACATCACAATGAGGAAATTAGATTTGATCCAAGATACATTCCTATCTAAAAAAAACCCATGCAAGTTTTGGTAAGTGTCCCACTAATCTACAGAAAAAGAGAAGAAAGGAAGCATGGAAAGAAGGGAAGGACGGAGGAAGGGAGAGAGGCTAGGATGAAATGTAAAAACATTACAGTTTTTTGAAATAAAATAAATATTATGAAATATATTCAGCCAAAGTATTGTTCATCTGCCAGAGCAGAGGTAAGAAGCTTCTGTTATATGAAGTATCAGACAGCTCAGCTACATAATTACTTGATATACTATAATCAAATAGAGATCAAATTAGAAAAAGAAGTTAACTGAAGAAAAAATACATAAAAGGAGGATTAATATTTCTAATATTATGGCCTAAATCTAAAAGTGAACAAAAGTTAAAGTAATGAGTGTGTGCTGTAAGTGCTAGAAAAATTCCTCAAGTACAAACAGTTCTCATAAGGGAAATCATAGCAGCATTTTCAATTACTTCTACCTATCCTTAGGATAAGCAAATAGATGGGAGTTGGGTTGGCCAGGAAGAAAACATATTCTATATATTTCACCTTAATTATGAGAAAAGGATAGATCATAATATTGTCCTGATACTTTGAAATGTTTTGATTGGGAGGCGTACTTGCTGTATTAGATTTTCCATATAGAAATATCAGCTGAACGGTGTCTGTTCAACTAGGAGTTAAGCAATGTAGGGGTGGGTAATGGACCTTCAACAAAAACAATAAAATTTGGGAAATAGGGAAATAAAAATTCATTAACCTAGGATGGTATAGACAATTGCTGTAAATAACAACAGAGGAAAATTCAGGTATACTAAATGTGAGTGAAATGCGAAACATCGCAAGATAAGAACTGGGAAATAAACAATATTTACTCACTGGTCTCACTTTGTGTATTTTTCGATACTCACAAAACCCTCAGAATACTCTGTTTTGTGGGTAAGTATAGCCCTCCAGCCATGACCATTCCCATTTTCTGAGGCCCTCAACTTATCCATTGATAAGTTCCTCTTCCATTGATGTCCAGCAAGGGCAAAGATTAACTAGTTCTCACTTTGGTTGACAAAATCTGCTCTGGTTTTACTAGCACATCCTCTCCCCTTGTATTTGAACCCTTGGTGAGAAAAGTTAGCTAGTTTCTGTCTGTGGGTGCTGAAACAGGAATTGGAAAACACAGGTTGATTTTGATGCCTGAAATACGCACTCAAAGACTCTTGGTTACAGGGCACCTGGGTGGCTCAGTGGGTTAAAGCCTCTGCCTTCAGCTCAGGTGATGATCCCAGGGTCCTGGGATTGAGCCCTGCATTGGGCTTTCTGCTCAGCAGGGAGCCTGCTTCCTCCCTTCTCTCTCTCTGCTTGCCTCTCTGCCTACTTGTGATCTGTCTGTCAAATAAATAAATAAAATCTTAAAAAAAAAAAAAAAAGACTCTTGGTTTCTGCAGTTTCTGATTCCAGTTCTTTACTTTAGTCCGCTGACATTCCTAAAAGTTCGGTTCTTCCTCCATAAGCGCATTCATCACCACAGTCTCCCACTGACCAACTAATATCCCTATTCATTTTGACAAACAAAAATAAACAAACAAACAAAAAAATCACTGAAATCATCCTTCGTGCTTTCTTTGCTCATCACAACTCTATCCCTAGCCAAAACTAATTCTCAACCAAATTCTATTGATTTTATCTCCTCAGTAGGCGATGAATTCATAAGTTATCCCCTTTTATTCATAGTCCCCTATACTTTGTCTGTGTAGAGAATGTTAAAATGTAGATACTTAAGAAATAACTGACTAAAAGACTAAGCATAAATTCAGAAATTAAAAAAATAGCAACTTTCAATCAAGGTCATTTTCAATGACTTAAAAACAAAATCAGCCTGATAAGGTACTAAAATCTTTTAATGAAATTTTTATTAAGATTCCCCTTTGAGGGAATATTCCCCTTTGGTGGGGGTGGCTGGTATGCTCCTTGAACTTAGAAACTTCATGTACCACTTTCCATGCAATGATTCCCAAAGAATTTTTCAACAGACTTAGTCGAGTTTGTGATTGAATGCTTATATGAATACAGAGTAAATTTATGCACAGACATCCATAATTACAGAAGAATAAGATAAAGTCTATTTTCTTCATGTAATTTGTTACTAAACTTGATGAGAATAAATGTTGAAGTAGTCTTCTGAATGATACAATTTTAAACCTTAGAGAACTTTATTTTGGTAGTTTTAATGTCTTATTTGATTTATGTCTAGGGGCGCCTGGGTGGCTCAGTGGGTTAAGCCTCTGCCTTCGACTCAGGCCATGATCCCAGGGTCCTGGGATCGAGCCCCGCATTGGGGGGGGGGTCTCTGCTCAGTGGGGAGCCTGCTTCCCCCTCTCTCTCTGCCTGCCTCTCTGCCTACCTGTGATCTCTGTCAAATAAATAAATAAATTCTTTAAAAAAATAATGATTTATGTCTATATGTTAATACCACTGAAACTTTTTGGAAACTCAACATAATGCATACTAAAATATACATAAATGATGATAAATTTGAATGAGCTTACTTTTCTTTTTTGCTTTTAAAAAACTAGTAATAAATATACTTTGCATCTGGATGGATTTTCCATCTAAAATGTTTAGGAATGCCAGCTATAGTCCAATCAACCAAATCAAACATAGTCCTAAATGGTACCAAATCATATTCTGTATTTCTTATAATATGAGAATAAATTCGTTGAATATATTCTGATTTGCCATTACTGCTAATTAATTTGGGGGTATATTAGATTCAATGTTATTAAAAGAAAAAATATAAAATAAGGCAGAGAGAATTTTTCACAATTGACTTTAATTTAATTACAAATTGAATTAAATAGTAATCCTTTCTATTAGAAATATAAATCTATAAATTATAACTACTAAAATGAAGAATCTCTAGCGCAGTGCTTTTTAAGTACACTAGAAAATTGTAGGTCCACCTACAACCCATACATGGCACACAAATACACACCTCTTCTCCTCTATTTTTTCTTTTGAATTCAAATCAACATAATAAGGTATGTAGACTGAGTTTGATCCTAGGATTCCACTATGTAGGTAGAGTAACAGCTAGACTTTCCACATTATAAGTGTTTGTAAATGGTTTTCTGATATGTACTCATAATTAATTATAGGATAAAGAAATGACCCTAGAAGACAGAATTCACAAGAAGAATAAAATAAAAGATAAAACTTGTAGTCCAGGGAAGCATCCATAGGAGGAAATGTAATGAGTTTTTTGCTGTCATTTGGGGAGGATGAAGATGAATGTGGATGGGAAAAGTGTTGCTTTTAGTGAGTGGAAATTGTTTCTTTATACTACAAGACTAAAGTAACACTAGTAATTTTAAATTACCCCCTATAATTGCCCATTAGATATTTAATATTTTATTTATTAACACATTCTTCCTATGAACATACAGAAATGTATCACTTTCTGATTAGAAACTAGAAATTAGAAAAATTTTGCATTTTATAACTTTCAGTATTCTGTGATTAAATTGTATTAATTACCTATTATATATAGACACTTTATGCATAATATAATTCCTGTAACAAACTAATGAGATAGTTATTTACAAAAGAGAAACTTCTAGTTTAATAAGATAAATTCTTCCTAAATTACACAGCTTTTGGATTGTAACTGAGCTTAATCCCTTAGGCAGAAAGAATCAGTAGACAGTTACAGCAGTATGACTACACACATTGTTTGGAGTAGAAACACAGCATATTCAGAAGCGGTATGCACAAACTGTAAATGAAAAAACATCCAGTGTGTGTTTCAATTCCCTCTACCTCTGAACATGGCTCATTCTGGGTTTTATTCAATTCCGACCTTCAAGATTCAGAGTGGTCTAGGGGAATTGTCCTGCGTGGCCGGACCCAGAGGGAGTTCTTTTCTCCCCTTTATGGATAAATATGAACCAACTAGTTGTATTGGGAAACTTTCAATCTGAGCATCAGTGTAAGAAATAAACCTGAAACAAAAGCATACAGTGTGGTGGCAACATGTTGTATTTCTATCACATTGTTGTCTGTTTTAAATACAACTGGAGCCATTTTTTTTATGTTAATAGAAAGAGACTGTTTAAAAATTATTTTTCATGTCTTGATGATGGCTGTTAATATAACAGCATGTGCTTCTCAAGCAAATGACTAAGAGAATCCCATGCCACCTGCTGAAATGGCACCTTCTCATGAAAGAACTTGATTTCCGAGTTTGGATTCTCAGAATCTTGCATGTAAATTGAAAGTTTAATATCTACTTCTATCTCAAAAACAATTTGACAATCTTACATCATACTGAATTACCACCAATGTCAAGAGTAAATACACCCAGGGCTTCAAATTAAGAAATTTGAATTTTTTTTTTTTTTTTTGGCTTGAAAATTGCTTAGCCTGGAATATATAATCCCATTTCATTAAAAAGACATGTTATTTTTGCTTTTGTTTCCTTGGCCTTTGGAACATGGACGGGACTGGAAGAAATTATGCTGAGCGAAATAAGTCAAGCAGAGAGAGTCAAGTATCATATGGTCTCACTTATTTGTGGAGCATAACAAATAACATGGAGGACATGGGGAGATGGAGAGGAGAGGGAGTTGAGGGAAACTGGAAGGGGAGATGAACCATGAGAGACTATGGACTCTGAAAAACAACCAGAGGGTTTTGAAGGGGCGGGGGGGGTGGGAGGTTGAGGAACCAGGTGGTGGGTAATAGGGAGGGCACGTACTGCATGGAGCACTGGATGTGATGCCAAAACAATGAACACTGTTATGCTGTAAATAAACAAAGAAACAAAAAAAAGAAATGTTATTTTTGTAACAATTGGAACATAATATTTTGTGCTTTTGTTCATTTTATGCAAACTTAGAATATATTTGTATGTATGGGTAATTATGGATGATAAATTTAATAACAATGATGAACAATGAAATGAAGGATTATAACATTGATATACTTCAGGGACTAACTAAAATTCATACTTCTCACCTGAAACATGGGGATAAGAGTGGAAACTAAAGTCAGGATTAAAAAGAGCAATGTATTTAAACTCAGGTGAAGTTTGAAAATAAGAATTAAGTTAGAGAAAAGCATCATATTAAATGAAATAACCTCAGGTAAATATTATTACAAGCTCTCAGAAATAGAACACCACAGTGAAAGAAATATAACCCCAAAGTCGCCCTCACTCTGTGAAGCATTCTGGCTACCTTTTAATTTGGATAAATTGCAATGGAGCTAAACTGTTAAGGCAAAACAGTACAAAAGAAAATACCCAGATTTTTTCATATAGAAAATACACTGATGCCTTTAAAGCCTTGCACTTAGAAATAAGAACTCAAATAATATAGCATAAAATATAGGTTATTTGTGAAGAGATAGTTACATGCTGTCATAAATCACATATTTATATATTTATTTTGGGAATAGAAATTTATATCTCAACTTCTATATTACCTTTTAAAATTGCATTTGTGAACTGTAACATTTAAGTATACTGATATATACCAGAAAAGTATTGCTCTTCATTTCCCCCTTAATTTTCTTTTTATATCAACCCTATTTCCAAATTATTAGCTGTAATATTAATTTTCCTTATTATTTTTTATTATGTTTACATTCTTCTCAAATTGATTAATTCTTCAATGTTGTATTTTTATGTCAATTACAAAAATTAATAACAATTACATGCATCAGTTTATGAAAATATCAACTCTACATGGTTTTACTGGATCCATAAATAAAGTGATATCATGAAAAATGACTTTCAGAGGAGAAAACCAAAGCATACATAACAAAAGCTTTCTCTTCTCTTACATGTCAAAAAAATTCTCAGAAATAGTCTGTTAGTTTGCTTTAGCTTTCAGCCATTAGTTTCTTATATAGTTCCATTAACCAAGTGTAGATCATCGTCTTTCAATCTGCATGAACATATCATTTATAAGTCCCAACCCTTTGGTACTACTATATGTGGAATTATATATATTCTGATTTATTTTTCAGCAGAGAGGATGCTTATTCTGGGATGACTGTCACTGCCCTCTTTATGTAATTACACTCTCCTTGAAACCATGACTACCTCTTATTTAGGTTCTATTTTCATTTTGCTAGAGGGTGTCTTAAAATGAGTTCTTTCCCAAAAAGAATATATTTGAAGTCAATGTGGTTTTTTAAGATGTATGAATATGTACTTATTTTTATTCCTCAAGGCTTGATATTTGGGGGGTATAATTCTATATTATAAAAATTGTTGTGTGTTGTTCTTTTTATTCTAACGAGCAGGTATTCTTTATTTTTTATGCCTATTATTTTATATGACCTATTTAGGCAACATCAAAAAATGGTAAAATTAAAGAAAATATTTTCCTACTTTAACTTCCAGAGTCTCTAATATTTAACCTTTCACATTCTGATCTACAGTTTACCTGGAATTGATTTTGTTTATGGACAATATGATTATGTTACCCTCTTGCCTAATATTGATAATCAATCCAACACAATTTATTTGATAGTTTTCATTTTCCTACTGTTTTCCAGTGCCAACTTGTCAAAAACAGTTCTTTTATGAGTGTAACATTTCCATTGGTTAGTTTGCCAATTACTGCATAAAAGTATGTCTTAATTTCTGTATTGTCATAATTAAAGGCTTTTCCCCCTGAAATTACATTGCAGTAAAACACTGCAAATCTTTCTCCACCTTGACAATATTTCTGGTTATCTGCCTTCCTTTACATTTTCATATAAATATTAGGTTAGCTTTCCTGTTTTCCACAAAAATTTCTCCTGAGAAATTGGTTTGGTTGACATTTAATTCAAAAATCCATTTGGAGTGCAGCATCCCAAGTTACTAGGACTATTGCTCCTATGAACATTCTGCATGTATTTTTTCTTGCAAAAATGCAAATATTTCTTTTTCTTAAAGATGAAATTATATGGTAAGTAATCTTTTCTGCACATTTTCTTTTTTTAGTAGAATGTATGGAGATACATCTTCTTGCCTTTTCAAAGTTATTTGTTCACATTCATTGCTCTATAGCTTTCCTTTGATAACTAGACCACATCTTCAAAAATTATCCACTGGCTTGGAAACACCTGAACTACTATCCATACATACCATAAAGCACAGCATGAGTTGTATGTCCAAATAGATGCTCTGACACAAATCACACACACACACACACACACACACACACACATATGTGACTTGATCTGCATTCCTCCTTATAACTTTCCTGAAACATTATTCGCTGAAATACCTGTTCTGTTTTATGTAAATTTGGTCTGATTTTAAGATAACATTTAAGAATTCCTAACATTTTAGCTTCTCTGGTACTCTCGTTTAAATGGTTATAGTCCTAGACTGATGACTGGTTAACTTATGTGCTGCTTCACATTAAAATTATTTTAGTTTAGAGAGCTGGTACAGGTATTTAACATCTTCATTTAGCATTTTGAGCACTTCTCAATCTTTGCTTATTTATACATTAAGATCTGGCAATAATTATAACTTGTAATTCTAAATACTACTTTATTCTCTGTCTTTTTCATACTTTTAGTATTGCTATAATGTATATAGTGGGAAGAAGGAAGGTAAAACAAAAATCACTATTAGTTCTGAGAAATAATTTTCACTGAAAATTATTTGTTATATTAACCTATTATCAAAGACATATCTGGAGTGCCTGGGTTGCTCAATTGGTTAAGCATCTGTGTTTGGCTCATGTCATGATCCAGGGTGCTGGTATCAAGCCCCGTATCAGGCTCCCTTCTCAGTACAGAGCCTGCTTCTCTCCCTTTCCCTCTGCCATCCCCTCTGCTTGTGCTCTCTGGCTCTATCTCTCAGTCAAAAAAATAAAATCTTAAAAACAAAAAGACATATCATATTTGGTTGCACTGACATATATTGTAGAAATGGAGCTTGCTTATTTATTTAACAGCATAAATTAATGTGGACATTTAAGTTATTGAGATATTAAATTCAGCAAGAGGGGGAAATAGAATAACCTTGTAAGAGGATATCATAATAATTTTTATACATTTTACACTGTCTTTCTTAGTGAATTTGCGCCTGCTCTACCACTCTGGATATATATATATATATTTTTTTTAAAGATTATTTATTTATTTATTTGATAGAGAGAGATCACAAGTAGATAGAGAGGCAGGCAGAGAGAGAGAGGGAAGCAGGCTCCCTGCCGAGCAGAGAGCCCGATGCGGGACTCGATCTCAGGACCCTGAGATCATGACCTGAGCCGAAGGCAGCGGCTTAACCCACTGAGCCACCCAGGCGCCCCCACTCTGGATATTTTATTGCGTAGTTATTTTTAATAGTACAATGCATATATTTTTAGTTAATGAAATGAAACTGCACTGATAAGATATTTCAAATCCCTCAAGTGAAAAATAAACTCCAGCTCATAGAGTAAACAAATATTTATTTTGTTTCATGGTCTAAATCTGCACCAACTTTCTTCATATGCTAGAACCTACATTATTGTGAGAGGCAATGGTTTAAATCTAATATGAAGTTTTTCCTGGTCTCATTTCATCATGCTTAATCTCTTCCTTTACTTCATTTAAACTTGAAAATGATCAAGAAAAATTGAAAGATCGAATACTGTTTACATTTCAACATATCCTCATGAAAAACAAAACTTACCAAGGTGTAAAAAGGAGTGGAGGTTTGCTGGATGCTACAATTTCTACACTTTAAAATATTTACAGAGATCATCTTTGGTCTTACTGTATTATTTTCTTAGGGATAACTCTTTGATGCTACTTGATGTATTAAATCCTAGACAAGGGCAAATTCTAGTCTCTTTGTGACACTGTTGCCTGTAACTTAAGTGTTTGCAAGCTTTCAATATCTCTTACAGTTTTCAGTGTGATTTACTGTTGTAGTGAAGTAGATATTCAACCATGGAAAGTCTTCCAAAACACAGTATTTTCTTATTCTTTTCAAGGATCTTACTTTTTAGTAACTTCATTTTTACATTTTAATCTCATCAAATAAGCATGCCACAGCTTTTAAAAAAAAGTTGACATTTATACATGCATGTTAATTAGATGAATTTTTTAAATATCTAAAGCTAAATGCCTAAATTATTACACTTAACTAATTAAAAATTACTATTTTTCTCTGTCCGGCTTTAAAAAAAAAAGTTGTTTGGATTACTCCATTAATTACTTCAATCATACTGAATATCAGGACTATTTATTCATAATAATTGTCACTTTAGTATAAATATTTAATGTCTTATGACACCTGAAAAATATCTTCTTTAAAATTAACATAACTTGTTTGTGTCAGCTTTCAGAATTTCTGTTTGAGAAGGTGTGTTAGATATTAACATGAAGGAAATTGTGAGAATTTGTTTCATTTCAAAAGCTTATTGGTAGCAATTTAATTTTTTAAATGGTCCTAATTACTTAGAATACACAATGTTATTTTGACTAATTCTCATACTTTCCCATGCATAGTGCTATTTACATGTGTAATCAGTGTTAATCTTAATTGTATTAAATTATTTCTACCCACAAACATACATTTATTTAAAATAAAAGAAGAAAACACCTATAATGGAATGTAAGACATGTACCTGGTATATGGGTATGCATAAAATCATGGCATTTGTTTTATACTTTTGGATATAATCCAATACTCCTTACTTTATTGCTGTAGCATGGCCTCTGTTCTGTGAGCCCTTTCAACTGGCTGAATGAAGAATGGTATTAAAACTTAAGATATGGGGGCTGTGTGTGTTCCATACGCTTGGTGTAAGACTGCTATTGGATTGTCACTCCCTCTAGATTCTCAGAGGAGAGAGCAATGGGATATGTGTGTGATCTAAAATGTACATATACACATATACCAATATTACTATATTTAACCATCTCTATGTATATTAATCTAAAGATAAGTTCATACAAATGTATTAAACCTGAATCCATGACTACATGGATTATTCTAGCCTCCACTTTTTTTTTTTTTTTTTAATCTTGACACCAATAGTGAGAAACCTGGCTTCTACCTCCTGCCATCCATTCACAAAACTATTCAGTTCCAGTATGTCTGTATGGTGGTATTAGAACAGTTAGCTTAGGAGCGCCTGGGTGGCTCAGTGGGTTAAGTCTCTGCCTTTGGCTCAAGTCATGATCTCAGGGTCTTAGGATTGAACCCCACATCAGGCTTTCTGTTTAGTGGGGAGCCTGCTCCCCCCTCTCTCTCTACCTGCCTCTCTGACTACTTGTGATCTCTCTCTCTGTCAAATAAATAAAATAGAATAAAATAAAATATAAAGAATTGTTAGCTTATACACTTATAGTAGATCTCTGTATTGACTAGATTACAATTCTTTTGTTTTTAGCTTTAGATTCCACTCATTTCCCAAGTTACTTATGTCCACACCTTTCCACAACCCCCTTACCAGGAAGCTATTTCTTGATTTTGTACTATAAATTATTTTCTCTTAGTTTTCATTCATTCCTGAGATCCCCCAACTTTTTTTTTTAATGTTCTTTAAACTAAGGTTTTTCTGTGCTGTAAAGTCCCATGAGTTTTGACAAATGCAGAGTGTCATTTATCCACCATTAAAGAATTACTATTATTATTATAGAATAGAACTGCACCACTGGCAGGATTAACACCTCTGCTGTGTTTCACTTATTCAAACCTCCTTACTCCCCCTGTAACCCTGGCAACCATTGAGCTTAACATCATTATAGTTTTGCCTTTTCTAGATGTCTTATAATTGAAATCATACAATATGTAGTCTTGAATTCTTTCCAGACTTGCTTCTTTTATTAACTACGGGCTTTTAAGATTTCTTGATGCCTTTTTGTGGTTTGATATCTTATCAATTCTATTATTGAATTATAGTCCACAGTATGGATGTACAATTTATCCTTTGACCTGCTGAAGGGCATCTTTGTTATTTCCAGTTGTTGGCATTTATAATTAAAACAGCTAAAAATATCCATGGATAGGCTTTTGATGTAGACATAATTTCTTGAATCACTTGGTTAAATGTTCAGGAGTACAGAAGATACATCATATGATGAAACTATATATAGCGATATTAGAAACTGCCAACTGTCTTCCAAAGTGGCTGTACCACCATTTTATTCTCACTCTGGCAGATCAGATGGTAATGTAGTCACTGGCCGTTTCTTTGACTAAAATTGTCTTAATTTCTCTTTCACTTTGAGGATCATTTCACTGGATATAAAATACAACTTATCATGTATTTTATTCCCCTCTTTTTGTTTGCATGGCTTCTCATGAGAGGATTCCTGTAATTTTTACATATTTCTGTCATGGTGGATTTTGTTTTCTAGCATTTCCCTTTGATTCTTTCTAACAGGTTTCTTCTTTTGCTCACATTACACACTTGTCATATATATTTTCCAACAAGGTTCTTAACATAGAAACCATTTTAAATTTTAAATTATTCAAAATTTTGTCACAACTTCAACATCTATATCATATCAGAATCTGTTTCTCATAGTCATTGTTCCTTCAAATTATTTTTGTCCTCTCTTTTATGTTGCCTTAATTTTTTTTTTCTTGTAAGCTAGACATGACATATTAGATAACAAGAAATTCACATAAATAGACTTTTAGTCAAGGGTTTTATATTTACTTGGCAAGGAGTTGGCCTATGCTTAATGTTTGCTGTAGATATAGACACCAGAGGCCTCAAACTTCTCTCCTTTATGTTTTTCTCTCCTCTGTTGACTTGGGACTTCCTTAAGTACTCCTGCATCTACATTTGGCTACTTTTTCACCTCTGTTAACTCACTGATTCTAGACTTCTATTGATAAAGTGGTCAGGAGGGAGAGAAGGGAAAATATTCTACACTCTTTTGATACAATTTCCATATCTACTGATCTTTAGTCTATAAGCTGAGACCTTCAGTGTTGTTTAACATTTTTTTTCCTTGTTGGGTGATACATAAAAACAAACAAACAAACAAAAAACCAAAAAAACTTGAGAGCACTAGCGTGGGGGAATATCTGACCTTCGAGTCATATAATATACTGGTAAAGTCCTTTTCCCTGGAAGAGTCTGTCATTTCATGAAAAATGCTCTGGTAGTGTTTCACAGTAATTATTACTCTTACTCTTCCCCTCCTAGGGCCATGATGATATTTTTATTGGCTTTTCACTGAGATAACCTGGTAAGGTACCAGAAGGTAAAACCCACAGAAGTCTGAGGGTGCTTTACAAGACTGCCTCCAAAATTTTTCACTCTCCACTTACTCCATTATTTTCTGGCATTTTGTCAAAATTACATGTAAATGTTCTTCCCAGTTTAGGTTCCAAAGGATTCTTCTCCAGGTAACCAGTACTAAGCTGTGACTTTCAAGATGCCTTTTTCTACAGATTTGGGGATTGTAGTTTTCCTTGTTACCTCAATTCTATCATGACTCTGAGAAATTCATTGACTTTCAGTTTATTCAGCTTTTTCTTGTAAGAATGGATGTAAAGATTTCTGAACTCTTTAGGTATAGGACATGAAACTGGAATTCATAGAATCCAATAATTTCTTTAAAGAATTTACTTATTTTTTTTAAACAGTTTGAGTATAGTTGACACACAATGTTGCATTAGCTTCAGGTGTGCAACATGATGATTCAACAGCTCTATATACTATGCTATGCTCACCCCAAGTGTAGCTACCATCTGCCACAAAACAACACTATTACAATACCATTGACCATATTCCTAATGCTGTATTTTTATGCCCAATAACATATTCATTCCATAACTGGAAGCCTGTAGTCCCCACTACTCTTCATCCATTCTGTATATCCCCCTCCTCCCCAACATTACCCTTCCCTCTGGCAACCATCAATTTGTTCTCGTATTTTCAGGTCTGCTCTGGTCACTGTTTGTTTATTCATTTATTTTGTCTGTTAAATTCCACATATAAGGGGTGCCTGGGTGGCTCAGTGGATTAAGCCGCTGCCTTCGGCTCAGGTCATGATCCCAGCGTCCTGGGATCGAGCCCCACATGGGGCTCTCTGCTCCGCAGGGAGCCTGCTTCCTCCTCTCTCTCTGCCTGCTTCTCTGCGTACTTGTGATCTCTCTCTCTGTCAAATAAATAAATAAAATCTTTTAAAAAAAATTCCACATATAAGTAAAATTGTATGGTGTTGGCTTTCTCAGTCTGGTTTATTTCATTTATCATAATACCTTCTAGGTCTATTCATGTTGTCACAAGGGCAAGGTCTCATTCTGAAAGGTTTTTTGTTTGTTTGTTTTTAATTTAACTCTCACTACCAAACTCTAAGGTACTGATAATTTCCTTTATTATAAAGGTGAGAAAAATAAGGCCCAGTTTTACTTTCCCACCAAAAAATAGCTTCTAAAAAGTAAAGCTAGATAAAACCAGACTCCAGTGCTCAATCTCTCAATCATGACATTGCACTGCCTTTGAACTCCTTGATTCCTGAGCATCTCAAGAGTCATTTTCACTTATAAGCATTTAAATCAGAAAGAATAAAATTCATTGAGATTGCATGCAATTTCTACACTGGACAATTTAAAACTCTATTACACTTCTAAATTGAGTAACCATATCATGGACTACTGTGTTATTCATTTAACAATGTTGAGGAAGTTTCTATTGTTGAAACTATCATGTGACTTTTGAATCTGTTTAGTAAATATTATATGCTCCGTTCCAAGAAAAGAGGTGCATGAACATGCATGTAGTTTGTTCTTTCTATTATGTAGACACAAGAGAATTTAGAACAGGGTGATGTAATAGTGTATAATTAACTCACCAATATTTTCCAACATTTTGAATAAACTTAAGAAGGGAAGAAACTGCCCTTTTTAAGGGTCTAGTCAATGGGTATCACACTAACAATTTTCTCTTCTAGACCATCATTCAGGTGTTCATATGGTGAACTGAAGATTAAGTAAGGTTAAAGTAAGGCCTCAAGAATCTAAGGGACTTTATTTTGCAATGATTCTTTAGAGTGCCAAATGAAAAGGAAAAGTGAAAACATATTAATTTATCACAGATTATTTTAATGTATCTGAAAACACAAATATGAAAGGATCAATCAGAAATAAATGGTAATAATAAAAATCTGACCCTCAAAATTTATTCACAATTAAGAGAAAAAGGGAATGAGGTAACTGAACATATTAAAAATAAACAAGACTCTCATATTTACTGATTACTTGTGAGCTATAATTTGTTTATAGTTAAATTTTGTTTGAAAGGTATTGAAAGAAAGAAAATCCCCAAACATAAAAATGCAATACTATATATGTAAAAATAGAAAAGAGTAATGGATATAAACACAATATTTGAAGTTAAATTGAAGAAATAGATCTCAGTATTAAAACTATGAAAGTAAGTACTAGACTTTCTTCTCAAGTATATAATATTATTATAAAGGGTTCAATAAAATTAGCAGTCTTTCCTCAAATAAATGAATTTATTTTGTCAATTTTCATCTTAGTTAAAGTATACATGACTATTAACATAGGAAAACTATTATTTAATATTTTATAATTAAAATTCCTTCTGAAGGGGCGCCTGGGTGGCTCAATGGGTTAAGCCTCTGCCTTCTGCTCAGGTCATGATCTCAGGGTCCTGGGATCAAGTCCCACATCATGCTCTCTGTTCAGCAGGGAGCCTGCTTCCCTCTCTCTCTCTGTGCCTACCTCCCTGCCTACTTGTGATGTCTGTCAAATAAATAAAATCTTTAAAAAAAATTCCTCTCAAATGATAATGAAATATTTCTTTCTACTTCGAAGAAAAAAAGGTTGTTTAGTCTTTTATTACTGAAGATTTACTTAATTATATCCAAATATAAACATTAAATATAGGCAGGTTATTATTAAGGTATTAATTTACTAATGCTGAGAAGTTGGTACACTGTAATTTACAGAATAAATTATGACCTTTACACTTTATCATTGGTATTTTAAAACAGAGCCTTATTTCTACACAGACAGAGAACACAAGTTATACACAGCAAATGTGCCTTTGACACAGAGTTCATCAAAATAAGAAAAAGTGCTACAGCAACGCATCTAGAATCTTTGCCTAAATTAAGTAGAATAGAATACTATTTTGTGACAGATTAAAAAAACACGTCTATTTATATAGGCAGCATATTGTTTTAGATTCTTATAACATTTTAAGCAAGTGCATAATAACATAATAATTAAGATATTTGTGACTGGCATGGTTTCTGAAGAAAAAGTAAGCAAACTAATATGTGAGACAAACCAATAATGCTAAGTAGAGAGTACCAGTTTCAAATGAATGGTCAACAAACAACTACTTCATCTGCCTTTACAATGTAAATGTGGCAATCAGTTTTTTAAGAAAACTAAATATTAATTTAATGAGAAGATAGTTTTATTGGACAACACAATGTTTAAAAGTATGTCCTGAGACCAGACTTTTTTGAAATATAGATTCAGGAGCATATCACTAAACGTATTTCTGCTTCAATGTACCTTTTTGTAAAATGGTTGTCATAATAATGACGATAATAGCAATTATATTAACTTACTGTATATTTTAGATTTTTTTACCTAGAGGATTCTCTCTACAACGATTATTTCCAATATACATATGAATAAATGTAGTGAAATATCTGATCAACAATCACAGAGTCAATTATAAAAAGCAGGAATGCTTCTCTCAATAAATATGATGATGTTTCAAATTTTCATGTATAGATGTGCAGGATATGGTTGAAGAAGTCAAGCCTGGTTAAATGACGTCAGGGCAAAGCCAAAACCAATCATGTGGGTTCTCTGGACAACCAATCTGGTGAGGAATTCATTATTGGAAGTGTCATGGGTCAGATGCATGCACTTCTGTAAGAAAACAGAATGAAAGGTTCAGAGCTATCTGGGTCATAAAAGACTTGGAAAAGAGGGAGAATCTTTCCCCAAAACTCTTGAAATATTAGTACGGTGCCTTGAGCTAAACTTCTACTTTCTTTTTTTTTTTTTTTTTTAGATTTTATTTATTTATTTGACAGAGATCACAAGTAGGCAGAGAGGCAGGCAGAGAGAGAGGAGGAAGCAGGCTCTCTGCCGAGCAGAGAGCCCGATGTGGGACTCAATCCCAGGACCCTGAGATCATGACCTGAGCCGAAAGCAGAGTCTTTAACCCACTGAGCCACCCAGATGCCCCTGAACTTCTATTATTTTAGGGAAATTAATACTGTCAAATGGGTTTACTGGCTAGCATCAACACTAAAGCACACATTTCATAACCAAACACATGGAAGTTAAGATAAAGAATTATCTGAAATTGTAGGGAAGACTGGGAATCATAAAATATGTAATTGGATGTTTGAAAGAATATTTTTCTAATATTCTGAAACAAACTTATATTTTATTTATTTATGTATGTCAGAGTGGGGGTGGGGCACAGAGGGAGAGACAGTCCTAGTCAGACTCCACACTGAGTCCAGAGCCTGATACGGGCTGGATCTCACCACCCTGAATCATCACCTGAGCTGAAATTAAGAGCTGGGCTCTTAACCAGCTGTGTCAACCAGGTGCCCCCAAAACAAACATTTGTAATGTCATTGCACCACCAGATAACTTTATTCATAATGGAAATGATAATACTCATATGTCAGTACCTGCCACATACTAATGTATTGATGTGTTGATAATTATCAAATCACTATAGAAAGAATATCCTATAATCTTAATTTTATAGACAATGAAACCAGGGCAAGATAGACTAAATAGTGATTCCTAGGTCATACAGATCTTAAGTAGTTGGGGCCAGGATTTCAATCTAAGTACAGCTCCAGAAACTGGTATTTGCCACTAGCTACACAATCTGACATGATTAACTCATAGATATTTGATAGGCAATATATTCATCCTACTAAACCTACCATAAAAATAAAAAACATTCTTTACCAACAAAATATCTTAGACATTAGGTTTTTTCCCCATTCTGTTTGAATTTGTAATTCAACATGGAATTTTGTTTCTATATTTTTCTTTAAACTATTTCTGACATGTATAGATTTATACGAGGGTTTCCTGCATAATGAGCAGAACATGTATTTTACTTTTATGACAGATAACCAAAAATCATAGAAGCTTAAAGAGAATAGCAGTTTCTCTGCCATATAAAATATTTAACACATAAGTGGCTCTGCTCTTCAAAGAGCAGACATCTTTGGCGAGTCACCATTCATGATGTAGTTTAAGATGGCTCACCAGCATATATGTCCCACCAGCACAGGGAAATAAGAAGTGGAAGCCACTCTCCAAGGGCATGACCTAGATGTTGCATGTATCATTTATGACAAAACCTCACTGGCAAAAGTTTAGTCACATGACTCTATCAATTTGGTCTTCACACTCACAGCCATGAACACAGGGAAAATTCTATTCATATGAAAGACAACTACCAGTCTCTGACACATCCTAAAACAGATAAAGAGAAATGAGGCAACTAATGTTGGAACTTATTTACTTATTGAGGCAAAGTTTTCTTCATACCAGATTGTCATAAAGGAGTTGGCAATCAAGCAGATATTGAAGTTTCTAGTCAGAGTTACAAACCACCAACTATAAAATAGAACATACTCCAGATTGGGGCAGAACTATTCAAACTTTATATATCACATGCTATCAAATTGCTATAAAAATGAATACCTTCAAGTTTGAGACTCACTGGCACATAACAAAAGATTATAGGGCATCAATTAGCTTTTATCAGTCTCTCAGAGATACTATTGTACACATTTCTCTGGCAAAATATGAACAGATATTTGGTGCTATTCGTAGTTGTTAGAATATATCTGTCAACATTTCTATTTTTTTTTAAAGATTTTATTTATTTATTTGACAGACAGAGATCACAAGTAGGCAGAGAGGCAGGCAGAGAGAGATAGAGGAGGAAGCAGGCTCCCCGCTGAGCAGAGAGCCCAATGTGGGGCTCGATCCCAGGACCCTGGGATCATGATCGGAGCCAAAGGCAGATGCTTTAATCCACTGAGCCACCCAGGCGCCCCATCTGTCAACATTTCTAAGAACATTTCCTTCTGTAACTAGAAGGAAAATAACTGAGAAGGGAAAATTCCATATATATATATTTTAAAATTCAAGGAATTTTTTTTTGAGAATCCATAATAGATGTCCCTATATGTATGTTGGAAATGCTGGGAGTGTAATGCAAGAGTTGCAGGATCAATTTACAGCAAAATATTGCCTTTAGCAACTCAGTAGGGCATGGACCCCAAATTCTTATTGTTCATGTAAGTTATGTTAGGATTAAAAGAAATGAAAATCATGATTTTCCTAAGAGGAACATATGAAATAGCAGAACCTAGAGGTGTTTGATTTTGCCCATACATTTTGGCTAGAGTTCTTGCAGAAGAATAAACAAAGGTGCTTATTTTCAGTCAAAAGGATTACAACCTCAAGATCAATTATCCAACTGGCTTGACATCTATTAATTATTATACATACTTGAGATTCAGTACAAATGGAAATGATGGGTCTTTCAAGGACTGTGGATCTCCAGATTTTGTTCCAAGGCCAGCAGAAGTAGCATTTCCTGATAATTTGTTAGAAATAGAAATTCTTTTTTTTTTTTTAAAGATTTTATTTATTTATTTGACAGAGAGATCACAAGCAGATAGAGAGGCAGGCAGAGAGAGAGAGGGAAGCAGGCTTGCTGCCGAGCAGAGAGCCCGACGTGGGACTCGATCCCAGGACCCTGAGATCATGACCTGAGCCGAAAGCAGCGGCTTAACCCACTGAGCCACCCAGGCGCCCCAGAAATAGAAATTCTTAAATATCTGCCCAGACCTATTGAATCAGAAGTCCTATAATTTATAATTGAGTCCAACAATCTGTGTTTTATTGTCCTTCAGGCAATTCTGATGCAACTAAAATACTGGAACTTCTCTTCTAGAACACCCAATCAGATGTCAAAGACATCAGGCCTTAATGACTGTTGGGCAAATTAGGGAAGAACCAAGAGCTTAAAAAAAAAAATCCCACTAGAAAAGACCCTGTCTTCATTTAATTTATCTGTATTATGTCCAAAACAATGTGATCATAGCTTTATTAAGTCTTTAAGATATAACTTAGTCTTCTCCTCTTGTCAGGGAAGACATACTTAAAGATTTCTTTAATAAATCCAAATTCTTCAGTCCAAACAAAATGACTGTTAAGTATGCATTTTGCTTTAGGAATGTAAACATATCTGTAATTTTTGTATATCATATTTTGGACCACAACTTTTTAGTTTCCAACACAATGGCTCTCCTTAACTGATCCATATTTGAATATTTATCAAGTACATAAACATTATTGTAGTTATTTTTAAAACCACCAGAAAATTAAAGGACAAATAGTTTGATCTCATTTAGTTACACGCTTATCTTTATATCCTACCTTCTATTAAGCTTGGGCTTTGTTTATACCTCAAGGAACTAGAAAAAGTACAAAGGTAAGTAGCTTATTTAAGAATTTTCTTGAGGTAGGGATTTATCACTATGAACTTCCCTAGAACAGCTTTTGTTGCATCTCATAAATTTTGGTAGGTTTTATTTCCATTTTTGTTTGTTTCAAGGTATTTTTTTAATATGCCTTTTGATTTCTTCTTTGACCCACTGGATGTTCAGTAGCATGCTGTTTAATCTCCACATACTTGTGAATTCCTTCATGGACTAATTTCTAATTTCATATCATTGTGGTTGGAAAAGTTGCTTGATATAATTTCAATTCTCTTAATACCTTAAGACTTGTTTTATGGCCCAATATATGATCTATCCTGGAAAATGTTTCATGTGCTATTGAGAGGAAGTGTATTCTGTTGCATTTGGATGGAATATTCTGAATATATCTATTAGGTTCACCTTGCTTAACACATCATTTAAGGCTGACTTTTCCTTATTGATTTTCTGTTTCGATGATCTGTCCACTGATGTAAGTAGGGTATTTGTCTCCTCTACTATCACTGTATTTTTGTCTTTTCCTTCAGGTGTCTCAATATTTGGTTTGTATATTTAAGTGTTTCTACAGTGGATGAATAAATATTTAAAAATATTATATCCTATTGTGGAACTGATCTCTTTATCATTATGTAACACCCATCTTTCTCTCTTATTACAGTCTTCCAGTTAAAGTTTATTTTATTTGATGTAAGTATAACTATGCTAGCTTTCTTTTATTTTCATTTGTGTGGAATAACGTGTCTTTAATGTGAAGTTAGTCTCTTATAGACAACATATAGAAAGGTCTTGCTTTTTTTTTTTTTTTAATACACTCAGCCACTCTGTCTTTTGATTGGTGAATTTTATCAATTTACATCTAAAGTAAGTATTGGTAAGTATATAGTTACTGCCATTTTTTAATTGTCTTCTGGATGGTTCTGTAATTTTTCTCTGTTCCTTTCATCTTTTGCTCTCTTCCTTTATGATTGGAACTTTCTTTAGTGACATTCTCATATTCCTTTAAAAAACATTTTTAATTGGTGCAGGAAGAAGTGAATGGATATTTAGAGGACTAAGACTAAAAGGAAGGAAAGTATCTGTTTCTTCTCTTTATTTTCTTTATTTTTTCTCCAAAACCTCAATTTGCCTAGTTTTTACTAAAAATACATTATGATATTTGACTTCTTTCCATGAAGGAATAATAATAATTGTCAAGAGTTAAAATGAATAATTGACAATGGAAAAGGTTGAAGATCATGTTTTAGGAAGGAAACGCTATAGAAAGAAGTATGTATTTGAGATTGTGGGAAGGAAACAATTCTCAGACCATAGCACTTTTATATTCTCTTTTCTGCCATACTATTTTCCCTTAAATCCAATTAATGCTTTTATTTATGGAAGTTATTATAAAATATTTATAGCTGAACTTATATATATGTATATATGTATAAATGTATATCTAAGATATATGTATTATACAATAACATATATATTAGTAATCTTTAAAAAAAAAAAGATTAACTGTTTTTCTGAAAGGGAGATAGTGGCAAAGCCTGAGTTCATTCTCTTCTTGAGAATGAGACCGTGGTCTCAAAAGAGGACCTCAGATTTGGTAGAACCTTAGTGTTATGTTAATTATAGTTGAAATGACTATATTGGGATAATACAGATGGTCAATAAACTAATTAAAGTCTTGTCTTTGTGGCTCATAGACAGTTGAATTTCAGGGTTAATGTTGTAAAAATTTAAATATCTTTCATGATTTAGTCTCTCCAAAATAATGGGACAGGTGTTATTTCTTTGTTGTTTTGTTGTTTGCCAATTGGCTTTACTTTTTAACTTCAGAAAAATCATTTGAAAAAAAAAATTAGATGTGCAAACATGTTACGTGAAACAAGTTTATAATCCTTGTGCTTGCTAACATCACATGCTATTATAACAATCTTAGGATTGCCCTTGATAGAGTTGTGACACATATAATGTGACACATTTTTTAGTAAAAAATAATACAGTAAATTAAGGTAACTACACTAGATATTGCATTCTGTAGGAAGCTATACATTAATTATCCATAGAACTGGGAATATTGATATTTCTCTTCCACTTAGAGAAAAAAACATTAAAAATTAAAAAAAAATTGGGGCACCTGAGTGGCTCAGTGGATTAAGCCGCTGCCTTCAGCTCAGGTCATGATCTCAGGGTCCTAGGATCAAGCCCCGCATCAGGCTCTCTGCTCCCCAGGGAGCCTGCTTCCTCCTCTCTCTCTGCCTGCCTCTCTGCCTACTTGTGATCTCTCTCTCTGTCAAATAAAAATAAATAAATAAATAAAAATAAAAAATAAAAAAAATATTTCCCCAACATTCTTATAATTGTTTTGTACTGAAAAAGTGTAAAAAATGAATAGATGATTATTTAACGTTAGCTATGATGTGAAAAACTCAACAGAAGTGAGTAGGCTCTGAGTATTAAAAAAATAAGACTACCATTTTATATCCACTAGTTCAGTAAACATTAAAAAAATTAGCTTTAGCAAGCATTTGAAAGTATATAGTTCAAGGAGACTGGTATTTACTTCTGGAAGAATTAATATATTAGCCTTTACTAAAATAAAACAAACAAAATCCATAATTTTGTGATATAATCATAACTTACCAAAAACCACAAAACAATACTTCAAGGTATATTTTAAAAAGAAACTTTGCATATGAATACTAACAAAATGTGCCAGAATAGTCATTAAAACAACATCTATAATAGGGAAAACTAAGAAACTACCTACTATGCAACCACAAGATAATGATTAAATAAAGAACAGTGTATTTGTTCACGAAATATTATACAGAGGAAACGAATGTGTTATACACAGAAAATAAATTGCTCTTTCACAACACAATACAAATTCATATTAGATACTTGAATGACAAGGTACTTGAACACTACGTGTAGTATAAGACTAGCATTATTTTTAAAAATTATGGTTATTTATTCATATGCACATAGGAGATTAAAATATGTAGGATAAAAGAAGATGGTAAGCAAAACATTCATAGAGAATTGAATGTGAGAAGAATTGATTTGAGTGATTGGGTCATGTGTGATAATTATAATTCTTTATAAATGTTTTTTCATTTGTGTCAAATATTATGTGTTACAAGCATAATAAAAAAAACTAGCAGTTGGAAGCTAATTTTTTCAACAGTAAATTGAGAAAAATTGAAATTCTAATTTTCCTTCTGGAGAGTCAGAAACCCTGGGGTTAAAGATCTAAAACATAAAGGCAATATAAAAGTCAAATACTCAATGGAGAAGGCTCTGAAAAGTAGGTTATATTATCTTCCTTTAATCTCCAAATATATTTATAAATTCTATTATCTACAATGCCTTCTGTGAATAAGAGATTTTTGGAAAATAATAGACATGATAACAAATTAACAACCAAAGGCTAATTACTAGCTTGATGCTACATTCCATTCTTTTTCTTTCAATCTTTGTCTTTTTCTATCAACAGCTTTTTTCAAAGAGCACTAGCATGTGAGTTAAAGAATATTTGAACGACAAACATACTTTGGAAATTATAGATTTTGTATTGCTCTTATTACTGGGTCACTGGGTTCTTCTCCCAGAATTAGAGGCCCAAGATTAGAATGGGGAGATAGGTAATTGAGTAGATGAGTATAGTACATTTTTAAAAAGATTTTGCTTGCTTGTTTGTTTGTTTGACAGAGAGACAATGAGAGAGAGCACAAGGGCGGGGGGGGGGGGGCAGGAGAGGGAGAAGCAGGCTCCCCGCTGAGCAGGGAGCTAGATGTGGGGCTCTATCCCAGGATCATGACAGGAGCAGAAGGCAGATGCTTAAGACTGAGCCAACCAGGCACCCCTATAGTATTTTTCCTTCCTTCCCTCCTTCCTTCCTTCCTTTTTAAGATTTTATTTATTTATTTGACGGAGAGTGATCACAAGTAAGCAGAGAGGCAGGTAGAGAGAGAGGAGGGGGGAAGCAAACTCCCTGCTGAGCAGAAAGCCCGATGTAGGACTCAATCTCAGTACCCTGACATCATGACCTCAGCCAAAGGCAGAGGCGTAGCTCATTGAGCTACCCAGGCACCCTATAGTACACTTTCAAGAGGGAAAGTGGGCCACTGCTGGAGCAAGAGTGGCAATGGCACATAGAAGCTCTAGCTACATCCTTTTAAGTCTGCTTTCTGCATGTGTAAATTTGGCTTTGATTGACATTTTGATTGACAGCTGTTGGTTAAACAACATTTTGTCTTCTGCGCATGCATCTACCCATGATGCTTTTTGTTATAATTTTATTTATTTATGTATTGTGTATTTATGAGTCTAATGAGCTTTCATCCTGACCTTAAAGTTACCTAAGGGCAAGTTGCACCTTTTGTGTGCATGCTTAGCTCTTGTAAGTCCCTTGTGGTTTTTGAGCCTGCCCATTTTATACGCCCTTAGAGGTGTCTCTGAATGTGTGGCTGCTAATCTTCCGGGATGGCTCCGAGTGTATGGCCAGCATCTGTTTTCTCTCTCCTAGCTTCTGCCTAACTGCCTAACACTCTGATAAGATTTGAGAATTTATCTTTGCAGGGATTTCACGGTAGTATAGGAAAGCTGTAGACCCTGTCCTCAATCTGAACAAATCTGTTTACATTCTACTGTAGAGATGTCTCTCTCTTCACAGGGTAAGAGTATAAATGTGCTATCTGCCCCATATAAACTCTTATTTTCATAATTTCAGGAATCCTCACCTATACTGTGCCAACACAGGTGACATCTGGCTCACATACTGCACAGTAGAGTCTTGAGACATGGAAAGCTAGCAGTATGAAATTGTTATGGTTGCTGTTATTGCTCTAAGTAACAATAAGAAAAAATCTGATTGCCAACCCAGGGATTCAGTGTTTGTGTATACATAGCTCTGTATATATACACATTTATCTCTCAATCTGTCTATTTTGCTGATGTAACAAATAATCACTTAGTAGCTTAAAATACACCTATTACAATTCTGTGTGGCAGAAGTCTAACTAAACTAGCATGAAAGTTTTCAACACATCTGCGCTCTTTTCTGGAGACTGTGTGGGAATCCCTTTTATTGCACTTTCCAGCTTCTGGAAGACACTCACATTCTTGAATTTATGGTCTCCTTCCTCTGTCTTCAAAGCAGACAACATTACAAGGTCTCTGACATTCTTTAGATTGGGACCACACTAATAATCCAGAAATATATGCCCATCTCAAGGTCTTTAACTTAATTACATATACAAAGCCCTTTTGTGACATAAGGTAACACACCACAAGTTATGGGAATTAGGATGTGGACATATTTGGTGGGGCCATTATTCCATTACCATCAAAAGTAGGTCGGTAGGTAGGTAGGTAGGTTAAGTAAGGTAGTGAGGTAAAATCTTCACAGATTTGAGATTAACAAATGCCACTTTTAAATTATCCTAGACAGGAAAAAAAAAAAAGGTGTGGGGGTGGAGCATATAACACTTAGAGGAAGGTGCAAGACAGTTAAAATATTCTTGGTGACTGAAATATAGAACGTGTACAACTCTGAATATATTGATGTTCCTATTTGCAGAACACATTGCTGACCAGTGACTATAAGAATGGTCATCTTGTTTATTTTCATAAGCAATCATTAGAAAGTTCTCATAAAAGCATGGGTGATTTCTACTATTTCTGGCTTTACTAAACACAGCAGTCTGCCACTTGGAGTGTACTGATATAGTGATTCTTTAAATCAGTGCCTTCTTCTAATTGAAAAGAAAGAACAGCACAGGAAGATTTGTTATTACCCCTCAAGCCTCACTAGGGTCACTACTAGATTTCCACTTTAATGGAAGCTTAGTTCTTGAAGTTATACAACTAACTTAAAAGAACTTAAAAGAGGCAAAATACTAGTGAAATAAAAATATTTTCATATATTTACTAGAAAATAGCTTTTTTCGTCATGCTTTTTTTCCCCCCTAATTGAGTATATGTTCTCTATTTTCATCCACTATCTTGTCACTGTAATTATGTATATACTATTTTTGGCTATGTTGACCATTTAACACTTTGCAAAGTTGAATACATCAAACTCTTTCTTAATGAACTTTGTTATATGAAGATTAGTTAAACACTTTCCTATCTGAATTTAACAATCAGCCTTTTATATTTAAGAATCTTTACTTCTTCTAAGCTTAGCTTCAACTTCCCAACTGTACTGTATATTGCTACCATCCTCACAGCTATGAAATTAAAAATAATCTCTATCTGATGTCCTGTGTTTTCAGCATTGATGTTATTCTTTTTTCAAAATCTAAGATATGACTATGTTATACACCTGCTCTCTAATATCTCTGAGCTTTCTTAGAACGATGAAAAAAATATATACCATGACTACATTTCCATAGATTTATCCAGTCTATGATTCTAGAAGCATCTTCCATAATGTTATTGTTGTCTACTCTAATTTCACAGATTTTACTGCATCTTTTGTAAGTCCAATGCTCCGTACAATAGGATCATTGTACAACCTCATCCATCTATTTCAAAAACTCTGATTTTCTTGTTTACAGAATTATATCAAATACAACTGCTTTATAATCGCTCACTAGGTCAATTCCATCTATTTTACTTCCATGTAGATCTTTACATGCTATTTCCAAATAACATATATTAGAGTCATTTACTTATTTGATTAGATTATTATTACAATAGGTTGGAAATTTAAAGAAGGCAGATTCTATATTTAATTTTGTTACCATTGTATTTTCAACAGTGAGCTTGCAATAAACAATTTGTTAGTTCATAATGCAATTATGGAAATGCCCCAAAATACAATAGTACAAATGTTAAGAGTAGAAAATTGTAAAATTAATAAGTAAATTATTATATAAATATTTTAGAAAATTGTATTAATTTAAAATGTAAAAAAATACAGAAGTGATTTTTAAGAAATGTGGTCAAAACAAAGTGAGACTAAAACTGAAAGAAAATATACAAAATTTTATTAAAATATTAAAAATATTAGATCAAATGGAATTATTTATAGAGTTGCATTTTGTATTTGTTTTGCCTAATGTTTTCATTGCAATATCAGAGATAGAATTTTATTATTTTCCTGATATTAGCAGCAAATACTCTAATTTTTCACACACCAATTCATTAACTCATGGAAATATTCAAAAGGAAAGAAGGAAAGAGAAATTAGGGGAAACACTTTTTACAGGAGAAGCCATTTCATTCATATAGTTGAAAGACTAAAATCACTATTTTGTACATTTTAATGCAATAACTAATTAGTGCAGTATTATAAATGGAAGCTAATAGCATAAATAGAAAGATACTGGGACAAAGATTACCAGATTAAAAGTATCAAATTTCACATTACTTTATAACAACAAAAAGGAAATTTACATACATACACACACTGAAGAATATCAGACACCATTATTATCCAGTGGAAAAATTAGTCTCACTTTTTGAATAGAAACTGTCTTCATGTGCCAGCTGATATGATGCAATAACAATTATGCAACTTTGTTAGTTACTGTCACCAAATGTATAGAATGATTAAGCACATACATGGAACATTCTCCAGAATAGATCACATCCTGGGTCACAAATCAGGTCTCAACCGGTATCAAAAGATTAGGATCATTCCTTACATATTTTCAGACCACAAGGCTCTGAAGATAGAACTCAACCACAAGAGGAAAGCTGGAAAAAACTCAAATACATGAAGACTAAACAACATCCTTTTTTTTTTTTTATTGTTGTCTCTTTTTAGTATCTTTTTTTTTCCATTTTATTTATTTTTTCAGCGTAACAGTATTCATTGTTTTTGCACAACACCCAGTGCTCCATGCAAAACGTGCCCTCCCTATTACCCACCACCTGTTCCCCCAACCTCCAACCCCTGACCCTTCAAAACCCTCACGTTGTTTTTCAGAATCCATAGTCTCTTCTGGTTCGCCTCCTTCTAAAGAATGAATGGGTCTACCAGGAAATTAAAGAAGAATTGAAAAAATTCATGGAAACAAATGATAATGAAAACACAATGGTTCAAAATCTGTGGAACACAGCAAAGGCAGTCCTGAGAGGAAAATATATGTGGTACAAATCTTTCTCAAGAAACAAGAAAGGTCTCAAGTACACAACCTAACCCTACACCTAAAGGAGCTGGAGAAATAACAACAAAGAAACCCTAAACCCAGCAGAAGAGAAATCATAAAAATCAGAGCAGAAATCAATGAAATAGAAACCAAAAAAAAAAAAAAAGAAAAGAAAAAAATCATTGAAACTAGGAGCTGGTTCATTGAAAGAATCAATAAGATTGATAAACCCTTGGCCAGACTTATCAAAAAGAAAAGAGAAAGGGCCCAAATAAATAAAATCATGAATGAAAGAGGAGAGATCACAACTAACACCAAAGAAATACAGACAATTATAAGAACATACTATGAGCAACTCTACGCCAACAAATATGACAATCTGGAAGAAATGGATGCATTCCTAGAGACATATAAACTACCACAACTGAACCAGGAAGAAATAAAAAACCTGAACAGGCCCATAACCAGTAAGGAGATTGAAACAGTCATCAAAAATCTCAGCGGGTTAAGCCTCTGCCTTCGGCTCGGGTCATGATCCCAGGGTCCTGGGATCGAGCCCCACATCGGGCTCTCTGCTCTTCGGGGGGCCTGCTTCCTCCTCTCCTTCTGTCTGCCTCTCTCTCTGTGATCTCTCTCTGTCAAATAAATAAAATATTTAAAAAAAAAAAAATCTCCAAACAAACAAAAGCCCAGGGCCAGACGGCTTCCCAGGGCAATTCTACCAAACATTTAAAGAAGAACTCATTCCTATTCTCCTGAAACTGTTCCAAAAAATAGAAATGAAAGGTCAAAGGGTAGGGATAGAGGGCGCATACCTCAATATTATCAAAGCCATCTATGAAAAACCCACCGCAAATATCATTCTCAATGGAGAAAAACTGAAAGCTTTTCCGTTAAGGTCAGGAACACCGCAGGGATGTCCATTATCACCACTGCTATTCAACAAAGTACTAGAAGTCCTAGCCTCAGCAATCAGACAACAAAAAGAAATTAAAGGCATCCAAATCGGCAAAGAAGAAGTCAAACTATCACTCTTCACAGATGATATGATACTATATGTGGAAAACCCAAAAGACTCCACTCCAAAACTGCTAGAACTTGTCCAGGAATTCAGTAAAGTGTCAGGATATAAAATCAATGCACAGAAATCAGTTGCATTTCTGTACACCAACAACAAGACAGAAGAAAGAGAAATTAAGGAGTCAATCCCATTTACAATTGCACCCAAAACTATAAGATACCTAGGAATAAACCTAACAAAAGAGGTTAAGAATCTATATGCAGAAAGCTATAAAGTACTTATGAAAGAAATTGAGGAAGACACAAAGAAATGGAAAAATGTTCCATGCTCCTGGATTGGAAGAATAAATATTGTGAAAATATCTATGCTACCTAAAGCAATCTACACATTTAATGCAATCCCTATCAAAATACCATCCATTTTTTTCAAAGAAATGGAACAAATAATCCTAAAATTTATAAGGAACCAGAAAAGACCTCGAATAGCCAAAGGAATATTGAAGAACAAAGCCAAAGTGGGTGGCATCACAATTCCGGACTTCAAGCTCTATTACAAAGCTGTCATCATCAAGACAGCATGGTACTGGCACAAAAACAGACACATAGATCAATGGAACAGAATAGAGAGCCCAGAAATAGATCCTCAACTCTATGGGCAACTAATCTTCGACAAAGCAGCAAAGAATGTCCAATGGAAAAAAGACAGCCTCTTCAATAAATGGTGCTGGGAAAATTGGACAGCCACATGCAGAAAAATGAAATTGGACCACTTCCTTACACCACACACGAAAATAGACTCCAAATGGATGAAGGACCTCAATGTGAGAAAGGAATCCATCAAAATCCTTGAGGAGAATGCAGGCAGCAACCTCTTCGACCTTAGCCGCAGCAACATCTTCCTAGGAACAACAGCAAAGGCAAGGGAAGCAAGGGCAAAAATGAACTATTGGGATTTCATCAAGATCAAAAGCTTCTGCACAGCAAAGGAAACAGTTAACAAAACCAAAAGACAACTGACAGAATGGGAGAAGATATTTGCAAACGACATATCAGATAAAGGGCTAGTATCCAAAATCTATAAGGAACTTAGCAAACTCAACACCCAAAGAACAAACAATCCAACCAAGAAATGGGCAGAGGACATGAACAGACATTTCTGCAAAGAAGACATCCAGATGGCCAACAGACACATGAAAAAGTGCTCTACATCACTCGGCATCAGGGAAATACAAATCAAAACCACAATGAGATATCACCTCACACCAGTCAGAATGGCTAAAATTAACAAGTCAGGAAATGACAGATGCTGGCGAGGATGCGGAGAAAGGGGAACCCTCCTCCACTGTTGGTGGGAATGCAAGCTGGTGCAACCACTCTGGAAAACAGCATGGAGGTTCCTCAAAATGTTGAAAATAGAACTACCCTATGATCCAGCAATTGCACTACTGGGTATTTACCCTAAAGATACAAACGTAGTGACCCAAAGGGGCACATGTACCCGCATGTTTATAGCAGCAATGTCTACAATAGCCAAACAATGGAAAGAACCTAGATGTCCATCAACAGATGAATGGATAAAGAAGAGGTGGTATATATACACAACGGAATACTATGCAGCCATCAAAAGAAATGAAATCTTGCCCTTTGCGACGACGTGGATGGAACTAGAGGGTATCATGCTTAGTGAAATAAGTCCATTGGAGAAAGACAACTATCATATGATCTCCCTGATATGAGGACATGGAGATGCAACATGGAGGGTTAGGGGGATAGGAGAAGAATAAATGAAACAAGATGGGATTGGGAGGGAGACAAACCATAAATGACTCTTAATATCACAAAACAAACTGGGGGTTGCTGGGGGGAGGTGGGGTTCTGGACATTGGGGAGGGTATGTACTATCGTGAGTGCTATGAAGTGTGTAAACCTGGAGATTCACAGACCTGTACCCCTGGGAATAAAAATACATTATAGGTTTATAAAAAAAAAAAAGGATGAATACCCAACTTTTGTAGCAACATGGACGGGACTGGAGGTGATTGTGCTGAGTGAAATAAGTCAAGCAGAGAGAGTCAAGTATCATATAGTTTCACTTATTTGTGGAGCATAACAAATGACATGGAGGACATTGGGAGATGGAGAGGAGAAGGAAGTTGGGGGAAATTGGAACGGGAGGTGGACCATGAGAGACTATGGACTTTGAGAAACAACCTGGGGGTTTTGAAGGGGCAGGGGTGGGAGGTTGGGGGAACCAGGTGGTGGGTAATAGGGAGGTCACATGTTGCATGGAGCAATGGGTGTTGTGCAAAAACAATGAAAACTGTTATGCTGAAAAAAAAATAAATTATATAAAAAAAAAGACTAAGAACATGAAAGCATTTGAACATTCAGATTTTTTTTAAAAGTGGGACATTCTACAAAAAAAAAAAAAGGTCATTGTCTTAAAAACAAAAATTTCAGTGTGTCGTTTCTCATTAAAGGAGATGAAAGAGCTATACTAAAACAATCAGTAACTTCAATTATTTTTTGGATAGGAAAAAATATATATTTATTAAGAAATTTAATCCATAGTTAAATTTTTCCAATAAACCTCCTGGCCGATATGGCTTTACTGTTGAATTACAGCAAATATTTAAAACAAAAATCATGCCAAAAATAAACACCCACAAATCGACACATACAATTACACGTTGATTTACACAACTATTCATGTGTAACTAAAATTCAGGTAAGTTTTTAGAGCCACAAGAAGAGCTAACAGCCCACCAAAAGTGGGATCTCTGCCATGTTTCTGGCCTCCAGTTTCTCATTTTTTTTTCTTTTTTATCAATCCTCTCTCATGGTCCTCCATCCTCTTAGAAGAAATCCAATTTGTCTATTTGTTTGTTTCTGTTGTTTTATTAGTTTGTTACTGTTGTGAAATCATTAGAAGAATGACTTAATAATCATTCTTGCTGACTTGAGCATGTCTTCAAAATCTTCACTCCCTTTTCCAAGATTATCCCTCCAAATAAATGCACTAGTTTCTGTAAATACCAAAATCTCCATCTCAACTAGATATCCTATTACAATTATCAGATTGAGAGAGAAGGAAGGTGGAAGGAAGGGATGGAAAGAGGTTCAATGTTTTGCCCCTTTATCTTTGCAAATCAAATGCATCTAACTTGAATTTATTATCTTCCACTACTTAGTGAAGATACAAAAAGAAAACCCACTTTCAATAGGGATTTTTAAAACTCTTACAAAATTTACATGAAATATATTATTAATATTATGCATACTATAATCTATTCAGATTTAATTATACTCATCTGCTTTAGATTTCTGTTTTTATGTGTTATTAATCTTTGATGTTCTTTCTGGGTAATTATTTAAAAGTTAGCATATTCTTACTTGTTGCTTATGGAATTCTCTGTGAATATTAAGACAAATTCAGTGCTTATATCTATTTATTCAAAACACTGTTCCTTTCTTACTTACACAGGTTCTAACTCTTATATTTCTCTGGGTTCTACTTTGCCTAAATGGATAAACATTTATAACTACATTCTAAAATAAGTGTTAAAACCATACAAAATATGACAAGATAAGACTTACTGTATGATTGAGACTTACAAAATTAACCCTGGGGATATTTGTTTTATGAATTCATGACAACTCCAGATGACTGATATTACAAATAATGGTAAAGTTTAGATCCCTTGAGTAAAATATTTAACAAACAGAAATATGTAATCATATCTTTAATGTACTTATTTATGTTATCTGATTGTCTTGGTAGCTTGGCATTATTGAACAATGTAGCTTATGCACTTCTGAATAAAGTGTTAAATTTAAAATAAAAATTCTCATTATATTAACAGAAAAATAAAATATAACAATAAATGTATATGTCAAATGTGATAACTTCAAGATTTAGAAAATAATAAAGCATGTTATAGTCAGAAAATATACAGTTTTTTAAAAATAGATACAAGTGGCCTGAATGGTTTTTCTATATTAAATTAAATCTCTTTCCTTTAAAAAGTCAATGGGCTACTGCTTTCTGTAAAAAGAATGGAAATTGTCACCATACGCTATAAGACTCTTTGTGAGCTGAAACTTGTTCCCTCAGCCTTTGTTAAATAAAAAAAAGAGATTATGAAAATTCGGTTTTTCATGGTCTCAATTGTGTGACACCATTTTGCATATGTATTTAATTTTCTGCAGAAGCACTGTTTGATATTCTCATTTATGTCCATGACATATTTATTTCACTATTTATTGTCCTTATTTTCATCCCACACTGGGTGAAAAGATAATTTAAAAATTAATTCTTTAAAATTAATAAAGAAATAAGTTAAAATAAATAAACATTAAGTATTGTGATTTGTATCATATTTATTAGTTGCTTTGAACTGAGGGCAGATACAAAAACATCTGAAGAATTTTGTGTAGTTTCTCCAATTCCAGAATTCCTCATTAGGAATCTTTAACTAATTGGGTAAATACCAGTATAATTTTATAGTTTCCCACAGATAATTATGAAAGAAATTCTAATTATGTATCACCAGAATAAGCAAGCTAGTATGGCTTTTCTTATTAATTACTTTCTCCTTCTCTCTGCTTCATGAAATAAAAAGTGAATAGGATCAAGCAGTTGAGGAAGTGGAGGACATAAAATTGGGGGTGGGGTGGGTTGGCCAGTGTGATTAGACCTCTCTTTGCTTTTTGGCATCTATCAATTTGGGCTCCTGTGCTCTCACAGAGACTGGGAGATAGGGTCTTTCTCTTTCTTGATTCATAAATTTCAAATAGATACCACCAAGATTCTTGATAATGACCTGTGGTGTAAAACTGCAAGAGGCTAAGAGAACATTTACAACCCAAACATTTCTAAAGTCAATGCTATAAGAAGAGGGATGTCAGGGGTCTAGAGTCTAGAAAGCCTATCTTAAGTATAGTTAACCTGAGGGAACGTTAAGGTTGTCTTGGTGATTATATAAATATATAGAGTTAATTTCAAACTATCAATTATTACAGACTGAATTTCTATTTTTTTAAAGATTTATTTATTTATTTTAGAGAGACAACATGAGGAGAGGGGGGATAGCAGAGGGCGAAGGAGAAACGTAAGCAGAATCTGTGCTGAGTATGGAGGCTGATGCATGGCTCAATCACATGACGCTGAGGTTAACCCTGAGGATCACAGCCAAAACCAAGGGTCAGATGCTTAAACTGACTGCACCACCCAAGCACTCTCTCTCTCTCTCTTTTTTTAATTTAAATATTAGTTACAGGTTTTTTTTAAGAGTGCCAATATCCCATTGTGAACAATTCAGAAAATGGTGAAATGATTTATATGATTATTGATAAAATGTTACAGATCGCATGTATGCAAAGGGGACAGTTATTATGCCTTTTCTAGAAATAGTTTTAAAATATAAAGCTTAATAATACTAAAGTAAAAAAAAATCTCCGAACTAATTTTCATTTCTAGTACATTAGAACATATCAATTGTGAAAAAATTGTTAGTCCTTCTCAATAGCAATTTTTTTACAACTGCTATGTGATTTCTCATTTTTTTTCTCATTACCTGTATAATTGTCCTTTGAATTAAAAACAAACAAACATACTTAGAAGGAAAATGAGAGATAGAGTAGGAAATGAGCACACTTGAGAAGAGAGCATTAATATGTACCTTATGAGGAAATGAATTTAAAAAAAAAGCATTTATTTCTTAATTCTTGCACAGTCTGCTAGTTTCCCCCAACAATTTGAAAGAAAAATTTCAATCTTGAGCCGTGACAAATTCATACATATATTCATTCAAAAAGAGGGCACGTTACATTCAGTATACACAAGCTGTGCTCTCTCATGTGTTGACAATGAATTTACTTGCTAGACATGTTTTATAAGAAAAGTTGAAAATATACTTGTATTGAAATTGGAAATATTTTCATTAAGAACTTTACATGTCGGGGCGCCTGGGTGGCTCAGCGGGTTAAAGCCTCTGCCTTCAGCTCAGGTCATGATCCCAGGGTCCTGGGATCGAGCCCCGCATCGGGCTCTCTGCTTGGTTGGGAGCCTGCTTCCTCCTCTCTCTCTCTCTGCCTGCCTCTCTGCCTACTTGTAATCTCTATCTGTCAAATAAATAAATCTTTTAAAAAAAAAAGAACTTTACATGTCAATGGACATACTGAAAAGGAAAATATCTTTAAAGATACAACTGGTAGGGTTAATAGAGAAATAAAGTGTATAAATATATCTTAAGATACTTTGTCTCTTATAGATATCCTCATACTCAGAGAACAAATATCTGGTGTTATAAATTTTAAGGTGGAAGATGGATTAAAAACAAAGGTTATTCATCAAGATCAAAAGCTTCTGCACAGCAAAGGAAACAGTCAACAAAACAAAAAGGCAACCCATGGAATGGGAGAAGATATTTGCAAATGACAGTACAGACAAAAGGTTGATATCCAGGATCTATAAAGAACTTCTCAAACTCAACACACACAAAACAGATAATCATATCAAAAAATGGGCAGAAGATATGAACAGACACTTCTCCAATGAAGACATACAAATGTCTATCAGACACATGAAAAAATGTTCATCATCACTAGCCATCAGAGAGATTCAAATTAAAACCACATTGAGATACCACCTGACACCAGTTAGAATGGCCAAAATTAGCAAGACAGGAAACAACGTGTGTTGGAGAGGATGTGGAGAAAGGGGAACCCTCTTACACTGTTGGTGGGAATGCAAATTAGTGCAGCCACTTTGGAGAACAGTGTGGAGATTCCTGAAGAAATTAAGAATAGAGCTTCCCTATGACCTTGCAATTGCCCTGCTGGGTATTTACCCCAAAGATACAGATGTAGTGAAAAGAAGGGCCATCTGTACCTCAATGTTTATTGCAGCAATGGCTATGGTCGCCAATTTGTGGAAAGAACCAAGATGCCCTTCAACGGATGAATGGATAGGAAGATGTGGTCCATATACACTATGGAGTATTATGCCTCCATCAGAAAGGATGAATATCCAAGTTTTGTAGCAACATGGATGGGACTGGAAGAGATTATGCTGAGCGAAATAAGTCAAGCAGAGAGAGTCAAGTATCATATGGTCTCACTTATTTGTGGAGCATAACAAAGAACATGGAGGACATGGGGAGATGGAGAGGAGAGGGAGTTGAGGGAAACTGGAAGGGGAGATGAACCATGAGAGACTATGGACTCTGAAAAACAACCAGAGGGTTTTGAAGGGGCGGGGGGGGGGGGGTGGGAGGTTGAGGAACCAGGTGGTGGGTAATAGGGAGGGTACGTACTGCATGGAGCACTGGGTGTGATGCCAAAACAATGAACACTGTTATGCTGTAAATAAACAAATAAAAAACAAAAACAAAAACAAAAAACAAAGGTTATACTTGTTATGCTTTTGTTTAATATTATTACTAAACATAAACAATAACCCACAAAATGAATTGATTAATTATAAATCTTAAGGATATAGGTTAAGTGTAGTTCACAATGAACACTTCCTTATTCAGCTCTAATATTTATCTATTGACCTCATTTTTTCTGTTTCCCAAGTAGGAAATAAATATACTCTGAAACATATTTTCTTGAATATATGGTCTAAAAATTTTTATTAAAACATATTTCTTGGGGCACCTGGGTGGCTCAGTCAGTTAAGGGTCTGCCTTTAGATCCCAGAGTCTCAAGATCTAACCCCCTATCAGGCTCTCTGCTCAGCAGGGTGTCTGCATCTCCCTGGCCCTGCTCCTGTTCTCTCACTTGCTGTCTCGCTCTCTCTCAAATAAAAAAATCATATTTTCTGAATTGGACTTAAAATTTTTTGGAGCATTAGATTCATTCTCAAGTGTTCTAATGAGAATATAAGCATGGATAGTAAAGGGATTACCAACATTTACAAGAAAAAAATAAGGGAAATTACATGGCATGGTATTAAGTAAAATTAAGAAGTGATAATTTACTGAGGAAAAATTACTAATATAGTCACAGTAATATGTACATAAATGAGTGTAAGAAAGAATACAGAAAAAAATGGAAGTTTATAAAATTGCCAGAAATAAAGGTGCCAACATCAGATGATTCTGTAATTCCAAAAAAATCCAAGTTATTTATAATGACAAAATAGAAGGCAAAAACTCCATACTACTTATTGTAAGAAATGAATTGCCTATTATTGAAATGATAATCTAGAAAAGTAGTACAAAATATTTTATACTAACATAGCTATCTAACAAATCTAACAATGCTTTAAAAGCATGGTATTCTGTGAAGCAGAAGGGTAACTGTCTGAATTCAAAGTTCGAGGTCGCAGTATCTATTAATTCTTCAATCAACATACTATTTAGTAAGCATACTGAAAGAAAATGCACATCAAAAATTATTTCATAAAATTATTTAAATTCACGTTGAATAACAATATGGAATGATATGTGTAGATTAATGTTAAATACCCATATTTTTAAAGAAATAATGAAGGAAATATGCAATTGCCACAGCTAGAAAAACTGTAAACCATTAGTTACCACCTTGTGGGTAATTTCGAGATTTCTTCCCTTGTAATTCCATTCTTGATTATCGGGTCCAGACCAAATATGGTCATAGTGTAAGTCATGAATTCATAAATCTTCTCTTTCCTTTAGCAAATAAAATTGGGCTTTTGTCATAGCTGGGTGCTTAATCTATCAACAACATAAGCAGACCTGTGCTGTTGACATGACACCACTCCCCAGGTGATAAGTAACCTTTTTAGATTTGGATTTGGATTTGGATTTGGCAGTTTCTTGGATTTGTCTTCTCTGCCTAATGTTTCTATCAACGCTTTTGTTTCTTGGTTGACAAAATTCATTGACTGCCAAAGTAATACCCCATACAAAACACTTTTACTTTCTATACCCAATATTTTGGGCTCTATAAATTTGGGTATTTTAGGACAAATGTACCCACTAAAAAACACAATTACTGATAATCTAGAAGCCAAGATTACTTCATAAAGCTCTTAGGTTTCTGGGTTTCTCATGCAGCTGAGATATTGAGCAGCAAAGGGGTGACTTGTGTAGGTGGAATAATTAATTCTCTTTATCATGCTGTTATGCTGAAATATGGCTGAGACAAGGAAGACTACTTTTGAAACCTAAAATTTCCTTTAGTTTGTCTCTTAAGTACTGCGGTAATTCAGGACAATGAAAATTAAGTTAATATGATGAAGATAACATACTTAAGCCTTCAGATAATGCAACAATAAATGACTGGATTTCTTCCTTTGTAACTAATTTGCTAACTGAGGGCAGGAGAATACCTAATGGATGGTGGAAGAAGTTCATTATGATTATCAACATAAAGTTGTGACAAGCTTTAAGATGTGTATGCAATATTTGTGTTACACTATTAGTTATCCTTACCCTCCTATTTACTTGTTTGTTTATTTTTGCAACCCTACTTGAAGAACACAGTGATGGCTAATGTGTTAGGTTTTAGATTGGAGTAAGACTTGATTCCTATCCACCTGTCAATGAGAAGACTGACGATGATGGATCTTTGTGAATTCTGATCATTGGGAACACATATTTAACTGAACTAAAAACAGAGAGGATGATAAAGGAAAAGAAGAGTGATTTTGCCAGATTTTTCATTTGACTTTGCTATACCCACTCTTCTCTGTCCTCCTTCCTGCTCTCCTCTGTAGAAAACTGACTTGTATGAAACGTATCAATGTGTCCCCATGCTTTTTGAGTTCACTTGGTTGTTAACCAATGGAGAACTGCAGGAGAACATTAGAAAAAAAGGAGAGAAAGGGAGATCAGTGCATTGATTTCCCTTCCTTCCTTAAAAAATAAGTGTTAAATAATTACCTTACATATTGATTAATGAAACAAAATGTAGGCAAATTATAAAATGTTCTTATATCAAGGGTTGTCTTCTACAAATATTTTGGTTAAAAAATAAAGGATATGTATTTAAGAAAAACTTTGTTTATGAATAACCAATAATTTGAGTCATAGTTTATTTTCATAATAATAAATGTCAAAATTCATCAATCTGTCAAGATAATGTTTGCACTATAAAATGAGAAGCATTGGTTTATCATTGATTTCCTTTTGAAAAAAAGATGGTTAGAGCCAGGAAACTACTCCCAATAAAATTAAGTACTCACAAATCCTTCTCGTTATGCTTATCATTGGATGCGTTTTAATCTAAATAATATTTTAAGAATGCCTTAAACCTTTGATCCAAGAAGGAAAACTATAAATAATGGTTTACTTTGCTTTTTGTTACTTTCCTAATAAATTCCTCTGCTTCTCTTGTAAGAAAAAAAAGATAACATAGTAAGAAAATGACAAAAACACAAAAAATCCATTCTGATATAATGGGAAAGAGTAAAATATACGATTCATTTAATTATGACTAGGGGATACGTGTCTGGACTTCTGAAACAATTGGGACCAGTATTTGAATGTTGACAATAATCTACCTTCCAATTCCACTTTTCTTTCTGTGCTTGCTTTATTTTTTTCAGACAAGCTATCTCCATGTGATTTGAACACCATCAGCCATGAGGAGTCATTAAAGGGAATGTCTTTATTTATTTCTGGGATGATCAACTATAGCGAGAGATCCCTAGTAATAACACAGAGCCACTATTAGAAACTTACAGTTGGCATAGGGAGGTGGATTGGAAAGGGGGAATCATTGTTCTTAAAAGAAATGAACATTCTTCCCTCAGATAAAAGAAGAATTCCTAGAATGAGTCCATGGACATTCAACAAAGGACAAAAGGTAGAAAATGTGTTCAGCATACATTTTTACCAAAATAAAAAAGTTTTCAATATAGAATTACTCTCTTTACAGAATATAATTCTGAACACTCTGGTATTTTGTACACATAGTCATTTAGGACACTGTTTCAATTATAATGTTAAGTGTCTTCAGAGCATAAACGGTTTTATGTTGTGAGTAGAGTGGTAGAGATTAAAGATGAATACAATGATCTGTGAAATATGGTGTGTGCAATTTGTAAATCCACTAGGAAGAATGACTGTCATATCAAAAAAAAGACTGAAAATTTAAAAAAAGACCTGCTTTACAGAAGCATGTTTGCCCTTTGTTTTACCAGTGTTATTTTAATATACTCAAAAGTAAATGTTTTGTTTTGAAACCTTCCTCTGCTATTTGTAGGTCCTACCGATGTTAGAAAAAGGTTATGTCTTTTTCTTCATAGAATTGAGACTTGATGGCAAAACTACCCCACATATCTGATTTTACATTATAATAACTTCTAGGATTTCAATGGGGCAAAGACAGAATCATTCTTAGTAATGCAACCATAGATTGAGTGACTCAGTTGAATTATGATTCTGACTCATTTCATTGTTTAAACTCCTCAGTTTGTAGCCAAATTCTCAGTCAAGAGATGACCTACTTCCCTTCACTAAATCCCTATCCTTAAAAAAACTATGACTTTACGCACTCATTTTTCCTTAACTTTCCCTTTAGGCTTCTGGTAACAGCTTTCATGTGGGATAAACCATGGCACAAAAATAAGCCATGGTGTTGCTCTACTTCTTTTTTTTTTTTAAACAATCAGAGAATTATATTCTTTTTATAGTCACTGCATTCCAGTACATTGTAGATTTTTAACACAGTCAAGTATTCATCTCATATATAAATTATTTTAGTCCTTTGTCTGTAGTGTCATTTGCAAATATCTTCTCCCATTCCATGGGTTTGCCTCTTTGATTTCTTGACTGTTTCCTTTGCTGTGCACAAGATTTTTATCTCGATGAAGTCCCAAAAGTTCATTTTCGCTTTTGTTTCCCTTGCCTTTGGAGACATGTCTTGAAAGAAATTGCTGTTGCCGATGTCAAAGAAGTTCTCCTCTAGGATTTTGTTCTCCTCTAGGATTTTGCTGGATTCCTGTCTCACATTGAGGTCTTTCATCTATTTTGAGTTTATCTTTGTGTATGGTGTCAAAGAATGGTTGAGTTTCATTCTTCTGTATATAGCTGTTGAAATTTCCCAGACCATTTATTGAAGAGACCATGTTTTTTCCATTGGTTATTTTTTCCTGGTTTCTCAAAGATTAGTTGACCATAGAGTCGAGGATTCATATCTGGGCTCTCTACTTGTTCCCCTGGTCTATGTGTCTGTTTTTGACCAGTACCATGCTGTTTTGATGATCACAGCTTTGTAATACAGCTTGAAATCAGGCAACGTGATGCTCCCAGCTTTGGTTTTCTTTTTCAGCATTCTTCTGATCCATGAGCATGGAATATTTTCCCCTCTTTTTGTGTCTTCTTCAATTTCTGTCTCTGTTCAATTTCTGCCTCTGATGGTTGCTGGCAATCCTTGGTGTTCTTTGGTTTGTAAGAATATCACAATTCAACTCACTAAAGTTGTCAAAAGTGATGTGAACACACATAATTAAAAGTTATCATTAAATTATTTAAAGTCATGTAAAAGAGGCAAAATATCCCTGAAAATTTTACATTTAAGATTCTTACAACAGATACATATTTATATTGCTCTAATTGATATCTTTTATTGAAAGTTATATTCCTATTTATCAAATTTCATGACAAATATAAAGTTGTGTTCATTCTATTGCCTCTTTTCTGTTTTATTTATTTATTTACTTACTTATTTATTTTAAAAGATTTTTATCTATTTATTTGACAGATCACAAGTAGGCGGAGAGACAGGGAGAGAGAGGGGGGAAGGAGGCTCCCTGCTGAGCAGAGAGCCTGATGTGGGGTTCAATCCTAGGGCCCTGAGATCATGACCTGAGCCGAAGGCAGAGGCTTAACCTACTGAGCCACCCAGGCACCCCTGTTTTATTTTTATTTTTAATTTTTTTTGTAGTCTCTCTGGGAGTACCTGTTTGGATATTGTATTTTTGTTGTGTATATTGGACACTTCAATGTTATTTATTAGAACATTCATATGGAATATATAATCAACTTTTTAAGTAAGTTGCTTAGAAGTTAAATTTTATGTTATTCTTTTAAAATACTTTATTTTAAAAATTTTATTATTATTTTTTAATTTGTTATGTTGGTGACCATACATTACATCATTAGTTTTTGATGTAGTGTTCCAAGATTCATTGTTTACATATAACACCCAGTCTTCCATGCAATACATGCTCTCCTTAATACCCATCACTGGGCCAACACATCCCCCACCCCCTCTCCTCTAAAACCCTCAGTTTGTTTCTTGGAGTCCACAGTCTCTCATGGTTCATCTCCCCCTTCAATTCCCCCCCTTTATTTTTCCCTTCTTTCTCCTAATGTCCTCCATGCTATTCCTTATATTCCAGCCCACTCTCACCACTATTGTTCAACATAGTACTAAAAGTTCTAGAAACAGCAATCAGACAACAAAAAGATATAAAAGGTATTCAAATTGGAAAAGAAGAACTCAAACTCTCTGTCTTCGCAGATGACATGATACTTTATGTGGAAAACTCAGAAGACTCCACTCCTAAATTATTAGAATTCATATAGCAATTCAGTAATGTGGCAGGATACAAAATCAATGCACAGAAATCAGTTGTTTTCTTATATACTAATAATAAAACTGTAGAAAGGGAAATTAGAGAATCAGTTCCATTTACAATAACACCAAAAACTACAAGATACCTTGGAATAAACCTAACAAAAGAGGCAAGGGATCTATACTATAGGAACTATAGGACACTCATGACTCATTATGAGGCCTGAAAATAAACATAGATAAAACAGTTATTTGGAGGGAAGCACGTTTTATAGTATGTTAAGCTGTGATAAATTTTACTCCTATAAGTGCAATACAGAGGAAACTGTGAAGATAGCACTAACAGATAATGCTTTGTGTGAGAGTGTACATGTATGTATGTATATTTTGAAAGACAGGTTCATGCACTTGGGTCATTTGTGGTGACTTTGATTTGACATGAAAAATAAAAGGAAGAAGTGTTAAGGGTTCATACAGGAAAATACAGTTTTACTTACTATATAAATATATAGATATTTGCAAGCTAGTTTTTCCACATTTTAAGCTTTGACTTTCAAAGCACATCTAGTGAATAACTTAGGGCTGATCCAAAGTAATATCTTAATACATATTTGTGGACTTATACATGTAGTAGTTATTAAAACAAGTAAATTGTGGAGTATTCAAATGGAATAATATAACAAAGGCAATTGTAGGAAACCCTTCTTGCACAAATTAAAAAAAAAAAAAAGCAAAGCTGCAATCAAAATTAGAATAAAGCGAAGTTTATTAACCCATCTCTTAATTCCCCCAACCAAGGACTATGATTTCTCTTTTCTTTACGTTCTAATAGCTTAATTACACTTATTCAGATGAGAATTATTCTTGCCCATTGTTACTTGCACATAACATACTCAATCAGATTATCTCTGCCCCAGAATTTAACATTTTAAAACAAATTCATGTCTTCATTAATGATAAATTCACAAAAGCAGATCATATAACCTGTGCTCAATGTATTATTAATTGAATAACTTTATAGCCACATCTGGAATCAATACATATTCCAGATATCTCTTGTGTCTTTACAGTAGTCCCCACTTACCCATGGGCGTTACCCTCCAAATCTTCAGAGAATGCCTCAAACCTTATGTATACTATGTTTTTTTCTATATATACATATCATGATATAGTTTAATTTATAAATTAATATAAGTAAGATATTAACAATAATAAATTAAATAAAACAACTGTAAGTATACTGTAATAAAATTTACATGAATATGGTTTCTCCCTCTCAAAATATTTTATTATATTGTACTCACCTTTCTTCTTGTGATGATACGAGATGAAAAATGCTTAACTGATGAAATGAAGTGAAGTGAATAACAGGCATTGTGATGAAGCTGTAGGCTATTGTTAACATTTTGATAAGTCAGAAGTAGGATCATTGCTTCTGGACACTTGTTGACCACAGGCAACTGAAACTGTGGAAAGCAAAAGTGGGAAGAAGGTGGGAATATTGTACACTTTATAATTTAACAAAATAGAAGTGATTAACAGTGTGTAGTAGGTATTATTAGTATTATTTAGCAGATTCGGCAGCACATATACTAAGTTTACTTAAAAGAGATTAGAGAATGTCTATGTCATAAAATTCACTTAGTCACTCATTAGAATTGGGTCATGAATAAAAAGTCATACTTTTTCTCAACTATGTGTTTCCTACCTCAAATGAATAATTATGAAGACTACTTAAATTTTATAATATGCAGTGTTGTATAAAACATATTTTGCTACTTGTATAAATATCCCTTGTATCGCAATTACTTGATAGTTGCTATCTCATAAGCTAGTTGCCTTTTTCTCTTGTATTTTATTTTTTAGGGGGTCACTTTGAGAGTAGTTTAGTCTTTGTATCCAAAGCATATGTTTAACATAATGTCAGCAACATTACTACATGCTTTTTAAGAACTGCAATCCTAGGAATATAGGGGAGTTTAAAAACTGAAAAAGAATGCTAGCTTCGTTTTTTACAGTTTTCAAACTAATCCTTAGAACTATTGAGAAGTAACATTTATATTTCAGCATTTTGAACCTCTAGATGCCAAAATGAATTATAATTATATTTAACATTCAAAATAACTTGAATGAACTCAGAATACATACTAAGAATTATTTGACTCTACCTCTTCTTGGTTTTTTGCTTATGTACATTTTAAATTTAATGGGATCTTTGTAGAATTAGAAGGTATTGTATTATGAAAATATCTCAAGACTTTTTTATTATGTTCAGTTATCCACTGTATAGTACATCATTAATTTTTGATGTAATGTTCAATAATTCATTCATTGCATATAACACCAAGTGCTCATCACAACAAGTGATGAAGGCACAACAAGTGCCTTCCTTAATACCCATTATCCCTTTACCCCATCCTCCCACTCTCCTCCCCTCTGAAACACTTGGTTTATTTCCCAGAGTCCATAGTGTCTCATGGTTCCTTTCCCTCTTTTACTTCTCCCTCTTCAGTTTTCCCTCCCTTCCCCCATGGTCCTCCCTGCTATTCCTTATATTCCATATAAAAGTGAAATCATATAATAATTGTCTTTTTCTGCTTGACTTATTTCACTTAGCCTAATCCCCTCCAAGTCCACCCTATTGATGCAAATTGTGGGTATTCATCCTTTCTGATGGCTGAGTAATATTTCATTGTATATATGGACTTTATCTAGTTATCTGTTGAAGGGCATTGCAGTTCCTTCCACAGTTTGGCTATTGTGGACATTTCTGCTATGAACATTGGAGTGCATGTGCTCCTTCTTTTCACTACATATGTATCTTTGGGTTAAATACCTAGTAATGCAATTACTGGGTCATGGAGTAGCTCTATTTTTAACATCTTGAGGAAACTCCATACTGTTTTCCGGAGTGACTATACCAGCTTGCATTCCCACCAACAGTGTAAGAGGGTTCCCCTTTCTCAATATCCTCACCAACATTTGTTGTTTCCTGTTTTGTTAATTTTTGCCATTCTAACTAGTGTAAAGTGGTATCCCATTGTGGTTTTGATTTGTATTTCCCTGAATATGAGTGATGTTGAACATTTTCTCATATGTCTGTTTCATTTGTACGTCTTCTTTGTAGAAGAATATGTTCATGTCTTCTGCCCATTATTTGACTGGATTATTTATTTTGGGGTTTCAAGTTTAAGAAATTCTTTATAGACCTTGGATATCAGCCCTTTATTTGTAATGTCATTTGCAAATATATTCTCCTATTTCATGAGTTTCCTCTTAGTTTTGTTGAATGTTTTCTTTGCTGTGCAGAAATTTTTATCTTGAAGTCCCAAAGTTCTTTCTTTCTTTTTTTTTTTTTTTCTTTATTTTGTTTCCCTTGTCTTTGGAGACATGTCTTGAAAGAAGTTGCTGTGGCCAATGTTGAGAGGTTACTGTATATGTTTACCTCTGGGATTTTGATGGATTCCTGTCTCACATTGAGGACTTTCATCCATTTTGAGTTTATCTTTCTGTATGGTGAAAGAGAATAGTCAAGTTTCATTCTTCTGCATGTAGCTGTTGAATTTTCCAGCACCATTTACTGAAGAGACTGACTTTTTTCTTTTGGATATTTTTTCCTGGTTTGTCAAAGTTTAGTTGATCATAGAGTTGAGGGTCCATTCAGGAATGGATTTCTATTCTGTTTCTATTCTCTTCCATTGGTCTATGCGTCTGTTTTCGTGGCAATACCATTGCTGTCGTGGTGATCACAGCTTTATAATACAACTTGAAGTCAGGCAATGTGATGCCCCAGCTTTGTTTTTCTTTTTCAACATTTCTTTGGTGATGTGGGTCTTTTCTAGTTCCATACAAACTTTAGGGTTGTTTGTTCCACCTCCCTGAAAAATGCCAATGGTATTTTGATCAGGATGGCATTGAAAGGTAGATTGCTCTGACCAGCATAGACATTTTAACAATGTTTATTTTACAATCCATGAGCAGGGACTGTTTTTCCATCTTTTTGTGTTGCCAATTTCTGTCACGAGTGTTCTGTAATTTCTATAGTACTTTATCTCTTTGGTTAGGCTTATTCCTCATATCTTATAGTTTTGGGTCCTATTGTAAATGGGATCAATCCCTTAATTTCTCTTTCTACAGTTACATTGTTAATGTATAGAAAAACAACTGATTTCTGTGCATAGATTTTGTATCCTGCCAAATTACTGAATTGCTGTATGAGTTCTAGTAATTTGGGTGTGGAGTCTTTTGGGTTTTCCACATAAAGCATAATGTCATCTGCAAAGACAGAGACTTTGAGTTCTTCTTTTCCAGTTTAAATACCTTTTCTTTTTGTTGTCTGATTGCTGATGCTAGGACTTCTTGTACTATGTTGAACAATACTAGTGAGAGTGGGCTTCCCTATCTTGTTCCTGACCTTAGGGAAAAGCTCTCAGCTTTTCCCATTGAGAATTATATTCCCTGTGGACTTTTCATAGATGGTTTTTATGATACTGAGGAATGTTCCCTCTATCCCTACACTCTGAAGAGTTTTAATCAGGGAAGGGTGTTATATTTTGTCAAATGTTTTTTCTGCATCAATTGAAAGGATCATATAGTTCTTGCCTTTTCTTTTATTAATGTGTTCTATCACGTTGATTGATTTGTGAATGTTGACGCATGCTTGCATCCAGGAATAAATCCCACTTGGTTGTGGTGAATAATCCTTTTAAAGTACCTTTGGATCCTATAGGCTAGCATTTTGTTGAGTATTTTGGTATCTATGTTCATCAGGGATATTACTCTGTAATTCTTCTTTTTGATAAGGTCTTTGACTGGCTTTGGGACCAGGGTAATATTGGCCTCATAGAATGACTTGAAAGTTTTCTTTCCCCCCGTTTCTATTTTTTGAAATAGCTTCAGTAGAATAGATATTATTTCTTCTTTAAATGTCTCAAAACATTATAAAAGTTTTTACTTTTTGGTCTAATTTAGACCAGCAGATTCTCTGACTCCAATAGCATTGTGAAAGTAGTGTGGCTAATCAGAATTATCACCTACAAAGGATCTTGATATCAGTAACATATAACTTTATTTTAAGAATTAGGAAGTTATGAAATTTGTGTAAAAAGCTTTAGGATGAAATATTTATTAGAATGTAAAATTACACAACAAGATTTTTTTCTACTTGTTAGGATGTACCTTTTTAAATGCAAATTGCTACTGTTATGTAATCATTTTTATACACATGTAACTTAGTGTAAATAGAAAAATTCAAGTGTCAAGTGTATTTTCAAGTCAATATGCACAAACATATTGAAACAGATTTTGCATATACAGTTGTTAAACTCCTACCCAAGAGATTATTAATGCATTCTTAGCAGCTGCTACATCTTTTATTTGAAGAAAGTGTGAGAATAGAATTTGACATGTTGCAAGTCACATGATCCAATCCAATAAGGTTGATTAAGGCATGAAAATGAGTCACTAATACCCAAATTAGTAGATTATTAAAAGAGATATGAATATGCATTTTGAAGTGCCAAAAATACATTTTCAAGATTTTAAGGACTTAAAATAGTCTGAAAGCTGTCAATAAAAAGACATTTTACAATATTAAAAATCCACTTAAAGTATCTTATAATGCTGACAATTTTATTTCCACTAAGCTTTTCACTCTGATTTCAAAAATATTACAAAATCACTCAACTATTATGGAGAAATAAATTTTAAAACACTGAATGTTTATTATTTTAAATCAAATTTTTGAAATTCAAGAATAGTAAAAAGGTATTTCAAAATGTTATTTCTAAGGCCCATATGTATCATGCAAAGTTATACTATTTAATTATATGTAAAATATTTCGTGAATTCCAATTACCATTTTAAATTGGGTATTAAAATATGTAAGTCCCACAGTATTTATGATATTAGCCACAAAATGTGTATATTACCTGAAAAGATCAGCAAATGTTTAAAATCTTTGAGCAATTTAGGTAACATGAAAAACAATAAAAATCTGAATTGCATAATTAAAAAAAATCTGACTTTATTTTCATTCATAATTATTTATATACTTCATATAGTTTATTTTTTAATAGATTTTATTTATTTATTTGACAGATAGAGATCACAAGTAGGGAGAGAGGCAGGCAGAGAGAGTGAGAGGAGGAAGCAGGCTCCCTGCCAAGCAGAAAGCCTGATGTGGGGCTCAATCCCAGGACCCTGAGATCATGACCTGAGCTGAAGGCAGAGGCTTAACCCACTGAGCCACCCAGGTGCCCCATACTTCAAATAGTTTATGTGATTATGTATTTTCAGGTTGCTTGTTATAGAACAAAGTTAATGAATCTCACTGAAAAACTAGCATATCATCCATTTTAAAAATTTCTTTTGAAGCATTTTTCTTAGGTTTTTTTTTCTTTTGCATATCTCATATGGAGTGTTTATCATACTTTTGCTTTCTTTGTCCTTGATTATCACTAAAGAAATCACAAATATTTGCTTACAGATTCACTATTAATTATATTTTCCTAATCTCAGTCATTCCTTCATAGACTGTTCTGAGTATCTAATGTCATGTACCAAATTGATACAGAACATAGTGCCTTAAATTGTTTATTATCACAGGTGAACAATTCTCCCTTGGGATCTCTCATATTCTTGCAGTAAAAAGTTACCTGAAGGTACAGTTCAGTTCTGCATGAAGATACCTTTACAATTACATATCTGGTGCACAGGCTGGGCTGCTGGGAACAGCAGAAGTTGACCAAAATCACTCTCATTCTCTCTCTGTCTCCCTGTCTTTCTCTTCCCCTCCCATTCTGTCTCAGTCTGTCTCTGTGTTTGTCTCTTTTTCATTTGCTACCCCTATATTATTACAATTTCCCAAGAACTTTATTCACTTCACTAAGTAGTTGCAGTTATGAAACATGTCAGTAAAATGCCCAGTGAATTTTTACTTTCAAGAATTATAGTCTTCATTACATTCTTCAATTCTCCATGGACACTGAAGACAGCACTTTTCCTTACTTATATTTTTAATCAGATTTTTTAAAGTATTTGAAGTTTTCTTATACCATATATTATGTCACATATTTCAAAATTTCATTACCCTGAATTATTTCAGTTCCATTTAAACATTTTGTCTAATATTTACTCATTGCAGATTATTAATATAACTTTTAATTGAATTAAGGTATGAATTTTTTACTTAATTTTTACTAAGAAGGACCACTTACATATGCAGGAAAGTCATTTTCAAAAAAAGTCTTAATCAAGATTTCCCGGGAAGATGGCAGAGTAAAACAATCCTCAGTTCAACTCTTTCCACAGATATATGTAGCTAACACCCATATAGTATAAATAACTGGGAAAATAATCAAAGATTGGCAGATCAGACTCTCCACAGCTAAATATAGAGAAGAGGCCACACTGAAAAAAGTAGAAAGGGGAGAGATGTAGTCAGGCACCAAAATGACTCACAAGAGGCATTCTGTGGGAGGAAGGGACACTGTAGACACAGAAAGGCAAGTGGAGCATACACCACAATAGGCATCTAAAGCATGGGATATCTGTGCTGGGAAAACAAATTCCCATAAATGTGGCTTTGAGAACAAAAGGGCTTAACCTCATGAGTTGTTATAATCAGTAGAGTTTAACAACTGGAATATTAAAAATCAGTGTGCTCAGCTCTGGGAGAGTGGGAGGGTGATAGGACATTGAGTACCTGTGCTTAAAAAGTCAGCATAACAAATGACACCTCTAAGATATAGTTTGACAGTTTGACAAAATGCCTGGGATATGTGAGAAGGAGACTTAGTAACTAATCTCGTAACATGCACTAGGCAGGGAGGGACCTTTAGGAGACTTGTTCAGGAACAATGGAGATGGCAGACACCATTTCCATCCCCAGCTGCACAGCCTACATACACAGTAACCAACAAAGCCTGAACATTCTCCATTGGCTTGCCAAAGGTATAACACACCCCTGTGGTCTGCGGATGCTTTCCATGGGACAGGGCCTCAGCAGCAGTTCAACCAAAGTAGGACCACAACTGGCAGTGTGCAAGCAGCCCTGACAAAGGCCAACACTCCTTCGCAGTGACTCCTGCCTTGGAGAGAAAAAAAAAAAAAAATCACACACCAGTTCAACTGCAGTCACAGCAATAAGCTGGGAGCAGACATCTGGTCAGACTGCAGGGCCTGCATATCCACAAAAGCTTCACAGGGAGAGCAAATTGCAGTTCAGTGCAGCCACAGCTGTAGCAAAAACCTGATCCAACTGAAGACCAAGTCATCCACAGACATCCACAGACATGTTCATTCATAACATAGGAACCAAACATTAAAAATATCAGGAAAAGAGACCCATTGCAGACAACTGGACTGAACAAACATGGCTCAGCCACAAAAGCAGGACCCATGCAATACACATAAAAGATACCTCAGAAGCTCCAGGATCTGCTGAACAGGGGACTTTGCTCTGCAGAGCACTACAGGAACTCTTCTACATAATAAGGCCACTACTTTAAAAAACAAGAGACATGGCTGACTTCCCTAACATATAAAAATAGAAACAGAGAGTTAGACAAAATGAGGAGACAGAGGAATTTTCCCAAATGAAAGAACAGGATAAACCACAGCAGAAGACCTAAATGAAATGGATATAAGTAATATGCCTGATAAGAGAATTTAAAGTAATGGTCAAGGGGCACCTGGGTGGCTCAGTGGGTTAAGCCTCTGCCTTAGCTAAGGACATGATTTCAGGGTCCTGGGATTGAACCCCACATCCAGCTCTCTGCTCATCAGGGAGCCTGTTTCCCGTTCTCTCTCTGCCTGCCTCTCTGCCTACTTATAATCTCTTTCTCTGTCAAATAAATAAATAAAGTAAGTAAGTAAGTGATGGTCATAAAGTTACTAAATGAACTTGAGAAAAGAGTGGAACACTCAGTGAGTCCCTCAATGAGGAGCTAGGAAAAAAAAAAAGAATCAATCAGAGATGAAGAATGTATTAACTAAAACTAAAAATACACTAGAAGGAATAAATAGTAGGCTAGAAGCAGCAAAAAATCAGATGAATGACATATGGGACAGAATAATGGAAAAGTATCAAGCTGAACAGGAGAGAGAAAAGACATAAAAAAATGAGAATAGATTTAGAGAACTTAGCAAAACCATCAAACATAATAACATCCACCTATAGCAATCCCAAAAGGAGAAGAAAGAGAAATGAATAAAGAGATAGAAAATTTATTTGAAGAAATAATAGCTGAAAACTTCCTGAATCTGGGAAAGGAAACAGAAATCCAGATCCAGAAGGCAGAGACCCCTCATCAAAATTAACCCAAGGAGAATCACAACAAGGTATAGTGTAATTAAAATGGTAAAAATAGTAGTAATAAAGAGAGAATTTTAAAGGCTGCAAGAGGAAAGAAAATGATTGCATATGGGGGAAACTCTTAAGACTAGAAATGAGTTTTCAGGAGAAACTTTGCAGGCCACAGGGAGTAGCATAATATATTCAAATTGTTGAAAGAAAGAAAAAATATGGCAATCAAGAATACTCCACTCAGCAAGGCTATCTTTCCCAACGATAGGATAGGACAGAAGGAGAAATGAAACACTTCCTGGACAAACAAAAGTTAAAGGAATTCATCACCATTAAAAAAGCCCTACAAGAAATGTTAAATGTTAAAGGGGACTCTTTTGAATGGAAAGACCATAAGAGTAAGAAAAGTAGAAAGCACAGAAAAGTAAAATTAGGTAAAATTAGTAAATTAGTAAATTAGTAAAAATCAGTCAAGAAACTCACAAAATAAAATAATGCAAAGTATGACACCATACATCTAAAACATGGCAGGTGGAGGGGGGGCAGTAAATAGAATGGGTTCAGTCTTTTTTTTTTTTTCATATTCTTTATTTATTAATTATTTTTAGTAACATATAATGTATTATTTGCCCCAGGGGTACAGGTCTGTGAATCATCAGGCTTACACATTTCCCAACACTCACCATATCACATAACCTCCCCAATGTGTCCATAACCCAACCACGCTCTCCCTACCCCCTTCCCCCAGCACCCCTCAGTTTGGTTTGTAAGATTAAGAATCTCTTATGGTTTGACTCCTTCCCGATCCCATTATGCTTCATTTTTTCCTTCCCTACGCCCAAGCCCCCCACTCTGCCAAATGAATTCATCTTAAGCAACTATCAATATAAAATAAACTGTTATATGCATAAGATGTTATAAATAAACTTAATGGTTACCACAAATCAAAACCAGTAATAGATATGCAAAAAATTAAAAGAAAGGAATCCAAATATATCATTGAACAATACCCAGCAACCTGGGAGAGAAGAAAGCAAGACAAAAAAGGAAGAGAAAAGAACAAAAACAACCATAAAACAAGTAAACAATGGCAATAAGTATGTAGCTATCAATAATTATATTGGATGTAAATGGACTAAATGCTCTATTTAAAAGACATAGGTGACTGGGCGCCTGGGTGGCTCAGTGGTTTAAGCCGCTGCCTTCGGCTCAGGTCATGATCTCAGGGTCCTGGGATCGAGTCCCATGTCCGGCTCTCTGCTCTGAAGGGAGCCTGCTTCCCTCTCACTCTCTCTTCCTGCCTCTCTGCCTACTTGTGATCTCTCTCTGTCAAATAAATAAATAAAATCTTTAAAAAAAAATAAAAAAAAATAAAAGACATAGGTGACAGAATGGATAAAAAAATAAGACTTAGGATGCCAGGGTGGCTCAGCTGGTTAAACATCTGTCTTCAACTCTGATCATGATCCCAGGGTCCTGGGATAGTCCAGCATCAGGATTCTAGCTCAGTGGCAAGCCTGCTTTTCCCTCTGCCTGCTTTGCCTGCTCAGCCTGCTCTCTCAGCTTGTGTTCTCTCTCTCTCTCTCTTTCACATACACACATACAAAATTAAATAATAAAAAAAAAAGACTCATCTATATGCTACCTACAATAGACTCATTTCAGACCTCAAGACACATGCAGATTGAAATTGAAGGGATGGAAAAAAATTTATCATGAAAATGAAAGTGAAAAGAAAGTAAGGATACCAATACTTATATGGACCAAATAAACTTTAAAACAAAGACTGTAACAAGAGACAAACAAGGACAATATATAATCATAAAGGAAATAATCCAACAAGAAGATATAACAATTATAAATATTTATGTACTCAGCACATAAATGCCCAAATATATAAAGCAGTTAAAAACTAACTAAAAGAAATAATTGATTTTAATACAGTAATGGTAGTAATAGTATCCACTAGTAATAGTAATAACACTCCATTTTTCACAATGGATAGATAATCCAAACAGAAAATCAACAGGAAACAGAGGCTTTGAATGACACATTGGAGCAAATGGATCTAATAGATATATTCAGAACATCCCAAGCTAAAACAGCAAAACATGCATTCCTTTCAATTACATATGAAATATTCTCCAGAATAGATCACCTGTGAGACTACAAACAATTCTGAACAAATTCAATGATCAAAGTCATGCCATGAATCTTTTCTGAGCACAATGCCATGAAAATAGAAATGAACCATAACAAAAAATCTAGAAAGAACACAAATACATGGAGGTTAAATAAAATGCTATTAAGTAATGAATGGGTCAACCAAGAAATCAAGGAGATAATAAAAAGTTGGAGATAATAAAAAACCATGGAGATGACTTAAAATGAAAACACGGTGGTCCAACATCTTTGGGATGCAGCAAAAGTGGTTACCTGAGCCTGGGTGGCTCAGTGGGTTAAAGCCTCTGCCTCCAGCTCAGGTCATGATCCTAGGGTCCTGGGATTGAACCCCACATTGGGCTCTCTGCTCAGTAGGGAGCCTGCTTCCCTTCCTCTCTCTCTGCCTGCCTCTCTGTCTATTTGTGATCTCTGTCTGTCAAATAAATAAATAAAATCTTAAAAAAAAAAAAAGAGGGAAGTTGATAGCAATAGAGATCTACCTCAAGAAGCATGAATAATCTACAAAAACACCAACCTAGCACCTAAAAGAGCTGGAAAAGAACAAAAAACAACACTCAAAAGAAGTAAATAATAAAGGTTAGAGCAGAAATAAATGAAATAGAAACTAAAAAACCAAAACAAAATAAAACAAAAACTAAAAACAGAACAGTAGATCATATCAATGAAACAAGGAGCTGATTCTCTGAAAGATCAAGAAAACTGATAAATTTTTACCCACACTCTCAGGGGAGGGGGGAGTAAGGTAGGGGAAAAGGAAAGAAAGAGAGAGAGAGAGAAGACACAAAAAAAGAAAATAAGAGATCAAAAAACAGAAATAACTACCAACACCACAGAAACAAAAGTATTATAGCAGAATATTACAAAAAATTATATGCCAACAGCTTGACAACCTAGAAGAAATACATACAAGAAAAGAATATCCCCTCTCAGAACTCATTTTCAACATTATACTGGAAAGTCCTTGCTAATGTAATGAGACACGGATGTGGATCAAAGATTTCCACCACAGAGATTTCTTTAATATGTATTTTTATTACTTAAGAACTCCTCTATTACTCAATACAATTTCATTGTAAGAATATAAACCATTTGTTTATTCATTCACCTTAAGAATGGCATATAGGTTCTTCCCATTTTTTGGCAATAATAAAATAAAGGGGTTATAAACATTTATATGTATGTTTTATGTAAACATAAGGCTTCAACTCATTTGGGGTATATACTTTTGTGTACGATAGATAAATCTTATGGTAAGACTATCCTTAATTTTCTGAGAAAGTACCAAACTGTCTTTCAATGTGGATTATACTATTTTGCATTTCTACCAGCAATGAATGAAGGTACAATTTACTCCACATCCTTAATAGAATTTGGATTGTTGTCCAATTCATTATCACTGGAATCACACCTTCACTTTTGAAATTTAAAAACAGAAAGGAAAAACCCCAAACATCAAAATTGCAATAATATTTAAATTATGTTAGGTTCAGTAACATTAAATTATGTTGTTCTCTTCTCCAATGCTGTGTTTTTAAATGACTTTCATCAGTTTATAAGGTTTAATTTTGAAACAACATTTTTGAGCTATGATTGACATAGAAAATGCTGTCCATATTTAATATGTACACTTTGATAAGTTGGAAGATTAAGTATACACCTGTGAAACCATCATTATAACTCATGCCATAAGAATGACCATTCCTTCCAAAAGGTTTCCTCTATCCTTCTTTATTATTATTTTTGTGACAGGTACATTTTCACCCCACAGAAAAAACTTGGGATTTTATTTCTCTTAACAATTTAAGGCAATACTCTGTTGTGTGTATGGAAAAAAAACACACTACCTTTGTGGTTCAAGGTACTTGACTTTTATAGTTTTTAATGTTAATACTTGAAATAACCTTTTAATACAATATTTTGCATTCTTTGAGCAATTATGTACTACTTAATAGACTTTCTGCACATATGTAAAACACAAGGTAAACTGAAAAATTTTACCACAATTAGGAAACAATAGGATAAGACCAAATTTAAAAATACTGTTGGTAATTCTTTAGTCAGAGGAATTCTGTTTTTTAAACTTTCTTTTTCTTTTAACTTTGTTTCTATTATAACTTATTTAACTCAAAGTTTATATCCTTTAATTTTTTTAAATTTAAATTCAATTAATTAACATATAAGGCATTATTTGTTTCAATACATATATTATTTATTTTGTTAGTCTTATATAGTACCCAGTGCTCCTTACAACACATACCCTCCCCCGTGTCCATCACTGTGTTACCCCATCCCCCTACCTCTCTCCCCTCCAGCAACCCCGAATTTGTTTCCCAAGATTGAGACTCTTATGGTTTGTAAGACAAGTAGATTTAATATAAAATCATATCTTTTGGCAAATTTTTCAGTGTAGGATATAGTATTTTAAACTATAGGTAGTAGGCTGGCAATAGATCTTTCAGATTTATTCATCTTGTAACCAAAACTTTACACCCTTTGCTAATACCTCCCCTGTTTCTCTCTTCCTCCAGTCCCTAGCGAACACAATCCCACTTTTTGCGTCCAGCAGTCTGATCATTTTAGATTCCTCATATAAGTGGTACCATGTAGTATTTGTCCTATGTCTGGCCTGGTTCACTTAGCATAATGTCCTTCAGCATGTTATTATAAATGGCAGGATTTTCTTCTTCTTTTTTTTTTTTATTTTTTTAAGATTTTTTTTTTCAATATTTTATTTATTTGACAGAGAGAAATCACAACTAGGCAGAGAGAGGGGAGGAAGCAGGCTCCCCGCGGAGCAGAGAGCCCAATGTGGGGCTCCATCCCAGGACCCTGAGATCATGACCTGAGCTAAAGGCAGAGGCTTTAACCCACTGAGCCACCCAGGCGCCCCAAGATTTTCTTCTTTTTAAAAAAGAATTATTTTTTGAGAGAGTGAGAGTTAGCAAGTATGGGGAGGGGCAGAAGGAGAGGGAAAGAGGGAATCTGAGGGCAGATTCCATGCTGAGCACAGAGCAGGATGCAGGGCTCAATCCCAAGAACCTGAGATCATGACCTGAGCTGAAATCAAGAGTCAGATGCTCAACGGACTGAGTCACCCAGGTGTTTGTCCTCTTCTTCTTCTTCTTCTTCTTTTTTTTTTTTAAAGGTTTTATTTATTTATTTGGAAGAGAGAGAGAGAGAGAACACAGGATCACAGGAAAAAGCAAAGGGAGAAGGAGAGAATCCCAGGTAGACTCCTTGATGAGCACAAAGCCTGATGCTGGGCTTGATTCTAGGACCCTGAGATCATGACCTGACCCCAAATCAAGGGTTGTATGCTTAAACTACTGAGCCACCCAGGCATCCCAGGATTTTCTGCTTTTTGAAAACCTTAATGTTCCATTGTACATACAATGTACCACAATGTACATACAATGTACATACAATGTACCACACCCTATCATTTGTTTATGGATATTTATGTTGCTTCCATGTCCTAGCTATTGTCTATAAAGCCACAACGAACATGGGAGTGCAAATATCCCTGCCAGTGATTTTGTTTCCTTCAGATACATACTCAGAAGTGGGACTGCTGGATAAGTGGTAGTTCTAATTTTTTGAGAGACCTCCATACTGTTTGCCATAATAGCTACACTAATTTACATTCCCACCACCAATGTATGTACAACAATACCTTTTTTTCCCATATCCTCACCATTCTCTGTTATTTTTTGATAGCCATCCTAATATGTGTGAAGTGATGTCTCATTGTGGTTTTAATTTGCTTTTCCCTAATAATTAGTGATTTTAAGCACCTTTTCATAGGCAGAGAGGCAGGCAGAGAGAGAGGGGGAAGCAGGCTGCCTGCTGATGTGGGGCTTGATCCCAGGACCCTGAGATCATGACCTGAGCCAAAGGCAGAGGCTTAAACCACAGCCAGGCAGGCGCCCCAACCTTCCTAATTTCTTGATCATTTCTTTTGCTGTGCAGAAATTTTCTGTTTGACATAATCCTACTTTTCTATTTTTGTCTTTGTTGTCTGTGATTTTGAAGTCACATCTAAGAAATCATAATCTAACCTAATGTCAAGAAATTTTCCCCTAGATTTCTTTTTAGGATTTTTATGGTTTCAAGGTTTGTTGATTTTTGTGTATGGTGTGAGATAAAATCTAATTCCTATTTTCTGCCTATGAACATTGTTTTCCCAGCTACTATTTAGTAAAGAGATTATTCTGCCCCATTGTGTATTATTGTATATTGCCATTCCTTTCAAAGATTGGTTTCTTATAGGTTTATGAGCTCTCAATTGTTTCATTGGTAAATATGTACGTTTTGGGGATTTTAAAAAGAATTGATATTAATTTTTCTATCACGATTTAGTAGAATTTACTTGTAAAGTCTTCTGGCTCTTGGATTCTTCTTTGTTGGGAGTTGCTTTATGACTGACTCAATATCCTTATTTATTATTGGTCTGTTCCAGTGTTCTAGTTCCTCCTGAATCAGTGTTGATTAGTGGTTTATTTCTTATTTCTAGGAATTTATTTATTCTAGCCTGTTCAAGTTGTTGACATATAACTGTTCATAATAATCTTTTATGATATTGTAAACTTTCCATAGCATTAGTTGCAATGTCTCTTTCCATTTTTTATTTTATTTCATTTTATTTTGAGTCTTTTTCTTAGTCTAGCTAAATGTTTATTAATTTTCCTTATCTTTTGAAATAACCAGTTTGATTATGATATGCCTTAGTGTAGACTTCATTTGATTTATCATAGTTTTACTAATTTGGGCTCCATGGATCTGTTTATTCATTTCCCTCCTCATTTATGAATCTTTTTAAAGATTTTATTTATTTATTTGACAGACAGAGATCACAAGTAGGCAGAGAGGCAGGAGAGAGAGAGAGGAAAGCAGGCTCCCCCACTGAGCAGAGAGCCCGATGCGGGGCTCAATACCAGGACTCTGGGATCATGACCCGAGCTGAAGGCAGAGGCTTTAACCCACTGAGCCACCAAGGTGCCCCTATGAATTTTTTTGGTCATTTTCCTTAAAATAAGCATTTTGTCCTTATCTCTTTCTCTTTTCCTTCTGGGACTCCCATAATGAATATATTGGTCCACTCAATGGTTACCTATAAGTTCTGTAGATCTTCCTCATTCTTTTTCTTTTTCTTTCTTTTTTTTTTTTTTTTTGGTTCCTCCAACCGGATAATTTCAGATGACCTCTGAGTTTGCTAATGTCTCTGCTTTATCAAGTCTGTTGTTGAAACTTTCTACTGATTTTACTTTTTATCTCAGTCATTGAATTATTTATTTTTTTAAGACTTTATTTATTTATTTGACAGAGGGAGACACAAGAGAGGGAAGACAAGCAGGCTTCCCATGGACCAGATAGCCTGATACAGGGCTTGATCCCAAAACCCTGGAATCATGACATGAGTTGACGGCACGCTTAACAACTGGGCAACCCAGGCACCCCTCATTGTATTCTTTAGCTCCAGAATTTGTCTAGCAATTCCCGTTGAAGTTTACGTTTTAGTCTATGTATTGTTTTCCTGATTATGTTTAGATGCTTAAATATGTTCTCTTATACCTCACTGTACTTCTTTAATATGATTATTTTGAAATATTTGCTGAGAAGTTCATAGATCTACATTTCTTTATCAATGGTTACTGGAGATTATTTTGTTGCTTTCATGATTTCATGTTTCCCTGACTCTTCCTGATCCTTGTAGACTTGCATTACTGTCTATGAATTTAAAGAAGTAATCACCTCTTCTCATTTTTATAAACTGACTTCATCAGAGAAAGCTTTTCACCAATCCAGCTAGAGATTCTTGACAGGTTTGTTTCCTGGGTCTGTAGGCAAGTGATAAGGTGCTGGAGTCTGCTGATAGAAGGGCATGGTGCCATGTTCTATCTTCTACTGCTGAAGGTTTTTTGTTATTGTTTTTTTCAGGGGGGTTGTTGTTGTTGTTACTGTTGTTCTTGCTTAACAAAATGGGTTAAATTTTCCCTTTGGGAATTTATTAAAATTTCTACTTTAAATACTGCCTAATGAAGATTTATTTACAAGTATTTGAGAAACTTTAATTGTACATAATTTTTGTTTACCATTAATTAGATTTTCTTTTCTATGCATCTTAAAATTTTAAGTTTAGTTGTAAAACATATATCTTGACTTAAAAATAAAAGCAGGGATATTAACATTACTCATACTAAAAAAATGTATTCCAAAAATCTAAGATGTAAAGGAATAAGTTTTCTCTAGGTAGAAGTTCATTTATAGAAAATTCTTTTTTTTTTTTTTTAATTTTATTTATTTGACAGAGAGAAATCACAACTAGGCAGAGAGGCAGGCAGAGAGAGAGGAGGAAGCAGGCTCCCCGAGGAGCAGAGAGCCCGATGTGGGGCTCGATCCCAGGACCCTGGGATCATGACCTGAGCCGAAGGCAGAGGCTTTACCCACTGAGCCACCCAGGTGCCCCCCATTTATAGAAAATTCTATCTCATCCTATGAATTTGCAGGCTTCTGTACTATGTCTGAACAAAATGCAATTCTATATGTTGCTTTGCTCAAATAATTAAGTATAATAAAATATATTTTTTCATATTTAAAAATCTATATTGTTCTTTGAGAAAAAATTTGGAAATGTTTTCAAGTTAAGTAATTATTTACACATGACAAATTATTACATTTCAGATATACAGAGATGATAATTTTTTTATAATTCAGTGTGTTAGAGCATATTTGATTTATGTGTGATTTCGTGGGGTTTTTTGAGCTAATTACTTGCTTTGATATTCAAGTGGAAATTCTAAGTAATAATAAAGTCATCTTATATAAAATAAAATGCAGTTATTTTATAGTGGAAGGAAAATTTTAAACTTGTAATGCTATTTAAAAACTGAGATAGGAACCAAAATTTGAGCAATTGCTCCTAAAAAGACATTTGTTCTTTTAACACTGGAGAGGTCATTCTTAAATAGCAAATAAACAGGCACAGCAGGAGATACCTACAAAGACATAATATCTTGAAATCAGATTGATGTAAGTAGCTCTTGATCACCCACTGGCAACCCAATTACCTAGAATTACTATCCCAATTAAGCACCTGTCTTTACAGTTGAGTGTCATTAGGCTCAATTTATAAGATGGGAAAGTCCCAATTAAGAGGACTCCCTAATTAAGCATGCTTTGTGTAAAACAGACTGATTACTCCAAAAATATTTTTTCTCTCCTATTTCAATAGCATTTTATCCATTATATACACATATCTATCTACCCATTTATTTCCATTTAAGTAGTTACACAATGTTTTTATCATAAATATAACAGTAAAGAAAAAAGTAACACTTGGCAGAAATGCTGTAATTATGGCAAGATACTTTTCTCTTACAAGGAAGCTAAAGGCAGTATATGTAAGATTCCATTCACTGGTAATTTTTTTGTTTATTTTGGACTTTCCATTCAACACTTTAATTTGCATTTACATTTTAAAACTCTTGGGGCAACTGGGTGGTTCAGTCAGTTAAGCATCTGCCTTCAGCTCAGGTCATGACCACAGGGTCCTGGGATGGAGCCCTGCATCAGGCTCTCTGCTCAGTGGGGAGTCTGCTTCTCCCAATCCTTCTCCCTCTGTGCTCTCTCTCTCTCTCTGTCTCTGTCAAATAAATGAATAAAATCTTTTAATAAAAATGTTTAAAACTCTTAAAAATCACAGGTAGTCATTATGTTGTGTATAATTCCTATAAAGCTAATGTGAAATTTTTTATCTAGCACATTTCACTCCTGTTACAATTTACAACTTAATTAAAGCTGGTTAAATAAATTGGTGAGAACTGTTACTTTGAAACTGAAATGTGTAGAATTCCAGTTATTTCAGGTACATGCATTGCTAGCTAGAGTAAGATGTGCTATTGGGAGGAAATGAAATTGTATGAAGACTTGTCTCCAAGCCTTTAACCCCTATTGTATCTATGGAAACACATTTATTATATGATTATTTTTTTCAATTTAATGAGTTTTAGAAGAAGGGTTCAGAAGAAATGAGTATAAATATATTGTTATTGTTGCATAACAAATATCTTTAAAACATGCTGGTTTAAGGCACCAAGAATTATTTATTGCTTTATATAGCTTCTGTGGATTGAGTATTTCAGTGCTGGTTGACTAGGAGGTTCTGCTTAGGGGTCTCCATGAGATTACAAACAAGGTCAGCTGAACTGAATTCTTCTTAAGACACATACCCATTTGGAGAGTTAAATTCCACAGAAGTCACTAAGAAGTAACTTCACTTTCTAGGCATGTTGGTGCTGGCAATTGGCTAAAACATTTATTTCTTCTCATTGTGAACCTCTTTATGGCACTGCTTTAGTGTCATCTCAGCATGGAAGCAAGGAATCACTGAATGAGATTCAAGCAACTAAACTGAAAGTTGCAGTGCTTTGATGGCCTAGCTTCATATTGCATCAGTCACACAAGGACAAACAGCTCTGGTGGACTGCAAAAGACTACACAATGACATCACTACAAGGCAATCATTATTGGGAACATCACAGAGGCTATCTAACTCCATAGCTAGTGTGTGCTAGTGGATATTCTTTTGTCAGATTTTCACAATTCCCTTTTTAATTCTATTACTGATTGTGTGAATTTGGGCAACACACTTAATTTCTATGTCTTAATTTTTCTATATTCAAAATAGAAATTATAATATCATTTACTTATTAGTATTTATGAGGATTAAATGAGCTAACATTTGATGAAATGAATGATCTAATGAAGAGATGCATCTTTATAGATGGGCAATTAAAGAATATATGAAAATTAAATTAAACAACATTATCTCTACTAACCTTGAATATTTGGCAAAAAGATAAAGACTGTATTTAGGAAAATAATTACATTATAAAATCAGTATTATATTCTTTCTTCACCAACACATGCATTACCACACTTGGAATATGAGATACTTTATACATCATAAATCAGATTTGTGAATCAAATTAAAATATTCAAAAGGACCTGAGAAAGACTGAAAATATAAAATAAACAACTAAAAATTAAACAAAAACTAAAGCACAAGTTTGTAGGATAGTTTAACTCAGGTTTGAATTTGAGGTGAGGAAAGAGGGATCAGAATTTGAATTAACTTGTTGGCTATTCCTGAGATCATTTCCTGACAGAATGAAAACATTCTATTATCCAAAAATAGTCTCAATAGTTTATGCTAAATGTAGATGCCTGCCAAGAATAACAATGTTAAATGAAATACTTCTTGAAATAAGATCTACTGTCATCATTCTCCTTTGCTATTAATCTTAATTTGCTTGTGAATTGGCTTAGAAAGAATCATATATTTTCATAAATATCACTAGTAATCAAAAAAACTTATAAAAAGTATAACAATTCAATATATGAAAGTATAACTCATAAAAATGTACTCAAATACTGAATGAGAATAAAATTTGCAACCATTTGCAATTCATAAGTTAGTTGTTCCAATGACTCAGTAAAATTGAATTCCTTGTTCCAATCATAATCAACTATCTTTTTACATCAAAAAGTTTTTATCTTAATGTCTATGATAGAATGAGGGGATACATTTTTCTTAACTACATTCACCCTCTGTAGGTTGTACACTTTAAAGATAAAATGGTTATAAATGTACCAAGAGATTTTTCCAAATGATTGAAAGGAACTCATAAAGACGAATGCGTATAATAACAACATATGCATGCAAACTTACATACACACAAACCGCCTTCTGTACTTCCCCTTGATTTGTAAACTGGTCTATGCTTAAGACATCTAAGCAATATAAAAAGTGGTTTAAATAAGTGCCATGTTCTTTCAAAAATACATTATAAACAGACCCACATAAATTTGTCTTTTCTTACTTTTTCCAAGTCTTTTACCAAACACACACTATTTTTCAATATGCATTCAGATTTCCAAATATTAAAGGCTTATAAGTTCTAATATGTAAGGCTTCATTTAGAATAGACCTTCATTCATAGATATTAGTCAGTAGGTATTTATAGGATAAATAGATGTTGGGTTTGGTAAAAGAATGGCCCCACTTACATTGCTTTCTTAGATCATTAAAGAGTTTAGTCCATGACCAGCACCAGATGAATAAATTAGTGCATATGTTATTTTTAATATATCCATTTAATAGAGCTTCCTCTTCTAGAAAGATATTTATTTTAATAAAAAGCACCTTCAGCTATAAAAATTCATTTTTTCCTGGCAATCAACCAATTGTTTTTCAAATTAATTAAATAACAAGATATAATAACATATTATAGACTAAAGGACACTAAAATAGAAAATATTCAACCAAGTGCTTTTTTTCAAAAACATTTCAAAAATATCACATGGACATACAACAGGTAATGTTATATTACATATGCTTAATGTTAACTGAAATAAAGCATTTGAACATATACTTGTGTTCTGGATTATAAGAAGTTTCATAAGACATTATTAACAATTTATTACTTTAATTGATAGATCATTAGGAAAAAGTATTACTTCAAATCTAATAAAGGCATTAAAAATATATTGTTTTTATTTTTATTTTGACTCCTAATCAACATTTTATTAGACCTCATGAATCAAATTTGTTCCTCACAAAACAATCTTATACTGTGATCACTGTTCATTAGAGTAACATAAAAGATTTTGCATACTTACGCTGAACATTCCTTCTTACATTTGTAAATTATATACCTTTAATATAAAAGTGTGTAATATAAAAGTATGTATGTAATACAAGTATATATACATATATATGGTATATATGGTGTGTATATATATATATACACACACACACACACACACACCTACCAATGTATAATATAAAATATTTTAAATGACATAGATTGCTGAATGTTTCTGGTACTAATAAAACGTAACTGAATAAAACATGTTTAAAATGTATAAGAAGCACTGATGTCTGTCATGAAGCAGCCCATAGAAAAATTGGAAAGAAATAGAAAATTAGAATACATTTGACGTTTTTTGAAGCCAACAGAGTACTAAGTAATTATTAAGCAATGGTGGGATCCCATGATTTGAACTGTATCTCAAATAGGATTTTTTTTGTAGTTTATTAAATGATGAATGCTTACTTTCTGATCAAGATTTCCAAGGTATTTGTCAATGTGAGTTAAAATAATTTATCATGCTTTAATATATACTACCATAAAAGAAGAAACAGTTGAAATATTATAAAGGAGGTAATTAAAATATGAAAAAACAAATTAATAATAGGAAAGAAAAGCAAATGAAAGAAGTCTCTTAACATAACAAAAATGCTTAGTGAATGAATCTAGACAACTACTGACAAAAAAGTCAGTGATGAAAGGAGTGGAAAATAGTTGCAAAATAAGCATAAAATGAAACAGAAGAACACACACCTAAGCATGTGTTGACTGTTTTTCTTCTGAATGCCAAAAATATACCATAAAATGAAAAAAAATCCAGATTTCAAAAACCAGTTAATACCAATGGAAACATAACTCAAACATATTATGCTTCTTTCTTTGACAGGTAAGCTAAAAACAAAAGATTATTTTTAGAAGATTTTAGGAAACGTTATCTAATAATAGGCTATCTATAGTAGGAAAACCCAATATACCAGCCGTCATTCATGAGTCAGCAAAACCAAAACTTTCTGGATGCTATAAACTTCAAAGATGTAAAATTCATTTGAGTGAAATACTTAAACAATTGATAAGCTCGATGAAAATCATATCAGAAACACACAACAATTATATCATTTATAATTTTACATAATTTTGCTGTATCAATTACTAATTGTCTCACATATAATACGTACTTCATTTCTTACAAGAATTATATAGTGATCCCGAGGAAGATGAACGAGTAGGAGGATCCTAAAACTCACTCTGTCCCATGGATACAACTAGATAATACTCACATCTGAGTAAATAACCCAAAAAATGACCTAAAGACTGGAAAAACACTTTCCACCCTCAATGAAGGGAATAGGAAGGGCAGGCAGAATCATGTTCAGAGTCAAACTAACCCTTGGGACTATCTGAGGTAGGGGAACTGGATAAGAGTGAAGAGGGAAAAGGAGCAAAACCCCAAATCCAGGTACCCCAGGCACAGAGGACCCACACGGGAAGATGAATCCCTGTAACATTTGTCTTTGAAAACCACAGGGGCCTAACAATGAGTGGAGCTTAACACCTACAAATTTAAAAATCAACCAGCAAGACTGGGAGAACTAGGAGGGTGGAATTCCAACCCTTAAAGAAACAGCACAACAAATAGCCCTGCTGAGATACAGCATAGAAATAGCAGTTTGAAAAATGCCTGGGGTATACAGGAAGGAGATTTATTTACTAATCTCAGAGCCTGCACTAGAGGGGCAGGGATCTTTGGGAGGTATCTCTAAGAACAAAAGAGAGGGTAGGAACCACTATAATCCCCTGCTCCCTCCTCCACCCCCAACATAGATACATGGGATACCTGCAGGAACAAGCACAGTGTAACATTCTCCACCTAGCTTGCTAGCAGTACCCTACCTCCATGGGCTTCTGTGGATCCAGTCCCTACAATTCAGATAGCCTGACGGGTATTTTCCTGGGTGGCTGCAAGTCCCCTCCTGCAGGGGACTATTAGTGGACCTTACTGGCAACACACTCACTGTTGCAGAGTTCTCCTGTGAACCAGCCTTCTTCAACCCAGCAGCCCAAGTTTCCTAAAGCTGCTCCAAGTCCCCTTCTGCACCCGACTGGGGAAAACCTTCCTAACACCAAGTACCCTGCCCCTATGTTCTCCTATAAATATGCCCCCTCCAAATATCCTTGGCTGCAGTCCACTCAAAGTGGCGTCACAAGCCTGGAGGTGTGCAAGCAGCCCCAACAGGGGTCCATAACACTCTGAAGTGACTCTTGCCCCAGGGAGGAAGAAAATTACCACAAATACCAATCCAACTATGGCCCCAGCAGTGGGCAAGAGCAGACATCTGGTCTAACTAGAAGTCCTACACATCAATGAAAGCCTCTGAGGGAACAATACAGGAAAGCACCTTACAGTTTTGTGAAAATGCATCCCTTATAAACCTGGTCTAAATCAACTCAAGCATAAGGTGTCCCCAGCCTGTCCTATTTACAGCACAGTGAACAAATCCTGCCCAGGACAAGCAGAAGGAGTCATTGCAGACAACCCGACTGAAGGCAAATGCAACTCAGCCACAACAGTAGGGAGGCACAAAACGCACACAGATGATACCCCTCAAGAGCCAGGCATTGCTGAACAGGGAATCTACTAAGAGAATAATTTTATCTTATATTAAAAACAATGTATAATATGGGAGAAGAAAGATTATGAAACTAACTACAGCTTGGCACCAGAATTATTGAACAAACTACTGAGTTTTATTTGCAAATTAAGTATGAGCATTATAATAAAGTTAGTACTTTATTTTGTTTTCTAGTAATAATAAAGATAACACATTTTGCCAGTCATTGTTGTAAGCATTTTGCATGCATTAGACCACAAGAGCTCTACAATAAATTCACTAGTTCATTATATTGTATCTGCTTTGCAGGTGGGTCAGCCGTGACCAATAAAGATAAAATTGTCCATCTTGAGAGATTAGGAGACCATGCACTTAACATCGTAAACTTTTAAGAAACTTTATTCAAATATCTTCATTAACTCATATAAGGAAGATTTACTGCATAAAACAAAATAAAGTACTAACTTTAACAATTATTCATAACTGGGTCAAACTAAGATTGAAAATTTGTGGTTATTGAGAGATACCATCTCTCACCTTGTAAGATAACACATAAGAAAATGGAGAAGCTATATACTAAGAAGTCTGAAGCTGAGAATACTCATTCCAGCAACAAACTTAAGAAAGGGAAATAGAGGGGCACCTGGGTGGCTCAGTGGGTTAAGTCTCTGCCTTCGGCTCAGGTCATGATCTCAGGGTCCTGGGATGGAGCCCCGCATTGGGCTCTCTGCTCAGCAGGAAGTCTGCTTCCCTCTCTCTCTGCCTACTTGTGCTCTCTGTCAAATAAATAAAAAATCTTAAAAAAAAAAAAAAAGGAAATAGAAGTCAAAATGTGCAAAAGGAAGAAAGCAAGCTGCACAGCAGGTGGGAAGCTATTCTAAACAAACTGACAGCTTTGGTGAGCTGTGTATTTCAAGAAGGCTATTTGTAAATAAAGTAAAACATAGCAGCTAAATCCAGGTTGCCCACCTGCCGCCCCACACCCCCAATGACCAGTTGCCAAAAAAGTTCTTTCAAATGGCAGAAAGGTGGCAGTAAGAAAGGCAGCTGTAACCCTTCTATTAGATAAGCCTCTGTATCTCAACCTTGTTCCTCTAAATAGAACTAAAACAGTTTGAAATTCTTCTTTAATCCAAATTAACCTTGATCATATGAGAATTACAAAAACCTCAAGGGTGTTTAATTCAAAGGCAAAAAAAGTCTGCATATTATTGAGGGTCAAAGGGCTGCAATTTTTCTGTACAGAGAAAGCAGCAGGAGAAGAGAGATAAGAAATTCATAGATTAACCATTATCAGAAGCCAAAGCTCTTCTTTGACTCCAGGAATATATGTGTTCCAAATTCTAGACCAAAAAATGATATCTAACCTGACAAATAGGTGTTCTCCAATTCTTGCAAATGTTGATGCTGATTAAAATTTCCAAGAGAGATCGTCACTTCACTTAGATGTAGAAAGTCACAGTGAAAATAATGAGTCGGAGTTACAAGAAATTTTAAAACTAAAGAGACATGGTTTTTGCATAATATTGTGAATGTACGACATTAACACTAAATTGTCCACTTAAAATGTCATATGAATTTCATCTCCGTTAAAAAATCCAAGGTGGCTTAAAGGAAAAATAAACAAACAAACAAACAAAAAACAAACAGTAAGTGGTTATTATTTCATTCCCCTTAAAACTGCAATGATAAGGGCGCCTGGGTGGCTCAGTGGGATAAGCCGCTGCCTTCAGCTCAGGTCAGGATCTCAGGGTCCTGGGATAGAGTCCCACATCGGGCTCTCTGCTCAGCGGAGAGCCTGCTTCCCTTCCTCTCTCTCTGCCTGCCTCTCCTGTGATTTCTCTCTGTCAAATAAATAAATAAAATCTTTAAAAAAAAAACATCATGGCAATTACAACTTTAAAAAAAAACCTGCAATGATAAAATAACAGTAAAATATGAATATGTGTGGTTTCATTTAAATGAATATGCCTTATAAAATATATCACCTCCATCAGGAAAATACACAATTACTTATTATTCTTTTTTTAGAAGTCAGGCCAGTCATTTCTCCCTGCCCAATATCTTTAATAAGAGATATTATTCTTTCAAAAATTGAATCTATGAGGTCAAAAGCAGAAAAGAAAATACCCTCTAATGAAAATTGCATTTCTATATCTATTTCTGGGACGTTTTAATCATTCAATGTGTGTTGTTGCTGGACTTAACAATCACCATTTGTGGGCAAAATAGCTCTAATTAGCTCCATGTTAAGCACTGAGCTGACAGGGAAATATTCTCAAAAGGGTTTTAAATTAGCACTAATTTAAATCACCTCTACTATCAAAGGATTTCTTGAGCAGATCTGAAAAGTTTATATGATTTTCTACTGGACCATTTAAGTGCAAATCTTTGATCCTGATCGGGTGTGTTAAGGGTAGAAAGTAGGGGCAAATACCAAGATGGGGAGTTTGCAAAAGTATATTTATACATGAATTTTAACATATATAATATATACTTGGTCAGAAAAAATGATAATCTAAAACCATTGAATTGACATGGAGATTTCAGATATAATGAAAAAAGTAAGTAAATCTGAATATGCATTCTAGTACTTTCTCAAAGGAACTATAGATTTGTTCAGTAATTTTTATTAAAATTCAAGTATCTGACACATTTATCATATATTAAACCAATATATATAATGACAATTAACTATCAGAAACTAAGCCAATTTTTCATTAATGACATAACATTAAAATATTTTTCTATGTATACTAAAATATTATGTACATAGATCTTGGGCATCTGTGTATATAAACATCTATTTTGTTTTGGTAAATTCATACTATTAGTGTTCAAAAGGAATAAAGTATAATTAAACTAACATTTAATAAAACAAAAGTAAAAAACAAATGCACTTGAACATGTAATCTGTGGGGTTCCCATTACCTATAAACTAATACTAAAGAAATTGCATGATGTCACTTTTATCATTTTAGCTTTTTATTCCAAGGTGATAAACATACAAAGTACATATAATTTATCTTCAAGTATTAATTGTAGTTAAGCTGTTAATGATTTCTGGACAAAGTTAAGAAAGCAAAAATATAACCAAATCATTTAAATATTATTCCTCTCAAGATAATTTTGACAAATATATAATAATTGATGTAGAAGTTAAGAAAAGTAGGTAGTTGGGGCACCTGGGTGGCTCAGCCAGTTAATCTGCTGCCTTAGGCTCAGGTCATGATCTCAGGGTCCTTGGATCAAGTCCCTCAGTTTCCCTGCTCAGCAGGAAGCCTGCATCTCCCTCCTCTGCCCCTCCCCACTGCTCATGTGCTTTTCCCCTCTTTCTCTCAAATAAACGAATAAAATCTTAAAAAAAAAAAAAGAAAAGTAGGTGGTAAATATTAAAAAAAAATCTAAACAGCAATTACTACCTTCAATATTATCATCCTGCTCCAACTCACCGTCATTTTTATCCTTATAATTTCACAATAATCTTCTTACTGTATCTATTTTTCCTGGCTGCTCTTCTTTCATTTATTCTTTCTTTTTCTTTCTTTCTTTCTTTTTTTTTTACTATAATGTATTATTTGCTTCCGAGGTACAGATATATGAATCATCCGTCTTACACAATTCATGGCACTCACCATAGCATATACCCTCCCCAATTTATTCTTAATGCAGTAGCTAGTATAATCTTCAAACTTAAGGCAGATCATATCACTCCTATGCTTGTAATTATCTGATGTCTTCCCATCTCATTTCATGCTGGAGTCATTACAGTGAACTTACAAACTACACAACAAATTTGGTTGCATGCTATTTCCTGTATCAGTGACTTCATCTTCTGTTTTACTCCTCCTTATTCAGTTTACTCCTATCAAAGTGTCAGCTTTGACAGCTTTTTGCAAGAACAGTTTGCAGGAGTTTATTTGTCACCAGTTTTGAGTGGGAGACTACAATGATGTCATTTGCACAAAATATACGAAGTTTGGTTTTTCATGTTTAAGAAAATATAGAACTACATGTGGAAATACTGAGTTTGCATGTGGATAATGCAGTGAAGAGATATTGTTGCTCAAATGTATATAGACAATAGTGTACATTGATCTCTTAAAATAGATTTCTAATTAAAATGTGACTATATTAGTTTTTAAGAGAAGCCATAACAAAGAACTACAGATCAGGTGGCTAAACAACAGAAATTTATTACCTCTCTGTTCGGAGGCTGGAAGTCTGAGATCAAGATGTTGGAAAGGCTGAATTCTTCTGAGGTCTCTTTCCTTGCTTGTGCATTACCAACTTCTCCCAGTTATTTTCACATGGTCTTTCCTCTGTAACTGTCTGTACCCAAACTTCTTCTTTTTCTGATGAAGCCAGTGATATGGGATTGGATCCACCCTAATAATTTCATTTAACTTAATTGTCTCTTTAAAGATCCTTTAAATAAAGTCACATTCTGAGGTATTAGACATTAAGTCTAATAAATTAATCTTACAGAGACACAGTTCATCCCATAACAGGTTGTTTCAACTTACATTTTCTGGAAAATCCAAAAAAAATTCACTTCATTGGGTCAGGGGTGGGAGGTTGGGGGAAGAGGTGGTGGGTAATAGGGAGGGCACATTTTGCATGGAGCACTGGGTGTTGTACAAAAACAATGAATACTGTTACGCTGAAAAAATAAATAAATTTAAAAAAATTCACTTCATTAAGACAATAAAGAATACATTATAAAGTGTGGTATAATACAGTAGCTTTGAGAAGCTAGATGCTAATTATGTGCTATTAAATTTCAAATAACACTAAGAGATATTGTATGGAACTGGTGTCCCAAATATCAATGAAAGTGATGGGATTCTAGAATGTCATAGTCCAGACCCCAGCACATAAATATCAATGGAAGAAGAGAATTTCCATAATGGCTATCAAAGCAGAAATATCAATCAACATGCTTTATTCTGAAGGTATCTAATAGAAAAAGTATTCTAAGGGGTAGGATGGCAGGTTAGAAAAACTGGTGAGCAGAGACTGATCCAAGCCATCATGGTAGTAAATAATACTGCTTCACAAGCAGTATTGGTTCCAAACCCAAGTCATTTCCCACGACTTGAAGTGGGGACAGGTCCTCGTACAGAAGGATCTGTCAGTGCCGCCATATATGCCCCCAATTCTTCTCCAGAAGGAGCTTTTGTAATTTGCCATTGCAATTGTATACCAGAAAAAGGACAATCACTAGAACTCCTCCCCCCCACCCCCCGCCAGGTGTAATATTTGAGCTGACATGGAAACTAAGTTACATAAAATGCTAAAATAATCTTCCAGATTGACTGATATATGAATATCAAGTAATAAATGGCTTGGGCTAAGTTTATCACAGAGGATGTCTAATGTGTTATTACACAATGTATTTTCAGTTCTTGAGTGTCTACCTGAAATAGATATACTTCACAAATGAGAGAAACCTCACACTGGTTCTCACATTGGACCTTTGTATTAGGAAGCCCTAGAAGAAAGCCCCTAAAACTACTAATCCTCTGCCTGAGATATTTTATCGAAAGCAAAACTACATTCTAGAAATATTTACAGAAAAAACATTAAAGTGTTTTAAAGATGTAGAGAGACTTGTATCCATCATTTAAGAGGGTGAGAGAATATGTGCAGGGGCAGAGGGAGAGGCAGACTCTCCACTGAGCAGGGAGCCCAAAGCAAGGCTTGATCCCAGGATCCCAGTGTTCATGACCTGGAATGAAGGCAGACAACTGACTGAGCCACCCAGTTGCCTCCATCATTGCTCCTTTTAATTCACTATTTGAACCTCTATGCAAAGCAGTTGTATCAGCTATTATACTTTATACAAACAGATCAATACAGCCTCTGACATATTGTATGTAGCTTTGAGTTTGGTGAATGTTTTTTTCTTAATCCTTTTTAAAAATAAGAAGGATAAAAAAATAGGGGCGTCTGGGTGGCTCAGTCAGTTAAGCCTCCAACTCTTATTTCAATTCAGGTTATGATCTCAGGGCCATAAGCATGGAACCTGCTTAAGATTCTTCTCTCCCTCTCCTGTCCCTTCCATCCAGCTTGCTGTGCATTCTTTCTCTCTCTCTCTCAGAAAAAAAAAAAAGATTGATATATAAGTATATTTATCTATCATATATATATGTATATATATAATCTATGTAATGCATATGTATGTATATATGTATGTATCTATCTAATCTTTACAGGGAATTCAGTAATGCATCTTCAGTGCCTGGCTGGCTGCCGGGCTCTGCTCTTCTTTTCTTGGACATAATACATTCTATATTATGTAGAGTCCTTGATCATACTGATATTTTGTGTTAATGACATACTATTTTTGATCAGATGAACAGGAAGTGGCAAGAACCCTAAATTCTCCAGTAAACAACATGCTTGTTAGAGTGTCAAGATGGTCTCTAAAAAGTTTTAAATGAGTGTAAAACAATGAAATCTTTGTAGGAATAGAATTTTGGATAATCTTGGACATCTTTTTTTTTTTTTTTTTTTTAATTTATTTGACAGAGAGAGAGAGCCAGAGAGCACAAGCAGGGGGAATGGCAGAGGGAGGGGAAACAGGCTCCCCACTGAGTAGAGAGCCTGATGCAGGGCTTGATCCCAGGACCCTGGGATCATGACCTGAGCTGAAGGCAGATGCTTAATGGACTGAGCCAGCCACCCAGGCACCCCAGACATCCTCTTTAATACAATGTTTCTTCTACTCTCAAGAAACTGACTTCTACCACTGTGAAATAGATACCTAATATATCTCTTTGGATTTTAAAGGCAGTATATACCATACATGAGTCTATTATCCTGACCTATTAAATAAGTGAATAGAAATTCTGCTAGTTCAGAGTGTAATCTAGAGCAAAAGAGTTCTCTGGAGTAAGGACAGGCTGCAGAACATCTTGCTTACTTTAAGACCATGGATCCAAATGGACTAGGGTGACATAGATGTATTTTGTTGATATTCACACTGTGGATTTTGTGTTAAATTATTAGGAGGCTAGCCTCTCAGGCTCTTAGTGTGCTGCAGCAAGACCAGGCCTTCTGTGGCAAACAAACAAACAAAACAAATGTCCTTTTTCCAAAGATCTCCTATGACACTGGGACTTAGTAGAGATTGTGTGTTTGATCATCAGAAATGTATTGACTAAGTAACTACAGCTTTGCATTGTGGCACTATAACTGAACCACTGATTCATAATTTTAGGAAAGCATGGTAGAAATCCACAATACCATATAAGTGTTACTTTTGAGACTGGCCTTAAGTAGATGTAGAAAAATGAGGTTCAGATTCCCAGATTACTTATTATTTTTGTACCAAGATCTGTCCTTCAACTCTCATCTACTGCTTTGTGGCATATTTCTTATAACTCACTGAGGAGGAGGAAAAGACACTGGTCTAGTTCACATACAGAATATCAGATATAATGGTAGTAGCCCAAAGTGGATTGCAGTTACACTTCACTCCATTCAGGATAAACTCTGAAGAACTGTGGTAAAGAAAAATTTTCTCAGTGGGCAGAGCTGTTAGCAATACATTCCACTGTCCCACTCAAGCTGTAGGGAGAAGCGGCCTAATGCATGTTTTACATTGATATCTCACTAGAGGAGAAAATAATGACCTGGTTAGCATAGGATGTGGATAGTACAGCCCTGGAATATTAGAAAAAAGAGACTTGGGAAAATATGTAAATGAATCAATGAGAACAGACAAAAGCTTGTATCTTTGTATCTCATGTTAATATCCACAGAGACCATCAAGCAGGGAATGCTATCAGGTAAACATGACTGTCCTAGTGAAGTCAGACAGCCTCTCCCTTCTATATGCCTGATGTTTGCAAATAGGCCAATGAAGAGTTGGCCCATAACAGCAGGGGTGGTGGCACCATACTCTCTTAACATGTGCTCCATTTTACCCAGGATTACTTAACTGTGTTACTACTCAATGGCAAATCTATTAGCAGTGCTATTTATGAATTCTAAACATGACATTATTTTACTAAGGAAAATAATTCAGAAAGCCTTCCTGAGCAACATAATCTGAGAGTTTACAGAATGCTTTAGTCAGATCAAAAGACCCATTTTAGGATGAGCAACAGTGGAATCACAGTTATGTGGTTCACTGATCTTATCATATATCACATTACTGAAAAGCATTTGGCCATAAAACATAGGCCTGTATAATGGCCCATTAAAGAGAAAATACCTTGAAAGATTCAGTTGCTACCCTAAAAACTGCAATGTATTTCCTGAACTATCATTCAAAATACAGTGTTGAATCACAAATGTCATAATACATGGGGTCCTTCAACAATCAAGGGGTTGAAAAAAACGTGTTCCTTTCACCGATATGCCCAGAAACCTAATGATGAAAACTTGCTTCCCATCCTAGAAACCTAAGCCCTTGGCAGATTCTATTCATTGGACTTTTGAGAAATTCAGGGCATTTCTGTCCATGGAAAAAGTTAGGACTTTCTGATGTGCAAGTGAAGCTGTTATACTAAGATGACGTCTTTGGATTCCTCATGCTACTGGTTATGTCAATGTGGAGGCACAAAATTGACTCTGATTTTCATGAAAAGTCGGAAAAAACTACTAAATAATGGATAGGGTGAGAGGGAATATGAAGCTGAGGAGATTTAGGGGTATGTGTCTTCGTGCTTTTATGTTAAGTTATAATTATGAATAATGAATTATAGCATTTGTTGCCAGAGAACAGTATAGCTTCAAAGGCTCAGTGCCTACAGGCAAGCAAACAAAACCATCAGAAATGCCACTTAAGTGGAAAGAAACTCTAAATTTATGGCCAAGTAGAGAACTGATGAATATCAATTACAGGTTTAGGATTACCTTCAGCAACTGGCCATGGCTTGCGTTGCTATCTCACTTTAACTTTTTTAAATTGGCCACCACCTTGAAATGGATTTTCACTGATTCAATTATGGAATATGTGTATGCATGTTATTCTCATATTAGTAGAAGACACTCAAAATCTAGAAGACAAAGTGAATTGATTTGAGTATTATCTGGGATGTACTGTATCCCAGTCATGATCCTCCCCTAAGTAATTTTGCCTCTCTAGTTCCCTCATCTGGTTCAAGAAAAATCAACCCTCCTTCCTTCATGACTGAATTTCTGATCCTCGCCAGCTCTCTCAGAATATCCCAAGGTGAAGGAGGGCCTCTTATTCTACCTTGTAAAACAGCGAGAGATTCAGAAGTCATGTGCCCCATCCAGCTAGGCCCGAGTACGTACTAATTGTAGTATCCTAAGACATGTCACATCTTAAGTGAGCAATGTGGTTACCCAAGGAGATGCTCAAAAAGCCCAGTGAAGCTAACCTACAAGTTTCAATAGTAGTTAATACATCATAGTAGAACATTGATCAAAGAGAGAAAAATTAAATGATAACAACAGTAACAACAATAAAAGCAAATAAAGTGAGGGGATACATTTATTTTTCTTTCCACCTCTTGCCATCAGATTGTTCAAAGGCACAGCAGTTCTATACAAAGAGAAAATTTAGTGAATTCCTAAGCAACTGACTTTGTTTTACTGAGAAGCTATAGCCAGCATGGTGACATACAACTATTTATTTTATTTTCTTATTCTTTCTTTGATATATCATTTTATCATTATCTGTAATAAAGTGTCTACAAATAAGGTTTACTACAGCTTCTGAATTCCACAGATTCCATGCCAAGATGGTCTAAATGATCATGAAGTCATAGGTTTAAAAATTAAATATACCCCTTATCCTTTTTAAGATTCACTTATGGAATCATCAGCAGGTGTTCTTCTGTACACTTAATCCTCATAATAATTATGACTATGATAATACTATGATGAAATAGTATCCTTATTTTAGAGAATAGGAATTTGTGTGATAGATTAAATAGTACAAAACATCAATTTTATCTTTACAATCAGAAAAGCCTCTTGTTTGGGAAAAGTTGAATTTCACTAATTTAGCACAATGAAATGAGTTATTATGGGACAGTGGTTTTAAGGTAATTTTGAAGTCAACACTTACATCCAAATAGTTTGTGCATTTTCTCAACCATATCAAAAAGCTATCACACAGGGCACCTGGGTGGCTCAGTGGGTTAAAGCCTCTTCCTTCGGCTCAGGTCATGATCCCAGGGTCCTGGGATGGAGCCCCGCATCGGGCTCTCTGCTCCACAGGGAGCCTGCTTCCTCCTCTCTCTCTGCCTGCCTCTCTGCCTAGTTGTGATTTCTCTCTGTCAAATAAATAAAATATTTTTTTTTTAAAAAAAGCTATCACAATCAGTGTTTTCTAAAGTAAGAGAAATATCTTTAATTTTCCTTGGTGACAGACTAAGCTATTCTGTATTTGAATCCTCTGGATCACTTAATTGAATACACCTAATGTGTTTGTGGCAAGTTGAGATAATAAAAGGAGACTAGTTTTCCTTGAGAACAAAATCATAGAAACAGTCTCTTTGCTTTTGATGTAAAGCTTTACTCAGCTGGTCACTTTTGAGAAACAGTGGCTTACATGGGACTTGGTTCCTATAAATATTAAATAATTTAACATGAGATATCAGTTGACAATGAAACATGAGTTTGCCATCATGAACTTGGTGGTAACTGACCTGTAAAAGAGAAAGGCAATGATGAAATGCTGGAAGCCAATGTTGAGCAGTGGTTGCAAGCAGAAATTTCAGTGGTAAATGCAGAAACAAGGCTAGAATACAAAAAATACTGGTGACCTTAATATGTTGTATGAGAATATATGTCTGCCTCAGTGTTTCTAATCTTGCTGTGTTGTCTCTCATTCTTCTGGACTAATGCCTAATTGGATAAGCATATGATCCACGAGTTAGGATTGAAAAACAGTATATCAAGGATAATAGAAATAGGTGTCCACTTGTCTCCTATACCTAGATGCAATATTCTAAAATAAACATTAATAAATCAATCTGGATTTATATAAATAGCATATAATTTAATAACCAAAGTAAAATTATTCAAGAAATGAGGAAGATATTAAAATGGCCAATAAATATATGAACAGATTCTCACCTTCAACTAGCCATAAATGAAAACACAAATTCAAACCAAACCAAGATATTACTACATATTTGTCAATAAATACATCCAAGATGAAAAAAATAGACCATGTAAAGTATTGATGCTCATCTTTCTAAGGTCTTTAGGAACATACCTATAGTTGTATGGAGTTTGGTTTATTGGCTTATTGTAACTTGTGGGATAGCATAACACTAAACAGGATTTCTCAATAATAGATGATTTTTCATAAGTATTTAAGAAGTAGTTTCACACTGAAATGAGTGCTTTTTAAGATCCTGCTCCAGTTTGATTGTTGTTAGATAGTGGGAGTCAACTTTATGGTTCTGTTTCTTCATTGATATTGTGTAGAAGACAGAAAAAGATTGAATGAGGCTAAACAAACTTTTGGTAAAGAAGCAGATGTCACATCAGTTGGGAGGATAGTCATTTGATAATCCTTGTGGATTATGCAGTGACCTTATTTTTGTCTCTCTTCAGAAAAAATAATGGAGTTATCTTGTTTGAGCTTAACTTTGTCACAGTCAAGGAGTGACCTGATCTGTGTTGGTGAACTATGAAACTTTTTATTCAACAGGTGAACATGATTGCTTACCTATGTTTACAAGACAGCTCCTTGAAAACCAACATTTGACTATTAGCAACATATATATATATATATATATATATATATTCACTCATTCTTACAATATGCCATATTTTTGGGAAATAATTAAGAATACAAATATAGGGGTTCCTGAATGGCTCAATCAGTTGAGTGTCCAACTCTTGATTTTGGCTCGGGTCATGACCTCAGGGTTGTGTGACTGACCTTGCATCAGTCCCTACATTCAGGGGGAGTCTGCTTGAGATTCTCGTGTCCTCCCTCTGACTCTCCTGCCACTCAAACTTTCTCTCAAAAATAAACAAATATTTAAAAAAATACAAAATTAATAACACAATATTATACCTTCAAAATCTTCAAAATTTAGTGTGATAAATTGAAATGTGATTTTTTCCATAGTCAATGATACTTAGAAATATAATAAAGTATGCATTTCTGTATGCAGAAGATGATATTGCTTTAAACGATCTTAAGTGACTATAATGCATTTTATAACATTTCCTTAAAATAAAATGACACATAAATAAATCAGAGGCAAAAATCTTAGCTTTGTGTTTATTCAAACTAAAATCATGACCTACTTTTACAAGAATGTTAGGGTTTCCAAGGAGAAATACTAATGTATTCAAAAATTCAATTATTTTCTTTTTAATTTTTTAAAATTTTATTCTATTATTATTTTTATTAGCATATAATGTATTATTTGCTTAAGGGGTACACATCTGTGAATTACCAGTCTTACAAAATTTACAACCCTTCCCAATGTCCATAACCCAGGCACTCTATCCTTCCCCACCCTCAACATTCAGTATATTTATCTTTATCAATACACAGATTATTTGAAATAATAGATTTCCTCATTTTAGCTAATTGGTTTTATTCAATTTGCCACTATATAAAGCAATCCTATTTTAATTTTATATTCTTCTTTTAAATAACTCAATCCAAAATTTGTACAATACAGAACACAGATAGAATTTGGAGTTTTATATCCTAAAGTTAACATATTTAGTAAGTTTGAGAAATAGTTGGTGTACCAAATAAGAGCAGGAAATAAACATTATTTTCACCAGAAAGTCGTGTTTGACTTCTTTCTCTTTTTATGTGCTACCAGGATTTTTTACGGTTTATCATATTTTCTTAGTTTTGGACATGCAATTATACTTTCTCTTCTTTAATTATTATCATTTGTAGCTTTACTTGTTGCTGTGTGAATCTCACCAGTCTACTATATTTGAGAATATTAGAGTACTTTACTGTTGTTCTTCAAGAAAATATTGTTAAATTTAGAAGAGCACTCCAATTTAACAGTTAAATAATTAATGTAAATTTTGGTAGTGTAAATTTCTTTCAAGTTTTCATCAAAAATCCAACAGAGATTAGCTGTGGAAAGAACCAAGATGCCCTTGAGAATGGATAAGGAAGATGTAGTCCATATACACTATGGAGTATTATGCCTCCATCAGAAAGTATGAATACCCAACTTTTGTAGCAACATGGATGGGACTGGAAGAGATTAAGCTGAGTGAAATAAGTCAAGCAGAGAGAGTCAAGTATCATATGGTTTCACTTATTTGTGGAGCATTACAAATAACATGGAGGACATGGGGAGATGGAGAGGAGAAGGGAATTGAGGGAAATTGGAAGGGGAGATGAACCATGAGAGACTATGGACTCTGAAAAACAACCTGAGGGTTTTGAAGAGGGGGGGGGCAGGGGTGGGAGTTGGGGGAACCAGCTGGTGGGTATTAGGGAGGGCACGTATTACATGGAGCACTAGGTGTGGTGCAAAAACAATGAATACTGTTATGCTGAAAAGAAATTTAAAAAAAAAAGTGGAAAAAAAAATCCAGCAGAGAAAAATCTCAAACATATATCAGTTGATTCTGCCTGTAATTTGTCACTCAATACAAAGTTATGATTTTCCTTTTCCACTGTAAACTGACTTAAAATTAGTAATCCTATTATTTTTTTAAAGATTTTATTTATTTATTTATTTGAGAGAGAGAAAGAGAGCACGCAGGAGCAAGGAGAGGGGCAGAGAGGGACAATCAGACTCTCCACTGAGTACAGGGGCCAACACAGGGCTTGATCCTAGGACCCTGAAATCAAGACAAGCCCAAGTCAGACACTTAACTGAGTGAGCCACCCAGGCACTGCTGTGATTTTTTTTTTTTTTTAAGTTGCCAATCACTTGTTTCCAGTTTAGCAACAAATTTTTTAAAACCAATTTTCTTTCCTTAGCTTTGTATTTTATACATTTTAGAAGTTCCATACCATGTTATTACTGTTAATTCAGGACAAAATATATTTAATTCCTTTTGAATTCCTTATGAGGACCTTTAAAAAATAGAAATTTAGAATATTTAAAAATTGAAAACTTGGAATATTTAAAACTAGTTCTCTTAGTTTCCATTAGAAATAACTTTTCATTCATTCAGAAAAATGTTACTGATCATATGCAACTTTATATGTACTCTATTGGCATTAAATTTATGTCAGGTCAATTTGGCACAGGTTCTTACTCTAAATTAATCTCAGTTACTTGAGATGTGCCCATACTAACTTAATATTTCCAATTAAATGAAATTATATAGGAAAAGTTATAGGAAATTGAGGACAAATATTTAACTCTCCTTATAAGCTCATAAGATGATTTTCTTTACACTAGTGCAAATTTGTTTAAAAAATAAATTTTAATCCTCAATATTCAGTCTAGCATGTAAAACTAGAGATTTCTCAAATTGTAAAAAAGCACATGCAGTCTTTTAGTGAAGATGGATGGATGATAAATGGACGGATGGATGGATGGATAGATAGATAATGTCCTAATACAATGTTTAGAATCTGTAAGCATATCAGGAAAGGGAAAGAACTCACTTTAATGCATGTTTTCTATTAACTTAGGTAGAATTGTATACTTTAATCAAATACAGATATTTTTAAGTAATGACAAGACATCAAAGCTTTCGTGGAATAGAATAAGCTAATTTTTTCAGAGATACCACATTCTGATTCATTACCAATATTTTCTTTCTCTTACAACTACTAAACTGCTTGCCAGAAATCATCAGTCCTTTTTGTTTCTGCAATCCCTGAATGTATTTTGAAGAACAAAATGATATTTTGTACCTGTTTGAATTATCATTGTTGTTAGTATAAAATTAAATACTTGTGAATAATACAATTCAGCATATTGTATACATGGTATTTTTTATATAAAATAATTACATTATCAATTTAAATGGATATGGTAAATTCCAAATAATACCCATATTATATAAATAACTTTTTTAACATTAGCAATTTAACTTTTTTTTTAAAATATTTTATTTATTTATTTGACAGACAGAGATCACAAGTAGGCAGAGAGGCAGGCAGAGAGAGAGGGGGAAGCAGGCTCCCTGTTGAGCAGAAAGCCCGATGCGGGACTCGATCCCAGAACCCTGAGATCATGACCTGAGCCGAAGGCAGCGGCTTAACCCACTGAGCCACCCAGGCGCCCCTAACTTTTTTTCTTATTTCAATGAACTAGAATTTCAATTCCACTTGTTCACATTTTATAATAGCATATTATTGTATCTTTTATACATTAAAGTATTTTCTTCATACATTTAAAGGCATCTGGATGAAAATTATTAGTTAAACATTATCAAACATGAAGCAAAAATTAAAGTGAAATTAAATTGTTTTCATAATCTGTAGATCTCTATACCAATATCCACATGAAGTTGTATAATCATTGCTGTCATCAACTAGTTCTACCATGATTATCCTTCATAAAAGATTTTGCATTCAGCTAGGAAGAAAGCAGGAAGCTGACAATCCTCAATTTCAACACCTTAGATGTGTCTCTGAATTTGAAGGTAAGATCACACATTTCCTACAGAGGACCCAGCCAACAGCTGAATCTAACAAGGTTACCAAGGCTGTTCATTTTTATCCAATGCAGGAATCCTCTATTGGGGAAGATCTATTTCTGAGCTCCTGGTCATGGCAGCCAACAATTTGTTAAATCTGCCCAATGGTCATAAACTCTACCTGCTATCCTGTTTCCTCCCAACTTTTTTATTTTAAGATTTTATTTATTTACTTGACAGAGAGAGACAGCGAGAGAGGGAACACAAACAGGGGAAATGGGAGAGGGAGAAGCAGGGAGTCTTACATGAGGCTTCATCCCAGGACTCTGGGATCATGACCTGCTCCAATGGCAGATGCTTAACAACTGAGCCACGCTGGAGCCATCTCCCACGTTTTGTTTAAAGGCTTTCAGAAGTGCAGTGCATTCCAAAGTTTTTTCTTGGGCAATCCGGTATCCTTTCTCTTTTTTAGTCATAAGCATTCACTACCATAACATTTCTGAACATCTAAATTTATTTCAAGGCCAGCTACCAGAGGTACTGAACTGGCACAAGCTTCTTTATGTTGGTGTTTAATTCCATGCATAATTTATTTTTTAGTAATAATTCAGTAAGCCTCTTACAATATAATCCTTACAGTTATTTATTTTGTATCTTTTTTAAAAAGATTATTTATTTATTTATTTGACAGAGAGAGAGAGAGAGATCACAAGTCGGCAGAGAGGCAGGCAGAAAGAAGGGGAAGCAGGGTCCCCTCTGAGGAGAGAACCTGATGTGGGGCTTGATCCCAGGACCCTGAGACAATGACCTGAGCTGAAGACAGAGGCTTAACCCACTGATCCACCTAGGCACCCTTTATTTTGATTCTTGATGCATGTAGAAATATAAGTATAAAACCCATTTTGTGTTTTTTTTCTTTTTTAATATTTTAAATTTTTTAAAAATTTAAATTGCATATTTTATCAAAATTAAGAAATAAACAATGACATGATACTAATGAAGTACAGACTTTATTAAAATTTCAAATGTTTGGGGACGTCTAGGTGGCATTTTTTTTGTTGAGCATCCAACTCTTGGTTTTGATCAGGTCCTGATCTCAAGGTTTTGGGATCAAGCCCCAGAATATGCTCTGAGGTCAGTGTGGCTTGAGATTCTCTCTCTATCTCCTTCTGCCCCTCCTGCTCATGCTTTCTCTCTCTCATTCTCTCTTTCAAGCAAATAAATATGAAATTCAAATGTTTGTTACAAGTTTTTGCTAATGTATTTTCTGCTAATGAATTTCCATCTCATCATTAACCTAGTATACCAAGTAACATTTAGTTATCTCTTTGCCTAAGCCTTTTCAAATTTGTGAATGATTTTTAACTTTTGCTTTTTTTTTTAATAATCTTCACACTTTTGCAGAGTATTGGTAAATAATTTCATAGAATGAGCTTGGGTTGGAGATTTTTCTAATTTTTTTCTCACAGTTTTACTAGGCTTATAGATTTGGGGGAGAAAGAAAATCATAGGAAGTATTCTTACTGCATCATACCAATAATTACATGACATCAGCCTAGCATTAAGGTCATATTCCTATGAATCTGGATCCCCAGATCAAGGTGGTGTCTGCCAAGTTTATTCACTATAAAGTTTAGTTTGTAGTTTTCTTCTTATACCTTATAAAGTCTTTATCTGGTTTTGATCTCAGGGTCAAGCTGGCCACATAATATGAGTTGGACACTATTCCCTCCTCTTGTGTTTTCTAGAGGACATTTTGTAAAATAGATGTTATTTCTTCTTAAAATATTTGGTAGATGAAAGCTTTGTTCCAAAGGAGATACAGAGGAAGTAGGTCTGAACGGAGTTTCTGCACTGGTTGTTAGTCCCCTTCTCCAGCCAGCACATCTCTAAAACTTTCAGAGATTTTCTCCCAGATATTCCTAGTGAGTGCCTCATGAAGATCTTGGAAGAAGAACCTTTGGTAAGGTTAAACCCTCCTCCCAATCTGCAGCCTGAAGGGGCTTCTCATTCCTACTCTATCCCATCTTTGGCCTTAACTTTTTTTTTTTTTTTTAATTAGCTGAATTTTCTTTCCTGTTTTAGTAGCATACAACAACTTTTGTCCTAGGTAAATCTGGAGTCCTGTTTCTCAAGGCAGGCATCTGTCTCTCTGCACATTTCAGGTTAGTTGTTTGCCCTGCAACTCAATTCTCTAAGTCCAAAAAAAATCGCTAATTTGCTATTTTTCAGCTTTGTTCTTGTTATAAGGATGGAAGTAAAACCTTTTTTTAGTTCTCTGACCCTGGAAGTCCTCTGGCCTCATTTATGATATTACTATCCTATTTATTTTCTTCCATGGCTTTTTATTCATTATCTTCAATTAGAAAAATGATGTAAACACAGAATATTAGATTTCAAAAAGTAAACAAATATGGAAAAGTTATAATTATGTATCAGCAAACATCTTAAATTGTATTTTTAGAATTATATGTTTTAGAATATATTATAACTTTTGTATATTTATATACTTATAAATGTAAGTAAATTAATTTATTAAAAATAAACCAGGATTATCCAATCTGAAAGATGAAAATACAAAAATAATCCAATCTCATCAAATGTGTGCTTGCATTTTAATCTGGGTTATTTTCTTCTTTTTTTTTTTTAATCTGGATTATTTTCTAAGTGAATGAGAAATTTCTGTATACAGGAGCCCTTTGTTTTCCTAGTTTTATTTTGGAAAAAAAAATCTATTTTATACTAAAGGATATTTCTTTTATAGGAATAAGTCAGTCAATATGTCACTACATTTCTTCCTGTTTAATTATGACTTTAAATAAAATACAAAAAAAATATGGACTTATTTTGTTTCACAAAATAAAGTATTACCACATAGATTAAAAACATTAAAGGTTTTAGGTTCTATATTATTAATATGCTATATTATATTGTGATTCACTGTGAGCATATAACACTTCCCACATAATCCACCTGCTTAAATGGTGTCAATTACTCAAAAGGAGACCAAAGCACATGTAATTTTTATGTTCTAGGATATATGACAAATGCTATGTAGGATTCTAAGTGCATTTGTTAAGATCTTTGTAGACATTTGTAAATAATGTGCAGTTTTTTCATCATTACCAAGAAGAAAATTTTGAGTATTTCAGAAACTGGTTTTTTACATTATTTTTTTTTTTGTTACTGAAATGATTTTTAAGGTGATGACACTTTGGAAAGTCTCTGTCCTGAAGAAGTTTGGAAGCTTTAAAAGTAACATGTTAGAGAAGCTTAAGTAGAAAATCCTTTCTTTCCTTTCCTCCCTTTTTCTTCCTCTTCCTCCCTCCTCCCTTTTTCCCCTCCTACTATATTCTCCCTCCTCTCTTCTTGTCACTTTTCTCTATTTGGTTAACAGATAGGAAAAACCAACTATACGAATGTTTCCTTTTAAATTTGACTTCCAACTATGTTTATTTAAGTGGAATGGTTACTAAGATATATACCATATAGTTATTTTTATATTACATTTCATTTCTGCATTTCCAATAAGTCCACTATTTAATGACCTTTAAACTTGGCTTTAAACTATATAAGTTACATAAAGAATGCATTTTCTTTAACAATTAAAAAAAGCTGCACACAAGCCTTGAGGGCACCTATTCCACCCCATTCCTAGACATGTTAAGGATTTGAGGGTTTTACTTGAGAACTCTCACACTTCTATGTGTATTGTGGGTGTGAGCTCATATAAGTGTATATCCAGTGCTACATCTATCTTCACTGTCTTATAATCATGTAGCTCAACATTCCAACATAGCAATTGGCTCTTCAGTTTTGTTTAGTCTTGAATTAACTTTATTTTCTGAACTTCCTGTTTTATTTTCATTTTTCATACTAACAATTATTGTTTTAAATTCTAATATCTCCAACAGCTTATCATTGTGTAATAATCCAATCTTAATGGACACAGATACTTCATTGCTATCTCTGAGAAATCAAAAAGGAAAGATTTATTTTAAAGTTCTAAATATGTCTTATTTTTATTTTGCTTTGTATATTTCAGTCATTTCTTCATATTCATTGTATCTCATTTAAGGTAGGAACTTATTCAAATGTTTCTTTATACTTGAATTTGCGCTGACCTTCTGACTCTATTATCTATATACTGCCTTTGCTAAAGCAGATCCTTGGTTAAAAGCCATTTTTGTTTTACTCTTTAGTTTAAAGTTGTATAAAAACTAAAATTCCAAAAACTTTGTTCTAAGACCTATAATTAGGAATATTTAAATAATATAATAAAAATAATTTAGTACTTAGTTTCCATGAAATTGTGTTGTTATTTTAAAGAAACTATTTCTACAGTTTGAGAAATACTGAACTAAAGGAAAAAAGCTAAATTGGAAGATGTCTAACTAAGGTGGGAAAGAGAAGTTTTCCAGGAAAATGCCCCAGATTTTGTATAGACTGCAGTAGATATTTCCAGTATTTTCCTTTATAGTGTTTTACTTTCTTTCACACAGAACTGATCACACATAAGACTAATTGCCTATTTTTCTGCTATCCTTATTAAAATAATATAGCAGTACCATATCTTTGTTTTTATCTCCATAGTCTGGCATATGGTTGTTTAGAAAATACTGTTGAATAAATGAATTAATTACAGAAATGTTTCATATTGCTTTTGATTCACAAAATAACTTAATAACTTTTATATGTGTTGAATATTAAAACAATACAAACACAGTATTTCCTCTGCATTTAAAGAATTCTGTGAGATAACAAGTGTATTTCAATTACTTTAACATTTGTCCTTTATTAAACAGTGAATGAAGGATATAAATTTTCTTTTATGGCACTAAATTGTATCAAATCTAAAAACATGGTCTAGTGAGGCAAATGACCTAATGAGTAAACTGAAGTTTCCACAACATTAATTATATGCATAAACCATCTCAGCCTTAATGACTGGCTGCCACTTGCACAATTTATTGTTTATAGTTCTGTCTCCTTTCCTCCTAAGACTACTTTGTTCTAACTAACTAACATGCCCCTTAACACTTTGCTGCATGGGCATGCAAGTCTGGGCTTCACTGATATTGACAACTCTATCATATTGATTCAAATGTGCTTTAACATATCCTTGAAGGATTTCTTATGACCATCTGTTGTACAGCAGGTTTTATTCAGTTATTCATACACAGATTGCTTTGGAATCTTATTGCCATCAAATTTATTTTCTCCCCACATGAATAGGTTTGCAGAACAAGATAAAATAAAAACAACTTGGATGTCCAGAATTTGTGTAGGTTTGTTTGTTTGTTTGTTTGTTTTTGACAGAGATCACAAGCAGGCAGAGAGGCAAGCAAAGAGAGAGAGAGAGGAGGAAGCAGGTTCCCCATGGAGCAGAGAGCCCAATGCAAGGCTCAATCCCAAGATCCTGGGATCATGACCCGAGCTAAAGGTGGAGGCTTTAACCCACTGAGCCACCCAGGCGCCCTGGATGTCCAGAATTTGTGAATACTCAATAAGTATATGGTTTGAAACTAGAAATTATCAAGGTATATTATTTCAGAAAAAGCTTTGTTTTTTGTTTTGTTTTGAGAGTGAAAGAGAGCAAGAGCATGGGGGAAAGGGCAGAGAGATAGGTAGAGAGAGAATCTTTTTTATTTTATTTTATTTTATTTTATTTTATTTATTTATTTGACAGAGAGAGAGGTCACAAGTAGGCAGAGAGGCAGGCAGAGAGAGAGGGAGAAACAGGCTCCCCACTGAGCAGAGAGCCTGATGCGGGGCTCGATCCCAGGACCCTGAGATCATGACCTGAGCCGAAGGCAGAGGCTTAAACCATTGAGCCACCCAGGCGCCCCAAGAATGTTAAGTAGACTCTATGTTGAGTGGGGCTTGATCTCACAGGCCTGAAATCATGACCTGATTTAAAACCAGGAGTTGCGGAGGAGGGCAGAAGCAAGATGGTGGAGGAGTAACAGACTGAAATGACATCAAATCCAAGGAGTTCGGCTAGATAGATATCAAACCATTCCAAACACCTATAAATGCAACAGGAGATAGAAGAGAAGAAGAGCAGCAATTCTAAGAACAGAAAATGGACCACTTTCTGAAAGGTAGGATGTGTGCAGAGAAGAGAATCTGAAGCGATGGGAAGATAGACTGCTGGGGGAGGGGTCAGGTCCTGGTAAATGGCAGTGCAGTGGAGCACAAAATCAGAACTTTTAGAAGTCTGCTCCAGCGGCTATGTGGGAGTGGATCCCTCTGGGGACAGTGTGGTCTCAGGTCTCATGGGGTCACAGAAAGATCAGGGGTGTCTGAGTGTGGTAGAGCTGCCAGGTATCAGAGCGGGGAAGCCGACCGCAGAGACAGAGCTAAGGAGTGAGCTTTCAGATCAGGGTTACCTTAAACCATGATCCAAGGCACAGTCGGACCACTGCTCTTCAAGCAGGGACCCTATAAGTGGCAGTTCCAGGAAGACTCACCTTCCTCCTCAAGGATGAGCTGTGGGTCAGGAATCTGCTGGGTTTGGAGACTCCAAATGGGACTATGCACCAGAGATAGCAATGCTCAGTCACAGGCCAGGTGAGCTCAGAGTGTGGCTGGAGACCAGGAAGACAGGAGTGATTGTTTATCTCTGAGGGAACACTGATGAGTGGGGCCCCTAGCTCTTGGCTCCTCTGGGCCGGAGATAGGGAGGCTGCCGTTTTCATTCCCATCCTCCAAAGCAGTGCGGAAAGTGTTCAGGAAATAAGAGCTACTGAGAGCGAACCCAAGCAGATTACTTAGCATGGTCCCTGGCAAGGGTGGTAAAATTCTGCCTCTGGCAAAGATATTTGAGAATCACTGCAAGAGGCCCCTTTCGCAGATCAGCAAGAATATCCAGCCAAGACCAAGCTCACTGATCAAGGAGAACAGTGGAACTTCAGAGCTGGGGGAAAGCAACACATAGAATTCATGGCTTTTCCCCCATGACCCTTTAGTCTTGCAAAGTTAATTTTTCTTAACTTTTTTCCTTATTCTATTTTTTAAACTTTTCCTCTTTCCTTTTTAAGTTTTTTAACTAATTTATCTTAGTAATGCCTTTCTCAAAAAGAAAAACCTTTTTAAACCTTAATTGCTATAGTCATATTTTATCCCTTCATTGTATTTACCCTTATTTTTTGTATACCTAAGGCTTTTTTTTTTTTTTAATTTTGGGATAAAATTTCTTCTAATAGATCAAAATATACCCTAATCTAACACATGGCTTTGTTCTAGTCCCCAGCCTGACAACATTCCTTCCTCTTTTTTTTTTCTTTTTCCAACCAACTTATCTTATCAATTCCTTTATAAGATTTTTTTAAAAAAAAGTTTCATCTTTACAATCATATTCCATCCCTTCATCATGTTTACCCCTATTTTGTATACATGTTTTTTATTCTTTAACATTTTGGGAGGTAGTTTCTTCTAAGAGACGAAAATATACCCAAAATCGAGTGGGTGGCTCTGTTCTTTTAAAATATATTATACACAATATATAATATATAAATAAATAATATAGAACTTATTACAATAATAATATAATGTAAATAATGTATAATAATATTATATAATATATAATATGTATATGTAATATATAATAAATGATATATAAATAAATATATTGATATATTAAAATATATATATATATTTTTTTATTTTTATGTGTTTTTTTCTCCCATTCTTCTCCCACTGGATTTGGATCTCTTCTGATTTGGTTAACATGCATTTTTCTGGGGTCTTTGGCACCCTTTTAGTATTTTATTCTCTCATTCATCTATTCTTACCTGGATAAAATGACAAGGCAGAAAAACTCACCACAAAAAAAAGAACAAGAAGCAGTACTGATGGCTAGGCACCTAACCAATACAGACACTGGAAATACATCAGGACTAGAGTTCAGAATGATGAGTCTCAAGGTGATGGGCTCAAAAAAGGCATGGAAGGTATTAGAGAAACACTTTCTGGAGAAATAAAAGAACTAAAACTCAACGAAGTTGAAATAAAAAAAGCTATTAATGAGGTACAATAAAAAAAAAATGGAGGCTCTTACTGCTAGGATAAATGAGGCAGAAGAAAGAATTAGTGATACAGAAGACCAATGATGGAGAATAAAGAAACTGAGCAAAAGAGAGACAAACAACTACTGGACCACGAGGGGAGGGTTTGAGAGATAAGTGATACCATAAGATGAAACAATATTAGAATAATTGGTATTCTAGAAGAAGAAGAAAGTGTAGGGGCAGAAGGTATATTGAAGTGATTTATTGTAGAGAATTTCCCTAATACAGCAAAGGGAACAAGCATCAAAATCCAGGAGGCACAGAGAACCTCCCTCAAAATCAGTAAAATAGGTCTACAACCCATCACCTAATAGTAAAACTTACAAGTCTTAGTGACAAAGAGAAAATCCTGAAAACAGCTCAGGATAATAAGACTGTAACATACAATGGTAGAAATATTAGATTGGCAGCAGGCTTATCCATAGAAACCTGGCAGGCCAGAAAGAACTGGCATGATATATTCAGAGCACTAAATGAGAAAAATATGCAACCAAGAATACTATATCCAGCTAGGCTATCATTAAAAATAGAAGGATAGATAAAAAGTTCCAGGACAAACAAAAGCTAAAAGAATTTGAAAACACCAAACCAGCCCTACAGGAAATACTGAAAGGGGTCCTCTAAGCAGAGAGAGCCTAAAAGTAGTAGATCATAAAGGAACAGAGACAATACACAGTTAACAGTCACCTTACAGGCAATACAATGGCATGAAATTCCTATCTTTTGATAGTTACCCTGAATGTAAATGGGCTAAATGCCCCAATCAAAAGACACAGGGTATCAGAATGGATAAAAAAAACAAAACCCATCAATATGCTGTCTACAAGAAACTCATTTTAGACCCAAAGACACCTCCAGATTTAAAGTGAGGAGGTAGAAAACAATTTACCATGCTAATGGACATCAAAAGAAAGCTGGGGTGGCAATCTTTATATCAGATAAATTAGATTTTAAGCCAAGGACTATAAGAGATGAGGAAGGACACTATATCATACTCAAAGGGTCTGTCCAACAAGAAGACTTAACAATTTAAAATATCTATGTCCTTAATATGGGAGCAGCCGACTCTATAAACCAATTAATAACAAAATCAAAGAAAAACATCAAAAATAACACAATAATAGTAGGGGACTTAAACACCCCCCTCACTGAAATGGACAGATCATTCAAGCAAAAGATCAACAAGGAAATAAAGGCCTTAAATGACAGACTGGACCAGATGGACATCACAGATATATTCATAACATTCCATCCCAAAGCAACAGAATACACATTCTTCTCTAGTGCACATGGAACATTCTCCAGAATAGATCACACCCTGGGTCACAAATCAGGTCTCAACCGGTATCAAAAGATTGGGATCATTCCCTGTATATTTTCATACCACAATGCTCTGAAGTTAGAACTCAATTACAAGAGGAAAGTTGAGAAGAACTCAAATACAAGGAGGCTAAAGAGCATCTACTAAAGAATGAATGAGTCAACCAGGAAATTAAAGAAGAATTGAAAAAATTTCATGGAAACAAATGAAAATGAAAACACAACGGTTCAAAATCTGTGCGACACAGTGAAGGCAGTCCTGAGAGGAGATTATATAGTGATACAAGCATATATCAAGAAACAAGAAAGGTCTCAAGTACACAACCTAACCCTACACCTAGAGGAGCTGAAGAAAGAACAAGAAAGAAAGCCTAAACCCAGCAGAATAAGAGAAATAATAAATACCAGAGCAGAAATCAATGAAATAGAAACCAAAAGAACAGTAGAACAGATCAATGAAACTATGAGCAGGTTCTTTGAAGAAATTAATAAAATTGATAAACCACTGGCCAGGCTTATCAAAAAGAAAAGAGAAAGGACCCAAATTAATAAAATTATGAACAAAAGAGGAGAGATCACAACCAACACCAAAGAAATACAAACAATTATGAGAACATATTACAAGCAACTATATGCCAGCAAATGAGACAATCTGGAAGAAATGGTTGTACTCCTAGAGGCATATAAACTACCACAACTGAACCAGGAAGAAATAAAAAACCTGAACAGACCCATAACCAGTAAGGAGATTGAAGCAGTCATCAAAAATCTCCCAATAAACAAGAGCCCAGGGCCAGATGGCTTCCCACAGGAATTCTACCAAACATTTAAAGGAGAATTAAAACTTATTCTCCTGAAACTATTCCAAAAAAATAGAAATGGAAGGAAAACTTCCAAACTTATTTATGAAGCCAGCATTTCCTTGATCCCAAAAGAAGACAAAGACCTAACCAAAAAGGAGAATTACAGACCCATATCCTTGATGAACACAGATGTGAAAATTCTCACCAAAATAATAGGAAATAGGACCAACAGTACATTAAAAGGATTATTCACCACAAACAAGTGGGATTTATTCCTGGGATGCAAGGTTGGTTCAACATCCACAAAACAATATGATACAATACATCAGTAAAAGAAAGAAAAAGAACCACATGATACTCTCAACAGATGATGAAAAAGCATTTGACAACTCTTCAAAGTGTAGGGATAGAGGGTATACACCTAAATATCATCAAAGCCCTCTATGAAAAACCCACAGCCAACATCATTCTCAATGGTGAAAAACTGAGAGCTTTTCCCCTAAGGCAAGGAACATGGCAGGGCTGTACACTATCACCACTGCTATTCAACATAGTATTAGAAGTCCTAGCTGCAGCAATCAGACAACAAAAAGAAATAAAAGGCATCTGAATTGGCAATGAAGAAGTCAAACTCTACCTCTTTGCAGAGGATATGATACTTTATGTGAAAAACCCAAAAGACTCTACTCCAAAACTGCTAGAATTCATACAGGAATTCAGTAAAGAGTCAGTATATAAAATCAATGCACAGAAATCAGTTGCATTTCTATACACCAACCGCAAGAGAGAAGAAAGAGAAATTAAGGATTTGATCTCATTTACAATTACACCCAAAACCATAAGATACCTAGGAATAAACCTAACCAAGGAGGCAAAGAACCTGTATTCAGAAAACTATTCATGAAAAAAATTGAGGAAGACACAAAGAAATAGAAAAGCGTTTCATTCTATTGGATTGGAAGAACAAATATCGTTAAAATGTCTATGCTACCAAAAGCAATCTACATATTTAATGCAATCCCTATAAAAATACCATCAATTTTTTTCAAAGAAATGGAACAAATAATCCTAAATTTTTTATGGAACCAGAAGAGACCCTTAGTAGCCAGAGGAATGTTAAAAAAGAAAGCCAAAGTTGGTGGAATCACAATTCCAGACCTCAAGCTCTACTACAAAGTTGTAATCATCAAGACAGTATGGTATTGGTGCAAAAACAGGCACATAGATCAATGGAACAGAATAGAGAGACCAGAAATAGAACCTCGACTCTATGGTCAACTAATCTTGGACAAAGCAGGAAAGAATGTCTGGAAAAAGCCAGTCTCTTCAAGAAATGGTGTTGGGAAACTTGAACAGCCACATGCAGAAGAATAAAACTGGACCATTTCCTTACACCAAACACAATAAGTGACTCAAAGTGTGGTGAAAGACCTTAATGTGAGACAGGAATCCATCAAAATTCTTGAAGAGTACACAGGCAGCAACATTTTCGACCACAGCTGCAGCAAATTCTTCCTAGAAACATTACCAAAGGCAAGGGAAGCAAGGGCAAAAATGAACTATTGGGACTTCATCCAGATCAAAAACTTTTGCACACCAAAGGAAAAAGTCAACAAAACAAAAAGACAACTGACAGAATGGGAGAAGATATTCGCAAATGACATATCAGATAAAGGGCTAGTATCCAAAATCTATAAAGAACTTATCAAACTCAACACCCAAAGAACAAATAATCCAATCAAGAAATGGACATGAGCAGATATTTCTGACAAGAAGACATCCAGATGGCCAAAAAACACATGAAAAAGTGCTCCACATCACCTGGCATCAGGGAAATACAAATCAAAACCACAATGAGATACGATCTCACATCAGTCAGAATGGCTAAAATTAACAAGTCAGGAAATGACAGATGTTGGCGAGGATGTGGAGAAAGAGGAACCCTCCTACACTGTTGGGAATGCAAGCTGGGGCAGCCACTCTGGAAAACAGTGTGGAGGTTTCTCAAAAAGTTGAAAATAGAGCTACCCTATGACCCAGAAATTGCACTACCCTAAAGATACAAATGTAGTTATTTGAAGGGGCACAAGCACCTGAATGTTTATAGCAGCAATGTCTACAATAGCCAAACTATGGAAATAACCTAGATATCCATCAACAGATGAACACATAAAGAAGTCACACACACACACACACACACACACACACACACACACACACACACACACACAATGGAATACTATGCAGCCATAAAAAGAAATGAAGTCTTTCCATTTGCAACAACATGGGTGAAACTAGAGGGTCTTATGCTGAGCGAAATAAGTCAATCAGAGAAAGACAATTATCATATGATCTTCCTGCTATGAGGAAGTTGAGAGGCAAAGTGGGGGGTTTGGAGGGTAGGGAAAGAAAAAAATGAAACAAGATGGGATCAGGAGAGAGACAAACCATAAGAGACTCTTAATCTCACAAAACAAAGTGAGGGTTGCTGGAGGGAGAGGGCGGTGGAGAGGGTGGTTAGGTTATGGACACTGGGGAAGGTATGTGATATAGTGAACACTGTGAAGCGTGTAAGCCTGATGATTCACAGACCTGTACCCCTGGGGGAAATAATACATTATATCTTAATAAAATAATTAATTAAAAAACTTAAAATAAAATAAACAACAACAACAAAAAATCAGGAATTGAACACTTAACCAACTGCATTATCCCAGGGCCCCCAGAACTCCGGATTTTCAACTAAAGATGTTATCAGTACATGTTACTGACCTGAGGAATTTAAGAGAGCCTATTACTATAGTACAATTTGTAGTTAATTTTTGAAGAATATTTGATGATATTAAATTATGTTGAAAATGTTTAAAAGGAATAAGACAATGTGAATTCCTTTATGTCTCATTAATAACTCAGCAAATTCCTAAATTAGAATAATGTGCTGTACCCTGTCCATACTATTTACATACCAGATAGCATAAACAATAAATATTAAGAGAAACACCTAAAAGTGAAATTTCCTTCCTCCTCTCTTCTTTTTGGAGGTAACACAGGTCTTTCAGGAGCCTTAATTATAGAAAGAAGAAAAAGAAAACTGAACTGTAGCTAGTCATTTGTTCACTGTGATGTATTTTCAGAAAATTATATTTAAGAAGGATATTACTGGCATTAACTAAATATATTCATCCCATAATTTTGAGCAATGGGATATAATATGTAGTATTCTATTGACATGGAAATTGGCAGAAAACTCTAAGTATACTTTTTCTTCTGTTTGGGGGTATGTGGTCAGATACACATGTTTTCACACATAGGATGTGTGCTAGGCATGGTTCTAAGAATCGTCCCCAACATTATAACATGTTATAACATGCATAAATTGCTTCCCTTTATTTTTTTAAATTTAATTTAATTTTTCAGTGTTCCAAAATTCGTTGTTTATGCACCACACCCAGTGCTCCATGCAATATGTGCCCTCCTTAATACCCACCACCAGGCTCACCCAACCCCCCACCTCCCTCCCCTCCAAAATCCTCAGTTTATTTCTCAGAGTCCGTAGTCTTTCATGATCGTAACGTAAGACTCCCATACTCAAGAACTCACATCCTAGCAGAGATGTGCAGCAGGCGGCTAAAAATAAAGGGGGAAAATCCAGCTGATCTTACCTGTTCAGGACTGTGTAGCACACGGAGATGGGCGGAGCCAAGAACGCCTGAGCTCATCCAAGGAGAATGCGTAGGAGGGGCTGAGAGGGGCAGGGAGGGATGCGGGATCCTGACATGAGGGTTGAGCAAAAAGAGAACCCCAGGGGTGCCTGGGTGGTTCAGTCATTAAGCGTCTGCCTTTGGCTCAGGTCATGATCCCAGGGTCCTGGGATGGAGCCCCGTGTCGGGCTCCCCACTTGGAGGGGAGCCTACTTCCCCCTCTCCCCACTTGTGCTCACTCTCTCTCTAGCAGTCAAATAAATGAAATCTTTTAAAAAAATAAAAAATAAAAAAAAATTTTCCCCCTCCGATTTCCCCCAACTCACTTCTCCTCTCCATGTCCCAATGTCCTCCATGTTATTCTTTATGCTCTACAAGTAAGTGAAACCATATGATAATTGACTCTCTCTGCTTGACTTATTTCACTCAGCATAATCTCCTCCCGTTCCATCCATGTTGATACAAAAGTTGGGTATTCATCCTTTCTGATGGAGGCATAATACTCCATTGTATATATGGAACATATCTTCTTTATCCATTTGTCTGTCGAAGGGTATCTTGGCTTTTTCCACAGTTTGGTGACTGTGGCCATTGCTGCAATGCACATTGGGGAATAGATAGCCCTTCTTTTCACTACATCTGTATCTTTGTGGTAAATACCCAGTAGTGCAATTGCAGGGTCAGATCTGTACTCAAGGAACTACAGAACACTCATGAAAGAAATGGAAGAAGACACAAAAAGATGGAAGAGCATTCCATGCTCATAGATCAGAAGAATAAAATGTCTATACTGCCTAGAACATCTATACTTTCAATCCATCCCAATCAAAATTCCACCAGCATTTTTCGAAGAGCTGGAGCAAACAATCCTAAAATTTGTATGGAACCAGAAGAGACCTAAGCAATGTTGGAAATAGCTAAGCAAATGTTGGAAAAAGAAAAACAAAACTGGGGACATCACGCTACCTGATTTTAAGCTTTACTACAAAGCTGTGATCACCAAGACAGCATGTACTGGCACAAAACAAACACATAGACCAGTGGAACAGAGTAGAGGACCCAGATATGGGCCCTCAATGCTATGGTCAAATAATATTTGACAAAGCAGGAAAAAATAGGCAGTGGAAAAAAGTCTCTTCAATAAATGGTGCCTGGAAAATTGGACAGCTATGTACAGAAGAATGAAACTCGACCATTCTCCTACACCATACACAAAGATAAGCTCAAAATGATTAAAAGACCTCAACGTGAGGCAGGAATCTATCAAAATCCTAGAGAAGAACATAGGCAGTAACCTCTTTGACGTCAGCCACAGCAACTTCTTTCAAGACATATCTCCAAAGGCAAAGGAAACAAAACCAAAAATGAACTTTTGGGACTTCCTCAAGATCAAAAGTTTCTGCACAGTAAAGGAAACAGTCAACAAAAGAAAGAGGGAACCCATGGAATGGGAGAAGATATTCACAAACGACACTATAGACAAAGAGCTGATATCCAAGATCTATAAAGACCTCTCAAACCAACACACACAAAACAGATAATCATGTCAAAACCTGCTTCCCTTTAAATGTGGATAGAGATAGGGTCCTGGGTGGCTCAGTCCATTAAGCAGCTGACTCTTGATTTCAGATCTGGTCTTGATCTCAGGGTCCTGAGTTCAAGCTCCTCACTGGGCTCCATGCTGGGTGTGGAACCTACTTTAGATAAAATGTGGATAGGGTAGCAATTATGATATCACTTTATGACTCTTTTACATTAAATGGCAAAAGGAAGATGGCCTAGATGGGCCTAATCTCACCACATGAGAGATTTTCTGAACTGGTAACACAACAGCACTTCAGAGATCTCTGAAGCATAGGAAGAAATGCATATGACATATTTGACTTTGAAAACTGAGGAGGCCATTTGCCAAAGAATACAGATATCTTCTAGATGATGGGAAACAATCCCTCCCTAGTTGACAGTAACAAAGCAATTGGGATTTTAGTCCTATACTATAAGGTACTAAATTTGACCAACAACTTGAATGTGCTTAGAAGTGAACTCTTCCCCAGCATCCCCAGATAGGAGCACATTCCGGATGACACGTAATTTTGCCTTTTTGAAGCCTTATGTGGAAAACCCAGTCAAACCTGCCAGGACTTGTGACCTACAGAAATATGAGCGATCAGTGGGTATTGTTTAAAGCTGCTGAGTTTATAGTAATATGTTATACAGCATTAGGAAATTAATACATGATGTAAGACTTTTCTTTTAATGGTGATCTTTATGATGAAAATATCAGTTCACATGGATCTGTATAATGAAATACATCAATACATTTCTTAATATCCATATGTTTAGTTTTTTTAAAATTTTATTTTATTTTTTCAGTGTTCCAAGATTCATTGTTTATGCGCCACACCCAGTGCTCCATCCAATAGGTGCCCTCCTTAATACCCACCACCAGGCTCACCTAACCACTACCCCCAAAACCCTCAGTTTATTTCTCGGAGTCCACAGTCTCTCATCATTCATCTCTCCCTCCGATTTCCCCCAGTTCACTTTTCCTTTCCTTCTCCTAATGTCCTCCATGTTATGTGTAGTTTTAACTTTGTTTTTATTGTTTGGACAAATAGTGGTTCATAAGGGGGAAAATAAAGGAAATGTTTTAGTGGACAGGAAACTTATATGAGACTGATGTTGAAGCTGCTAAATACTAATAGAAGTTCATTACAGAGGTCAGTCATGTTCCAACAAACAAACAAACAAAAAAACAAACCTGCCTCATCTCTCTGCCACTGATCATAGCCAGGGTTCAGAGAACCATTTAAAGAGATAGAAAGGACTATACTCTATTCAATGATATTAAAATCAATCAGCATTTTGGATCACCTATTATTGAGGTTAGCCAAGACCCTGTATCTAATAGTCTTCAAAAAGTCTAAATGCTCTATTTCTTTTTATCTCATTTAAATCAACTGCTTGGGAATAAGACTCTGAGGCAGAGATGTGCATGCAGGATGTGTTTAGGACTTTCAGGAATATATCTAAGACAATGTGAGGGAAGCAGAAGTGGGACTGAGTAGATGAATAAGGTAAACTAAGATGCAGTTGCAGCAGAAGCCTCAGCTGATCTTAAGAGAGCTGTATGTGGAGACGGACCTTCAGAATTAATTCAGATATAGGCAACTGGCCTACAGCACATCCACATCAATGAGCTGCTCCCAGAGAAAGCACATAGCTTTGGGAAATATAGCTCCCCAAAACAACTGAGAACAATTCCAGGGAGGTCCTCAGCTGTGAGCCATTAGAATGCAACTCTCTTGGCATCTGGGGAAATAAGGAATTTGATTCTGGGAGTGATAGCTGGACAGGTTAACAGAGTCCACTATATTTTGTAATGAGGCTGCATGTCCATTTGGTGAAGAACTGGAAAACATTGCATATACTTGTAGTTATTGTATGAAGTCTTCAACTATATCTAGTCTTACTTTTAGGGCTTTGGGTCTGGGAATGATGTTGGATCTAGAAACTGAATGTGATAGATAAAACTTGTTAAATGTCTCCTCCCCAACGTCCTGCTCTAACCCTCAGAAATTGCAAATATGATGACACATCACTTCTGGGATTATTTATGTTGTGTGGTACAAATGACCTTCAGATAGATAAGTTACCTAGGTGGGCTTGGTTTAGTCACAAGACATTATGTTTTTTAAGATTTTATTTATTTATTTGACAGAGAGTGAGTGAGAGAGAGAGCACAAGGAGAGTGAAGGGGTAGGGGGAGAGAGAGAAGCAGACTCCCCACTGAGCAGGGAGCCCAATGTGGAGCTTGATCCCAGCACTTGGGATCATGACCTGACCCAAAGGCAGATACTTAACCAAGTAAGTCCCCAAGTGCCCCTCACATGAGACTTAAAACTCAGAGAGCTTTCCCTAGCCCATGACAGAAGGGAAAGGAAGAGAAAATGGAAGTGAGAGAACTCAATATGCTGCTCGCTTTGAGATAGAAGGGGCCATATGAACAGCAATTTGGAAGCCTTTAGAATAAAGAAACCCCTGGATGATAGCCAGTAAGAAAATGAGAACCACAGACCTATAACCACAAAGAAGTAGAAGAATCAACAACCTGAATGAGTCTGGAAGTAGATTTTTTTTCCCCCCAGACTCTGATAGGAGTTTAACCTGGCTGACACCTTGACTTTGATCTTCTGAGATCACAAGCAGAGAACATATTTGAGTCCACTTGGATTTTGACATATAGAGCTGTGAGATAATAACTGGGTGTCATTTTAAGTGCTTATATTAGTGTTGATTTGTGATGGCAGAAATAGAATATTAATTCACTGGGTAAAAATTTAGTTTTTCCATTGTGGTTAGCCCTTCTGCTGGCCAATTTTTAATCCTTTTTTTAAAATATGAAAATTAAGCAGCAGTTAACTGCATGTCCATTGTCCAAGACATGCAGTGAGTTTGTATTCATTCCCACAGATTTCTTCGGGTTAAGGCATCTGATTCCAACCTCAGTAAAGCTGCACATCACATTAATTAACTTCATGACGGGGTGCCAGCTTGGCTCAGTTGGTTGAACATCTGCCTTTGGGTCAGGTCATGATCTCAGAGTCCTGGAATGGAGCCCCGCATTGGGCTGGTTCCTTGCTCAGCGGAGAGCCTGCTTCTCCCTCTCCCTCCACCTACCACTCTGCCAACCTGTGCTCTCTCTCTAGAGATTCAAATAAATAAATAAAATCTTAAAAAAAAATTCACTTCATGTTGTCTCTGATTAGTTGAATGCCATAGCTATGCTCTGCCATTCTGGAATTCCATCAGCCTGTTGATATAATAGTGTACAGTACCAGGAAGATTCTCCTGATTATCCCAGCCATAAGTGAAGTTTGCAAAAATATGGGTGTCACATCCCTCATGTATTCCCTATCACCTAATAATGGGATGTTTTGAAAGAAAATTGAATGCATATAACCTCATTTAGTATTCATAGCATTTTATATTCAGTATATGAAGATCTGGACCTAGATACACACATACATACATACACACACATTAATACAGTAACTATTTTATTGTCTTTTTTATTGATTTTGTATTAATAAATATAGATATCCTCCTGTAGATTTGTTTTTACTTTTTTTAAAATGGAGGAAAAGCTAATTTTTAAAACCTTAAATATTTTGAAGTTATTTTGTGTATCTGTGTGTGTGCTAGTGTTAACATATATATACACACAACTTATGTGTTATTCTGAGGGCATAATTTTTCCTGCTATATATGATCATTCCTACCTGTAAATGGATCTTGTGTTTGTTATCAGTCCTTATGTTAATGCTTTTGATTTTTTGAAATATTTGTTTAATCTTTCAGTTGTAATATATATGAGTCTCAATGAAAATATCTTATAGCAGCATGTTAGTGTTGCATACATTATTCTTCATCTTTTTTTTTTTCAAAGATTTTATTTATTTATTTGACAGAGAGAGAGAGACATTACAAGTAGTCAGAGAGGCAGGCAGAGAGAGAGGAAGGGAAGTAGGCTCCCCGCTGAGCAGAGAACCTGACGTGGGGATCGATCCCAGGACCCTGGGATCATGACCCGAGCTGAAGGCAGAGGCTTAACCCACTGAGCCACCCAGGCACCCCCTATTCTTCAACATCTTAATGACAGTCATTGAGATGAGATATATGTGTACTGAATAAATTAGTGAATATGTTCTCTGGGCCAACAAATGTAATAAAATATATCTTAAATCAGAAAATAAGTCTTGGTCCCATATCTGATACAAGAAATATCAACTCAATTATCCTTATTTTTGCATCTTAGATAATGCGAGGATATCTCTGTAAAATCAAGCAAAACATTATCCAAGTTGATGTGTTTGACATATTTGAATCACATTGTCCTGGAGATCTCTTCCTGTGTGCCAATAACCAAGCACGTCATAAAATCATGTGAATTACTGTGTTCAAGCTGGGCTTATTCCTAACAGAATAACAAATGTCAATGAGGGAAAAACAAACAAACAAACAAACAAAACGAAATTAGGCCACCTAAATTATGGGAAAACCTAAGAAAAATGTGTTGCCAAATAGGATTCTGCCTCTTTAATCTCATACAAAATTAAGCATGAATGCATATATATGGTTATACATATGATATATTTGCATTCTTATATGATTTATACATATGTGTGTGTTGTGTTTAGCTCAGTGTCTAGTTGCATATCCTATTTTGAGGTTTACCGTACGCCTTGTCTTTGCATAAATGGAAAACTTATAGTTCTTTATATACATGAATTAAAATGTTGAAAAGTTCTAAAACCTAAATGAAAATGTAACATGAAAATCATATAAGTTGGTATGTTGTTTGGAAGGAGACATCCCATCAAATAGTTACTTCAATAGTAAAATAAATGCATATGTAAGTAGAGATAATTGCTATTAATGTCAGAAAAATATTACTGACAAAAAAATATGATGGGGAGATATTAAATAAAACCCTCTTGAAGGGGTGCCTGAGTGGCTCAGTCAGTTAAGTATATTCCTTAGACTTGGGTCATGATCCCAGGATGCTAGGGTGGGGCACTGAGTTGGGGTCCCTGCTTAGCAGGGAGTCTACTGCTCCCCTTCCCTCCACCCCTCCCCCAACTCATTCTCTCTCTGTTATTCACACTCTCTCTTCCTCAAATAAATAAATAAAAATAAAATAAAAAGTTGTTGTTTTTTTTCCTGGAATAGATCACTGTTTTTTTTTTTTTTCTTCCAACTATGAATTTTGTGGAAACTTTGTGTTATAATATGTATTTTGAAAAGAAATGTATATATTTTCAAGAATAATGTCAGTGGCCAAGATTTAAAAAAAAAAAAAAAAGGTTACTTTTGGACATCTATGAGTAACTTAGGTTAAGTTTAACAATTACTTCTCTAGAAATAATGGCCTTGAATTGGCATAACATAAAAGTGAGTCTTTTTATTAAAAATTTCTTCTTTGCAGATTCATGAGGAGTTTAGGTAAGACATATGGCCAAAATTATATTTTTAAAAATTGATTGGCTAAAACATTAAAGGAAACATTGGAGTACTTCCATGGGGCAGCAGAATGGAATCTCAAACACAGAAATCTGATAACCAGCAGGTAGCATCAGATATTTCTGATTCATTGGTAGCAGTAGGGAGCAAAATTTCCCTGAGACAAACCACAGCTTTGCTAACAGTGCCCCAGGGTGTATTGGCAAATACGTCTGAAATATTGACTTTCATAAAATAGGCAAACTTACTTTGTTTGCAGAATGTACATTTCCTTTCACAACTATACCTAAGAATTTCTCCAAAGACAAAAGATAATAGAGTTTCCTTTTTGTCTTTGGTACACTGTGAAACATGACAGTATACTGGAAAGAGATACCTAAAAATAGAACGATAGAACATCTTTATTTGAAATCACATGGAATCACAGAATACCCAAAATATTACTTTAAACCTCATCACACTCTTTAAATGTTTTTAAATAGAAACACAGATAAATCACTTTTCCAATGACTAAATTACTAAACTTTATCTTGACTAGTTCACAGATAAATCAGAATGAGGAAGGGAAGAGGAGCATATAGTCCATTGAAAAGCCATTTGTGAGGAATGATAAGTTGAATAAATATTATTCTATTTCATAATAAAAATATTTGTATTAAAATGCAAATAAAATATTCACATACTCTTATTGTAAATATTTTATTCTATCAAATAAATATATGTATCCTAATTTTCCTACTTCATACCAAAACTTACAATGAAGGCTTTTACTTTCTCTAGAGCAACACTTCTAAAATTATACAAATGGGATCATCCAAAATCTTATTAAAATGCAACCTGGTTGGGGTGCCTGGCTGGCTCAGTCAGTACAGCATGTGACTCTTGATCTTGGGGTTGTAAATTCAAGCCCAACTTTGGGTGTAGAGATTACTTAAAAAAAACTCTTAAATATATATATAACCTGGTTGAGCAGGGATGTGATGGAACCTGAGTTTCCAAATTTCTAACAAATTCCCAGGTGATTTCAAAGCTAACCTTTAGCCAGATCACTCTGAATAGCAAGGCATTACACACAGAGCTTTCCGGTGTATATACAAGAACACATTTTGTGTGTCCCTCATGGATGATACAGGTATGCTTAAGCTATTGATTCCATTTATTCAGTGTGTTGGTGATAGCTGAGACAATCAGAGCCTAGACTGATTTCTCTCAGCTCCATAGAGCTTTATACACATATTATAGTAAGCCATACTTTGTGTGTCCTGACATGAAACAAAGTTTAGATACAGTACATATTGCTTTGAATAGTAAATGACTAAGTACAGAAGAATTATATATTGACATCATATTTCAGAAGAGAAAATCCTTATCAATTAATGGTTATTCCCTAAAAATAGTACTTAACTAAAATATGTCAAAAATATCTTCAATATTGGCTTATTTGGCATACTTGAAAAATAATGTGGAATTATGACTGGACCACTGGACCAGCATGAATCTCAAGCATAGTATTACTTGGGTATCTTTTGAGGACAAGATTTTTAAAAATACCATTCTTAAAAAAATGTAAAAGTAAAATGAATAGGGGCACCTGGGTGGCTCAGTTAGTTGAGTGTCTGACTCCTGGTTTTGGCTAAGGTCATGATCTCGGGGTTGTGGGATCCAGAATAAATACTTCTCTAAAAGCCCAGCTATCTGGAATATATTGTAAAAACATATGTGTACAATTTTGATTACAAAATGAATTTTTAGAGATTATAATTTTATAGTCCATGTGTTGCTCCCAACTTTCTATATGGTTCCAATTATATCTTAAAAATCCATTTGCAGGGGCACCTGGGGGGCTCAGTGGGTTAAAGCCTCTGCCTTCGGCTTAGGTCATGATCCCAGGGTCCTGAGATGAAGCCCCGCATCTGGCTCTCTGCTCAGCAGGGAGCCTGCTTCCCTTCCTCTCTCTCTGGCTGCCTCTCTGCCTACCTGTGATCTCTGTCTGTCAAATAAATAAATAAAATCTTAAAAAAAAATCCATTTGCAAGTATAAAACTGTGTATCATTAAATAACTCTGGAGTTTTTAGTATTATAATAAAGTGTAATATTAAATTAAAATACAACCATTTCTTTTTTCAGTTTTCTTCTGTATCACAACATTAATAATCCTTCAAACAGATTGCAACATCCTCTGCAACAAAGACACAACATCCAAACTCACCAGAGCATAGTTAAAACCTTATGTAGTCAGTCCCAAGAGCACCTCTTACAGGATTTCACTTAAATAAAAGACAAAAAGAGTAAAATAATGCTTATTAGAAGTCAGAAAGTGATTTTCCTTGGGAGATAGTGACTCAAAGGAGTGTTCAGAGACCCGAAAGGTGCCAGCAATGTTCTATTGAATAATCTGGGTAGTACGTTCAGGTTGTAAGAATCTTGTACAATATACTCTGACATGTGTACTTCTCTGCATTAATAATAACATTTTAAATATATGAATAATTATATCTTTTCAAAATTTCTTTTTGGGACTTTTCCAAGGGTGTTTTTTTTTTTTTCTTTATTTAAAATCTATTCAACAGTTGGAGTAATATTTGTGTTTTTGTTTGAGTATATATGTCTATATGTATGGTATTCAACAGTTGGAGTAATATTTGTGTTTTTGTTTGAATATATATGTCTATATGTATGGTAAGGATAGGATATAAACACTTATATTTAGCAAATTCTAATTGTAACCTTTAAATCTGCTGAGAGAGTAGGCTGTAGCTATAGATTTAGTGTTATGTTTTTGAAAAATCTGGAATGCTTTCCTAAATCTTTCTTTCCACAAACAGATTTGATTCAAGACAGAGAACTGCACAAGTGAGAACTTTCTGTCTGATGAAATGGCTGGTTCATCATGCAGAACGTCCTGATAATCAGAATTATAAATCATTGAGAGATAGCTTGGCTTTGAGTCATTGAAACTCTACTTCAAAATGCACCCTTTAGTCAAGATAATGAAATCTACTGCAACTATAGACTTTTTATGAAAATACACGTACCACCACTCTTTCCTGACATTTACTATGGTAATCAGATATAGAACTGAAATATATTCCTGGCATCTGAGGCTGCTGTATCCTGATTGAAAAAATAGCTTTTCCAAAATATCCACTTTATGGATATTTGTCAACAACCATTTTTCCCTTTCTATGCGGGTGGGGGATGGGAGATATGTAGTAAATAAATAAAATTAGCATTCATTACAGTGAACGTTAAATATTTTACCCTAAGTGGGTGGAAAAATGTATAAATGACCCTAAACAGGTGTTCTGTAAAAACACAAAAAGAATGATTTGCAGGGAGAGTTTCTTAAAGAATATTCAGCCTCTTTATGCCCAAACATTGATTTGAAGGACACAAATAAATTATTTTTCCCAGACAGAATCATTTGAGGGATCTGCATATTCATTCATATTTTATTTCTCATTTGCATTTTCAAGATGTTTGTACTTCAAGGAGTCTGCCTTAAATAAGAACTTTAAGAAGAATGTCGAACTACACATAAGTTTCATAAAACACTAGAGTATCTAGGATAGCTAGATTTTATTCATTCATTCTCTGGTAAAGACCTCAGATTATATTTTTGCTTCAAAATTTATCTGGATTATAGGCTGAATAATGGCCTCCCAAGGATCTCTACGTTCTTATCCCAGGAACTTGTGAATCTGTCTTCTTGATGAGGGAGCAGAAGGCAAGCTAAGGACAAAGCACCAGCTAACATCCCTCAAGTCCCCCACCCAACCCCAGGTGGGGTGTGTGTGACATTTCCTCAGGCATTCCTGGCTGACCTAGAACAAAGGAAAGAGGAAAGCAAGTGGTTAACTGATAGAGATCACAGTCCTGCAGGACCAGAGTCTCCATCAGTTTGCAACTGTCTTAATAGTTTACAAGAAAAAAGCAATATCCTGGAACCCTAACATTACCCTCCCTTTCATAGGATAGAAAATCTACAACCAGTCACTTCTAACAATCCCAGTGCAGTTCTTTCTGCCCCACTTGTCCTGTCCCTGTGTTTTCATAAAAACAACCTTTTCGCATCAAAGACGTCTCAAGAATTCTTCCTTGACTGTTGGTCAGCTCCCAGCCCCACATCAAATTACATCATTCTTATGTAGAAAAAGGAACTTTTCAGATTCGATTAAATTAAAAATCTTAAAATGGAGAGATTATGCTGGAATCTCCAGGAGACCATGATCTAATCACAGGGTCATTACAAAAGGAAGGCAGTTGTTAGGGTCAGAGAGGCAAGAAGATGCTACACTGGCTGGCTTTCAAGATGGAGGTGAGAGGGAATAGTAGTGGAAGGCATGAAGCAAGGAACTCATTTGGAAACTAGAAGCTGGGATATGGAAGCGAACATATTCTCACCTAGAGTCTCCAGAGGAAACCAGGACACCCTGACTTTAGCCAGTGAGACTGACTTCAGACTTGTGGACCTCAAAACTGTAGGATAATAAATTTGCCTTGTTTTAAGCTACTAGATTTGTGGTAATTTGTTAGAGCACCAATAAGAAGCAAATATACCTGGCAACCATTAACCGATAATAAGACAATACAGCTGTTTTAGTCTCTCATTTATTATATAACTCTATTTTATATGATTCACTCTTTTTGTAAATCTTTACTGCAAAGCCAGTTTCTTCATCTATACTTCTAACCAGTTCCTGCAGTGACCTAGCTTTAGCTCTTTTTATGTCTCCTGTGTAGCAGATGCTTCTGGTATCTACATTACATTTTCTTAGCATGCAACTGATTTGAGGTAGAAATACTAAAGTTTTGTGTGGCCTCAGTCTTACGTTGCGTTGTCAGACTCTCCCCTGGAGTAACTGTTCCTATCTTTCTGCACTTTCTTGGGGGCCTTTTCTGATATCCACTGCACACTTAAAGCCCACTAAACATAATACCCCTGCAGGAGATAATAACCCTAGTGGCAACCCTCAAATGGGGTTCAGGAGCTAGTACATAAATATTCCAGGTCACAGTATTTCAGACAGACACTTAATGAATTTCATTCTTAGATTTTCTCAAATCTGAAAAGAAAGAATTCCCTCAACCTGTAATAAACTTTATAGGGCATCCTTGTTTTCTCTTTAAATCCTGTCCCCTCTCATTCTTGCCAACATATTCTACTTCTTGAGATCACTCTTCTCAATCAACAACCTGCACTAAGATCTTCCTTCAAGCTCTGCTTGCAAGGAAAGCTAAAGTAATGCACCAGGATAATGTCAACAGTTTTGAACACAGCAGTCAATCAAACGTTTCCTGGATGATTTACATTTGAAAAACAACTGCTTAATGAGAAGGATTTAAAATATGTTTTAAGAATTGTCTTGATTTTGTTTAGTACTTTTAATTATCTTTCATATTTTTTTCCTTTTGCATATGTATTTAACATTAACAAGACGTATAACTAGCATGCTGTTAAAACTTCTGGAATATGTGCACAATGAAAATATTTCTAAAATCTAGTTATTAAATGGCCACTCTCATTATATGAATCATTTTTAGATAGGTGTTACATTAATTTTATTTTTAAAATGTTGTATAAGTGAATAATCAAATTTTCACTGAGCATGGCATTTCCTTGAAGGAATTATGTTAAACATTCCTTTAAGTAGGACAAATGTGGGGCATCTAGGTGGCTCAGTTGGTTAAGTGTCCGGCTTTGACTAAGGTCACAATTCCAGGATCCTGGGATCAAGCCCTGAATCACACAGGGCTCTTTGCTTAGCAGGGAGCATGCTTCTGCCTCTCCCAGGGCAGTTCCCCCTGCTTGTGCTATCCCTTGCCTGCATGTTCTCTCTGTCTTTCTCTTTATAGTAACTCATTAAGTTCAAAAATTACTTTTTCTTTTTAAAAAGAAATATATATATTTCATAATTATATGCAATCTTTTAGTGCTCTCTTAAAAAAAAAAAGCCAGGAAAAAGCAACAGACTATGAAATATATATGTGTGTGTGTGCATGTGTGTATTCACAGTGTGTATTTATGTATGCATGTGTATACGTATATATACATATATTCACAGTATATTCATTGTGTGTGCATATATACATGTGTTACAGATAGTAGTACATAGTACATAATACATGTACTATATGTAAACATAATTTTCATAATATTTTCAGCACATAAATACTCTGAGTCATTTTACTGAGACAGCTCAAATTATAAGCAGGAGTACAAATACATTTCTAGAACTTTTAATCATAGAACCTTACTTTACTCATAAAAACATATGTAATAAATTGGTCAGTTATTACTAAGAGCTGTGATTAGGTAAAAATACAGGACATATGTTTTTGTTTCTAGATATAGTTCACAATAATACTTTATTCATTTATTTCCTTCAAGTTTTAATGGCAGTATGTTTGGAACAAAATGTTCTGGCCACATTTTATTATAAAAGTTTATGAAGTTAGTCTGATTTTTTAGTATTTTATGTAATAAATAACATATTTTTCTAGGTAAATATAGACAGATTTTTTTTAAACATTTTATTTATTTGATTTTTTTTTAATTTTTATTTATTTGACAGAGAGAAATCACAACTAGGCAGAGAGGCAGGCAGAGATAGAGGAGGAAGCAGGCTCCCTGTGGAGCAGAGAGCCCAATGCGGGGCTTCATCCCAGGACCCTGGGATCATGACCTGAGCCGAAGGCAGAGGCTTTAACCCACTGAGCCACCCAGGCGCCCCTAGACAGATTTTTTTATCACTGAATTTTGATAATATTATCACAGTTTAATAGGAGATTGACAATAACCCATAGAAAGTTTATTTGTTTGTTGTTTGCTTTTCCTTGGATGGACAGTCTTTATAATCTGCACATATAAGATGTTTTTATTTTTTTTAATTTAAGTTCTATCTTCTATTACAAACTTCCTTTTTTCTCATCCATTCATTATCATCTCTTCACCTGAAAAACATGTATGCATTTGTGCTTTTAATTATTTGTGTTGTACTTGATTTTATTTCATCTTTATAAATTCCTCAGTATCATCTATAGTTCACGTTTGTTGTTTGAAATGATGCCAGTTTTATGTCTGCTTATAATAATTTGCTTTTTTTCTAATGATTTCCTTTCTCTCCTCTGTTTACTTCCAGGGTACTGCTGACTTAATATGCAATGCCTTCTGTTATCTCAGCATCTCTTCTTTGATAACCTACAGTCTTTAATTTCCAACAAGTATTTATTTATAAGTTTAACTTGTTTTGTGGAATAAATTTTGTTTCATTTGCCATCTGCATTTTGCGTCTTTGTTCATTTTATTACGCAACTGGGTAGGTCCCACAATAAGAGTCTTTTTTTTTTTTTTTTTAATGATAGAGTCTTTTAATAGGTGTCATTCTTCTGTGAATATGCAACATTTATCCATTTATCTTGGGTCATGCACTTATAAAGTATATCATTTACAATTTCCTAGATTAAGACTGAGCATCATATCACAGATGCTCTGTTTTGTGAATATATCTCTTTTCTATCCAGTAAGTATTTGTGTGAGTCAGAAAGAAGGTCAGTATGTTGCAGAATTTTATTATGGTTTTCTAATACTTACTCCAATTTATTTCACTAAGAAATTAACCTAGCAAGTTGATTAACATATACTATTTTTCCCCCAATATGTCACAGAGACATACAAATGCTTTCAGATGATTTTGTGTTTGTTTGTTTGCTTGGCTGGTAGCTGGTGATGATTGGTTGGTTGGTTGGTTTGCTTTGCTTTGCTTTGCTTATAAGATAAATATGCATTTCTTCATTGAATCTGACCTCATTTGCAATTCCATATTTTCACTTGAAGATTCCACTTCACCACTGAGCTTTGCCTTGATAGGCCTACAAGTATTTCTGACTTTCTTATTATTTTCTTGTTTGCTATTCATTCCACAAATAGCATTTCACAGAATTAAAGTTTAGAGATATGGATGACTTTTGGTTTCATAAGCAGTTCTTTTTTGTTATTGTGTTCCCTCTTTAGCTTGGGTCATTTTCAGAGTTAAGAATGAGAAGATTGGTCTTTAGTTCAATATGATCATTGCCTTTAATGAATTAATACCTAGTCCCTATTTATCCTAAAATTCTATCTGATTATGCATTAATCTCCTTTTGTATGCAAGTAATTCATTCTGAAGAGGTAACTAAAAGGGACACAAATGGTTAGGTTAGTGTGCAGATATTAACAAGTGTTACTAACTTATTTTGTGTTCATAGATTAAAATATTTCCTTCTCTGTAAACTGATAACAGTACTGATTACCATACCATAATGACTGTAGAGCTTGTGAAGAATACTACTTTACTTTAACAGAAGATCTTGCCAGTTAAGTTTTCCATGACAATTTCTCCAAGTTACAAAATTCTTAAAGGAAACAAAAATTAAAAATTTCTTAGTAAAAAACTATACTACTAAGATTTTATTATTATTAAACTCAATAGTAACTATTATAAAGAATTTGTGATTACTTGGCATAGCAAATAATATACTTGTGCTCATGTGATTCTATAAATTTCCCATTATAGCATATTTATTGACTGCTTTTTCCCATCATAGTCAATAACATTTCAGGGATGCTCATTTATTTTTATTAAGTACCTATATTCAAGATGTTACACAACATAAAGATGCTCCATATTATTTCATATAATTTCTAATAAGCACTAAGTTACTACTAATGCTGTTTCATAATGCTGTAGACTCTTTAAGAGAAAGTAATTTATTATGGCACAAAACTTGCTAATTGGTAAATTATTATGTAACAAGTTAAATATTTCACTTATACTGGGATTTTAAAATACAGGAAAAAACTTTTAATAACCTAGGATCATCGAAAATAAACTTGAAATAATAAATAACTCAGGGGGCGCCTGGGTGGCTCAGTGGATTAAGCCGCTGCCTTAGGCTCAGGCATGATCTCAGGGTCCTCGGATCGAGCCCCGCGTCGGGCTCTCTGCTCTGCAGGGAGCCTGCTTCCTCCTCATTCTCTGCCTGCCTCTCTGCCTACTTGTGATCTCTCTCTCTGTCAAATAAATAAAATAAAAAATCTTAAAAATAAATAAATAAATAAATAAACAAATAACTCAGATTTAATTATTTAACAGTAAAATAGGGGAAAAGGTCATTTTAAAAATTTTACTTCAGGAAAATAATGTCAATACCATTCCCTATCAAAACAGAACTATAAATGGCTCAAAAGGAACAAAGCCATCACTTCCTATCTCAAAATGCATAAAATCTTTTATATTTTTTCAGAATGATAATTGGAAAATTCTACACAATTTTTTAGTTTAAGTAATCACATAACATTTCTCAAACTTATGGACTTCAACTTAAGAGAAATATGTTAAGTCCAAGATGGTAAATTCATAAATCATTAGTGAACAGTGGACAATGACATCGTATAGAATTTTTTCATAGTCATGTGTCCATTCTCCCATTGTTGATTTTGCTGTACATGCTACCCTACATGTTGTGCCTGAAAAATGCCCAAGTGGCACCTCAGGGCTTATGCCTTTTCTGTTCTGTTTTCCTGAAGACTATACCTTCAAATAGATCAAGAGATGATAGATAGAGGTAGATATAGATATTAGATTCACTTGATTTCAGTTTCCTTAAATGTATTAATCTTAAATGTAAATACATTAAAAATTTATTAGTGAATTAATCTGCTTATTTCTTTATAATGTATAATCTGCACACTACTGGACAAAGAATACTTATGAATGAGTGAAGACCTATTTTTTATAAATTTTGATGCATGTAATAATTTGAGTCAACTATCAACTGCCCTAAATATTCTTCAGTTAATTAGAGACAAATAAGCACTTAGGCAACAATAGTTTATCAATGGCTCTATGATAACCTAAAACACTTGTATATGGGGAGAAGTAAACATGAGGTGAAATTCTAGCATTCACATCTACTGGAATTGTGAAATTGCAAATGAAATGTGAAATTGCAAAAAGCATTTTATTTATTAGTTATTTTCAGTGTGTACAGTATAAATTGGAGAGCATATATACAAAATATTCTGAGAATGGAATGGATGGTGCTTCTTCTAGAATCTGACATATATACAAAGCACAATATTTAGGATTCTACTCCACATTATTATATTTTTAATTTTAAATGCTCCTCCACATTTAAATATTTTCATTAACAATATTTTATATTCACAAAAATATTTCAGCACATCTAACTGAAATGGAACTTACTTAGGTCTTTTTACTTGAAGATATTATTAATGTCTTTATTTTTCCTTGGATAGCAAATATAATGTAAAATGAGATTTTGACTACTTTTGGAAATTTAAAACTTGGGCATAATTGTCACAAGTTCATTTCAACATTCTTTTCCTCTAGTGTACCCAATTCAATAATGAGTATTTATTATATAAACATATTTCATTGAACTTAGGAATATTTCACCTACTGTTCTAACTACACTAATAGAAACTTCATAATATTGTTTAGAGAAAGGCTAACATCTCCCTCCCTTTTCCCAATTTTCATCATATCGTTCCTTCCTTCTTTCTTTCCTTCCATAAACTGACTACTTTTTAATATATTTTAAAGATTTATTTATTTATTTATTTAGAGAGAGAAAGAGAGGAGGGTGAGAGAGAGAGAGAGCATGAGAAGGGGGGAGCGGCAGAGGCAGAGGGAGAGAGAGAATCTGAACCAGACTCCATGGTGAGTATGGAGCCAATCATGGGGCTCAATTTCACATCCCTGAGATCATGACCTGAGCTGAAACCAAGAGCTGGACTCTGAGTGACTGAGCCACCCAGGCATCCCAACATTGATCATGATTTTCTATTGTTTGACAAGCCATCTTCTATGAAGTGAGGGCACAATGATAACAAAACACGGTTGTGGAAGGAATAAAGCACATTCCATTCCAGTTGTGGAAGCAGGAAATACGCTAAACTAAATAAAACATAGAGCTTGGGTGACAAAGGTTAGTGTGACAAGAAAAACTTTTCATAATATGGTGATTTATGATAGCACTCCTGAATTATGTGAATAGGCATCATGCATAGATGTGGGGGAAATAATTTATATGAACAGAATGAATGCCCTGAAACAGAAATGTGCTAGAATGTTTTGAGAATAACAAGAGGAGTAGGATGACTGAACATGGTCAACATGGTGGACACGGAGAAGAGAAGTAGGGAAGGATTTGAAAGAGGAGGTAATTAACCTACTATTACTCCACTAGATAAAAAACTAGGTAATTACTCCACTAGATTGGTGCCTCTGAGGGATTAAAATGTGGAGTAGAGGTGTCACAATCAAATCTCAAAAATCATCTTCTTGGTTCTACGTGGGGTTGTGATCTAGTAGGGACAGACTAACAACAGTCATTAGGGTGCCAGAGCTATTGCACTATTAAGAAGGAAGTTATTGGCTTGGATTAATGTGGTAATAGTTGAGTGGAAGTAGGTAGTAAGACTGGAAATAGGTTTTGATAACAAAGACACATGATAATAAATTGAATGTGGTCAGAGAGAAAGAGAGGAGACAATGGTTATTTCTAGAATGTTGACTTGGTTAATACATTGGCTGTGGTACCCTGTCCTCATGTGGGCAGGATTAGGGGTCACCAGTTGGTGCTGGAGAGAAGTAGGGAGGAAATTAGAATTTACTTATGAATTAAGAGAATTAAATACTGAACCTTGGGACATTCCAATGATTAGAATGCTAAGGGCCAAAAGCAGAGAAAGTAAAGAAAAAGCCCATGAGAAGATGACAAGAAATTCATTTTGGAAAACAAAAAACAAACAAACAGAAAAACTTTTCCTAATGATACTGAAATACCAACTGTAAAAAGTTAAATTGACCACTGAATTTGGTGAGGTAGAGGTGGTTGTCTATCTTGACAGAAAATTTTAAATGAAATCATAATGAAAGACTGGGAGGAGTTGTTACAAACAAATATATGGAAAAGGACTCCATTTTAAAAAAAGTTTTATTTTATTTAAATTGAACTAATTAACATATAGTGTACATTAGTTTTAGCAATAGAGTTCAGTTATTCATCAGTTGCATATAACACCCAGTGCTCATAACATAACATGCCCTCCTTAATAAAACCATCACCCAGTTACTCCATTCCTCCACACGTCTCCCCTTCAGCAACCCTCTCTTATGGTTTGTCTCCCTCTCCAATTTTGTCTTATTTTATTTTTCCCTCCCAACAAAGTGATTCATAATAGAGACTAACTTCTACAGTAATTCTGAACTATCAGAGAATTCAGCTAGTAATCCAAGAAGGAATGTGAAATTGTAGGAGTATTTATCTCATTTTTAATTTTTATTTTACTTTATAATGTGTCTGTAAAAGTTTTAAAGTGACTTAGAAAAGAGAAGACTTTTGGTACAGGAGAGAAGATGAAAGAAACACAGGAATAAATACAAGAATAACTATAAGAATGCCTGCAGCATTCATGTGTTGGTCACAGTAATTAACACCTGCTGCCACAAAAGTCACCTTCAAAATCTCAGTAGATTAGTATGATGACTCTTCCCTCAGGCAATGGCAGACTTTCTGTTCCAAACAATTACTCAGCAACTCAATAAAGTCTATGCGATCTTGCAACTGCACCATCTAGGTAACATGGCTCCTAAAATCACTATAGTAAAGAAGAAAGAGATGGAAAAGGCATATTGACTTTCAACTGCCTTTCCCACCATGTGACACAAATCACTTTTATTCACAACCTAGTTATAAGTTTTCTTCTAAATTAAAGGATGATTGAGAAAGAAAGCAAACACATAGAATACATGGTAACACTTCTATTCTCTATCACAGTAGAGAGACTGAGGTCCCAATCATAGCAAAAGGATTAAACTTAAAGCAGAACAACTCTATCTCCTCTAAGAGCAGAGAAGACAGAATGCACTAGAAGCAGGTAGAGGTGATATGTATAGGTTAAGAAGTTAACATCTGATTGCTTTTATACAATGCTTCTATACAATGAAAATAGTGGGGCATTTAATTTTAAAGGAAAGGAGAGAGCATAGCATATGAAACTAACTTACTGGAGGGTAGGAAAATAAATAGATTAGGGACATGAGTAAAAATGCTGGATACTAGTGAGCATCCAGTTAAGATTTATTGCAAAAAATGCACACACACACACACACACACACACACACACAAGATATGTGATAGGATGTGTTAATTCAACCATATGGGGAAGAGTCAAGGTATCAGCAAGTATGGTGGATAGAAATGACAAACACATTTAGGATATAACAAAATAAATAAATTTAGCAATAGCACATAGAAGTTAAGATGAACATGTATGGATATAGAAATATGTGGAAATGAAGCTTAGACCAAGTTAAGGACACACATGTAAATAATTGCTGAACTGAAGAGATGATTGCTGAATTGGAAGTTATTAGTGTGGAGATACAGGTGGTTTTGGACAGAACTGGAAATTCTGAAATCATGATTATAGAGGTACAGTTATTAGAAAAAAAATTAGCTTTATGTCACAGCCACGAAACTGGGTGGCTAAAATCAAGTGGAGGGATCAGTTTGTAGAAATTGAGAAGATCAAGGAACTTAATAAACAATTAAAGGTGAAAGAGTTGCATGGATGTGTAAAAAGTGACATTACTATGATCTCGGTTTCACCTATTACAGATATTAAGGCAGTTAATAAAATATTCAGGGAATGTGGGAAAGCAATCAAGTTGTATTTTCAAAGTTTTATATTTTAAAGAACTGTTTGTTTTGTTTTGTTTTTGAGGGGGAGCAAAAGAGAAAGGGAAATAATCTACAATTACGATAAGAACAAAGAAAGCCCTGTATTTTCCACAGTCTCTGTAAGACATGGGGATGAAAAGAAAGAAAAAATTGTCTCTGAGAAACTTCAAGGGAATTACGGCCTTTTCAGAAACCCAGATTTCACAGAAAGAAAGAACGAAAGAAAGAAAGAAAGAATTATAAAAGGGGAATTTGAGGATATACAGACCTTAACTCTTTGCAGACCTTAAATGAAAACATGATACCAAGTCCAGCTAATGTAAGATGACTTGGAAAATTATACTTTTTTTTGATAGTTGAGCTAAAAATGAAGTTATCCGTGACAGGATTAACAATAGGTCATGGTCTTACCAGAATCTTGGAAGAGCGTGGCATCTACATTTTAACTTGATAGATGCTCTTTGGTTAATGATCATAATTCACTCCATTCCCACCACCAGGTTTTCAGGCATTGATGAATAGGAACAGGAAGCCTGGACACATCCACCCACACTGTACTAATACTTCCTTCTCTAATAATTTATTTACTCTAAACTAAAATATAAGCTGGTCAGCCATCTTCCTAACAGTTAAGAAACAAGAAATAAGGCCTATAATTAAATACAGTGAAACTTTTCTAAAATTCAGCTGTTAATGGAGCATAAATAACCACTATTATCTGGTAATGAGTAATCATTCAGGTTTTGCCTAAACACCTCACCTAATATAAACACTTTCTTTATCAGGAGACACCTAGTTCCCTTGTTCACATGTTTTTGCTGTGGAAAGAATATTATAACCTTTCTTTTTGGGGTGTACAGGATTATTAGAACAATTTGATCTTCTCTCTGCTGCTACAATTAAAAGAGTAGCCAAAGTGAAGCCCCTCTGGGGTTCAATTTCTTTTTTATTTGCCTCTCATTATAGGGCTGCATTCTGACTCATCTGACCTTAGAGTAAAATAGCTGTACAAGTATAGTAATTCTGTTCAAATAAATAAATAAGTAAGTAAGTCTGTTCAAATCAAAGATTCTGTAGTATTAATCCCATTAACAATGCATCTGAAGTTATGGTCTCTAATCAGGAGTTTGTAGTAATAAGCTTACATAATTTTTCTCCCAATATTCTGACTACTCTGCCATACTTTTTCTTTGTTCCAATCTTGTGAACAAAGTGGCTATTATTTATTTTCTTTTTCTGTGTGTGTATCCCATTAAACCCTAAAGATTCATTTGGTAAACAGTCTAAGAAATACTCTAAAATCATAATTCACTTAACTTTTTTGCTTTGTGCACATATTTAGATCTAAATACCTAAAATTTTGGCTCACAGACTGTTATATAAATTTTTATAAGAGCTGTTTGAGTAATTTAATTTGTAATAAAAGAATTCCCTTATCATTCCTCATATAATATGTTTTTGTCCTTTTCTCTTTCCACTCATTGAATCATCCCTTTGTCAGGACACTTAAAAAGTGGGAGCACTACCCCTGCCATCAAGACTCAGGTTGTTCTTGCCAAAAAGCCCCCAGAACAGTCTCAGCAGAGCCCAATTTCAGTTTTATTCCCCAAGATCTGAATTATTAAACTTTATAAAATTAATAATTAATGTAAGACATTAACAGTACAATCTCTATGGAACTAAGACAGCCAAGACTTTTCTCTACTTCTTTATATTCTTTTTATCATGAGATAAAAATGGCCACCTGGCTTTTATGAATGTTGGAAGCATGACTTCTCATATATTGTAAACAACTGCTGCAATTAGGAAACACACAATGCCTGTAGAAAATAAAATACAATGCAGACTCAATGCATACTAAAGACATACACAGAAAAAAAGAAATAATTCAGAGAAACATTATCTTAGGAAGCTTAGCACTACCTGTATTTTAGGGAAACTTTTGCATTACCTTGTCACACAGTTGATATTTGTAATGGTTCCACAAAATCTCCTTTCCTAATCATAGCTGTTTAAAATTGATATTAAAAAGTTGTTATTGGGGGCGCGCCTGGGTGGCTCAGTGGGTTAAGCCTCTGCCTTCAGCTCAGATCATGATCTCAAGGTCTGGGACTGAGTCCCACATCAGTCTCTCTGCTCAGCAGGGAGCCTGCTTCCCCCTCTTTCTCTGCCTGCTACTCTGCCTACTTGTGATCTCTCTCTGTCAAATAAATAAATAAAATCTTAAAAACAACAACAACAAAACCCCACCAGATTCTTTAAAAAAAAAAAAAAAGTTGGGGGTGCCTGGGTGGCTCAGTGGGTTAAAGCCTCTGCCTTCAGCTCAGGTCATGATCCCAGGGTCCTGGGATCAAGCCCCACATCGGGCTCACTGCTCAGCAGGAAGCCTGCTTCCCTCTCTCTTTCTGCCTGCCTCTCTGCCTACTTGTGATCTCTGTCTGTCAAATAAATAAATAAAATCTTTTTAAAAAAAAAAAGTTGTCATTGGGGAACCTGGGTGACTCAGTCAATTGGACAGTCAGGTCTTGGTTTCTGCTCAGGTCATGATCTTGGGATCCAGCTCCATGCTTCATGGGGAGTCAGCCTGAGGATCCTCTCTCTCCTTCACCCTTTGCCCCTCTCCCCCTGCTCTAATAAATATATAAATCACTTTTTAAAAAGTTATTGTTACATAGTTTTCTTAGAATCCAGGAAAATATCTACACTCTGGTGTACACAATTTTCAACGACATTTATTTATTTATTTATTTATTTATTTATTTATTTATTTTTTTTCCATTTTATTTATTTTTTCAGTGTAACAGTATTCATTCTTTTTGCACAACACCCAGTGCTCCATGCAAAACGTGCCCTCCCCATTACCCACCACCTGTTCCCCCAACCTCCCACCCCTGACCCTTCAAAACCCTCAGGTTGCCCCAACCTCCCACCCCTGACCCTTCAAAACCCTCAGGTTGTTTTTCAGAGTCCATAGTCTCTTATGGTTCGCCTCCCCTCCCCAATGTCCATAGCCCGCTCCCCCTCTCCCAATCCCACCTCCCCCCAGCAACCCCCAGTTTGTTTTGTGAGATTAAGAGTCATTTATGGTTTGTCTCCCTCCCAATCCCATCTTGTTTCATTGATTCTTCTCCTATCCCCCTACCCCCCCATGTTGCTTCTCCATGTCCTCATATCAGGGAGATCATATGATAGTTGTCTTTCTCCGATTGACTTATTTCACTAAGCATGATACGCTCTAGTTCCATCCACGTCGTCGCAAATGGCAAGATTTCATTTCTTTTGATGGCTGCATAGTATTCCATTGTGTATATATACCACTTCTTCTTTATCCATTCATCTGTTGATGGACATCTAGGTTCTTTCCATAGTCTGGCTATTGTAGACATTGCTGCTATAAACATTCGGGTACACGTGCCCCTTCGGATCACTATGTTTGTATCTTTAGGGTAAATACCCAGTAGTGCAATTGCTGGGTCATAGGGTAGTTCTATTTTCAACATTTTGAGGAACCTCCATGCTGTTTTCCAGAGTGGTTGGACCAGCTTGCATTCCCACCAACAGTGGAGGAGGGTTCCCCTTTCTCCACATCCTCTCCAGCATCTGTCATTTCCTGACTTGTTAATTTTAGCCATTCTGACTGGTGTGAGGTGATACCTCATTGTGGTTTTGATTTGTATTTCCCTGATGCCGAGTGACGTGGAGCACTTTTTCATGTGTCTGTTGGCCATCTGGATGTCTTCTTTGCAGAAATGTCTGTTCATGTCCTCTGCCCATTTCTTGACTGGATTGTTTGTTCTTTGGGTGTTGAGTTTGCTAAGTTCCTTATAGATTTTGGATACTAGCCCTTTATCTGATATGTCGTTTGCAAATATCTTCTCCCATTCTGTCAGTTGTCTTTTGGTTTTGTTAACTGTTTCCTTTGCTGTGCAAAAGCTTTTGATCTTGATGAAATCCCAATAGTTCATTTTTGCCCTCGCTTCCCTTGCCTTTGCCGTTGTTCCTAGGAAGATGTTGCTGCGGCTGAGGTCGAAGAGGTTGCTGCCTGTATTCTCCTCAAGGATTTTGATGGATTCCTTTCTCACATTGAGGTCCTTCATCCATTTGGAGTCTATTTTCGTGTGTGGTGTAAGGAAGTGGTCCAATTTCATTTTTCTGCATGTGGCTGTCCAATTTTCCCAGCACCATTTATTGAAGAGGCTGTCTTTTTTCCATTGGACATTCTTTCCTGCTTTGTCGAAGATGAGTTGGCCATAGAGTTGAGGGTCGATTTCTGGGCTCTCTATTCTGTTCCACTGATCTATGTGTCTGTTTTTGTGCCAGTACCATGCTGTCTTGATGATGACAGCTTTGTAATAGAGCTTGAAGTCCGGAATTGTGATGCCACCCACTTTGGCTTTGTTCTTCAATATTCCTTTGGCTATTCGAGGTCTTTTCTGGTTCCATATAAATTTGAGGATTATTTGTTCCATTTCTTTTAAAAAAATGGATGGTATTTTGATAGGGATTGCATTAAATGTGTAGATTGCTTTAGGTAGCATAGACATTTTCACAATATTTATTCTTCCAATCCAGGAGCATGGAACATTTTTCCATTTTTTTGTGTCTTCCTCAATTTCTTTCATGAGTACTTTATAATTTTCTGTGTATAGATTCTTAGTCTCTTTGGTTAGGTTTATTCCTAGGTATCTTATAGTTTTGGGTACAATTGTGAATGGGATTGACTCCTTAATTTCTCTTTCTTCAGTCTTGTTGTTGGTGTACAGAAATGCAACTGATTTCTGTGCATTGATTTTATATCCTGACACTTTACTGAATTCCTGTACAAGTTCTAGCAGTTTTGGAGTGGAGTCTTTTGGGTTTTCCACATATAGTATCATATCATCTGCGAAGAGTGATAGTTTGACTTCTTCTTTACCAATTTGGATGCCTTTAATTTCTTTTTGTTGTCTGATTGCTGAGGCTAGGACTTCTAATACTATGTTGAATAGCAGTGGTGATAATGGACATCCCTGCCATGTTCCTGACCTTAATGGAAAAGCTTTCAGTTTTTCTCCATTGAGAATGATATTTGCGGTGGGTTTTTCATAGATGGCTTTGATAATATTGAGGTATGTGCCCTCTATCCCTACACTTTGAAGAGTTTTGATCAGGAAGGGATGCTGTACTTTGTCAAATGCTTTTTCAGCATCTATTGAGAGTATCATATGGTTCTTGTTCTTTCTTTTATTAATGTGTTCTATCACATTGATTGATTTGTAGGGGTGGCACCTGGCTAGCTCAAGTCCGTAGAGCATGTGGCTCTTGATCTCAAGGATGTGAGATTTGAGATTAAATAAATAAATATTTATTTATTTATATATATAAATAAATATTATTTATTTAATAAATAAATATTTATTTATTTAATCTCAAATCTCACATCCTTGAGATCAAGAGCCACATGCTCTACGGACTTGAGCTAGCCAGGTGCCACCCCTACAATATTTAATGCTGTTTAGAGTTGAAAACTGCTTGTCTTTTTGAAATGATTATTTTATTTTCTGACATCCATTTTTTAGCCCATGACTGTTTCAAAGGTCTTAAAGTCCAAGTAATCACTAAAAGATCTAACAGCTCAAAATTAGCTATTTTTCCCTCTTTGCTCTTTATCAGGCTTTAAAAACAAATTTTAAGAAAAAATTTCCTAAAGCTAAAAAACAACAAAAGGACCAAACAATTAGAACTAATTACTGTGATGGTGGTTGTATCCTTCCATGTCCTAATCTAAGTATCTCTAAATTTTCCTGCTATAAAAATGTATGTTACATAAAGAAAACTATTCTGAGTTTATGCATGTCAATCTATATCTATATATGATAAATTATTTTAAATATGTATATACATATTATTTTAAATATTTATATTTAAATATGTATATATGCATATACATATATAAATATGTATATACATATTTAAAATAATTTATCATATATAGATATAGATATTATTTTAAATATTTATATTTAAATATGTATATATGTATATACATATATAAATATGTATATACATATTTAAAATAATTTATCATATATAGATATAGATTGACATGATGATACATTAATTCACCCTGAAGACTGTTCTTGAAAATCATGTTCTTAATGAATCAGTTAAAGCAATTCTGTGCATTCTTATAAGGTCTATGTACTTACTTAAAAGTAATATTGGTTGGCATTATCTTTTTTAATATATGATACTGCATTTTCTATTAAGGTTGTGATGGAAAATACATATTCTATACAGAAGATCATGCTTAGGGCTGATTACAGTGAATGTCTATAATCCCCAGTTCATGGTACAGTCTTTTTTTTCCTTATATTCATAAGAAATAACCAAAATTTCTAAGAAAAAATCTCTAGAGAAAAAAGAAATGGATTATAATCAAAATGGCATTTCATTCAAATAAATATCCAGTGTGATTCTATAGTCCATGCAGGTCATCATATAACTTATGTTCCATTTCTCTTGTTGCTCATCCATTTTTACTAGAAGATGACTTGTGTATTGTATAGACATTATTAGTTTTGATGTTATTTTCCCTCCAGTAGATTTTTTTCATAATTATCTCTTAGACTTAGATTTATTTCCATTGCTTCCAGATTTCCCTCTCAAAACCCACGTCACTGATGCTTGACCAATTTTACTGATGTTCTAAAACCCAAAGAAGATGGTGAAAGAGGTCAGGACCTAATTCAAAAAGTGCCCAGGTTGTTTATTTATTTTATATAATATATTTATTTTATACTTATATATTTATATAAAATGTATTTATATTATTTTGCATTTATTATATATTTGTATTTATATATAAATATATATAAATATTTGCTACTCTTTACTTTCTATAAAACTGACACACCAGCAAGTTCAGAAATATTCGAATTATGTCAGCTTAATTTTAGAAGGCATTTGAAACACTGAAGAAGATTTTTTTTTTTTTTAATTTCTGATTACCTAGAATTTTTTTTTTGTTCCAACTAAGGTATAGTTTAAGTTCTTTATACTTAAAGAGGAACAGAAATGCTGAGGAAATATGTTCACAGTCTTTAAAAAGTTAGAATAAAGTAAAATGGACCTCAGGTCCTTGTAAGGTAGAAATAAACTGTAAGTACTCAAGGTTTTTGCTCCAAATCCCCGAGCCTCAGATGCATGTGAGGTCAATGTGAAACAATAATACACTAGTCTTTACAAAAAGTAAATTCAGTTTTGAATCAGCTCAGTTTTCAACTGGGTTATTATGATGTGGCACTTTCTTTTATGGTAGTCAAGAATCAAAGGACTTGAGAAGAATTTCCCAAATTCTTATGAAGATGTGGAGATAAAAATCAGAGGTTAGGCATGGATGAGTTAGAGATTCATGCTACACAACCCAGACTTCTTTTGGTTTCCATATAAATCAGCATACAAGGAGCAAAGCTGTGCCTGAAATAAAATACCTCTCATAAAAGGAGAAACTCTTGTGAAAAAAATGATGTATTCTCTATTGTTTAACATGCTTTTCCAGAGATGAAAACGAATTCTCTCTGGAAATAAAAAACTATGATTTTTTTATTTACTTTTTTTTTTTTTACATACTGCTTCTCATTTGTTTTCCATAAGAAAATCTGCTCCTACTTATAATGTATGTTTTCTGTAGAAAGAGCACTCATGTTGTAACTCTGCAAAACTGGGCAAAATATATAAGGAAATGTGTTTAGGTGTTTGATCCCTAAGAACAGGGATACTCAGCAGGGTGAACCCCACACTGAATTTATCACTCCGACTGGGGATGTTTCCCCTACTGTGGCACAGCAATCTAGAGTCTAAGCAGAGCATGGTGTTCTCAGTCAACAGAGGGGGCAGAGGAAGGTTTTCAGGAGAGGTGAAGCAACTGACATACGTGGAACTTTGACACTCAAATAAGAAAGTACACTGAAGGAAAACCCAGTGATTGCCTCTGCGTTCCCAAATGAGGGCTTGACTGCTTATGCCCAGGTAGAGCCTCCCTGAAGCTTGTCATAGAAAGGGTGAGTTGAGAGAAGAATGGGGAAACTAGTAGTTGAGCAATTCTGGGGGAAGTTGGAGATCTATTCACAGCAACTCGAGTCCACATTAGTGCTTCTTCAAAGCTCAAGGTCTCAAGTTTAGACACAAGAAAGGCCATACCTTGGCTAAGGAACATGACATGGAGTAAGTTATATAGGAGCTTCACCCTAACAAAGTATGAAATTATGCCTTGAAAAAAATTTTAAAGGAAACAGTATAGATGTAGAGTCTTACCAACTTGTAACTGCTTCAAGAAATTTTAGGCTTTCCACACATTTATAGCAATACATATTCAAGACTGCACAAGCTCAGAATGGATAGCCAGTAACTAAATTGTATCTAAATTGAACCAAATTGAAATCTATGACAAAAACATCAAACTATATCTTGGCTATGGTGAATAATGTTGCCATGAACACAGGAATACAAGTATCTCTTTAAGATAGTGATTTCACTTCCTTTGGATATATCCAGAAGTTGAAGTTGTTGGATCATATGGTAGTTCTATTTTTAACAGGAAGCTCCATACTGTTTTCCATAATGTTAGTATCCACCAACAGATGCATGGATACAGAAAAATATGATAAAGAAAATAATGCTATTCAGTCTTTAAAAGAAAAAAAAAAGAAAGAAAGAAAGAAAAAGAAAAAGAAGGAAATTCTGCCAGTTGTGACAACACAGATGAAACGAGAAGACATCATGTTAAGTAAAATAAGCTGGAAATAAACCAGAGAGAGAAAGAGAAATACTGCATGGTGTCACTTAATTGTGCAATCAAAAAAAAAAAAAAAAAAAAAAAGACAGAAAGGAAATTGAACTTACAGAAACAGAGTGTGTGGTAGTATGTGTGTGTTCTGGCTGCCAGAGGTTGGGGTGACAGGGACATGAAACAAAGAAGTTGATAAAAAGGCATAAATTTCAGTGATAAGCTCAGACTTTCTTGTTCTTTTTATTGATTTTTTTTAACTTAAATTATTATTATTCTACTTGGATACAGGTACCACAGCATTATTTGAGAATTGGGAGATCATATATTTGACTAAAATCACTAAGACAAGGATTTCTATTAAAGTGTTCAAGGTACTTCAACAGTCATATTCCATAACAACTTATCCAATTATATATTTTTTTCATCTTTTTTATGTGACCAAGTGGATTTACCCCTGTAATTTGGATATAAACTATTCAACTTTATCAACTTCTGAAGAATTAGCCCCATACCTGGTGACTGTTAGTGGTAAGGACCTTAGAAGTAAAAAATTGAAATCAGTGAAACAGATACAATCCCATTAATGATTTATTACATGATTTTCCCTGGTTTCTTATCTGTAATACATGATTAAATTACACCATTAAGATAGTCTGAACATTACTATTTTGAGAATATCTAAGAAATAGCTTTCCACTTAAAGAGGGTTTTATGTTAGTTTTTTGCTAACCCACTAAATATTTCAGAAATAGCATTTAATAGGCACTTCTAATTAAATGTTTAGTTTGAAACTAAGGGTTTTTAAAATGTTTAGCTTGAAACTAAAGCTTGAAACTTTCTTCCTCCTAAAACCATGTCAAAATGCAAGTATATAATACATGGGTTTTTGTTTGTTTTTGGTGATTTTTTTAAAAAGATTTATTTATTTATTTTAGAGAGAAGGAAGCAGCAACCTTGATAATTAGTCTTCTTAAGCTTTATTGTGTTTTATTAACAATCCCCATCTCCTATTCCCACAGCACTCTTTACCCTCAGTTACAAGAGAAAATAGTACAGATTTAAATGGATTAGATCAATCATGATTCTTCACCTACACTGTCTCCTGAGCAGAGCCCATGAATACCTTAGAAAAGAAGTAGGTATGCATGTCTACTACATTAAGTTGAAATATTGTTTGGGCTATAGGTTCCACATGTGATATTTTAATTATGCTACTAAACTGTATAATATCATAATAATAAATTAGATTAACATAACAAAAACAGAGTATAAAATTCACATTTGATCATTTTGATTTTCAAAATAGCCTATGTAAGTTACATGCAAAATCATTCCTACTTCATATATCTGAGCTGAAAGTTCTGGTACTCACATGGCTTACTTCACACAAGTATTTTAAAGGAAAAATAAACCTGAGAAAAGCATTCAATTATACAGAGTCTATGAGATAAAGACAGTCATACCAAATAAAATACTTTGTGTACAATGATCATATTTTTTTCTGAAGTTCCTCACTGAGTCATCACTATGAAAATTTTGAATAAACAAAGAGTTATGATACTGACATTTCTCTTGGTACAGATCTCCAGAGATTTATGCTTCCTTGACAATTTGTTAATTACCCTTGCAAATAAACAGTACAAAATAAAAATGTCAAAACTGAACCTCTGAATATCCCCTGTGATATACGTCTATATTTCTCACCCATTTCAAGAATTGCTACTGCGATTTTACTGGTTTTGCTCAAACTAAAAAAAAAAACTGAAGTAATTCATTTTTTTAAGCAATTTTATTTTTTATTTTTTTAGAAGGAGAGAGTGCATACCTGAGTGGGGAGACGGGGGTGGGGGCAGAGGGAGAGATAGACTCTCAAGCAGACTCCACATTCACTGTGAAGTCCTACATGGGGCTTAATCTTACAACCCTGAGATTATGACCTGAATCTAGGGTCAGAGGTTTAGCTAACTGAACCACCCAGGCACCCCTAAACTAATATAATTCTTGACTCTATTTTTCTCATACATGTCACAGCATCCATCATAAACATTTTAAAACTATTTAAAACATAACTTCAGAGCACCTGGGTGGTATAGTCGGTTGAACATCTAACTCTTGGTTTTGGCTCAGGTTGTGATCTCAGGGTTGTGAGACTGAGCCTCGTGTTTGGTTCCATGATCAGTGCCAAGTCCGCCTGGGATTCTGTCTCTCTCTCCCTTTGTCTCTCTGTCTCTCTCTCTCTCAAAATAAATAAATAAATCTTAAAAATTAAAAAAATTAACACAAATAAAATATATATTTCATTTTCATTATACTCACCACTCTCATATTACATTTCTAAATCTAATTTTGGGACACTGCATGGCCTCTGAAATGATTTGTCTTGCCTTCATCCCTGCCCAGCCCCACAGACTCTTCTTCATATAGCAACCAAATTGGTACCTAAAATTCTAAGTCAAATAAAGTCAGCTCCCTACTCAGAAATTTCCAATGGCTTTACTGCATTATCTCCTTTCTCTTCTTCAGGAATTCCACAGCAACTAACCTCAGACTGTTTGGACTTGTTGTCTCTACCTGCTATAGATATTTATAGGGCTCAAAAATGGATTTCATTATTACCTTATCCTCTATGATAGTATTTTATGTATTATATATTGTATTTTTATATATATTTTATATATATATATTTAAATACTATATGGTGTGTGTATATATTATGTATATGTGTGCACATAATTTATTAATAATGACCGCTATATGGAATAAAGATTTGGATACCATCTGGATCTTTCTGCACATTGTAGGCTACATAAGAAAACAGACTTTCTTTTCTTGTATATTGCCATATGTCCAGTCACTAAGAAGATGTCTGGAATACGTTAAGTATAGTCTCAATAAACTTTTTTAATGCTTACGTGAATGAGACAAACATACTGGTTCTATATTTGTAAATGTTCATTTTAGAAGTTTTTTTTTGAGGGTTTTGGGTTTTAAAGCATCATCTACAAATTTTGTGTGTAGCCCCAGAATATAATTTGCATTTGCAAATAATGTACTAAATTTAATTATATTACTCTTATATCAGTCATCTGAATTATTTGTCAAGATTCTGATTATTTCCTGCTCGACAAGATAATTTCTAGTTATTTAAAATATCTCTATGTTGATGCAACCTAATTTTGACATTTCAATTTTGCTGTAAGTTTTTAAATTATCTTATACCCTCTCTCTTTAATAAAGTATCTTGAAAATAAATGCCAATTAGAGTTATGTCTTTTTTCTTTTTCTTTTTTTGCAACCTAACAGGCCATATACACTGCCCTTAAGTTAGCATGACATGTATAGCAAAATAACAACATAGATCTCTTAAAATTTAAAAAAAAAAGGTCTTCATATATCATTGTGAAATAATGAAATCTTAAATTCTTTCAAGGTACTCTGTAGTGTGACTTCCAAGCAGAATGCAAATTATAATGAACAATATACTTACAATCATTTGCCAAGGTATTTAAAGTAAAGTATAATCACCTACCATTAAATCACTTTTATCCTGTACTGTATTTCTGATTAAGAAATGTTCTTCAACCTGGTCAGAGAAAATTAAAAATAAAAAAACCTGTCATATGATTAGCAGTAATGCGATTTTTCCATAAAAATATACTACTAAATTGAAGTAAAATAATTGTTTGCACTAAAATAAAAGTACTGGAATAAAAGAAATGCATAAAATTCAAATTTTAAACTGTTTTAAGATTTTTATTTTTATTCAGTTTCAGGTAGGTATTGCTTTACAACATTTCTAATGGTGATCTATTGTCCACAATGGGAAGAATGTATACCAATCTTAGGTTAGCATAAATACACCCATACTTATATACATGGCATATATAAATGCCTCTAGCTGATTTTAATATACCATTTGCTTCTTAACTTTACACCAGTGATTAAAATAATTGTCACTAAGGTTTGAACTACTGGTTGATATTAAAAAGCAAGTTCATGCTCATTAACTATTATTTATTATTATTATTATTTTTTTTATTTGTTTATTTACAGCATAACAGTGTTCATTGTTTTGGCATCACACCCAGTGCTCCATGCATTACGTGCCCTCCCTATTACCCACCACCTGGTTCCTCAACCTCCCACCCCCCCCGCCCCTTCAAAACCCTCTGGTTCTTTTTCAGAGTCCATAGTCTCTCATGGTTCATCTCCCCTTCCAGTTTCCCTCAACTCCCTCTCCTCTCCATCTCCCCATGTCCTCCATGTTCTTTGTTATGCTCCACAAATAAGTGAGACCATATGATACTTGACTCTCTCTGCTTGACTTATTTCGCTCAGCATAATCTCTTCCAGTCCCGTCCATGTTGCTACAAAAGTTGGGTATTCATCCTTTCTGATGGAGGCATAATACTCCATTGTGTATATGGACCACATCTTCCTTATCCATTCATCCATTGAAGGGCATCTTGGTTCTTTCCACAGTTTGGCGACCGTAGACATTGCTGCAATAAACATTGGGGTACAGATGGCCCTTCTTTTCACTACATCTGTATCTTTGGGGTAAATACCCAGCAGGGCAATTGCAGGGACATAGGGAAGCTCTATTCTTAATTTCTTCAGGAATCTCCACACTGTTCTCCAAAGTGGCTGCACCAACTTGCATTCCCACCAACAGTGGAAGAGGGTTCCCCTTTCTCCACATCCTCTCCAACACACGTTGTTTCCTGTCTTGCTAATTTTGGCCATTCTAACTGGTGTCAGGTGGTATCTCAATGTGGTTTTAATTTGAATCTCCCTGATGGCTAGTGATAATGAACATTTTTTCATGTGTCTGATAGCCATTTGTATGTCTTCATTGGAGAAGTGTCTGTTCATGTCTTCTGCCCATTTTTTGATATGATTATCTGTTTTGTGTGTGTTGAGTTTGAGAAGTTCTTTATAGATCCTGGATATCAACCTTTTGTCTGTACTGTCATTTGCAAAGATCTTCTCCCATTCTGTGGGTTGCCTTTTTGTTTTGTTGACTGTTTCCTTTGCTGTGAAGAAGCTTTTGATCTTGATGAAGTCCCAAAAGTTCATTTTTGCTTTTGTTTCCTTGGCCTTTGGAGACATATCTTGAAAGAAGTTGCTATGGCTGATATCGAAGAGGTTACTGCCTATGTTCTCCTCTAGGATTCTGATAGATTCCTGTCTCACGTTGAGGTCTTTTATCCATTTCGAGTTTATCTTTGTGTACAGTGTAAGAGAATGGTCGAGTTTCATTCTTCTACATATCTGCAGAAAAAGCATTTGGCGAAATCCAGCATCCGTTCCTGATGAAAACGCTTCAAAGTATAGGGATAGAGGGAACATTCCTGAACTTCATAAAATCTATCTATGAAAGACCCACAGCAAATATCATCCTCAATGGGAAAAAGCTTGCAGCCTTCCCGTTGAGATCAGGAACACGACAAGGATGCCCACTCTCACCACTCTTGTTCAACATAGTATTAGAAGTTCTAGCAACGGCAATCAGACAACAAAGAGAAATAAAAGGTATCCAAATTGGCACGGAAGAAGTCAAACTCTCTCTCTTCGCAGATGACATGATTCTTTATATGGAAAACCCCAAAGACTCCACCCCCAAACTACTAGAACTCATACAGCAATTCAGTAACGTGGCAGGATACAAAGTCAATGTACAGAAATCAGTGGCTTTCTTATACACTAACAATGAAAATACAGAAAGGGAAATTAGAGAATCGATTCCATTTACTATAGCACCAAGAACCATAAGATACCTGGGAATAAACCTAACCAAAGAGGTAAAGGACCTGTACTCGAGGAACTACAGAACACTCATGAAAGAAATTGAAGAAGACACAAAAAGATGGAAGACTGTTCCATGCTCTTGGATTGGAAGAATAAACATTGTTCAAATGTCTATACTGCCTAGAGCAATCTATACTTTTAATGCCATTCCGATCAAAATTCCACCGGTATTTTTCAAAGAGCTGGAGCAAATAATCATTAACTATTATTTTAAAATATATTTCTTAATAAAAATGACATACCTTGTAAGGAAGATTGCTAGGCAAATTATCCATATCCCTCAATAGATAATATGGTTACTAAGTACTGAACTGATTTTTATGTTAACATATTTCTCAGTGGCTTAATCCGATTTTCATGCATTCCTATTTTATCAGAAAATATAAACCACCAAATATAATTCTGATTCATATACAAAATATCCTCTTCTCACATTAGTTTTCAGTGATAATTAACATCATCCACATAATTCTGTTTTACAAAAATCCAAATTAAATCACTCTTTTATGCTTTATGGTTATAAGTCTTTTGGGTAATTTTCATTCTATTATTATCTAGTAGTCATTGTAAAGAATGCTTAGAAAGACCTTTCAATAACATTTTTGCTCACTATTAATTTTGGAAGTGTTCATCGGACAATTTTATGATAAGTGGCAAATTACTTCCAGGAGTTTAATGAAGTCCCTTTTTACTCACAATACTCCTTTATTTATTGATCCCCCTTTTTTCTGTATCCATTTGGTATTACACATTAGTCATTCAAGGACATAATTAACATAGACAATCTCTTTCTAATTCTCAGGGCAAACTTTCAAAGCTTTTTACAAATGTATCAAAAGTCAGTGGGTAAAGCAAAAAAAAAAAAAAATCATTGAGTGCTTTATTGGGAAAAAGCCATATAGATATTCTGAATCAAAGCCAGTAATTAAATTATTTGATATTATAGATTAACATAGTCTATAATTTTGAGTTGTCATAAAGGAATAGTGAATATTTTAAAACTCTTGTGGATAAATATAATTTTTAAATTACAGCACTTAAATTTTATCGCTTAATTGCATCATCTTTATGCAATAATAATAATGATTACTTTTGAACAAATATAAGTGGCAGAGCAAAAGACTGAAAAACATTTTAATTATCTTACATATAAGTAAGTATAAGTATATAATTTCCTTTCTGTTATATTAACGGCAGTATAATTTACTTGCAATTTAAAACCTGAGTTTCAAAGTCACATAGGTTTCTCTTTTATAGTTTCCAAGTTGATACCATTCCATATAAATTCTTCAAAATATATGCAGTGTATATTCTATACATAAGAAATCATAACATTTGATTATAGTGTCATCTTTTATTCTTAGTGGTTATTTTGTATTGACACAATTTTTATGGTATAAGTTATTAAAATAATCATTTTGTATATCACACGTTATTAAAAAACATAAGTAAATTTCTTCCATATTTTAGATGGTGGGAATAAAGATCTTCACAACTTTATGACACATTGCTCAGGGACTCACATATAAGAGTTGGAATTGTTTTAATTTGGCATAAAGTTTCAATAGCTTAGAAGTGCTCCTAATTATTACAAAGCCAGAAATCAGGTAATACTTTTCAGTATTATTATTAGGCTCCTGATTACTTTCCATAACTTGATTTAAGAAACCTGATTAATATTATACAATTTCTTTTCTAACAAATATACCCTATTAAAAATAAACTCTAGTTGTCATGTGTACTCATATCAAGCATGCCATCCTAATGACTTCAGTTTTTTCATTGTCACCTGCATTCGCATTAATCAAATGGAATTAAAAGAAAATATTCCTCATTTTTTCTTAATTACTTTTTCATTAAAACCTTAACTAAATAAAATTAAATCATTTCCAAGGCCTATTTTGGTAAAAATTAATAAAACTTTATTTAAAATTTAATATAAAACTTTATAAAAATTAATAAAACTTTATCACCTGCATTAAAAAAATAGATGTTGGGGTGCCTGGGTGGCACATTTGACTGGAGAGCCAACTCTTGATTTTGGCTCAGGTTGTGATCTTTATATCCTAAGATCTAGTCCTGCATGTGACTCCATGCTCAGTGGGAAGTCTCCTTGACATTCTCTATCCCTCTTCCTCTGCCCTCTTGCTCGTGCTCAATTTCTTTCTAAAATAAATAAGTCTTAAATATATATAAATATATATATATGTATATATATATATATATATATATATATATATATATATATCTCCAAAATGGTGTACACACACACACCATTCTGAGAAATATAGCAGAACAACTTCGTAATGAGTGTGAAAGAATGTGAAGGCATTCTTAGGAGCTGTTTTCAGGGTAGTAATATGAGCTCTGTAATTCAAATCTTTCCAAGATCAACCTGGAAATATTTTGTCAGTGGCTATATTAGGTAAATGAGGTAAAATTAGTGGCATCTTAGTCTCATTTTTTTCTAATTAGTCCTATTTGTAGTGAAATTCCTCTGTTGGGCCTAGTACTAAAGGCTGAATTTTAGAATAACTAATAATTAAATGAGAATTTTGTACTGAATTAAAACAAAAACTCTTCCAGAACCAATCATGGAGCTAAGAATTGAGAAGGCAAAATAGTAATACTGAAAGGGCAAAATAAGTATAATTTTACTGATACAAAGTCATATCCTGATTGATGGTGGAAATGTGACAAGTACAATGATTATCAGTACTCAGGAAAATGACACTGTCATATGCTACAAAACTTGAATCTTTAACTTTACTAGTAGTGCCACTTGTAAATTACCATTTTCTACTTTGGTATCCACCTGATATTTAAAATTGTAATGAAGATAAATTGTGAGATTAGTTTACTATTTTGGTTCCTGCTTAGTTTGTCTAACTTCCCATTTGAAATACATACCCCATGAACAGCAAACTCTTCCAAATAGTTTATATCTTAAGATAAAGTATGTTTTACTGGAAAGATTATCTAAGACTTAGGAGGCTTAATATATCTTCTGAATTAAGACTTAATAGGAGAACATTTCATGCATTTGTATTTGTCCTAGTGAATAAAACCTGAAATCAGGATCATCTGATTTCTCCAATTGTTAAGTATAAGGTACACTAAAGATGAAGCCATGAAAAACAATGGTGAATTCTTTAATGCTAACAGACTCAAACATAGACATCACTGATTACCAGTTACAGAATAGGAATTTAAAGATCAAATAGTTTAGTCTTCGTAATTTGGTTGTGGAAAATGTTATATTTAGTTTCACTAGTTGAACTAAACGACACACATGAGACAGCAGCATAAAAAAATCAATACACCTGAATAATGCAAAATAAATTATCTAAAACAAATAAAGTATAAGATATTGGGGAAGATGAGACACAATTATTCAATTATTAGTGATAGATGACAAAGCAGGTGTGATGATTAATTTATGCGTCAATTTTGAGGGTTTTTGGATGAGATTACATTTAAATCAGTGAACTTAAAGTAAGCAAAATGCGACCTGTTTCAGCCACTATGGAAAACAGTATAGAGGTGCCTCAAAAAGTTAAAAATAGAACTATCCTATAACCCAACAATTGCACTACTAGGTATTTACCCAAAGGATACAAAAATACTGATTTGAAGTGGCACATGCACCATGATATTTATAGCAACATTATCAGCATTAGTCAAATTATGGAAAGAGTCTAAATATCTATTGACTGATGAATGGATAAAGAATACACACACACACACACACACACACACACACACACACTGCATCTTATTTATATATGTATAAATATATAAAAATTATATAAATATACAAAATATATTTTATATATACCACATCTTCTTTATATATATATATTATGTATTGATATATATACATATATATGTACACATGTATACATATACATACAGATTTTACATATCCATGTACATGGATATATAAAATGGAGCATACTTGGTCATCAGAAAGAATGGAATATTGCCATTTACAATGACATGGATGAAGTAGATTATGCTAAGTGAAATAAATCAGTCAGAAAGACAAATACCATTTGATTTCACTCATGTGTTGAATTTAAGAAACAAAACAGATGAATATAAGGGAACAGGAAAAAAAAAGAGAGGGAGACAAATCATAAGAACCTCTTAACTACAGAGAACTGAGAGTTGGTGAAGGGAGGAGGGTGGGGGATGGGCTAGATGGTGATGAGTATTAAGGAGGGCACTTGTGTTGAGCACTGGGTGTTATATGTAAGTGATGAATCACTAAATTGTACTCTTGAAACCGATATTATATGATATGTTAACTAACCGGAATTTACATAAAAATTTGAAAAAGTAAAATAAGAAACAAACAAAAAGCAGATTGCCTTCCACAATGTGGGTGGGCCTCGTCCAATCAGTTGAAGGCTTGAATAGAACAAAAAGTCTGGCTTTTGCAATCAAGAAGAAACTCTCTAGCAGAGTACAGATGGATTGGAACTGCACCATCAGCTTTTCTGGGTCTCTAGCCTGTGGGACTACACTGTAGATTTTGGGCTTACCCGCTTCCATAATTGTATAAGCCAATTTCTTGTAATACATTTTTTTCTCTCTTATATAAAGATTCTATTGGTTGTATTGTTCTAGAGAACTCTAATACAGCAGTATAACAAGTAATTACAAGCCCAGAAAGAGATGAGGAAGAGATAAAGACTGCCACGGGGAAAGACTGTCAGAAAAATTATTAATTATATAATTGCTAAAATCTTTCAAAGATAGAAAAATCATAAACCCAATCAGGAAAATTGAAACATGTTTACAGGTTAGATGATTAACCAAAATGACACAGAGTTTCATCAAAAGCACTGAAATTCCAGTAAGTAATTTGATATATAAATGTTAAGAAGTTGAGTCTAGGGGCACCTGGGTGGCTCAGTGGGTTAAAGCCTCTGCCTCTGGCTCAGGTCATGATCCCAGGGTCCTGGGATTGAGCCGCACATTGGGCTCTCTGCTCAGCGGGGAGCCTGCTTCCCTTCCTCTCTCTGCCTACCTGTGATCTCTGTCTGTCAAATAAATAAATAAAATCTTTAAAAAAAAAATAAAAAGAAGTTGAGTCTAAACTGTACATGGAAATGTAAGGAACTAAGATGCCAAAAACAAGCTTGGAAAAAAATTTGAAGAACCTGCATTTCCCTAATATTAAATTTAACTAAAAATTTGCAGAAATTGAAAGAATGCAATATTGTCACAAAAGAAGAAAAATTGATGAATGGATCAAAATGGGTTTTCTAAAGTGCCGAACAATTTATTAGGGAAAGGAAATTCTTTGTTAAAATAATGGTGGTGGAACTGGATGTTCATATGGAATAAATGAATCTAACTTCACCTCATATCTTATGAAAAATTTGAGATGCATTATAGACCTAGATACAAAGGTTTAAATTTTTAATTTTAAATCTTCTGGTTGAACACATAGGAAAACTTAATTCCAACATGGATGTTATTTAAATATTTCTTATACAAGATACTGTAAGCAATATTTAACATACTGTTAGATTACATTTCAAAAAAATATATTTAAAAAACCCTTTTCCTCTAATGATACCAGTATTACAAAACTTAGTATTTTCTGAGATTTGTTGCCATGGTATATAAAAAACATCAATAGACAAACATCACCCACAAAAGCAAGTTACTTGAACAAAATCTTCATGAAGGAAAAGAGAATAACTTAATTACTACCTAACCATGCACAAGAATAGATTTCTAATTGATTAAATACTTAAGTATAAGAAATACATGTAGAAACTGAAAAGGAAGTGCAAGAAATGTTTTAATCTTATGTTAGGAAAAAAATTATGTTAGGAAATAATTTCTAGCAGATTAATGCTGTTTACAACAAAATACAAAATTTAACTCCATTAACATTAAGAACATCTTTTACTCAAAATGCAGATAAAGAAAATTAAAAAGATAATACACAAAGAGGTAAATTGTTTTCCACTTATATAGAGAAAATAAAGAATCACTATCTAGTACTAGGTAATAGTTTATTATAAACAAATCAATACAAATTAAAAACAAATGTGTATAGACAATTTGGAGAAAAAGCACAAATAGCAAATAAAGTAGTGAAGAGATTCTCAACCCCTTTATGAATGTTGGAAATGCAATCTAGACCAACAATGATATTCCACTTAATACCAAGAAATTGTGCAAAGATAATTTATACTAAATGTATGGGAATACGTGCTCACCAAAATAAATAGTGTACAGAAACATACATGATTAATATCAGATTATATTCAGAATAATATGCAAATAAGATAATTTTTTAAAAGATTTATTTATTTGTTTAGAGAGACAGCATGGGGCGAGGGATAAAGGGAGAGAGAGAAAAAGAATCTTAACCGGACTCCATGCTCAACACCTGGGGATTGGGGCTTATTCTCATGACCCTGGGATCATGACCTGAGAGGGAATCAGGAGTCAGACATGTGACTGACTGTGCTACCCAGGTGCCACAACAATTCCTAAAACCATAGTGAAGAATAAGAAAATTTTTGAAGAATAATGAAATGGAGGACAGACAGGTAAACCAAAGTCTGAACTCTTTTCTATAACTGATGTGTATAAGAAGCTCATTGTCTTTTACATCCTGTCTTCCCTCCATAAATTACCCCATATATCCTCTCACTCTGGCATCTTCTCTCCTTCCATATCCTCTTTATAACACTGCTTTATATTATTTTACTGGAGAAACAAAAAAGGCAATCTCATGGAAGTGCAGAAGACTCACATAGGGAACCCCCCCAAATATTATTGTCCTCCATTTGATAAAATATCCCAGCACCAATTCTCTTTTTTATAAGGATTAAAGTGATTATAAATTTTATTGAAGAGAATCATGTACATGAATAAAAAGTGTTTCAGTGCTATCACACATGGGTATTAGGCTATAGGCAAAGACAGGAAAATTCATTATCTCTGTTTAATTATTCTTAAACTTTCCAAGACATGAAGGATTTTTAATACTTCAAAAACATAGGAAATCCTTAAGATTAGCTGCCTGACCCTCCAACAAAACATTGTTACATTAATATTTCAACTCTGATGTTATTTCTTACTGTTACTAAAGCAAATTCATTGATCTTACTTTTTAAAAAACATATGTACACTTTAAATAATCAATATTGAATACTTTTATCATCAGAGTTGACTATAAGTATATAGATAATGAATGTGCTGAAGGCAACCATACCAGACACTAAATAGAAAAAATTAATTCCTCCCACTAGATATTTTACAAACATACAGAAAGTCAAGGACACACTGTTCTAACACATGTTGTGATATAAGAGCATACATATAAGAAAATTATTAAAATTGGACATTCTCATCTTATATTTATGGCCATGATACTGATGAGACTAGAAAGTAGGAATGTAAATGGCTTAAATGCAAAAATAATGATAATGATGATAATAATAATCATCATCATAAAATAATAAATTATATTAATTTATTATATTATATATTATTATATTATATTATAATAAATAATAATAAATTAGAATTACAAAAAGTAATTCTAATAATTCTAATAATAAAATAGCATTTTCACCTGATTACCTTCTTTCTTTCATCTTCAACCTCCAATACTATTTTTAACTTTTCCATAGGAATATTGAACAATTCTTAAAATGTACATTCTGTACTTACATTATTTTAGAATGCCATTCAAATTCTTTTTTAAGGAAAATGTACATATGATTTAGAAGGTGTTTTTTAAAACTTATCATGTTTTTTCTTTCTAGTGAATTTGCAAAGAATGAAAAATAAAAACAGCATAAAATCAATTATGCAGTATATGCATTTGCAAAATGAATTAACATGTTACATTTTCCTGTGTTAAAGCATTTGGGAGTAAAGCATAGGTACCAAAAAGAGTACTACCCTTTTACTTCCATACTACAAAATCAGCAAACTTAACAGTTCATATGTGAAATGGGTCACAAAGGAAAAATTTCTCCACCATATGCAAAACGAAATCTTGGTTCATAGTTGATCTTACTCCCTGTGAGACCATGACATTATTAGTTTCAGTGTGTCTTCAGAATGTTCATTTTATCAACCTTGCATGTACCTGTTTGCACCAGTAAACTGTATTCAACGATACACAGTCTGCTGTCAATCACACAGTGAACTTTTAATGTAGCTTTTATCACTTGTATCAGAAAGATCACTTCTCTCTAGGACCTCAGCATGTGGTTAGTCATATAAAGTAGGTAAATATTCATGTAAAATTCAAGGAACTCCATATTATAACTTCATCTAAGTTAAACACAATGGAGGATGATTTACATTAAAATTCAACCTTGTTACACGTACAGTTCTCTAACTTGTGGCAAACATATACGATTTTGTTACCAACAAAATAATAAAAATATGTAATAATTACATTATCCCCAATTTCCCTTCATTCCCAAAACAAGCCAAGCATGATGTAGTTTTTAGTTATAACTTTGCTTTTTCCAAACAAAGTAAATAGAAAATACGGTATTATAGCCTTTTGTATCAAGCTTCTTTTTTTGCAACATCATGCTTCAAGATGTATCCCTGTGTTTTTTTTTCTTTCTAGAGAAAAGCATTTAGATTTTAATAAAATTATTAATAGCTTCAGGTATATTCTCTGGTATCTGGTAGTAACACAGTGATAGATATATTACTGGGCCACTTTCATTTGAGCACTTCAAGAATTCATGTTTTTACATGCATGCCTAGTTTGTTTCCTTCTTTAATGTAGTAGTATTTTTTGTACATATGTACCACAGTATCTTCATCTAGTTAAAGGGCATCTGGATAATTTTCAATTTATGATGACAATAAAATTTTAATAAAAATTCATTTAGAATTTCAGTATGCTTTTAATTTCACTTGGATGAATATGTTGGAATGAGATTACTGGGCTGTACAGTAAGTAAATGATTAAATATATTTTTGTATAGTAAGCATATGATAACACATTAAGTGTAAAATTATGTTTAAGCTTACTTGTTTTCCAAAGCAGTTGTATAATTTTGCAGGATCATCATTTTCTTTATAAAAGTTTTAATTTTTTATCCCCAGAGGTACAGTTCTGTATATGTTTATTAAAAAAAAAAAAAAAAAGAAAGGATGAATACCCAACTTTTGTAGCAACATGACGGGACTGGAAGTGATTATGCTGAGTGAAATAAATCAAGCAGAGAGAGTCAAGTATCGTATGGTTTCACTTATTTGTGGAGCATAACAAATGACATGGAGGACATTGGGAGATGGAGAGGAGAAGGAAGTTGAGGGAAATTGGAAGGGGAGGCGAACCATAAGAGACTATGGACTCTGAAAACAACCTGAGGGTTTTGAAGGGGCGGGGGTGGGAGGTTGGGGGAACCAGGTGGTGGGTAATAGGGAGGGCACGTATTGCATGGAGCACTGGGTGTTGTGCAAAAACAATGAATACTGTTACGCTGAAAAAATAAATAAATAAATTTAATTAAAAAAAAGTTTTAATTTTTTTTAAGACTTTTTATTTATTTGAGAGGAAAGAGCATGAGCAGGAGGGCCAGAGGGAAAGCAAATCTCAAAGCAGATTCCAGGCTGAGTGTGGAGCCAGTGCTGAGCTTGATCTCAAGACACTGAGATGCGGAGCTGAGTTGGAACCAAGAGTCGGGCGCTTAACCGACAGCATCATCCAGGTGCCCCAAAGTTCTGATATTTTCTGTTTCTATTTCATTTGTCCAAGTATACTCTAATTTTCATTTTTATTTCATTGACCCATTGATTCTTTTGGAGTATGTTATTTAATTTCCACCTTTTTCTGAATTTTCCAGATTTCCTCCTGCTATTATTTTCCATTTTTATACTACTATGGTTGTATATTATTTTAATCAACTTGATAGTATTTCAGTCTTCTTAAATTTGTTAATACTAATTTTGAAACCTAACATTTGCTCTATTCTAGACAATGTTCTGTGTGCACTTAAGAAGAAGGTATATTCTGCTGTTGAATGGAATGTTAGGTACATATGTCTTAGATCCATTTGGCCTAAAGTTTCAAGTCCAGTTTGCTTATTGATTTGCTATCTAGATGATCTAACCATTATTGAAGGTGGGGTATTAAAGTGCCCTAGCGTTACTGCATTGGTGCCTATTTTTGCCTTATGTTTGTTAATATTTGATTAGCATATTTGGATGTTCTGTTACTATTTGCCAATATATTTACAGTTGGGCAGCCTGGGTAGCTCATTTGGTTAAGCAGCTGCCTTTGGCTTAGGTAATGTTCTCAAGATCCTGAGATCAAGGTCTGAGTCAGGCTCCCTGCTCATGGGAAGCCTGCTTCTCCCTCTCCCTTTGCGCTGTCTCCCCACCCTGCCACTCACGCTCTCCCTCTCTTTGTCAAATAAATCTTTAAAAATACATATATGTGTAGGGGCGCCTGGGTGGCTCAGTGGTTAAAGCCTCTGCCTTCGGCTCAGGTCATGATCTCAGGGTTCTGGGATCGAGCCCCGCATCGGGCTCTCTGCTCAGCAGGGAGCCTGCTTCCTCCCTTCTCTCTCCCTGCCTGCCTCTCTGCCTACTTGTAATCTGTCAAATAAATAAATAAAATCTTTAAAAAAAATACATATATGTGTATATGTATGTATGTATATACATATTTTTTATAGTTGATATATTCTATTGAGATATTGACCCTTTCATCATTATATAATGACCTACTTTGTCTCTTAACAGTTTTTTACAAAATACCTATTTTGTTTGATAGTTATAGCTAACCTGCTGTTTTAGTTTCCATGTGCATGAAATATCTTTTTTTTCCATCTCTTTACTTTTAGCCTACGTGTGTCCTAAATTGAAAATGAGTCTCTTGTAGACAATACAAAGTTAGATCTTGTTCAGTATAAAATTGCAAAAGGCACATCATTATCAGTGATAATTTTTTTAAAAAGTGCTGACATCGCCAATGACTATGTTCCCAATTATATTCTTCAAATATTTTGTGCTTTTTTCATAAACATTTTGCTAAAATGGTGGCTGACATTCCAGGATAGTCATGAATAGTTGAGGTTTCAGGAAATTTAAAGCAAAGTAACAGAAGGATCACCATTTAGTTTCCTCACCTACACTGCCACATAAAGTACTTTATTTTTGGTCTCATATTGTCCTCAGGATATTGTGAAGTTTCTGAACTGCCTTAGACATTATCCACTGGAGCCCCACTTTCTGTTTAGACTTCATTCTGATTTGTCTGATTTAAGCATTAAATACTTGACTGACATACACTAGATCATAACAGCTATGAATCTAAGCTCCTTTAAGCTTCTTTAAGCTTCCTTTAATGTAATGACTTTGTTGTGACCTGTTTGTAGGGCAGATCTCTCATGGATAACTTCAGTAAGAATTGTTATTAAATTATGTTGATGTTCTGAAGTTCTTTTCAGTGGTTAGTTCTCATTAACCTTCATAAATGAGTGGTATTTTATTGTTCCAAATTGTTTTTTTGGTTCCGTATTATTATCGACAGCTTAAATTCATGTTTTGTTCTCCCCCCCCCCCGATTTTGCTCCTAATTAGCTTTGGAAATTTCCCAGATAGGTTTAAAATGCAGGCTGCTTTCAGGTCACTTCATGCAATTTTCTTATCAGCTAACTTAAACTGTGGCTCATAAATATTATTTATTGATTGATTTATCTATTTTATTTATTTAATAAAGAACTGGATTTATTTAATACAGAACTGAAATATTGTATTTCAGAATGCATAGAAAGTATATTTTGCAACACTATTAATATTTTTATCTGCAAGAAACCAATTTTGCCTTACTGAACACATTTTTACTTTTTCCACCTAAATGTGAAAGATGATTATATAACATTAACCCACCTAACTTTACTTCTGGGTCCACACAAATATTTTGTACCTCATATGTGTTTGGAAAAAAATCCTAAATAATTTTTAAATTATTTTATTCTGTATCTTTTCAGTATACAATTAAATATTATAGTCAAATTAAAATTAACCAAAATTGCACTTAAGTGTTTAAGTTTAAAAAGCAGAGGGACATTTGTTTTATCTGTATGTATTTGGCATCTTATCAAATTGTATATATAATTTGAAATATATAGTATATATATGTATATATATAATTGAGGTGCAAAATAAACACTTTAAACTGCTTTAGATATTATTATAGATTTTTTAAATTGCTCGTTTCATGCTTACTATTTGTCATATGTTTTTAGGAATTCCTACAGCTCAGAAAAAGAAGTATTATTACCACTCATTTAAAGATTTGGAAACTGACACTTAAGAAGTTTAGTTATTTATCTTCGATTTATTAAAAATAACCTTTTCTAAAATTGATGTAGATTTCATTGTTCTATGATTAAGAAAGAGGATAGTTGCTCTGGTATATGAAATAATGCTTTGCAACTTATTAAAGAAATTCAAGTTCAAGAATGTATGTGCTTATTTTAATTAGTCTCCACAACTTCTCTGATAGTAGTGATTACTATTTCTAGAGATAATATTTAAATCACCTTTTTAAAAAGGTGATAAACACAGTTGCAAAAACGTAGTCCATCTCTTAAGAATTTTCTTTTGTCAATTCAATTTCTTTATTGGCCATGCCTGTAATTCAGAAAACTGCAATGTATTTTGGAAGTTTATGGTTTTCTTCTCTTCATTTAAAACATTTCATTCTTATATTGGTTTTGATTGAATTTCAGTTTTATTTTAATATTTTAATTGGTACATTAAATACCAAGTGGAGTAAAAAGGAATACTCATTTTATATCTTTATTTATCCATAGCTCTGCTATTAAACATCAAATACAGTATATTTCCTAACCTGATGTTATTGTGGCATTATATGATTACATCACATGAAAGTTAATATCAATCAATATACACATTTTTACAGACAGCTGTCATTCACAATCAGCCATTATGTCATCACAATCATCCATGTTGCTCAATGCACTGTAACTAAAGGTATATTTTAATGATCCTAGGGAGCTGTGAAATGTAAAATGTCATTAAATACCTAATTCTGAAAATGTTTACTCATGTATTATTTTAATAGCAGACAGTCTTTAAAATCCATTGATAAGAACACTATGACAGAATTTGGTAAATCTGTAGAATAAGTAATGCCATATTGAACAACATTCCCAGTACATTTTAAACATAAAGAGAACAAGAAAAGCATGGTTATAAAAAAAGGATTAAAAATCCAAAATTTTTTTCCTTTTTATTGTTTGAAATGTGAAAGAAAGGTTAAGTTTTGAACTTCACATTATCTTTAGTGCACAAGGATGTTAATAAACTGGGAAATTGCCAAAAAAAGGTTTAAATGTAAAATAATTTCATTCCATTATGCATACAACATAAAGAATGCAGAAGCATTCAATATACATGTTGAGATGTATTTTAAAAATCCTAATATAATTTCACAATGTTGGATTTTCCTAGACCTTTGAGCAAGGAGATTCATCACAAGCTAGACAGAAATAGTTAATAGAGCGTCCCCCAAATAGGGAGGTCTTTAATTATTAAAATACTTTTGCTTTATTTTTAATATTTAGGGAGCACTTATAATATGCCAGAAATAGTATTACAAATATTAGATGCATTAACAATACCTACATTGGTTTTGAGGGTATTATTATTATTATCAAAATTTTAAGGATGAAGAATTAAAGTGAGTAAGATGAGGGTATTAAGTAATTTGTCCAAAATGCTTAAGAAAAGGTAAGACCAGGAATAAACCTAGGAGTGATGGCTTCAGATCTTTATAAATACTATACATTCACATGCATAGTATGCATGGATCAGAGAGTTACTGTAACAGTCTAGTCTGTGTTTCTTCTGATTCAAGTGTTGATTCCTTTGTGAAGTTGGAGTTCTACGAATGTTTTCATCTTTCAAGTCAGGAAATGGCAGCTGACATGGCTTTTTGGATCTGCCTTTTTTTTTTTTTTTTTAAATCTGTCTTATCAGCCTGATTATTGTTATTTTCTGTGTCCAACTCTCTCAGGGGAAGCAGAGAGACACAGAATTTAATGTTGATCTGGTCTCTCTCCGGGATTGGGGTCAATATATAACATGCATACAGACATACATACCTACATGGAGACATATACGCAAACCCCTACCCTCTTCTTGCATGGGATAAATATTGTGGCAAGAGGTTTGGCTTCTTGAGATTACACCCTGAGTCCTCCTCTCACATGAGTCACCTTGGGCTGTTTTCTTAAAATCTCTACCCCTCGGAGCGCCTGGGTGGCTCAGTGGGTTAAAGCCTCTGCCTTTCGCTCAGGTCATGATCCTAGGGTCCTGGGATCGAGCCCCGCATCAGGCTCTCTGCTTGGCAGGGAGCCTGCTTCCTCCTCTCTCTCTCTCTGCCTGCCTCTCTCCCTACTTGTGATCTCTATCAGTCAAATAAATAAATAAAATCTTTAAAAAAAAAATCTCTACCCCTCATTTTACTATCCATTAAATGATACTAATAACAAAACTTTCCTCAGTAGATAATTATATGTATAACATTGGTTAATGATTGTAATGCAGGAATGTATGAGATAATATTCCTAACAATAATATCATATGGAATGTCTTCATATGTTGCAGATGCAGAATTTTAAGATCAGGTAGGATAAATAGTTGCTAATATCACATAGAATGTTGAATACCAGGACCAGTCTTTCTGGCACCAGTATTAATTTTTTAAATTGAGACATAATTAACTTATCATAAAATTCACTATTTGAAAGTGTAAAATTCAGTGTGTTTCTCCTTTTTTTTTTTTAAATAAACATTCATAGATCTTATTCATTTATTTGAGAGAGAGAAAGAGCACAAGGAGCGGGAGCAGCAGGCAGAGGGAGAAGCAGGCTCCCTGCTGAGCTAGGAGCCCGATGTAGGGCTCAATCCCAGGAACCTGGGATCATGACCCTGGGATTGTGACCTGAGCCGAAGGCAGACGCTTAACCATCTGAGCCACCCAGGTGCCCCTCGGTGTTCCTTAAATTGGTGTTTCATCATCATCTAATTTCAGAATATTTCCGTCATCTCCAAAAGAAACCCCATACCCATTTTCAATCGCTGCCCACTCACCCATTCCCCCTAGTTACTGGCAAAATAAATCTACTTCTAAGCTGTAAAGATTCTGGACTCTTGATATAAATGAAATCACGCTATATGTGCCCTTTTGTGTCTTGCTTTCTTCACTTTGTATGTTTTCAGGGCTTATTCATGTTGCAACATGTGTTCATATTTTATTCCTTTTTTCCTAGATGTATTTACTTATTTTAGAGAGAGAGAGAGAGAGAGCAGATAGAGGCAGAAGGAGAGAGAGAGAGAGAAACTCTAGCAGACTCCTTGCTGAGCTTGGAACCCCATGCAGGGCTCAATTCCATGAACACAGGACTACAACCTGAACTGAAACCAAGAGTCAGATACCCAACCTACTGTGTCACTCAGGAGGCGCATATTTTATTCCTTTTTAAAGATAAATAATATTTCATTGCATGGATATATTAATATATTACATTTTGTGTATTTATCAGCTGATGGACATTTAGGTAGTTTCACCTTTTGGCTATTAGGAATAATGTTGCTATAAACATTCAAGTACAAGTTTTCATATAGGCATGTATTTTAAATTGGAGGGGGCAGTATACCCTGCAGTAAAATTGCTGGATCATATGGTAACTTTATATTTAACTTTCTGTAGAACTGCCAAACTGTTTACCAAATAGCTGTGCCAATTACATGACCACCAAAAACATATGGAAGGTTTTCATTTCTCTACATTCTCCTCAGCACTTGTATTATATGTTTTATTGCAGCCAGCCCAGTGGGTGTGAAGTGATACCTCACTGGGGTTTTGATTTGCATTCCCCACATGGCTAAATATTTTGAGTATTTTCTAATGTGCTTACTGGCCATTTTATATTTTCTTCAGAGAGTGTCTGTTCAAGTCCTTTGCTCAAAATTTCATTTGATTCACTTCACTTTCATTTTATTCATCTTTTTATTCTTGGATTGTAATATTCTGGATGCTAGACTCTCGTCGGTTTTATAATTTGCAAATACTTTCACCCACTATGTAGACTGTATTTTCATCTTCTTTTTTTTTATTTGTTTTTTTTTCATTTTATTTATTTTTTCAGTGTAACAGTATTCATTCTTTTTGCACAACACCCAGTGCTCCATGCAAAACGTGCCCTCCCCATTACCCACCACCTGTTCCCCCAACCTCCCACCCCTGACCCTTCAAAACCCTCAGGTTGCCCCAACCTCCCACCCCTGACCCTTCAAAACCCTCAGGTTGTTTTTCAGAGTCCGTAGTCTCTTATGGTTCGCCTCCCCTCCCCAATGTCCATAGCCCGCTCCCCCTCTCCCAATCCCACCTCCCCCCAGCAACCCCCAGTTTGTTTTGTGAGATTAAGAGTCATTTATGGTTTGTCTCCCTCCCAATCCCATCTTGTTCATATATAGGAGAAGAGTATATTTTCATCTTCTTGATAGGGTCCTTTGAATCATAAAGTTCTCCCAGTGTTGAAGTTCAGCATATCTATTTTTTTTCTTTTGTGCCTCCTGCTTTATGTGTCACATCTAAGAAACCACAGTATATCCAAAGCCATGAATATGCCCCTTTATATTTTCTGCTATGACTTTTTTTTTGGTTTTAGCACTTATATTTAGGCCTTTGATGCATTCTGAGGTTAATTTTTGTATGAAGTATGAAAGAGAAGTCCCACTTCATTCTTTCAGTAGGGACAACCAACTGTCCCAAATGATTTGTTGAAGTAACACCTTTCCCTATTGAATTGTTTTTGGCATCCCTGTTAAAAATCAGTTTCTCTTAAGTATCCGGGGTTTATCCTGGGCTCATTTTCTCTTTCTTTAATCTATACATCTATCTTTATACCAGAACTACACTGTGTGATTATTGCAAGTCTATAGTAACTTCTGAACTCAGGAAATCTGTTTACCTCAACTTTGTTTGATCAGTTTGTGAATTTCTATAAAAAATACATCCATTTTGATATGGATTATAATGAATCTGTAGATCAATTAGAGAAATTTTACCATTTTAACACTATTAAATCTTCCAACCCAGTAACATGGAATATCATTCCATTTTTTTCTTCCATTTTATTTATTTTTTCAGCGTAACAGTATTCATTGTTTTTGCACAACACCCAGTGCTCCATGCAAAACGTGCCCTCCCCATTACCCACCACCTGTTCCCCCAACCTCCTACCCCTGACCCTTCAAAACCCTCTATCATTCCATTTTTTTAGGTCTTCTTTAATTAACAATATTGATTGATTAGTAATTTTTCTGGACTAATTCTGCAGTGTACACTCTTTATGTATGTTTGGGAGCTTAGTCATCAATTAGTTATTGTTAAACATATGCAACCAACAAATCTCCAGCATTTGCCAAGGTGTTTTGTGTACTTTTTAGAGCATGTCTTCAATGTTCAACTCCTTCGTTGACAATGTTACCTTAGTCTTCAATTCCTGCTCACAGGGCGATATTCATGGTCAAGCAGAGATGAGAGTTCAGGGCTTTCTCAGGTGTTTCCCAAGATTGTCCAAGTCCTTGAGTATACATACAACTATATGCATACATAGGGACTTCTAGATTCCCAGAAATATAGCAGACTCTTTCAAAGTGCACATAAATATCTCAACTCTCAGATTCTGGTATTAAACTTTTTAGTTGGCCTAATATCTGCTCCAATAGTTATCTACATCCTAGGAAGATACAAAGTTAAACAAATGCCTTAACAATTTTTGGATAATTGCTTCTGGAAAAATAGCTTTCGTCCTGGATGACATCCCAATCAGAGCAAATAAAGGCAAACCTGAAGTTGGGATCTTCCAGGGAACCACCATGCCCACAAAGATAATAATTTTCTGGGGCATCTGGGTGGCTCAGTGGGTTAAAGCCTCTGCCTTCCACTCAGGTCATGTTCCGAGGTTCCTGGATTGAGCCCCACATTGGGCTCTCTGCTCAGCGGGGAGCCTGCTTCCACCTCTCTCTGCCTGCCTCTCTGCCTACTTGTGATCTCTGTCTGTCAAATAAATAAGTAAAAATCTTTAAAAAATAAAAATAATAATTTTCTGGGGCACCTTGTTGACTTGGTCAGTTAAGAATCTGCCTTCAGCTCAGGACACTTCAGCTTATGGGATCAAGGCCCATATCAGGCTCCCTGCTCAGTGGGGATTCTGCATCTCCCTCTGCCTCTCCCACTGCTTATGCACTTGCCCTTTGTCAAATAAATAAATAAAATATTAAAAAAAAAACAATTTTCTGAGATTGTAGCTTTGAAGGAGATCCAGACTTGTTCATCTCCATTCAGTGGTTCTAAAGCTGCTGATTTTTACTATATTTGTAGGTTGTTAGTTTTGAATCATACAAATGTGTGAATGTTTATATATGGGTATGTTCTTATAATACAGGAGATGAATAGATGAAGAGAGAGAAAGAAAAAAGTTGCATATTCTTAATTTTCTTTAATGCCTAAATCAAAAATATTTGGAAAGGTCAAAATAACAGACTTCTATTTTTCTATGTATTTCTGTGAAGCTGTTTATTTTTCATCACTTATTGGTCCCTGTATCTGTGTCTGTTGTCTCTTCTGCCCATGTAACAGCAAGGAGGAAAATTAAAAGAAAAAAAAAATATGCCAGAGCAAATTAGAGAACTAGTGTAACTGTGGGGGGAATCTAATTTTTTAAAGTTGTTTGTCTATAATCTAACCTTGTGACTTGCATACTTTTATCATGGCTCTATACTACGTTGAGTTCAAGAAAATACTTTAAAGTGCCTTGCACGCACATCACATATGATCATCTACCTTGTGGGTATGTGTGCATGTGAGTGTGTGTGTATGCATGTGTGTGCATGTGTGTTTAAAGGAAAATTGTTCCAACTCAGTATTTATGAATAATTTACTCTTTATTGTTGTCATTTTCAAACCCAAAGGAAGAGGTCAAGGGCCATGGCACTACATATTTTTAATGATAAGTTAGCTGCGGACTATCTGAATTTGTTATTTTCTGTGTGAGTCTTCATTTCTTATCAACTGAGGTTTGGGATGAACTTCAACTGCAACATAGCACGGGTTAAGTAACAGGCTTTACTGAGGAAAGTAAACTCAAAACTGAGGGTCAGAAATGAAAGGAGTTAGGGCACAGGCTCTTCTAATTTCCTATATCCCCACTTCTTGGAGCTAGGGTGAAAATAGATTTGCAGTATGGGTATATATTCTAGTGCAGGAACTACCACCACCATCATATTGCTCCTCTTTATGGCACAGTCATGAAAGCAGCTTCACTAAGTGGAATAAACATTGAACTGCTTGACATCAAGCAGTCTAACTATGGGTGTCAGTTGTGTTAGAGTTGTCTGGGGATGGCTAGCTGCTTTGTCCCTGAGGATTTGGGGCAACAATAGGATGTAGGGTTAACCAAAAATCCAATGGGAATATTACCTTAAGTGCACTCCCTTCTGGAAGAAAGGTGGGAAGATGCCTCCAGTACCAGATAACTCATTTCACAGATAGCCTAGGGTAAGCTCTCAGGGTCGTGTTAGACAATTCCATTTATTGAACTACTGTGAATCTGTTTCTTCTGTCAATCAGACTCAACATTTCAACTGACATGAAAAAATCGAACAATTTTTGTTTCCACTTTATTTTCCTCTTAGAAACTGACCTAGTTAAATGGGACTGTCACTAATGTCAGTCTAAGATAGCAGATTTTTGATAGGGCTAGTAGGTCATGCTATTTCATTTAGAGTTTACTCTCCATGGTGTAAGAAGTTGTTTTGACTGACATGGTAAAGATATTTTTCAACCTGAAGAAATTAGGGATCAAATAAAAGTTTGTAGTTGTCAGTAAAAAATTTATATTGGAAAGTGTTATTGCTGAAAAATAAGATAGATGTATCTTTTTGGAGTTACAAGATCACAGAGACCTAACGCAACTGAATTGAAATGAGCCCAATGGTTGGTCATCTCTTTCATCAGTGATTTTTTGAACTCTCACCAATGTTTCACATCTATCATATCTTAATCTCCATGTTTCAAAAAACCACCATTCAAAGTTGAAATATTTGTAACTGTAATTTAAGCAAAATTAGAGATATTCAGAAATTCATGCTGACAAAATAAGGCATTTTGATTCTAATTTTATTACATTCTTAGTATTAACTTTTTGCCCTCTAATTTTGAATTGTAGGAGTATCCATGTAGGATCATTACTTCCTTTACTATTTGATTCTTCAGTGCTATCACCATGGCCCTAACTCAAACTTGTTATTTCCTGTTTAGTTCTGAGGTTTAGGTGTAATTATTCCCCTGGTGCACATACCTGTGCGTGCCTTTCATATGTATGAATAACACTTGCTACTTCTATGGTTCTCTGTATTTTTTTTTTTTTTACTTGAAGTTTTCTGGAAAAAATGAACCTCTATACACAAAATTCTTCTGAAAAATATGTTAATAAATGTCCCACCCTTATTCACTCAGTGATTGGAAGTTAACAGAGTCTGGCCAAACATAAAGTGCCTTCATGGACAGAAATTCAGCCAATGCAATTGGACACAGGGAGGAAATATTCAAAATCCTCTTATGGGGACAGATGGAAATGCAGGGAAATAGAGAATCTTTCATACTATTATAGTTTTAAAGAACATATGTATATATGATTTGTGTTTATGTTCTCTACTATGTTATTAGGATCTTACAAAAAAAGAAAATGCAAGTATATGGAAAGGGGAAGATTTTGTTTTTTTCAATCACAAATTCTGACTTATCTGAAATAAGGTAAAGCCCTATTGTCCTAATTCTCTGTTAAATTAATGTGACTTGGACTTAACTTGGACTGTCTTGCAATTGAACTTTCGTGCTTTAGTCATCTTACCATATGGGACCAATATTAATTCTTGCCAACTCTAGGACTCTGAATACAGATGTGATTCTAAAATAGTTGAAGATGAATAACCTTCAGGGGGGATTTTTTTTTTTCCCATCCACAGTGATGAGACTTTCAACTTCTTTCAATATTGTTACCACCCATAGCCAAAGTTATTAAATTTTTAGACTAGAGGTCCAATGCCAGTAGGTGAGCATGTGCATTGCTCTTTACTAATAAAAATATTAGAAATAGTAGAGAAAAAATAAGAGATATCTCCAAGGGCTCTCGAAAAAAAGAAAAGGTAAACTTACAAAAATAAATCATATGGAATTTGAAGACTCCATAAAACACAGAATAGAATAATGGGAACAGAGTATATAATAAACGAAAACTGACAAAGTATAGAACTGTTGGATATTCTTCACCAGGGCATTCCAGATGGACTTATAACTTGGAATCCATAAATAGAAGTGTGGCTGAGACACAGGCCGTTCCTCAAAGTATTTAAAGAAAGACCTATAGTTCACCTGGCTCATACACAGTTACCCTACCCAAGCTATCCAAGATACATTATGCTAGTTTCTTTGAGTTTAAATCAATCAAAAACATCTTCTAAACGAAGTAATAAAGTGCCTAAAGGAATTGTGCCTGAATAAAATATTAAAATTAAGCAGAACCCAATGTAAGAATAACAAGCATAGAGCAGAATGACAGAAAAAAATCAATAAAAGAAGAGAAGTTTCAACCAGGAATGAAAAAAATACCAAAATAAACTTGAAAATTTAAATGTATGGGTATGTGTACTGGCTCCTAACTATGCCTTTTATTTACATAAAATCAGCCTGTCAAAATCCCTTACCATCTAACTGAAATCTAACCTTAAGAAAATTATTTGTACACACAATACATTACACATTGGTAAGAAAACCTATAACAGCAGTTTATTGTCATTGATACAGAATTTTATTAATAAGATTAAGTAAACGATCATCTTTAATTTTGAAAAATCTAAAAAATCCATCTTGGAATGAAATTAAGAACATGAATAACTGGTTCTGACTTAAAGAATGACTGAAAATGAAATACATGTAAGGATATTTTTGAAATGTGAAATTTGCACCCTTGAAGATATTTTTAAACAACCAAACAAGGAGAAAAGAATTGGACAAAGAATAATTGCAAACAAAAGAAAAATAAGTAAATAGAGCAGACAAATACCCTAAAGGCTTTAGACAAAATTAATACTTCTGAAAGGTGAAGTTGGAACAACCCCATAAATACAACGAATTCAGAGGCAAAATTATTCAGAGAAAATAAAAATAAGAAATTATGAAATGTGAAAGACAAATCCTGAAAATATAATATTCAAATAATAGCATATTCAGAAAGAACAGACAAAAAAAACTAAGAATATATGATCATTTTCATTGTGGAAAAAAAAACTCTTATGTTTGAAATTGACAAATTATTTCTGAACAAGATTAATTTAAAAATAAAACACACTTAAAAAATAGTGGTATAGACTGAATGTTTGCGTCTTTCCAAAATTCATATATTGAAATTTAATCCCTACCATGATGGTATTTGGAGATGGAACTTTGAAGGTGATTAAATCATGAGTCATGTGTCTTACAAACAGAATTAGTGACCCTCCCTTAATCTTTCTGCCATGAGATGACAGAGTAAAAAGATGACTATCTATGAACTAGGAAGCAGGTCTCACCAGACAATGAATCTACTGGTACTTGGATCTTGGACTTCCCAGTCCCCAGAACTGTGATAATAAATGTTTCTTGTTTAAACCACCAAGACTATGTATTTTTGTTATAGCAGCAGGAATGAACTAAGCCATATACTTCTTAAATTTCTGATTTTCGAATTGAAGAAAAGCTCAAATCTTTTCATAACTGGACATACTGTAACCTATGAATAAGAGATATTTATACTGGCATAACATTTCAAACTGATAACAAGTGAAGGACCACTGTCTTGAAAACTGATACGGAGTATAACTGTGAATGTATAATTTAGTTATCTAGTCAAATTACTACTCAAATATATGAGTATATTAATAAGGAAGCAAGGTTATACTGAAGGGGGTATCAAAAATTAAAATCTCAGTGAACCAAGTTTGAACATCCTCCTTCTCTAATTGCATATTACTGCAAGTAAACTGGTGATATTTCTACTCAGTATATAGTCATTCAGTGATAGAGATGTACAGAGAAGCCACCTTTTCAAGCATTAGAACTCATCCAATAAGAAAGTAATAATGCGGGCGCCTGGGTGGCTCAGTGAGTTAAAGCCTCTGCCTTCGGCTCAGGTCATGATCCCAGGGTCCTGGGATCGAGCCCCACATCGGGCTCTCTGCTCAGCAAGGGAACCTGGTTCCCCCTCTCTCTCTAACTGCCTCTCTGCCTACTTGTGATCTCTGTCTGTCAGATAAATAAATAAAATATTTTTTTTAAAAAAAGGAAGTAAGAGAAGAATAAATGAAACAAGATGGGATTGGGAGGGAGACAAACCATAAATGACTCTTAATCTCACAAAACAAACTGGGGGTTGCTGGGGGGAGGTGGGATTGGGAGAGGGGGAGGGGGCTATGGACACTGGGGAGGGGAGGTGAACCATAAGAGACTATGGACTCTGAAAAACAACCTGAGGGTTTTGAAGGGTCAGGGGTGGGAGGTTGGGGGAACAAGTGGTGGGTAATAGGGAGGGCAGGTTTTGCATGGAGCACTGGGTGTTGTGCAAAAACAATGAATACTGTTATGCTGAAAAAAATAAAATGGGAAAAAAAAGAAAGTAATAATGCATAATAATTTGTGCATTAGTTTTTAAAAAATTACATGAAGAACTATTAGAAGTTTCTTATAGCATTATTTACAATAGCCAAGATATGGAAGCAATATAGGCAATCCAAGTGTCTATTCTTTGATGAATGGATAAAGAATATAAGATATGTATGTATGTATACACACACACACACACACACACACACACACACACACACAATGGCAATATTACTCAGCCATAAAAAAGAATGAAATATTGTTATATGAAATAACATGAATGGATCCAGAGGGTTTTATGCTAAGTGAAGTAAGTCACAGAAATACAAATACCACACGATTTCACTCATATGTAGAATATGAGAAACAAAACAAGCAAAGGGAAAAGGAGAAAAACAAAACAAAAAAAAAACCAGACTCTTAAATACAAAGAACAAATTGGTGTTGCCAGAGGGAGGTGGGTGGGAAGCCAGATCTTTTGGCTCAATGTGTCTGCAACCCTAAAACTACTCTAAAAAAGAGTTTATTAATTAAATAAACAATGCATTTTAAAAACTCTCATTGGAAAATGGGGGGAAAAAGCGCAGAGCAAGAGGACAGATTCATAAGAGTTTCCCTTATAAACCCGTTCTGTTGAAATTCTTTTTTTTCTTCCAACTTTTTATTTAAATTCCAGTTAGTTAACATACAGTTAATGTGATATTAGTTTCAGGTGTAGAATTTAGTAATTCAGCACTTACATACAATACCCAATGCTCATCACAAGTGCCCTCCTCAATCCCCATCACCTATTTAACCCATACCCTCACTCACCTCTAGAGTTTCAGGTAATTATCACTTTGTTCTCTATAGTTAAGAGTCTATTTGTTAGTTTGCCTCTCTTCCCCCAACCCCATGTTCATCTGTTTTGTTTCTTAAATTCCACATCTGAGTGAAATTATACAGTATTTGTCTTTTTCTGCCTTATTCCACCTAGCATAATTCTCTCTAGCTTCATCTATGTCATTGCAAATGGCAAGATGTCAATCTTTTTTTATTGCTAAGCAATATTCCATTGCATGTATATTTACACACACACACACACACACACATACACACACACCCCACTTCTTCTTATGCATTCATCAGTTAATGGATATTTGGGTTTTTTACATAATTTGGCTATTATAGATACTGCTGAAATAAACATTGGGGTGCATATATCCCTTTGAATTAGTACTTTTTGTATCCTTTGGGTAAATACCTAGTTACCTAGTAGTACAATTGCTGGGTTACACGGTAGTTCTATTTTTACCTTAAAAAAAAAAAAAAGATTGTATTTATTTGACAGGGAGGGAGGGAGAGAGAGCGTGCATAGAAATAGAGCAGCAGGCAGAGGGAGGGAGAGACGCAGTCTCCCCACTGAGTAGAGAGCCCCATGTGGGGCTTGATCCCAGGACCCTAATATCATGACCTGAGCTGAAGGCAGATGCTTAACCAACTGAGCAACACAAGAGCCCCTATTTTTAACTTTTTAAGAAACCTCCACTGTTTACCCGAATGGTGGCTCCAATTTGCATTTCCACCAACAGTGTAAAAGGGTTCCCCTTTCTCTGCATTCTTGCCAACATCTGTTGTTTCCTATATTAATTTTAGCCATTCTGACAAGTGTGAGGTGATATCTCACTGGAATTTTGATTTGTATCTCCCTAATGTTGAGTGACGTTGAGCATCATTTCATGTGTCTGTTGGTCATCTCTATGTCTTCTTTGGAAAAATGTCTACAAGTCTTCTGCCCATTTTTTAACTGGATTATTTGTTTTTGGGTGTTGACTTTTATAAGTTCTTTATAAATTTTGGATACTCAGGGAACAAAAATTTTAATGGTCTTGAAGAAGGGGAATAAATTGGGGTACCTGGGTGGCTCAGTGGGTTAAAGCCTCTGCCTTTGGCTCAAGTCATGATCCCAGGGTCCTGGGAGCCCTGCATTGGGCTCTCTGCTCAGGAGTAAGCCTGCTTCCCTTCCTTACTCTCTCTGCCTGCCTCTCTGCCTACTTGTGATCTCTGTCTGTCGGGGAGAGATAAATCCTATTATTTCTGAGTTCTCAGTCTCTGGGAGGGGATACTCAGATCCACTGTGGTTTGAAGCCCTAGTCTCTTATATCTTGCCTCTCAGAAGTTCTGCTTTTTCTTTAAATTTCTGGCACCTTCTAAAGTGTGCACTGGAAAATGCCCCAGGTCATTTAAATCTGAAAGGGACAGAGGTTATTTGTTTTAAATTGATACATATTTTCCAAAACAATTGTCTCAAAGGTGCGGTACTGTGTGTGTGTGTATGTTTTTGTTTTTGTTTTCCCATTTATTTCTATCAACTTTTACTGCTAATTGCCACAGTGAAAGGGTTTATTGCTGTTGTTTTTGTTTAGTTGTTCTTAGATTTCTCTCTTTTGCTCTCTCCAACAATCTCTCTCTCTCTGCTTCTCCCTCTTTTTCAAAAAAAAAAAAAATTAAGTTTAGCAGGCTTTGATGGGTCCATCAAGCACTTAGCACTTATAAAATTTGCTTTTAGTCATTTTGTCTTATTAAAAGGGTTTTACTTGGTAATGACTTAATCTTTTTTCATGGGTTTGTAGCTATGGATGGGACAGCCAAACCCCTTGATTTGATTTTAGTTGCAAACTGAGCTTTAATAGGCCTTGTTGCTGAAAATCTTTCCTAACTGTATGTATGACTGTTTGGGTTTGAGAAGCAATAATTTAGGCACATCCATAAATTACTGGATGTATATACTCCTTTACTCTCTAATTCCAATTTCAAATCAGGCAATTATTATGTAATCTTTTTTTTTCTTACTATTATGTAATCTTATCTCTTTCTTATAACTACTTTTCAAACACAGAGGAGAGCAGAAAACCCACAGTGGTTAACTCTCACTGTTGCTGATGTTTTGTTTTGTTTTTTAATTTCTTATTCTAGAACTATATGACAAATCATCCTGCTTCCTATAATAGATTTCTTTATTTTCACCATATTTCCTTTCTGAAATTGATACATATGCTAGCTTTTTGTTATGACTGCACCTGATTTTAGGTAGTATTTCATATTATTCAAAAGCAAACAGATGATGTTATATACTCAGATATCCTGCAGCTTAAAACAACAATGGATAATTTATTATTCATGCTACACTACCTTTATGATTGTTTGAAGGAAGTGAGGAGATATTGTTCACTGTAGATGTTAACAGTTCCACACCAGTGGAGAAGCTATCATAAACATTGCTGGTTGCCATAACAGAAATAAATAGAGATCTCTGGATCACATCATACCAGCATTTAAATATCAGCAGTGTGGAATTCCTGCTCCTTTCTTTTTGAACAGAACCAATCACATGGAGTGGCTGAACCAGAAATAGACAATTATGAGAAATCTTAAACATCTGTTTGAAAGTCAAAGAACTAGCAGAGTTATGTGAGAAGCACTGATGACTACCACAGAGGGCAATATAAAGATGTATCTTAAAAGTAGGCAAAAACACAAAACATATTACTTATGTACACTACAAAAGAGGAAAAATATAATATAGAAATGCAGAATATTATACCGAAAAAGAAATGAAATAAAAGAAAGCTTACAACTAAGACACCGAACTTTGTAAAATACTAAAAATTCATTAATAATGAATTTGTGAAATTAACACAACTGTGAAGAACTGAATTTTTAAAAACAGAAATATTCATAATACACAATCTTAAGTTATCTATCTGAATTTGAATTTTTAGGTAATTTAAAAACATAAGAATAAAAATTAAGGAATATGTTTAGTAATAAAGATAACGAGTAATGTGTATTGTTAGTATTTATGTGTGTGTGTATGTGTGTGTGTGAATAACTGTGATGAGAAAAATATTTTGATATTTATATTAACAGATATAAACAAAAAATCAAGGTATAGTCAAATAAGATGTATACAAATATTGCAGCACACATAATAAAATTGTACAGATTTTAACCAACCAAAGATATATACTCTGGAATATGGTTAAGATATTGCTAACTAATCCTCACCCTCTGAAGGATACACAAGAAGACATAGAATACATTCTTGACAATGTGAATTTATACCACCGTTTTGCAGGAAGTTAACTGGAGTGATAAATAGCATAGAGGAAAATGGCAGAAATGAATATAAAAATAGGATTGTCCCCTCCACTATTCCCCATAAAGCAATCTGGAAAAAAAAAAAAAGCCAGATTATATAAACTCAAATCACATGACTTACTTCATATTTAATTCAAATTCAAACAAGAGACATTACAGCCTGTGTGATTTCTACTTCTTCCTCTGGCCTCTCTTCCTTTCTATCTTTCTTTCTTTCTTTCTTTCCTTTAATTGTATTTATTTATTTGTTGGGGGGAGAGCACAGAGGGAGAGTGAGAGGGAGAACTGGACTCCCTGCTGAGCAGAGTCCAATGTGGGACTCAGTGCCTGGACCCGGAGATCATGACATGAACCAAAGCAGTTGCTTACCTGACTAAGCTACCCCAGGTGCCCTCTCTCTTGTTTTCTTACCTCCACAACCTGCTATGCTTTACTGTTCTTGAAATACTCTCTCAATTCAGAGACTTTAAATGTGCTCTTTCTTCTGCCTTCCTACTCTGTCCTCAAATATCCACTGATTCATTACAGAACTTTTTTCAACTTTCCACTTCTCAGTTTATCAAAACAAAAACAAAAACAAACAAACAAAATCTCCCACTCTCTTTGTACAAAATAGCAGGTTCTTATTACAATTCCCTTACCCCAAATTTGTTTCCTTATAATACTTTTCAACTTCTGACATGTCACACATTTATTTCTTACTTTCTCCCTTCATTTGAATGCCAATTCCATTAATCCGAAGGGTTTTTATGACAAATTATATTTGATGTATCTCTCACATTTTGAGACATGTTCTAATTATTGCTTACCTAATATCTACTACCTGTATCTGTCTTATTAGCAACAACTAAGGTTTAGGTATACCTAAAAATTTCCCAAATGAAATACTGCATTCCATAAATTCATTGAGGCTAGAATTTCTGCAAATGACACATAGAAATTTTTGTGCCTATTCTAGTAAAACTCCTGCAATGTTAGCAGGCTCACTGGTATGTGTTGTTTGCTCTTTAATCTTCTCATTATTTTTGCTTGGAACATGGGTCTGATGCTTGCAGAGCTGCAGCTATCTTGTGAAAACAAGACAACTGGCTATACAAAGGATGGCTGAGAAGAAAGATAGAAGGGCCCTGGGTCTCTAATATCATCAAAATCTTCAGTAATTTCTCCAGATTTCATGAGAATTTCTTTGATGTGAAATTAGTTTTTAAAGATCTATTTTTTAACACTTAATTTTGGTTTCCAAACAAACCCAACTTCTATCTCATAACCCTCTTCATTCAGTTCATTTTTAAAGATTACTGAAAAAGCTAAGAAAGTTTCATTTCTGTCAATTATGATTGTATTTCAACATCAGTGTTCACCTGGCTAGGACAGAAGGACAAGTAATTAATATTTTTCTCCTTAAAGTGTTCTAAGATTATGAAAGTACATAGGTTTCAATACAAAATCTGCCAAAAAATAAAATTCAAATACTTATTCTAACAGCCTCTGTGCTGTTTTTTATGAAAAAGTATCAATCCCATACCCAAAAACGTTCATGAAAATTCATTTAACATTATTTTCATTAATATTAAAAATATATTAAGACAGCAAAGTATACATATTAAGAATAATGCCATATTTCAAAGGCACAGCATGAAGACCTTAAGTGTTCTGTGTAGTACCTAAAAGTTGGCATGCACTTAAATCAATTTACTTTCCAAAGGCACACATTTTATCACTCATAAAGATTAATGCTAAGCCCTGATTAAAATGAGGTGCACAGCCCTAGAAGCTTACAGAAGTTGACACACAACTCAGAGACAAGTTAATACTAATCAAAAGGTTTAGAAGAATCATATAATGCTAGTGCCAAGAGAAACCTAGTTAACACAGATCAGACATAATTTCCTGTTATGATTATGTTTTACAGACTACAGTCAAAAGGCTGTAGTCAATGGTGTTGTAAATGAAATTATGTATATATAGATATATGCATATATGTATATATATGATGAATATATAAAATTTTAGGTGAATACATAAAGTTTTCTTTTTTAGTTATTCTAGACCTTGACCATCTCAGACAACTTGGTGGGGGGAGAATAAAAGAAAGAGTAAAAGACTTTAAAGTAATTGCCTTATTTCAGCAATGTAAGCATTATATGAATAAAATTACAATAGGATTTTAAGTAATATCATTTATATCCCATCTTCGCTTTATATTTTAACTTACAATAAAATTACAATAGGACTTTAGGTAATGTCATTTATATCCCATCTTCACTTTATATTTTAATTTACAATTCACAATCCCTGGAAGCAAACAGTCTGCAATGTGCACAGACATATTTTGACCAGTGGCTTTCCTTAAAAATACTTTGATCTATACAAATGAATAAATTGTACGCATTTGCTTTAATTTACAACCATCACAATTATAGAACAGAAAATATTACTCTAGAACAGAAACTTAACATCTAAAATGAATGGAAAATTAGAAAGGTGTTTTTCTCTTGTTCTGGGGCTGGTATTAAATCAGACTGAGTCTCCTCACCTTAGCATTTTCTATCCTTTATTGATTCTGTTCCTACAATGACCAGAAATGATAGCATATAGTAGATGATTGGCATATAGTAAGCATTCAAAAATATGTTCCTTTATTGAATTAAGGTAAGAATAGATGAATGACTAAAAATAAACTGGGAAGGACATTGAATTAGACATGACATCTTACATAATCTCTCTCTTTCAGGAGAGAGGAAGAGTGAAATTGAGAAAGAGATTACTTATCCCAGTATCCCATGTTTCAGGAACCCATCTATCCCCAATCATGTCTCTGACTTTGGCATAGTAGAACTTCCAAGATTGAGAATTAACACTATTTTGGAAATCAGCTATACTTAAAATAAATCTTGGACCTGATCTTCTCTGCCTTCCGATTGTAGGAAGTGAGAGTCAAGGAAGTTCTCTGACTTCCATATTTCACTTTAATAATTGTTGATGAATGTATCTGTTTTTCTCCAGTATGTAAATATTCCCCAGCAGTAATCATACAATATCCTTACAACTATTACTTTCAAAAAAACTTCTCAAGTGCTTAATACATTGTACCCATCCGTACATTCTCTTCCTCTGATGTCTCTATAAAATATGCTATTACAACATGCCTGAAACTTTCCATGTTTCATTTACTATTGATTGATGCTAGCCAGCCAATGGATGATTCAGTTTTAAAATCCTTTTCTTTAGGGGCGCCTGGGTGGCTCAGTGGGTTAAAGCCTCTGCCTTCAGCTCAGGTCGTGATCCCAGAGTCCTGGGATCGAGCCCCGCGTCGGGGTGCCTGCTCCGCAGGGAGCCTGCTTCCTCTTCTCTCTCTCTGCTTGCCTCTCTGCCTATTTGTGATTTCTGTCTGTCAAGTAAATAAATGAAATCTTTAAAAAAAAAAAAAATCCTTGTCTTCAGAGTTCTTCATATCACTTCCGGCACTAGCAGTCTTGGGTCAGAGTTTCTATACAGAAGACTCTGAGATGAAGATTTGTATCCAAGTAGTTTATTGTGTCAATCATTGGCATCAAAAAATGATTGGCAGTGGTGGAAGAAGACCTGGACAGAGTGAGAACACTAGATTGCAGTCACAACGGGGATGCCAGCCAAGGAAACTACGAATAACTTTCAGAATTGTCTGCCTTGAGGCAACCACACTGGGCCTTATATGCCTCTGCTCTGACCAGTCATTGGATCACGGAGGGTGATGACATAAGATGAGGCAGCTCCCTCTCTGACTCTGAGACTAGCAAAGAGTCAACAACATTCGCCACACCTCCACAACCTGGAGAGATGGGTGCCTCACTTCTAAAAGTGTGGGAGGCCTTGCAGCACACCAGATTGTAGAGTAGATTGGTCCCAGAAAAGAGAGATTTTTCCCCTGTTGTTTGTGGGTCTTGTGTATATATTACTGTCTTATTTATATTATATATATTACATTATTATTGTTATATACTGTTACGTATATGTATTATTTAGACTATATGATGAATAACTAGAAGAATAATTATATTTTGTAATTGTGTATGTACTTATAGTAAACAATGACCTAGTAATGCCTTTCTTTTAGAAACTCACAAAAAAATTTGGTGAATATTTTTACATCTTGGAGATTTTTATTTCTTGTGTTTTCTTTATATTGTAGCAGAGAAAATGTATTTATTTGGAAAATCAGTACAAAGAACTATATTTATTTTCTCAAATAAGGAGTTCATGTTTGGAAAGCAAGTATTATTGAAATAAACACCCAATAAAATTTATAGCAACACATTTTATTAACTTTCTCCAACATGACAAACTATATTATAATGTGATAGGGATAAGCAATATCCTTGATGGCTTTGACAGTGATGATAATCTCTGTAATTTCCCTTAAAATGCAGTATTACACAGGATGGTGTAACAGGCTTCTTCAAGGGTATTATAGTATCTTTAATTTCTCCTTGTTATTTCTGCTACACTTCTACTATCACTACTGATACTATTAGGGCTATTTTTGCTACAACTACTACTACTACTACTACTACTACTACTATTAACAGCTCTACATCTGCAATTAGGGGGAAGAATAAAATTTCTTACGCTATAAAAGGCTTTGTGTGTTTTATTTTTATTTGTTTTAAGATTTTATTTATTTAAGAGAGTGAGCATGAGTGGGGCAGGGAGACAGAGAGGGAAAGGGAGATTGAGAAGCAGACTCCCTGCCAAGCAGGGAGCCAGTCTTGGGCTCAATCCCAGGACCCTGATGATCATGACCTGAGCCAAAGGCAGACACTTAACCAAATGAGCCACCGGGGTGCCCCTAGGCTGTGTGTGTGTTTTTTTTTTTTTCAATGTAATGACTCAACATGGCTTATTTTTAAGAGTTTTGGTGAGATCAGAGGGTTGTTTTGTTTTGTTTTGTTCTTCATTTATTGTCACCTGCTCTCAGGATTTTTATTATTATTATTATGTTCAGTTAGCCAACATCTAGTACATAATTAGTTTTTGATGTAGTGTTCAACAATTCCTTAATTGTACATAACATCCAGTGCTCATCATAACACGTGCTCTCCTTAATATTTATCACCCAGTTATGCCATCCCCCTACTTCCTTCCCTTCTGTAACCTTCAATTTGTTTCCTGGAGTTCAGAGTCTCTTATAGTTTGTCTCCCTCTTTGATTTCTTTCCATTCAGTATTCCCTCCCTTCCCCTATGGTCCTCTGCACTACTCCTTATATTCCACATATGAGTAAAACCATAAGATAATTGTCTTTCTCTGCTTGACTTATTTCACATAGCATAATCCCCTCCAGTTCCATCCATGTCGATACAAATGGTAGGTATTCATGTGTGGCTGAGTAATATTCCGTTGTATATATAAACAAATAAGTAGGCACAGGTAGCAATCTATAAAAAATATGACTGACTGATTTTGTTGCTTCCTGATGTCTGATTAAATGTTTCCTCTCACATGATTATATATATATATATATATATATATCATATTTTTCCAATGGAACATGGGTTACCCAAATTTATCTTGATCTTCACTACAACTGAATTTCCAATTTTTATTATAGCCATTTATGCTAGCATACCTGGCCTGCTGATGCTAAGTCACTTTTTAAATATTCTGATTTTCTTCAACATCATGAAGAAGGGAAAAAATAGTTGTCCAGAACCTGAGGGAGACACTGAGAAAATCCATGGGCCACATGCCTATAATAGAGCCAATCTAAAAATTTATTATCCTACAATCATTGAATGCCTTTATAATATTATGCCAAAAACGTTTCTTTTCTAAATCTTTTTTTTTTCCCAAGAACCCAGCATATAAATCCAAAACAAACCAAAACCATTTTAAAGAGAATATATCCTCCAATTTAGAACTCTGTAGGTAAATCTCTTATTGAGCAAGTTCGTATCAATAATTTTGAAAAGCAGACGCACACATTTGTGAGATTTCTTATAAAATTCTAAATTTGTACATGCTTTATAAGTAAAATCTTTTTCTTTGCTATTCTAATTTTTTTCCCTCCAAACCCCTAAGGACTGCATGGCATTTATCCTGGTTTCTTGGTAAATTTTTATGAAATCATTGCTATGAAAGGGACTTTGAGCTTCATTTATTTTCCTTTGCAAGAGAAAATAGCTTTGTTGGGTAGGGTTTCCACAGTGGAGGAATTTCTCCAAGCTTTTCATATCCATCATGACAACAGTCCTCTAGTTTTTCTTATCCCATTTTTTATCGATCAGTGTCTTCAAGTTCATACACAGTAGCACAGCAAATTGTAAATTCAACTGACATTATAATGCAACAACCGAAAGAATCAACCAACCAGTCTGCCAAAAAAGGTATCATTTTTAGAGTCACAATGAATAACAGGATCTTTCAGTTTGAATAGAGAAAAAACACTGGGTTACATTCTGGATGTGTGGTGAACTTGATTTCAGGAGTTCAGCTGAGCTAGAGGGACAGAGCTGATATCCTACGTATGGGGGTACATGACTTTAAGTAACCAGACAAAAAAGAATGAGTTAAGCCTTTAAGCACTTACTGCAATGGCAATAAACAAGAGTTTAAAACTGGGGGAAATAGACTCTCTCTGTTCCATTTTCACCCATGAAATAATGCAGTGGTTGACTGATCAGTGTACATAACAGAGGTGGATTGTGTCACTGTTGAGAGAGCCCTGAAACAGAGGCTTCAGAAGTTTAATAGACTCTGTCGTGGGTGGAAGGTCTAGAAGTGGAATAGCACTGAAAACAGTCAGAGAGGAGAGGAAAGTGTTTTAGGTTTTCTCCTTCCCCCCTCCTTCGTTAAGGAAGCCTCTAGAGCTGCTTGAAGAAGACTTCACTTAAGACCTCAGATAAAGAGACCTAGGAATTAAAGTGCTTGGGCTAGGAATGCAAACATACAAAGAGGATGCCTAGCCAGGAGCCTCAAGACTGCAATTCCCCCCAATGACTGCAGCTCATTGGCTGTTCACCAAGTCTAGTGTGGGGTGGGCAACATCCCCTCACAGAGCCTGCCAGGGAAACCATGAGTAACTGTCTAAGGTTATAGCTCAAATATCCCTCACAGATTTTCAGCCGAAGAACAAGACCCTCCACTTGATATTTAAGGGTATAGATTTCTGTGTTTTTATTAATGTCAAATCACCTTCCTTAAACTGTGGCTCCAATATTTATATTAATTTTTAAGTCACCCTATGGCAACTATCTTGCTCACAGCATCTCCTTCAATAAATTCATGGTCCCACATGATGAAAGGCATAGTTTGAGCACCTAGTTTTTGAACTTCCCAAAATAAACTGTTCTTTTACAACTTTGAAATATGAATCAGACTCTCATTGCCATTCACTGAAAAGCAGCTCAGTATTTAATTCCAAACACATCATATATTCCAGAGGGAATAATACCTATAGGGTCGCTTTCTGGAAACCAATTTCAATAATTTATTGAGTTTTCTGTTTGCCAGCTACAGAAACCAACAACAACTAACAAAAAGAAAAGAAAATAGTTTATAGAATTAAAGAGTTTAATCGCAAGAGTTTTATAAGTTTTGAAGAGATGACAGTCTTTTGATTTCAGCAACAGAAACTCTGAATTATCTTCCTAAGAGGTCCAAGGAGTGATTTACCATATATCTGTCCCAGTTCCTAGCAGAAATAATTAAATTGGTCTGGAATGTGTCATATACATACATGTATTAAGTGAAGGTGTGAATCCAGGCATTCAGGGAAGCAAATCTTCCACCATAAAGGTCTATTGTCAAAGATTTAAAAACAAATATATCTGGACAAATAAATGGTGAACTTCCACAATTCTCAAATCTGAATTATGATCTCTTCTGAGATCAAGACATGTATAATATTAATTTTGGATACCTATATTTGTCTGCCTCATAACATGTCCCCAGATGAATTCTAATTTCTCACTGCTGCCTCTCTCACCCACTTTTGCCATTGCCTTCTACAACCCCCAATCTATTTAATATCATGTCACAGAGTCAGTCCAAAGAAGAAACAGGAATAACTTCTAATCTTCCTTCCATTGTACTGCCAATGCTCAGTTTCCATATAGTGTTGATTCCTCTTTAAGTTATCCTCAGTATATAATATTTTACCCCACTCCCAATACATTGTTCATTATCTAATTACTGGATCTTGAAATATCTTTATGGTGATATCCTTAGGACATATTTTCCCTGATGACATAATGATTATCTATGGAGTAAAAAACTGAATACCTCATTTTCCAGTGTTTGCTCTGAAATACAGTGTCTTTGCTTATCTACATGGCCTTAATAATATATCACTTTCTAACAATCAGCCATACTTATATCTACATGTTCATTACCAATCACATTCAACTACTTGCCTTTGATAAGTACATCATATAATCATAATGAATTTAAATACATAGTATGTTCTTTCTGCTATAGTAGATTAAACAGACACAACCATTTACTAAAATAATTTTATGACTTTATATGGCATCTTTTTTTTCTGTATTTTATTTACCTTCCTTTGTTTTTATTTATTTTTCCATTTTCTTTTTTCATGAACTAGATTTATTTTGGTTCAGAACATTCTATTTTTATTCTTCAAATTAGAGATTGATATTAAGCACTAGTTTGAACTACTTTTTACCCCCCATATGTCCACACATGATTTCACACAAACACCCAATACCTCATCTATTTTTTTGTTTTCTATACAGTAATTTTAGTTATTAGATGTATGTATGCACATGAATTTACTTATGTGTATGTGTGTCAGTTTGTGTTATATACCATATATAATTTTCTGATTTTAAAGTTTTTTAGAATATAAACATTACTGAACACCTTTGTAGTCATTTCCTATACATCATTCAACTCCTTCCCTGATTTATTATTTTTCTGGAATATGTTCTCAATAAATATTTGCAAAAACAAGTTGTTATGTTGTTAATCTTCTGAAACCATATATGCCTGTTATTAATTGTATTCCACACAGTTATTTAGATGATGACCAATAAAGATTCAAATACCCCATCACAGTAATTTTCTGATGCCTAATAAGCATTTGAGACTCAATGTCATATCTTGACAAACTCCATCTTTTTTTTTTTCATTCTCAATTTTAGTAAATGAAAATACATTTCAATCAGGTTTTAAAAAGATAGGAGTTCACATTACCATTTTGTTTCCTTTGCAAATTCTATCCTCAGCAATTCTCCTTAGTGGTTTTTATCAAGGCAACTTTATCACATTGCTCTCAATGGCCCTAAGACCCTCTTAGAATTTAACAAAATCATTGATTTTCGTGCTTCCAACTTCCCCCACCAACCACACTTCACTACAAATGAGATTAGTAAATGTAATTCAAACCAAACACACCATTACTCTCCTTAAAACTTCTGTACCATTGATCACAGACTTACCTGGAGCCATTGCTTTTAAGGTCTGGCATGAGAGGACGTCCATGCATGTGTTCTTCCTCACTTAACATTTTCTTCTTGCTCCCAGTATTCCAGTCTTTATTCCAACCTTCCAGGAATTGGAATAATTCCAATTTGGGATGATACCTATTCTCTTTTTTATAAATATATTTCCAGTGACTATTATTCAAGTCTGCCCTGTGTAACATCCTTACAGATGATACCTCTTTCAATCTATCTGAAATGGCCAAAATGCCAGTCACTTCTTAATGAAATATGGCCCAATTTACTTATTTACTGGTCTATACGTTAACTCACCCAGTTAATTATATCTCTAAGAACTAAAACATGCTAAATTAAATGGATGGATAGACAGGTGATAGACAACAGATGGATCCACATACAAGTATAATCTACTTAAAATAAAGTTAGATATGAACACTGTTCACTGCCATTCTTTTCTAAGTATTATTAGCAAATATATAATGTCATTGCAAATACAAAGATAAAGAGTTGCTTGTGATTCTGAGTATACTTTAAATATTCCTATCTGTTTTGCAGGTTATTACATGAAGCTTGTGAATTTATCTTCCATATGATCACTGTATTGTTGACATAATCTTGATTTAAATATCAAATATATTACCCTGAAGCCTTATACACACAGAAAAATATTGTGAAAATTAAATTGAACTCATGCAAATTAAAATGTCAACCTTTGAAAAATCATTTCACAGTGATTGGACACATATTTAATCCCTTGTTATTTTAAGCTGAAGAAATGACATACCTTTCAATTAAAGTATTACTATTATTTTAAACCCAAGTAGAGGCTGTGGTCATGCTATATCTGGTAATTTAAAGTCTTCACCTAAGAGGAAATACAGAGTTTAACATGTGAATAGGTTCATATGTGTTATGTAAGAAGAAATTGGTATTATATTTTCCTTGTAAGTCAGAAGTTTTATAGAATATTCAAAAATTAATAGTGCTTGTTGCTTCTACAAAGTGAAACTATACATTAGTATCAACATAACACAGTCCCTTTTCAGATTCAAGAACTTAAAGATTTTTGAGAGGGAGTCAGAAGAGCACTTTGGAATTAATGGTAAAACTGAGTAGATCAAGACTGGTATACTAAACATTCGCTCATGGTGAAATTACAGTGTTTATATTTTTTATTTGTTTTTAATCACTGAAAAAAGATTTCAAATTAACCAACTTAGGGTATCTAAAATTTTTATTTTAGTAAGGGAATATTAAATTGAGAGCAAATAACTGCCTTATTGATTTGATTTTATACTATGATAAAACTGAATAAGTAACATGAAGCAGGAACATATGATTTTCAATAGATTTGGTTGAATAATTTGCAAAATTTATAAATGTTCAAGAAGAGAAGCATTACGCAAATTCTAACATTTATCTCTCTCATCTTTTTTTATGTAAGGAAGGCCATATTAATAACCTAAATGAGTTTCTTCTTGAGTCTTAATAGATGAAGTAAATCTTTCTTTTCCAATTAATTTATCTGTGGCAGTTAAGAGAACCAGAAAGTTCATTGGTTTGGGAATAAAACTTAACAGAGTTTAATCACAGTTTTTGTCTGACTACCTTTGTACCTTCTGACATACTACTTAAATACAATCTGAGCCACGGATTCCACTTAAAAATTAATAATTATTATAAATACATGTAGCTTATGTAAACATTAAAAACAGGTTAATTGGTCAAAAATATATGTGCTGCCGAAGCGAGCACAGGTTAATTGGTCAAAAATAGAAGTGTACATTTAAAAAGGATAGAATGGATGCTTTAAGGCAGCTTCTTTCACTTGCTCTCTGGGTCACTACAAACAGCTTCCCTTAATGCAAACAAAGATATACATGTCCTCTGCCCATTACATCCAGATGGCCAACAGACACATGAAAAAGTGCTCCACGTCACTCGGCATCAGGGAAATACAAATCAAAACCACAATGAGGTATCACCTCACACCAGTCAGAATGGCTAAAATTAACAAGTCAGGAAATGACAGATGCAGGCGAGGATGTGGAGAAAGGGGAACCCTCCTCCACTGTTGGTGGGAATGCAAGCTGGTGCAACCACTCTGGAAAACAGCATGGAGGTTCCTCAAAATGTTGAAAATAGAACTACCCTATGACCCAGCAATTGCACTACTGGGTATTTACCCTAAAGATACAAACATAGTGATCCGAAGGGGCACGTGTACCGAATGTTTATAGCAGCAATGTCTACAATAGCCAGACTATGGAAAGAACCTAGATGTCCATCAACAGATGAATGGATAAAGAAGATGTGGTATATATACACAATGGAATACTATGCAGCCATCAAAAGAAATGAAATCATGCCATTTGCGACGACATGGATGGAACTAGAGCATATCATGATTAGTGAAATAAGTCAATCGGAGAAAGACAACTATCATATGATCTCCCTGATATGAGGACATGGAGAAGCAACATGGGGGGTAGGGGGATAGGAGAAGAGTAAATGAAACAAGATGGGATTGGGAGGGAGACAAACCATAAATGACTCTTAATCTCACAAAACAAACTGGGGGTTGCTGGGGGGAGGTGGGATTGGGAGAGGGGGAGCGGGCTATGGACATTGGGGAGGGGAGGTGAACCATAAGAGACTATGGACTCTGAAAAACAACCTGAGGGTTTTGAAGGGTCAGGGGTGGGAGGTTGGGGGAACAGGTGGTGGGTAATGGGGAGGGCACGTTTTGCATGGAGCACTGGGTGTTGTGCAAAAAGAATGAATACTGTTACGCTGAAAAAATAAATAAAATGAAAAAAAAAAGATATACATTTGTTTTTGTGTATAAACACATGTAAGTTTTTTTTTTTTAAGACTTTATTTATTTATTTGACAGACAGAGATCACAAGTAGGCAGAGAGGCAGGCAGAGAGAGAGGGAGCAGGGTAGAAGCAGGCTCCCCGCTGAGCAGAGAGCCCGATGTGGGACTCGATCGCAGGACCCTGGGATCATGACCTGAGCTGAAGGCAGCGGCTTAACCCACTGAGCCACCCAGGCGCCCCCACATGTAAGTTTTTAAAGAATACTTTATATTCTTAATTATTGTATATTTGCAAGTGAATAAATTTAATACTTATGAGTAAAAATATTATCTAATATAACACTTCTAGTTTCTTTCATGTTCTGTCACCTTCAATGTAAGCATTGAATATGACTACTGTTTATTTAACTGTTCAAAAGTGGATATTATTCTTTGATTATAAAGCTCTATCGAAATATGTCAGAGTTTATACAATTTACCCATTAAAAGTATATAAGACCCATGAGAGACTATGGACTCTGAGGAAAAAAAAAAAATGATGGTTTTGGAGGGAAGGGGGGTGGGAAGTTAGGTGATCCTAGTGGTGGGTATTAAAGAGGGCACCTATTGCATGGAGCACTGGGTGTGGTGGATAAACAATGAATCTTGGAACACTGAAAAAATAAAATTAAATTTAAAAAAAGTATATAAGACAATGGATTTTGGGGGGCACCTGGGTGGCTCAGTGGGTTAAGCCACTGCCTTCGGCTCAGGTCATGATCTCAGGGTCCTGGGATCGAGTCCCGCATGGGGCTCTCTGCTCAGCAGGGAGCCTGCTTCCCTCTCTCTCTCTCTCTCTGCCTGCCTCTCTACCTACTTGTGATCTCTCTGTCAAATAAATAAATAAAATCTTTAAAAAAAAAAAAGACAATGGATTTTGGTATATTCAGAGTTATGAAACCAATAATACACTCAATGTTAGAATATTTCAATCTCCCCAAACAGAAAAACTATTCATTAGCAATCCATACCAACTTCCTTTATAGTCCCAGTTCTAAGCAATAAGAATTCTTTCTGTCTCTATAGATTTGCCCATTTTGAACATTACATGCAAATAGAATTATATAATATGTACCCTTTTTTGAATGGTATTCTCTATAGAAAAATATTTTCAACATTCATTCATGTTGTGGCATATATCTGTATTTGATTTCTTTTCTTTTTTCTTTTTTAATTTTTTAATTTATTTTTTATTTTTTTATAAACATATAATGTACTTTTATCCCCAGGGGTACAGGTCTGTGAATCGCCAGGTTTACACACTTCACAACACTCACCATAGCACATACCCTCCCCAATGTCCATAACTCCACTCCCCCTCTCCCAACCCCCACCCCCCCCCAGCAACCCTCAGTTTGTTTTGTGAGATTAAGAGTCACTTATGGTTTGTCTCCCTCCCAATCCCATCTTGTTTCATTTATTCTTCTCCTACCCCCCTAACCCCCTATGTTGCATCTCCACTTCCTCATATCAGGGAGATCATATGATAGTTGTCTTTCTCCGATTGACTTATTTCACTAAACATGATACCCTCTAGTTCCATCCACGTCGTCGCAAATGGCAAGATTTCATTTCTTTTGATGGCTGCATAGTATTCCATTGTGTATATATACCACATCTTCTTTATCCATTCATCTGTTGATAGACATCTAGGTTCTTTCCATAGTTTGGCTATTGTAGACATTGCTGCTATAAACATTTGGGTGCACATGCCCCATCAGATCACTACGTTTGTATCTTTAGGGTAAATACCCAGTAGTGCAATTGCTGGGTCATAGAGGTCATAGGGTAGTTCTATTTTCAACATTTTGAGGAACCTCCATGCTGTTTTCCAGAGTGGTTGCACCAGCTTGCATTCCCACCAACAGTGTAGGAGGGTTCCCCTTTCTTCGCATCCTTGCCAGCATCTGTCATTTCCTGACTGGTTAATTTTAGCCATTCTGACTGGTGTGAGGTGATATCTCAGATGGCCAACAGACACATGAAAAAGTGCTCTACATCACTCAGCATCAGGGAAATACAAATCAAATGCATTTGATTTATTTTCATAGCTGAATAGTATCTCATCAAATGCAAATGCTACATTTGATTTATCCATTCATCAATTGATGAGCATTTGGGTTGTGTCCACATTTTGTCTGCTATGAATAATACTGCTTTGAACATTCATAGACAAATTTTGTGTGAATACATTTTTCATTTATTTTGGGTAAACACCTAGGAGTGGAACTGTTGAGTTTTATGGTAATTCTATCTTTAATATTTGGAAGAATAACTAGACTATTTAACAAAGCCATTGCATCAATTTATATTTTTACCAGTAGTATATGAGGATTTCAATTTCTCCACATTCTCACCAACACTTGTTATATTATTATTATTATTACTATTACCATCTTAGTGGATTAAAATACTTTCTTATTGTAGTTTTTTTTTAATTTTTCAACTCTTCTTTGTAAAATAAAATACAGATACAGAAAACCACCCAAAATAAATGCATAGTTTATTGAATTATTTAAGGCAAAAACTCATACATCTTTTCACCCATATCACAGAATGTTGCCAGCCATTACAGAAGTCTATTCAAGTGTTCTAACCCTGATGTAATTTTGATTTTAATCTTACTGATGGCGAAAGATGTTGAAAACTTTTTAATGTGATTTTTGTGCACTTACATATCTTCTTTGGAAAACTACCTACTCATGTAATTTTCATATTTTAATTTTTTTTTGTCTTTTTTAGTTTTGAGTTAGAAGTGTTCTTTTTATATCTGAATAAAAGTCCTTGTAAGATGTATGAATTGAATTGCTTCCACATGGCCTCTTTTTTCAATTTCTCAAAGAGGAGAAAATTATAGAGAAATAGTATTATACATTATATATCATCAAGCAATTATATATACATATATAGAGAGAATATAAAATATATCAATTTATATAAATGTATACATGCAAATTAATGTGTTTACAATGTATTTGGAGTGTTTAAAATTACTAATTATGGGTCACAATCAATAACATTGTTAACTAGATTTACTAGAGAGAGGTGAATTTGTAATGATATCTAAATTAGTTTTAATTGTCTGTATTATCCCATACCTTAGATACTTCAGAGGCTAAGATAATAAAAGCTATAATCGCAATAGCCTTTCATATTTGTTGGATATTATTTATAGAAAATATTCTAATAAATGCAGGTAAGTGATTCTATTTAATGTGGATCCCACAGACAAGTGCCATTTATCACATTTCTTATATAGGTAGGAAAAATGAAAGCACCTAATAGGTCCCTCTTCCTTGAAAGCAAGACATAATCTCCAAGAAGTTGAAAAGCATTTCTGAACTATTAGTTGCAAAATAAATACCATTAGGAATTCAAATTAGAAAACTGAAAAATATATCCATTAATCTCTATAAAATATATATTACACTTTGAGTATATCAGTTATATCTTGACTACCTTGACTATTTAATATCATACATAAAATTCTACAGACATTGTTAATAGCTATAAACAAGTTCTGTATTTATTTTGAGGGTGCAATTATTGTAGATGATAGGTTTACAACCAGATGAATTTATTTGCTGAATAAAAGGTGGTTTGTTGGGTTTATTTTGTTGTTGTTGTACACAAAAATATGCATCCCCTAAATTCATAATATGACGGGAGAGTCTTTTCATTCACGTTATGTTTTTTTGTAAATTATTTAAGCTTTGGTGCACCCGGGTGGCTCAGTCGTTAAGCCTTTTTTTTTTTTTTTAAGATTTTATTTATTATTTATTTGACATTTGACAGACAGAGATCACAAGTATGCAGAGAGGCAGGCAGAGAGAGAGGAAAGGAAGCGCGCTTCCTGCTGAGCAAAGAGCCTGCCCAATGTGGGGCTCGATCCCAGGACTCTGGGATCATGACCTAAGCTGAAGGCAGAGGCTTTAACCCACTGAACCACCCAGGAGCCCCAAGCATCTGCCTTTGACTCAGGTTTTGATCCCAGATCCCTGGGATCCAGCCCAGATCAGGTTCCCTGCTAGGTGGGAAGCCTGCTTCACCTTCTCCCACTACCCGTGCTTGTGTTCCCTCTCTCACTGTATATCTCTCTGTCAAATAAAGAAAGAAAGAAAAGATAAAATAAAATAAAATATTTAAGCTTTAAGGAATTAGTGTAATATTGTCATGGTTTAGATTAAATTATCTGTTTAAGAGGCAGAATGAGGTGTTTATTTTAATCTATTTTAGATTTTGTTAGATTAAAAAAAATGAGCAAGGGATTAAAAGGGCACTATTTCAATCGGAGTGCATTAAGAAAATCAAAGGAGATTTAGTCAGTTGAGTGATTTTCTTAAATATCCAATTAATTTTTGTAGTTTCCTCTTTCTGTGAATTGTCAAAGCAGATTAATTTTTACAGTATTTATGTGCTGTTTGCCTTATTAGCTCCTGGTGTTAAGATAATAAGGAAATGTTATGACAGACACAGATATTCCAGATCCCTAAGCTGTTCATAAGGTAGTTATACCCAATTCTTAATGAAATAAAAAAAAAATGGGACTTGAATTAATCAGTATTTTTTTCCCCTCAGGAATTTTGACTTATGGTAACCATTCTGGAATGATGTCTTCTTATATTATCTCAAAGTTTTTCATGTAAAAATATCAGTTATTTTTAGTAGTTCACAGCTGTTAATAAGCAACTGATTTTATCTATCTAGTGAAATATTAAATATCTTGTGAAAAAAATCACAATATCTTCTAATTAATGAAATTAAGTAATTTCACGCTTGTATTTTAGAAAACTAGTATTTCTTCTATGATGGCCTTATTACATTTAATCAAGAAATATCTCACAATTATCAACATATTTAATTTTTATATTATTATTATTTTTAAAATATAAAATAATGAATAGAATTTGAAAATTATCACATTCTCAAATCAAGAAAAACAGTGTAATGCTGATACAAACAAAGCAAGTTATATTTCAATTAAGTTGAAATAATTTCAAACTTTAGAAATATTTTGTACTTTGATTACATATAGATAAGAGCTGAAAGTTTATCATCTAATTATATGCTAGGCAAATAGTAAATATCAGAAATATGTAAGTATTTTAGACAATTTGAAACAAGTGCACTAGATCTATTTGTTTGACACAGCAACAAAATTCAAGCTATATTAGATATAACACTAAACATAATTACATTAAAATGTAATAATGTAATACCTGATGACTCAATAAAATCTATACGCTTTTTCTGATGAACTAACCATGTGATCACAGTATATTTTAACTTTTTTTACTTTGTTTTCATTTTAATTCCAATTAGTTTACATATAGTGTTATATTAGTTTCAGGGGTACAATATAGTGACTCAACACTTCCATACATCAGCTTGTGCTCATCACAAGTAAATTCCTAAATCCCCATCACTTATTGAACCCATTCTCCAGCCCTCTCCCCTCCAGTAACCATAAGTTTGTTCTCTAAAACTGAGTCTGTTTCTTGATTTCTCTCTTTGTCTCTTTTTTCCCCTTTGCTCATTTGTTTTGTTTCTTAACTTCCACATATGAGTGTAATCATATGATATTTGTCTTACTCTGACTGACTTAATTTTGCTTAGTATCTAGTTCCATCCATATCATTGCAAAACACAAGAGTTCATTTTTGTGGCTGTGTACTATTACATTAAATATATAACCACCTCTTCTTGATCCATTCCTTAGTCAATCCACGCTTGGGTTGCTTTCATAATTTCACTATTGTAGAAAATGTTGCTATAAACATCAAGGTGCCTGTGTATCTTTGAATCAGTATTTTTGTTGTTGTTGTTCTTTGGGTAAAGATATAGTTCTGAATGATATAGTTCTATTTTTAACTTTTTGCAGAACCTCCATACTGTTTTCCAGAGCGTGTGATTAAAAAACAAATAAAACAAATGAATATCATAACTTATTTTTAAAATTCATTAAACATTAAGTTTTATGGAAATCCTACATGAAGACCTGATCTTACTCTCCTGTGGAAATAAAGAGTAATTTTCTCAGTTGTCTTGGATAAATCATATATACCTTCCCTCATGAAACTCATGGTCTCTTGGTGGACACAGATAGAATAAGGATGAAACTTAATGGTTTAAAAATGGTATTAGTTGAGATAAAGAAAATGAAGAGGTTATAAATCAAGAGAGGTTAAGGTTTCAATAAATATATTTTCTTTCCCATGTGAAGAGTACACAAATACCTGATTCTTCAATTTAGCCTAGTCATGCCTCATGACCCTGAGTAACAGACAGCAATGCAATAGTATCTTTCTAAAAGATAAAGAAGTGACCATAAACATAGGCTTCTTTGGGGGTTAGGTTGTAAGACAATGGAAGAAAAGTGCAATTGGCATTACTTCTATTATCACTTGGCATTAGTAATCACAGTTTGCTTAAATTTTAGCCAATATGAACAGAGAAGGGTGAATGGAGTAAGAAGTACTCATATCACAAGGCACTGAAATTTCTCCAGTAGATCCACATAGAAATGGGTTTTAATTATAGCTATTTAATTAGGAGTAATCTGAATTCTATAAACTCTGAGACAGACAAAAAGTAAACTTTTTTTTTTACTTTTTCTTTATATACAAGGAATGTCATGTAATCAGACAACTCATTTAATTTATAAATACTTCTTAATGGAGTCTAAATTAAGAGAGGCATAGCTTTCTAATGGGCATCCCCAAGAACGTCCACAGTATGTTTGTAACCTCATGTCACAAATCCTCAAAGTCAGCAACTCCTGCAAATCCTTTGAAATATGGGAAAATTTGTGTCTTAGTTAAATTATGTGCCCAAAGTAGCTACATTTTCACAACCACAAATTTATTTATAATGAAATACTCATCATTGTTTGTAATATTCACCTGTTATTATGTATTTGGTTTATAAATTACATTCATAAGTATAATGTCATTTACACTGCTTATGCAAATATTATGGATATTTTTTAATTGTGTTAAAAATATGGTTCTAGGTATAGCAATACATTAATAAAGTTGCATTAATAATTTCATTGTTGCAGTTGGTGTTGTATATTTTTTACTGATTGAATTTTTCTATCTTCCTAGCCAGCCTTGTGTTTAATTCAAAATTTATTGATTCAAATTAAATTTCTATTCTGTAACATTATTATATCTGTTGTGGTACAGTGTCAAACCTCTGGGTTTAGGATTTGATGGTAAAATCTTCTACATTTTATTTAGAGAAAGACATTAAAAAAAACACTTTCTCTGTGTTCATGACACTTTGTCATATAAGCAACTGATCAATAGAACTCAGTGACTCAATCTAAAGACAGATATTTTCAGTACTCACTTTTAGCAATTTAATTAAATACCCATGAACTGACATTTTATATATCTTTAAATTGATCTTCAAATTAAATTTTTATCTTTAAATTGAAACAAAACTATATGTTCTCTGAATATTCGATTTCACCTTATTTATATTTGTTAATTTTGGATTAGTTAATAAATGCATATGTATACAAGGGACAAGAATGAGATAGGAAGACAGGAATGAAGATAAGGACTGACTTATTTGTTTAACCTGGGACTCCTCAATAAGACAGTTTGCTTTTGCCAGGAAGTTGCCATGTTTTTGGAGGAGTTAGTCTTTTCATAATAAATTGTATAAACTGTGTAATTAAAGTTGTACTTTTAAAATAAAGTGTAATTCATACTTGACTGTAAAATAGATACTATCAAATGTTCAATCTCATTATTAATCAAGAAATTAACGGTTCCTCAAGGTAAAATTTAACACCATACAAACTGATTATTTTTTTGCAGCCCTATGAATTCCATTTTAGGATACAAATTAGCAATACCATGAAAAAGTGAGAGAGCAAAGAAATACAACAATCATATTTTCAGGTTGTTTATCTTGGAGGAACTGATGAATGTGGATACATGTGTAGGAATGTAGATTATAGCACTACATTAATCCTCTCAAGGCAGAAATAACTTAATTTTTCTTCTGTAGGAGGGTATATAGGTAAATTATAGATTAAAAATACAATGCCGTACTAAACAACTAGTGAATATACAAATTATACAGGTCTAAGTATGAATAAATTTAACTAATATTTTCAATAGAAGCAATATGCTTAATGACCTATAGAGTTTAACATGTATGCAGTATTTGAACCACATAAAATAACATCATATATTCTTATGACTGTATATTTAAGAAAATACAAATATGCTTATTTATGTGATGGGTATTGAGGGCACTTGTGATGAACACTAGTGCTCTATGTAAGTGATGAATCACAAAATTATGTTTCTGAAACTAATATTACACTATATGTCAACTAACTGTAATTTAAAAACTTAAAAAAGGAAACAGTTACGTGGCATAGAGGTGATCCCAAATGAGACTTAAAAAACAGAAATTCAAAGAGAGTAAAAGGGAGACTGTTACTGAGGCTAGTGAAAGACATTATTTATAGATATCAATGTTGTCCACTCCTTCAAGGTAACAAATTTTTAAATAACTGAAAGCTGGGAAGTATGATTAGATATAACAATCTGCAGGTGATGTTAGCTGGAGTCCATTCAGAAAAGTGTTGGGTATGAATGCTAGTACTTGGTGCACTGAGGCCATGAGAAGTGAATGAGAGGAGACAGAAAATCTTTCCTGGAGACCTCTGTCTATAGTTATTCAATTAAAAATTGGGAGGATGAGGCCCATCAATCTGCATTTTTAAAAAATTCCAGATGATTCTGAAAGTGCTAATGTTCAAAACGTTCTATGTTTCTAAAAATATAGACAACATTAAATCTTGAGAAAGCACTCACACACAGAGACTGGATAGATATATAGAAAGGGGGTAATAACTGATTGACTGTGGTGGCTTAAGTTTTTATGTTTAATTCCAAGTAAAGATGAGATTCAGGGAGTTCTCAAATTGGGATGGATTGAAAAGGAAAGTCATTAGTGAGAAGGAGATGAAGCAATCTATTTCAGTGTGTTTTGGGGGACATAACCATTGATGGAAAAATAGTGTACGAAAATATCAGAAACAGCACAATAAAGAAAAGAGTGATCCAGATACTCCTCAGTGAATTTGGGAAGTAACATGTATGAACAAATGACAAAGCTGGGGCAATACGGTAGTTTAATATTGTAGTTGCCCCCTGAACCTTGGAGCAGCAGAGATATTTACAGAGAGCAGGAGAGTAAAGCCTTGGAAGCTGCACTGGGAAGCAAGAAGGACTCTCAAACTTTGTATTGAATTATTTAGGTTTTGTATTACAAAGTACTTTGAATGAAGATTGCTTTTGCAGAAAAGCTGACCTCAACAGACTTTCAGGTTTCAAATAAGGAAAGGAGTTGGATGGAGCAATGAAAATGTAATTTGAATAAAAAAAGCAAAGCAGGAAAGAATGTCCAATGGAAAAAAGACAGCCTCTTCAATAAATGGTGCTGGGAAAATTGGACAGCCACATGCAGAAAAATGAAATTGGACTACTTCCTTACACCACACACGAAAATAGACTCCAAATGGATGAAGGACCTCAATGTGAGAAAGGAATCCATCAAAATCCTTGAGGAGAACGCAGGCAGCAACCTCTTCGACCTCAGCCGCAGCAACATCTTCCTAGGAACAACGGCAAAGGCAAGGGAAGCAAGGGCGAAAATGAACTATTGGGATTTCATCAAGATCAAAAGCTTTTGCACAGCAAAGGAAACAGTTAACAAAACCAAAAGACAGCTGACAGAATGGGAGAAGATATTTGCAAACGACATATCAGATAAAGGGCTAGTATCCAAAATCTATAAGGAACTTAGCAAACTCAACACCCAAAGAACAAACAATCCAATCAAGAAATGGGCAGAGGACATGAACAGACATTTCTGCAAAGAAGACATCCAGATGGCCAACAGACACATGAAAAAGTGCTCCACGTCACTCGGCATCAGGGAAATACAAATCAAAACCACAATGAGATATCACCTCACACCAGTCAGAATGGCTAAAATTAACAAGTCAGGAAATGACAGATGCTGGAGAGGATGTGGAGAAAGGGGAACCCTCCTCCACTGTTGGTGGGAATGCAAGCTGGTGCAACCACTCTGGAAAACAGCATGGAGATTCCTCAAAATGTTGAAAATAGAACTACCCTATGACCCAGCAATTGCACTACTGGGTATTTACCCTAAAGATACAAACATAGTGATCCGAAGGGGCACGTGTACCCGAATGTTTATAGCAGCAATGTCTACAATAGCCAGACTATGGAAAGAACCTAGATGTCCATCAACAGATGAATGGATAAAGAAGATGTGGTATATATACACAATGGAATACTATGCAGCCATCAAAAGAAATGAAATCTTGCCATTTGCGACGACGTGGATGGAACTAGAGTGTATCATGCTTAGTGAAATAAGTCAATCGGAGAAAGACAACTATCATATGATCTCCCTGATATGAGGACATGGAGAAGCAACATGGGGGGGTAGGGGGATAGGAGAAGAATAAATGAAACAAGATGGGATTGGGAGGGAGACAAACCATAAATGACTCTTAATCTCACAAAACAAACTGGGGGTTGCTGGGGGGAGGTGGGATTGGGAGAGGGGGTGCGGGCTATGGACATTGGGGAGGGGAGGCGAACCATAAGAGACTATGGACTCTGAAAAACAACCTGAGGGTTTTGAAGGGTCAGGGGTGGGAGGTTGGGGGAACAGGTGGTGGGTAATGGGGAGGGCACGTTTTGCATGGAGCACTGGGTGTTGTGCAAAAAGAATGAATACTGTTACGCTGAAAAAAAAATAAATAAATAAAAAGGGAAAAAAAAATAAAAAAATAAAAAAAAATAAATAAAATCTTAAAAAAAAAAAAAAAAAAAAAAAAAAGCAAATTTTGGTAACCAAGAATTCCAGTTTCAAGGGGCATAATGTAAAAATAGGGAAAATGGGGAGGTTGTTGGATTATAGAAGATGTGTACAGCACAATGGAAATCAGTTTGTGGAAGATGGTGAAAAACTGAAGATGCTTGAATTTTGGAAGAGAATCAGAAAAATGGGAATTCTATTTAATCAGGAAGGAAATTGTAAATTATAGCAAATTATTTTTAGGTGAGGAGATGATCGTCAACATTTGAAAAAACTGATCTGAGTGTTCCTCAATGAATGTAATCCCTGGCAGTTACAGTGTGGTGACCAGAGGTAAGGAGGAAGTCTGGAGATGAAGAAAATATTTCAAAGAGGATAGAAGGAAAGCAGGTCACAGAGGATTTAACAATGGCTCAACCAAGTTTAACCTGTGTTTTCCAGAGTGTGTTTGATTTTTTTTTTTTTTTAATTCATTGGGCCAACACACATAAATTCTTCCCAGTGGAATTGGTTTCTATGGGAAAAATTGTTTGAAACATATAAAAATAAGATTATGCAATAAAATATTATATGACTGTTATTAAAGGCAAATAACTATTTCTAAGATGATTAAGGAATAATACTGTAGGATGTATAATGACTATGTAACTTTCCAATTCTAATAAATTCCAAGATTTTAGGCACAGAATATCAGCTATCTCCTATCCATTAAAGTTTCAATATCAATATTTACTCCTTATGTTGTTAGATAAAATAATTAAAACTAATTAGATACCATCTGCATATAGATTTAGAGCTTAAATGTAATCTCCATATACAAGTGTATATATCTTTATATATATGAATATATATATCCATTTTTGTCTCACAAGTAAAGGTATAGTGTGAATAATATAAATAAATAAATATAAATAATATAAATAAATCACTCATTTTATTATAAATGATCTGTCTCTTAAGCCACACACATTAGCTGTTACAATGCATTAAACTTCCTTTGTTTTTCTTTGCATTATGCTCAAATGATTGAAAAATGAAAGAATAAATGAACAAACAAGTGAGTAAGTGAATGAATCTCTGGGACCCTGATTTATACCTTTATTGCTATAATTGTAGTGACTATTGTTTCTGTATCTGTAACTGGGAAATACATTTTGAACTAAGCCTTGAAAATAGGCAACATGTGGCATGCTACTGCTTGAGACATTCAGTCAAGTTAACTATAATGTCATGGCTGATGATGTAGCTTCCATTTGGCTAAACTGCTTTGTGGTTAATAAACTGAAAACTTCTTACTTCTAAGGTATATGCATAATCTATCACTGTCTACAGCTAATATTAAATGGGAAACAGTTAAACAATGTTTAGGAGGAAAGAACGAGTCATTCACAATTCAATAAATACTGATCAATATAAAGTGTTCTTCACATGAGTGCCTTCAAACTCTCTCTATAATGAAAAATATAGAAGTCAATTTTAAGTTTGTGTGTATTTTCTAACTTAGGGCAAGTCAACATTTTGTAAAACAAAAATTTGACTACTTGCTTTTATTTCTATAAAAGAGCAAATTTCTCAAGATTTTCTCGAAAAATATCAGGGAAATAGAATTAATAGAAGTTTATGTAAACAAAACTTATAAAAACAAAAGTGCTTGTATATCTATTTGTAAATTTTAGAATTAATTGTATGTGAAGGACTGTTCACAGTTATTGCAAATATATCTGTTTAGGGGAAAAAGAAGATATTGTCACACTGTGGATTAATAAGTACTCCTGCCACTTCCAAGCAAGCATGAATGTTATTAGCTCAACTCTTCATGCACTAGTGATATATAAAGAACACAAGGATACCAATGGAGGCTTTGTATTTGTATTAAAGAATGAACAGAATAGACAGACATCCTGGAACAGCTAGGTTTTACATTCATATAGTACACTGCACCCCCAAAAAGGAATCCCTTTATAAACAAAAGGCTCTGTGAGAAGTAAGTTATGTAATATAAGCTCATCCGCATGCTTGCATTTCTCTCTCTCTTTCTCTCTCTCTCTTTTGAGGATGGATTGAAGTCACAATTAGGGAAACAATCTCTCTTCTCTAGAATGTGGAAATACATCTTCAATCATTTTATTTTAAAAACATTGTGATTTAATGCTCCACCCAGCAGATGAGAAGTTCTAGCAAAAAGTTGGTAAGAGCTTGAAGAATAGTTCTGTATAGAGTTCTATAGTAGTACTGGATTGGAAACACTGACATTACTTCTGGAACTAACCTCATGTATTCAATTGTTGGGCTCCTAGGACAGAAGTGACTATATTTCACTTTAACTCTGTCAGGCAGGTCTTCCCTTCCCAGTCTCCTTTTGGCTATAGTTTACTGGAACCATTCTAGATCTCATTCTATAACTGCATGAAAGAGAAGAATATACACCCAGAAAATTCCTATTACACTAAAGTACTTTTTAAAAATTATTCTGAAGGTTGTTTATAGATTTCTCAAATACAATATTTTCTAATAATATTTATCACATTCTTCTGAGAAAAAGTTTTAATTCAGAATCTGACTTGTATGTGTGATAGTATGATTCAGGCATGTCTAGGTTTTTCTGCACATGAGCCTATTATTTTATTCTTGCAGAATACATATGGAGAGAGTATTGTAAGCACACTGGTTTTACAAATGAGGTAACTAATAATCTAGATATTAAGTACATTATTTAAGATCACTTCCTTAAATACTCTCACATAAATTAATGTATTACCATTTAAACACAAGCCCTGGTAGTTACAAAGAATCCTCCTTTTTCTTTTTTTGTACTTTTGGGTAGTCTTTCACAATCTCATGAAGATCAAGAGTACAATATTCTGAAAGAAATTTTAATATTCAAAAACATAATGTATTTATAATAAGGTGCCCAAATTATTCAGAGGAAAAGACTACAAGTGTGAAATTAAAATCCAATCCTTCCTTCCTCAGGCAAAGTCCTTTGAATCACTGTCTACATCACAGAACATTTCAGAACAGGGTAGTATCATTCATGACAAAATTATATTAATCTGTAATGACTTCACACATACATATGGGAATTTCTGTTTTCTCACTGTTTTCTTTTCTGCCAATACAGATTTATTAAAAAGAAACACACACACAAACACACACAAACACACACACTCAAATCTTAATTTATTTTAAAAATTATGACTAAGGCAAAATCTTTCCTGTTAGCCATGAACCTCTTTTCATGGACTCCAATTAAAAAAACTGTTACATAAAGTTTTTAAAAAAATGGGTTGAAGATCTGAATAGACATTTTTCTAAAGAAGACATATAGGTGGCCAAAAGGCACATGAAAAGATGCTCAACATAACCAATCAACAAGGAAATTCAAATCAAAACCATAATGAGATATTACATCATACCTATTAAAATGGCTATTACCAGAAAGCCAAGAAATGTGTGTTGGAGAGGTATAGAAATACGGGAACATACAGTGGTGGAGGAAATGTAAATTCCTGAGACCACTATGAAAAATAGTATTGAGGTTCCTCAAAAATTATAAACAGAACCACTATCTATCTAGCTATCCCATTTCTGGGTATTTAACCACCCACCCCCCACGAAAAAAAGCACTAACCCAAAAAGATATATGTACCTCTATGTTTACTGCATTATTATTTACAATAGCCAAGATATGGAAACAGTCCATGTGCCCATCAATGGATGAATGGAATGGATAAAGAAGATATAGTATATATATACACAATGTAATATTACTCAGCCATAAAAAAGAATGCAATCTTGCCATTTGTGACAACATACACAGACCTAGGGGGCATTATGCTAAGTGCAAAGAGTCAGGTAGATAAAGACAAATACAATACGGTTTCACTCATATGTGGAATCTGAAAAACAAATGAGAGGCATGTGGGTGGTTCAGCCTATTAAGCATCCAACCCTTGGTTTTGGCTCATGTCATGATCTCAGGGTCATGAGATCAAGTCCCTCATCAGGCTCTGAGCTCAGTAGAGAGTCAGCTTGAGATTCTCTCTTTCTCATCCTCTCTGTCCCTCCCCAACCCTCCTAAATTCAATAAATAAATAAATCTTTAAAAAATAAAATAAAAAACAAATGAACAAACAAACCAAAAAACAGAATCTTCTATACAGAGAACAACTGGTGGTTTTCAGAGGAAAGGTGGATGGGAGCTGAGTAAAATAGATAAAGGGGAATAAGAGGTAGAAATTCTTTGTGTGGACATAAAAAATACGACATGGGGAATATTGTTAATATTGTTTTAATAATGTTATATGGTGACCAGTGGTAACTACACTTATCATGGTGAAGACTAAGTAATGCACAGAATTGTTGAATCAATATTTTATACATCTGAAACTAATATAACAATGTATGTTATTTATACTTCAATAAAAAGGTAATAAAAAAAAGTATTATCTAAATTTAAAATAATTCTGCTTTCGAGGGCACCTGCAGGGCTCAGTAGGTTAAACATCTGCCTTTGGCTCAGTTCTTGATTCCCAGGGTCCTGGGATAGAGTCCCACATCATCAGGCTCCTTGCTGAGCAGGGTGTCTGCTTATTCCTCTCCTTTTATCCCTCCCCTCCTCACTCATGCTCTCTCTAGCTCTGTTTCTCTCTCTAATAAATAAAATATTTAAAAATAAATAAATAAATAAAATTTTCTGCTTTCAAAAAATAAACTATTAGTACTTCATCAAAATAAGAACCATCTGCACCCCAAAGGAAATAATCAACAAAAATAAAAGACAACCAACTGAATGAAAGGTGATATTTATAAACGACATATCCAACAAGGAGTTAATATCTAAAATACATGAAGAACTTATATAACACCCAAAAAACAAATAATCCAATTAAAAATGGGTGGAAGATGGAAGACATGAATAGGCATTTTTTCCAAAGAAGATAAATAGAAAGCCAACAGACACATACAAAGATGTTCAACATCACTCATCATTGGGGAAATGCAAATCAAAACCACAATGAGATGTCATCTCACACCTGTCAGAATGACTGAAATTAAAAAACACAAGAAACAAGTGTCAGTGAGGATGTAGAGAAAAATGAACCGTCATGTACTATTGGTAGGAATGCAATCTCTTGGTAGGAAAGCACTAATTTGCATACATTCCTGTGGAAAATAGTATGGTGGTTCCTCAAAAAATTAAAAATACCACTACTTTATGATCCAGTAATTCCACTATTGGGTATTTACCCCAAGAATAAAAAACACTAATTGAAAAGATATATGCACCCCTATGTTTATTGCAGCATTATTTATAATAGCCAAATTATGGAAGCAGCTCAAGTATCCATTGGTAGATAAATGGATAAGAAATCTGTGGAACACACACACACATACACATACACACACAGTGGAAGAGTCAGATGTAAGTAAGGATGAGATCTTGCAATTTGTGATTGCAATTGCAATTGCAACAACATGAATAGATCTAGGAACTATATTACTAAGTGAAATAAATGAGTCAAGAGAAAGAAAAATATCATGTGATTTTACCCATATGAAGAATTTAAGAACGTACTAAGAAAAAAAAAAAAAGAGAGAGAGAGAGAGAGACAAACCAAAGAACAGACTCTTAACTATAGAGAACAAACTAATGGTTACCAAAGGGGAGGTGGGTGAAATAGGCAAAGGGGATTAAGGGTATACTCGTGGGGGTGCCTGGGTGGCTCAGTCAGTTAAGCATCCACCTCTTGATTTCAGCTTGGTCATGGTCAGCATGGTTGTGAGCTCAAACCCTGCATTGAGCTCTGCACTGGGCAAGGAGCCTCCTTGGGATTTTTTCTCTTCCTCTCCCTTTGCCCCTCCCCCACTGTCCCTCTCTCTTAAAAGCAAAAAAGAAGATTATACTTATGTGAGCACTGAATAATGTATAGACTTGTCAAATCACTATACAGTATACCTGAAACAAATATAATGCTATATGTTAACTATACCAGAATTAAAATTTTAAAAATTAAAAAATATTCTGCTTTCAAAATGAAATAAAATTTCAAAAATTTCTGTTGTTTCTCAATCAGAGACACCTCAGTATGTTATGCACTAAATTTATTATTATTTTTTTTAATGAAATGTACTTTGTATCACCTGGCAATACAATTTCTCAGCCTTAAGTACACTGGACACCTTGTTCCTCATAAATTATGCTCTCTCTAGACCTAAAAGAATTGTCTGTTTCCCCACTCCTTGAAATGCTTTTTCTTTTCTTCCCTTTTCAATTTTCTAATAATCTTAATTTAATATCATGTGAAATTTTTACTTACTATAAGCATCCCTTCAGTAAATGCTATGATTACACCAAACCTGTAATACAGACATTTTTTACATTTTACACCACTCATTTGACTTTTGGCAAATTAACAAATTTGTGATTGTTTCCTTGCTAAACCATATGCTGGAAATCAGTATGTTTTCTCTTTTATTCTTCTTAGATGTCATAAAGTTACAATTGTGCTTAATATATACTAAGTGCCAATAACTATTCCCTAACAAATATGTGTGACCATATGGACTCTTAATACAAAACTATTTACTGGAAACCATATAAATTTGTGACATGAATGTAGCAATTAGCAGTAAGTATTTCCATATAATGTTTATTTGTACATATGTGTATAAATGTAATATGCATAGATGTTTATAAACGTACATATAAACATATATATCTATATAAAAATTGGAACATAGTTGTTCAGTAGTTATAGATTATTATTATTTTTTAAAGATTTTATTTATTTATTTGACAGAGATCACAAGTAGTCAGAGAGGCAGGCAGGGAGAGAGAGGAGGAAGCAGGCTTTCTGTGGAGTAGAGAGCCTGACGTAGGGCTCGATCCCAGAATCCTGGGATCATGACCGGAGCCAAAGGCAGAGGCTTTAACCCACTGAGCCACCCATGCGCCCCAGATTATTATTATGAGACTACTACTACTGGAAGAACTAGGTTTGGTGCATAACCAAGGTCTACATTGTATATATATATTTTTTTATTTTTAAGGTTTCAGTCAGGCAATGCTTAATTCAGTATTTTTCTCAATGTAAATGTAATTTTCATTAATTATTGGCTATTGTCATCATATTCTGAGAAATTCAGATTTATTTTGCAATAAGCCGAGAGGCAAGTAGCTCATACTTGGTGAAAGTAAACACATAAGTAATATTTTAACAAGTGTGAAAAAATAATACAGAGGCTTAGATTATATTTAACCAAATTGAGAAGAGAGTGGGAGCTGATTTTGTTTCATATTTTTGTTTTCACTACTTCGTTTGTTTTACATTTTTTTTCCTTTCTTCACTCTCCATTTTCTTTTAAACCAGAAAAATCAAGTTGATCCTGTAGGATAACAAAGGAATAAACTATCTGAGCTCCATTCATGGCATAAAGAGACCTCCAGCTGATACATGTGATTGTTCCAAGTGAAGAGTTTGATTACTCTCATGAAAAGAGTGAAAAAGTGGTAATAGGGTTATTGTTTTCACAGACAGCCCCTGGCTTCTGGGTTTGCATCCACAGCATAGTAGGAAAAGTAAAGAAATTAGAGTGGGATGTTTCAGAACATGGGTTGACATGAAAGGAAGCCAAGGCACACGAGAAGACAGAGCATTAGCCTCACCTTAGCAGCTTGAGTTAGTCACATCTTTATTTCCCAGTGATTTGTATGCTGGATCAAAAATGATGTGCTTGCACACTAGACCCAGCTTCTCTCCATTACTTACTATTCTTTGGCCAGGTTAATTATTTTCTTAGATATATTGAGCGTTATTCAAAAGTAACAAATTATTCAAATACAAGTAACCTGAGCAATTCTGAGTACTTTGCCTGATGTAGTAGCTCTTCCACAGTGATTTAAGTCACTTAGATGAACATCATGAACATCATAAGAATAGAAAATTGTGTGTGTGTGTGTGTGTGTGTGTAAAGCTTAATATCTTGGATTAACTGGTAGATAAGTAGATCGGTACAAATAATGGTACAATGTCAAATAAAGGTCTAATTTATACATGTTTTCAATATTTTGGCCTTTTTGAATGGCATAAACAGCTCCAATTTACATTACAATAATGAAAATTGCTTCAAAAGAAATGCAGCAAACATATTTATAACAATATTCCTTACAGAATTTTATGTATTTATTTATTTAAAGATTTTATTTATTTATTTGACAGAGAGAGACACAAGGAGAGGGAACACAAGCAGGGAGAATGAGAGAGGGAGAAGCAGGTTTCCCGTAGAGCAGGGAGCCTGATGTGGGACTGGATCCCAGAATCCTGGGATCATGACCTGAGCCAAAGGCAGACGCTTAACGACCCAGGTGTCCCCAGATTTTATTATTTTAATCACATCTTTTTAAGAGCTTACTAAAAAAAGTAATCTAGTGCACAATGTTGCATAACTTTATTTCCACATATTTACCAAGTTTCTATATTAGATTTCTTTATCATATTTAATCTTCATCTTTGATAGCACAGCAAAGTGAACTTAAGAAAGATGCTAAAGTTACTCTTTCTTGTTGCACAGTGGAATAGCAGCCAGGGCAAACTTGTTGAAATTCATCCAGCCAGTATATTCGGGAGTGAAATTAGCTAAAGAAGCTTAAGGTCTTAACAAACAAGTACCATCACTCTGGGATAAATTTATGGTTCACTCATCTATTTCCCATTCAGACATGTATATTATGGCAGTTATTGTAGTGTGTCTCAGTTATTTTTGTGTCTGTATCTACAAAAATGTGATAAGCTCCCCCAAATTGGACATGTCTGTGATTCACTTCTGTATCTTCAGTGCTTACTATGTAAGTACCCAATAATGTTCTAAGTAATAGCTTATGCAGATTAGTCACTTAAGAAATTGATTTCATACATTTGAGACAAGGAATTTGAAGACTTAAAAAAAGATAATCAATCCATTCCATTATTTATAAGAGAACATTCAATGAACATTTCCTTTCAGTACTCTCTTTATGCTATTTCTATTGAAAAACTCAGAAATTAAAGAATAAACTGTGCCACACACCAACTGTGCTCATTTGATTCTGATGATAAGAAATGATGCACTGTGTAAAATGTCTCTGTCAGCAGGAGGCTGTCTTTTTACAATTTGGCTGTATCAAGAGTTGTTTCTTTTTGAAATGGTAATGAACTCATTATTTATCAACTCTTGCAGAGTTCTACTTAATTCCAAAAATTATATCAATGTTAATTTCAAGTACATTTTATATCATGCTTATGAAACCATTTTCCTTTGTTTTCTTTAATATTTTAACTTGTATAATAATTATTCATTTTGTTCTTATGCACAATTTGGTTTTAAAAGAAAAATAAATGATGCTAGGTTGAGATTTCTAGGCATTGGGTATGAATAAAATATTGATTAGATTATATAGATATCTGGGGTGCCTGGCTGGCTCAGTCAGTTGAGCATCTGACTTGTGATTTCGGCTCAGGTCATGACCTCAGGGTTGTGAGATAGAGCCCCCAGCCAGGCTCCACGCTCAGTGGGAAGTTTGCTTGGAATTCTCTCTCTCCCTTTCCCCAACCCCCACTTTGTCTCTCCCTCTCTCAAATAACAAATACACAAATCTTTAAAAATAAAAAAAAAGAATACATAGATATATAATAGGTTTAAAATTTAGTATTTTTTTCAATCTTAAAGTTTTTACTTTCTTGGGGCATATGGGTGGCTCAGTCTGTAAAGCTTCTGCCTTCAACTCAGGTCATGAACTCAAAGGGTCCTAGGATCAAGCCCCACATCAGGCTCCCTGCTTTGCTTAGCAGGGAGTCTGCTTCTCCCTCTCCCTGTCCAACTACCCCTGCTGGTGCTCTCTTGCTCTCTCCCTCTCTCTGTCAAATAAATAAATAAATAAATAAATAAATAAATAAATAAAAGCTTTAAATAAAGAATTTTTTTCTCATTTGTAGATTAACATTATTATAAAATCCACAGTTACTGCAACATCTATATTGTTTAAAGGATCTCCTAAGAATTTTGTTAAAGCATATTTTTGAAAAACTGAATCAAAATAATGTACATTTTATTTCCAAATATTGTATTAAAGTCCATGTAATGTTCCCCAAATAAATGAATGTACTGATACATAACACATGATCATCTGATTTTTGCATGATATCCAAGATAGATCCAATGTTTTTAATGTCAGACTGTAGAGACAGTTAGGATCTTAAACAAAAGAAGGAAATGTTTTATAAACAGGACAGAAGTTGGATGTTTAGCTGTTTGCTGCATCTACTTGGCGAGGCCGTCCTTCTTCATCTTTAGAGTTGAAGCACATAAAACAGTGAAACATAAATGTTATGTGTTATTATTCTAAAGCAATAGGTTGAAAGGATTTAGAGTGCCACTTCAGGCCTAAATATAACAAGAGGGACTAGATTTACCTTCTTCTCTAAAGCACATAAAAAAAACAGGCAAAATTTATGATACTATAGTTTTCATGACACTGATGTCTAGTTAACAAAGAGCAGTGAAAAAAAAATAGTAAAATGAGCCCTATGATTGCACATAGACTAGCGCCTTAGGAGAGTTAGTTGGCCATAGTACAGGAAGGTGAAAACCAGGGGGAGTCAGCAGAGTCCCAAATGAGGAAAGATATAAGTCTGGAGTGACTATAAAGTGTCTAAAGTTCACTAGGCTGAGCAATAAAAAAGAGAAAATTGCAGAGAGATAGAACTATGGAGATCCATAGATGGTCTCCCTCAAGAATTCAGGAAACTGCCCAAGACCAGGGGATAAAAACAAAAAATGATTAAAGAAACATTGCCTGTACACACAAAAGACTGTGAATAGCACCTGTTCCTATCAGTCAAAGTAGGATGTCACATAATTCAAGGCACATTAGGTAGAATATTTAGACCTACTCTAGATTAAATCCTTCTTTGTATTGCCTGTCAAAGTTTAATAGCAAGCCTCAATGGGGAAAAATATCTGTCTTCATGTAACGTAAACTCTATTCCAGGACAAAGATGAAGAATATTGATTTTAATATAAATATTTATGGTAATAGCACCCAATAAAGTAATATTCACAGTGTTTAGAATTTATTAAAAACTAGCAGTCATACATACATATATACAATCCATAAGAAAAATCAATTTCTCAAAACTAAGCAGAACTAATGTCAAAATTAGCCAAAAAAGATATCACAACAGTTATTCTGAGTGTATTCCACATGTTTAATAAGCTAGAAGAATGATTGTGTCACATAGAGAGAGGCTATACACACACACACACACAGACATAAATTAAACTGGACTTCTATATATAAGGATGATGATGTCTGAGTTAGATCGATATATATATATATATATATATATATATATACACATATATGTGTGTGTGTGTTTGATGGGATAAATTAAAAAATGTATAATTACTTGGAAACAAAGAAGTAGAACTATAAAAAATAAAACATAAAGGGAAAAGAATCTAAAAATAAAAACGAACAGAATAGCAGTGGACTGTGAAACAACTTTAAGATATCTAATATATGGGTAACAGGAATTCACAAAGGAGGGAAAGTAGAAGAGAAAAAAAAAATTGAAGATATGACTGTGGACTATTTTCCAGCTTTGGAAATATAGTACTAAACCACATGTGTAAGAAATTCAGAGAATAAGCACAGGAAACATGAATCAAACTACCCTGTCAATTTATAATCAATTTATAATCAAAACAAGTAATAAATAGAAATAGAGAAGATTATAGTCAATGGAAAAAGTGTTTATAAAAGTTTATTAAGTCCAGAGCAAGATATAAACATGTTACTTCCACCGAGCCAATGAGGGCAAGCTCTCTTTCAGTTCTTACACTCACTAACGGGTAAATTGTGAGAAACATACACTTGTTTCTTGGGAAAATATTGGGTTCCTGCTGATATACACACATTCCCAAGACTCCCTCTGAATAATTTGGAGAAAAGTAATGACACAGCACCACCTGAGGACTCAATTTACGGGCTGTTGACTACAGTTATTATTGCTATGCACTTTGTAGGTTGAGTTTAGATTTCTAGTTATTTTTCTCAGACACCCTAGAAAAGTACTGTCAACAAATTGAGTAGGTGTTGATTACTAAACAGCAGAGGTACTGAATTTTGTATTTCAACAATCAAGGTAGCACAGTTTTAAGACAGCTTCCAAGTGGGGGGATAAAGTAGACTATACTTCATTTCTCCAAACACTGAGAAGGATTGGTTTAAATTTCTCTGAATCAGTCAAATGTGAAAGTGGACAGAATTTTTTTTTAAGAAAATGAAAATAGTACTTTGAGAGTTTCAAGAGAGATGGGATCATGACATTATAGATAACTGTTCTCCAAAGTTAACACAAAGGATTTTAAGAAGAATGTTACGGTATCTTCCTCAAACAGATAAATTGGGGGAGGGTGGTTAAAATATACTCAGTTGAGAAACTTTTGGCACATAGAGTATCTTTTGATTCATACCATATTTCTATTGTACTAATGCCATAAATATATAATGTCAACAATACACATGATGTTTTTGATCAGCCCTGGTCCATGTGCTTCAAGTGCTCTTAGAGATGTTAGTCGCTGGTCTTGCTCTATTGAGTAAAGCTGAAATAACATCCCCGGAAGCTCGCTAAAAATTAAAAAACAAAAACAAAAACCTGTAACCAAGGACAATAGAGAGAGCTATGTTCCAGGATACACCCCATGTCAGATAATCAGCTTGAAGTGAAATACAAAGCACTATTTTGATGGACTCATCATAACATAATGACTCTAATGGAATATCATATTCATCAACAAGCTGTGAACATTTTTTTCACACCCATAAAGTTTTATGGATATTGTAGGAGCTATGGAATTGAATGTTTTTAAAGGTCACTCTTGGGGAAGGCTGTACTTGAGAGTTAGAGCAAATAAGTAAGTTTATGGGGAACTTAAACCTAACTTATGGCAGAATGTAACTAAATGTCATGGACTTGATCACTGTTCTTTAGCTTTCCAGGTAGCACACACTTGAAAGAACCCTTTTCCAGGGTTCAATCGTTTGGGGTTGGAAAGAAACAACAAATGGCACTAAACTGGGGAACACAGAAGTGTTACATCATGATACCTAAAAACTAGTGCTATTTAAGTTCCACTGAGACATCTGAGATACAGTTATATCCCAAATTCAGAATGCAGAATTTACTAAAAATAGCTTCTAGTCACCCTCCTGTTTATGAGAAATGTTAGGTAAACGAGAAAATGTTATTTTGAGAAAGGAAAAAGAACAATGCAGTAATTTTAATGGTTGTTGGCTTATAAAGCACTAATCTTTCTATCACAGTTACTTGTTGTAATAAAGGAACTTCTAAGTCACTCAACAAATGAAATTAAAACCAGATTTATATAAACAATGATTCTCAAGAAGACATTATGTGTTTGGAAGGTGACTTGAAACCCTGATTGAGAAAACACCTACAGGGCTGACCAAAGAAGGAAGTAAATCCTTCTTGGAAAAATTACATATTGAATTAAGTGCTCCCATCAACAAAGGATGATGGAGCTGAAGGAGTAACTGAGCTGGTAAAAGAATGTTAGAAAGTCTGTGAAAAGAATTTTAGGTGGATGTGGTTAAGATTATTGTGTTCTGGAGGCGACTGGTCATTGGGGTTTTTTCTTTACATAAAACTTTGCAGCAAATATTTTAAGACAAATAATAGCTATCTAGAAAATATTTATTGAGGTGATATTGACTAAGGTCAGAGGATAAACTAAGGAGGTTGGAGTTACACTGGCTGGATATACTGATAATATTCAGAATTATAGAAATAAATACACAAAGAATTAGAAAAGATGAGGCAAGAGAAATAAGGGTCAAAAGCTTAAATATGTAAATTAAATTACATAGAGAAAACTGAACAATTTTTGTACAACACGTAACACCTTTATCAAAAACTAATTTAAATTAAGAAAATTCTTAAGTGAATATCCTGGAAGACTGGTAAGGTTTAACTTCAAATTTAGGTATTTTAAGAATTCCTAGATGGACAGAATTTGAATGAGACCAGGTTGAATAAGAGACTGAAGGATCAAAGACTTATAACAAAGTAAGAAAAATAAATTCTTTTCAGAAGAATGTAAAACCTACACTCCCTAACCCACTTGGTGGGTAAAGAAGAACTAAACTTTCCTACAGTGTACTACTGCAAAATACAAGGTTATACTTACAGTGAGACCCAAGGAAATGAAAATCTGCAAGTGGAAAGTTAATGAAAACTATAAAGGATTCTGAAATCATAAGATATGTTTCAGACATAATACAAGCATTAAGAAGGAATTAATACAGTATTTAGGGAAAAATTTACATTGAGGATCGGGATACTAGTCAAATTCCAACAGAATCTCTGTTGGGACTGTAACAGTACTCAGAGGAGCATCAATTACTGAAAAAAAAAAAAAGGAACAAAGGCAGTTTTCTGTTTGACTTACCAAAATGTTGCATTTCCCCCTTTCTTTTCATAGGAATAACTCTGACCCAATACACACCATTATGAAAATAAAACACATGATATAGGCTGTGTTTTTCATGAAATGAAAGGCATCTTAATCTGCATGCAATAATATATAAGGGAAGGCTATTAAAGGCATTGACAGTCATGTAGCATCTATAGGAGATGAAGAAAGAAGGTCCAATTGTTGCATTTCAAGAAAAGGACAAGTAGACCACATTTCTACAGGGAAATGGCACATCCTGAGATTTAAACTCGACCTTATTTTATGGACAGCATTGGGTATTGAATATATTTATTACTTTTTTTTCCCCCATTTTATTTATTTTTTTCAGCATAACAGTATTCATTGTTTTTGTATTTATTCCTTTTTAATCCTTCTGGTGAACAGAGAAGGGAGTGGAGGAGAGAGAAAATGAAAAAAAGCTAAATGCTTAAGAAATTTCACAAGCTAGCAACATTAGCATAAAGCTCTTTCTCAAAAAAATCAGTGTGTTGGATCATTCATCTCCATTCATCTTACACACACTCATGCACCACGCAAGAGATGGCTAAGAAGTATGCATTGTGGTATTCCTTGAAAGCAGGACTTCAGACTAGATTGAGACATGTTTTGTAAAATTTGAAAAACCAAAGACAGGACATTATTTTCTAGCTGCAGTTACTGGAAAATGCATAGGCAAGATAAATCTTAGTTTCTGGTTGAGTTCCTGTGAATGATTTGTTTTATTCTTGTAGGTAGGTTAGACACTGGTTGTAGGTTCCTAGAAATTTAAGCACTTTCTAACCACATAGATTTTCAACTTACACTCATCTAGTCCTTACAATGTTTAAGATTCTCTGATTCTCTTACTACTTAAAACACCCCAAGTGAATCATTTTTCCAGCTAGAACCTCACTGATATTGTACTTAGTATCAATATTTGGTAACAGACCCAAAAGTTGGGAATCTGGTATTAGTTTATCTTGCCAGGTTAAATATGAAATAGGCATGTGTAGGTTTGTGTATTTTCCACCAGTAGGCAATGGACTATCAGTAGTCCACAGTATACAGTAGAATAAGTTACTAACATTCATTAGCACCTTCATTTTGGAATATAAATGAATCCCCATGGGTGAGATCATAGTGGAAAGAAAATAAGTCTCTGGCTTCACTTCATCACATTGTAAGTAACTGGTTCCTAGGGAGATAAGACTATAAATCATTTCTAAGAAATACTCAATCTCCAGTTTCCAGGGCATATTTACTACACAATCAATTTTTTACCAAGTCTACCAAGTAGTTCTTTTTAGGCCCAAATCCCAGACCATGAAGGGATGTGAAAACATTCATGAAGAATTGTCCCTACTGACTTTTAGGGGAAAAAAAGTATTTTAAGAAAATACCAAGTCCAAATTGAAGTGTGAAATTAAGAATTTAAATTATAACATGGTTGATTGTATTCTTTCAGTGATCATGTAGACAGAATAAATTGTAGGATTTATCCGGAGGTTTGAGTTTCAAGGCAAGTAAGGAAAAGTGAAAAAAGGGGATTAGATAATTTGCAACTATGTAACTGTTCTTATAAATCACTGATTTTAATCTGAACATATAGAAAAAATAAATGGGAAAATGAAAATAGTAACAGGAAAAAAGTGTTGTAATCCATGAATATGTCATGATTCTGGTGCAATCTAGAGGTAGAATTTAATAAAGCACCCTGAAAAGGTGACATGAAATAGTATAAAAAGGAGTGAAATACCTCAAAGTATATTATTATAGATGGTATGATTTGTTTGATGACAAAATTTTTAGTGTGACCATGACAGAATCGAGAAAGTGAACAGAAAACATGGTCACCGGTTAAGAGGGTAATAAGCAAAAGAATAGCAAGTCATGCATGTGGTTGATATCATAGTGGAAATAACCAATTTCTGAGTACATTTTAGAATGCAGGAGACTATGGATGACCAGGGCAGCTGTAATCTCTACTGAAGCCAAGGTAAACCTAGTTGAAGTGCATGAGGGAATTCATTAAGATTATAGCGTACTAGTCCTTCAGGTGCAATTTTGCATGTTTTCCTATTGGTATAAGACTGTTAGTCCAAGATATGATCTGTGTAATGTTGGCTCATAAAGGCTTAAAAACAATATAGTTGGCTCTTAGCTTCTTGAGAATGTGCTTTACAACAAAAATGGAATTTGGGAGTTAATGAAGACTGAGGTGGACATTTTCCCAAAGATTTTCAGAAATGTTTTAACTTACATATTATTTTTCTAATTTTAGAGACAACAAAAAAAGTGCTTAAATAATACTCACATGTGATTTAATGCTTAAATCACAGCAGTCAATTACAGCCTTGTAGGACACCTTTTAATGGGTTCATGGTGTAACCTAATGGGTTCACAGCCCAAGAGACTAAATCTGTAAGAGTTAGAACTGATAATATTTTTTGAAATAAAAAGCACGCAGTTAAGAATATTGTGGACAGTAACTTTCTTCCAATTTAAAATAGGAAGAAGGACATTCAAATCCCTTCTGGGGGCTGCTATGCTATTATTTCCAAAGAATCAATAAGAACCATTAACATTTTTGCCTCTGGGGATAGGGTATATTAGTACGTCATTGGGATCTTTAATGTAATTTTATAATATTTTGTGCTTTCTGTTATTAGACATATGAACTTATGTATGTATGTGCATGTGTGTGTAGTTTATTTATTCAAAAGCATGATGTAAATGCTGACTAATTTAAATAAATATTTGATTCATAATTTTATATTAAAATTTTGTTATAAAATAAAGAAAATATAAATGACTCAAAATACATTTCTATTTTTTCTATTACTTTTTATTCCAACAATGATTAATTTGATTTATTTCTCTCAGACTTTAAGAATAACTCATGGTGAACTCACTTGCAATTCTTATATAAAACAAATCAAAAGTTGATAAAAAAAACTTTCTAGATGATATTCCTATGTGAGCTGCCAGCACTCAGTGTGAAAGAGCATTAGTGTCATTTATATGAAAAGTCTTTCAAGTCAATGACAGAACTGGGCCAGAAGCAATGAGAATAAATTAAGTGAAGCGATGTTCAATGACCATCTGAAACCACAGTACAGAAGCTGCCAGAGGTTCTTTTCTCTTACATGGACTAACAGAAACAAAAACCTTTCCTTCATCTTTTTGGGAGGCAAAACTATCATATTTGTACTTTTAATCTATCAACACTGATCAAGAGAAAAATGTATTTCATTTATTTTAGTTGATACCAATAAAAGTCTCAATCAATTGATTACAAATGTTTGAAAATAGTCGGGGCGTCTAGGTGGCTCAGTTGTTAATTGTCTGCCTTGGGTTCAGGTAATGCTTTCAGGGTCATGGGATCAAGCCCGGATTGGGCTCCCTATTTGGTGGGAAGCCTGCTTCTCCCTCTCCCACTCCTCCTGCTTGTGTTCCCTCTCTCCTTGTGTATCTCTCTATCAGATAAATAAATAAAATCTTTAAAAAAAACAAACAAATATTCAAAAATAGTGAAAATCAATGCATAGAAAATGCATGGCTGAAATGGCATTCAATATACTTTAAAATTTTTAATGGCATTTTATTCTATTGAATAGTTCTAAACTTGGCATCAAAATTTATCAAATATTCCCCCTACCCCTGTACACACACACACACACACGATGTGGTCCAACACTGAAAAAGTCCATTTCAAAACTCATTAACTCCTTTGTATTTTCTATATATCTTACCTTATTCCTTTAGAAAACCTCCTTCTCAAAGAACTCATGTATCAGGAATTATTCTAGTTCCTATTCCTTGACCACAACAAATTCATTCTACCTTTATATTATTTCTCAAATCTGTCTATGCATTTATATCATCATTTTACCTACACCGTTGTTACTAGTAGCTAGATGTGTGTAGTATTTCCAGAAACTGGCTCTCTATCCCCGGTTCACAAAATTTCTGCACTCTACTCTCTCTCTTCTTTATTGTTTAAGTATTCATTTCTCATATTTACTATATTTTCCAGATAAAAATTATGTTTTCCTTTTACTTGACTACTTAATCCACATCATTTCTTCTCTTGGCCATTACTTTGGTAACCATTAAGTCCCCACCTTTCAAGAACATTGCATCTGCCATAGACAGAGCCAATGTGAACACAAGCCCCAAACCAGGGCTTTTGGAATCACAAGAACACCAAAACCAGCCTTTCTCTTCACTTAGAAAGGGACTGCAAGTCTGAGGGTCCAAAGCTCCAATTTCCAAACACAGAAAACCTGGAGTTCAATGTAAAAATGGAAACCAAAATGTATCTGAAATGAAAAATAGTACCTCCTCATGTACTCAAGTTCAAATGGTTCTTAAGGAGTAAGTATCTCTGATTATCCACCTGGCCTCTTGCATTAGGAATGGTCCCACTCCAGCATTTTTAAAGGAAGATGTTTTTGTTTCTATTTCATTTTCTAAAGGGGTATAAAATCTATAAAATCTAAAAGAGATATAATCAATCAAAATAAATATGCTCACTCACAGACACTCCCAGATAATGATTTTTTGTTGCTGAGCATAGTCAAAGTTCTGAGTAATCTGAGAAGAGAATTCAAAACTGACAACTAAATTTGCTGACAAGTTTATGTAAGACACACATACATTTTTTTCTAGTGTATGTGTCAAAGAACGAAGACCCCGATCATCAAAATAAGTTATTTTGTACATTATGATGCAAGGAACAAAAGGGAAAGAGACGTTATCAGAGAATGACTGAAAGGCATTTTGCAAAATGTTCCTATCACTCCAAAGCAGAAGGATTGGAGTCCAATGCTCTGTGGTCCTCATTAGCTCGACACCTGTTCTTCTTCGGTTGCAGGGGCCTCAGTGGGAGCTGTCTGTTCTAAAAGTCCTGCTGGCGTCTCCTCCTCTTCCTCTTTCTGAGGACAGAGGTAGTGGTGTTTCTGCATGCATTCCTGCATGGTCCAAAACTGGTCGACGCAGTCTGATGGCTTGATATCTTCTGTGCTATACTGCAAGCCGAAAAAGGCCCACTTAAACTGTTTCCCACAGGGAACACTGCCCATGCCCCACAGGGGCCCCTACCATGGCCAGTTCCAGTTAATGTCCCCATTTGGCAAGATCAATCCCTGCTCATTAGGATTCTTGGGATCATCAAGCACCAGCTCTGCACTGCTTGGAGCTTCGTGATTGTCATAGGTCCCAGATAGGATTCACTCTTTCCCTTCCTGTGGGCAGTAGGCCATGGCTGCTGCCCGGGACTCAGACCTCGTAGCTGCAGCGCCAGTGGCATCATTACAAAACGCAGGGGCTCTTGCTACAACCCCTCTCAGGCAGGGCTGTCAGCTGCCAGTCCCAGGTGGACCTGCCTCCAACAGGTCCGCCCACCACTTGCTTGCCTCCGCCTGGTATTTACTATTAACAGCTCAACTTATCTCGTATATTTTTGTTTTTTTCTGCCCAAAAAACTTTAACCTTTCCTCTAGCACTGGAGTATTTTCAGGATTTTTGAGTCATAACGCACTGTGTCATTAACCTGTGTGATCTTAATATCTGCCTTACATTTTTAGTATGAATAGCATCAGTGAAATATTTTAAAACTCAGTGATCACCATTTTAATGAGCCTATACAAGTCTTTTTTTTTTTTAAGATTTTATTTATTTATTTATTTGACACAGAGAGAGAGAGAGAGACAGCACAGAGGAAATACAAGCGGGGAGAGGGGGAGAGGGAGAGTTAGGCTTTCTGCTGAGCAGGGAGCCCAGTGCGGGCCTCCATTCCAGGACCCTGGGATCAGGACCTGAGCCAAAGGCAAACATTTAATGACTGAGCCACATAGGTGCCCCTGTACATGTCTTTTGATAAATTTGCTAAATAACGTATCATAAAACAAGAAAATGTGTTTTTTTTTTCCTTTTTTTCACGAATTAGCGATGACAGGCTCAAAGATATTAAATATAATACACCATGCCTAAGTTTATAGACGTAGTAAGTGGTGAAATCACACTCTGGTCCATTACTTATGGCCCATACTCATTTCATACCTTTATATTGCCTATGAAAAAAACTTTTAGAAAAGGTCATAAAATGCAAACAAACAAACAAACAAACAAAAAACCTGTTTTGCTTGCTGTTATTCAACAAAATTATTTTTATTTCTGCCAATGTCTTCTCTAATACATATTATGACTTTATGTAACTTATTTATCTGCATACCTGTACCTCCCTTGATTTTGATCAAACCAGGGCCTTCAGATGTCTATCAAATTTAGGAATAAAAAAAATTACTGAAATTACATCATGGCATTATGCATTTCCTCTATATCCTATTCTTTTGGTGGTTTTTACCTTCGGCTTTATTGAGATATAACTGACACATCGTACTGTGTAATTTACGATAATTTAATACACACATATATTGTGAAATGATTACCAAAATAATGTCAGTTACCACATCTGTCACCTGACATAATGACCTGTGTGTGTGTGTGAATGATGAGAACATCTAAAATCTTGAGTATTTTAGATCTTAAGTATTAAATATACTTATTTAAGATTTTAAGTACATATTATTAACAATAGTCATCATGCTATACATAAAATCCCTAGAACTTACTCATCTTATAAAAGGTAGTTCGTACACTTATCATTATCTCTTGATTTTCCCCAACCCCCCTGCCCTTGGAAATCATCAGCCCACTCTTTCTAGGAGTTTGGAGTTTCAGAATTCACGGTGTGAATTCACATTCACATCAGGATCATGCAGTATTTGCCTTTCTCTGACTTATTTCACTGGTAATGCCCTCAAGATCCATCCATAGTGCTTCAAATGTCAGCATTTTCTTTTTTAAAGATTTATTTATTTTTGTTTGAGAGAGAGAGCCTTGTGGGGAGGGGCAGAGGGAGATGGAGAGAGAAACTGAAGCAGACTCTGCAGAGCCAGGAGCCCAAGGTGGGGCTCCATCTCAGCACTCTGAGATCAGGACCCGAGTTGAAGTCAGGATTTTCTTCTTTTTATGGCTGAATAATTTTTTGAGGAATCTCTACACTATTTTCCACTTTGGCTGTCGAAATATGCATCCCAACCTATAGAGCACAACAGTTCCCTTTTCTTCATCCTTCCCAACAGTTGTTATCTTTTGTCTTTTTAATAAGTGCCCTCTAACAGGTGTGAGGTGATAGCTCATTGTGGTTTTGAGTCACATTTTCTTGATGATTAATGATGTTAAGCACTATTTTCATGTACCTATTGGCTATTTGTATGTTTATTTGGAAAAATGTCTGTTCAGAACCTTTGCTGGCACCACATTTTGAATGATGCCACCACTAAAACTGATTATCTGACTATCTTTTAGTAATGAAAAGTCACTGTTCTCACTTATCCTATATATGCTTACACTTAAAATTAAGCAGTGATGTTTCTAGTGTTAACAGGAAACATCTGAACTTTTTTATTTGCTAAAATATACATTAAATTCAACACAATTTTTTCTCTAATATTTACACTAGTATATTGGTGGTCTGCTTGTGCATTTTGTGGGTCATGCATCTACTTTAAAGAACTATTTACTCAAACCTACAATACTGGGTTTCTGACTCTTAGAACAGTTTTTGTTTTTTGTTCTGTTTTGTTTTGTTTTTCCAGATTAAGTAATGTTTTAAAACAAAACACTATTTTGACTTGAGAGAAAGCCTGGATAAGAATATTTTTATTTAACTTTTATCATATGGGTAGTAGAAATTCTTTCTTGGTTTTGAAATTTCATAGTTTATATATCTGAATGTCTAGGATTCATGAGTTGATCTTTTTACTTAGTTTCACAGAAAATGCTACAAGAGACAGTGCTTCTCAACTCCTACTTTAAATTAAAAATTCTAAGACATATAAACCTTTCCAACTAATTGGAATCAGAAGGGGTAGAAAAAGAGTGTTTTCTATATACAAGATTACATCATTTCCAAAACAACAACAAAAAATAATATTCAATTGAATTAATTTTACAATTACTTACTGAACACTAGATGTATACTATGCCAACTATGGTATTAGGTATAAATTTCAGCAGATTCAATTTGTATTTTCAAGTAGCTCTAGTTCTTTCAAGAGACATAGACATGTAAACAATTAATTGTGAAGCAATCCAAGAGTGTCTCTGTTAATTATATTAACAAAGTTTAATGAAAGCCTAAAGGAATCTGTCATTTGGTCATACCTAAGTTATTGAGTAAAGTGAACAATCTATTTTTTTTCATTTTCCACAAATAAATTGGATTATATGATTCTGTTAACAATCTGACCCAAAGTACTGAGAATTAAAATACCATATTTAGAGAATATGTTCATTTATTACTTTCTATACACAAATTGCTAGGGCTATTTTATAATGTGAGTCATTTCAAATATAGGAAACATTTGCATATCCAGTTTGTTTTCTGTACGTTCTATCCTATCGATTGGTCTCTGAGTACTCAGGTTAATTAACTAATCACTGCATTGTCAAGCCTCTATTATGCTCTCTGCTGTAATCCTATCACTGACTTTTTTTAGGTTGAGATTTATCTTAGGAACTAAGAGCCAAGACTGGAACACTCTGAACAGAATGTTCTATTTCTGTATAAGATGATAGATGTTGCTCTTGCCCAGAATGACAACACTTTGCACTGCTCCCAATCTGTAAATTGTTCCATTTGCTTGGCATAATAAGTTTACTGATGTATTTAAGTCTTTCTTCCAGGACCATGCTGTTCAATTCCTCTCTGCTAGCCAAAAATATTCCAGAAGTCATAAATTTATCATCAATAGGGAGACTAAATGTGATCTCTTTCATATGTAAAAGTAGTGCTAATATTCTGCTATTAGTGGTTTTGAGTTACTTCATTTTCAAAATTCAAGATTAGAAAAAATTTCTTGTGATATTTTCACTTTTATCAATTACTTTGTGGAAGTCCAGAAAAGATTCTGACAAAGTTATTGTCTACAATCACAATCTCTGGAAATGATTCAATATTTATTTAACAACCACTTCTTTTCAAAATGAGCTTTCCTTTCTTTGGGTCCCATTAATATACAGCAAATAAAAAAAAAGAGTTCTTGTTTTGGCTTTACGTATAAATTATACAATGCTATGACTTCATTATATTCAGCTACGGTAGGTAGTATGGTACCATTTTGCTTTCACTTGTATCACAGTTTCTTGGTTTTGTTATTTATTTTTAATTTAATGAGCATGGAATGCTTTTAGTTCTCCCAAAAGGAGAATGCCTCAAGGAAACAACGTTTGGAGTGTTTAGTGTCAAGTGTTATTGGTTTCCTTTACACAGAATCATATTCTGTGCTTACCATCTAACTTAGGAGACACCGAATCATGACCCACTGGCTCCGCCCAGACCATTATCTCATTTTGTAAACCAAGTTTTATTGGAGCAATGGCAATGATTCAATGTTATCTATGGCTGTTTTAGTACAACATTGGCAGACATGACTTTAACTGCCACAGAGACTTTGTGGCCTATAAAGCCTAAAATATTTACCTATATGAGATTTACTGAAAAATGTTGTTGACTTTGATCTAGCTCAGAGTGCAAAATTGGAGTTGTTTCTTGTGTTATTTAGTCCTGTGTAGTTATTATGTTTAGTTTTTGGAATTCACTGAATTAGTTCTACTCTTTTTACTCATATTGCTGTTAGGAAGACCACATTAATTAAATAAGCTAATATTTGCTAGTAGTTAAAAATAAAAATAACTAAGTCTTAAGAAGAGCCATATAATGCTGTTAATAAAAAATGGAGATGAACTTAGCAAATATACTAATTCAAAGAATGCCAGATCCCTTGACGTCTATTAACCGAAATATGGATTCTGGCAGTGTTCACATATTCATTATTAAAGTCAAGCATAATCTTGACTCTATCAGGCAAATTATGAGAAAGCAGAAACTCTTTTTCTAAAGATAATTACTAATAAATTTATGTAAAAGAAAAAAGTCTTTATGGATTTTGGGGCATAAACATTCTAGAGGAAATTATACATGTATTCGCTAACTAGTCAGAAGCTAAGAAACAGTAAGTTTTTGGATTGTTTTAATAAATAGTTGAATATATTATAGTAATATTTGGTTATTTTGAGATATTATTCTTGTTTACATCACATTCAAAGAAAGTGTTCGTTTGATATTAAAGTGTTATAATGCCACAGTTACACACACATAACACACATACAAATAAATAATTGAGAACTTAAGAAGGAATAAAAATTTTGTGAATAATTTTTATGCTTTAAATGTCTATTTCTTTTTCCAGAAACTAAGTATAGTATGTGTAGTCATACAGTTCCATGCAAATTTGGCTGTGTTTGGTTTCAGGGGCTCATTTATGTTACTGGTGATACACCTTTGGATTAATAAATACAGGATGAGGGACGCCTGGGTGGCTCAGTGGGTTAAGCCACTGCCTTCGGCTCAGGTCATGATCTCAGGGTCCTGGGATCAAGTCCCGCATTGGGCTCTCTGCTTGGCAGGGAGCCTGCTTCCCTCTCTCTCTCTCTCCCTGCCTCTCTGCCTACTTGTGATCTCTCTCTGTCAAATAAATAAATAAAATCTTTAATTAATAAATAAATAAATAAATAAATAAATAAATACAGGATGCTTTTGCATACTTCAGTTTCCTCACATTCTTTCTAAACTACTTTTTTAGGAAAGTAATGAGGAAAAATTTGCTTCTCTACTCATAAAAAAATCTCCAAATTCTTTGGAGTTTAATGATTGCAGATTTAAGTGGACAGATTACTAAAATGTCCATATGTTTTGACTGACTATGAGTCAGTTGTATATAGCCTCTACAGCATTTAATGGAATATAGATCAGAATGAAATATGCAAAAAATGTGATGAACAGGTAACATTTTCATGATGTATCAAAGAATTTAAAGATGACATAATATGAAACAGTGGCTTTATATTTCTTTAAGGAACAGTAACTTATTTTGAGAAATTTTTTTTGGATTCTAATATATTCAAATATTAAAGTGGAGATTCTATAGTTGAAGCATGTTGTTGTTGACTGTGTCTACCAGCTATTTCCATAAAAATTCTGTTCAACAAACCACCTTGAAACTCAACTATTTGAAATAATAACCATTTATTCTCCCTTATTTGTCTGAAAATTGGCTGGGAATTGATCAATAAAGGCTGGCCTCCGCTTGGCTTGACTCCAAAGTTTACGTCTGCTCCATATGTCTCATCCTCCTTCAATCAATGGGTTATCTGGACCATTTCTTCATGTGACAGCAGCAGATTTACAAGATCATAGAACCAACTGCAAAAATACATTTCAAACTTCTGACTGCATAACCACTGTTGACATCTTAAGGAATAATACAAATCACATGAATAAGCCTAACATCCAAATTTGGGGAAAGAGATTTCACTAACGTGAAGCAATAGCTAATCATATAGAGCGTCAATGGGATAGGAGCATTACCCTCCCCGTCTTGGTTTCGTGAGTACAGGATTCAATATTTTTTAAAAGTAATTTAGTTTACACAGTAACCCCTACTCCCACTAATCTGATCATCTCTTCAATACCCCTTTATCACCAGTAGCCCCATAAGCCTCACTGAGGAAACCTAAGTTTCTGTAGAGAGCAAGCACTGGTTTTGGAATCAGACTAGAAACAACCAATTCTAACTCTAGACACTGAAATTACTAATGTTGTAACCTTAAACAAGTCACTTAAATTTTCTATGCTTTAATTTCTTCATCTTTAAAATGATAGGGGGACACCTGTATGGGGTAGTTGGTTAGGTGTCAACTCTTGGTCCTGAGATCCAGCCCTGAATCGAGAGCTCTGGGCTTGTCACAGAGTCTGCTCAAGATTCTCTCTCCCTCTCCTGCTCATGTCCTTTCTCTCTCTCTCTCTTAATTAAATAAATCTTTAAAAAAAAAAAAAAGATAGAAACATGCTCCGCGAAACTGATGTGCAAGATGACCAGATGAGAGATATAGATAACGAAACAGATACAGATAGTGCAATAGACAAATAGATATACAAACCCTTCAGTCACTTCTGGGCCAGGGTCTATAATAGAGTGTTACTATGATGCTTATTAATTATTTCTTATCTCAATTACATTTTCTTGTATCTATTTCCTTGAACACTATCCCCTTTTCCAATTTTCGGTTCTCATTGAATGCCTGGTCTTTTCATGAAAATTTCTGGTCACTTCCATGGACATACTATTCAAAAATCCTAACTCTTCATCATTATTGCTTACTCTGTCACTCCAGAGTATGATTTCTCATAGATATAATTTTTTTGTTAGAGTTACACATGGTGTGGTTTTTTTTTTTAAAGTGGGGAAAATGCATTTCCTTCCATTTATGGCATGACATTCTTATTTTGACACATATATCTTATTAATTTCTCCTCTGATTTCTTATTCTTATAAAAATGGGACCTAGTCAAGAAAAATATCTGCTTTAAAAACCATGATAAAATGTTAGGCCAAATTTTATTAAAGATATTCTTCTCAGAGAATGAACTCTTCTTCTGATGGGCTCCTCATACATTCATATAAGTAGATTCTTGTCAAGAAAAAAAATTTAGTCTACTATCAGACAAATCTATAGTTTGTGTCTCAATGTTGGTGTTAAATTAGATCGAATTAAATATCTTTATCTGCATGAATAATGTGTTTATTATTTTACTAGGAATTTTATATAATTATTTAAATGAATTTTATTAATACTTAAATTAGTTAAATAAATTATTTAAATATTATTTGCCTCATTACTAAGAAGAAAACTATTTTAATACAATTTTCATGAATTATTTCTGAAATATGAAACTCAAGATAGAATAAAAGATTCAGTCACTTAAATGAAAAACAAAAATAAATGAAGTAACAAACTATTTTAAAAAGATATTCCCATTTGATTCTAAAGCCTATTTGTCATTGAATAATGGGATATACTTACACCTGAACAGAAATAGCTTTAATTTGCTACAATAGCCCTGTGGCTATGTGTTGCCACATAGTTTCAGAAATTTCATTCTTTTGAATGACAAAACTATTACTATTGGAATCTTGCTAGTTGACAGGAAATATGACTTTACAAATGGTAAACAGAAAATCCCAAAAAGGAGAGCTACCTTTCTTTGTTGATGAATCCTCTAAGGAATATTGTACTATTGTATAAAGAACCAATTTATTTAGCCAATAAATTGGGATCTCTTACTAACTTTTCATCTGACCCTGTTATAATTGTATTTTTGTGATGAGGGTGAAAGTTATCTTTCTTCCTTCCATCACTGACTTAATTTGAAAGAAAAAAAAAGTCACTGGAAAGAATAATCACAAATAACTATAAATATTTTTAATTTTTTTTTACAGTTTATTTTTTTATTAATTTATTTTTTCAGCGTAACAGTATTCATTGTTTTTGCACAACACCCAGTGCTCCATGCAAAACGTGCCCTCCCCATTACCCACCACCTGTTCCCCCAACCTCCCACCCCTGACCCTTCAAAACCCTCAGGTTGTTTTTCAGAGTCCATAGTCTCTTATGGTTCGCCTCCCCCTCCAATTTTTTTTTTATAAACATATAATGTATTTTTATCCCCAGGGGTACAGGTCTGTGAATCGCCAGGTTTACACATTTATTATACTACATCATAATAAGTGGAGACTTCATTATATTACATCATAATAAGTGAAGCTATTTGGTTTGTGATTTATAAAAGACAACAGCTTAAGTGAAAATGTCTTTTAGATGAGTTTAAAACTGTTTTAAAGGAGCAATTTCCTAAAAAAAATGTGCAATTACAAGATGTTTGTAGAGAATTTCTAATATTAGAGTTTACTGTATTTTCTTATTTTTTTTCAAAATTTAAAAATATTCCACATCTTCTTTGTCCATCAACAGATGAATGGATAAAGAAGATGTGGAATATTTTTAAATTTTGAAAAAAAATAAGAAAATACAGTAAACTCTAATATTAGAAATTCTCTACAAACATCTTGTAATTGCACATTTTTTTAGGAAAATGCTCCTTTAAAACAGTTTTAAACTGATCTAAAAGACATTTTCACTTAAGCTGTTGTCTTTTATAAATCACAAACCAAATAGCTTCACTTATTATGATGTAATATAATGAAGTCTCCACTTATTATGATGTAATATAATAAATTATCAAGCAAAACTGGGATTGGACTTCTGTAAGAATTATATAATTTAAATATTTCTGATTAAGAAATGACTGAAGTAAGTGGGAAACAGCTTTCATCCCATAGATTCACAGAGGGTGACAATTCCTGGCCTGCCTTAGACAAAAGTAGCAGTAACTGTTTCTTCTCGCTTAAAGTGAATGCAGAGTTTAGCTAAACTACTCCACGGTACTGATGCCTCAGCATCTATTTTGTCTGACCCAGTGAACTGCAGGGAACTTAAACTTACACTAGCCCTTCACACAGCAACCCACAGCCACCTGCAGTCCCCTAGACAGCAACCCACAGTCCTCTAGACAACCCACAGTCACAAGGAAATGCAAACCTTTTTCTTTCTTTCTCTATTATTTTTTTTTATTTTTTAGTAAGTTCAAGACAACATAGAGTACACCATTGATGTAGTGTTCGATGATTCATTAGTTATGTGTAACACCCAGTGCTCCATGCAATACATGCCCTCCATAATACCCACCACTTGGTTACCCCATCTCTCTTCTCCCTCCTCCCTCCCTTCTGTAACCCTCAGTTTGTTTCCTAGAGTCCATTCTCATGGTTTATCTCCCTCTCTGATTTCTTCCCAATTTTCCCTCCCTTCCCCTATGGTCCTCTGCACTACTCCTTATATTCCACATGAGTGAAACTGTATGGTAATTGTCTTTCTCTGCTGGACTTATTTCACTTAGTATAATACCCTCCAGTTCTGTCTGAGGAAATATAAATTCTTGATAAGACTTTCCCAACAGCCCTTGAGATCAACAGTCTCCCTTGACTCTTGGTGCCTTCCCCTCTTGCATACTTTAGATAAGACCCCAGAGGAGCTTATCAAAACCTGCTCTTTAGGTTTGAATTTCCCAATCTGGCCCTAGCTCAGGAACTGCAAATCACTTCCACTCAAAAACCCTAGAAGTCATGTAGCCCAGATCCTGCCTCTACCTCTGACTGTACCTGCCTTGACATTCTTGTGTGGCCCCTTAGGGCATGCCAGGTACTTCCTTCAGGATCTATGAGTGATGAACTTCTCTATTCAAGTTCCTTGTGGTCTCTTAATGAACCTCCGCTCACCATCCAGCACCCCATGCTCTATTTAAAGAGTGCGTTAATTTGACAGATTCATAACAAGGTGTGAATGGATATTGTATTCTTTGACAGCCTGAATGAGAAATTAATTCTAGTGCAAACTAATAAGAATTCCATGATAAAAATATTAATAAACATGGGACATTCAGTAAAGTAATAAAAGCACGTGCGCCTCAGTAAGTACACTATATTTTTAAATCCTCCTGTTTCCTTTAATTTAAAAAATATTTATTGCATGTTGGATTTTCATTTCTGGCTTTAAGATGCATTCACATCGTTTCTAAGGTAAAATAAATTTTCTCTTATAATACTTCCCCAAAAATAGTTGTTTTCCTCCTTATACATAAAATACACTGCTGGCTTCTGATAAAAGATGACAGATTAAATATACTCATTATATCATGTTATCCCAAACACCATTAAAACGACTATTTGAACACATAAACTTGGAGGGGCGGGGAGGAAAAGTAGTGAATAAATTAAAAAAAAAGTATTTTGAAGGTTGAAAAGCAGATGCATGGATGGTCACTGAATTAGTGACCATGAAAATGCTGCCTACTAAACCATGAGAGACTGTGGGCTTTGAGAAAAAAACTGAGGGTTGTAGAGGGGAGGAGGATGGGGGATGGGTGAGCCTGGTCCTGTGTATTAAAGAGGGCATGTATTGCATGGAGCACTGGGTATGGTGCATAAACAATGAATCTTGGAACACTGAAAAAAAATAAATATTTGGTAAGGGGGAAAAATAAATTGGTAGTTAGAAAGTCAATAAATAACTTGGGTTTAGACTGCAGAGGAATTTGCTGAATCAGCTATTTAAACAATCTCACAGTAGATGTTTTAAATAACCCATTTTAGTGTTGCCAGATAGTATCTGCCAAGATTATGAATTAGGACAGATTTGTGGCTCCATAGTTCTAATCGACTGAAGATAAATCATAAGAGAGGTAAACACTAATTACAACCAATAAATGACAACCACAATAAAAACAAAAATTTTTGGAAAATACTTAGGGAGCAAAAAAGACTTCAAGGCCCAGTGTTCCTGTGCAGTTTGGGAAAGGTTAGTGGTTGACGTATATGGCAAGATGGTACTTAAAAAGTTAAGTTGAAGGGAAAAAATTAAAATTCATGCATTTCCGTTTTTGTTTGTTTTTTTTTTTTTAACTGTCTGAAATCACCACTGATGGCCTTTCCTTATGGAATCTGTTGCAACAACTTTGACCACTGATGCTGCAGTAGGTGATGTCCCCTGGATAAATTGCGAGGTAACATCAAATCACTGGGGTATAGGGAATTGGAGGAGAAAAATGCAAGCTAATATTCTGTTAAGTAATGAATTTCTTTGTCCCCAGTGCAAATTCTTCCTAAGGATTAAAAATGAAACACTTACCAGAGGGGCTACTTTGTGGAAAAGACAAACAGGAATGACCAATACAACTAAAGTCATTATAGTATTTTTTACATGGTGTATTCAAAAATGATATACTTCGAATTGCATAAATCAGAAGAGCAGACAGAGCTGTCACAGAAAGGTTACAAGGAATTTCACTCAGTAATGTTTGTGTAAAATATTGAATTTGGCAGGGCATCTGGGTGGCTCAATGGGTTAAGCCTCTGTCTTCAGCTCAGATCATGATCTCAAGGTCTGGAACTGAGTCCCACATCAGGCTCTCTGCTCAGCAGGGAGCCTGCTTCCCCCTCTCTCTCTGCCTGCCTCTCTGCCTACTTGTGACCTCTCTCTCTATGTCAAATAAATAAATAAAATCTTTAAAAAAATATTGAATTTAGCAAGAGGGGATTATAAAAATCATCTTGTATTTCTACAAAATGGTTTTCTTTCATGTGTTTATAAAATACCATATCTTTCACAAAAATGGGTGGGTTATCAAAACATACTTAGAAACATTTATATCTTCTAGGGGTTTAAAATTTTAAATGATGCAAGAAAGACTCTAATAATTTTGCCATGTAAGAAATCCAGTTTTTGGTCAATGGTAATGAAATATCACTACCTAATCTGTTAAAATAAATGTATAATGCTAACATACATTTGGGTATTTGTACAGTGTTTTTCACAATACTTAACTTTGTTATGGTAGGAAAATAATCATATGCTAAAATTATATTGTCTGTATAAACTATACAGAATAACCTAATTATTTGCTTATATTGAACAGATACATTAATGTATATTTCCAGGACATCAAGATTTCCTGAGTAGTTCAAGAACCAGAAATATATCATTATGTATTAAGCAACTATATCATCTCCTAATTCAAAATTTTCGACATTAACATTATAAATTTATACTCATGTGTATTATCAGAAATATTTTATAAGAATATTTATTCCAGGAAATGGGATACTTGAGATTCACCAGCAAATTTATTGCAATTATGGTAGTACTATGTATTTGAAATGACCATTTGAATAATCCTAAATGTTAAAATATAATGGGAATTATACTTCTAATACTATCAATGCTATAAATACCTAAGTATAGTGGTAAAGTAAGCTCTATTAATAATAAATGTAAAATAAAATACATCTTTATATGATCATACAATTATTAGATGAGCTGATTACTAGAAATTCCAGAATAGTCAATCATATAATTTACAGTTATTATGTACATCAACTTAAAAATCACTTAAGACCTACTATGTGAAGGATTCCATGACAATAACTGTGGAAAAACTGAATGTGTTTATGGCAGCTGCCTCTAAAAAATAACTCACAGACCAGAGAAACAGCCAAAATCATTCCTTTGATCTACGTAGATTTCTTTGTGTTTAGGCAAATGCTAAAGAGAGAATAAATGGATTTCTTCAAAAGCATTTTCTTATTAACTACTGTGGAAGAAGAAATTTCAGTCAGTATATTATAAACAACCATTTAAAAAAGAGAACTAATTATTCCCATGCAATATATAGCACCATTTCTCTCATTTTCAATAACGGAAATTTTAAGGGCCTTAAGAAATGAAGATAATAAAACTGGAAAAAGAAGAAAAACCAAAAGCTCAATTTTAATTAGAAATTGAAATAGCTTTAAAGTCACATAAAATAAAGAATTTTAAATTTTACTTATTTGAACAAATTTATAAACATTTTTAATAAAACCACTATCACATACTATATATCTCTCACTTTTTCACTATAAGAAGAATGTCACAGCTTGCTTCTAATGTTACTAAAAACTTCCATATATATCTCTTGAGTGCAACAAAGTTTGATTAATTAAAACACAAATATTTTCAACTACCTGCATGGTGTCTTATCAAGTATTGACAACATAGTGACATATACATATAGTTGCTCTTAGAGCAAAAAGCATGAACAAAATATAAGACTTTTCTGCATGAACCAACTACCACAGATACTGATTACATAAACTAGCAAGAAGGTTGGCATAATCTTCTGTATTCAAACTTACTGAAAAACAAAACAAAACAAAACAAAACAAAAACATAACAGGAAAACCAGATCAATAACAAATATTCCAATAAAATGAGTCAAATGAACTTTCTGGTTTCCCAGTGCATACTAAGTTATGTTTCCACTATACTATAGACTGTTAAATATACAAAAATATTGTCTGAAAAAACAAGGCACATACCTTAACCAAAAAATTATTGACAAAAATGCTAACTTACATCATCTGAATTTTCAGCATCATAATAAGTAATCACAAATCAATATAACACATATAATAATAAGGAAGGAGTTTGATATATTGTGAGACTTAGCAAACCATGACACAGACAAACAAAATGAGCAAATGCTAGTGGGAAAATGGCACCAATAGATTTGCTCCATGCAGAGTTGCCACAAACCTTCAATTTGTAAAAAATACTCAGTATCTGCAGACCACAATAAAATGAAGTATGCTTTAATGCTTTAAAATACCTGGCACTATTGAAACATTTTTTTCATTAAGGAAATCAATTTTAAATATAGTCAACAGTTTTTCTATAAAAGTAAACAGATTATTTTGTTTGCAAAATGGATTATTTTATTATTCATTGTATACTATTTTCTCTTCTAGAATTTGAATAGTTAGTTATGACATAAATTGAAAATCATATGAATACCTTTTCGTGCAAAGGGTCTAAATTTAACTCTTTAAGGATGTTCATTAATATTTTCCTAATAAATATATGTTGACAAATAAATCTAACATGCGATTTGATTTTGAACTACACCTAAATTTATGCTTATCCCTAAAATCAGTAAGACTGATTTATGTAACTCTATATTGTCAGAGGTTGACAATTTGCTAATGGTAGTAAGATTTTCTTCTCTAATAATGTTTCTTTAGGTGTCTTACTTTTTAAGCTGGAATTAAGGTAATATTTGGAACTTTATAATATAAGACAAGTGACATAGTTGGTAAGGGAGAAAGAATATTTCAGTTGAAACATAAAATATACTTTTTTATATACAAACTAAATAAAATTTAATCTATGTACTAATGTGTTTAACCTTTTGGATATATAAGGTAACTTCTTTTTTTTTTTTTTTTAAAGATTTTATTTATTTATTTGACAGAGAGAGAGATCACAAGTAGGCAGAGAGGCAGGCAGAGAGAGAGGAGGAAGCAGGCTCCCTGCAGAGCAGAGAGCCCGATGCGGGGCTCGATCCCAGGACCCTGAGATCATGACCTGAGCCGAAGGCAGCGGCTTAATCCACTGAGCCACCCAGGCGCCCCATAAGGTAACTTCTTAAAATTCTCTTCCTGGCATCCTATTTCCACTGAGTAAGAAATAATGAGAATGTTAAAATATTGTACTCAACTATTTGGCCAGTAAAAATACTTTTCTACATCTATATCATATGAGTATTTTAGTAATCAGATGAATAGTGATTACACAGCTTTTTCCCAGTCTTCCTTGTGCCAAGATTTTATACTGAAGCTATTTTATGTGATAATATAATTTATCATCTTAAAACTTAGACTATGATATTAAATTTAAGAATTCAATTTAGTATTTGTATCTCTAGACTTAGAAAATTTAAAATAATATATATGTACTTGAAGTAGCATAATTCTGCCATTTTTTTTAATTCTGCCATTTTTAAAAAGATTTTATTTATTTGACAGACAGAGATCACAAGTAGGCAGAGAGAGAGGGGGAAGAAGGTTCCCTGCTGAGCAGAGAGCCTGATGCAGGGCTCAATCCCAGGACCCTGAGATCATGACCTGAGCCAAAGGCAGAGGCTTAATCCACTGAGCCACCCAGGTACCCCTGCCATTTTTTCTGTATAAAAAAATGATCAGGAACAGATGACAGAAGGTGATCTCAGCCACCATAGTGAGAAATAAACTATTCTTTACCTAGTTCCAGATTTGAGCCAATTCTCAGACTCAAAGATCCTTGATTCAAAAAAGTAACAGTGTCCACTATGAAAAAAGAGGGTGTTTGTAATATGATAGCAAATATATAAGTTATGGATTTCTTTAATGCATTACCAGAGGAATTTAAGGCCATTTGTATGAGTAAGTGTTCACTGAGGCAAGGAAAATTCTCACACTCTTTGAAAAGTACTGATTACAAGTTCTGGACTGTTATTGACACCACAGGACCCAAAACGTCATTATGCCCCACTACATATGTTTGAATGGCTTACAGAGTCAAGGAGAGAAGTAACAGCCTGTATCAGATGAGACCAGTGAATCAAAGGTAACATTTAAGTTCCATTTTTCTATTCACTGCATGCTGTGAATTAAAGTTTATTCTGTTCCATCCAAACAAGTCATAAAAGTCAGCTTCTGAACTTTCAAACTGTTTCCAAATAATTTGATTGAGACCTATTATAAACTCAAGAAAATTTATAGGGGTGTAAAAATATTCAGAGCCTAACAAGATACACTTCACAATTTTTGACATCTAATAAAATATTAGCTTCATACAAACAGGTTTGAAGATAAAATCCATAGTGAGGGCAAAAAAAAAATCAATCAAAAGAAACAGATTCAGAAATAACACAGTGGAATTAGTAAACAAGGATATTAAAAGTTACTATAACTATACTGAATATGTTTAAGATGGTAGAGATATACAGATTTAGTATGTTAAGTAAGGAAACAGAAGATATTTTTTAAAATAAGCAAATTAAAATTCTAGGGATGAAAAATATAATGTCTGAGATGACAAATGCACTGAAAATTACTGGTACCAGATTAGACACTGAAGGAAAGAAGTTCAATTAGTAAACCTGAAGACAAAAGAAGAGAAAATATCAAACTTGGAAAGTAGAAAAAAAAATAGTCTGAAAGTAATAAAGTACTAGTATACTTTGGGAAATTTTTAAGCAGACTGAAATACTAAAATGTTCTTAAATACAGCAAACATCATTGGGGTCCTTGAAGGATAGCACTGAGAAAGGAAGAGATAAAAATATTTGAAGTAATAGTACCTGAGAATTTTCCAAATTGGTGAGAACTATAAATTCATAGATCTAAAATATAGAGACAGATCTAAATCATACTCAAATTGCTTAAAATGATGATGAAAAAGATATCTTAAAAGTTGCCAGAGAATAAAGACACACTGCATACAAAGAAACAAAGAACCAAATCAGAATTCTTCTCAGAAATAAAAAAAGGAGAAAACAGTGGAACAACGTATTTAAAATATTGATTGGAAAAACAATACAAAATCATGGGCAACTTGTATCCTATACTTACAGATGGTATATTTCAAATGCAAAGGTAAAGACATCTTAAGCATACAAATCTTGCAAGTTTACTCAAGAGAAGACCTATGCAGGGCACCTGGGTGGCTCAGTCATTAAGCATCTGCTTTCCTCTCAGGTCATGATCCCATTGTCCTGGGATCCGGTCCCACATTGGGCTCCCTGCACAGAGGGAAGCCTGCTTCTCTCTCTCCCACTCCCCCTGCTTCTGTTCCCTCTCTTGCTGTGTCTTTCTCTGTCAAAAAAATAAAATCTTAATAAATAAATAAATAAATAAATAAATAAATAAACAAACCTACACCACAAAAAGGGATAGGAACAGAAGAGATATCGGACTAAATACCTGATCTACATAAAGAAACGAAGTGCAGCAAAAGTGGTAAACATGTAGGAATATATAAACCATGTGTTTTTCTTATTGCCTAAGTATCTTTAAAATATAATTGACAGTTTCAGAGAAAAGTAATATGGTACAGTGTGGGCTGCATACTATATGAATATTGAAATGCATACCACCAATATCAGAATAATACAAATCAGTTATTGGTGTAAGGTTCTTATTTTAGAGCCTAAGTAGTATAACTAACTGAAGGAAGACTAAAAAGTTGAAGATGCATGGTGTAAAATTCTAAAATGACACCCAAATTTCCTATCTTCTGTTGTCTGTGCACTATAAAACACCTTCCCTTTGAGTATAGGTAAGAACTGTGAATACGGATACTTCAGTCTTGAATAGGTTGTTACATGCAGTATGTTATGGGATAGTCTCTCCCATTAACATACTACACTATATAACTCTTTTAGAGTAAACCGGAATAAGATTCTCCTACTCGCTTTGAAGAAAAAAGCTGCCATGCTATAAGAAGGACATGTGGTTAGGACCTAACTATAGTCTCTCACAGAAACCCCCAGTCAGCAAGAAAGCAGGGATCTCAGCTTTAGAACCACATGGAACTGAATTCTGCAAAAATTCTGAAAGAACTTGAAGAGCACCTGAGTTCTAGAAAAGAATTCAGCCTGGCCAATACCTTAATTATAAATTTGTTAGATCCAAGGCAAACAATCCAGTTGTACCATGCCCAGATTTCTTACATTAAGTGCAAGATAATGCACTGGAGTTATTTTAAACAGTAAAGTTTGTGGTATATATAACTGGGAAGCTGTCCTAACAAATACCTGAATATACCTAAATAGAGTTGGAAGGGGGCAGAAAGTATAGATAGGGGAAATTTTAAGAGCAGGACAGATACAATTTAAGTTGTCTTGAATATACTGTTAGTAGAAACACGGATTTTTTTTTAATTTTTTTTTTATTTTTTATTTATTTATTTGACAGAGAGAGATCACAAGTAGACAGAGAGGCAGGCAGAGAGAGAGGGAAGCAGGCTCACTGCCGAGCAGAGAGCCCGATGCGGGACTCGATTCCAGGACCCTGAGATCATGACCTGAGCCGAAGGCAGCGGCTTAACCCACTGAGCCACCCAGGCGCCCCAGAAACATGGATTTTAAAGATGCTGCACTTTAGGGATCAAAAGAAAATGAGCAATGTATTATTGGAGATTTGGGAAAGAAGAATCCTTGTAACACAGTGACTAAGAACTTACTAAAATTGTGCACTGAAATCATGTGGAAGGCAGACTCTGCAACCAAAGAACTTAAAAATTAGTTGAAGGGATTTTGAAGTAAAGTGTTGAAGATGCATGATTTCTTTGCTTACAATGAGAGTAGCGAAATAAACTTATAAAAGAACCATTAAACAAAAAAGAACAAGGACTGGGTGATTTTGGAAAGTCTCAGCCTCCCATCTAACAGAAGATGCTAAGTGGTCAGAAATGGCTGCTCAAAGGGGCACAGGAAAACCAAACATAACAAACAAACAAAAAAACCAAGTGTGTCATTAAACTTTCTCCTATAACAGTAAGCTCAAAATTTTAGTGCATTTAGTCACGCAAAGTGCCCTTTTAAGACATTAAGGGTGAAATTTGTGAATTTCAACCAGACCTGAGGACTTCTAGGAAGATTAAGAAAAATCCTCCCCCACCTCAAGCCATCACCGCAGGAGGCAAAGGTAAAGAAATGGTAAAGAAATGGTCATCTCTCTCTCTCTCTCTTTTTTAATCTCAAGTAATCTCTATGTCCAATGTGGGGCTCCAACTCATAATCCCAGATCAAAAGTCACATGCCCTACTGACTGAGCCAGACAGGTGTCCCACCTTTCCCTCCTTTTTTTTTTTTAATTAACTAAATTACAGACTTTATTTTAACTCACCAGAGATTCCAAGGATCTCCCTTCCCTAGTTCAGATCTAACCTAGGACTCTACATTGCATTGATTTTCAATTGTTTTTAATTAAAAATGTATATATTTAAGTTGTATAACATATTATATATTATAAAGTTATAATAATCCAAACAGTATAGTACTGCAAAAAAAATAGACACATAGGCCAGTGGAACAAAATAGAAAACCCAAAAATAAACCAAAACATATAAGGCCAAGTATTTTTCAAGAAAGGATTACCTTACAGTGATTTGTGGGTGTGGTTTTTCTCTAATGGAAACAATCACAAAATACATGTAAGACCCACAAGTTCTTGAGAAAAATCATGTCAACAGAATCACTGTCAGCTTGGAGTGAAGGACAGAGTACAAAATGCAAGAAGCTGTCGTACTACACAGTTTACTGGAAACACATTCTACCTTTTATGAAAAAGAAGGACAGCACAAAGAATAGAGTCAAGAGCTAATGAATTTGATTCCCAGGCCTTGAAACCTAATTTGGAAAGAGCCAACTTTCTGTTGGCTGGATTTCAGAATTGCTGTAGTTTCTTGATTCATTTTTTACCATCCATTCTTCCCTTTTTGAGTTATAATGCCCATAATTGTTGTCTTATGTTTTTCCATCTTTATTTATTTTGGCACTTTGAGACAGATTACTTGTCTAGATAGATTCACGGTTCTATAGAAAGAATACCTATGCTCTATCAGCTGCACTTAATAGCTTACAGGCAGGAACCTCATCCCTACCTGGATGTGATTTGGATTTTTTACTTCATACTGATGAAACAATGAGATCTGGTTGCATGTAATAAGATTCTGAAATTTGAGCTGATGCATAATAGAATTATACTCTTGAGAAACTTGGAGATGACTGTATTTTGCATTTTAGAGAGAGGACAATTGTGGGCGCACAGGGAAAACTGTGGTAGGCAGAATTCTAAGGTGGTCCTCAAGGTTTCCAGACCCTAATGAATGGGTCTTGTGTGCTCTCCTCCCCTTGAGAGTAGGTAAGACCTCAAATATGATGGGATTTTGGCTCTCTTAATTAGATTATTTCCACCAGCAAAGATGAAGAGATGGTCACTCCAATGATAACAAGATGTTATATAGGATTTCTTCATATTCTTTTCTGGGTTTTTGCTCTCATGTCCTCTGTTTCCTATTTTATCTTTTTATCCATTTATGTATCTACCTACCAACCATTTATCTATCATCTATCAATCTATCTAATCGATCTAATTTTGCTCTTTAGCTAAATGTTTATCATTGAAGAACTTGGGAACCTTGGAACTTTGAGAATCATTCATTATTCTACCATTTTTTTTCACAGCTGGCAAACACAAAAATATACATTTTTTAAATTAATTAATTATTTATTTGGTAAGCTCTGTTGGGACAGAAGTTAATTAGAAAAAGTTCTCTTCTTTGAACTTTTCCTTTCCTCCCCATACTTCTTACACTTTCTCATTCTGGATATTTTCAAGATAAAAATGATAAGTTTTTCAAGATATAGTTTGATCAGTTAACCTCTGGTTCTATAACCTGTATAGTTTGGAACTGTGTTGAGATGCACTAAGCTTCATGTATTCTGATAAACTTTTGCTTCCTATCACCATTTTAATGTAATGAGCACTATTATTTCCATCACAAAACTTCTTATTGTTTTTTGGCCATTTGTGGGTTGCTTGTCTCTTCAATATTTCTCAGAAGGAACACATTAGTTCTGCATTTATCCTATGATCTTACACTTGCAGGGAAAGAAATTTTGATGCTTCCATTGTGATATCCCTATATAAGTGCCATAATTTTCAATTTTAAGTACTTTTAAATTCTAATTTTAGTTACTGCTAATATATTTTACAGGATTTATTATATTATGATTTTTACTCAACAATCTTGGTCCAAAGTGTATTTCTAATTTGCACATTTCCTATACTCAGATTTTTGTTGTGAATAACTAACTCAGTGTTTGAAAACTTATCCAAACATGTGGCCACTTGCTTCAGATCAGTTCAGAGGCTGTTAAACCTTAGAGCAGAAACATGATTTATGAGAAAAACCCAAGTAAAGGGTTATATTTTTGACCACGGTTTAATGGGAAATTTATCAAATCATTAAGAACTTTTTTGCAAGAAAAAGTGTAAATATTTATTTTGAATAACGTAATTTGTTTCGCAAGATTATGATTTGGAGAAATAAGAAAGCAAATGCAAAATGGCAAATGCAAATGTTAAATCAATTTAGGGCTTACTTAAAGGAAACTATTAACTTAAGTATTTGAAGTGTTTCAAAACTTTATAAATCAACTCAGTTTAAATCATGCCTTTAAACAGAAGACAGATAAAAAGAGAGTGATACATACATACATACTTGTGAATTTTTAAAAATTCTTTTTTTTTTTTTTTTTTTTTTTTTTTTATTTATTTGACAGAGAGAGATCACAAGTAGACAGAGAGGCAGGCAGAGAGAGAGAGAGAGGGAAGCAGGCTCCCTGCCGAGCAAAGAGCCCGATGCGGGACTCGATCCCAGGACCCCGAGATCATGACCTGAGCTGAAGGCAGCGGCTTAACCCACTGAGCCACCCAGGCGCCCCGAATTTTTAAAAATTCTATAAGCATAGATGGCATTAGAAAGCAGAAGGCATTATAAAGCATGAGGAAAATATAGCATTTGTTTCCATTAGCAAATGCATAGGAGGGGAGCCAAACACCATGCCTTAAATCTCTAAAAGAAGCAAAAGACTGTGATTATACATATACACACACACACACACACACACACACACACACACACAATCCTAGTCTTCCCACACACTAAGGAAGCAATATCACCCCCCACATGCATACACACACAGAGTGATTGCTGAAGTCATATAAGATACTTTGCTTTGCAACAGAATTTGGATGGACCTAGTTTTTTCAAACAGCGAATGTATGTTCTTATTTAGTCACTATATTGCTTCCCTACATTACCATAACAAGATCCATACTTTAGTAGAAGGGAAAATATATATGATATATGAATATATGAAATATAATATGATAACAGCTAAATCCAGTTATAACTGATGTGTGCATATTTTTAAATTTTTCCTTTACAAATGTATTTTTAAACTGTCAGATACATGAATTAGAATTAGCTACATTGACCTACTACCATCATGCATGATAAAGAAAAATTTAGATATTTGAAAGTTTACAAAAGGTTAATTGAAATAATAAAATTATAATAATTGTCCATTTAATTGGCCTTAAGCAATTTAAGATTGGAAACAATTATACAAGCAATGGAACTGAAATATAGTGGGAGCTTTGAAGTATGTATTGACATAGTTAGGTAGTCCATCACATTTTTCTCCTATGTGATGAACAGAAAGAATGAGATAGAATTGCCTCAAGGGAAATGATTTTTCTTTAGCAAAGCAGTGTCGTAAGGGTTAATGAATCAAGAGAATGTTATCTATAAACTTATAAGTGGAGGTATCAAGTTAAGGTTTTAATGTCATTTAATTGACCTAATCATAAAATGACTCTGCTATAGGTAGTGCACATAATTACAGAGTATAGTTAAGAAAATATGACTTTGGAAAATCCATTTCTGTGAAAATTCAGTTTCTTGTTTTTTTTTCTAGAGAGAAAGGAAAAAAAAGAGAAAAGGAGAGAAAAAAGAAAAAAATGAAACATGATATTCATTATATTACACACAAATTTTTCTTTAAGTTTCTTATTCAATTTCTTCAATATGTATTAAGATACAATTACCAATAAATGACCAAGAAAGATTAAAGTGTTACTGGAGCAAAGTCATCTAGTGGCTAAATATACAAATAAAGTTACATATAAAACCATACAAAGCATAGATAAAATATCTCTGAATTAAGTAATGAGGATTGGAAAATACAATAAAAGACTTGATTTGGGCTGGGGATAATTCACTAGATAGAGCAGAAACTATAAAACAACTTCTTAGATAGTTTACAGCTTTGAAAGAAAAATAAAGAAGACATGACTTTGTGTTCCAACTTTTAATAAAATCTAATGAAATATTCTATTTGAATCAAAATTCAGATTTCTGTATTTTGTCTCACTAGAAAACATGCAATTTTATGTCCCAAAATGTTTTATTTAGAAACATGTAGAAATGATGTTTTTAAGTATATATATATATATATATATATATATATATAGGTAATCTTAGATCTATTTTTTTTAAATATTAAAACACGTCCACAACTTTCATCATTGTTAGCAGGTTATCTTTTCTACCTTCCCCTGTTTAAGGTAAACAAAAATTTAATTTTATCCTTCCTTGTTACCCATATTTCGTGTTATTAATAAATATCCCCGATTTAATAACTATCACATTTTACCTAAAGGTTTTTAACCTTCTAATAGTTTAGAAACTTCCTGGGATCAAGATCATGATATTTATGATATTTATTTATTTATTTTTTTTTTTTTCCAGGGCGGTAACTCATGCCCTTTTTATCATTTTATTTATTTTTTCAGTTTAACAGTATTCATTCTTTTTGCACAACACCCAGTGCTCCATGCAAAACGTGCCCTCCCCATTACCCACCACCTGTTCCCCCAACCTCCCACCCCTGACCCTTCAAAACCCTCAGGTTGCCCCAACCTCCCACCCCTGACCCTTCAAAACCCTCAGGTTGTTTTTCAGAGTACATAGTCTCTTATGGTTCGCCTCCCCTCCCCAATGTCCATAGCCCGCTCCCCCTCTCCCAATCCCACCTCCCCCCAGCAACCCCCAGTTTGTTTTGTGAGATTAAGAGTCATTTATGGTTTGTCTCCCTCCCAATCCCATCTTGTTTCATTTACTCTGTATTTTAATAATGAGAAGCATGCCTACATTATAAGAAGGTCACTGTAAATATTTATTAAAATAATCATATTCATACTGGCTTATGTCTGCTTATATTACTAAATATAAACATCATTTCTGGGGCATCTAGCTGACTGAGCCAGAAGAGCATGCAATTCTTGAACTCAGGGTTGTGAATTCGAGCCCCATATTGGGTGTAGAGATACTAAAAATAAATAAACTTAAAAAAATAGTTTAAAAAGTCATTTCTACACAACCATTCAAGCAGACAATTTCCTAATTTATAAATAAACATTGTAACTGTAAAATATCATTCAACAAAAGAATAAGCTTAACTCACAGGTACACATACATACACACTCATCATGTATTCTCCCATATTTATGCATGTTACTGTCTTTACATAGAATGTCCTCCTCTATTACTACATAGCAAAATTCTTCCATCTTTAAGGTCTCAGAAAAATCCATGAAGTCTTTAGACTCACTGTTACATTTTTTATGCATATTCTTTCTCCCCATTTTTTTCATTAATATATTCTAGGATCTCACCAACAGTATCATTTAATACTTTACTGTCCTTTAAATTTCCAAAAAAATTCTTAATATTTTTCTTGCTTTCTTTTCCTAACTTACTACCTATATATCCAAACCTATGACAACTCCTGCTAATTCTGCCTCTCAATCAAAGATGTAATGGACCTATCATAGTATATAGCATATTAAAAAAAATAAGGGAGAAATAAGCATAGGGAAAATAGTAGCTAGTTATCTTTTACAAATCTACAATCTTTCTACCTATCACAACTATTTGTTGGAGTTAACTGTCTCTACAGTTTTCTAATTCTTTCTCTGCCTCCATTTGTGGCCTACTTAAGTGATTTAGGCCAGAATAAGACCCACAGAACAATATAGGCCAGCTGCCTGTTTTTGTACAGTTTGGAAGCCAGAAATAGTTTTTACATTTTAAAATGATTGGAAAAGTTAGAAAGATCATACCTAGTGAAACACAGAAATTATACGAAATTTGGGGCATCTGAGTGGTTCAGTTAAGTTGTCTGCCTTCAACTCAGGTCATGATCCTGGGGTCCTGGGTGGAGCCCTGCACTGTCTTCCTCTCCCTCTACAGCTCACACTGTGCTCTCTCATGCTCACTCTATCTCTCAAATAAATGACTAAAATCTTTAAAAAAAGAAATTATATGAAATACAAATTTCAGTGTTCATACATAAAGTTTTATTGAAATATGGCCACACCAACTAACTTAGTTATTGTCATGGGTAATTTCTTGGTTTAACAGCAGAGGTGAAGATTCATGTCAGACTAACTCACCAGAGATACACAGGATGGCAGTAAGCTTATGAAAAGATGTTCAACATACATGTCAGTAGAAATTGTACATTAAGATAGCAATGAGTTACTATTATACATCTATTAGAATGACCAAAATCCAAAACTCCAACAACTTGAAATGCTGCTGAGGATGTAGAGAAATAGGAACTGTCATTCACTGCTGCTGGGAATGCAAAATGCAGCCACTTTCATAAGATTGGCAGCTTCTTATAGAACAAAACAGACTTTTAATAATCAAAAACCTCCCCAAAATCAAAAGTCCAGGGGCAGGTACTTCCCAGGGGGATTCTAACAGATATTTAAAGAAGAGTTAATACCTATTTTTCTCAAACTGTTCCAAAAAATAGAAATGGAAGGAAAATATCCAAACTCATTCTACCAGGCCAGCATTATCTGACACCAAAATCAGAGAAAGACCCTACTAAAAAACAGAACTGCAGGCCAATATCCCTGATGAACATGGATGCAAAAAACTCTCAACAATATACTAGCAAACTGAACCCAAAAGTACATTTAAAGAATCAGAAACCACAATCAAGTGGGATTTATTCCTGGACTGCAGGAGTGGTTCAATATTTGCAAATCAATTAACATGATTCACCACATTCATAAAAGAAAGGATAAGAACTATATGCCCTCAATAGATGCAGAAAAAGCATTTGACAAAGTATGACATCCATTCTTGATTAAAAACCCTCAATGAAGTAGGGATAGAAGGAACACACCAAACATCATAAAGGCCATATATGAAAGACCCACAGCTTATACCATCTTTCATAGGGAAAAACAGAGCTTTTCCTCTATAGTCAGGAACAAGACAGAGATATCCAACCTCACCACCATTATTTAAAATGGTAGTGGAAGTCCTGGCCTTCACAATAAGACAACAAAAGAAAATGAAGGCAACCAAATCAGCAAGGAAGAAGTTAAACTTTCACTATTCACAGTTGACATGATACTCTACACAGAAATCCAGAAAGACTCTACCAAAGTACCGCTAGAACTGATACACAAATTCAGCACTCATAGGATAGAAAACCAACATATAGAAATCTGTAGCATTTCTATACACCAATAATAAAGCAGTAAAATGAGAAATCAAAGAACTGATCCCATTTACAACTGCACCAAAAACACAAGACACCTAAGAATAAACCTAACCGAAGAAAACTATAGAAATACTTATGTAAGAAATTGAAGAGGACACAAAGAAATGAAAAAAAAAATATGTCATACTCACGGATTGGAAGAACAAACATTGTTAAAATATACTTATTACCCAAATAAAGCTACACATTTAATGAAATCCCTATCAAAATACCACCAGCATTTTTCACAGAACTAGAACAATCTTAAACTTTGTATGGAACCAAAAAAGACCCTAAATAGCCAAAGCAATCTTGAAAAAGAAAAGCAAAGCTGGAGGCATCACAATTCTGGACTTCAGAAATATTACAAAGGTGTAGTGATCAAGACGGTATGGTACTGGCACAAAAACAGACATAGATCAATGGAACAGAATAGAAAACCCAGAAATGGACCCACCACCAAATGGTCAACTAAACTTTGACAAACCAGAGAAGAATATCAAATGTAAAAAAGTCTCTTCAACAAATGGTGTTGTGAGAAATGGACAGCAACATTCAGAAGAATGAAACTGGACCACTCTTTTACACCATACACAAAAATGAATTCAAATAAATGAAAGTCTTAAATGTGAGAGAAGGGAAACCATCAAAATCCTAGAGGAAAACACAGGCAGCAACATTTTTTACCTCAGCCATAGAAACTTCTTACTAGACACATCTGCGGAGGCAAGAGAAACAAAAGCAAAAATGAACTATTGGGACTTGATGAAGATTAAAAAGCTTCTGGACAGAAAAGAAAACAATCAACAAAACTATAAAACAACTTTTGGAATGGGAGAAGTTATCTGCAAATTATATACCTGATAAAGGGTTAGTATCCAAAATCTATAAAGAACTTGTCAAACTTAACACCTCCCCCCAAAATAATAATAATCTAGTTAAAAAATGGTGGGAGGTTGGGGGAACAGGTGGTGGGTGATGGGGAGGGCACGTTTTGCATGGAGCACTGGGTGTTGTGCAAAAAGAATGAATACTGTTACGCTGAAAAAAAAAATAAATAAAAAGGAAAAAAAAATGGGCAGAAGATATGAATAGGCATTTTCCAAAGAAGACATTCAGATAGCCAATAGACACATAAAAAGATACTACATCACTTACCATCAAGGAAATACAAACAAAACCATGAGATACCACCTCACACCTGTCAGAATGGCTAAAATTAACAACACAGTAAACAGCGGATGTTGGCGAGGATGTGGATAAAAAGGAACGCTCTTACACTGCTGGAGGAATGCAAACTGGTGCTGCCACTCTGGAAAACAGGATGGAGTTTCCTCAAAAAGTTAAAAACAGATCTACCCTATAATCCAGCAATTACACCACAAGGTATTTACACAAAGGGTACAAAAATACTGATTCAAAGGGACACATGCACTCTGATGTTTATAGCAGCCTTACCAACAATAGCCAAATTATGGAAGGAGCCCAAATATCCATCAACTGATGGATGAATAAAGAAGAAATGGTACATATACACAATGGAATATTACTCAGCCATCAACAAGAATGAAGTCTAGGCATTTGCAACAACATGGATGGAGCCATAGTATATTATGCTAAGTGAAATAAGTCAGTAACAGAAAGACAAATACCATATGAATTTATTCATATGTAGAATTTAAGAAACAAAACAGACGAACATTGGGGAAAGGGGAAAAAAACAGAAAAGGAAGCAAACCATAAGAGACTCCATTTATAGAGACTTTACTTATAAATGACAAAACTTGGAAGCAACCAAGATGTCCTTCAGTAGATGAATGAATGAACAAACTGTGGTACATCCAGAGAAGCCATGAAAAGCAACGGAAGAAACTTAAATGCATACTATTAGTGAAAGAAGGCAGTTTGAAAAGGCTATATTTGGTATGATTCCATCAATATAACATTCTGGAAAAGGCAAAACTATGGAGACAGTAAATATTTTAGTAGTTTTCAGAGACTCAAGGGAGGAAAAAATAAATAGGTGGAGCACAGAGGATTTTTAAGGCTGTGAAACTATTCTGTGCACTACAGTGGTGGAAACATGTTGTTATACATTTGAAGAAAAAAAAAAGTGTAGAATTTGTAACTCCAAGTGTGAACTCTGATGTAAAGTATGGGCTTTGGGAGATAATTATGTGTTCATGTAGGTTCACTGCTTTTAACAAATTTACCACTGTAGTGTGGGATGTAACTACTGGGGGAAATTATACTTGGGAAGAGACAGGGAACACATGAGAGTTCTCTGTACCTTCCACTCAATTTTGCTTCAATGTAAAACTATTCTGAAAATTTTAATTTATTAAAAAGTTGTAACAGACTACAAGGTTTGTAAAGGCCAAAATATGTACTCTTTTTGTACATTAAATAGAAAAAAAAAAAACGTCTGCCAATCCCTCATTTAAAGCACAAGTTTTATCATGATATACTTTGTTTAAAATACTCTTTATTCTTATTACTATCAGGAAAATTTCCAAAATCAGGTGCTTACCTTATTCAGGAATGCTATTGGCCATGATATATTATTTTTATACTTCCATTTTACTCTTGCTTGACACTTTTTTTTAAAGATTTTATTTATTTGTTTGTCAGAGAGATAGAGAGAGTACAGGCAGGCAGAGGCAGAGGGAGAAGCAGGAGCAAGAAGCCCAATGTGGGACTCCATCCCAGGGCGCTGGGATCATGACCCTAGCCGAAGGCAGCCGCTTAACTGACTGAGCCACCCAGGTGCCCCTGTTTGACACATTTTTACACATCCTTCAGTCCCATATGTAAATACCCCTTCCTCCAAAAAAACTTTCATGAGACCACTCCCCAAGTTACTGTTTTCTAAGGTAAACACCAAAACATAAACTCTTAAAGCTTGGTTTTTATTTTATGGCACTTAACATCAGTTGAAATTATACCACTGTTCTTGATTATTTGTTCAAAGTTTGGTTCAACTACTATATTGTAAATTCTATATAGTCAGGGATCACTGTAAAACTAGATATTATTCTATTACAGTGCCTGATAAACCATGTACAAAACATAAATAATCTTTTTTTTTAAGATTATTTATTTATTTATTTGACAGACAGAGATCACAAGTAGGCAGAGAGGCAGGCAGAGAGAGAGAGAGAGAGGAGGAAGCAGGCTCCCCGCTGAGCAGAGAGCCCGATGCGGGGCTCGATCCCAGGACTCTGGGATCATGACCTGAGCCGAAGGCAGAGGCTTTAACCCACTGAGCCACCCAGGCGCCCCAAAACATAAATAATCTTGAAGGGATAAACTAGCTATTTCCTGAAAGCAAATGTTGGTAACTTTGACCCCTGCTTCTGTCCCCATGCTGTCCCTTAAAGTCCTTGGTCTAATGTAGCCCTTTTATATACTTTTTCTCCCTTTATTCATGTCCCTTACTCTACTGGATGCACCATATGGAAATGAACATATATTCAGATCCTTGTCAAGATTCACATAATCACTGAATAATTAAATCTATTTTAATTTTTCTGCCCACCCTCATTAACTCTAAAAGATACATTTTATATATTTTGGACTTCACTGAGTTAACAACACACTAGAATTTTCAGTAGATGCTCAGTAAGTACTTGTCAATTGTTAGACAAATAGCTGTTATTAATGCTTTTTTCCAAAATTAACTCATTTTCACACTTCCCAGTAAGCAAAAGTCTTGTTTTTCCATAGTATGTTACCACCATTCTTGCATTTGTTTAGTATTAACAACTTCAGCTCTTTAGCTGTCCATGCAATATTCTTTCTTTTTTTTAAATTCCCACACCCAATGAAGGGTTATCAAATCTTACAAAATATTTGTCACCATTAATGATTTTGAACCTCAGTATATCACACTTGCATTAATATCTCCTAATCTGATTTTCAGATTCCAATAATTCTTATACAAATAAATTGGCATAATATCACAAGACAAATACAGCCCTTGCAGAACTACACTAAATTTCTATTGTCCAAAAATTACTTAAGTCCAGAAAATTCAAAGTCAACTACAACTTGACCTTACATGTTGATCTACAGTTTGACCAATTATATTTCTTTTTTTTTAATTTTATTTAGTTATTTATTTGACAAAGAGAGAGATCACAAGTAGGCAGAGAGAGAGAGGCAGAAGCAGGTTCCCTGATGTGCAGAGAGCCCAATCCAGGGCTCGATACCAGGACCCTGAGATCATGACCTGAGTCAAAGGCAGAGGTTAACCCACTGAGCCACCCAGGTGCCCCATATCAATTATCTTTCTACTTCTTCTTTCTAATGTGCATAAACATGTATTTTCTCATTTTCTATTTTCTTGACTTTCAAATACCAATTTAAAATATTTTATTCTTGTTAACAATCTTATCCAGATCCTTCAGACATAGCACATTAATTTGGTAGGATTTTTAATTAAAAAGCCCAGAAATGACACTGCACCTGCAGAGTATGCCCTCCATTAACCAAACTTTTCCTATTGGAATCCATCTGAAGTTCAAGAGCTCATAATTTCATAGAAAAGGCAAAGTTTTCATTAATTGCCAAACTAAAAATAGAAATGACAGGTGACACATTAGTGTTAACCGCATTTGAATTTTAAAAAGCAGATGCTGAGGTATACTCACTTGTGCTTAATTAACCCTTTGGCATTCACAAATATTCCATTTATTTTAGTCTTCCAAAGACAGGCTGTAAGTTAAGCAAATTATCATCATGTGGCCAAATATGAAGTTATATTAGTTTTTAATGATCTAATTAATTAAAAAATAAAATATTTGGGGCTCCTGAGTGAGTTAGTTGGTTGAGCATCCAACTCTTGGTTTCAGCTCAGGTCAAGACCTCAGAGTCCTGGGATCGAATCCAATACCAGGCTCCATGTTCAGCAGGGAGTCTGCTCGAGATTCCCTCTCCCTCTCCCTCTCCTTCTGCCCTTCCCTCTGGCTTATTCACCTGCACACACACACTCCCTTTCTCTAAAATAAATAAATAAAATCTTTAAAAATAAATAAAATTATTCTATTTATCATGTATAAAATTTGTTTTTTGTTTTTTGGTTTTTTTACAACATAGATGAACTTGCAAAGATTTGGCTCCAAAATAATTATAGAAAAGAGACATTTAACAGGAAAATATCAGCAATATAAATTATCAAAAAAATTTTATTTGTATTTCCCTGATGCCGAGTGACGTGGAGCACTTTTTCATGTGTCTGTTGGCCATCTGGATGTCTTCTTTGCAGAAATGTCTGTTCATGTCCTCTGCCCATTTCTTGATTGGATTGTTTGTTCTTTGGGTGTTGAGTTTGCTAAGTTCCTTATAGATTTTGGAGACTATGGACTCTGAAAAACAACCTGAGGGTTTTGAAGGGTCAGGGGTGGGAGGTTGAGGGAACAGGTGGTGGGTAATGGGGAGGGCACGTTTTGCATGGAGCACTGGGTGTTGTGCAAAAACAATGAATACTGTTATGCTGAAAAAATAAATAAAATGGAAAAAAAAAACACTTGTTCAGAAAGAAAAAAAAAATTTAATAGAATTGACTTGTTTTGACAGAAGCCAATGTAGCAAATACATTTCCTTAGATAACCACCCAATTTCCTATCACATTTTCATTTTATGAGATAACCTGAGTAGTCATCAGATAAACTTAATAAATCCAAAATAATTCATACAACAGAGAGAATAAATAAACGTATTTTGTCATGAATCAAGAACTTTGATATATTCAGTCAGAGAACCAAATTAAAATGAAATGTTTGACTTGAAGCAAAACTGTTATTCAGAGGAATACTTAAATCAAGCAACAATCTTAGTATATGGCATAAAGAGAGTAAACAATGAGATACAGAATTGGAAATTGGAAACTTACATAAAATTAAATCTCATGTTTTATACCGTGTTCTGCAACAATGTTAGCCATTTCTAAAATATTGTGTCAAACATTTTGAAAGCCTGAAACCTCAGAGGGATTTCCCTGACAGAAAAGACAAAAGTCAACAGGAAAATGTCCACTTGTTTTCTGGGTGATGATCATCTGTCTTCTTCTTGACACTGCCTTTCTCTACAACACAGCCTCTTATCATCTCTTTTTTTGGTGAAGGAAATAAAACTAATTTTAGTAAAAGATACTGGATAGAAGTTGTTAAGATATATTTATCTACTTCAGTATTATATTCATGTACGTGTATGAAAATATTTCTAAAGGGGACCCCCTTTAGTTATTCATACAGATGCAAATATACTGTGCTTACAAATAAATGATATATATTCAAGAATCTATACTCTAAAACGTTTCATTAATCAATCTATTCTATTAATCTTAAAGTTTTTTCCATACTTCTCAGTAATTTATAAAGGTATTTCTTATTATAGTTATAATATGAAAAAACAAAATGTTTTTAATTTTATAAACACATCATATTTTACAATTCTGCCTATAATACTCCTTTCATTTAAAGTGTTAAAAACTATCACTTCTGATAAATTATGTGCTTCTTCTGATTAGGATTCAGTTCCATCAAAAAGTCCTCATAAATCAAATTACAGTAGATCTTGATGTGAACATTCAAAATGATCATTTTAATTTAAATATATCTTAAGCTACCAATGTTAATAATAGATAAAACAGAACATTCCTTCCATCCTAGTTTTCTTTTAGCAACCATTATGTCATTTCTCTTTTCCACAAAAGTAACTTGCAGACCGATTATAACTAATGTTTTACATTCTAATCCTTCTCAAGGTAGGCTGGTCTCAATTTTGCCCCCAATAATTTATAAAAGGTAATTTTTGCTATAATCATCAATGACCGTCATATTTTAATTGACCTATTCATCCCACATCTACTGCAGATTGCAACAGCATTTAATCCTTATGATTATCCATTCCTTTTTGAGAAAACACCTTTTCATTTGCTTCTGGAGCACAAAAGCCTAACTCCCTTCCTGCTTCCCGGACTGTTCATTCTGTGTCTTTTGCTAATCTGTCCTCCTTCGCATCAAAGCTAAGTGCTCATCCTCCTTGTTTTCTGATTGACTGTTTAGGTGATCTAATCTGCTTTTATAAGCCTCTAATTTTCATTTCTAAACCAGTAATTCTAGATGTGTAATTTTTCCTGAGAATTTTTCTCTATGATTCAGACCTATATAATCAAGAATCTCTTGGATACCCTCAAATGAATATCTCACAGGCACCCCAAGGAATAATGCATTCAGAACTACACTCAGAATCTTTTCCTTTCATTTAAAATGTCAAACCTATCACTTCTGATAAACTATGTGCTTACTATCCTTTAGGACTCAGTTTCTTCAAGTCCTCATAAATCTAATTATGATATATCTTTTTTTTTTAAAGATTTTATTTATTTATTTGACAGAGATCACAAGCAGGCAGAGAGGCAGGCAGAGAGAGAGAGAGATGGAAGCAGGCTCCCTGCTGAGCAGAAAGCCCGATGTGGGGCTCGATCCCAGGACCCTGGGATCATGACCTGAGCCGAAGGCAGCGGCTTAACCCACTGAGCCACCCAGGTGCCCCTAATTATGATATATCTTGATGTGAACAATCAAAATGACAATTCTAATTTAAACATACCTCAAGGTTACCAGTGTTAATAATAAAAAGACAAGACAAAATCTTCCTTTCCACTGTTTTCTGTTACAGAAATGTGTCAGAATCTTACCCAGTTCAAAAAGGTTTAAATTTTTTATTTATCTTTCACATTTCATTATTTTTTTCCCTTTCTGGTCACTGTTCCAATTAAATGTAAAATCACTTTGCATTTCCCTTCTAAATATCTCCTGAATCCATTTGCCTTTTTGTACACCTTGCTACCACTCTGGTACAGGCCAGTACATCTCCTTAACTGTGCTAATGTGGTATCTTTCACTACTTGCCTACTCACCAGTCTGCTCAGGAATTAAATGAAATTTTAAAACAATATTTGTTTCTGCCATCTCTCTATTAACTAATTCCCACTGTCCCTAGAAAAAAGTACAAGAACAAAAACAAATGTAAAACAAAAATTTAAACATACAAAATCATCAAACCAATACAAACAAAATCATATATTTTTAAATGAAAAAAAGGCCATATTATCTCCCTATATGTTATGCAAGCCTCATTTCATGTATTTTCCCCTAAAAATACTTCTTTTCTTTAAATACACTATGCTTATATGTCTTAGTCTTCTATTTAAACTCCCCCTTTCTCCTAACTCCCTATTAAATCCATATGTCAGGTTAAATTGACCTCCAAAACTTTCAGTGTTAAAGTTGAAGAAATCTTAATGGTTAATACAACTACTACTGCAAGAAAAGGAGTTCAAATGGAAAAAATTAATAGCAAATGCATTCTTAAAACATGTACTTTCTTGTTCTGTCAATGCCAAAGTAAGCAAATAGTGACTGCAAAACATTTTACCCACTGAAACTCAGAAGTACCATCAGGTTTTAGAATTTGATATCTAAAATAACTGGTTGTTTAAGGAAACCAGGAATCATTGGGCAGTAGTTGATCTTAGGCCCTGGGATAAGAAAAATCAAGATGGATCTGAAACATACTGCTATCACCAGAACTAAAGATGCTTTGAGGAAAGGCAAAAGGCAAAGGTAATATCCAGAAGACTGCTAAACAGGTTTTTTATCAACAAGCTGTAATACTTGAACATCAAATAATAATAATATAATGAAATAAATCAGAAAAAATAAGAAACTTGGTAAAACTTAATGAATTCATAATATTTTACAGACATGTCAAAACACAATATAGACATAAAGCAATTATAAGACAGAAGTTTTTTATTATTATATATATTTATTGATTGATTTTACTAAGTAATAAAATGTTAGTATGGTTTTATTTCCTTTGTAAAATCTGATTTATAAGTTTCAATATGTTATTGTTTTAATGTATAAGTAGAAAATGGTCAAAGTTTGTAAACCAATCAGTTTTGAAGTATTAAAATCAATATGCAAAAAATATTACAGTCATATAAAATATGCATTTAAAAGGATTATTCCTATAGTATGTTCACTAATAATGAATAAAAAAAAATATCCTGAAAGAAAAGCAACTATGCAAACTGAACCCTTTGTTTCATAAAAGATTAAAATTCCTAGTAGTTCTACTAATTATAATAAAATATTAATGAGGAATATGTGCATTCAAAATAAAGTTTTAGGGAGATAAGATGATAGATTAGATAGATAGGTAGATAGATAGATATGATATTAATGATAGGATGAAAGTGTCCCACCATGTAACAAATAAAATTCTGTGACAAAAGAACCTTCAGAATATCCTTCAGCTGAAAAGCAAGTATCTGTGACTGGAGTAAGATCTTATTAAGAATAAATCAGATACTGTATTGTCCGCTATTTTTATTTGTTTACTTTATTTTTTATTTGTAGAAACCTTAAAGTAGGTACAACAAACAAACAAAAAACAAAAATATATAACAAAGTATATTTAACTCCATAAAAGAATAAGGCAAAAATTAGTATATTTATTGAGTTAAAATATCTGATTCTTACATTGTTAATGATATTACTGCAGGATTACTGATCTATTTGTATTTTAACATTTTATGTGTGTTTTTCTGTTTAATGGGTTAAAAATATTTAGCGAATCAATAATCTTAGGTATGATTTTAATACTCTAGAAATGTTTACATTTTCAAATGTATTTAAATCTTGGAAAATATAAATTTAAATATAAATATTTAAAGAAGAATCAATTCTTATTCTTTCATTTGACAAACTGCCAAATCATTAAATATCTTTATTAAAAATATCACCCTAAATAATCTAAAATTAGAGTAATCTCTAGGTTTTTTTTCTTTTCATATGTTTTCAATATATTTTATATGATGCATGACCCACATTCCGTATAAATCAAGACTACAGAATAAGGGATCAAAACTATCAGATTAGTACAATTCATAGATGATAGTTTTCCCCCAACAAGATAATCACTTAGGATGTGATTCTGATAATTAATTTTCTTTTGTCATAGATGACCCAGAACACTATGAACAAAACCAACATGATGTAGTAATAACCACTGCTTTGTATTCTAGTCAATAATGTCATGCATGGCCGCTTTGTGTAAAGAGGTTACCAAGGGTCTTTGCAATAACAACATATATTCTCAGAAGATTATTTCAGAGCTGCTTTGTAAATAGATCTTATAAAGTATATTGTAATTTTTATGTTGTATACCTTCACCCTCCAGTGAATCCTAACCATTAACATACCATGAATGTATAAATACAGCAAAAGGGATTCATATTTCCATTACTACAAAGTTTAATAGCAAATTAACTTAAGTGAAATTTTCAATAGTTAATTTATTTAATTTTATGAGACAACTGTATTTAACCATAAAGTCTGTTATAAAAAACTTTTAATTAAACAAATTATAAATTCTAAATTGTGTATATTATTCAGAATTGTATTATCACTTAAGGAAATAGTTCACATTTTACATTATGTTTTTTGTTCTCTAAATGCTTCTTTTTAGTGCCTTCTGATACATATGCATATGTGTGTGTACATATATATGAAATACAGGTCTGGCATATATATATATATATATATATAACTATGAAATAAATATTTAATAAATGAAATGAAAATCTTTTTGTTTACCATAAGCTGATGAATTTGCTATCATTTTTAAAAATTGTATTACAAATACTGTTACGCTGAAAAAATAAATAAAATGAGAAAAAAAAAATTGTATTACAAATCTATCTTTGCAAAAAATAAATATCTATAATGTCAGTTTCTATAGAGAAAATAGCATTTTTCTTATTACTCAAAATAATCTTTTTATAATATATGAAGTGACTTCACAGATATTTCTTCCCTAAATCTGCATCACTCAGTAATACAACCTGTGTTTTTTTATGTCAAAGAGAGTCAATTTAGTTTAATGTAACATTATTTTAAATGACCACTGAAAGATCTATAATGCAGAAACTACTAGCAATGTAATAATATATTCAAAGTATTTCAGAGATCCTCTTGAAGGCAAATGCTAATGAGTTTAATACTGGAAAGCAAGTGACAGTTTCTCAATGGAGTATTTGGTGAGAAAAGTAAAAGTCTTGCTAAATGTAATAGATAAATGGAAAACACTATCTAGCAACATAATGGGTATTAACATTTTAATATCTAAGACCATTGAGAGGAAAATAGAAATGCCATAGCTTAACATCACAGGAAAATTGAAAAATATTTGATAGGGAAATCATATTTGATTACTAAAAAACTAACAAAAATATAGAAAAAAAATCTTGAGATATGTAATTACATCACACTGACAAATTTATGCATGTATATGCACAAGCATACAGTCACTGGATAGATAATTATAATTGTCTAAATAGAAGTGCACATTTATAAGAATTAATTTCCACCTCTCTCTTTCTTTACTAAAATGCAGAAAATATGCAAGGGATGTTACCCTGCTCTATGGATTCAGAATGAATCAGGCTAAGCTCTTACCCAGAAAGAGATGGTTATTATTAGTGAGTGCTTAAATATATCATATTTAAAAATAATTGATTCAGTATAAAAAAGATACCACTAAGATATGACTAAAATGTTGCAAGAGTAGTCTAATAGTATAGAAAATAGAGGGGAGTTTCATAAACAAGTATCATTTGAGGTATATCTTCACAGATATGTAAGACTACTCATTTGACAGCTAATGAGAAACAAGAGTATAGAATGCAAGAATTATTTTTGCAGGGGCGACTTTTAAGGATCACAGTCATTTAAAATGTTTGGATGACGAAGAGTATATAAAACACTAGCAGAAATTAAGTTCAATATTGAAGGATCAGACAGTGAAAAGTTTCATATTCTATATGCCACACCAAACAATATTATCATGTCATCAATAAGATGTCTTAGAAGATTTTAAATAGAGAACTCATATGAACAGATTTGTATGTTGGATATTTTAACACTGTGAAGGATGAATTTACAAAGGCTTGTCAGAAGCTGTTAGAATAATTTGGCAAAATCATGAGGTCCTTAATTAATGTGTGGCACAGAGTATGGAAGTAAATAATTGATGCAAAAGATATTCAAAAAGAAGATTTGCAAACTTGGCAATTGATTAAACATGGTACATGAAAGCGGAAAATTTAAGGATAAATGTGACTACATATTTGATCCTTCAGGACATCCTGGAGAAATAGGCACATTATCAAACTTGTTTTCCTCTAAGACTTGTGACCAATGAATGCGCACCCCAGAAAGGTAATTTGAGTATATTTGTTTTATTTTGCATACCACTCATTGGTTTTAAATTTTTCAAGGAAGCAGAATAACTCGATCAAATTAAGTTGTGTGTCATTTGAGTACATAAATCATTGTGGAACTACCCTCTTTGAATCAGAATGTGAATTGACTGTGTACCAAGCATCTTCTTCTTGTCCATAATGTAAATCCTTTCAGATGTTTCTACAAGACTTGGGATCAAAATACAGAATAAGTGAAAACTTTTGCATTACATCACACACGTATCCCATATATGCTGTTCCATACACACACACACACACAGACACACACATAAATGATACATGAACATGTCTGTGAACATGGGTATGTACATATCATACATATGTGTATGTATATGTATATATATGTATGTGTATGTATATACACATATATTATGTATATAATATATACATACATATTATGTATATAACATATACATACATTATACATTAAAGCATGTGTGTATGTATATATTTCATCTGTGTATGGATATATATGTGTGTGATGCAGTTGTATAAGGGATATATGTATGATGAAGTGTACAATTTTCCATTTATTGTACTTTTTTTTTTCATTTTATTTTATTTATTTTTTTCAGCGTAACAGTATTCATTGTTTTTGCACAACACCCAGTGCTCCATGCAAAACGTGCCCTCCCTATTACCCACCACCTGTTCCCCCAACCTCCCACCCCTGACCCTTCAAAACCCTCAGGTTGTTTTTCAGAGTCCATGTCTCTTATGGCCATTTATTGTACATTTTGATACAAAGTTCTGCAGAAGCATCTGAAGGAACTTACATATTTATATGTATATATCCCTGAAGATATAAAGTAAATCAATAGTCTCACTACCGGGTTAAATTACTTCTAAGTTCACAAAATACAAAAATTAGATCATATCTTTACTTTCAAAATAAAATCATACCTCAGTTCAGCCCTTACTGGTATAAATCAATTACTTAACTATGCATTATGACATGGCATCATCCCATTTCACTGTTAAATATCTGGAGTTAGATAGGTTTATTCAGCTGTGTTAAGATATAATAATTCTCTTCAGCCATTATTTTCACCCCATTCATACGTTTTGAATGATATTTACTATACAAAATTTCTAGTTAGAAAATACTGTCTCAAGGGCGCCTGGGTGGCTCAGTGGGTTAAGCATCTGCCTTCGGCTCAGGTCATGATCCCAGGGTCCTGGGATGGAGCCCCCCGTCAGGCTCTCTGCTCAGTGGAGAGCCTGCTTCCCTCTCTCTTTGCCTACTTGTGATCTCTGTCTGTCAAATAAATAAATAAAATCTTAAAAAAAAAAAGAAAATGCTGTTTCATTGTTATCTATGCTATCTATTGTTAGCTAAGATATATATATTCGTAACAAATTAATTCAGTTTGCAAATGATTTTAGAGAGTCACTCAGAAGAATAAAAATTGAATTGTTATGTCAGACCTATCAAACATCGGGTGATCAAAAATCTACATAGGATTAATCACGGCAAGAATCTTTTTAGCACATTTTATGCCCAGATGCCAGCCAAGTCAATTGTGTCAGTTTTTTTCTTATATATTCGTCTATGCCAGGACTTTTAATTATGTTGACAAATTCACTGTTCTGAAAATAGGTTTAGCTTGAATTTTCAAGATATGATTGATGCGTGTACTAAAAAAAAAAAAAAGAAAAGCTGGAAACACTCATTAACAAGAAAAACTATTAATAAGCAAACATCTTACTACTACTATTACTACCAACCATTAGATGATTAAAGTGACCACGAATTTCAAATAACTTGGTTTATGTAAGTAATTGCTCAGCTTAAATTCACAGAGATTATTATACTTGTCTTTTGCAAACATGAGCACAGTAATTCTCGATAAATTTAGTGAGTGAATACATGTCTCATTTTGAAAGGCAACACTGGATGACCCCAACCATTGTATCTATTTGATTTTTATGTTGCAATCTTGCTTTAAGAATCATATTACACAATTTGGTTATTCATTTCATGTTAATCACATATGATGATGCAGCAGTTGGGGACAGAACAATCATGAAAGTAAAAGAAAACCAGTTCAAATGTCAGAAGGCAGCTGCTGCTTATATTTACTTCTAAAAATAAAGCGTATAATCTAACATAAATATACAAGAAAAAATTAAATGTCTTTGATATAATGTCATCTTTATGAGATATATTAGTTTATAATTCAATTAATTTTATATAAAAGATTTTTTGTTATCTGCTAGTAATTGATAGTTGCTATTTTACAAATGCGTTCAAAATAACAGATAATTTCTAATTGACATTCAATTTTTATCCCTCATTGTTTTGTTGTTTAGTGAAAATTTAATAATTTCATAGCTTTCTAATAGACATCAACTTTATTTTCTTAAGTAACTGTAAGATTAAATATGTCTAAGCATTCACTTTTTAATAATTTGATATGATTTTGATATTGTTTAAAATGAAAAAATAATTTTATAATATTTGGAAGCATTTTAGATTTAGTGTATTATTCAGCTACATATCTGATAAGCTTATTAGCAAAATGTCAATTTTATATTCCAAATTTTAAGAGGGCATAATACTAGAGGCAAATAATAAAAGACAAAGGTTAGTACCATCCTCCTCAAAATAATATGTCGCATTTTAGGAGGGCTTCATTTTATGAGAATTTATTTAAATTAAAACAAGAAGAACCTTAAAACTACTCATAGAAATACCTAATTATTTTTTGTAAGTAAACATAACTTTTTTATATTTCACTTAATTAACCATTTAATTGGCATATTTGATTTGCTATGAGAACCCAAAACTGTTAAACTTAATCTAAGATAAAAAAAAGTATGTAAATTACATAAAGCAATGGATACGAAAGTGTTAAGTAAAATTTTAATATCTATTATTGCCATTCCTTAAAAATATGTCACCGTTATGATTTTTAAGTGTTGTATTTATATGTAAGAAATTCAACAAAGGCAGTAATCTTTGCTTAAAATACAGATAACTATTCAGTTCACAGCAGGCATAGAAACTGTTTTAGCTACATACATTCAATGGTATTATTTGATTCTGCATAAAAACATATTTATACATGTGTGGTTTAGATAAAAATATGGAGAAATTCAGAATAAAATAATCAATGACATATTTCAACGAGCCACAGTGTTTGTATGACAAACAGGCCATAAAATCTTTAGTCAAAAGTTATCCACTTATGGATTTCCAACATATGTATATTTTTATATGTATATTTGAACTAAACTAATTTCAGATTTTGTGTTGTAATACTTAAATATTATGAACACAAGAATGTTAGCTGTTATCTATTTTAAAAAATCTTTTTAGTTTGAGAGAAAAATGGTGACAAGCATTAGTTACCTCTAAGATGAATTGAATATTTAGGCATATGAACAATGATGTACATTTGTTTTAGACTTACAGAACTAAGTTACTAATTTTTTTTTTTTTTTGGTATTTTCTTTTGTTGTAGAACTAGACTCATTGAAGCCCTTTTACCTCATCAACTCCTGATTCAAGAGCCAGTACTTTAATATCTCTGGCATTACACAGCTGGTTCTTCCAGAATTTAGAATACTCTTCTATCCTTACAATGTAATGACTAGCATTTAACTGAATGCATAACACCCCAGACACAGAACATTTTGTAATCTCTTACTCCAGAGTGTGTGAGTGTGTGTGAGTGTGTGTGTGTGTGTTTTAAGATTTATTTATTTATTTGAGAGAGACAGAGAGAGAAAAACCCAACCAGACTTCTCAATGACTGCAGAGCCCAACACAAGGTTCAGAACCCTGAGATCAGACCTGAGCGGAAACCAAGAGTTGAATGCTGAACAGACCACCTACGCACCGCACCAAAGTATGGTTTTGTAAACAAAGGATGTCAGCACTGAATTCAAATTGTTGAAATTTCAGGATGCATATTTAAAGAGAGTACACTTCCACTTTCTTCTAGAATTCTGAAAGCCTTATTTGTGCTAAGAATTATTTTGGTCCATAAGATGGTCCCTAAGTTCTCAATCTACTATTGATGGAGCATAAAGTTAGATACAGGATTTCTGGATTCCTATTAAGAGGTATACCAGAAATATGCATATTTCCCACATCTTAAATGTACACTTAAAAGAGAACTAAAATTGTATCTTGTTTTTCCAATGTTATTTTGAATCTCTCTCTTAAGGGTAACAAAAATATACTAACACATTATCAACTGTAGTTCATTCAACAATTTTAATAATTACATCATGCTGGGGAAAAAAAAACTGTATTTTTCCTAAATTTTTTTTCTACAGTAGAAGGTTAGCATAGTTGATCCTTAAACAACATGGGTGTGAGTGCCTTGGCTCAATTTATGCAAATTTTTTCTATAAATATAGTATAATGCTATAAGTATATTTCTCTTCCTTATGATTTTCTTAACATTTTTTTCTTCTAACTTAATTATTTTAAGAATACACTATTTAACACATATAACATACAAAATATGTATTAAGAGATGGCTTATGTTATCAGTAAGACTTCCAATAAACAGTAGGCTATTATGTTTTTAAGGAGCAAAACTTATATGTAGATTTATGATTGCATATAATCATAGGATCAGCACCCCTAAACCCCACATTGCTCAACAGTGAACTATATTCCTCACCTTCAGTTTTTGTTTGTTTTGTTTTTTTTAGTATTGCTTTTTATTGTCCATATTAGTGCATACAAGGCCATTACCTTTAAGTCTGGTACGTAAGGCTTTAAAATTATTAGCTATCATTTTTGTCATACCACTAAGGATGCCTTTAGCAGTTTACGTATCATCAAATATACTAGAAATACAGATGTGGTAAATATATATATTTTTACTATTTTAAAGTTCTCAAATCATTATAGATGATTTTACTAATTAGGTGGCACTGTTGACAATGGGAATTATGTTAGGTATTTTGACAATGATAACAATATAAGGATATATTTAAACAGATACTGAAAGTCTAAGGAAACGAAAAGAAAATACTGAGGCTTACAGGATACAAGAACTAGAGGAAACAGCTATCTACATGCTCAAATAAGAGACCCCATAGAGATGGGACTCAAATTATTTAGAAAAGGGAATAGTGTGGCTCTTGCTATTATCTCAAATTCTCAGAGTACAGTTGTCATGTATATCAAACTCAGAACTCTCAGGAGGATATGGCATCTGCCTGGCCTTGGTACATAAAGAATTTGGTAGAGGACTCTAGTTGCAGAGGAAACCTGGATCTCTGAGAAGGGACACTGCTTCAGTGATGCTGGTGCTTGTGAACAGGGCACCATAATACAGACTCTGGGGGTGCTAGAAGGTTCTAGAGGATGGGAAGAGTTGCCTCTGGCAGGTTAAAGACCATTGGCAGGGGAAAACTTGCAAAAAAAAAAAAAAAAAAGAAAAAGAAAAAAAATGGGTTTTTCCCCCTCCTCTCTTCCAGACCCCTTTGGTGCCCTCAATTGGTGGCATTACTTGGCACAGAAAACCACCTGACAAGTAAAGTTCCAGTATCAAAAAAGCCCATTAAAGGACAATTTGGATCTGAGCTTAATAGCTATCAAAAAAGCCCTGCTGTGCTTATATAATAAAATCACATCATTATGGCTGTGCAAATCCTAAATTTAAATCTTATCTGTTAAATTGCTTACATTCTAGTCATATTAAAAGAAAATATTGCAACATCATATTACAATGCATGATTTGTATGTTTTTGGCCCAGTGTTACTAGATTTCAAATCTGTCCTTGAAAAACTAAAGTGCCTCAAGTCAACTGGGTTTTATGCTTCTGTATGTTTTTTGTTTTCTGTTTTGGGTTTTTTTGGTTGTTGTTTTTTTTTTATTTTGTTTTGTGTTTTTGCTTGTTGATTATAAACTAAGATTTGGTTGATGTTGTAAAGTTGATAATGAACTATTTGTACTAGTTTGCAAGAAAATGATAAAGATAGAAATGACAGATGAACACCATATAAAAATTTTATATATTTAATTCCATATAATCCTTTTAAATTCTACTTAAAATGACCAGATTTTACATACAGAATTTTAGATATTTTAATTTGTCAACTATTAAAACCATTTATTTTTATCTGATTTTATATATCATTATTAAATTGTCTTAAGTTTTATTACAATTACCTTTATACTAATTCAGTTCATTAGATTATCACCTACTTTGTGAAAACCATATTTCTTCAAACTTTCTATATATGTACACATATATATGTGTCATATATTATATATAGATAACATATAGAAAACATGTCTAATATATAGTTTTTACATATAGTATATAGACATAGCTATGATCTGAAGGTTGTGTCCCCCCAAAATTCAATATTGAAAACTAATGATCAAGGTGAATAAACGTATATATAAGGTGACGCTTTTAGAAGGTGATTAGATCATGAGGGCAGAGCCCTAATTAACTGAATGGACCTTTACAAGATGTTCCAGAGAGCTTTTTGGCCTTTCCGCCATGTGAGGACATAGCAAGAACTCAGCCATCTGCATGCCAAGAAAGCTCTCACTAGAATCAGACCATGTTGGCACCCTTATCTTGGACTTCAGCCTCCAGAACTGAAAAAAATTTCTCTTGTTTATAGGTCACCCCGTCTATGGTATTTTGTTAGAGTACCCAAAAGGACTAATTATATATAATATCAAATATATGTGTCTGCTAGCTGAGATATGTTCTGAGATATGTTCTGAGATATGTTCTGAGATAGTTCCATTTCCTCATTCCTCAGAAATTAATGTTTAAGGTAAATATAAACTTTATGAGCGTGGTGGCCATACATCTCAGATTGCCAAGGACAGCCCTGGTTTATTCTCACTGATATGGAATAATTCTTAAAAGCACTCTCTTTTACTTTCAGAATTGCCTTCTATGGCCACCCTATTCATAAAGCTTCGTAAGGCTGTAGAGTTTTCAGGAGCTATGGTGGAGGGATCACAGGCTATCTTTGCTAATTGGTCTTACTCAAAGAAAACAGAAACTTTTCCTACCTTCATTCAGTAGTTTTACAAATCAAACAAGGCATCCACTGAAGTTAGGGTCTATCATCTCATAGAGACAGAGGATAAGGGACGTCTTCCTTAATAGTTACATTTCAATGGTACAGCTCCCAGGTCCTTGAGAAAGGTAGTTATGGGTTGCAAAACTGGAAAATGACTTTTTAAAAAGATTTAAGAAATTGTGGTATATTATTACTACAATAACATGGTAATAATAATACCCATTATTATTGGATATGGGATATTACTTAGCCTTTCAAAATGACATCTTGCTGTTTACAACAACATGAATGAACCTGAAGGCATTATGCTAAGTGAAACAAGCCAGAAGCAGAAGGAAAAAATAACTGCATGATCTCACTTATATGTAGAATCTAAAAATGTTAAATACATAGAAGCAGAGTAGAATAGTGATTGCCAGAGGCAAGAAGGGGGAAATGAGAAGATACTGGCCAAAGGGTACAAGGTTGCAGTTTTGCAGGATGAATAAGTTTAGAGAACTAATGTACAACATGATGACTTTAGTTAATAATATTGTATTGAATACTGGAAAATTGCTAAGATAGTAGATTCCAGATGCTATCATCACATATATATATACACCAAAGTAAGGAAATGACATGTCATTTAGCTTGACTATGTGACTTTAGTAATCATTTTGCTATGGACATGCATATCAAATCATCATGCAGAACATTTCAAATAAATACAATTTTTAGTTTAAAAAGAAAAAAAGAAAGAAACCAGGCAGGACACACAGGAAGCATGAGACATGATATTTGCCCTCAAGAATTAAAATGAAAGGAGGGACACTTATTCACTGATAGCCAAAAGACAGATGGACTATAGAATTAAGTGTAAATTGCAAAGTAGAAAATTAGGGTATTTTTTTTTCTTTTCAGTAACAAACAGACAATGACTGAAAAAAAAATACTAAAATAATTTACAAATCAAATAAGCAAAAATTATTTGCTTATTTAAGACTCCTATACTAATCCTCTAAGAAAAGGGAGGGGAAGAACCTCTGGTCAAAGTGTTTAGATTTTGTAAAGGCAGGGGTGAAAGGAAAGTCAGGAGAACAGAGAAGAGAAGTCTAACTACAGTTTAATTAAGCTGAGGGAAATATTAAGGCAGTCTTTGGGAATATATACTCTGAGTAAACATTTATATCACACACACACACACACATACACACACACACACACAATGGAATTTTACTCAGTCATAAAAAAATGAAATTTTGCCATTTGCAACAACATGGATGGAGCTAGAGAGTAAGTGAAAAAAGTCAGAGAAAGATGAATACCATATAATTTCCCTCATATGTGGAATTTAAGAAATAAAACAAATGGGCAAAAAGAAGGGAAAAAAAAAAAGACAGAGAGGGGGGAGGGAAACCAAGAAACAGATTCTTAGCTATAGAGAACTAATGATTACCAGAGAGGAGGTGGGCAGAGGGATGTGTGAAAGAGGTGGTGGGGAGTAAGGAGAGCACTTACTGTGATGAGCACCAAGTGTTGTATGGAAGTGTTGAAGCACTATATTATACACCTGAAACTAATATTATACTGTGTGTTAGCTAACTGGAAGATAAATTTTTAAAAAGAAAGAAAAAACTATCATGATAGCAAGACAGATCAATATAAATTCATCAACTGTGTGACTATATATTAGAAATGAACAATTAGAAAATATTTTTAAAGCTTCATTCACAGTATCATTAAAATGGATACAGAAATAAATTTCAGAGATGTGCAAGACCTGTACAATGTAAATTATCAAATATTACAAGTCATATTTAAGGAAGAATAAATGGAAAAACATAATGTGATTATGGATTAAAGAACTAAAAATTGTTGTGATGGCAAACTTCTCAAATTTATTCTATAGGTGTAGTGTCATACCATCATTTTCCTAATAGGTATTTTGGAATTAATTAAAAATCTCATGTTAAGATTTACATGTAAAAGTAAATGACATAAAAGAACTAAGACAATTTTGAAAATGAAGATCAAATTTGGAAGCCTCAGACATACTGATTTCAAGAATTATTATAAAGATACAGCAATCAAAGCAGTGTGGTACTGACATAGGATAACACATAGATCAATGGAAGGGACTGGAGCATCTCAAAAGAGACCCTCACTAACATGGTCTACTGATGTTCAAAAAAATCTCTGAAGTAATCCTCACGAGGAAAAGGAACACTGGGAATGCTTTTGTATAAATATATGAATCCCTGAATCATAGTCACTGAAGATTTTGGATGTGCAGTTTCAAACTGTAGCTCCTAAAAATCTGGATTTTCTTTTTTTTTTTTTTTCCAACCAGATACTATTAAGAAAATCATCTCGTTAGAGGGAGACAAAAAAAGGAGGCTTAATCAAAGCAATAACCTTTGTGAGTGACAATGCACAAGGATGGTAGGAAAATTGCCTGTTTTAGAGAGTGACCTCTGTTATCCAGTCTCCTGAGGACAATGCCTAACACCCTTCACAGCTTATTTCCAACTGCCTTCCATCCCTCATTCCACCCCAACCCCAAACGCACACAAAAAATTTTCAAAAATATACTCCCATTTGATGAGTCCTGGGAAGTTCTAGTTATCCATATTGTGATTGCAGAAATTGAGTTCAAACTTGTTCCCTAGTCTTTCTTTCCATCTTCCTTAGACAGTTCTAGTTTCTCACCTTCCTGTTTCCACATTTATCTCATTACTGTTTATTCTCTGCATATTATAGTGAAATCATCTCCTTATATATCTAAATTACTTCTTCTCAAAGGCGTTTCAGATCATGATATTCTCAAAATCCTTCAAAGGCTTTTATCTCACTCAAGCTAAAACACGAAGTCCTTACACTGAACCTGAAGGCCAAACATTACTTGCCCGTACTCCCTGCTTCCAAACCCTACACCACGTTGTTTTCTATCCTTCATCTAAATTTTCTGTTATTCCTCCGACTTTGACAGGATGCCTCACTTGTTTTTCCTTCTATAAGGAACATTTTTCTTTTTGCCCTGCTATATTCAAAGCACTCTAAATAGTGCCTGGAAGTAGTGGACAATCAGAAACTACCTGTAGATTAAATAATTGAATAAGCAAGAAAAAACTTCTAATTACATATTTGCATGGCTCTTTTCATTATTGTTATTGGGAAAATTCATAGGGAGAGTTTGTTTGTTTTTTAAGAGTAATGACCATTTAATTTAAAACATGAAAGCTTATCTTTCTTGATAACAGGTTAAAACAATAATAAATTAGCTAAAAACTATTTTATTTAAAAGCTTTAAATAAACTTTATATAGAAATAAACTTTATATAGAAATCTGAAATTGCACATAAAATATTTAAAATGTCTTCTACTGACATTCAAATGTAAAGTTTTAGGCTAGGTTTTGTTTTAACTTTAAAAATTCAAAAGATGTGAGTACTGCAATAGAGTGTAAAGTGACACATTCAAATCCCATCAGACTCCAATCACAGATCATAGCTGTAGGGCATTTTTATTAACTTAGGCTTGAATACATCTCTTCTGTTGGTTTTAGTCTTTGTGGAAGTTTCTAACTTCATAAGAAAGTAAACCTTTCAGTATTAAAGTGAGTAGACAATATGATCTCTATCAGTCCCTCAGGTAAGATATTACTTAAGTTTCTGAATAATCACGACCTTGGAGATGATAAGAAAACTGAAAGAATTTATGGGAACTTAAAGCTTTTAGAGTCTTGTTCCCTTGGTCTGGTCCCATGTCCCATGGCAAATCTGCCTGTGGTGGGAATGAAAATTAAACATGTCCTACATTAGACAATAGTCCTGCTATTCTCATCCAAGTAACAAGGAAATAATAGAATAATGGCCAATTCTTATGATAGTTTTATCACATAAATAGTAATATTATAAAGTCATATTTTATAGAAAATATTAAATTCATAAATTTTATAAAACACTTTTTAATATACGTTAAATGAATTAGATTTCTGTTGTATATTTCCTAATATTTGTAGGAAACATTCAAGGAGCAGACAAGTAGAAAAAGGATTAACTTACACAAACATGCACACACAAATCCACAAATATATGTAGCTATATATATATATACATATATACATAAAGCAAAAATCTCAATTTATTGAGGTATAAATATGATTTGGTCTTATTTTATCAATGTTTATAGTTGTATGTTCTCCTAACAGACCTCTTTAAACATGTGTTGATTTACCACTTCTATGTATAGCATTAGTTGGGAACTTGTTTTCTCTATATGACAGGCTTACAAAATCTGGCCCTCCCATTAGGAAGAACTGATTTCTGGCAGGTTACAAGAAGCTCTCCATGCACAGGTAACAGTGTAGTTGATAAGCCTAGGGCTCAACTACTTATTGATATGCATGGTCTCTTCCATTGCCTTTGGAATCCAGGCTCTCTTTAACTGGTCTGTGACTAGAGGTATGATTATGGAAGCCTCAGGCAAAACCATTGAAAACTAATAAAACCACACTAATATCAGTATAACCCCCAGAGAATCTATGTTTTATGAAAGAGAAACTATGTATCTCTCACCCACCAAACATTTGAATGCTGGCAGCTCTGCTAGGACTCTCTCAGCTCAGTTCCTCTGTCATTTTTTCAGACATTAGCATTTTTTAGTCCAATGATTTTTAGACCAATGATCAGCACCAGCACCTTGTTTATCAGTAGGAACTATATGGTATGCTCTGCTTTATGCAGTTGAGAATGAAAGAGATTATACAAAGAATCCCATACTAAAGGAGGGAATAGATAGGATAAGGGATCATTTCTACTGCATGATTTCTGTAAAATCCAAACCACTAATACAAAACCTTACTGTCTAAATTGATCCTATATTTTTGGATATTGTACGATTTGCTTTTCTTTAAATTCTGTCATGGAGAATTTAATCATCTACTCTCAATACATCATGTCACTACTATAACCTCTTTACTTTAATGATCTTTCAGGGAACACAATATTTTAAATGTTGGCTGAATCCTGTTTCACCAATACAAAAATCAAATAAGTCAAGTAGAAAAAGTCAATTATCATACGGTTTCACTTATTTGCAGAACATAAGGAATATCATGGAGGACATTAGGAGAAGGAAGGGAAAAATGAAGAGGGGGAGATGAGAGAGGAAACGAGCCATGAGAGACTATGGACTTCTGGAAACTGAGGGTTTTAGGGGATGGGATGGGGAGATGGGTTAGCCCAGTGATGGGTATTAAGGAGGGCACATTTTGCATGGAGCACTGGGTGTTATACATAAACAATGAATCATGGAATACTACATTAAAACTAATGATGTACTGCAGGGTGACTAACATAACATAATAATATTTATATATTTACAATATATACTTATATATCATATATAATATATATATTAATATATAACATAACATAATATGTGAAATATATATATAGAAATAAATAAAACTGTCTAAAAAATAAATAAATTTATGGAAACTTAAGGAACGGTACATTAGAAAAAGTTGCCCTGGGGCACCTGGGTGTCTCAGTGGGTTAAGTGGGTGTCTCAGTGGGTCAACGCTCAGGTCATGATCCCAGGATTCTGGGATTGAGCCCCTCATCAGGCTTTCTGCTCAGCAGGGGTCTGCTTCCCCCTTCCCCTCTGCCTGCCTCTCTGCCTACTTGTGATCTCTCTCTGTCAAATAAAAATAAATAAATAAATAAATAAATAAATAAATAAAATCTTAAAAAAAAATTTGCCCTGTGATTTAATAAACACTATGACCATTGCTCGAGCATCCATACAATTCCTGAATAATGGATTCCATAAAATGGAATTTTGCTCTGTATTTAAAAAATGGCTCAGGTTAAGTATAAGAGCCTAATAGTCTATGATTTCTATGAAATTTTATTATTTCATTTTCATCATGCATGCTACTTCTAAACTGCGCTAATTTAAAAGGACAAATTTTGATAGAGCAATGGTTTTCCTGATACATGAAGATTTAGGTATTAATAGAGAAAAGCAAACTAAAACCATTAAATCTAAAAAAATTTAACATACGTAGCAGGGTTTGGCTCTTTCTAGATAGTAATGGAAATCACATGTTCTCAAAACAAAACAAAACAGGGGTGCCTTGGCAGTTCAGTCAGTTAAGTGTCTGCCTTCAGATCAGGTCATGGCTCTGGGTTCCTGGAATTGAGTCCAGCACTGGGTTGCCTGCTGAGGGGAGTCTGCTTTTCCCTCTCCCTCTGCCCCTCTCTACCGCTTGTGTGCTCTCTCTCTCTCTCGCTCTCTCAAGTAAATAAAATCTTTTGAAAATAATTAACTCAACAAATAAAAGAAAAAAATAACATTTACACTATTCTATAAAGCCAAAAGCTTGAAAATAAGAAGGGAAAGGTTTAGAAATACCCCAATTGAGTGGCCTTCAAACTTCTATGCTCACAAACTCCTAAAAGAATTTTGAAAACATTCACACATTTTTAGATTGGCACAAAGTTTGTTATAAGTTTAAATAAATGTGAAGAGAATTGTTTTAAAGATTTATTTCTCTTTTGGGGGGGCAGAAGGAGAGACTCCTCAAGCAGACTCCCCATAGAGTATGGAGCCCAATGTCGGGCTTGATTCTACAACCCATGAAATCATGACCTGAATTAAAACCAAGAGTCAGATGCTTAACCAACTGAGCCACACAGGCACTGCTACAAAGGGTGTAATTTTTGACATGTTACAAAAATTGACATTTAAAAATAAAACATTATTTTCAGGTATCCAGTAAAATATAAATACAATAGAATATAAAAGTAAACACATACAAGAATCTTTTAAAGCACTCTAATGAAATAAGCATGTACCTATTATTTCTCTTTTGATGCAGTTTGAAATTAATGATAACAACAAACTGTATTATACTCTGTGACCTTATGTTGATATTATATGTAGTAGTTACACTGACTTGCTTTCTGCAAATTTCAAAAAATGCAAGTATTTACTTTAAAATGTCTATATAAAATAGTTAATCATTAATTACCCATAAAGAATTATCCATTTCAAAATCTGTGTTTTCCATAAATACATTCATATTCAGAGAAAATGTATCTAAACAGCAAATTTTGATCAGTATTCCTTTTTTTAATCAATTACATTTCTTTTCCATAGAACTCTGCTTCCCTACTAAGAAAGTCCTAAAACATTTAAAATTCTTCTACCTCTAGACACGATGGCCGAATCAGTTATCTACTCTCAAGTGCATAACAGATAATCCCTAAATATCTGTGGTATACTGCAAGAAGTTTTACTCACTTACCTGGGGGTTAGCTGAACTTGGCTGGGGTGACTAGGCTGACCGATATTCACTTTCTGTCTTTCACTTAATAAAGAATTCTCACCAGGAATGTGTGCAGGTAACTTAACTTCAAGGAAATAAGAATCTGAGTGTATAACTAACCTGAGTTTGACTAAATGAAGATCCAATTATTATGCCAGGAAAGATATCAGCTGGCCTATGGCACTCAATCTGTTGAAACAGTCACTGCAGTTATCAGATGTAGTTATCTGGTTAGTGAAGTGACAGCTGCTCTTGGACAGTATAAAGGGGATTGATACTGTAAAGGCTTCAGGGTGAAATGATAAAGTAAAAAAAAAAAATCAATCTCAATACTACACTGAACTCATGAAAATGTAGTTGAATGCAAGATAACATACTGGAGTTTCTTTACATCCTTCAGAAAGATCTCTTCTCGCTTTTATATCCATGAATTTGTGGTATTTGAGACAATGGTACTCTTTGAGTATTTGTTGAATTGGATCACCACCTCTTCTGTTTTAACACCTAAACTTTCCAGTCCCAAATCTTATTCATTTATTTGCCAAAATGCTCCCAAAAGAATGTTTTGTTAATTATTTTTAAGATTTTATTTATTTATTTGGCAGAGAGACAGCAAGAGAGGGAACACAAGCAGGGGGAGTGTGAGAGGGAAAAGCAGGCTTCCTGTGGAGCAGGAAGCCCTATGTAGGGCTTGATCCCAGGTCCCTGGAATCATGACCTGAGCCAAAGGCAGACGCTTAACAACTAAGCCACCCAGGTGCCCCACAAAAGAATGTTTTCAACAGAAGATAAACTATTGGTGTCAATTAGAAGTTAGAAGAAGGCTTTTATTATTTTGAGGTCTTCTGGATACCGACTTAACATGCAAAATGAGGTGTAATGATTACTACGGGTATTATTATCCACATTCCCAAGAGAATAAATAGTTGTCACTACATGATCTAGACTGCTAGGAATAAGATAAAACTCACAGTCTATTTTAGGATTCTTTCTGTTATTAGAATATTCCACAGGGGGAAAAAGCAAACAAACAAACAAACAAACAAATAATTTCACAACCAAATAGTGGCAGAGCTATCAATGTTTCAGATCCATTAGGATTTAAAATTTTGTTTCCCTTGCTTCTGGAGACATATCCAGTAATAAGTTGAGGTCAACCTTAGTTGAGGTCAAAGAGGTCACTGCCTGTGTTCCCCTCTAGGAATTTGATGATTTCCTATCTCACATCTAAGTCTTTCATCTATTTTGAATTCGTTTTGGTGTAAGAAAGTGGTCCAATTTCATTCCTCTGCATGTTGCACTCCAGTTTTCCCAAAAGTATTTGTGGAAGAGATTTTCTTTTTTCCATTGGATAATTTTTCCTGCTTTTTTGAAGATTAGTTGACCATTTGGTTAGAGGTCCTTTTCTGGGTTTTCTATTCTGTACCACTGATCTATGTGTCTGTTTTTGGGGGGTTTGTTTTGTTTTGTTTTGTTTTTGTTTGTTTGTTTTGCCACTAACATACTGTCTTGATCACTACAGTTCTGTAATATAACTTGAAGTCCAGAATTGTGATTCCTCCAGCTTTGTTTTTCAAGAGTGCTTTGGATATTCAGAGGTTTTTGTGGTTCTATACAAAGTTTAGGATTGTTGCTTCTAGTTCTGTGAAAATGTTGGTGGTATTTTGATAGCGATTGCATTAAATGTGTAGATTTCTTTGGGAAATAAAAACATTTTAACAATATTTGTTCTTCTAATCAAGGATCATGGAATGTTGTTCCATTTCTTCATGTTTCCTTCGAATTCTTTCATAAGTATTCTACAATTTTCAGATAAGAGATCTATTTCCTTTATGGTTAAGTTTATTCCTAGGTACCTATGGATTTTGGTGCAGTTGTAAATGGGATTGATCTTTGATTTCTCTGTCTGCTGCTTCATTTTTGGTGTATAGAAATGCAACAGATTTCTATAAATTAATTTTGCATCCTGTGACTTATTAAATTCATGTATCAGCTCTAGAAATTTTTTAGTGGAGTCTTTCAGGTTTTCTACATAGGGTATAAGAGATCAATGAAATAGAAACTAGAGATACAGCAGAACACATCAATGAAACTAGAAGCTGGTTTTTTGAAAGAATCAATAAGGTTGATAAACAATTGGCCAAACTAATCCAAAAGAAAAAAGAGAAGACCCAAATTAATAAAATATGAATGAAAAGGGAGAGCTCATGACTAATACCATGGAAACAGAAACAATCATCAGAAATTATAATCAACAGTTATACACCAATAAGTTAAGCAACCTAGACAAAATGGATGCATTTCTGGAAACCTATAAACTTCCAAAACAAAATCAGGAAGAAACTGACAACCTGCATAGACCAATATCTAGTAACAAGATTGAAGCAGTGACCAAAATCTCCCAGAAAACAAGAGCCCGGGACCCGACAGATTACCTGGAGAATTCTAACAAACATTCAAAGAAGAAATTATACCTATTCTCCTGAAGCTGTTTCAAAAAATAGAAACAGAAGGAAAACTTCCAGACTCTTTCTATGAAGCCAGCATTACCTTGATCCCCAAACAAGGCAAAGACCTCACCAAAACAGAGAATTTCAGAACAATATCCCTGAAGAATTTGGATACCAAGATTCTCAACAAGATCGTACCTAATAGGATCCAACAGTACATTAAAAAGTTTGTCCACCATGACCAGGTGAGATTTTTCCATGGGAGGCAAGGGTGATTCAACATTTGCAAATCAATTAATGTGAGAGAACAAATCAATAAGAGAAAAGAGAAGAACCACATGGTCTTCTCAACTGATGCAGAAGAAGCATTGGACAAGTTATAGCATTCGTTCCTGACTAAAACTCTTCAAACTATAGGGATAGAGGGAACATTCCTCAACTTCATAAAATCTATCTATGAAAAACTCACAGCGAATATCATTCTCAGTGAGGAAAAGCTGACAGCCTTCCCTTTGAGATCAGGAACACAACAAGGATGTCTACACTCACTATTGTTGTTCAGCATAGTACTAGAAGTCCTAGCAACAGCAAAAAGACAACAAAAAGAAATAAAAGGTATCCAAATTGGCAAAGAAGAAGTCAAATTCTCTCTTCACAGATGACAAACCTTATATGGAAAACCCAAAATACTACACCTCTAAACTACTAGAACTCATACAGCAATTCAGTAATATGGCAGGATACAAAATCAATGTACAGAAATCAGTTGCTTTCTTATACACTAACAATAAAAATACAGAAAGGGAAGTTAGAGAATTGATACTATTTACTATAGCACCATGAACCATAAAATACCTGGGAATAAACCTAACCAAAGTAGTAAAGGATCTATACTTGAGTAACTACAGAACACTCATGGAAGAAATTGAAGAAGACACAAAAAATGGAAAAGCTTTCCATGCTCATGGATCAGAAGAATAAACATTGTTAAAATGTCTATACTGCCTAGAGCAATCTATACTTTTTTTTTTAAGATTTATTTATTTATTTATTTGACAGAGAGAGAGATCACAAGTAGGCAGAGAGGCAGGCAGAGAGAGAGGAGGAAGCGGGCTCCCCGCAGAGCAGAGAGTCCGATGCGGGACTCGATCCCAGGACCCTGAGATCATGACCTGAGCCGAAGGCAGTGGCTTAATCCACTGAGCCACCCAGGCGCCCCTATACTTTGAATGTCATCCCGATCAAAATTCCACCAGCACTTTTCAAAGAGCTGGAATAAACAATCCTAAAATTTGTATGGAACCAGAAGAGACCCTGAATTGCAAAGGAAATGTTGAAAAAGAAAAACAAAACTGGGGGCATCATGTTGCCTGATTTCAAGCTTTACTACAAAGCTGTGATCACCAAGACTGCATGGTACTGGCACAAAAACAGACACATAGACCAGTGGAACAGAGAAGAGAGCCCTCATATGGGCTATCAACTCTATGGTCAAATAACCTTCGACAAAGCAGGAAAAAATATCCAGTGGAATAAAGACAGTCTCTTCAAAAATGGTGCTGGGAAATGGGACCGCTATGTGTAGAAAAATGAAACTCCATGATTCTCTTACACCATACACAAAGATAAACTCAAAATGGATAAAAGACCTCAACATGAGGCAGGAATCTATCAAAATTCTAGAGGAGAACATAGGCGGTAACCTCTTCAACATCGGCCACAGCAACTTCTTTCAAGACATTTCTCCAAAGGCAAAGGGAACAAAAGCAAAAATGAACTTTTGAGACATCATCAAGATCAAAAGCTTCTGCACAGCAAAGGAAACAGTCAACAAAACAAAGGGGCAACCCACGGAATTGGAGAAAGTATTCACAAATGACACTAGAGACAAAGGGCGAATATCCAAGATCTATAAAGAACTCCTCAAACTCAATACACAAAAAACAGATAATCACACCAAAAAATGGGCAGAAGACATGAACAGACACTTCTCCAAAAAAGACATACAAATGGCTAACAGATACATGAAAAAATGTTCATTATCATTTTCATATCATATCATATCATATCATATCATATCAATTATCATTGAGATACCACCTTACACTCGTTAGAATAGCCAAAATCAACAGGATAGCAAAGTGTTGGAGATATCTGAAGAAAGGGGAACCCTCTTACACTGTTGGTGGAAATGCAAGTTGGTGCAGTCATTTTGGAAACAGCGTGGAGATTCCTTAAGAAATCAAAAACAGAGCTACCCTAAGACCCTGCAATTGCACTATGGATGTTTACCCCAATGATACAGATATAGTGAAAAGAAGGGCCACCTAACTATACCTCAATGTTCATAGCAGCAATGGCCACAGTCACCAAACTGTGGAAAGAACCAAGATGCCCTTCAACAGATGAATGGACAAAGAAGATATGGTCCATATATACAATGGAGTATTATGCCTCCATCAGAAACGATGAATACCCAAATTTTGTGTCAACATGGACAGGGCTGGAGGAGATTATGCTGAGTGAAATAAGTCAAGCAGAGAGAGTCAAGTATCATATGGTTTCACTTACTTGTGGAGCATAAGGAATAACACGGAGGACATTGGGAGATGGAGAAGAGAAGTGAGTTGGGGGAAATCAAAGGGAGAGACAAACCATGAGAGACTGTAGACTCTGAGAAACAAACTGAAGGTTTTGGAGGGAAGGGGGGTGGGGGTTGGGCGAGCCTGGTGGTGGGTATTAAGTAGGGCATGTATTGTGTGGAGCACTGGGTGTGATGCATAAACAATGAATTATGGATCACTGAAATAAAAATAAATTAAATTACATTTTTTAAAAAAGATAAAAATCTTCTACACAGTGAAGGAAATAATCAACAAAACTAAAAGGCAGCCTACAGAATGGGAGAAGATATTTGCAAATGACATCTGTTAAAGGGTTAATATCTAACATCTAAAATAACTTATTAAACCTACATCCAAAAAAACAAATAATCCAATTACGAAATAGGCAGAAGACATGAATATATATTTTTCCAAAGATAGCTACAGATAGCTAACAGACACATGAAAAGATGCTCAACATCATTCTTCATCAGGGAAAAACAAATCAAAACTGTAATGAGATATCACCTCACACCTGTCAAAATGGCTAAAATTAACAACACAGAAAACAACAGATGTTGATGGATCATTTTATTGGTTATATTTCACTTTGGAGAACTATGGATAAAATGTTTATATTAGTACTTGCATTTTCTTTTTTTAAAATTTTTTATACTTATAAACATCTTAAATACCCTTATTCGATATCTTTGAATTCTGTATTTTTACATTTTTATTCACTCTATGCAGCTGCTAATATTAGTTGCATTTAACACAACCCTTTCTTCTCAGTTTCTGGGAACAATGACCTGTGCATTAAGTTAAGTCCATGATCATCTATTTTCTGGGATTGATGAGAGAAAATAGCTCTTCATTTTCTGTATTTGTAATTTAACAGTCTTAATTAAAATTTTTGTTAACTTTCTACTATAATGCTAATTACAGTTAAATCAAGTGTAGAGGGCTATACTTAATCCCACATATAGGTATGTATGTAATACACAATCCTCCTCGTTAAAAAATCAGCAAGCAAGAAATACTTTGTGCCTAACAAAAACATAAATTTTATTATATACACTTACCTATCTAAACTTTATTTTACTACTCGATTTCCTTTTCATATTTTGTTCCCATTTTAATTCATTTTATCAAAGAAGAAATTAGAAAATTCACTTTTATTGTAAAATTTTTGTGATTACATCTTAATTTTACCCTTTTTTATCCTAAGGGGAAAAAAAGTGCTTATATCCCTAAAAAAGCAAAACAAAGCAAAACAATTCTGCTTTCATTTCCATGGTGTATAACTATAGAATTTCTAGTAATTAGCACAATTTTATAATGCATTCCATACAGTCTACTTTGAGAAAATGGAATAGATAGCATAACTAATTAATTTATATGTATGCATATGTATCAGAGAAGCAGAATCAGTACATTACAGAAAGAAGAGAGAAAGAGAGGGCAAGAGAGTGATGGGGGAGAGAGGGAGAGAAAGAGGGAGTTGCGCTGGGAGGAAAGGGAGAGAGAAGAGAGAGAAGGATTTACTGCAAGGAATTAGTTTATGTGATTGTGCCTGGCTAGACAATTCTGAATAACTTAAGGAAGATTACAGAAGAGCAGGTTGGAAACAGGCAGGAGCTCAGACTACAGTCCAAAGTGAAATTTATTCTTCAGGGAGACCTTATTTCTGATCTTAGGGCATCTTAACTGATTAGATTGTGCCCATCCAGATTATTCAGTGTAACATTATTTCCTCTAAATCAGCTGGTTTTATGTATTAATCATATGTACAAAATACCTTTACAGAATAACAGGTATTTCAGCCTGAATGAGCTGACAAATAAAACTGAACATCAAAGCATGTATGTATTTTATACTAATTAATTTATCAATATTTGGAGAGCTCCTATGACTTGTCAGGGTTTATTTTAAGCATTGTGGATAATAAGGTAATGTATCCAGACAAGTAAATAGCAATTTATAAAGCTTCATCTTTAGTAGGAAATATACAATAATTGTTAAGGTTATTTCAGGTAATGACAAACATTACAAAGAAAATAAGTCAGGACAACCAGATAGAGATAGACAGGCAGAACAGGGGTACTTTCAAACTTTTATGTCAGAAAAAGATCTCTCTGAGGAGATCACATTTGTGCTGACATCTTTTTAAAAGAAAGAAATAAGATCCCTGAAAACCAAAAGATAAAGTACATAAGGCTTTTACGATGGATATGAGTTTGAAAGGCTGGGGCAACAGAAAGAAGACAGAGTGGATATTGAAGGAAATGAGGTCATTCTATTGGACAAACATCAGATAGTAAAAATTTCAATGTAAGCAGTGAATATTATTTTACTTTAGCTCCAAGGTGATTTTTAACCCATTGGAGAATTCTAATCAAATGTACAGCATAGTCCAATTTACATTTTAAAAGAGTGCACTATTGCTCTTCAGAGAACAGTTGATCACACCAACAATTTAACAGATAATATTAGAAAATGGTGACTTGGAATAACAAGACAAGAGTTCAGATGGAAAGACAAAAGGAAAACAGAATGAACTTCAATTATGCTTGAACAATGGGTTCACAGCATACCATTTAACAAGATGAGAATGGAGAAACATGGCAAAAGGGGCAGATTTGGAAGGATAAGGACAACCAATAAGTCAGGTTTTTTGGTTTTATTTATTTATTTATTTACATATAATGTATTATTTGCTTCAAGGGTAGAGGTCTGTGAATCATCAGTCTTACATAATTCACAGCACTCACCATAGCATATACCCTCCCAGTGTCCATAACCCAGACACCTTGTCCCTCCCCACCGCCACCCTCCCAGCAACCCTCAGTTTGTTTCCTGAGATTAAGAGTCTTTTATGGTTTGTCTCCATCCTCGGTCCCATCTTATTTCATTTTTTCCCTCCCTTCCCCCCAGGATCCCCCTGCCCTGCCTCTCAAATTCCTCATATCAGAGATATCATATGATAATTGTCTTTCTCTGGTTGAGTTATTTTGCTTAGCATAATACCCTGTAGTTCCATCCATGTCATTGGAAATGGCAAGATTTTGGGTTTTTCGATGGCTGCATAGTATCCATGTACATATATAAATAATCTCTTCTTTATCCATTCATCTGTTGATGGACATCTAGGTTCTTTTCACAGTTTGGCTATTGTGGACATTGCTGCTATAAACATTCGGCTGTGTGTGCCCCTTTGGATCACTGTATTTGTATCTTTAGGGTAAATTCCAGTAATGCGATTGCTGGGCCCTAGAGTGGCTCTATTTTCAACTTTTTGAGGAACCTCCACACTGTTTTCCAAATGGCTGCACTAGCTTGCATTCCCACCACCATCCTCACCAGCATCTGTCATTTCATGACTTGTTAATTTTAGCAATTCTGACTGGTGTGAGGTGGTATCTCATTGTGGTTTTGATTTGTATTTCCCTGATGCAGAGTGATGTTGAGCACTTTTTTCATGTGTCTGTTGGCCACTTGGATGTCTTCTTTGCAGAAATGTCTCTTCATGTCTTCTGCTCATTTCTTGACTGGATTATTTGTTCTTGGTTTGCTGAGTTTGATAAGTTCTTTATAGATTTTGGATACTAGCCCTTTATCTGATATGTCATTTACAAATATCTTCTCCCATTTTGTCTGTTGTCTTTTGGTTTTGTTGGCTGTTTCCTTTGCTGTGCAAAAGCTTTATCTTGATGAAGTCCCAACAGTTCATTTTTGTCCTTATTTCCTTGGCTTTTGATGATGTTTTTAGGAAGAAATTGCTGCAGCTGTGGTCGAAGAGGTCACTGCGTTCTCCTCAAGGATTCTGATGGAGTCCTGTCTCATATTGGGGTCTTTCATCCGCTTTGAGTCTATTATTGTGTTTGGTGTAAGGAAATGATCCAGTTACATTCTTCTGCATGTGGCTGTCCAATTTTCCCAACATCACTTTTTTTTTTTTTTTTTTTTTTTTTTTTTTTTTAATTTATTTATTTATTTGACAGAGAGAGAGAGATCACAAGTAGGCAGAGAGGCAGGCAGAGAGAGGGGAAGGAAGCAGGCTCCCTGCCGAGCAGAGAGCCCGATGCGGGGCTAGATCCCAGGACCCTGAGATCATGACCTGAGCCGAAGGCAGCGGCTTAACCACTGAGCCACCCAGGCGCCCCCAACATCACTTCTTGAAGAGAGACTGTCTTTTTTCCATTGGACATTCTTTCCTGCTTTGTCAAAGATTAGTTGACCATAGAGTTGAGGGTCAATTTCTGGGCTCTCTATTCTGTTTCACTGATTTATGTGTCTGTTTTTGTGACAAAACCATACTGTCTTGATGATTACAACTTTGTAAGAGAGCTTGAAGTCTGGAATTGTGATGCCACCAACTTCAGTTTCCTTTTCAACTTCTGTTTTTCTTTTTCCTCAGGCTATTCAGGGTCTTTTCAGGTTCCATATAAATTTTAGGATTATGTGTTCCATTTCTTTGGAAAAAATTCATGGTATTTTGACAGAGATTGCATTAAATGTGTAGATTTCTTTAGGTAGCATAGACATTTTCATAATATTTGTTCTTCCAATCCATGAGCATGGAATATTTTTCCATTTCTGCATATCTTCCTCAATTTCTTTCATGAGTACTTTAATTTTTTGAGTACAGATTCCTTGCCTCTTTGATTAGGTTTATTCCTAGGTACCTTATGGTTTTAGGTGCAATTATAAATGGGATTGACTTCTTAATTTCTCTTTCTTATGTCTTGTTGGTGTATAGAAATGCAACTGATTTCTGTTCATTGACTTTATATCCTGACATTTTACTGAATTCCTGTATGAGTTCTAGCAGTTTTGGAGTGGAGTCTTTCAGGTTTTCCCATAAAGTACCATATCATCTGCCAAGAGTGAGAGTCTGACTTCTTGTTTGCTGATTTGGATACCTTTCCTTTTTGTTGTCTGATTGCTGAGGCTAGGATTTCCAGGACTATGTTGAATAGCAGTGGTTACAGTGGACAGCCCTGCCATGCTCCTGACCTTAGAGGAAAAGCTCTGTTTTTTCCCATTGAGAATGGTATTTGTTGTGGGTTTTTCATAGATGGCTTTGATGATATTGAGGTATGTGCCCTCTATATCTACACTGTGAAAAGTTCTGATCAAGAAAGGATGCTGGGGGCACTTGGGTGTCTCAGTGGGTTAAGCCGCTGTCTTCAGCTCAGGTCATGATCTCAGGGTCCTGGGATCGAGCCCTGCATCGGGCTCTCTGCTCAGCAGGGGGCCTGCTTCCCTCTCTCTCTCTGCCTGCCTCTCTGCCTACTTGTGATCTCCTTCTGTCAAGTAAATAAATAAAATCTTAAAAAAAAAAAGGATGCTGTTCTTTGTCAAATGCTTTTTCAGCATCTATTGAGAGTATCATATGGTCCTTGTTCTTTCTCTTATTAATGTATTGTATTACATTGATTGATTTGTGGATGTTGAACCAACCTTGCAGCCCAGGAATGAATCCCACTTGGTTATGGTGAATAATCCTTTTAATGGATTGTTGGTCCTTTTGGCTAGTATTGCATCTGTTTTCATCAAAGATATTGGTCTGTAATTCTCCTTTTTGGTTGGTCTTTGTCTGGTTTTTGGATCAAGGTAATGCTGGTCTTGTAAAATGAGTCTGGGTGTTTTCCTTCCATTTCTATTTTTTGGAACATTTTCAGGAGAGTGGGTATTAATTTTTCTTTAAATGTTTCGTAGAGTTACCCTGGGAAACCATCTGACCCTGCATTCTTGTTTGTTGGGAGATTTTTGATGACTGCTTCAATTTCCTCACTGGTTATGGGTATGTTCAGGTTTTCTACTCCTGGTTCAGTTTTGGCCATTTATAAGTTTCTAGGAATGCATCCATTTCTTCCAGATTGTCTAATTTGCTGGCATGTAGTTGCTTATAATATGTTCTTATAATTGTTTGTATTTCTTTGGTGTTGGTTGTGATCTATCCTCTTTTATTTATGATTTTATTATTGTGGGTCCTTTCTCTTTTCTTTTTGATAAGTCTGGCCAGGGGTTTATTAGTCTTAATAATTCTTTCAAAGAACCAACTCCTAGTTTCATTGATTTGTTCTACTGTTCTTTTGGTTTCTAATTCATGGATTTCTGCTCTGATCTTTATTATTTCTCTTCTTCTGCTGGGTTTAGGCTTTCTTTGTTGTTCTTTCTCCAGCTCCTTTAGGTTTAGGGTTAGTTTGTGTGCTTGAGACCTTTCTTGTTTCTTAAGAAAGCCTTGTATTGCTATATACTTTCCTCTCAGGATCACCTTTGCTGTGTCCCAAAGATTTTGAATAGTTGTGTTTTCATTTTCATTTCTTTCCATAAATTTTTAAAATTCTTCTTTAATGTCCTGGTTCACCCATTCATTCTTTAATAGGATGCTCTTTAGCCTCCATGTATTTGAGTTCTTTCCAACTTTCCTTGAGTCAGTTTTTTTATATCAATTTTGATGAGATTTTTGTTAGATAGTTCATTGATGATATTATATATACCTAGGTGAATTCTGATAAAAGGTCAGTGTTTGCCATTTGCTACATTTGTCCTATGAATGAAGACCTCCTGATTCACTGTAGTCTCTTCCCACATTAACCCCAGCATTGCTACTCCCTTGGACAAGTGGACATTGATGAACATTTTGCAGACAGAGGCTTTGAATGTGCAATCGGCTTATTATCTTGTTCTACTATAAGTCTAACATATGAAGAACTACAGGGTAGACTACTGGGGGAAAGTGTGGAGAGAGAAGCTTTTCAAACTGAATCTTCCTTTATTCTCATGCCCAACTAGAAAATGCCACAAACTGTAACTGCTAAGTTATCTCAGGTAAGATTTTCAGAAGAACCACACAACTTAGACAAGCCCCAAATTCTGACTCGTAGCATCAGGACCATATTATTAAGTAGTTATTATATTACTAATACTGTGCTAGATGTGCCTTAGGAAACATAAGTCTACATCCTCTATGAAATACCAAATAACTGGAAGATAACTTTGATTTAAACAAAAATTAAAAACAAAGAACTTACACACACACACACACACACACACACACACACACAAAAGGACTCTGACAACACCAAATGCTACTGAGAATGTGGAGCAACTGAAAGTCTCATTCATTGCTGGTAGAAATGCAAATGGTATAGCCACTTTTGAAGACAGTTTTGCAGTTTCTTACAAAACTAAACATAATCTTATCCCATGACTCAGCAATCACACTCTTTGAGCACTTACCTAATGGAGTTGAAAATTTATGTCTATACAAAACCCTGCACATCCATGTTTATATCATTTTTATTTATAATTGTCAAAACTCAAAAACAACCAAGTTTTCTCTCTGTAGGCAAATGGATAAGTAAACTACTGTATAGCTAGACAACAGAATATTACTAAGCATTAAAAATAAATGGACATTGGGGAGGGGAGGCGAACCATAAGAGACTATGGACTCTGAAAAACAACCTGAGGGTTTTGAAGGGTCAGGGGTGGGAGGTTGGGGGAACAGGTGGTGGGTGATGGGGAGGGCACGTTTTGCATGGAGCACTGGGTGTTGTGCAAAAAGAATGAATACTGTTACGCTGAAAAATTAATAAAAAGGGAAAAAAAATAAATGAGCTATAGAGCTATGAATAGATAGGATAGTATATGAATATAAATTACTAAGTAGAAGAAGGCAAAATGAAAAGGCTCCACACAGAAGTCCAACTATATGTCATTCTGTAAAAGCAAAACTATTGAGGCAGTAAAAAGATCAGTAGTTGCCAGGGATTAGGAGGAATTAGGGATGAACAGTTGGAGCACAGATTTTTAAGACAGTACATTTATTTGTATGCGATTCTACTCATGGGCATATGTCATTACACATTTGTCAAAACCTACAGAAAGCACAACACCAAAAGTGAACAAGAATGTAGACTGAGGACTTTGGGTAATAATGATATGTCAACATAGAGTCATCAATTGTAACAAATGTACTACTCTGTTGAGGAATGTTAATAATGGCGGAGGCTATGCACACGTTAGGACACTAGATCCATGATAATTCTCCGTTCTTTCTACTCATTTTACCATGAAATTAAAACCATTTTAAAATATAGTCTATTAGTAAGTTTTTTAAAGTTAAAAAAGAGGATTCGACTTGGACTTCTGGGTATATGTAATAGCTCCACATTTCTTGATTTCTCCTCTAAGAATAACTTAAACCCTGAACATTATATATAAAACGAACATGACAAATCTGGAAGACCAGCTAACCATCTCCAGACTCATGCAACAGCACTGCAGCAGGTATCCACTTTGTTTTTGTTTTTGTTTTTTTTTTGTCTCATGTATCCAAGAACTGTAGCTGAGGTAGCAAGCAAGAAACACCAACTACATGTGAAGGACCTCTTGGTTTTATTTCCTATAATGGCATGTGAATCTACAAGTATGTCCAATAAAAAATTTAATTAAAGGAAAGAGGACTCAGGAATGAATCTAAGAGTTTTAGTAATCAGTTGAAGAGGAAGAAATTAAGCCAGGAAAAAAAAAAAAAAAGAGTGAAGACATCTATAAAGTAACTGAGGAAAATAAAATGTGTTTCCAGAAAGAGGGAGTGAATTACATCAAATGCTTCTGTGTATTCAATTAACATGAAAGCAGGAATTTTAAGACTTTGGTAATAAGAAAATCTCTTGTTACATTCACAAAAATAATTTTGGCAAAGTGATAGAGACAGAATCCTGATTTTCACTCACAAGCAGATGAAGGTAGAAAATAAACACAATGCTGCATGGTGATTTAGTTGAGAACACTTGCTATAAATAAAAGTTAGGAGAATTAAGAACATAATTAGGGAAGCATACAGGTCAAGGCCTATTAGATAGATGATGGATAAATAAGAGAGAGAAAGAGAGTTTTTAACTGATTATATTCCCCTTAAAATTCAAATGTACAAGCCCTAACCCCCAATATGGTGATATTTATCGGTGAGGACTTTGGGAGACAATCAGATTTAGGTGAGGTCATGAGGATGATACTCCTGAGATGGGACTTACTACCTTCATAAGATAAAGAGAGATAAGAACTCTCCCTCTCTCCACCATATGAGGACACGGAAAAGAGATGGTCATCTGCAAGCCAAGGAGAGGGTCTTCACGAGTATCTGCTAGCACCTTGATCTTGGACTTGCAAGCCTCCAAAATGGTGAGAAAATAAATTTCTCTGTTGTTTAACCTACCCAATCTATGGTATTTGTTGAAGCAGCCTAACACCCACAGTTAAACATCACAAATTCATAACATACTGGCAAATTTAAAATAGTAACAAAATCTATTTATATTCCAAATATACACTTATTATAAGCAACAACAGAGTATAAGTAGTTATATAATAAATTGCACAAAAGCATATCAAAAATCAAGTCCAATATTATATTTCTCAAGTGGGAAACAAAGTCCAATACAAGACAAAAGTATTTAACTATTATGTTAAGTTTAGAAGACAACCTAATGGACCCTTTTATCAACTGTACAAAGAGAAAAAATGTATTCTTCAGACTCTTGTTCATTAACCAGTTTGTTATTTGTAAACTTTAACTTTCTTTTTATATTATCTCTGATTATAAATTCAGGGGCTATCATTTTAAAGATATTTAGTTTTAAAATGTATCAGTTTCGGCATAAGAAAAATATGTGATTTTTAGAGAATATAGTTACTAACACTGAGAACTGCATCTTGGTAGGAAAATATGATGTTAACTAAAATTGATCGGATAAACTACAAATAATTACTTTTATTTCTGGGCCAAAGGTTTATACCAACTCAGTGCATTAAAAGAAAAAAAAAACTGTTGACAATTTAATATGTGATGAGATGCCAGTTACATAGACATTTAAAAGGAAGGAGCAGCACAAATTGTGCTTAGTCTTCTAAATATTTCTGACATCATTTATTGCTTTTCTATAAATATAATCAAAGTACTTAATCTTTCACTATGTTTGTAATAAATAAAATGATTTTTTTGTATATAGATGTTATAACTTGACCCATGTACTTTAAACCACAGATCCACACTGAACTAACAACTTGCTTCAAATTTATGGGGTGGGTAAGACAGGCTTATTCAGGTATCATTTACAAAAAGTGAATCGACCCTTCACAGTGCAGAATTCTGTTTTGAAAAATGTATGTAATCACATAACTGTCACCAATATAAAGATATAGAACAGTTCCATCCTTCTCCAAAGTTCCTTCTGCAGGGAAAAAAAAGTCTGGGGATAAAGGAGGAATGCTCAGTATTTCTTACAGTGGTAACCACTCTCTCCTGCAAGCCTCATCACCTAGGGAATCGTTCTTTGAATTTCTTCTGTGCCCACAATATTGCTTGTAATTACCTAGTGGCAATTCTGGATGAAGAGACTGTCAAGATGTTTTAACTTCACTTGTGTCTGTGGTTCCAGAGTTTCTATGTTAGCTCACACTCTGCCATTAGCAATTTGCTTAAGTTTACCTGAATTCCTCTTACCTTGCTCCTATGGTGCCCTATATTCCTTCTATGGTGTCCTGTATTCCTTCCTCTTGTGTTCTGCCACATGATACAGGGCTCCAGTTCTGTCTCTCCTTGGTGGCAGTAAATTTTCCCATAGAATTTAGGCTGCTTGGTTGCCATGTGATCCCAATTCGCTAATGGTTAAAAACAGTTTTATCTAGGTTTTTTGTTTGTGTTTTTTTGTTTGTTTTTAGTTTTGGTTTTATTTATTTACTTATTTATTTATTTATTTATTTTTGGCTGTAATTATGGAACCAATGTGGTTTCCAAATACCTGCTAGGTGAAACACAACTCCCTTCTTGATTTGAATTTAATGTGCTATATCAATTCTCTGTGAGTTTTAAAGATTATGTTTCTTCCATAAGTAAGTTATAGAATTATCCTATTTTTTGTCTTTCAAACATAATGTCTGAATATTTTATTAAATGAAATCTGTGTAGTATAACAGCAAATTCATCTACTGCTCATTTATCCTCAAATATGCAATTATCCAAACATTACTGGATCACTACATATATGATAAACATAAAGGTAATGTAACTCAAAGTATCAATTTTAACTCATAAATCTTCTTAGGTAGGCAGTGTAACAAGTTGGTAAGGACATAACCTTTGGTAGAAAGCAATGTTCTTCCCAAAGGCTCTTCTATTTTTCTAGATATGGGACCTTAGAATAGTTTCTTACACTTTCTAAAGCAAAAAATGGTATAATAAACATAAGTCAGAGTAGTGGAAAGATTGGATAAGATGATCTATGTAAAATATTTTACATATAACCTATACATATAATTCTTACCCACATATTTATTACTATTTTCATTATCTTCTTCATCATCATAATCATCATGAGAGCAGTGATCTGTACCATATATAAAAATAACTGACATAATCATAAATGCTATCTGAAGAAAAACTAAAATGTTACCAGTTTTATTCTTTTTGGACAATGTGGACCATTTTCATCTGCCACTTTTCATAGAAGATATAACACATTTCAAGTCTACTGACTTATAATAAAAATAATACTGGTTATGTAAAATATTATATATATACATTTCTAAAATTATTCCAACCCATTTTTAAAAATAATTATATTGAATTCTCAAGATTCTTGATTCTCAAGAGAATCCTGTAAAGAAAGACAAAGAGAGATTGATGGATGAAAGTAAGGAAAGAGATAGGGAGGAGGAAATGAAAGGAAAGGAAAGGAAAGAGAAGGGAAGGGAAGGGAAGAAAGGAAAGGAAACAAAAGGAAACAGAAGGAAATGAAAGGAAAAAAGAAGAGAAATGAGAAGAAAAGAGAAAAGAGGAGGAAAGGAAAGGAATGGAAAGAAAAGGAAAAAGGCGAAGAGAAAGAGGGAAAAGCAAAGGAAAAAAGAAAAGAGGAGGAAAGGGAAGGGAAGGGAATGGAATGGAAGGGAAGGGAAAGAAAAGGAAGGGAGAAAGAAAAAAAAAAGAAAGAAAGATATTATGAGCGAAATAACAATGAATAACCAAGGCTAACTTAGTCTTATTTATGCTATAGACTGAATTATGTGCCCTCACCCCCGGCCCCAAATTCACTTGTTGAACATCTAACTCCAAACACAATGACTGTATTTAGAAATAGAGTCTGTGAGAAAGTGATAAAGATTAAATGAAGTCATGGGGGAGCAGAGTTTTAATCAGATAGGGCTGGTGCCTTTATATTATAAAGGAGACAAGGCAACGACAGAGATCCCTCTCTTCACCATGTGAGGACTCACTAAGAAGACAGCCCATCAAGCCTGGAAGAGAGTTCTCATCACAATCTGACCATAATGACATCTTGAATTTTAACTTCCAAGGTTTAAGAACTGTGGGAAATACATTTCTGTTGTTTAAGCCACCCAGTCCATGGCATTTGTAGATATTTTGGAGAAAAAGCAAACATTTTATTATTTAACTTTCCTTTTCAGAAGATACCCTACCATCACTCTTTAATACAACTCACAGATATATAGCTATAAGTAGGATTATTTTGGCATTTTCACATACCTCCATTTAAAATGTTAATTCATGAGAGCTATATATATATTAAAATTAGAAACTATAGGCTCACTTTCCACTATCAATAATATACCTGAAATTACAATAGGCATTAACACAATTACTTTAAAAAGATGAAATTCCAATTAGATACATATCTATATAAAGTATTAACTGGGAATATATTCAAAGATTATATTAGTGTAAAAAGAAAGCTATTGCAGTCAACCAGCATCAGTTAATTATTAATAAACTTATATTCATTTCTATATGTAACTTATAAACTCATATTCATTCCTATATGTAACTTACAAACTCCTTCATTCTATAAAAGTAATGTCAAAAATGATCACAGGAAGAAAATGTAACTTAATCAATTATCATAAATAATTTATAAATTATACTTTCTTTAATCATTAAAATGTTGTCTGTTTTAGACATTTTCCCCAGAGCATGAAAACAAAAAGGACTTTCTAATTGGTCTTTAAATAATCAGAATATAAATGAAATGTTCATATTAGTCCTTGAAAATTCTAATTAATTAGGTCCTGCCCTCTAAGGGATTATTCCTATAATACACAGGGAAAAAGGCAAATAAAAATAAAATTATGAATGTTCACTAAATTCAGGATAAATGAAGAGAATTCAATCATCCATTTAAAAATTACATTGGGATTCTAATTGAATCAAGGTTTAAACAACACTCTAGAGTCTAATCATGGTTAAAATTCTTTTAAGTTTTCTGTGGAGATATTCTGTAAGGGATTCTCTTATTATAATTTGAAACAGGTTTCGTCTGGAAATTACAATAGAAAGTCCTTTAATTTGAAACATATCATGTATATAGAATAAAAATGTAAAAGTTCATTAAAATATATGATTGAATTATTTTGGGGCACCTGGATGGAATAGTCAGTTGACTTCGTGACTCTTGGCTTTGGCTCAGGTCTGACCTCGGGGTTGTGAGATCAAGACCCATGCATGTGGAGCTCTCTGCTCAGGGCAGAGTTTGCTTGGGTTTCTCTTTCCTCTCCCTCTGACCCTCCCTTCCACCCTCTAAACAAACAAACAAACAAACAAACAAATAGATTATTTTAAAAATTAATTATTTTGGTCAGTTAGCAAGTACAAATTGAAAAAAAATAATCCAATGCAATGTTATTTTTTTAAGTTTTTTGGTTTTTTTTTTAATTTATTTATTTTTTTCAGCGTAACAGTATTCATTGTTTTTGCACAACACCCAGTGCTCCATGCAATACGTGCCCTCCCTGTTACCCACCACCTGGTCCCCCCAACCTCCCACCCCCGCCCCTTCAAAACCCTCAGGTTGTTTTTCAGAGTCCATAGTCTCTTATGGTTTGCCTCCCCTTCCAATTTTTTTTTTTTTAATACGCTCACTGCCGCCATTTTCATTCCCATCCTCTGGAACTCTACGGAAAGCGTTCAGGGAACAGAAGCTCCCAAAAGCGAACCCCAGCGGATTACTTAGTCCGCCCCCGGTAAGGGCGGTGCAGTTCCGCCTTGGGAGAAGTTTTTTTTTTTTTTTTTTTTTAATTTTATTTATCTATCTTCAGAGAGAGAGTACAAGCAGGGGGAGTGGCAGGGAGAGGGAGAAGCAGGCTCCTGCTGAGCAGAGAGCCCAACCCAGAGCTTGATCCTAGGGTTCTAGGATCAAGACCTGAGCCAAAGGGAGATGCTTAACTGACTGAGCCTCTCAGGCATCTCTAAGGCAATTTTAATTACACATTTTTGCATGATTAGAAAAATCCAGTGAAAAGACCATATAACTGTGATTGTTTTAAGAATTTTTTCCTCCAGCTCTTTTAGTTTGACTGTAATGATTATATTTACCTTGATAAACAAAACAAAACAAGAAAAATAATAGCTGAAGTCAATGACCTATTATGCATGAAGGAAGTAATGACTCAATGAAATGGAATGCCATTTTAAAAATCAAATTTCATCATTTTGCTCTCTAAGTGTAGCATCCCCAGGTAGAGGAAACATGATAAAAGATTACTGAAGGAGTACCTGGATGAATCTATCTTTTAAAAAAAAGATTATTGAGATATGTTATTTGTAAGTTTATATTTGACTGTGACTGTAGACATTAAACTGTAAAAGTGCCTTTCCTATTACTACAGTAATACAGGTCAAAGATTTAAATCAAACTAAAATTTATTAATAAGAAATCATAAAGAATATTAGAAAATAATTAGATGAATGAAAACCACAAAACCAATAAACCAAAACTTGTTAGATGTAGCAAAATCAGTGCTCAGAGGGAAATTTTTAGCTGCAAATTCCACTATTAAAGAAGGAGAAAGGGGGACACTTGTGGCTCAATCTGTTAAGAGTCTGACTGGTTCAGGTCTTGATCTCAGGGTCCTGGGATCCAGCTGCATGGGGGGCTCCCTGCTCGGTGGGGAGTCTGCTTCTCTCTTTTCCTCTATCCTCCCCTGCTCATGCTATCTCTCTTAAATAAAAAAAAAATCCTTATTTTATTTATTTATTTTATTATTATGTTCAGTTAGCCAGCATATAGAACATCATAATTTTTTTTAAGATTTCATTTATTTATTTATGACAGAGAGAGATAGTGAGAGAGGGAACACAAGCATAGGGGAATTGGAGAGGAAGAAGCAGGCTCCCTGATAGGGGGCTCGGTCCCAGGACTGGGATCATGACCTGAGCCTAAGGCAGAGGCTTAACCACTGAGCAACCCAGGGACTGCAAGTACATCATAAGCTTTGAAAGGTTTTAAATCAGTGATGAAGCTTTCTAAATATGGAAACTGGAAAAAGAGTAAGAACCTAAATCAAAAGAAAAACAGAAATTAATATAGTTAAAATAATCTGAATAGATGAAAAATCTGAGTACTAATATTCTTAGAAATTAAATGAAATCTAAATTGATTGCCTAATGGAAATCTTAGTTTGAATATTACACTCATTAATATTCATTCTGTGACTCTAGGTTTCAGATGTAGGCAAAATTAAACTTACACACAGTGTTTCATGACTGACTTGCTAGAACTTTCCACAGTCTCCAACACAAAGTATCAGAAAGTACCATCCTTTGGTCACTGAATTTGGTGAAAGTTGTCACCAAAACAGACCAGACTCTGAGCTGGCACATTCTAAACACTTAGAAATGTTATCTATTAATAACTATGAAGTTCAAAATAAAAACTTCAGTTAGTATGTGGTCAACATCCAAGACTAAACAATTTGATGGAGTTTCATTGAAGTCAGTATCCTATATCTTTTGCCTATGAGGAGTTGAGAAGGTGATCCCAAATTACTAGCAATATATAATTAATATCTTCCTTAGTTGGTATTGAGAAGAATAGCTTTGAATATGTAAAGCTCCATGTCTCAGTCAAAATTTTGATAGTAAAATATCAATAACAGAAGATTTGAAAGGTTTAAAGATATGGAAGTTTTTAAAATAATAAAAAATATAAAATACAATAAATATATATAATAAAATTATATATCACATATAATAAGAATATATAATTATATATAATATAGCATAGTATATATAATTATCTATATAGTAGAGTATAATAAAAATAATAAAAATAATATTTTTACTTGAAAAGCACTTGTATATTTTTTATATCTGATGTACTTATAATGTATAAATGAAATAGGTTTATTTGGAATAAAAGCATTATGGGTAATTTGAAATTTGTAACAGAATAATTGATGTATAATCATTTTAAGTTGAAATCTTACAATGTTTATCATCAATATACTGAAATATGTGAAGAGACTAAATGTTTTCCTTACTTGTAAGATTATTTTATCAAATTTATTAGCAGTATTTAGTACAGGAGGTTTTGTTAATTAAGTCAGAAACCTGAAATATTTAAAATGGGGTTGAGTTAATGAATGTATGTTTAAATGTTTTTAAGATATTTAATTAACTCCATATTTAAATGAGACTAAATATTTAAAGACCTTTAAACATAATAATTAAATCATTTTAGCTTTATAAAATGGGAAATAATTTTGCAAACTTAAATTTGAAAGGAAACTGTAGTTTTCCACTGCCTTATGGTGTCTCTAGTTTAGGACAGGTAGAAATATCTTGTGCCATCCCCCAAAACATCATGATTTCCCTTTTTATTACAGCACTGAAAGTTACAGAATCACTCTTGCTCTGCTTACCACAAAAGAAGTTTAAGAGGCTGATGACCAAGTAAAATATTGACAAGTCCCAAATTCTTATTCTAGCCAATGGGATTTCAACTGTTCTTTCTCTAATTTGAGGAGTGCCTTCCCACCCCCCAACCACCCACCCCTACCCCGCAGTATTCCAAGATTCATTGTTTATGCACCACACTCAGTGCTCCACGCAATAGGAGCCCTCCTAAATACCCACCACCAGGCTCACCCATCTCCCCTCCAAAACCCTCTTTTTGTTTCTGAGTCCACAGTCTCTCATGCTTCATTTCCCCTTCCGATTTACCACAGTTCACTTTTACTTTCCTTCTCCTAATGTCCTCCATGTTATACCTTATGCGCCACAAGTAAGTGAAACCATATGATTGAAGACTGTTTTAAAAGTTTTGCCATCTGGGCGCGCCTGGGTGGCTCAGTGGGTTAAGCCGCTGCCTTCGGCTCAGGTCATGATCTCAGGGTCCTGGAATCGAGTCCAGCATGGGGCTCTCTGCTTGGCAGAGAGCCTGCTTCCTCCTCTCTCTCTGCCTGCCTCTTTGCCCACTTGTGATCTCTGTCAAATAAATAAATAAAATCATAAAAAGAAATAAAAAGGGGAGCCTGGGTGGCTCAGTGGTTTAAGCTGCTGCCTTCGGCTCAGGTCATGATCTCAGGGTCCTGGGATTGAGTCCCACGTCAGGCTCTCTGCTCTGAAGGGAGCCTGCTTCCCTCTCACTCTCTCTGCCTGCCTCTCTGCCTACTTGTGATCTCTCTCTGTCAAATAAATAAAATATTAAAAAAACTCAACACACACAAAACAGATAATCATATCGAAGAATGGGCAGAAGATATGAACAGACACTTCTCCAACGAAGACATACAAATGGCTATCAGACACATGAGAAAATGTTCGTCATCACTAGCCATCAGGGAGATTCAAATTAAAACTACATTGAGATACCACCTGACACCAGTTAGAATGGCCAAAATTAGCAAGACAGGAAACAACGTGTGTTGGAGAGGATGTGGAGAAAGGGGAACCCTCTTACACTGTTGGTGGGAATGCAAGTTAGTGCAGCCACTTTGGAGAACAGTGTGGAGACTCCTGAAGAAATTAATAGAGCTTCCCTATGACCCTGCAATTGCACTGCTGGGTATTTACCCCAAAGATACAGATGTAGTGAAAAGAAGGGCCATCTGTACCCCAATGTTTATTGCAGCAATGGCTACGGTCGCCAAACTGTGGAAAGAACCAAGATGCCCTTCAACGGATGAATGGATAAGGAAGATGTGGTCCATATACACTATGGAGTATTATGCCTCCATCAGAAAGGATGAATACCCAACTTTTGTAGCAACATGGACGGGACTGGAAGAAATTATGCTGAGCGAAATAAGTCAAGCAGAGAGAGTCAAGTATCATATGGTCTCACTTATTTGTGGAGCATAACAAAGATCACAGAGAACAAGGGGAGATGGAGAGGAGAGGGAGTTGAGGGAAACTGGAAGGGGAGATGAACCATGAGAGACTATGGACTCTGAAAAACAACCAGAGGGTTTTGAAGGGGCGGGGGGGGGGGTGGGAGGTTGAGGAACCAGGTGGTGGGTAATAGGGAGGGCATGTACTGCATGGAGCACTGGGTGTGATGCCAAAACAATGAACACTGTTATGCTGTAAATAAACAAATAAACGAAAAAAAAAAAAAAGTTTTGCTATATCACAGCACCTGAGTGGCTCAGTTGTTGAGCATCTGACTCTTGATTTGGGCCCAAGTAATCATCTCAGGAGGGTGGGACTGAGGTCCGCATCAGGTTCTGCATTCAGCACAGAATCTGCTTGGGATTCTCTCTTCCCTTCCCTCTGCCCATCCCAGCATGCTCTCTCTCTCTCTCTCTCTCTCTCTCAAATAAACAAATAAATAAAATCTTTGAAAAAATTTTTTTTGCCATATCTAGAAAATGGAATTCTTGATTACGCCTAAAAAAATAATTAAATTCTGTGGAAAATGCCCTATCAAAATAGAAGAGAGAATCAAAATTAACAGCCTTTCAAATTCAGGATTCTGGCTCAAAAATTAACAAGAGCATGATGCCCCTAAAGATAAAGGAGACATTATCCAACAAAGAGGCAAAACAAATCAAGCTGATAAAAGGATAACCAATTTTCAGGTCATTCCAAAATATGTCATTGATTTCAGCAAGGATAACTCTGAAAATTTTAGCACTTCAGAACCCTAATACAAGATTCTTTACAAAATCCATCAATGATCTTGTTGGAAACATACCAGGAGAGCTTAAGGGAATCAAATTTATCTTTAGTTGCTTGTATCTCTAAATCCAAATGATTCATTTTTTTTCTAGTGCAGGTCTTAAAATTGAGCTTTTGATACTTAATGGGTCAAGCAAATCTATACCAAATAGATTTCCTTTTAACTTTCTTTTCCCTTCTGAATTTGCCAAGGACGTGGGTATTCTGAGCAATGATACCTCACTCAGTTTTTAAAAACTATCTGCTTCTATATTCTGCTTCTGATCAAAAGTTTTTTAAAGCCATTTTCTCAGTAAATATTCTCAGTTATAATATTCTGAGGTTTAGGACTTTGTCATCTTTTGACACCCTGATGTGCACATGTACCAACCCCCTCTCCTTTGAAAGACCACCTCACAATCTTTAAAATTGTGATTATTCCTCCTATCAAAGTTAAGTCTGCATATTTTACTAAGAAATATGGAAAGACATACTGGTCTTCCAGACTGAAATCATTTATACTATTTTCATAGTTATCAGAATACTGGAATTAAAGAAATTAGAAATGAGTTCTTTCTAAACATCATTTTTCCAAAATAGGTGTCAAGGCAAATCATAAGTGGCTTTAAAAAACTGCCTTTACTCTATTAATCCTATAATGACTCCAAACAGAAATAAATCAATAAACAAAAATCCTATAATATATATACATTTTTGATAGAAGCAGCATCAGATTAATCTATCAAGCTAAACAGCAACACATGTTCCTTATGGCAATGTTTCATGCTATTGCAAAGTCCATATAACTTGTACCCTTGTGATTTAAGCCCCTCTGAATCAAGCTCTTATAACTCATAACTCAGTCTATAAACCAACCTCTACCATCAGCTATTCAAAGTAACTTTGTTCAGATTACAGAACAACATAAGTAACCTTCCCCAGATCTGAATATTTTTTTTGAATGCTATTTTAAGTACACTACCAGTTTCTCACATAGAATGTCTAGGGTCTTAGGTCTTAGGGTCTGAGAAAATCCATCATACTATGTAAAGTTACCTGAACCAATAGCAATTCAGAGGAGTAGTCTTTGTTTTTTCTAGTCAGAATGCCACCATATAAATATAAGCATGGTCAAAGAAATAGTGTGAGTTTGAATACTTTGGACAAAATCACTATCAGAAGTCATTGCAGGGGCGCCTGGGTAGCTCAGTGGGTTTAAAGCCTCTGCCTTCAGCTCAGGTCATGATCCCAGAGTCCTGGGATCGAGCCCCGCATCAGGCTCTCTGCTCCGCAGGGAGCCTGCTTCCTCCTCTCTCTCTGCCTGCCTCTCTGCCTGCTTGTGATCTCCGTCTGTCAAATAAATAAAATATTAAAAAAAAAAAAAAAGAAGAAGAAGCCATTGCAAAGGGAGGTGACTCATTTTGGAGATGATCCAGCTATTCTTCAGTTATTTGAAGGTGATCTTTAGTACTACTAAGTGACTAAATGTTTTTCAACTACTTTTTTAAATTCAAAAAAATATACAATGAAATCACCCCCAAAATTATATGGAGATGCAAACCAATTTTAATCCTAACACCTTTGCAACGATGTAGGCAGAATGAACAAAAAAAGAAACAGATTAGAAATAAAATTATATATAAACAAATGGTAATTTTATAATTGCTTCTATTTAAGAATGTCTTATAGACACTGGAAATGCTTGAATGAATTATCTTAATTAGATGAAATGATAAACTGCTGAATTATATAAGCACATATACATATAAATACAAAAACATGAAAACACATATATTTACTTCTATATGTAAATATAGAATATGTATACATAACTTTATATATGTATTTAAATATACAAAGATATGTGTGTATATGCGTGTGTGTATATATATATTTTTTTTTTTAACTTGCCCATAGGACCATATTTTCTTCTCACTCTTACTGCTTAGATTGTTCTCTTTCTTGATGTCAAAGTCCCTGCACAAACACTAATCTCCTAATTTCAAACGGTTTCTTTCCCAAATACTGTTTGAGACTTCTAATTGACCAAAAATAATGTTGCCTCCTACAAATAACCAATATTTTCTTATACAAGTGTGTAAGAGCTCATTGTGTTCTGTTAACCTCATTCTGCTTTATTCCTCTTTATTTTGAGGCAAACCCCCAAATACCATTAAGGATAATTTTAGAAAGCTTGTAATTCTGAGGACCTTTTCAAATTTGGAAAAGACTCTGCTGTTCTAAACTGATTATGTACAATACGACTTAGCACACTTAATCCATGGGTTTTGCTTTGAAATAAATGACTTGTACTTAAATACAGTACATTGTCATCAGTAACAAAGAGAAAGTTAATGCTGGAGGTGAAGTCCCATCCTGGACATGGAATCATTGCGCATGCTACTTCAGTTCCACGGAAAGGTACCCCCGCTGTATTTTATCTTACATCAACTGATATATATGACCACGGCATCATGCATGGGACAAACCTCTTCTAAATTCCTCATCCTATAAATTGGCTAATTATAGTTAGAATTCCTTCTTACCAACAACGGTACGTCTACTTCTGCAAAGCTCTAAATGCAGTAATTATACTGATAATCATGGTACAGAGTGCCAGGAAAATCAATAACCGTCGGGATATACGGAGCCAAATACGCATTTAATATGTGTAACTACTCCAATCGCAGATTTGCTTTTCCAACCACATAACTATAATAACTGGCTTTAGGGCCAGATCTGTGGCAAACGCCTGCTGGAATTGCAGAAGCACTAGCTGCGTCAGATCTCTCTTGGGAGACACCAGCATGACTCCATGTGGAGTGCATGTGTCCTAGAGGAACTTTTTAGTCAAAAAAAAAAAAAAAAAGAAAGAAAGAAAGAAAGAAAAGGTACTTACTGGTGTTGAAATAAATTTCTAGGCCCAAGCTGGAGCCGCTCCTGCGAGAGGTGTGACATCAGTAAACTAAACTCAACTTTCTGGAAAGGGGTGCGCTTGACCAGAAACAGTGTATTCAGTGAGACAAATCCGCCAACGCCAAGTCGACTCTGCGGTCCAACACTTATTTCCTTATTTCTTCTCACCCCAAACAAGGTGGGCTGTTTTGACCCCTGCAAGTCAAGCATTTTTTTTTTTTTTTTTACTTTTCTTTTCCCTTATTCTTCATTCTTTACCTTATAAAAGCTTCCTGCCTTTGCCTCATTTTGCAGTTCTCGTCATGAAACATGAGTCTGTTTGTATCACACAAATTTTCTTCTTTAATCAGTTCTTCAGTTTTTGGTGACGAAGAACGGGGTCCCAATCAGACCTATAGGGCTTAGGGCTAATTAAGGCTTTGCTCCAGCAGAGCTCCCCGCTTCCCGCCCCTCAGATTTCAAGCGTCTTCTCTGCATTACGGAAGCCTGAGTAGGTCAGAATTTGTGCTTTGCTCCCTTGCGTGATGCGATCTGATCCAACCTTTATTTAGGGAACAAAGGAACAACCAAAAATGTTCTCAGAAAAGTTCTGCAGCCATGGAAAGGTTCTGGGTTATCTTAAGTTAGCAAAGACCTTCTAAGGCCCCAGAAAGCTTCCGGAGTTTCTTAAAGTCCTCAGAAAGGTTCTGTTGTTTCAGAGAGGTGCCTGTAGTGATGTTGGGGTCGGCATGGGCGGCAGTCGTTAGTTAGGGGGCTGGAAGAAATTCCAGTGTCTGTATTAGATGGCAGCCACTGGGGACTCACAAAGCCTGGAGGCCTAAGCCTCCAATTTATGCTGGGGACCTGGGGAAATAAATGAGGACAAAATTTCAGACTGTTTTGAACATCAAAATTAAAATCTAATCAAAGATGTTAGACTATTAAAAGCCATTAGGGTCTCTGTCACTATAAAGACATCTTGTGAAAGGAACTATAGCTCTATTGGAAATGGGAATATCAGAAGCCAAAGCAAAAAAAAAAAAAAAAAAAAAGAGAGAGAGAGAGAGGGAAGAAAAAGAAACAAAGAAAAAAAAGAAAAGAAATTGGTGGATTTGGTTAAAGCGTTTACAACCTAACTCGGACTCCTGAGATGAATTAAGTTGGTTATAGAAGAGGTTAGATAGACACTAGGTCACCTACCAACCTTAAGACAATTTCCATGCAATGAATACACTGTAAAACACCAATAAATCCCCAATCCATTGGTACATTCCTCTTGAGTATTAATTTGGCTCCAATGTATACAAGGCTTAACTAAACAAACAGGCTCTTGAGGTTACAAAGATTTGAACACTCCACCCTCTGACACACCTGCTATTTTATGTCTAAAATTTGTGGTCTCAGAAGCTGGAGATATCTAGAAAAATGGCAAAATTTACAATAATCTAGGATTACAATGACCATTATGGGGAATGTTCCATTTAGACAAGATTGTTCATTTAAGAAGTGCACTTGAAAGCAAGGGTTCCCAAGTAACACAAACAGAATGGTATACCTATTTTAGTTGGCATGCAGAAGCTTCCAGACTTCCAGACATCAAGACTCCAAAATAGCTCCATTGAAAGATTCATTGCAAAAGGCTGGAGAAGTTAAAGACACAGGGGCACATAAAAGAAAAGACTATAAGACTAATATCACTCCTATTTCTCCTCTCTTGTCCAGGTCTACTGGAAGACTTATTCTAGTAGTAATTCTCTATCCAAAGAGACCACAGGACCATAAACAAGAGTCCACCAAGGTAGTGACCTTAAAACTGCTAAGAGTTCGAAAACCAGAAATCTTAAACACTTGGGCCTCCACCACTGAACCCTACAGGGGTCCATCATCACACTGGCCCAAAAATCTGTGTCTCATTTCAAAAAAAAAAAAAAAAGCAGAAGAAAAGAAAAAGAAAAAAAAATCAGACAGTGGGAAAAAACTGTCCTTAAAGTTTGTATGCAAATCCTGCCACACCAATTCGAATGTCCCCATATCAGCCCTCAAAGAAATTCCCCTGCCAGAATTGATAAGATTTGAAGGGATTCTCTAGTAAACTGTTTTCAGTTATTCCTTTAAATAGCCAAGAGGAATCTAAAATTTTAAATGAATGGAAGGTCTTGCCAAATTTGATTAGCTACCAGGGCTACAAACTCTAAACCAGACATGCTCAGGAGCCTATATATGGGATCCTGGGAAAACTGGCAGCAGATGACAAAAGGTGAGAGTTCTTATCAGAATCAGCTCTCCTGAATATGTCTGACTGGTTGGGAGAGGAAGGCAAAATTTTATGTTGTCTCTTATTGGCTATTCATCTTTTTTTTCTCTCCCAGAAACAGCTATTGCCTTCTTGCTTTTTTTTTTTTTTTTTGCTTTTTTTTTTTCTTTTGTGTCCTGAGAACTTGACTTAGATTTCTGTCTACCTGGGGCTTGCAGGTTATTGGTTCTTAAATATGCAAGCAGCTCAACCATAACATTGAGGAACCAAAAATATTTGCATTTTCCTGATGATTAATAATGTTAAGCACCTTCTCATGTACCTGTTGACCACCTGTATGTCTTGTTTGAAAAAAAGCCTATTAAAATTCTCTGCCCATTTTTTAAAATTAGATTGCTTTTTGCTATTGGGTTGTATGAGTTTAGTAAATATTTCAAATAATAACTCCTTAGAATTTACAGACAAGCCGACATGCGAATGTATGTATTCAATGTGCTCTTAGGTTTAAATCATTATAATGAAACACATTATTTTTTATAACCCTTTGAAGTTTCCTAAATTAGGATTTAATGGTTGGACTTGTTTTTCAAGTGCATTTTGTTAACTTTTATGACTCTCCATTAGTTTAATTAGGCATTTCCTATAAGGGAAACTTTTTTTAATGTGAAAGTCTCACATATGATTTCATAACTCCTTAGGTAATTGTGGAAATTTTAAAAAGCACATGATATATATTTAAATATTAATAATTAATACTAATTTGAGAATATACTAGCCAGAAAATTCTGAAATATATGGAAAATTTTTAAATCTAGATATGTGTATCAGGATAAAGTCTTCCATTTTCCCATTCCCATAAGGTATTAATTAGTGAAAATCTCAAATAATTTAACAGATACCAATCCATAATCATAGTAAATATCATTTCTCACACTAGGAACCCATTCATTGCCCTTCCTCCATACAGCACTCAGTTCTTATTTTCTCTTGACATTTTTGTGACTAAAATAACAGCAACAAAAAATTCTCCTCCAAGATCCAATGGTCTTTATTGTGCTAACAAATCATTTGTCACTTACTTTACACATACTTATTGATGAAAGCTCCTTAATTCTGTCTGCTGGGATTTACTACCTGGTTTTACAGACCTCAATAACTTTTCTCCCTTTCCCAATAATCCCATCTTCTAAACAAAACTTTTTCTCCTCATCTGCATTCCTGGTCAGTTTTACAAAAGTTAAGAGACTTGCCCACAGTTTTTTTTGTTTGTTTGTTTGTTTTTTTTAAACACAGTTTCCACTTATCCACATATTATTTTAATTTTTCCATTTCTCTAAAGATAGGGAATATGTCAGAAAATCCATGAGTAAAGATGAAAAAAGAGCTGGAAAATCCCAAAGGCTAAAGTATATCTTAGATGTCTCCTCCTCCTCCTTAAAGAAAGACAAAGAACATCAAAATTAAAATCTAATCAAACATGTTAGTCTATTAAAAGCCATTAGGGTTTCTGTCACTATAAAGAAATCTTGTGAAAGGAACTACAGATCTATTGGGAATGGGAATATCAGAAGCCAAAGCAAAAAAAAAAAAAAAAAAAAGGTGGATTTGGGGGCGCGCCTGGGTGGCTCAGTGGTTTAAGCCTCTGCCTTCAGCTCAGGTCATGATTTCAGGGTCCTGGGATCGAGTCCCACATCGGGCTCTCTGCTCAGCGGGGAGCCTGCTTCCCCCTCTCTCTCTGCCTGCCTCTCTGCCTACTTGTGATCTCTCTCTCTGTCAAATAAATAAATAAATTCTTTTAAAAAAAAAAGAAAAAGTGGATTTGGTTAAAGCATTTACATTTATTTATATAAGCAGTTTCCCTTATGGGGAAAAGGAGGACTCTAAACAAGAGAAAAAAAAATTTATCTTATATATGTAAATACAAATATTTTAAATTTTATATATATATATATTTTTTTTTTCAGTAGGGGTAAGGAAAGATTTTGAATGAGCATTCATAATGGGAATGAAGAAAGGGTAATCAAGAAAGGGTGATGTAATAAAAAATGGCCTTTTCTTTTGTATTATTCCTAGAACCAGTGGGAATGACAGAACTGGCAACATATTTCTCCACCAGACATTGAATATTTAACCATCTGACTTGTCAGTTTAATGCCTTTTTTATCTCTAGACTCCTTTTATATTCTATTCTTTGGCCTCATAATAGAATGTTTAACTTGACAATTTTATACCTTTCACAAGATAAGTTTTACAAGATAAGACCTGTGGAATTTCACAAAATAACTTGTAACTTTCACAAGGTAAGACTTGTCTGTAAGGACAGCCTCCTGTTGATTCAGATGACTTGGTTATTACTCCCATTGCAACTGTCATGAGTCTCACTGAAACTAAGGCTCTTCCTTCTCTACTTTTTGTGTCTCGATAAGAACCCCCTGTCTTTACTTCCCTTGTAATTGACTAATCTCATGTACTCTATTTACTTCAACTACCTTTATGCATATATTTTAAATTTCCTTGCAAGATTATTTTTTAGTATATTTGTCTGGCAATGTCTCATTTTGTGGTTAAACCCAAGTCGATAGGTATTACCTAAGAAAGCTTTGCAACAAGTGCCAGTACAAGAGTACAAGGTCGTGTTTACAGCACCATCTGGCCTTTAACAATACACGGCAGCTCTTTTTTATAATATTTGTGTTACATTGCTCTCTCACTGTCCCCAGTTGATAGTTCATACTGCTTCCTCTTCCAACATTTTTTTGAGTTTTCTTTTTCCCTATCATCTAACTGATAACAAACTTGTTCGTCCTATACGTAATGCAACCACCTAGAGCTGCTCTAACAGTATTAGCTCTGCCATGTCATTACTCCATTCTCCACTTTGCAGTGAGGATAATATTCATAAAACTTATATATTCCCTTCACCATGACACGTAACCCTGAAGATGAAATACATTAAAAAATAAAGAACTTAAAGGACAATCACAATCTGAATTTTTCCTGCATTTGGAAATTTATCCCATATATCTTACTTTCATTACTAATATCCTATTGAAATGTAACTCCTAAAGGAATGTCTTAGTTGCTTTATCTCTCATTTTATCCAGTTTCTATTTCATTGCTCTGATTTTAGCTGTGAACACATTTTAAATATTTGCATTCTTCTCTAGCCTTCAAGTTCCATGAAAACATGGACCACTGCACTCTGTTCTTTTTTTTTTTTTTTTTTAAGATTTTATTTACGTGACAGACAGAGATCACAAGTAGGTAGAGAGACAGGCAGAGACAGAGGGGGATGCAGGCTCCCTGCTAAGCAGAGAGCCCGGGATCCCAGGACTCTGAGACCATGACCAGAGCTGAAGGCAGAGGCTTTAATCCACTGAGCCACCCAGGCGCCCCTGCACTCTGTTCTTGATGACATGCCAAGTGTTTCTTACAGTAGGTAGGGTAGGCAGCATGATGACTCTACAGAGATATCCACATCATCATCAGGATTTTTTGTATGTTACCTTACATGGCAAAATAACTATACAGATTTAATTAAATTTGGGATCTTGAGATAGAGTGACTAAGTATTCTGGAATATGTTGATAGACCGAATGCAATCACAAGGGTCCTTCTCTGAGGCAGATGGTTATCAGAGTCAGAAAAGGAGATTTGAAAATGAAAGCAGGGGTCATTTCCTATTGCTGGAAGGGGACCACCCTCTAGAAGCAAAGGCAAGGCATGGATTCTCTCCAGGAGACTCCAGGAACATAACCCTGCCCACTCTGATTTAAGCCTAATGAAGTCCATTTTTCAGGCACCCAACTTCCCAAATTTTAGATAATATATCTATGCTGTTTTAAGACACTACATTTCTAGTAACTTGTTGCAGAAACAATGCAAAATCAATATAGTAGGTGCCCAATAAATTCTTGTTAGGTGATGTGTTAATTCTGTAGATACATTTTAGCATGTCTGGGGACAAAAAACTTGGAATTATGAAACTAAGAGATTCCAAAGAGGAAAATCAGTGACTATACAAGACCATTTCACTTTAAATTCAAATTTCAGTTTCTTTTAAGGACATTTTCCTTCATTTTAAGCAATGACTCTTCAGGCTACATAAACAGCACTGTTTTAGAGAAGCCATGATACTATATATATGATCAAGTACTTATAATATTAAGTAAAAATTGATACCATATATACATTGTATTTACCTCACATATTCCTTAATGATTCATTAGATACTTAGATTACCCCAATTTTATTTATAATAAAAGCAAAATTATAACAATATTAGACTCACTTCAAAATACAAATCTATTACATATTTGCTATAATGATTACAAATAATTAAAAAGTATAAAGTATTGAGCCATTTATCCTAAGTAATATTGGCACAATTGCTAAAAGATAAACATTTCAGTCATAAAGGAAGCAGAAAGCATCAGACAGAAAAGAGAAAAATAAATCAATACTGATATTTATAGATTTGAACTAATTTGGGTTCCTGGTTGGAAAGTGAATATTAACATACTTGCACTGAACAAATATTTCCTTAACTTTGCATGTATATCTTATAAATACTTACTTTTATTTTGGCTTTATTTTTCTAGCTAATACAGTAAGTGTTGCAACAAAGAAAATTCTCCCATTATTAGAGAGATGCCCACATTATCGCTATTGATTTCAAGCTAGTAAAACAGTGTAAATAATTTTAGTCTTGGTAATAGGATTGCTTGCTATTATTTTTAATGAATTTTGAGTCCTCTAATATCTTGCAGTTCTTTCCTAATATCAATTTTCAAACGGGAGAGAGAGGGATATGCGTTTTCATTTAGTCAGTCACATGCCTATCTAAAGACTAGCTATACTCGATCTGTTTCTAAATCTATTTGGGACATATTTCTGTAAGAAGAACTATATAGCAGATGTCACTGCAGTTCAGATCCTGTATTTAAACTACATGCTTGTTGGTTCTCATTGGTTGTTTACAGGTTATTGATTACGAAGGAAAGGAAACTAAAAAGTGTAAACTATATAATTTTGCATGTCAAATCTTATAGGTAGCACATTTGCAATAATGAATGGTACCTAACTAGGTCTTCTATTACTATTGGCTGAAAGCAAAGAGAATAATGAACCCCGCCATCATTCAAAAACAATAATCTGCTTAAGTGAGAAGATGAATTATGACCATCAATATTCACTGTTTTCATATAAAGCCAATTATTTATGGGAATTATAAAAATGAAATTATAAATATACAATGGTGTTAACTTGAGTTATATATACCAATCTTCACATGAAGCTATTACAATTCCCTTGTGATAAACACAAATAATAAGTGCTCCAAGATTATAAAGTGTTCCTAATCTAAATGTGAAATATGAATGTAATTATTTATGATAGTGCTTGAGAGCAGTGACAAATTTTGAAGAATGTTATTAACATCATTTCAAAATCAAAATCCTTGCTTATATCCTTTGATATAAATGAAAATGACACATTATCTGGGAAAAGCAAACTATCATATTTAGATATTATACTCTCTAAGGTAAGCTCTCAGTGTGTTTAGTTCGACATTCTCAAAATACTTCATTCAAATGTTGATTGTTATTTCAGAGATCACTTTTTTTTTTTTTAGATTCTATAATTTCTCACTTTAAAATCAGGCCTGGGTGGCTCAGTGGGTTAAAGCCTCTGCCTTCAGCTCAGGTCATGACCCCAGGGTCCTGGGATAGAACCCCTCATTGGGTTCTCTGCTCAGCAGGGAGCCTGTTTCCCCCTCTCTCTACCTGCCTCTCTGCCTGTTTGTGATCTCTGTCTCTCTGTCAAATAAATAAAAAAATAAAATAAAATAAAATCAGGCTAAAAATCCCTCTCATCAACATCTCTAAACTCTACCATCAGAAGTACTGAAAAAGAGTAAGGAATATCTAGCTTATGATTAATTTGGCTCTTATCTATCAAAGAAATCATTTAAGCATAAATAATTATGGCAGAAATCATTGTCATGTTTTTGTAAGCTATGAAAACTGCTATTTGTGGAGAATGGATGGCAGAGCATGTAATTGCCTATCCACTGATTGTTATTGTAACAAATATAGAAATAAAATAGAAGTAGCTATCTTAAGCTCCATATTTAAATCCAAGAAGGTTAAAAGTGAAATAATGAATCATGCCAAGATCCCAGAGAATTTTCTGAATCATTCAATTACACAGGAGGCACAGAAACATTTAACTGATGATTCATTAATTTGTGACACAGTTACTGTGCATTTGAAAGGCCAAAGTACTGGATGAAAAGTAAATTTTCCTGCCCCTCTGCCCCCGCCATATTGTTTCTATGCTTTAAGAATAGTGCTATACATTAGTAAAAAGTTTATTGATTTGTATTATTCACCTGAATAATTAGAGGTTTTAAAAATAAAGACTCTGTGATTGCCACAAAAAAAATATTGCATAAATTAGTGTTTTGTTTTGTTTTGTTTTTTTAACTTACATTCTCTTCAGGTTAGAATGAAAAATCAAGCCTAAAGTCTCCTTAAACTGGTTAGTATGCAGCATCACAAAACTAATGGAAGAGTATACACCATTATTATATGCATATATTTTATTGAGACATCTCAACTTCAATAGTATTAACAAGAAAAAAAATCTATTTATGTTTCAAAAACTGTCCCTTAACCATGTTTACTTCACCACGGGATAGTGGTTCTGTTAACTACCTCTTATCCAGATTCTATTTTTTTTTTTCAGTTTCTTTGTGCCATTTTATGTATTTATTTGCCTTTTAAAATTTTTTTTATTTCAGGGATGCCTGGGTGACTCAGTTGGTTAAGCGGCTGTCTTCGGCTCAGGTCATGATCCCAGCGTCCTGGGATCAAGTCCCACAACGGGATCCTTGCTCGGCGGGGAGCCTGCTTCTCCCTCTGCCTACCACTCTTTGCCTGTGCTCCCTCTCTCTCTCTCTCTAACAACAACAACAAAAAATCTTAATTTTTTTTTATTTCGTATCTAATTCAAAATTCATTTTCTCCTGGCCTAGTAAACATACGGGTTGTAACTAGGAGGCATAGAGAATGATGGGGCTATGATTTTGATCTCAGAAAATTGACTTTTCTTAAAATGGTAGTACTAAGAGAAGAGATGGAAAAAATGTATAAGGTCCCAAGTGACTAGAAGGTGTTGCTAATAGTCTAATAATCTGTTGTCTGGTAGTTGCAGCTATTTCTCTAATAACGACAATGACCTAAATCTTGGGAAACTCAAATTCTGCCTCCCATGGGGCACACAGAGATATATTTAGTACCCCTGTGACCAACACATTGCTCATTTTTATAGCATATTCCTACTCCACCTTTTCTAGGTCCAATCACCTTCCGCAACAGATCATCTCTCCTCTATCCTTTCTGAGCAGGAAGATTTCCTGAGGAGGGAAGTAAATATAGCAAAGTTTCTCAATCTTTACTACTTTGCAAGACATCCATTTTCTATATATGGCATGAGAAGACTTGAGAAGGAATCCTCAGATCTCTCAGTTGTCTTTTTCCTCCCCATCTCAGCAGGATTATGTTTTCTGAGGGTTTCTGTGACTCTTCATTTCTCTAGCAAAATGCCACCAGCCCCTAGGTGGAAAACACCCATTCCCTCAGAAACCTAACCTTACAAGTTGTTTGGTGGGGCCACTTGGCATCTTACTCCCTTAGTCAGGTATCTGTTGGTTCATCTTTCCCTTTTTGAGTGGTGGGGGACAAAGGTGTTTGCTGGAAAATACTGTTGTAATGAACCTGACAGGAATTAGACTGACTTGGAAGCTGACATCCACATGGACATAGAAGGCAGTGTATTTATTTAGAAATTCTGGTCCTCTGATTTGATTTTTAACAAGTTCCAACTCAAAAGGAGAAATGTCATTTGATTCTTTATAATTAAAAATAAAAAGAATGGCTACAGATGGAATAATATGGATTGGATGAGTACTTGCTTTAATTTTCCTGGAGAAAAATTCTTTCTATAGTCCAGAAATATTACTTTTCCACCTAGAGTTCTATTTCTGGAGAAGCGTGGTGATGTCCAACCCCATAGAAGATTTCTTCCCGTGATGCCAACTTTACACATTATCTTTACTCTAAAAATCTTAAATGCGTGTGTTCTTTCTTATTGAAGATTTTGGTTCTAGATTATTGGATCTGCTATGTGAAATTTTGAAATATTTAATAATGTGAATGCTTTGACATTTCTAAAAGTATTAGTTTATAGATAACTAGATTCTATCTCTACAATTTCCCCCTTGAGTTGTTATCCTAGGATATATTTTTCTGGAAATTTTTACTTAGAATACTTGGTCTTTTTCTGCTTTTTTAAATTTTAAATAAACTCCAGTAAGGTAATTTAGTAGCCACCTGGATTCTTTTTTGATACTAACTGTACTGTGGGTGATTTGAAAATATCAGCAGCCCATGCCCACCTGCTGGGAGCATATTATAATTAAGGACCTTTCTTCCCTCAAGTTTATCAGTTCTGCTCCACTTATTAACACTTCAGCTTCAGGGTGTTAAAATAATAATAATAATAACTACTAGTGTGATGATTCATCATTATTAATTTACATCTTCACTATATCAGTGTAAAAGCCTCCTTTTTGATGTAGGCTATTTGTTATTTCACAACAGAGATAAATTTGCCTGAGAAGTAAAGGCAATAAAAAGCTGTAGTTGGTTTCAAAAGATTAATAAATCTGTTAAAGCATATTTCAAATGCAACTGAGTATGGAAGCAATTAAAAGCATTAAGTTGTATATGATCAGATTTGAGAGTGATAAATTTAAGAGTGGCAGATTTAGAGTATTTTTCATTATTGTCCCATGCATGATTTCACTTAGGGACTTAATATTATAAATAATTTTTATGGAAGCTAAGAATTTTCTTTCAAGGCACTGATTATTTTCTATAACCACACAAATGCACTACAATATTTGCTTTCAAATAATACATTTTAGACACATAGTAGGTACTAAATTGATGTCACTTTCCTTTCTTTTTATTATACATTTTAATAATATACAAGACATTATTAGCTTTTTTTCTGTTCTAAGCAAAAATTCAAACTATCTTTGCTGATCAGCCAGCATTAATTTCTGAAGCGACCATTAATAGGAAGTCATGTTCTTAAATCTACACAGTTTACTCCATTCTTGTTAGTAAATTTCAGCATTAATTTTGTTTTCATTTCAATTTAACATTGATTTTTATCTTTCACTTATATTTATTTATTTTTTTGTATTTATTTCTGTTTTCTTCTCATTCAGCACTGTAGTTCTTCCATAAACCCTTCAATCCGATGAAATTATTCATTTTACCCTCTCATTTAAGTTCACTACACATCTACATTTATATAATTTCACTGAATTAAAATTTCATGTTATTTGTTATGTGGGAGACAGAGTAGCATCTGTACATGGGTCACTGTTAGGAATTACAATTAATAAAATTTGTTACAGAATATGAATGTTTATGCAAATCAGCCATTACATTTCAACCGGTGGAAGTTTAAAGACACATTCTATGAGAAGGACATTTTCTTTAGATAATATACTTACTGTAAAAAATGTAATTCATGGGGCACATGGCTAACTCTGTTGGTTAAGCATCCAACTCTTGATTTCAACTCAGGTTGATCACAGGGTCCTACACTCAAGCCCCAAGTTGGGCTCTGCACTCAGCAGGGAGTCTGAGATCTTCTCTCCCTTTTCCTTTGCACCTCCCCCGACTTGTGCTCTCTCTAAAAAATAAATAAAACAAATCTTAAACAAATGTAATTCATCCACTTACATGTTCATCATTTCCTTCTGAGGATTTATATATAACTTGAGTCTATAAATTATATATTTTCAATATATATTATATATTATACATTATAGGTGAAATCTTAAAATCGGTATCTTATTCATTCTTTCAAATTTGAGTTCCTTTATTATGCTAATTTATTAGTCTAGTTGAAAAATATTTTATATAAAGACTAATCAAAAATTGATATTACATGTAATTTGCACATATTACTTATTTGTGAAAATGTTAATTCATTTAAATTATATTAAATATAACAGATTATATATAATGAATTATGTTATATCTGTGTAGATCTATATATTAATTATAGAATTAACTCTGTTTATACAGATATATAAAACAGGGCCACATATATATTGTATTTCATTTAATCCTTATAAGCACACAAATATCTCAACTAAGATAGAAGTTTGATGAAATCATCAAAAGCAGATATGTAGAAGCCTACAATCCTTCATTCATGTATTCATTCAATTCATATTCACTTAGGATTTATATATATCACATGCTAAATGTGCATGCATGTAACAATAAACTTGGAACTTCTTGAAAGCAAAGGGCATGCTTTTTATCTTTCTTTGTTCCTGCAACATAACCCTTATAATTTGATAAAATTATGACAGAGAATGAAAGAATTAGGAGTAAATACATGAATAGGTAGAAATTAAGCAAATTGAATTAGTTAGCAGAATAGACATGGATGTACGCAACTGCAAATGCGCTTGCTGCTTGGCAGATATGCCAGTATGTGTATATATAACCTAAAATTAGTTGCACTCACATTGGAGGAGAATTTAATTTGGAGAAGTGCTCAAAACACAGATGAGAGGTGAAGTATTTGAGGATTAGCAGAGATTCAATGAAGGGAAGCCACTCTTCCAGCAGAGTGAATAGCCTGTGCAAGCACTAGCAAAGCAGGAAAGCACTCAAGGAGTCAGTGCGGCGAGAAGTGAGATGTGAGTGGGAGAGGGACGGCCAGTGAAATAAAAAATCATTCAGGAGTCTAGAGATGGATGGCAACCTGGAATTCAGACATAAATTTGAAGTTTTAGAGAGTGAATCTATATATGAGGAATTTAAAATAAAATGGCTATGTGTTTGGATTTGCTTTTTTTGTATCTATTGATAGGAATATCTGGAGTAGTGAAGCTGTCCTGGGGGAAAGAGCAAGAAACCTGTTATAAAAATTCAAATGAAAGGTGACTAGGGACCTAGACTAGTGAGAGGAAGGGAAGGTTAGGAATTCCTATGGAAGATAACGATTAAAAGGTCAGACAAAGGGACACCTGGGTGACTCAGTTAGATAAGCATCTGCCTTTAGCTCAGGTCATGATCTTAGGGTCCTGGGATGGAGTCCTGGTCCCAGTCCTGGCTCACCTGGGAACCTCCCTCTGCCTGCCACCTGCTCCCCTGCTTGTGCTTCTTCTCTGACAAATAAAATCTTGAAAGAAAGAAAAAAGTTCAGACAAAAATAAAATGGATTTGAAATTGATTAATTTACACATTTCAAACGAGCTTGCAGTTTCACAACAAAGTAAATGCACTTAATGACACTGTACTGGATACTTAAAAATGTGTGCTAATTTTTTTTTAATATTTTATTTATTTGACAGAGAGAAATCACAACTAGGCAGAGAGGCAGGCAGAGAGAGAGGAGGAAGCAGGCTCCCTGCAGAGCAGAGAGCTCGATGCGGGGCTCGATCCCAAGACCCTGAGATCATGACCTGAGCCGAAGGCAGAGGCTTTAACCCACTGAGCCACCCAGGCGCCCCTGTGCTAATTTTTTTATTAGTGTTCAAATATAATTTTAAAAATAATTTTGGGGTGCCTGGGTGGCTCAGTCGGTTAAGCGTCTGCCTTCAGCTCAGGTCGTGATCCCAGGGTCTTGGCGTCAAGCCTGGCATCCCATTCTCTGCTCAGCGGGGAGCCTGCTTCTTCCTCTCCCTCTGTCTATCGCTCTGCCTACTTGTGTTCTCTCTCTGTCACATAAATAAATGAAATCTTTAAAAAATTTTTAAAAATTGCTTGCAAAATCAGCTTGTCAGTGAAGCTTTTCATGCATATGTAAGTCAGAATATGGGGGGGGAGGAAAACCTAGCAAAGTACCTGTATTTATTATTTATTTGATTACCAAGGTGATTTAAAAAAAACAATGTCATTCATGGGGTTGTTTAGGAACACTGAAGTTTCTAAAACGAGATTACATAATTAGAATCACATCGTTGTTTTAATTATATTTTAAGCAAATAAGATTAGGAAGGAAAACATATCGTATAACTTCCACTTAACTAATAGGAGGGGCTCACTGTTATTTGGGGGAATAAAAGTAACTCCTAGGGTGTAGGATTTCAGTGTTAAGTATGATGGGCACACCTGGATCAAATATTTAAATTGTGTGAGAAGCTATAAAAATATCAAGAAATGCATGAGGCCAGAGTTTTTTCATCCTGAAATGGAAAACATAATGGTTTTAGAAGGGGGAGGAAACGTGGGCACCTGGGTGGCTCAATGGGTTAAAGCCTCTGCTTCCAGCTCAGGTTATGATCCCAGGATCCTGGGATCGAGCCCCACATTGGGCTCTTTGCTCAGTAGGGAGACTATGTCCTCCTCTCTCTCTGCCTGCCTCTCTGCCTACTTGTGATCTCTGTCTGTCAAATAAATAAATAAAATCTTAAAAAAAAAAGAAGAAGAAGAAGGGGGAGGAAACGTGACATGATTATTGTCTAATTGCCTTACAAGTGCTTCTTTTATTGTGAAATGAGGTAACAGACTTTTAATCTTTCTCAATACAGTCTAGAAGATGATGCTTTGTTTATCTGACCTTATTTTTTGAATAAGTCAACAGTATACTAAAATTTCTATAGAAAGTCTGTTCTTAGCTGAAAACAGCACAACAGAAAGCCACCAGGCAGGTTGTGTCATTATGAGTTACAGCCACACATCTATACTACTGCTGTTTCCCTACAATCACTGCAATGAATTACAGTAATACGTCCAATCCTGATAAATGATCTACTCAGCTTCTGCTAAAATTAAACTGACTGCAATCCAGATGAGTGCAGCCACATAGTAACACTAGGTCCAGCATTTCTTGTCTCTATCCTGGTGAATTATGGAATGGTAGTCCTACCTTTATGCATTGATTAACATTGTTGCTACAGCTTTTTCACAGATGCATGTTCAAGTGGAATGGAAAGTAGGCTCAAACATTCTGCTGCCACATTTAATGCTGTCATCATAAAATAAATATGTAGTGTTTAAAATCAAATCTTATAAATAACTCTATATGTAAACATACTATAAAATATTAATCACTAATTTCTCCTATCACTACATTTTCCCTAACCTTATGAAGATAATATTCACAAATATCAGCATAGATACACTAAGAAGTGATGACTATTTTTTAAATTCTTAACCTTTCTCTGAAAAGTCTTAGAAATACTCTTAAATTGGATGGTTTTCATATTCTCTAATACCTATTTTGAAAACTCAATCTATAGTATCTGATTGTTTTGGAATGTGTGGAACACACACACACACACACACACACACACACAATTCTTAGTCAAACAGTGTTATCTCTTGAAAAAATAGTGTTGCTATAATTTTCAGAAAATGAGATGCATACAGTCTCTATATTTCATTTTGTCTTTGGCTTATAGGAAGCTCAAACTCGAATGAGGTACTTAAACATTTTATAACAAAAGCCAAGATTAGTTGTATAATCATTTTCCACTACTCTGTATTTTAATGGTGCAACTTTAAATATTCACTCCAAAATCACATCAAATTCTTTGCAAAGTACATGGACCTAAAGACATTGTAATTATGTAAATCATAAATATAAATAACTTTTATGAGAAATGCATGATTTCTACACAGAAAAATTGTTATTTCTGATTAAAGTACATTCCTATAATACTAAAATAATAACATACCTTGACATTAGATATTTCTATCTTATAATTTAGTACATTTACTTCAAACTGTTTTCCTGAGAGCTTTCAAAATAATTGAAGACAAAAGTTATGTGCTACAAAAAGACTTGGGTGGTATTGTAAAAATAACTGATCCAAAGATCCACATATTTTAGGGTCATATACTCTTTGAAATAAGAAACAAAATAGCTTAACTAAAGACACAAAGTTTCAGCATAAGTTTGATTCAGAGCCTTCTAAACAGCCATTTTCTGCTGCACTCCTATTAAAACAAAATAAGGTGTTCCCAGTACTCACCGTGGTCCAATCATTGGTTTTTGATCAATCAAATTAATATCTCTCTCTTTACTGGGAACGTAGCACTACAAGAGTAGTCAGACTTAAATCACTTGTGCAGAAAGAAGCTTAAAATTTCCATCTACTGTAGTAATAGTCTTGTTGTTTGTATATATTCATGTAATTGCCCAGCTGACTATGTTGACATGGCATATTAAAGCCTTAAATATTTTCATTTTACCTGACTTGAAGAACAAGGACATTGAAGGAGAGGTAGTTATCATTGATTGTTTTTCAGGTGTTCAATTGCATGAACCTGCTTTTACCTAATCTCTAAATGTTAACATAGTGTTATGATAATAAATGCTTACATTATATTTTAATAGAGGAGCAGTTAAAATTTACAGATACAGGAACTCTATGAACTTCCAATTATCTCTGAAATTCACTGACTTTTTTGTTTTGCCTTTTTATTTTCATTTACTGTTTTCTATTAATGTTATTGTGATGATCATTTTCATTCATTTATTAGAAGCCTAAGCTAGAATGTGGGTTTTCAAAATATTTGTTATGGAAATCTTGAAGTAGTCTGAAATATTATTATTCTTACTTTATCCTTTTATACAGGTATATTTTTTCAGATATATTTATTAAAGCATGTTTTTAGTGTTTTCCTATTTTAGTTCTTGATTTATACATTTATTTCATGCAAAGTTGAAGACAATTGGCTTTATGTTGTATGAAAATCATTCTAAATTGTCAAATTAGAAGAGAAGACTTCAGTATAACTTAGTAATGATCGTGTATGATTGGACTAATTTCACTGTGAACAATGTTTATTAGTCAGAATAATACTCTTGCTTATGAAGTGGTATGAAACAAAAATAATTCAATGAGATTTCTTCACTTGCCACCATAAAATACATTTTCTATCTTGTAATTTTTTCCTGTTTTATGTAATTTCTTGTATCTCTAATTTTTTTTCAGGTGATTTGATGGTCATTCTTTCTCTTCTGTACTTGACACACTTAAAACGAACAAATTTGGCTGCAAAAAAAAAGTCCAACTAACAGTTTCTTAAATATTACAATAATTTTGGAGTTACCTCTACATTGGTTATATAGTCTGAAAATGTGTCTTAAATTTTCCTCCTGTTTCCTACTTCACTTTCATAAAATGTCTAATAGTAGATCTCTTAGTGTTCCACTTGGCAAATAGAAGAAACATACACCTTGCCTAGTGAAGATTTTCCTTGTTATTTATAAGAGAAGTGAGACGCTCACCATGGGAATTCCACTAGCATGTCTTTAGCTGTAGCAGTATCAAAACTCTCTTTGTTTTTTGAGTTTTTTTTAACAGTCTTTATATTTTAGAGCAGTTACAGATTCACAGCAAAACTGAACAGAAGGTACAGATATTTCTCATATACTCTCTCCCTCATTAACACACCTCACCAGAGTGCTCCATGTATTACAATCAATGAACCTACACTGATACATCATTATCACCCAAAGTACATAATTTCCATTAAGTTCACTCTGGTGTTGTACATTCTATGGATTTGACAAATGTGTAATTAACTCAGTCCTCAACTTCACTGCCCACAAATATCTTACTGTCATTCAAAATTTTCAGATTTATACTATTCTATTTGACATACTGAAATTTCTCCAGGATTCCTGGTTATAATTTTTAGTTCTCATATTTTGTACCTATGTCATATCAAATTCAAGCTTGATCATTTGCTTTTTGTCATGTCTCTTGCATTCCTTTTTTTCCTACATCCAATACCCTGTTCATAGCTTTTACCAATAACTACCTGTAGTGTTGCAAGAGACTTTCTGTTGTTGTTATAGATGTTCAAAAAAAGATACACCAGTATTATTTATCCAGATTTCAGTAGTTTTCTATAATGCCCTTTCTCTGTTCCAGGATCTTGTCTCATATACCACACTGTATTTAGTCATGATGCCTTCTTTGTCTACTCTTGTCTGTAATATTTTTGCATCACCTTCATCACCTTGAAAGCTTTGAGAATTGCCTCTCAGATATTTGTAGGCTGTCTCAAACTTGAGGTTTGTTGATGTTGTTCTCATGTTTATATAAAGGTATTGAATTCGGGAAAAATACTGAAAAGAAGGTAAATTTCTCTTTATATCAATTCAGGGGTTACATACTGTGATCATGACTTACCACCTTAATCAAGCACCTCATCAAGGTAGAATCTGTCAGCTTTATCCACTGTAGAGATTCTTCATTCCCCTTTCCACATACTACTCCTTCAGACCTAGTTAATAAGCTCAGTCCATACTCAAGGGAATGGAGGGGGGAATACTTATGTACAATAAATAAGTTGGAATTTTCTATACAAAATGATTTTTCCATCTTTGGCATTTATTTATTATTCAATCTCTTATATCACTATGAACTCATAGATATTATTTTGTTCTTTATCTCTCTTTTTTTTAAAGATTTTATTTATTTATTTGACAGAGAGAGAGAGATCACAAGTAGGCAGAGAGGCAGGCAGAGAGAGAGGAGGAAGCAGGCTCCCTGCGGAGCAGAGAGCCTGATGCCGGGCTCCATCCCAGGACCCTGAGATCATGACCCAAACCAAAGGCAGCAGCTTAATCCACTGAGCCACCCAGGTGCCCCATGTTCTTTATCTCTTATAATCCATACCAAAAGTTTAATTTTATTTACAAAATTGTTCTAGATTTTCACATAGGAAACTGTTCTAGGTTGGCTCTTATTATTTTTCTTCTTTGTTTTATTAATCCACAATTTTTCTGGGGAATGGGAGGTAATTTATTTCTGGCAATATAAGAGGCTCCAGGCTCATTTTTATTTATTCAGCCCTACTGTTAGAATAAGTCACTTTTCAGGGATCCCTGAAAATCAAAGGATAGTATTTTTATTAAATATTGGTATTAGAAAACAGGTAAAAAAATATATATATATATATACCAGACTACATGTGCAAATATATCTAAACATGAGTTCATAATCACATATGAATTATATATATATATATATTATGAAGTGGTATAATGTCATGTGGTTTATTCCTAGGTAATTTTTATGGTTCTATGTTTTTCATTCAACACTATTTTTGCTACAGCAATTTTTTTTTTATTAAATAGACATATAGTGCCTCATAGAAAATACATACCTGCTTTTCCTTCCATAGCACTTTTATTTTCATTATATTTACTTTCACAAAGAATTACTGATTCTTATCTCTCAGACAATTTATGCTTTTCAAACTATTTAGTATATATTTTTAAATATAAGAAATCCTCAAGCATTAATTTTTTTAAAGTTTCACAACCAAATTTTGTTGTAATACTATAAACACACACTGGGAGTAGATTAATATGCCAATGCTGGGATTATGTAATGTTAAATACAATGTCTTATTTTTGAAATTTAGACTAGTAACATCATAGGACAGGGAAAAGATCCACATGAGACTGGTTCTGTCCAGCAGAGTGTGTCCCTTCATAATGGTTTTCTGGAAAATTGGTTATCTGCTAATTCATCAATGTAAAACATACTATTTAACCTCAGATGTATTTAAAGAGTAAACAGGCAAAATAAACAGTTCGCCAAATGCACTTTATAAACAAAATGTGTGTCAGTGTGCTCATTGTTTAAAACATTTCCACAGTAGTTCACTAAACATTGCTTCAGTTGATGACACTTCTAAAAGTTATTTCTAAAAGTTATTTAAAAAGTAGTCCATTAGCACAAATAGCGGAATGCATAATTTTTTAAAAGTAGGTTATAGTCTTTTGTATATAAAATGCAATCCCAGCTGTTAATTCATCTGACAGCTCTAGAGATAGAGGCAAAAGTCTAGTAGAGACCTTGGGGCAACTAATTAGTATACAGGACCATAACTACATGAGGATCCAGTTACATCTGGATAGGGAGAATAAAGCAAAATTATCCTTTTGAGGAAAAAAAAAGGAAAACATCCTTGAGTGTCTCGATTATTATTACTTATTTTAAAATTATTATTCCTATGTAATCTTATTTTATATTTTATTTTTTGGTGCAGGATACTTTATAGCTCAAAGAAATTTTAATGCAAAAATGATTGTACCTTCTGCTACAAAGTGTCGTTTAAAACTGGATTTAATAAAATGTTTGCAAGTATTAAATTTTTCACATTTAATTTAAGTCAAACCATTTAAAATAATAAAGTTCACTTTTATACCACAGAGTTCATGAAAAATAGAAACACAGAGTATTTCACCGTGATTTTAGTTCATTAGGACTTATTTAAATCACTAAGTGACATATACTGAGAATTACTCTTGTCATGTCTTAAGCAACTTTATATAATACTGACATTTTAAGTGAATTATAAGTAATGTTAATGTACATTATAGATTATAGATTTTACTTAACAAATTCATTAAGAATTTTAATTTTAATTTTAATTAAGCAAGACATAATCTTATTTTATGCATGACAATATTTTCTCCATATATTGCTTCCTTTAAAATGAATTTAGTTGCATAATGTATATGTGAATCTCCTAAAGATATATTAGTAAGACTGAAAAATTAATTTCTGGTAGAAGGAGGAAACGGATGGAGGAAGTAGAGGAAATGTGTTTGGAGGGTAAGCCAAAATATACATGTTTAACAGGCTAATTTATGCATTTTTCTCCCCAGAAGTTTCTGTCTGTATTTGACTATGCCATTTATTTATTTAAAGCCTGGACATGGTTAAGTTACAAGTTAACCTGTAAACATACTTGCAAATAAAAAAAGACATAACCTCAAATTCAGTGACTCTGTTTGTTTTATATCCTTTTAGGATATTAACAAGATTCAGAAGTCTTATACAAATAATTTTTTTTAAAAGAGAAACTTTTCTGATGAACAATATAATACTCTCAAATGTTCTTGGAACAAATTTACCACATTGCTATTTTCATTCTTAATTAACAAATTAAATACAATCTTTCACAGGTGTTCATTGGAAATGTATATGAATGCAAGAAGAATTTCAGGAATGGCAATATAAGGAAGGCTAAAAATCTGTTCCACTACAGAAGTGATGAGAATATTAACCAAAATTATCAAGGCAACTTTTTCACATCTCTGGAAATTAGCAAAGGCTTGCAACAATCTTAGGGGTGTAAGAGCAGGAGGTTTTTGACATTTTCACTTGTCTGATTGCCAACTCAGTCATCAAATTCAAAGTAATTTTGAAAACCAATATCCCCACAACTACAGTAGCTATAAAATAAGGAACTTTGAAGCCTCTTGAAGGGGAAAGAATCAGTATGGAGCTCCCCCAAAGCTTCCTTTCCACATAACTGCCATCAGTTGACATGTCTGGAACCTCCTTAAAATACCCATTTTCAGAGCTTGTCTTTATTTGAACTGACTCAGAGCTATTATGTGCCAAGAACCCTAGAGCTAGATAAAGCATTTGTGGGGGGAAAAATACCATCAGCTGTTTAATAATGCAGCTACCTGAAGCAGCGAAGCATCATCACAAGGGGTAACAAAAGCTGAGTAAATAAAAATGAAAAGGAAAAACTAAGGAATAAAATGTCCATAGTGACTTTGAAAAACTCCAAAAGACCATGTAAACGTGCAGGAATGTGTGCATGCCCAGAAAAGACCTAAGAAATCCCTCAGTTTCATTGTTATCTAATTCAGTGTTTGTGATGATTTCTAGAACATGACTGCTGTGAACAAGAACCTACTTTATAATACATAAGTTCACAATAGCTAAGATACAGAAACAACCTAAGTATCTCTCAGCAGATGAATACATAACAAAGATGTGAATGATATGATTTGGCCACAAGAAAAGAGAAAAAGAGAGATTCTACCTTTTGTGACAATATGGATGGATCTTGAGGGCATCATATAAGTGAAAAAAAAAAAAAAAAACAAAAGAGAAAGACAAATACTGCATAATACCACTTACACGTGGAATCCAAAGTAAAAATCAAGCTCATAGAAATAGAGTAGAAAAGTAGTTACCAGGGGTTGGGGTTAGGCAGTGGAGGAAATAAGGTGCAGTTAATAAAAAGAATACAAACTGTCGAAGATAAGATGAATAAAGTCTAAACATCTAATGTGAAGCATGGTTATCATATTTTGTTGAGAGGTTGTCCATCAAGCTCAATGGCTAAGAAAGAATTCTTAGAGGGTGTATGGTGCAACTTAGTAAGTGCATTTAAGTCACACAGGGACAGGAGCTATGGGCAGAAAGAGCTGCACTTTTGCAGTATGAAGCTGTTGGTTGTATGCTTAGTGCTCAAGGGGGAGTGGATGTGCAGGGAGTACTAGATTATAAATGTCTTTTCAAAATTTTACTTGTAAAACTGCTTTCCCAAGATTTCCCTGGTGCTTATCATTCAGTTTGATATTAACTATCCTATGAGATATACAGGCAGTCTCTCATGAGACCCTTTAAAAACAGCAACCTTTAGCAACCAGTATATATTTGATCCTTATCAAAACTACGCAGGCCATAGGTTAGTCTTCTGGCCTAAAGGTGAAAATTTTCTGCCTCTATCCCTCATCATAGTTGATAACACTATATTCTGTAATTTAAATTTGTTAAGGACATGGAGCTTAAATGTTCTCAGCAAATACGTGCGGTGTGTGTGCGTGTGTGTGTGTGTGTGTGTGTGTGTGTGTGAAAATACATATCTAGAGTATTTAAATACATTAACCAGGTGCTGAATTAAAATCTGTGATGATATATTTAAACTGGATTTTAACGTAAGAACTCTTTGAGGGTAAGGCATTTAAAAAATGACTATAATCTGATAACAAGTCAAAACAAAAGTAGAAGGAACACTGTTCACAGAAAAAAGAATTGCTTGCACAGTCCCTGAGGTGGGAAAGAGCAGCGTATGATTGACCTATGTAAGGTCTGGAGACACAGTCAATGAAGAATGATGTGTCATGGTATAGAGTAGGAATTATAAACAAAGTCACTAGATAATGTATGTATCAATTTCTCTCATAACATGAGACAAGTATTCTATACTAGAATTCTTCTAGACCTCAGGCTTCTATCACCAAGCTGGATAAATGTCCACCTAGGATTGATGGACTTTCTTTTGTGGGAATACTTAAAATATGGGTCTTTTCTTGTGTTTAAGATTTAAGCATGGCCACATCCTTTAGATATTGGTCAGCACCCAGGCAGAACTCTGTCTCCCATGGGATAACCTACTTCTAATATTTATGTAACATTTTCCATGACATGACAAATACAGTCCTGCTATGTTCAACTAAACTAAGAAGCATATTTCACTTTTCATCTGAGAACATCATTATTTTGCAGTGATAATAATTTATTCATTTTTCTTTTAAACATTTTTTAAATTTTCTTAAACCCTAAGGAGGAACCCAATATTACAATAAAATTTAATGAAAATATTTATTTTGAAAGCTCTAATTGTTGAGAGCATTTATTGAAGGTGTAATGTCTATTGTCAGTATTTGGTCTGGTTTTCTGAACCAAGATTCAAAACTGTGTTTTCTTTCTTCAAAGTGCTTTGCTGCATTAATATGATGTGTCTGGTACTTGCTGAAAAGTATGGTATCTTATAGATTTTTCCATATAATCATATATTTCATAGGTGTGGCTTACTGGAAGATAAAAAATCTCACAAAAATATTAAAATTAGAAAGCCTATAGCTATTTCATTAACCTATATTAGTAATGCTAAGTTAATTCATTCCAAGTCTTTCATTTAAAAATGTGTGCAATGGGGGCGGCTGGGTGGCTCAGTGGGTTAAGCCTCTGCCTTTGGCTCAGGTCATGATCTCAGGGTCCTGGGATCGAGCCCTGCATCGGGCTCTCCGCTCAGCAGGGAGCCTGCTTCCCCCTCTCTCTCTGCCTGCCTCTCTGCCTACTTGTGATCTCTCTCTGTCAAATAAATAAATAAAATCTTTTTAAAAAAGTGTGCAATGTGCATTTTTGAAAATATGCATACATTTATGACTACCTTTTATTCAATTATTATTATTAGTAGTAGTAATAGTAGTAGTAGTAGTAGCTGCTTATCTGTTTCTGGATGAAGATGTCCAAGTATCCTAAAGAGATGCATTCATTTAGTCATAAAGAAAGGATTATTGAGCTCCTACTGTGCAGCAGAGGACTTTACCAAATGCTACTGTCCTTATGCTTCTTGAATCCAGGGTGAAGGAAAAATAGTCATCTCTAAGTGTCAAAAATTCACCGAATTTTAAAAGCAATTGTATTATGATATCCTTATAAGAAATTATCTTTCTTGGGGCGCCTGGGTGGCTCAGTGGGTTAAAACCTCTGCTGCCGGCTCAGGTCATGGTCCCAGGGGCCTGGGATCAAGCCCCGCATCAGGCTCTCTGCTCAGCAGGGAGCCTGCTTCCCTTCCTCTCTCTCTGTCTGTATCTCTGCCTGCTTGTGATCTCTGTCAAATAAATAAATAAAATCTTTAAAAAAAAATTATCTTTCTTATTATTTTAGGCAACAGTAAATGCTATATCCTAAGATCTTTTTGTAAAACTAATTAATATTAAATGCAGCCTTTTTAACTATACAAAATATTTATGTAGTTCATAATATATGCTATCATTTTAATACTTCGGATCTGATTGTGTTTATGTTTTCAAGGTAGGAATTTATGCTGAAGTCACTCTTTATAGCCCATTTAACTTAAAAGGATGACATTTATAGAGTAGGTGATTAATAAATATGTGTTTCAATAAAGATTAAATTACTTATCTATCATTCATATATTGTATTGTAAATCAGAGCAAATAAATTTGGAAAATAATAGCTTCTAGGATACATTACATTAAAATTATTCTTCTTTCTTAATTAAAAAAAATTAAGTAATCTACATCCAGTGTGGGTTTCAAACTCATGACTCTGAGATCAAGAGTCACATGCTCTACTGATTAAGTCAGTCAGGCACCCCATTCTTTTCTTTCCTTTCCCTTTCTTTTCAAGATATATTTATTTATTTTAGAGAGATAGAGAAAGACAGACAGAGAATGTGTGAGCTGGGGAGGGGCAGAGGGAGAGGAGAAGAGACTCCCCATTAACTGGGAAGTTTCCAGGGCTCCATCCCAGTACACTAAGACATGACCTAAGTTGAAAGCAAGAGTGATATTTAACCAACTGGGCACTCAGGTGCCAACCTGCTTCCCATCCCCCTGGTTCTTTTCTGAATAAGCAAAGAGGTTAAATATGAATATATTATCAGTTTTGTCTCTTAAGAGGAAGATCTCAAGATACATGGGACTCTCATAAAATCAGAGCAATTTGGAAATTTTTAGTAGATCATTGACTTGTTCATAACATCTAAGCGATTCCTACTGATGAGATCTTACCAAAATGTCAGATCCTCTATGTTTAAAATATTTCTGGATAAAATCATAGTAGTAAGTCTACTTAAATACCAACAATTTTGATATTCCTACTATCATAAATAACAATAATCAAGGGATATCTAAATGATAATAATAGAGTGATGGTCTCAAATACAGTTTCTCTTTTGGCCTAGAATATATTAAATATCTTCTAAGTACACCTAGAACAAATTATATTATATTTATAATCTTATAATGAATTTTAAAAAGATTGGGTTTATGTGACCCGTAAATAGGTTCTTGAAAAATTTTATCTCAAGCAGAATAGGAATGTATAAGTGATTTTAACAGCATGTCTTCATTGTGTAAGTGTGTAAATGTGTTTGTGGGTTTATTTACCTATAACCCCCACCCCTTCACAAACCAATCTCTTTGGAACATTTAACAAATCTTCTTAAATTTTTCTGTATGTATTATGTGGTTGGAAATTTTAATGATATATGTACAATCTGTAAGGAGGTATATTGCACTGAAACTGTTCTATTAAACACAATACAATTAAAATTAACTACCTTGGAAAATAAAAAATTACTTATAATTGGAGGTATTCAAAGAAATACAAGGAAGGAAATTTCTTGGACATGTGGTAGAATAAAGTCAGAGAAAGTGGTCTTTTGAATCAGATTGACTTCCAAATCTCAAACTAAGTAGATAATATACTTTTTATATAATTTGTCGTGGCTATGATATTTCTACATATTTCTTTATACATCTTTCTCCATCTAAAGACATTTCTTTTAGGAATCCCTGTAATAATTCATAAATTCTTTATTTTGGTAATGACTTTCTTGTAATTGTCATTTCTGTGTATTTGTTATAATCCTTTTAGATTGACTACTCATGTACTACAAAAGCCATCATTTTCTCCCTAAATCTTTATTCAAGGTTTTACATAGCATATGCTTTCAAATAAATATTATTTATGGCAATATGTACCCTTGATGAAGTATCTAGCAAAAGTAGATATTTTGATGATTTAGAAAAGTCAAATAAATATCAATCTATACCAAACCTAGGTTTTATTATAATAATTATATGAGTATTTTTGTCATTTATATTCTGCTTCAATTTATTTCCATGCCACTTCTCAAATTTTGTTTTTGTAATAACTTGGGAATTCACATCAATACTAGCCATACATCCAATTAAAATACAGTTCTTTCCCAAATATGTTTTTGAATTTATGGGTAGAACCATGTGAGGGTTTTTGCTAATAAGGAAAGTAGAATTTAATTCCAGACATAATATCAGCTCTGTTCCAAAATTATCTTAGAGGCTAGTAGAACAAATCAGGGAAGAGTGACATGTGATCACTGAATAGTATTGGAAAACCTGAGAGTTCAATGACAAAATGAAGATAATTCAAAAAATAGTCCTGAATGAACCACTGTTACTAGACTAAATCAGGATAAAGTGTTATCAAATTGTTGGAAAGAATTGGAAAACCTGAATTAAATAAGATAAAGATAATTTAACTTGGTTGAGAGAGAAATGAAAGTCTAAGCTAAATCAATGTAGTGTCTTTTCTCAGCTAATTGATTAAATTACAGGGGATAACTCTTGAATTTTTAATCTACATCTTTCACTATTTTCCCAACTAGAAGAAAAATAAAACAATTTCCCACTTATATATGATATTTTTTATGAAATAGTGGAAGAATTACATTAAATATATTTCTCTTTCTTCTGTACATGTGAACTTAAATTGCTTAACTTGATGTATGAGATGCTGGCATTTGACACACACAACTGAGCTTTGAAGAATAAGGACGGGTCATCTCTACAATAGTAAGAACAAATATAAAACTTCTGTGGAGTGATCGTTTTAGAATACCTAAAGAAATTATGTAAAACTTGCATGATGATTGGGTCTTCACGCTTTTGTGTGATATGTGCCACCCCTTAAACTTGCCAGAGATTCAAAATAAAATCACAAATTTCTAAATCAGTGTGTCATAAATGAGGTTTGTATTTTGCTTTTTTAAATTTAATATCATAAGGTATAAGTGGTTGTAAGTCAAAATAAGTGAAATTATGTTAATGGCAAATAGTTTTTAAGTACAAATTTTAATGCAGCAATAAAATATACTGAATATTTAAAGTTTATTAAGAGTCATTGTAGACTAAATGTCATTGACATCCTAACATTTATTGAACTGTAATATTCTCAATAAGATATCAGATTTATTTGGGAATTTGATAATTTGAAAGTTAAAAGCCAGAAAAAATCAACATTATATAATAGTGATTTATGTAGGAATAATCATATTTGGGCAATTTCTGACAAGGATAGTCTTAAACTTGATTTATATAAAATTATGTTCAATTTCATATACTACTGGTGTCTAATGAATGGGATATATCTGTGACTAGACAGAAGATGTTAGAATGTGATAGTTGACAGTTCAAATAGCACTTTAGTATTAGAAATTACCACATTATTTTGTATTAGCAAGATATTTAATTATTACAATCATAAATTAAGTAAAAGAAATTATGACTTGATTTATACTACAACACTTTGTAGCAATGTACTTCATTTAAAAACAAAATAATTTTGTTGATACCAAAATAATTCCTAAACATAGTTTTAAAAATCCAAAGGTACTAAAGGACTTATAATAAAAATGATTATCTCACAAGTCTACAACTCAAGTTATTTCCTGCTTTTTATACTTCACTATTTACCAAAATAGTTTCACTTATATTCAATGCAGATGTAACTTAATAAACATTTTCTGGATTGTTTTCAATCATATGCATTACTCTCATCCTCTTCCTGGTTAGTAAAGGTGGACTTCCTCATATCTTCCCCATCTCATGCTCTTCTTCCTTGATTATCATCATATTTAGATATAACCAGAAGTCATTGTTTACATTGTATTGTTTATAAAAATATTGTTCAAGTGGTTACTGGAACCTAAAAATCAGAGTCACTCTGAGGGACATTGTAACTACTGTAAGGCCTGATATGCAGAAACTTGAGCCACAAGATATAGGAGCTAGTTAGTAAGAATTAGAACATGGAAGAAATTCAGCCAAAGATGGAAAAGCCAATGGTAGCACTGTGTGTGGAGAGTGAAGGTAGGGAGAGTACATACACACTGACTTCTCCTTTCCCCTAGTCTCCATCGCCTTCCACTATCTTCCATTGAACAACCTAACTGGAATGCATTTAACAAAGAAGCCTGAAACATTTAGTCAACAGGAGTCAGGCACTTGTGGTACAGAGAAATGATGGGGCCCAAATTATAGAGTTATAGGCAAATGATGAGCAGAGTAAATATCATGAATTGTATACCACACACCCTGACATCCTTGTCACAGATATATTGGTAATGTCCTCACGAAATTGGTTCCTAATTTTTTTTTCTACAGTAGACTTCCTTTCTAGGCAGCCATATTTCTTTTCTAATGTGTACATTTTTTTTTTCCTCACACTGAAACAGAGGTCTCATCCTGTCATTTCTCAAAACCTTTCTTTCTATTAGATATCTGTTTTCCAGATACCAGGGCTTTCTTCTCTGTTTATTCTTTCATTTGCTAAAGAATAACCTTCAACTGTTTCTTAAGAAAATGTAGTTGGCATGTCTGAATATGTCTTATTATATCCTTATATTTGGTGGTTTAACTGGATATTAAGTTGTAGATTGGAAAAAGATTTCCCGCATAAATTTTAAGGCAAGTTTCATTACACTGTAGTAGTCAATGTTGCTATACAGAAGGGAGGTACTATTATGATTTCTTTATGCACCAAAGACATTTTCATCTCACTCCCTAGAAGATTCTTATAAGCATTTTTATTTTCTGATGTTTTACAAAAATTTATTTTACATTAGTGGGGAGCAGGAAGATGCTGGTGTGGAATAAGTAGACCCTAGGCTTGCCTTGTTGCACAAACACAACTTGGTAACTATCAAATCATCCTAATTACCTCAGAAATCAACCTGAAGATGGACAGAACAAACTCCACAACTAAAGAGAGGAAGGACACCATATTGAAGAAGGTAGGAAGTGTGGGTACAAGGTTTAAGAGAAAAAGGGATGAAGGCTGCTACAGAGGGGAGGGGGCTGTGGCTGCAGAGAAGGACAAGACAGAGAGAGGAACACACGGGAACTCACAAGGAGAACATTTCCCCAAAATCATTGCCTTGGAAAACAAGAAGGGCTCAGTTTTGTGAGTTTTTGCAACCTGTGGGTTGTTTGGGAGTATTAAAGGTCAGTGGACTTGGCCTAGAGAACCCAGATGGTACTGCACTACTCCTGGACAGAAGGCAAGAAAACAACCCAGAGGCAGATGCTGTGGAAACAGCAATCTGAAGAGCATCTGACCCACACAGTGGGGAGATTTTTTTGGCCCTTCTTGGAGCATGTCTCTGAGAGACAGCATTCACAGAGATACTTCTCTAGGAACTAAGAAGCTTGGCTGGTCTAATTTCTCTCCCTCTCCCCTCAGCATAAGCCCAGAGCCACCTGTAGTAAGCAGTACAATACCAATGCTGGCTGCCTAACTTGCCTATACCATGCAACAATCCCCTGCACTCTGGTGGAACAGCCCTTCTCATCATGCATGTCTTGTCCCAGCATAGGAGTCTCCTTCCCCAAAGACCAGCAAAAAGCCCTGCTCATACCATCTGCTTATCAGAGAGTTCTGTGGGCCTCTGTTCCAGTGGAACTGCAATGTAAGCTCGAATTTTCTAGCTCTGTCCTGAGGAAGGAAAAGCAGACTTAGGGAGCTACTGACCATTTTCTAGCATATCTTAGCACAGACCTGACTGCACGGAGAGAATACACCTCATACCCACCCACAAGACAATAACTGCAAATGAAGGACAAGGTGGCCAGAGCAGATGACACAGAAGAACCAGCAGCTAGCTGATGAAGAAATGTGGTATGATTTGCAATTTCACCCCCAAATGTGATGATTATGTAAGTAATTGAGTAGTAGAATGATATGATCTATGTTTTTTTTTTCCCATTTTATTTATTTTTTCAGCATAACAGTATTCATTGTTTTTGCACAACACCCAGTGCTCCATGCAAAACGTGCCCTCCCCATTACCCACCACCTGTTCCCCCAACCTCCCACCCCTGACCCTTCAAAACTCTCAGGTTGTTTTTCAGAGTCCATAGTCTCTTATGGTTCGCCTCCCCTTCAAATTTTTTATTTTTTTTAATAAACATATAATGTATTTTTATCCCCAGGGGTACAGGTCTGTGAATCGCCAGGTTTACACACTTCACAGAACTCACGATAGCACATACCCTCCACAATGTCCATAACCCCCTCCCCTCTCCCAAACCCACCTCCCCCAGCAACCCCCAGTTTGTTTTGTGAGATTAAGAGTCATTTATGGTTTGTCTCCCTCCCAATCCCATCTTGTTTCATTTATTTTTCTCCTATCCCCCTAACCCCCCATGTTGCTTCTCCATGTCCTCATATCAGGGAGATCATATGATAGTTGTCTTTCTCCGATTGACTTATTTCACTAAGCATGATACGCTCTAGTTCCATCCACGTCGTCGCAAATGGCAAGATTTCATTTCTTTTGATGGCTGCATAGTATTCCATTGTGTATATATACCACTTCTTCTTGATCCATTCATCTGTTGATGGACATCTAGGTTCTTTCCATAGTTTGGCTATTGTAGACATTGCTGCTATAAACATTCGGGTACACGTGGCCCTTCGGATCACTATGTTTGTGTCTTTAAGGTAAATACCCAGTAGTGCAATTGCTGGGTCATAGGGTAGTTCTATTTTCAACATTTTGAGGAACCTCCATGCTGTTTTCCAGAGTGGTTGCACCAGCTTGCATTCCCACCAACAGTGGAGGAGGGTTCCCCTTTCTCCACATCCTCGCCAGCATCTGTCATTTCCTGACTTGTTAATTTTAGCCATTCTGACTGGTGTGAGGTGATATCTCATTGTGGTTTTGATTTGTATTTCCCTGATGCCGAGTGACGTGGAACACTTTTTCATGTGTCTGTTGGCCATATGGATGTCTTCTTTGCAGAAGTGTCTGTTCATGTCCTGTGCCCATTTCTTGATTGGATTGTTTGTTCTTTGGGTGTTGAGTTTGCTAAGTTCCTTATAGATTTTGGATACTAGCCCTTTGTCTGATATGTCGTTTGCAAATATCTTCTCCCATTCTGTCAGTTGTCTTTTGGTTTTGTTAACTGTTTCCTTTGCTGTGCAAAAGCTTTTGATCTTGATGAAATCCCAATAGTTCATTTTCGCCCTTGCTTCCCTTGCCTTTGCCGTTGTTCCTAGGAAGATGTTGCTACGGCTGAGGTCGAAGAGGTTGCTGCCTGCATTCTCCTCAAGGATTTTGATGGATTCCTTTCTCACATTGAGGTCCTTCATCCATTTGGAGTCTATTTTCGTGTGTGGTGTAAGGAAGTGGTCCAATTTCATTTTTCTGCATGTGGCTGTCCAATTTTCCCAGCACCATTTATTGAAGAGGCTGTCTTCTTTCCACTGGACATTCTTTCCTGCTTTGTCAAAGATTAGTTGACCATAGAGTTGAGGGTCGATTTCTGGGCTCTCTATTCTGTTCCATTGATCTTTGTGCCTGTTTTTGTGCCAGTACCATGCTGTCTTGATGATGACAGCTTTGTAATAGAGCTTGAAGTCCGGAATTGTGATGCCACCAACTTTGGCTTTCTTTTTCAATATTCCTTTGGCTATTTGAGGTCTTTTCTGGTTCCATATAAATTTTAGGATCATGGGGCGCCTGGGTGGCTCAGTGGGTTAAAGCCTCTGCCTTCGGCTCAGGTCATAATCTCGGGGTCCTGGGACCGAGCCCCGCATAGGGCTCTCTGCTCCGCAGGGAGCCTGTTTCCTTCTCTCTCCCTGCGTCTCTGCCTACTTGTGATCTTTGTCTGTCAAGTAAATAAATAAAATCTTTAAAAAAAAATTTTAGGATCATTTGTTCCATTTCTTTGAAAAAAATGGATGGTATTTTGATAGGGATTGCATTAAATGTGTAGATTGCTTTAGGTAGCATAGACATTTTCACAATATTTATTCTTCCAATCCAGGAGCATGGAACATTTTTCCATTTCTTTGTGTCTTCCTCAATTTCTTTCATGAGTACTTTATAATTTTCTGTGTATAGATTCTTAGCCTCTTTGGTTAGGTTTATTCCTAGGTATCTTATAGTTTTGGGTACAATTGTAAATGGGATTGACTCCTTAATTTCTCTTTCTTCTGTCTTGTTGTTGGTGTACAGAAATGCAACTGATTTCTGTGCGTTGATTTTATATCCTGACACTTTACTGAATTCCTGGACAAGTTCTAGCAGTTTTGGAGTGGAGTCTTTTGGGTTTTCCACATATAGTATCATATCATCTGTGAAGAGTGATAGTTTGAGTTCTTCTTTGCCAATTTGGGTGCCTTTAATTTCTTTTTGTTGTCTGATTGCTGAGGCTAGGACTTCTAGTACTATGTTGAATAACAGTGGTGATAATGGACATCCCTGCCGTGTTCCTGACCTTAGCGGAAAAGCTTTCAGTTTTTCTCCATTGAGAATGATATTTGTGGTGGGTTTTTCATAGATGGCTTTGATAATATTGAGGTATGTGCCCTCTATCCCTACACTTTGAAGAGTTTTGATCAGGAAGGGATGGTCTACTTTGTCAAATGCTTTTTCAGCATCTATTGAGAGTATCATATGGTTCTTGTTCTTTCTTTTATTAATGTGTTCTATCACATTGATTGATTTGCGGATGTTGAACCAAATCTGCAGCCCTGGAATAAATCCCACTTCATCGTGGTGAATAATCCTTTTAATGTACTGTTGAATCCTATTGGCTAGTATTTTGGCGAGAATTTTTGCGTCTGTGTTCATCAAGGATATTGGTCTGTAGTTCTCTTTTTTGGTGGGATCCTTGTCTGGTTTTGGGATCAAGGTGATGCTGGCCTCATAAAATGAGTTTGGGAGTTTTCCTTCCATTTCTATTTTTTGGAACAGTTTCAGGAGAATAGGAATGAGTTCTTCTTTAAATGTTTGGTAGAATTGCCCTGGGAAGCCATCTGGCCCTGGACTTTTGTTTGTTTGGAGATTTTTGATGACTGTTTCAATCTCCTTACTGGTTATGGGCCTGTTCAGGTTTTCTATTTCTTCCTGGTTCAGTTGTGGTAGTTTATCTGTCTCTAGGAATGCATCCATTTCTTCCAGATTGTCAAATTTGTTGGCGTAGAGTTGCTCATAGTATGTTCTTATAATTGTCTGTATTTCTTTGGTGTTAGTTGTGATCTCTCCTCTTTCATTCATGATTTTATTTATTTGTGTCCTTTCTCTTTTCTTTTTGATGAGTCTGGCCAGGGGTTTATCAATCTTATTGATTCTTTCAAAGAACCAGCTCCTAGTTTCATTGATTTTTTCTATTGTTTTTTTGTTTTCTATTTCATTGATTTCTGCTCTGATCTTTATGATTTCTCTTCTCCTGCTGGGTTTAGGGTTTCTTTCTTGTTCTTTCTCCAGCTCCTTTACGTGTAGGATTAGGTTGTGTACTTGAGACCTTTCTTGTTTCTTGAGAAAGGCTTGTACCGCTATATATTTTCCTCTCAGGACTGCCTTTGCTGTGTCCCACAGATTTTAAACTGTTGTGTTTTCATTATCATTTGTTTCCATGAATTTTTTCAATTCTTCTTTAATTTCCTGGTTGACCCATTCATTCTTTAGAAGGATGCTGTTTAGTCTCCATGTATTTGGGGTCTTTCCAGCTTTCCTCTTGTGATTGAGTTCTAGCTTCAGAGCATTGTGGACTGAAAATATGCAGGGAATGATCCCAATCTTTTGATACCGGTTGAGACCTGATTTGTGACCCAGGATGTGATCTATTCTGGAGAAGGTTCCATGTGCACTAGAGAAGAATGTGTATTCTGTTGCTTTGGGATGAAATGTTCTGAATATATCTGTGATGTCCATCTGGTCCAGTGTGTCATTTAAGGCCTTTATTTCCTTGTTGATCTTTTGCTTGGATGATCTGTCCATTTCAGTGAGGGGAATGTTAAAGTCCCCTACTATTATTGTATTATTATTGATGTGTTTCTTTGATTTTGTTATTAATTGGTTGATATAGTTGGCTGCTCCCACGTTAGGGGCATAGATATTGAAAATTGTTAGATCTTCTTGTTGGACAGACCCTTTGAGTAGGATATAGTGTCCTTCCTCATCTCTTATTATAGTCTTTGGCTTAAAATCTAATTGATCTGATATAAGGATTGCCACCCCAGCTTTCTTCTGATGCCCATTAGCATGGTAAATTGTTTTCCACCCCCTCACTTTAAATCTGGAGGTGTCTTCGCGTCTAAAATGAGTTTCTTGTAGGCAACATACTGATGGGTTTTGTTTTTTTATCCATTCTGATACCCTGTGTCTTTTGATTGGGGCATTTAGCCCATTAACATTCAGGGTAACTATTGAGAGATATGAATTTAGTGCCATTATTAGTCTGTAAGGTGACTGTTACTGTATATTGTCTCTGTACCTTTCTACTACTTTTAGGCTCTCTCTTGGCGTAGAGGACCCCTTTCAATATTTCCTGTAGAGCTGGTTTGGTGTTTGCAAATTCTTTCAGTTTTTGTTTGTCCTGGAAGCTTTTGATCTCTCCTTCTATTTTCAGTGATAGCCTAGCTGGATAGAGTATTCTTGGCTGCATGTTTTTCTCGTTTAGTGCTCTGAATATATCATGCCAGCTCTTCCTGGCCTGCCAGGTCTCTGTGGATAAGTCTGCTGCCAGTCTAATATTTTTACCATTGTATGTTACAGACTTCTTTTCTCGGGCTGCTTTCAGGATTTTCTCTTTGTCACTAAGACTTGTAAATTTTACTATTAGGTGATGGGGTGTGGACCTATTCTTGTTGACTTTGAGGGGGGTTCTCTGCATCTCCTGGATTTTGATGCTTGTTCCCTTTGCCATATTAAGGAAATTCTCTCCAATGATTCTCTCCAATAGACCTTCTGCTCCCCTCTCTGTTTCTTCTTCTTCTGGAATCCCAATTATTCTAATGTTGTTTCGTCTTATGGTGTCACTTATCTCTCGAATTCTCCCCTCATGGTTCAGTAGCTGTTTGTCCCTCTTTTGCTCGGCTTCTTTATTCTCTGTTATTTGGTCTTCTATATCACTAATTCTTTCTTCTGCCTCATTTATCCTAGCAGTGAGAGCCTCCATTTTTGATTGCACCTCATTAATAGCTTTTTTGATTTCAACTTGGTTAGATTTTAGTTCTTTAATTTCTCCAGAAAGGACTTTAATATCTCCAGAGAGGGTTTCTCTAATATCTTCCATGCCTTTTTCGAGCCCGGCTAGAATGTTCAGAATCGTCATTCTGAACTCTTGATCTGAGATATTACCAATGTCTGTGTTGATTAGGTCCCTAGCCTTCGGTACTGTCTCTTGTTCTTTTGTTTGTGGTGATTTTTTCCGCCTTGTCATTTTGTCCAGATAAGAGGATATGAAGGAGCAAATAAAATACTAAAAGGGTGGCAAAGACTCCAGAAAAATGCGCTGTAACCAAATCAGAAGAAACCCCTAATTGTGGGGTGGGGGGAAGGGAATAAAAACAGGTTCTTTCAGAAAGTGGTTGATTTTCTGTTTCTAGAGTTGCTGTTCTTCTTCTCTTTGCTCTCCCGTTGGATTTGTAGGTGTTTGCAATGTTTAGATAAGCTATCGAGCTGATCTCCTGCTACCTGATGTAGTCTCAGGCTGCTACTTCTCCGCTATCTTGACTCCTCCCTGATCTATGTTTTAAAGGGATTGCTGTAATCTGTTTTGAGAAGAATTTTCTGTGAAAGAGAAAAATCAGAAATAAGGAGATGATCTAATGATGATTAATATAATCCAAGAAGAAAGTTTATCCAGAAGGTTTTCTAGAAGTTCCTCAGCCCTTTTAAGAACTAAATACCTTGTTTACCTCATCTAAGAAATGATAAGATTGATCATCCTCCTGGGGCTGTTATTCTCTGATGTTAAAACAGAAATAAATTAAGAAACACAGACAATAAAAAGTGTTGCATTGAGACATTAATTCTAAGAAATTATTTCAAGAACAAGAAAATTATGCATTGCTTGAAAATATTTTGGATTATCAAACTGCCTAATCAATATGACTTATATACACCAAATTTCTTTTAAATCCTTGTCAACAAATGAAACTCTTCCTTGCTTTTAGGATATAGCTGGATAATGATGGCCTTGGAGGCAGATGTCAATTACAATATTTCTTAGAACATCAGCGTTCTGGGGAGGCCACTTTGTGGGTGACAATTCTCTGTAGAATCATCTTGTCCTACAGGAAAATTCACTTCCAAAATCATTTTAAGTTCTGCCAAAATCCAAATTTGTTTCTGCCTTCCCAAGTTTGGATAACATAAGGTATTTCAATGCTAGTCATCCACTAGAGTAATGAGGCAGATTTTTATCTTCTGTACTACACAGTCAAATTGCTAAGGATCACACATAGCATTCTTTTTTGCATTCACCAGAAATATTGCAAATTATATTTATCTCCTAGCCCAATTTTTTTAGAACTACCATCAATGTATATTGATACATAACAAAAGATAAGCATACCTTTAAATCTGTAAAAGCAATAGGTAAATTATGTAGGTCCTTTGGGTATAAATAATCTCATTTGCTCTCATAGACTTTGTAATAACACCATGATTTGCTCTGAATATAGATACTGACTTCACAAGGTTACTCAAGAGTCCTTAATAACTAAAAGATAAGGTCATTTGCAATTTGAAGCATTGTATGCATATATTCATTGTGGATAAAAAAAAATCCAGATCATATTTTTAGTTTTCAGGGAGTTATACTTTTGGAGAAAGATTCAATCTCTCTCTTTTTGTGTGTGTGTTTGTGTGTGTGTGTGTGTGTGTGTGTGTATTTGTGAGTTTTGTCTGGTTTCTATTAACTCATATTTCTGAAGGTTAAAACCCTAATGATGAAAAAATTGTTTTATATTTTAAGGTATAGGGCTGTGTACTTGAATATTTGGAACTATTTGCATAGTTGATCTGAATAGAGTTCAAATGATTTATAAGTTAAACATTGTTGGAAATTGTATTTTTATGAATCAAAACTATATTTTAGAAAAACATTGTTATAACAAATATGCATATGGTTTAACAACTTTAAAATAAAAGACCTGGTAACATTCTTGTATACATAATGTACATATATACGTACTCATATTATATATGTGAAGTCTTGATTTTTTTATGTGAGTCTTGATTAACAAGGCAGTTATATTTGTCAGGTAAATAATAGATGACAAAGTGGTTGTCCATACAAATTTTTAGTTTTGTGTATTGTCCTCGTGAAGCAGGACCATCAAAAAGAGCTTTGAAGTAAGTAGATATATTTTACTGTTAATATATTAGGCTTAAATTTTTCATGGCTAAATGATGATTTCTGGAATTAGTTGGATTAATTTTGCCAAAAAGAAATGCTTTCTGGAGCTGACTTAAAAGATGTATTTGGTTAAAATTAGTGAATCACAAATGCCAGCAGAATGAATAAAAAGGAAATTGTTTTTTTTTCAAGATTTTATTTATTTATTTGACAAACAGAAATCACAGAGAAGCAGGCAGAGAGAGAGGATGAAGCAGGCTCCCTGCTGAGCAGAGAGCCAGATGCGGGGCTCGATCCCAGGATCCTGGGATCATGATCTGAGCCGAAGGCAGAGGCTTTAACCCACTGAGCCACCCAGGCGCCCCAGGAAATTTGTTTTATGCGTGTAAAAAATTCCCCTAAATCCATGCTTAAAATATACCTGAAAGAATCAATATTTTTCTTATTTTTTTCCTAATCCAATTACTCATACCTTTAAATCATGATGACTACAATATTCTGATTGAGGGTAGTAAATTCATTTTGTTAAAGAAAAAACTCTATCTAGATAAAAGAGGTTTGTTTTTATAGCAATTTAAAGGAATAAACTGCAAATTACATTATCCAGTTAGTTTTATATTTCCACTGAAATAAATCTTGCTCTCAATTTCCCATATAGCAGATAATTTCAATGTTGTGTTAAATATGTAGCAGCTGGAGGTTGCCAAATGAATTTGTTGAATGAGTGTATTTTAGTGAAGTGTGTACTATCTTTTTTGACATGCATGTAATGATAACACATTCTCTGGCAGCTGGATTCCCTGGGGCAAAATGAAACTGTAATAGAAGATAAAACAGCCTGCTTATGTAATGACCATAAAATAGTATGTATATATTTCATGAAAATGTCTCAATTGGATGAGTGACTTTTGCTGAGGTCATATTTTACAATTTATATCAGTCAAACATTCTCAATAATCTGAGTAGAATTTTAAATACTAAAATGAATGCATTTAACTAAATTCAGCTCTTATAAACAAAATATCAAATCTTTGTTAACATATCATCAAACTGTCTTAGCAAAGTATTTTTTAATGAAATGATAAAATGATTTTGGTAACTTTAATTTTTCCAAACACAAATACCTAAAGTCATATAGAGTTTGGTGGGATTTTTTTCTTTTATTTATAATCTGATCTTGAATACATGAGGATTTTTTTTTAAGATTTTATTTATTTATTTAACAGACAGAGATCACAAGTAGACAGAGAAACAGGCAGAAAGAGAGAGAGGAGGAAGCAGTCTCCCTGGCTGAGCAGAGAGCCCGATATGGGGCTCAATCCCGGGACCCTGAGATCATGACCTGAGCCAAAGGCAGAGACTTTAACCCATGAGCCACCCAGGCACCCCCGCATGAGGAATTTTTGTACCAAAATACTAGTTAAAAATGATAGCTTACCTCTTTCTTTCACACACACAAAAAATATGTCTACAGTCAGCCAATGATTTTGGATACTAATTTTTATTCATAAAGACTACAATATTTGTTATACATACATTTTTTTTTAAAGATTTTATTTCTTTATTTGACAGAGAGATCACAAGTAGGCAGAGAGGCAGGCAGAGAGAGGGGGGCAAGTATGCTCCCTGCTGAGCAGAGATCCCGATGCAGGGCTCGATCCCAAGACCCTGAGATCATGACCTAGGCTGAAGGCAGAGGCTTAACCCACTGAGCCACCCAGGCGCCCCTACACATACATTCTTAAGTATATGTGTATCTATCATCTGGCTTTCCATTTTTACCCAGCATGATTCCCTTTAATCTGTATTGGTGTAATCTGTACTTTAGTTAATATTTGGGGATGTTTATTTATACTGCAGAAGAATAAAAGTAAAATAACAGATACACGAAATTCATAAAATATGCTGGTATACACAATGAATATTCCATTAGATTTAAAAATAACAGTATAATTTATAAAATACTTTAAGTACAGATCCTAACATCTGAGACATTATAGAAATATGTAAAATGCATTGAATAGATAATAAAAGATTTAAGAAAAATACGCTTAATCCTAAGAGAAGTAATAATAATAGCAAAGAGGAAGATTAACATTTATATAGATTGTAACATAAAATAAGAGAAAATAAGAAAGCCAAAGGCAAATAAAATTTCCATGGAAGTATTAACTCTCAGCCATAGAACTTGTATTGGAGGACAAATAAATAATAAAAAGAGCGTGATGTTTCGAGAAATGATAACTTGAGATTTTAATCTCTCTGGCATGCTATAAAGATATGCTATGTATTAACATACTATTATACACAGTATTTTACTAAATAATTGAATATACTTTATATTTGTGACTATATTAATTTTCCATTTCTAACCATGGTAGTTTCATCATTTCACTGATTTAATGTTCAACCTTATTGGAAGATTTTTTCCATTAAAATATTTTAAAAAAATAATTTCTTAGAGGTGTGCCTGGGTGGCTCAGTTGGATAAGCATCTGCCTTAGGCCCAGGTCATGATCCCAAGGTACTGGGGTCCATGGAGCCCCAAGTCCAAGCTCCCTGCTCAGCGGGGATCCTGACTTCATCTGAAATCAGATTTCCTTTATTTATTTTTATAATATTAAGCTCTTGACTGATGCAGGAGTTACTTAGGGAATTACCGATATAAAAAGGGGATGATTATATATTTTATTAAATATTTAAATTATTAAAATATATATATTTTAGGGAGATGATTTAATATTTTATTTATAAGTAAATTGCACTGCATTGTGATCAGATGATATGGTTATATTTCTATCTGTTGAACTAAATACAAAATTAATTTTAAATGTCATGTGCCATGTATATGTATAATTTGTATTCAAATTTTATCATGTCCTCTATTAATTGACATAGTAAAGGCTGTTTTATTTGTTTATTCCTAGAATTTATTTTTTAATATATTTTGAACCATATGCATCACATATAAATTGATTTGAGTATGATTTATATCAATTGTAAAATGGACTTATGTTTTACATATCATCTGCTAGTTTTAAGGAATTGATGTTTAAGGTATTATTTAAAAATTAAAAGAATGAACAAAATAGTTGATTCTACTATTTTTGAAAAAACATAATATTTTTGAAAAGTTATTCTTTTAACATCAGTGAATTAATACATTGTATATTATGTGGAAAAAGTGCCCACTGTCACAGTTGTTATATGTTCTAATTTCTGCTTGGACATAATTTGATACATATTTGGATATCTGCAGCATCAACTTTTTTATTTTAACTTGTTTTTTAAAAGATTTTATTTATTTATTGCCAGACAGAGATCACAAGTAAGCAGAGAGGCAGGCAGAGAGAGAGGGAGAGAGGGGGAAGCAGGTTCCCTGCTGAGCAGGGAGCCCAATGTGGGGTTCGATCCCAGGACCCTAAGATCAAGACCCGAGTTGAAGGCAGAGGTTTTAACCCACTGAGTCTCCCAGGCGCCCCAGCGTCAACTTTTTTATAGGTCATTTTTTTCTGTTTCCTTGTTAGTTCATGTCTTACTTTTAATTTTAATTAAGGAAAATTTTTCTGCCTTTTTAGCCACCTTCAAGAAGTTTTAAATAACTATAATAACTATTTTAGTTATATACCAATGTTAACATATTGATACATTTTAAATTATTATATTAATAAAATATTATATAATGAAAATAATGGAACAAAACCAACGTTTTGTTAGTATATTTTGACAATATTAAAACTATCTCAATAAATGATAATAGAGTAAGAATTATAGGGGGTACCTGAGTGCCTCAGTTGTTAAGCATTTGCCTGTGGTTCAGGGTTTGACCCCAGGGTCCTGGGATGCAAGCTCCACAGGAAGCCTGCTTCTCCCTCTCCCACTCCCACTGCTTGTTTTCCCTCTCTCTCGCTGTGTCTCTCTCTGTCAAATGAATAAAATATTTTAAAAAGTTATACATATATGATTTATAAACATGTTTTTTCTGAATATTTAATTTTATGAGAAATCAAGGATATGTTGCCTAATTAATCATAGTGTGTTCTCTGCATTAGTACAGTCAAAAAGTGTGATGATGATTATTGAACTGAAAAGGCAGAAAAAAATAGACCAGTGTTAAACTTGATCTGGGCTTACTGAATATTTTAATCATGGGCTTAATTTTAGCAAACATATCAATAACATATTAGATACTGTCTTTTTTTCATATCCATGATATAAATGCTATTATCACCATTTGACAGATGAGAACACTGAGGTTTATAGAGCTGAATCAAATTGCTTACTGCTGCATAGCTAGAAAGAAATGAGGCTGGCATTGGAACTCGGGTAATCTGATCTCAGAACTAGAATTCTCAAGTTTCCATATGTGCCCCCCAACTCATCCTACTCCATTCTTTGATTTATATCTTCTTTCAAAAAATTCTTTCCTTTCTTTTTAGATTTCAACCCCAGTTTGTGATTTGACACGTATGAATGACAATCTTTGTGTCTTTATTTGCTGTTTGGTGATAAGAATAGTGAGTGCATGGGAATCAGTAAGCTTAGTTTTTAAGTTTGATCCTTTTTGATCCTTTTAAGTTTTCCTTGTTTTTTGAAATTTTGTAGGTCCTAATTTCAGTACAATACCACAAAATCAATAGATTGCCAAGAAACTCAGAAAAATCCATATGCAAGAACTGGTACACCCAGGCGATATACTAGAAGTCAGAAAACTATTTTTGTTTTGTTTTGTTTTGTTTTTTTGGTGTTAACATGAAGTGTTGGAAAGCAAAGTTGTAATACCAAAAAAAAAAAAAAAAGTTTTTTAGAAGTCATCTGGGTGGCTCAGTTGGTTAAGTGTCTGCCTTCATCTCAGGTCATGATCTGGGAGTCCCAGAATGGAGTCCAAGGATGGAGTATTCCAGCAGAGTCTCTGCTCAGCAAGGATTTGGCTTCTCTCTCTGACCCTCCCACTTCTTGTGTTTTCTCTCTCTCACTTTCTCTATCTCAAATAAATAAAATCTTTTAAAAAATGCTTTTTACAGATTAGTACAATAAAACACATCTGATAAGTGACATCTAATAACTGCAAACAAAATCCATGAATTTATTGTCAAGCTACTGATGTCCATAACAGGAGATTGTATTAAAAATTCTCAGAGGAGGGGCGTCTGGGTGGCTCAGTGGGTTAAGCCTCTGCCTTTCACTCAGGTCGTGATCCCAGGATCCTGGGATCGAGCCCCGCATCGGGCTCTCTGCTTGGCAGGGAGCCTGCTTCCTCCTCCTCTCTCTCTCTCTCTCTCTCTAAAAAAAAAAAAAAAAAAAAAAAAAAAAAAAAAAATTCTCAGAGGACACCCGAGTGGCTCAGTTGGTTAAGTGGCCAGCTTTTGGGTTCAGCTCGGGTCATGATCTTGGGGTCCTGGGATGGAACCCTGTCTCAGGTTCTGTACTCAGCAGGGTGTCCACTTGAGAATCTCTCCCTTCCTCTCTTTCTGCCCTTCCCCATGCTTGTGCTCTTGCGCAAGAGCACGCTCTTTCTCTCTCTCTCTCTTAAATAAATAAATAAATCTTTAAAAAATGATTAGGGACTTCAGCTGACACACTTCAATGAGTTTTGATGTGAACACCAAAATTCTTCATGTGATCTTGTGAAGTATTTTGTGATCACAAATCTTCACTTGATCTTCATGTGAAATTAGTAGAAACACGGTGATCAGCATAAAATACATGGTAGATCTACCACTTTTCTTCCTCTTCTACATAATGTATTGAACTTGTTGTACATATTTATCATATCATCTCCCAGTTTCCTAATTTCAGTTAACAGCTCCACATGTTTCCAGATGCCCAGCTCACTAAATGGAATCTCTATGTTTTAATTCTATTGCTTTTTTCTTTCTGCTACCCCAAAGCACACAGAAATTCTACTCAAAAGTAAGTCAGTTCATTGTATCTCAAAACATTTCTCATTTTTAATCATGCCTTACTTCAACTTTTATGATCCTAAATATAGATGCTTTCTCTTTTTTGGGTAATTATAGTATAACTGGTATTGGCAAATTCAACTTGTGGTCATTTCTGTCCTTTGTTAGTCTAATTTTTGCTCTGCAATCACATGGATCTGTCTACTACATAATTAAGACAACTCCATTCTCATTGTTTTCCTTCTAATCATTGTAATAAAATTTATATGCCTACACATAACCCAAATGTGTCTAAATTATATGGCCACTTCTTACCTCCCCAGTGTTACCAAAGCACTCTCTTCCACAAACACAGTAGAGTCCAGGTACACAATCATTCTTTCTTTTATCTTTTCTTTTTTTTTAATTTTTTTTCTTTTTTCTTAAAAGAAAAAAGGGGCCTTTCCAATTGTTCATTATTTTTTTAAACAGGCATATTCTTTCTTCAGTTATTTGGGGAACATTCGGGTCTTGGCTAAAATGTTGTCTCCTTCTTGGCTAAACTGTTATCTCCTGTGACTGCAACTTCTAAAATGTTATCTTCCACTTCATTTCAATTATTCATAACTTTGTTTCCTTTATTTTGTACATGGCAAACAATATTATTTGAAAATATTATATATTTTATTTTTTCATTTTTCCTGAATAAATATAATTTTAAGACTATTTTTAGAGCAATTTTAGGTGTACAACAAAATTGAGAGAAAGGTAGAGCTTTCTCATAAACCCCTTCTCCCACACATGCATAGCTTTTCCTGTTATTAAACAATATTCATCAGAATAGTACTTTTTTTTTTTTAACCAAGGGTGAACCTAAATGGGTACATCATAAGCACATAAGTTCATAATATACACTAAGGTTCACTCTTGGTGTTGTATAGTCTATGGGTTTGGAAAAAAATGTATGATGGCATATCCATCATTACAATATCATATAAAGTATTTCTACTTCCCTAAAAATCCTGTCCTCTGCTTATTCATCTCTCCTCACTTCATTTTTAGAAACCACTAATCTTTTTACTGTCTCCATAATTGTGTCTTTTTGTGTAGTTGGAATCATACATTATGTAGCCCTCTCAGATTGGTTTCTTCTTCTACTTAACAATACACATTTGTTTCCTTCATGGCTTTTCATGGCTTAATAGCTAATTTCTCTTTAGCTCTGAATAATATTGAATCATCTGGATGTACCACAGTTTATTTATCCATTCACTCACTAAAGGACATCTTGGTTACTTCCAAGTTTTCCTAATTGCAGTAAAGTGACTATAAATATTTGTATGCAGTTTTCATGTGGGTATAAGTTTTCATCTCCTTTGAGTAAATACAAGGAATTGGTTGCTGGATCATATGGTATGAGTTAAATTTTGTAACAAACTACCCAACCTTTTCACAGAGTGGCTGACACCAAATGCTGGTGAGAATATGGAGTGATAGGAACTCTCACACATTGCAGTTGAGAATGCAAAACAAAACAGCCAGTTGGAATATACTATTTATTTTTTTCATATTTGGGTGTCTTTTCAACCATAGTATAAACACCAGGAAGTTCATAACTTTCTTTTTAACATCTATGAAGGACCATATAGAAAACTTCAATATATATTTATTGAGTTAATAGATTAGCTTCAAAAATAATCTGAAATAAATTTTATGCCCATCCATCAGGTATATAATGGAAATATTAAATAATTACAGCAAAAATTATTTTAATATTTGGGCAAATATTTTTTATAATCATGTATAATTCCAAATCCTTAAAATTATCTCTCCTTATCCTTTTTAATGGCTTGGTCATTATTAACTCATACAGGAAAAGTAACTCTTAAAGATTTAAGTAGAGGGTAAAAAAGCCACCTAAAAATAACTGAAGCAGAATTTCTCTAAATCTTACCTTTGCTCCTCATTGTCTTCATAGAATATGAGGGCAAAGTAATGATAACATTGGTAGAGAGAAGGAAATCATCCTGTCTACTGTCATAAAAAAATCAATTTTTAAAAATCAATTATTTTATGCAAAGCAAAACAAAGCCAAGACAACTGACACTGGCTCAAAACATCCTTGGAAGGAGCACATGCACCCAAATGTTTATAGCAGCAATGTCCACAATAGCCAAACTATTCAAAGAACCTAGATGTCAATTAAGAGAGGAATGGATAAAAAAAGTGTGGTATGTATATATATATATATATATACAATGGAATACTATGCAGCCATCAAAAAACCACAAAATCTTGCCATTTGCAATGGTATGGATAGAACTAGAGGGTATTATGCTAAGTGAAATAAGTCAATCAGAAAAGGACAATTATCATGTAATCTCTCTGATATGAGGAATTTGAGAGGCAAGGCAGGGGAACCCAAGGGGGAAGGAAGGGAAAAAATAAAACAAGATGGGATGGGGGAGGGAGACAAACCATAAAGGACTCTTATCTCAGGAAACAAACTGAGTGTTGCTGAGGGGATGGCAGGAAGAGGGATAGGGTGGCTGGGTTATAGACACTGGGGATGGTATGTGCTGTCATGAGTGCTGTGAATTATGTAAGACTGATGATTCACAGACCTGTACCCCTGAAGCAAATAATGCATTATATGTCAATTAAAAATATATAAATAAATAAATAAATAAATAAATCCAAAAAATCCCTAACTCATTGGTTGTCCTTATCCTTCCAAATCTGTTCCTTTTGCCATGTTCCTCCTTTCTCATCTTGTTAAATGGTCTGTTGTGAACCCATTGTTCAAGCATAATTAAAGTTCAGTCTGTCTCCCTTTTGTCTTTCCATCTGAACTGTTGTCTTGTTATTCCAAGTCACCTTTTTCTAATATTGATATCCTTAAATTGTTCCTGTGATCAACCATCCTCTGAAGAGAAGCTTATGGAATGGAGTGAAAATAGGGAATATGAGTGATTGAAACAACATTCAGTAGATGGTGGTAAAGGAAAGTGTTTTCTAGGCAGAGATGAAAAAGCCAAGTTATATCACATAGTATGGAAATCCCAGTGTTTGTGGCAAAAAAGATGAGTAACAACAAGCATATGTAGTGTAATCATGACTAACAAATTAGACCCACATATGCTAGTTTCTGTAATGTCTCAAATTCAAAATACCTTTCACATTCTTTAGGAACATAAAACTTTGGGGAAGCCAAAGTAAGTAAAGACACAGCACATGTGTTCCTTTTGAAAAAAAATAGATTGAATATAATGAGACTAGAATCTTCCTGCAACAACCCTGGTGAGATAAAACTATCGATCTAAAAAAAAAAATTTTTTTTAAAACACTATAGATCTAAATTAGAGTCATAATTATAGCCCTTCAAATGAGAGAAGAGAGTAATGGCTTAGGTAGATTCTACAGGTCTTGACTGGTACTATTGCTCTGAAAAATGAAGGTGAAGTGAGAAATATGAGGCAGAGATAGCAAACAAAGAGGGAAGAGAAGTCCTATCACTTTCAGCATCCTCAGGAAAGCTCATCCTTCTTCCTTCAACTAAAAAACAAAGTATTTATCAAATTACTTCCCTCTTCCCCTTCTTTTCTCTTTCCCTCTTTTTCTTCCTACTTGCACAGGATCACATTGACTCACACATGCACACATACTTACCTACACTCGAGCAAATGCCATCAAAACCAACATCATCACCCACCATTACCATGATCAACAACATCATTTTTAGATCCTGCCTTCTTGTTTCAGCTTAATAATTAATATGAGTTCTTGTCACATTAACCATTTTCTCATAACATTTCCTCATCCACTCTCACAAGATCTACAATACCTTTACCTCTCAGTTATAGATTTGATATGTTTATAATTTCTCTTTCTATGCTAGTTTCTGCCATTAGTTTAATATCTCATCTTTAAATTGAAAGAAATTAGGGTTATTAACTATATAAGGTCTAAATATCCACTATTAGAATGAAACTATACATGCCTGAGAAGGAAACAAACAAGTGACTCTTCTTTAAGCTTCATGTATGGAAATGTTTTATAAGTGAATAAAAATCCAGAGGGAAAATATTCAAAATTCAACTGTATAATTTGAAAAAATAATCATTAAAATGAAATAATAATAACAGGAAAACAATAAAATGACACACTGAGAACATATTTGCAACATATATCATAAAGAGCTAATAATATCCCTAATATAAAAAGAGCTTTAAAAATTGAGGGAGGAAATCCAATATAAAAAAGTTGGAAATAAAATAAATGTCCATCCATATAAAAGTAGTTAAATAAAGCATGGTTTATACAACCAGTGGAGGAAGAAAGAATGAAAATGGACTCTATGAATTGTTATGGAGCGGTTTCTGAGACATATTGTAAGACATATTGTTAGTTGTAAAAAAGAAAATTATCAAAAAATATATACAATAAGTTATACTCTATATAAAAATGCAGGAAATAGAATAGTAGCTGCCGGGGACTGCAGACAAGGGAGGAAAATGGTGATGTTTTAGCAAAAAGGTTCAGTATTCCAGTCATAAAAGATAAGTCCTAGAGATCTGCTGTAAAGCATAGTGCCAATAGTTAACATTACTAATTGTATTATTTACTTGAAAATTGGCTAAAAGAATAAATCTTATGTTAAATGTTCCTATTGTAAATAATACTCTTATTATTATAAATAGCTTATTATATCATCATCATTATTACTTTAAATAAAGATGGAGGAAATTTTTGGAGATAATGAATATATTTATGGCATAGATTATGGTGATGGGTCATTGGATGTGTATTTATTTCCAAACTCATCAAATATGTACAGCTTTTTGTATATCAATCATAGCTCAATAGAGTGGTTTAAAAAATAAAAAAAGAAAATAAGCTCATATTTCTGCTTTTGTTTAAAGAAAGATAAGAAGGGGAAACCAGAAGATAATAAAATGGGGTAGTTATAGGCATTGGGTGGAGAAAGGGAGAAATGAATGTGAAAATAAGAACAGGATAGAAGAAATGAGGAACAAGTGATATATATCCCTGAACATACCTTTTCTAAACACAAATATTTTACTGTGGTAAAAACAATATGAAATCTACCCTTTTAGCAAATTTTAAGTATGCAATATTACCTTGATGATAGATACAATGTTGTATAGTAGATCTCCAGAACTTACTCTCTTGCATAAATTATACTTTATGCCTACTGATTAGTAACTTCTTGTTTCCTCCCTTCCCTTCCCCCTGGAAATCACCATTCCACTCTTTGATTCTATTAATTTGACTATTTTAGATGCTTCATTTAGGTGGAATCATGCAATATTTGTCTTTCTGTAGAATTAAAATTAAAATCTTAAAAAGATACTTGCTCTTACTTATTACTACTGTGGTATTGAGTACGATCAGAGTTAGATTTTTATTTCAGGCATATATAACATAACTAAACCCACTGGGTATATTTACTGAATTTTCTTAAGTCTAACAAGAAAAATCAAATTGACATAAACATTTTAAACTTAATGAAATATTGTGTGGCAGCTTTAAAATCCTAGTCAGATAATTCTAACAGCTGAGTCATCCATGGAATGAGAGAGTAGTAGGATGGAAAACCAGCAATCCACACAGCTTTGTTAAAACCATGAGGATAAGAAGGGACTGTTTTTCTACTTTTGTTTGATTGGACTATAGCAGGCATTTAAAAAAAAAAAATTCTGTCCTACTGGGCCATTATTTTCCCAGTCCCTTACCTAGAGAGAAGGTCTTTTGATGAAATTTTTATTTGTCATTACTGGTGTTTCTTGTTTGGTAGCATTGATCATGTCCTGCCCAAGATATATGGCAGACAACAACAAAGAAAGGATCCATAGTTGAGAAATTCCTCAAATCCAAGGCCCCTTTGTATTCCTTTATCTTTCCAACTTTTAAAATTTTTTAATCCTTTTTTAAATTTTTAAAAAATATTTTATTTTTCATTTGCCAGAGAGACAGAGCAAGAGAGTGCAAGCAGGGGATGCTGCAGAAGGAGAGGGAGACACAGAGTCCCTGCTGAGCAGGGAGACCTATGTTGAAGGCAGACTATAAAAATGCAGCAAATAGAATTGTAGCTGCCAGGAAGTGAGGGCAGGGGAGGAAAATGGTGAGGTTTTAGTAAAAGGGTCCAACATTTCAGTCATGAAAGATGAGTAAGTCCTAGAATAAGCCCAACTGACTGAGCCACTCAGATGCCCCAAGATTTTTTATACTTTTTTTCCCCTTTATCTGTGATTTTTTTTTTTTAAAGAAGTAATTAGAAGAACCTAGTAGGAATTGGACTTCTCCATCTTGGCTAGTTCTTTTCATTATATGTCTATGAGGATCAGACTCTGGCTTGGTGATCTGACATTGCCATTTATCACTTACTAAGGTAATTGCACACACCGAATTCTGTAGCTTTGCAGCCTTGCCATATTTACTGATTATTTGGAAGCAGCCCAGGATGGGCCTCCTGAACTCCTACACATATTATTGGATATCTCAAGATTGCAAGGCCCTGACTACTCATGTACTTTATAGTTATCTTGAATTAAAGAAAAAAGGAGAGTGTATTGACAAAAAATTAAAAGTTATAGAAAAAGAGCTAAATGCAAAATAACTGAAAAATACAATGATAACAATAACAACAACAATAAAAACTGTGTGGGCTTAATAATATAGTGGAGATGACAGAGAATAAATTCTGTGAACTCAGTGAACTTGAAGTTAGATCAATTGGATTTATTCAATCAATGAAATAGAAGGAAAAGAGGTTAAAAGAAAGAAAGAAAGAAAGAAAGAGAAAGAAAGAAAGAAAGAAATACAGTCTTAGGGACAAGAGCAACACTAATGAATTCTTATTATCCAACTCCAAGAGAGCAAAGAGAAAGAAGGTGAAGAGAAAGAAAGTGATTTTAAAATCTCCATTTTTGGAGAAAGGCATAAATCTACAGATTTAAGAATGTGAACCTCAAATAGAATAAAACTAAAGAAACTCATGCCAAGATATATCATAATAAAATGTCTAAAAGCTGATGATAAATAATCTTGGAAGAAGTCAGAGACAAAGAACACATTATTTATAGGGGAAAAACGTTTTTCATCTGAAAATTTGCAGGAAATAAGGAAGGAAATAAGCACAATTTAAATTCTAAAAGGAAAAAAACCCATCAACTGTGAGATGTAACTGACAAAACTATCCTTTGGGAGTAAAGACGAACTAAGATGTTCTCAGATAAAATCAAACTAAGAAAATGTGTCACTAGCCAGCTTATCCTTTCTTTATACAGAAAGGAAATATAATAGAAAAAGGCTTGAAATTCCATAAAGAAAATTAAAACATGGAATCAGTACAAATAAAGATAAATAGACCATTAATCTCATGATTTGCCTAAATCATATTTGAAGTAAAAATCATAACACATCACATGTTGTGTACAATGTATACCAAAGAAATTCTTAAAATAATTATTGACAAATTGGGGAGGATAAAGGGACCTAAACATAATTAAAATTCAACATTTACATTAATTGGCAAAAAGCATTAATGCCAGTTGACTGTGATAAGATTTTTATGTACATTATAATATCTAGACCAATCACTAAATATCTAGACCAGTCACTTTTCAAGTGACTCACATATCTTGGACTATTTGGACTACCATAGCAAATTACCATAGACTGGGGGCTTAGTCAACAAATATTTAGTACTCACAGTTATGGAGGATGAAAATTTCAAGATCAAGTTGCCCTAGACAGAATCATTTCTCAGTGAGGGTGCTTTTTCTGGCCTGTGGACAGCCATCTTCTTACTGTATTTTCATATGGCAGAAAACAGAAAGAGCTCTTGTATCTTATTGCTGAATGTCCAACTTTCCAGCAATGGGAACCAATGCTGAGTCCCTGATATGCCACCATTCTTCAAAAAACTCCATACTTGATAATAGTAGACTCTGCCAAATGGAGTCAATGATTCATTCTTAAAAGATAGACACATCATTCTTAAAAGGTAGACACATAATGCAGGTATGGGTTTTCCTTTCCTGCCCAAAGGGCATCAGCTAGTGCAACTATTTAGAACTTTATTGAGTGTTTCCTCTATCAGCACAGGATCAATTTTCCATCATATCTGTCCAAGGTTCTTTCTCACATTATCCCGAATGTTGGGAGTGGCCCCGTGACTTGCCATCCAAAATACTGTACATAATCATATCGAAAAATGGGCAGAAGATATGAACAGACACTTCTCCAATGAAGACATACAAATGGCTATCAGACACATGAAAAAATGTTTATCACCACTAGCCATCAGGGAGATTCAAATTAAAACTACATTGAGATACCACCTGACACCAGTTAGAATGGCCAAAATTAGCAAGACAGGAAACAACGTGTGTTAGAGAGGATGTGGAGAAAGGGGAACCCTCTTACACTGTTGGTGGGAATGCAAGTTAGTGCAGCCACTTTGGAGAACAGTGTGGAGACTCCTGAAGAAATTAAGAATAGAGCCTCCCTATGACCCTGCAATTGCACTGCTGGGTATTTACCCCAAAGATACAGATGTAGTGAAAAGAAGGGCCATCTGTACCCCAATGTTTATTGCAGCAATGGCTACAGTCGCCAAACTGTGGAAAGAACCAAGATGCCCTTCAACGGATGAATGGATAAGGAAGATGTGGTCCATATACACTATGGAGTATTATGCCTCCATCAGAAAGGATGAATACCCAACTTTTGTAGCAACATGGATGGGACTGGAAGAAATTATGCTGAGCGAAATAAGTCAAGCAGAGAGAGTCAAGTATCATATGGTCTCACTTATTTGTGGAGCATAACAAATAACATGGAGGACATGGGGAGATGGAGAGGAGAGGGAGTTGAGGGAAACTGGAAGGGGAGATGAACCATGAGAGACTATGGACTCTGAAAAACAACCAGAGGGTTTTGAAGGGGCGGGGGGGGGGTGGTGGGAGGTTGGGGAACCAGGTGGTGGGTAATAGGGAGGGCACGTATTGCATGGAGCACTGGGTGTGATGCCAAAACAATGAACACTGTTATGCTGTAAATAAACAAATAAACGAATAAAAAACAAACAAACAAAACAAAACAAAACAAAAAAAAACCAAAATACTATACAGAAGTTGTTGGCCTGATAACTTGTGTACAGAGCTTAAAGGCAGTGCTTTAGTAAAATGAAGCACCATCTGTCAGGACAAGCTCTACACTATTATAACACATTCATACATATATATATGCTGATGCATGTATATATGTCCTTCATACAGTGTCATTTCTTCAACAGGAATATGAAGTCCAAGATCCATGGAGTTAGAAACAGAAGTAGCTCTCCTTATCAACACACCCAGTGTGCTTTCACTCATCTCAACTTTGGGCTCTGAAAATTTAGGTTTTTTGTTCTGAAAAGGAGAACACTAATGCCAGGGGACAGAAAAAGAGAGTTAGTGAAACCTAAGCTGTGATATGGGACATGGGACTGGGACCGGACACATTCCTTGTGTGAAGGGAGCAGAGGGTAAGAACAGGAATCACCATCCAGACTGGGGAATTGATCTTGATCATCAAGAAGACATAAGTGTGCAATCACACAACAGAAGGGATCGGGATGATGTTAGGTACACAGATGTTTCTCTTGAGCAGCTCTTGTATTTCTCTTGCCCAAGTTTGACAGGAAATACAAATGTTTAGCAATTGTATCCTGAGAAAAGAATGTGCTGCGGCTCAAATCCGCCCAAAACAAAGGTTTTGATTAGATCAATCTATACCATGACACCAACTGTTGTCCTAACAAGGGATGAGCATGGAGAGAATAGAACATGGGTATAGGAGAAAGGAGACAATGAGTTTTACCTTTGGTCCTGGGACTAGATGTAGTATTTGGGTTAGTAATTCAACTTAATACTATTGTTTCCTATACTTCTTCTAGAGGTTTATTAGAAACCTAAAGAAGTTGGCTTCAAGGGTGATATATCTGTGTTGAATATTGATGCACTGCTTAGATCTCCCTTCAGTGAAGAACCCATTAACTTCTGAGGATGCTTAACGTGGACAGTCTTCAGCTGAAAGCGCTTTTGTGATTTTTGTCAGCTGCCTGATACTTTTGCTCACAAAGTCAAAACTCTTCCTACAAAATCAACATCCAACAACTGATTTAGTGAGCATAAAGAATGGCCATCTCTGTTCACTAGGGTAACACTGAAGGGTGGTTATTTCTCCAGTTCTCCTCATGAGGACTGTCCAAACTGTTTCTGGGTCTACCTCATAGCTCAGCTTCTCCATCTGATACTCCTGCTTCCTTTCTCTCTCTTTCATGGGTGTTGTTTGTAAGGGTACTTTACACACTAACCAGTATCAATTTGCTTGGTAAACTATATCTTGAAGTCTTCTTTCTATAGAACACCTTACAAAGGGTGACACTTGGTACTAGAACCAGGATGTGAGCTGCCCTGTATGACCTGGAAACATGGAGGGCAGAGATAACTGAAAGCAATTAGATTCCTGAAATGTAAATCCATGTTTCTCCCCCTCCCAGTTTTGCAATCATCTTTTAGGAACTTAATTACCAGAATGTGGCCAGAAGTAAATTGGCAAGGTAGACTGAGAAATGGTCCTGCCCTGAGATTCAGAGTAGAGCAGAGCAATAAAAAATTACCTGAAAGCAAACAGAAAAATAACCAGTAAAGCCAATAGGTAATATGCCAGATTCTCAACTTAGAGGACATGAAATTTTTGCACTTTTAGGGATAGAAATGACATTTAATTTTTTTTTTTAAATATAAACCTCCATTTCAAAATAGGTTTTAAAGAACTAGTAAATCTTCCAGTGATCAGGTTAATATTTTCTCTGTATTTTCTGTGGGTGGTCAATGTACTCAGTTAATTTAGTTGTTTCCTATATATATATTTTTAAAATTTATATATCTTTCTGTCTGTCTAGCTACATATCTAAGTATAATATATTTTAAATTTTGGAAAAATAAGCATTATGCAATGACTGCTAAGATTGTAGCCAGTCCCTGTATGATTAAGTAGAGAGTGGCTTCCACCATCTGATCAATACTGAGTTATTATTGGGGATTAATAATAGATATTATAATAAGAAAACTAGGTAAGAATATTAGATATATGGGGTGCCTGTGTGGCTCAGCCAGTTAAGTGTCCAACTTTTGGTTTAAACTCAGGTCATGATCTCAGAGTCCTGAGACTGAGTCGCATGTCAGGCTCTAGTCTCAGCTCTGAGTCTGCTTGAGATTCTCTCTCTCCCTCTCCTTATCCCTATGCCCTTGCCCCCACTCATGCTCTCTTTTGAACGTAAATAAATAAAATATTTTTCAAAAAAAGAAAAAGAATACTAGGTATAGAAAAGGTAAGAATTATCTTCTCCATGCACAAAGAGAAAGCACAACAAAATGACCTAAGCAAAATATGCTAAGATTTAAGAAAATGCTACAACTAGACCCACAATAAATTAAAAAATATTTCTTTCTTCAAGATTCTTTGCAAGGGAAGAGTAGAAGAATAACATAACAAGTACTGTCAGCTAAAATTTCTACTATGACAACACATATCATTGGAGACAAATTTTTTTTTTTTTTTAAAGATTTTATTTATTTAACAGACAGAGGTCACAAGTAGGCCGAGAGGCAGGCAGAGAGAGAGGAGGAAGCAGGCTCCCTGCTGAGCAGAAAGCTCGATCCCAGGACCCTGAGATCATGACCTGAGCCAAAGGCCGAGGCTTTAACCCACTGAGCCACCTAGGTGCCCCGACAAATTTTTGTTTTGTTTTTTGGGTTTATTTCAGGTGTATATAATTTATAACTAAGATTATTGAAATATATTGATTGAATTTTCTTAAATCAAATAAGAAAAACATAATTGTTATAAATATTTTAAATCTGTCCATGACTTCTCAATAGCACACTTATTCCATGTATTAATGAAAGTGATTTAATTTATTAGATGGAGTATCTTGTAACTACTAACATAGTTATTTAAGATTATAGAGTACAATTGAAATATTTATTTCTATAATATTAATTTTAAATAGTTTAAAATTGAAATCCTTGCCTTTTAAAATTTATTTAAAATCAATTAACATATGGTATATTAACAGTTTCAGAAGTAGAGTTTAGTGATTCATCAGTTGCATATAACACCTAGTGCTCATTCCGTCAAGTGCCTTCTTTAATGACCTTCACCCATTACCTCATTCCCCCCCACCCAACACCCCTCCAGCAGCCATTAGTTAGTTTCTTATAGCTAAGAGTCTCATATGGTTTGTTTCCCTCTCTGATTTTGTCTTATTTTATTTTTCCCCCCCTTCCTCTATGTTCATCTGTTTTGGGAAATCCATGGTTTTATTAAAATTAAGTAGTCAAAATGACAGGAAGCAATTAAATAAATATAAATAAAAGTACAAATGTAGTAGAAGTGTATACCTTTTGCATGAGTATATTTGAAATAAAAACATATTTGTAAGTCATAAAAAACTGTCCTAAAAATTTCTCCTGACTGAATTTTTAATCAATTAAGAAATATTTCCCTTAATTGAGTTGCAATGTAAAATAAGTATACTGAAATATGCTCATTTTTTTTTATTATTTGAAATATATACTTCTTAAGGCTTTAACTCTTTTTTTTCAGTGAAATACAGCAAATTTTCCAAAGTGACTTAAACTTTTAAGGTAAATTGGTTTGGAATATCCAGAGGAAATTATCTGTATCTTGAGTGTATGTGACTAATGGTTACATTTTCATCTCATAAATCTGTAGGTAGAATTTAGTCATTTACTAACACTCTGATTTAAAGCATACATGGATTTTTCTTTGAAGCAAAGGAGTCAGAATCACATTAGGGGCAAGCAGTTACAAATAAAAAAAAGTTGACCTTCACACATGAAGACAGCACTTCTGACATTCCTTGGATTGAATGAAACAGTGAGTGATTTTTTTTTCTGAAAATTAGATGGTTGGGTCTTAATTATCTAGTTTCTTGTTCTGTACTCTGAGCTAGCTGTGACTTTTTCACTTTATTTCTCTATGGGCTAATGGCAATATATAAAATTTTAGTTAGTGAATTTTTATATCTCAAAGCATTTCATATATATAAAGAGTGAGGTATTAAAATATTAGTAGGCTTTAGTAAATATAAATGCAGCAATATTTAAATGCATTTGGAGAATGACGTATTATAAAAGTATAAGTAGTTTCACGTATTCTAATAATTATTAATAATAACTTTGAATATTAGAAAATAGATGCACTACTTGATTTTCCTAAGGAATTTGAATTTAGAAAAAATTTAGAACAGAATTGTGTTCCATGGAAATACATTTTTAGATATTCTGACTTATGCAAACTTAGTAAAGGAAAACCCGATCTTAGCCATACTTTCTATGAAGCTTTAATGAGTTGTGATCCAATTAAGGTTACCAAAATGCTGCATAAGATACATTTTTCCCAACACTAACAAATATATTTCAGACACTGAAAATGTCATTTTAATTTTTTTTTCCTTTTTCAAGTTTTTATTTAAATTCCAGTTAGTTAACAAATAATGTAATATTAGCTTCAGGTGTACAATGTAGTGATTCAACACTTCCAGTGGTCATTACAAGTGCATTCCTTAATCCCCATCACCTATTTCATCCATCTCTCAGCCCACCTTCTGATAGCCATTAGTTTGTTTTCTATAATTAAGAGTCTGTTTCTTGGCTTGCCTCGCTCTCTTTTTTTCTCTTATGATCATTTGTTTCATTTATTAATTGCCACATAGGAGTGAAATCATATGGTAATTTAATACTTTTCCCATAACTTCAACAAAATTATGAAAAAAAAAGTTATATCCAAAATGTGCTAGCGTTAGGAAGTTTTTTTCTTACCAAAACTGTGTCTTAAGCTGCAAATGCCTTAATGTTTATCATTGTTTTTGGAAAAAATGTGTTTATTGTCTCTTCTCTAATTTTTAGACACTACCCAATGAATAACATGAGAAACCATCAAAAGCACACAATTTCCAAACACAATTGTTTTTGACGTTCAGAAAAAAATTCTATATAATAATTATTTCAATAAGAACACCAAACTATTGATAATAGTTGCTTTGAGTGGTGGCTATGTTTTAATTAAATGTCAAGGGTATAATGTTAACTTAGTCACAATCCTCTCGATTCAATAGAGATTATTAGCAGCAGGCAGTGTGAGGCACTTGTTAAGTTTTGTTGTTGTTATTGTTAAAACTCTATTTTCTTTTCCAGTTCTTCTTGTTCTCCTTTCATAAAGCTGTTAGATAAAATTTGTATTTTTCACAGATATTTAATTATATTTTACACAAAGACATTGGGTTATACATTTTATCATTCCCAGCTAGTTGTTTGTAAAAACTGTCTATGTAGCTCTCACTATGTCTAACTTTTTGTTTCCAGTTGTTGCATAATTTTTCATAGTATATATCAATCACAGTTTGTTATTATGTCCATTCAGTGATAGGTTTCCAGGGTGCTCATCTACCTTCAACCAAAAGCAATAATAACCTGAATATCTTTGCGGATATCCTACCAATGAAATGTGTTAAGAATTACACTAGGAAGTATGTCCAGGAGTAGGAATACTGAGTTATAAAGCACATGCATTTCTATTTCGACAATGCAATGTCAGAAAGTTATTATTTTAGTTTGCCTTCCCTTCCATGAGTGTTTCTATATCCCTACATTCTTGTCAACACTTGGTATTATACATATTTCTAATATTTCCCACAGTGTTGAATGTTAGTGGATTTAATTGCTATTTTGATTTGCATCTTATTATTTTTCAATATCAGTTTGGATATCTTTATATATATTTGTCAGGAATTGACTTTTTTTTTGTCTATAACCTGCAACCTGCTTTATTCTTAGGCAATTTTCCCTACAGGCTCTGGTATTTCTATTGTTATAAGCAAGAATTTGCTGAATATTTCAAATATTAATTCCTTCTTAGTCTAGGATTATCTGGGTATAATCTCTAACCTTTCCAAAGTAGTTAATTTTGTCTAAGGTATTTTTTTTGTTAATTAGAATTTTTATTTATTTGTTTGTTGCTTGGTTTGTTAATCAGAACATTTAAACTCACCATAATCAATTCCATCATTCTTTCTCTATTTTTTATGCCTTTTGGGAATTGTATATGAATTTACTCTTCCATTTTGTGTCATTTTCTCTTTAGATATTTTGTAGAACACATCTCAATTTGAATCTAACATTTTGTCATCTTATTCATTATGGCAGGTATACCATAGAAATAATGTTGTGGCCTTCTTAGACCATTATATCAAGAGGCAGATGATGTCAACCATTGCTATTTATAGTATGAAGACAACTCTCTGGTATGAAGACAACTCTCTGGTTTCTTCATTGTAAGGTAATTATTATCTGCTTTTAAATTAATAATTGCATCATGGGAGGATACTGAGAGACTGTATAAACATACTATTTTTTTCTTTATTCATATTGTAGAAAATAAGGAATCATCAGAATTATGAAATTGCTTAAAATTGAAATGCTAAAAAATACAGTAAAAATGAAAGAAGAAGAGAACAGAACATATTCAGGGATGAAAAGTTCAAAAAATTCAAAGAATGTATAATTAACTTCCGCAAATGTTGTGCCTATGTGAAATAACAACAGAATTCTACAATAATAATTTATCAGATATTTTCACTCATTAGTTTTATTGATGATTCTTGGCTTAATAATTTGGCAACTGGCAACTTCTTAACTCCATGACTTCTTATACAATTGTTGGCTTTTCTATTGTAAGAGAGTTGTTTTCCTGCTACAATATTAATTTTGGTATTTATGTATTTCTATGTGCATTTCTTTATTTACAGCAGTGTGTTTATTGGTTTCTTATTTTATTCACTAATTATATCCTTTTTCTACTACAGATCCTTTATACATGCCCCCATTGTTGTTTCATAACTGCTTTATTTTCTGCCACCACAAAATCTGTCAGCCTCATTTTCTACCTATAATATCCAGACCTGGAGGCAATCATTTCTCCAAGGAACACTGGTTCCTTTTTGTGAAGAATAAAATTTGCATAGAATAATATTGGAATCCAAAACTGGAATGATAATGGTGCTCATTTCTTCTGTGGCGTCATTGCTAGTCAAACCTCTCAGTGGATGAATGGGGAAGGATATGCGTGAATTCTCAGATCATACACACATGTATACATAAGTATGTGTACACACACTTCACATAAATATATATATCTATATACATAAAATTATGAGTTCATGATTTCAATCCAGGTCTCCTTTTCCATATTTATATTTCCCCTCCTTGTCAGTGAAAAAACCATTACTTAAAATAGTTTACCTATTTGTCAGTCCACAATACATAAATAGTATAGTCTGGTTTCAAAATTGCTAGCCCATGGCTGTGTAAAGAATAAAACAAAACTTTATGAATTAGAGCTTATATTATATACTTTTTCCTCAGCTTGAGGGTATATAGATTAAATACTGCACACAAATTTTAGTTTTTTACTATCCCTGGCCTATCTTTCACCATTGTTATGTAATTCACTTAAAATATGTTTTAGTTCCTTTGCTCCCTTTTGTATTTCATTTTAAGTATCATTTTCCCAATGTCATTTATTATAATTACTTTCTTTGGGTATGTGAAACATTATCATGGTTCCAAAAGTCAGATATGTGCAAAATGAAACAGAGAAGTGATTTCATTCCATATTAATGCTACCCTCTCCACCCAGTTCTCATCCATCTTCTCTAGGTAACCCAGATCATTGTGCTATGTTTAATCATTTGTAGTTTCCCTTTTGCAATATTGAAATACAGGAATATTTTACTGTTCTCCTTCCACCTTTTTTTTTTTTTAAACACAAAATGCACTGACAAGTGGCATTTCTCAAAAAGTATAGAAAGTAGAGAGTGACTGGGTTAGGAATGACTATGTTATCAAAGCAGATCAGAATATGATTTTATGTCAAAGTAATATTTTTACTGAGAAATGAGATAAAACAAGAAGTCCTGTAAAGTACCAGATTTTCTGTCTCTTGAATGTTGATGTTTGTCTTCATGTTCTAGATATTCAATTTTTACATGTCTTGTGGATTGTTTTGGCTTCATGATATTATCCTAACCTCTCAGATCATAATACATTCTTTTTTTTTTTTTAAAGATTTTATTTATTTATTTGACAGAGAGAGATCACAAGTAGGCAGAGAGGTAGGCAGAGAGGCAGGCAGAGAGAGAGGAGGAAGCAGGCTCCCTGCGGAGCAGAGAGCCCCATGCGGGGCTCGATCCCAGGACCCTGAGATCATGACCCGAGCCGAAGGCAGCGGCTTAATCCACTGAGCCACCCAGGCGCCCCTCATAATACATTCTTATATTTATTATTTCGATAGTGAATATGAATCCATAAAATAAATCTTATTCCATAGAAAAGATGGTCTGATTAGATCATTTTTTGATGTTAAAATCATAGAACTATGTAATGTAAAGTTGACATCTATTTCATATTCGCTATCATTATATTATACTCTAGTATATATTATAGTGTTGTATGGAATTCAAATCTCTTGTTCTGTCTGATAAGTAGAAATGTAAATTTTAGTAATGTTAAACAAAAAGACCTGATAAGACAGTCATCAAATGTATTATCATTGTTAAGTGATTTTATGTGAATGCTAAATGTTAAGAGAAATGGGAGAAATGTAAACCAAGAAAATGAAATATAATTGAAGATGTGAGCATGAGTTAAAATGACATTTATTTTACCTAGTTTTAAATCTTAATATACATCTATATATCTACCTCTCTCTCTCACTCTCTCTCTATATAAAGCAATACAAACAAGAGTTCACACTAATTATCTCTAATATATTTAATATATGCTTAGAAATAATATATTTCGTTATTTGCTCAATACTAGAATATACACACAACAATTTAAAAATTCTTAAATATCACTCTGAGTAACAAAAAAACTGACTGAAGTATAATAACTATTTACTGTTCTTTTTGGCTGTAGCCTTATATTAGATGGTCAAAATGTTACATTCAAAAGTTACCTAAGTTCATTCCTCCACCTTGCTTCTGTGTGGTATGGTTATGTTATTCATTTGAAATTGAGGCATTCATTTAGTTCTATTTGTATTTCATTTTGAGTTTTCTTTTCTTCTTTGATTTTATTCTTTAGTATGTGAAACATTAATATAGCTCTGAAAGGTCTATATAAAATGACATATCCAGAAATCATTGTCTACACTCCTTTTGTTTCATTTTATTAATGAGGTAGAATCCACATGCTATAAAATTTATCTTTTTTTTAAAGTATACAGCTCATGGTTTTGAGTATATTTACCATATTTTGTTTTCCCATTCATTCCATCCTGTCCCCTATCCATACCCAATGTTAAACAAATTTAATATAATATAAAGTTTGTTTATAGATGAGGATACTAAAACTTAGAACAAAACACATTAAGTTTTACAATATCACAATTCTGTGTTTATAGATGGAGTTTAGAACCCAGATCCTTGAGGCCAAGGTCCCTGCACTTATTAACTCCAAAATGCTTCCTCTATTTTTAGAATCCTGGTACAGATACCACAACAGCTCATCTGGATTTTTACAAAAGCACCCAAGTGGTGTCATTGCCCTTCCTTGCTTCTGTCTGTTCTTGACAATGCAACCACAACTATCCACTGAAAAACTGAGGTTAGATCGTCTCTTTTTTGATTGAATTTGTAAAATTTTATCCTTTAAATGAGAGTAAAAGCCAAGCACTTAAGTGACCTAAAATTTCAATATGATTTTCCCACCTGCATTTTTATGGTTTCATCTTCTAACACTCTATCTAATGCACCAGCCACGTTAGAGTTCTTTCCAAACAACAAATAGTTTTTCTCCTTTAAATCTATTATTATTACTACTATTATTATTTTCATGCTCACCCTTCTTAATGTCCTCACTGTTGTTCACTCTCTTTAATATATGTTAGCTGATCAGGGAGTCATTTTCTGACCAAAATCCAATTTGCCCTGCCCAGAATTTTGTATCACCTCCCTTAGTTATTTTTCTTTGTAGCACTTATTACTGGTGTCATAGGTTAAAATTCTTATCATCATGCTTCTGTCTCCATTAGGATGACAGCAGGGATTATGATGGTTTTGCTCCCTACATAATTCCCAGCACTCATAACATTTACTCCTCCAACAAAATGAGAGATTGAATTTTGATAGACCGAAGATGATGGTGTGCTATAATATGTGGAGTATATTTAGTTTGATTCTCTGCTCCAGAAGTAGCATGGAAAAGAAGTAAACTAAATGAAGATATAGTATACTAACATCTGCTACTAATGAATCTTGATATTGCCATTTTCTATCATACAGATAATTATACAGTATCTTACTTGCATGTGAATATATATGGGAGTAAGTTAATGCAATTAAGAAAATGAAGAATCACTTCATGTAAATTATTGTGACCAATTAATTTATAATATTTTATTATGAGGAATTTCTAAACTTTGTAAACTTCCTTAAAATTAGTTTATTACTGTAAAAAATAGAAGTTAATACAGCAATCTGTTGCTGGGTGTCTAGTTTTGAATTATAGACATTCATTGTATGAACAGCTTTAGCTGTTGAACTAATGAGGATCTTTTAGAAAACAGAAATTGCTAAATATTCAAAAGTTAATGTTCACTGTTAGTTTAAAGGTAAAGTTGAAAGAAAAGATATTTAATGGATCTGACAAGTATTTAGAATAAAAACATGTTAAAAATTACATTACATTACAACCATGAGATGCTTATCGCTAATGAAATAAATGTAAATTTTTCTTTATTAGTTTTGACTGATAAAAGGAACAGTGAACACCTTTTATTTAAATCTACCTTGACCCTATATTTGAAACATTTCTCATTAGCTGGAATTGATATTTGCTAGTGCCTAATGACTAAAGAAAGCCTGATATCTTCCTTTCTTTTCTTCCTTTAAAAAAAAAATTTATACTTCTCTAATGAAGCATTTTAGAATACATTAGGAAGAAACTCAAGGATATTGATGAGTTTTTATTTTGTTGTCTAATGAGATGGTATGTTTTCTTAAGGCAATAGACCTTCAGATTAGGGGGGAAAAAGGCAGTCAAAGGATTGGTAAAAGGAACGTAAGGAAAAAAGTAATCCCATAATTTTGAACATTTTTAGATTCTATTCCACCTGAAGTTATGATGTCTGCTATAAAATGTTTTCAAAATGCCATAGCTTTGTTATTTACTCATACAACAAAATGAAGGATTTTATCAAAACCACCTCAAAAACAGATGTGACTATCAAAGGAAGCAAAAAATAAAACCTGGTACAACAGTGCAGTACTATTTTCTACAGATAATAAAATCAATGAGAAGGATGAAATTCATGAGAAAAGTTAAACCTAGATCATATGTAATCTACTTACCCCTGATACCTAGATGCACTTATACGATGCTTTTAATATTCAGAGTGAGTTAGTGGTATAAAAGACAGATTCAATTAGTATGTTAAGTGTGCAGTACTTTAAATGTAAGGAACAGCAAAGATAGTAGCAATTAATAATTTGATTTTTAAAAGAGTGCTACTTTTAGATAGAAAGACATAAATAAGTCATGATTATGACATCTCTGGGCTAACAGCTATGTGTCCCCTAAATTGGTCACCTGCTGGTGACACTGATATGGTCCTATTCTGCTCATATGGGTTAAGTCCAAGAAAAACAGATAAAACTCATAACTGTTCAGCAGGATAACTGGCAAGCTACAGTTCTTGGTGAGGCATATTTTCATCTATTCTTATGAATAATTTTAATGGAAGATGTGTGTGTATCACTGGTTCAGTCATCTTCCATCTGTTGGGGACATTTTGCTCAACTCTTGACTCTTGTTCTTATAACTAGATTTTGTGGAGAAGCTCATGGTGGAGAGAAGAGAGAAAGACAGACAATGTATAAACATTGCATAACACAGGGGTGCCTGGGTGACTCCGTTGTTAAGTGACTACCTTCAGCTCAGATCTTGACCCTGGAGTCCCAGGATTGAGCCCCACATTGATCAGCAGGGAGTCTGCTTCTCCCTCTGACCCTCATCCTGCTTGTGTGTTCTCTCTCTCTCTCAAATAAATAAATAAAATATTTTTAAAAATTGCATAGCTCAGAATTCAAATAGTGGTGTCCTTCTACCCACAAGTACCTTTTCCTGAGTATATTTGTCTCCCTAATATCTTTCTCCTTGCTTCTCTCTGTGCATTTCAATTTAAAAAGTGATAAGTGATAAAAGTAAAAGTGATAAGTGATAACTTTAAATTGTTATCACTTTAAATTGGTCTGTGAGCATCTATCCCGTGACATCAGGGATAGTTATCTGGTATTGTACTTGGAAGCTACTACTTCATCAAGATAATTGACAATAGCATGGTAATGATATGATGTGATAAGGCACTATTGCCCTTTGACCCTAGCAAAAGATCAAATGCATCACATTTGTTTTTGAGCTTATTAGATTCCATTTCTACACATACCACTCCCCATAGGCCTAGGGAATGTTCCCACCTAGAGCACAGGTCTCAATCTTTGGAGCTTATGCATTGGATACTTGGGACTAAAATTCTGAATTCAAATTATTCTCAGACCAATATCAGAATCTGCATGTGCCTTTACCCAGGTCTATCCTCAAAGTTACCAAGAGGGCTTATTTTCAGAGCACATGAACAAAACTTGGTCATGTGGGCAACTGGTCCACCTCCATGTGTTCAAGGCCCATCAGAGAGCAGGATGAAACAATGGATGGTGAGAGTATATATTTAGGTTGGAGAACAGGGCTGGCCCTGTCCACAGTGCCATATTTCATTTTGGCGGTAGAAGGAGTTAAATATTTCTAAATTCAAACCTGGCTTTCCAGGACCTTATAAAGGTATATTTATCAAAGTGGAAAGATAGAATATACTTTATTTCACAATCTGTCAACTTGATTTTTAACTTTTAAGTATTTGGACATATGGTATGTGGGCTGCCATTTGTGCCCAACCTTCTTGCAAGTACTAAGGCTAGGACTGCCTTTAGGCCTTTATTTATCTATTTAAAGAAGGAAAGTATAATACCATGTGAAAACAGAATGATTTTTGAAGCAATAGCAGAACTTCGACTCAAATATTACATAATTCTCAATTTTCTTCTTATAAAAAGTATTTAGCAAATAGGTTGTTTTAAATTTGAGAAGCATTTCAAACAGAATAACTGATGTTTAAGGAAAGGCAAATTTAAATAGATAAATGAGGTTATGGAAACTGGGCAAAATAAAGTATGATAGCACAAATAATGTTTTCTGGAAAATGTTACATGTTGGAACAGTGTATGGACTAGATTTTAATATGAAAACAATATTTCAGTCAGTTGATCAGATATCAAACTGCAATACTTAAGCAAAACAACTTGAGGGCAAAAATCAGTTACGCTTTCACCTAATCTGTTATTTGGTAGGAATTTTATTACCTACTAATCCTTTCTTAACGATTTCTATAGTGGATGCTGTTTGATATATAGAAAAGTAATGATTATACATGCTTTTGAATATTTAATTATGCAATATATAAAAGTACTTACTAACTCATGATTTTTCTGACATTTCCTGAAGATGATGGTAAATGTGGTAATGGTTTTGACTGTTGAACAGTCTTTATTAAAATCTTAAGAGTTCCTTTCCTGCCAATGTATAATCTAGCATTTTATCATCTATAGTACACAAAAGTAAATTGAGGACCTGGAAAATTTTAAAAAATGAAGAAACAAAGATAATTTGAAGCACAACAAAGAACTTTAAAAAAATGTGAGCTTTTAAAAGTTATCGGAAATTTTTTTGTATGACCAAACATAAAAGTAACTTCTATAAAGTAACAGTAACTAAAGAAAAAAATGTGTTACTCTCACAAAATGTGAATATTTTTAAGAGGGTATAATCTGTGTTTAAGAATTATTGAAAAATAGAAAGGATATATCTAAAGAATCAACTGGTGATTTGTACGCAATAAAAAATGTAAAGTATAAAAATGAGAAACTGGGGCGCCTGGGTGGCTCAGTGGTTTAAGCCTCTGCCTTCGGCTTGGGTCATGATCTCAGGGTCTTGGGATCGAGCCCCGCATCGGACTCTCTGCTCAGTGGGGAGCCTGTTTCTCCCTCTCTCTCTGCCTGCCTCTCTGCCTGCTTGTGACCTCTCTCTCTGTCAAATAAATAAATAAAATATTTTTTAAAATGTGAGAAACTATATATTCTACATGTAATTATTTAAAAATATGAGATTAGAGCAAGAGTTGAAAAAAAAGTTAAAACAGAAGTTACTGAAATCAACTTAAGAAAATTATATACCCTCAAGTGGAGAAACACTGGCAAGCTGCCAAATCTAATTATTTTGGCATATATAATGATGTATTCTAAAAAAAAAAATTCAGCATTAAAAAAAGTAATATTCACAGAGAAAGAAATATATAACTTAGTGAAGTTCAAGAAGAAAAAAAATTGAACCTAGAACCAGAACTACCCTCCAATTCTAAGTAATGCTAAAAGTATTTTCAAATGTGCAAGGACTCAGAACTAGTAATACACATAGAGATATATATATATATGTAAAATATATATATATTTCTTAAGCATTACCACAAGGAAAGAGTAAGATAAAAGAAAACATATCAATAAGTCAATGTTAGAGAGGCTATTAAAAATAACAGCTTTATAATGATCTAGGGATCATTTGACCTTACTAAGTACTTAAAGAAAAAGATGATTCTATGTGTAAAGTTTTAAGACAACTTAGTGGGAATTAGTGATTACTGAACATTTTGATGTGTACTGGCTACAAGAAATGTATAACTTAATTGGCATTCCTGGAGAGGAAAAAGAAAGCTTTATAAGGAAGACATAATTCCAACAGAAAAACAAAAAATATATTGTGATTTTGTGAAAAATGATGACCTATTGTAGGTACAGATATCATTACACTTAAAATATTCACTTTGAGCAGCAGAGAGTTAGTAGAGTTTCATTTCTTTCTTAATGTCTTTATACATTCTACCAACTTCCTCAGTCAATAATATTAAACAGCTAAAAATGTAAGAGAGATTATTGTATTCTATCGTGAGAATTACACCAAAAGACACACACACACACACACACACACACACACACACACACACACAAACACACTCAGAAAAGACATAATTATGGAGAATAAAAAGACAAATGTGGTTTAAATGTATAAATTGACTTTTGCCCCAAATTTTCACTCTTTCTTCCACCTTTCTCTGGTATGCTCCACTACCACATTGACTCAGCTGCGTTCAGAACTTCAGTAACATTTACCAGTAAGAGGACAATATTAAAAGAGAAATCAGAGAAAACAAAGAAGTGAAATTCCTAACTTCATATTGTAAAATACATTCTTTAAAGCCGAGGGGTAAGAACTGTTTTGCAGTAAAATGCTATACTTAAAAAGAATAAGCATGTAATTGTTATGCATGCCACAAAAACAGACAGGAAAGATAATAACTAAAACAACCGACCACCCCTGAAAATAACTTACAATTTTCTGATGAAAGAAAAAATTTGGAAGAAGAGATGAGACCTAAACTGTGCTACATTACTCTCATTTAAATCTCAGTGGAAGATTTAACTGGGATTATAAAATTTCCATAACATTTGAGAACTCCAGGACAGATCGGATTGCATCTTGATTCTTAGGTGAAGCTGAGTACATGACAAGCCTCACAGAGCAATCTTCCATTTAAAAGCATGGTGCGTGGACTTACATTATCAAGACTGGCATGCTGTGTTTGTGTATAGAGATCTGGAGCAAACCTGGGTGAGTTCCGTACATAAAGAATGTATCATGTGGTAGTCAGAGAGCAGAATGCGAGACATGCCTGCTGTGTTTGCATTTGAAGGTACAGAGTAAACTCGTTCTAAAACAAGAGCACACAGTGAATGCCAAAAAGGCACATGTTGGAAAGTAAGCATAAAAAAGGCAGTGGGCAACCTACAGCTCAACAGAACCCATTTAGGAGAGGTAGGTGCCCAAGAAGCAGAGAGAGGGTTCTCCTTTATTTGCCAGGAGGAAACCGAAGTCTTCTATCACTACACCATTCCCAGGTTAGGATTACATTAGTTTTTAAGAAGATTTTGAAAAGGGATCAATCAGGAAACAAACAAACAAAAAAGGCAAAAACCGTGAATCTAAAACAGGGTAATGAACAAACAAGTAAACAAAAAACAGTGACTGAGTTGTAAAACAATAGTGAATAGTCAGGGTTCTTTATGTGTTTAAACGTTATCCAATAATTGTGGAGGTGAAAGGAATTACCATGTGGTTTTTCAGTGTCATGGTGGATACCGTGTAGCAACCTAGTCTCCATCTCTGCTTAAGAATTTCTGGTTGAAAAGTGTATACCTTTTAAAAATATATATTTACTCTTTACTATTGATAAGGGTATTTTACATTTCTGTAATTGTAGCTGGTAGCTAGTGAAAAAGACTAATGAAGATGCAAATGATGCACGCAGTATGTATGATAGAGTTGCAATTAAGTTCTGTTCACAGAAAATCTTGAAATTTAAAATTTATTGTCCTATAGAACCTTAATTTTGTTGCTAAATAGTAATCTTATTCAAGCATTCTTTTTTTTTTTTTTTTCAAACCACCATAAACACTTCACACTTTCTCACTTTCTTTTGGAATGTGACTTCATAACATGCTAGAGGTCCTATTAATGAGTTACATATTTGATTCTCTCTTTCCTTAGAGTTTCAGTTAAAAATTAAAATTATTGGGGTGCCTGGATGGCTCAGTTGGTTGAGAGTCCAACTCTTGGTTTCAGCTCAGGTCATGATCTCAAGATCATGAGATGGGGCCCTGCAACCAACTCTGCACTCAGCAGGGAGTCTGCTTGAGATTCTCTTCCTCTCCCACTGCCCCTTCCCCTCTCTCTCAAATAAATACATCATTAAAAAATTAAAATTATTGAGAATAATTTGTTGTTCCTATAAAATTCCTAGGAACGAATTTTTAATATTGCATGGATTACAAAAGTAAAGTAATACAGTTTGTTTTGTTTGTTATTTATATAAACAATTCTTGAAAAGAGATACTATGGTGCATTTGAGTGACAAACATTGAGGACTTTAGAAATTAGTGTGTAAATATTATCAAACCTACAAAAATACAACAAAAGTTATTTTATCTAATAAAGACTTACCTAAGCCAAAGGTTGTTGCCTTAAACACAAGCTCCAGACATTCTTCAATTGTTTTTTTATAATCCCCTGGAATTTGGGGCCAAATTCCAACATATTTTCTGAAAATGGACAGTAGGTTAAATAATGAAGTCCATGCTGGAAACCATAGACACCCACATTTTTAGGTAATTTGAGATTGTACTTCTAAAATGACCATTGCCGGGACGCCTGGGTGGCTCAGTGGGTTAAGCCGCTGCCTTCGGCTCAGGTCATGATCTCGGGGTCCTGGGATCAAGTCCCACATCGGGCTCTCTGCTCAGCGGGGAGCCTGCTTCCCTCTCTCTCTCTCTCTGCCTGCCTCTCTGCCTACTTATGATCTCTCTCTGTCAAATAAATAAAATCTTTAAAAATAAAATAAAATAAAATAAAATAAAATGACCATTGCCTTAGAAAAGTAAAAAAATAAAACAAATAAATAAAATGAGCATTACCTGTTATAAATTACAGATAATTCTTTAAAGCCCATGGGTTTTGTAGTAAAGATTTTCTAAAGTCTAAGTAATTTTGAAAATCTGAAAATGGCAGGGTGCCAAATGAGTGTGTGGAAAGGCAAAACAGATTATAATTCTGCATGTTAAATTCTTAAGCAATCACCAAAACCCAGAAGAAACAGTTCCTGCTGAGGTGTTGGACTAGGAAAAAAAAAATTTGCAGAAGGCAATGATGGAAGAAACAAATCAAGCTCATTTTTATCAAACAGCAGTAGTAGCTATTCTCAGATAATTTTGCATGGGAGGCCTCTTCCCACAATTCTCATCAAAGTTAATTTAAGGAAAGACCTAATTTACATTAAAGGAGTTTTGCTTCATTTGCTTTTGTTACACATACATCCATACAAAATGTCACGTGCTCACAGATATGCTGCCACACATCACCAAACTGGAATTAATTTTAGGGCCACTGTACATCTGCAGAATCCTTCTCATTGAAACCACATTACAAAATTCTTAATTTAGGCATTGATGTAAAACAAACACTGAACGTAGATGTAGTACAATTTCAACATTAGCGGTCAGAAGTAACATAGATATGACCTAGCAAGTTGCGTTCAAGATTATGAAAATAAAATATTCCAAAAGTGAAAGTTAGTTATCTGCTTAACATAGTTTTGAAGAATGAAGATTTACTAATTTGTAGTATGCATGCTAGAAAAATGTAGAATACTTTAAGCAAACAAAGCACAGTGTCGAACACATTGTAGATATTCAATTACTACAATGTAAAAAAACAAACAACAGACCTAATTCCAGATATTTTGTCTACCTTCATCCTGTTGTTTTTATGGTAGTGATGATATTACTTTGAAATTAAATCTCCTCTTTAAAGTTTCTAACACTGCTGATCCATAATAATTTGGATGAAAGCTAATAAAAACAGAGAAGTGAAAAACATACTACCTTTTCATAAAATTGCATATGTGAATCTAATCTTTAATATAAAAGATTTCAGTACTGGAGGCAGCAAAAAGAGTGATCAAGATGCATCTCTAAGTTTATTTTATGGACGGGGAAGAAAAGACGTGTATGTATAACACTTAAAGAATCAGTGATTTGGGAAATTATTATAAAAATATTCCTTTAAGAAAGATTAATGGCCAATCACAGTATGTTAACAAGTTTTAAGTAATCTGGTATTAATAGTAGTTTTCAACTGAGAGGTAAGTCAGGACATAGTAAAGTATTCCAATTCTCATTTCTGGACACACCGGTACAAAATACATACATTAACAAGTATTTACAGTTGACAGAATTAGGCTATGAAAATTAGGTGTGAAGATTAAGAAAGCTATGTGCAACTAAGTCAACAGGAAAACCACAAACTGTGTTATTAGTAGGTGACTAACATCACGCAAAGAAGTGCTGAAATGTATGACAGCCAGAGGCTAGAGTGTGGCCGAAGGTACCACAAAAATGATGATCCATGCATTAGAACGCGCTGACGTTTTGGCAAGCAGGAAACAGGCAGTAGGGGAAGTAACAGTGAGAGATGCCGTTTCATCCCAGCTTCAGGCAGCAAGCATTGAGGTCAAGTTTCCTCTAAATCAAGGTGAAACCAGTAGATACTTCTCTAGGCAGCTGTGGGGCACTGTACTGGGCCGCCGAGGATCACAGAACAGAGAATTAGAGGATAATGTAGAATAAGTCACTTAATCCTTCTGCATATTTTGATAATGATTAAAGTGTTAATGACTGTACATTTTTCACTTCACCACAATGCTGGGGAAATTTTAAGTGGAAGAAGAGAAAAAGAAAACCCGAGAGACAAGAAAAAGCTGAAGAGAAAATGAATAGTAACATCACTGCACTAATCCCACCTCTACCCTCACCCTGCTTTTGAGTCAATTCCACACTCATGTGAAATGCAGGAATGTCAGTGCCCAGGGATGCAGTGTCAGTGATAAGCCAGGAGTTTCATGTAAGGCACAACAAAGAAAGCTACAGGTCCCTGATTTCAGGTTCTCTTCTGCCTCCTCTGGGGCTAGAAAAGCTACTTGTAGAGTGATCCTAATTTACCACATCATCTGGAACAGTCTCCATTTCAAGTTCATATTCTAAAACAATTCATAATCATTCTTATTTTAATTCTTCCAAGCATCTTGTTTGGAAGATATATTATATAGGGTCAGCCTAGCTATAGGGCTTATAGTGGCTCATGTAAACACAATAATTTGGAGAAAGGAGTGTGGTAAAGTGGTAGGTGAATAAATTAATAAAACTGGGCATTGACCTCACTCCCACTGTGTGTGTATGTGCATGTGTGAATGTGTGTGTTTAGGAAAAGCAAAATGTTCAGTTTGGGAGCTAAGCTAGGGAGATAAGAGAGATTTTGAAACTGTGATAATCAAGAAACAATTAAATTATGCCATTGTTCTTCATATGATAAGGTTAACTATTACTTTATGGTTACAATAGCAGTTACATATCACATAAGTACACCTGGCACTTTCCAAATTACCTTATTTCCTTTATCCCCCTTAACTCTCATTGGAACCCTTTGTGATAGGTACTGTTATTTGGATTATTTTGTAGAGGAGGAAACTAGAGCAGAGAAATTCAACTGATTGTCTAAGGTCACAGAGGACTGAATTGGATAGAAAATATGTTAATGCAGTCTCTTTGGAATTTCAGCAAGAACTTCAAAAATAACCCCTCAAACATTGTTGCCTAATAAACATTCAGTAATGATGGAAATCTTTACCTTGTTGTCCAATATGATAGTCCCCAGTGACATTAAATGATTAAGACTTGAAGTATGAATACATTAATTGAAAACCTGAAATTTAATTCTATTTAATTTATTCATTTAGATTTAAATAGTCAAATGTGCTAATAGGTGTCATATTAGACAGGACAACTCTAGCAAATTAGTAAGAAAATAATACATTTTGTGGCTTTTACTTTTTTCTCATGATATGTCTCACATTATGAAAACTAGAAATAAATCGGATACCTGGGTGTCAACTAGTTAAACCTTTCTTAAGAACAAATATGATTTGAAGATTATGGTAATGAACATATCAGAAACATCTTTTTCTAAATCTCTCTATTGAAAGTAACTTTTTAAAGAACAGTATTTATAGAAAACTTTAATACAATATTTGGACTCACATATTTTACCTTGAAATGCTTATGTTGCAAAAATCCATAAGATTTTAAAGTACATTATTAAAATTATATAACTCCTAGGGTGCCTGGGTGGCTTAGTCAAAATTAGTCTTGATTTTGGTTCTGGTCATGATTTCAGGACTGTGGGATCAAGCCCGAGTGGCCTTCCAAGCTCAGTACAGAGTCTGCTAGAGATTCTCTCTCTCCCTCTCCCTCTGGCCTTCCCATTTTGTGTTCTCTCCCTCTCTCTTTCTCTTTCTCTAAAACTAACTAAATAAAATATTTTAAAAACTAAAAAAAAATAAAATTATGTAACTTCTTCCCAATTAAATATAATAAAATAATGTGTAGTATTATTTTATTCTATCTTAAATCTACAAACTACAAAATCATGATTTAGCTTATAGATATTCTTAAAATATCATTGGTAATTAAAAAAGAAAATATATTTATTCATCTGAACTATATAATCATTTTTGATTAGTGTCTTTTACAACATTGGAGATGTGCAAGTCACTGTCTATTTTTCTAACCAACTTGGAATAGACTTTTTATGTAAGATTATTGTACACACACTGCCAAGCTACATAAAAGCTTCCATAACTATAACAGATGCAACTGAAAATGATTTGCTATTTGCATGAATCTTGTATAACAGTTCTTACCAGTGTTGCTTTCATAATTTTTGTTGTATCTGTCCCTGAGAGTTTTTATTTTGTTTTGTTTTCCTTTTTGTTTTTTTTTAGGATGAAAGAAGTCAGAAATTTTAAGATACAAATTTTGAGATCAAATATATAAGTATATATTTTACTTAATAAAACGTTTGCTGTTTAGACACAACCAAAGCCTAAAACAAGTGAAGATTTTTTTTTAGAAAAATGTAACTTCCCATTTCTATGCCAACTTTAAAAACATGCAAACCTTGGGACACCTGGGTGGCTCAATGGGTTAAAGCCTCTGCCTTCGGCTCAGGTCATGATCCCAGGGTACTGGGATTGAGCCCCACATCGGGCTCTCTGCTCAGCGGGGAGCCTGTTTTCCCCTCTCTGCCTGCCTCTCTGCCTAATCGTGATCTCTGTCTGTCAAATAAATAAAATCTTAAAAAAAAACCATACTTTACAAAATGAATGAATGGTAGACTAAAAACCATGTTATCATTAATATTAGTGTAAAATATTTTATGTTAATAATGAAGAAAAAATTATTCTGTATTCTGAACTTCAAAATAAGTAACAAAAATGTAGTGATAAAAATGTAGCTGAACAAACTATCCAAATATGAAAAACATACCATTGCATTTTACAAATTAAACAATGCCTAGAAAAACAGTGTGATAATTTTTTTTCAAAGATTTATTTATTTTAGAGAAAGCATGAGCAGGAGGGGCAGAGAGAGAGGGAGGGAGAATCTCAAGTGGACTCCTCACTGAATGTGGAACAAGATGTGGGGCTCAATCTCACAAACTTGAGATCACACCTTAGCTGAAACCAAGATGGATGCTGAACTGACTACACCACCAAGACATCCCAGTGATAATGTTTAAAATAATGTACCATAACTGTCATATTTTTATGTAATGAAATATTATACAGTAATAATAGGGAAATAACTGATGCACTCAACAACAACCACATATTTGGTTGTTACAACTACAAGGAGTTGATAACAACATGTGGCAGATAAAGGTGGAACTGCTAAACATAGCATCCATAGGACAGCCTTTGCAACAAAACATTATTCTGCCCAAATACTGAGTGCATTATCTGACCCAAATATTGAGGTTGACAACTACTGGTCAAGATGTAAGAATGTGAATTACTAAACTTCTAAAAAAAGGAAAACTGTAAGAAAAATATTCTTTACCTTGTGTTAGGCAACGTTGTCTTTTTTTTTTTTAAAGATTTTATTTATTTATTTGACAGAGAGAGATCATAAGTAGATAGAGAGGCAGGCAGAGAGAGAGAGAGGGAAGCAGGCTCCCTGCTGAGCAGAGAGCCCGATGTGGGACTTGATCCCAGGACCCTGAGATCATGACCTGAGCCGAAGGCAGCGGCTTAACCCACTGAGCCACCCAGGCGCCCCAAGGCAACATTGTCTTAATATGATGATGGCCATAAACAATCAAGAAAAAAAAATAACTTGGACTTCACAAAATGTAAAAGCCTTGTCTTCAATATAAATTGTTAACAAAATGAAAAGGGAGACTCAACCACAGGTTGGGAGACAAAATTTTTACAAAAGTATCCAGCAAAGTACTTGTATTGAGAATATATGGTGATCTCTTATGGCTCACAAATGAGACAAACAACACAACTGAAATAGAAGTAAATGATTGGAACAAATAGCTGACCCAGAGATATATGAATGAATATGTACTCATGAAAGATATGAAAAATCAGTATTAATTAAAGAAGTGCAAGTTAAAATAACAATGGAATACAACTAGATATCTGACAGAATAATGACAATTAAAGACTAAACATATCAAGTATTATTTTGGTTGTCAATGAAATATCTGGAACTCTCAGCACTATGATTGGGAATTTAAATAGGTACAGACATACTGGATAAGAATTCAAGTTTCTTGGGGCACCTGGGTGGCTCAGTGGGTTAAAGCCTCTGCCTTTGGCTCAGGTCATGATCCCAGGGTCCTGGGATCGAGCCCCACATCAGGCTCTCTGCTCCGCGGGGAGCCTGCTTCCTCCTCTCTCTCTGCCTGTCTCTTTGCCTAGTTGTGATTTCTCTCTGTCAAATAAATAAAATATTAAAAAAAAAAGAATTCAAGTTTCTTGAAATGCTAAGACTGTATCTACCATATTCTATTCCATAGTGGGCTATGAGAGTGGAATTCAGCCTTTTTTTCAGCCAAAGGAAGAGGAAGATGTGAGGATCCAAGACAGGTGCAGAATTACCAGAAGTAATAAAAACCTATTATTACACAAATACATAAACACACAAATGCAAATGTCCACAGTAGCTTGACTTTAATAGCCTTAAAGAGAAACAACACAAATATCCAATTAGTGACTACACAAATAGTGATATAGCCTAACATTGAGTACCACTCAATGAACAAAGAACAAAATCTTGTGTCACTCAAAAGAACAAAGTATTGTTTCTCCTAACATTATAAATGAATTTCAAAATAACTCTGCTGACTAAAAGAGACAGAGATAATGCATCCTTCTTATTCAATATTATTAAATTATTAATATAACAGTAAGTCCATTTTTATTGAAATGAGAGAAATCAGACCAGTGGTTGCCCGGGGACTATTTTAGCTAAAGATTAACTAGAAGTTGAAAATGAAATTTAACAAATAGCTACATCTTTAGAATATCTTTCCAAGATGCCTGCTTTAATAATAATTAAGCAAGTGTTACCAAAATTTTACAATCACTAAATTCTAGGACACACACAGAAATTTGTATAATTAATTGTTTCTTGGTTATAAATAAATAATAACATCCTATCACTAAATTCCTGGGAAATATATATATTTAATAGACTGGTGAATGCAATAGGAAGAAAATTAAAATGGCAGTGCAAATAATGAAATTAAGTATTTTCTACTGAAAACATGGCTTCAACTTAGTCTAGTATATATTAATGATGCCTCTTAAAATCAAATTTATTCCTTATTACAAAGCAATGAGCTATGAAAGAATTTCCACATGTAAATGTAATTTGGAAATGGGATGGACACAAATACACAATTTGATAGGTAAGTAATGAAATAATACTCTGACAAAACTAGATGATACCTTTTCAGAATTTATGAAATTATACAGATGGGAATACTAGATGCAAGAAATCAATTAAATTACTTTCTCTTCTATCAGGTGTCCAACACCCTAGTTGTTTGAAAAAGGCCAATATGCATAAAATATTTTGAAACTGTAAATCATATATAAATATGAGGGAATTATCATCATTCCCTTTTAAATTTTGTCTTATCCTTAATGAGATTGGGTGAAACAACTTACAATCCTGAAGTTGAGTTTTTCCTCTGAGAAATAACTATTGCCAGTGAAGAGATTAGTAATGGGTAGAATAAGTCTCACATGAAAATTTTCAAATGATTGGTGGGAGATTTTTGGGAGAGTCCAAGATCAATTTTGTGAGAACAGTCCAAGGAAGATTTACTGGAATATTACTTGAAATACCAAATAGTAGATGTTATTTTTGATGTAATATTAAGAAAGAAAGTTGTGGGGCGCCTGGGTGGCTCAGTGGATTAAGCCGCTGCCTTCGGCTCAGGTCATAATCTCAGGGTCCTGGGATGGAGCCCCGCATTGGGCTCTCTGCTCCGCAGGGAGCCTGCTTCCTCCTCTCTCTCTACCTGCCTCTCTGCTTACTTGTGATCTCTCTCTCTGTCAGATAAATAAATAAAATCTTTAAAAAAAAAAAAAAGAAAGTTGTAACTGATGAAGGAAGGCTTGGAAAAAAGCAAGGGGTTGAAATCTTTACAGTTGCACTATACAAAAATACAACCATTTTTGTGTTAGTGTAATACACTCAATTATCATGGATAGTTATGTTAATTAATAGGTATATAATAGCTAATGGTGATAATTTTACTATATGTAAAAAATCCTGCACTTTCAAATGCGAATGGAATATTAATGAATTTAGTGATGCATTTATTAAAAGAAAGTGAAAGAACGAAAGTCACAACTGTCAAAGTATGATTGTAATAGACAAACATAAACAAGGGAAAGTATATACTTTCAGGTAAGTTTGTGGAATTTATGAAATTTCATCTATAGCACTCTGATATAGTATATTTTGTATAGATTGATTTTTAGTTGGTAGAATAGGAGTAAACACATTTTATAATTTCATTGCATATATAATGTATTTAAATAATAATTGTTCTTTACCACGATCAATAAAAATAATGGTATGGCTAATTCAGATAATGTTAGGCAGTTTGTTTTTTCAAATTTATTTTAAAAAATGTTCTTTCTTTCCGAAAGTAATTTGTACAAAACACAATGAGTTATTTTTGCTTCTCAACATATTGTTGTCATGCTTTTAATTGGAGGATACTCTTAATCATATAAAGCAATCTTTGTATTGATTCCTGGAACAGATTACAAATGGGCTGTGAGCATTCTGGAGGTCGTTATTTCCAAATTGCAAAGAATCAAGCAATGATTATCAAGGTACAAGAGTGCTTGATAACACAATCAAGAATTTACATAACTCATTATGATCTCTTTATCCAGGAAGATGTAATGATAGCATGCAGTAGGAAGATAAATTATAGAAAATTGTCTGCTTACAGCTTCATACATATTTAAAAGAAAGATTATTTTTCTGATAAACCAGGCTCTGCATTATCAAGGCTCTTTTGTGTAAAGTTATTATGCTTTTGTTGTTATGGGCCTTAATGCTCACCTTGATCTTCTTTGCAGTGCCCACATATAAAAGTATCTATGAATATCATTATTTATAATGCATACATATGTATATATGTGTATGTACATAGATAAATATTTTTAAGTGTTTAAAATAATCATTGGTGACTTTTTGAAACTAAAACAAATGCAGCTTTTTCTTTTTATAAATTTAGTCTGTCTTCTTCAATTACTGCCAGTCATTCTAAAATTCCTTTAAAGTACTCAATGGAAAATATAATGATGATTTTAATAAGACAGTTGAGGTTTAAATAATGGTATATAGGGATGTTCATTTGCATTTTAATTCCATCTATGACATCAGATGTATTTACTATTTTAAGCTAGATTTTTTTCTCTCTCAATTTGAAATATGAAACAAAAATTAAATGAGTAACTTCAAATTAGAGAAATACAATCTCATATTTTAATGTAGTTAACATTTTATGAAAATGAGAGCAATATTATTTCTTGTGGCTATATACCAAATGTCAAATAGTAAAAATGGATAAAAATTGTTCCAAGTAGTTAATTATCGTTTCTAGATAGTTGCTTATAATTATGTATATTTGATATGTTCTTTTACACAACTGCTATCTTATACAATAGCATATACACTTAACTTATATATAAATGAGGCTGGGATAAAGAACCAAACCAACAGGAACAACAATAACATCATTTTTCTTAATATTGTCCTTGAAGTAGATTTGTAAAGGGACTATCCTGTATAAGGTAACTTTGAAAAAAAATCTAAACTACCTCCAAATTTTCCCTCATGATATAAGCTCCTTCTTTCTATTGGTAAATTAAGACACTGTCTAGATAATATTATCAGCTAGAAATCTTTGGGATGGCCATGGGTCATCCAATTTTCATCATTAACACTTGGGATCACAATCTTGGACCAATCTATGAAGTTTATATATCCTGATCTTATCACTAAGTTCATCAACTTTAATACTTTTCTGAGTTCACCATGTTGCTGGCATCCTCAACTCCTATGGCAATGCAACCATATATATATATATATATATATATATATATATATATATATACATATATATTTAATTTTAATTCAATTAATTAACATATAATATGTTATTGGTTTTGGAGTCACAAGTCTATAATTCATCAGTCTTATATAATATCCAGTGCTCATTACATCACATGTCCTCCTTAATGTCCATCACCGAGTTACCCCATCCCTCCAACCTCCTCCCCTCCAGCAAGCTTCAGTTTGTTTCCTATGATTAGGAGTCTCTTATGGTTTATCTCCCTCTCTGGTTTTGTCTTATTTTATTTTTTCCTTTCTTTCCCTATGATCCTCTGTTTTGTTCCTTAAATTCTACACATCAGTGAGATCATATGATAATTTGGTAATTATAATATTCATAAGTTTCTTTGATTGACTACTTTCACTTAGCATAATACACTTTAGTTCCATCCATGTCACTGAAATAACAATATTTCATTTTTGGTGGCTTAGTAATACTCCATTATACATATACGTGTGTGTTGGTGTGTATATACATATACATATGTATATCTGTATATATACATATGTACATATACATATACATATGTATATACACACACATACATACACACATATACATACCACATCTTCTTTGTCCAGTCATCTGTTGGTGGACAATTGGGCTCTTTCCATATTTTGGCTATTGTGGACATTACTGCTATAAACATTGGGGTGTATGTGCCCTTTCAGGTTACTGCATTTGTATCTTTGGGGTGACTATCTAATAGTGCAATTGCTGGATTGTAGGGTAGCTCTATTTTCAACTTTTTGAGGAACCTCCATGCTGTTTTTCAGAGTAGCTGCACCAGCTTGCATTCCCACTAGCAGTGTAGGAGGTTCCCTTTTCTCTGCTTCCTTGCTCTGCATCTGCTGCTTCCTAACTTGTTAATTTTAGCAATTCTGACTGGCATGAGGTGGTATCTCATGGTTTTAATTTTTATTTCCCTGATGCTGAGTGATGTTGAGCATGTCTACATGTGTCTGTTGGCCATTTGGATGTCTTCTTTAGAGAAATGTCTTTTTATGTCTTCTGTTCATCTCTTAATTGAATTATCTATTCTTTGGGTGTTGAGTTTGATCAGTTCTTTATAGATTTTGGATACTAGCCCTTTATCTGATATGTCAATATCTTCTCCCATTCTGTTGGCTTGTCTCTTGGTTTTGTCAAAGTATGATTGTAATAGACAAACATAAACAAGGGAAAGTATATACTTTCAGGTAAGTTTGTGGAATTTATGAAATTTCATCTATAGCACTCTGATGTAGAATATTTTGTATAGATTGATTTTAAGTTGGTAGAATAGGAGTAAACACATTTTATAATTTCATTGCATATATAATGTATTTAAATAATATTTGTTCTTTACCACGATCAATAAAAATAATGGTATGGCTAATTCAGATAATGTTAGGCAGTTTGTTTTTTCAAATTTATTTTAAAAAATGTTCTTTCTTGAATAGCAGTGGTGATAATGGACATCCCTGCCGTGTTCCTGACCTTAATGGAAAAGCTTTCAGTTTTTCTCCATTGAGAATGATATTTGCGGTGGGTTTTTCATAGATGGCTTTGATAATATTGAGGTATGTGCCCTCTATCCCTACACTTTGAAGAGTTTTGATCAGGAAGGGATGCTGTACTTTGTCAAATGCTTTTTCAGCATCTATTGAGAGTATCATATGGTTCTTGTTCTTTCTTTTATTAATGTGTTCTATCACATTGATTGATTTGCGGATGTTGAACCAACCCTGCAGCCCTGGAATAAATCCCACTTGATCGTAGTGAATAATCCTTTTAATGTACTGTTGAATCCTATTGGCTAGTATTTTGGCGAGAATTTTTGCGTCTGTGTTCATCAAGGATATTGGTCTGTAGTTCTCTTTTTTGGTGGGATCCTTGTCTGGTTTTGGGATCAAGGTGATGCTGGCCTCATAGAATGAGTTTGGAAGTTTTCCTTCCATTTCTATTTTTTGGAACAGTTTCAGGAGAATAGGAATGAGTTCTTCTTTAAATGTTTGGTAGAATTCCCCTGGGAAGCCGTCTGGCCCTGGGCTTTTGTTTGTTTGGAGATTTTTGATGACTGTTTCAATCTCCTTACTGGTTATGGGCCTGTTCAGGTTTTCTATTTCTTCCTGGTTCAATTGTGGTAGTTTATATGTCTCTAGGAATGCATCCATTTCTTCCAGATTGGCCAATTTGTTGGCGTAGAGTTGCTCATAGTATGTTCTTATAATTGTCTGTATTTCTTTGGTGTTAGTTGTGATCTCTCCTCTTTCATTCATGATTTTATTGATTTGGGTCCTTTCTCTTTTCTTTTTGATGAGTCTGGCCAGGGGTTTATCAATCCTATTGATTCTTTCAAAGAACCAGCTCCTAGTTTCATTGATTTTTTCTATTGTTTTTTTGGTTTCTATTTCATTGATTTCTGCTCTGATCTTTATGATTTCTCTTCTCCTGCTGGGTTTAGGGTTTCTTTCTTGTTCTTTCTCCAGCTCCTTTATGCGTAGGGTTAGGTTGTGTACTTGAGAACTTTCTTGTTTCTTGAGAAAGGCTTGTACCGCTATATATTTTCCTCTCAGGACTGCCTTTGCTGTCCTAGCCTCAGCAATCAGACAACAAAAAGAAATTAAAGGCATCCAAATTGGTAAAGAAGAAGTCAAACTATCACTCTTCGCAGATGATATGATACTATATGTGGAAAACCCAAAAGACTCCACTCCAAAACTGCTAGAACTTGTACAGGAATTCAGTAAAGTGTCAGGATATAAAATCAATGCACAGAAATCAGTTGCATTTCTGTACACCAACAACAAGACTGAAGAAAGAGAAATTAAGGAGTCAATCCCATTCACAATTGTACCCAAAACTATAAGATACCTAGGAATAAACCTAACCAAAGAGACTAAGAATCTATACACAGAAAATTATAAAGTACTCATGAAAGAAATTGAGGAAGACACAAAAAAATGGAAAAATGTTCCATGCTCCTGGATTGGAAGAATAAATATTGTGAAAATGTCTATGCTACCTAAAGCAACCTACACATTTAATGCAATCCCTATCAAAATACCATCCATTTTTTTCAAAGAAATGGAACAAATAATCCTCAAATTTATATGGAACCAGAAAAGACCTCGAATAGCCAAAGGAATATTGAAGAACAAAGCCAAAGTTGGTGGCATCACAATTCCGGACTTCAAGCTCTATTACAAAGCTGTCATCATCAAGACAGCATGGTACTGGCACAAAAACAGACACATAGACCAGTGGAACAGAATAGAGAGCCCAGAAATCGACCCTCAACTCTATGGTCAACTAATCTTCGACAAAGCAGGAAAGAATGTCCAGTGGAAAAAAGACAGCCTCTTCAATAAATGGTGCTGGGAAAATTGGACAGCCACATGCAGAAAAATGAAATTGGACCACTTCCTTACACCACACACGAAAATAGACTCCAAATGGATGAAGGACCTCAATGTGAGAAAGGAATCCATCAAAATCCTTGAGGAGAACGCAGGCAGCAACCTCTTCGACCTCAGCCGCAGCAACATCTTCCTAGGAACAACGGCAAAGGCAAGGGAAGCAAGGGCGAAAATGAACTATTGGGATTTCATCAAGATCAAAAGCTTTTGCACAGCAAAGGAAACAGTTAACAAAACCTAAAGACAGCTGACAGAATGGGAGAAGATATTTGCAAACGACATATCAGACAAAGGGCTAGTATCCAAAATCTATAAGGAACTTAGCAAACTCAACACCCAAAGAACAAACAATCCAATCAAGAAATGGGCAGAGGACATGAACAGACATTTCTGCAAAGAAGACATCCAGATGTCCAACAGACACATGAAAAAGTGCTCCACGTCACTCGGCATCAGGGAAATACAAATCAAAACCACAATGAGATATCACCTCACACCAGTCAGAATGGCTAAAATTAACAAGTCAGGAAATGACAGATGCTGGAGAGGATGTGGAGAAAGGGGAACCCTCCTCCACTGTTGGTGGGAATGCAAGCTGGTCCAACCACTCTGGAAAACAGCATGGAGGTTCCTCAAAATGTTGAAAATAGAACTACCCTATGACCCAGCAATTGCACTACTGGGTATTTACCCTAAAGATACAAACATAGTGATCCGAAGGGGCACGTGTACCCGAATGTTTATAGCATCAATGTCTACAATAGCCAGACTATGGAAAGAACCTAGATGTCCATCAACAGATGAATGGATCAAGAAGATGTGGTATATATACACAATGGAATACTATGCAGCCATCAAAAGAAATGAAATCTTGCCATTTGCGACGACGTGGATGGAACTAGAGCGTATCATGCTTAGTGAAATAAGTCAATCGGAGAAAGACAACTATCATATGATCTCCCTGATGTGAGGACATGGAGAAGCAACATGGGGGGGTAGGGGGATAGGAGAAGAATAAATGAAACAAGATGGGATTGGGAGGGAGACAAACCATAAATGACTCTTAATCTCACAAAACAAACTGGGGGTTGCTGGGGGGAGGTGGGATTGGGAGAGGGGGAGCGGGCTATGGACATTGGGGAGGGGAGGCGAACCATAAGAGACTATGGACTCTGAAAAACAACCTGAGGGTTTTGAAGGGTCAGGGGTGGGAGGTTGGGGGAGCAGGTGGTGGGTGATGGGGAGGGCACGTTTTGCATGGAGCACTGGGTGTTGTGCAAAAAGAATGAATACTGTTACGCTGAAAAAATTAATAAAAAGGGAAAAAAAAATAAAAAATGTTCTTTCTTTCCTTTGTTGTGCAAAAGCTTTTTATATTACGAGATCCCAATAGTTAATATACACTTTTCTTTCCCTTGCCTTTGAAGACATGTCTAGCAAGAAATTGCTGCAGCTGAGGTCAAAGTGGTTGTTGCCTGTGTTCTTCTCTAGGATTTCGATGATTTCCTGTCTCATATTTAGGTCTTTCATCCATTTTGAGTCTATTTTTGTGTATGGTGTAAGGAAATTTTTCAGTTTTATTCTTTTGCATGTGACTGGATCTAATTTTCCCAACACCATTTTAAGAAATATTTTTTTGTCTTCTGTGCTTAACAACCTTCAATAATGCTTCCTTGTTTTAAAAATAAATTTAATCTATTTACTGTAGCATCCAACAATTTTATGGTCAGAATGATTTTTTTTTTCTAATTCATATTTCACACTCTCTTTTCTGGTTTGTTCCCATGTCCTGTGTCATCAACTGTCTTTTTTCCCACACATTTGCCCTTCTTCCTATATTTCTTATTCTGTTTATTTAGGAAATTTCCCCTCAGTTAACAGCTTTGACTTCAAATCCTCTGGTAAACTTCTCTTGAATCCTAAAATGTAGATAATAATTGTCAAAATCAGACTTCAGACTTACTAGCAAACATAATAGACAGCCAATATTGATAGGCCAAGACCAAGAAGTTGTTTTTATTAGTGTGTGAATAAAAGGGGAAAAAATGAGATACGGAAACAGAGAAGGGAGTTGTAAGATCCAAATTAAAATGTGTGTGTGTATATATATATATATGGTTACACTTAAAGAAGAGTTATAATATTTCTTCTGGTTTTGACTAATTTCCAGAAATGACATCACCTCTAGCACCCAAGATGTAAGAGTCAGTATTTTATTTTATTTATTTATTTTTAAAGATTTTATTTATTTATTTGACAGACATCACAAGTAGGCAGAGAGGCACAGAAAGAGAGAGAGAAAGGGAAGCAGGCTCCCTGCCGAACAGAGAGCCCAACTCGGGGCTCAATCCCAGGACCCTGGGATCATGACCTGAGCTGAAGGCAGAGGCTTTAACCCACTGAGCCACCCAGGCGCCCCAAGGGTCAGTATTTTAAACCTGTTCTATGCTCCATGGTCTTTTAATTCATTTTTACAAATTGAAGAATGAATATTGATAGGGGACACCTGACTAAGAAATGCATTCAGAAGAAAATGTTTTTTAACAAAATAATCATTGAAAGTTGTTCCATTTGATTAGATTACAGAAAAGGCAATTGAACTTAAATTTTCCTTCCTCTTCCTCTTTCTACGGCTTACTCTGGTAAAAAATAAGTAGTTTCAGCTTTCTCATTCCCATAACCTCACTGTATGAAAAAACATTGCAAATAAAGAGACAAGTCAGAAAAATAGAAAGAAGTTGTAGCAGAAAAAAAAATTTAAAAAAGGAAGAAGAGAAAGATACATGAAAAAAGTAGAAGAAAAGGAGATTCAGAAAGAAGGGTAGATTAAGGAGTGCCCTTGTTGTGATGAGTCCCGGCCATTTCATGGAAAGGTTGAATCACTATATTGTACACCTGAAACTAGTATCACACTTTATGTTAACTAACTGGAATTTAAGTAAAAACTTAAAAAAAAAAAAACAGTCACTTTGCAGAAGAAAACAAAAGAAAGAAGGGGCAGAAATGAAGTATTATGTGAAAGTAGTTACTGCTAAATCATTGTTTTCTACTTGATTTTAATATTTTGAAAATAAGATAATTTTTTTTCATCAAATCTACTCAGAAATAAGTGACCAATTGAAGAAAGCTAAGTACATACCTAACAGTATCCAAAGTATTTACACAAGTCACCATTTTTCTCTATGACATTTTTTGTTCGACTTCAGAAAGTAGAAAAGTGGGATAAACTTAACTGAAAAAAGTTGCTATCGTCTTGGAATTAACACTGCTCCATGCCAGCTGAGGCATATGAACACATATGGATTGTGCTGAAACTGAAGATGTTCTGCTTGGTTTTAGATCCCCTTCTCCATAAGCTTACGGTATACCCTTGGGCAACATGTATGCCAGTTACTTGGGTATCTAAAAGAATGCAGTTGGACCAGATAACTTACCAGAGCTCTAAACCTCTATGATTCTTTTCTTTTTTTATCCCAACCCCACCCCAGCATTTAAAAAGATAAGTCAATGCTATTAAGTCAGAGACTGTGGATAAAGTCTTAAGGTTAAAATTAAGCAATTTCTAGTATCTTTAATCTCATTACTGCTTTTCTAGTGGTTTTATTTCAGAAAGATCTAACATAAATGATTTTTTCCTAATGTTGTAAACTGCCTTGAAGCTAAGAAGCTCTATCAAAGTAATAGATATTTATCCTCTTTGGATTTTTATGCTTATTTTCTTAATATTGTCAAAGCAACATGATGCCTATGATCTATTTAACTTAGGAAGTGTTGGCACCAGTTGAAAAGGTTTTTAACACATTATTTTGAGGATGATAACGAACTTTCAAACATTGTGTAATACAGAAATTGTATCAAAGTGCATGTGTATAGCGTGAGTTTCTAAATAAAGTTGAGTGTTTTAAAGATACTCTAAATTTCAGAGAATAAATTTTATATAATTAAAAAATGTGGTTAATAGAAATTAGGACAAGTAAATCCACATATTGAATTCTTTTTGACCATCTTACCATATATATGTGTATTTGTTTTAAGTTTGTTAAAAATCAGAGGGCACCTGGGTGGCTCAGTGGGTTAAGCCTCTGCCTTTGGCTCAGGTCATGATCTTAGGGTCCTGAGATAGAGCCCCTCAATAGGGCTCTCTGCTTAGCAGGGAGCCTGCTTCCCCCTGTCTCTCTTTGTTTGCCTCTTTGCCTACTTGTGATCTCTGTCAAATACATAAATAAAATCTTTAAAAAAAAATAAAAAAAAATACACAATCAGATAAACCCAGTTGTATGTGAATACTGCGGTGTTATGCAATATGAAAACAAAACCAAAAATCTCAGTGTAATAGGAACAATTTCCCAGTAAATTTACAATTTTTCATTGCTAGAATGACAGCTGAAGATATCTTGGTTAAGCAACTGGTTGACCACTAAAGATATTTTATTAAATTCAATAGTATAGCAGTATAATGATAATAACTATTCTGTTCATCAATATCACAGGATTTAAAGCAATATATTTTTGTATTTTACTATTTAGTCCCTTTACTTTTTTTTAATTGTATTATGTTACTCACCATACAGAACATCATTAGTTTTAGATGTGGTGTTCCATGATTCATTGTTTGCATATAACACCCAGTGTTCCATGCAATCCATACCCTCCTTAAGGAGGCTCACCCATTCCCCCCTAAGGAGACTCACCAGTCTCACCTATTCCCCCAAACCCCTCCATTCTAAAACTCTCTTTTTGTTTCCCAGAGTCCATAGTCTCTCATGGTCTACTTAGTCCCTTAAGCAACACGGGGGGGTAGGGGGATAGGAGAAGAGTAAATGAAACAAGATGGGATTGGGAGGGAGACAAACCATAAATGACTCTTAATCTCACAAAACAAACTGGGGGTTGCTGGGGGGAGGTGGGATTGGGAGAGGGGGAGCGGGCTATGGACATTGGGGAGGGGAGGCGAACCATAAGAGACTATGGACTCTGAAAAACAACCTGAGGGTTTTGAAGGGTCAGGGGTGGGAGGTTGGGGCAACCTGAGGGTTTTGAAGGGTCAGGGGTGGGAGGTTGGGGGAACAGGTGGTGGGTAATGGGGAGGGCACGTTTTGCATGGAGCACTGGGTGTTGTGCAAAAAGAATGAATACTGTTACACTGAAAAAATAAATAAAATGAAAAAATAAAAAAAAAGAACAAAACAGAAGTCTTTAGACTTTAAAAATAAAGTTTATAAAATACATATATTTTTTAAATAAATAATGAAATTTCACTCTCTTGATAGGAAATCCTAATCATTAACAAAGAATATTGTATTTGCATTTGAAAGTATAAATAATATTTAATTCTTAAATTTCATTTGTGTTGTATAAAATATTGACTTAGTTTGTTTTACATCACTTTCCTCCTATCAAATATAAAATACATTCATTCTATAATAGTCCAGAAATTACCAGCCTCTAATACTGACCAAGAACACAACCTGGATTCTCTTTTCCAGATTAGATGGATTAGACTAGCATCCAACTAAAAGACTAATTTATACTTTAAATTAACTAGTATATTTGTAATACAATTGCTTTAATTAAATGTAAACTTCAGATAAATTTGAACACAATTTATGTTTTCTATTTTCTGTGGTACTAATACGCTGTTTAGAAAGGAAGAAAAGAAAGAAGAAAGGAAGGGAGAGAAGGAGGGAGGAAGGAAGGAAGAACAATGAAGGAAAGAAAAAAGGAAAAGTTTAAGACAAATAAGTTACTTTGTTAAAAAAGTATGAGCTTTAAATGACTGTTCATGAGATTGATGAGTACTTTCTTTAAAAGAAATTAGTTGTTTGAAATAAAATTTAATAAATAATTAGACATTTGTTGACTTTGTTTTATTGTTCCGTTAAAATGAGCTATTAATGTGTAAAATCACAAAACAGATGATAGAATAGTTGCAGTTGATTAAATGATAAAAAATAGCATGAAGATAATCTTAAGTGTAATGTTGATTGCTCTACTTAATAACATTTTAATTGCTGTTGATCAAGTGAAAGGAAGTCTCAATGTGATTGACATAGCATTACCTTCAATTAATGTTAATGAAGTGTTGCATTAGTAAATGAACCTATACAGACTTGCCTTTAATGTGACTAACAGCCCATAGCAATGTGGTTTAAGAATTATTATACGTTAATATTAACTATGTTAATATAGGGTCATGTTTATATTTAGTATAAATCACCATTACAGATAGAATCTGAGAGTGACTTCTGTGGTATTTTGGGTGAGATGTGAGGAGGACAAATCTTTACACCTCCTCTTACTCATTCATTTAAGGGCTCTACTTATTTCTAACTTACATACAATGAAGTGCACACTTTTAAAATGTAATTTGATATATCTTGACATATAGTTACGCTTTTGAAACTATTACCAAATCAAGGTAATAAAACATCTCCAAAAAGTATTTTCATGCCCTTTTGCAATCCCTTCCTGCAGACCTCTCTCATCTCCTTCCTGTCTCTGAACAACAACCACTGATCTCCTGTGCTCACTGTAGATTAGATTTCATGTTGTAGAATTGTATGTACATTGAATCAAGTAGTATTTCCTGTTTTGAAAAACATTACTGTTGTGTGAATTAGTGCTGAAATATTTGTATTACTGAATAGTATTTCTTTGTATGAACATACCAAAATTTCTTTATTGATCCCCTTGTGAATAAACATCTGGGTTCTTTACACATATGCTTATTACAAATAAACATTTGCATTGAAGTCTTATTAAGGTCGTATGCTTTCCATAATATTCCATTTAGAATGCTGAAATTGCAATATCTTTAAATCACAAAGTCATCTCTTCTGCAATACTATTAGAAGACACGAGTATATCCTCTCCTTTTTCTTATAATCATAGAATATTTAAAAAGGAGTCTAATTTTCCTTTCTATATTTTTCTGACCCCTGTCACTCTAACTTAGTATTAAAATGCTAAATCTTCCCCAGGATACTGAAAAGATTAATCAGTCCTTTATATACAAAATAAAATAGTAACAGCTAAATCATTTATTTGATTAAATTCACAGGCTAGGGGCGCCTGGGTGGCTCAGTGGGTTAAAGCCTCTGCCTTCAGCTCGGGTCATGATCCCGGGGTCCTGGGATCAAGCCCCACATCGGGCTCTCTGCTCAGCGGGGAACCTGCTTCCTCCTCTCTCTGCCTGCCTCTCTGCCTACTTGTGATCTCTATCTGTCAAATAAATAAATAAAATCTTAAAAATAAATAAATAGGGGCGCCTGGGTGGCTCAGTGGGCTAAAGCCTCTGCCTTTGGCTCAGGTCATGATCCCAGGGTTCTGGGATCGAGCCCCGCATCGGGCTCTCTGCTCTGCGGACAGCCTGCTTCCTCCCCTCTCTCTCTGCCTGCCTCTCTGCCTACTTGTGATCTCTGTCTGTCAAATAAATAAATAAAATCTTAAAAATAAATAAATAATAAATTCACAGGCTAGTATAAGAGTTTTAATCTAATTTGGTTAACATTTATTTTAGTTCTTCATATTGTAGGATGAATAACAGAATGCATTTTATATGTAAAACTGTATAGAATGTATAGTATTACTGCAGATTTTCTAGACCTCAAAATTCATAAACAAATTACTAAATATTAGGAGATTAGTGTCACCTACCCACATAAAAATGATGGCTCTCAACAGGCTGAATCCACATCCCTTTTGAGCAGCATCATCCTAAAACACCGCTTCTATTCTAGCAACATCAAACTTGCTCATATCAGTGTCTCCTATGACCTAGTAAGGGGTGGAGTCTATTGACATCTTTGGCTAAAAAAACTTTCTTATAAATATGTTAATGTTGCATAAGTCTGACTTTTTGGATGCCAACAGTGCTTAATTTTAAAGGATTTTAGAGATTTTGAAAAACAAATATTCTCTCCACTTTCAGAAGGCTGTGATTCATTAAAATAAGAATCATTTAAAGGAAAAGCAAAATATACATAAGTGATCTTGGAAAGGGAGGATGATTTAAAAATACAATAAAGAGCTGATTCTGGCATTACTTGTTTAGATTTTGATGAGAAGGAAAGATTAAAGATTTTTTTGTCAAGAGACAAGTTATTGTCATAGAGAGTAATTAACATGATGGAATGCTAATGATGTACTATGTTTGCTAAGTCAAAATAATAATAATAAATATAAAATGCGTGAAGTCATTTAAGTTAAAAAATGAGATACATATGTGGAATTTCAGAAATATAATAGACTAATATGGAGGGGAAAAAATAGAGAAGCAAGCCATAAAAAATACTTTTAATTATAAAGAACAAGCCAAGGGTAGCTGGAGGGGAAGTTGGTGGTGTGATGGGTGAAATAGGTGGTGGGTATTAAGGAGGGCACTTATGATAAGCACTGGATCTTGTGTATAAATGATGATTCACTAAATTCTACACCTGAATATTATACTGTATTTTAAAACACTGGAATTTAAATAAAAACATGAAAAAGAAATAAAGTGATGAAATACATGGAAAAAAATCATATGCTTTCTTTTCCTTTGCCTGTACATAAATAAGTGGACTATAATCATTGTATTTTTAACTATTGTAAAACTATCAACATGTTTTCAGAAATTAATTGTACCAGACCTGGATGACTCAGTCATTAAGTGTCTGCTTCTACTCTGTTTGTGATCCCAGGGTCCTAAGATTGAGCCCCACTTGGGGCTCTCTCCTCCTGGGTAGGAAGGTTGCCTCTCCCTACCCTACTCCCCCTGCTTATGTTCCCTCTCTTGCTATGTCTCCCTCTGTCAAATAAATAAATAAAATCTTTTAAAAAAGAAGAAGAAGAAGAAGAAGAAATGATTGTACCATTTTACATTCCTACTAATGATATTGGAGAGGTCAGGTTTCTCCACAACCTTGCAAACACTTGATATAGTAAGGTTTGTTTGTTTCTTTGTTTCATTTTATCCATTCTGTTGTGAGTGTAGTTGTTTTAAAATATACCTGGGATTTTGTTTTTATTCAGGTATGGTAAGGTCAAGAGATCAGGAAATGATTGCCATTGAAAAGATAGCTCTTTACTCAGAGTTTGAAGAGTAGGGAACACACCTTCACTTGCACTGCCAAACAGGAAAGCACCAGAGTTGATCTAAAGTCAAAAAGAAAGAAGAAAGTGTGGGCAAAAGTTTTTATTGTGGTTTCCATGGGAAGGAATAGTAAGGCCGGTAAGCAGCTGAGTAGGCTTAGGATCAGATGGTTTGAATAATTTCAGTAGCTCTAGGTTAGAAGTGGACTCCACTTGTCTTTTACCTGACCTCAGCAGTTGCAGAAGGATAATGTCCTAGATGCAAGATACTCATGAAAGAGACTGAGTGAAGATACAGACTTCAGATTTGTTGACTTTCATATCAAAGTTTTGCCTATAGACAAGCTGTTTTCCATCTCTAAGAATCAGCTAAACCTGGAGGTACATTCCTACCCTGGATCTACAAATACCAAAATGTTGAAGCATCATAAAATAGCAAAAAATCAAAATTACCATGAGAGACTATAGACTCTGAAAAACAACCAGAGGGTTTTGAAGGGGCGTGGGGGAGGGGGTGGGAGGTTGAGGAACCAGGTGGTGGGTAATAGGGAGGGCATGTACTGCATGGAGCACTGGGTGTGGTGCAAAAACAATGAACACTGTTACGCTGAAAATAAACAAATAAAAAAAAAATCAAAAGTACAATTAATACACTAGTGATATGGCAAGGTGGTTTATTTTTCATTTCCAAATGAATAATGATTTAAAGCATCATTTCATGTACTCACTTCTTTGCCATTTGTATATGTTATTTGTTGAAGAGTTTATTGAAACATTTTGCCCAGTTTGTATAAGGTTGTTGTCCTCTTATTACTAAAATGTAAGAGTTCTTTATGTTAAGTAAATTACTTTGGGAGATATATGTTTTATAAGTACACATTTTATATGCTTACTTTTTACTTTGAGGAGCAAATTTTTTAAAATGCTGATAAAATAACATTGAATATTCATTCTATCACTCATTCTTTCTGTTATACTTCAGAAAACATTGTTGAACTCGGTGTGCTGATGTTTTCCCCTATATCATATTCTAAAAGTTTTATAATTCTGGCAATTATTTTAAGGTCATCTATGTTGATATATCCTGAAAAATATATATATGTTGTATATGTTCCATTGTTATTTGGTGACAAGATTGTCTTTTCCCCCAATAAATTGCTTTTATATTTTTGTCAAAAAATGAAATCAATTGGCCCTATATGCGTGGGTCTATTTCTGGACTCTAATTTCTTTTATATCACATTGACTTATCTTTATGTCAATACCAGACTGTTCTGATTATTGTGCATTTATAGTATGTCAGGTAGTATAAGTAGCCCTTCTTTTTTTTTATTTTTCAAAGATGTTATTCCAAGTTCCTTTGCATTTGCATTTAAATTTTCAACTCAATTTGCAAATTTCAGCCTAAAAGTCTGCAGGGATCTAATGAGGATTACCTTAAATCTATTGAACAGTTAGAAAGAGAATTGATATCTTAATGATGAAAGGGTTTTCTGATGCATGAACATAGTATATCTCTAAAATTATTTAGGTCTTAATTTTCTCTGAGTAATATTTTTATTTTGCGGATCACCCATGTTTTTTATAAATATATTCTTGCGTGTTACATACTTTATATTATTATAAAATACATTGTTCTTTTTATTTCCATGTGTGAGCTTCATTGTTATCCAATGACAATACAATATTTTATGTATATTCATCATATACCATGTAATGCCACTAAACACATTTATTAGATTTTACAACTATTTTTTATGGAATGCATAAGTTTTACTATAGACAAAATCATATTGTGTGTGAATAATGACAGGTTTATATCTTCCTTTCTAATCTGGATGCTTTCTAAAAATTTATTTTTTCTTGATTTATTTCTTTGGCTAATACTTAAGGTGAGTTGTTGACTATAAGTGATGAGAACAGATATCCCTTCTTTGTTCCTGATCTTCTGAAAAAAATACATTTAATCTTTCCCCACAAAATAAAATTTTAGTGCTATCTTCTCTTGAAATGCTCTTTATCTACTTCAAAAGGTCCCTTCTAATTTTAATATCCTGAAAGTTTCAACATGATTTGATATAGGATTTGTTAAATAATTTTCCTGCATCTACTAACTCTGTATTTGATTTCTTTTTATGCATTTGTGTTTTATTTGGTTTAAAATATTTTAAATATTTTCAAAATATGAGTGAATTTTTCTGCTAACTTTGTTTTTAGTTTGCACTTCAACTTTATTGTCATCAGAAAATGTACCTTCTATGCTTTGAATTATTTTAAATTTGTTGAATTTTTGTTTATGGTCTAGGATATGGCCTGTCTTTATAACTATTTCTTTTTATTAATTTTTAATTTAATTCCATTGTGTTCAAAGAGTATAGTCTGTATGTATTTATTCTTTTGAGATTTTTGAGACTTTATGACTTCTTATAAGGTTAATATTTACAAATTTGAAAATGTAACTGGATAAATATTCTGCATTTCTTTGTATGGTCTATATATGTCAATTCATTGAATTTTATTAATATTATTGTTTGAATCTTATATACCCTTAACTTATTTAATTTTGGGTTGGCGTCTATTATCAGTTGAGAATAGATGTCAAAATCTTCAATGTTGATGGTGATTCTTTATACTTTCCTTTTTATTTCTACCCAATTTTACCTTTGAATATAATATTAGCTTCAAACAAATTTAAGATTATTACATGTTCCTAGCAAATAAAACATTTTCTCCTCATAAACATTGATATTTATTTCTCAATCTACCTTGTTATATAATCTAATTTCCTAATATTACTATAGTTATAGTAGCTTTATTTTATTTTGCCTGTTTGCCCAGATCCAAGGCTGAAAATGTCAAATATTTCCACTCTTTTAATCTTAAGTTCAAATCATAAGAGTTTCACCCTTTGGATTCTATCCTTCTTGGACCATAGAAAATGTATCTCACTTGATATATTTGTCCTTGTAAAGTGTATGCATTAGGTTGCCAGATTTCTCCATGAATGCATGGATTTAGTGTTAATTTTTTATTAACAAAATTAATGTTTGTGTAAATGGGTTCTAAATGACTCTTTCCATAAAATGGAGGTACTGTTCAACAATTTGGAGAGATAAAAATATGAACTCAGATCCAGTGACTGATCCCACCCATTCAAGTGTTTCCTTTCTTCCCTCAGGATTTCCTCAGAGTGTGGCAGGCTTGTGGACCACAATGCATGGCTTGTATATTTAGTGCAGACATTACTGTCTACTCACTTATGCTTTCTTTCTATTAGCAGGTCATTCTGAGCCCAATTATTTAGACTGTGTTTCCCATGTACAGAAAGGGCAACTAAGGTAAGGACAGCATAGGTTCACAAACGCAGTGGAATAAATGGGGTTAGAACACATTTGGATCTAATACTATGGTCAAGGAGCAGGAAAACTCTGGCCAGAGCAAAAGTTAGAATGGAGGCACAGCTCATTGCTGGCTGGTTTCATGTGAAGAAAGGGGGATGCCAGAGTGGTTCAATACATGCTCCTGTGCCTCCACTCTTATGTCCCAATGTTGACAAGGGAGGCAGAAAGATCTAGAACTACCCTTCTGCATGAAAAGGGAAGCCGATTATAGCCTTCAGTCACTTTAAAAAGGTACTTTGTGTGCATGAAGGTGGAGTAATTCTTTGAGTATTTGGGCAGAGGTTATTTATTAATAGGTACTCCAGTATTTCAATATTTTAATAAATTATAAGTATCACTATGTTTGTTAGCTGAATATTAGCTCTGTATATGATTGGGATTTAAAATTCATGAACTACATTGTATAAAGCTTAATGCCAATCATTTTGAAAATTTAATTTCAGTGGATTAGTATCAGGTAGAGCCATGTTTCTCAACATATACACTTTAGTTAAATTATTCCATAATATTGTTGCTTTGGCATCCATTTTTTTGTGGCGAAGTGGCCCGCAGGGACCTTGAAATGACATAGCCTTGTTGCAAGTACATGCCCTATGTACTATGTCTGCAAGGTCACAAGTGAGTTCAAGTTCTTGATATGAATTCCTGAGCCCCTGATGAAGTCTCCTACTTTAGTTTCTTGTGCATCACTTAGATAAGATATCCTGTGGGGCCAGCCAAAACTCTGTTCTTTTTGGTTTGACTTACCAATATGTCCTTAGCCAGGGAACTCCAGAGACATTCCAGCCACCCACAGACCCTAATAACGCCATGGCCTGGATCTTGCTGCTCAGTTCTGCCCATAACCCTGTGGCCCCTCAAGGTATGCCATGTACCTCTTCCAGGACCTGCTGGGAATAAAATTCTCTTTTTCAGAAAATTTTGCTTTGCTATCTTTGTTGAACCACAGCTCAGCATCTGACACCCTACTTGGGGCTCTACTTAACATATGTTAATTTAACAAAATCATAACAACGTGTAAAATTGGATCAGAAGAAATAGAAAATTCAAATGCCAGGGCACCTGGGGGGCTCAGTGGATTAAGCTGCTGCCATCAGCTCAGGTCATGATCTCAAGAGTCCTGGGATCAAGCCCCACATCGGGCTCTCTGCTCAGGGAGCCTCCTTCCCCCTCTCTCTCTGCCTGACTCTCTGCCTACTTGTGATCTCTCTCTCTGTCAAATAAATAAATAAATAATCAAAAAAAAAAAAGAAAATTCAAATACCAATAACCAACAAAGAAATTAGATGTTAACAACACATACCATTACATCCTCTCCCAAAACAAAGTGTGTCCAAACTATATTTTTATTAGTTAAAAGTGTTAAATCTCGGGGTACCTGGGTGGCTCAGTCAATTAAGCATCTGCCTTCACCTCAGGTCATGGTCCTGGAGTCCCAGGATTGAGCCCCAAATCGAGCTCCCTGCTCAGTGGGGAATCTCCTTCTCCCTCTCCCTATGCCTTTCCCACTTCCTCTTCCCAAGCTCATGTTCTTTCTCTCTCTTACTCTCTCTCTCTTAAATAAATAAAATCTTTTTAAAAAAGTGTTAAATCTCTATCTCATTCTAGACAATAAAACCATAATGAAGATGCCTGCTTCAATTAATGGGCATTTGGTACCAAAATGAATAATGAAGAGGATAATAGTGTAAGTCAATGTCATATATGCCAAATGCTAAAAATTAGCACTTAGGAGAAATATTAGCTAATTACAACCAACGGTGTATTCATAACATGTAACAACATGACTAAATAGGTTTTATCCTGCAAAAGACAATAATTTGACACCAGAAAACCTACCAGTGCAATCAGACACCTTAGTACTATCACACAAGTACTTTATTTGATTAAGAAGCACAGTTAGGGACAGTCCAAGTGAATTTTCATGGCCTTTGCCTGTTCTACATACCATTATTGCCCTGTATTTACTTCTGTCTTTATATTAGAAACCGGTATTTTTGCTCTAAAGAATTATCATTTACCAAGAATTCTTCTGTATAACTCATATGTATAGTAAATGTGAAGATCATGCCATGAGATATTGTTTGATTCAGAGAAGTTTCAATATGCTGATATTAGAGATTAAGATACTCTGTGGTATCTTGAGAGTACCCAGGACACCTCTCCACTATATCTTTTATCCATAAACAGGAAAACTTCTTTCTTTTAACATTGCCTAATTCAGTCCTAGAATGGGAGAGAAGAACTATGACTTTTTTTTTTTTTTTTTTTTTTTTAGATTTTATTTTTTTGACAGAGAGAGATCACAAGTAGATAGAGAGGCAGGCAGAGAGAGAGAGAGAGGGAAGCAGGCTCCCTGCTGAGCAGAGAGGCCGACGCGGGACTCGATCCCAGGACCCTGAGATCATGACCTGAGCCGAAGGCAGCGGCTTAACCCACTGAGCCACCCAGGCGCCCCGAGAAGAACTATGAGTTAAAACTCCATCAGTCTGGGAGGAAAACCACTTTTTTCATTTGGAGAATGATTGCTTGTGTTCATAGGATATCATAATAAAAGAAAATGGACATAACCATCCTTTCTCATGAAATCTAGTAATAGCTAATTTGTATTAGATAATGTGACCTATAAAGAAAATGAGTAAGTATATATTTTGAGTGCACAAGTGATCAATTCAGGCAGTTAGAATTCAAGAATTTGCCTCAGTAGAGCAGTAATAGAAAAACAGAGAAGGAAACTAATACCAAGATGCCACTGGGACTCTGGAAGTGTGACTTCTAATACTGATTGATAGCAAATTGACATTGACAGATTCATTGTGAGGTATGATCAGAATATTCAAAATATCCAGTTTCCCTCTTTTATACTCCATTAGGTTTTAATAAATTTCAATAAAAGGATCAAATAACTTTCTGGATATTTGATATTGTTCTGGAATATTATTTTAGTCGTGAAGTTTCATGTATCTAAATTGCTTTTTTGATATTCTCAGTTTCCATCTGCTCAGTGCATCCTATTTAAGTTTCCTTTACAACATTTTTTTTTATTAGATACCATTCCTTATGCTTGAAATACACTAAATTTTTTTGTTTTCCAACATATCTGCCATTCCTACTAGGTTACTAAAACATAAAAAATAAAAAGCAACAACAACAACAACAAAAAACTTAATTTCATTAGCTAGTTTAATGAATCTTTTCACGTGTTAGGCAAGTTTGGCATAGAAAGATTATTTGACCATAGAGTTGCAGGTCTATATCTGGGCTCTCTACTCTATTCCACTGGTCTGTGTCTGTTTTTGTGCCAGTACCATGCTGTCTTGGTGATCACAACTTTGTAGTAAAGCTTGAAATCAGGCAACGTGATGCCTCCAGTTTTGTTTTTCTTTTTCCACATTTCCTTAACAATTCAGGGTCTCTTCTGGTTCCATATAAATTTTAGGATTGTTTGCTCCAGCTCTTTGAAAAATGCCAGTGGAATTTTGATTGGGATGGCATTGAAAGTATATATTGCTCTAGGCAGTATAGACATTTTGACAATGTTTATTCTTCCAATCCATATGCATGGAATGCTCTTCCATCTTTTTGTGTCTTCTTCAGTTTCTTCCAAGAGGGTTCTGCAGTTCCTTGAGTACAGCTCCTTTACCTCTTGGGTTAGGTTTATTTCCAGGTATCTTATGGTTCTTGGTGCTATAGTAAATGGAATTGATTCTCTAATTTCCCTTTCCATATTTTCATTGTTAGTGTATAAGAAAGCAACTGATGTCTATACATTGATTTTGTATCCTGCCACATTACTGAATTCCTGTATGGGTTCTAGTAGTTTTGGGGTGGAGTCTTTTTGGTTTTCCATATAAAGTATCATGTCATCTGTGAAGAGAGAGAGTTTGACTTCTTCTTTGTCAATTTGAATACCTTTTATTTCTTTTTGTTGTCTGATTGCTGTTGCTAGGACTTCTAGTACTATGCTGAACAACAGTGGTGAGAATGGATAACCTTCTCATCGTCTTGATCTCAAACGGAAGACTGTCAGCTTTTCCCCATTGAGAGTGATCCTCAGTGTGGGTTTTTCATAGATAGATTTTATGAAGTTGAGGAATGTTCCCTCTATCCCTATACTTGGAAGAGTTTTAATCAGGAGCGGACGCTGTATCTTGTCAAATGCTTTTTCTGCATCAATTGAGAGGACCATGTGGTTCTTCTCTTTTCCCTTATTGATTTATTCTATCACATTAATTGATTTGCAAATGTTGAACCACCCTTGCCTTCCATGGATAAATCCCACCTGGTCATGGTGGATAATCTTTTAAATGTACTGTTGGATCCTATTAGCTACAATCTTGTTGAGAATCTTGGCATCCATATTCATCAGGGATATTGGTCTGAAATTATCCTTTTTGGTGGGGTCTTTGCCTTGTTTGGGGATCAAGGTAATGCTGGTTCATAGAAAGAGTCTGGAAGTTTTCCTTCTCTTTCTATATTTTGAAACAGTTTCAGGAGAATAGGTATTATTTCTTCTTTGAATGTTTGTTAGAATTCTCCAGGGAATCCATCAGGTTCTGGGCTCTTGTTTTTTGGGCTGTTTTTGATCACTGCTTCAATCTCATTACTAGATAATGGTCTATTCAGGTTGTCAATTTCTCCAATATGGGGAATGGAACCAGTGTTCATGTCCTATACGCAGAAAGAACAGCCCCCAAGATGAACAAATCTAGAAAGACCTTGAGGCACTTGATTGTGAGACTGACAAATCATTATTTTAGATAAGAGCTTCTGAGGGAAGCTGGGGGAAGAGATTCCTTACATGCAGAGGAAGGTCCATTAGAATAAGGTAAGAACTGTCCACAGAAACCTGGCAAGCCAGAAAGACCCGGCAAACATATTCAGGGCACTAAATGGGAAGACTTTTCCAGCAAGGTTGACATTCAAAATGGATGAAGAGATAAAGAGGTTCCAAGGCTGGCAAGGTTTTAAAGAGTATGGGACCACCAAGCTGACACTACAAGAAATAGTAAGTGGTGGTGGGGGGGGGGCAGTTTCTATAAAAGAAGAAAGAATCCAAGAGTGTCATAGAACAGAAATTTACAGAGGCAATCTACAGAAACAAGGACTTCATAGGCAACATGATGTCAATAAAAATATCCTTCAATAATCACTCTCAACGTGAACGGCCTACACTCCTATAAAACAGCACAGGGTTACAGATTGGATAAAAGTTTGACATAGAAAGAATCTGCTGTGCTTGCAGAAACAACAAAATGTGTCAAAAAGATACAATAAAATTTATGCATGACTTAACATCAAATAGAAAGGAAAAGGGAAATGATAATTATTTTCTGTATCAAATGAAAACCATCAGGTTGAAACCTGAAGGAAATATTTTCTGGGAACATTCAGTTCAATAGCATTTTCAATTCAGTGATTTAAGATGAATTCTCTTTCCTGGGTGAGCAGAACCTTCTCGAACTAAACATTTATATTTAGTTTTGTGTGAAAATTGAATATTCCATTAATTTGGACTTGTTTTTACCTTCTTTAGGGTACTTATGAGATTCTACAAACATTAATTTTAGATTTGTTGTAAATGTTTTTAATCATATACATTCCAAGATACACTGGGTAATTAAGTGATTATTAATTACTCTTATATATATAATGAGGTTTTATGATGTCCTTTAACTCTCATATCTGACCTGAAAGAGAGGTTGAAATTTCCTAAAATAGCTTTCAAATTATTTCTGTCTTAATGTAATTGCTCCTGTAAACGTAATGCCCTGCTAGTTTATTGATCACAATATAATGTGCTTTTTATACTCCTGTGCTGTTGACTACCCTTGATTGGTACATTAACTCACACCATTTAAAACTCATTTTCTTTTCCCTTAACTCTATTCTAATAAAATCTGACAAAGTTATGAGTTCTCTTTTAATATTCTTTCCTACCAAATAGGATTACTGATATTGCACAGTAGATAAGTGCATGGGCTTTGGGATTATACAATTCTAGGTTTACATTTAAATGCTGACATTTTTAAAGCTGGGAAGTTGAGAAATTTAAATTTAGTTAAATTTCACAGCAACTGATCATCTTGTTTCAAAAATGGCAATTATAGTGTATTGCCCAATGTTTTAAGTATTATATGTGTAATGTGTGAGTTATTTAGCACAATTCTGGCTATAGTGAATCAAATTGCCTTCTGGCTGATGTCAGAATCCATTAGTATTTATACACTGGGTCATCTAGTAATATGATAATTCTTGAATAATTTTAATAAACACAGAATTAAAACTATCTATGTATAACATTTACGTTTTTCTTATTACTTGCCTTTTCTTTATCTACCATTAAACCTTCATTCGCAGTTGTCAAGTTAATCTGATTATTCCTGATACTATAAGATGAAAGAAAGTTTATCAAATAGTTTACCCAATAGACAACACAGAATAAATTCCTGCTAATGTAAACTGTTCTTCCAAATTATCATTTTGTATAGCATATGGGAAAGAACTGTTAGGTAATTCCTATTTCTAAGAAACTCAAAATACTGATTTGAACATGTTTTAGTTCGTTCATGAATATAGGTAACTGGTTGTCTTACAAAATATTTGTTTTAAGAATGGACAAAATGACCTGTAGTAATAATAACAACTTCAAATGAAGTAAAAAAAATGCTGAAAACATTTTCTTCAATGATAGCTTAGACATCAATTATTGAGTGTCTATCAAATAAGTGCTATGAAATTATTAATAATTCATTTGTATAAATCCCCAAACCTACTTATCCTCTCTTAGGCTCTCAAAATTAGAATACACACCATGGCTTTAAATATTCTCTGTATTGCTTTTGCTGAAAGAAGCTGTCATAACTATCTGAACATAACAATTCAATCAGGAAGTTATTTAAATTTGAATAGAAATAACCATTTACACCACATTTAATTTCTCTTCCTTTTTCACTTTTTTAGTTACTATGCTGTATCGTTTACTTTCTAGGGAAGAAGGAATTTAGGCATTACTCATGACATTATTAGAAGCAACTACATGTATGAAGACCCTCAGAATTTGAGCAGTCAGAACTTGCTTTGAGTTAACTTAAATGGGTGCATTACCTCTGAATATCCTAAAATTTCTAACCATGTCAGAAATATCTATGACTATTGTTTGCTTCTCTTTATTCATTTCAGCTTCTCAATAATCACAGGTTACTGTCAATGACTTTTTTTTTTTTTTAAAGATTTTATTTATTTATTTGTCAGAGAGAGAGAGAGACAGAGAGAGAAAGATCACAAGTAGGCAGAGAGGTAGGCAGAGGCAGAGGGAGAAGCAGGCTCCCTGCCCAGCAAGGAGCCTGATATGGGACTCGATCCCAGGACACTAGGATCATGACCTGAGCCGAAGGCAGCCGCTTAACCAACTGAGCCACCCAGGTGTCCCTACTGTCAACGACTTTTAACATGATTACACAAAGGACCAAGTCAGCAGTTGATTCAACAGGCATTAATGAGAGGTAATTAGATACCTAGTGCTTTATTATTTTCTCTTTATTTAAAGCTTTTTTATTTTAATGTGTCAAAATTATTGGATTGAAGAAGAAATTTCAGGCACATATTTGAAGGAAGAAGTAAAATTTGAATGGTAACCATCTAAATAGCTATATAGATAACCTTCAAAGGAAGTGCAAATAATGAGCATAGCTATTTATTAATGAAGAATATCATCTCTCAAAATATAAATATCAAAAACATTATGTACACATATTTAAATGTAGAAATCTATAGTATCAGCTTGTGGATGTGCTTTCTTTCCACAAGCTATATATTTTAAATTCAATGTATCCTTTGATTTTTAGAACATATATTTATAACTTTAATAATTTCAACATTCAAGTATATATGTACATTTAAATTATTTTATAGGAATATATTACTGCATTGCACCTCATTATATGGGCATACCCTAAGTTTATTTCATCATTTCTAACAATGTACGTATATGCTTTCTTATTTTTCTCATTATTAGAAAAAAAATGTTTCCCCAGGCATTAGTGTCCATATTTGCCATACAGACAAATCTTTAGAGAATAAACAAAGTAAAATAATAGCTTAGATATAAAACATGAACATTTCTATTTTAATAGTTTTTAAAATTATTTTCTATGAAGCAATTCATTTTCTATTCTCAACAACAGTTGGCATTATTAAAAGCTGATGGACATAATATGCTAATAATGTTCTAATCTGCATTTCATTTATTATTAATGAGATGATGTACCTTTTTATTGACCATTTTATTCTCTTCTTTTGGCTCCCCTTCATAATTATTTTCAATTATTTAATTGAGTTGCTTTTATTTTCTTTATTTGCTTTGTAGGAAATATTTATATATCTTGGATATCAATCCTCTGTGAGTTAAACATGTGGCAAATGTTTTCTCTCAGTCTGTTGTTTGTCTTCTAAAAGTGTTTATAGAAATTAGACTTTTAAATTTGGTAAAACCAAGTTTATCCAAGTTTACTTTATAACTTTTGCTTATTATGACCTATCAATTTTTTTCTCTCCCATAGCTTTAAATATTGCATACTAATTTTATTCTGACTCTTTTAAGATTTTTAAAGCATATACTTGAGAACCAAGACCTTTTCTTAACACTTAATATGCTTATGGCCTGGGGTAAGAAACAACCTCCATACTTCAGTTTTCTAACTATAAAATCAGAATTATAATAACAGATAATACATGTTTATTGTGTTAAGTGACTTGTTATAGGAAGACATGCTTACTTAGTATATTGTCTACCACATGATATGCACCATATCATGGAGCATTTTTTTTTTTTTTAAAGATTTTATTTATTTCACAGACAGAGATCACAAGTAGGCAGAGAGGCAGGCAGAGAGAGAGGGGGAAGCAGACTTCCTGCTGAGCAGAGAGCCTGATGCGGGGCTCGATCCCAGGACCCTGAGATCATGACCTGAGCCGAAGGCAGAGGCTTTAACCCACTGAGCCACCCAGGCGCCCCCATGGAGCATTTTTGTTTTCAAAATTTCACACAGTTTTTCAGGTTTTTTTTTTTTTATTTTTTCTAATTTTCAATAGCTTTTTTTATATTTTTTGAAATTTTTTTCAAAAAGTTTTATGTAATTTAAAAGAAATTGAAATCTATGCATAGACTATTTTCAAAGTGTCTATTTTGCTCCATTGTTATGTTGCTTTATTGAATCAATTACCTGTGTTGTAATCACAATTATTGGATAATAGAACTTGTGCTTCTCACTATGATGGAGTAGCTTGCATCACGACAATTGTTCCCCTCAGACTAACAAATAAATCTGAATAAAATTGGAAATATATAAATATCCTATAATCAAAAGAGAGAAACAAAGTCAGGAAAGGCCAATAGCTCTCCAGGCCAATGTGAAGACATTGAGGTAAACTTGTTTTCCTGTGGAAGGAACTTGCAAAAATATATGTGAAAATAAAATGAAAAATTGGACCTCAAAATCTTCTTTCGAGCGGCGCCTGGGTAGCTCAGTGGTTTAAGCCGCTGCCTTCAGCTCAGGTCATGATCTCAGGGGCCTGGGATTGAGTCCCGCATTGGGCTCTCTGCTCCGCAGGGAGCCTGCTTCTCTCTCACTCTCTCTCTGCCTGCTTCTCTGCCTACTTGTGATCTCTCTCTGTCAAATACATAAATAAAATCTTTAAAAAAAAAAAACACAAAACTTCTTTCAAGTACAGCTTTGCTTAGCAGGCCAGCATTTCAGTTTAGAACCAGGTGTATGTCCTTGGGATAAAAGCAAAACAAATGAATCAAGTACTTATAAAGGCAGTCATAATCTTGAAATAATTCAATACCAGATTTATAAATGTGTATTCCCTCTTCTAACTTCCTAATAGAATAAAAATAAATACTCTTGGAGGAGATAATATTATTCAAGCAGCAGAATATGCATCCTTCCCCTGCTCTGCTTTAAAAGTGACAGAAGTAATTGCCCTGGTGTAGGTTACTAGAGTGAATCAATAATTTGTGGTATATTAACAAACCAGCTTATTTATTGCAAAGGAAATAATAAATTGAAGACTACATAAATGAAGTTAAAAAAAAAAAAAAACTAGTGGGGCGCCTGGGTGGCTCAGTAGGTTAAAGCCTCTGCCTTTGGCTCAGGTCATGATCCCAGGGTCCTGGGATCGAGCCCCGCATCGGGTTCTTTGCTCAGCAGGGAGCCTGCTTCCTCCTCTCTCTCTCTGCCTGTCTCTCTGCCTACTTGAAATCTGTCTGTCAAATAAATAAATAAAATCTTTTAAGAAAAAACTAGTAATATTCAGCTTAAAATCACATATTTCAAAAGTAGATAAACCAATTTATTTCTTAATGTATATATACATATGGTAACATATATATAACATGGTAACACTATAAAGAAAAATGAATTATACTAAATTTAGGATACAGTTACTTCTGAATATATAGCAGAATAAAACTTTTAGGGAAGGATAAGCAAACTTTGAAAGTCACAGGTAATATTCTATTTGAAAAATTCATTTTTGTAATTTGGTATTAATTTTATAAGTATTTTAACTTGTTGATGTATATCATAAATACTCCTAATTATGTATGCTGTATTTTATAACATTAACACATTTTAAAAGTCTCCTTGGCATTTTAATATATAAATAAACAGTTTTACACTACGTAGGTAATGCCTTCATTTTATAATGTGGTATAAAATATTCAATATTCATCTATTCAATTACTCTGTGCTTACGTTTTATTTATCATTTCTCCTTACATTAATTACTAAATTAGAAATAATTGGAAATGTTATAACTTTGAAGTTTTCTCTTAAAAATGTAAAAAATATGCTGTGTTCTGTTTATATAAACCATTAAATATTAAAAAAACAAAAATTGATAAATATTCCAAGGCTATATCTGGAATTCCAAAGAGCAACTGAACTTTAGGAGATATGGATAACTAATGCCTTTTTTTCTTAAGATTTTATTGATAGAGAGAGAGAAAACAAGCTGGGGGAGGGGAAGGGACAGAAAAAGAGGGGAAAGCCAACTTCCTTTTGAGCAGGGAGCCTTCAAGCAGGGAGCCTTCGAGCCTTTTGAGCAGGGAGAAGGGCTCAATCCTAAGACCCAGGGATCATGACCCAAGCTAAAGGCAGACACTTAACTGACCTAGCCACCCAGGTGCCCCACAGCCAATGCTTTTTTATTGGTAATTAGAATGATTTTTCAGGCCTATTTTCCAATAGAGAGGAGAAATCAAGAATTGTTCAGTGGCTTAGGAAATTATCTAGTTCTATTCTACCAAATATGAATAAAACTAAGTATAATTATCCCTCAACTTGCAGAAGATACTTTTTTTCCCCCATTTTATTTATTTTTTCAGCGTAACAGTATTCATTGTTTTTGCACAACACCCAGTGCTCCAGGCAAAATGTGCCCTCCCCATTACCCACCACCTGTTCCCCCAACCTCCCACCCCTGACCCTTCAAAACCCTCAGGTTGTTTTTCAGAGTCCATAGTCTCTTATGGTTCGCCTCCCCTTCCAAATTTTTTTTTTTTTAATAAACATATAATGTATTTTTATCCCCAGGGGTACAGGTCTGTGAATCACCAGGTTTACACACTTCACAGCACTCATGATAGCACATACCCTCCCCAATGTCCATAGCCCCCTCCCCCTCTCCCAATCCCACCTTTTAACCATGTGTTTCTTCCAAATTTTATTGTATATTGTATGCTTAGTGCCCAAAGGTATAAGTAAATGAAATAAGATATTCTTTCACCCTTGAGTCTTATCTTTCAAATTTATTAAGTTCTAGCAAAATAAAATATTTTAGCCTATGTTGTGATGTAAGTGTTATAGTTATTCTGAAAATGAAAGAAAAGTATTGAGTAAGATATTTAGGAATGCTTCACAAAGGATTTATAGAGAATCATGTATGTGATGGTTTAAATCAGATACATTTATGTTCCTTTACAATTGTGTATGCTCAAAGAATAAGAATAAAAGGAAAATAAATTATTTGGTGTGAAGGTTTTCTCTCCACTTTTTTTGTTTGTTTTTGGTTTAGAGGCCTATGCCTCATGAAAAACTGGTTCAGCAATACAAAAGAAATATTATGTGAATTTTCCAGATTGTACCTTACCTTACACAGCTATTGTCCACTTAATTTCACTGATACAAAGGATTAGATGTTAGTTGCTCTCACTCTCTTTCAAAATAAAAAAAAAGTGAATTGATTAAATGGTTAAGTTTAGAAGAGAGTATGTTAAAGAGTATGAACTTTATTATAGCTGTTTCTGTGGGATGTTGAGAAATTTTTGCAAGTATTTCTGCAGAATTGGGGTTCTGAATAAATCTGGTAAAAATTTAGGATTATGGAATAAAACTAGCACTTGTATAATTAATTTAGAACACTTTGGACAGTGAGAGAACTCCAGAAATATAGGTCAGGGAGTTTGGAGGCATCTTAAGGTCAGAGAACCTAGGGAGAGATTCGGGTTTATCCTGCCCTTAGAAATATTTACATTTTAACAGATTAGTGTAAGAATTCAATATTCTTTTAATCCTATCTCTGAAGAGCAAAGATTTTCCTCCTCCCTTACAGAGTTAATGAGGAGACAACTGTCTCTTTACTACATAAAAGCAAAGAAAATCATTTTTTCTCCTTTTTCTCACTTATGGTGGAGAGGTCACTCATTAGGAGTATTTGTCATCGGGTTTTCATTACTTTTTTCCAAATGGTACACAGTTGGGTGGATGAGAGTGAAATGCAGTTATTATTTTGAAATAATAATAATACTTTTTTACTTATCATGTATACCTTTATAATAAAATTAATAAAGATTAACATTAACAATATAATAAATTTTATGACATCATAAGTGAACTCTAAGGGAAACTATGGACTTTGGTTGATAATGGTATATCAATGTAGATTCATCAATTATAAAAAACATATTACTTCTGAGTGGGATATTTATAATGGAAGAAGCTATGCATATGTGAGGCAGGAGGATATGGGAAGTCTCTGTACCTTCTAAATTTTCTGTGCACCTAAAACTGCCCTAAAAAATTAAAGTCATTAGTAAAAAGAAAATACAATAGCTTCCAGAGGGAAGGCTTTTTTTCTGGAAATTAATTCCTGGTATTGTGAAAGCCAAGCCCAAAAGAGCAGTGGGGAAACATTAACTAGATGAGAAGCAGGGTATTAAGTGTAGTGATTTTTAAAGTTTATATTATTTTGTAACATTTTTATGGTTGTAACTTAAAAGCTTATGTTGTTACTAAAGCCAGACTACTTAACAATGCCACCAAAAACTGGTTATAATTGGCATATATAGACTATATTCAAAAACCACAGAATACATATTCTTCTCATGCTCACATAAAACATTAATCAAGATGGGCTAAATTCTGGGCATGCAAATACCTTAACAAATATGAAAAGTAGAAATTAAAGAGGCTGTCTTTTTTTCCATTGGACATTCTTTCCTGCTTTGTCGAAGATTAGTTGACCATAGAGTTGAGGGTCAATTTCTGGGCTCTCTATTCTGTTCCACTGATCTATGTGTCTGTTTTTGTGCCAGTACCATGCTGTCTTGATGATGACAGCTTTGTAATAGAGCTTGAAGTCCGGAATTGTGATGCCACCAACTTTGGCTTTCTTTTTCAATATTCCTTTGGCTATTCGAGGTCTTTTCTGGTTCCATATAAATTTGAGGATTATTTGTTCCATTTCTTTGAAAAAAATGGATGGTATTTTGATAGGGATTGCATTAAATGTGTAGATTGCTTTAGGTAGCATAGATATTTTCACAATATTTATTCTTCCAATCCAGGAGCATGGAACATTTTTCCATTTTTTTGTGTCCTCCTCAATTTCTTTCATGAGTACTTTATAATTTTCTGTGTATAGATTCTTAGTCTCTTTGGTTAGGTTTATTCCTAGGTATCTTATAGTTTTGGGTACAATTGTAAATGGGATTGACTCCTTAATTTCTCTTTCTTCAGTCTTGTTGGTGTACAGAAATGCAACTGATTTCTGTGCATTGATTTTGTATCCTGACACTTTACTGAATTCCTGTACAAGTTCTAGCAGTTTTGGAGTGGAGTCTTTTGGGTTTTCCACATATAGTATCATATCATCTGCGAAGAGTGATAGTTTGACTTCTTCTTTACCAATTTGGATGCCTTTTATTTCTTTTTGTTGTCTGATTGCTGAGGCTAGGACTTCTAGTACTATGTTGAATAGCAGTGGTGATAATGGACATCCCTGCCGTGTTCCTGACCTTAACGGAAAAGCTTTCAGTTTTTCTCCATTGAGAATGATATTTGCGGTGGGTTTTTCATAGATGGCTTTGATAATATTGAGGTATGTGCCCTCTAACCCTAAACTTTGAAGAGTTTTGATCAGGAAGGGATGCTGTACTTTGTCAAATGCTTTCTCAGCATCTATTGAGAGTATCATATGGTTCTTGTTCTTTCTTTTATTAATGTGTTCTATCACATTGATTGATTTGCGGATGTTGAACCAACCCTGCAGCCCTGGAATAAATCCCACTTGATCGTGGTGAATAATCCTTTTAATGTACTGTTGAATCCTATTGGCTAGTATTTTGGCGAGAATTTTTGCGTCTGTGTTCATCAAGGATATTGGTCTGTAGTTCTCTTTTTTGGTGGGATCCTTGTCTGGTTTTGGGATCAAGGTGATGCTGGCCTCATAAAATGAGTTTGGAAGTTTTCCTTCCATTTCTATTTTTTGGAACAGTTTCAGGAGAATAGGAATTAGTTCTTCTTTAAATGTTTGGTAGAATTCCCCTGGGAAAAAAGACAGCCTCTTCGATAAATGGTGCTGGGAAAATTGGACAGCCACATGCAGAAAAATGAAATTGGACCACTTCCTTACACCACACACGAAAATAGACTCCAAATGGATGAAGGACCTCAATGTGAGAAAGGAATCCATCAAAATCCTTGAGGAGAATGCAGGCAGCAACCTCTTCGACCTCAGTCGTAGCAACATCTTCCTAGGAACAACGGCAAAGGCAAGGGAAGCAAGGGCAAAAATGAACTATTGGGATTTCATCAAGATCAAAAGCTTTTGCACAGCAAAGGAAACAGTTAACAAAACCAAAAGACAACTGACAAAATGGGAGAAGATATTTGCAAACGACATATCAGATAAAGGGCTAGTATCCAAAATCTATAAGGAACTTAGCAAACTCAACACCCAAAGAACAAACAATCCAATCAAGAAATGGGCAGAGGACATGAACAGACATTTCTGCAAAGAAGACATCCAGATGGCCAACAGACACATGAAAAAGTGCTCCACGTCACTCGGCATCAGGGAAATACAAATCAAAACCACAATGAGATATCACCTCACACCAGTTAGAATGGCTAAAATTAACAAGTCAGGAAATGACAGATGCTGGAGAGGATGTGGAGAAAGGGGAACCCTCCTCCACTGTTGGTGGGAATGCAAGCTGGTGCAACCACTCTGGAAAACAGCATGGAGGTTCCTCAAAATGTTGAAAATAGAACTACCCTATGACCCAGCAATTGCACTACTGGGTATTTACCCTAAAGATACAAACATAGTGATCCGAAGGGGCACGTGTACCCGAATGTTTATAGCAGCAATGTCTACAATAGCCAAACTATGGAAAGAACCTAGATGTCCATCAACAGATGAATGGATAAAGAAGAGGTGGTATATATACACAATGTAATACTATGCAGCCATCAAAAGAAATGAAATCTTGCCATTTGCGACGACGTGGATGGAACTAGAGCGTATCATGCTTAGTGAAATAAGTCAATCAGAGAAAGACAACTATCATATGATCTCCCTGATATGAGGACGTGGAGAAGCAACATGGAGGGGTAGGGGGATAGGAGAAGAATAAATGAAAGAAGATGGGATTGGGAGGGAGACAAACCATAAATGACTCTTAATCTCACAAAACAAACTGGGGGTTGCTGGGGGGAGGTGGGTTTGGGAGAAGGGGAGCGGGCTATGGACATTGGGGAGGGGAGGCGAACCATAAGAGACTATGGACTCTGAAAAACAACCTGAGGGTTTTGAAGGGTCAGCGGTGGGAGGTTGGGGCAACCTGAGGGTTTTGAAGGGTCAGGGGTGGGAGGTTGGGGGAACAGGTGGTGGGTAATGGGGAGGGCACGTTTTGCATGGAGCACTGGGTGTTGTGCAAAAAGAATGAATACTGTTACGCTGAAAAAATAAATAAAATGGAAAAAAAAAAGAAAAGTAGAAATTACACAATGTTTGTTCTAAGACCACAATAGAATTCTTTTCTTTTTTTTTTTAATAGATTCTTTGGAATTTAGGATAATATATAGATTAAGGTTATCTATATATGAAAATAGTATTTAATCTGTTTGTTTTATGCATGAAATATTTGTAATTTAAATTTAAGCTATGTCTGTGGTCCAGAGATATCTGCCCATGGCATCATTAGAACTGTCCATTATATGATTGTACCCACCAGCATTTTAAAAACAAGTATCACTGCCTCTCTGAAATCATCAATATTAACATAGCATGATTCCCAAAGCACTGCTGAATGTAAGATCACAATCCAAAAATTTTAACAATGAGAAAATTATTACTCATTATACTATGAAAATACAATCGATGCAAATGATATTTTCTCTGAAAGTCTTAAAGAAAAGTACAGCTAAATGAACACAGAAAACATTTCAGTGATATCTTAATTACATCAATATGTACAGCTGTAGATATTTTATATTTTGACAAAGTGGACAAAAAGATAAAGGTATTCATAATTTGTTTTAGTCTTAAGGACAATCATGTGGAGGGGTAGCACCTGGGTGGCTCAGTCAATTAAGTTTCTGACACTTGGTTTGGGCTCAGGTCATGGTCTCATGGGTCCTGAGATCCGAGCCCTGCAGTCAGGTTCTGCACTCCAGAGGGAGTCGGCTTGAGATTCTCCCCCTCAGCCCTTCCACCAGTTGCACACAAGCACATGCTCTCTCTAAAATAAATAAAACTTTTTAAAAAAGGTATGTAGAGGGGCACCTGGGTGGCTCAGTGGTTTAAAGCCTCTGCCTTCGGCTCAGGTCATGATCCCAGGGTCCTGGGATCGAGCCCCGCGTCGGGCTCTCTGCTCAGCAGGGAGCCTGCTTCCTCCTCTCTCTGCCTCCCTCTCTGCCTGCTTGTGATCTCTGTCTGTCAAATAAATAAATAAATCTTAAAAAAAAAAAGGTATGTAGGAATAGCTCAGAAAGCACATAAATCAATGTTTCTATGGACCATGAATAAATTTTGAGATAGGAAAATTATTATTCTTTATATGTAAAACATGTTATCTCTTGGTAACCAAGGTAGATATTTGTTTTTTTTTTTAATATATATTTTTCTTTTGTTTTTTGAAGTGATAGTAGACTATTGTTGGACAGCAACTCATTGGCATATTTGAGCTTGTCATTCCTATAACCTGTAACTATCAAAACATTAACACAACTGAACAAAAATGACAAATTTTAACTATGATATAAAAGAAGATATTGGTTAAACTATTCTTAAAATTGCCTAAAATTACACTGGGCATTTTCCTCTAAATTTTACTGTTCATTTTCAGGTTCTTCAATTCATATGTTAATGCCTTATCCTGTGTTGTGTACAGGTGCAATGTGCAATCACTGCTTTTCAAAAGAGCAAATAGTTATAACCACAGATTCGTATGCCATTATAATTGCAGGAACAAATGAAGAAGAAATTTCCTTAGTTCCTGACTTGAAGCAAGCATAATGCAGCTATATTTTTACAAAATTATTAGATAGTTAGATAAAGAGAAGTACCTGGATATATGTTCTCAAATAATGCATTATTCTGATACTTTGACTGGTTTAACTCCATTAAACCTTCCATTAAGGAGGAAGCTGAAGAATGGATAAATTACTGCAAACATTAATATCACTGCCTTATCCTGTTCATGTGATCTCACTTTGCACATCATTTTATAAAAATTCTTTTTTATAAAAGAAAAATAGTCAAAAATATTAAAATATTCACTAAACCAAAAAGCACATTTAGCATGTGCTATAAAAGTCATGTTCAAAATTTTTAACAACAGTGATATATTTAACATGTATATAAATAGGTTCTTCTAAATGGAAACATTTTCAGAGAAAAAATAAGAATATATAGTGTACACTTGAGAACAGGAAGCCAAATTATTTTTATCATAGTGTCTGTAAAACAATACTGATAAGTTAAGCAGTTACCTGATTTATGAATGCTGATAAAAATATTTATTATACCCATTGTATAGAATTCAGGAAAATGCTATCCAACAAGACATGGCATATTTTTTTTTGTTTTTATTTTGTAAATCTGCTTATTACTGCTTATATAATTCTTTGGTAGTTATGCCCACATTTGGCTAAATATACTAAAACTAGTGTCTGAAAAACCACAAGCAAATCATTTAGATGGCTAATTTACTTGTGGAAAAAATTAAATATTGGCTTTTTTTATAGTTTCCATAGAAATGAAGAAAATATTAAACAAGAAAAAGTTTTATTTCTCCACTCCGCTTTTACTAAACATATTTATTTGGAGTAAATTTATATTTTATTAAATACATTTAAATAATATATTTACTAGAAAACGATAGTATATTTTCATTTTTTAGAAATATTCATTGAATCCTAAACCTAAAAACTTAATTAAATTAGGTTTTATAAATAAATGTACAACTCTTTAACCTGTTTCTTCTTATTCAACTAACTGAGAAATAAAAAAAGAGAAAATAAAGCAGTTTGTTGGTCATTTCAGAATCATCTACAGATCATTTAGAGGCGAAAAAAATTGAGTATTTCTAAATTTTCAATGTACTTATTCAACCTTCAAATAGTTTATACCAGTAATGGGTTTTCCCTGATAATTAGAAAAACAGAAGATATATCAAGAGTTGTAGGTGGTGAGAGAGAAACTGAGTATTTAAATACATTTTTTAGGAGTGTAACAAGTATGAGAAGGAGGCCATTACATAACTGCATTAAAACATTGAATTTTGAATGGATGGTTTATGATAAATTGCAAATTATTTTTGGCACTTACTCTGAAATACAGAGCACATTAATATATTTGTCTCACATTTCATTTGAAATAATTTTGTGTGATTATCATAATACTGGCTGTTATATAATGCACAGAGGCAGTATTGCATAGAACAAAATAAATGACATCACGATAATTAAAATACAGGTAACGTACTAAAAATAGAATTGAACAGGGTTTTGATTTCTTTATATATGCCTCCCTTTAGTTTTCAAAATTTCTAAATTAATCACATGCTATTACATAAAGAAGGGATTATCAAAGATTATTAAAATAGATTTACATGAATCTAGCCCCAAGCTTTACTAATCATTTAGGTGTAGAAATAACTACAAGCCACAGGTGAAAAGGAAGAGGAAGGGAACTGCTAGTTCAGTTTACCATGTCTATTCTTGTGTTAGGATTTACTATGTCTCAGATTAAGATTCGGGTTTCCCAGTTGGTGTAAAATGACACTTATCCATTATTAAATATCTCTATGTTTTACTCTGTTCCCCAGCTTAAATAATATTTTTCAGTGAGTCCTGTCCCATACATTATTTGATTCTAAATTTTTTTAACATAAGTAATCCTAGGAAGATTCAGTATAATCTACAGAGAATAATTTATTCCATAGATTAGGATCCTCCCCTTTAGGAAATACCATTAACTTGTTTGCCAGGAATTATTAGGAGTGCATATAAATCAATGTTCTCCAGAGAAAAAAAACAACAAATCCAGTAAGTGAAAGTCCTTAAGAGCAAAAATTGAACTTTCTGGAGAAGAAATTCTGTCTTAAGATTGCAGAATTCCCTTCTACCTTAGTCTGCAGCTTGTGCAACAGATTTCAAATTTATAACCTCTCTACAATTGCAAAAGCCCATTCCTTAAAATAACTATTCTTCAGGAAGGTCAGTTTTTGCTCTTTAGGTTGTTTAATTACCTGAATGTGGCCCATCTACGTTATCAAAGATAATCTTATTTAAAGTCAACTGATGGGCCACCTGGGTGGCTCAGTTGCGTAAGTAAGCAACTGCCTTCTGCTCAGGTCATGATCCTGGAGTCCTGGGATCAAGTTCTGCATTGGGCTCCCAGCTCCATGGGGAGTCTGCTTCTCTCTCTGACCTTTCCCCTTCTCATACTCTCTTACTCTCTCTCTCTCTCTCAAATAAATAAATAAATTCTTAAAAAAAAAAATAAAGTCAACTGATGGGTATTGAGGACACATGTGATGAGCACTGGGAGTTATAATGCAACTAATGAATCATGAACACTACATCAAAAATTAATGATGTACTATATGTTGGCTAACTGAACATAATAATAAAAATAATTAAATGTTACATAATTCTGTAATAAATAATGTGAATATTCAATATAATTGCAAAAGAAAGACTGCCTTTGTTTCAGCATAACTGGTTCAAAAATAAAAGGACTCAGCATGAAAGAAAATAAAATAAGTAATAAAAATAAAATCAACTTAAAAGCACACAAAAAATACTTTCATAGTAAAATCTAAATTACTCTTTGATTGAATAGCTGGGTACTATATCCTAGACAAGTTGATACCCAAAACTTACCATCACAGAGTGTGAACCTTCTGCTAATGCAGATGACTTTTGCCTTAGATAATTATTCAGGCCTGACTCCAAACACACAAATTTTACTTGATGATGAACTTTTGTTGACATGCCTCAATTTGTTATAGAATTGATTAGGAAATATTATATTCACTTTTCTCAGCTTCAATCAATTCATCTAGCAACTCATAGTCTACTAGTGTCTAAAAGATGTTTCTCTAAAAGTATTACCTATTATATTGTCATTTGCTCCAGGTGGCATACGGTCTTTTCCAGAGATGGCCACAGTAACACCTCCCATCATATTTTCTATAATGTGATCATGACACTCTGACACAAAGAATAATTTAGAGGAAAAGGCTGTTACATAAATTTATCAAAATACTGGTTTTGAAATAGATGGCATATAGTGATGGTAAGATATTTAATATTTAAATAATCCAATACAGTTTTTATTGCAGATTTTCTCTTTATGTTTTGGTTAATTTTTATTTTTTCATTATTCTTAAAGGACTTAAAATTGGATTTAATTCTCTAACATATGGATTCTATTCTAAATTTCTTCATCTCTTAGATGTGTTATACTGGCTGTTCTCTGGTAACCCAAATTCCATTTTTTGTCTTACCACTCCATGTGACTATGAAAATCTCTGACCTCTTGGGTCCTGGCTCCATGCATCTTATAAATTCACAAATAACTCAGGGGAAATGATTTTTAGAAGAGTTGCTTGTCTCACTGATTTTTACTTCTCTGTAGAATTTTGTTTTCCAATGCATTTTATGAAATTTTGCTTCTATTTGATTTGGTTATTGCTTTATACCAAACTGCTATATCATAGGTACAAACAGAATTCCTTTTTCTCTTTAACATTTGATATTATTCTCTGAAACTTAATGTATCATTTTCTGCCTATATATACAACAAAAACATTTTAAAGATATGTTGTTAGAGGCTTTGCTATACAACTTTTTAATTGTCCCCAAATCCATTCTGGTCATTTTTTTTTCCCCATAAGGCATTTAGGTTCTTTAAAGTAGACAATCCTAAATCTTAATCTGTCGTAAAAACCTAGTTGCCATGTTCTGCATGATAAGAAGAAAAATTGGACTGAGATTTCATTTTTCATTTGATTTCCTTTTAACTTCCCACCCCCCATAACTCCCTTCCTTAACTAAATTTTTGTCTTATTTAACAAAAACCAAATCTGCAGGGGAACCTGGGTGGCTCAGTGAGTTAAATATTTGACTCTTGGTTTCACTCCGGTCATGATCTCAGAGTGGGGAGATTGAGTCCTGTGCTGGGCTCCATGCTCAGCACAGAGTCTGCCTGAGGATACTCTCTCCCTGTCTTCTCAATGCTGTTTCTCTCTGTCTGTCTCTCTCTAAATTAAATAAATAAATCTTAAAAAAAAAAAAAGAAAAGAAACAAAGAGTTTCTGTTAAAAAAATTAAACCTCCAAAATTCTGCTAGGTTTGCCTGTTTATTTTCACTTGGCTTCCAGGTTTATAGGCAGGCATTTAAGAATTTAACTGATTTCGTCCCAATAGTTTTTGTTTGTTTGTTTGTTTTGTTTTTTGTTTTTTTGTTTGTTTGTTTGTTTTTGCTTTTGACTCCCTTACCTTAGGAAACATATCTAGAAGTATGATGCTATGCTCAGTGTCAGAAAAATCACTGCCTGAGTTCTTCTCTAGCATTTTTATGGTTTCAGGTCTCACATTTAGGTCTTTTATTTTTGTGTACATTGTAAGAAAGTGATCCAGTTTCTGAAGAGACTGTCTTTTTGCCACACACATTCTTGCCTCTTTTGTTGAAGATTAATTGACTATATAACTATGGGTTTATTTTAGGGCTTTCTATTCTGTTCCATTGATCTACACGCCTATTTTTTGTACCAGTACCATACTGTTTTGATTACCACAGCTTTGTAATATAACTTGAAGTTTGAAATTGCGATAAAAAGTTTCTGTACAGCAAAGGAAACTAACAACAAAACTATAAAACTATCTACCGAATGGGAGAAGATATTTGAAAATGAAATATCCAATAAAGGCTTGGTATCCAAAATATATAAAGAACTTACATAACTCAACACCCCCAAAATACTTCAATTTAAAAAATGAACATAAGAAATGAGCAGACATTTCTCCAAAGAAGACACACAGATAACCAATAGACAATGAAAAGACGCTCAACATTACTCATCAACAGGAAATGCAAATCAAAACCACAGAGAGGTACCACCTCGTATGTGTCAGCATAGCTAAAATTTTTTAAAAAAAGAAAGAAAGAAAGACAACAAACAAACAAAAAACCCCTCAAGAAACAACAAGTGTCGGTGAAGATGTGGAGAAAAAGGAACCCTCATGCACCATTGGTGGGAATGCAAACTGGTGCAGCTACTGTAGAAACAGTATGGAGGCTCCTTAAAAAAAAATTAAAAGTATAACTATCCTACAATCCAGTAATCCCACTACTGGGGATTTACCTAAAGAACACAAAAACACTAATTTGAAAAGATATATGTGCACCTATGTTCAACGCATTATTCACAAAGCCAAACTATGAAAGAAGCCTAAGTGTCCATTGATAGATGAATGGATAAAGAAGAGGTGGTATATACACACAAGAGAATATTATTCAATTTTAAAAAGAATGAAATCTTGCCATTTTAAGCAACATGAATGTATCTAGACAGAATAATGCTAAGTGAAATAAGCCAGCCAAAGAGACAAATATCATATGATTCCAATCATGTATGGAATTTAAGAAACAAAACAAATAAAGGTAAGAGAGAGAGAGAATGTGTGTGAGAGAGAAAGAGGGAGAGAAAACCAGGAAAGGGCACTTAAAGAGATGCTTATCAGAGGGGAGGTGAGTGGGGGGTGGGTGAAATAGGTAAAGGGGATTAGGAGTGCATTTGTCTTGATGAGCACTGAGTAATGTATGGAACTGTTGAATCACTATATTGTATACCTGAAACTAATACAGCACTGTATGTTAACTATACTGAAATTAAAATAAAATAACCCAGGGCGCCTGGGTGGCTCAGTGGGTTAAATCCTCTGCCTTCAGCTCAGGTCATGATCCCAGGGTCTTGGGGTGGAGCCCCACATTAGGCTCTCTGCTCAGTGGGGAGCCTGCTTCCTCCTCTCTCTCTCTGCCTGCCTCTCTGCCTACTTGTGATATCTCTGTCAAATAAAGAAATAAAATCTTTAAAAAAATAAAATAAAATAAAATAAAATAAACTCCCCAAAAGCAAACAAACAAAAATTTGAACTAATTTATATGAAAAACAAAATCAATATGCTTGGGTTCATTGCAAATTTAAATTCACTCTTTATAAATTAAGAATTTGGCACCTTCCATTTCTGAGCATATATGTTGGGCAAATTGCCTTATTTCCTATGGCTTCCTTCCCAAATCTTGTCAATTTAGATTGCATCTTTCTCTTGTGTCAGATAACTTTTCATATTTATTTTATAGTTTCTAAAATTCTCATGACACCTCTTCTGCTACCGTCTACTAACCTGTTTGTCTTTGTGTGTTCTTGACCTTTTTATTCCAACTGGCTACTACAGTAACTTTCTCTGATGGAAAAGATAAATGCCTATATCTAACCCACTATAATTTAACTGTTTTTCTGCCTCAGACTTTTATCTGACTTTTAAAGACAAAATGCATAAACAAATTATTCATTGTCAGTTATACAGGCAACACTCTTGATCATTTTGTAACTGAATCCTTATTGAAACAGTGAATCAAAATTATTATAGAGACAAAGAAAAAGTGAATCAAAATAAAACACTCAGTCATGTGGAACAACTTGTTCTGTTTTCTTAGATTTGGTATTTGTATATTTGGTATCCATTAATAACAGGTCCAAACAATGAAACAAAGGGATGTGCATCTCCAATGACAACCAAAGCCCATAATTAGAGCCACACCTCTGCCTAACTCTCACATTCCAAGCCAATGTTTCTCATGCCCTAAATCACCCGGGATCATTTACTAGATTCACTAGAGACCACCTCTATAAACCGGAGCCCACATACATTCTTCAAACTACCCAGTCCTAATCTGTTCCTCAGGCCTTCCTTTGCCATTCCTGCAGAAACTTGAATAAAAACTCTAGCTTAAGCTTCCCTTCACTTCTCTTTTCTACTTCTTGCCCAAATCTCATGGTTCCCCTGTGTCCCTGCATGGCATCATGTGCTCCCTCCCTTTGAGAAATGTAAGAAAAATTTCCTTTCAAAGGCATCACCTTCTACATGTCATTGCTCAGTCTCCTCCATAAATTAATATCTTGAGGATACAATTACCATGCTGTTGTATCAAAATTGTTGGTGAGCATTCTATTTCAAACAAAAAGTTTTAAAAAACTGGAGATTTTACTAAAACAAAATTTGTTTATACTTGTTCTCATCCATATGAAAGAAAAATAATACAAAGACCTTGGAATCAAGTATTGCTCTGCAAAATATAATGCAGAAACATTTGTCAATATCTAATATAGAAATATGGATTAAAATATAGATATTAAAACTCTAAAATATCAGTGTTTCCAGTGATTTTTATAACCTCAGTAGAAATTCTCTGAAGTAACTGATATGTTATAAAATGAAGCAACATTTGCATACCTTTTGGAAATCTTTCTGTTTATCTCTTCCTAAATACAAATATATTCAGTGTATAAACTTTTAAATACATATGTATCTTTATTTCATTCTTTAAAAACCTTCTTCCCTTCACCATTTTCCCTCCCTTTATCTCCCTTTATTTATATGGGTTTCTTGAATGTTACTTGTAGAATAATATCACCGGTGACTTCTAGAGGACTGGTTTGCCCTGATTCATTTATTTATTTATGCTTTTGATACTTTATTTATTGTTTGATTATTTTTATAAGGCTGAACATCTTATTAAAAAGTAAATTAATTACATTAACACAAACAAAAAACAAGTATCTTCTAAAAGGTAGTCACTGAATTTAGAAACAAGAGAATAATGGAAATAAGACTGAGTTTTTCAAAATAATAGAGTTAAATGGGAAAACATTAATCATTAATGTAAGACAGGACAAATAAATATCGTCAGGATTCATGTGATGATTTAGTAACATATATGCCCTTAACTCCATGCTAACTTCTGAATTCCTGTTGTACTAGAGTTAAGGCAAGTCTAAGAAGTTGGCTGCACGGCCACAATTAATACCCAGAGATTTGTAGAAATATTTATTATGGCTGATGTTTATATGGTACTAACAATCCTAGCCCCATGAAAAGATACCCCGTTAGGGAATACAGAATGAGTTTAACATTATTTATCTTTACCTCACTCCATCGTTTCTCTCTGTCTTCAGTTGTAGTCTCTCTTTCTTGGAGACTGCCCAGGACAGTGTTGTTCTATATAGGTATTCTCCAACATCAAAGCTGAGGCATATTTGTGTGATCAAGTTTTATGTTTTTGTGGAAAAAAATTAACATAAAAAAAGAAGTTCTGCCAATTTGAATAAGTACGATCTTATAACATGCCTTCTTCGTTTTTTACATTGCCCAATGTGAAAAGGACACTACTTAATATTGCTGATTATGGAACATTTTTTACTAATCGATGAGACACAAGCGTTTGTGGAATTATTTGCTGGATATGTATAACTTTATGTATATTCATAAAATCATAAACACAAAGTATCTTTCATAGAATAGCTGGATATTTTAAGATACAGTCTCATATTCCATTTTTGAAGAAGACGTGTAAGTTGCTCATTAAAGCAAAACTACATAGAATGAGTCTTCAGCAATTCCTGGAGGATCCAGTCAGTTATCAGTTATTTCGAATAGCCTGAAGTCTCTTATTTCTGATCCCGTAGTCTGGCATTATATAAATATCTTGCCCAAAGGAGAACACAAAACCCATTGCATAAGCCATTTCATTCTAATTGGGATATTGAAGTAAAAGCTAAAACATGTGGTATTTTCCAAATGTTCACATTTAAAATCTCTGGTATGGATATCTTATTTATTGTGGCTCTCATTCAATGATTTGGAAAACAAAAGTGACTTTAAAGAAGTGTATTTGACTTTAAATTAAAACAAAAACAATTGCTGAGTGATTTCGCAGGGAATTCATCTGAGAGAAAGGCTATAATGATGAAGTCCAGAAAAACAAAGTTGTAGAAGAGCAAAGTTCTAGGAAACAATTATGCAATGGAAGTTTTTAAGCCCCATACAAGTGGAGTGGAACAAGGTTTCAAATATGGAAGTATGAATTTCAACAGAAGCCCCAGAGAATTTTCTGTGGAACAGAAACATCAAGGAGAACATTGAGCATATTTGGCAGAGCAGTGCCTTAGAAAGTGGCTATTTTTTGGAGTAGGCTGATACCTTTGAGGACATTTTATTAGTAAAAGAGAAAGACAGAACTTGAAAGAGGCAGGAAACAATGCAAACGTAAGGGAAAGAAATGGAGAGATTAAAAGTTTTGTTAAGAAGAGAAAATTCAGGGGGCGCCTGGGTGGCTCAGTGGGTTAAATCCTCCGCCTTTGGTTCAGGTCAGAATCTCAGGGTCCTGGGATCCAGCCCCACACTGGGCTCTCTGCTCAGCAGGAAGCCTTCTTCCTCCTCTCTCTCTGCTTGCCTCTCTGTCTACTTGTGATCTCTGTCAAATAAAGAAATTAAAATCTTAAAAAAAAAAAAAAGAAAAGAAAAGAAAAAGAGAATTCAGTCTTCCGTGGACAGGAGTCCAGTGTGACAGTTACATTTGTCAAAAATTGTATGATGGGTATGACATGCTCTGTTATCAATTCCCCTTGCCCCCCCCCCTTTTTTTTAATTGCATCATTCACCTCTTCTCTTTCATGAATTTCTGGCATTTGGTCAATACCATTTGGAAATAACTGCTGCTGCTGAATTTCATTTAGAGAAGGTGACAACACACATCTATGACTGTGACATTGAACCTACTAAATATAAAAGTAAAAGAGCATATTAACAAATGCCACCACCTTCTTAAGAAGCAAGAGAAGATTGGATCAGGGTATACTGAGAATATCTGAGAGCAAAAATGTATTTTAATCCCACAAATACAGAGGCCCTACAGGAAATTATATTTTATTTATATGATAATTTAGTCATTTTTAGTAAATGTATATGTATTTTATGTATTTGTAGTTTATTTTGTATTTTATGTATGTATTTTATATATATTTCTATATATTTTATATATATTCATATATACACATTTTGTGAATTTATAATTTTATTTATTAATTCTTTAAGCTTTCATGCCACTATAGCTTCTCTGATTTGTCCAATTATTTTAGAGTCCATTAGAACCATGTATTACCAAATGGGGACAATGAGCAGTTTATTTTTATTGATTTATGTCAGAGACTAAGTGTTATTCTTTTGATGTGTGTGGTGAAATAAAGCACTGGGAATCAACAAAACTTAATTCTGTTTCTGAGGTTTTAAATAATTGTTCATAGTGAAGAAAATGTACATATACTTCAAATATCTCATCGCTATAATGTAGAAGGGATGAATCATAGCCACTGACTCTTACATTAAACTTAGGTACACTTCCTTGGTAACTGTGTATATCTACAGTCAATTTAAACTTTCTGTAGCCCAGGCTCATTGAGCAATGGAGTTTAGTGCTTTGTAATAAACTGGGATTTTAAAAAGAAGAGAAAATTTGTATTATATGGGTATACAAAATAAACAAATAGGAAGTGATCATCGTTTCCTTGCTTTGCACATCTTGGCAAACACCTTCGTAGCAGAAGAGTCTCATAGATCAGGAATTCTCCTTTACAGGAGGGATGTGACTTACATTGAAAGAGTTGTTTACTAAAAGCCCTTTATTGACCATCTCAGCTTGCAGAACCCCATATACCTTCATTAGATAGAGTCTAAGAAGTTTATTTGTTTTTAATTATATATGAATGTAATCAATGTAAAGCCTACCATAGCAGTCCATACCTATTTCTAGGTTCAGAATACCATGTCTTCCTTTTCTCAGATTTTAGTTATTTAATGTTAAAATAGCTTAGGAGGAGAAAGGAAGGATTAATAGAATGGCTGTCATTGTCAAATTCCCTGCTAATATTCCAGGTAGAAAGAAAATCCTAATAACGATTTACTCAACTGTTTCCTATCACTTAATAATATATAATTTATAAAATATTACACTAGTCTGGCTTAATCTTGTTAAAAATTTGGTTAATCTATGTGTTAATCTTGTCAGGTCTGAAAGGAAATAAATGGCGCAATAAAATTTATTTAAAGATAATTTAATGAATTTGCTGTTTAGCATTGTAGATGTAAAGTAGAACTAGAATGGATAGTAAAACCCACAGGACTAGCAATAGCTAGAAGCTATTACCACACTTACCTTTGCAGAATAGAGACTACTTTTATCTGAGGTGAATAAGAGTTACAGCCATGGAAACAGGACCACCCAAATGTCACTGTGATCATAGAAAATATAGCCATTGAAAAAACAGTGGCCTAGCATAAACAGAACAAATGGAATATATGCTAAGCTGCCTTTCTCACCCAATTTTTTGGCCAAAACTATAACCAGTGAGCAAAATATCTAATGGCTAGCCTTCTAGAGCACAGAGAAGTCTGGAAAATTAGTTTTGTACAGCAAACTGAGTAGAGCCGTAACGGGGAGATGCTAAAGTTAAAACATAGTCCATATCTAAATACACATATTTAAACTATCTTAGTTAAAATTTACTTCTCAAGATTAAATTATTTCATAGCCAATTTGAGGAATGCAATTGAATGTTCAAACAATTTAAGGATTTAATTTCAGCAACCGTTGTATAACATCAGAATAAACAAACAGACTCATTTTTTTAACCTCACAAATCATCTCAGGTTCTATTCTTATAAAGAGAATGGACAATGGTACATATTCCTGAATTTACTGTAAGAACTCTATGTAGTCATGAAGCAAAAGAAATTATATGAAATCTAAAATATGTGTTATCTAGTATTGAAAGAACACTACTGTAAATTTACTTCATGCAATACATCAGACCAAATGCAGGAGGGGTAGAGGAGAAACTCTTAATGCAAAATGGTTGAGTCCTGATAAAACAGAGTAACTCATTAAGTTAGATGAATCTGTATCTGAGAAGAATGAGCAGTAAGTAAGAAGATAATGTGGTTCTCTTGAAGAATGTAGGAAGTAGAAACAAGGAATGGTAAACACACACACACATACCCACCCCCCCACACACACACTCCTTATAGTCTATATTCAGAAAAATTCCCTCAGAGGATAAAAAAGAGATAAAAACCTACAGACAAACAGAAACTGAGGGAATTTATCATTCATGAAACCACTCTTCAGGAAGAAGTAAAGTGATATGGGTCAAAAACTGGAGAGTCCATGAAGAAAGAATACTAGAGAAGGAGTATGAAGGTAAAATAAAATATATATTTTTTTTAATTTTGGGGATAAAAATGATTTAAATGACAAATTGGGTATATATAGCATATAGCTAAGTGAAATGAATGACAGCAATGCCATAAAAAACAGGAGATGAACTGGGATTACTTTAAAATATTGGCCCTGCACTATGTAAAAAACAGTAGAGTGCTATTTGAAGGTGATCTTAGTTAAAAACTGATAGACAAATTCTAGAACAACCACTTAAAATACTAGAGGATGTTAGAGGAGAAGTGGGATAATCTGAGTGGACATGATGTTTGTTAATCAAAGGCTCCTTCTTGCCAATAGAAACTGGGAGATGTGGGCATTCTTTTTCTTGACGATTCTTTAATGGTAATTACATTTCAAAGAGGTGGCACTCTCCCACAAGAACTGCATTTCTGGGTTATAAAACTGACAAGGGCTGGGAGAGATTTTATATCTCAAAAGAAGCAGAAAAAAATGTACACTTGCAAGTTTTCTAAAGTAAATCCTCTAAGAAATGGGAGTTGAGAGACCAAAAGTCAAGAAGAAACTCACCCATTGTTTAGTCAAATGGAAGGAAACAAATATTCAGTATAACTTGGCCAAAATGTATTCAGAACCCTGAGAATTTGGGAGTTGACTGAGAACAATTTGCCAATGAAACAAGGGACCAGAAAGCTACGGCACTTTTCCTTGTCTTACTTGTACGTTTTACCAAGACTTGTTTCAGTCAGATAAAGCAGGTTGAGGTTAGCTGCTCAATATGAGGGATGATATTTGTGAAGATGTTTAATATTTCTTTCTGCCATGTTGTATAATCTTAGGGAAACTGTGGATTATATTTTGGGCAAGAAACGGAGAAGAGACCTAGGGGCAGGGAGTCTGGGTATCTCAAAAGCCTATCATTGGGCATAAAGCATAAGACTGTGTCCATTGCCATTCAGCCTCAGGTGCTAGTGTTGGCTGTGCCTTAACTTTCTTAAAATGTCTCATAATAGCTGGTTAAATAAGTGTCATTTGAGACACGGCATTCTGGGCCTGGCTCTTGCTGCTTAATAAATTATTTCAACTCTAAACTATTTAAGAAGAATAGAGATTCATATTAAATCTATGCCAATAACCATGTTACTATGGAAATAAGAATACTCAACAAGAGGTTCCTAAGTTCTGGAGGGGTCAGGCAGGGAGAAAAAAACAAATATTTCATTTCTATTTACAAAAGCATAGTCTACTACTATTAAGAGTTGTGAAAGTTTAAGAGAAAAGAGAGAGGTGATATCTTTCAATCAAGAAAATAAAATTTTAAGATGTCAACAATATGTTTTAAAAAGTTACATTCATCCTCCATCAGTTCATTCATTACTTTATAATTTATTCTTATTCCGCATGATTGTGGGTTATCAATTTCAAAATTCCATCTCAATTAAAATTCTGGATATCCTGACCCAGTCCACTAATATATTCTCAAAATTACTTAAGAAATGTGATAAGAAGCTGTACCCAGAATACCGGGCACACTCCATTTCCACAAGACTCTTCTTAGTTGAAGATGTACTCTGGCATGTAGCTTATTTACAAACTTTCAGGAAATCATCAACATAAAACAAAACAAAAACAAAACAAACACCTATCTGGAAATATATAATAAAGACTTAAAATAGCTATAATTAAATTATGACTGATGATTTTTAAAAGTAAATAATCTGATGATTATTCATGACAAGAAAAATGCAACTGAAAAAGAAATTTGGTTCTTTCTGTGTCATCAAGAAACTCAATCTAAAAAAGTTCAGACAAAATGTCTATTTATATGATATTTTCACTTCAAAGAAAATTGGATATTATGTCTAATTTATGAAAATGGATAAACATCATCCTTACTGAGAAAAAAAATCTTAAATATAAAATATAGTAATTCTGATACATACTATACCTTGAATATATCATACTGATAGAATAAGAATATATCATTATCAAGTAGGAAGATTCAGTATGTCTGAAATAGGTCTTACACAGATACCTGTATATTAATAAAACTTCATAGGTATGTGGTGTGAATCCACAATTGAAAATGACTGGCTTAAAATATACTGGACTCAAATTAAAGAAGTAAAGTTGTAATGGTTAATATTTAAAACAAACAAACAAACAAACAAACTGATATTATAATTGATGATACTGTAATGTTGCTATCTAATATAAGGCAGGGAAAACCAGGATCTTGATAAATGATAAACACATAATTGAAAATGAGGAAATTGACATAACTCTAGGAATTTCCCCCAGCATACAATTCTGGAAATACTTATGCTAATAACATTTTACCCATACATACTTAAGAAAGATAGCAACAGATACAAATTCATGAGGCTTCCCGAGAAACCTATCAATAATAACTCAACAAATAAAACTATTTCTAGCATCTCTCTTTTTTAAAAGTGAGAAAAAAAAATCCTTTGTGATATCTCTGGAGCCCTCTGGGAAATCATAAAAACAAGTTTTTGTTCAAAAGATACCATTTAGGATGCGATTTTTAAAAGGTGAAATATTAATATTTGTCCTGAAGTTTGAAAACTAGGTTAATAAGATTCTGGCTTATTAAGAAAAAATACTTGATGATCTTTTCAACTAAAGAGACAAGAATTATACTAAAAGCCAATATAGCAGGTAACATGATTGTAAAGAAACTTTCAAGAACATGGTAAAGTCAATGTAAACAAGAAAAATTATGTTGATAGGACATGGAATCTTTGTGTTTTATGCAGATTACTCAGAAGGTAAAGAAAACCTTTGTTTGTTTTTAAAGATTTTATTTATTTATCTGACACAGAGAGAGAGGGATCACAAGTGGCAGAGAGACAAGCAGGGAGAGAGGGGGGAAGCAAGGAAAGCAGGCTCTCTGCTTTCTGCTAAGCAGAAAGCCAAATGAGGGCTTGATCCCAGGACCCCAAGACCATGACCTGAGCTGAAGTCAGGGGCTTAATCTTCTGAGCCACCCAGGCACCCCAAGAAAACCGGTTTGTAACCATTTATTAAAAGCAGACCGATAGCCCAAGATTTTTTTAAAATTCTTAACAGAAAAAATAAAATTCTAACATTATATTAGCATAGCACTTAATCTAAAAGTACTTTTTGAGAATCTTATAAACCCACCAAATCCTAACCAGATTTGACCAGGAAAAATAAAATTTCATTTCCTTGAATTTTTTACAACTTTATATATCCGCTCACATTTTGTCTGTCATTTTCCTCTCATTCTGGAACAAGCAATCATTTCTCTTTAGGACAAAACTACTAACTCTTCCTTAAGAAATTCACACCCTGTTTACTTTGCATACAAAGTGTTCCTCTATGTCAAAATAGAGAAAGGGGAAACTTCTTGCAACCTTCTTGTTGGTGGGAATGCAAACTGGTACAGCCATTCTGCAAAACAGTATGGGGAATCCTCAAAAAGTTAAAAATAGAGCTACCCTATGACCTAGCAATTGCACTACCAGGGATTTATCCAAAAGATACAAAATTACTAATTCAAAGGGATACACCCAATGTTTATAGCCACATTATTTATAGCCATATTATGGAAAGAGCCTAAATGTCCATTGACTGATGAACGGATAAAGAGTGGTACAATGGACTACTACTTAGTCATAAAAAATGAAATCTTATCATTTGTAATGATATGGATGGATCTAGAGAGTACTATGCTAATCAAAATAGAAAGACAAACACCATATTGTTTCACTCATATGTGGAATTTTAGAAACAAGCAAAGGAGATTAAAAAAAGGGAAAGAGAGGCAAACCAAGACACAGAATCATAAATATAGAGAACAAATCCATGGTTACCAGAGGGGAGGTAGGTGGGGACATGAGTTAAATAGGTAATGGGGATTAAAAAGTGCACTTGTGATAAGCACTGGGTGTTGTATGGATGTGTTGAATCACTATATTGTGCACTTGAGACCAATATTACACTGTATGTTGACTAACTGAAATTTAAATTAAAAACCTTAAAAGAAACCCAAAACTAAAGATTAAATGTAATGTGGTATTCTAAACAGGTTCCTGGAACAGAAAAATGACACTAGGTAAAAACTAAGGAAATATGAATAAAATTTGGACTTCAGTTAATAACATTTCAATATAGGTGCATTAATTGCAAAAAATTTTCCATAATAATGTAAAATCTTAGTAATAGATGAAATTGTGTGTAGAGCTGGAGAGTATACAGAAGGAACTCTTCATAAATGTAAAGCTGCTAAAAAATTAAAGAAAGTTATTAATTAAAAATAATATAATAATAAGCTAACAATAGTAAAAAGAGAAAAACACAAAGTGTTTCTCTCTGCCATAATACTGCCATTATGTATGTGTGTGTGTGTGTATGTGTGTGTGTATGTGTGTATATATATGTATATATATATATATGTATATAAAATATATGTAAAATAACTTAACCACAGTAACTTCTCTTTCGCAGAGAAAACTAAGGGATGGATCCTTGTGTACTGTCATACATTTTGTCAGCATTTTGAAGGAGACCAGAAGAGCTTATGAATACACATTTCACAGGTTTTTGTGTGAAATATTTGCCCTTATATTACAACAGGATTAAGAGCCAAAATTGAACAAGGACATAAGCTGACCCAAATAGATGTACTCTGTAAAAATAAGATGCAAAAAGTATTTCGTGTTTAAAAATATTATGAAATTTGTAAACAGATGGTGCTTACATGTAATTGTATATTGCATTTTTATAAATGAATTTATAATCTAATAAAGGGGTATTCAAAACAATCAAATTTTTTTGGTAAGTTTAGCATCACGCTTTTAAATTCAGTTAATCTAAGTTTCCACAGGCAATTAGGGTGTAAACCGTGTTTAATGCTTTGGTATATGGGTTTTTTTTTCCTTCCTTTTCTTTAAGCAGTGATGTTTTTGCAAAGCCACATATAATTGTCACACAGTATAAGCCAATTTTTAAAAGTGACTTCAGTTTAAAAGAAAAAAGCAACAATTAACGACCAAGTGCTCATGTTATCTTATCTGCGAGATTTCCAGCTGTTTCTATATTTTTAAAAAATCACATAAGTGGGGCGGCTTAGAGGGTTAAACTTCTGCCTTTGGCTTAGGTTATGATCTCAGGGTCCTGGGATCAAGCCCCACAACTGAATTGGGCTCTCTGCTCAGCAGGGAGCCGGCTTACTCCTCTCTCTCTGCCTGCCTCTCTGCCCACTAATGATCTGTCAAATAAATAAAAATAAATTAATATAAAAAAATCACATAAGAATCCTGCAAAATCTGTAAATGTATTATTTTATCACTTTTCCTAAAAACAAGCTTATGCCTTTGTTTCTTTTTTTTTTAAAGAGAATTTCTCAGATTTATACTGTCACTAAACTACAAATGAATCTCAAAGGAAATATTAAAATTAATTTTTTCAAGTTTACAGCTGAGATATTCACAAGCCATATCTAATAGCCTATCTTGGGAATAATTACTAGTAATGGGTATCTAAGGAAAATTATTGCCTACTGTTGTGAATTAGGAGTACCACAGGTGGTGTTCATCAATTGGAATGGGTTGGAGGAGAGTAGCAGTCTGAGCCAAGTCTCCTTAAGCTTGCTTTGTGGAACCATTGTTTTTGGATGCTTCAAACATAAATTGACTACGTACAACAATAACCTACAATTTTTTTCAAACAAAACAAAATGGTGTATGTATAAAACAAAACAGATTTAGCATCATGTCTTTAATGGGTAACAGTGAAATGTCTTCATGGTGTAGAAGAAAACCAGTTTAAAGCAGATTTCTTTCTTTCTTTCATTCATTATTTATTTATTTATTTAAGAGAGAGAGTAAGAGCATGAGCAGGGGGGAACCAGAGGGAGAGGGAGAAGAAGACTTCCCACTGAACAGGGAGCTTGATGTGGGGCTAGATCCCAGGACCCTGAGATGACGACCCAAGTTGAGGGCAGATGCTTAACCAACTGAGCCACCATGCACCCCTATAGCAGATTTGTAAGTAAATATAAAGTATACTAAATTAAGTTAACAATGGATATTACAAGTTGCTTTGCCTTATTTTTACATGAAGTTAAAATAATTATTAGCAAATTGCATTAGTTACTTTATAGTATATATTTCTAAACATTTCAGATGTCCAGCGAATATATAAATAACGCACTTAACTCCATTACTGTTGTTACTTATCACATTATTTAAGAGAAATTTATTATATAACATCAGGAAATTGCCTTGATGTGTTCTGTAACTCAAAATAGATAAGCACATGGATCTGTTTAGTTGGTTCTTCTTTATAACACAAAAATAGCTGAATTTAATCTGTACAAATTGTTTATTAAAAATAGATAACAGAAAAATGAGATTTTGAATAATGTCTTTATTTAGGTGATTATTTCTAATATTCCTCAATTCGTTTTTCCTATAATTCCATGATTATAAAAGTCTTTGGAGAAAATATTTTAGACATATCAGATCAGTCTCCTAATCTAATACAAATTTTAAAATGCCAACTACATTATCCTTATGACTGCTGGTAATTTTACTTTAAATATAAATTTGAATTAGAGGACACACAACTACGCATATTATATAAAATGATAACTGAAAAATAAATTGAAATACTAGCAGACTAAAAAACAAAACAAAACAGAAAGTGGAAGGTCCAGTTGGGATAAGATGCTGATTCCTATTCACCTCTGCCATCATAACTAGTCAAACATGTCACATTAATGCAAAACTAATTAAATTTCGTTTTGAGGTCTAAGATAATTAATTGTGGACTGCTTTCCAAACAAACCAAGTAAATTGTGAAAAGAAACCATCTCAAAATAGGAGATAAAACAAAAGAGAAAAAAATAAAAATGTTAGAACAAATTCAGTGAGCTAAGCAAAAGTTTAAAATAGTTTGGGAAAATTGTTAAAATTCCACAAGCTCAAGAAAATTGCTTTGCATGCTATTTCCTAAGGTTGATTCGTGAGTCATCTATATGGTCTAGTTACAAGCTGAAAAAATTAAAATACTATTCTTGCCACTCAAATAGTTTGCTTTAAAAAAAGCAGACGGGCGCCTGGGTGGCTCAGTGGGTTAAGCCGCTCCCTTCCGCTCAGGTCATGATCTCAGGGTCCTGGGATCGAGTCCTGCATCGGGCTCTCTGATCAGCGGGGAGCCTGCTTCCCTCTCTCTCTCTGCCTGCCTCTCTGTCTACTTGTGATCTCTGTCTGTCAAATAAATAAATAAAATCTTTAAAAAAAAAAAAGCAGACAATTTGAAATTTGAATTGTATGAAGTCAAATTGATAAAATTAAAACAAAACGCACTGAGATATTCCTATAAGAAAAGGAAACCAACTTATTGAGGCAATATTTTCTCACAGGGTGGTTAATGCAATCTCTCAGAAGTGCTTAAAGTACTACCAAAGCTATAACATGATTTAGTTAACAGTAATGAATGATCTTGAATTAAGAAGTAGAAACTTCCAAAAAGCTCTGATTATTGGAAGTGGAATTTACTCACAGCAATTCTGGGGTCTGATGGTAGTGCTCCCATGAAATAATTATAGTGCTTCCATAACAATAAATTTAAAAAGAATATTAGTAAGACAATTTTAGATAAACACTAATTTTTCAATTAGAATTGAGTCAGGAAAGAAATCTCTCTGGATATTTAAAGGAGAAATTTAATGCATTGTTTATTGATGTGGTGGTTGAGAAGCTGAAATCATGTTTTTAATCAATCTAGTCTCGTAAGAAGATGCTTATTCTACTCCTAGGATAGAGAGACAAATGGAACATGCAGTGTTGCAGGAACCCATAGGCCAGTCAATTACAGAACCTGGATCATGACAGACCTACCTGGCAGGAACTATGTTGTACACTGAATTTTTGCACCCCCCCATCCCCACTTAAATGTTGAAGCCTAATCCCCAATAGAGTAGTATTTGGAGGTGGGGCATTGGGAGATTATGATGATGATGATGATGATTATCACAGAAGTGCAGCCCTCATGAATGGGATTAGTGCCTTTACAAAAGAGAACTCAGGGAACTTTTTCACTACGTTTGCTTTTTTGTGAGAACACAACAAGAAAATAGCCATCTATGAACCAGGAAGTGGGCTCTCACTAGACACCAATTCTGCGGGTGCCTTGGTCTCAGACTTGGGAGGCTTCAGAACTGTGAGGAAATACCTGTTGCTGAAGGCATCAATCTATTGTTATAAGCACTATTGTAATAGGGGACCCAACAAAAATAGACTGCCACGACAGAACTACATAGCCACTGCTAGAGATGCAACCAAAGGTAAAGAAGGAGGAGAGAAATTAATATGCTCCACCCTTCCTCACAACCCTCCCCAACTTCCCACACTTACCTCCCATTGACCAAATGCTGCCAGATGCCCACTGAAATGGGAGAGGGTATTCATCCTGAGATACAGTGCAGAACAGGAGAAAGACAAAACTGTTCCTGAAGGAACAGAGCAAAGTTCCGGAAGAGATATAAGAAACATACAATATATCGAAAGGTAGAGAGAAATTTTAGACGAGATAGTAAGGGAAAGCCTCTCGGTGCAAACGAGATTAATGCGACTCTTTTGTGGTTTTCCAAATTTTGCTTAGTCATTCTTTCATTGTTGGATTCGTTCAAGGCTCTGTCTCAGAAACTGAGCTGTAGATGAACCAAATGTTAGTTTGTTTCATCAATTCCTTCCTGACAGAATAACTGGGTCAATTTTTTAAGGATCTTCATATATATTCATGAAAGCATTTCCAAAAAGTGATTAATCTATTCAAACTTCCAACAATAATGAAAACAATTTCAAATTTCTAAACCTTCAGTGACATATTTTCTTTTTTTTTTTTTTAAAGCTTTTATTTATTTATTTGACAGACAGAGATCACAAGTAGGCAGAGAGGCAGGCAGAGAGAGAGAGGAGGAAGCAGGCTGTCCGCAGAGCAGAGAGCCCGACGCGGGGCCCGATCCCAGAACCCTGGGATCATGACCCGAGCCGAAGGCAGAGGCTTCAACCCACTGAGCCACCCAGGCGCCCCTCAGTGACATATTTTCATCACTGATTTAAATATATACAATTAAGACCCAAACTCCACTCTAGGAATACAAAATATACATATATATTATCCCTGTAAAGAATTGAAGACACTAGAAAATCAAAGAAATATTGAGAAAACTGGAAGCTCTACCTGTTTCAAGGTTCTAGAATAAGTTGTAGATATGATATTTATCCAGTTCTAAAGAGACAATTCTCCGTAAATGAAAATGTCAAGGAGCAGTACTCTATAAAATGACATTCTCAAGCTTTAGTTCTGAATTACTTCTAAAATCCAGTATAGTATAGGAAAGCTCTTTGGGATACAGCATAGAAGAATTCACTAGAATCAAAGAACAATGCTTTTCAAACTTATCCACTATTTCAAAAAAAAAAAAGACAATTAGTAGAATGTTATTAGTAATTTCTATTAAACCTAATAGTTTTGAATTCTTTCTTATTAGAGATAGGTGAAGGGTTTGGTGAGATGCACATTTCTTTCCTTCAGCAGTGACAGTTTTTTGATTTGCTGGCTCCTGCAGATTTAACCAATAACCACAGTTGACCTTTATCTCAATGTATAGCTCACTGTTCATCCATAGTGAAATGTACCATGTTAGTAATCATTTTCTTTTGAAATCATTTTAGTTTGTCAAAAGGGCAGGTTTTAAAAAGCAGGAACAAATCCCCTTAGGAATACTTAGAGGCTGTATAAACTGTCTTTCATACTATTCAACCTTTTACTTACAAAGGGCTCTTTTAAACTCCAAGTATCACGCCAACTGCATCAAAGAGAGTATGAAACAATGCCTTCTGTCAGTCACTTCCTTGCAATGGTTGAAGGGACCCCCCATTATGAGCTTCATGTTTGAAAATAAACCTGCAGAGAGATTGTCACTTATGTAGGTCCCAAAAAGGAACTTCCTAATAAATTGAAATTTATATTATTTGGGTCATATTTATTCCTAAATCGGTGACGCCACATGATATATCAGTATGGAAAAGTATGGCAAAAATCCAAAGGACACTTAATGCTCTAATTTCCCAATTCAAAACTCTTTTTGTCTTAAATAATCCATGTAAATCTCTAGTTTCATTTGCGCTTCTGGGTCACCATCCTATACCTTTTCTATTCCTCTACAAATTTGAGATTTTTTTATCCTATTTTATGTAGATATAAAGTTTATTCTGTCTGTAAAAATAAAGACAATTACTTGGGAGGGACTCTCACTATTAAAAAAGAATGTGAAGGGAGATAAAACTCTCTTTGGGTTAGGGAAAGCTACTACATAGCTTCTCTTTTAAATTGATTAAGCACAGAAGAAAAAAAAGGATGGATATATAAAAGCCATCCCTCAGATATTGTGTTCTTCTTGTGTTCACCTAGCAACACCAATTTTACTTTTTTTAATAAACTTTCTTGTCAGATTAAGGAGAGTCTGAAGTACCTGCAAGCTATGATTGAGGATTCTTTCTTGTACATAGCAGGATCATGACTGAGACGGACTTTCAGTTGAAAGCAGAATAATATATACAAATCAAGTTATGAAGTCAGAATGATTAAGGCAAGTGTGGGGAGTGGCATAAGGGGGACAGTTTAAGATAGAGTACAAAAGGATTATAACATGGGCAAAGTGGAAAGTGATCTATGAGAATTTTTAAACTTGAGCCCAATGACTGAGATCAGGTTTTAGCTCAATAGTTTGTGTGAATTATAACCATTAAATGCTTTGCAATGAGGTATACAATGTGTTGCTAGGGATCCATAAATGTGACATATGAACAGATCGGAATTATTATACTTGCAACTTTGACTAAAACTTTTAAAAATAATTGTTGAAATCACCAAAGCCAGAAACAAGCAAACAAAGCAAACAAAACGAAAAAACTGAATCGCAATTAATGTATGGAATTGGGCCACTTTAATGACCGTTTCTAAGCCAATAATAGCTTTGTTTGGAGTGAAGTACAATCACCCAAGGCTAGAGATTGTCTGTAAAGATCACATAAGATTAAGGCACTTACTCTATCTCTACAACTGACTACAGTCAACATAGAAAAGAGAAACACCTACATAGAAAACAAAACAAAACAAAAATAATATCTTTTAACAACTGCTATATAAAAAGTATATAAAAGTAAAAAGTAAAAGCATAGTTGCCAAGAAATTAACCTTATTTTGATCCGGCATTCTAAAAAACATTGGAGCAGACACTCAGTAGTTTACTCCTCCTATATTCATCCAATATAGGTCAAATTGCAACAATACATTAGAAATTATTTCCTGAGCATTCTAACTAATCCTACTTAGATGTGGCACTACATTAATCCAGATTATATTGAATTTTATTTTTAATTCATCATGCTTAAATGAACCATCAGTGTCATATTTCAGAATATTTGGATTCATCAGCAAACTTACTTATATGCAGATGTTTTAGTTGTGAATAAATTATCCTTATGGAAAAAATATAAATTCTATGTATGTGATACTAGTTATATTTTTTGCATAGTAATTATTCATTATTTTTATTCATATATTTATAAATTCAATCTAAAATATTTATTAGACAGCTATAATATTACAAACACTCTCTACAAGCTGGTACAAAAGAGAAATTGTCCTTGACTCCTATGGAATTTATATATGAAGTGCATAACCTAGACAAAAAGAGATGTATACAAAATGCACTTTTTGAAATAGCTGTATTAAAAAATGTACTTTCATGCAAGTGACAATGGAAAATTGTCTCTTGAAAATATCCATCCATTGTTCCTAAAATGTCTTGGCTTTGTGTAAATTACCATGAATATGCTGTTCTGAGTAATATGTCCAAAGAAGCTGACAAATAGGACTATAAGAAATAGGATGAATCCACCCTGAAATATGAACTTTAACTTTAGCCCTCAGGAAGAGTTTCTAAATTTAGCAAATAAAATACAGTATAGCCAGCTAGTTTGAATTTGACATAAACAGTTGTTTAATATAATTATGTACCACAAATTACACAGGGAACACCTAAGTGAAAAAAAAAATTTATCTGATATTCAAAATTTAAATGAGTGTCCTGTAGTTTATCTAGCTAACTTACCCTCCAGCATTTCCAAACTAAACTAACTGAACAAATCATATAACATCGGATCTACTTTAGAAATTTTGTTTTTGTTTTTAAAATTTTGTATTGATCTTTACCTTGGTCCAGGGCATTAATCCAACTATAGAAGGATATATTAGCAATGCACAGGCTTTTCCTTGGGCCACAAAGAAATCTAGAGAAATTGTATCATCCATTATAATCACGGAGCAAAGAATTGAGAATAACATGAATGACTTCCTTGGTCAAGGTGAGATAATTAATCACTTCAGCCAAAGAAAGGAACAGATTTCTTACATTTTACTTTATTTTATTTTATTTTACTTTATTTTTTAACAGAAATCATTCTCGTGGTAGGAATAACTGCTGGAAGAATGCACATTAAAAAAAAAGTCATTATCATTTCAGGAACCTTCCTAGATTAACTAAAAGTAGTACCATTTTGGAGAGATCTCCATACTCATCTGAGATTCTACTGTCATGTTTCTTTCAACATGCAAGGTCTCTTATGACCACTCTTGAGGTGAAACTTACCATGTTTTTATTTTTTATTTTTTTTAATTTTTTTTTCCATTTTATTGGAAACTTACCATGTTTTTAGGAAGGAGAGAAGTTTACCTGTTTCCATATAAGAAATACAGGCACAGCAGTATTCATGCTACCCCTGAAATGAGAAAGTTGATCTCAATTTTGAGAACCTTCCAAAGTGTTAACTAAACATACGGACATCACAACTCATCCAAAAAATCCTTCTAGAAAGATGGCAGGCTTTAGGTTCCCAGTTTAATTTTAATAATTAGTCTAGTTCTTGGTTTTAAAAGGAAAGTACAACCCATTTTGTTTTTCTACATACTCAGCTAGGTGATATTTGTTTGCTCAATGAGCTGACATACAGAAGATTGATTTGACAAATGTTAGGGTAGAGGAGTAAGAACTGGAGCCATCAATATTTTTTCCAAAAATCTTCTTGGGAAGATTAGGAGAGCCATGATCAAGTGCTGATCAGAGCCATGTGGCAAATGATAGGAAACTTAGTGGCCATTTAAATTTAAGGTTCAGGAAGCATATTGGAGAAATTGCTCCAGTACGTTTTCCCTAATGAGGAAGGGGCAACACTGAAATACAAAGAACACAATGGTCCCTTCTCCTTTGTAACTCCCAGGTTCTGAGGGATTGTCTTCCCACTGATAGGATCATTCTTACTCTTAAATCATGAAATTGATTTGTCTCATGCAAATAGTTAGCATTTTACCTTTCCCCCCAATCATCCCCTACTTTCACCGAGACCTTTAGTTTGGAGCAATTAAAATTATTTGAAAGGGCATTTAAAAAAAAAAAAAAAAAAAAAACAACAAAAAAAACTATAGAGTTCCATTATGGCCAATGTAGGAGAAGAATATGGTAAGAAGTACATTCAAACAAAATGTTATGTTTAGGACCTAAAACCATGCCAATCCAATATAACAATTAAGGAGTAGAATCAGAATTATGTTTGGGTCTTCTAGGCCCCTTTATGGCCAGGCTGCCACCAGTAATATGCAGTACCCAGGCAAGTTTGGGGTTAAGGGAAAGATAAATTTTGTCTTCACTGACCATGGTAAAATCCCAAATTTTCAAAATTGGTTGTTATAACTCATCTACTCTTGTTCTGATAATTTTCTAGGAAGAGGCCTAGAAATTATTTATTTCTGTGAAAATCTAAATTAAATGAATAAACAGCATTTTTTGGATATGTAGACAAGGAAAGAAGTAAAGGAGTCCAAGTGAGAAATCATTTTAGTTGACTTGAGATTGTAAAAAGCATGAAAGCTTCTTTGAAAACTGTGAATGCCCATCCAATTTTGAGAAGATTTTGCAAAGAAAGACATATCCTTGTCAGAATGAAAATGGTAAAGATTGCTGAAAATGTATGACTCATTAGTTTCAAGAGCTTAATAATGTGCTGGAGTGTCAGATCAGACTAGAATCATAATATTATAATTTCAAAATGGACCTACATCAGGGGAAGATAGCAGAATAAGAAGGTCCTAAGATTACCTTTTCCCAGGGATTCAACTAGATAACATCCATATCTGCTGGGAATGGGCAACAATCCTTCTACTGACAGATGAAAGATTAGTCCAAATTTTGCTATGAAAGAGAGAAGGCAAGAAGGTCCAGGCTCAGAGACAAAGACCATTTGCTCTTCTTTGCTCCCACTTTTATTGGTCCTTCAGGATAATCACAAATCCTTATCACTGTTTCTCAAGCAGGTGATTTGTGACAAAGGGTCTTAGGAAGATCTGTTTATAGGAAAGATAAGATATGCTAATATGTGTGCTCTACTAAACATAGCCTAAGGGACAATGCATACAGCTGTTAGATCACCTGGGGGCTGTTTGGTCTAAAACAAGCTTTGGGAAGGCAACTCCCTGCAGTATTCTAGTGACAGAGATGTCAGGCAGGCCTCAGCATTCCAAACGCCCAGCCCTTCTCCAAAACCTTCCTTTGCCCCCAGAGACCTCTGTGTTACATTTTAGCAAGTCAGGTATTATGGCTGAGTTCATGGTCTACATTAACCCTAACACACAACAATGTAAATAACTTAGAAAGTGACCCCAAAACTGGCAGAACAGACTCTCCACAGATAAATACGGAGAAGAGGGTAGAAAGGTAAGCACAGTTAGGGGTTAAACATACATGTGAAAATGTCTTCAGAAGAGATGCCACAGGTGCAGAGAGGGGAGACAAATAGACCTTCACACCAAGCATCCCAGGCACAGGGAATCCACACAGGGAAGATGACGCCACATAACACTTGATTTTGAGAAGCACAAAGGCCTAATGTCATGAGTTATTACAAGCAGTTAGGCTTGACATCTCTTACTTTAAAAGTCAGTGGGCTCTGCTCTGGGAGAACCAGGAGGGTGATAGGAAACTGAGTCCCTGCCCTTAAAGAGAGAGTACAACAAAGAGCACCATGGAAATACAGTATTGAAGCAGTAGTTTGAAAACATTTAGGATACACTGGAGAGAGATTTCTTTACTAATATCAGAGCCTGTGCTGGAGGGGCAGGAATCATTGGGAGAATTCTGTAATGGCAAAAAAGCTGGTGGGCATCATTTCTACACCCCCCTACCCTGCCCCACCTAAACACACTAACATCTAAACACACTAACACCTGCTGGAACCAACGCAACATAAACTACTTAATTTGCCAACAGTGTATCTCATCCCTGTGTTCTCCTGTGGACATGACTCCTCCAGCCAGGCCTAAGCTCCAGGTCTCCTTCAGTAGCATATCTGAATGGACCTTGCTGGCACTATGTGTCCCACCCCTGCATTCTTCTGCAGACTGACTCCCTCCAGTATTGCTACAAGTGTTTTCTAATGCAGCTTCCCTCTCACAGCAGACCTGTACAAACCTTGCTATTGCCACCCTTGTATTCTCCTGCAGATCTACCCCCTCTAATATGCCTTCACCAGAGCCCATACAAAGCAGTGCTGCAAGCCTGACAATGTGAAAACCACCCCAATAGGGACCACAACCACTCCAAAGTAACTCCTGCCCCAAGAAGAGAGAAAGATAACTACAAATACCAGTGGCACACATATGGCACACATACGGAGACTTCAGGCTCCATCCAATAAAAGCTTCTCAGGGGACAACACAGGGAAAGTGGCTTATAGTTCCATATTACTACATCTCTAGCAAACACCTGATGTGACTCAACTCAAACCCAAAGTGGCTCCAGACTAGCACACTAACAACACAGGGAGCAAATCCTGACCACAACAAGAAAAGAGAACCAATGCTAATGACTGGACTGAAAACATAGCCACATCAGTAGGGTGCACACAACATAGATAGGAGACATCCCTAAAGGACTAGGTTCTGATGAACAGGGGACACTGAACTGCAGGGCAGTAAAGGACAATTTCCTCATAAAACCACTACGTTCAAGAGCAGGATTAGCTGACTTTTCTAACATAGAGAAACAGATACAGAGAGTTAGAAAATGTGAGAAGACAGAGGAATGTGCCCTAAATGAAAGAATGGAAGAAATATTAAAGGGAACTCTTTGAGTGGAAAGAAGACAGTAAGTATGAGAAAGAAAAGTAGGAAGCAGAAAAGTAATAAAAATATGTATATCTGGGAATCGAGTCAAGATGATGGAGAAGTAGCAGGCTGAGACTATATCAGGTAGCAGGAGATCAGCTAGATAGCTTATCAAACCATTGCAAACACCTACAAATCCAATGGGAGATCAAAGAGAAGAACAGCAATTCTAGAAACAGAAAATCGAAGACTTTCTGAAAGGTAGGACTGGTGGAGAAGTGAATCCAAAGAGGCAGGAAGATAGACTGTGGGGGGAGGGACAGGCTCCTGGCAAACAGCAGAGCAACAGAGCACAAAATCAGGAATTTTAAGTCTGCTCCACTGAGGGATATCACTCCAGATGCTAAGCCAGGGTGAAACCCATGTAGGGACAGCATGGCTCTAGGTCCCGTGAGGTCACAGAAGGATCAGGGGTGTCTGAGTGTCACAGAGCTCACAGATATTAGAGTGGGAAATCCAGCTACAGAGACAGAGCCAAGGAGTGAGCTCTCAGCTCAGGGTTACCTTGAACCAGTCTCAGGCTGGATGAGCTTGGAGTGCAGCCGGAGGCCAGGGAGATGGCAGTGATTGGGCGTTTTTCTCTGAGGGCATATTGAGGAGTGGGGCCCCGAGCTCTTGGCTCCTCCAGGCCAGAGATTGGGAGGTCGCCATTTTCATTCCCGTCCTCCAGAACTCTATGGAGAGCGTTCAGGGAACAAAAGCTCCCAAAAGCGAACCCCTGCAGATTAGTTAGCTCAGCCCCTGGTAAGGGCGGTGCAATTCCACCTTGGGCAAAATCACTTGAGAATTACTACAACAGGCCCCTCCCCCAGAAGATCAACAAGAAATCCAGCAAAGACCAAGTTCACCGACCAAGGAGAGCAGTAGAATTACAGAAGAGGAGAAAGCAAAGCACGGAACTCATGGCTTTCTCCCCAAGATTCTTTCGCCTTGTGGTTAATTCAATTTTTTTAATTGAATTTTTTTTCCTTCGGCTATATTTGTTTTAACTTTTACCCTTTTCTTTTTTAATGTTTTTTATTTTATTTATTTATTTTTTTTAAAGATTTTATTTATTTATTTGACAGACAGAGATCACAAGGAGGCAGAGAGGCAGGCAGAGAGAGAGAGGAGGAAGCAGGCGGTCCGCAGAGCAGAGAGCCTGATGCAGGGCTCGATCCCAGAACCCTGAGATCATGACCTGAGCTGAAAGCAGAGGCTTTAACCCACTGAGCCACCCAGGCACCCTATCTTTTTAAATGTTTTTTAAACTAGTTTATCTTAACAATATCTTTCATAAAAATAATAATGATCTTTTTTGAACCTTCATTATTATAGTCATATTTTATCCTTCATTGTATTTAACTTTATTTTTTGAATACAAATAGGGTTTTTTCTTCTAAAAAAATTGGGGTACAACTTCTTCTAATAGATCAAAATATACCCTAAATTTAGCCTTGGGCTTGTTCTAGTCTCCAGCCTGAGCAAATTCTCTCCACTTTCTTTTTCTTTATTCTCCCAACCAAATTACTTTATCAACTCCTTTTTTCGAAATTAAAAAATTTTTTTTTCTCATCTTTATAGGCATATTCCATCCCTTCATTGTATTTATCCTTATATACATTTTTCATTCTTTAAAATTGTGGGAGGTAGTTTCTTCTAAGAGACCAAAATACTCCCAAAATTAAGTGGGTGACCTGTTCTAGTCACCAGTCATATATATATATATATATATATATATATATATATATATATATTTATATTTTTTCTTTATTTTTTTTCTTTTTTAATTTTTTTTCCTGAACTTCTTTTTATCCCCTTTCTTGCCTCCACAACTTGGGGTTTCTTCTGATTTGGTTAAACTGCATTTTCCTGAGGTCTTTCCCACCCTTTAGTATTTTATTTTCTCCTTCATATACTCTTATCTGGACAAAATGACAAGGCAGAAAAACTCACCACAAAAAAAAGAACAAGAGGCAGTACCGAAGGCTAGGGACCTAATCAATACAGACATTGGTAATATGTCAGAACTAGAGTTGAGAATGACGATTCTCAAGGTTCTACCCGGGCTCGAAAAAGGCATGAAAGATATTACAGAAACACTTTCTGGAGAGCTAAAAGCCCTTTCTGGAGAAATAAAAGAACGAAAATCTAACCAAGTTGAAATTTAAAAAAAAGCTATTAATGAGGTGCAATAAAAAAATGGAGGCTTTTACAGCCAGGATAAATGAAGCAGAAGAAAGAACTAGTGATATAGAAGATGAAATGACAGAGAATAAAGAAGCTGAGCAAAAGAGGGATAAACAGCTACTGGACCACGAGGGGAGAATTTGAGAGATAAGTGACACCATAAGATGAAACAACATTAGAATTGGGATTCCAGAAGATGAAGAAAGAGAGAGGGGAGCAGAAAGTATGTTGGAGAGAATTATTGGAGAGAATTTCCCTTTTATGACAAAGGGAACAAGCATCAAAATCCAGGAGGTGAAGAGAATTCCTCTTAAAATCAACAAGAATAGGTCCACACCCCATCACCTTATAGTAAAATTTACAAGTCTTAGCGACAAAGAGAAAATCCTGAAAGCAGCCCAGGAAAAGAAGTCTGTAACATACAATGGTAAAAATATTAGATTGGCAGCAGACTTATCCACAGAGACCTGGCAAGCCAGAAAGAACTGGTATGATACATTCAGAACATTAAACGAGAAAAACATGCATCCAAGAATACCATATTCAGCTAGGCTATCATTGAAAATAGGAGAGATAAAAAGCTTCCAGGACAAACAAAAACTAAAAGAATTTGCAAACACCAAACCAGCCCCACAGGAAATATTGAAAGGGGTCCTCTAAGCAAAGAGAGACTGTAAAAGTAGCAGATCAGAAAGGAACAGAGACAATATACAGTAACAATCACCTTACAGGCAATACAATGGCACTAAACTCATATCTCTCAATAGTTATCCTGAATGTTAATGGGCTACATGCCCCAATCAAAAGACACAGGGTATCAGAATGGATAAAAAAACAACAACAACAACAAAAAAACCCAAAACCCATCAATATGTTGCTTACAAGAAACTCATTTTAGACGTGAGGACACCTCCAGATTTAAAGTGAGGGGGTGGAAAACAATTTACCATGCTAATGGACATCAGAAGAAAGCTGGGGTGGCAATCCTTATATCAGATCAATTAGATTTTAAGCCAAAGACTATAATAAGAGATGAAGAAGGACACTATATCATACTCAAAGGGTCTGTCCAACAAGAAGATCTAACAATTTTAAATATCTATGCCCATAACGTGGGAGCAGCCAACTATATCAACAAATTAATAACAAAATCAAAGAAACACATCAATAATAATACAATAATAGTAGGGGACTTTAACACTCCCCTCACTGAAATGGACAGATCATCCAAGCAAAAGATCAACAAGGAAATAAAGGCCTTAAATGACACACTGGACCAGATGGACATCACAGATATATTCAGAACATTTCATCCCAAAGCAACAGAATGCACATTCTTCTCTAGTGCACATGGAACATTCTCCAGAATAGATCACATCCTGGGTCATAAATCCGGGCTCAACCAGTATCAAAAAATTGGGATCATTCCCTGTATATTTTCAGACCACAATGCTCTGAAGCTAGAACTCAATCACAAGAGGAAATTTGGAAAGAACTCAAATACTTGGAGACTAAACAGCATCTTTCTAAGGAATCAATGGGTCAACCAGGAAATTAAAGAAGAATTGAAAAAAATTCCTGGAAACAAATGATAATGAAAACACAATGGTTTAAAATCTGTGGGACACAGCAAAAGCAGTCCTGAGAGGAAAATATATAGTGGTACAAGCCTTTCTCAAGAAACAAGAAAGGTCTCAAATAGACAACCTAGCCATACACATAAAGGAGCTGGGGAAAGAACAACAAAGAAAGCCTAAACTCAGCAGGAGAAGAGAAATCATAAAGATCAAAGCAGAAATCAATGAAACAGAAACAAACAAACAAACAAACAAACAAACAAAAAAACCAATAGAACAAATCAACGAAACTAGGAGCTGGTTCTTTGAAAGAATGAATAAGATTGATAAATCCCTGGCCAGATTTACCAAAAGGAAAGAGAAAGGACCCAAATAAATAAAATCATGAATGAAAGAGGAGAGATCTCAACTAACACCAAAGAAATACATACGATTATAAGAACATACTATGAGCAAGTCTTCGCCAACAAATTTGACAATCTAGAAGAAATGGATGCATTCCTAGAGACACATAAACTACCACAAGTGAACCAGGAAGAAATAGAAAACCTGAATAGACCCATAACCAGTAAGGAGATTGAAAGAGTTATCAAAAATCTCCAAACAAACAAAAGCCCAGGGCCAGACGATTTCCCAGGGGAATTCTACCAAACATTTAAAGAAGAATTAATTCCTATTCTCTTGAAACTGTTCCAAAAAATAGAAATGGAAGGAAAACTTCCAAACTCATTTTATGAGGCCAGCATCACCTTGATCCCAAAACCAGACAAGGATCCCATCAAAAAAGAGAACTACAGGCCAATATCTTTGAAGAACACAGATGCGAAAATTCTCACCAAAATACTAGCCAATAGGACCAACAGTACGTTAAAAGGATTATTCACCATGACCAAGTGGGATTTATTCCAAGGCTGCAAGGTTGGTTGTACATCTGCAAATCAATCAATGTGATACAACACATTAATAAAAGAAAGAACAAGAGCCATATGACACTCTCAATAGATGCTGAAAAAGCATTTGACAAAGTACAACATCCCTTCCTGATCAAAACTCTTCAAAGTGTAGGGACACAGGGCACATACCTCAATATTATCAAAGCCATCTATGGAAAACCCACCACAAATATCAATGTCAATGGAGAAAAACTGAAAGCTTTTCCGCTAAGGTCAGGAACATGGCAGGAATGTCCACTATGACCACTGCTATTCAACATCGCACTGGAAGTCCTAGCCTCAGCAATCAGACAACAAAAAGAAATTAAAGGCATCCAAACCAGCAAAGTAGAAGTCAAACTATCACTTTTTGCCGATGCTATGATTCTATATGTGGAAAAATCAAAAGACTCCACTCCAAAACTGCTAGAACTTGTACAGGAATTCAGTAAAGTGTCAGGATATAAAATCAATGCATAGAAATCAGTTGCATTTCTGTACACCAACAAGACAGAAGAAAGAGAAATTAAGGAGTCAATCCCATTTACAATTGCACCCAAAACTATAAGATACCTAGGAATAAACCTAACCAAAGAGGCTAAGAATCTATACTCAGAAAACTTAAAAGTACTCATGAAAGAAATTGAGGAAGACACATAGAAATGGAAAAATGCTCCTGGATTGGAAGAACAAACATTGTGAAAATGTCTAGGCTACCTAAAGCAATCTACACATTTAATGCAATCCCTATCAAAATCCCACCCATTTTTTTCAAAGAAATGGAACAAATAATTCTTTTTTTTTTTAAAGATTTTTATATATTTATTTGACAGAGAGAGATCACAAGTAGGCAGAGAAGCAAGCAGAGAGAACGGGGGGAAGCAGGTTCCCTGATGAGCAGAGAGCCCGATGCGGGGCTCAATCCCAGGTCCCTGAGATCATGACCTGAGCCGAAGGCAGAGGCTTAACCCCTGAGCCACCCAGGTTTATATGGAACCAGAAAAATTCTCGAATAGCCAAAGGAATATTGAAAAAGAAAGTCAAAGTTAGTGGCATCAGAATTCCGGACTTCAAGCTCTATTACAAAGCTGTTATCATCAAAAGAGTATGGTACTGGCACAAAATCAGACGCATAGATTAATGGAACAGAATAGAGAGTCCAGAAATAGACCCTCAACTCTATGACCAATTAATCTTCGACAAAGCAGGAAAGAATGTCCAATGGAAAAAAGATAGTCTTTTCAATAAATGGTGTCAGGAAAATTGGACAGCCACATGCAGAAAATGAAATTGTGCCATTTCTTTACACCATACATGAAAATAGACTCAAAATGGATGAAGGACCTCAATGTGAGAAAGGAATCCATCAAAAGCCTTGAGGAGAACACAGACAGAAACCTCTTTGACCTCAGCTGCAGCAACGTCTTCCTAGGAACATCGCCAAAGGCAACAGAAGCAAGGGAAAAAATTAACTACTGGGATTTCATCAAGATCAAAAGCTTTTGCACAGCAAAGGAAACAGTTAACAAAACCAAAGACAACTAACAGAATGGGAGAATATATTTGCGAACGACATATCAGATAAAGGGCCAGTGTCCAAAATCTATAAGGAACTTAGCAAACTCAACACCCAAAGAACAAACAATCCAATCAAGAAATGGGCAGAGGACATGAACAGACATTTCTGCAAAGAAGACTTCCAGATGGCCAACAGACACATGAAAAAGTGCTCCACGTCACTCGGCATCAGGGAAATACAAATCAAAATCACAATGAGATACCACCTTATACTAGTCAGAATGGCTAAAATTAACAAGTCAGGAAATGACAGATGCTGGCAAGGATGCGGAGAAAGGGGAACCTCCTCCACTGTTGGTGGGAATGCAAGCTGGTGCAACCACTCTGGAAAACAGCATGGAGGTTCCTCAAAATGTTGAAAATAGAACTACCCTATGACCCAGCAATTGCACTACTGGGTATTTACCCTAAAGATACAAACGTAGTGATCCGAAGGGGCACGTGCACCCGAATGTTTATAGTAGCAACGTCCACCAGAGCCAAACTATGGAAAGAACCTAGATGTCCATCAACAGATGAATGGATAAAGAAGAGGTGGTATATATACACAATGGAATACTATGCAGCCATCAAAAGAAATGAAATCTTGCCATTTGCGACGACGTGGATAGAACTAGTGGGTATCATGCTTAGTGAAATAAGTCAATCGGAGAAAGACAACTTTCTCCCTGATATGAGGAAGTGGAGATGTAACATGCGGGGTTTGGGTGTTAGGAAAAGAATAAATGAAACAAGATGGGATCGGGAGGGAGCCAAACCATAAGTGACTCTTAATCTCACAAAACAAACTGAGTGTTGCTGGGGGGAGGGGGGATGGAGAGGCGGGTGGGGTTATGGACTTTGAGGAGGGTATGTGCTATGGTGAGTGCTATGAAGTGTGTAAACCTGGTGATTCACAGACCTCTACCCCTGGGAATAAAAATACATTATATGTTTATAAAAAAAATTAAAAAATAAAAATAATAAAATTTTAAAAAATGTATATCTGTAAAAAAAAGCAGTCAAGGGACTTACAAATTAAAAGGATGGAACATGATACCATATGCCTAAAATGTGGGCAGGAAAGCAGTAAAGAACGGGTTCAAATTTAAGCAACCATCACTAAATATAGACTGCTATGTGCATAAGTTGTTGTATAGAAACCTAATGGCAACCACAAATCCAAAACAGTAATAGATATGCAAAAAAGAAAGAGAAACAAATCCAAGTGTATCACTAAAGAAAGCCAGCAAAGTGTGAGGAAAGGGAGCAAGAGAAGAAAGGAACAGAGATAAACTTAAAAAAGAAATCATAAAACAAGTAAGCTATCAATAAGTTCGTTCTTTCTTTTCTTTCTTTCTTTCCTTCCTTCCTTCTTCTTTTTTTTTTTTTTTTAAAGTAGCTCTAGTCCAGTGGGGAGCCCAACACAGGGCTTGAACTCATGACCCTTGAGATCAAGACTTGAGATAAGATCAAGAGTTGGATGGTTAATTGACTGAACCACCTAGATGCACCTCAATAATTACTTTTAATATAAGTCAACTAAATTCTCCAATCAAGAGATGTAGGGTATCAGAATGGATAAAAATGAAGACCTATCTATGTGCTGCATTCAAGAGAATCATTTCAGACCTAAAGACATGCGGATTGAATGAAAGTGAAGGGATGGAATAGCATCTATCGTGTAAATGGAAGTGAAAAGAAGGCTGGGGTTATAATACTTATAATGAAGAAAATAGACTTGAAAAGGAAGATTGTAAAGAGACAAAAACAAGGATACTATATAATCATACAGAGAACAACCCAACATGGAGATATAAAAATTATAAATATTTATGAATCCAACCAGGGAACACCCAAATATATAAAAACAACTAATAACAAACATAAAGGAAGTAATTGATAGTAAAACAATAATAGTGAGGAAGTCTAACTGTCCACTTACATCAATGGATAGATCATCAAAACAGAAAATCAAGAGTGGTTTTGAATGACATGTAGGATAAGATGTATCTAACAGACATACTCAGAACATTCCATCCTGAAACAGCAGAATACACATTCTTTTCAAGTACACATGGAATATTCTCTAGAAGAGATCATATGTTAGGTACTAAAACAAATGTCAAGAAGTTTAAAAAAAAATCAGTCGTGTTATGCATCTTTTCCAAACACCGTGTTATGAAAATAGAAATCAACCACAATAAAAAAAAAATCTGGAAAAAAACCACAAATACATGGTGGTTAAATAACACACTACTAAGCAATGAATGGGGTCAACCAAGAAATCAAAGAAGAAATAAAAAAAAAAAAAGTACATTGAGACAAATGAAAACGAAATAAATTTCAATGATCCAAAATCTTTGGAATGCAGCAAAGCTGTTCTAAGATGGAATTTTTTTCAAAATATTTTATTTATTTATTTGAGAGAGAGAGAGAGGGAGAGAGAGCATGAGCAGTGGCCAGTGGCAGAGGGAGAAGCAGACTCCCTACTGAGCAGGGAGCCTGACATGGGGCTTGACCTCATGATCCTGAGATCATGACCAGAGCCAAAATCAGACGCTAGCTAACTCAGCCACCTATGCATCCTATAAGACAGAATTTGATAGCAATTAGAGACCTACCTCAGGAAGGAAGAAAAATCTCAAATAAACAACTTAACCTTATGCCTAAAAGAATTAGTAAACAAGACAAAATAAAACCCCAAATTAGGATAAGAAATAAAGACTCTAGAAGAAATTTAAAAAATGGAAACAAAAACCCAAACAAACTGATAAACATTTAGCCAGATTCAGGAAAAGATAGATAGATAGAGAGAACTCAAACAAAATCAGAAATGAAATAGAAATTACAATAACCCCAGAGAAATACAAAGTATTATAAGAGAATATTATGAGATATTATATGCCAAAAATTGGACAATCTAGAAGAAATACATAATTCCTAAAAACATATACTTTCCCAAAACTGAAGTGGAAAGAAATAAAATTTTTTTAATGAATTAATTTATTTTTTAGAGAGAGAAAGAGAGGGAGTGGGAGGAGTGGCAGAGGGAAAGGGAGAGAATCTCAAGCACACTTCCCACTGAACATGGAACCTGATGTGATCCTCAGCTCATGACCTGAGCCAAAATCCAGGTGCCCAGGAAGAAATAGAATATTTAAACAAACCATTTACCAGCAATAAATTAAATCAATAGTCCAAAATTTCCCAAAAAACAAAAGTCCAGGGCCAAGCGTCTTAACAATTAAATTTTACCAAATGTTTAAAGGAGTGTTAATACCTATTCTTCTCAAACTTTTCCACACCACAAAGTAAAAACAAAAGGAAATTTTCCAGATTCATTCTATGAGGTCAGTATTACTCTGATACCAAGACCAAGTAAAGACATGATAAGAAAAAAAGAACTACAAACCCATATCTCTGATAAACATAGTTGTAAAAATCCTCAACAAATATTAGCAAATCGAATTTGACAATACATTAAAAAAATCATTCATCATTCATCATGATCTTTTTGAAAAAAGATCATTCATCATGATCAAGTGGGATTTATTCCTGGGATGCAAGTGTGGTTCAATATTCACAAATCAAATAACACGATATATCACAACAACAAAAGAAAGGATACAAACCATATGATCATTTCAACAGATGCACAGAAAGCATCTGACAAAGTATAACATTCATTCATAATAAAAAATCCTCAACAAAATAGGCTTAAAAGAAATATATCTCAACATAATAAAGGACATATATGAAAAACCCACAGCTAACATCATGCTCAATGGTGTAAAACTGAGAAATTTCCCCCTTAAATCATGTACATGTCAAGGATGTCTACTCTCACTGCTTTTATGCAACATAGCCCTGTAAGTCCTAGCCACAGTAAATAGACAGGAAAAATAAATAAAAGGCATACAAATTGGTAAAGAACTAAAACTTTCACTATTTGCAGATGTCATGAGACCTTATATAGAAATGACTTTACCAAAACACTGCTAGAACTGATAAGTGTATTCAATAAAGTTACAGGATACCCAGAATTCAGCAGCATTTCCATATAGTAACAACAAAGTCACAGAAAGTGAAATTAAAAAAAAAAAACATTTACAGTTGCACCAAAAGTAATAGAAATAGAAATAATAGTAATAGAAATAAATAGTAATAGAAAATAATAGTAATAGAAATAAAGAGGTGAAAAATCTGTACTCCAAAAACATTAAAACTTTGATAAAAGAAATTGAAGATGACACAAATAGATGGAAAGATAGTAAATGCTCATGGATTGGAAGAACAAATATTATTAAAATAGCCATACTAATGCAATCCTTATCAAAATATAAATAATGTTTTTCACAGAACTAGAACAAATAATCCTAAAATTGTACAGAACCATAAACGACTCTGAATAGCCACATCAATCTTGAAAAAGAACAAAACTGGAGGTATTATAATCCAGGATTTCAAGCTACATTACAAAGTGATGTAATTAAGACAGTATGGTACTGGCACAGAAATAGAAGCATAGATCACTGTGAGAGAATAGAAAGCCAAGAAATATACTCACAATTTATATGGTCAATTAATCTTCAATACAGGAGTCAAGAATATGGAATGGGAAAAAGATAGTCTTTTCAACAAATGGTGTTGGGAAAACTGGACAGTTATATGCAAAAGAATTATACAAAATAACTTCTTTATACCATATACAAAAGCAAACTCAAAATAATTTAAGGACCTAAATGTGAGACCTGAAATAATAAAAATCCTAGAATAGAGTACAGGCAGTAACTTCCCTGACACTGGCCATAGCAACATTTTTCTTGATATGTCTCCAGAGGTAAGAGAAACAAAAGCAAAAATAAACAATTTGGAATACATCAAAATAAAAAGTTTCTGTACAACAAAGGAAACGAACAACAAAACTGAAAGACAACACATTGAATGGAATATATTTGCAAATGATATATCCAATAAAGTGTTAATATCCAAAATATATAAAGAACTTATACAATGCAACATCAAACAAAACAAAACAAAGCCAATCCTACCAAAAAATGAGAAAGTATGAAAGACATTTCTCCAAAGAAGGCATACAGACAGATAGCCAACAGACATATGAAAAGATGCTCAACCTCACTCATTATCAGGGAAATGCATATTAAAACCACAATGAGATATTACTTCATGTCTGTCAGAATGGCTGAAATAAAAAACAAAAGAAACAGCAAGTGTTGGTGAGGATGGGGAGAAAAAGGAATTCCCATTTACATTTGGTGGAAATGCCAACTGATGCAGTCTCTGTAGAAAACAGAATGGAGGTTTCTCAAAAAATTAAAAATAGAATTACTCTATGATCCAGTAATTCCATTACTGGGAATTTGCCCAAAGAATATAAAAACACTAATTCAAAAAGATATATGCATCCCTATGTTTACTGAGGCTTTACTTACAATATTCAACTTATGACAGCAGCCTAAGTGCCCATCAATAGCTGAATGGATAAAGAAGTGATATATATGTACAATTAAATATTACTCAACCATAAAAAAGAAATTCTGCCTTTTGCAACAACATGGATGGATTACAGAGTATAATGTTAAATAAGTTGGTCAGAGGAGGACAAATATGGTTTGATTTCAATTGTGTGCAAAATTTAAGAAACAAAATAAATAAACAAAGAAAAAATGAGACAAACTAAAAGCCCAACACTTAACTATAGAGAACAAACTGATGGTTATCAGAGGGGAGAGGGTAGAAGAATGGGTGAAATAGGTGAAGGGGTTTAGGAGTCCACTTGTCCTGATGAGCACTGAGTAATGTACAGAATTGTTGAATCACTATATTGTACACCTTAAGCTAACATAACACTGTATGTCAGCTACAGTAGAATTAAAATAAAACAATAACAAAAATGTATCTACATCAATGATCTTCAAGAAGAGGTCAAGTTCTGATGAAGTTTATCTGCCATGAGTATAAAGAGGCCTTATCCCTCACAAAACGGTCTCCTGAATTTGTCTATACTTCTGCAAAATGGTAACCCACAGGAAAATGAGAAACTTAGTCAATATTATATAAGTAATTCTTACAGATAGCCCTCCACCCTGAAAAACTTAAGAACTATTTAACCAGATATAAAATTAACTATTATCATAACAATGTAGCAGCAAATATGCCAGATTAAGTTGAAGTCTTCAAACAAGTCAACTTCTGGCAGGAGTACCAATTCTTGAATGCAATGGTAGATCCATCATCAAAACCAGTCCTGTGTGTGTGTGTGTGTGTGTGTGTGTGTGTGTGTGTGTGCATCCAATCTGTGATGGTGGATCTGTTTCTATGTCTCATACAATTGTGGATCGAAACAGTAATGTAGCCATCTAAGTAATATAGGTTCAATCCTTAACTTCTGACCAATGTGATAACAGAGAATGGGCTCATGTTTGGGAGTGGATAAGAGTAACAGATGGTTATATTAGCAGCCACAATTTGTTTCCAGTTTGCAGTCCCAAACACAAGTAACTTTAATCTTCCAGGCAATCTGTAGCTTTCCAAAAGGCAGACCAAACAGTTAAAAAAGTATCTACAGGCCAAAAGTCAGTCAAAATATAACAAGTTTTTCAAGGGGGTAATTTTTAGAGCTATGAAAAATGGTTTTGAGTTCTGCCCACCATGGAGAGTAATCATATTCATTTTATTTTCCACAGAACTGCCCCTGAGGTAAAATATCCACAGCAGCCTAGTGAACAAAATCAGGTTTCAATTTAAGCAAACTAGCAGTGCATCAGAGAGGCATTTAAGGAACTTCTGCGAATCAAGGGATCCTTTGATTAAACAGCTTTGCTTCCTGTAGTATAAAAATTTCCCCAAAGGGATAACCATTTTTTTTTTTTTTTTTCTTAACATGTGAAGCCAATGCTACTGGGCTGCTCACTATTCTACCAAATCAACTTTTGATGATTTCTGTCTATGGAAAACTTTATATGAAGCAAGAAGATAACAGACATGATACTTTCAGTTTTGAGAGTCCCTTGACTGAACAGCTATAACATACTGCTTTCTCACTGGGTTTCTAGGTTTGTGTCTTTTGGGTGACTTAAGATTGGATCACACAGTAATTTCTTTGAGGATGCCACTTTATTCTGGGCCATTTGCTGCCACATTGTCATGACAGCCTTTGTTGAATTTTCTCCTGGTCCTTATACACAAGGAAGGTACATTTTTTAGAATGAAGGGCTGACCATAAGAATTATTTAGATTCTTTTGTATCAGTTTCTCATTCTCTTACGGGTCACATTTTTGTCAGAAGTGTAGACTCAGTGCTTCATCAGTGATTTCAAATAAAGGTTTTTCTATCACAGGAAACTGTCCTGAGAGGATCAAAGCTCTCTGGCAAATACCCATTAACAATACTCAGATTTTTTTTAGTGTCACTTCCAAATGGATCCAAATTTGGAATGTTAGACCATAGAAGGCTTTGAACCAGAAATTGTCCGTGATGTTGCTATTCTTTTTACATGTACTATGTACTGTGATTTCATGCCATGTTAATCAAAATTTATTTTCATTTAACAAATAGGAAACAAATAATTCAATTTACATTAAAAAAAAGAAAAAAGTGATCTTTTAAGATACTAAACAAATTACAAGAATAATTTTCACTTTAATAAAGCAGGACTCAGAAGGAGTCTTTAATGCACCTAAATCTGCAACTTTTGCCTCTGGGTTTAAATTATGAATGCAGAAATCCTGGCATATAAGCGTGGATCAAGTATCTCTCTGCTTTTCTTAGAAATAAAAAGAGAGAGAGGAAACATAGATGCCAGGCAAATGCCCCTTTACTTTTATCAAGAATCCTTAGAGAAAGGCTGAAGAGATACTCCAGTACTGTCTATCACATTGATAATAGTCTAATGTAGAGCAAATTAGAATAAGTAGAAAAGTAAAAAATCTATATGGTCAGAAGTATTCTAAGAAATAAATTGGTATTTTTTAAGTAAGGGTTTCAGTTATCTCTTAACTACTCCAAAAAGGCAGATGTTTTAAAAGTGATATGTATTAGAAGAAATATGTCTGCAAAGTATATTCAAAGACCCATATAGGAGGTTAAATGACTATATATCCATGATCTTAGGATGCCCCCATGCTGCCACTGAATCAATTGCAATGTCTACATTTCTATTTCAGAAGACAATATCCCAAATTTATGAACAAAGAACCAATTCACTTGAATAAAACTATTTCATGTCTTCATTGATGAATTTTATCTTAATTTTTCAAATTTCAATATATGTTCAGTTTTTTCCCATGGCTACATAGACCTACAATAAGCATTGTTTTTCTTTTTTTTTCTTTTCTTTTTTTTTTTTAAAGATTTTATTTATTTATTTGACAGACAGAGAGAGATCACAAGTAGGCAGAGAGGCAGGCAGAGAGAGAGAGGAGGAAGCAGGCTTCCTGCTAAGCAGAGAGCCCGATGCGTGGCTCGATCCCAGGACCCTGATATCATGACCTGAGCCGAAGGTAGAGGCTTAACCCACTAAGCCACCCAGGTGCCCCAGCATTGTTTTTCTTAATGTTGGTCAAAATATTAGTAATTATTATACAAATATACTGTTATAATCTCTGTTAGAGGCAACCAAATTGAATATTGATTCTGGGACTATACTATCTAAGTACAAATTGTTTTTCCTTCTTTGCTTTAGACAATATTTTTTATCTCTTTGTGCCTGAGTTTCTTCATATATAAACTAGGATAATAATGATATCTTTCTTTTTATTTTTAAAGTTTTTATTTATTTATTTGACAGACAGAGATCACAAGTAGGCAGAGAAGCAGGCAGAGAGAGGGGGAAGCAGGCTCCCTGCTGAGCAGAGAGCCCAGTTCGGGGCTCCATTCCAGGACCCTGGGACCATGACCCGAGCTGAAAACAGAGGCTTTTGCCCACTGAGCCAGCCAGGCACCCCTGATGATACCTTTCTTAAAAGTGTATGTTAGGGGGTACCTGGGTGGCTCAGTGGGTTAAGCCTCTGCCTTAGGCTTGGGTCATGATCTCAGGGTCCTGGGATCGAGCCCTGCATCAGACTCTCTGCTCAACAGGGAGCCTGCTTCTCTCTCTGCCTGCCTCTCTGCCTACTTGTGATCTCTCTCTCTCTCTCTCTGTCAAATAAATAAGCAAAAATCTTTAAAAAAAAAGTATATGGTAGGTATTGATTTCGTTTCATTAAAAGTTCATTGTAAATTAATTATTTTATTTCCTGAAGAACGTTGTCTAGTTCATAATTATTAGAAATGAAATCAATTTTCTCCAACTGTGTGTTTAGCAGTAACTCTTTTTTTTCCTTTTATTTAATCATGAGGATTAAAAATTATAATATATAACTCTTTAGGTTCCTTGAGGACAGAATTAGATTGATGATTGATTTAATCTCCCAGAGGGCATAGCACAGCACTGGATTCATTTGTTGGATTTTAAGAAAACTTTGAAATTTACTTTACAGATCTTCCTCAGCTTATGATGGAGTCACAACCCAATAAACCCATCGTAAGTTGAAAATATCATTGAGTTAAAAATACATTTAATACTCCCAACCACTGAACACTGTACCTTAGTTAGCCTAGCCTACCATAAATGTGCTCAGAACTTTTATTAGCATACTGTTGGGCAAAATCATCTGACATAAAGCCAATTTTATAGTATTAACTACTTCATGTAATTTGTTGAATAATGTACTAAAAGTGAAAAACAGAATGGTTGTACAGATACAGAATGGTTCTAAGCGAACCTGTTGTTTACCCTCATGATCTCATGGTTACTAGGAGCTTTGGTTTCCTGATTTAGGAGAAAATAATTGAGGGTATTGTACTACCTTTTGCAAGCCCTAGAAAAGATCCAAACTGAAAATTCCAAGTAAGATTTCCACCAAATCTGGGGCACCTGGGTGGCTCAGTGGGTTAAAGCCTCTGCCTTCAGCTCAGGTCATGTTCCCAGGGCCCTGGGATTGAGCCCCACATCGGGCTTTCTGCTCAGCAGGGACCCTGCTTTCTCCTCTCTCTCTGCCTGCCTCTCTGCCTACTTGTGATCTCTGTCTGTCAAATAAATAAATAAATAACCTAAAAAAAAAAAAGATTTCTACTAAATCTGAATTGTATTCATACCATTGTAAAGTCAAAAAATCATAAGTAGAACCATGTTAAGTCTGGAAGCACCTGTACTATGTTTATTATCAAATGAAGCATTTTCAAGGACATAAACATAGACATTCATAAGCAAGTACTTGTGGGGGTAACTGCTTTTCAATCCTTTTGGGTATATCTCTAGAACTGGGATTGCTGGGTCATATGGTAAAATTTTTAAGGAAACACAAAACCACCTTCTGTAGCACTTATATCATTATACATTATTACCAGCAATGTGTGAGGGTTCCATTTTCTCAGTATCCTCACCAACAATTGTTATTTTCATTGTTTTGTTGATAGTCATCCTAGTGGGTGTTAAGTGGTATCTCATTGTGTTTTTGACTAAATATGTATTTTTGAACAACCACGTGGTCCTCTAAAAAGGGTAATGGTCCTCAAGTAAAAATAACCCTGTTTAGCAGATTTTCAGGATACAATTGTCCCAGGGTAGGAAATAAACATGGTTTCAATGGTGACTCATCAGAAAATGTGCAAAGGTAATTCTCTCCTATCTTAAGAAATTTTGTTCTTTATTATGAATTATAATTTATCATAATTGTATGGTTTTTGCTTTTATAGATTTTTTTTCACATACTAAGTTTTTCACAATGGCTACAAACATTTAAGCCCTTACAACTTATAGCTTTTTTCAAGAACATGTTGGGGAGAATAGTTATACTCAAAAGGAAATGTTCATTAGGTCTAGCATGCCCCAGTTTCCTTTATCACCAGTGTGCTACCATAAGCAAATGTTTAACATGCTTACTTTTGGCTTTAAAAAAGCAGCAGCAGAAAACACAGCTCTCCTGTTAGACTACCCCTTGCTACCATCATCCCTTCCTCTAAACTTTTTTTTTTCCAAATCCACATTAAAAACCAAATTTTTTTGTGAATATGATTTAAAATTTAAAATTGAAAAATAAAAATTGAAAATAAATTAAAAAATAAAATTGAAAAATAAAACATTACTTTTTCACTGAAGACAAAGATGCTTAGATTTGATTTTTACATCAATATTATGAGTTAAAATCATAAAATCAAATTTTTAAAAAGTGTGCTAGTTTGTGTTCATTCAGAGATTCCCAGGGCATATCTCTCATGATTTAATTTCCCAATAAAAGTTTCCAACTTCAATTGGCTAATAACAGAGAAAAAAACATTATTGAAATGAGCTGATACTTTAGACCTTTAAGTATATTCTTAAAGTGATTTTTTAAGTGGGACTATGAATTTTAACAGTACTAAGTTTTTTAATATCTAAGTTTTTGTCCATATAACATCAACAAAATTCCAGGCCAGATTGGAGACAATCTAGTTTCAGATCATCATTGCTTCCAGATGTATGACTTAGAGCAATTTAGTTAACATTTCTGGAGTTCTGGAGTTCTTCATCTGTGAAATGATTATCTACTTCATAAAACTTTAAGGCTTAAATTCATCAATTCATGTAAAACACTTATAACAGTGACTGGTGAAGAGTAGCAGAATAGGTCACCCCAAAACATGGCACTATGGTATATTGATTATTTTGAGCCTTGGGCACCTAGAAAAGAAATGCAAGGGGAGATTTTTCCTGAATTCCTTATATCTGGAAAGACAGAGCCTCTAAAAGGAACTTAATTGTAATAGATCTCCTCCACAGGAGTCATCCAGGAAAGATTGACTCTCACCACAGGTGAGGAGACTAGAATTCTACACTATACCTAGACAAACTTTGTCACAAGCTATCATACTACCTATCTATTCTAAGGACCTGTTCATCTTTCCTAAAATTTAGTTACTCTCCTCTGAGAGGCCTACATACCTCTCCTTTTCCCTTTTTCAAAAAAAATTTTTTTTTACTTATCTATTTGTTTGAGATAGAACAACAGATAGCACGAACAGGGTGGAGAAGCAGACTCCCTACTGAGCAGGAAGCCCCAGGGGTCTCAATCCCAGGACCCAGAGACCATGACCTGAGTCAAAGGCCAATGCTTAACCAACTGAGCCACCCAGCTAACCCTCTCCTTTTATGTTTATTAAAAAAAAAAAAAAAAAAAAAAATTGGAAGGGGAGGTGAACCATAAGAGACTATGGACTCTGAAAAACAACCTGAGGATTTTGAAGGGTCAGGGGTGGGAGGTTGGGGGAACAGGTGGTGGGTAATAGGGAGGGCACGCATTGCATGGAGCACTGGGTGTTGTGCTAAAACAATGAATACTGTTATGCTGAAAAAATAAATAAATTTAAATATAAAAAAAAGATGGTAATTAAGTCTGAATTCTAAGTCAACCTCAGGCAGTTACTCATTTTCTCCTGGGCATCTCCCATGTATACATGAGGTATACATATTAATACATTTCTGCTTGCTTTTCTCTTATTAATCTGTCATTTATTATACAGGAGTCTCAGCTAAGAACTCAGAAAGGTAGAGGGAGAATTATTTTTCCTCCCTTACATTGACATGTGTGCTTTCATTCTTGCTGTCCAGTCCCAATGTATTTCCCACACTTATAACCAGAGATATCATAACTCATATCTCTCCTTTCACTAAGAATTTCTAATAGCCTCTTATAAACCTAGAATTGAATATCTATATTATATCCCTCAAAGTTCTAAATAATCTGGCATTAATCTCCCCTCTGACCTGATCTACCTAGCATACCACTTTAATGCTTGTGGCTTTTCCAGCCACACAGGCCATCTTGTTGTACACAGTCTTGCCAGTTCCTTATCCACCTTAGGGCCTTTATATTAGTTATATCTTCCCTCCTCATGTTAGAACTTCAGATGGCTCACTTGTATGCCATCTTTGTCAAAATCTCAGTGTAACTCCTTCAAAGAGATCTTCAGTGATAACTCTATAAAATCGCATCCTACCTCCACCATCCTCTGCTTTGTTTTTTACTAGTATTTAGCAATAGTTTATATTATTCTGTTTGATATCTTGTTTCCCTATTTATGGGTTGTATCCTTCACCAGACCATACCTGATGTGAGTAAGGCCTTTTGTTTATCACACTATTGCTGGTACCTAAAAGAGTGATTGCCACGTGGGAACTAAATGATAATTGTTCTAAGAATAACTTATTTACCAATTTTAAAATCACTATTGAAATCTATGGCAATTTTTACAGATGGAATACATTTTTAACCAACTTTTATGATAAGAAATCATGTACTTAAAATATAACATTACAGCCAAAAAAAAAAAATTGGGGCTGTAGAAAGTTTAGAGAAAAATACATGAAGGTGGTTCTGCAGTGTATAACATGATTTTTCTCACCTATAAAAAAACTAATCAAAATTAAAACTATGAGATACAATTTTTTTATCAATTACCATGGCAAAAATCCAAGTTTGACAACAGCCACTTGAGGAACTGTTAGGAATAAGAATATTCATACATCAGTGCTAAAAATGCAGAATGATTTAATCCTTATGAAAGGAAATCTCATATTTAACAAATTTGTTTATGCTTAAATACTTTGACCTAGCAATCTCCTTCTAGAAAATCTATCTCAAAGATATAATGACAAAATTATTAAATGCTTATACAGATGTTTGTTAGCATTGACTGCATTTGTAATAGCTACAGAACAGCAATAGTCCAAATGTTCTTTAACAGAGGATGGGTCACACATTTGTGATATGCTCCTCACAATAGAGTACAGCCATAAAACAAGAAGAAATATTTATATACACTGTTAGGGAATAAACAACAAATTATTTCATTAAATGATGAGAAGAAACACAAAGAAAATTTTATGGTGAGCTATCATTAATCTAAGAAAGGTTATAAATACCAGTTGATTACATGTAAGAATATAGAAAGATAAATCATGGAATAAAATATAGTGATTAGGCAAAGATACTATGATGGATGCTAGGCATCTTTATAGTTTTTTAAAAAATATTTATAGCTTTTTTTTACTTTAACATTTTATACAAATATAAGACTAAATTAAGTTTAAGGTAAAATGACTAAAAATTGAACACAAAATGTTACCCTACCAATATATCTAGTTGGGGATACAATCACATAGAGGAACACTTCCGAGTTATCTTAAATCATTATAATTTGATTCTATACAACTGATTAAATATGTCCTAGGAACAAAATGAACTGTAAAAGTAATATTAACTATTTAGAATAGGCATATTTTTGTGGTTGTCTTGGAATCATTATTCTGATATTGGCAAAGATGTATTATCTATTAAAAATGAGTAATTGTGTTGCTGTCATTAATGGTCAGGATTTTTTTACATGGGAAAAAGAAGATACCCATATACCATGTTATATAAATAAATGCTTCTTAAAGATAAAATTTTAAGGAAAAAAAGTATATCATAAATGTTAGGCACAATACAAAGATATTAAGCCAACTCTCCATTAACGACCTAATTTCATAAGATTAAATATAGGCACTTAAAACAGCATTATCTGAAACCCTGACACATTTTCTTTTATTTTTCCTGTGAATAATTTTTATTTTTATAATAACTACATTGTGATTCCATACAAAGTTATTTTCCAAAAGAAAGTTGTTGTTTTGACAAAATGATGTGTAAGTTGCTGGTAACTTGCTGTCATGACTATGAAGTCTCCTCAGAAAATTTACATAAGACTCAATCTTCTTGACAAATTTTAATTCATATATGCATAAAATGCATTCCTATTTTTACACTACTACATTCATTGGGGATATATTACATTTAAAACTTTAAATCATTATACCCAATTGCCATAAATCTTCAATCAGTTTCAGTCTTTAACCAAATATGTTTATTTTTGTAAATTATAAAATATTTCTTAAATTCCTATCCATAATTGTCTAAATGCAATCTTCACTTGAATATAGCCTCAATTCATATATCAAACATTATTACTTTACTAAATATAATTTTAACTTTAGTTTGAGAACTACTGACAAACTGAACTGGAATAATGATGCAACCACCTTCTGATTCACAGCTAATTTCTCATGTCATGAGCAAAGCAAGGCTTCCAGGTTTTGTTTTTCCCTTATGGTTTATCTCTACTATTACCTATAGCTACTTTCTTTTAGTATTTAACATTTTTTAAGCTTAGCTATAAAACTTATTATTCTCTTTATAACAAATATTGTGATATAAACATGTTCTGTGTGGAATATAACAAATAATTAATGGGGTAAAAGAATTATGTGCATTTTAACAATATTTGCAAAATAATAAAATTCGATTCACAAAAGTTAATATGTGGAAATACTAATATAATAGCATTGGCTAATATTGGCTCTACACATTAGAGTAGAGGCTCTACACATTGGCTCTACACATTGCACTTGAAAAACAAGACGAAAGTCTCATTTCACTCTAAGATGTGATCTTCTTTACTGATATACAAAGAAACAGGGAAATTTAACCTTGCATTATTTAGTGCAGATAATCAATTTCGTTTTTCATTTTAGAGAATTTTTTTTCAGTATATGGAATAGAATTAGATTTAAGGACAATTCTTAGTAATTCTGTTAATATATACAATCATCTAATATTTCCTCACTACTGCAATTTGGTTGCTTGCTATTGTTTACTTTCAAAAATTTATCCTAACTAATTTGTAGGTGTGTGTGTGTGTGTATTTGAAATCTGAAATATTCAGTCCCATTATTGTTCATCAAAAAGCATCCTTTTACTAGAAATTTAAGAGTTGATTTTGCTGATTGTTCAACTTTTCACAATTTATTTTGTTGATGAAGAATTTCAAATATGTCTTTGTAACTTAAAACACATCATCTTGGACAATTAATTTTTAAAGTTAAGTAATGTTAAATAAAATTTATTTTATTTTAATTAAAATCTAATATTCATGATTATTTGAGATTAATTCCATAATTTTAAAAAATCACCTTTAAGCCTTATTCATAAAAAGTTTTCTTTTTTTCAGACTAAAAAAATGTAGCTTATGGATAAGTTTTGGTAGTATGAGGAACTAAACTGAGCAGTTATAAAATCATGTTAATAAAGAGTTATTAAATTCTGACAAATATATAGTTAAGACATTACTGAACCTAATGCTTTGATATTTTAAAATCAAGTTATGTATAAATCATTATGCTAAAATTCAAGAGTAGGAAGGACCAGATAAAATCCCCTATTTAATCATTCAACAGAAATGCATTATTCCCAATGAAATTTGTTAGGCCTTGGGGTTCCTCCGAATAATAAATTTATGATCCAGTAGGATAGCAAGACATTTGTATAAAGCTATTATAAAAATAAGACATAATGAATGTAAGGTACTAAAATATTATATTGGACTTATGAATTTTTTTATCTATTGAAGATAAATAAAATAAAACAAAATTATTAATTATTGATTAATCTAATTATAATTTATGAATAAGGTAGGTATTGAGTTGAGGATAAAAACTGCCTCACACGTCTCTGGGCATAAATATAGTGAGAAGAATTCTGGCAAAAGAATGGATGAAAGAATGAAATGAAAAGAGGATGAATAAAGGGTTAAAGATATGAATAGCCAAGTTATACTAATTTTATACTTGTTACATTGGAATGAAGATAAAAGTTTGGAAAACTTCAGTAAAAAAGGGAATTAAGGTCAGATTGTGGAAACTTTTCTTTTTCCTCAGTATTAGGGGCAGGAATTTTATTTAATACAGGCAATGGGATCTCTTTTATTTTTCAAGTATGAACATAGAGTAAGTAAACATATTCTGGGGGAAAAAAAGTGTGTGATGTATAGTAGGCATTGGAATTGGGTATTGCAAAATTTAAGTCATAGCTTAACTTAAGCTTGTTAAGTAAAGCTTAAGCTTTACTTAACAATGAAAGTTAGAGGTAATGTTGATGACTTAAAAAGTTTTAAGTGTTGTTTTTATATGTGCATAAATTATCTTATTTAAGTTTCAGAATGGTATTGTTAATAATAACAGTATAGTATTATTCCTATTTTACAAATCAGGAAGTAAATAAAATTAAGAAATTTCTCCAAAAATACTCAGTGAGAGTTTAAATCAAGAATACACAGGGTTATCAAAATGAAAGCCCAATGTTAGGGAGAATGACAATGAAAATTTTAGGGAAAGAAAGGTTGAGAAAACAGTTGAAAACACAGAAAACAATCATTCTTTAAAGATGATGATAGTCTCTTGGTCACTTAAAAGGTTTCCCATCCTGAAGGTAGTGACCTGGAGAAGGTGACATTATACTCATTATTCTTAAATTAACTTTTGAGGTCTGGTATTTAATAACTGAAGACATAATTGGAGTCCATGGTTACTAAAAAAATGCTGAGGCTATCAAATATCTCTTTTCTCTCTTGAACTGTAAGCCCGGTGAAGGTACAGAGCAGATCTATCTTTACCTTCACTTTTTTTCATTGCTTTACATACTCTGTTATATAGTGTAAGTGTAAGAACAAATTTGGGTAAATGTATGCCTCAAATACTCATGTGTGGAATAATACTAGTATGAATGCAAACAAGTATTTGTGCCCAGGCATGTGTATGGTGTATATAGTTAGGCTTTTTATGATGTATGGAATCATAGATTGTCAAGATGAGTTATTATTGTAGTTTAATTGAATACTGAGATGATAGTTTACAGGTCAGATTTGATCAAGAGAAGTTCATATTGGTTGAGAAGATGAAAGCATTCATCCCTCTCCCATGTCCAATAGAGACGTATAATAAACAGAGAAAGTCATCCAATATGTCTTAAGGTTGTAATGGTGAGCACTGTCATTCTGGACAAAGGCAGTCACAAACCACTTCCTGAACTTCCAATTCACCCATCATCTAGTCGTCCTTTTTTTCTAAATCATAAAACAGCCAGATAACCCCATTTATGATTTGATCATAAATTGTGTTGATTCCGTCCTGGGAACATTTTCTTTCCTGGTAAGTGAATAAAACCTACAGCACAAACTGTAATGTTATGATTTCCCTCCTGAACTGTTTTCCAAGGTGATCTGTGAGTGTATTTGTATGATAGCAGCAGTTCACTTTTGGGTTTGCTCTCCTTAACTTAGGTTCTGGATTTTCCATGCTTGGGTCCATTGCTTATAGAGAACTTCCCATTTTTTGAGGTGGGGGTTGAAGGCAAACAGTGTCAAAAAATTAGGCAGACAAGGAAATGAGTTTCCTAAACATGCAACTTTTTTCATGTTTTCGAAAGAGTGAATTCTGAAATCAGACTTCCTAAGATCAAATTATGCATTCATTGACACACTAGGGCATGTTGCTTAATTTTTCTCTAACTCAATTTCCTTGATGTTCAAATGGGTATACAAATATTTATCTTACAGATATATATTATGCAAAACAATATGTAAAATCTAATACACTGGTACTAATTAGTGCTTAGTACTGAGTGTATACTCAGTAGATATTATCTCTTGTTAGGGGACCTTAAATCACATTAAATACACACACATACACACAAACGCCACACATATTTTTAAGTAACTTGGATTAAGTGATTAATGACAATGGAAATAAAATATATTTGTAATAGAAGAATAAAATAATAAATACTGATTTAAATTCATCATTTGGAGGTAATAAAATGGAAATAATAATTAAAGAGTATCAATTATAACAACAAAGTTCTGAAATTGAAAATTTTTCATAATTAATCTACTAAAAGATCCGAAATGTACTAACAATCACATATATGCAAATTAAAACCAAAGAAAATGATTCACTCAAGGAAATTTTTAACATCTTGGCAATATTCTAAATGGTAATGAGGTGTAAATCAATGAGAACTTCTTTGCACTGTTGAAAGAAATGAAAACTGGCACAACTAAGTTGCAGAGCAATTTGGTAATATATAAAATGAAGGTTAGTGTATGTCATCAATGATTTCATTCCTAAGAAAGTGTCCAAAAAGAATACTCCCACATCTACATACAGAGATATATGTAAAAACATTTACATAAATATTACTTATAGGAGGAAAATTTTAAAAATGAATAATGTGTAGGCAAATCTTACTCTTGATAATATATACAAATGTGGTAAAAAGAATAAGGAGATGCTTGTATATTGTGATAATCAAATACAGGATGGATTTCTCTATAGGAGTAGATTCCAAAGGCTCCAAAAGATATGACTAGAGAGTAGTACTTACAGAAAATATCAGTCATATTATTGTAATTTAATTTCTTCATCTGGGAGTTGGGTACATAGATATTTGTTGTACTGTTAATAGCTGCATGACGTCTTTCATTTTTCACTACATCTTAATGAAAATAAAAGAATGAGATTTCCTGAAATGAAATATATAAGGAATATAAAATGTAACCTATGAATATTTAGGAGCTATTAAATTTAACAAGAGGAAAAAAGAAACATCAAGAATACAGCATAAGAATTTCCTATGGTTGTTAAAATGCCACAGCTTGAGGGGAACAGTATGTGTTATACTGAAATCTGAAATTAAAATTTTTTTCTTTCACAGTCCTTTTTTTTTAATCTCTTAGAGGAAACCAAAAAAAAAAAAAAAAAAAAAAAAAAAAAAAAGGATGATGTAGGCTTTCATTGGAAGGAAAGCTGCCCTAACACTTACCAAATACAAGCTACAAACGACTCCCTCACTAAACTGTGTGGAAATAGAGAGGCTTATGATTCTTTTTTTTTTTTTAATTTAAAGATTTTATTTATTTATTTGACAGAGAGAGAGATCACAGGTAGGCAGGGAGGCAGACAGAGAGAGGAGGAAGCAGGCTCTCCGAGGAGCAGAGGAGGCTCAACTCTATGGTCAACTAATCTTTAACAAAGCAGGAAAGAATGTCCAATGGAAAAAAGACAGCCTCTTCAATAAATGGTGCTGGGAAAATTGGACAGCCACTTGCAGAAAAATGAAATTGGACCACTTCCTTACACCACACACGAAAATAGACTCCAAATGGATGAAGGACCTCAATGTGAGAAAGGAATCCATCAAAATCCTTGAGGAGAACACAGGCAGCAACCTCTTTGACCTCAGCCGCAGCAACATCTTCCTAGGAACATCAGCAAAGGCAAGGGAAGCAAGGGCAAAAATGAACTATTGGGATTTCATCAAGATCAAAAGATTATGCACAGCAAAGGAAACAGTTAACAAAACCAAAAGACAACTGACAGAATGGGAGAAGATATTTGCTAATGACATATCAGATAAAGGGCTAGTGTCCAATATCTATAAGGAACTTAACAAACTCAACACCCAAAGAACAAACAATCCAATCAAGAAATGGGCAGAGGACATGAACAGACATTTCTGCAAAGAAGACATCCAGATGGCCAACAGACACATGAAAAAGTGCTCCACGTCACTCGGCATCAGGGAAATACAAATCAAAACCACAGTGAGATATCACCTTACACCAGCCAGAATGACTGAAATTAACAAGTCAGGAAATGAGAGATGCTGGCAAGGATGCGGAGAAAGGGGAACACTCCTACATTGTTGGTGGGAATGCAAGCTGGTGCAACCACTCTGGAAAACAGCATGGAGGTTCCTCAAAATGTTGAAAATAGAACTACCCTATGACCCAGCAATTGCACTACTGGGTATTTACCCTAAAGATACAAACGTAGTGATCCGAAGGGGCACGTGCACCCGAATGTTTATAGCAACAATGTCTTCAATAGCCCAACTATGGAAAGAACCTAGATGTCCATCAACAGATGAATGGATAAAGAAGAGGTGGTATATATACACAATGGAATACTATGCAGCCATCAAAAGAAATGAAATCTTGCCATTTGCGACAACGTGGATGGAACTAGAGGGTATCATGCTTAGTGAAATAAGTCAATCAGAGAAAGACAACTATCATATGATCTCCCTGATATGAGGACATGGAGATGCAACATGGAGGGTTAGGGGGATAGGAGAAGAATAAATGAGATAAGATGGTATTGGGAGGGAGACAAACCATAAGTGACTCTTAATCTCACAAAACAAACTGGGGGTTGCTGGGGGGATGTGGAGTGTGGAGAGTGGGAGGGTGTTATGGACATTGGGGAGGGTATGTGCTATGGTGAGTGCTGTGAAGTGTGTAAACCTGGCGATTCACAGACCTGTACCCCTGGGGATAAAAAATTGAATATTGAATATCGTAAAATTAATAATACATTTTATATTTAAGTTATCACTTACTTAAACAATACTTACTCCTCTATATTTTCTGTGACCTTCAGTTCAAACATCTGGTAAAAAAATAAGAAATAAATAAAAAATTAAAAAAAAAAAAGAAACTACTTGGAGAGACATTCTAGCAATTTCTCCCATCCAAGTACTAACCAGGCCCGACCCTACTTAGCTTCCGAGGTCAGACGAGATCGGGCACATTCAGGGTGGTATGGCCGTAGACCATTCTAGCAATTTCTAAGGCAAAAAAATAGTTTGTATATTACAAAGTTATAGGTATTTTTCATTAATTAATCCAGCAAATATATAATGGTTAAAATCATAGATTTATTACAGAATATAAAAAATGTACGTGAACAAAATAACCCATAATTCCTTTAAAAATTACTAAATGGCTTCAACATTTGATATAATATTTTTCAGTGCATATATTTCAATACATATATTCTTAAAATATTTTAATTATATGATATACATAAATTACGAAATTTTATTCTTAAACATCCATTATTTTAATATTTAGATGTAACAAGAATGTCAACATTCAATTACAGAGAATATTAGAATGGAAATAAAATAGTAAATTACACAAAATGCTTTTAAATGTCGGGGTGCCTGGGTGGCTCAGTGGATTAAGCCGCTGCCTTCGGCTCGGGTCATGATCTCAGGGTCCTGGTATCGAGCCCCGCATCGGGCTCTCTGCTCTGCAGGGAGCCTGCTTCCTCCTCTCTCTCTGCCTCTCTCTCTGTCTGCCTCTCTGCCTACTTGTGATCTCTCTCTTTGTCAGATAGATAAATAAAATCTTTAAAAAAAAATGTCTATGCTGGTAATAAACTGCATATATAATTGTACAAACCATGGTGCCCAGGTAGCTCATTGGGTTAAGTGCCTGCTTTTGGCTCAGGTCATGATCCAGGGTCCTGGGATCAAATTCCATGTCAGGCTCCCTGCTCAGGGGAGAGCCTGCTTCTCCCTCTCCCAGTCCCCTGCTTGTGTTCTCTTTCTCTGTCAAATAAATAATATCTTAAAAAATAACTAAAAATATAATTGGAGAAACCATATAATAAAATTCTACTATCTAGGCATTGAACAAATTAAAGCTATTCTGTTTAACTTCTACCTAGAATGACAAATTTTTGTAAATCAGTGTAGTCAAGCATTAGTTACTATTACATATAAGAATCATAGTGAAACAAATAAACCTTTTTACCAGATGTTTGAACTGAAGGTCACAGAAAATATAGAGGAGTAAGTATTGTTTAAGTAATTGATAACTTAAATATAAAATGTATTATTAATTTTAAGATATTCAATATTCAAGATCATAGTTTTTTATTGTTAGTATTGTCCTTAGTAAAGTCTATAAAGATACAAATATGATCATCTTTTTGAAAAGATTTTATTTATTTATTAGAGAGAGAGACAGAGACAGAAACAGAGAAAGGGAGCAAGCACAAGCAGTGGGAGGTACAGAGGAAGAAACAGACTCCCCACTGTGCAGGGAACCTGATGTGAGTTCAATCCCAGGACCTCGAGATCATGACCTGAGCCGAAGGCCATACATGTGCCCTCAAATACGATAATCTTAATGACTATTTCCTCATCCTGCTAGTAATTACTGTATTAATCACAACTAATCAGGAAATAGTAACAATTATTTCTATAGAATATTAGAGAATTGTATGTCAAATAGGAAGCTCTGATATCAGAGAGGTAGTGACTGCAGAAAACAGCTCTCATCACTAAGCCTGGGTCAACAGTAGGAACAGACTGACATTCTAAAATTTGATTTTGGAGGAAGGTCTGCATTCAGATAATGCTCAGACTTTTAAGGAAGAGTTATTATTTAGCAAATACACAAAGAGCTTGAAAAGTTTCTCTACAGAACTTCCAGACCTCTGAGGGGGATTAGCAGCTGAGATTCAGACCTCTGGAGACCAGCACTGAAAGACAGATGCTGTTCAGAGTTCAGAGATGGGGCCCTGCAGGGCTGGCACTCAGGCCCCTGTGGAGAGGGCACTGAGAGAAGGGTTCCATTAAAGGTAGAAAGTCTGCCATCGGGAACCCACTGCTGCTACTGGATAAAGAACTCAGCTGAACTAACATTAGCAAAAAAAGAAAGTAAATAGGACAAATTTCTTTCTTCCTTGTCCAGCTTTCTAGTATGCTTCTAGCTACTCCTAATGATAAAAACTAAAAAGAAGCCAGTTGGCAAAGGAAAAATGTGATGTGCTACCTCCCAGCCTGAGAATCAGGTGACACAACACAGAAGTGTAACAAAAAACAGAATAGCAAACAAACAAACAAACAACATAAAAGTGTGAGTTGGAAAATGAGAAACTATACAGTTTGCAAATTCCTTTAGAATAAATTCACCTATTTGACAATGAAAATTTTGTAATTACAACTTTATGGGTAAAGGACAGTAAATATTATACATAATGAAAGAAATTTCAAACTTGGCAATGATAATTGGTAGACAGAGTATATGTAGTGAAGACAGACTACAAGTTCAAGTAAACAAAACTTGGAGTCAATAATCATTCAACCACGTTATACAACATGTAAAACTGGAATAAGTTCATCAATTTACCTAATGTGTGAAAAGCTGAAGATATTACCTGTCAATTCTTAAGTGAGCATAAATATTTTATATACTGATAAATGTCAAGGGCACAATATGCATTTTAATTATGAAAGTAGAATAAATTAGGGTCATTTTGAAATTCAAAAACTTTAAAATTTTTGCTAACCTAGCATGAAACTTCTATCTATGAATAAAAATCTTGCCCCAAATCAGAAATCACTGACTCCCCCAGACTTTATTCTTTAATGTAAAGTATAGTTTAGGTTGGAATATCTGGTTATCACAGTGTAAGAATATTTTATAGACATAGAATGTGAACATTGCATTTACACATGTTTAGATATTGAATTTTACAATAATTTCCTGTGATCATTTACTACTTTCAACTAATCAAATTTCTCCATGAATGATGGACTTTGGGTGATGTTACTTTCCAACCAGCAGTTAAGTCATCAATAGGCTACTGAGAAGTAAAATTCGCTGTCTAGTTTCAGAATTTGAGTTACAAGTTTGAAAAGAATGAGTATTTAATTTTTTTCCTACTTTTCAGCTTACACAGAAAATCTTAATTGATAAATGTCAGATGAAAGGCAAAGATAAATCTATATAAGGTTAGGGAAATGAGATTTTTACATTCATCCTGGTGTAAATGCAAGCTGATCTAATAATATTTGAAGAGATTATTAATTATCATATAATGGTTTTTTTTTTCTAATTATTCCCTATTGTGTCTTATTGTTTTCAATATATTCCTGTTAAGGAAATTTACACCTTAAATGATTATTTCTGATAAAATTCTACTCAAGCTGGTTGAATAATAATAAGGTGAATAATGTAAATAAAATAGTAATTTCGAGAAGCAGGCCTAGAGTTGAGCATTTGTCTCTGGAAACATTTCCTAGTTCTTAACACTCAAAATCATATACTATAAAGAAATCTTTTGAATTAAAAAAAATTTCATTTCATGACTTCAGGGATCACCTATATATCTGCAAATCTGAGTTTAAAAATAGTAAGTAGTTTAATCTCTTTTCAGAAGGCACAATATTTGGTTTGTTCGCCAGAATACTTTCACTACATAAAATGATTTTTTTAATACTATTGGTTTTGAATAAATATCTAATAGGTTAACAAACAAATAGATAAGTAGTAGAAAATTGCAAGAGTTGAAAAACAATATCTCTTCAGCCATTGAAATGCAAAGAAAGAGCTATAGTAACACGGTTTAATTCATTATTACAGTTCTGCATTCCCAATGCATGTTCACTAATTTTTGCAATTTTTAACTACTCTGAGATAGATGGATAAACTGGTAAAAACCATGCTTTAAAATAATGATTAAATTAAGACTGAAATGCATTTTTGAATAAGTTATAGTAACCAAAGAATACAATTAGAACATGGAATTTATTGCAACATGTACACTGAAGCCTCATATTTTACACTGACCTGAAAATGAAATCCAGTTAGGTCTTTACTATCTAATCCATTAACCTTTGGAATTACACATGGTATTTAATTTTAAGAACTCTATACTAATTGTAGGGGGGGAAAATTCACCAGTTTTGAGTAACACAATTTGCTAGGCAGAACTTTCCCATTACTAGGTACAATCTTTGCAACAATAAAAGAGAAATCTACCTTTCCCCCAAGTCCCCCCAAGTCAAGAAAGTCAAAAGAGGGTGCAAATGTTAGCTACCAAGATAATTTTTGGACAAAAGTCAATCTTATTATTTACCATAATACAAAAATTTTGTGCAGAAGCGATTAAAAAACATGCTTACCAGGCTGATTAGACTCAGTCAATAATATGAACTATTAATTCCATTGCATAGTGGTTGATGACTTGAGACACACACACATACACACACAAAAATTAGAAATAACAATTTTTTAAAAATCATTATAAAATAACTAAATTTAAATATGAATGACAAAGTTATTAGTATTTTTAAAGATTATTTTACTTCTGTACCATTTATAAATGGTATTCATTTAGAGAGATTGGATAATTTATCAAACAGTATAGGGAACTACTATTGTTATAAAAACCTATGCTTATAAAAAGTTATAAAAACCTACACTTATAAACTATTTCTGGAAAGAAGACTATTTACCAATGTATCTGAAAATAAATTTTTTTTAAAAGATTTTATTATTTATTTATTTGACAGAGAGAGATCACAAGTAGGTAGAGAGGCAGGCAGAGAGAAAGAGAGGGAAGCAGGCTCCCTGCCGAGCAGAGAGCCCGATGCGAGACTCAATCCCAGGACCCTGAGATCCTGACCTGAGTCGAAGGCAGCGGCTTCACCCACTGAGCCACCCAAGCGCCCCTGAAAATAAATTTTTTGCTCCTTAACTTCTGTTTAACCAAGCATGTCATGATAAAAAGCATTATTCTGCTCAGATTTTATTTGATTTTTGGTTTTAATTTTTGACACCTTATGAATTTTATTCCCTAATATTTGACACACAGTTTTCTAGTTAAGTACCATTCATTCTCAGAATTCTGCAGTGCAAAACCTCACTATGCATTAGTAATTAAATGATTCTAATAATGCATAGATGACAAATTAATGTAGCATCTGTCCATCTTTATGGCAGCCATTAAATGACAGTTTAATTGTTGGCTAGTTTCCTTATTCATTAAGGATAATTTCTGAAAGATTTTTACAACCAAGATTATCATGAGCAGAACGTGCATATCACATATAAGCTATTTTTTTCTCTCCATAATAGCTAAATAATTTCAGTGTTCTCAAAACCTAACCATTAATTTCTGTACTGCTGAGCTTGAAGAAAATAAACTTTTCTATCTATCTACCTAAATAGAGATAAATGTTTCAGGAAATATATCTGTAATTTTACACACTGACAGAATTATACCAACATTAATATTCTGCTCTGTGAAGAGATATTTGTCTTTGTCTGTTCAGATGGCTATAAGAAAACGAAACAGACTGGAAGGTTTGTAAACAACAGAAAATTATTTCTTACATTGGTAGAGACTGGAAAGTCCAGAATGATTTGTATGATTATCAGATTCTGGTAAAGGCCTTCTTCCTGGTTCATGGGCTGCACCTTCTTCCTATATCCTCACACGGAGGAAGAGCCAGTGATCTCTGTGAGGCCTTTCTTTTAAGAAAACTAGTCTCAGTTTTATTTAGACTATTTATTTAGTCTTATTTGTAAGAGCTTGATATTCATAACCGAAGTGCCTTCTAAGATTAACACATCAGGCATTACAATTTCAATATATTGATTTGGTGGGGGCGGGGGAAGGAGGAGGGAAGCTGTTGGGTGGATACAAATATTCAAAACATAGCAGATATAAAAATAAGGATTTAAGGGCACCGGGGTATCTCAGTTGGTTAAGCACCCAACCCTTGATTTTGGCTCGGGTCATGATCTCAGGGCCAGGAGATTCAGCCCTGCCTCATGGTTTATGATATGGAACAAACAACATAGAAGCTATAAAGACTATAAAGACTGTGTAAAGCTTTTAAAATCCGAAGCTAACTATAATTTTCAAAGTATAAGAAATAAATACCTCAATGTAAAAATACATGAGAAAAACTTTAAGATTAAAACTATTGTTTTGTAGCCTAGCACATCCACTCACATAGCCTGTGGGAGGAGTTCTAAACACTAAAAGGATAAATAACATATCAAATGCACAGTCAAGCATTAAGAGAGATCACAGAAATGCAAAACAGGCTGAATCTATGAAATATGGAAATCCAGTATCATGGATGGAATTAATTATGCACCAAACTTTCAGAAATAGAAAGACTCCGAGAAAATTATAGTAGAGAAAGGGAGAACAACTTGAAAAGAATGATAAAATAATTTTGAAGTTTCATCATATAACAATGGTTCAGAATCATCATACTTTTGACAGTGAACTTACAGTAAACAAGACTTGATTAACTTTGCTCTAGAAAAAAGCAGTGAAATGTGAAGTAAGCAAAATTAATTTTTTAAAAGATAGAGTGTGAAGTTAAAATCTAATATGTATTTTGCTATGATATGTTGCTATTTTTATATATACACATACATATGTGTAATATGTTATACACACATGTATGTATATACTGCTGTGATATATTGTTATCATTATTGTGTATATACACATGGATGTATGTGTATATATATATGTGCATGTATGTTGCTATAAATGAAAAGTAGAAGACACATAAAATGACTTCTCGACTATAGATCAAGCAATGAAAGATAGATAATAAGATTCTTTCAATGTACTTTATGTGAGCAGAGGAACCTGAATGGGTTCATTAATTGGAAATCTCATGGTGCTTTGATCCATCTTCAGTCAAGGATGCACCTCCACCTGATTGGCCACATGAACAGCTGAAAACATTGTTTAGGTTTTTAGATTATGGAAAGCTTCAGGTTTCAAGGGAACAGAGTTAGATGTGGAGTTAAGGTACATGGTGGCATTGTCCCTAAACAGGTGACTTATCATAGGGTAACAAATCCACATGAACATCATGTTATTTAGTTTTGAGCTGTGGGGCCATGTAGCTAGTAGAAGTTCCATAGATGATGCTTTTAAGTCCTCGTCATTTGGTTTAAAAAGATGAGTATAGAGGGGCACCTGGGTGGCTCCGTGGGTTAAAGCCTCTGCCTTCGGCTCAGGTCATGATCCCAGGGTCCTGGGATTGAGCCCCGCATCAGGCTCTCTCTTCGTTGGGGAGCCTGCTTCTTCCTCTCTCTCTCTGCCTGCCTCTCTGCCTACTTGTGATCTCTGTCTGTCAAATAAAAAATTTAAAAAAAATCTTTAAAAAAAAAGATGACTATAGAATAGTGTGTTCACAGCATTCTGACAATTTTCTCTCTATAGGATTTTACCTCCAAATGAATTGTTAAACTTGAGTGTGATTACCAAAATTTGAAAAAGTTTATGTAATTTTGACCAGCCTACTGTGGCTTGTCCATAACTGTCAAATAGAACTTTCTGTGATAATGGCTGTATTTTATATTTACACCATCTGATAAGTAGGCCCTTGCCACATAAGTAATGCAAATGAGGAGTCAAATATTTACTTTAATTGAATTTTCATTAATTTGGATTTAATTTTGAATCCACACATTGGCTAATGGCCATCATATCACATAGTGTAGAACTAGAACCCAATATTCGAATAAAGTGGTACGTATGCTTTGTAACTTCAGTCCAATATACCTGATGTTAAAATGTACCTCAGGTCTTCAACTGTAGTAATTAATTTGTATATCATGATGGGTCATCTTTACACTAAGAGAAACAACAACCACAACAACAGGAAAATGAAACAATGGTTTGAAGTCACTGAAAAATAGCAAGGATGGGTAGGTTGATGATCTAAAGTATCTGAGATAAGAGTGACACACAAATGAGAGAGGCATACTTTCTTTCACTTCTTCTTCCTCTTCTTCTTCTCCTCCCCACCCCCCTCCTCCTCCTCCTCTTCTTCTTCTTCTCCTTCTCCTTCTTCTTCTATTTGATTGATTTGTTGCTTCATGGGTAAAGGAAATGTAGAAGGAGCCAAAAAGAGCAACAGGGAGTTTGCAGCATTCTCTATGAGCTGAGGATACAGAGTAAGGGGTTTCCAGTTTCCATGGAGGCTGGGATTTGAAAGGAGAAAGTATCTTAGGGAAGGTACCTTAAAATACTGAGTATTGGGGCACCTGATGGCTCAGTGGTTTAAGCCTCTGCCTTCGGCTCAGGTCATGATCTCAGGGTCCTGGGATCGAGCCCCGCATCGGGCTCTCTGCTCGGTGGGGAGCCTGTTTCTCCCTCTCTCTCTGCCTGCTTCTCTGCCTACTTGTGATCTCTCTCTCTCTGTCAAATAAATAAATAAAATAAAATAAAATACTGAGTATTATTTTCTTTCAAGGCTTTTTCCAAATCTTAATTAAAATGTAAAGGGTGTGACTCTGCTAGAAATCAAATAGATCAATGTCAAACAAAACAAAACAAAACAAAAGCAAAAAGAAAATGCCTAAGACTCAAAATTAAAATATTCACATATGTTTCATATCATTCAAAATCATACATATAGTAAGAGTATGCAAAACAGCCAAAGTCTATCTCCAACTAAAAAGGTAAAAAGGTAAGAAAAAACCAGGTGCAAATTTTAATCTCCCTTTGTACAAACCATGCTGAAAGCGTTTTCTCTCTTGGATGGAGAACTACTGACACTGATGGAATAACAGAAGCAGAGAGTCCAAAATAGAGTCTCATCCAGAATCCCTAATATCCTGCTGGTCTAGAAGGCATATTCTTGCTATGTTATAAGCTTTCAATGGCAGAGCTCTATGGAGTTCCCACTGAGGACAGGTGCAAATCATCAATCTCACCGTTACCATACAGATATCAAAAAGCTAGTACAAACCACTCCATATATCTCCAGACCCACAGTTAAAAAACAGACTATTAATCAATAAACTACATGTCTTTACCAAGGGTCAGTGCACAGATATACATATCACATTTCAATAAAACAGTTCAATAATTCTAGGCCAGCTGAAATTAAACCTTACAACACACTGGAAAAATAAGAAGCTGGCAAAGATTCCAGCAATCTTGGATTCAGGATATGGGAAAATGGCACAACTCTGAAATGTAAGTGTCTCATTTGTGACCCCACAGGCTTCTGCTTTTTGCTAAGATGGAGTAGCAGAACTCGCATTTACTCTGTCTCCTATAACAACCAAAAATAACAAAGATCAATGGTCCTAAGGACACAGGAAGCAAACAACGTTAAATTTACCCTCACATAAACTTCCTGCATTGAGAAAATTTACTGAATGCAGATCAGGGAAGAGTATTCAGGTAAAGTCCAGTGGACACCTTGAGTAGAGGAGATGGATATGATAATCTGAATAGGATAAGGCTAGAATTTATAGGACAGAATAATGGAGAAAAGAAAGATGCATGGAAAGAGAAATCTAACCATCTTCAGAGAGTCTTCTTTTGCTATTCATTAGAGTACCAATCAGAACATACCTGTGAGAAAATTACTTGAGTCTAGGGAGGACCCATCCAAATGAATTAGAAATAACATTTCCAAGCATCCACGTTAAGTCTAGGTATGCTGCCTGTTTCCACTAACCAGGCAGCAAAATCTCATGACCCATAGATCCAAAAGCCTCAACAAACTCCAAGTACAAGAAATATGAATATAAGTAGCACAAATTCACATTATAATCAAATTGCTCAAAACCAGTGATAAAGAGAAAAATTTTAAAAGTGCTCCAAGTAAAAAGACTCATTACACACAGAAGAACAAATATAAAGATGACAACTGCATTTAGCATGCTTTGGGGTAATTCAGCGATCCATTGTTTCTTCCACGTGAGACTAATTAATTGACGTGCTATCTAGTTGTAATTCTTCATCCCATAAATGTTAAAACTATTATATTGATTGGGAATTGGTGTATATGGAGAACTGCATCTTTACTGACTCCTGTGATCTTCACATTTACTAGACTGATGATTTTCTTTATTGGAACTTCTGACAAAGAATGGCAGCCTCCTTCTAGGCAACCTTTGGGGTTTGGGCTCTTAGCCTCACTGATATGACTGAGCTATTAGCTTGCAAAGGGAGTGTTTTAAAAATTGGAGTGCCTGTCCCTCAGGGGATCTTGTGATTCTCTGGCCTAATATTCAAATTTTTGTGTGAGAATGGTGAAAATTTGCAACAATTCGTCTTTTTATCATAGTAGTAGGTTATCATCCTAACCATGTTCATTTTGAAAGTAAAGGGTCTGTGCAGCACAAGCTGAGTTGTTATTGTCATCCTACTTAGAAGTGATCATCCAGCATGACCAAAACAACGGACTCATGAAAATATGAATATGTTAAATTTCACTGAATGTTCATGAAATTTACTTTTACTCCTTGACTTGAATTTATCTTTGTAGATTATCTAGGATATCTAATAGGCATCTGGGTAACAACAAATCCTTTTCACCAGAACCAGTTATCAATTTAGAGGTCCAGTATGCTGCTATATGGTATACCAAGACAAAAAAAAAATTGCTCTGTAATGTAAGATGGCAGATAGCAGGATAGTTAAAAATCTAGAGACTAGACAGTGATGTGCTGCTGTCTTTTTTATCCACTGGAAGATAACCTACTTTCAATTCTCCCTGCTGAGTATTTAAAAGAATACATTCATAGAATCAATAGCTGTATATCATGTTCATTGATTTGTTCCAGTGAAGACAACACATCCTGCAGGGTAGAGCAGTAAGGACAAGACCTTGTTGTGTTTACAATAAACACCATTGTCTGCCTTGACCCATCTGGCTTTCACAGAGAGCAGACAGGTGAGGACATGGGAATATACTGGTAGGAGAAGAACCAGCATCAATAAATAGCTCAGGGTGACTATCTCTAGTAGATAAGGGCTGATGAGATGGTGTTACAGAATTGAGTTCCCTGATAGTAATAGGCATGGTAAGAGTCAAAAAAAAAAAAAAAAATGGGGGCCAGGTGGTAGTACTTAATCAAATGAAGCCAGGTGAATCCAAGTATTGTAATAAGCTGAATCTAAAACTGGCAGTTAGGAAGGCCTGACCCATAAAGGGCTGTGAACATATTTTATAGCACATAGACCTTTCAGGGGTAAGAGTCATGGACAGTCAAAAAAGATACTGCTCTATATACAACACAAAATAAATCCAGGACGGATAATCAAGAGGTAGCAGGCAGCATCACTGATAAATTGGCATAATCCCTCAACCTGTTTTCAAATTTGAACCATTTCTTGGCCAAGAAATTTCTTGACTGAAGGATAGGCTGGATCTCTATAAGGAGAGATGCTGGAACACTATAGTAAGCATATATAATAATTTCTCCGTTCTTCCCACAAAATGGCATGTAGCAATTTATTCAGGTAAACATATACCAGGAAAAAGGAAATACTAAAACTATTTTAGTATTTTAGGAATTTTAGGAATGGTTGAGCATAGTTTTCTACTCAACATTAACACCTAAGAACTCAATATTGACCCTGGCAACATTTTTCTTGTTGTGTCTCCCAAGGTAAGAGAAACAAAGCAAAATCAAACTACTGGGACTATACCAAAATGAAAAGCTTTTGCAAAATGAAGAAACATCAACAAAATGAAAAAGCAACCTACTAAAAAGAAGATATTGGTAAATGATATATCCAATAAGCGGCAAATATCCAAGATATGTAAAGACCTTGTAAAACTCAAAGCCAAAAAATTTGATACAAAATGGGCAGAGGACTTGAATAGATATTTTTTTCCAAAGAAGACATACAGATGGTCAACAAATACATGAAAATAGGCTCAATACCACTCACCATAAAGGAAATGCAAATCAAAACCACAATGTTTTTTGACAGGTATGAGCTATCACCTCATACTTGTCAGACAACTAAAAACAACAACAACAACAAAAACAATAAAAAAGAAATAAAAGTGTTTGTAAGGATGTGGAGAAAAAGGGACATCGGGGCACTATTAGTGGGAATGTAAATTGGTATAGCCATTGTATAAAAGAGTATAAAACTTCCCCGCAAAATTAAAAATAAAAATACCATATTATGATCCAATAATTCCAGTATTTGGTATTTATACAAAGAAAATGAAAACACTCATTTGAAAAGTTATGCAGCCCTATGTTTATTGCAGCATTATTTACAACAGCCAAGATATGGAAGCAAACTAAGTGACCATCAATAGACAAATGGATAAGGACAATGTACACATACACACAAATATACAATGGAATATTTTGCCACCATAAAAAAGAATAAGATCACGCCATTTGAGACAACATGGTGGACCTAGAGGATATTATGCCAAGTTAAATAAGTCAAAATGAGATAGACAAATACCAGAGGATTCCACTCATAAGTGGAATCTAAAAAACAAAACAAACAAACCAAAACCCCCCAAAAAATCAATGAATAAAATAACAGAAAGCAGAATCAGATCTATAAATCCGGAGAATAACTGGACTGCTGCTAGAGTGAATGGTTGGGCAAAATAGGTGAAGGAGAAAAGGAGATACGGCTTCCTGTTATGGAATGAATAAGTCAAAAGAATAAAAGACACAACATAAGGAATACGGCCAGTGATATTGTAATGGCTACGAAACTGGACAGATGATACCTATACTTCTGGTAAACATAACATAATATATAAACTTGTCATTAAATTGTATACCTGAAACTAATGTAACATTGTGTGTCAACTATACTTTAAAATTGTGTGTGTATATATGTATATATGTATATACACACACACATATATATCCAAATAAACTGAACTTTTTAAAGCTAAAAAGGAGTATATTTAAATTGAGTGTGTATTAAATGATAACAATTTAAGGGAAGCAGTCATACAATTGCCAGTCATGGTCATGTAAAAGATCAGACACTATTTTGATCTCAAGATTCTTCAGGTCTACATTGACTAGATTTGATTCAGAGTCTGTGGGATTTGGCATCCTATAACTTTCTCTTTTCCCAGAAGACACTACCTAGTTTTCATGTATTTCCTGACTTTCAAGTTAAAGAAATAAAATTATAGCAAAGTCCAATTTGTTTCATTAAATATCCTTTAATGAATTTTTCAAGATAATAACAATTTTACCAGAAAAAACACCTGAGGTGATTGTTTCTGCATTCTCCTTCATTACCAAAGACTTCAGAAAAAAATCACTTAAGTAGTCATCAATTTTAATATGTGTTGGGCATGATAAACAATTTAAAATTTCTAGTTAAAGATCTTATATACATAGGAAAATCTTATCATTATATTTCCTTAATTGTACTTATAAGAACTTATCTAGCTATGAAAATATTTTAGGAACATCTAAATCTAGTACAGGGAGCAATTACACTAAGGAAAACTATTCTCTGTAAAATCTATATATAATGTGCCAAGCGATAAATGGAGAAAAAATGTGGACTTCCATTTCAAATATGTCAAATGAAATTTACTAGAATTACTAATTCAAATTATACTTTGAAACTTTGTAGAATGAGATCTCTGCCTTATTTCTTTCTGTTTTACCAATAGTGAGCACAATACTTTATTCACATTCTGTGATCAATAAGTTACCGAATAAAATATATTATGATAGATGTGAAGCAAAATGGCCCTAATGTCACAATGAATTTTCTTCTGACAACTGATAAAGACATAACTAATCCAGCTCAGGAACATTGTGCCACATGTTTTCAAACTATAATGCATATGCTAAAAATTGAAATGAGGTTGTTGTGAAGGTTAATAAAACGTCTTTTAAAGGCAGTTTATAGAATTCTACCATCTCTGTAACCTAGGTTATTAAAATTGTAAGTAAACAAAAGTTTCACAGAGGCACTGTTTGCTGCTATATATCATCCTGGAAATTAGGATCAGTTAAGGCTTCATTGTGACAGTTCCTGAATGCCATAGCCAGGATATCAGTGGCAGTATGGGACCGCTCAGCTCTCCCTGGTGCAGCCAGCTCCAACTGATTCTGGTAGATGTAGATACAGCATATCTCTTTTACACTTTTTTTGCTTGTCACTGCTAATCTCTTATCTAGTTTAATTTCCTATTTTTATATTTGTATGTCACATTGATTGCATCTCCAAGGGAAAAAATGTTTAAAATATAATAAGGGTGTATGTTTGCTGTCTGGGTGAGGTAATACTGGCCACTCTGATGCAAATTTGAACCATTTCAGTATTTGCCAGTGTACTGTCAGTCTGAGTACAAATTGTATCATTCACAATAATCAGAAAAATATTTTACCCATGGAAGAAAATGTAGATAAGTGAAGATTTATCTTAATTGTAAGGTATTCATGGAGCAATATTTAAAATATAAATGACTTATAAAACACTTAAAGGTTTTATATCTGAAAATTTTGGAAGGCACATATGATTTTATTTCCTTAATAAATAAGATAAATAATAGTTCCTTGAACTATCTGGGCTGAAACATAGAACACTGTGATTATTTTCTTACTTTTTTAAAAAAATATTTTGTTTGTTTATTTGACAGACAGAGATCACAAGTAGGTAGAGAGTCAGGCAGAGAGAGGGGGGGAAGCAGGCTCCCCACTGAGGAGAGAGCCCTATGTGGGGCTCAATCCCAGGACCCTGAGATCATGACCTGAGCCGAAGGCAGAAGCTTAACCCATTGAGCCACCCAGTTGCCCCCTGTGATTATTTTCTAAATTATAGTATTTTAAATTCCCTTTATCACCCAAGCATAAATTTGTTAATGAAATAATATGATTCTTTTTTTTTTAAGATTTTATTTATTTATTTGACAGAGAGAAATCACAAGAGAGGCAGGCAGAGAGAGAGGAAGGGAAGCAGGCTCTCCGCTGAGCGGCGAGCCCAATGTGGGACTCGATCCCAGGACCCTGAGATCATGACCTGAGCTGAAGGCAGCGGCTTAACCCACTGAGCCACCCAGGCGCCCTAATAAGATTCTTCAAAATGAACTTTGGCCCAACAAAACAAAAACAAATGACATAATTATAATTATGGCTTTAAGGTGGGTTATTAACCTTAAATAGAATATATTGAGTATATCACATTTAAAATATTAAGATAATTACATATTGGTTAAAACATATTTACAGAGCATATTTGAAATAATAATATCGCTTAATATTTAAATGTTTAAAAAGTTATTATAAATTTTCAGACTAATAACACTGGGAAATATGAAAAGAATTGAAGACTAGTTCACATTAAGTGAAATTACAATTAACAATTTAAACATATGTATCACTTTCTTATAACTAAAGAAATATGAATAAAAATAATAATACAAGATGAATTTTTAACCTATCAGCTTGGCAATGATAAAGTTTTAAAATAAAAAGAGTTTCATAGAAATAGAGGTTAGATACTTTGAAGATTGACTGTGAGTAATTGCTGTATCTTTTTTACACTCTGATCCTTTAATATTTATCTATATTAGAACTTCACATGCAATTGAACCAGAAGTTTCATTCTGTTTTTAATCCTATTGATAATACTTCTACTTATGCTCCCAACGCTCAAAAAAAAAGCACACAAACAAACAAACAAAAAAAACCCCAAAGAGTGTCAATATATGCATTACAACACTGCAATATTGTTCTTACCTCAAGTGCAAGCAATAAACTAAAAGTCCATCAATAAGGTCTGACTAAAAATTGTAGTTTATTTAATCTAAGACACTATTGCAAATTGCATCATTATTTTATATTCTACTTAAAAATATTAACCATTTATACCAAAAAGACTATCATTATATTAATTTAAGACACAACTTAGTTTCAGGGAGTTTTGAAATAAAAGAAGGTATTCTTAAAATCAGTCAAATATGAGGAGTCAAGATGGCGGAGAAGTAGCAGGCTGAGACTACATCAGGTAGCAGGAGATCAGCTCGATAGCTTATCTAAACATTGCAAACACCTACAAATCCAACGGGAGATCAAAGAGAAGAAGAACAGCAATTCTAGAAACAGAAAATCAACCGCTTTCTGAAAGGTAGGACTGGCGGAGAAGTGAATCTACAACGGCGGGAAGATAGACCACGGGGGGAGGGGCCTGCTCCCGGCAAGCGACGGAGGAACGGAGCACAAAATCAGGACTTTTAAAAGTCTGTTCCACTGAGGGACATTGCTCCAGAGGCTAAACCAGGGTGAAGCCCACGCGGGGTCAGCGTGACCCCAGGTCCCGCAGGGTCACAGAAGGATCGGGGGTGTCGGAGTGTCACAGAGCTCGCAGGTATTAGAACAGAGAAGCCGGCTACAGAGACAGAGCCGAGGACTGAACTCTCAGCTCGGGTTACCTTGAACTGGTCACGGGCTGGGTGAGCTTGGAGCGCGGCTAGAGGCTGGGGATACGGGAGTGATTGGGTGCTATCCTCTGGGGGCGCACTGAGGAGTGGGGCCCTGGGCTCTCGGCTCCTCCGGGCCAGAGACCAGGAGGCCGCCATTTTCATTCCCGTCCTCCGGAACTCTACAGAAAGCATTCAGGGAACAGAAGCTCCCAAAAGCGAACACGAGCCGATTACTTAGTCCGGCCCCCAGTAAGGGCAGTGCAATCCCGCCTCGGACAAAGACACTTGAGAGTCACTACAACAGGCCCCTCCCCCAGAAGATCAACAAAATATCCAGCCAGGACGAAGTTCATCTATAAAGGAAAGCAGGTTCAATACCTAAGACAGCAGCGCAATTCCAGAGGAGGAGAAAGCAAAGCACGGAACTCATGGCTTTCTCCCCATTATTTTTAGTCTTGCGGCTAATTCAATTTTTTTTTCTTTTTTCAATTTTTTTTCTTTTTTTCTTTTTTCTTCTTCTGCTAAATTTTTTTAAAACTTTTACCCTTTTCTTTTTTAACCTTTTTTGACTAGTTTATCTAAAATATATATTTTTTCTTTCTTTTTTATATTTTTTCTTTATTTGTTTTATTTTTTAAATTTTTTTCTTTTTTTTTCTGAACCTCTTTTTATCCCCTTTCTCCCCCAAACAATTTGAGGTCTCTTCTGATTTGGTTACAGCGCATTTTTCTGGGGTCTTTGCCACCCTTTTAGTATTTTATTTGATCCTTCATATCCTCTTAGCTGGACAAAATGACAAGGCGGAAAAAATCACCACAAACAAAAGAACAAGAGACAGTACCGAAGGCTAGGGACCTAATCAACACAGACATTGGTAATATGTCAGATCAAGAGTTCAGAATGACGATTCTGAACGTTCTAGCCGGGCTTGAAAAAGGCATGGAAGATATTAGAGAAACCCTCTCTGGAGATATTAAAGCCCTTTCTGGAGAAATTAAAGAACTAAAATCTAACCAAGTAGAAATCAAAAAAGCTATTAATGAGGTGCAATCAAAAATGGAGGCTCTCACTGCTAAGATCAATGAGGCAGAAGAAAGAATTAGTTATATAGAAGACCAAATGACAGAGAATAAAGAAGCCGAGCAAAAGAGGGACAAACAGCTACTGGACCACGAGGGGAGAATTCGAGAGATAAGTGACACCATAAGACAAAACAAAAAATTCTGGGATTCCAGAAGAAGAAGAAACAGAGAGGGGAGCAGAAGGTCTATTGGAGAGAATTATTGGAGAGAATTTCCCTAATATGGCAAAGGGAACAAGCATCAAAATCCAGGAGATGAAGAGAACCCCCTTCAAAGTCAACAAGAATAGGTCCACACCCCGTCACAAAATAGTAAAATTTACAAGTCTTAGTGACAAGGAGAAAATCCTGAAAGCAGCCCAGGAAAAGAAGTCTATAACATACAATGGTAAAAATATTAGATTGGCAGCAGACTTATCCACAGAGACCTGGCAGGCCAGAAAGAGCTGGCATGATATATTCAGAGCACTAAACGAGAAAAACATGCAGCCAAGAATACTCTATCTAGCTAGGCTATCCTTGAAAATAGAAGGAGAGATCAAAAGCTTCCAGGACAAACAAAAACTGAAAGAATTTGCAAACACCAAACCAGCTCTACAGGAAATATTGAAAGGGGTCCTCTAAGCAAAGAGAGAGCCTAAAAGTAGTAGATCAGAAAGGTACAGAGACAATATACAGTAACAGTCTCCTTACAGGCTAATAATGGCACTAAATTCATATCTCTCAATAGTTATCCTGAATGTTAATGGGCTAAATGCCCCAATCAAAAGACACAGGGTATCAGAATGGATAAAAAAACAAAACCTATCAGTATGTTGCCTACAAGAAACTCATTTTAGACGCGAAGACACCTCCAGATTTAAAGTGAGGGGGTGGAAAACAATTTACCATGCTAATGGGCATCAGAAGAAAGCTGGAGTGGCAATCCTTATATCAGATCAATTAGATTTTAAGCCAAAGACTATAATAAGAGATGCGGAAGGACACTATATCCTACTCAAAGGGTCTGTCCAACAAGAAGATCTAACAATTTTCAATATCTATGCCCCTAACGTGGGAGCAGCCAACTATATTAAACATATCAATAATAATACAATAATAGTAGGGACTTTAACACTCCCCTCACTGAAATGGACAGATCATCCAAGCAAAAGATCAACAAGGAAATAAAGGCCTTAAATGACACACTGGACCAGATGGACATCACAGATATATTCAGAACATTTCATCCCAGAGCAACAGAATACACATTCTTCTCTAGTGCACATGGAACCTTCTCCAGAATAGATCACATCCTGGGTCACAAATCAGGTCTCAACCGGTATCAAAAGATTAGGATCATTCCCTGCATATTTTCAGACCACAATGCTCTGAAGCTAGAACTCAATCACAAGAGGAAAGCTGGAAAGAACCCAAATACATGGAGACTAAACAGCATCCTTCTAAAGAATGAATGGGTTAACCAGGAAATTAAAGAAGAATTGAAAAAATTCATGGAAACAAATGATAATGAAAACACGACGGTACAAAATCTGTGGGACACAGCAAAGGCAGTCCTGAGAGGAAAATATATAGCGGTACAAGCCTTTCTCAAGAAACAAGAAAGGTCTCAAGTACACAACCTAACCCTACGCGTAAAGGAGCTGGAGAAAGAACAAGAAAGAAACCCTAAACCCAGCAGGAGAAGAGAAATCATAAAGATCAGAGCAGAAATCAATGAAATAGAAACCAAAAAAACAATAGAAAAAATCAATGAAACTAGGAGCTGGTTCTTTGAAGGAATGAATAAGATTGATAAACCCCTGGCGAGACTCATCAAAAAGAAAAGAGAAAGGACCCAAATAAATAAAATCATGACTGAAAGAGGAGAGATCACAACTAACACCAAAGAAATACAGACAATTATAAGAACATACTATGAGCAACTCTACGTCAACAAATTGGACAATCTGGAAGAAATGGATGCATTCCTAGAGATATATAAACTACCACAACTGAACCAGGAAGAAATAGAAAACCTGAACAGGCCCATTACCAGTAAGGAGATTGAAACAGTCATCAAAAATCTCCAAACAAACAAAAGCCCAGGGCCAGACGGCTTCCCAGGAGAATTCTACCAAACATTTAAAGAAGAACTCATTCCTATTCTCCTGAAACTGTTCCAAAAAATAGAAATGGAAGGAAAACTCCCAAACTCATTTTATGAGGCCAGCATCACCTTGATCCCAAAACCATACAAGGATCCCATCAAAAAAGAGTATTACAGACCAATATTCTTGATGAACACAGATGCGAAAATTCTCGCCAAAATACTAGCCAATAGGATTCAACAGTACATTAAAAGGATTATTCACCACGATCAAGTGGGATTTATTCCAGGGCTGCAGATTTGGTTCAACATCCGCAAATCGATCAATGTGATAGAACACATTAATAAAAGAAAGAACAAGAACCATATGATACTCTCAATAGATGCTGAAAAAGCATTTGACAAAGTGTAGCATCTCTTCCTGATCAAAACTCTTCAAAGTGTAGGGATAGAGGGCACATACCTCAATATTATCAAAGCCATCTATGAAAAACCCATCGCAAATATCATTCTCAATGGAGAAAAACTGAAAGCTTTTCTGTTAAGGTCAGGCACACGGTAGGGATGTCCATTATCACCACTGCTATACAACATAGTACTAGAAGTCCTAGCCTCAGCAATCAGACAACAAAAGGAGATTAAAGGCATCCAAATTGGCAAAGAAGAAGTCAAACTATCACTCTTCACAGATCATTTGATACTATACGTGGAGAACCCAAAAGACTCCACTCCAAAACTGCTAGAACTTGTACAGGAATTCAGTAAAGTGTCAGGATATAAAATCAACGCACAGAAATCAGTTGCATTTCTGTACACCAACAACAAGACAGAAGAAAGAGAAATTAAGAAGTCAATCCCATTTACAATTGCACCCAAAACTATAAGATACCTAGGAATAAACCTAACCAAGGAGGCTAAGAATCTATACACAGAAAATTATAAAGTACTCATGAAAGAAATTGAGGAAGACACAAAGAAATGGAAAAATGTTCCATGCTCCTGGATTGGAAGAATAAATATTGTGAAAATGTCTATGCTACCTAAAGCAATCTACACATTTAATGCAATCCCTATCAAAATACCATCCATTTTTTTCAAAGAAATGGAACAAATAATCCTAAAATTTATATGGAACCAGAAAAGACCTCGAATAGCCAAAGGAATATTGAAAAAGAAAGCCAAAGTTGGTGGCATCACAACTCTGGACTTCAAGCTCTCTTACAAAGCTGTCATCATCAAGACAGCATGGTACTGGCACAAAAACAGACACATAGATCAATGGAACAGAATAGAGAGCCCAGAAATAGCCGCTCAACTCTATGGTCAACTAATCTTTAACAAAGCAGGAAAGAATGTCCAATGGAAAAAAGACAGCCTCTTCAATAAATGGTGCTGGGAAAATTGGACAGCCACAGGCAGAAAAATGAAATGGGACCACTTCCTTACACCACACACGAAAATAGACTCCAAATGGATGAAGGACCTCAATGTGAGAAAGGAATCCATCAAAATCCTTGAGGAGAATTCAGGCAGCAACCTCTTCGACCTCAGCCGCAGCAACATCTTCCTAGGAACATCAGCAAAGGCAAGGGAAGCAAGGGCAAAAATGAACTATTGGGATTTCATCAAGATCAAAAGCTTCTGCACAGCAAAGGAAACAGTTAACAAAACCAAAAGACAACTGACAGAATGGGAGAAGATATTTGCAAACGACATATCAGATAAAGGGCTAGTATCCAAAATCTATAAGGAACTTAGCAAACTCAACACCCAAAGAACAAACAATCCAATCAAGAAATGGGCAGAGGACATGAACAGACATTTCTGCAAAGAAGACATCCAGATGTCCAACAGACACATGAAAAAGTGCTCCACGTCACTCGGCATCAGGGAAATACAAATCAAAACCACAATGAGATATCACCTCACACCAGTCAGAATGGCTAAAATTAATAAGTCAGGAAATGAGAGATGCTGGGGAGGATGCGGAGAAAGAGGAACCCTCCTCCAGTGTTGGTAGGAATGCAAGCTGGTGCAACCACTCTGGAAAACAGCATGGAGGTTCCTTAAAATGTTGAAAATAGAACTACCCTATGACCCAGCAATTGCACTACTGGGTATTTACCCTAAAGATACAAACATAGTGATCCAAAGGGGCACGTGTACCCGAATGTTTATAGCAGCAATGTCTACAATAGCCAGACTATGGAAAGAACCTAGATGTCCATCAACAGATGAATGGATAAAGAAGAGGTGGTATATATACACAATGGAATACTATGCAGCCATCAAAAGAAATGAAATCTTGCCATTTGCGACGACGTGGATGGAACTAGAGGGTATCATGCTTAGTGAAATAAGTCAATTGGAGAAAGACAACTATCATATGATCTCCCTGATATGAGGACATGAAGAAGCAACATAGGGGGTTAGGGGGATAGGAGAAGAATAAATGAAAGAAGATGGGATTGGGAGGGAGACAAACCATAAATGACTCTTAATCTCACAAAACAAACTGGGGGTTGCTAGGGGGAGGTGGGGTTGGGAGAGGGGGTGGGGGTAATGGACATTGGGGAGGGTAGGTGCTATCATGAGTGCTGTGAAGTGTGTAAACCTGGCGATTCACAGACCTGTACCCCGGGGATAAAAATATATTATATGTTTATAAAAAAAAAAAAAATTGGAAGGGGAGGCGAGCCATAAGAGACTATGGACTCTGAAAAACAACAGGAGGGTTTTGAAGGGTCAGGGGTGGGAGGTTGGGGGAACAGGTGGTGGGTAATAGGGAGGGCACGCATTGCATGGAGCACTGGGTGTTGTGCAAAAACAATGAATACTGTTACGCTGAAAAAAATAAATAAAAAATAAATAAATAAATAAAAATCAGTCAAATATGATATACAGTAAAAGGACAAAGGAAAATATGAAAATACTAAAGTAGCATAAATGAAACAAAGTGAAAGAACCTTAAAACATTTAGTAAAGACAATTATCATATGATCTCCCTAATACAAGGAATTGAGAGGCAACGTGGGGGGTTTGGGGGGATAGGAAACGTATAAATGAAACAAGACGGGATAGGGAGGGAGACAGACCATAACAGATTCTTAATTTCACAAAGCAAACTGAGGGTTGGCAGGGGTGGGGGGGGTAGGGAGAAGGTGGTTGGGGAAAGTATGTGTACTGTGAAGTATAAACTGGCAATTCAGAGACCTGTACCCCTGGGGCTAATAATACATTATATGTTAATAAAAAATTAAAAAAAAAACATTCAGTAAAAGAAAAGTGAGTGGAGAATATTGTAGATGATTGTTCCCATATACAAATATGTATTTTTTGAAGTAAATGGAAAACTCTAACTAGAGTGTGCCTTTGAAAAAGTCATTTTACTCTTCAGTAGGTGAATGAATAAAGGAAAATTTACTTTATTAAAAGTAGTATGCAATATGGCAGGTTGTTATTTTTTCTTTAACATAAAATTGTTTTAAAGATTTTTATTTATTTATTTGACAGACAAGAGATCACAAGTAGGCAGAGAGGCAGGCAGAGAGAGGGAAGCAGGCTCCCTGCTGAGCAGAGAGCCTGATGTGGGGCTTGATTTGGGGCTGGATCCCAGGACCCTGGGATCATGACCTGAGCCAAAGGCAGGGGCTTTAACCCACTGAGCCACCCAGGTGCCCCAAGATAAGATTGTTTTAAAAGAGTCATAAATTAAAATTAAAACAAGTTTTCTTACCTGGCAACCTCTAATTTTTTTTTTTTTTAAGATTTTATTTATTTATTTGACAGAGAGAGATCACAGGTAGATAGAGAGGCAGGCAGAGAGAGAGAGAGGGAAGCAGGCTCCCCGCCGAGCAGAGAGCCCGATGCGGGACTCGATCCCAGGACCTGAGATCATGACCTGAGCTGAAGGCAGCGGCTTAACCCACTGAGCCACCCAGGTGCCCCGCAACCTCTAATTCTTAACTCTTACTACAGACAACCACTTTCAATTACTTTGGTAATCTTTCTTTCTTTCTTTCTTTCTTTCTTTTTTTTTTTAAAGTACTTCATGTTTTTAACCAACATATATGTTAGGAATGTTTGTGACCCCCAAATTCTTATGTTGGAAAGGACTGTCCAATGTGATGTTATTAGGAGGAGGGGGCCTTTGGGAAACAATTAGGTCATTAAGATGGAACCTCCATGAATTAAAAATTCACAACATCAGTGTGTGGTTTATAATCCTTTGCCCCTGGAATCAGCCCTCCCCAGGGAAATAAGTGATGCTGTCAGTATACTGAGTGGCTATTAGGGGGTGTATAGATGGTTATTAATATTTAGTCCTTTTATTTCTAGCTTTGTATACCTACCAACTCAGATAAAAACTTTCCTGCCAAGTACATTTTCACTCTTCTGTTAGAAAGAGGTGTATATTGTTGTGCCTGCCTCTCAGGATGCAAGAAAGAAAAAATCTGAGAGTTCTAACTTCTTCTTATACATATAATTTATAACCAATAATTTGATAGTATACATTATCTCTACTTTCTTTTCCAGGAATAGCTGGCATTCCAATTTTTGAGGATTTTGGGATTCAGGTAATATAACTTGTCTTGGGCTATCCTCAATAGGGGCACATTTCTGTTTCCTCTATCAAACTTAATCAATTGACGCTGCTCCTTTTGCTGAGGTTGTGTTTTTTTGTGTGTTTTCTCTCCCTCCCTCTCTCTTTTAAGATTTTATTTATTTACTTGAGAGAGAGGGAGAGTAAGCATTAGGGGGTTGGTGGTGGTTGTGGTAGAGGAAGGGAGAGGGAGAAGCAGACTCCCCACTGAGCAGGGATCCTATATGGTGGGCTGTCTGAGGACCCCAAGATCATGAGCTGAGCCAAAGGCAGACAATTAAACAACTGAGCTACCCAGCTGCTCCTGTGTTGTCTCTTCTTGCATTTATTTGTTTTTTGTGTGTTTATATTATGTCATCATTCCATGCACCCCTGTATTTTCATTTTACAACTTCTTAAAGCTATCAGAGGTAAAGTGTACTTTAATTCCTTCATATATAACTGAAAACCACACATATCATTTAAATATATACATATGTATTGACATTATATTTATTTATACATTTAAATATATTGATACAAAGTGAAGTAGATGAAGTGGGAAAAGTGCCTGAATTATGAAGCATAGATCAACAAAAAAATAGTAATTTGTATATAATTCATTATATACAAACTAAATTTGAAAAATATATGCAATATATGAAAATAAAATAGAATTTAAATAAGGATAATTTTTGAACAGCATATTTTATAAATTTCAATACTTAGCAATATCTCTTCTCAATATATCCTCATATTGGTCACTAAGATCCATAAAATACACACAATTAATCTGTTTTAGTAATGAAGGAGTTGAGACAGAAAAATCTTTATAGTTCAACTTAAATATATTTATTGAGATCCTACCAGGGATTCAATTATTGACTAGGGTCTCAAAGAATAAAATTTATAAAGATTTTCTTTCCTCCAGAGGAGGTCATTCAGCGGGCAGTCAAACAAATAAAACATATTAGGCAATAAAATAAATACATAAACAGAGGAGATGAAAAATAGATACCACAAAAGTTCTCATAGTAAATTTTTAAATATTTAATGCATATCATGCAACTTCATAAAATATCTCATTTTCTAACTGAAAAGAAAAATTTGAATGCTTGCACCTAAAAATAATTCAATGATTGAGTGCTAATAGGGTATTTTCCATATGCACCTGAAAACCCACTCTATTCTTTCCATCATGCTCCGTGTCCCTGAATGGTTGATCTCTAATGACTGCTTGAACTTCAGGAATATCGGGTTCCTTTGTCCTTTAGTTTCAAGTTGTATTGCTTCCGAAAGATGCACCAACAGAGAACAGGTGATTCATTCTAGGGTTCATTTCTAAGGGTTCGTGGTTTAGGTACTGACTCTGTTTCTCCCCACTAGTTCTAGACATCTCCTCACATCAAGCTATAGCTTTACTGATTTCTAACAACAGTTCAGCATCATCCCCATTATTATCCTTTAAGGAGAGAGATAATGGCTTCCTACTTTTCTTGATCTTGTAGTGCTTTACTATTACTCCTAATGGTTCTCTAGCCTTGTCTATACCTTTGTAAAAAATTCTCATTAAATACAATGATCTATTTGCATATCACCTCTTTGGGGGGTGAGAGAAGGCTGTCAGTTTGCTTTAAAGTGTAATTTATATGAAAAGCTTTCCTGTGAAATCCAGACCACAGATTGAATTGTAGAATTGCATAACTCACAGTTTTTATAAAAAACATTAAAATACTCTTTTTGAGGAAAAAAAATGAGACACTGCAATCATTGGAGTAACAATTGGAGTAGGTATTAGAGTAACAATCGTCCAATACTAGCATATGATAAAGGACAAAGACAACAGAGGTTGGTGAGATATTTTGTAAATACTATGCTTTTTCACCGGAACAACATTTGTGATAATAAACATTATGACATAGGCTGATTGCCTCATTTGATCCTAAAGTAGGTACAGAAGAAAAGAATGGATTTATGGCTTGAAATACCCAACTGAAGGCTGTATCTTGCTGTCAGAGAGGGATGTTACCAATAAACAAGAACAGAAGGCTAGAATGAATCACATGGTACCAGTTTAGAGCTGGAAACAAAATAAACTCATGTGTAACTAAACATACACATGATGGATAGATACAGAGACTGTATAATAGAGATTGTTACAAATGTATGTATATATCGTTAGCATACACATGTATTTCCTATTTCTGTTGACTGAGAATGCCTAAAAGTATTGAAGCTCTAGGAGAAATGAGAACATCCAATATGGAGATTCCAGTTTACAAGCACCATTCTCCAACAAAAGAAACCAGAATTTCATGATAAAAATGATGGATTCTTTGACCAGGGCAGGGAGAAGTACAAGATGGTTTTAGGATATCCTAAAGTACCAGAGAGTAATGAAATGCTCAAAAACCACAAATGGTAGCATACCAAAAGGACACAGAAGTCAAACTGAAAGAGTTCCCAATGGTCAAAACTGAAGCAATTTGAGCAACAATATAAATAACACAGCATTGGACTACAGTGAAAATTTTGGAATACACATAGTTGAAACCATAGTAATATAAATAAGTTAAGGAACAAATCAAGTAAGTGGAGAGGATGAGACAAATCTTTTGTAGAGAAGAAACCCAAAGAACATTTGTAGATATTTCCCCCTCCAAGAGGTGGAGTAGTTCCTGGCCCTTGTCCTCTTGGCAGTAAGTTAGTTTTAGTGAATCACTTTCTAAGAGTAGAATAGGACAGAAAAATAAATAAATAAATAAATATACAATTGATAAAACTGGCAAACTCTACCTAAACAGATCAATACAACCAATAATGTCATGTGCCTCCTGATATGATGTGACAAGAAGAGCACTCTACTTTTTTTTTTTTTTTTTTTTTTTGTATAATTGCAGTCTAATCATGAGAAAAAGTTATTCTACAGAATATCTGACAGTTGTTTTTCAGGATTGCCAAGATGAGGAAATAGAAAGACCAGGAAGCTATCACAGACCAGACAGGACTGGGAAAAAATATGATGACTCAATGCAATGTGGTAGCCTGGATTAGATGTTGGAATAGAAAGAAGACATTAATGGAAAACTGTTGAAACCCACATAAAATCCGAGTTTTGTTTAATAATATTATAATAATACTATCAGTTTAATCACATTACAAATGCACCATAATAATGTAAAATTTTAACAATAAGTAAAACTGAATGAAGGAAGGGTATCTGGAAACTCCCTGTATTGTATTTTCGACTTTTCTGTACATTTAATTAGTCTTAAAATTAAACAAAAAATATATCCAACATTACAGTTACATTAGATTCTGAAAATAAAATTGAAAAGAAACTGATATGACAGGAGATATGAATCATTACTATCTTCAGCTACAAATTGTAGAGATACACTTGTCTTTGGCCCTTGCATTGAGGAGATGATGATGATGATGATGATGATGATGATGATGATGATGATTTTGTCAATTCCTAACAACAAATCTGGTCTCACATAGGTTGGAACAAAAAAAGATCTGCCTGTGGTTTTTTGGTGTTTGTTTGTTACTCACTCACGTGGACAGAAACAGATGAAAAATCAAAATCACCGCTAGAGAAAATAATCTTCAAATTCAGATCACAAAGGATACAATCATATTTTTAGTCTGCCAGCAAATTAGGCCAAATGCTGAATCAATGTATAAAACTTCCTTCTTTTTATGAAATTATATGAAGCATTACAAGATGAGAAATGTATTCATGGATTTAATCTCGAGTCTTTTGCTTAGAAAAATTTCTCCAGGATAGCAAATCAAATGTTTATAAACACATGCATAAGTAAATTTGAACTAATTTAGCCATTGCTGACAGCATTCCTCTTCAATGCTTCATTTTTTTTTTTTAAGGATTTATTTATTTATTGCGGACAGAGAGAGAGAGACAGTGAGCATGTCCATGTGGGAGTAGGGACAGAAGGAGAGAACCCTATATTCACTGCTAGGACTCTGAGATCATGACCTGAGTGGAGCTGAAATCAAGAGCCAGTCACCTGACCAACTGAGCCAGCCACCCAGACACCCCCATTGCCTCATTCTTAACCAAAATATATATACCTTATACACCTCTACTCAAAATATTTAAAATATTTAGGCTTGGTAAGTCAAGAGGTATAGAAATTGTTTAAATATATGCTTAAAACTATCATTTAAGTATGTTTATTATTTTTCACAATTGATTTTTCAATATACATCAAACAAGGTAAAATAATTTTATATGTAAGAATTACAGTTTAAAAAAATTATTACAGTTTAATAAGAAATCATTGAGTTCCCATGTTTTGATTTTTTCCAATCTGCCAATGGTTACTTTTCTATAAATCATAGATTTATAGAAATCTATAGATAGAAGAAATAGGAGCCTTTTTGTTTTGTTTTGTTTTCAACTGATCCCTGTTAACAGTATACCAAAAAAAATGCAGATTGTAAAAAGTAAAAATATGTCAAGATTAAAATGTCAAAAAGCATATAATAATGCTAAAATATTGCCAGGTAAAATGTCCTCCTAACCATTAAAACTAAATAATATTAAAATAAAAGATCATCTTGCCAGAAGAAATGGTCTAAATGGGGGATTAAAAAACAAAGAGTATAATCTCTAGTTAAATATATTTCATGTTTCAGAATTTACCATATTCACAGATTAAAAGAATTTTAAACATTTTTATTTCTAAGGCATCTGGAACTAAATTCGTTACAGCAGAGAGCTAGTTTTTAAGGATTTTACTATTTATTAACTTATTTATTTATTTAGAGAGCATGTGTACATGGGAAGGGGAGGGATAGAAGGAGACAGAGAGAGTCTCAAGCAGTCTCCATGTCCAGCATGGAACCTGGGTAGGGGCTTCACCTTAGACACCAAGGATCATGACCTGAGCCTAAATCAGCGTCATTCTTGACACTTAAGACTGAGCCACCCAGGTGCTCCAGAGGGCTGTTTTAAGGATTAACTGAAAGCAGTAACTTTTCTATGAGTTGAAAAATAAACATCTCCTTAGGAATATTATATTATTAATCTCATTTTCACTAACATGGTATTAATATCACTATATTGCAGGTCTGTGATAGTAGTAATTGGTTCTGCGCTTAAAATCAAGGTTACAGGGGTGTATGGGAGGCTCAGTTGTTAAGCATCTGTCTTCTGCTCAGGTTATTATACCAGGGTCCTGGGACTGAACACTGCTTCAGGCTCCATGCTCAGTGGGAGGCCTGCTTTTCCCTCTCACTCTCCCAGCTTGTGTTTCCTCTCTCACTGTCTCTTTCTCTCAAATAAATAAATAAAATCTAAAAAAAAAAAAAAGTTACAAAAGTCTATAAAATATTTTGTCTTTGCAGTACACATAAAGAATATAAGATAAACGCAGTGGGGAATGGCATCTGACATCAGAGTCCTTTGTGAATTATTCCTGTCACTAGAGGATAAAAGCAATATTTTATACATATTGAATTTTTGTAGCCTACAAAAATAATTATTTTTTAGTTCATAAAATCTTAATTTATATATTCAATTGGTATGGATCTTGCAAATTTTCAAAATCAGATAACTAATTTTAAATTAAAAATGAATTTTTTCAAACATACAATTTTGGGGGGTGTTAGTTGGCTCAATCAGCAGAGTGTCCAACTTTTGATTTCAGCTAGGGTGGTGATCTCAGGGCCTTGGGATCAATCAAGCCCCATGTCAGTCTCCCCACTTAGTGAGGAGTCTGCTCTCTTCCTTTCTCTCTCAAATAAATAAATAAATGCATAAATAAATAAATACATAAACAAACAAATCTTTAAAAAAATAAATATACTATTTTTTTTAAAAATCAGTGAAAACTATTTTAAATTTTAAACTCAGATTGACATTATATTGTAATTGTAAAACCATGAAAAGATTGTTCATGCCACACCATTAACAATTTGCCCTATAATTTGCAGCTGGGTGTTTTAAATAACCACACATTTGGCCAGTAGGTAGGTATAACAGAAATTGTTTTGGCCATGTGGTAAAACAAGAAATATGACTGAGATAATGTAAAGTTCTTAAAATTCTGCAGCTTTTCATCACTTAAGGGGACTGACTTCATTTTTCACAGAAAATTAGTCTGTGAGTTAAGTAACTGTCACATATTAATGTAAAGTCAGGCAATTAATGAGAAAAGAGCAATCTTTAAGAATCACATATAAAGGAGCCCCTGCGTGGCTCAGTGGGTTAAAGTCTCTGACTTCGGCTCAGGGCATGGTCTCAGGGTTCTGGGATCCAGCCCTGCATCAGGCTCTCTGCTCAGCGGGGAGACTGCTGCCTTTCCTCTCTCTCTGCCTGTCTCTCTGCCTACTTGTGATTTCTGTCTGTCAAATAAATAAATAAAATCTTAAAAAAAAAAGAATCATATAAAATTTTAGAATAGATGATAGATATACAAATATAGAAATTTATGCTTATTTTATATAATAAGCATATTAAGGAAAAGTCAAATATAATCCTGTTTCTAAATATGAATAAAACATTTAAATGCTAATACATTAGGTGATTTCCTTTATTTTTATTTCCCCCCCTGGAGACATGTCCTCTTTGTTAACCCATTCTTGTTTTCTCTTGTTTTTAAATTTAAACTCCATTCTAGATAGTCTTCTTGAAATAGTAATCAGATATGGATGTCTATTTTCAGCAGATGTTGAAATGCAAAGATACTCATCACTGCATCATTACATAATAGAGAGTGATTTATTGCCAGGGTATGGTATAGTTCAATTTTGTCCTCTTTCCCCCAGGTTCATTAGGTGTAAAAAGGTATGCACAGAAATAATACATTCTCTCAAATGAGAATTTAACCAAAATGTCATGCAAAGTCCATTCCTTTTGTTATTCTATTAGATATAATTTTGTGACTCAGTAGTATGTAGATGGTGATCTGAATCTAGAAATGCCATGTGTTGGTGCCTTCACTTTCAGGATTACTTTCTGGAATGTTGTTCATACAACTCTCCCAAACTCTAGTTGGAGAATTTTACATATTAAATTCAATTACTCAGTGCAATGTACAGATATTTTCTGAATTATTTCATGATCATTCCCAAACTCTATCAATCTTTTCTTCCACTTCCCCAATCCTAGTGACACACTTTCTCCTCATTAAATGATGTCTCATAATAAGTAAGTGGGCACTGTCGTGATTAAGTGTATACATGCCCCTGATATGGGCTTTTGTACTTAAAAACAAAACAAAACAGACAAAAACAAGATAAAAAAGAAAGCAGTATAGCCCAGCATTTCAGTTTTATAATAGAAGTAGACATACATGACAGCATAGTACAGTTTGTAAATAATCCCACAGTATTTTATTTTCAATTCATTTTTACCAAAAGACATTTTCTAGTAGATCTCCATAGTATCACTTCACAAAATATTACTTTCTGCTCGACTTTTCCAAACCAGCATCTTTTGTTTGTATACACAAGGGAATCTCCTGGAATTCCTGGTTTCCAAATTGAAACTCAGTATATGATTTGCATTTTTATTGTGAGTATCCTATAGCTTACATTTAACTGAAAAAAAAAAAATCCTCTGGGTTATTTTCTGCTGCTAGAAGGACTGCTGTGTCTTACATTGACTAGCAGTGATTTTCCATAGGCAAAACCTGCATGGGAAACACCTGCAGTTACCTGCCTTTAGGAAGTAACACTTTAAAGCAGAAACTCTAGGGTAAGCATGAGCATTTCCAAACTGCCTACGGAGTAATCAAAAGGAAAAAAGGAACTTTAAAAAATATAACTTCTACTATATTTTTATTTGATTACCCAGATGTAGACAGTGAATTATTTGGTATAATGCTAGTAATAAAGGTGTAAGAAGCAAATATAATAACATACACTTAGAATAATAATTTTGAAAAATATTTAGAAAATATTGATATAAATTAAATCCAAAAAATACACATTATGGACAAGGTTATTTTTTTTTTTTTTGGTCTTTCAATCATATCTAGGTTACTGGGCTTTTTACATACACAATTTTTACTTATTTATTTATTTTTTATGAATTTGAAACTGGAGAAAACACTATATATTATAAATTAATTATTTTATAAAACCATTAACATAACTTGAGGTAATACTTTTCAAATCCAGCACATACATTATAACAAATAAATCATTTCTTGAGTGTAGGAGGAAAATTATTTTAAGATAAAAGAAGGAATTTTGTAGATTTCAAAACAGAGATGAAATATTGCCTTTATTATATCCTGATTAAATGCCGTACTAATTTTGAGATAATGGAAGAATACCACTAAAGAAATACATTGAGTTCATTTGTCATAAGAATAAATATATTGCTAGTTTTAATATACAAGGCATAAACTTAATCTATATGCAGTAAACTTGGCTCTTTTCTCTAAATGCAGTAGACCAGAATAAATGTCATATAAACTCTGTAAAGTTAAAAGATGTATGTCAGACCATTAATATTGGCAAAATAATCTTCCAACAAAATGTATACGGAACTGAAGGGACTCCATTTTAGAAACACTCTGTCTCTGCCATTTTTCTTCTAGGTCCCATTTACTTATGTTCCATATTTTGCTTCTTGAATAAGCCACAGAAGCTATGTTCCTACTTCAAGGGGGAAGCAAGACAGTTCATCCTTCTCTGAGTTCCGTCTTAGGTCCCAAACACCTGATAACACCTGAGAAGAACCAGATCCCAAACATGTTCCAGAACAGTAGCTTCAAACAAATCTTGGCTGACCCTGGAATCAAAAGCCCTATCTTTGTTAAGTTATGGAATAATACCTATTTTTCACCTACACACTTGCCTTTGATTAGATTCTATCTTTGATTCTTAGAGGAACACATGCTTTGGACCCTTTTCTAGTGTAAACCCCCAACCCAAGCAATGATGAGACTCATTTTCCTTTTCTTTTTGAATCTCCAAGACACTCCATCTATGATTCTCTACCACTCATACTATTCAATAAACTGTTTTCACTTTCTCTGGGTCACATTTTATTTCTATCCTACATGAAGTCAAGAACACTCTTGGTTGGTCCTGTGAGACCCTTCCTTGGGTTCTCAGACCCAGCTTTCCTGCATCTCTTCCTTCTATGGGTTGATTATCTTAGTATCTAATCTGTGACTTTGTAATATAATTTTATTTTAATCTACTAATTAGATCTGCTTCAAAATTCCAAGCATATTATACAGAAAATTGAAACAAAAGTAATACATTCTTCTTTTAAAATAGAAACCCAACTATCTTAATGTTAATACTTTGCTAGAGGGGAAGAACAACCTTGACAATGGCAAGGCCTCTGGTATTCAGTATCTTGTAGGGCCTCTTTAGCATATGAAAGTTCTTTTGAAACCTCCTTTTTCCTTACCTCCTTAACCCCATAGTATATAATCAGCCACTCTTCACAACCCTGGTGCAGCGCTCTTTCTGCCCACAGGACCTGTACCCAAGCTTTAATAAACCACTACTTTGCACCAAAAACAAACAAACAAATAAAAACTAACAAACCACACAGACCGAAGTCCTATTCTGAACATACGGTTAAAAATCTAATGATCAATATATTCATTAACTCAAAAATTTTTAGAATAAAATATAATGTGGGCCACCATCATTCTGCTGTATTATAGTATACAATATACATATAGCATATGGTTTATAACATATTGTAATACACATACATTGTAGTATATACAACATACTTTTATATACTAAATAATCTTGGTTTTATGATCCAGCAGTGTAAGCATCTAGTGGGAGCCTTTAGAGAGGCAGAATCTTAGCCCAACCTCAAAGCATTTGAACAGAATATGCATTTTAACAAGGCCCCCTGGTAATGAATGTGCACAATAAGATTTGAGAAGCATAAATACAGACTTTGCAAAAAAAAAAAATTCTTGAATCTGCAAAGTATACATTATTCCTCAAAAGCAAAGGTAGATAGATTTTTCACTGCAGTGATATGGGTAGGAATGGATGACACCAAAAGATGTGAGAGGACATTTTTAATATGTGTGCAATCCTTGCAGTATGCTTATTCAAATAAACTGTCTAGGTTTTTGTGGACAAAGAGGAAAGGGTGAGGAATTTTTTAATATTTTTTATTTTTTATTTATTTGACAGAGAGAAATCACAACTAGGCAGAGAGGCAGGCAGAGAGAGAGGAGGAAGCAGGCTCCCCACGGAGCAGAGAGCCCGATGTGGGGCTCGATCCCAGGACCCTGGGATCACGACCCAGGCCGAAGGCAGCGGCTTAACCCACTGAGCCACCCAGGCGCCCCAGGGTGAGGAATTTTTATTTATTCCTATTATCATTATGATTGGAGTGTGGGAGAAGCAAGACGACAAAATTTTAGTTGATAGAGAAAAAGCTTGAGACTTGCAGTTCAGAAGATATGTTTATCCTTTACTCAAGAGAGCAAAATGATGAGACAATGAATGTAACTAGAGAAAACAAACTCTAAGTCATCTACACTTCATACAAAAGACCAGACACAATTACTTCTGATATTTTGTGCAACTTTATGTTTTGTTTATTAGTCACTCAAATGATTGTATTTGTGTTAGTTTGATACATTCAAATAAATCTCTATTAATTGTGTTGGGGATTGGTAAACTATGGCCTGTGAGCCAATAATGTACAGTTACCTCTTTTAGTAAATAAAGTTTTATTGGAACAAAGAAATGCCAATTTGATATGTATTTTGTATGGCTGCTTTTGAACTACAAAAAGCAAATTTGAGTCATTGACAAAGAGACTGCATAATCTGCATAGTCTAAAATATGTACCTTCTGTTCCTTTACAGAAAAAGTTTGCTGACCTATATGATGAAGGCTAACTATTTTGATTTGTTTTAAGATTTCCTTTTCACTATGTTTTTGGTATCCATATATCTTTCTAGTGTGCCAATTAATAAAAGGAAACCTCACTAAAGTGGACTTGGGATATTAGAAGGGGGGCTGAAAGAGGGAGCTGTACTACTCAGTGTCAATTATAGGAAAGAATGATCAGTTCCAGACCCCATCAGAAAAGGTGTATATTGCATCCTCCACAAGAAATTGCCTACCCAGTCAATGAGAGCTGTCATTTCAACCAATAAAGAACCATCATCACCTGAACTCTCACTTTTCATATTTTAACTTTTGTTCAAAACAGCCCTTCTCAATTTTCCCCTCTTCTCTGGAAAATAACACTCCTCCTTTGTTTTTTGGACTTGCCCATAGTTTTGCCATAGTTCACTTGCCCCAAATTGCAATTCTCTGTTATTCCTGAATAAAGCCATTTTGACTGGTAAAATAACTGACTTGTTTTAGTTTTAAGTTTAACACCAGCATCTCGAGTACTGCTTCAGAATACAGGATCTTGGAGTTGCATCATTTGTATCTCTAAAACTATCTACTTTTATATGTGGCTTTAAAAGGATTACAAGCAAAAATCAATTTAAATATAAAAAATGTTTAAATGTAAATTATGATTTTAAAAATTATTATTGCTCTCTGAGCAGGCAGAAGTACATTAGTGGCAGCTAGAATTTTATTTTAGTTACTGTAGGTAAAAATAAACACATTCAAGTATTATTATTTTGTAATTTCATGTGTGAATTTATGCTATACACATAAAGTAGTTCTCTGACTGGAGTGTTCTAAAACATGAATTATATTTGTATATTTGTAAGTTATAAGCATGTGTATGTGTGTGTGTGTGTAACTATTTCAGAATACATTATTGTTTTGTCATACTTGCTGATGTGACTACCCTTGTTCCTGTAATGCACTCATGTCATAATGGTTATTTCCCAGATTGGGGGGTCGCTGCTAATGCCAATTATAACAGGATTGAGAAAGACACATTTTCTGTAGTCTAGGAATTCACAGATAGAAACAGCTGTAAACTGTGTGAATCCATTTGTACAAATAGAAATATAGAGAATCAAAGAAGCAAATTGGTGATTATCTGGAGTGTATTCTACACAGAGGAACAGATTTTAAAGAGAAGTGAGAAATCTTTTGCAGATGATGGAAAAACTCTGTATCTTGTTTGAGGTGGTATTTTCACTGGTACAAAAAGCTGTCAAAAAACCCACATAATGGTCCATGTTAAAGGATGCAGTTTATTTTATGTAAATTTTTTCTTCATAAAGAGAAAAAATGAGCTTCACCCTATGTTTCATATGCATTTCAAGGTAATATATATTATTCTACAGTTCTGGGTGCTGTGTTATAAATATATTAAATTATATTTGTTATATTTGTTTTTTAAGTAGTCTTGGCGCTGCATAATATGTATTTTATGACTTTTTTCTTTTTATTCTATGTTACTGTGTTTAAATTCATATTTATAATTAGGATGTGATAATCTATACTTTAATTCTGTTACCAATACACACACATTATTAGTATATAATAGTAGCAGATACTCCTAGTGTAGGTCTCTATGTCATTACCCATAGTTACCTAAATGGAATATTATTTCCTTAATTCTGTAGTGCTTGGTACTAGCATAGTGTCATGCAAGGTTTAATACTCATATTTCACCATTCTGTTCTTTCCTGTATCATAATATTTTACCAGTATCTATTTTAAGAAATACATAGTTTTTTAAATACACCAAATGAAAAATTTCATCTCGTATGTTGAATATTTGTGGCCTTTTTTTTTTAAACTAGGAACTTTTGTTTTTAATAAATTACAAAATAAATTACAAATAATGTTAATAGTAAAGATGCCCAGGTTGGGATGAATATTAGGTTTCTTTTTTTGTTTTGTTTTTTTGTTCTTGTTTTTTAAAAATTCATTCTAATTATTTATGTAACTTATTTAATTCTATTTTTTTAAATTATTTTCTTTGTTTCAGGATCACTTATTCCTGTCTCTGTTCTTATTTCTTTTGGAATATTCTTAAAAATTATTATTTATTTTCTGTATTAGCTTGTTATGCATACATTATTTTATGATTATTTTAGAATTTCAGTGGAAATTTAAGACATATTTTAGCTTTATTATATATAATGCAAATTGGTATTTTTCCCTTTCCTGAAGGAAACCACTGAACATCATCACACTAATTATCCTTCTACTAGATTTTGTACTAGTTTTTTTGATATATAATGCAAATAGTATAGTTTCTCAAGTAAAATTTGCTTATAGTTTCTTATGTATTTATAATTGCTTTTCATTTCCCCCTTCATCTCCAAGTTTCGCTGGGCTCATTTTCCTTATAACTAAAGGATTACCTTTATTATCTCCTGGATTGTGCTTGCTATTGCCTAATTGCCTCAAAATTTTGTGTTTATGTTGTTATTTTTATTGTTGTTTTATTACTATTTAAACTTCGTTTTATTAAAAATTTTATTTTATTTAAATTCAATGTATTAACATATAGTGTATTATTAGTTTCAGAGGTAGAATTCAGAGATGCATCAATTGCATATAACACCCAGTGCCCAATACATCACGCCCTCCTTAAAACCCATCACCCAGTTACCCTATACACTCACCCATCTCCCCTCCAGCAACCTTTAGTTTGTTTCCTACAGTTAAGAGTCTCTTATGGTTTCTCTCTTCTGTTTTTTTATTTTATTTTTCCTTCCCTTCCCGTATGATTCTTTGTTTTGTTTCTAAAATTCCACATATGAGTGAAATCATATGATAATTGTCTTTCTCTTAGCATATTATTTTCTAGTTCCATCCACAATGCTACAAATGCTAAGATTTCATTTTTTTGATGGTTGAGTAATTTCCCATTGTATGTGCATATGTATATACATATGTATGTGTGTGTGTGTGTGTGTGTGTGTGTGTGTGTGTGTGTGTATCACATCTTCTTTATCCATTCATTTGTTGATAGATATCTGGGCTCTTTCCATAGTTGAGCTATCATGGACATGGCTGCTATAAACACTGGGGTGAATGTGCCCCTTTGAGTCACTATGTTTATATCCTTTGGATAAATAGCTAGTAGTTCAATTCCTAGGTCAGAGCGTAGTTCTATTTTTAACTTTTTGAGGAACCTCTATATTGTTTTTCAGAGTGGCTCTACCAGATTGCATTCCCAACAACAGTGTAAGAAGTTTCCCCTTTCTCTGCATCTTTGCCAACATCTGTTGTTTCCTGAGTTGTTAGTTTTAGCCATTTTGCCTGGCATGGGGTGATAACTCATTGTAGTTTTTTTTATATTTCCCCTAGGCCAAGTGATGTTGAGTACTTTTTCATGTGTCTGTTGGCTATAACTTTGTCTTTTTTGAAGAAATATCTATTCATATCTTCTGTCCATTTCTTGACTGGAATATTTGTTTTTTGTGTGTTGAGTTTGATAAGTTCTTTGTAGATCTTGGATATTAGCCCTTTATCTGATATGACATTTGAAAATATCTCCTCCCATCCTGTCAGTTGTCTTTGGGTTTTGTTGATTGTTTCTTTTGCTGTGCAAAACTTTTTATCTTGATAAAGTCCCAATAATTCATTTTTAGCTTTGTTTCCTTTGCCTTTGGAGATGTGTCTAGCAAGAAGTTGCTGTGCCCAGGGTCAAAGAGGTTACTTCTGCCTGTGTTTTTCTTTAGGATTTTGTTGATTTCCTGTCTCACATATAGGTCTTCCATTCATTTTGAATTTATTTGTATATGGTATAAGGAAATGGTCCAGTTTCATTTTTCTGCGTGTGGTTGTCCAATTTTTCCAACAACATTTATTGAAGAAACTGTCTTTATTCCATTGGATATTATTTCCTACTTTGTTGAAGACTTTCAGCCATAGAGTTGAGGGTCCATTTTTGGGTTCTCTATTCTGTTCCATTGACCTATATCTGTTTTTGTGCCAGTACCATACTGCTTTCATCACTACAGCTTGTAATATAGCTTGAAGTCTGGAATTGTTATGCCACCAGCTTTGTTTTTCTTTTTCAAGATTGCTTTGGCTATTTGGGGGTAATTCCAGGTTCCATATTTTAGGATTGTTTGTTCCAGCTTTTTGACAGATGTTGATGGTATTTTGATAGGGATTGCACTGAATGTGTAGATTGTTTTGAGTGGCATAGACATTTTAACAATATTAGTTCTTCAAATCCATGAGCATGGAATGTTTTTCTATTTCATTGTGTCTTCCTCAATTTCATTCATAAGTGTTCTATAGTTTTCAGAGACAGATCCTTTACCTCTTTGGTTATGTTTATTCCTAGATATCTTTGGTGCAGTTTTAAATGGGATCACCTCCTTAATTTTCTTTCCTCTGCCTCATTGTTAATGTATAGAAATGCAAGTGATATCTGTGCATTAACTATATCCTGCCCCTTTACTGAATTATTTTATCAGATCTACCAATTTTGGGGCGACGTCTTTTGGATTTTCCACATACTCTATGTATGTACTCTACTCCATCCGTGAACAGTGAGAGTTTAACTTCTTTGTTGTCAATCTGGATGCCTTTTATTTCTATTGTTGTATGATTGCTGAAGCTAAAGGTCTTGTAGTACTATGTTGAATAACAGTTGTGAGAGTGGACATCCCTGTTGTTTTCCTTACCCTAGGAAAAACCTGGTTGGTTGTTTTGTTTGTTTTCCCTTTGAGGATGATATTTCCTGTGGTCTTTTATTATATGGCTTTTATGATACTGAGGTACGTTCCTTCTATCCCTACACTGTGAAGAGTCTTAATCAAAAAGGATGTTGTATTTTGTCAAATGCTTTTTCTGTCTCAGTTGAGAGGTTCTTGGCCTTCCTATTATTAATGTGGTATATCACATTGATTGATATGCAGATATTGAACTACCGTTGCAACCCAGGAGTGAATCCCACTTGGTCATGGTGAATAATCCTCTTAATGTACTGTTGGGTTCTATTGGCTAGTATCTTTGTAAGAATTTTGGTATTCATAATCATCAGGGATATTGGTCTGAAATTCTCCTTTTTAAGGGGTCTTTGTCTGTTTTTGGGATCAAGGTAATGCTGGCCTTATAGGATGAATTTATTTCTCCCTCCATTTCTATTTTCTGAAACAGCTTCAGAAGAATAAGTATTAATTCTTTTTCTTCTTTTTTTTAAATTTTATTTATTCATTTGACAGAGAGAGACAGCAAGAGAGGGAACACAAGCATGGGGAGTAGGAGAGGGAGAAGCAGGCTTCCCCCAGAGAAGGGAGCCTGACATAGGGCTCAATCCCAGGACCCTGGAATCATGACCTGAGCTGAAGGCAGATGCTTAATGACTGAGCCACCCAGCCACCCCAGTATTAATTCTTCTTTAAATGTTTGGTAGAATTCCTCTGGGAAGCCATCTAGTCCTGGACTCATCTTTGTTGGGAGGTTTTTGATTACTGTTTCAATTACAATTTTGATTACTGTTTCAATTACTTCCTGTTAGACTTTTGGCAGTTTATATATTTCTAGAAATGCATCCATTTCTTCCAGATTGCATAATTTTTTGGTATATAGTTGCTCATAATATGTTCTTAAAATTGTTTGTATTTTTTCAGTGTTGGTTGTGCTCTCTCCTCTTTCATTTATGATTTTATTTATTTGGGTCCTCTCTCTTTTTTTTTAGTAAGTCTGGCTAGGGTTTATTGTTCTTATTAATTCTTTCAATGAACCAGCTCCTAGTTTCATTGATCTGTTCTACTGATCTTTTGGTTTCTATTTCATTGGTTTCTGTTCTAATCTTTATTAATTCTCTTCTGCTGCTGGATTTAGGTTTTATTTGCTGGTCTCCCCCAATCTCCTTTAGTTGTAAGGTTAGGTTGTGTATTTGAGACTTCTCTTATGTCTTGAGAAAGGTTTGTATTGCTGTATACTTCCCTCTTAGGACTGCCTTTGCTTCATCCCAAAGGTTCTGAAAACTACTATGTTTTCATTTTCATTTGCTTCCTTGAGTTTTATTTTAAATTCTTTTGTAATTTCCTGGATGGACCATTCATTCTTTTGTAGGATGCTCTTTAACCTCCATGTATTTGTGTTCCTTCCAAATTTTTTTCTTGTGATTGAGTTCAAGTTTTAAAGCACTATGGTCTATCTTTTTGAATTGTTCTCTGTGGGAATCTTGGCCTGAAAAAAAAATTACCTATCTGTTGCCACATGAAGAACTCCTTCAAATTTAATCTTATTTGTAACTTATCACCTAGGTGAGTAAATGTATTGATTATTGGCCTAATGTCCTGGGTTGTAATTTTTAAATCTTATTATGTCTCTACTTTTCATCTTATTGTAAACATTGAAGAAATGGCATTAAATTAAGAACATTAAAGGCTTACTACATTTAAAATATGGTATATATACACAATGCAATATTATTCATCCTTAAAAAGGAATGAAATCTTGCCATTTGTGACAACATGAATGGGCCTAGAGGGTATTATAAGTTAAAAAAAAAGTCATAAAAAGGCAAATATCATATGATTTCAACTAAATGTGGAACCCACAAAACAAAACAAATGAGCACATGAAACAGAGACTTATAAAAGCAAAGAACAATCATGATTGCCAGGGTTGGGCAAAGGAATGGAGACACAGAATAGTTGAAAGAGATTAAGAGGTATAAATTTCAAGTTATAAAAAAATGTCATGGGGGCATAAAGCATAGCATAAGGAATATTGTCAATAGTATTATAATAACTCTGTATGATGACAGATGATTATGTTAATTGTGGTGAGCATTTCATAAGTTGCATAAACGTTGAATAACTATGTTGTATATCTGAAAATAATGTATGTCAACTATACTTCAATTAAAAATAAAAATTGAAAACATTTAAGTAAAAGCAATTTGTTTCACAATTTCATGTTAATTAAAACTCTTAAATGAGACTTATATTCCAATTCAATAGGTCTTTTAAAGAAAGGATTTGCCAGTTAAATTATTCCATTTCCTATTTTCCTCATAGGATTATTATAATGATCAATTGTGATGTATGGTTACTACAAAACTTGAAACATAAACTCAAGATATGACCATTATAAATATAATTGTATAATATTAGTATCACACCATAATGTCTTTACATATAATAAGAAACATTTATCAAGGGCAGAAGTTTGCAAATTCCATTAACTGCCTTGTTGGAATCTATAGTTATAAAGAATTGAAGTAAATGCAATTTTATTTCACTTGTGAATCATAATTATCTAAGACACTCTTGGTAGATTATTAACTTTCTTTGAAATTGGAGAAAACACAATAAAAATGAGAAGGGAAATTTATTAAGTATCATATAGTTCTTCCTACATTCTTTGATTAGGTCTATAACACTGAAAGAGATTTTAGCCCTTGCATACAGTATACAGGATGTATATTGTACAAATGTTATGACAAGTGTCAAAACATTTGTCAAATATTATGGAAGCTAGTGAATTTGTTATCAAATAAAGAAAGGTTGAACAATGATATATTTGTATCCTATTTGATGTGATAATAAAAATTCCTAGTGTTCTAGGAAAAGAACAATTTTTTTCCTAGTCATGATAAAACATAACCACTAGAACTAGTTTATATTCATTTCATAAATCAATGGCAATTCACTTCAGTGACTGCTTCTGGAAGTCAGCCAATAAGTAACAGCAACAATCCATTAAATATACTTCTACAGATAAAGGTCAACCCTTCCTAAACACTTCCATTTCTGAAAGTTGGTCAATTCCTAAACATCATTCATACTTCTTTAAACCCTACATAAGATCAGCACCTTTTTTTGTGCTCAAGGAAGTTGTGACTTATAAGGAAACCTCATGAACAAAACATATATTTTACTTTTGTTTCAGGCACTACAGCACTGACAACTGAAGGCTTCAATGATTTTTTTTTGCTTTTTGTTTTGAAGACCATCTTTTTGTGGTTTTCCTCTTGGGGTAAAAAAAGTTGTCTCCCAGCATCTTTTTGTCCCTACAGTCTTTCAGATTTGCTGCCAGATAATTTCTTAAACAACAGTTTGACCTCTGATTGAGATTTTCTTTTTTAATTCACTTAGTTATTTTAGAATTTGTAAGAAAATAGATCTTTGTATAAATTAGTTAGATCTTTGACTTGGAAGAACACTATTCTTAAGTATTCTTGACATTAAATTGCTTATTCTTTAATTGAGTTATTTACTCTTGATTTTTAAAAGAAATTTTTATATTATAATAGTTTTGGATTCACAGAAAAATGCAAAAATAGTATGGAGAGTATCCACATACTCCATATTCAATTTTCTCATCTTACATTAGCATCGTATGTTTGCTACCTATATTCATATTTTATTATTAAATAAGTCTATAATTTACCCAAGTGTCCTTAGCTTTTACCCAATATTTATATTCTGTTCTAGGATCCCATCTGAAGTATTATATGATATTTAGACCCCATGTATTCTTAGGTTTTTCTTGACTATGGCAGTTAATGCTGTTTTTTGTTTGTCTAGTTGTACAAAATCTCATCTCACTTGATTTTTTTTATCTCTATTGCATTTGTGAGGGAGTACTCCATAAGGAATGGATGAAGGCATAATTCTGTTAAGTCTCAAATCTAAGCTGTCATAGAAGACTAATATCTTAACTGCATTCATCTGATGACTAATCCATACAAAGACGATTGCTCAAGGGTGTCTGGGTGGCTCAGTCAGTTAAGCGTCAGACTCTTGATTTTGGTTCAGGTCATGATCTCAGGGTCATGAGATTGAGCCCCATGTGAGGCTCTGTGCTCAGTCCACAGTCTGCTTGTCCCTCTCCCTCCACCTCTCCTACCCCTGCTCTGTGTTCTCATTTTCTCCCTCTTAAATAAAATAAATAAATAAATAAATGGAATCTTTATTAAAAAAAAAAAAGACAATTACTCAAACTTTGCTTTGGATTCATCATTAGAAACTTCAGAATGTTCTCTGGCATGAAAATGTACAAAACAGGGTCATTTCGCTTAGTTTGCATGTAAATCAATGGGAGATGAGCTGTAAATTCTAGTATCAGGTTTTACCTCCACTTAGTTGGGAAATAGAGACTTGTCTTATAAGCATACATTTTAGAATTGTAGTAACTTCTTTCTTACATGTCATGATTTCATCTAAAAGAAAGTTGCAGTCTTCTCCTGGGGAAAAAAATGTTTTCCTAAATATACTTTCAATAAAAGTCTAACTTCTTTATTTGTTTTGACAGAAATGGTAAAATTTCACTAAAGATATGTAGAATATTATTCAGCCATAAAAAAGAATGAAATAAAATCTTTCCATTTCAATGATATGGATAGAGCCAGGCAGTATAATGCTAAGTGAAATAAGTCAGTGAAAGAAAGAAAATACCATATGATTTCACTTATATGTGGAATTAAAGAAACCAAAAACCAAACCAAAACAAAAAATAAGCAAAGGAAAATGAGAGAGGAGTGAGAACCCAAGAAATGACTCATAACTATAGAGAACAAACTGATGGTTACCAGAGGATGGTTGGTTGGGGTGATGGATTAACAAGTGATGGGGATTCAGGTGAACTTGTCATGATGAGCAGTGGGTGATGTGTGGATGTGTTGAATCACTGTACTGTATGCCTGAAACTAATAAAGTACTGTATATTAACTATACTGGAATTAAAATGTTAAAAATCCCTTCTAAAAAAGATACATAGAGTGAAAATTTCAGGAGATTTTGAAAAAGTCATAAAACAAAACAAACAAAACAAAACAATACAAAAAACCTAGATGGAGCTCCTCGTTCAATCAATTAAGCCTCTGACTTCAGCTAGCTCATGATCTCAGGGTTCCTGGGATTGAGCCCGATGTTTGGCTCCAGCCGGACATCAGGCTCCCTGTTCAGCAGAGTGTCTGCTTCTTTCTCTGCCCTTCCACCTGCTCGTGCACTCCCTCAATCTCTTGTTTTCACTCTCTTGCTCTCAAATAAATATTCTTAAAAATATATATATAACAACAACAACAGAAACTCTAGAAAGGGGAGAAAACCAGATCAATCAATGATTAACTTTTTTTTGATTTGAATCCTGAAACCTCAAAATTAAAGATATCTTCTCTTCAGAACTCTCTAGTGATATCCTGTTTTTTAAAATTAACAAAGGTCACAGAAAATGATTCGCACTCAAACCATTTTAAACTTAAAACTTCTTAAAACCTTCCTCTCTCTGTCATACATATATATATTTTCTACCATCTATTCAAATTTTTCCTTTTTCCTGCCCATTCTTCTGGTTTCTGTAAATGAGCTGCTCTTTCATTCATTTTTGTTCTAAGGGGAAGAGTAATCTTATTGCATATATTCCATTAAGATTTCTGGACCAAATGCTGGATCTATACAAGTTGCATTTAAACCATGATCTACAGCCAAGACAAGGTCAATAATTAAAGATTTTCTTAAATCAGGAAGACAGGAAGAATTTGCTTCTGAATTAAGGATTTTGTTAATACTTATTTAATCCAATAGTTCATTTGATTGTTAACACCTTAGAGGGAAATGTTAAAAGCAGAATAAAAAAGCTGGTACAACATTTAAATAGCATAGCTGTTAATAATTCAAAAAGATGTACTTGAAAAGTGTGATATCTACCACATAAAGCTATTTCAGAAACTTTTCATTAAGAATAGACTGAACAGGGGCGCCTGGGTGGCTCAGTGGGTTAAGCCTCTGCCTTCAGCTCAGGTCATGATCTTGGAGTCCTGGGATGGAGCCCCGCATATGGCTCTCTGCTCAGCAGGGAGCCTGGTTCCCCCTCTCTCTCTGCTTGCCTCTCTACCTACTTGTGATCTCTGTCTGTCAAATAAATAAAATATTTAAAAAAAAGAATAGACTGGACAGAGATTCCAAATGGCAAATGAAATAAAGCTGATCAATAAATCATTTTAAAAATTGATTTTAGAAAATTTTCAAAATATTCTAGAAGACAGAAGGTAAAAGGAAAAAAAAAAATTCTCCCCACTTTGCTAAGAATCTCAACCTGAAATAGGTCTTAGCAAGGAAAAAGAAAGGAATTGGAAATTGACATTCAAAACATATGACTTGGGGCTCTTGGGTGGCTCAGTTTGTTAAGGCATCTGCCTTCAGATCAGGGCATGGTCTTAGGGTCCTAACATCCAGCCCTGTCTCCTTCTCCCTCTCCCGCTCCCCCTGCTTGTGTTTTCTTGTTCTCTCTCTGTCAAATACATAAATAAAATCTTTAAAACAAACAACCCCCTCCCCCAAAAAACTTATTGCTTAACTGTTTTAATGCACTGTGAATCCAAGTGTATCCATACCAAGTCATCTTTCATTTAAGTGTGTTTAATAAATCATCTTCTTAACTGGCAAAAATAAATAAGTAAAATAAACAGCAGTAAAAATTAAATAATCTGGAAATCATAACTTTGTGGCTCACCAGATAAAATAATTGGTTTCCAAAAATAATAGAAGGCAGAGAAGTTCTCTCTTATCAATGAATTGTGAGCTTAATAGAGATACCTTATAAAATTCAAGCAAAAGATCCATTAGAAGAACCACTATTCCATATTGGCTAGATACAAGAGCATCACTATTAAAAATAATTCAAACTACACTGTTGTAAGTAGAGTTAATAATACCCCCTGATTTCCTGTCCACCTCCTAAGGGTCATTATCCAGAGATTGAAATGAACAAAAAGAGACAATCAAGCTCAAAGAGCTCCCTCCTGATTTCAGTGCAGACACCCCCCTCCTCATCCATCTCAGCCTTCAACCTGGTCATGGTGGAGTTCATAGTTCAGATTGTGGTCAGGAATGATGGCCAGCTTCTGAGCCAGCTGATGCAGAAAGAGCAGCAGTCTGACTAGTCTCTTTTGTCACCTGGATATCTGTATCCATCATGTGTCTGTCCAACATATAACACAAGACTCCTTGGAGTACTAAGTGACTTAGTAGGGGAAATTTCTAAGAATTGACAAGTCTTTCCCATCTCCCAGACTCTTAACTGTTATAATGACACCATTATCATTAGAATATTCCTTTGTTCTTTTTAGCAAGTTTTCAAAAAAATCAAGTAGGAAGAAATCTTATTTTACAGTGGAAATTTCAGATTAAATAAACTCCATGTTCATTCATTAAATAAAATCTATGTCAGAAAATTATTCTATGTACACAAATTATAGCTGACCTACACATGAATATTCCTACATGAATAACAATGTAATAAATATAAAAAAAACCCTGTCATCCCTGAATCTATCTATGAGGAAAAGGTTCCTTGTAGATAATTAGAAATGTTGGAGCACAGTCTAGATTGTTGTATCTAAACTGTTTATCAAAACCTCTCAATATTTTCTTAAAGCTGATCTTGGGCTAATCAACTATAGCCATTTGAGAGAAAAAAAAAAGAATTAATAATTATTTTTTTCCAGGCCTTGTAATTCACCTGCTTTACTTTCTCAAAATCTAACGGTGAAGGATATATATTTGTCCATATTCTGTAAGGAATTAGCAATTGCTCCACAGCAATGTCTAACAAAAATCAACTTCGATAAATCTAAAGACATGTTTTGTATAACAGATTTTCATTGAGCTTTCTTTAGTATTCCAGTTGCCAAACATAGTAAAAATTGCCTTCACCAGAACAGTTATGCACTAGAAATTTACTATAGTTCCATTCTTTTTCCAAATCTAAAACCAAAACTTGATAAAATTCACGAATAACTGCTCAGTAAAATCAGTTCCTCTATCACTGGATAGAGATATGTTGGAATACTGCATGCAGTATTTTTATTTTAGGGATAAATAGAAGCACTCCTCAGTATACATAGTGACCAAGAAAAAAAAAAATCCTACCTGGAATATCCTAATTTACCTATCTGGTGATAGAAGAACTCCCTTTATGATAGAATTAATTATTCATTAATTCTACAAGGTTTTGTCACCTAGTCACCTTATCACTCCAGTCGTTTCTCTGAAGTTGAATAATTTGCAGATAACCTGGAAGTCTGAAGTTCTGAAAATTGTTACATAGAAGTGGGTGTCACCATTTCCAGGACTGGGCATTAACTCCATTATGTGATCAGGCATGGCCTTTTTTCTTCTTTCATGGAAAATAATGTGTTCCGTGGTTGGATGGCAACTTCTATGAATGTCAAGTAGGTCACATATTTGGAAGTGTAGTTCAAATATTCCACATCCTTATTGATTTCCATTTTCTTTTTATTAATAATAAATGAAAAAGGTACTGAAATCTCCACGTATAATTGTGGATCTGTCTCCTTCTCCCAATTGTTCTACCTGTTTTTGCTTCATGTGCTTTGAGAAACCCTTATTAAGTGTGTAAATAGACTTGTTGTGTTCTTTTGTTGAACTGTTCTCTTTGTCATTGTAAAATGATCTTTTTTATCCCTGGTAATATTCTTTGCTCTAGGCTTCTTTGTCTAATTTAAATATAGCTACTCCAACTTTCTTGTTATTAGTGTTAGTGTGATAAAATATATCCATGCTTTTAAATTTTAGCCATTTGCATATTTATATTTAAAATGAATAGCTTGTAGGAAACATAGTTCAGCCTTGGTCTTTAATTCAAATCTGAGAACCCCTGCCTTTTCATTGGCTCAATCACATTTTATGATTATTGATATAATTGACTTTAAAATCACCCTCATGTTATTTATTTTCTGTTCATGCTGTATCTTTCTACATCCAGATTAGTTTAATATTTTCACAATTTTATCTCTTTTGTTGACTTATTAGATATTACTCTTTCTTGTAATGCAGTATTAGTTGATTTAGGCCTATGGTTGTTTAGGTTGGGAATTTTTTTCTCCCTAGAGGTCTTTTGACAATGCATCCAGCACACTGAGGGGTGTGACTAGCAGGCAGAGGCACACTAAACTTTCTACAATGCAGAAGACTGCCTTCCACAACATAGAATCATACATCCAAAAATGTCAACAGTACCATTCTAGAGAAATTCTGCTTTAACATTCATAGTGTATATCGTTAACTTGTTACAGTCTATTTTTAAGTGATTTTATAGTATTTTGCTTGTAGCAAAAGAACATTAATGTATGCTTCCATTTCTTCCTAATCAGGCTTTGTATTCCTTTTGTCATGCACTTTACTACTAAAAAATTATAACCACATAAAACATCACTATTACTTTTGCTTTTAACAAATGTGTATGTTCTAAAATATTCAAATATGAGAAAATATATCTATATTATCTTTTTCTTTTTCTTCTCTTATGGGTCATATTTTCCTGCTTCTTCACATGCCTGGTATTTTTTTCTGATTTCCAAACTTTGTAAAATTTACATTGTTAGATGATGTATATTTTCATATTACTACAAATATTCTTGAGCTTTCTTCTGTTTTAATGTTGTTTCTTAAAAACAGTTGGTCTTTTTGTTCTTTTTTTTTAAATTTATTTGACAGAGAGAGAGAGATCACAGGCGGGCAGAGAGAGAGGAGGAAGCAAGCTCCCCGCCAAGCAGAGAGCCTGATGTGGGGCTCGATCCCAGGACCCTGTGATCACGACCTGAGCCGAAGGCAGATGCTTAACCCACTGAGCCACCCAGGTGCCCCGGTCTTTTGTTCTTGATTTTAAGCTTTGCTGTGTTCAACTACAGCAATGTCTACTATAGATCTCCATCCAAGACTGAGACAAACCCTATTGCCTATTATCCTTTTCCTATAACCGTGACTGATGAGTGAGAATATAGTGTCATCCCTGTATGTTCTCTTGGGATTGTTCTAATACTTTCATGCGTTTTTTTTCTCAACATAAAGTATTTTCTTCATATAGGTACCTTTTTTAGAATACAGTTTAAGACTCTCTTGGGGTTATCTGGAAATCTCCAGAAATCTCTGTCTCTGTGTGGCTTTCTCCTTTCCAGTATTCTGCCTTATGGACTCTGAACAGAGTGCTTCTGGCTGTCCCTGGATTTCCATCCCTGAGTCCTCAATTTAGAGAAAATGCTGGGCTCTTCCTCCTTCTTTTTCCCCATGCAACTGCCTGGAAAATTTAATAAAACAATCTGCTGGGATAATTGTAAGGATCAACTCATTAATAAGCTTTTACAGTAGCCTCCAGTCAGATTTCTTTTCAATTGTCTTATGGATCCCCTCTCTTACCTTGATTTATGAAAAATGCACAATATCCATAGAGAAGAAAAAATAAAGGCACCATTTAGGATGTTCTGTTTGGACTTAAATCCTTCCATTTGGTATGCAATTTTTAGTTTAAAAAAGGGAGTGGGGGGCACCTGTGTGGCTCAGTGGGTTAAAGCCTCTGCCTTCGGCTCAGGTCATGATCCCAGCGTCCTGGGATGGAGCCCCGGGTTGGGCTCTCTGCTCCTCGGGGAGCCTGCTTCCCCCTCTCTCTCTCTACCTGTGTCTCTGTCTACTTGTGATCTCTGTAAAATAAATAAAATCTAAAAAAAAAAATGGAGTGGGCTTCTTGCTCCTGCGGCATCAATAACATTATTATTATTATTATTATTATTATTATTATTAACAACTTTGGGTTAGCTTACCATGTTACTATTCAAAAACTTTAACTTCTTAAGATAAAATTTGTTCTTATTTTAAAATTTTAAATAGCATTTGTAATTGGGAAAGAAACTATAAACTTCAAGTTCTTGTGTATGTTTTTGTTATTTTTGTTTGTTTTCTTCTAAAACCTAGTCCTTTTTAGTTTCAGTTATACCCAAGTCTAGTATTTCAAGGTGAATGGGACCTAAAAATTTGCTCACTCTCAGCCTTCCTTTGGCAAAAGTAAATCCACTTCTTTTGGATTGTTCTTCATTTGAATTTATCTCTCTTATAAACATAAACTCTCCCCCTCTCAATCTGTCAGGGGCAGATTTGTTTTACTGAATCTATTTTAATGTTCTCCTGTGTTTCCTTATTGCTGCTGTAACAAAGTACTAAAACTAAGATGTTGACAGAGTTGCACTATGAAAACTTTAGATAGAATCAATTTCAATCATTTTTCCGGTTTCTGCAGTATATCTGGTTTCCTTGGCCAGTGACCTCTTACCATCTTCAAAGCCAGCCACAATAGCCACTCAAGTCTTCCTCATGCTGCATCAGTCTATACTGTCTTTTCTATATTTTAACAATGCTTGTTAAATAGTGAGCTTGTTCTAGTAATACTCCAGACCAACTACTTAAAGTCAGTTGATTTGTAATTTTAATTTTCTTTTAGCAGGTAAACAACAAGTATTTGCGGTTTCCAGAGACGAGTATTTTCCTTAGGTTTCTTAAGGGCTACCACATCGGGCTTTCACATCTCAGCCATGTCCTTCATTGTCTACTGCAGCTTGACTGGGTCTGTGCTAAACACACAAAAGGATGAAAAACACTTGCTGTCTAGTTAAAGGTTAGGCCCTTTCTGTTTTCTTTCATTCCAGCACCCATACAAGGACAATCCTATATTTACCTTTTCTTCCAGATTCCAAGTGTCAGAAATATGTGTATTCTGTTAATTAGTCTAATAATATACCCTTTCCACTTTTAAATATATTTAATATACCCTCTATGTATACCCATAAAGAAAAAGAGTAGGACTCAGAGTCTAATTTTTGTTTTCTGAATTCAGACGACATAGAATTGTGGTCACAACCAAAATTCCAAACATATCTATACCATCTATTAGGAACTGAACTGTGGTCTCCCCAACATTTATATATTGAATCCTAAACTTCAGTACTTCAGAATGTGACTGTGATTGAAGATAGTGTCTTTAATGAGATAATAAAGTTTAAATGAGGTCATTGTGGTAACCCCAAATCCTATACAGTGGGTGTCCTTATGAGAAGAGGAAACTAGGAAATAGATAGATAAAGAGAAGATCATGTGAAGACACAAGCCATGTCCAAGCAACAGAAAGAGATTTTGAAGAACCCAACTTGCTAAGAACTTGATGTTGGATTACTAGCTTTCAGAAAATTTTTGAGAAAATAAATTTTTGCTTTGCAAGTCAGACAGCCTGTGGTATTTTTGTTATGTCAGCCATAGCAAACTAGTACATCATCTCTGTATTATTCCCCAAAATCAATACCTAGACAAGATCTGGACTTCCTGCCATATTTCCTCTATCTCAGTTAATGAATGACATGCTTGACTAAACAAAATGATACTTGTCTCATTAATGATTTTTATTCTTTTAAAAAATATATTTTCATTTGGAAGGTACCTATTCATTTAGGAGAATAATTCTGAGTCCTCACCTCTAGAAGAGAAACTTTTCAACCTAATTATTTTGTTCAAACAAAAGGTTGTATTAGTTAAAACAAAACATATTTATTACTTACAGATTAAAAATTTGACAGAAAATCATAGCATATTAACTAATATAAGTACTAGACCTTATTTTTTTCCCTTTTATTCAGCAACCTTTTCTCATTTGAATAGCTATCTCATATGTTGGTTGTTTAACATTTTAATATAATATATTTAATAATTTTTATATCACTGTTAGGGCAAATTGTACTTTAAAATATATTTACGATATGTTATAACTTCTATTAGTAAGTCATTAGCTTAATACCACAAATCAAATCTTCCACTCAAATGCATTTTGTGCTGAGGAATTAGCTGTGTCACTCACAAGCCATACCATCTTAGGCAAACCATCCCATATCTCTTTTAAATTTTTCATCTAAAAATTGTAATAAAAATACTACTCAAATTAGAGTTCAAACAATTCAACATGGGCAAAGGACTCCAAGGAACATTGGTATCTATAATCAATCAATCAATCCATCAATCCATTAATCCATATTAATGACCAGCATAATAATCATTACCTTCAACATCATTATAGGTATAAACATTCACAGATTTTATTTCATTTATACTAAAAAACCATGTAGGCTATTTCTATATCTTAAAATGAACTACACTTCAATCATAACTTATTTTTCTTCACTTAACTAATTTCTCTTGAAGTAAATTTATTAATATTCACTATAACTTGTTTTACAAACGCACACACACACATACAGACACACACATGTACATACACAAGTTTACTGTTCTTTGAAGATGATTGATGAATTTTAAAATCTCACTTAGGGCATTTCTTACTTGATTATATGAGTAATGGTTTGCCTATTATAAAAATAAATACAAATAATCTAAAACTAATAAACATATATTTTCATCCTTATGGGGGTGAGAGTTTTGTGTAATATATCAATAAAGTATTATGAAGAACTAACAGATGTAATTTGAATAATGGAACTACAGTATCACCCAGACTTTGGAACAATCCTGTCTCTGTAGGTAGATGAAATATGAATCCTAAAGCCAGAGCAGGGGTCAGTGCTCACTTGAAAAGATGACAATTGACCTGTATAATGCGATGCATGCCAACATTTTAGATGTGAGACAGAAAATGTAAGGGAGATATTCTCAGCCTTACAGCTAGTCCAAATTCACTCTAAGTATAAATGTATTTAAAAAATAATAAAACAATGAATGGTATTAACGCTCTGTATTCCTCAAATTCCTGTCATTGATAAGGAATGTATTATTTTTATTACTTCTATTTCAAAGTTGAAATGAGGTGTATACTTTTTGCTCTTTTTTCATTGCAAGTAATAGGAGTTGATAGAAAATGAAATAAAGACTGTGCTTCCAGTGACTCACAGAGATAAACTATTTTATCTAGGTCAAATCATAATTTTAATAATAATTAGAATTAGAAAAGTCCCATGTAAGAAAAAGTCAATTATCAAGTAATTTCAAGTATGGTTATTCTAATGTCTCATCCTCACTATTTCTATTCCCATTTATCTTTTTTATTATGTTTTTTTCTTCTCTGTTTTTTTAAAATCTAAGCTCAGCTCAGACAAGAATTTTATACACTATTTTATAGGGTATGCCTAGAAGTATTTTGAGGCATAACCAGTGTTACAGAATGAAATCTCTCTTGGTCCTGAGAGTGGGATGGCAGTCTCTGTTTTGCTGCAGTTTTGCTACCTGCCTGAAGGCCTGTCCCTGAAGAAATCAGGACTCAGCCATCATGAGTGGAGGAAAGTCTCAAACCTGTCTCAAATGAGTTCATCTTTTAAATCTTTTTATTAGGTCTCATAATGAGACAGTGTGCCTAATTAAACCAGGATAAACTATTACCGGGATTCCAATGAGTTACTTCTGCGTATCAAATACTCAGAAGTTACCAAAGATTCCAAACATTTTTGTAGAACAGAGACGACCTCATAATTCGAGTTGATGACTTCTGGACAAATATCTGTGGCTGGGGAAAAAACAGAAATTTTTTAAATGCATCCTTTTATTTTGAGACTGGCAGAGATATGTGGAAGCTCTTTTCCTTTAACGGCAAAGTCAAAGGATATTAGATGTCATGGTCACAGGGCAGCACATATAGCTGTAAATACAATGTACCATGATTTACAGATGATTATATTCTTTTCTTTTACAAGTGTTGGGACATTACTTCACTTTTTGAGTGGATTCCAAATAACTCCCACTGAGCTGTGTTCTTGAAATTAAATTAACTACAGAGCATGCCACAAAAGTTCGGATCTATAGGGGTGCCTGGATGTGGCTCAATCAGGTAAGCATCTGACTTCAGCTCAGGTCTGATGTAGGGATCCTGATATTGGCCCTGCATCAGGCTTTCTGCTCAGCTGGTTGTCTGCTTGTCCCTCTCTTTCTGGCCCTGGGCACCCCCGCACCCCTCCCCCATTCATGCTCCCTCTCTCAAATAAATATATATGGGCTTTTAGACAACAATCATTTATAAAAAAGCCTCCCAGATATGAGTGTCAAAATTCTTCTGACTATATAGATACACTCTTTACATGGTAGATATGGAGACCCAATCACACCCTATAAATGTAGTGCATAAACAGCCTTATCTGCAGAAAACTGCAGTACAAACCAGTTGGAAAATACACTTAGTTGTCACTGGAATTAAACTTGTGGATTAGTAATTTGCACCTCCATCTGACCTGGGGGATACTTTTTATTGATTTCACTACTAAATAAACTTAGAGCACTTCTTTACTTTGGCATTATCCCATTAAGTCAACCCTTATTTACCTTGATAATAGTGTCTTTGTCTTTTCCTTTCAAGTAATCAAAACTCTAATTTATATTTGTAAATATAATGGTCACATGTGTAGTGTTTTCTTATAGAAAAGGGGGGTGTAGTATCTGTAAAAATTTGCTCTTGATTATCTGCCATTCCGCTAATATAAAACCAACTTTCATTTTAGTTACAAATAACCAGTTTAGGGTTTTTATCATGTTAATATGGTTTTATCTCATTAAATTAATGAAGATGTTAAATACCTTAAATTCACTGTTTCCTTCTAATTGTGTATCTTAATGATAAGCAAGTACTGGATGCATAACTGGAGCCCAGTAGTATTATTTGTAAGAAGATAACCCACTTTACAACCAATTGAGGAATTTTTAATGCTTCTAATCACAATTGATACTAATTTTACTAATTATTAAAATACTCTTTCCAAAATTAGTTTTAGAATACCAAAATTTAAAATATTGTCATATTATGGGTATGTTTTATCTTAAAGATTTATGGATTTTTGGTTTAAATATTATATTTGTGTAATTTTTCAGAGATACGTATTTTCATATTGAGCTTCATAATTTAGAAAATAAGATATGATTCCTACATCAACATACTCAACAGGGCTTTAATGTTAGCAGACTTTCTTTTAAAATATTTTCACATTTTCTGAGTAGAAAATGATTGAAAATTTAACTTTATTATTTGGGGCATCTGTGTGGTCAGTCACTTAAGTGACAGACTTGGTTCTGGCTCAGGAGTGACCTCAGGGTCCTGAGATAGAGCCCTGTGCCAGGCTCTGTGCTCAGTGGGGAGTCTGCTTGAGATTTTCTCTTTCTCTCCCTCTGCCCCATCCCCTCAATTAACAAACAAACAAATAAATAAATCTTAAAAAATATTTTAACTTTCTTTTAATTATATGAAATGTTTTTATATCCACCAACAAATTATTTTGAAGATAATGAAATTCTTTCAAATAGGTTCTCATATCGTCCACACTGGTCTTCTATCTCCATAGTTATTTTCTTAAAGTATCTTTAAATTCTTAAGGAATAATTACAGGTTTCAAGGACAACTTTGAAGGCATATCTATTACAAATTTAATTCTGAGTAATGGAATTATGTCAAAGAAAAAATAGAATTATGTCAAAGGAAATCAAAACTAGAGTGCATTTGAGTTTAGTAAATACATGTACAAAGGACACTAGACTCTACCTGTGCTTTTAAGAACCATTTGGTTGCATTTTAGTTTGCTCTCTTGATCCTTGAAGTTGAGAAAATAATGGACAAATGGAAGATTAATTTACTGATCTCAAATGTTAAAAATGACTTATTTAACTAATAAAATCAATTTTACGCAGAAAATGCTAAGGTTTCTTAACATTTACTCCCACAAAATTGAACTCCAGGATACCAGCAGACTAAGGGTTTTATTCAAATACTTTAACTCATAAATATACATTTTTATTGTCAATATAACCATATTGTTGGAAGAAAATACATAAAATATTCTAAGTTTACTTTCTTATATTCCTTTCATTTATGTACTTATAAAATTTAATGGTGTTAGAAATATTACTATATGTGTGTTAATATTTACATTTAACATTATGTGTGTTGTTTACTACATAATAAATCCATTAAAATAATGAACAATTTTTTTCTTACCTATATAGAGCAGTACCAACCATATTATATTTTTGAATACATATTAAAATTAATTAATGAAGAAACCTTTCATTGTGACTTAAATATAAAATAATATAAAATGTATTTAGATATATAGATATATATATATAATGCTTTTAATGAATACATAAGTAATTGAAAGTTAATTAGAATTTTAATTCCATGCAACTACACATAGATGGATGATTTATTTAATAGTTCTGTAAATAAATTAAGTAAGTAAAATATGTAAAGATATTTGATCAATCTAATAGAATTTTAAAAATAATCTATGCATTTATTTTTCACACATTATATGCCAGATATCACTTGGACCCTGGGGATGAAATATAAAGAGATTCTATTTTCTATATCAATTGGAGGTAGTTAAGACAGACATGTTTCTAATATCAGTGACTTTTAGTCTTCTAGTATGTATTAGTGTACTTTACCAGAAATTTTGCATATAAATCATGATTAAAGGGATCATAGGGTAACAAAAGATTACTACCAATCTGCATTAATCTATATAAATTTCATTAATGAAACTGTACACATTTTGATCAACTATAGTTTTGAATTGTGAGATTATTAGTATATTTAGTTGCTTTAGATACATTCCTTGGTCATAGGTAGAAGAACCGAGTTAGTTATAGTTACATAGCAAAGTTTATTTAGCATATTGTACTCAAATAAAGAAATGTAGAAAAACTGTTGCTCTAAATTAATAAGCTGTGTGATGGTCTTAAGAGACTATTGCATTTTTAACATATAAACAAATTGTATACAAAGTCAATATTAGAGTAAGATCACATAAAACTGTGAATCAATTAGGTAAATTATACTTATTTGTTGCATATCAAAACTTTGCAAATGCATAGTTTTGATACTTATGCAAATTGCATAAGGCAATTAATTGGAAAACACAGTAAGATGTATTTTATGTCTTGTTTACATGAAGTAAACTATATAAATCTTAAGTACACACTCAAAAAATTATAATATCTATATAGACACAAAACCAGTCAAAACAGAATATTTCTACCACTTTTTTTTTTTTAGTCTACAGTGCATTTTATTATACATCCTAGATTTATACATTTCATATATGCTTTTAAAGCTTCAATTAGCAGTTCAATACAAGATAAAAAATATATAAGCAGCAGTGGTTCTCAGGCACGGAATTTAGGAGGAGACTGGAGCAAGTTTTTTCCCTAGCATATAGTGAATATTATGACCCAAAATAGTGGAATGTTTCCGTCTGACCTAGCTGCCTTTTTGATTGACTTTTATTACCGTGAACAGCTTTAGTAGGTATGATATTGCTAATTGGAAACAATGAGACTGAAGTTTATAGCCTGTATTTTCTTGAAGTCTGTAAGACCTAAATGATTACTTTTCTCCTAATAGAGCTCCAAGATCATTTAATGAAAATAATATTGTCCATAAAATATCTGGAGCATCAGCCTAAGAACCACTGCCCATGGTTATTCAATGTCTTCAGGCCTCACAGGATGAGGTAATGGTATGATGGATTTCTTCTCAGTGTCTCTGGAAAGTGCTTTCCTCATATCATAGGCATCCTCATCGGGCTCCCCGTTGCTGGCCGAGTAGTATTCTATGACTGTCCTGTACACGCTGTAGCCTAGCTGCTTATACATGTTGACTGCAACTTGGTTAGACACTCTTACAAAGAGTGACTATTAAAAATATTTTTACCACTTTAGATATTTCTATCTCACTCAAGCCCTTCCCAAAGATGTAAGCAAAAGTAAAAACTCTATTAGTTTGTATCAGTTTAAGTATTTTTGAATTTCATATAAATTCCAGTTAGTTAACATACAGTATAATATTAGTTTTAGGTGTACAATTTAGTGATTCAACATTTCCATATAACACCGAGTGCTCGTCACAAGTACCCTCTTTAATTCCTATCACCCATTCCCCCTACCCACCTCCTCTCTGATATGATACAGATTTTATAAACTTGGCATTGATAACTATGGAATAATAGGAGGAAATACTATTTCTATAATTTTGGAGGGAAATATATTATACTTCACTAACTAAATCACAGATGAGACAAATTTCTTCTCCTCCTCTCCTGTCCTCTTCTCCTTTTATATATCTTATGTCTTTCCGGCTTTTTCCTTCCTTCCTTCCTTCCTTCTATGTTTTCTTCTAAATCAGTTTTTTAATCAAGTGAAACTCACTCTCTTGTTTGGATCAGATTTACATGCTGTCTTTCTCCTGCTAATTTAAACTTGCCCCAACACTGACCATTTTCCAGGGCAGCTGCTTTTTGGTTCAAGATTACAATTCTAGATTCTACCATCTTCCTGTTCATTTGCCTACACTCTTTACTACAGGAATATTAGAGGATATTTGCTATATTTATTTCAATGTTTTATGTGTTTTGATTGGGGAAGAGTTTTCATTTTACTGAGCAGAGGGAAATTTCCATATCTATAAGCAAAATACATTTCTAGTGTTATAATTTCAGACATTTGAATTGTCATTGAGGGGGATATTTTTATGCAAAATCATGTTGAATGTGAAAATCTTCTATAAAGCTAAAGTCTAGCAGTGTAATTTTTTCATAGTTTTCTATGATAAGGAAAGAAAAATTATTTCTAACCTATTTTTTTGCTCTGATTGGCATTTTATTGCATTCTTAATGCCCTGTGGAAGCCAGCTAATGTTGGTGAGACATTATTCATACGTAAAATAGCATTTCTCACTCATTGGAAAAGAATTAGATATATTACCCCTTTAAATTCTCTAACACTTGCTTTTACCATTGTATAGACTTAGAACTCTGGCTAGGTTAAGTAGCTTCCATGGAATTTAAACGCAAGCATTTTAAAAGAGCTGACAAGATTTCCATCACTTTGTTCCCTCCTCTGTCCCTTAGTTTTTTCTTCATTGGAAATTTAAAATTTATTCTACCACTTCTGCATAATAGTGGCACCTGCACCTTATAAATTAAGAAATAGAGTCAAAAAGAAGTTAATTGCCTTGCTCAGGGACACGCAGTAAATCAATGGTAGAATCAGTAATAAATGGATTCCTTGGTCACAAATAACCACTCTTTCCTACAAGAACATAAAGCTAATGTAAATTAAACTTTAGTCAGCCTAAATAATAAAAAAGCTCTCAAATCCAATGTGTTTTAAAACAGCTGAGCCAAGTAGAAGAGGCTATTGAAACAAAAATATATTCTCTTCTATATTTTATTCCAGGAATATCTACAGCATTATTTCTCTGGAAAGCACTCCATTTCATTGTAGAAAATAGAAGACATGAAGTACATCTATTCTACTTGCTTACCAAGGCTAAAAATTTAACTGATTTTAATAACCTCTGTGTAGTTTAAAAAATGTATCTTAATTAAAAAAAATTCTTCTAACCAAATTTAGTCAAGTATTGTCTTAAATTCTACACTGTGATATTTAAAATAAACTAAATAATTTTAAAATAAATTAAAACAAATATTATGTAATTATTTTTAAGTATTTGTTTATCCTAGAATTATTTAAAATTATATTATTGTGCTTCCAATAGAAATGGATGCAGAAAGTACTACAACTCTAAATTGGGAGCATAAATCCTGGGTAGATATATCAAGTTTATCAACTAATTATTTAGTCTATATGAAGGAGACATGCCAAGAAAGATCCTTTCTCTTGTACTACATATTTAGTTTTAAATCTCCATGTAACCAGACTTTGTGGGTGGCATGGGTTAAGCCTTATTGGAATAGTAATGACTCTATTTAGGTCACTGAAGTAAGAACTTCATTAGGGATTTGTCAATTGCTTACATTATAAAGGGTGTATGTAGTGAGAATGCTTCTCTCAGAAGCCAAAGGAGAGGCCCAACTATTTATCAGGTGAATTGTTACCTACAATGATCTACAAAAGATTAGAGGAGGTAGTCATTTCCATGAAGAGAAAGCTGCACCAAATGCTCCACAGGAAAAACTTCTTATATCGTGCTACCCTTAACTACTTACAGTCTTATTCTGGAAAGATTTATCAATATTTGCACTATGTTAAAAAGTGGGTCTCAGGGGTATAGATTCCTCCTCAGCTTTTGAGATAACTGCTAATGGACAGATGTCATCCCAATGAAATTTCTGTAAATGCTTTCTATAACTAGATGGAAGAAAAGGCTGGATTTCCAAGAGAACCTGGAGATTTAATGAGCCATAAAAGACAAAGAAAATGTGGTTTTTCATTTATCCCACTTGTTAATTGATCCTTTTGTGAATAATTCATTTTCATCTTTTTTATTTTTAAAATACAACTGGATTATGCAGGTATATTATAACCACTTAAAGATACCTGAAAATTCAGCCTTTAAAATTGGTGCAAAGTTTCTAGACAATTATTATTACATCTCTGAGTATGGGAGAAATATAACTTTCTCTTTGTTAATGATTCTTTCAGCTATAATATCCTGGATAAGTTTGCATCCCTGAATCTTTCTCCTTTAAACTTCTTCATGTCAAATTTTCCATAAATTGTTTTCTATACCACATTTTTAAAGTTAATCCCAGTGTTAATCCAGGTATTTTAAACATTGGAACTCTAATGTTTTAGTTATCTGAAGCATAATCTTATCTCTACTCTTTTTTACTTTTCAAAAGTACCAAAAAGAACAAGAATGATTTTCCTGAAGTAGTATTTTTATTCTGTCAAGCTATTCACTTCTCTGAACTCTCTCATGGTCTTTAATTGCTCTTACATGAAATCGCAACTTTTAATTAAAGACAAAAAGTGTTCCTTTGTCTCTTTGTTAAAATATTTTTATTTGTATTTGTTGCTGGCCACATTTCTTTCTCTCTTTTTTATTTGAATAATTAAATTCAATTAGCCACCACATAGTACATCATTAGTTTCAGATGTAGTGCTCAAAATTTCATCAATTGCCTATATCACCCAGTACTCACATCATATCACTGGCCATATTTCTAATTCCATCTCATAAATAGTTCAATATTTAAGCACGTTTTGTCTTTCTTACTAGATATTTACAATGTTTAACTCTCTATTGAACATTTTCAAAATGTTATTTAAATTTTACTTTATACAAGAAACTTAAATCCTAACATAATCTTCCCGAAAGCATGCCTCTGTTCCAATAATGTCCTACTTGTCTTTTGTCAGCAAAACTAATTTATCTGAAATTGCACCTTTTCTCAATTCAGACACATAACATCTAGTTAATATTTTATTATATGTAGCATTTAATTTATTCTCAATTCTCAGTGTGTTTCAAGAGACAATGTGTTCAATTAGGGAATTCAAAGTTCTCTTACCAGTGACAATCTAGAATGAGTAAACACAACGTCATTTATTCCTGGCAAGCCTATTTGCCTTTTTTTATTTTTACCTCTTGGTTTCAGTTGTCTGTAGTATAAATATGCTAACCAATTTTATATTATTGGCCATATATCATGGTCAAAGTGGCAATCCATGTTACCTATGTGTCATTTATTCCTTCTTTGCCTTTGTTTATCCCATCTTTCATTCATCTAAAATACAATCTGTGCTCAATCTTTGATTTCATAATCATAATTTATTAAATGTTGCAAAACGGGACTTTTTATTATCCCTGAATATTTGTGACAGCAGTGGGTAGAGATGAATTTAGAATTTTCGATAGAATTGGGAGATGAAATTATAGTGTTCTTTTACTACTCAGATCCTCAGAAATTGATGGAGAATAGAGAATGTGAAGAGGGGCAATTACCAGAACAGGAAGGCAAACCCATGTAAGACCTCAAGTTTTAATCACAGATATTGGTTTACTATCTAATTATATCTGAGTCCATGGTTTTAGAAAGCATTGACAGTTTTTTTTTTTCCATTTTATTTATTTTTTCAGCGTAACAGTATTCATTCTTTTTGCACAACACCCAGTGCTCCATGCAAAACGTGCCCTCCCCATTACCCATCACCTGTTCCCCCAACCTCCCACCCCTGTCCCTTCAAAACCCTCAGGTTGTTTTTCAGAGTCCATAGTCTCTTATGGTTCGCCTCCCCTCCCCAATGTCCATAGCCCGCTCCCCCTCTCCCAATCCCACCTCCCCCCAGCAACCCCCAGTTTGTTTTGTGAGATTAAGAGTCATTTATGGTTTGTCTCCCTCCCAATCCCATCTTGTTTCATTTATTCTTCTCCTATCCCCCTACCCCCCCATGTGGCTTCTCCATGTCCTCATATCAGGGAGATCATATGATAGTTGTCTTTCTCCGATTGACTTATTTCACTAAGCATGATACGCTCTAGTTCCATCCACGTCGTCGCAAATGGCAAGATTTCATTTCTTTTGATGGCTGCATAGTATTCCATTGTGTATATATACCACATCTTCTTGATCCATTCATCTGTTGACGGACATCTAGGTTCTTTCCATAGTCTGGCTATTGTAGACATTGCTGCTATAAACATTCGGGTACACGTGCCCCTTCGGATCACTATGTTTGTATCTTTAGGGTAAATACCCAGTAGTGCAATTGCTGGGTCATAGGGTAGTTCTATTTTCAACATTTTGAGGAACCTCCATGCTGTTTTCCAGAGTGGTTGGACCAGCTTGCATTCCCACCAACAGTGGAGGAGGGTTCCCCTTTCTCCACATCCTCTCCAGCATCTGTCATTTCCTGACTTGTTAATTTTAGCCATTCTGACTGGTGTGAGGTGATATCTCATTGTGGTTTTGATTTGTATTTCCCTGATGCCGAGGGACGTGGAGCACTTTTTCATGTGTCTGTTGGCCATCTGGATGTCTTCTTTGCAGAAATGTCTGTTCATGTCCTCTGCCCATTTCTTGATTGGATTGTTTGTTCTTTGGGTGTTGAGTTTGCTAAGTTCCTTATAGATTTTGGATACTAGCCCTTTATCTGATATGTCGTTTGCAAATATCTTCTCCCATTCTGTCAGCTGTCTTTTGGTTTTGTTAACTGTTTCCTTTGCTATGCAAAAGCTTTTGATCTTGATGAAATCCCAATAGTTCATTTTTGCCCTTGCTTCCCTTGCCTTTGCTGTTGTTCCTAGGAAGATGTTGCTACAGCTGAGGTCGAAGAGGTTGCTGCCTGCATTCTCCTCAAGGATTTTGATGGATTCCTTTCTCACATTGAGGTCCTTCATCCATTTGGAGTCTATTTTCGTGTGTGGTGTAAGGAAGTGGTCCAATTTCATTTTTCTGCATGTGTAGAAGTCCTAGCCTCAGCAATCAGACAACAAAAAGAAATTAAAGGCATCCAAATTGGTAAAGAAGAAGTCAAACTATCACTCTTCGCAGATGATATGATACTATATGTGGAAAACCCAAAAGACTCCACTCCAAAACTGCTAGAACTTGTACAGGAATTCACTAAAGTGTCAGGATATAAAATCAATGCACAGAAATCAGTTGCATTTCTGTACACCAACAACAAGACTGAAGAAAGAGAAATTAAGGAGTCAATCCCATTCACAATTGTACCCAAAACTATAAGATACCTAGGAATAAACCTAACCAAAGAGACTAAGAATCTATACACAGAAAATTATAAAGTACTCATGAAAGAAATTGAGGAAGACACAAAAAAATAGAAAAATGTTCCATGCTCCTGGATTGGAAGAATAAATATTGTGAAAATGTCTATGCTACCTAAAGCAATCTACACATTTAATGCAATCCCTATCAAAATACCATCCATTTTTTTCAAAGAAATGGAACAAATAATCCTAAAATTTATATGGAACCAGAAAAGACCTCGAATAGCCAAAGGAATATTGAAAAAGAAAGCCAAAGTTGGTGGCATCACAATTCCGGACTTCAAGCTCTATTACAAAGCACTGACAGTTTTTAATGGTACTTTATCCCCACCAAATAACTGAAATTTGCTAATACGTAGTGTGACACTATTTAGAGTATACTAAACAAGAAGATAACATATTCTTTCAGCTAACATATGCCACAGAGAAATAAGTTAATACTTGGAATGTTTTTGAAAACAAGGAAATCACCGAGTAAATTGAAATTTCAGTTAACTACATAGATTAATACATATGAAATGGATCATACTAGCTATATTGCCTTACACAGTGGCAAGAGGATAATCTATGCAATAAAAGATGTTGGGAACACTGGAGGCCCCATGCAAAAAAAATGAACCTGGACTCTTTACTTACAGTTTCTATATAAATCAACTGAAAATCAATTAAAGAACTAAATGTAAGACTGGGAAACATAGAACTCCTTGAAGAAAACGTAGAGAAAAATCTTGACATTCGCCTTGACAATGATTTCTTGGATATGACACTTAAAACAAGACAATAAAAGCAAGGGAGTTAAATAGTATTTTTCCAAAAAGATACACAAATAGCCAGCAGATATACGAAAAAGTGCTCAACATCACAACCATAAGGGACATGCAGGTCAAAACCATAATGAGATAGCACCTCACACATGTTAGAATGACTGTTCTCAAAAAATAAAAGAAAAAAACAAGATAAGTGTCATTCAGGTTATGGAGAAAAGGGGACCCTTGTGTACTGTTGGGAATGTACATTGACATAGCCACTGTGAACAATATGGAAGTTCTTAAAAAAAAAGACACTACCATATCATCGAGTATCCCCATTTTTGAGTATATATCCAAAGAAATTGAAATCAGGATCTTTTGCTACTGTGTTTCTGCATTCCTGTGCTCACTGCAGCATTATTGACAATAGCCAAGACATGGAAGCAACCTAAATATCCATTGATGGGTGATGAATGAATTTATAAACAAAATATATATACACATATATAGTTTAAATATATATAATATATAATTTATATTTTATATAAATTTTATTAATATTTATATTTACTATATAAAATATACAATAAATTTTATTTGTATAAGTATATAAATATATATTTATTAAATTTATTTGTATTTTATTTGTAATTAAATTTATTATAATTATAATTCATGTTTACATCATAAGTATAACATATATTTATATTTATTAAATAAATATAAGCATTTATTTATATAATTATATAAATAAATTTTATTTATATAAAATATATAATATATTATAAACTCTATATATACACACACACATACACACACAAATACACACACATAACATACTTGATTTAGTCTTAAAATAAAGGAAACATCACTGTTTGCAACAACATGGATGAAGCTAGAGGATATTAAGATAAGATAAATATGTCAGAACAGAAAGACAAATATTACATGTTGCTTCTTTTTTTTAATTAATTAATTTATTTTTTCAGCGTAACAGTATTCATTGTTTTTTTTAATTTTAAATTTATTTATTTTTTCAGCGTAACAGTATTCATTGTTTTTGCACAACACCCAGTGCTCCATGCAATACGTGCCCTCCCTATTACCCACCACCTGGTTCCCCCAACCTCCCACCCCCGCCCCTTCAAAACCCTCAGGTTGTTTTTCAGAGTCCATAGTCTCTCATGGTTCATCTCCCCTTCCAATTTCCCTCAACTTCCTTCTCCTCTCCATCTCCCAATGCCCTCCATGTCATTTGTTATGCTCCACAAATAAGTGAAACCATATGATACACATGTTGCTTCTTAAATGAGTATTTTAAAATTGGCAAATTCATGAAAGATCCTGGTTTCCAGGGACTGGGGAAGCGGGAAACAAAAAATACTAGTCAAAGGGTATATATATATATATATATATATATATATATATATATATATATGGTGTACTTGTGATGTTTTGATGTATCTCTACATTGTGAAATAATTACCATTACCGTTAGTAATCAAACTAATTACATGTCCATCACCTCAAGTAGTTACCTGTGTGTTTGTGTGTGTGTGTGTGTGGTAACACTTGAAATTTATATATTCTTAGCAAATTTCTGTCACACTAAAGCACAGTCATTTTACAAACATAATTGTACCCAAAGCTGGGAAAATAGCCATCATAGAAAAAATAAATTTCAGCATCTGTGATATAAAACATAAACCATTAGATTAGTCATTTTAACAAATCTGGAAGATACAAATGAATGTAGAAATTATAGTTGACAATTACACAAAATATTTACATTTTGAAAATTTCAATAATATTTATCTTTTATGTTATATAAAATTTATTATGGTTGTTAAAAGACAAAACTTCTAGTTATAAAATAATTGAGTTATGGGAATGCAATATAATCTGTGGTGATTATAGTTAATAATAGAGTATGACACATTTGAAATTTGCTAAGAGTAAATAGTAAAATTCTGCATCACAAAATTTTTGGTATATATATGGAGATAGATGTTAATTAAAATTATTGTGGTAATCATTTCACAATATATACAAATATTAAATCATGCTCCATACATGAAACTAAGATAATATATGCCAATATATCTGAACAAAATAAACAACAAAATTGATTTTGTTTTGAAGTAGTAATACTTTGAGATTTCAATATCTAGTTTGCTCTAGCATAGATTTCTTCAAATGTGCACAAGTATAACATCCTAAAGAAGACTGAAAAATACTTGAAAAATACTCATCTAACAAGATCTGAAATGACTGCTCAGTTTAACACAATGTGGGGTTTTTTCCAGTTTATTTTTTTTGGAAAACTTTCCATAATCAGTGATTATTATTATTTAATCAGGGATCTGCAAACTTTATCTATACAAATAGCAAATAATTTAGATTTGGGGGGGACATAGAGTTTCTATCACAACATTCAACTATAATGCCATTATGGGGAAGCAGCCATAGATAATACATAAACAAATAAAGTGGATATATTCTAATAATATTTTATTTATAAAAACAGGTGGAGGACCAGATTTGATTCATGGGCTATTGCTTGTAAATGCCTGATTTAGATTATACTGTATATTATATTTTTATACAACCAATGGTTAAATTTCAGGAATTATTTATAATCCCTCTTTTAGAAACATGCAGTATTAAGAACGTTCCATTAAACAATTTTACAATAATTTAGGAATGAACTAAAAATGATCAAATAAATAAAATTATTTGTATGAGTGGACATTGTCCAAGAGAATAAAATTATATTGAGAACAACAAAGGAAAAAATGAACTGAGGAATGTTATTAAATTTTTTTAAAAAGTATTCTTATTTTTAGAGAGAGAGAGTGAGCAGGTGGGGAGTGGCAGAGGGAGAGGGAGAAATAGAATCTTGAGCAGACTCCATGCCCAGCACAGAGCCTGATGTGGGGCTCAAACTCATGACCCTGAGATCATGACCTGAGCCAAAATCAAGAGTCAGACAGAACCAACTGAGCCACCCAGGTGCCCCCAAAATAAAGTATTTTTCTATCATAAACTAATTAATTTACAAGCAATAATTGTAAAGTATATATTATGAAACAGGAGGCTTTTTTTAAATAGGAAACAAAATAAACATAGTCATATGGGACTTCCAATTTCCATTCTGACAGGTAAAGAGCTTGGAAACCATCACTCTCATCCTTACAACAAGAAAAAAAAAGCACAAGAAAAAAAATTTCACATAAGTGAAAAATTAACAACTTTTCTTAAATCCATCAAGTAATTAAGGTCACAGGCTAAACTGGTGCCCTGAAAACTGGAGAAACAGGGAATCAGTTTCCCTGGAGCAGAAGCTAGAGCTATTGTGACAGGAACACTTGAAGCTGTAATTGCTGAATTATCAAAAGTTCAGTGTAGACAAGTTTGAAAGTTAAAAACTCAACTTTGTGAGTTTTACCCCTGGGTGCCATACCAGGTTTTCAGGGTGAACATTGGAGATCTAAGCCAAATGGGAGCAAGTTACTTTGTGGATATCAATAAATTTATTCTAACATTTATATGAAAGATGAGACCAGAATAGCCATCATAATTCTAAATAGTCATCAAAATAGTCATCTAAAAATAGTCATCAAAATTCTAAAAAAAAAAAATTTGAGGACTGACACAACCTCAAGTTACAGTAATGTAGGCAGAGTGGTATGAGGAGAAAAACAGACATATGAGTGGAAGAAAAGAAATAGTCAGAAATAGACATATAGAAATATAATAAATTGAGCTTTGAGAAAGGAGCAAAGGCAATCCAATGAAGAAAAAAACAGTCTTTTCATCAAACAGTCCTAGAACAATTGGGCAAAGGCAAAAAAATAAATCTGATGCAAACTTTACCTGTTTCATAAAATTTCCCATCGATTTTTAAAGCACAAAACTATAAAAATAGTAGAATATACAACCAGAGAAAATCTATATGAGTTTGGATATGATGATGACTCTTTAGATAAAACATCAAAGATATGATTTATGAAAGAAAAAATTAGTAAGTTGAATTTCATTAAAATGAATTTTTTAAAAAACTTCCAACAGATATAGTTCAGAGAATAAAACAAAAACCACAGCCTGGTAGAAAATATTTGAAAAACTCATATCTGATGAAGGACGGTGCTCAAAATATATAAAAAAACTCTTACAACTTGACAGTAAGAAGAGACACAACCCAATTTAAATGTGGGCAAGATATCTGAATGTCACAAGAAAGATAAATAGATTGCATATAAGCACATGAAAAGATGTTCAATATCTTTACGCTATTAAGGGATCACAAATTAAAATGAGACACCTGTATACATCTATCAAAATGGGTGAAGTTCAAAACACTAACACCAAATATTGATGAGGGTATGGAGAACAGGGACTCTGATAGATTGCTGGTGGGAATGAACAAATGGTATAGCCACTTTGGAAGACAGTTTAACTATTTCTTACAGAGCTGAATGTAACTCACACAATATGATCCAGGAATCATGTTCCTGGGTATTTACACAAATGAGTGTAAAACTTACGTGTATACGACCTCAGCAAGACTGTTTATAGCATCTTCATTTATAATTGCTAACTGGAAATCAGTAAGAAAAAAGTAAACATCTTAATAATTTATTGGCCAAAGAGTAAATGTCAGTGAAATCAATGATGTGAAACTGAATAAAAATAAATATAAAAATATCAAAGTGTATGTGTTACAGCTAAAGCACTGTTGAGAGGGAAATTTATGTCATTAAATGCTTACATTAGGAAAAATAAATAAATCAACAATCTAAATTACCACTGAGGAAATGAGGGGGCAAAAGAAGAAAATCGATGCAAAACAAGTAGAATGAAGAAAATAATAAAGACAAAAGCAGAAATAAATGAAATTGGTAAGAGAAAAAAAAAAAAAACAGAAAGAAGGAAACAGGAAGTTGGCTCTCTCGGGTGCATGGGTAGCTTAGCTGATTAGGTGTCTGACCTTGGTTTTGGCTCAGGTCATGATCCTGGACTTGTGAGATTGAGCTCTTTGTCCAGCTCCAGGCTCACTGAGGAGTCGGAAGATTCTCAACCTCTGCCCCACCCCACTTGTGCACATGCACACGCGCACCCATCCACCCACGCACTCTCTCTCTCTCTCTCTCTCTCTAGCTTGCTTCCTCAAATAAATAAATAACATAAAAAAAAAAAAGAAAGAAAGTTGGGGCGCCTGGGTGGCTCAGTGGGTTAAAGCCCCTGCCTTTGGCTCAGGTCATGATCCCAGCATCCTGGGATTGAACCCCACATGAGGCTCTCTGCCTGGCGGGAAGCCTGCTTCCTCCTCTCTCTCTGCCTGCCTCTCTTGTGATCTCTGTCTGTCAAATAAATAAATAAAACCTTTTAAAAAAATAAAATAAATAAAAAGAAAGTTGGTTCTCTGAAAAAGTAAAAAAGTTGACAAACATCTAAGAAAGATAACAAAGAAAAAGAAGAAAAAATGCTCATATAAGAAATAAAATAGGGACTATCATTATGAACCATAAAGACATGAACAGAGTAATAAGCTAATGCTACAAACATCTCTATACACAGAATAAACTTGACAATTAATTTAAAAAGCATCAATCTGAGGATCAGTAAATACTGCAAGTCTTCCAGTATGAAATATCTATTTGGAAAAACCCTGTAACTATTAGGGGATGTAAATTTGTGATTAAAAATATCCCCCAAAATATTGTCTTCAGAAACAAAGAATTCTACTGAATGTTTGAAGTAACACCAAAAGCAAGTGATGGAAGGAAAATGAAACCATTTTTAATAAAACTGATGGCAGGGCGCCTGGATGGCTCAGTGGGTTAACCTCTGCCTTCGGCTCAGGTCATGATCCCAGGGTCCTGGGATCCAGACCCTCATCCGGCTCTCTGCTCAACAGGGAACCTGCTTCCCCCTCTCTCTCTGCCTGCCTCTCTGCCTACTTGTGATCTCTTTCTCTGTGTCAAAGAAATAAATAAAATCTTAAAAAATAAAACTGATGGCTTATACTGGGGCATATATGTTAAAACACAAAAAGAAAAAAATTAAAGGTATTTAAAAACCAAAATGATAAAAAGCCTGCAAAAAAAAAAAAAAAATCCTTGGGCATGCATGTACAATCTTGGGGGGGGATACATTCTTAACTGAAAAATATATATAATTGACTTTAATTAAAATGCAGAATTTTACTTATATTAAACAAAAAACCATGATAATAGCTAAAATGAATACAATTAAAAAATATAATTAAAGAAAAGCATTTGCAATACAAAGACAAAGTGTGTCACAAGAACAGGACAGCATCCCTAATATAAGCAGGAGTATGAAAATACAAGTCACACTGCAACAAATTCAAATGACCAGCATTCATAAGAGAAGTTGCTGGAATGCACTGCTAGAAGAAGAAAGGGAGGTGGAAGTAAGCATGAGATATCACATTACACATAGCAGACTGACAAGATTAAAATGAGCGATGACATCTATTCTCAGCCGGAATGAAGGCAAAAAGTAACTCTCCTACATTGCTGGTAAAAATGTGAATTGTTGAAAAAAAAAATCTTAGAAAGCCATCTGGCAATCTCTACAAAAATTAAAAATATACTTACACTTTGTTCCAACAATTCCATTTCTATGAATCCATTTCTTACTGTAAAAAACCACACTGGTACATAAGAAGTTCAAAGGTGTTTATTGCCCCATACTTTGCAATGGCAAATAAATAAATAGATAAATAAACCACTGGTTAATATTCTTACAAAACCATTGAAAAGCATTAGACTGATATCAATTTATTAAAAAAATAAATCTAGCTTTGAGTGATAAATTTAGAAAAATGGGCACAAGCACTGTATAAGTTTTAATAAGGCTAATGTTGACAAACAGTTCCATATATATGATTAGACAAAAGAAAAATGAAGAGAAAGAACAAAAGCCACCTTAGTTAACATGTGTTAAGAGGATATTTGGTGCATTGATGTGCATGGATGCTGGAGTAAAGAAGGAATACCTAAGTAATAAATCAATAGAAAAAATGTATTAAATATGTATGCCTACTAAAAAAATTAAAGAAAACAACAAATTACATATAGCTTATAGAAGGCACTGTTTTACAGCTGAAAGAAACTATTTATTTTAGTAGACAACGTGTCTGCTAACAACAGTCTGGCAGTAAACACATCATAGAGCAGCTTTCTTTTAGTGCCAGAGTTTGGGTTCCCTTGGTGACTATACCCTTTAAATAGAAAGTAACTCAAGCAGAAGCTCAAGTCTTTGGAAAAAGATTTAGTGGATTTTCACAAAAATTTCTAAAGCTGAATCTTTCAGTCTATATCTGATCATTTTATTGTTGTTTCTATGATCTCTTCCCTAATCACTGTTCTTATATCCACAAGAATTGCAGCTTAAGTGAAATGATATAAAGTTCATTAAAAATAAATAACTACAAAGAGAGATTTAGTGAAATTACGTGTTTTCTTTAGTTGTATATTTAAATAGTATTTGTATTTAATATTTATTCTATTTGAAATAATTTAAAGCATAACAATTATAAAGAAAATGCCTTAATTTTGTTCAGCTACATAGCTTTAACTTCCCAGTTTAAGAAACTAAAAGGCATTACAATTGTAAAAATAGTACTTCAGAGAAAATAATCTATCTTCAATGGGAACATTAAAGCTTTTGTGTGTATGTGTTTATAAGGCACAAATGACCCAAGTAATAATCTATTCAGGAATTCTTAGCTGCCCTTTACAAATAATGCATCTAATGTAATTTGCAGGTGTATCAAAATCTCATTTTCTGAAACACACTTTTGCAGCTCCCATAGTAGAGCCTAGGAAAGGCAATAAGTAATATGGGCTTTAAGAAAGATGTATTGTTACAAATGAGATTCCTATTAAAAATATATAGCAAAATTATGTATAATTATACATGTTATATATATTACATATAACAAAAACATATAGCACAAACATAATAAGAAGAAACTATGTGATATATGGAATTTAAATGATATTTTTAGATAAACCAAATTGGGATTCATCTGCCAACACCTAAAAATTTGGAAAACAAAGAGAGTAACACAATATTACACAACTTTTGAAATAAGGGATTGTATTCAGTAATCTGTTAGTCATAAGAACCAACTGATACTAATAAGTGATAAAATGTACATGTAAAATGTTGGATAAAAAGATTAGCTATAATAGGAGAAAATATAATATGCCAATCCACTCACCATTATGAATATCCAATTAAATGTGTGTGAAGTTTTCACTATTCAAGGAAAGCCTGATTACTATTTTTTTTCCCTGATTCATCTAAGACATTCTCACTGTATCAGTTTTATATCCATTCCTGAAACTATTCTTCCAAGAAGTATAATCTTGATCTGGAGTCAACGGATGAGGCTGAGTGTTGTATTCTCAATGAAAAATCGCCAATTAGTAAAAGTTCACCATCTTCTGACACTGTGTAAGTGAGGTAGTCTGAAGTTTGTCATATTTTATGCATTATTTACAATAATGAGAGATATCAGCAATGTCTGTATAGTTTATGAGCCCTCTATAGCAAGACTTCAGATTAGTACTCTACAGCAATAAGTTGGATGATAAAAAAAATGTTATCAGGCCAGAAGCAGATTGGGGATGTCCATTTTCTTTTTTCTTTCTTTCTTTTTACTATTTTATTATTTTTCTTTACAAAATGAATGAACGATCTAAAGGAAAAAAATGAGGAAATAGTATTTTGTGTTTGAAAGAAATATTACAGGTGGAAATAAAAGAAACCTATATAGTTAGCAAAAGTAAATATAATCATATAGCACATCTACTTTTGTTTCTCTATAAAATTGAAAGAAATGCATCCTTCATCATACAAGCACTTCAATGTGAGAAATGATTATGATAATAAAAAAAAAGAAGGATGATAGAAAAAATGTTCATAATGTTGTACGGAAACTAAAAAGACAAGTCAACAATCAAATTGTTACTAGAAATAATAGAGTAGGAGCATTTGGTTGGTCCAACCACTACAGCATGAACCCTTGATTTGGGGTTTTAAGTTGGACCCCCACCTTAGGTGTAGAGATTACCTAAAAATAAAATCTGGAAAAAGAAAAAAGTAAAAAACAGAGTAAAAGTGGCCCTGTTGCCCTTTCAAAATGAGAAATAGAAATATATAAATGAAGATAATTACATTATTGGAATAAAGATATTGATAGAAAAATGAAACTCTAAGTAGATCAAATAGCAGAGAGAAATAGTGGATAGCAACAATAAAGTAAAGGGGTAAAGAATGTGATGAAGAAATTATGAAATATTGTAATTAGAATGGGAAATTTAAAAATATGCCTAGTTAGAATTCTAGAAACAGAAGAAGATGAAGGAGAGGCATCATTTGAAATTATTTTAGAGTATTTTAAAGATTTTTTTAAATGTACATAAATGGAAAAAAATGTTTGAAAAATTAAAAAATACATAAATGCATGGATTGAAAAAAGTCAGAAAGAGTAAAGGAGTAGGATGAGAAAGAAAGAAAAAGAACTAGACTATATAGAGAGAGTCAAGTATCATATGGTTTCACTTATTTGTGGAGCATAACAAATGACATGGAGGACATTGGGAGATGGAGAGGAGAAGGGAGTTGAGGGAAATTGGAAGGGGAGGCGAACCATAAGAGACTATGGACTCTGAAAAACAACCTGAGGGTTTTGAAGGTGCGGGGGTTGGGAGGTTGGGGGAACCAGGTGGTGGGTAATAGGGAGGGCACATATTGCATGGAGCACTGGGTGTTGTGCAAAAACAATGAATACTGTTACACTGAAAAAATAAATAAATAAATAAAATTTAAAGACAAAAAAAAAGAACTAGACTATAACAGTGATATCATAGGTTCTGACATAAAAAACAAAATTAAAAACTTACAACAGAGAAAATACATATTACTCTGAAGATACACTCCATATAATGGGACTAACAGGTAACTTCTTATCATAAAACAGAATAATATATTTAAAATTCTAAAGAAAATGATTTATGTGGGATTTTGTATCTAGTTTGAATGTAATCTGTAAAACATAACAAGAAAAATGATAGATGATGGATAGATTAATAGAGTTTCTAACCAAAAGAATCACAATTAATATAAAACTAAAGGATATTCTTGAACAGAAAAACAATAATAACAATGTATCATCTGAACTCAACAGGAAGAATTGGAAAGAAAGAAGCAATAATTTTGAATAACAACAACAAAGATAAAAATTTTGTCAAAGATAAGTAAGAATTGAATGAAACTATATATTTATATATATTTATATATAAATATATATATAAATATATATATAAATATATATTTATATATATATTTATATATATAAATTTATATTTATATATATTTATATATATATTTATATATATATATAAATTTAGACATCTATTTTATTGCTGTAGAAACCAATTGGATATAACAAACTGAATATAATACGAAAGCCTGAGGGGAGGCATTCTTCTAAGCAATTTAAGAAATCTAAAAAGTATTGCATCATTCAAAAGGGAATTGATATAATCAATATAATTAAACATATTTAATAAAATCATAGTAATTATCAATAAAAATAGACTAGAACCCAAAAAAGAAAAGGAAAGATGGATGACACATAGAAAAACTGTTTTTTAAGATTTATTTAATCAATTGAGAGAGAGACTGAGAGAGAGAGAACATGAAGAGGGGCAGGGATAGAGGGAGAGCGAGAGGGAGAGAGCAGACTCTGTGATGAGCTTAGAGTTCCACATGGGGCTCTATTTCACAACCCTTAGATCATGACCTGAGTTGAAACCAAGACTTGGACACTTAACTGACTGTGTCACCGAGGTGTCCCCCCAAAACTTTTGAGTCTAACACAATAGGAGGGGAGAAAAATTAGCATAATAAACTTGATAAATAAAACTCCTTGTGAATTAAACAAAAGCACACATAATGTACAATTACACATAAGTATTACATAACTTAAAGACATTTAAAAACTGGAGAAAAAGAAAAGGGAAAAAGACTGAAGATATGTACCTGTAACCATATCTGTAATGTTTTCTATATTTGTAAAAACTCTTTTTATTGAGTATAATTCACATATCTCTCTTTTACCCTTTCAAAATGTACAATTCAGTAGTTTTTCATATATTCACGTGGTTGTAAAATAATTTCATTATCTAATTTTAGAATATTTTTATCACTTCAAGAAGAAACCTCATACCCATCACCAGTCACTCTACAGTGTTCTTTGCCTGCTAGGCTCCGGGTAACTGTCCCCATAGTTTTCCCTATTCTGTATATTTCATGTAAGTGGAATCACATAAAAAGCACAATTTTGTGTCTAACTTTTTTCACTTATCATAATTTATTCAGGGTCCAACCATGCAAAAATGATTGATGTAATTAACATTTCTAAATTTTTGCTGGTGAGTTACTTTTTCTCATCTTGAAATAATAATTTTGAAGGAATCATAAAAATTATGCCTAAAAAAATCTCAAGTTAAAACTTAAACAGTATTGTGTAGATATTATTTTTAATGTAGATTAAATGTTAAAAGTAAATTAAAATTATATTCTTAAAAACAAAGAGCAGGGGGAGGAGTTAAGATGGCGGAGAAGTAGCAGCCTGAGACTACATCAGGTAGCAGGAGATCAGCTCAATAGCTTATCTAAACATTGCAAACACCTACAAATCCAACGGAAGAGCGAAGAGAAGAAGAACAGCAACTCTAGAAACAGAAAATCAACCACTTTCTGAAAGGTAGGACTGGCGGAGAAGTGAATCTAAAACGACGGGAAGATAGACCGCGGGGGGACGGGCCGGCTCCCGGCAAGCGGCGGAGGAACGGAGCACAAAATCAGGACTTTTAAAAGTCTGTTCCACTGAGGGACATTGCTCCAGAGGCTAAACCAGGGTGAAGCCCACGCAGGGCCAGCGTGGCCCCAGGCCCCGCAGGGTCACAGAAGGATCGGGGGTGTCAGAGTGTCGGAGACCTCGCAGGTATTAGAAAGGAGAAGCCGGCTGCAGAGACAGAGCCGAGGACTGAACTCTCAGCTCGGGGTTACCTTGAACTGGTCGTGGGCTGGGTGAGCTCGGAGCGCGGCTAGAGGCTGGGGATACAGGAGTGATTGGGTGCTGTCCTCTGGGGGCGCATTGAGGAGTGGGGCCCCAGGCTCTCGGCTCCTCCGGGCCGGACACTGGGAGGCCGCCATTTTCATTCCTGTCCTCCGGAACTCTACGGAAAGTGTTCAGGGAACAGAAGCTCCCAAAAACGAACCCGAGCCGATTACTTAGTCTGGCCGCCAGTAAGGGCAGTGCAATCCCGCCTCGGGCAAAGACACTTGAGAGTCACTACAACAGGCCCCTCCCCCAGAAGATCAACAAAATATCCAGCCAGGACGAAGTTCATCTATCAAGGAGAAAGCAGATTCAATTCCTAAGACAGCAGAGCAATTCCAGAGGAGGAGAAAGCAAAGCACGGAACTCATGGCTTTCTCCCCATTATTTTTAGTCTTGTGGCTACTTCAATTTTTTTTTCTTTTTTCAATTTTCTTTTTCTTTTTTCAATTTTTTTTCTTTTTTCTTTTTTCTTCTTCTGCTAAATTTTTTAAAACTTTTACCCTTTTCTTTTTTAACGTTTTTTGACTAGTTCATCTAAATATATATATTTTTTCTTTCTTTTTTATGTTTTTTTATTTGTTTTATTTTTTAAATGTTTTTCTTTTTTTTTCTTTTTTTTCTTTTTTTTTTCAGAACCTGTTTTTATCCCCTTTCTCCCCCCGACAATTTGGGGTCTCTTCTGACTTGGTTACAGCGCATTTTTCCGGGGTCTTTGCCACACTTTTGGTGGTTTGTTTGCTCCTTCGTATCCTCTTGTCTGGACAAAATGACAGGGCGGAAAAAATCATCACAAACAAAAGAACAAGACACAGTACCGGGGGCTAGGGACCTAATCAACGCAGACATTGGTAGTGTGTAGGATCGAGAGTTCAGAATGACGATTCTGAACATTCTAGCCGGGCTCGAGGGGGGCATGGTGGATATTGGAGAAACCCTCTCTGGAGATATTGAAGCCCTTTCTGGAGAAATTAGGGAACTGAAGTCTAACCAGGTTGAAATCAAAGAAGCTATTAATGAGGTCCAATCAAAAATGGAGGCTCTCACTGCTAGGATGAATGAGGCAGAAGAAAGAATTGGTGATGTGGAGGACCGAATGACAGAGGGTAAGGAGGCCGAGCAAAGGAGGGATGGACAGCTGCTGGACCATGAGGGGAGAATTCGAGAGATGGGTGACACCATAAGACGAAACAACATTGGAATAATTGGGATTCCAGAAGAGGAAGAAACAGAGAGGGGAGCGGAGGGTCTATTAGAGAGAATCATTGGAGAGAGTTTCCCTAATATGGCAAAGGGAACAAGCATTAGAATCCAGGAGATGCAGAGAACCCCCCTCAAAGTCAACAAGAATAGGTCCACACCCCGTCACCTAATAGTAAAATTTACAAGTCTTGGTGACAAGGAGAAAATCCTGAAAGCAGCCCGAGAAAAGAAGTCTGTAACATACAATGGTGGAAGTATTGGATTGGCGGCAGACTTGTCCACAGAGACCTGGCAGGCCAGAGGGAGCTGGCGTGATGTATTCAGAGCACTAGGCGAGAAGGACATGCAGCCAAGAATACTCTGTCCAGCTGGGCTATCATTGAAAATAGAAGGAGAGATCGAGGGCTTCCAGGACAAACAGAAACTGGGGGAATTTGCAGGCGCCGAGCCGGCTCTCCAGGAAATGTTGAAGGGGGTCCTCTGGGCAAGGAGAGAGCCTAAAAGTAGTAGATCAGAAAGGTACAGAGACAATATACAGTAACAGTCACCTTACAGGCTAATAATGGCACTAAATTCATATCTCTCAATAGTTACCCTGAATGTTAATGGGCTAAATGCCCCAATCAAAAGACACAGGGTATCAGAATGGATAAAAAAACAAAACCCATCAGTATGTTGCCTACAAGAAACTCATTTTAGATGCGAAGACACCTCCAGATTTAAAGTGAGGGGGTGGAAAACAATTTACCATGCTAATGGGCATCAGAAGAAAGCTGGGGTGGCAATCCTTATATCAGATCAATTAGATTTTAAGCCAAAGACTATAATAAGAGATGAGGAAGGACACTATATCCTACTCAAAGGGTCTGTCCAACAAGAAGATCTAACAATTTTCAATACCTATGCCCCTAACGTGGGAGCAGCCAACTATATCAACCAATTAATAACAAAATCAAAGAAACACATCAATAATAATACAATAATAGTAGGGGACTTTAACACTCCCCTCACTGAAATGGACAGATCATCCAAACAAAAGATCAACAAGGAAATAAAGGCCTTAAATGACACACTGGACCAGATGGACATCACAGATATATTCAGAACATTTCATCCCAAAGCAACAGAATACACATTCTTCTCTAGTGCACATGGAACCTTCTCCAGAATAGATCACATCCTGGGTCACAAATCAGGTCTCAACCGGTATCAAAAGATTAGGACCATTCCCTGCATATTTTCAGACCACAATGCTCTGAAGCTAGAACTCAATCATGAGAGGAAAGCTGGAAAGAACCCAAATACATGGAGACTAAACAGCATCCTTCTAAAGAATGAATGGGTTAACCAGGAAATTAAAGAAGCATTGAAAAAATTCATGGAAACAAATGATAATGAAAACACAACAGTTCAAAATCTGTGGGACACAGCAAAGGCAGTCCTGAGAGGAAAATATATAGCGGTACAAGCCTTTCTCAAGAAACAAGAAAGGTCTCAAGTACACAACCTAACCCTACGCGTAAAGGAGCTGGAGAAAGAACAAGAAAGAAACCCTAAACCCAGCAGGAGAAGAGAAATCATAAAGATCAGAGCAGAAATCAATGAAATAGAAACCAAAAAAACAATAGAAAAAATCAATGAAACTAGGAGCTGGTTCTTTGAAGGAATGAATGAGATTGATAAACCCCTCGCCAGATTTATCAAAAAGAAAAGAGAAAGAAAGAAAAAAGAAAAGATTAAATAAAATCATGAATGAAAGAGGAGAGATCACAACTAACACCAAAGAAATACAATTATAAGAACATACTATGAGTAACTCTACGCCAACAAATTTGACAATCTGGAAGAAATGGATGCATTCCTAGAGACATATAAACTACCACAACTGAACCAGGAAGAAATAGAAAACCTGAACAGGCCCATAACCAGTAAGGAGATTGAAACAGTCATCAAAAATCTCCAAACAAACAAAAGCGCAGGGCCAGATGGCTTCCAAGGGGAATTCTAACAAACATTTAAATAAGAACTAATTCCTATTCTCCTGAAACTGTTCCAAAAAATAGAAATGGAAGGAAAACCCAAACTCATTTTATGAGGCCAGCATCACCTTGATCCCAAAACCAGACAAGGATCCCACCAAAAAAGAGAACTACAGACCAATATCCTTGATGAACACAGACGCAAAAATTCTCGCCAAAATACTAGCCAATAGGATTCAACAGTACATTAAAAGGATTATTCACCACGATCAAGTGGGATTTATTCCAGGGCTGCAGGGTTGGTTCAACATCCGCAAATCGATCAATGTGACAGAACACATTAATAAAAGAAAGAACAAGAACCATATGATACTCTCAATAGATGCTGAAAAAGCATTTGACAAAGTACAGCATCCCTTCCTGATCAAAACTCTTCAAAGTGTAGGGATAGAGGGCACATACCTCAATATTATCAAAGCCATCTATGAAAACCCAACGCAAATATCATTCTCAATGGAGAAAAACTGAAAGCTTTTCCGTTAAGGTCAGGAACACGGCAGGGATGTCCATTATCACCACTGCTATTCAACATAGTACTAGAAGTCCTAGCCTCAGCAATCAGAAAACAAAACGAAATTAAAGGCATCCAAATTGGTAAAGAAGAAGTCAAACTATCACTCTTCGCAGATGATATGATACTATATGTGGAAAACCCAAAAGACTCCACTCCAAAACTGCTAGAACTTGTACAGGAATTCACTAAAGTGTCAGGATATAAAATCAATGCACAGAAATCAGTTGCATTTCTGTACACCAACAACAAGACTGAAGAAAGAGAAATTAAGGAGTCAATCCCATTCACAATTGTACCCAAAACTATAAGATACCTAGGAATAAACCTAACCAAAGAGACTAAGAATCTATACACAGAAAATTATAAAGTACTCATGAAAGAAATTGAGGAAGACACAAAGAAATGGAAAAATGTTCCATGCTCCTGGATTGGAAGAATAAATATTGTGAAAATGTCTATGCTACCTAAAGCAATCTACACATTTAATGCAATCCCTATCAAAATACCATCCATTTTTTTCAAAGAAATGGAACAAATAATCTTAAAATTTATATGGAACCAGAAAAGACCTCGAATAGCCAAAGGAATATTGAAGAACAAAGCCAAAGTTGGTGGCATCACAATTCTGGACTTCAAGCTCTATTACAAAGCTGTCATCATCAAGACAGCATGGTACTGGCACAAAAACAAACACATAGATCAGTGGAACAGAATAGAGAGCCCAGAAATCGACCCTCAACTCTATGGTCAACTAATCTTCGACAAAGCAGGAAAGAATGTCCAATGGAAAAAAGACAGCCTCTTCAATAAATGGTGCTGGGAAAATTGGACAGCCACATGCAGAAAAATGAAATTGGACCACTTCCTTACACCACACACAAAAATAGACTCCAAATGGATGAAGGACCTCAATGTGAGAAAGGAATCCATCAAAATCCTTGAGGAGAATGCAGGCAGCAACCTCTTCGACCTCAGCTGTAGCAACATCTTCCTAGGAACAACGGCAAAGGCAAGGGAAGCAAGGGTAAAAATGAACTCTTGGGATTTCATCAAGATCAAAAGCTTTTGCACAGCAAAGGAAACAGTTAACAAAACCAAAAGACAACTGACAGAATGGGAGAAGATATTTGCAAACGACATATCAGATAAAGGGCTAGTATCCAAAATCTATAAGGAACTTAGCAAACTCAACACCCAAAGAACAAACAATCCAATCAAGAAATGGGCAGAGGACATGAACAGACATTTCTGCAAAGAAGACATCCAGATGGCCAACAGACACATGAAAACGTGCTCCACGTCACTCGGCATCAGGGAAATACAAATCAAAACCACAATGAGATATCACCTCACACCAGTCAGAATGGCTAAAATTAACAAGTCAGGAAATGACAGATGCTGGAGAGGATGTGGAGAAAGGGGAACCCTCCTCCAGTGTTGGTGGGAATGCAAGCTTGTGCAACCACTCTGGAAAACAGCATGGAGGTTCCTCAAAATGTTGAAAATAGAACTACCCTATGACCTAGCAATTGCACTACTGGGTATTTACCCTAAAGATACAAACATAGTGATCCGAAGGGGCACGTGTACCCGAATGTTTATAGCAACAATGTCTACAATAGCCAGACTATGGAAAGAACCTAGATGTCCATCAACAGATGAATGGATAAAGAAGAGGTGGTATATATACACAATGGAATACTATGCAGCCATCAAAAGAAATGAAATCTTGCCATTTGCGACGACGTGGATGGAACTAGAGCGTATCATGCTTAGTGAAATAAGTCAATCGGAGAAAGACAACTATCATATGATCTCCCTGATATGAGGACATGGAGAAGCAACATGGGGGGGTAGGGGGATAGGAGAAGAATAAATGAAAGAAGATGGGATTGGGAGGGAGACAAACCATAAATGACTCTTAATCTAACAAAACAAACTGGGGGTTGCCGGGGGGAGGTGGGATTGGGAGAGGGGGAGTGGGCTATGGACATTGGGGAGGGGAGGCGAACCATAAGAGACTATGGACTCTGAAAAACAACCTGAGGGTTTTGAAGGGTCAGGGGTGGGAGGTTGGGGCAACCTGAGGGTTTTGAAGGGTCAAGGGTCGGAGGTTGGGGGAACAGGTGGTGGGTAATGGGGAGGCTACGTTTTGCATGGAGCACTGGGTGTTGTGCAAAAAGAATGAATACTGTTACGCTGAAAAAATAAATAAAATGGAAAAAAAACAAAAAAAACAAAGAGCAAATTTAAAATTTAGTAGCATCTGAAATATTAAACCCCAGGAAATGATAAATAACAGAAAAGCCTAAAGTTCTTTTACTCATACCTATTTCTTACCTTCTATAGGGAGAGCTGCCTGAAGTTACTGTCACTGGAATAACCTATGATGTCAACAGTTAGAAAAATTATATGTTAAAAAGAGTTTTAGCTTTCTTAGGTGAAAAGACATATGTTCAATGTATATTAAATTGCATTAATTAATGCAATATTTCTGGAGAAGAAATAAAGAGCAAAATGAAGAAAAAAAATTGAAAAATTAGCACAAGAGAAAACATCAAATCCTTAATTGGAAAGGGTAAGAGATTTCAGTAATTCTGATAAGCTTTTTCCATAACAAAAGAAAATGTTTTCTGGATAAAAACAAAACAGTACAAAAATTTAAAAGTCCACCAAAAGAAAATAAAAATTCTGACATAATTTTTGTATGTGCAAACTGAAAATCAATATCCATGTGTTCAAAACGTGACTCCTATTTGTCTTCCAAAATATGTTCTATCTGATTTACTGAGAAGTTAAAGTTTTTGCCCCATTACCAACAAATCACTGGACTCATTCTTGGTGCCACCTCATTATGTACTCCCCAGTCGATACACCACCAAGTCTTCCTTAAGATCATCTCAAATTTATCTTGTTTCCACATGCACATTTCCCAAATTTAGGCTCCCATCATCTGTCACCTGAAGTACTGCAGAAAGCCAATCAGTCTTTTTGCCTTTGAGCTTATTCAAACTTTAATCATTTCAGCAAAGTAAGTCTGGTGAATTTAATCATATTTAAAAACTTCTCTTACTACATTAACTCATAATTCTCATTCCTTATTGATTTTGCGTTGTTCCAAACCGTTAAAACAATTTGTAGACACATTTATTTGCCTGTATTTTCAGCTATCAGTCTCAACAGCTGTCCCACAACACATGCACATATGCATACGGTTTTGTTTCCTCTTTTTCTTCTCACATCAAGCTTAACTTTTTTGCTCACCTCTGGTACTTCACACATTTTTCTTTTTCTCCCTCCCTCCCTTCCTTTTTTGTTTTTTCCCTTTTCTATCTTTCTCTCTTCCTTCTTCCCTTCCTTCCTTCCTTCCTTCCTACTTTCCTTCCTTCCTTCTTTCCTTCCTTCTGAATGTCTGTATTTCTCTTTCTTTCTTTCACTCCGGATTTCTCTGGCTAAATAGCTTATATCTTCCACCGCTCAAGTTACAGACTTTCTACGGTAAGCACTGATCTCCTTTTCTTCTTTCCTACCAAATAACTTTTAAACTCTCAGATCACATTACATGTCCTCCATTAAAGCTCACCTTGGACACAAATTATGTATTTGCAAAGTTCAGAGACTCTTCCACCTCTGTTGTGTATCAGTATGTCACTGTGGGGACTTATATTGTGTTTGGTATATGGACCTTTAGTAGATATTTGTCAGTTGTATCTCCACTTCCATGATTTTTACAATTTCTATTTATACCCTATTATTATTTTAAATATTTTTAATTATATTCAAAACTAAGATTTTTCTCATGAGCCCAGTAATTTTCAAGGGAGCAGAATCTTTTACTTTACGTGGGACTATACACTAGAATTGAACTCCTAATTGTTCCTACAATCAAAGATATCTCAATTTCTATGGATATCCACACTTTCCTTCCTCTTTCCTATAACAACATATGTGTTTCTTAGTTTCTATGCTTATTCTTTTCTCCTAGGCTTGGTATCACTTCTTGTTTCTTCCCCTCAGAACATGTTCTTTATTTATGTTCTCCTTTTTCATTAATATCCTAAGTCAATCTCTCTTTCACAACCATAATTTCATCTGAATGACATAATCTTGTATGCCATTTATATAGCTTATTTTGACTTTAGTCTCCCTATAACATTTGTTCTTTCTGATCTTTCCTTTTCTTCAGAAAGGACTGCTTGGAGACAGAAGCCCCCATTCTGTGCCTTTTATTTACTATTCAACCTTTCATATGTGCCCCTCCACTAAAATTTCAATGAGTTTTTGATAGTAAAATCTAGCAAACATTTTTTAGTCTTTGTATCTGATCTGTAGGAAAGTGTTACACTGATCTCTCTCTTCTGAAACACTTTCTACCAAATTTCCATGTGAATATATTTGTTGCATTCATCTGGAAGCTCTAATTATCTTTATTCCATATTTAGTCTCTCCTCTTCTGCCCTCTTAGAAATCTTACTGTTTTTCCTAGAATTCCTTTTCTTCTTCAAAACATTTGCTTTCAATCTTTTAATTCCCCTGGCTTTATTTACAATTTTATCCTGATAAGTTGTCAAGTTGTCATCTCTAATACAATAGATGCAAGAGGATTTTAAAGGCATATGTTAATTAGTTTCTGGTCAACTATCTCCCCTAGGATAAATTGCAGTTTGCATCAGGATGGTTTACATCAATATGGTTTATATAAAATAGTTCCACTATTGATTTACAAATCTTGGATCTGAATTTGGCCCTTCCTTAGCACATCTCATTGGACTGTTAGTGGATTTACTTCCACCCAGTTGCTCAATCTTCTGTGTGTGAGACCCTATTTCTCATTATTTACATTCTACCAGTTATGGAATCTCCTCGGTTTTAATTTTCAATGTCCATTTATCTGCCCATTTCTCTCATCTCTACAAATTCATGTACCAGATCAGGAGCAAAGAGCTTTCAACTGGATTATTGAGTCATCTTGACATCTCTACCAGTGAACTACCTCAATAATATCTTCCAAATATTTTAATTGCATTGATAACATTAATGTATTTTTCTTACTACTATAATGGATATTTGATGTCCATCTATTGATATTATATTGAAAGATAAGCATACAAACTCATAGTAAATTCAAAATATGAGTTCCAACATAATCTATTTTCTCATTATATTCCTTTCACATCAGGAATTTGACAATGGTTAATTGCTGCTTGTTAAATATAATATACTTTTAAAATATTAAACATGTATTAAAATACTTCTTTAAAAATATAAAATCATTTACCGAATAGACTGTTTTAACTTAGAGCAAAAAAATGTAAAACCTATACCACAATTTGATTTGATAAACATGAACTTTGTGTTCTATTTATGTAACAGTCTAATCTGCATCAAACACTTGATTCCAACTATTATAAAATGTAATTACTTGTAGGCAGGATTCTGGAGCATTATTTATTATCTGCATCACTTGGGGTAAGTATTATATTTCTGCTTATGATCAGAGAGATTTTTGTCTCAGGTGTCCTGTATATATAAAAGTACAAATCCTGATGGAAACTCATCCTAACAGCTATACCTTGATTTAAATGTTAGACATATATCACTTTAAACATTGTTCTCAGTTGTTGTATTGCTATATTTGTTATCTATAGCTCAAAATGTGCATCTCTAATGTGGGATTTTATATCAGGAAATGTTTTTAATTCTTAGATATTGTGAATTATAGAGCATTCCTTAAACCTGAAATATAATATGAAATACAGCTACATTAAGGTAACACAGTGTTAAAGGATCATAATTTTTAAAATTATGTCAATGAATTTGAATACGGAAGCAAAGGCCCAGAGGAATAGCTAATAAGTGGTGAGTTATTAGTATGAAAACAAAGTTTAGGGGTGCCTGAGTGGCTCAGTCATTAAGTGTCTGTCTTTGGCTCAGATCATGATCCCAGGGTCCTGGGTTCTAGCCCCGCATCTGGCTCCCTGCTCAGCAGGCTTCTGCTTCTGTCTCTCCCACTCCTAGTGCTTGTGTTCCCTCTCTCACTGTGTCTCTCTGTCAAATAAATAAATAAAATCTTAATAAAAACAAACAAAAAGTTTACAAACATGATACAATAAGGGGTAAATATGTTATATAAGTTAACATGTAATATAAAACATGCTTTTATTTCCAAGTAGTCGAATTTAGGAGTTTATATTCCTCATGAAATATTTTTGCATAAAAATGATAATGTGAATTGACAAATATAAACACTTCTGTTTTTGTAAGCATGCCCATTCTTGTATTATTAAAAAATCCCCTCAGAGTTCACCCTGCTTTGACAACCTTCAAAAAATCCATATCCTGAGAGCTGTTCCAGCAATGAAGAAGCCTTTCAGCATGGGGTTGTTATCTCAGCTCACACTGCTGATAGCTCTGCTTGCAATGAAAAGCTACTGCTGGGAAAAACGATGTAGTGGTCTTGAGGCTTAAATCCCACAGGCAAATAGAAGCCTATTTTGTGAGAAGGCATTGGGACAAAAGATTCCAGGCAAGTGGTAGGAAATGTCTTACTGTCATACAAGTACATTTTACAGAGAGAACTTAAAAAGAAAACCTTCAAAACAAAAACTATAGTATGTTATTCTTTAGTTGCATCTCTGGATCGAAAATCTTAACTAACCACACACAATTACACTTTTAGTAGGCTGATAATATTTTTGTTTGAATATTCCGACAACATTTTTATGGCTACTTCTTCTGAGCTGCCCCCACAAACTATGCAGGATTCCTTGCTGCTTATTAATGGCACACATTCTTATTAAGAGTTCTGAAGGAGTAAATACCGAGCAGTGCATACCCCAAAGATACAGATGTAGTGAAAAGAAGGGCCATTTGTACCCCAATGTTTATTGCAGCAATGGCTACGGTCGCCAAACTGTGGAAAGAACCAAGATGCCCTTCAACGGATGAATGGATAAGGAAGATGTGGTCCATATACACAATGGAGTATTATGCCTCCATCAGAAAGGATGAATACCCAACTTTTGTAGCAACATGGACGGGACTGGAAGAAATTATGCTGAGCGAAATAAGTCAAGCAGAGAGAGTCAAGTATCATATGGTCTCACTTATTTGTGGAGCATAACAAATAACATGGAGGACATGGGGAGATGGAGAGGAGAGGGAGTTGAGGGAAACTGGAAGGGGAGATGAACCATAAGAGACTATGGACTCTGAAAAACAACCAGAGGGTTATGAAGGGGCGGCAGGAGGGGGGCGTGGGAGGTTGGGGAACCAGGTGGTGGGTAATAGGGAGGGCACGTACTGCATGGAGCACTGGGTGTGATGCCAAAACAATGAACACTGTTATGCTGTAAATAAGCAAATAAAAATAAATAAAAAAAAAAGAAAGAAAAAAAAAAGAGTTCTGAAGGAAGAAATAAAAAAGAACGTCATATGATTCATCACCACAATATCAGCCAGCTGTCTATCACTTATGCTCCAGGGCACTATTTTTGTCTCCCAACGTTTGAAACTTCTAAAAGAGAGCTGAAATTCTGTTTCCAAGGGTGTAAAGGCACCTGAAAAAAGACTTGCCATGTATTACCGTCTATTCATTCTCTAGGACCATTTAATAAACCCATCAATATTTATCAAGCACATATTTTGAATCTAGTCTTGACCTAGAAACCATTAGAGAGTCATAAAAAGCACAATACTTTGTTCCTGATTTAAATAACTTAAATCTAATAATAAGGACCATGTGAGTCACCAAGCAATAGAAGATAATATATAAAGTCTAAGCATTAGAATGTTTGAAATAGACACACTAAGATGTAGGGAAACATCAAAGGAGACTGGGTTAATACCTTGAAGTGGTCAGTGATGAAGGGAAATGTGAGCATGTACTTGAAGAATGGATGAATATAAATAAAAGTGTATCATATATGTATATATTTTAAGTTGACTGAACATGAGAGGTAAGGAGTTTAACACAAATGCGGGTAATAATTAACTACTTATTGGATGAATGCTATGTGCAGGTTCTAAGATACAATCCAAAGAGGCATAGGCCCTATACATTGATAACCTAGTGGAAAACAACATGTCTTAATGTAATAAATACCTTAAAGTTCTCTGATTATAATAAGTAAAATGCATTATAAAACACCAAATGAGAATTAACACAGAGTGAGAAAGAAAAGGAAATCTTTCAGAAGTTTAAGACCCAAGATATAAGTTTTATAGGATGAATAAATATTCTCTCAAAAAAAAAAAATCCTTGGTGTCAATCAATTCCAGGCAATAAATGTAACTACAAAAGTAGAGTGATATGCCAGAGTGTGAGACATCAAAGCATTAATAAGGCAAGACTAGAACTTTGACTATTATGGGTGTCAGAGTAATGAAGTACTCAGTAAAGGCTAGTGAAAGCTAGTGACCAGGTGATAAAATTATTTACTGGTACTCTAAAGGATTTTAATTCTATTTTAAATACACTTGAGAGCTCCTCAAGGATTTTTTTATGAGAGAAGTGATATTTTCATATTGGAGAGAAATAACTCTTTTTTCTTTTGAATCTCTATTCTGAGAATTATTTTCTCATACTGTAATAAAACATATTGCTTAATAGATATAGGTATCTAATTGGCATTGTGAAACTATTCTTTTATTATATCTGTCAATGCTGATTAAAAAGTGAGTAGGGAGAAGGAATCTTAAATTTTTTTTTGAAAAATAACAACCAATTAGAAAAAAATAAAATACACAAAGGAAGCACTGAACAAATTTTAAGATAATTTTAAAGATGAGACATTGTCTGGTAGATTGTGAAATAAAGATGTTAAAAAAATGACATAAAAAGAAGATGGAGCTAAACATTTAGGATGGTTATTTTTTCACAAATTTCACTAGAGTTACAAATTCAAAAGTTAACTGTTAAAATAAGCCTATTATCAACTATATTCATATGATTCTTTTTTACCCTTTGCATAAACTGTCTTCAATGAAAACCCATTTGGGGAACATACGCAAATCAGTACTGTATTTTTTTAACAATAAATTATTCTAAAAAACAATTAGTACTTATTTGGTGCAGGTGTTGGAGTTTCCCAGCTGTTGACAATAATTTTCAGTGCTTAAATACTATTCTTTTTTTTTTTTTTTTTTTTTTTTGAGAGAAAGTTTAAGTCTACCATCAGTTTAGTTTTGGTATTTCTCAAAAAATATTTTTATCTGTTTTCAACAATTCTGACTTCAATATTTCAGCCCATAATTTTCCTGCAGTTCTGAAGCTATGTAAATAGGAAGCTGAGGAAAAAGTTGATGCAAACAATGTAAAAATCACTGGTTACTAGGCACCCACTTACTTATAGTAATTTCTAGAAACTGAACTGGAGTTGGTGCAAAAGATAGGGCACATCCACGTCACTCGGCATCAGGGAAATACAAATCAAAACCACAATGAGATATCACCTCACACCAGTCAGAATGGCTAAAATTAACAAGTCAGGAAATGACAGATGCTGGCGAGGATGTGGAGAAAGGGGAACCCTCCTCCACTGTTGGTGGGAATGCAAGCTGGTGCAACCACTCTGGAAAACAGCATGGAGGTTCCTCAAAATGTTGAAAATAGAACTACCCTATGACCTAGCAATTGCACTACTGGGTATTTACCCTAAAGATACAAACATAGTGATCCGAAGGGGCATGTGTACCCGAATGTTTATAGCAGCAATGTCTACAATAGCCAAACTATGGAAAGAACCTAGATGTCCATCAACAGATGAATGGATCAAGAAGATGTGGTATATATACACAATGGAATACTATGCAGCCATCAAAAGAAATGAAATCATGCCATTTGAGACAACATGGATGGAACTAGAGCGTATCATGCTTAGTGAAATAAGTCAGTCGGAGAAAGACAACTATCATATGATCTCCCTGATATGAGGACATGGAGAAGCAACATGGGGGGGTAGGGGGATAGGAGAAGAATAAATGAAACAAGATGGGATTGGGAGGGAGACAAACCATAAATGACTCTTAATCTCACAAAACAAACTGGGGGTTGCTGGGGGGAGGTGGGATTGGGAGAGGGGGAGGGGGTTAGGACATTGGGGAGGGTAAGTGCTATCATGAGTGCTGTGAAGTGTGTAAACCTGGCGATTCACAGACCTGTACCCCTGGGGATAAAAATACATTATATGTTTATTAAAAAAAAAAAAATTGGAAGGGGAGGCAAACCATAAGAGACTATGGACTCTGAAAAACAACCTGAGGGTTTTGAAGGGTCAGGGGTGGGAGGTTAGGGGAACAGGTGGTGGGTAATGGGGAGGGCACGTTTTGCATGGAGCACTGGGTGTTGTGCAAAAAGAATGAATACTGTTACGCTGAAAAAATAAATAAAATGAAAAAAAAAAAGATAGGGCACATATCTATATTGCTTCAGGGAAGTAAAAAGATTTGGCAAAACAATACACTGATGCAAATGATATGTAAATTAGTACTGGCTTTTCACCTACTTTGTACTTACTGTAGAGATAAGAAATTGAATCTGGGCATGCTGAAGTAGAGATTTCATGGCTAGATAACTGCAGAAGGAAAAACAAAACATAGGGTTTTGTTTGTTTATGTTCTTCCTGCAAGATCCAGAATGCCAACAAGGAGCCTCATGGGTTAGTTAGCTGGGTAAATGACAAATGTGCTTTTCTGTGATAATAATTTTAAAATTAAACATACCAATATGTTATATCTATTGTCATTCCTTGCTTCTCATCAGAAAAGGTAATGGAATATTTATTACCTTAACTTATTGAGAATTTTTATTGTTATTTTAAAAACTATTAATATATATTTTTTTAGAATTTTTTTTAATTTAGAAAAGTGAAGTTGAATTAAAAATTACATATTTCTGTAAATAGATGCATGTTTAGAAATAATGAATGGTTAATTTAAAATTATTTCAGGATAATGTTTTAGGGAACTTACTTCAATTATGGAAAATCAATCAGAATAAAAAGATACACAGAGGGGCGCCTGGGTGGCTCAGTGGGTTAAGCCGCTGCCTTCGGCTCAGGTCATGATCTCAGGGTCCTGGGATCCAGACCCTCATCGGGCTCTCTGCTCAGCAGGGGGCCTGCTTCCCTCTCTCTCTCTGCCTGCCTCTCTGTCTACTTGTGATCTCTTTCTGTCAAGTAAATAAATAAAATCTTTAAAAAAAAAAGATACACAGAAAACTACCTGTTTTTTCACAGAGTAAGATAAAAAAGATAAAATTTTAACAATAGAGATTTACCATCTATAAATCCCATATATTGAAGCTGATATATAAAGCTTTTTTTCCCTATTTTCTATTTATTCAATTCATTCACATAGAAACATTTTTCATTTGAAAGTAAACATCTCCCTCTTCAGGAATTTTTATTAAATTCAGGAATTTGAAGTTTTCACTGAAAAAGCTAAACAATTTCCTTTTACCGTGTGGATATATGTGAAAACTTATAAATATGTTTTAAATATAGCTCATAATGGCTTTGAAATTCTATACAATGCAGATCTAATTAATTTTGCATTTTGTGTGCACTATTTATAATTCCACTGTTTTAATTTTAAAATGAGCAATCATGATATTTGCTAATAAGTAGAATATATATTGATGATTAATATAATTTATTTTATTTTTATATCTGTGTGTGTTTTAAAGTTTGTTCACATTCATGGTCTTCATTGTGTTCCCAAGTTTTCCTAATTATATTTATTTAGATAAAGCTTATCCATTTCTATAGTACTCTTTTTTTTAAAAAAATATTTTATTTATTCATTTGACAGACAGAGACCACAAGTAGGCAGAGACACAGGCAGAGAGAGAGAGAGGAGGCAGGCTCCCCGCCGAGCAGAGAGTCTGATGCAGGGCTTGATCCCAGGACCCTGAGACCATGACCTGAGTGGAAGGCAGAGGTTCCAACCCACTGAGCCACCCAGGCCCCCCATTTCTATAGTACTCTTCACTAAGATCAAAGTCATAATGAAAAATAAATATACACTAAGATTCAAGTCATAATGAAAAACAAATATAATATTTTAAGTAACAGCTGTACAAATTAATCAAAATACTAAGAACTTTCATTCTCCAACCCAAAACTTCAAAACATCTCAAAAACAATTAAAAGAAGTAGCCATGAGACCTAAAGTTTTCATAATTTGGAGGTAGGCTTTTTTTTTTTCCTTCAGAAAAAGCTACATGTGTTAATTTAACATAAACAAATATAAACCTTTTTAAAAAAATCAACATTATCATACTTAGAACTTTACAAAATTATTTCTGATATATATGCAATTTAGATCATTTAAATAAATGTATTTGTTAATAAAATCCTAAATAAAGTTTAAAAATTTAAAAACTGATTTTAGAAAAAATATTGGTTGCTCCCATATCAACAATGCCATATGATGATTTGAATCAAAATCATAGGTTTTGTAAAAACTTATGTTTATTTTTGTTTTTATTTATTTTTAAAGACTTTATCTATTTATTTATTGGAGAGAGAATATGAGTGGGGGGGTTGGGGGGGTGAGAGGAAAAACAGAGAAAGAGGGAGAAGCAGACTTCCCACTGAATAGGATACCTGACGAGGGGTGGAGCCAGTGGGATCCCAAGACTACGGGATCATGAATTGATCCAAAGGCAGATACTTAACCTACTATTTTTAATTTATAAAACACTGGCATATGAATTTGATAATAAAGGTTATCCAAGGTGATATAAATGTTCTCAATGTTGTAGAAACTTAAAACACTTCTATTCATAGAACAGAAGTGAAATAAGACATCTGTTTTTTTTTTTAATTTGATTCAGAAGCTTATTAATAAATTATTTGTGGTGATTCTTAGTATTCCTTAATACTACCTGCTATTTTCTCCAGGAAAGGAATATTTCTCTTTCTTTCTTTCTTTGTCTTTCTTTCTCTCTTTTTCTTTCTTTTTTTTTTTTTGCAGATGACAAATTATTTTATTTTACTTTATTTTTAATTTTTTTAGTGTTCCAAGATTTATTGTTTATGCACCACACCTAGTGCTCCATGCAATACGTGCCCTCCTTAATACCTGCCACCAGACTCACCCATGCCCCCACCTGCCTCCCCTCCAAAACTCTCAGTTTGTTTCTCAGAGTCCATAGTCTCACATGCTTCATTTCACCTTCTGCTTTACCCCAATTCACTTTTCCTTTCCTTTTCCTAATGTCCTCCATGTTATTCCTTATGCTCCCCAAGTAAGTGAAACCATATAATTGACTTTCTCTGCTTGACTTATTTAGGAAAGGAATATTTCTTTCCTTTCCTGATAATAATAATTTTCTTCAGGAAAGGAAAAAAAAAAAAACAACTCAACCAGTAAACTACAAGTTATGTCTTCATAGATTAAAATCAAGAATAAGTCCATGACAACAAGAGGTGCAGTAACAGAACTGGCTTTGTTCTTAAATTCTTACTCTGAAGCTATTGGGCTCACTTAACTTTGGAACAATTTTAGGAAGAGACACAGACATTGAGTGTCTTTTTATCCTGTTTTCTCAATGTTTATGCCACTCTTCTATAAAGATAGCAATGAGAAACCTCTAGCAATAAGTGAAACAAGAGTGTAACTATGTTCTAGACAAAGTGTTTATCTTTCATCCAAGATTCTCACTATAATATCTCAATATAATATAATATAATTCCTAAAGAGGTGTCACTCATACCTATCATAAAATCACTTATGAAAAAATGACTTGAAGAAAGGACTGAGAAGAGTCTCCTCTTAACAGTTGTAACACAGATAAATATGAGGAATAGTCTTTGCCACAGATGGAAAATTTGTGGGAAAGTAGACACCAATCTTAGAATGAAAATAAGTTTTATCATCAAACTGATCCAGAACCAAAATCATCAAATAGTCAATGTACACTAATGTAGAATATGTGATTTTTTTAAAAAATGCGAGTATTTTCTGCCAAATTGCATTCATGTTTTGGAAATGTTTCAAGACAGAATTCTGTAACACTCTGGTTGTAGAAATCCATAGACTTAACTGTGATCCATTTGCTGGGAACTTCTCCTTTCCCCAACACAGAAGCTTGTATAATATTCCCACTTCCCAGTTTTCCTCTGCATTTTTTTCTGAGTTTGAAGTGAAGAAATACTTCAGAGATACCCTTCTTTGCTTGAACAGCAAACTGATGTTGGTGCCCAATAGAAGCTGGAAAGGAGAACACTCCAAGAAAGGGTGCATTTGGTGTAGCCTGCTGTGGCCTGCTCCCCCGCATCACAGACTACTGTTGAACAAACAGCCATTTTTCATGAGGTTCACTTTAGTTTTCAAATGAAATTACATAAAAATCTCTGATATGTCAGGAAAAGAAAGTACAAATGCCTACACACTCATTTCCAAGTTAGAAATAAAACTTTACCAGCTTTGAATCTTTATGTATTCCCTTTCCTATTAGTTCTCTTCCCCAGAAAAATGTACATCCTAAACATATTTTTAAAATTATTTTGCTTTTTATCATTATAGCTTCATAATTCTATGCTTCAGCATGCATAAAAATGTGTCACCGCTGTCACTGTATATTTAATGGCAACATTTAAACATTAATCTTGATGAATACATGATTCTGCTATTCATTTATCATTCTCTCTGCATAATTTTTATTTAGTTAATATATAATTTCATTATAAATTCCTGTACCATTAATACATATTCCAATTTTTAATTTTATTTTTCTATTAAAAATAGTGTTGTTTAACAAATTCCTTTAGAGATATCCTAGTACATGTGAAAGATTAAACTCAAGATGATTTGTTTTCCTAAGAAATTGTGTTAATTTTTATCCTATCCACTAGTCATAAGATATTGATGATTCAGTGTTAGTGCTGATGCTTTAAATTATCAAATGTTCTAATTTTGATGCCCTGAATTACATTTGAAGCAATTCTTCTTCATAATTCTATATAAAAGTAGTTCTTTGTTAAAAGTTTTTCTTCATAAATTTATGAATAATATCACAACATTCTTTAGAATCTTTAGGGTTTTCCATATTTTCATACCTGTCATTCATGCCTTCTTTCTCAGTTAACAATCCTGTGAGAGCATCAGCTTTATTACTTTCCAAAAAACAAATTACATTTTTTAAGCCTTCATACTAAATTATTTTCTTTACTAATTTTATTCTCTATCTTCTTCCTTACATTTATGAGTTTAATTGGCTTTTCCTCCCAAATTCCTGAGATGGACACTTACTGGTTTTAGTTACTTAACATTTGTAATAAATACAGTTAAAGCTATAAAGATGAAAGTGTTACGACTTTAATTGCATCCAACATATTTTATATTTTTTATTTTAATTTGTATAGTTCAAAATGTTTCTATTTTTGTTATTCATTTCTGATTTGACTACAATCTACAAAATTTCAATCTTTGAATTTTGATATTGCTCTATTGGCAATAATTGGATAAATTTTTGAAAATGCTTTGTGGACACTTAAAAATAATATGTATTCTATAACACTTTGATGAAAGAAACTGAACATAATACAAGGAAATGGAAAGATTCCATGCTCATGGATTGGAAAATCAAATATTTGTAAAATGTTTATACAATGCAAAACAAGCTACAAATTTATTGCAATCCCTATAAAAATACCAATAACATATTTCACAGAACTAGAACAACCCTAATATTTGACCCTGAATAGCCAAAGCAATCTTGAAAAAGCAAAGCAAAGCTACAGGTATCACATTCTATACTTCAAGTTATATTACAAAGCTGTACTAATAAAAACATTATGGTGTTGGCATAAAACAGACACATAAATCAATGTGACAGAAAGAAAGCCCTCAAACCCACAATTATATGTCAGTTAATCTTTAACAAAGGAGGCAAGAATATGCAATGAGAAAAAGAAAAGTTCTTCAATAAATAGTATTGGAAAAATTGGACAGCTACATGTAAAAGAATGAAACTGGAAATTTTTCTTATACCATACATGAAAATAAACTTAAAATAGATTAAAGACCTAAACATGAGAGTTGAAAACACAAAAATTCTAGAAGAGAGCTCAGGCAGCAATTTATCTGATACTGGCTGTGGTAATACCTTTCTAGATATATCTCCTGAAGCAAGGGAAATAAAAGCAAAAATAAACTATTGGGACTACATGAAAATAAAGAAAAAACAAACAAAACAAAGAGACAAACAAACAAAACACAAAACTTCTGCCCAGGAAAGGAAACAACCAATAAAACTAAAAGACAGTTCATTTGTATGGGAAATAATCACTTTATTTTATTTTATGGTTTGTCATATGTATTCTTAAGTGGTGAATCCTGATAATATCAAGAACTGCTTTGTACTTTTAATTGACTCTTGTTTCCTCTAAGTTAGAGAAGCCAATTCACAGTTTTTTCTTTTGAAATTAAAACACACACACACACACACACACACACACACACACAAATGGACAAGTATGGAAACAGACTCTTTCCTCAAAGAGATTAAAAAAAAAAGTAGTGGAAAAAAACAAAGCTACAGGAAAAAATGTCTCTGGACATGAAGTGAGACTACTATAGTACACATTCTGCTTGTGGGTGAAAAAGGTGGAATCTACACTTGGATCCAGGTAGGAAACAAGATTGAATGAAGACAGTTTTCATAATATTTCATCATTATAACTTGCATCAATCCAACAGTAAGATGACCATCTACATAGGTATGTGCCATGTTAGAAATGGGATTTTGAGAAAGTTAGGCAACTTTATTTTTGACATTTTTTTTCCTTCCAGATATAGAAATCATTTTTCTTTTGATAGCCATGATTGAGATAGAATATGAATCATCAGTACTGTAAATTATAGAATTTTGGGATAAATGAACAACCTCACTCATATATTGCAATATTTTTAATTAACTTAGGCACATGTAAATAAGTTTTCAAGAAATATCTGAGAAAAACTGCAACAGGCTTTGACTGAAAACATTAGAGAGAAAAATTTTTGTTCTGTTTTGTCTTGGTTTGTTTGTTTTGAAGATTTTATCTATTTATTTATTTATTTAGAGAGTCGGGGAGATGGGGATAGAGGGGGAAAGAGAGAGAGAGAGAGAGAGATCCTTAAGCAGGCTCTACACTCAGAGCCCTATGTGGGGCTCGTTCTCATGATCCTGAGATTATGACATGAGCCAAAATCAAGATTCAGATGCTTAACCAACTGAGCCACCTTGCACATCTGTCTTGCTTTGTTTTTAATCACTTTATAATCCAGTGATGAATTCTTTTGCTATCAATGTCTAGAAATGGATTTTAATTAGAGCAATTTGATAACAGGAGGAAGCACCTTATTTACAGATGTACAACACCAATGTGATGGAGATATGTTTTCTTGGAACCAAAGAGCCTGATTAAAATACTATTGTTCCCAAAGCAAATTATTTGCAAACTTTGTAATTTTTATTTTTGCAAATCACAGTAGATAGGTGTACACTGATTGACAAAGAATTCTGAATGGAGATGGTATTCATTGTTAAAATAAGGTTTAGCTCCCTTTGTTCAGATGAGATCAGTTTGTTCTGTGATTGCATAGAAACCATTGCCTTTGGTAACATTCTTTCAGGTTATAGTTATTTAGGAGATGTCTATATCTCTTATTGGAGCATGATTTTAGAACTTAGTTTTATCCATCTTGCATCTCCATCATTTAACATAATTTATATCAGATTTTTGGAGGTAAAAAAATTAAATGAATTAATTTATCCCATCTTTCTATTACTCTTAAATTGATGCATAAACAAAGTGTAATTATTAAGATGAAGTTAGTCCATATACTAGTGAACAGAAGTCAAATAGTACATCCCATCTAATTTGCAATGCAATGTTCTGGAGGGAATTTCCTCCAGAAAAGACTGCTGTAGTACCTTTAATGATGAATCCCCAAAATTGAATCCATAATCTAAATGACACAAAATGTTAGTCAATGACTTTGGGAGTCGATTTTCCAGACCATAAAAAACATGCTAAATTCAGGGCTGTGGTGATTCAGCTTTGACCAGTGGATTCTACTTGCTGGCCATGCTTCCAAGATGCATGTTCATGCTACAGCTCCACATGGTAGGGTCCACCTTCACCCAAGGCTAAAATATTTTCCACTTTGAATGCAGTGCACAAGTCCAATGATGTCTTAACTCCAAAGTCCTCTGTTTCACAGTGGGGGACCCAGTGAAACCACTCTCATCTTACCTTCCTGACTCCCCTATAAATACTGTTCTACTTTCTACTATCTGGGAACCCATCTAATTGTTTCTGGCCATAGGAAGCTCATAAAATAAAACAGATATTTTTGGTTTAAATATATATTTAAACAGTAAATAAATAAATAAAGACAATACAGTATAGGCTAATATTATGTCCTATTTATTCAAAAATATAAATTTATTTTAATAAGTGCACATAACCTATTATAATAGTGTTATGCTTCATGTAAGAAACCATACTTCTCATAAAATTATAAAGAAGTACTTGATGTAGAATATAGATATAAAACAGAGAGGATTTTTCTACAAATTCCAATCAATTGGTCTCATAACTTAGCTTCTTTTATAAATCCAGTTCTATTGTATGTAGTACTTTTTTGAAAACACCACCCAACTCACAATCTCTGTAGTTTTACTCACTTGTTTATGCCATTATAAAGCAAATTTTTGCTGCCATTTTGCTTATCTAAGTTATTCTATTTTTCCAGAATACCTCAAAAAGTATTTTTTGGCATGTCCTATGTGTAATATTATCATCTGACATGGCATCAAAAATAAAACTTCAAACTAGACATGATCTCAATTTCAATGGGTTATAATTTAGTTTTCAAGAGAATCTGGGCTATAACTATTATCTAATCTTCAGCAATTTCTTTTTTTTTTAAGATTTTATTTATTTATTTGACAGAGAGAGATCACAAGTAGACAGAGAGGCAGGCAGAGAGAGAGAGGAGGAAGCAGGCTCGCTGCTGAGCAGAGAGACCGATGCGGGACTCAATCCCAGGACCCTGAGATCATGACCCGAGCCAAAGGCAGCGGCTCAACCCACTGAGCCACCCAGGCGCCCCATAATCTTCAGCAATTTCTTAAGTCATCTCCAAGTTTTGCTTACATTTCATACCAGCACATGCTACTTTTATTGTTACTTATTTTACATAATTTTCCCATTCTCCACAGAGTTTCCCATGAGACAAAAAGTTATTATCTAAAGTATTTTGTGCCCCTCAATTGAGAATCCCATCAAAGAACTATGAATGAAATATGAATGGCAATTCATATTTACTACACTAGCTGGGCAGAACATAATTTGTGTTAATTCTCTAGAAATTGTTTTAATTAGGCAAAAATGATTATACAAATATTCAGAGAAAGAAAATGATTTACTGAGTCATTAACTTAGAATTGTAATATGTTTTTAGGGAAGGATTATATTTCTGTATGAATTATTCTTTTATTTTTTAATTGTTTCCTTTGATTTAGATTTTAATGGTTTGAATTAAAAGACAAAGCAATAGAATTTTTCAGTAACAGTTTAAAATGATGTATCAGGCAAAGCAAAAACAAATACAGAAAAAACTAATGCATTATACAAAATTAACCTCTCAGCTTTAGATTATATGAACTTTCTAGGTCTCAGATACTTCCCTTCAAGAAATAAAGGAAGTAAAAATAAGCAAATAAATAAAGGAGGTAATACAAACTTCTAAAGTCAAATACATGTCTGATATTTACACATCCACACTTACAGTTTTACCCATTTTTAATATTCCCTTCTGATAACTCCACTCTATGCACATAACAATTTTGGGCGAGAAAGTTTTGATAGACTAATTCAAAATTTAAAAAATTAATTAGCAAGAAATATCAAAGAATATTTACGGAGATTTTTTTTTTTAAAGATTCTATTTATCTACTTGACAGAGAGAGAGAGAGATCACAAGCAGGCAGGGGGAAGCAGGCTCCCCGCTGAGCAGAGAGCCCCATGTGGGGATTGATTCCAAGACCCTGAGATCATGACCCGAGCCGAAGGCAGTGGCTTAACCCACTGAGCCACCCAGGTGCCCCTTTACGGGGATTACGTAAGTATTATTATTATTATAAGTATATTATTATTATTAAGGTATTGCAATTAAGATTTTTTATTTTAGCAATGGGAATAAATAGCTACAGAAACATGAGTATGCTCTTTTAAATCAGGAAGTTTATGGGTTTTAGAGAATGATTATAATTTTGATAAATAGATTGATCCACAGTATTGATGATTTCTTAAAACATTTTTATATTCACTAAAGCCAAAATGGATATATTAAAGTCATGTTGAAAGGCAATGCTATTTAAGAGTTAAAAAAATAAATTAGAAATGTTTCTTTGCACTATCATAAAATTCATTCCTGTACAAAGAAACTGTCTACTTCCTATGGCGGTAGTTATTTTCTATACTTGTTGTACAATGAGTCTGCTCTTATAACCAAATGTTTACTTATAAAATAACAGTTAAATCTAAAGTATTATATACAAAGAATTTTGCTATATGAACGGTTAAGATTTTAGAACTGATATATAACGAAAGACACTTTTCAGACACTCTTTACCAGAGTTTGAAATACTCTGGTAGTTTGGTATACTGACCAACCACTTCTAGAGCTTGATGATGAGTGACTTCAAATTTGTTACAATATGGGATAAGCCCATATACTTAAAAATTAACAAGGAAAGGAAAAACAAATGTTGGAGGGGATGTGGACAAATGGGAACCCTCTTACACTGTTGGTGGGAATGCAAGTTGGTGCAGCCACTTTGGAACTACAGTGTGGAGGTTCCTCAAAAAAAAATTAAAAATAGAGCTACTCTAGGGGCACCTGGGTGGCTCAGTGGGTTAAGCCTCTGCCTTTGGCTCAGGTCCTGATCTCAGGGTCCTAGGATCCAGCCCCACATCGGGCTCTCCATTCTGTGGGGAGCCTGCTTCACGCTCCCCCTCTGTCTGCCTCTCTGCCTACTTGTGATGTCTCTCTCTCTCTGTCAAATAAATAAAAAAAAAAAATAGAGCTACTCTATGACTCGGCAATTACACTACTGTGTATTTACCCTAAATATACAGATGTAGTGGAAAAAAAGACCATATGGTCCCCAATGTTCATAGCAGCAATGACCACAATAGCCAAACTGGAAAGAGCTAACATGCCGCTCAACAGATCAATGGATAAAGATGTGGTCCATATATACAATGGTATATTAGTCAGCCATCAGAAAGGATGAATACCCGACTTTTGCATCAACATGGATGGGACCGGAGGAGTTTATGCCGAGTGAAATAAGTCCAACAGTGAAAGTCAATTATCATATAGTTTCACTTATTCATGGAACATAAGGTATAGCATGGAGGACATTGGGAGAAGGAAGGGAAAATGAAGGGGGTGGAAATCAGAGGGGTAGATAAACCATGAGAGACTTGGACTCCCAGAAATAAACTGAAGGTTTTAGAGGGGAGGTGGGTAGGGGAATGGGTATTGAGGAGGACCTGTATTGAGTAGGGTCTGTATTGCATAGAGCACTGGATGTTATACATAAACGATGAATCTTGGAACACTACATCAAAAACTAATGACATACTGTATGGTTACTAACATAACATAATAAAAATATTATCAGTGACACTGAATAGAGATATGAACTTTCATTTACCATTTGTATCCTCTAATTCTTCAGTGTCAAGAAGAAAGAAGGTAGTCTTACAACAGTTTCTTTTTTAGCTCTCCTTTTTGATATATGAAAAACATCACAGTCTTGTGAGCAACAGCAGATTCCATAATTGATCCAATTTAATTTTCCACACCAACAGCAAGAAAGAACAAGGGTGTACAAAGAAGATCATGGTATAACATTTGTCCTAGATTAAATTGTACTGTTTTACATTGAAGTTTTACATTGAAGTTTTTATAATTAAACATTTAATGTCCCATACATTTAATAAAATTAATCAATCTTAACAAGAACAAACTCTTAGACAGTAAATAGTTATGATATAATCTGTTAATATCTGTTAACAGACACATGTATTAACATGTGTGTGAATATATCCAGACATTGAAATAAAAATAAAATCAGTACTATTACTATTTTAATACTATTAATCTCATATAAAAATATTATTTCTATAGAAGTGTCATAGAATTGACCCCATTAATGTAGTTACACCATTCATGTTTGAGGATTCATGGATAAGATAAGCTCCTTGTGAATAATTATCAACAGAGATTTGCTCTTCATATGGAATGTTTCATTCAAAATAACCAGAACTTGATTAATTTAAATGCTAACCAAAAAAGTCTGGCTTGTAGCTAAAGTGAAGTATTTTTCTCTGTTTCCAAAATTAGAATTTAGTTTTATCTTACTCAATTTTATTTTGTTTTATTTTATTTGGTACTTCAAAGAACAGTGAAATGTGTGTGGGGGTATGTGATTTCATGTGAGCACATAAGTAGAACGAAGTGGATTGGCTAATGGGGCCAATTATGGGGACTTGAAAAGATATAAAAAGAATGATGATCCATTATCTACTTGAAGAACTGAGTTGTATTTGGATATTTTTCCTAGTCACAGATAGAAAAACAGGTTGTTTTGTTTTTCAAAAATAAAAAGTGTAATACATGCAGTTGTGAAACTACTGGATAAGGCTATAGCCCAATCAGTGATAGAATATGTTAAATGGATGAGTCACTTAAATTTTCTAAGCTTGATTCCTTCATCAGTACAATAAAATTATTTGTTTCAGTTTTCTGGAAGTAACACCATGGACTAATCCCTTTGGTATGCCTCATGTTACATACAATCGGGTCATATAATTGGTATACCTATAAGATTCAGTCTTTAAAAAAATTTTTTTTGTAAAGGCCACAAATTTTCATGTGAGAACAAAAGAGAACAAAAAATGAATAGTGCCAGCTATATGTATCAGTAACAAATTCATAAAGGAAGTGGTGCTTAAATCAGTTTTGCAGATTATACAGAAATTAAAGAGAGAGAGAGAGAGAGAGAGAGAGAACCAAATGAGACCATAATGAAGAAAGAAATCATGTTCTGACAAACCAGGTGGTAATGATAGAAGATCACTGAGATAATCTGCACTTGGAGGCAGCAGGTACATTAAGATGAGGGACATCTTGGACTAGAGAGAAAGTGGTGTGTCGGAGATGGTACAGCATTAGGCACTGCTGTCTTCTCTGATGGTAGCAACTACTCTGTATCAAAAATCTATGGGTAGCTGTTCCCAAGCCAGTATAAAACACCAGAGAGAACTCAGAATAATCTTGCAGAAGAGACCTCAAGAAGCAAGAATTTTCCCCATAGCATGCTTACATTTATCAAAGCAGAACATTACACAATTCCCCACAAAAAAAGTTTCCCAAACAAAAGAGTGTGCTGCCTAATTATGACCACCAAATTTCTTTAAAATGATTAGGACATGGGGGTGCTAGGGTGACTCAATCATTTAAGTCTCTGGCTTCAGCTCAGGTCATGATCTCAGGGTCTTGGGATCCAGCCCCACATGAAGCTCCCTGCTCAGCTGGGAGTCTGCTTCTCCTTCTCCTTCTGCCACTCCCCCTGCTCATTCTCTTTCTCTCAAATAAATACATGAAATCTTTAAAAAAAAAGGATTTATCACACTATCAAAAGTTATATATTTAAGGAAAGCATACATAAGGAAATTTATCGGAGCAAAAGAAGGAAAAGGAAATCTTTGGAATAAATACTACTATTATCATCAAGAGAGTTTTGACAAATAGTATGTCTGTAAAAAATGAATCAAAAACATCTTGGCAATTAAAAACATGATTGCTGAAATCAAAACAGTTTAAACAAATTAGAAGAGACAGAATTAATTGAAATATAAATTTATATATATATCATACATAATTTAATAACCTAGATTAATTAACAGCTCTTGAGGAAAAGTAATATTCAAATTATATTCCAGAAGTGACAGATAACACAAATAAACCCCCCAAAAATGAAGAAAATTGAAAATGTATTTAAAAATCCTCTCAAAAAAAAGATAAGGTTTAGATTGTTTTATAAACAAATTTTACCAACTACTCACAGAATATTTTTTTCTAAATTTATATATTTAATCATATGAGAGGGGAGGAGTAGGAGGTGGACCTTAAGCTCACCTCTTCTCTCCAACACAGCTAAATAATCAAATCATTCTGAACACCAAGGAAATACATCTGAAGACTGAGGGAACAAATTGCACGACTAGAGGAAGAAAGGAGACCACATCTTGGAAGATAAGAGGTGTGGTAATGTGATTTGGGGGAGAAAAGAATCACAGGTCTTGAAGACAGGAGGGAGCCCTGATCACCTAGAAGGAGAAAAGGTGAGAGAGAGTTGTGAGAAAGAGAGAGGAAGCAGCATACAGGGTATTGCATAAGAAAAACACTTCCCCAAAAACCACTGAAAATGAGAAAAATGAGATGGACTGATTATTTAAAGTTTTTATAGGCAGTGGAGCTGAAAGTCTAAAGTTTTACAAGTTTCTGCCACTGCCATTGTTGAGCCTATCAGGCACAGTGGTGCTCCTGTGAAGAAGAGAAGGGCAGAGGCTGATAGGGGACAGGCCTGCTCTGAGAATCCCCTGGGTTGCACTGGGAGAGAAGGTTGCCCTTCTTGGAGTGCATTTGAGAGAGATATCACTGTCTTTCAGAGGACAAAAGAGTCAGTGGGCAACACTGAGCTGCCCCATTCATTAGCATAGGAGCAGAGACTCTTGCTGAAGGTGACAGCTTTTTGCTATGTTTCATCATAAAATCCAAGCCCCTGGGTTGGATGTGACTGTTTTTCTGGGAAAAACTGGTATGAGCCACAGCACAGCAAGATCCTCCCTGAGAGGGTCAATGTGGATTTGTGCCATGCTCCCTGTCCCTAAAATTTGGAGTTTTGAAACCCAGCCATGTGCCTGAGATAAAGCACAAGATCATTGTGCTGCTGGGCAGGGAGACAGCACAGACACAGATGGGGAGAAGGCAAGGATCTGACAGAAGCCTGGGTCACAAGAGGGGAGATTGTTTTCTCTTCTATGAGGGCTTCCTGAACAGCAGCAGATGTTGACTTCCATCTCTAGGGAAGAGAACAGGAAGACACCATTTTTCATCCCCCCATCACATAGATGGACTTCAGCGAGTGGGTGTCTTGTACCAACACTGTCTCCCTTGCACTCTGCAGGTGTCTTTTTAAATGCAAGTGTAATTGAGAGCCAGAGTGTGGCAGGCCCCTACCCAAGAAGACCAGCACAAGTCTTCCCTCCCCTCAACACATACACACACACACACACATTACTGATCATAGAGTGCTGCAAAGCTTCAGTTCTAGTGGAAATAAGACCAAACATAGGCTTTCCTAACGCACAAAAGACAAAGACCAAGACAAAATTCTAAGGAGGAATTCATACTAAAAGTAAGAATAAAAAGAGGTCATGGTGGGCGCCTGGGTGGCTCAGTTGGTTAAAGCCTGTACCTTCCACTCAGGTCATGATCTCAGGGTCCTGGGATCAAGTCCCACATCAGGCTCTCTGCTCAGCAGGAAGCCTGCTTCCTCCCCTCTCTCTCTCTCTGCCTGCCTCTCTGCCTACTTGTGATCTGTCTGTCAAATAAATAAATGAAAAATCTTCAAAAAAAAAAAAAAAAAAGAGGCCATGGCCAGGGAGCTAATCAAAATAGATACAAATAATTTGCCTATCCCAGTATTAAAAAAAATCATAAGGATACTAGCTAGATGGGCTTGAGATAAGCATAGAAGAAACTAGAAAAAAACTATTCAGGCCAGAATAAAAATGATATAACCAAGATGCAAAACCAACTGGAGGTAATGACCACAAGGATGGAGGAAGGAGAGGAATGAATATGTGATTTAGAAGATAAAATTATGGAAAACAATGAAGCTGAAAAGAAAAGGGGAAGAAAAGTATTTGATCATAAATGTAGATTCAGGGAACTCACTGACTCTATAAGACATAATAACATTCATATAATAGAGAAGAAGAAGAGAAGGAAAAGAATATATAATAAATTATAGATGAAAACTTCCCTAATCTGGGGAAAGTAGCAGACATCCAAATTCAGGAGGCATAGAGAATTCCCATCAAAATCAACAAAAAGCAACCAGAACCTAGATATAGCTTAGTAAAACTTGTAAAATACAGAGATAAGGAAAGAATCCTGAATGCAGCAAGGGAAAATAAATCCCTAACTTACAAGTAAAGACAAATCACTTTAGGAGCAGATCTCTTCACAGAAATTTGGAAGGCAAGAAGAGAGTGGAATGATATATTTAACATGATGAAAAATATGTAGCAAAGAATACTTTATCCAGAATACTTTATACAATACTTTTTCCTTCTGTTCTGTCATTCAGAATAGAAGGAAAGAAAACAAGTTAAACAAACAAAACCCAAAGAGTTTGAGATCACTAAACCAGCCCTGCAAGAAATTTTAAAAGGGACCCTTTGATTTGGGAAGAAAGACCCAAAGAAACAAAAACTAGAAAGCAACAGAGAAAATCTCCAGTGACTTTACAGGTAATTCAATGGTGCCTAATTCATATCTGTAAATAAACACTCGGAATGTAAATGGACTAAATGCTCCAGTCAAAAGACATACAGTATCAGAATAGATAAAAAACAAGACCCACCCAATGGTGCCTACAAAAGACTCATTTTAGACCTAAAGATTTCTGCAGATTGAAAGTAAGGAGATGAAGAAACATATATCATGCTAATGAAAATCAAAAGAAAGCCAAAATAGCCATACTTATATCAGACAAACTAGATTTTAAACCATAGTCTGTGACAAGAGATGTAGAAGGGTAATTAAGGAATCTATCCAATAAGAAGATCTACCAATTGTAAATATTTATGCCCTCAAGTTGAGAACAGCCAAATATGTAAAACAATAAGAAACATAAAGGAACTAATTGATAACAATACAATACAGTAATGGACACTAACACCCCCACTTACCTCAATTGTTAGATCCTCTAAGCAGAAAATCAACAAGGAAACAATGACTTTGAATGGTGTATTGGACCAGCTGGAATTAGCAGATATATTCAGAACATTTCATCCTAAAGCAACAGCATCCACATTTTTTTTTCTCATTTTATTTATTTTTTCAGCGTAACAGTATTCATTCTTTTTGCACAACACCCAGTGCTCCATGCAAAACGTGCCCTCTCCATTACCCACCACCTGTTCCCCCAACCTCCCACCCCTGACCCTTCAAAACCCTCAGGTTGCCCCAACCTCCCACCCCTGACCCTTCAAAACCCTCAGGTTGTTTTTCAGAGTCCATAGTCTCTTATGGTTCGCTTCCCCTCCCCAATGTCCATAGCCCGCTCCCCCTCCCCCAATCCCACCTCCCCGCAGCAACCCCCAGTTTGTTTTGTGAGATTAAGAGTCATTTATGGTTTGTCTCCCTCCCAATCCCATCTTGTTTCATTTATTCTTCTCCTATCTCCTACCCCCCCATGTTGCTTCTCCATGCACTTTTTTTTTGAGTGAACATGGAACATTCTCCAGAATAGACTGATACTAGGTCATAAATCTGGTCTCAACAAGTACAAAAAGATTGAGATCATAGCATGTGTATTTTCAGACCACAACACTATAAGACTTGAAGTCAACCACAAGAAAAATTTGAAAGACCACAAATACACAGAGGTTAAAGAACATCCTACTAAAGAATAAATGAATAAAGCAATAAATTAAAGAAGAAATAAAAAAAAATACATGGAAGCAAATGAAAATGGAAACATGATAGTCCAGAACCTGGGATGCAGCAAAGTTGTCTTAAGAAGGCAGTATATAGCGGGGCGCCTGGGTGGCTCAGTGGATTCAGCTGCTGCCTTCTGCTCAGGTCATGATCTCAGGGTCCTGGGATCGAGCCCCGCATCTGCCTCAGCATTCCTGCTGAGCGGAGAGCCTGCTTCCCCCTCTCACTCTGCCTGACTCTCTGCCTACTTGTGATCTCTCTGTCAAGTAAATAAATAAAATCTAAAAAAAAAAAAAAAAGGCAGTATATAGCTATACAGGCCTACCACAAGAAGCAAGAACAGTGTCAAATACACAACTTAAACTTACACCTAAAGAAACTAAAAAAGGGGCGCCTGGGTTGCTCAGTGGGTTAAGCCGCTGCCTTCAGCTCAGGTCATGATCTCAGGGTCCTGGGATCGAGTCCCACATCGGGCTCTCTGCTCAGCGGAGAGCCTGCTTCCCTTCCTCTCTCTCTGCCTGCCTCTCTTGTGATTTCTCTCTGTCAAATAAATAAATAAAATCTTTAAAAAAAAAAACAAAACTAAAAAAGGAACAGCAAATAAAGCCTAAAGTTAGCAGAGGAAGGGAAATAATAAATATTAGAGCAGAAGTGAATGATATAGAAACAACAATAACAAACAATAAGCAACCAGTAGAATGGATTAATGAAACTAAGAGCTTGTTCCTTATAAGAATTAATAAAATTGACAACCCCCTAGCCAGACATATGAAAAAGGGCCCAAATAATTAAAAGCATGAAAGAAAGAAGAGAGATTACAATCAATACCACAAATACAAACAATTAGAACATTATGAAAAATTATATGCCAACAAATTTGCAATCTGGAAGAAATCGACAAATCCTTAGAAATATACAAAGTATCACAACTGAAATAGGAAGAAAGAGAAAATTTAAACAGACCCATAACTAGCAAAGAAATTGAATTAGTAATCAAAAATCTCCCAACAAACAAAAGTCCCACCCCAGATGCCTTCCCAGGGGATTCTAACAGACATTGAAATAAGAGTAAATTCTTCTCAGACTGTTCCAAAAATAGAAATGGAAGGATAACTTCCAAAATCATTCTACAATGCCAGCATTATCTTGATTCCAAAACCAGATGACGTCCCCACTAAAAAGGAGAATTACAGGTCAATATCCTTGATGAACATGGACACAAAAATTCTCAACAAATACTGACAAATTGAATCCAGCAGTACACTAAGAGAATATTCACCAGAATCAGGTAGGTTTTATTCCTAGGATGCATGAATGGTTTGATATTCACAAATCAATCAATGTGATATACCCTACTAATGAAAGAAAGGATAAAGACCATATGATCCTCTCAATAGATGCAGAGAAAGCATTTGACAAAATACAGCATCAATTCTTGATGAGTTTTTATCAAACTCTCAACAAAATGGGAATAAAGGGAACATACCTCAATATCACACAGGCCATATATGAAAGACCCACAGCTAATATCATCCTAAGTGGGGACAAACTGAAAACTTTTCCTCTTTGGTCAGGCAGAAGACAGGGATGTCCACTCTCAACACTTATTTAACATAGTACTGGAAGTCCTAGCTTCAGCAATCAGACAACAAAAAGAAATAAAAGGCATCCAAATCAGCAAGGAAGTCAAACTTTCACTATTCACAGATGATGTGATACTTTATGTAGACAATCTGAAAGACTCCACAAACTATTGCTAGAACTGATACACAAATTCAGGAGTCACAGGATATAAAATGTACACAATCTGTTGCATTTCTATGCACCAATAATGAAGCAGCAGAAAAAGAAATCAAAGAAGCCATCCTATTTATAATTGCACCAAAACCCATTAAGAAACCTAGGAATAAACCTACCCAAAACTATAGGACAATATAATCAAAAACTATAGGACACTCATGAAAGAAACTGAAGAAAACACAAAGAAATGGAAAAGCATCATATGCTCATGGATTGGAACAACAAGTATTGTTGAAATAGTTATATTACCCAAAGCAATCTACACATTTAATGCAATCACTATCAAAATACCACTATAGCATATAGCTAGAACAAACAATCCTAAAAATTGTGTATAGCCAGAAGTGACCCCAAATAGCCTAAGTAATATTCAAAAAGAAAAATGAAACTGAAGACATCACAATTCCAGACTTCAAGCTATATTACAAAGTTGTAGTGATGAAGACAGTATGGTACTGGCACAAAACCAGATACATAGATCAATGGAACAGAATAGAAAACCTAGAAATGGACCCACAACTATATGGTCAATTAATCTTTGACAAAACAGGAAAGAATATCCAATGGAAAAATGACAGTCTCTTCAACAAACAATTCTGGGAAAACTGGACAGCCACATGAAGAAGAATGAAACTGGACCCCTTGCTTACACCATACACAAGAATAAATTCAAAATGGATGAAAAGCCTAAATGTGAGACAAGAATCCATGAAAATTCTAGAGAAAAACACAGGCAGCAACGTCTCTGACCTCAGCCAAAGCAACGTCTAACTAGCTAAGGTAAACAAAAGCAGAAATGAACTATTGGAACTTTGCCAAGAAAAAAACTTTCTGTGCAGTAAACAACAAAACTAAAAGGCAGCCTACAGAATGGGAGAAGATATTTGCAAATGACATATCTTATAAAGTGTTGGTATCCAAAATTCATAACGAACTTAAACTCAACATCCAAAAAATAAATAATCCATTTAAGAAATGGGCAGAAAGCATGAAAGAGACACTTTTCCAAAGAGGACATCCAGATGGCCAATAGACACATGAAAAGATACTCAATATCACTCATCGTCAGGGAAATACAAATCAAACCCATGATGAGATACTACCTCACCCCTACCAGAATGACTAAAATTAACAACACAAGAAGCAAGAGATGTTGGCCAGGCTGTGGAGAAAGGGGAACAATTTTGCACTCTTAGTGGGAATTCAAACTGGTGCAACCACTGTAGAAAACAGTTTCCTCAAAAAGTTGAAAAGAGAACTACCCTATGATCCAGCAATTGTTCTACTAGGTATTTAAACAAAGGATACAAAAATACTGATTTGAAAGGACACATACACCCTGATGATTACAGCATCATTATCAACCATAGAGAAACTAAGGAAAGAGCCCATCCATCCACTGAAGAATGAATAAAGAAGAAATGGTATATATATATATATATATATATATATGTGTGTGTGTGTGTGTGTGTGTGTGTGTGTGTGTATATATATACATATATATATATGTGCAATGGAATATATATATTCAGCATATATATGCAATGGAATATATATATTATATATATGCAATGGAATATTACTCAGCCATCAAAAATAATGAAATCTTGACATTTGCAATGATGTGGATGGAGCTAGAATGTATTATTCTCAGCAAAATAAGTCAATCAGAGATAGACAAGTACCATATGATTTCACTCATATGTACAATTTAAGAAACACAACAGAAGAACATTAGGAGAAGGGGGAAAAAAAAGAGGGAAGCAAACCATAAGAGACTCCTAAATATAGAGAACAGACTGAGAGTTGATGAAGGGGAGGTGGCAGTGGATGGGCTAAATGGGTGATGGACATTAAGGAGAACACTTGTATTGAGCACTAGGTGTTATATGTAAGTGATGAATAACTGAAGTCTCCTCCTGATACTAATATTGCACTACATGTTAACTAGAATTTAAATAAAAATTTGAAAAAAAAATCATATGAATACAAAGTCTACACAACTCACTTTCCAAGGTAACCATGGCTACTTTAGTCCTTTTCCTGACCATACAGGATGTATTAGTCTTCCCTGGCTTCCATAATAAAATACCATAGACTGCATCACTTAAACAATAAAAATTTATTTCTTCACAATTTTGGAAGCTGAAAGTCTGAGATAAAGGTGCCAGCTTGGCCAGTTCCTGGTAAGAGCTCTCTTCCTGATTTATAGATGTTCCCATCTGCTTGTGTCCTAACATTGCAGGGGGAGAAGTCTCTTGGATTTTTTGAGTTGTATCTAATTTAAAACTTATTACTAGTGTCTCAGCAGAAACAGATGAATCTTTGATGAATATGTGAATATTTGAATATGTCTGGATAACTTGAGGAACACCTAATAAAAAGACCACTTACAAAAATGTGGACATTTTATAGTGGGTTATTTTTGTGCATGCCTTATGTTATGGTTTGGTGAACCAGATGACAAGTGGTTCATGATAGGGATATCTGGGAGCATAGTCACTTTGTGCCTCATGGTCACGATTTCAATTTCTCACAAAGCTTAGTAACAACACAGGTAAAACTTCTGAATTTTAGAATTTTTGGTGGCAGAGGAGAGCATAACTTTTTTTCTTAAAATCAAAAGTCTCCTTGTGATTTTCATAGAGGTTTTGAAGAATCCCTGTATACATCTACATCTGTCTATAAGCATTTTCAATACCATTAGATGTGCCTTTCAGAATTCATATATTGAAACTTAATTCCAAAAATGGTGGTATTTGGATGTGGGACCTTCAGAAGGTGATTAAGTCATGAGGGTGGAACCCAAATGCATGGGATTAGTATCCTTGTAAGAGAGATCCCAGAGAGCTCCCTCAACATTTTTGCCATGTTAGGAGACAGCAAGAAGACAGTCAATGCCATCTGTGAAACCGGGAAGATACAAGATCTTCCAGCTCCTTAGTCTTGGATTTCCCTGCATCAAGAACTGGGAGAAACAAATTTCTATTGTTTATAAGTCACTGGTCTATGGTATTTTTGTTATAGGATCCCTAACAGACTAAGATGGGATCTCAGTATGTGCATATGCAATTACAACATTTCACACATGGAATGGCATACAAGCTCAAAAGTATAAGAAGACAGCAAAGCCTTGTAAGGGAAAATAGAAAGTATACCAGGCAGTGGTTTTCTTGTGATCTCAACAAAAAGGTGAAAGAAGACTGAAAGAAGGTAAATGAGTTAGAAAAGTTGGGGATAGAATTATTTATTTGATCCCACTGACTGACCTAGATTATTTTTTCTTAAAATGAACAAAATTGAACAATAAGCTTTTAGAAATTGGCATGTCATTTTAAGACGCTAACCAGAAATACCACCTGTCAGATTTCATTTCCAAAGTGATTACCTTTCATTCAGCAATTGGGAACAGGTCTCTATATTCTAACTCTCTAATTACTTTGTGACACTGTTATATTCAAATATTTGAAAATTTAAGGCAACAAAATAACAAACTGAGTTAATTAACAACACATTAACTCTGGTGTTTTGACTGTTTTTGTCACTAAAGTAACACTTTCAGCATGTTACACAAAGGATTAGATGAAATGATTCAATTAACATTAATGTCGACTTCATAAGAATCATTTCCTATAAAATAAAACTGTGTTGTATATGTAATAAAGCACACAAAAGGAAAAAATAAGACTCAGATTTAAATGCATTTAAAATATATATCAACCAATTTTATAATAAAATAAAAAAATCATATTATCAGAGAATCAGCTGGTTAAATAATTAAATCACTCTATTAATTAAATCTCATTAGTTATTACTAACAACAGGGACCATAGTAGTAATGATTTGTCATATTAGGGCATTGATAACTTGGCATCGTCACCATGATCAGATTGGAAATGTTAGGCATCATTTTAATCCAAGCCAAGCAGAGATAGAAAGGACATGCTATTATTGCTTTTGCTGATGATATTCCTCTTCTACATGTTTCACTGTCTCAACTATCTTTTATATACCCTTACATGCTTATAAGTAAATACAGTTTAATATTTTTCTGAAAATTTTGAGGAATATTCATGTTGCTTTTACAGTAGGTGAGATGTATGATAGAGTCTAATATTTGCCTACTTTAAACTGAGGGCAATTACTAGAAACTAATTTTATATGCTATTAAACCAATAAAATATAGCTCTCTTTTCAGAAGTAATCTTTTAAGTCTCTCCATCACTCTACTAAAACACTGAACTGATCAAATATACAGTGTTCTGTTTTGAATCCATCAGTTGTCACAATGTATCTTATCTCTAATACAGAGAACTCTGAAAAGTTAGGAATTTAATTTTTATCTATGAGTTAGTTCCATGATACAATACCTGACATTGACTCTTTACTGCTACAGTGATGTATTTAAAATTACTCAAAGGAAAAACAAAATGTAGTCTGTAAAACTACTTCAAAGATAACACACTGAGAGAAACAGTGCAATAAATTTGATCATAAGAAGAGACATATAAGTACATATAAAAAAATTAAATAGGATGGGATTGGGAGGGAGACAAACCATAAATGACTCTTAATCTCACAAAACAAACTGGGGGTTGCTGGGGGGAGGTGGGGTTGGGAGAGGGGGAGGGGGTTATGGACATTGGGGAGGGTATTTGCTATCATGAGTGCTGTGAAGTATGTAAACCTGGCGATTCACAGACCTGTACCCCTGGGGATAAAAATACATTATATGTTTACAAAAAAAAAAATTGGAAGGGGAGGCGAACCATGAGACACTATGGACTCTGAGAAACAACCTGAGGGTTTTGAAGGGGCGGGGGTGGGAGGTTGGGGGAACCAGGTGGTGGGTAATAGGGAGGGCACGTATTGCATGGAGCACTGGGTGTTGTGCAAAAACAATGAATACTGTTACGCTGAAAAAAATAAATAAATTTATAAAAAAAATTAAATAGGAAAGTGTTTCAAGAATGTCTTCATGAATATTTTTGCAGGATTACTTTGAAATTACTACTGTAATAAAGTTCGGAGTTATCACATTGGATCATGCACTCCTTAATACACTATTTTATCAGGTGACTCCTGAAATCATCCTTACTTTTGGGGAAAAAAAAACCTGAATCAAAGTATACTTTTTAACTGTAAAAACTATATTCAAGATGCTATTATCAATTCAGATAATTTACATATTATAAGACCATATGGAGAATCTTGCATCAAAAAATAAGCTCTATTATGTTTTAAAAAGCACAATAAACCTAATTTTAGGATCATTTTGAATTTCTCTTTTATTTATATTTTCCCTTGTGACATTGGTCATTAAAAAGTCTCACTTTCTTGAATAAAATTCACATATGAAAATATTTTATTTTATTTTAAAGATTTATTAAATTATTTATTTTAGAGAAAGAGGGCGTGATCACGAATGGGAGGGACAGAGGGAAAAGCAAACTTCACTCCTGAGCACAGAATCTGAGTCAGGGCTCCATTTCATGACCCAGAGATCATGACCTAAGCTGAAACCAAGAGCTGGACACTTAACCGACTCTGCCACCCAGGCATCTTCATATATTAAAATATTGTAAATTATTATATTATAGCAATGTATGCTTATTGCATGTTCTGTTACTTCATTAGATAATTATATTTGAGAAAACTGAAGGAAAAAGAAAATCGCTTTTCTGTTCTAATCTATAATTCTCTCATTTCCTTACCTCACTTATTAGCATCTTTACCTTGACAGATTATATTTTGGAAGAAATTAGAAAATTTGATGTTTATAAAAAATACCAAAAAAAGACATACTCTTTTTTAGCTCTTTAATCTCATCCATGTACATCCTTTCATAAAAGTAAGCACAATGTCTCTAGACTGGAAAGCTATGGGCCTAATTCAGGGCAATAGGAAGGCAGATGGGTGCTGGATGGGAGGATAGAATGACACCCAGAGACTACATTGTTTAAAAATGCACTATGAGTGCCTTCAGTTGTGCAATAAATATTTATTAACTTCCTGCTATTCCCTCTACTATGAACCAAAGTTCCTGAGACAGAAAAGAAAGAAAAATCTCTGCCTTTCTGAATCTTGCTTTCCAAATCATTTTGAGGAAAGGCTGTATCACTCTAGTTTGTGTGGACAACAGAAAAGGAAGGGCAAGAGTGAGGTTGGGAGACTCACCAGTCACTGTTGGAGTAGTTTTGGTAAGAGATGATGATAAATGATATAGCCATGGAGGTCGTTTTGCATGTAGTCATGAAAATTGGTTAGATATGGACTCCATTTGAGGACCTGCTGAAATATGCAAGCTCATAAATATATGTGTAAGTACTGAAGGTATAACTTGTAAGAGATGATGTATTTATTAAATTATTGGAAAGTAACATTATTAAAATGTTAAAATTTTTATGCAGTCATTTGACTTTTTCTGAAGAGCTGTATATATTTTCAATGGTTTGAAATGTATTGGCATTAATTTTTTCTTACAATTCTTTTAAAAAAAGCTTTATTGTAGATCTTTTTTCTGGCATTTAAATCACTACATAACTTGAATATCTTCCTTTATAAAATACCTAGAGACAATAGAAAAATATAACTTATTTTGCAACATAAAATTAAATTCCTTGAAAGTAATCAATTTCTCCAAGAACAAACAAAAAGCTTTCTTAAATCCAGATAATCCGGAGTTGAAGCAATACCTCATTTATGTAGACAGAGAAAGGATATTCCTGGGATTATTTACAAAAACAAAAACCTACACCCAAAACCCCCATCAATTCTAAAGCCTAACTGGGCATAAAAGACTTTGCCTTGGTCTGGCTCTGGGAAGAAACTGAGACATCCAGATAATCCATATTGTTCAAGAGTTATACCCTCAAATACAAGTATATTTTTAAAAAGAAACAAAAAAGAAAAACAGTTTAAAATAAATACTTGAATGACAGTATCTTGCCAGAGAGGATAAGCCTTCAGGATTTGTTATCAAGGAAGTATGTATATAAAAATATTAAGGTTATCATAAGAATAGTAATAAAATTACTTTCCAACCTTTAGTAGGGAAATAAATCAATAATAAATAATGGTAAGTAAGAGATTTTTGAAAAATGAAAAATAGAAACCAGAGATTTACTACCAAACACAAAACGAAATGTTAGAAATAAACCTAAGTATAGAAGATTTACAGAATTAGCTCCTGAACTACATTGCTTTAGTGTAAATTCTCCTTATTCTGTACACCTCACGTTTACTTAAAATTCAATAAAATTCTCTTTCTCAGTATATGAAGTAGTAGTTAAAGGAGTACACACCTCAAGTGGTTTGTTTAAAACAGTGCCAAACTCTAAGAGATATAAATAAATGCATTATATTTTTTTTTTAAAGATTTTGTTTATTCATTTGAGAGAGCATGAGTGGAGAGGAGAGGCAGAAGGAGAGGGAGAAGCAAACTCCCCACTGAGCAGGGAGCTGGACATGGAGCTTGATCCCACTACCCTGAGATCAGGACCTGATCTGAAGGCAGACACTTAACCATTTGAGCCACCCAGGCACCTGTATTAGATTTTTAGTGTTGGTCTATCTATCAGTATGGGTCTAACCTGGAAATTGTAACTACATAGCAATTTAAACATGGAAAGTGTGTCTGGGTGGCTCAGTTGTTTCTTTCACGGTGGACAAGGGTCATGATCCCTGCATCCTGAGATGGAGCTCCACATCAGGTTACCTGCTGGGTGGCGGAAAGCCTGCTTCTCCTGCTCCCATTTCCCCTGCTTATGTTCCCTCTCTCACTATGTCTCTCCTTGTGAAAGAAGAAAGAAAGAAAGAAAGAAAGAAAGAAAGAAAGAAAGAAAGAAAGAAAGAAAGAAAGGAAGGAAGGAAGGAAGGAAAAGAAAAGAAAGAAAACAGGAAATTAGGGAAACAAGGAGTTAGCTAATAAGAGTAAGGAGAACTCTAAAAAATGCAGAAATAGAAAGTATAAGCAGTAGCTACTACTATTACAGGGCTGAGTAAGCACTGAAGAGAGATGTCTCTAACTCCAGTCTCCCCAAACTGAAAGACAGATATTTGTTGGAGAAATCCAGATATTTGTTGAATCATTGAATGCTGAGAAAACATAGTGTTGGTAGAACCAACTAGTAACCTGCCCTCTAGAACCTGCCAGAAAACCATCCTGTGGGGAAGAGCGGAGAGTTGACGTCATCAGAAAGCCACTTAAGGGCTGCCATTAGATTTATTTAGTTCTTTGATTTTTGTTCATCAGTCTTTTAAGTTTTCTTTTACATATCTTGTACATATTTTGTTAGATTTATATCTAAGTACTTTATTTTGAGGGGTACTAAAGTAAATGGCTGTGTTTCAATTTCAAATTACACTTGTTCTTTGTTAGTATATGAACCATCAAACATTTGATGTATGGATATTTATGTATTCCATAACCTTGTTATAATTGCTTATTTATTTTAGGTCTTTTTGTGGATTTTTTCAGATTTTCTGCAGAGATAAACAGGTCTTCTATGTAAAAACACAGTTTTTATATTCCTTTCCAATCTGTATTCCTTTTATTTTCTTTGTATGATTCCACAGCTAAGACTCCCAGCACGATGCTGAAAAGCAGAGGTGAGAGAGGACATCCTTGGTTTGTTCTTATCTTAATCAGAAAGCTTTCAGTTTCTCAACATTAAGTTTGATTTTAGCTATAGGATTTTGTAAATAGTCTTTTTCAAGTTGAGGAAAGTTCCTTCTATTCCTAGTGTATTGGATTGTGTCAAATATTTTTCTACATTCTTTTAATATCCATGGGATTTATAATAATATCTACTTTTTAATTTCTGATACTAGTAATTTGTAACTTCTCTCTTTTTTCTTAGTTATCTTGATTAGAGGATTATTCATTTTACATATATTTTCATAGAACTAGTTTTTGGTTTCACTGATTTTTGATCCACAAAACTGTGAGATATTAAATAGGTATTGCTTTAAACTGTTATTTTTGTTGTAATTTATTTCATTGATTTTCTGTTAAATTTCTATTGATTTCCTGTTTCAATTTCATTGATTTCTACTCTGAGTTTTACTATTTCCTTCCTTATGCTTTATTTGAATTTAATTTCCTCTTCCAAGTTTCTGATAATGAAACCTTAGACCTTTTTTTTTTAAAGATTTTATTTATTTATTTGACAGACAGAGATCACAAGTAGGCAGAGAGGCAGGCAGAGAGAGAGAGGGAAGCAGGCCCCCTGCTGAGCAGAGAGCCCGATGCAGGGCTCGATCCCAGGATCCTGGGGTCATGACCTGAGCCAAAGGCGGAGGCTTAACCCACTGAGCCACCCAGGCCCCGAAACCTTAGACTTTTGATTTTAGATAATTCCTCTTTCCTTAAATATGACCTTAATGCTATAAATTTCCCTCTAAACAATGTTTATTGTATTCTACCAATTTTTGATGAGTTATGCTTTAATTATCTCTCAGAGCTGTTCACACTGAGCTTCCAGTAATTCTTCAATTATAGTTTAGGTTTCCTTACTTCAGCACTGGTTCCTGTAAAGGTTTCAACTCATGGACTTCAGTTCTGTTAAGTTATAATTCTCTCTGCTTGTGTATCTGTTGATCCAACTTAAGGGAGTGGTTTTCCTTGTGACTTCAATTTTCTTATGGATTTAAGAAGAATAGTTAATTTTTTAGTTCAGATTTTTAGTTGTTTGGAGAGAGTGGCAACTTCCAAGCTTCTAACATGCTAAGCCACAAACCCCCACCTGCATTTTTTTTAATTTATCTAGCCAATGTTTACATGGAAATGTTAAGAAAGTTATAGATAGACTTATCAGGAGTTCTAGGGAAAAAGCTGAAATGGAGCTATTTGTTTAAAATGATCAGTTTAGGGCACCTGGGTGGCTCAGTGGGTTAAGCTGCTGCCTTCGGCTCAGGTCATGATGTCAGGGTCCTGGAATCGAGTCCCCCATCAGGCTCTCTGCTCAGTGGGGAGCCTGCTTCCCTCTCTCTCTCTCTGCCTGTCTCTCTGCCTACCTGTGATCTCTGTCTGTCAAATAAATTAATAAAATCTTTAAAAAAATAAATAAAATGATCAGTTTAACAATACCCCCTAAAATCCACACAGATAAGATTATCTAGGACAAAATATAGATGAAGAATGTAAGAGTTCCCAACAGTCGGTCCTGTAATATTCCAAGAATTTTTTTTAAAGATTGTATTTATTTATTTGAGAGAGAAAAGAGAGAGAGAGAGAGAGCACACGCACAAGCAGGGGGAGGGGCGAAAGGAGTGGGAGAAGCAGACTCCCTCCTGAGCAAGGAGCCTGATGTTGAGTTCCATTCCAGGACTCTCAGATCTTGACCTGAGCCAAAGGCAGACACTTAACTGACTGAGCCACCCGGATGCCCTTGTCATGTTCCAAATTTAAGTTGTCAGTTGGAAGAGAGCATCAAAATATGAGATGCTTTAAAAAATATTTTTAATAGAAGAAATCCAAGAGAGAAGAAGGTTTCCAAAAGTCTTCAAATGTTACTGGGTGACAAGGTAAGATAATAGAGAAATACTCATTGGATCTGGTCATATGAAATAATTGATTTTAGCAAATGGAGATTTAAGGGAGTGACAGGGACTAAGAATGGGGAAACTTGGTGGGTATTGGAAATTACAGTCAGTAAAGACTGACAGTTACTTCAAAAATTATTTTCTAAAATGAAGGAAAGTAATGGGAGAGGTTAAATTAAGGTGTACATTTTGTTTATTTTTAAGATGGAAGAATTTCAAGCTTTTGCACAGCAAAGGAAACAGTTAACAAAACTAAGAGGCAATCCACAGAATGGGAGAAGATATTTGCAAATTTTGGATAAAAGGTTGATATCCAAGATCTATAAAGAACTTATCAACCTCAACACCCATAAAATAAATAATCCAGTCAAGAAATGAGCAGAAGACATTAACAGATGCTTCTGCAAAGAAGACATACAAATGGCTAACAGACACATGAAAAAATGTTCAACAACACTAGCCATCAGGAAAATAAAAATCAATACCACAATAGGATACTACCTTATACCAGTTAGAATGGCCAAAATTAATAAGACAGAAAACAAACAAGTGTTGGCAAGGTTGTGGAGGAAGGCAAAACATTTTACAGTGTTGGTGTGAATGCAAGCTGGTGCAGCCACTCTGGAAAACAGTTAGGGGGTTCCTTAAGATGTTAAAAATAGAGCTACTCTATGACTCAGTGATTGCACTACCAGATATTTACCCCAAAGATACAGATGTAGTAAAACAAGGGGCACATGCACCCCAATCTTCATAGCAGCAATGTCCTCAATAAACTGAGATGTCCTTTAACAGATGAATGGATAAAGAATGCACTGACATGGATGGAACTGGAGGGGATTATACTAAGTGAAACAAGACAAACAGAGAAAGACAATTATCATATGGTTTCACTCATACATGGAACATAAAGAATAGAGTGGGGAACCACAGGGGAAGGGAGGGAAAACTGAATGGGAAGAAATCAGAGAGGGAGACAAACCATGAAAGACTCTGGAATCTGAAAAATGAACTGAGGGTTACAGAAGGGAGGGGGTAGGGGATGGGGTATCTAGGTGATGCATATTAAGGAGGGCATGTGTTGAGTGAGAACTGGGTGTTTCTGCATCTAATATACCATTGAACACTCAACAAAAACTTACTATGTACTATATGCTGGCTACTGAACATAATAATAAAAAATGTGAGAATTTCAATATATAAATCAAAATTATCAAAAAATAAGAAAACTTATGATGTATATGGAACTAAGCATAAATGGAGATGCAAGGATTTTGAGATGGCTAGGGAACACATGATACAAAAAATAGATAGCATAAAAATAATATCTCCCATTTTAACAGAGATAGAAAAGCAAATATCAGTCTGGTTCAGATAGGCTTATAGATTTTTCTGGTGAAATGATGAAGGTTTTTCCTTTGATAAACTGTAAGTGATTCAACATATGAATAGTTTTCCTGATACAGAGGAGGTAGCAAATATAACAGAAGCAACAATCCAAGGTCCCATTAACTAAGAACTTTTTATGAATTATAGGCAGAAACATTTGTTCAAATTATAAAGCTTACCATTTTTTAGAAAAAAAATAACAATACAGGCTGACACTTGGAAGTAATTTATCAATACTTTGCACTGTCATAGCAGGAATACAAAAAAAAACAATAATACATAAAATCATGACCAAAAAAGAAAATGAATACTCATGAATAATTTTGCATAAAAATTAATATTATTTATCATGGTATTTTGCAGCAATGTAACTTATTTATAATGTATTTTGCAATAATGTAATTTTTATTACAATAGATCGTATCTTATTTTGAAAACCTAAAATCTGGGGCAACTGGGTGGCTCAGTGGGTTAAGCCTCTGCCTTCAGCTCAGGTCATGATCTCAGGGTCCTGGGATCAAGCTCTCCATCAGGTTCTCTGCTCAGCAGGGAGCCTGCTTCCCCCTCTCTCTCTGCCTGCCTCTCTGCCTACTTGTGATCTCTGTCTGTCAAATAAATAAACAAAATATTTTAAAAAAAAGAAAAAGAAAACCTAAAATCCATTTCACCAAAGATGGTTGAGAAGAAAAAATATGAAAATTTTCATGCACATAAATGAAATAGTAAATTCTAAGATTAAGCAAGGCTCAGAATATATGCCATTCTTATGTTATTTTAAAATATATTTCTTGAACTATGTGTACTCTCTTTCAATAATAGATTATGCAAAAAAAAAAACACAAAGCAAACATTTTAAAGTAGTAGTATAAAAATATGGCTGGAAATTTAAGCAGTTAAAATGAAGATGGCTTAAATTCATAGGAAGACTCATACTGTAAAAGTGTAAATGCAGCCCAGTGATTAATGACACAGGTTTTGCAATCAAATAGATCCCAATTTAAATAAAGCAAATAGCTTCTGCTAGGTATGTCACCTTGGGCTAAGTTTTTAAACTGTTAGCATTGGTGTCCTAATTTGTAAGATGGGAATCACATCGTCTGTCCCATATGTAATGGTGAAATTTAAATGATGGAGTATATGTGAATGCTTATCACACATCCTCTCACTGATTAAGTGCTTAGAAAAAGCAGCTGGCAGAGGTAGAAAGTAGAAATGACAGTACTATAAAAGTGTTGTAAATCTATTTCTAACAGGTTTTTAAGAGGGTACTGGCCACATGAATACTACAGCATGAGAGCTATGCAGTACAGAGCTCAGAAATCATAGCAACTCTCCAAATATGTCCTCTAAAAATCTCTATAAAAACCCATGTCTATTATGGAGGGCTGAAAAACCTTATCAGAAGAAAAAAGTTTGCTGATATCACTTCTCTATTTTTATTCTAGGATCTTTTATCACTTTTCTTACTACATATATTGGCACTATACACCTAAGCACAAAAATATTAAATCCTAGATTGCATAAAAATAGTAGAAAACCTATTATTTACCATTTTGACCTTACTCCTCTTAAGGCAATATAAATGAATACAAATTTTTAGAGTTTTGTATATTTTAAATAAACTCTCCTAACTCAATTAGGTAAAAGCAAAAATGCATAAGAGTACCTATTTTGTTTCCAGATATCCATTTAAAATGACCTTGATTGTGGGTTCCTGTGGGGTTCAGTTGGTTAAGCATTTAACTCTTTTTTTTTTCCCCTTTTTATTAATTTTTTCAGCGTAACAGTATTCATTCTTTTTGCACAACACCCAGTGCTCCATGCAAAACGTGCCCCCCCATCACCCACCACCTGTTCCCCCAACCTCCCACCCCTGACCCTTCAAAACCCTCAGGTTGTTTTTCAGAGTCCATAGTCTCTTATGGTTCGCCTCCCCTCCCCAATGTCCATAGCCCGCTCCCCCTCTCCCAATCCCACCTCCCCCCAGCAACCCCCAGTTTGTTTTGTGAGATTAAGAGTCATTTATGGTTTGTCTCCCTCCCAATCCCATCTTGTTTCATTTATTCTTCTCCTATCCCTCTACCCCCCCCATGTTGCTTCTCCATGTCCTCATATCAGGGAGATCATATGATAGTTGTCTTTCTCCGATTGACTTATTTCACTAAGCATGATACGCTCTAGTTCCATCCACGTCGTCGCAAATGGCAAGATTTCATTTCTTTTGATGGCTGCATAGTATTCCATTGTGTATATATACCACATCTTCTTGATCCATTCATCTGTTGATGGACATCTAGGTTCTTTCCATAGTCTGGCTATTGTAGACATTGCTGCTATAAACATTCGGGTACACGTGCCCCTTCGGATCACTATGTTTGTATCTTTGGGGTAAATACCCAGTAGTGCAATTGCTGGGTCATAGGGTAGTTCTATTTTCAACATTTTGAGGAACCTCCATGCTGTTTTCCAGAGTGGTTGCACCAGCTTGCATTCCCACCAAGAGTGGAGGAGGGTTCCCCTTTCTCCACATCCTCTCCAGCATCTGTCATTTCCTGACTTGTTAATTTTAGCCATTCTGACTGGTGTGAGGTGATATCTCATTGTGGTTTTGATTTGTATTTCCCTGATGCCGAGTGACGTGGAGCACTTTTTCATGTGTCTGTTGGCCATCTGGATGTCTTCTTTGCAGAAATGTCTGTTCATGTCCTCTGCCCATTTCTTGATTGGATTGTTTGTTCTTTGGGTGTTGAGTTTGCTAAGTTCCTTATAGATTTTGGATACTAGCCCTTTATCTGATATGTCGTTTGCAAATATCTTCTCCCATTCTGTCAGCTGTCTTTTGGTTTTGTTAACTGTTTCCTTTGCTGTGCAAAAGCTTTTGATCTTGATGAAATCCCAATAGTTCATTTTCGCCCTTGCTTCCCTTGCCTTTGCCGTTGTTCCTAGGAAGATGTTGCTGCGGCTGAGGTCGAAGAGGTTGCTGCCTGCGTTCTCCTCAAGGATTTTGATGGATTCCTTTCTCACATTGAGGTCCTTCATCCATTTGGAGTCTATTTTCGTGTGTGGTGTAAGGAAGTGGTCCAATTTCATTTTTCTGCATGTGGCTGTCCAATTTTCCCAGCACCATTTATTGAAGAGGCTGTCTTTTTTCCATTGGACATTCTTTCCTGCTTTGTCGAAGATTAGTTGACCATAGAGTTGAGGGTCGATTTCTGGGCTCTCTATTCTGTTCCACTGGTCTATGTGTCTGTTTTTGTGCCAGTACCATGCTGTCTTGATGATGACAGCTTTGTAATAGAGCTTGAAGTCCGGAATTGTGATGCCACCAACTTTGGCTTTCTTTTTCAATATTCCTTTGGCTATTCGAGGTCTTTTCTGGTTCCATATAAATTTGAGGATTATTTGTTCCATTTCTTTGAAAAAAATGGATGGTATTTTGATAGGGATTGCATTAAATGTGTAGATTGCTTTAGGTAGCATAGACATTTTCACAATATTTATTCTTCCAATCCAGGAGCATGGAACATTTTTCCATTTTTTTGTGTCTTCCTCAATTTCTTTCATGAGTACTTTATAATTTTCTGTGTATAGATTCTTAGTCTCTTTGGTTAGGTTTATTCCTAGGTATCTTATAGTTTTGGGTACAATTGTGAATGGGATTGACTCCTTAATTTCTCTTTCTTCAGTCTTGTTGTTGGTGTACAGAAATGCAACTGATTTCTGTGCATTGATTTTATATCCTGACACTTTACTGAATTCCTGTACAAGTTCTAGCAGTTTTGGAGTGGAGTCTTTTGGGTTTTCCACATATAGTATCATATCATCTGCGAAGAGTGATAGTTTGACTTCTTCTTTACCAATTTGGATGCCTTTAATTTCTTTTTGTTGTCTGATTGCTGAGGCTAGGACTTCTAATACTATGTTGAATAGCAGTGGTGATAATGGACATCCCTGCCGTGTTCCTGACCTTAATGGAAAAGCTTTCAGTTTTTCTCCATTGAGAATGATATTTGCGGTGGGTTTTTCATAGATGGCTTTGATAATATTGAGGTATGTGCCCTCTATCCCTACACTTTGAAGAGTTTTGATCAGGAAGGGATGCTGTACTTTGTCAAATGCTTTTTCAGCATCTATTGAGAGTATCATATGGTTCTTGTTCTTTCTTTTATTAATGTGTTCTATCACATTGATAGATTTGCGGATGTTGAACCAACCCTGCAGCCCTGGAATAAATCCCACTTGATCGTGGTGAATAATCCTTTTAATGTACTGTTGAATCCTATTGGCTAGTATTTTGGCGAGAATTTTTGCGTCTGTGTTCATCAAGGATATTGGTCTGTAGTTCTCTTTTTTGGTGGGATCCTTGTCTGGTTTTGGGATCAAGGTGATGCTGGCCTTATAGAATGAGTTTGGAAGTTTTCCTTCCATTTCTATTTTTTGGAACAGTTTCAGGAGAATAGGAATGAGTTCTTCTTTAAATGTTTGGTAGAATTCCCCTGGGAAGCCGTCTGGCCCTGGGCTTTTGTTTGTTTGGAGATTTTTGATGACTGTTTCAATCTCTTTACTGGTTATGGGCCTGTTCAGGTTTTCTATTTCTTCCTGGTTCAGTTGTGGTCAGATCATCCAAGCCAAAGATCAACAAGGAAATAAAGGCCTTAAATGACACACTGGACCAGATGGACATCACAGATATATTCAGAACATTTCATCCCAAAGCAACAGAATACACATTCTTCTCTAGTGCACATGGAACCTTCTCCAGAATAGATCACATCCTGGGTCACAAATCAGGTCTCAACCGGTATCAAAAGATTAGGATTATTCCCTGCATATTTTCAGACCACAAAGCTCTGAAGCTAGAACTCAGTCACAACAGGAAAGCTGGAAAGAACCCAAATACATGGAGACTAAACAGCATCCTTCTAAAGAATGAATGGGTTAACCAGGAAATTAAAGAAGAATTGAAAAAATTCATGGAAACAAATGATAATGAAAACACAACAGTTCAAAATCTGTGGGACACAGCAAAGGCAGTCCTGAGAGGAAAATATATAGCGGTACAAAAATTTCTCAAGAAACAAGAAAGGTCTCAAGTACACAACCTAACCCTACGCGTAAAGGAGCTGGAGAAAGAACAAGAAAGAAACCCTAAACCCAGCAGGAGAAGAGAAATCATAAAGATCAGAGCAGAAATCAATGAAATAGAAACCAAAAAAACAATAGAAAAAATCAATGAAACTAGGAGCTGGTTCTTTGAAAGAATCAATAGGATTGATAAACCCCTGGCCAGACTCATCAAAAAGAAAAGAGAAAGGACCCAAATAAATAAAATCATGAATGAAAGAGGAGAGATCACAACTAACACCAAAGAAATACAGACAATTATAAGAACATACTATGAGCAACTCTACGCCAACAAATTGGACAATCTGGAAGAAATGGATGCATTCCTAGAGACATATAAACTAGCATTTAACTCTTGATTTCAGCTCAGGTCATGATATTGAGGTAGTGAGACTGAGCCCCGCCTCTGGCTCCTTGCTGGGCAGGGAGACTGCTTAGGTTCTTTCTCTCCCTTTGTCCCTCCTCTCCTCTCTCTCTCTCTCTCACAATAATAATAATTATTATAATTGTTAATGTCACCTTGACTGGAAGAATTTAGGCAGAATTTTAACTATTCATTCTTTATGTTTTAAAATTTATTTTAGAGAAAGAGAGAGCGAGCAGATGGGAAAGAGGCAGAGGAGGAGGAAGAGGAAGAGCATGGAGCCCCACACAGGGTATGATTTCATGACCCTGAGATCACAGCCTGAGCTAAAACCAAGAGTCAGATGCTTAACAGACTGCACCACCAGGAGCCCTAGGTATTCATTCTTTAAAAAGTATTTAATAATATACTCTTTGCAAATTGTGCAATTACTGGAGATGGAGGAATAACCAATAGACACCGTGTCTCCTCGTTCCTGGACAGGTATGGTCTTAAAAACCAACAATCCAATTAACATCATGAAATGGAGATCTGTAAGTTTGTCTCATGTTTAACAAATTCAGAACTCATCAGCATCAGTCATTACATGGGGCATACTGTCAGCACCAGCTGGAATATAGGAGATTAACTGAGTAATGCCCATGAGGTCATTCAGAATTTAGCCTGCCTAGATAGGTGTGCAGCAGTTACACAGACTGTATTAAGGACATCAGTGATATTTGCAGAAGATAACATGTATCTGGTTATTAACCTTACCTCTGGTCAATAACCCATCTAGGAGCATTCCCACCTCTAGGGTACCCAAAACAAACTGCAAAACTAACCTGACACAGATGGAAAATTATTGTGGAAAACCTTCATTCTTGCATAGTCTTCTGAAGATGGTAGTCCCTGCCTAAAAAGTTCCAGCAAACCTATATTAATATAGGCAATAATTGCTACTTTTATAATTTTGAAAATTGAACATTGAAAATTTGAATTAACTAAAGACCTTTTTAAAAGACCTTATTTTTTTGGTTATTGTTGATAATACTGCTATCAACATTGGGGTGCATGTATCGCTTCAAATCAATATTTTTTTATATCTTTTGAGCAAATATCTAGCCTTTTAACTATAGAGAATACATCAAGGGTTGCTGGAGGGGAGGTGGGCAGGAGGATGGTTTAAATGACGATGGGGATTAAGGAGGGCACTTGTGGTGAACACTGGGTGTTGTATGTAAGTGACGAATCACTAAATCCTACACCTAAAACTAATATTACACTGTATGTTAACTAACTGGAATTTAAATAAAAACTTGAAAAAAACAAAAGACCTTATTTTTTTAGTGCAGTTATAAGTTCGTTTCAACATCTATCAGAAGGTGCAGAGATTTCCCATATAACCCCTGTCTCCATATAGGTAGTGCTTTCTCCTCTATCGACATCTCCCACCAGTGATGCATTTATTACAACTGATAAGCATACATTGACACATGACAGTCATCTAGTGTCCATAGTTTATTTTAGAGTTTACTTTTGGTGTTGAACATTCTATTGGTTTGGTCAAAGGAATAATGATTCATTACTATGGTATCATACATACTGCATTCATTGTTCTAAGAATCCTCTATGCTCCATTTATTCATCCCCTCCTCCTTCCTTACTCTTACCAACTACATATTTGATGTTCAGAGGTTGTCTGCTCTAAATACTGTTGGTGTTGCCTAGTGGTAGTATAAATGGGTGACTACTATTATTTTGAAAACTTATTCTGAATTATCAAAATACAAGGAACAATATGGCTACTTAACACCTTATTTTCCTATTCATATATTTATTCTTTTTCTAAATTTTTTTCTCAAATTTACTTGCTATTTAAAAATATTTATTTATTTACTTATTTATTTATATGACAGAGATAGAGAGAAGGGGAGCTAGGGCACAAGCAGAAGGGAGCAGCCGGCAGAAGAGGAAGGAAAAGTTTCATCTCAGGACCTAGGATCTTGACCTGAGCTGAAGGCAGCTGTTTAAATGACTGAGCCTCCCAGGGGCCTCTCAATTCTGCTTGCTTCAGTCAAGAGTTGAATGCCTGGTCAAAAGAATGGAAACAAGTTTTAGCTTATAGGGGGATTTCATGTCACATGGAATTCTATTGTGTGTATTATTATAAATTAATACCAATGTATTTGGAAAGGTTGAAAGCTACATGTAAAAGAATGAAATTGGACCATTTCCAAATACCATGCACGCAATGAAAACTCAGAATGAATTAAAGTACTGAAAGTGAGCTCTGAAACCATAAAAATCCTAGAAGAGAGCACAGGCCGTAATTCTGACATCAGCCATAGTAATATTTTTCTGTATATATTTCCTAAGGCAAGTGAAACAAATGCAAAAATAAACTATTGGAGCTACGTCAAAATAAGAAGTTTTTGCACAGTAAGAAAACCATCAACAAAACAAAATGGTAAGGTACTGACTGGGGAAAATATTTGTAAATTATATATTTGATAAGGGGTTACTTGCTAAAATCTATGAATAACTTACACAACTCAAAAACAAAAATAAATTTGAGTAAAAATAAGCAGAAGGCCTGAATACACATTTTTTCAAAAATATATAGATGGCCAATAGACACATGAAAAGAGGTTCAATGTTACTAATTATTAGGAAGATGCAAATCAAAGCCACAATGAGATATCACCTTACACCTGTCAGAATAGCAAAAAAATTAAAAGAGTAGAAATAACAACTGTTGACAAAGATATCAAATAAAGGAACCCTCATACACTGTTGGTAGAAATGCAAATTAGTGCAGCCACTGTGAAAGAAAATATATAGTTTCCACAAAAAATTTAAAATAGAAATACCATATAATCATATAATTCCACTTCTGAGTATTTACCCAAGGGAATAAAAACACTAATTCAGAAAGATATATGCACCTTGAAGTTTATTGCAGCATTATTTGTAATAGCCAAGATATGGGAGCATCCTAAGTGTTCATCAAGAGACAAAAGGATAAAGAACAGATACATAAATATATATATAATGAAATATTACACAAACATAAAAAGGATGAGATTGAGCCATTTGTGACAACATGGATAGACCTACAGTGTATTATGCTAAGTGAAATAATGCAGACTGAGAAAGACTAATACCATATGATTACACTCATATATGGAATCTAAAAACAAAACAAAAAACACAAAACTACAAATGATTAAATAAAGAAGCAAAAAACAGAATTAGATCTATAGTTACAGAGAACAATTTGATGGTGGTCAGAGTGGGTGGGGGATTGGACAAGATGAATGAAGGGGGGTGGAAGATACAGGTTTCCCGTTATGGAATGTATAGTTATGGAAATAAAAGACACACTCAAAGGAATACAGTCAATGATATTGTAATATCATTGTATGGTGACAGATGGTAGCTAAACCTGAGGTGAGTATAACATAATATATAAACTTGTTGAATTACTATGTCATACATATGAAAGTAATGCCATATTATGTGTCAGCTACACTCAAATAAATATTAATTAATTAATACTAACAACTTCTTCCAAATTCAGAGACTATTTGGACAATGATAAAAAATAAATCTTTCAAAAGCCTATTTGCTTTTCTAAATACTGGAAAATTACCTAATGTTATAAGACAACACTAACATTGTTGGATATAGAACATAGGCAGATCAGTTTGTGTTTAGTAAAATAAATTTAATACCAGTCATTGATAAGCAATTCTCTCAGGCAGGACCCCCTTTCATATTTTTAATAATCATTTTGAAACTTCTGCTGATGACTGAAAATACAGATTTCATCTAAAATTATCAACAAAACCATATGACTTTATATTCTAAGTTTGGTAATGGTCATGAATATCCAATTAAGTCCCATTCGTGATAACATTCTTGACAAAATATACCAGAAATATAAATTTTTAAACCAGTGATGTTTACTGTAAATTCTAAGTAAATCATTCAAATGATTTTGGATTGGTGATAGGTTGAAAAAACAAATTTGGAATTATTTTTCACGGGAATTAAGTGAATATTTAGGATGATTCAAATGGTCTCCAAATTGATTTTTCATTTATCATTTTTTCCAAGTTAGAAAGGTACATCTGCATTCAGTAGATTTAGTATTTATTTATTTTCTGAAGGAGAAAATAATACAAAAGTCATTTCTCAGTTGGCTGTTGTAGCACCACACAGGTGGTATTTATATGGGTGTTCATATTAATCTGCCTTTATATTTTCTCTGTATTTAACATTTTTATAATAATACTTTGAAATTAAGATAGATTATTGAGTACACTTTTTTCTTGGTGTTCAGTAGTTTATAATTTGTTTTAAATTTACATCTCAATAATGTTTATAAAATCTTCACGTTAACAACACAAACAGGAAAGTGATACCATTTTATCAGGTTATGGAGATTAGACAGGGTATTTATGGGTCAGAGGCTTTTAAAAATTCTGCTTACCACACTCCGCTGGAGCAAGTACAATTTATTTCTCTTTCCAAACTCATTTTTGTTTTCACCCACTCTTGTTTTATGGTCTTGTTTGTTTGTTAATTTATTATTTTTTTAGTTGTCCCTTCCTAATTGTAAAAAACACCACAGTCATAACATCATGGTTCTTACATTAATACTGATAATAAAAGATGGTGTGATATCTATTCTTATTTTTAAGAGTTGGGTATCTTAAACCTTATTTTAAATAACTTAGGTTTAAATGTAAGATCTTCATAAACTAGAATTCTTGTTTTTAGCTTTTCATATTAAACTGAGAGCAGTAGATGAGTATTTGTTTAAAATTGTCCTTTATACAAAAAATTGGGGCTGTGACTTCATATGTCAGTCAAAGCTTGAGTTGATTTTCTTCTTTTAAGGAGTGTCAATAAATTTTGATGGATTATATATCCATTCTCATTTCCCTTTTTAAAAAATCTTTATTTTCTGCACCATACCTCACTCTTTTCTTAAGTTTTAGCCTGAAATATGTAAATCTAGATGGGATATACAAAAACAGAAAGAAGAAATCTGAAGGAATAAAGTAGGAAAATGGTTAAAATTTTTTCAATTTTTTATCATATGGTTCAGTTACTTGTGGAACATAAGGTAGAGCATAGAGGATACGAGAAGGAAGAAGGGCAAAATGAAGCGGGACAAATCAGATGGTGAGACGAATCATGAGAGACTGTGGACTCCCAGAAACAAACTGAGGGTTTGGGGGACTGAAGGGTTGGGAATGGACATTATGTGATAACGGGTATTAAGGAGGGCACGTATTGGATGGAGCACTGGGTGTTATTTGTAAACAATGAATCTTGGAACACTACATCAAAAAACTAGTGACATACTGTATGGTGACTAACATAACATAATAAAAATAATAACCTAAAAATTTTTCAGTTTGTTTTTTCTTAGTTTGTCAAAAAGACCTCTACACTTTTTATAGAATACTGATAAAGGTAGTAAATGCAAATGAAATAATAACTAGTATTTACTGAAAATCTATTATTTGTAGGACTCTGTGCTAGGAGTACTAAACATTTCAGGCTGGTGGATTTCATATTTTCCACATTCTGAAAATAAGGAAACAGTTATAAAGAAAGTTAAGTAATTTGGACAGTTAAATACTCAGAACTGTAAATGTACATCTCCCAATCCAACTATAATTTTACATTCTTCTTTATAGTTTTACTTTCCACTTTCATGAAATTGCTAGAGAAACAGCATGGTGTAGTAAAAAAGAGCACTAGAAATGGAGTTAAGTAGTCTAAGTGCTAATCTCAGCACTCCCAATTACTACTAGTGCAGTTTTAGGAAAATTGTTTAAGTATGACTATCATCGTTTTTCTCATTTCAACAGGCACAGTACATGCACAGATGTTGTGTAATCACATAAGGTAGTGGAAGTGAAAGTTCTTTTTCCAAAATGAAAATTGAAGCATAATTCTATAATGTGGTAATGATGGTATGAGATATACACAATTAAAACAAGGCACAAGCTGGCATCTCTCAGTCACCCCTCCCCACTCACCACAAGCAGGTAATAAAATCTCCCCTCTTTCTTATCTTAAGGAAGAAAAATATGATTCTCTCTATGAACATTGTATTTGTTATTTAAATAGCAAGTATAAGGGAAGTTGAAAAATGATAATGAGAGCATAAAGTAAATGAAAGAATATTCAATTTAGATTAACAAATCTGAGTTTGAGTTCTTCTTCCACCAATGAATATTTATTTGATCTTCTGTAAATCATCTACTTGCTTTGGGGTGCCTGGGTAGAACAGTTGGTTAAAGTTTCAGCTCAGATCTGATCTCAGAGTCATGGGATTGAATCTAGGCAGGCTCGGCACTCAATGTGGAGTCAGCTTGACATTCTTTCCTTCTCCATCTGTCCCTCCTACTTTCCCTCTCTCTCTCTCCAAAATAAACATATAAATCTTTAAAAAAAATCATCTACTTGCTCTGAACTTGATTTCCTTCACATATAAAACAAATTACAATATTTTTTCTTCTACCTAAAAATAAAGTTTGTGAATTTTAAATACTAATTAAGAAATGTAATAACAGTTGGTATACTATATAAGACAGTATAATAGTAGTGATATATTATTAAAAAACTATACAATAACACAATATGAGATCAATGATACATTAGTAAAATACTATATAATAATACAGTATGACAATGATACATTATTACATTTTATAATGATACATTAACTATTATATTATTAGGACCTTATTTATAAAATGCAACCTGGATAATATATAGGAAATGCAGAGATACAGGAGTAATCCATATTGGATTATTATTTTATACAATGATATGTATAAATATGGTTTAAGAAGATGAATGAGAAGAACTCTAACAAAAGACAAAACATGGGATACTGGAAGGAATGGTAATATATCTGTATAATTTATATGATTCACATTTTTATATGGAAGAAGAATGATAAGCAAGCTCACATCTTCTATTGGAGGTAAGAAGAAAAAGAGAGAGAGATGCATCATGAAATTCAATATAATTCTTCATGTGCAATTTAGGGAAATAGAGAATATTAAAAAATGAATGAATAAGATTCTCACCCAGACCAGTAAGATTAGCTTTCTAGGCTAGCAACTTCTAAACCAGGACTTGGAATACTAAAGGGTGTGACTCAAGTGAAGAAAGGTGAGGGAAAAGAGATAATCTCAGTAGATGAAACAATATGTTTGATAGCCTAAGAGCAAATCAACCATTGTATGATTGAAGATTCAAGAGAACTTTGTTATCCGATTTGGCTCTAAGATTAAATGAGAATAAAAAGATAAGCAGTGGGAAGTTATTATAGGATCCTGATAACTTCTATTTAAGTATTTGGACTGTATCATATAAAAAGATAGTTGAAAACCAAGCCCACATAGGCAAATAAAACCATCGAATTTTTCTTACAGTGTGTACATAATTAAAGTGATATCAAGACTTTAGATTGAAAAACAAGTTGGGCGGCTGAGGAAGTAACTCAGAGGACAAATAATGGTAACCTAGAAGTGGGACTAGAGTGAATAATTCAAGAGTTATTTAGCATAATGAATAGACAATATGTGCTTTTTGATTGAATCAGATAATGAGGCTATATGAGATAATCAGGATTCCCAAGCTATATAGCATACATAATATTTAAGGGATAGTAAACCAATATAAATTTATTTTTAATAACTCTTACTCCTAGTTTTCAGTAAGATTCCACATCAAGAGCAAAGTTTACTAATATCAGATCGTAGTTCTTCTTTAATAGTGCTTAGAGGATACTCCTTTCTATTATGACTTACATGATATCAAGTATTCTTCTCTTAAAGGGAAAAACATCATACCAAATGAGATTCATCTGTAGCAAGAAGAAGAGGAAGTATCCTTTCTGCTCTAATATGAGTATAAATAGAATGGATGAGAATGATAGAAGAGAGACAGTGTTAGCATGCAAACATATTAGAATTGCCTTCCATCTGCCAGAAAAACTATTGTAGGAGATGTTAGATGTAGGTGCAGAACATTTTTCATCACTTTGTTGCTGGGGTTGTGTAAGGAGATGCTAGAGGTAAAGGATCTGTACTCGAGTAACTACAGAACGCTCATGAAAGAAATCGCAGAAGACACAAAAACATGGAAGACAATTCCACGCTCTTGGATCAGAAGAATAAACATTGTTAAAATGTCTATACTGCCTAGAGCAATCTATACATTTAATGCCATTCCCATCAAAATTCCACTGGTATTTTTCAAAGAGCTGGAGAAATAGTCCTAAAATTTGTATGGAATCAGAAGAGACCCCGAACTGCTAAGGAAATGTTGAAAAAGGAAAACAAAACTGGGAGCATCACGTTACCTGATTTCAAGCTTTACTACTAAGATATGATCACCAATACAGCATGGTACTGGCATAAAAACAGACACATAGACCGGTGGAACAGAATAGAGAGTCCTGATATGGACCCTGGACTCTATGGTCAAATAATCTTCAACAAAGCAGGAAAAAAATATACAGTGGAAAAAAGACAGTCTCTTCAATAAATGGTGCTGGGAAAATTGGACAGCTATATGTAGAAGAATGAAACTTGACCATTCTCTTACACTGTACACAAAGATAAATTGGAAATGGATAAAAGACCTCAGTGTGAGACAGGAATGCATCAGAATCCTAGAGGAGAACATAGGCATTACCTCTTTGATATCAGCCACAGAAATTTTTTCAAGATATGTCTCCAAAGGCAAAGGAAACAAAAGTGAAAATGAACTTTTGGGACTTCATCAAGATCAAAAGCTTCTACACAGCAAAGGAAACAATCAGCAAAACAAAGAGGCAACCCATGGAATGGGAGAAGATATTTGCAAATGACAGTACAGACAAAAGGCTGATATCCAGGATCTATAAAGAACTTCTCAAACTCAACACACACAAAACAGATAATCATGTCAAAAAATGGGCAGAAGACATGAACAGACACTTCTCCAATGAAGACATACAAATGCCTATCAGACACATGAAAAATATTCATCATCACTAGCCATCAGGGAGATTCAAATTAAAACCACATTGAGATACCACCTTACACCAGTTAGAATGGCTGAGATTAGCAAGGCAGGAAACAACATGTGTTGGAGAGGATGTGGAGAAAGGGGAACCCTCTTACACTGCTGGAGGGAATGCAAGTTGGTGCAGCTAGTTTGGAGAACAGTGTGGAGATTTCTTAAGAAATTAAAAATAGAGCTTCCCTATGACCCTGCAATTGCACTACTGGGTATTTACCCCAAGGATACAGATGTAGTGAAAACAAGAGCCATCTGTACCCCAATGTTCATAGCAGCAATGGCCACAGTCGCCAAACTGTGGAAAGAACCAAGATGCCCTTCAACTGATGAATGGATAAGGAAGATGTGGTCCATATACACTATGGAGTATTATGCCTCCATCAGAAAGGATGAATACCCAACTTTTGTAGCAACATGGATGGGACTGGAAGAGATTATGCTGAGTGAAATAAGTCAAGCAGAGAGAGTCAAGTATCATATGGTTTCACGTATTTGTGGAGCATAACAAATAACATGGAGGACATGGGGGGAGATGGAGAGGAGAAGGGAGTTGAGGGAAATTGGAGGGGGAGATGAACCCTGAGAGACTATGGACTCTGAAAAACAATCTGAGGGTTTTGAAAGGGCAGGGGGTGGGAAGTTGGAGGAGCCTGGTGGTGGGTATTATGGAGGGCATGTATTGCATGGAGCACTGGGTGTGTGGTGCAAAAACAATGAATTCTGTTACACTGAAAAGAAATTAAATTTTAAAAACGTTATAAAAAAGAAGGTTCCCTTTGATAACATAGGGAAGCTGTTAACTGAAGTAAAAAGAAATTGCATTAAGCAAGAGAGCACAGGTAGGTCCTGAACTTGTACCCTCGAGTGTCTTTTGACTACTTCTGTGGTATGGGATGACTTGAAAAGATTGTGTAAGCTCATCAAGGCACGTGGAAATAACTGTTCAGAGAGCCAGTGGAATTTCCATGGGGCAGTCATGATAGGAAACAAAATCACCTGTCACAAAACCCATATGATAAAAAGAAAATCTAGGGGATAGATTGCTAGGAGACTCGGCATATGCTGTGCCTGGAATAGCTGGTTGAGACAGCATCAGCAAAGAAGAACCAGGTCCTTAGTTAGTTAATGCAAGACAGCACGATTTCACCAGCTGCCTGTCAGAAGTTAAGAACACAGGATGGTGGGGCGCCTGGGTAGCTCAGTGGGTTAAAGCCTCTGCCTTCGGCTCAGGTCATGAACCCAAGGTCCTGGGATCGAGCCCCACATCAGGCTCTCTGCTCAGCGGGGAGCCTGCTTCCCCCTCTCTCTCTGCCTGCCTCTTTGCCTACTTGTGATCTCTCTGACAAATAAATAAATAAACTCTTTTAAAAAAAGAAAGAAAAAACCATATAGCTATTTGGTTATTAAAAAAATTTAAAAAAAGAACACAGGATGGCAAGGGATTATTTTAGGACACTCATCCCTAGAAGAGTCTAGGGATGCCCTAGAGGGCAGCTTGATGAGCTTCCTGCAATTGTGAACCCCCAAATTAATGCAAGCCCCTACCTCAATTCCAAATATATACAGCTGCATTTAGTAAAGAAGGAAGGGGAAGTAAAAATAAGAACTACTGAGAGTGTGTACTGAGAAGATTGAGCTTTTCAAAACTCACTACCGAAACTTAATAATTGGCAAATATTTCCATACACTATCTTCTGAGGTTTAAGTCCCTTTGGTGAAAGTAATTATCCATGGAAAATGAAGATGCTGTATCCTCTCTGCACATTTCCTAAATAGAATGGAAATTTATGAATAAACCACAACTGACTACAAGATTACAGGCTAGAACAAAAGCAAGTGGATCATTTCATTAGTCATAAAAAATAATTTATATGTGTATCTCTGATGGAACCTGATATACGACTTTGAAGACGCAGAGAGTTTAGCTAGCATCAGCATTTAAACGTTCATCAGTAACATGGGACTAGATTAAACTACATGGAGAATGATATAAAGTTAGGAGAGAGGCAGAACGAAACCGAAACTAACACATCCGTAATTGAAAGATAGACCCTGAAGGGAAGTACACAAACAAGATTTAGTAAAACACTTCCTAAATATATCCTGATATATCCAGAGATATAGCAAAGCATTAGGATAAGTTCCCACTCAAACTTTCTGGTATGTTAAATACATACACAGTTACGGAGTTAATTTATGGATGATTTGGTGAGTAGGCAACCAGAGCCCATAGTGCATACAGTATGGTGGATTTAGTAACCTAAACATGGAATCCAGAAATAATTTGAGCTGGAGTGTTGTAAATAAATAATTAAATATTTAAAGAAATAATAGGAGCTACTGTCCTAGTAAGGGAAGCACAATTTTTCAGAGGTGCAGCAATTTCTAAGTATAAGCATGAAGAGTGCAAGGAAATCCACATGAAGTTACAGCCTCCTGAAAATTCAAAAATCTAAGGTCATAAAGAAGGTTATTTGGAAAGAAGTGTGACTATGCCTTAGCATGAGACATTTCATTAGCAAATAAGATTTCCAGAAATCATGAGGAAAGCCTCCATTGTGCTTAGAGGAAAATGACCTGGGAGCCAAATGATCAGTGAAGCAGGAGGGAAGGACAGACATTTTTCAGGTATTCATGGATCCAGAAAGTTTACATGTAATACTCTTTCATCCTATGGGGAAGTGACATGCTTACCAAAGAGGGGAGGATGTAAGATGGAAGAATTTACTGCATTTTTTCCACAAATGTGGTGATACATGGCTGTTTGGTGGGAAACAAGCTTGAAACTAGTAGTCAGGACTGAAGAAATGAGGCAGAGGCATGGGTGAATGTGAGAAAGGGACTGAGTGCACTCAGAAAAATGCATTGTTTCCTTGTCTCCTTTAAGATAGAAAAAAGCATTTGTATGTTAGGAAAAGAATGAAAATTATGGAATATGCATAGAAAGTATAAAATTATAGTTCAAAAGTGAAGCAAAGTAAAATCTAGCAAATTGTGAGCAAAAGATGTAATTCATTTGACTTAATTTTAAGAAAAGCCTTAAGAGTACAGATATAAAGAATGAACCACTAGAAATGGAAATGAATTCTAGCAGCAAGATTATTGTTCCTGTAATTAACAATATTCATTCATTTGTAGAGAATATGTACCAATTAAAGTTCTTTAGATGATTTCTTAATTTTATTTTTTATTTTATTTTTATTTTTTATTAACATGTAATGTATTATTGTTTCAGGGGTATAGGTCTGAGATTAATCAGTCTTACACAATTTACAGCATTCACCATAGCCACATATCCTCCCCAATGTCCATCACCCAGCCACCCCAAGACCTCCCACCCCCCTGCCACTCCAGCAGGCCTCAGTTTGTTTCCTGAGATCAAGAGTCTCTTGTAGTTTATCTCCCTCTCTGGTTTCATCTTGTTTTGTTTTTCCCTCCCTTCCTCTATGATCCTCTCTGTCTTGTTTCTCAAATTCCTTATATTCCTCTTATGGGGAAGAGAAGTAAGAAAAGGGCAGGATTGTGATAATAAACAATTTTGTAGTAGGCTCTAAATAGATTTCTCTAAATTAAACTGAACAACAAATAGACTTTGAAACTATCATTTAAACAAACTAATGTAAGAACAGAAAACAACATAAAAATTAATACTAAACACATGAAAAGAAGAAATTAAGAATGGAGAAGAAATTCTGCAATGCAACTATATCTCTATTTTCTTATAGCTAAGGGACAATAGATAATGTAAAAAAATAATATGAATAGTAGAGATAATAATGTAGTGACTATAAGAAGATCTACAAATAGAAATATGCAAATAAAGTTACATTTCATTTGATGGGTTGAGAGTTGATAGGGAGATAAAGCCTAACATGTCAACTCACTAGTTCTTTTGAATTTTAAAATATACAAGTGTTACTTAAAAAACAATGTCTAAAAAATAAAATTAGAGCTTGATAAAGTATGACTATATATCATTGAAGGCAAAAAGAGGAAGCAACACATCGGGAATAGCAACAGAAGATTCATGGAAAATGTGGTATTTCCACTGTGCCTGAGACACTCGAGAAGTCCTACAGTGGTTATTAAAGAACAGAAGGAACACATGTATACTGATATTTGTGAGACAATGAATATTGACAAGAAGGCTTAAGTTTCAATGGACCTTGACCCAAAATGGCAAATTTGCCACAGTTCAAAGCAAGAAAAAAGAACACGTGTAAAATAGGACCTGGAATCAAAGCATGGGAGTGTGTTTTTAAGCCTACAGCTTGGACAATGCCATTTCCACATCATAAGACATATCTGTCAGTTTCATAAACTTTTAAGAATATTTCTTCTTTCCAGGTGAGCTCAGCCAAGTTCTTTTTTTTTTTTTTTAAGATTTTATTTATTTGACAGAGAGAGATCACAAGTAGGCAGAGAGGCAAGCAGAGAGAGAGAGAGGAGGAAGCAGGTTCCCTGCCGAGCAGAGAGCCCAATGTGGGACTCGATCCCAGGACCCTGAGATCATGACCTGAGCTGAAGGCAGAGGCTTAACCCACTGAGCCACCCAGGTGCCCCTCAGCCAAGTTCTAAGGTAAATTTTAATTATTTTATCTAAACATAAGTGAAATTAAAAACTAACTGACTAAATAAATAAATGAGAAGTAGATTTTTTATTATTTATATAATTTTCACTACTTACCAGTTACTGCTTTAACTATCTAGAATGGGAAATCAATAAAAAGGGCACTCATTGAACACTTTTTATCTTTTTACTCATTTATTCTATTTTCCTGATTAATTTAGTTTGTTCCTTAACACTAAAAAATTATACCTTACTTTTTGACCAGCTTAACTGTATGCTGTGGGGTTTAAATAAAACTGTTTGTTGTTATATATGAATAAAAACTTAGCATAAATAAATGGTCCCCACATCCATTCTGTTATTGTTACTTATCCTAATGACAGTGCAGAAGTTTCAAAAAAAAAATTTTTGTATATATAATTACCTTGCAAATGGAGGTATGTTACTTACCAATTAGAATTGGTAAGTAAAAGTGTTTTATAGGTAAACACTGACTCTACTCTTATCCAGAAATAAAAATATACTGAAAATTTGTATTTGTTAAAAATATTCATTTTTATGTAGTAATGTAATGAAAAAGGTTACTAAGAAAATTCTATTATAACTTCTTCATAAATGTTTTAATGTTCAATGTTTAATAATAAAATATCTCTACTTCTATTAAAGATAAGAAAACCTAATTCAAGATAATACACTTTGTTTTTAGATCAGTGAGCATCTTTTATTTTATTTTATTTTATTATTTTTTTAAAGATTTTATTTGTTTATTTGACAGACAGAGATCACAAGTAGGCAGAGAGGTAGGCAGAGAGAGAGGAAGGGAAGCAAGAAGCAGGCTCCCCACTGAGCAGAGAGCCCGATGCTGTGCGGGGCTCAGTCCCAGGACACTGAGATCATGACCTGAGCCGAAGGCAGGGACTTTAACCCACTGAGCCACCCAGGTGCCCCTTATTTTATTTTTATTCAATTATTTAAATAAAAACAAAAGCAGTTCATCCATTTCTCACTCCCGCCCCCGGAACTCTGCCTCTGGCAACCACAAACCTGTTCTCTGTTTCTATGAGCTTGGTTGATTGTTCAGTTATTTCTTACCTATTTATTTATTCATTTATTTATCATTCCACTTAATATAAAAAAGAACATACGGTATTTTTCTCTCTCTCTCACTTATCACTTAACATGATGCCCTCAATGTATACCCATGCTGTCACAAATAGCAAGTTTTCATTGCTTTTTATGGTTGAATAATATTCTAGTGTGTGTGTGTGTGTGTGTGTGTGTGTAACAATTTCTTTAACAATTCATCCATGGATAGACATTTATGAATACAGAAATCAGTATTTTGTCAAAATTAGCTTTTGGATGTGTGACATTCCTAAACTTTGGAAAATGAAATAGCATTACTAAACAGTTTGGCAAACAGATGGATAAATAGCCTTTGGACATGTATTCATTTAATTTCTATATTTTATTTTATTATGGTATGAATTTTTCCACACCTTATTACATTAAAATATTTTGAAAGCAATATGAACTATTTATAAAAGCACCACGTTTCAATTTTGTTGTAAATTAATGCAAATAAAAATATATTTTATTCCACTAATAGATTTAATAGAACATGTTTTTAATAAGTAGTAATGGTAATATTTTTGATATAACAAGTTTATGCTTTAGATACTCAGAGAAATGGTCTTTTGAACAGACTATTTGCTAGTTTGAACAGCATGTATGAGAACATTGCAGGACATACATTCCTAATAATTACTGAGCAATATGTTCAATATAAGCAAGTATTATTGATTGCTTTGTGACAACATTGTCCCCTCCTTGGACATATAAATTATGCCTATAATGTTATTTTAAATATATTTCCATTATAAATAATATATGCATAACTGTTAAACATTTAAATACCTAATAATGCTGTTTATTTTTCTTCATTTTAAATCAATTTGCACTTATGAGCCTTGTCTGGCCTTTGAATGGTCTTATAGGTGTTTCAGAGCTAGAATATTATATCAAAATTTAATTTATAATACTTAGCTTTACAACAAAATCAGGAATGTTCTAGTTTTTCCTTTTTTTAATCTACTCAAGTACCTTAAGAAACATTTGTATCCTTCTTGCAGGTGAGTGAATGCATTTTGTGAACCGAACCACCTAAGTTGTAAGATTTTACTTGGTTCTATTAGCCCATACTAGGCATTTGAAAGACTTTGAAAGATTTGCACTAACTTAATCTTTCTTTCTTTCTTTCTTTTTTTTTTTGTCATCCAAGAAACTGAGAAAAATACTGGCCTTGGTGTTAGCATCAGTCCTCCTATTTGAGTACAGCACCCAGTGACCTAATTGTTTACTAGACTTCTCAAAATATCAGTAGTATTCACTTATTAATTAGATTCAGTAAGAGCTATTTATTGCAATAAAACTTATTTTTTTTAAACAATAGAAATTAATTTTATTTATTTATTTTATTTTTTATTTTTTTTTCCCTTTTTATTTATTTTTTCAGCGTAACAGTATTCATTCTTTTTGCACAACACCCAGTGCTCCATGCAAAACGTGCCCTCCCCATCACCCACCACCTGTTCCCCCAACCTCCCACCCCTGACCCTTCAAAACCCTCAGGTTGTTTTTCAGAGTCCATAGTCTCTTATGGTTCGCCTCCCCTCCCCAATGTCCATAGCCCGCTCCCCCTCTCCCAATCCCACCTCCCCCCAGCAACCCCCAGTTTGTTTTGTGAGATTAAGAGTCATTTATGGTTTGTCTCCCTCCCAATCCCATCTTGTTTCATTTATTCTTCTCCTATCCCCCTACCCCCCCATGTTGCTTCTCCATGTCCTCATATCAGGGAAAACTTATGACATAAAATAGCTATTTGTCTCCTAGCTCTTTCAAGAATTTCAGTAGCTATCAGAAAGAAGTCCTCCGAATGTTTTAAATGAAACTGGTGACTTATTGTCAGCATCCTGATACCTTGTGTTTATTTAAAAATTGGACAGAAAAGAGACAGAAATTAGCAGAAAGAGAGCAGGAAATTCTAAAAGTGCTGATGGGACACCACTTCCCCTGCCCATGTAAAAAGGACATATTGAAACATTTTGTGCGTCCCTTAGGTCCAATGGGATGACAGGTTTATTTTATTTTCTTTTGTTTTAAGATTTATTTACTTCAGAGAGAAAGAGAGAGAGTGAGAAAGAGAGAGAGAAAGCATGACAGGGAGGAGCAATGAGAGAGGAAGAGAGAATCTCAATCAAACTCCACCCCTAGCACAGAGCCTGATCTGGATCTCCTGACCCTGAGATCGGGACCTGAGCTGAAATCAAGAGTCCAGCACTCAACCTACTGTGCCACCCAGGCGCCCCTGGATGACAGTTTTTATTGTATTTTTCACCTTTCATTTTTTTCTGAGTTATGATTTTATGTCCTTATGATACAGAAATTATTCCTAACCATTGCCAAAGTGGAATTAATCTGAATGTATAGAATGTCCTCATTCTTATTTACCTAGACTTTTACTCACCCTAAAATTAGATTTGGCATTTATTTTATAGCTCTATCACTTATCTCCATAACTAATAAATTTATTACTACTTGTATGTTAAAATATTGCCTCTAGGGGCACTTGGGTGGCTCAAGTCTTTAAGCATCTGCCTTTGCTTCAGGGCATGATCCTAGCATCCTGAGATCTGAGCCTGCTTCTCCCTCTCCAGCTCCCCATGCTTGTGTTCCCTCTCTCACTATTTCTCTCTATCATAAATAAATAAAATCTTAAAAAAATAAAATATTACCTCCAAAGTGAAAAGGTGTTATAAATACATATTTAGAGTCACTAAAAATTAAGTAAAATTGTTATTTCTTCCCATACATATGTAATATGTGTCTTCAATAAAATGTTTTAGTCAAAACTGTACAACAAAATATATATATATATATGCAATCATTAGTACAAATTTGTGTCAGTGGCCCATATAAATAATAATGATGAGGATAATAGTATCAAACATGTATTAATACACTGATTGATAATAGTTTAAACATTCAATAAGAATTCAGTTTATTGCATACATTCTCAAGGGGCAGTATCTACCCAAGAGGCAGAAATTGGTTCTGAAGTGGAAGGAGAGAAAAATATCTTCAATATTATAGTAATTTCTGACTCTCTAAAGGGCCACAGTGTATATGCCAATATACAGAACATTCATGGTATAAAAATTTAATGGTGAGGAGTTAGGATAAAAAATATCCAAAAAGTTTCCTTAATGGACAATAAAGATAAAAGAAAAGTTCAAAAAAAAAAAAAAACTGACTCATTTAATCTTCAGAGAACCTATGATAGAATGATACTCTCTTAATGATGCTATCTTAATAGAGCCAAATCCAGAGACTTTTGCCCGAAGTTATAGATCTGGTCACTGGTAAAACAGGAATGTAAATGCAGCTCCGGATTGTAGTCCATGCTCTAGGGCTCCTAACCAGTATGTATACTCTCTCTTTATACAAATATAGAACTCAATGTATGAATTGTATTTTATTAAACAAATTTTTTAAAAAGTTGACAAAATATATACATTTGTGAGATTAAGAGTCATTTATGGTTTGTCTCCCTCCCAATCCCATCTTGTTTCATTTATTCTTCTCCTATCCCCCTACCCCCCCATGTTGCTTCTCCATGTCCTCATATCAGGGAGATCATATGATAGTTGTCTTTCTCCGATTGACTTATTTCACTAAGCATGATACGCTCTAGTTCCATCCACGTCGTCGCAAATGGCAAGATTTCATTTCTTTTGATGGCTGCATAGTATTCCATTGTGTATATATACCACATCTTCTTGATCCATTCATCTGTTGATGGACATCTAGGTTCTTTCCATAGTCTGGCTATTGTAGACATTGCTGCTATAAACATTCGGGTACACGTGCCCCTTCGGATCACTATGTTTGTATCTTTAGGGTAAATACCCAGTAGTGCAATTGCTGGGTCATAGGGTAGTTCTATTTTCAACATTTGGAGGAACCTCCATGCTGTTTTCCAGAGTGGTTGCACCAGCTTGCATTCCCACCAACAGTGGAGGAGGGTTCCCCTTTCTCCACATCCTCTCCAGCATCTGTCATTTCCTGACTTGTTCATTTTAGCCATTCTGACTGGTGTGAGGTGATATCTCATTGTGGTTTTGATTTGTATTTCCCTGATGCCGAGTGACGTGGAGCACTTTTTCATGTGTCTGTTGGCCATCTGGATGTCTTCTTTGCAGAAATGTCTGTTCATGTCCTCTGCCCATTTCTTGATTGGATTGTTTGTTCTTTGGGTGTTGAGTTTGCTAAGTTCCTTATAGATTTTGGATACTAGCCCTTTATCTGATATGTCGTTTGCAAATATCTTCTCCCATTCTGTCAGCTGTCTTTTGGTTTTGTTAACTGTTTCCTTTGCTGTGCAAAAGCTTTTGATCTTGATGAAATCCCAATAGTTCATTTTCGCCCTTGCTTCCCTTGCCTTTGCCGTTGTTCCTAGGAAGATGTTGCTGCGGCTGAGGTCGAAGAGGTTGCTGCCTGCGTTCTCCTCAAGGATTTTGATGGATTCCTTTCTCACATTGAGGTCCTTCATCCATTTGGAGTCTATTTTCGTGTGTGGTGTAAGGAAGTACTCCAATTTCATTTTTCTGCATGTGGCTGTCCAATTTTCCCAGCACCATTTATTGAAGAGGCTGTCTTTTTTCCATTGGACATTCTTTCCTGCTTTGTCGAAGATTAGTTGACCATAGAGTTGAGGGTCGATTTCTGGGCTCTCTATTCTGTTCCACTGGTCTATGTGTCTGTTTTTGTGCCAGTACCATGCTGTCTTGATGATGACAGCTTTGTAATAGAGCTTGAAGTCCGGAATTGTGATGCCACCAACTTTGACTTTGTTCTTCAATATTCCTTTGGCTATTCGAGGTCTTTTCTGGTTCCATATAAATTTTAGGATTATTTGTTCCATTTCTTTGAAAAAAATGGATGGTATTTTGATAGGGATTGCATTAAATGTGTAGATTGCTTTAGGTAGCATAGACATTTTCACAATATTTATTCTTCCAATCCAGGAGCATGGAACATTTTTCCATTTTTTTGTGTCTTCCTCAATTTCTTTCATGAGTACTTTATAATTTTCTGTGTATAGATTCTTAGTCTCTTTGGTTAGGTTTATTCCTAGGTATCTTATAGTTTTGGGTACAATTGTGAATGGGATTGACTCCTTAATTTCTCTTTCTTCAGTCTTGTTGTTGGTGTACAGAAATGCAACTGATTTCTGTGCATTGATTTTATATGCTGGGGGGAGGTGGGATTGGGAGAGGGGGTGCGGGCTATGGACATTGGGGAGGGGAGGCGAACCATAAGAGACTATGGACTCTGAAAAACAACCTGAGGGTTTTGAAGGGTCAGGGGTGGGAGGTTGGGGGAACAGGTGGTGGGTGATGGGGAGGGCACGTTTTGCATGGAGCACTGGGTGTTGTGCAAAAAGAATGAATACTGTTACGCTGAAAAAAAAATAAATAAATAAAAAGGGAAAAAAAAATAATAAAAAAAAAAATAAAAAAAAAATAAAGAAATAAAAAAATATATATATACATTTATGTAGTGTAAAATTCACTATTATTAATGATTAGTTTAAAAAGTAACAGCCTTGGGGCACCTGGGTGGCTCAGTGGTTTAAGCCTCTGCCTTCGGCTCAGGTCATGATCCCAGGGTCCTGGGATCGAGGCCTGCATCGGGCTCTCTGCTTGGCAGGGAGCCTGCTTCCTCCTCTCTCTCTCTCTGCCTGCCTCTCTGCCTACTTGTGATCTCTCTCTGTCAAATGAATAAATAAAATCTTAAAAAAAAAAAGTAACAGCCTTATAAAATTTTAATCTAACTTAGAAATTTGGATACATAACTAGTAGCAACATAACATACATTGCCTTTACTATAGTATAATTGCATGTTAATTAACTTTAATTTTTCATTGACTAATGATGTTTGAAATTAACAGTAGCTCCATCTTATAGAATAATGATAACTTTGAGTGTACATTTCTTATTTCTTTGAAAATATGAGCTTCATATCGTGTACTTACCCTTCACTCATTTGATAAATTTTAACAAGAAAACTCACCTGGACTTGGGTATTATTTACATGCTAAAAGCTAAAAATTAAAAAAAGTCTGTTTTCTCACTCACAATTTATGCTTATCTATCCTGTCATTGCAGTAAATACTATCACTCTTTCAATCACATTTTCTGACAACAGTCAAGCCTCATTAGTCTTTCTGCTGCAAGGTAAAAATTAAATTTTTATTTAGTAAAAAATGTATCAAGTAAGCATCAAGTTGGTATAATAATCTCTTCCACCTTTACGAATAAGCTATCTACAACAACTAGAGAAAAAATGGCTTAAAAAACTAAGACAACACATTTCTGGTTAATTAGAATAATATGAAAATAATATACATTAAATGTGAACAAATGAATATAAAAACATTTTCATTTTAGGACATCTTTTTAAAAATATTTTGTGGTCATATCAAAGTATCTAAAAATAAATACAGGAAAACCAACAAATACTAGCCAACAAATGATAGTTCCATTGAAAACTTAGTATTCAGGATCTACTATCCAAAAGAAAATTTTAGCCCACTTCTCTGTGACTCTGCTCCCAGGTCAGTATAAACAGTAATATGGTTGGAAATGTTTTTCCTAAACAAAGATGTATATAGTTATTACTTGGAGAAAAGGATATTTAAGAGTTAATTTTTCATTGATATCAAACCATAGCTATATATTTCTTCAAGTACAGTGTCAAAGAAATACCAACAAATCCTTAAGTAATCATGAATTTTGAAGTTAAAAGGCCAGTCACACATAAGAAATATTGGAGCAGGTAACAATTTATATGTCATGTTTAATTTTAAGTAAATTTCTTGTTCCTAATCAATTTAATTATATTGATACATGTGCATTAATTAGAAATTAAAATTTAATATGTCATACTCATATATTTTCAGCATCTAATACTACCATCTGCCAAACTATATAAGTACTGAAACTCAATTTTTAAATATGCAATAAAGGCAATTCTGCGGAAATGTATATTTTAAGATTTTTCATATTGAAATTTAATCAACAAGTATTGACTATAGGTTTTTTTGTTGTTTTTTTTTTTTTTTTTTAATTGTCTACAGGGCCCTCTAGGGATATTCTGGTGCAGTCTACAAAATGAATTGCCAGGCCAAGCAGCCACTGCAATTAATTAACCACAGAAATCTGTCACTTCTGGTTTGGATATGGGATAGAGCCGAGGGCAATTTCCCTGCTTTATGAATGACTCAGAACTGGAATGAGCAATGGAGAAGAAATCTCTTTGGTCTTAGCACCATCACAGAATTGTTTTTGTCTGTTGCTCATTTTCAATTTTTTTTTTTTTGTATCAGAGACTAGATACCAAGTGTTCATAAAGTTGTAATACATAGATTTTTGAAGCCTATAACAAAACATGTTGTTTTTGTATGTGAAAAAGTAATGGTGGGTAAGACTCTATACGTGTGACATTAACAACAGAAAACTAATTTGATGAAAATAACTAAGGATGCCTCCATTCATTCCATGTGGCCAATATCATTTTGGAGTGGGATAATGCAGAATTAACAGTTATATCATTTATATGCAATTGAAGCATTCACATTGTGAAGACAGTTGACAGGAATTGAAATTTGAGAAAGCTACTGACACACGAGCCAAAAATGTATAAGCATAAATAAACACAAAAACCCTTCCACTTAGACTGATTCTGTATCACATCTCTAAATGATAATGAAAATCACATTATTCATTTTCATATAAATGAAGATGATTCATGAGTTTTATATTGATTAATTGAAAATAAGAAGTATTTAGCTATATACTGTAGTGAAAAAAATTGAACATATAATTGGATGATAAAATATATCATCCTGAAACTAACGAAAAAATACATCTGTCTTCTGTATTTATTATTTAATAAAGTTCTCATATTCTAGAATTATTTTCTTTTTATATTACACTTTGTCCATCCAATTTGTATAAATAAAAATTATTAGCATATCTGATCTGAACAGTAATGTGTCATTGTGTATAAGGAAACTGAGCAATATCAGTATAGACTGACAGTGAACTATATTGTTTTAATAAATATTCACTTCAATGATCCATGGTGATAAAAACTATATATATATAGTTTGAACATTCTTTAGAATGCAGAGTGAGTGAGCTAATGTTATGTAGAAATGTAATGTCCTGTCAATAATACCCACTGAGTCGTCTGATATCTTTTATAGTAATATATAGTAGTAGTATAGAATCAAGTTAGAAATAATACAAATGCAAGAAAGAGATGATTTATGTTAGGGATCTGGTGATTTCTCAGCATCACAAATGCAGTGAAAAATAAAACTTTCTCTTTTTAGTCTGCATGTTTGGAAAAGTCATATTCATTACCCAAGAAATAAGATGAAAATAAAAAATATATATGTATATAAGTCAGAACAACACACTGTAAAGTAACTTTTATCCTCAGCTATACTGTAAAATAATAATAATAAAAAAATCCAGCACATAAGTGTTATCTAAAGTACTTCAGGTGGGACGCCTAGGTGGCTCAGTCGGTTAAGTGTCTGACTCATTTTGGCTCATGTCATGACCTCTCGGTTGTGAGATCAAATTCCATGCTGGCCTCCATGGTGGGTATGGAGCCTGCTTGGGATTCTCTCTCCCCTCTCTCTGTCCCTTTGCCTGAAACCCCCCTCGCTTAAAAAAATAGTACTCCAGGAAAGAAATGTTTATTATAAAAATAGTACATTTGACCTCATATACAATTTCCTTAAGACAGGTATTTTAAAATCCAGTTAGGCTACACATGTTCAATAAAGTATTTTGGGTGGGGCAAGCAGGACTAAACATGCAGGATTCTACAACTCTTCAGAATAGTGTCAGAAAATGGAGTTTTAGATGAAATAGGGAATGAAATGTACACATTGTAAAGAGACAATACAAATAATACTTTGCCATGATAGACTTAGCTGCCAAATAACAGAAGCACCAAGATCCCAGGGTTCTGGGATCGAGCCCTACATTGGGCTCTCTGCTGGGGGTTGGGGGGCTGCTTCCCTATCTCTCTCTCTCTCTGTGCCTCTCTGCCTGCCTCTGCCTACTGTGATCTCTGTCAAATAAATAAATAAAATCTTAAAAAAAAAAATCTGACGCCAAGATGGCTTAAGGTTAGTCTTATAGAGCTATCCTATGGTATGCTTGGAATGTTCCTGTTTGTCTGAAATATTTCATAATAAAAGTTTAATAAGATAAAAAAAAAGGAAAAGAAAAGAAAAAAAGTCATTTTGAGAGACATGTAAGTTTCAGAGACTGCAGTGGGAGAAATTCTAAAAACAACCTATATTACAAGAGCCTGCAGTGGTGAGTGAAAAGCCTTTACCAAACCACTTTGGTGTCAGGTTCTCGACACCAGCTATTAGATACTGTGATTTGGGTAGTGCTTTTGGCTACGATGCTTGTAATCCTGATTTCATACCATCAAATGTCCCAGAAAATCCTTTGGGCTAACAGCCTTTAATGAATTATTCAGCTTGAATCAGAGAACATCTTAGAACATTAACTGATATGGATGGAAAATCTGTTCAGTTAAGCTAATAGTAATACATTAAGGCTGTTTTAACCCCTGGACTTATTTAAAGGTGAACAATGAACTAATTTATTTGGAATAATCTAAAGATATTCTGAAATAAGAGATAATCTCATTTCACCCTGCATCAGGTGAGAGAAGCGTGGATACCTCAAGAAAATCTCATTTTATAAAGAATAAAAAAAAGAGAGTTAAGGGATATTTGGAAAGCAAATAATAGATCAACTGCAAATGAATTATTGTAAAAATGAAGCGGGAATAAAAGTTTTAACGTTCCTTGAGTCATTCCTGATTCCTTAAAGCCATATGCATTGTCATAAAGACACTAAAAAGTGCTAATACCCTTTCCACTTTCCTTTTTATAATGAGGCTTAAAATTAACAGAAATTGTTGGTAAACGTCATTGAAAATAATGATGATGAAATGATGATGGCAATCATGATGATAGGAAAAGGAAGGAGTAAATAATTTATGTGAAAAACTTCTATTTAATTCCCATTTTATATAAAGAACGTGAAAAGTTGTTTGAGGTTCCCATGATGGAATAGATAATTTTTAACAACTTTATTGAGATATAATTTTTTATATCATGCAATTATCCAGTTATGGTGTACAATCCAAGGAGTTTTATATATCCACAGAATTACGCTTCCATCACTGCAATGAATTCTAGACTGTTTTCATTCCCTCCAAATGGAAAACATGTACCAACTAATTGCCATTCCCTCAACCCCCAAGCCTCGGCAACCATAAACATAGTTTCTGTCTCTATTTGTTTATTCTGGACATTCTATGTAAATAGAATCACATAACATGTACTTAACATAAGCTTTATAAGATTCATCCATGTAACTATTAGGTAAAAAACGACTTCTTATTTTTATACATTTAATATTATGATTACATAATTAGCAATAAGCAAAATAAAAAATTAAAAAATATTAGGGCTGCATTATTCTAGTGATATTCTACTTAGGACATTTAATTGAATATTGCTATTCAAAATATTTTCTAATAACCTTTGTCTCAGGTGGTTAACAATTTACGACTTTGATAAACCTAATACTTTAGAGAATGTGTTTAGGGATTCCTTAATAGATCATGGTTTCTTAAAAAGACAGATATTATGTCTCATTCATATTTTTTTTACTCTCAAGATATGTGGAGTTATGCCTTGTTCAAAATAAACACTTAACAAATGTTTATAGTTTTGCTCAATATATTATTGCAATATGTGTGTGTGTGTGTGTGCAGGTATCCTCAGCTTTTCAAAGCCACTTAGCTTTTATGAAAAATCTATGTTAGTACTTGTTTTTGCTAACCTGAAGCAACTCAAAAAGGATTATCACCTTTATTAAAAAAGAAAAAGTTGAAAAGCCAAAAAAGTATTCAGCATTTGTTTTTCAGGGAACCATTAGAGGCCATGTGCACCCCAGCTGTGAGAGTGACACCACCAACCTCCTTCCCTGGAACTACACTCAGCATCTCAGCATCAAGCTGCCATAGCTTTGAACTGTCTCTGAGCATCTGTGCTTCATCTCAGTTTATTTTGTGCATCTGTTAGCAAGATGTGTCCTAGGGTCTCAGAAAAGCCTAAGAGATGTTATTTTTTGAGTCTGGGAAAGTTCAAAAAATTTTCATGTAAATTAACTGTAATTGCTTCTTTGTTTTACACCATTTCTGCTTACAGTTTCATAAGAACACTAACTTTTGGAGGGCAAGAAAAACCTGTACTGTTAATCAAAAGGTACTTTTAGAAGTTACAATTCCTCATCAAGTATATTGTTTTATTCAGAATTAAGCAATATGTTCTATATTTCCCTTAGAAATATAACATCTGCAATACTTTGTAAAGTAAATTTTTTTTCCAAACTAGTAATGGCATCTACAGGAGTCACTCATGTGCCTCATGAGGTATCTTACAAGGTAACACTGAATAGGGTAATAGTAGCTTTGGGGAAAAGGAATTTAATTGTCATTCCCCAGCAAGTGCTTTTCTCAGTGTGATGATCACAAAATTGTGAGAAAATAAGTGAAACCCAGAGTTTGGCACATTTAATCTGGTTCTTCCTGCCATTGACTGCTTGCAAGGGTGAATATTACAAAGGAAACAAGAGGAGGAGAAAGGCAGTAAAAATGAAATGGGCATGCTAAGTCTATGACTGCAACTACTACTTTTTCAAATTTAACAATGAATTTCTCAATACTATAATAAAACAAAAATGAATCCAATAGTACAGAAACACTGCCTACATTTTGTCTGTTAATTCTCTTAAACAAACAAAAAGAGTACTAATGTCATTAATATTCCTTCGTCGTACTCTATGGTAGCAAAATAATTTATTGGACAGAGCAGTAAAATTAGATTAGTACTATAATTTTCTCTTAACACTGAACATTATTCATAAGGCTCTTGTGTGAAATTACTATCCATTATCAAGTGATCTATTGTATATTATTTTTTAAAAATTTATTTATTTATTTTAGAGAGTGAGACAGAGAGAAAAGTGGGTGGGGAGAGGGAGAGAATCCCAAGCAGACTCCTGCTGAGCACAGAACTGATGAGGGACTCGATCTCAGCACCCATGAGATCATGATCTGAGCCAAAACCAAGAGTCACAAAAGACTGAGCCACCCAGGTGCTATTGCATATTATTGAAAAGGTGCCATGTTCAGGTACAAATTGAATCATGCCACTAGAAGCAGAGGTAATGAAAGCCCTTGATTTAAAAAAATAATAATAAAAGTTTAGAAAATATTCTGAGACTTTAAATGTTTTTTTAGTCATTATTAATATTAACTAAATTTTGAGGACATATAATCTGCTTTTTTCTTTTCATTAGTATAGATTTGAAGTGGCCTTCTTTGGGAAGAATGTAATTGGCATTTCTTAACAATCATTGATTTTAAATACAAGTAGGTGATTTTTCAGGTTTTACCAGATTACATGCATAGACAGGCCCACTTCCAAACCCACGAAGGTACATGAAGAATAAATGTAGTCTAACATTCCTGTAAAAGTCCAGGAGAACTAGTACTTAATAAAACCCAGTGAGTTATAGAAAACTATTGAAATTCCCAGAGAAAATTGTTTAGAGAGGAACGCAGAGGCCACTTTCATCATGGGGTTAATTCAATAGTTCTTGGATTGGATGGTGGGCTTAAAATGTATGTTTTGTCATTATTCTGCAAAATCTATGTAAACATGAGGCATAGACTTTCAGAATTTTCACATATTACATAAATCAATTGAAAATAAAACATATGTATACCAGATCATATAGTTCATTAATAGAAATGATTTTAATTTTAATCTTTTCCTTCAAAAGGGAAAACATTAACAGAACATGGGAAGAGTTTCATATGACAGTATATCATACTGAAAAAATACATATATATATGTTTGTACCAGATTTGTAACAGAGAGAAGGGTACTAATAGGTTTGGGAATGACCATTGGCCAACACCTGTCATTTCCTGACTTGCTAATTTTAGCCATTCTAACTGGTGTGAGGTGGTATCTCATTGAAGTTTTAATTTGTATTTCCCTGATGCCAAGTGATGATGAGCATTTTTTCATGTGTCCTTTGGCCATTTGGATGTCTTCTTTGTTTACCTACAATCACTAAACTGTGAGTCCCAGTTTATAATGAAAATAGAGGTTTATAATCACTAATATTCCTTCTAATTATAAGATCCTTTAAAATGCTATAAGCACTGTGGATCACAAGCTACAGATTATTTTTGTTAGCAGTCATAACTGGTTTATTTCACTTTAGCTAAAGTGCTGTATTTATGTTCTTACATGTTTACTGTTTTGAAACTGTATACCAAATTTATAAAAGTAAAATGCTTTCAAAAGTTTTGCTTCTTATCTCTAGGCATTATAACTAAAAATGCAATACTATGAGAATCTTAATGTTATTAAATGTTTTCTTGATAATATATATATCAATATTTGTATTTGAACTGTTTTCCTAAGTGTCCAGTTCCTCTCTCTATAAATCAAATATTATTTAGTTATTTTCTAATGCTACTTTTTAGTCCTTAATTAAACTTACATTTAAACACATTTCTTAAACATGGCATTTCTTACCTTACTTTGAAACATCTGAAAAGCAAGCAGAGTTTGAATAAAATGAAATAAATTACCATGATTTTAGTGTGCAATTGTACATAGTATATCTATCAAATTGTTTGTGTGTGTTGTTCCTTCTGAATAATATCCAGCATTTATTTAAGATGGTATAATATTAACTCTTGTTCAACAGACTATCTTTATGTTGAAATCATACAAAAAAAAAAAAAAAAAAAGCAATATTGGGATGCCTGGGAGGCTCAGTTGGTTAGGCAGCTGCCTTCTGCTCAGGTCATGATCCCAGAGTCCTGGGATCGAGTCCCACATCCAGCTTCTTGCTCAGCCACGAGCCCATTTCTCTTTCTCCCTCTGCCTGCTGCTCCCCTTGCCTGTGCTCTCTCTCTCTCCCTCAAATAAGTAAATAAAATCTTTTTAAAAAATGTTTTAAAAAAGCAAAATTGTTTTTTGCTGAAAAGTATATGTTGAATGACTATTTTACTACATTTTAAATATTTTTCTTTTCTTTTAAGTTCAATTAATTAATATATAGTGTATTATTAGTTTCAAAGCTCAAGTTCAGTGATTTTTCAGTTGTGTATAACACCCAGTTCTCATCATATCCCATGCCCTCCTTAATATCCATCACCCAGTTACTTTATCCCCTCACCCACCTCCCCACCAGCAACCCTCAGTTTGTTTCCTATGGTTTGTTCTCAGTTGTTTCTCCTGGTTTGTTCCTCAGTTTGTTTCTCATGGTTTGTCTCCCTCTCTGATTTTATCTTGTTTTATATTTCCCTCTCTTCCTCTATGCTCTTGTTTTGTTTCTTAAATTCCACATATGAGTGGAATCATAAGATAATTTTCTTTCTCTGATTGACTTATTTCACTTAGCATAAGACCCTCTAGTTCCATCCATGTCATTGCAAATGGCAAGATTTCAGTTTTTGATGGTTCCACTGTATATATATATATATATATATATATATATATATATTATATGTATATACATATATATATATATATGTGTATATATATACACACACACCACATCTTCTTTATCCATTCATCTGTTGATGGGATCTGGGTTCTTTCCATAGTTTGGCTATTGCGGACATTGCTGTTATAAACATTGGGGTGCAGGTGCCCTTTCAGATCACTACATTTGTATCTTTGGTGTAAATACCCTGTAGTGCAATTTTTGGGTCATAGGGTAGTTCTATTCAACTTTTCGAGGAACCTTCATACTGTTTTCCAGAGTGGCTGCCCCAGCTTGCATTCCCACCAACAGTGTAGAAGCGTTCCCCTTTCTCTGCATCCTCAACAACATCTGTCATTTCCTGACTTGCTAATTTTAGCCATTCTAACTGGTGTGAGGTGATATCTCATTGAGGTTTTAATTTGTATTTCCCTGATGCAAAGTGATGATGAACATTTTTTCATGTGTCCTTTGGCCATTTGGATGTTTTCTTTGAAAAAATGTCTGTTCATGTTTTCTGCCCATTTCTTGATTGGATTATGTTTTCTTTGGGTGTAGAGTTTGATAAGTTCTTTATAGATTTTGGATACTAGCCCTTTATCTGATATGTCATTTGCAAATATCTTCTTCCATTTTTTCAGTTGTCCTTTGGTTTTGTTGATTGTTTCCTTTGCTGTGCAAAAGCTTTTTATCTTGATGAAGTTTCAATAACTCATTTTTGCCTTTGCTTTCCTTGCCTTCAGAGGCATGTCTAGCCAGAAGTTGCTGCGTCTATTCTTCCCAGAGCAATCTGTACATTCAATATAGTCCCCATCAAAATACCATTAGAATTTTTCACAGAACTGGAACAAATAACCCTAAAATTCGTATGAAACCAGAAAAGACCCTGAATAACCAAAAGAAAGTTGAAAAATAAAACCAAATCCAAACCAAACCAAACCATCACAATTCTGAACTCCAAACTGTATTACAAAGTTGTAGTCATCAAGACAGTATGGTACTGGCACAAAAACAGACACATAGATCAAAATGGAACATAACAGAGAACCAATAAATGGACCCTCAACTCTGTGGTCAAAGTATATTTGGCAAAGAAGGAAAGAATATCCAATAGAAAAAAGACAATCTTTTCTACAAATAGTACTGAGAAAATTGGACAGCCACATGCAGAAGAATGAAACTGGATGATTTTCCTACACTCTATTTAATTAAATTTAAATTTAGATGCCTTAAAACAGATATCCTAGTCTTACGTATCCTACTTTTCTTGCTAACTAATCACTTTTAAAATACTTTCAGATTTTGCTTCTTCTAATTGCCTTCCACATCACCAATATACTATGAGGACGTTTGGTAGTAGTTTGGTTTCAAATAGTAAATGGTATATTTTTGAATGCCTTATAGTGAGTTTAAAGACATCAAAGTTATTGATTAATTGCACATTGTTTGCCAACTTGTCACTTTTCTTTATTTGACCTAATGTCAGTATCAAGTCTTGACTTCCAGAGAAATGTATGTTTTCAATCCATTCAATTGTACTGATTACATATTTTAATGACTAGCTATTGTATCTGTTTCATTACAATGAAAATTGTCATCCTTATTACAAATCATATTTTAATGGCTCAGAATAAGATTGGCTTCATTCTATAAATTTATATTTTGAGCCATAGACTAGTATGATTCTATTTGTACAAAATAAAATACTGGAAGAGTTCATTTTCATTTCCATGTGAGCTGCTGAAAGGTGGTATTTAAAAAATTTACTATGGTTTCCTTTTTCTTGGAGACTCATTATGTTAATTTTCAAGTCTATGTGTGACTATAATGATATTAACAAATAATTCCTTTATTTGGAAAATAACTAGAATGGAAAAATAACAAATAATGCAAGGAATGAAGAAACAGAGAAAGTCAACACTTTATTAATCAAAATTATACTGATGCAATTGATGTCATGAATAGTGCTTTCTTAAGTGTGCATTTTTCATCATAATTCTCTAATCTTGACAGCTATGCGTGTGGCAATATTCTCCTTTTCTGCACAACTTAAACTTTATTGTTGATTATAGTTTTGGCTGTCATCTATTAGCCTAAGCCTCTGTAAATCTGTTGGAAAACTCACACACACACGCACACACACACACACACACACACACACACCCCACACACAATTATATAGACATTTTTATTACAGTATAATTATCCTGATGTAATTATAACATAACTATTGTAATATTTGATAAATCATGAGTGATTGATGAATATCCTAAGATGGAAAATTTGGTTTTTTAAAAATGTTTTATATATCTGCCTCTCTACTTTTTATTGATAGAACATTATCTAAATATGTTATATTTAAAAGTAAATATTTTTATCATTCCCTTGAAAAATCACAGTTATAGAGATGTATTCATGATATTTGGAATTGATATTTTTAGAATCTAAAATACATGTAATTTAGAAAATTGTGCCAAATTTTATACTGGTTGGTATCTGTTGTTGTTCTTTAAAGCAATGTAATTTCAAATTCTGTTCAGGGATTACTTCTAGCAACTGTTTTAGCTGTGTTGCCCTGATACGGCTTCCAAAGAAATAGAAACTTTGTTTTCCTCCTGATTCCCCCATGGAGTCTATGGCACACAACATGAGCCCTATAATCTGCTATAAGGCAATATTGTATAAATGATGTTTACCTGCATACATTTTTTACAGCCATTTGGAGGCTTTGATTCTGTGGGGAACCCATTTCCTTTTTACCCTGGGATCCTTTCTCATCATGATTAAACAAAGGCCCTCTCACTAACACAGCTGAGATAAAAGGATTTGTTGGGTCTCTATCACATCAGGCAGGTGATGACAGATCCCCATCTATTTCAGGAACAAACTTCAAACTAGCCACAGGTGATTTCCTTTCCATGCTGAATGGCACAGCAGACATTATGTTTCCCACCACAGCAATTTTCTAGCTTATTATTTAGCTCCATGACAGAAAAACAAGTAAAAACTCAAGATTTTAAAATATGAGCTGACACATTTAAAAAATGGAAATTCATGTAGTTCTCTTTAATCTTCAAAAAGTGTTTCAACAAGCATTCTAATTCATAATATTAATTTTGCAAACACATTTCAGTTGCTTATTCATCTGTATTATAAAAATAGAAAGAGATAGAAAAGGTAGATGATATAGATGGATGGATGGATGGATAGATAGATAATAGACACAAAGCAATATCTATCTAAGTGGCTACAATACTAGAAAGATGAATTTCTAAACTTAATTAAAATATGAATCTACCCATTCTGTACATAGCAAAGAGGAATAATTTTTAAAATGAGCTTATGTAGAATTTAATGTCTTATGTGCATCCAAGACGCCAAAAGAACATAAAAAAATATATTTCAGAATTCTATCCATCATCATCATCATCATCATCATAAAACTTCACTATATTCACAATGTGTGACCATGCTTCTGCTTTTTTGTATTCAATCAGGCATTTGCTCTGTTTCATAGCTTTTTAAGGTATAGAGGATAGAGATGTTAAATAACTGGCTAAAGGTCACAGAGCTTTTGTAATAAAACATCATTTTGTTTCCTTGTGAACAAGAACATCATTTATGGTTTATATCATGGCAGCTCACTAGCTGGATTGTTTATCTATTAAATTATTTTTAAAATTCTTGTATTGATTCTGGCAACATACAAATTTTATTTTCAAATCCTATATATTAAAACATTAAATTCTAAAAGTTACTAATAGCCATTACATAATCAGTAATTTTGAGAAACATTGCAGTAAGGAAATTTAAGCATATCTATTTATTACCAGAATTATCTGAAACATTCAATTGTTAACATGTATTATGATTCATAAAGAGGGGTATGCAGCTTCCAAACATTTGACCATGACAACCCTTCTTTTGATGTTTCAATAAAACAGATTATTTTCTTGAATAGTCTTGTTAAACAGTTTAATAACCTTATAGAACATATTCCAAGATATTGGCAAAATGATAGAAGGATGTAGGAGGACTCTCCTCTTCATGTCACTTAACTTCACATAAAGTATGGCCACAGATAATACACAAAGCCAAATAAGGTGTTCACTTAGTACATACATACCATAAGAAGTGTGGGTCAATAAAATGAACTAGTAGGGGGAAAATCTATCACTATACAAGAAAAATTCATTCAAGTGACTTTCTCAAAAAGCATGTTAATCCATATATCCTATTATTCCTTATTCTTGAAGATGACATAAGATGTATCACTCAGTTCTCACATACTTCTTCTATGTTATAGTGAAACACGTTGCCTGGCGTACTGTGATGGTAATGCCAAGAAAATTATATATAATTATGAAACTACATGTTTCAATAGTTTACTTATTTGGGTGTTCATCAACTTAATCCTTTATCTAGAAAATATTTTTGGTCATTTCTGCTATAGTCTAGGCTTGTACAATGATGCAAAAATGAGATCTGAACAATTACAAAAATAGTAATTCAAAATCAGAAATTTTAGTCTTATAATTAACTATTTTTTTAGTTATCATACTTCTATTCATACAATTACTACTACTGATGATGATTAAAATAATGATTACCATTTACTTGGCACTTACTCCTTAAAAACTCAGAAAGAAGTGCACCATAAATGTTAAGAGCACAGACTTTAAGTCAAAGGACTTGCATTAAAACCAGATACACATATTTATTAGTTGTATAGGAGTGGGTAAATTATTTTACCTCTCCACTCATTAATTTTCTCATCTGTTGTATAATAAAACAGAGCTGTTATGAAAAATAAGTGAGATAAAATATTTACATTTTTAAAATCAGCAACTAAAAATAGTAACTATTCAATACATGTTAGGTATCATCTACACCAACGTTCTTCCCATTTTTGTTTTTTTTTTTGTTTGTTTGTTTTTTAAGATTTTATTTATTTATTTGACAGATAGAGATCACAAGTAGGGAGAGAGGCAGGCAGAGAGAGAGAGGGGAGGAAGCAGGCTCCCCGCCAAGCAGAGAGCCCGATGCGGGGCTCGATCCCAGGACCCTGGGATCATGACCTGAGCGAAAGGCAGAGGCTTTAACCCACTGAGCCACCCAGGTGTCCCCGTTCTTACCATTTTTGTAAACTTACTCTCTAAAAGACTTTTCAATAACTTCCTCTTTGCAATTTTATTTTTAATTTGGCAAACATTTAAAAATGGTATTAAGTTTGGTATTACATGCAGAAATAGATTAAAAACAAGTTAAAATTCCGCTTTAGTAGAAATAGTAACATTAAAATTTTTTATGTGCAGTGTCAGTAAAATGTCTTAGTGACTTAATGCTCTACATCAACCTTGGAAATAGTAACAAGTTCTTAAGAAAACAATGAATAAGTGGATAAAAAAGAAAGAGTATAGACATGTCATTCAAAAATGTCATTCTGAACTCCAAGGTTACATGTCAAAAAATATATAATAATCTACCATTAGAATGTATGACTTTTGACTGTCTTTAGATGAAGTTTTCCTTCACCATGTTGAAACAAACCAACAAAAAAGGGAAACTACCTAACTTACAAAAAATAACTTGTTAATCATTAGTGTGGTTCACTTTTTTGAAAATATACCAAAATTTAAAATTCTTTGTGTGACTACTTTTTAAAAAAGATTTATTTAGGGGTGCCTGGGTGGCTCAGTGGGTTAAGCCTCTGCCTTCAGCTCAGGTCATGATCTCAGGATCAGTTTCTGCTCAGCAGGGAGCCTGCTTCCTCTCTCTCTCTGCCTGCCTCTCTGCCTGCTTGTGATCTCTGTCTGTCAAATAAATAAATAAAATCTTAAAAAAAAGATTTATTTATTAGAGAGAGAAAGAGAGAGAGAAGGAGTAGGGGGGGGTAGATGGAGAGGGGGAATGAGAATCCTCAGGCAGACTTCCCACTGAGTGGGAAGCTCAATATAGGGCTCAATCCCAAACCCCAAGATCATGACCTGAGTTGAAATCAAAAGCTGGCCATTTAACCAACTGAGCCACCCAGGCACCCTGTGTGACTACTTTTAATTTAACTGGCCAGAACAGATTGCCACGAAGAGTTTAGAGGCATTCTTTATTTGTAAAGAGAGTGAATAAGCTTCAATTTATGGCAGCTGAGTATGGAAAAGAAATGGGCAGGGGAGTTTCTGGCAAATAATTATTAAGGATGAGCATATGGAATATACTTATATATATCATAATATATACATATATAATATATATTTATAACAAAAAGTATGTATACATATATTTGTATATATATATATGTGTATGTGTGTGTATATATGTGTGTGTGTGTGTATATATATATATTTTTTTTTTTTGAAGTCCTGGAAATTTATTTCTCTAATTCTTTCCATTGTCAAATAATCATTAAAAAGTTTTCATGTACCAGAAGGGTATGTCTTCTTTGGAAGAAAGCATTTATTTTTAGTTCTTAGAACAATCTGGTGAATAAATGAAATTATGTCCACGTTCATAGATTAAAAGACAACAATAACAACAACAATGGCTTATAAGGGTTAAATAATCTGCCAAAGTCATAAAACTAATGAGTGGATAATTTGGGATCTATACCAAGGTAGTCTAATGTCAGGTTTATGTTCAAATCACTACATGTGCTGGGACAAAATGTGTCTGAGCCATCATCACATTGTAGTCCACAGTGAAAAGTACTCTTAATTTTAGAGAGAGACTGAATTTTTCTCAGAACATTGGAAGAAGTACATAATCATTGAAACAACTTGTTTCATCAATTATGAAATCTAAATTATTCCACATTTTATCATCTAAAACCTAGACATAGAAGATGGCAGGGAAGAAGGAGGAGGCGCCATTTCAACCTGTACCCTAAAGGGAGCTGATTACCTACCAAAGAACTCTGATCACCCATGAAATCAGCCTGAGATTAGAATTATACACTTCTGGATCTCAACGGGAGCAGAAGACGCCAGTGGGCAGGTAAAGTGAAGTGGGAACATTGGACTGATATTGGAAGATAAACAAAAGAGGGAGGGCACCACCAGAAGAGACCCTTTGGAAAATAATACCCCAATACGAGAGTGCCCTGTGACTAGGGACCAGCATTAACTTGGAGTATCTTGAAAGCACTCAAAAAGAGCAAAAGATCATGGGGGGGGGGGGGAATTGTGGGAATCAGGGCGGTTAGGGACAGGGGCTTAAGTCCCTGGACCCAGGACAGCCACCCCTGGCGCTGAGCCAGAAAGAGTGCAGCGAAGAAGCCAGGTCTTGGTCCCTGAGCCAGGAGCGTGCCTGAGAGCATCTGGGTGGTGGCTCCTGTGAGGGGCAGGGAGCCTTGTCGGACAGCTGAACCATAGCCTTTTGCACTCTCCACCTGCATGCTGTGCTACCAGAGTCTGAGTCATGCCCCACACCCCCCTGAGAGAGGTGCGCGCAGGTGCCAGTCAGTGCTCTCTCAGACCGGAGAGTCTGAGCACCCCCAGCCTGGGCCAGTGGGAAATCTCAGTGCGCGATCACTGCTTGGAACCTCTCCGGCAGTCTGAGCTGCCCAGACAGCTGTGGCTATCGTGGATTTGGGTACAAACAGGAGTTCCTGTGGCCCCAGAGACCATGACTGGGAAGCTGCTCTGCCAGCAGCCGAGGGGGAATTTATGTGCTCTGGAGCACACAGAGGGGAACAGACTGAGGCTTCTCTCTGAGAGGGAGGTCTGGGGGCAGTTTGCTTTCCTCTAAACCTCCAAAAACCATCAAAAGCTGCCAAGGCAAGAGAAAACAAATGAACAAACAAACAAACCTCCAGAGAACAAAAGCCTGAAAAATCAGTTTCCTCAGAGCCCGACCCTTTAATGGGGGCAGGAGGACTTCACTCAGGGAACACTGTCTGAAAAATCACATGGTTGTCCCCTCCCCAGAAAACCAACCAAAAAAAAAAAAAAAACCAAAACAAACAAACAAAAAAACCAAAAGAACAACGACCACTACTTCATAGATACAACTTTTATTTTTAATTTGTTCCCACTATTCTGTTTCATTTTTTTATAGATAATTTTTTAACCGATTTACCATCACAGTGAGATGTCCAGTACATCAAATTCCATAATAACCTTTTAACCTGAACTTTTTGATACATATACCCGTGTTTTTCTTCTGCTTTTCTATTTTTTTAATTTTTAAATTTTAGTTTAGTTCAGTTTATTCTTTTTTGTTTTTATTTTTTAATATTCATATAGAGAAACTTCAAGATAATCCCCTTTCCCCAGTCAATGCTACCCCTATAGATAAACCAGTTTTTAATCACCCTTTATCTTAGAAAATCTGAGTCCTTTAACAGATATCAAGATACATCCAGGAAGAATCAAAATAAACTTCCTCGCCCACACTGAGAATTTATAACCACTCCCATCTTTTTCTTCTGCCAGTGTTTCTGTGTATTTGTTTTTGTCTTAGTAGTATATAAATCTTATACTTGGGGTTTTTTTTGACAAAATTCTTTTTGTTTTGTTTTGTTTTTATATATTTATTTATTTTTCTCTTTTCATCTACTTTTATCAGTCTTTTTGTTTGTCTGTTTTTGTTAGTATACTTCATAAATATGGCGCCCATTTGAGCTGGGCCTTCTCTTTTATTTTTTTTAATTTTTTTTTATAAAGATTTTATTTATTTATTTGACAGACAGAGATCACAAGCAGGCAGAGAGAGAGGAGAAAGCAGGCTTCCCGCGGAGCAGAGAGCCCGATGTGGGGCTCGATCCAAGGACCCTGGGATCATGACCTGAGCTGAAGGCAGAGGCTTTAACCCGCTGAGCCACCCAGGTGCCCCTCTTTTATTTTATCTTTCTTTTTTTTTCCTGTCTCTCTCTCTCTCCTTTTTTTTTTTTTTTCCCTTTCTTTTTTCTTTCTTTTGGGTGGGGATCTTGATTGCTCAGAAGCATTCCATGGTGTACCTTGCCTGCACCACGGTCAATACATTTAGCTACATCCATTCAGCCATCTCTCACCAAAATGACTAGGAGGAGGAATGCCCAAAAGAAGAAAAATTCAGAAGTTGGGCCTTCTGCAACAGAGCTAATGGCTATGGACTTAGACAGTATGTCAGAAAGGGAATTCAGGCTAACAATTATCCAGGCAATAGTTAGGTTGGAGAAAGCCATGGATGACAAAATGGAATTGATTAGGGCAGAAGTGAAAGCCACCAGGGATGATGTTCACAATGTTCTCAATGAGTTCCACTCTAATCTAAATTATCTAAAAGCTAGGGTAACTGAGACAGAAGATAGAATTAGTGATCTGGAGGACAAACAGATAGAGAGAAAGGATAAGGAGGAAGACTGAAACAGATAGTTTAGAAGCCACGAAAACAGAATTAGGGAAATAAATAATGCCATGAAATGTTCCAATGTCAGAATTATTGGAATCCCTGAGGGGGAGGAGAAAGAAAGAAGACTAGAAGATATAGTTGAACAAATTCTCCATGAAAGTTTTCCCAGTCTCGCGAATGAAACCAGCGTTCATGTACTAGAGGCAGAATGGTCTCCCCCAAGATTATAGAATCTATAAAGAGCTCAAGACTTCTAATAGTAAGAATTATGGATCATAATTTTGGACAGGATCTCTTGAAAGCAGCTAGGACAAAGAAGTTCCTTACATACAGAGGAAAGCCCATCAGAATAACCTCAGACCTGTCCACAGAAACCTGGCAAGCCAGAAAGGGCTGGCAAGATGTATTTAGGGCACTAAATGAGAAGAACATGCAGCCAAGAATACTTTATCCAGCAAGACTGACATTCAAAATGGATGGAGAGATAAAGAGTTTCCAAGACTGGCAAGGTTTAAAAGAGTATGTGACCACCAAGCCAACACTGCAGGAAATATTAAGGGGGGTTCTATAAAAGAGAAAAATCCTAAGAATATCATTTAACAGAAATATATGGAGACAATCTACAGAAAGAAAGACTTAAAAGGTAATACGCTGTCAATAAAAACATATCTCTCAATAATAACTCTCAATGTGAATGGCCTAAATGTGCCCATAAAATGACACAGGGTTGCAGATTGGATAAAACAACAGGACCCATCCATACGTTGTCTACAAGAGACCCATTTCGAAACTAAGGATACACACAGACTGAAAGTGAAGGGATGGAGAAGCATCTTTCATGCCAATGGGCCTCAAAAGAAGGCCAGGGTAGCGATTCTCATATCAGATAAATTAGATTTTAAACTAAAGACCATAGTCAGAGATACAGAAGGACACTACATAACTCAAAGGGACTATCCACCAAGAAGATGTAACAAATGTAAATATTTATACTTCCAATATGGGAGCAGCCAATTACATAAGAAAACTGTTAATCAAGATAAAGAGTCATATTGATATGAATACATTAATAGTAGGAGATCTTAACATGCCACTCTCAGCAATAGATGATCCAAGCAGAAAATCAATAAAGAAACAAAAGCATTGAATGACACATTGGACCAGATGGACCTCATAGATCTATACATAACATTCCACCCTAAAACAACAGAATACTCATTCTTCCCAAGTGCACATAGAACGTTCTCCAAAATAGACCACATACTGGGTCACAAATCAGGGCTCAACTGATACCAAAAGACTGAGATTATTCCCTGTATATTCTCAGATCACAATGCTTTGAAACTGGAGCTCAATCACAACGAAAAGTTTGAAAGGAACTCAAACACCTGGAAGCTAAAGACCATCTTGCTTAAGAATGCTTGGATCAACCAGGAGATCAAAGAAGAACTTAATTCATGGAATTAACAATTCATGGAAACCAATAAGAATGAAGACACTTCAGGGGTGCCTGGGTGGCTCAGTGGGTTAAAGCCTCTGCCTTCGGCTCAGGTCATGATCCCAGAGTCCTGGGATTGAGCCCCGCATCAGTCTCTCTGCTCTGCAGGGAGCCTGCTTTCTCCTCTCTCTCTGCCTGCCTCTCCGCCTACTTGTGATCTGTGTCTGTCAAATAAATAAATAAAATCTTTAAAAAAAAAAAAAGAATGAAGACACTTCAGCCCAAAACCTATGGGATACAGCAAAGGCGGTCCTAAGGGGGAAATACATAGCAATCCAAGCCTCCTTCAAAAAAAATTGAAAAATCCAGAATGCACCAGCTGTCTCTATACCTTAAAGAACTGGAGAATCAACAGCAAATTAAGCCAACCCCACACACAAGAAGGGAAATAATCAAGATTAGAGCAGAGATCACTGAGATAGAAACTAGAGATACAGTAGAATGCATCAATGAAATTAGAAGCTAGTTTTTTCAAAGAATCAATAAGATTGATAAACCATTGGCCACACTAATCCAAAAGAAAAGAGAGAAGTCCCAAATTAATAAAATTTGAATGAAAAGGGAGAGATCACAACTGACAACAAGGAAGTAGAAACAATCATCAGAGTGATTATCAACAGTTATATGCCAATAAGTTAAGCAACCTAGATGAAATGGATGCATTCCTAGAAAACTATGAACTTCCAAAACTGAACCAGGAAGAAACTGACAACCTGAATAGACCGATATCTAGTAACGAGATTGAAGCAGTGATCAAAAACCTCCCAAAAAACAAGAACCTAGGACCTGACGGATTCCCTGGGGAATTCTACCAAACTTTCAAAGAAGAAATAACTCCTATTATCCTGAAGCTGTTTCAAAAAATTAAAGCAGAAGGAAAACTTCCAGACTTTTTATGAAGTCAGCATTACCCTGATCCCCAAACCAGGCAAAGACCCCACCAAAAAGATGAATTTCAGACCAATATCACTGATGAATATGGATGCTAAGATTCTCAACAAGATCCTAGCAAATAGGATCCAACAGCCCATTAAAAAGATTATCCACCATGACCAGGTGGGATTCATCCTTGTGTTGCAAGGATGGTTCAATATTTGCAAATCAATCAATGTGATAAAACAAATCCATAAGAGAAGAGAGAAGAACCACATGGTCCTCTCAATTGATGCAGAAAAGGCATTTGACAAAATCCAGCATCTGTTCCTGATTAAAAGGCTTCAATGTATAGGGATAGAGGGAACATTCTTCAACTTCATAAAATCTATCTATGAAAAACCCACAGCAAATATCATCCTCAAGGGGAAAAGCTCACAGCCTTCCCATTGAGATCAGGAAAACAGCAAGGATGCCCACTCTCACCACTCTTGTTCAACATAGTATTAGAAGTCCTAGCAACAGCAGTCAGACAACAAAGAGAAATAAAAGGTATCCAAATTGGCAATGAAGAAGTCAAACTGTCTCTCCTCCCAGATGACATGATGCTTTATATGGAAAACCCAAAACTCCACCCCCAAACTACTAGAACTCATATAGCAATTCGGTAATGTGGCAGGATACAAAGTCAACGTAAGAAATCAGTTGCTTTCTTATACACTACCAATGAAAACACAGAAAGGGAAATTATAGAATTGATCCCATTTACTATAGCACCAAGAACCATAAGATACCTAGGAACAAACCTAACCAAAGAGGTAAAGGATCTGTACTTGAGGAACTACAGAACACTCATGAAAGAAATCAAAGAAGACACAAAATGATGGAAGACCATTCCATGCCCTTGGATCAGAAGAATAAACATTGTTGAAATGTCTATACTGCCTAGAGAAATCTATACTTTTAATGCCATTCCGATCAAAATTTCACCGGTATTTTTCAAAGAGCTGTAACAAATAATCCTAAAATGTGTATGGAATCAGAAGAAGGTTGGGGGAACAGGTGGTGGGTAATAGGGATGGCACGTTTTGCATGGAGCACTGGGTGTTGTGCAAAAACAATGAATACTGTTACGCTGAAAAAATAAATAAAATGAAAAAAAAAAAAAAGAGAGACTCTGAATTGTTAAGGAAATGTTGAAAAAGAAACACAAAAATGGCCACCTCACATTACCTGATTTCAAGCTTTACTACTAAGCTGTGATCACCAAGACAGCATGGTACTAGCATAAAAACAGACACATAGACCAGTAGAACAGAGTGGAGAGCCCTGATATGGACCCTGGACTCTACAGTCAAATAATCTTCAACAAGCAGGAAAAGGTATACAGTGGGAAAAAGACTGTCTCTTCAATAAATGGTGCTGGGAAAATTGGACAGCTATATGTAGAAGAATAAAACTCAACCATTCTCATAACACCGTACATAAAGATAAACTTGAAATGGATAAAAGACCTCAAGGTGAGACAGGAATCCATCAAAATCATAGAGGAGAGAATAGGCAGTAACCTCTTCAACATCAGCCACAGCAACTTCTTTTAAGATATGTCTCCAAAGGCAAAGGAAACAAAAGTGAAAATGAACTTTTGGGACTTCATCAAGATCAAAAGCTTCTACACAGCAAAGGAAACAGTCAACAAAACAAAGAGACAACCCACGGAATGGGAGAAGATATTTGCAAATGACAGTACAGACAAAAGGCTGATATCCAGGATCTATAAAGAACTTCTCAAACTCAACACACACAAAACAGATAATCATGTCAAAAAATGGGCAGAAGACATGAACAGACACTTCTCCAATGAAGACATACAAATGCCTATCAGACACATGAAAAAATGTTCATCATCACTAGCCATCAGGGAGATTCAAATTAAAACCACATTGAGATACCACCTTACACCAGTTAGAATGGCCAAAATTAGCAAGACGGGAAACAACATGTGTTGCAGAGGATGTGGAGAAAGGGGAACCCTCTTACACTGCTGGTGGGAATGCAAGTTGGTGTAGCCAAATTGGAGAACAGTGTGGAGATTCCTTAAGAAATTAAAAATAAAGCTTCCCTATTACCCTGCAATTGCACTACTGGGTATTTACCCCATGGATACAGATGTCATGAAAAGAAGGGCCATCTGTACCCCAATGTTCATAGTAGCAATGGCCAGAGTCGCCAAACTGTGGAAAGAACCAAGATGCCCTTCAATGGACGAATGGATAAGGAAGATGTGGTCCATATATACTATGGAGTATCATGCCTCAATCAGAAAGGATGAATACCCAACTTTTGTATCAACATGGACGGGACCTGGAAGAAATTATGCTGAGTGAAATAAGTCAAGCAGAGAGAATCAATTATTATATGGTTTCACTTATTTGTGGAGCATAACAAGTAACACGCAGGACATGGGGAGATGGAGAGGATAAGGGAGTTGAAGGAAATTGGAGGGGGAGATGAACCATGAGAGACTATGGACTCTGAAAAACAATCTGAGGGTTTTGAAGGGGCGGGGGAGCCTTGTGGTGGGTACTATGGAGGGCATGTATTGCATGGAGCACTGGGTGTGGTGCATAAACAATGAATTCTGTTACACTGAAAAGAAATAAAATAAAATAAAATAGAAGGAAATCAGCATTTATCCTAAAGGCTTAAGTAAGTAAATAAATAAATGAATATTAAAACAAACATAAATTGCAATTTACAGTAAGATAGTCTAATTTGCAGTTTTTTCTTCTTCTTGACATATAGCACATATGTATTTTTTAACTGATGACATAAATTTTACAGAACAATAAAAACAACTAGGTCAGTCAAAGACAAATACCATGTGATTTCACCCATATATGGAATATAAGAAATGAAACAGATGAACATGGGCGGGGCAGGGGAGAGAAGGAGGTAAACCATAAAACAGACCCAACTATATAAAACATAAAACAGAACACACTGAAGGTTGCTGGAGGGGAAGTGGGTGGGTGGGGGGATGGGTTAAATGGGTAATAGGCATTAAAGAGGGCACTTGTTATGATGAGCACTGGTTGTTGTATGTAAGTGTTGAATCACTAAATTCTACTCCTGAATCTAATATTGCACTATATGTTAACAAACTGGAATTAAATAAAAACTTGAAACAATAAAAAAGCAAACAAAATAGAAATATTGTGCAATATAACTGTGGGGAGCTTGCATGAAATGACACGAGACTGATTAGAAGTAAAAATATGAGGATCAAATAAAACTTTATTTTGGTCTCTGCAAATATGTATAAAATGTTATATGCTATTAAATAAAGTATAATCTCTATATTTACCAACTTATTAACTAGGTGGTACAGATAATTAAATGTCAATTATTTATGATTATTAATGTTTCTGAAAAAGCATGTATTTTGTCCTTGTTCACTGATTGCATATTTCCAAAACTTAAGAAATATAAAAATGAAAACAAATCTAGGTAACTTTTATATTTAGATGTTTGGATTTTTCATTTCTTTAAATTTTAGTTCTTGTGTAATTAACATAAAGTATTAGTTTCAAGTGCACAATATAGTGATTTAATAATTCTATACATTACTCATCATAAGTGTACTCTTTAATCCGCATCACCCATTTCACCCATTCCCCACCCAATCTCCCCTCTAGTAACCACCAGTTTGTTCTCTATAGTTAAGAGTGCCTTTCTTCATTGTCTCTTTCTCTCTCTCTTTCTTTCTTTTTCTTTGTTTGCTTTGTTTCTTAAATTGCACATATGAGTGAAATCATATTGTATTTGTCTTTCTCTGACTGGAATTTTTTCTAAACCTCTGCCTTCTTCTGTTTCATAAGCCAGTTATGTCTACTGTTCCTGAGAGTAATGGCCTTATGAAGAGATCATATGGTGTCAAGTGCCTCGTGCTTCAGCAAGTGTCTCCAGTGTGTGCTGCATGCACAGTGCTGTTGTGTTCTGGCTGTTCTACCCTTTAGGCCAGTCGTCTGCGGATGCTCTCCTTACCTGATGTAGGCAGTGTTTGGTCCCTGGCCTGAATGTGGCAAGTTCTGACTAAGTATGCTCTGATCTGCTTGTGAAATGAGACCTAACACCAACTCTACCAGATCTGAGGTCCTGTAGAACTCTGGTGGGGAGACTTGGTGTGGCAGGGTTTTGTGTTGGTCTTCTGGGGGAGGGGCCCACTGCTCTCTAGCTCCATCTCTGTTGTTGCAAATGGCAAGATTTCATTTTTTATGGCTGAATAATATTTCCCTGTATATATATATATATATATATATACACTACCTCTTGTTTATCCATTTATCTATGGATGGGCACTTGGGCCGTTCCAATAATTTGTTATTGTTAAGTAAAGATGCTTCAATCAACATAGGGGGTGTATGTGCGAATTAGTGTCTTTGTATTTGGGGAGGGAAATATCCAATGGTACAATTACTGAATCATAGGGTAGTTTCATTTTTACATTTTTGAAGTAGCTCCATACTGTCTTCCACAGTAGCTGCAACAGTTTGCACTCCTACCAACAGTGCATGAGCATTCCTATTTCTCCACATCTTTTCCAACATTTGTTTTCAGACTTAAAGCAAAAAAACAAAAAACAAACAAACAAAAAAAAAAAACAAAAAAAACCTGACCACATTTATACTCTTTGGCAAGTATATGTTTATTAAGAGCTAAGTTGATTTTAAGACAGATTAGTCCATAAATTACTGTGTAACAACATCTAGAGGAAGAGGATGTCAACTTCTGTTTAAGTGGAAATAAAACGAAGACACTGCAATATATGAAGATCAAAAATCCTGACTTTCATGACTCATTTACCACAGGTCTAATTATTTTTTATTTAGTAATGACATCCACTACAATGAAATATTTGCATAATTATGCGATTTAATTAATTTTATTTCCCATTGTTAATCTTAGATTTTTAAAAGACAATATTAGGAGTTTTATACATTTTTAATTTATGGTAATGCATAGTTTAGTGTCATGGAGTAAACAGATTTTTTTTTCTTGTCATATTATTAACATATATTTCTTTATTTTTAAATTATAGTGTTCCCCATAATTAATAAATATACTTAAGAAAATTATGCAAAATCCAAAGCAGTAAATGTTAACTTAATCACATTAACTGAAGACAATTTCTGCATACAGAGAATCAAAGTTAATTTTTAAATGATGCTGATTTCCAAACTGCTTTCTGCTCGGGATTTGAGCTACATTCATTAAGCTTCTCGGAAAAATAATTATATCTTTTTTAAGCATAAAATTAACTATGTGCTTCAGAAGAAAATGTGGAAAGGGGAAAATTATGTGTATCTAAAATAAATGCCAAAAATTAGCCTTTTGAATTATTTCATTACAAAAAATATTATGTGAATGATGTAATACATATAGGATTATATTTTTTACATCACTACAAAGTTTTGTTGCCATTTTCCCCATAAATATTAATAATATTTTCATAGCTCATATTTCACTAAAAATATAGCCATGAAACTGCTTAATCTATGTTTTAAATTTTGAGTGATAAAACTATGTTTTCAAATTTCAGGGTCCCCCCCCATTTATACTTGATAGATATTGACAAATTTCCAGTAAATTGGGGGAAGATTTTCTTTTTTTTCTCCAGACAGACATACTAGTATCCATTTACCTTCAATTTTGTAAGCATTTTAATCTCTCATCATCTGACAGTTTAAAAGAATTAAATTAAAATTGAAAAATCAATGAAAAGGAAATCAATAAAAACAAAAGTTGGTTCTTGGAAATGACCAATGAAATCAATGAACTTCTACCTCAGCTAACTAAGAAAAGAGAAAAAGGACACAAAGTACTAATATCAGAAATGAAAGAGAGGTCATCATTAAAGAGCCAAAGAAAATTGAAAGGATAATAAAGGATTACTATAAACAAATTTATGCTCAAAAATTTGATAATCTAGATGAAAAGACCAATTCATTTAAAGATACAACCTATCTAAACTCACACAAGATGAAACTGACAATCTGAATAGGGCTTCATCTATTAAGAAAAAAAAAAAGAATCAGTAATAATCTTCCAAAGCAGAAAGTACCAGGCCCAGATAGGTCACTGTTAAACTTTACAAAACATTTAAGGCATAAATTTTACCAATTCTCTACAATCTCTTTCAGAGGACAGAAGCAGGGATAATACTTCCTAACTCATTCTATGAGGCCAGCAATAACCTAATACTAAAACCAGACAAATATATTATAAGAAAACTACAGATCAACATCTCCCATGAAAATAGATGCAAAAGTCCTCAACAAAGTGTTAGCAAATTAAATCCAAAAAAGCAAATGAGGAATTATATGCCACAAACAAGCAGGATATAGTCCAGGTATAGAAGGTTGGTTCAACATTAAAAATTAATATAATCCATTCCATCAACAGACTAAAAAAGAAAAACCACATGATTCTATCAATAGATGGAGAAAAAGGACTTGGAAAAAAATCTAATCATGATACAAATTCTCAGTATACTCTTAATAATGGGGCATTTGCCACATTGAGAAAGCATATCTTCAAAATAAATGAATAAATAACCTATAACCAGTATTATGCTTAATGGTGAGGAATTAGGAGCTTTCACACTAAAATAGGTAGAAGATAAGGATATCCTCACTCACCACTCCTTTTCAAACCATACTGAAAATTTCTGCTAATGCAGTAAGACAAAGACAATAAAAGATATAAAAACAGGAAGGAAGACATAAAACTGTCTTTGTTCATAGATGGTGTAATTGTCAAGTTAGAATATCTGAAAGAATCAACAAAAAAACCCTGGAACTAATAAGTGATTAAAGCAAGTTTTTGTGGGGCACCTGAGTGTCTCAGTCTGTTGAGCATCCAACTCTTGACTACAGTTCTGGTCATGATCTCAGTGTTGTAAGATTTAGTCTGGCATTAAGCTCTGCATCAGGCTCTGTGTTGCTGGGCAGGGAGCTGCCTGGGATTCTCTCCCCTCCTTGCTGATTCTATCAATCACTCTCTCTCTGTCTCCCTTCTCTCTGTCTCCCTATCTCTCTCAAATAAAAAAAAAATAAATGAAATAAAAAAAAATAAAGTCTGTGAGATACAAGATTCATCTAAAAAAGTCAATTCCTTTCCTATATACAAAGATTAAACAAGTAGAATTTGAAACATAAAATATACCATTTACATTTGCACCCCCCAAAATGAAAGTAGTTTGGTATAAATCTAATAAAACATGTAGAAGATCCATATGAAGAAAACTAAAATACTCTGATGAATAAAATCAAGTAACTAAACAAATGGAGAAATATTTCATATTCGTGGACAGGAAGATTCAGTATTGTTAATAGATCAGTTTTTTCCAAATTGGTCTATAAAGTCAATGCAAACTCAAAAATCCCAGCAGTTCAGTTTGTGAACATTGATGTATTGACTCTAAAGATTATGGGTAGAAGCGAAAGATTCAGAATGGTTAGCATAGTACTGAAGGAGAAGAGCAAATTTAGTGGATTGATGCTATGCAACCTCAAGACTTACTATAAATCTATGACATTTAAGGAGAATCAAAGTTAATTGGTAGGCAGTGTTATTAGATGTCTCACTAAAGAAGATATACAGATGACGAATAAGCACAAGAAGAGATGCTGCACATAATACTGCATCAGGGAAATGCAAATCCAACAGTAAGATACCACTACACAGCTATTAAAATTGCTAAAATCTGGCATGCTATCAATTCTAAATGCTGGTGAGGATGTAGAAAACATGAACTCTCATAATTTGCTCATATAGGAATGCAAAATATTATAGCCACGTTGTAAAACAGTTTGGTTGTTCTTACAAAACTGAACAAGCTGTTAGTATACGACCCAGGAATCACACTCCTTGGTATTTACACACGGGAGATGAAAAACCGCATCTACACAAAAACTTGCACATGGATGTTTATGGTAGCTTTTTCATAATTGCCAAAGCTTGAAAGTAAGCATGATGTCCTTTGGCTGGTGAATGGCTAAATAAACTCTGGTACATCCAGATAATGGATTATTATTTTGCACTAAAAAGAAATCATCTACCAGGGTGCCTGGATGGCTCAGTGGGTTAAGCCTCTGCCTTCAGCTCAGGTTGTGATCTCAGGGTCCTGGGATCGAGCCCAGCATGGGGATTTCTGCTCAGCAGGGAGCCTGCTTCCCTTTCTCTCTCTGCCTGCCTTTCTGCCTACTTGTAATCTCTGTCAAATAAATAAATAAAACTCTTTTTAAAAATAATTTAAAAAATCATCTACCAATTCATGAAAAGTCATGGTGAAAGTATAAGTGCATATTAATAAGTGGGAGAAATGAATGTGAAAAGCCTACTTATTGTACGATTCCAACTGCATGACATTCTGGAAAGGGCAAAGCTATGGGGATAATAAAAATATCAGTGCTTGGGATGCCTGGGTGGCTCAGACAGTTAAGCGTCTGACTTCAAATCAGATCATGATCTCAGGGTACATCTGTTTATCCCTCTCACCCACTCATGCACTCTCTCAAATAAATAAATAAAATCTTAATATATATGTTATATACATATATATGTGTGTGTATGTATGTATATATATATGAATATATATATATATATATTCATATATATAGACACACAGTGGTTGCCAGAGGTTGAGGCCAGGAAGTAAGAGACCAATAGGTATAACATGGACAAATATGAGGGCAGTGAATCACTCTGTATAATATTTAATGATTGATAATGTCATTATAAATCTGTCCCAACTCACAGCATGTACAGCACTAAGACTGAAACTTAAACTCTAAACTTTGGGTGATTATTATGTGTCAATGTAGGTTTGTTTCTCCATGATAGTAAATGTACCCCTCTGGTGAATGATGTTATAATGGGAGGAGGCTATGCGGGTATGGAGCGTGAAGTTTATGGGAAATTTCTGCACCTTCTTTTCTTTTTTTTTTGTAAACTTAAAACTGCTCTTAAACACAGAGTTTAAAAAAGGAAAAAAAAATGGGATGTCTGTGTGGCTTAGTCTGTTAAGCCTTTAGCTCAAGTCATGATTCCAGGGTGCTGGGATCAAATCCTGCATTGGGCTCCCTGCTCACCAGTGAATCTGCTTCTCCCTCTGCCTGTGCTTCTCCTGCTTGTGCATGTCTCTCTCCCTTTCTCGTCTGACAAATAAATAACTAAATAAAATAAAATAAAAAAAGAAAGAAAGAAAAAATTCAACCAACTTCAAATTCACACCCATAGTTTAGATGTCCCTACATGCCATTCTATGAATAACATCCTTAGTTTCAAAAATCTTCCAAGAATTTGAGCCATGACAATTTCTCAAAACAAAACTAAACTTTGATTGGGTTTCTTCAAGGTCTTCTGTAAATTTATTTATTAATCTAATAAACTAACAGTTTTTGACTGGTTTGCTCCATTCTTAATTCTTTTTTTTTTTTTAGATTTATTTATTTATTCATTTGACAGACAGAGATCACAAGTAGCCAGAGAGGCAGGCAGAGAGAGAGGAGAAAGCAGGCTCCCTGCCGGGCAGAGAGCCCAATGTGGGTCTCGATCCTAGGACCCTGGGAACATGACCAGAGCCGAAAGCGGAGGCTTTAACCCACTGAGCCACCCAGGCACCCCTCCATTCTTAATTCTTAATGAGAGAAATTTGAAGTGTTATAAAGTTCTAAGGTGGCATGACCTGAGGAAATTTCTTTAAATTATGTATTTATAATTCAAATAGTAAGTTTTTTTCCAAATATCATATACATTTATTTGGAGATTTTTAATATGGATAATTTTTTCTAAAAATACACTAAAATTTTACCGTATCTGAACTATGAGAGGTATCAGAGAAAATGACATATAAGGAGTAATTATTGAAAATCATGTGCTGATACAAGTATAATTGCTTGTCATTATTTGTTATGTCTATAAACAAAATCCACAATGCAATCAAATGTCATCAAAACAACAAATAGTATCATATGGTTTCACTTATTTGTGGAGCATGACAAATGACATGGAGGACATTGGGAGATGGAGAGGAGAAGGAAGTTGAGGGAAATTGGAGGGGGAGGTGAACTATGAGAGACTATGGACTCTGAAAAACAACCTGAGGGTTTTGAAGGGTCAGGGGTGGGAGGTTGGGGGAACAGGTGGTCGGTAATAGAGAGGGCACGTATTGCATGGAGCACTGGGTGTTGTGCAAAAACAATGAATACTATTACGCTGAAAAAATAATAAATTAATTTAAAAAAATAAGAATTAAAAAAAATTCCCAAAAGAAACACACACACACACACACAAATAAATAAATAAAAAAATAAACATTGACCCCCTAGTATATTCTAGACACTTGTTATTCTAACATATATTGTCTGAAAATCCTTGGATCTCAACCCAGTTTTTGTTTATTTCTATTGCAGATGTGTGGTGCTGTGCTTGAATCTAGAAGAGGCACTTTTATCAAAATCTTTTCAAATCCTATGAAATAGAGTGGAAAATTCACATAGTTTTATAAACAGAATTCATAAACTTAGACTTCCTCTTTTACTTTCAAGGTATGTCTCCATACACATTTATAAGTCTCTGTTCTTCTGGTTATGCTAATTCTGGTCAAACTTTCTGAGAAACAGTGCCAAAAATGGCAAACCAATTCTCCTAAGTAAACTTGAAAAAAGAAGATTCCAAAATAGTTCCAGAATTTCAAACTTAACCTTTCTCTTTTTTTTCAAAATTTTCTGCTTCTAATTTATATTTGCTTATCTTTCTTTTTGACATTCAATTATATTTTGTATTATCATCTCTAGTCATGGTCCTAGCATTTATTTTGATCAATGCATTGATCTTATCTGAAATTATTATTTTACTTCAAATTGTATTTGAAGTTTATGGGTATTATTCTCTCAGGAAGATGTGGTCCTGGTATTTTTTTTTCTTTAAGAGGCATCAGCCCTCTTTACTTCCCCACAATTACTAATCATGTCAATGTGTTAGATCACATAATACTTTCCAGTCATAAAAATGTGCTTAAATACATTTGACCTATATAGTATAATCAGTTTAAAATAGGAGTATTCTTTCCTACATTTAAAATAATTAAACGGTGACAATTAGGGCAGGGTGTTTTTAATACCCTGGCAGCCTATGTAAGCAAACTAAAATTTAAGCATGTAAATGCCTCAAGGTTACAAAATCAAAACCTACAGACAACCAATCACTGACAACCAAACAGACTTTAAGCTATAGACAACTAGCGATTTCCATAATTTGCTTCTGCCTTGTTTCTATAAAGATTTCATATTTAAAAAAAAAAAAAGATTTCATGCTAAGTTTCTGCTACTGTTGGAGTGCTCCTAACCACTTCTAGTTTGTCACTGCCCTATATGAAATTGTAAATAAAGATTAGAGGGTTTAAAATATTCCAAAGGGTTAATGGCAATCTCTATTTCAAGAATATTCTGTAGGAATAAATAATAACCAATCAAATGAAAAAGCAAAGTCTATTTATTTAGAGCTTACTGTAGCAGAAGATTCATCTGCCATTATACGCATGTTGCCAGAGACTTAAAGGCAGGCAGAAGAATGGAGAAGCTTCCCAGTAGAAGAAAGCAAAGTCTTCAAATATGTCCTATTTGAAGGCCACTGGGATGGGGAAGCTGGAGGTGTGACAACTAGAAGGAGGGAATCCTATATGATTGGTTAGGGGATGTATATTTTTCTACCTCTTGGCTAATCATAAGTTGGAAGTGGGGACAAATTTAGAGAAGCTATTAGTTGTGAATAAATCCTGATCATTTTGAACCAACTGTTATAAAAGTTATTGCTTGGCTTCTGGGTTGTCACTGAAGATAGGAATCTTACTTCTGCAAGTCTAACGAATAGCAGACAGGCTTCCGGGGTTCTTTAATTCAGATAAAAGGGTTGGTTTTCTTGGCATGCTGCTGTGGACTGTAGGTCAAAGTTGCTTTTATGTATGATCTGGCCATTGTCCATTTGCATATTCAGTCTCTTAATTCAAATACATGTGATACACCTAGATGAGTAAAGTGTAATTTATTGCACAAAAGCAGCCATAAGACCCATCTTGCTTAATGGGTCTTTAAGCTGAAACATAGTAATAACAACTTTTTATTATATAACTTTCCTTATTTTCATATTACTAAATTAACAATGTATTATTCATTATTTTAGTGTACATTGATCAATCCGGTAATACAAATTGCACAAACACATCCCATAGACAAACATATATATTAAAAGATAAAATAAAGAGAGAGAAAAACATTTATTCTCTAATATAGTAGTTATAAAGAAAGGCTAGATTTTAAACAAATGCTGTGGTAGGTTTTTAAGTTATATTGAAATTTCAGTTAGTTAACATACAGTGTAATATTAATTCAGGTGTACAATGGAGTGATTCAGCATTTCCATACAGCACTCTGTGCTCATTGTAACAAGTGCACTGCATAATCCCCATTGTCTGTTCAATGCATCCCCCCACCACCCCTCCCTCTTGTAGCCATCAGTCTGTTGACTATAGTTGAGTCTGTTACTTGGTTGCCTCCCTCTCTCTTTTCTTCTCCCCTTTGCTCATTGTTTTGTTTATTAAAATCCATATAACAGGGGAACCTATGTGTTTCAGTCCACTGAGCGTCCGACTTTTGGTTTTGGCTCAGGTCATGATCTCAGGGTGATGAGATCAATCCCCTCACTGGACTCTGTGCTGAGGGAGGAGCTGCTTGAGATTCTCTCTTTCTCTCCCTTTGCTCATTCCCCTGCTCATTCTCATTCTCTCTCTAAAATAATAATAATAATAACAATAATAATAATAAATTTTAAAAATCCACATATGAGTAAATCATATGGTATTTCTTTTTGGCTTATTTTGTTTAGCAGAATATTCTCTAGCTCCATTCATGTCATTATAAATGGGAAGATTTCGTTCTTTCTTTTTTACAGCTGAGTAATATTCCATCTTCTTTAGGGATATACATCTTCTTTACCCATTAATCATACATGGGCTGTTTCCATAATCTAGTTATTGTAGATAATGCTGCTATAAGCATCAGGGTACATGTCTCCCCTTGAATTAGTATTTTGGTATTCTTTGGGTAAATACTTAGTACTGCAATTGCTAAATCATAAGGTAGTTCTATTTTTAACTTTTTGAGGACCTTCATATTGTTTTCCAGAGTTGATGCACCAGGTTGCATTCCCAACAACAGTACAGGAGGGTTCCCCTTTCTTTACATCTTCACAGCACCTGTTCTTTCTTATATTATTGACTTCAGCCATTCTGACAGGTATGAAGTGATATCTCATTGTAGTTTTGATTTGTATTTCCCTGATGATGAGTAATGTTGAACATCTTTTAATGTGTCTGTTGGCTATCTGATTATCTTCTTTAGAAAAATGTTTATTCATCTCTTCTGCCCATTTTCTAACTAGATTATTCATTTTTGGGGTGTTGAGTTTCATAACTTCTTTATATATTTTGGATACTAAGCCTTTATCAAATATGTCATTTGCAAATATATTCTCCCACTCCATAGGCTGACTTTTAGGTTTTGTTTTGTTTTGTTTTGTTTTAAAGATTCCATTTATCCGTTCGACAGAGAGAGATCACAAGCAGGCAGAGAGGCAGGCAGAGAGAGAGAGAGGAGGAAGCAGGCTCCCTGCCAAGCAGAGAGCCCAATGCAGTACTTGATCCCAGGACCCCGAGATCATGACCTGAGCCGAAGGCAAAGGCTCAACCCATTCAAGCCACCCGGGCACCCAGCCTTTTAGTTTTGTTGACTGTTTCCTTTGTTATCCAGAGTTTTTATTTTGATGACGTTCCCATAGTTTAATTTTGCTTTTGTTTCCCTTGCCTTAAGAGACATATCTAGAGAGAAGTTGCTATGGGCAATATCAAAGAGGTTATTGCCTGTGTTCTCTTCCAGGATTTTTATGGTTTGAGTTTCATATTTGGTCCCTTAATCTATTTTGGATTTATTTTTGTGTATAGTTTAAGGAAGTGGTCCAGTTTCATTCTTTTGCATGTTGCTGTCCAGTTTTCCCAACACTATTTGTTGAAGAGATGGTCTTTTTCCCATTGGATATTCTTTCATGCTTTGTTGAAAAGTAATTGACCCCATAGACGTGAGTTGGTTTCTGGGTTTTCTATTCTGTTCCATTGAACTGTGTGTCTTTTTTTGTGCCAGTACCATATTATCTTGATCACTACAACTTTGCAATATATCTTGAAGTCCAGAATTATGATGCCTGTAGCTTTGCTTTTCTTCTTTAATGTTGCCTTGGCTATTCAAGGTCTTTTGTGGTTCCATACAAATTTTTGGATTGTTTGTTTCAGCTCTGTGAAAAATACTGCTGGTATTTTGAATTAAATGTGTAGATTGCTTTGGTAGTATAGACATTTTAATAATATTTGTTTTTCCAATCTATGAGCATAGAATGTTTTTTCATTTCTTTTTGTCATGTTCCATTTCTTTCATAAGCATTCTATAGTTTTCAGCATGCAGACATTTTACCTCTTTAGTTAGGTGTATTCCTAGGTACTTATGATATTTGGTGCAATTATAAATGAGATTTATTCCTTAATTTCTCTTTCTGCTGCTTCATTACTGGTATAGAGAAATGAAATAAGTGGCACCTGGGGTGGCTCCTCACATGCGCTTTCTCTCTCTCAAAGTTAATAAATAAAATCTTACCAAAAAAAAAAAAAAAAGAAATTCAACAGATTTCTGTACATAGATTTTGGATCCTGCAACTTCACTGACTTCTTTTATCAGTTCCAGCAGTTTTTTGGTAGAATCTTCTGGGTTTTCCTTCCCCCCCTTCTTGGGTTTTCTATATAGAGTATCATATCATCAGCAAATAGTGAAAGTTTTATTTCTTCCTTGGCCATTTGCATACCTTTTATTTCTTTTTGCTGTCTGATTGCAGTGGATAGGAGAATTTTCTGAATAGGGATCAGAGCCACTTGTTTTAGGACTTATATATTGTAGAACTTCATATGTTCTAAAACTAAAACCATAAGATTTGTTGATTATGTTATGCTACTGCTTGGTCCAAAAGCTATCACATGATCTCTGAAAAGGAGTTCATCAGAACATTAATAAAAATATGAATTCATATTCACTTTTATAATTTCAAAATGTGTTGACCCATCTAAATTAACCAAATAAAAATCTATTTTTAACCTTTCAAAGGTACTCTGACTATAATAAATCAGAGCCTACAAAGAGACTCAATAATACATAAAAAGATGAATTTGGAAGTACATGAGTTTAGAAGTCCTAAGTTTGATCAATGACATTACAGTTTATTAAACTGATGAAATCTCATCAGTTAATCTGAAATCTTCATTATTAAAAGTTTTAGAATGATAATGACTTGTCAAATGTATTTTTCTTAACAGAAATCAAATGAGATCATGCACAGTTAGGAAATTAAGTAAATGATCTAAATTAAGGAATCTCAATATGGCTATCCAATGTTTAGCAAAAAGATGAACTCATCCAAAGCTAAAGACTGGGACTGACAAAATTAAAGAAAATTTACGTACATATATACCAGGATATTTACATCATGTTTCACTAAAAAATATATTGTTGTGTATTTATTTTTCGAGATTTTTAAATGTATTTTTTTTTCTTTTGGGATATTTGGTTAATAATAAATTCATTCCAGGCTCTTCATGATCAATTTAGTACTCCTTGTAAATTTTTTACTGTTATTTTTCCATAAATACACAAAACATGCCGAAACAAATTCCATTAATTTGAAATTAATATTTCAAAATAATTCTATTAAAAACAATTTTTAAAAGTACTTTTATTTGAAAGTGTTACATACCTATAATTTTGTATCTATTCTTAAGGTATATTTATGAGAAGACTCATTACTTTTTAGTACATTTGTTCTGTACTTTTCCTTATACCTCATAAATTGAGATTTATTTCCACCTGTATTAACTTATTAATAAAAAGTACAAATAAAATACTTGAATTGTTAAATATCTGATATCAATCTCTTGCATTATCACTTTCTTACTAGAGGGGAATGTGCAGTAAATTAATTGCATTGGTGCTGCACTATCATTATTAGTAATTAATTTTGGGGGGAACTGCTTGCTGTTCATTCTCACACTCAACATTCACAAATAAAACTGATAATGAAAATATTTTTCTTCGAGGTTCAATGTTGTGGGTATTCTGCTTAAATGACAATGTCCTAAAATTAGATTTGTTTTTGACTGACAGTAGTTTAAAATTAGATGAAGCAAAAATAAGAATGATGGGAAGATATAACCATGGCACTAGAAATGATTATTCTCTCTGAAGGTATGTGTCATCCAGGAGACTGGGTTTAAAAAAGTATAAAGGGAAGATCATCATGCATTTATTTGAAATCATGAAACTTTGTTTAATTTAATTCAACATATAACTTCAACCATCAAAATAATAATTTTAAAATAAAATAAAAATTATTAATTTGATAGTTGGAGTTATATATTTATATAATAATTTATTTTGATAATACTAAAATATATGGTCAATAAACTAATAATATTACTAAAATTACATAAGAAACTATATAAAATAATTTGGAAATACAAAACATAATAAATGTGGCCTTGGGGCACCTGGGTGGCTCAGTACGTTAAAGCCTCTGCCTTCAGCTCAGGTCATGATCCCAGGGTCCTGGGATCAAGCCCCATATTGGGCTCTCTGCTCCACGGGAAGCCTGCTTTCTCCTCTCTCCCTGCCTGCTTGTGATCTCTGTCTGTCAAATAAATAAATAAAATCTTTAAAAAAAATAATAAATGTGGCCTTATCTTTTGAAAATGACAAAGTAAAATTTTTGTCAAAATAAGTTTCTGTTTTAATTGTATCCCAGAGAAAGTCAATTAAATTTTTGAGTTTCCATTGCACTGATGGGAAATAACATATAATCTAACAGCTTTGCTATTATTATAAAATGAGGCAATATTTTTGGAAACTCCTTTATAAAATATAACACTTCCTATAAACACAAGATTATTACTATTCATTAATATTACTATTCAAATTGTATTTTTGTTAATTTTGTGTTAATAAAATGTAACAAAAAATCATAAGCACAGAAAAAATTGAGTGAAAACTTAGACATCCAATATATTCAACTAATCTGGATTAATGCATACAATATCTTTGCAACTACAAGAATCAAACAACATTTGAACTATGGTAGGATGAGGAGATGATCTACACAGATCTCCCTCCAAGGATATGCTGCCTAGATTCAGGAATAGTGTTCAGCAGACAGTCTCCAACTGTCAGCTTTTTCAGGGACTTGATCAGTAGTAGAATTATCATTCCCAAGGAAATGCCCCTCCTGAATTTGTTTGGGTGTATCATCTTATGACCAAGTAAGAATTGTAAATACTGAGCAATTTCAGCTCAATTCTGTCAACTCCAAATGTGGAAAATTTGTTTCAGAACTTCCTACAGAAATAGCCAATCTTTGTCAGACCTGCATCTGAGTTCAACTTTTTCCTCAAAAAAAGTTTTGTTCAAAACTGTCTGCTTCTTCCTTTCACAGGTGACTATCCTTACTAAGTAACCGGAACTTTGACATCTACCTTAACATTTACGATCAGAGAAGAACTGCCACCATTTCTCCAAGTAATAAGATTTCTAAGCTTAATAACTCAGGCGCAGACTGGCACTGATGCCTCCATTAGTAGTGGTAAATGGAGTGTTGACACCCCGTGGCACAATGTGGTGAAAGGGTAGTGATGGAAGGGAAGCCACTAGTCAGAGTGAGGTAGATACACCCAATGAAGGCAAGTGTCTTATTCCCCAGCCATGGATCTAGTGTGGAAAACTTGGATCTCTTACACCTTACCTGAAGCCATTTTAAGATATCTTCCCAAAGATTGACTCCCAAAGATTCCACTTAAGTTTCCGAGCTTGCAGATATGGCCTATTGCTTTATATTCATAGTTAATACTGGAAGAAAATTGTACTGGAAGAAAATTCAGATGCTTTTTCTAAACAAGAGAGTATGTGCTACTCTTAGAACAGCCCCCATCTCCCCTGTTAGGCCACTAAGCCTTATCTCAGGTGGAACTGCAGTATACTCAAGCGAGGGATATACTGGTCTGATAAGAGAGGAAAAGGCTTTACCCCAAAATACCCAAAATATCTAGCCAGCATGCACTGGAAGAAGTTGGTACAATAGCCATGGGACTTGATTCTGATGATTTTAACAAGAAGGTTGATAGATAAAATTGGATAAAGAAAAATATGTAGACTTGAGAGCACTTTCCCAAGTGACAGCATTTAAGCCCTTGATGGGGTTAAACAAAAGAAGGCAACTGGAAATGAAAGTATCCCAGCCTCAATTTAGTGAAGGTGAAGTGCCTAAATTGCCACAAAAATGGTGAAAGATTAGACTCTATTACAGAGAAATACACACTTACTTAAATGGATACAATATGTAGGACTAGAAGACCCACCAGAGATTATATTCCACTGGAAGATTTACAGAATAGTCCATATACCAAAGCTGTAAGAGGTTGGGAGGGGCACTAGGATCATTAAAAAGTTATAGGGAACTCTTCTCCACAGGTTAATGTTGACAGTAGGAGAGGTAGTAACAGAGTAGGGATATTTTCGTAGCAACTACATATTAGTCCCACAGAAGAAGATAGGCTAAAGAATGACACGACACTTAAATGACAAGAGTAGGGATCTCAACTTTCAGAATGACTACTAAGATTATATGTGGATATGTTATTTAATAATAAAACAATTGTAATTGCCAGATTATAATTAAAACTTATTTAAGGAAAGTGACAATTTATTGGTCAGTGTAACTAAAAAATTCCAAGGGAAGAACATGTTTCTACTTCTGGCACCACTGGATCTAGGGCAAAATTATTTTTATGGCTCTCCTCTGCTTTCTCATTCACTGATTCTCCTATTCTTTGTTGGCAAAACCAGGAGACGGATGCTCCCTTCTGGCAATGAATATCACTAGCTCCATGAATGCCTCCATTCTCTTAGGAACACCAACACAAAATGGAGCATACTGCCAGGCTCTCCCAGCCATCTACTAGTGTTGAGTCTCATTTGCTATTAGTTCTTGCTTCAGGTTCATATTTACTCATGAAAACTCACTATGACCAGTGTGAGGTAAGGTACAGTTTGACCAGTTCTGAGTCAAATGACAACCCCGAAGCTACGCTGAGTTGCTTTATTACCCCCCACCTCCAACCAAGTACATTGACTAAGGAAAGAATAGAAGTTTTGCCTCAGGAGTTTTGCCTCAGGAGTTTATGTTACTAGAAGTAGCAGGAAGGCAAAAAAGAAAAACAAACAAACAAACAAAACAAAACAACAACAACAAAAATCCACACAAAATACAAGAACATTCAGATAGTTATTTTTTTAAAAAATAGCCATCTTTTTAAAGCTTTTTAAAATTACTAAAACTGCTATTAAAACTGCTAATACAGAAGTGCCTTGTGGCTCAGTCCTTAAGAGTCTCCTTCAGCTCAAGCTGTGATCCTGGGGTACTGGGATCAAGCCCTGCATCAGGCTCCCAGCTCAGTGGGAAGCCTGCTTCTCCCTCTCCCATTATCCCTGCTTGTGTTCCTGTCTCGCTGTCTCTCTCTGTCAAATAAATAAATAAAATATTTTTTAAAAACCCTGCTAAGACAATCCCTATCCTAAAGTGTCAGTACCCACAAAACAGACTAGTTGACAATATAAACCATGTATTTATTATCTACAATGACATCTGAAAGAGAAAACTGTAGAAACAGATCATTTAAATGTTGCATAATTCTGTATTCAATAGCTTTAAATGATATTATGAAGTTAAAATACATTAATTTCATAATTTGCATGAAATTATTAAATTATTTACATTTGATTATTTTAGTGTGGTATCACACATATTAAAATATTCCAAAGAAACAACTGCATTTATACTGACATGATTATTAATTTTGAATTTTTTATTTCAGTCTATAAACTAATTTAAAAATGGCTCTACTGCCAACACACATCTTAGCAAAAAAAGTTGACATTTCAGTATTTTATTTTGTAAACTACTTCATTTTAGCATTCTTGTTTAAAGAGAATATCTTTTATGTAATGAAATTATTGTCCTTGTAATTACAGCCAAGACATTATATTAACTAAGGATAGCAATAAAATAGAAATCCAAGGTTTCATCTTACTTTTCTCAACTTTATTTTGGTTATGTTTAATATTCTAGAACAAAAGTTATTAAACTATTTTATCATTATAACTTTTATGAGAAAAAATACGTTTAATTATCCAATATGTTCAAAACAACTTAGTATAAATATAACAATAATTAGAATAGTGGTACTCATGGAATTTTGCTTCCCAAGTTTGTCATATTTATATAACATACTGGGAGAAAACTAAGCATATGCTGTGTTCTCATAAACAAAGCAATTCTGGAGGAAATTGCCACTTTAGGGGAGAACACAAGTATTCACAGGTTTTAAGTGCTATGTTTAAAATCCAGGTATAATTATAAAAGTTGGCAAAATGAAATGATAAGAAACATCATAGATCTAGAATAAATTATGTCCAGACTAATTAAAATGCATGTGTTCTAGAAAATTGCATAAACAAGTAGAAAATGCAATGTTGACCACTACATATTTGTATAATGCAATTTTTTAAACTTTTAAAATGATAATAATTAAAAGAAAATATAATATTATGGATTTATGTAGGAAAAATACTATCTGACAAATTTTTAGTTCTTTACATTTTAAAATGTCATCTGTACTGAGTACTGTGAAGTACTGCCTTCATCTATGAAAATTTTAAAAAGATGAAACTTACTGATGACATATAGGGCAGCTTGAAATTTTATTTTTTTTATTTTATACTATGAATTTTCTAAAATAGAAGAATTGGAAATGGAGGCTGCTTCAGTCAAATCGTATATCTGTTAAACTTCATTAGAATGCAGTTTTCGAAGAAAAATATGCTGGTATAAAATACTTTCCGCAAAATAAATGGTATAAAATACTAACTTGCACCAAGAACTAAATCAGTAATAATAAAGCTGTCTGTATACAAATTTCTCAATTTAATCTTAGGATAATAGTTGAGATCTTATCTTGAACATTATCACCTCTTTGTTTAGGCAAAGTTAACCATGGCTTATTCTATTGTGTTCTGTATTTCCAAAAGATATGCATAAGTACTGGGGACACCTGGGTGGTTTAGTAAGTTAAACTTTGTCTCAAGTTATGATCCAGGAGTCCCAGGATTGAGCCCTGCACCAGGCTTCCTGTTCAGCAGGGAGTCTGCTTCTCCCTCTCCCTCTGCCCCTTGTTCTCTCTAGCTCACTCTCTCTCAAATAAATAAATAAAATATTTTATAAAAAAAAATATGAGTAAGCTTCACACAGCTGAAGGATGCAATTTTTAATGGGATATGCTTATTTTAAAAGCTATACATACAACCTTTTTTTAATTTTGAGATTTTATTTATTCATATAGACAGAGCATGCCAATGGGGTGAGGGACAGAGTGAGAATCTCAAGTGGACTCCATGCTGAGTGCAAAGCCTGATGTGGGGCTCAGTCTCACAATCCTGAGATCATGACCCTGAGATCATGACCTGAGCCAAAACTAAGAGTGGGCTACTTAACCAGCTGAGCCACCCATGTGCCCCTAAAGCTATGCATACAGACAACTTATACAGATTTAAAATTCCTCAAGAAAATAAAATTATCTTTGTTTAAAATGATTTGTCCATTGCATAAACTAACACTTGGAATAATGCAGCATAGAGCAAGAAAATGAGAAGTATATATAAATTAACAAGTCAATGAATGAAATAGCATTTCTCAAAATTATTAATTGGAGTTCTTCAGTTATAAACATCAAAAATCAACTTGCATAATTAAGTAAAAATCAAATTTTTGTAAGAGTTGCCAGGCAGTATACAACATTTCCTGGGAACTGGGAGAATGAATTTTAGAAATAGCTCAGAATCTACGGCAATAGGCAAGGCAATGGAAGCGGTAAATGATAGATGATAGATGGATGATAAATAGATAGGTGATAGACAGTTTATATAGATATAATATCTTCAACAGTTTTCTTCTTCAGATTGATGTCAATCTGCTCATTTAAAATTTTAAATTATTAAATTACTCTCTAACTCGGGTCACATCCTTTTGTTTAGGTTAAGTGGACATTTGTCATTTTTACCTGCCCAGGATTTAACTGAGTTCTTAAGTGGCATCATGATTACCATTTGAAGTATTTTCTCTCTGCATTAAACATTGTCTTTAAGCAAGGGCATCCTGAGATGACCCCCTATTAAAATGGCATGCTTAGCTGGTCAAACACCTTGCAGTACTTTGAATCGTGAAGGAATGACAAAGAGGAGAAATCATGACCAGAGTCATGTATTACTGCAGAATAATTTTTGAGTCATGAAGAATTTGGCCACTGAACAGAATGGTTGCTTTTTTTCATACTACCAAATGATAAAAGCAAGAGAATAACAAAAGACACACACATATATTATATATTATACATATAATATAATCTAATTTGTACTTGTGCTTATATATATATATTACATTCATTTACTTTAAGTAATTTTTTTTTATGGATTCACATGTTTTGAAAAAAAATATGAAACTGTTTTGGTCCAAAGGATTCTTTTTATATATATATATATATTTTTTTTTTTATTTATTTGACAGAGAGAAATCACAACTAGGCAGAGAGGCAGGCAGAGAGAGAGGAGGAAGCAGGCTCCCTGCAGAGCAGAGAGCCCGATGTGGGGCTCGATCCCAGGACTCTGGGATCATGACCTGAGCTGAAGGCAGAGGCTTTAACCCACTGAGCCACCCAGGCGCCCCATTGGTCCAAAGGATTCTTATCTATTCTTCTGCCCCTTTCCACCAAACCCATTTTATGTGCTATTTTTGGCTGCATTTGCTATTTGTATTTTTTTTCCACTGGTTACACAATTATGAGATGGGATAATGATAAACCATTGGAGAAGTGTAAACTAAAATGAACTCCTGGATATGAAACATTTTGGGGGCTAACTAACATTATTCTACTTAATAACATTCAATTTGATTTTACTGAATTTACTCAAACTTACTAATCAATTAAGTAAAGCTAAAAGGACTAAGTATTTTTCTCACTCCATAATTATCAGAAAAGGACAGAGGAGCTAAACTTGAGTGACTAATTTTAACTGAGACAAAAGGATGCAGTGAATGATTGAAGAGCCCACAAGGGGCATGCTAAGTAGTCTACCTTTATGCTTTATAGCTTCCCAGACATCTAACACTCACCTATCTTCTATATTCCTAAACCTGGCCCTCAAAATTCCATGTAGACATGATATCCTCTCCTCCCAGTAACCTCTATAAATTTCATTTTGGTGTACTTTAGGCAGTGTCTGTTTCTTTTTCTTGTAAAACAAAGAAACAAACAAGCAAAATCAAACAGTTGTTTTGCAAAATACATACATGATTTTAAAACTTGTATTCAAAATATAGAATTAATTTAAAACTCAACAATAAGAAAACAACACCTCATCAAATAAAATATACAGATAGTAAATATGCATACAAAAAGAAGTTCAGCAGTGTGTCATTAGGGAACTCCAAATAAAATGAGATACCACTATACAGCTGTTATAATCACTAAAATCCAAAACAATGACATCATAAGATACCAGCAAAAAATGGAGCAAGATGAACAATCATTCATTGATAATGGAAACACAAAATGATATGCCCACTTTGGAAGACAGCTTGGTAAGTACGTTAGATTTTGGATACTGCTTAAAAAGCTAAACATAGGCATTCCATGCACCTTGGTTTTTACCCACATGAGTAAAACACTCATCTACACAAAAACCAAAACAGGAATGTTTATAGTATTGTTACTCATAACTGAAAAAAATTGGGAGTTCCAAGATGTCCTCCAATAGGTGAATAAACAACATGTGGTATATTCATACAATGAATTATTGTTCAGGATTAAAAAGAAATGAACCATCAAGCAATGAAAAAACATGGCAGTCTTAAATCCATATTGTTTAAATGAAAGAGCTCAATTTGAAAAGACACCATATTGTTTGATGCCAATGATATGATATCTCTGCCAAAATGACAGAGCCCACAAGGGGCATGCGGTGAATGGACAGAAGAATGAATGGGTGGAGTACAGGGAATTTTCAGGGTAGCAAAACTGTTCTGTAAGATACTATAACAGACAATGCATATTATGCTCTTATTAAGACCTGTAGAATTGTATAACATGAAGAGCAGCCGTAATGTAAACTATGGACTTTAGTAATTATGTATCAATATTGGCTCATCAGTTGTAACAAATGTATTACATCAGTACATGATATTAATAATAATGAAATAGGGAATGGTATATGAGAACTGTCTATACTTTCTGCTCAATTTTTCTGTAAACCTAAAACTGATCTAAAAATAATGTTTAGTTGTTAAAATAATAATATTTGTAACTAATATAGTTTAAATAAGTTATCTCCATTTAACCCAACAGGATCATAGTTTGTATACTGACACAATCAAAATAAAATCTAACTACAAAAGACATAAGATAAAATGACCACAGGCCCCTGGGTGACTCAGTTAGTTAAGTGACTGCCTTCAGTTTACATCATCATCCCAGGATCCTGGGATTAAACCCTGCACCTGGCTCCCTGCTCAGTGGGGAGCCTGTTCTATCTCTGCCCTCTGCCCCTCCCCCTCCTCGTGCACTCTCTCTCTATTACTATCAAATAAATAAAATCTTTAAAAAAGAAAAAGATCAAATGGCCTCACTCATATATGGAATTTAAGAAACAAACAAATGAGTATGAAGAAAGTAAAAAGAGAGAGGGAGGCAAACTGAGAAACAGACTCTTAACTGTAGAGAACAAACTGATGGTTGCCAGAGGAGATGTGGCCAGGAGACTGGGTTAACTAGATGATGGGGATTAAGGAGTGCACTTGTCTTGACAAGCACTAGATGTTGTATATAAGTGATGAATCAGTTATATTGTATAACTGAAACTAATATTACATCATATGTTAACTGACTGGAATTTAAATAAGAACTTAAAAAACAAAAAGAAAGAAACAAAAACCTTTGTGTCAATCCAATCAAGAAATGGGCAGAGGACATGAACAGACATTTCTGCAAAGAAGACATCCAGATGGCCAACAGACACATGAAAAAGTGCTCCACGTCACTCGGCATCAGGGAAATACAAATCAAAACCACAATGAGATATCACCTCACACCAGTCAGAATGGCTAAAATGAACAAGTCAGGAAATGACAGATGCTGGAGAGGATGTGGAGAAAGGGGAACCCTCCTCCACTGTTGGTGGGAATGCAAGCTGGTGCAACCACTCTGGAAAACAGCATGGAGGTTCCTCAAAATGTTGAAAATAGAACTACCCTATGACCCAGCAATTGCACTACTGGGTATTTACCCTAAAGATACAAACATAGTGATCCGAAGGGGCACGTGTACCCGAATGTTTATAGCAGCAATGTCTACAATAGCCAGACTATGGAAAGAACCTAGATGTCCATCAACAGATGAATGGATCAAGAAGATGTGGTATACATACACAATGGAATACTATGCAGCCATCAAAAGAAATGAAATCTTGCCATTTGCGACGACGTGGATGGAACTAGAGCGTATCATGCTTAGTGAAATAAGTCAATCGGAGAAAGACAACTATCATATGATCTCCCTGATATGAGGACATGGAGAAGCAACATGGGGGGGTAGGGGGATAGGAGAAGAATAAATGAAACAAGATGGGATTGGGAGGGAGACAAACCATAAATGACTCTTAATCTCACAAAACAAACTGGGGGTTGCTGGGGGGAGGTGGGATTCAGAGAGGGGGAGCGGGCTATGGACATTGGGGAGGGGAGGCAAACCATAAGAGACTATGGACTCTGAAAAACAACCTGAGGGTTTTGAAGGGTCAGGGGTGGGAGGTTGGGGGAACAGGTGGTGGGTGATGGGGAGGGCACGTTTTGCATGGAGCACTGGGTGTTGTGCAAAAAGAATGAATACTGTTACGCTGAAAAAATTAATAAAAAGGGAAAAAAAAATAAAAGTTATTACAGAAAAAAAAAAAAAAAAAAACCTTTGTGTCTGCATATGTTTGTAATTTGCAGTGCCAGAATTAAGAGAGAGAATAACAATAATAAAATGACTCTTTACATCTAGAGAAAAGAAGAATCTTTAGAACTTTGCTTAAAGATAGTTTGTCTTGAGAACTAGGGGTTTTAATGAGATATATTTGGTAGTTCTTTTTGTACACTTCTAAGGCCAGAAAAATGTTAAATACCATAAATCAGAACTTGCTAACTAAGAATCTGGAAGGCAGGTGCCCATTCTAAAAACAAAATAGTTGAAGTTAGAAGGTGTTGGTTGTGAAGGAAACCAGAATGTCTCCTCAAAATATGCCAGTTTGGCTGCTTATTATTATGGATGAAAAGCACTTAAGATTCAGCAATTACAAGAGAAATGCTCTGATTCTCCTTTTGCTTCCTGAAAGCAAGGGATGAAGCTCCCATGAAAGGTACCTTTTCTACAGTAGGAGGAAATAAAAACATTCTTAGCCCAGTGATGGGGAATCTGTAAACAAACTATTTCCCTCCCTTATATTTGCTTTTCTCTTTGCTACACTGGAAGCCTGGAACTGGTTTTATTGTTGTTGCTGTTACTGGTTTTTGTCCTGCCATTTCTCTACAAATGTATTGTTCTTTGTTGAAGATGCTATACAAACTGGAACTCTAAGCCAACACTTGAGTTACTTTTGGCCCCACATGATGTATTTCTCTCCACATGATGTGTATTCCACATGCTAATAAACTGCTTGCTTTTCTCTTGTTAATCTGCCTTTTTATGAAAAGTCCCAACTAAAAATCTAAGATGAGAAGAAGTTCTCCTTTTTCTACAGCTGTTTTCTTCATGCTCACCCCCTACCTTCTTATTTTCTAAAAGGAACACAATCCTCCTCAACTTAGACATATTTTTGCCAAAGATAAATAATAGCATCATTCCCTTTGCCAGCGATTGCTTTATAAATTAAATAGTTGATTGAAATCTGGTCAAAGAAATATAAGGGGATTTTTTGTTAGGGGGCTTCTAGGAAAAGTAAAATTAATTGTAAAATGATTCACACAAGAATTTTGGAATGATTCACACAAGAATCTTGAAATGATTCTGTAGTTTTGTGATATATTTATAAATTGGGAAGTGTGATGCTTCCAGCTTTGTTCTATCTTGATGACTATTATCGAAAAAAGAAAGAAAATGTTGGTAAGGATTTGAAGAAATTGGAAATCTTGCATACTGTTGGTTGGAATGCACGATGGTGCAGCCACTATGGAAAAGAGTGTGACAATTCCATTACAAATAAAAAAAATAGGATTACCAGAAGGTCCAGCAATTCTACCTCTGGGTATCTATCCAAAATAACTGAAATCAGGATCTCAGAGTGATGTTATAATTAACATGATCATTACAGCATTATTCATAATAGCTAAGATATAGAAACAACCACAATGTAATGGATAAAGAAATTATGATGTATACATAGAATGGATTACTATTCAGCCCCTAACAAGAAGAAAATTCTGTAATATGGAGTGAAAACAATGAACCTTGAGGACGTTATGCCAAGGAAAATAAGCCAGCCACAGAAAGATATATAATGTGATTCTACTTATAAAAGGTAACTAAAATAGTTTAATTTATAGGATCAAAGTAAAATGGTGATTACCAGGGACTGGGAAAAAGCAGGGGAAGAGGAATTACCAATCAATGAGCATAAAGTTCCCATTAAGCAGCATGGCGATGTTCTAGAAAGTTCTAAGGAATAACTTATGCAAGGTGAATAAGTTCTATACAACATTGTACCCATAGTCAACCACAAGAATGGTGCACTAGGGGCGCCTGGGTGGCTCAGTGGGTTAAGCCGATGCCTTCGGATCAGGTCATAATCTCAGGGTCCTGGGATCGAGTCCCACCTGGGGCTCTCTGCTCAGCAGGGAGCCTGCTTCCCTCTCTCTCTCTCTCTGCCTGCCTCTCTACTACTTGTGATCTCTCTCTGTCAAAAAAAAAAAAAAAAAAAAAAAAAAAAGAATGGTGCACTAAAAAATTGTTAACAAGGTAGATTTCATGTTCAGCATTGTTGCCACTATAAAATAATTTTTAAAATATATATGGAAGAAAACACCACTTCAACAAACCCTTTCAAATGTAGGAGGGAAAAACAATTCATTTTATTATGTCAGTATTATCCTGGTCCCCAAACTAGACAAAATATTACAAGAAATGAAAATTGGGGATGCATATCTACCATCAAAGTGACAGAAAAAATTAACAAAATAAGAGACAATTAAATCTAACAATATAAAAAGGGATAACATGCCACCAGCAATTAGCTTTATGTGTAAAATGCAAGAATATTTTAAAATTTAGTCAATGTGAATTTGTGTGTCCAGCCAGGATTAAGTATTTAGTTCTAGAATTACTTGATAATGATTAAGAAACTGAAAAAATATATAAAACAACTTTTTTCTTCCCTGACATTGAGCAACAGATAGTGCAAGATGATTATCTTTGAGAGAAGTTAAATGAATAAGGTGAGACTCATAGTGTCTGGGGGCAAGTTTTAGAATACAAACCTGAGAGAAGGAATTCAGAGTCTGAAAGTGTCACTGTGATAAGCAACCTATGGTTGGTTTGGGGGGAGGCATAAACATCTAGAAGTTGTTGAGCAAGTAACCCAAAAGAAGAAATTATGTTGATAAAAAGTTTTAGAAATTTGTGTAAAAGTTCCTTTGCATCCTCAGCTCAATACTAGGCTGCATGCATGGTATGAAATTATGAGGCCACTAAGATAAAAAGAGAAAAAGATATATATGTTCTTGGGATACTCTGGGCTGAAAAATGGTCAGCACTCAAATAATTTTGTCAGGCTGTAGAGACCTCACTGAAGTTATAGATAGAGGACTCTAGTAGGGTTACATAATAATAGGGCTATTATTATACATACATTATTATATATTATATATATATATATATTATTATACATTATTATTATATTATTATATATATATATATTATTATATATAATATATTATATATTATTATACATACATTATAATAGGGCTACGAAGACTTAAAGTAAACACTATTTTTTTAAAAGATTTTATTTATTTATTTGACAGACAGAGATCACAGGTAGGCAGAGAGGCAGCCAGAGAGAGATAGAGGAGGGGAAGCAGGCTCCCTGCTGAGCAGAGAGCCCGATGCGGGGCTCGATCCCAGGACCCTGGGACCATGACCTGGGCCAAAGGCAGAGGCTTTAACACACTGAGCCACCCAGGTGCCCCAAGTAAACACTATTTTAAATGTATTTTAGAAACTTTATAAAAGTCTTAATCTGAAGATAATTTAACTATCCAAAAAAATTCCAAAATTTGTAAAAGGTGTTCAATAAGACATTCACAATATCCTCCCTTCAATCATAAATTATGAGCAAGTGGGGTTCATCTACAGAGAGTTAGAATGGTTCAACTTTTGAAAATTAGTTGATATATTTTTCCATGTCAACAGATTTTAAACAAACATACACATCTGTTCAGCTGTCAGGTGCAAAAAATATTTGATAAAATTTAACAATCAAAAAATTCTCAGCTGATTAGGAATAGAAGAAATTTTAAGATTGGGTAAAAAGGATCTAAGAAAAAGCACAGAAACCATCATACCTGATGATGAAAACCTGAATGGTATCTGTCCAAAATGATGGACTGAAATGATATCTCATTGTTTAGTTGGATTGAAATGTTGAAGGAAGATCATATTTAAATAGTATGAGTAAACACATGCATTTCTAGCTCTCAAAGTTTGGATGGGTTAATATTCAGCAACTGATAAAACTTTTTTTCAAAGTCAGTTTGGAGAGGTGGTGAAGATGGAGGATTCAAGCAGTTGGTGAAGTCAGAAAAATCAATGCAACCCAGCTCCAATGTACACATTGCCCTTTCTACCATTTTCTGGTATGTGAGTTGAAAGTAAAGCCTATCGATGTGAAGGACACATTTGTACATATTCAGCCAAGGGTACTTGTTATGTGGAAACTTTCAACTTACCTATATCTGAAAATCCGTCTTTGCAGGGTTTGAAGTCTCCACATAACTTCGAGAACAATCTCCAATGCTTATGTCTTTTCTATATAAGCACAATCTCTTTGAAATCTTAAACAGAGTGGAATGCAGAGAGTGAACTATTTAACTGCCTACATACTACTTATGCTTATCTTAATATTATATTAATATACCACATTTGAGGACATACTTCTTTATATTGGTGAATATTATAAATATTGTCCTAGTTAACTACCTTTTATTACTTTTATGCAAGGTAAACTGAAATTTCTTTCGATGTAGCCATGTTTTAATTTTTTCCTTATTATTGATATATAATATTTAATATCAATCTATATCAAAAAGAAGAATCTGATTTATTCTGGTAATCTATTTCCTGTAAATTTATAATCTCTAAAAACAAGGACACTTCATAAATTTAAACAATTTTAGAATAAGACACAATTTTAGGGATAATCTAACTCACTGTCCTTGTTTTACAAATTAGGAGATTGAAGTTCAGAAAGAAGGAGAATTATTAATGAGAATAGAGTATGAATATTTTAGGTTACTTGTAACTAATCAGAATATAAATCAGTAACTTGAAAACAAAGTTAAAGGTTAAAAGAACTGATGTAATTTGAGGAAATAGGCTCAATATGAGGATGAAATAATAGGTTAATATTTACACATTAATTGAATATAACTGTGAAAGTGTATGATATAAACATATATAGCCACAAATTGAATTGAAAATTTAATCATTTTATGGCATAAAACACAAAATAGTTGAAGGAAGTTTTTAAAACAGTCATAATATATTTTATTTTTTATTTTTCATTATATATTTTAGAAGAGATATTCAGCTTCAGTTTGACCATAAATATACTAACAAATTAAACATTTTTCAAGATAGGATATGTTATTTTGCAATTCGTGATCTAATACTTAGCCCAGGCTTTTGGATTTTCTTTGTCAATTAAATGAGAAGCCTTTTAGATTACATTTATAAATCCTTATGTCTACAGCTAAAAGTCACTTCTTTTCTTAAGGTGTCACAAGAATCCTTCATACACTTGACATCTATTGATCTCATCTACTTAATGGTTTTCTTTTCCACTATAAATCTATGTCCTGATCTTATTTCAAAATGATAATGACTCTTTCAATTTTCTTTTATCTTAAAAAGAATTAGCTATGACATTTTAACATTCAAGATGGACAGAAACATAATTAGATATCATTTCAACTACTCAAGTAAATTACCCTGTTTTTTACAGGTATTTATAGAAAAACATTCTAGAAATAGCAATCAAATATTTGAGAATCAGACAATGTCCATTTAATAGGAACTGGGAAATCCTACCAGTGACACCATGTGTTTATTATCTCATGAGCCTGTACCTGAGCCCACAAGGTCCTCCTCACAAATCTCAATATTTAACTATATCATTCATACAAATTTCCAGTATCCCTTCCTTCCCTGATTATGAAAGAGGTGGGGAATGAATATTAGAATGAATATTGATACTATTATTTGGCAGCTAGACCAAAATCTCTTCCTATGCAACTTGGGGAATTCAGAACCAAATAAAGGATTCAGGAAACAGGGATAACTTTTTGTAGTCATTATAACAGGCATTATTCCAAGGTGACTAGGAAGCAGCTAAGAAGCCAGTGATTTAAAATGAAGGAAATTCTACAGAACTGTCCTTAATTATTGTTTAAATATTTGTAGAATAAAATTAAATGGAGAGAAAAGTAATATAGATTGGTGGGAAGGAACTATTTCCCAAACATGATTTCAAGCTCTCTTTCCAAGTCCATCATATAACAATGTTAACGGTGCACAGCTAATTGATGCGTGATGGTTTGAAGACTATGTCAGTTTGGCAATGTCTTCTTGCCATTAAGCTGCCGTTTCCTTACACACTAGGTCATAATATTCAAAATAACATATTAGGTATGAAAAATAAGATGATAATTAAAACTAAGAAGGTTAATTCATATTCCAGAATACTGGTTAGTTTCCAAGTCATAGACTTAATGTCAATTGTCCTCCATCCATAAAATTGAAATAGAAGTAGAAATTAAAGAGATGGAAGATGAAATCACAATGAAAAAAGAAAGATCAAATTTCATTAATCACCAATAAATAAAATAAAAATGAAAGTCATATTGCATGTACACTTTTTTTTAATAAAATCATGAGTGAAAGTATATTTGGAATTACTGAACATTAAAGTTTTTGTTAGAACAGCTCTTTAAAACACTATTCTAAAAAAAATTAAAAAAAAAAAACACACTATTCTAGTTATCCTTTCCTCTTTGCAGGAAAGGTGCTCTGACCTCAAATACTTGTGTTTGATGCAAACATACTGAAGTCATGCAGGGATCTATCAGGGTATCAATGATTTAAATGTTTCAAAACTTTTCTACAGATTGTTGAAAAATTTGTAAATAAAAAATCTGTAATTATATATAGGTAAATGATTAAATCAGTAATTCATTAATAACTTTTCTAAATATTGCTTGATAAATTGCCCTATACTGACAATGATAGTAAGCTGACATTTTTTGTAGAACTTAAGTGTATTAGGGAATAGATATAAAAAGCAATAATTATAAAAAAAATATTATATATGTTTTAGATGACAGAAAGAGGGAAAAGAGTTTGAAATAAGAACATATAATGTATACCTTTCATTGTAACAGGAGGTATCAGAGAAAATATTTGTGACAAAGTGACTTTGATCCTGAACCCATAATGAGCCAGTGTTAGTTATTAAAATTAAGGACTAATGGAACAGCACACAAGGTAAAGAAAACAAATATTTGCAAAAGCACTAAGTCCAGAGGGAATTTGTTTGTTGCTCAACAGAAATTTAAAGCAGCAAGAGTACCCCTGAATTCACAATGTAACAATAGATGTCCAAGGAGCAGACAAAAGCCAGATAATAAAGATTTTTAAGCTATATTAAGGTTTTTTTTTTTATTCAAAAATAAAAAGGTTTATTTTTTTTCCCTTTTTATTAATTTTTTCAGCGTAACAGTATTCATTCTTTTTGCACAACACCCAGTGCTCCATGCAAAACGTGCCCTCCCCATCACCCACCACCTGTTCCCCCAACCTCCCACCCCTGACCCTTCAAAACCCTCAGGTTGTTTTTCAGAGTCCATAGTCTCTTATGGTTCGCCTCCCCTCCCCAATGTCCATAGCCCGCTCCCCCTCTCCCAATCCCACCTCCCCCCAGCAACCCCCAGTTTGTTTTGTGAGATTAACAGTCATTTATGGTTTGTCTCCCTCCCAATCCCATCTTGTTTCATGTAGGGGTAGGGGGATAGGAGAAGAATAAAAGAATATATTAAGGTTTATTTTTTGTTTTGTTTTGGGAATTTATCTTAAGAATAACAAGCTATCAAAGAGTACTGTAAAGCAGAGAATTGGTAATTTTGACTCCTTATCCAAAAAAACATTTAATTGACTACTCTGTAAAACTTGATTGAAATTGAGAAAGATGGATATATGAAACAAATTGGGTGATTATTATAAAAGTAAAGGAAAAATATGATGAAGGTTGAAATAGTGACAGTGGGAATGAATAAAAATTTATAGATAAAAGGAAAAAGTAGGAAAGAGTTGGGAGATATAAGAGGGGTGTAAGGGGTTCTGGTTAAATACTTCCATCTTCCCAGGTAGAAGGCTCTTAATACTGACTTGAGTGGATAAAAAAAAAAAAATTCAATCTTGACTGAGTCTGAGTTGACTTCAAGACACCAAAAGAAGAGCTGAACTGTAATTGCCTATATGGATTTAAAATTAGGGATACCTGGGTGGCTAAGTTGGTTAAGCATCTGCCTTCACTCAGGTCATGATCCCAGGGTCCTGGGATCGAGTCCCACATTGGGCCCCCTGCTCAGTGGGGAGCCTGCTTCTCCTTCTGCCTGCTGTTCCCCCTGCTTGTGCTCTCTCTCTCTCTAAGAAATAAAATCTTAAAAAAAAATTAAAAAATGTAATTAGCAGTGATATGTATCAGTGGGAGAATTATAAACGAAATTTGAAAACATGGGAATGGTTAGAATTGCCTAGATGAAGATACACTAATGCTGAATATAGAGAAACTGCAAATTGTCAAGATTGGTTTAAGGAAGGTGAATGAAAAAAATAAAGTTAAAAAAAAATGCAGCAGAGGGGACTAGTATGGTGACATGGAAATCAAAGAAAGCAAGCCAAGAACCTGCATAGACAATGATAATACAGTCAGCTATAGGCTACTCAGGCTCTTACCTCCTTGGCCAAACCTAATTTCCCTGACTGGAGTGGGCCCATGCCAGTCAGTCCTTCCCATAGGAGTGTGATTGTGATTGTCGGCACATTAGGCTTAGTAGAACATTAATTCTTGTGTCTTTCGCTTCAGCAACACAGAGAAATTTCTGAGTGAAATAAAAGAAGATCCACTAGCTTCAGATATGTATTGTTTACAAGAAAGATATCAGCAAAGAAGGCTATGATCAACACCTTGGTGTTGTAAGGATGACAATTAGGATCACTGGAATTATAAGTACAATTGAATAGGCTAAAAAGTAGATGCAACTAAAGACAGTCTTTCAGAACATCAGCAACTTCAGAGAAAACACAAAAAACTTGGGACGTCTTTTGTTTCTCAGTGGACAGCCACCAGGTGAAATTAATTGAAATTTCATGAAAATGAAATTACATGAAATTGCATGAAAATTTCATGCTTTTTTGTATCCATTCAAAACATATGAGGTATGAGGACATGCTCCATTGTGTTTTTTACACAAATGTCTTCATGATTACATGAAATTTATCACACTACTGAAAAAGGGAAACAAATAAAATTATCAGAGACTATCTTCCAAACCAGTGTATGGTGCTGAGAGTGGAGTTCCCAGATTCATACTATTAATTCTTATATGGCATACCGTGGTTAGCCCATTAAAACATGAGAAAAAAGTTCACCCCGTAGGGGTTTGCAGAAGATAATGACATATCCAAATGTGAAGGTTGCAACTCTATGCCCATGGTGGAACTGTCTAAAGCTCCCATGTACATATTTTGTCTGCAACAAGTGATAAGTATAGGAAAAGCATCATAATCACATTATGCAGCCACAGTTTCTATAGCTGAAAACTGTCATTATAGAACCTAATCAGAAAATTAGGAGGAAAGTAATATTCAGGGAACCTCAGTATCTGTTTAATATGATGTTACATACATAGAATGCCAACAACTTATAAGGTGCCACACTTTTAAGAATTTCAAAACCACAAGAAATACTGAAGGACATCGACTGTTGAATATCATTTTGAAGTTAGCAAGATAAAAATCTTCATGCATCTACTGAGTGGTAAAATTTTCTCTAGATGCTGCAAGTTGAAATTGCAGTATTAACATTTCTGTCAACAGATATTATTAAACATATGACTTATAAAGCTGGAAGTATTGTTCAGCAAAAGAGAGAACAGATGAAAATGTCAAAATTACTGGGGATATTAGATTTCAATTCCAAGCTTTTCAAGGATTTTAAATCTCATAAAAATGAACAATGATATTTGATAAAACTACAAATTTATCTTGTGTTTATTTAAACCTTGCCTATGTTTTATTACATGATCATTTTGACATAAAGTTATTGTTTCTAATAAAAAGTAAATACTTCAGGAAAAAATACTCTTTACTTAATATTCTAAGTAGATTGTCATATACCTTAGTGTCTTTCATATTAACCTGGTATCTTCAAAAATTCTCCTAAGGTTAGTTTTCTCTTACATCAAGAAAGAAAAAACATATATATGTAAATGTTTTACATGACTGCATAGAAACCTGTGCAACTTCAAGTTCCAAGAGGAGAATTATTTTCCCTTTTCCTAATTTTGGTCCTCCAGATTACAGTCCCAGCTGTCTACACACTTTCAAAGATATCCTAACATCTAACACTTATAAACAGTAATTACCAATGATAACCAAGTATCTATTTACTGCTAGATTCCCTATCATTCTGTTCTACTAACTTATTACGAAATTCTCTTTCCCCTTATCTATATTAGTTTCACCTTACAGATTTTAAGTAGTATTTGTAAATCTGCATATTATTTTTAAGAAACCATCATTAATTTAAAAAATACATTTAAGTACAGAACTGGTTATTAGATGGCTATTTATCAGTTGAATCAGTAGCTTTCAATATGTTTAGGAATATCTGGTGGGATATTGGATTGTTTTAGAGTGTAAGTACTGACTTCTTACTAACATGGACTTCCCTGGACATATAATTATTTCTTATATTATAATCCATCTTTATGTGTCTCTTGACTAGATCTGCATTTGAAAAATAAGTAATTCTAATAATTTTCTAAAGAAATTATAATGTACAAAATCAAAAAAGTTATTTAAAAGTCATAATTCAACTTTCTACAAATATACTTAAAAATTAGGAGGTTCTTAGATAAAATTTGTAGACCACTATGACGGTGGGGCAACTGTGTAGTGGCAGGTGATACAGACCCTTAGAGTTGCACACCATCATATATATATTTGCTAACTTCCACTGTGTAGGTATGGCTAATTTCTTCTTCCCCAGAAATGTGTGCCCACAGATGAAATATATGACCCATAAAATCCTTTTACCTTATTCAGAACCTAGGGATTTTCCCAGGTCAACATTCACTGAAATACTGTCAATGTTAGTAAAGTTTCAACATAGGCCAGTGGCTCAATTTCTAGCCCTTTACTTCAGGTCAGTATGTTTCACTCTGGTTAACTGCTTGGCAAGCCTAACTCAGTAAAAACAGCTATCCGTGGCTGCCTAGCTTCTATGGAGACCTTTCGTGCACCATACATCTGCCAAAAGAGAGGAGCAGGAACACAGCAATTCTTTTTTTTTTTTTTTTTTAAGATTTATTTATTTATTTGACAGACAGAGATCACAAGTAGGCAGAGAGGCGTGGGGGGGGGGGGGCGGGAAGCTGGCTCCCTCCTGAGCTGAGAGCCCAATGCAGGGCTCAACCCCAGGACCCTGAGATGATGACCTGAACCAAAGGCAGAGACTTAACCCACTGAGCCACCCAGGCACACTCAACAATTCTTTACACATCACATACCCTCCTTTTCCTATAGGTGCCCTGTTTGATAAAGGAATCCATCTATGTGATGATCTTCTCTGAGATTTTCAAATGCAGAACAGAGCACAAGTCTTTGTATTTGACTGTCTTCCAAATAAATCTGTAAACTTTTGTACGAAAGGGTTTTATAGAAAAGGGTAAAGCTAGGACATGTACCTCACTAGCTGCTTCCTTTCACCTTTCACTTTATCTTCTCCCATTTTACCCTGAACCTTGTCTAAAAAAGTGGCTTTCTTTATTTACCCTTTCTGCATTAAAGGTCAACCTCCATCTTTCTTGTTCAGTAGTTAATATATACTCCCTTATCTTTCCTATGCCCCAAAGAGCGAAGTAGTTCCTCAGAAAAGTAAAATATATGGGTGAGAAATGGAAAAAAAAAAAAAGCCTAGGTTTGTTTTTAAATTATAAATATCACCATTCAGTCAGTCAATCATAAATATTATCTCCATTAGAGATGACACTCGCTTTGTTTGGAAACATATTCTCCTAGACTAGGAGTGATGACCAAAGCCTATGGCACAGAGTCTGGTATAGAACAAGCACCTCAAAAAAAAACTGATGAATGGGGAACAAAATAAAATAAGACAAATATAAAACTGTATAGTGACTATATTGTCTTCATTTTTTAAAATCTTTTATTTTTTATTTTTTTATAAACGTATAATGTATTTTTTAACCCAGGGGTACAGGTCTGTGAATCGCCAGGTTTACAAATTTCACAGCACTCACCATAGCACATACCCTCCCCAATGTCCATAACCCCCTCCCCCTCTCCCAAACCCCCTCCCCCCAGCAACCCTCTGTTTGTTTTGTGAGATTAAGAGTCACTTATGGTTTGTCTCCTTCACAATCCCATCTTGTTTCATTTATTCTTCTCCTACCCCTCTAACCCCTATTGTTGCAACTCCACTTTCTCAAATCAGGGAGATCATATGATAATTGTCTTTCTCCAATTGACTTATTTCACTAAGCATGATACCCTCTAGTTTCATCCACGTCGTCGCAAATGGCAAGATTTCATTTCTTTTGATGGCTGCATAGTATTCCATGGTGTATATATACCACTTCTTCTTTATCCATTCATCTGTTGATGGACATTTAGGTTCTTTCCATAGTTTGGCTATTGTAGACATTGCTGCTATAAACATTTCCATAGTTTGGCTATTGTAGGCATTGTTGCATGTGTCCCTTTGGATCACTATGTTTGTATCTTTAGGGTAAATACCCAGTAGTGCAATTGCTGGGTCATAGGGTAGCTCTATTTTCAACATTTTAAGGGACCTCCATGCTGTTTTCCAGAGTGGTTTCACCAGCTTGCATTCCCACTAACAGTGTAGGAGGATTTCCGCTTTCTCCACATCCTCGCCAGCATCTGTCATTGCCTGACTTGTTAATTTTAGCCATTCTGACTGGTATGAGGTGATATCTCATTGTGGTTTTGATTTGTATTTCCCTGATGCCGAGTGATGTGGAGCACTTTTTCATGTGTCTGTTGGCCATCTGGATGTCTCTTTGCAGATATGTCTGTTCATGTCCTCTGCCCATTTCTTGATTGGATTGTTTGTTCTTTGGGTGTTGAGTTTGCTAAGTTCCTTATAGATATTGGACACTAGCCCTTTATCTGATATGTCATTAGCAAATATCTTCTCCTATTCTGTCAGTTGTCTTTTGGTTTTGTTAACTATTTCCTTTGCTGTGCAAAAGCTTTTGATCTTGATGAAATCCCAATAGTTCACTTTTGCCCTTGCTTCCCTTGCCTTTGGTGATGTTCTTAGGAAGATGTTGCTGTGGCTGAGGTCGAAGAGATTGCTGCCTGTGTTTTCCTTCAAGGATTTTGATGCATTCTTTTCTCACATTGAGGTCCATCATCCATTTTGAGTATATCTTCATGTGTGGTGTAAGGAAATGGTCCAATTTCATTTTTCTGCCTGTGCCTGTCCAACTTTCCCAGCACCATTTATTGAAGAGGCTGTCTTTTTTCCATTGGACATTCTTTCCTGCTTTGTCGAAGATTAGTTGACCATAGAGTTGAGGGTCTATTTCTGGGTTCTCTATTCTGTTCCATTGATCTATGTGTCTGTTTTTGTGCCAGTACCATACTGTCTTGATGATGACAGCTTTGTAAGAGAGTTTGAAGTCCGGAATTATGATGCCACCAACTTTGGCATTCTTTTTCAATATTCCTTTGGCTATTCAAGATCTTTTCTGGTTCCATATAAATTTCAGGATTATTTGTTCTATTTCTTTGAAAAAAAATGGGTGGTATTTTGATAGGGATTGCATTAAATGTGTAGATTGCTTTAGGTAGCATAGACATTTTTTATTCTTCTTTATTATTCTTTATTATTTTTATTATTCTTTATTATTCTTTAGGTAGCATAGACATATTTATTCTTCCAATCCAGGAACATGGAACATTTTTCCAATTCTTTGTGTCTTCCTCAATTTCTTTCATGAGTACTTTATAGTTTTCTGCATATAGATTCTTAGCCTCTTTGGTTAGGTTTATTCCTAAGTATCTTAGCGTTTTGGGTGCAATTGTAAATGCGATTGACTCCTTAATTTCTCTTTCTTCTGTCTTGTTGTTGGTGTACAGAAATGCAACTGATTTCTGTGCATTGATTTTATATCCTCACACTTTACTGAATTCCTGTACAAGTTCTAGCAGTTTTGGAGTGGAGTCTTTTGGGTTATCCACATATAGTATCATATCATCTGCGAAGAGTGATAGTTTGACTTCTTCTTTGCCGATTTGGATGCCTTTAATCTCCTTTTGTTGTCTGATTGCTGAGGTTAGGACTTCTAGTACTATGTGAATAGTAGTGGTAATAATGGACATCCCTGCCGTGTTCCTGACCTTAGTGCAAAAGCTTTCAGTTTTTCTCCATTGAGAATGATATTTATGGTGGGTTTTTCATAGATGGCTTTGATAATATTGAGGTATGTGCCCTCTATCCCTACACTTTGAAGAGTTTTGATCAGGAAGGGATGATGTACTTTGTCAAATGCTTTTTCAGCATCTATTGAGAGTATCATATGGTTCTTGTTCCTTCTTTTATTAATGTGTTGTATCACATTGATCGATTTGTGGATGGTGAACCAACCTTGCAGCCCTGGAATAAATCCCACTTGGTCATGGTGAATAATCCTTTCAATGTACTGTTGAATCCTATTGGCTAGTATTTTGGTGAGAATTTTTGCATCTGTGTTCATCAAGGATATTGGTCTGTAATACTCTTTTTTGATGGGATCCTTGTCTGGTTTTGGGATCAAGGTGATGCTGGCCTCATAAAATGAGTTTGGAAGTTTTCCTTCCATTTCTATTTTTTGGAACAGTTTCAGAAGTATAGGAATTAGTTCTTTTAATGTTTGTTAGAATTCCCCTTGGAAGCCGTCTGGCCCTGGGCTTTGTTTGTTTGGAGATTTTTGATGACTGTTTCAATCTCCTTACTGGGTATGGGTTTGTTCAGGTTTTCTATTTCTTCCTGGTTCAGTTGTGGTAGTTTATATGTCTCTAGGAATGCATCCATTTCTTCCAGATTGTCAAATTTGTTGGCGTAGAGTTGCTTATAGTATGTTCCTATAATTGCTGTATTTCTTAGGTGTTAGTTGTGATCTCTCCTCTTTCATTCGTGATTTTATTTATTTGGATCCTTTCTTTTTCTTTTTGATAAGTCTGGCCAGGGGTTCACCAATCTTATTAATTCTTTCAAAGAACCAGCTCCTAGTTTTGTTGATTTGTTCTATTGTTTTTTTTTTTTTTGGTTTCTATTTCACTGATTTCTGCTCTGATCTTTATGATTTCTCTTCTCCTGCTGGGTTTAGGGTTTCTTTCTTGGTCTTTGTCCAGCTCCTTTAGGTGTAGGGTTAGGTTGTATACTTGAGACCTTTCTAGTTTCTTGAGAAAGGCTTGTACTGCTATATATTTCCCTCTCAGGACTGTCTTTGCTGTGACTCACAGATTTTGAACCATTGTGTTTTCATTATCTTTTGTTTCCATGAATTTTTTCAATTCTTCTTTAATTTCCTGGTTGATCGATTCATTCTTTAGAAGGATGCTGTTTAGTCTCCATGTATTTGAGTTCTTTCCAAATTTCTTCTTGTGATTGAGTTCTAACTTCAGAGCACTGTGGTCTGAAAATATGCAGGGAATGATCCCAATCTTTTGAAACTGGTTGAGATTTGATTTAGGACCCAGGATGTGATCTATGCTGGGGAATGTTCCATGTGCACTAGAGAAGAATGTGTATTCTGTTGCTTTGGGATGAAATGTTCTGAATATATCTGTGATGTCCATCTGGTCCAGTGTGTCATTTAAGGCCTTTATTTCCTTGTTGATCTTTTGCTTAGATGATCTATCCATTTCAGTGAGGGGAGTGTTAAAGTCCCCTACTATTATTGTATTATTGTTGATGTGTTTCTTTGATTTTGTTATTAATTGGTCGATAAAGTTGGCTGCTCCCATGTTAGGCGCATAGATGTTTAAAATTCTTAGATATTGTTGGACAGACCGTTTGAGTATGATATAGTGTCCTTCCTCATCTCTTATTATAGTCTTTGGCTTAAAATCTAATTGATATGATATAAGGATTGCCATCCCAGCTTTCTTCTGATGTCCATTAGCATGGTAAATTGTTTTCCACACCCTCACTTTAAATCTGGAGGTGTCTTCGCGTCTAAAATGAGTTTCTTGTAGGCAATATATAGAAGGGTTTTGTTTTTTTATCCATTCTAATACCCTGTGTCTTTTGATTGGGGCATTTAGCCCATTAACATCAGGGTAAGTATTGAGAGATATGAATTTAGTGCCATTGTATTGCCTGTAAGGTGACTGTTACTGTATATTGTCTCTGTTCCTTTTTGATTTACTACTTTTAGGCTCTCTCTTTGTTTAGAGGATCCCTTTCAATATTTCCTGCAGAGCTGGTTTGGTGTTTGCAAATTCTTTCAGTTTTTGTTTGTCCTGAAAGCTTTTTATCTCTCCTTCCATTTTCAATGATAGCCTAGCTGGATAGAGTATTCTTGGCTGCATGTTTTTCTCATTTAGTGCTCTGAATATATCATGCCAGCTCTTTCTGGCCTGCCAGGTCTCTGTCGATAAGTCTGCTGCCAATCTAATATTTTTACCATTGTATGTTACAGACTTCTTTTCCTGGGCTGCTTTCAGGATTTTTCTCTTTGTCACTAAGACTTGTAAATTTTACTATTAGGTGATGGGGTGTGGACCTATTCTTGTTGATTTTGAGGGGGATTCTCTGCATCTCCTGGATTTTGATAATTGTTCCCTTTGCCATATTAGGGAAATTCTCTCCAATAATTCTCTCCAACATACCTTCTGCTCCCCTCTCTGTTTCTTCATCTTCTGGAATCCCAATTATTCTAATGTTGTTTCATCTTATGGTGTCACTTATCTCTCAAATTCTCCCCTCATTGTCCAGTAGCTGTTTGTCCCTCTTTTGCGCAGCTTCTTTATTCTCTGTCATTGGTCTTCTATATCACTAATTCTTTCTTCTGCCTCATTTATCCTAGCAGTGAGAGCCTCCATTTTTGATTGCACCTCATTAATAGCTTTTTTTATTTCAACTTGGTTAGATTTTAGTTCTTTAATTTCTCCAGAAAGGGCTTTTATATCTCCAGAGAGGGTTTCTCTAATATCTTCCATGCCTTTTTCGAGCCTGGCTAGAACCTTGAGAATCGTCATTCTGAAGTCTAGATCTGACATATTACCAATGTCTGTATTGATTAGGTCCTTAGCCTTCGGTACTGCCTCTTGTTCTTTTTTTTGTGTGGTGAATTTTTCTGCCTTGTCATTTTGTCCAGATAAGAGTATATGAAGGAGCAAGTAAAATACTAAAATTGTGGAAAAGGCCCCAGGAAATGTGCTTTAATGAAATCAGAAGAGACCCCAAGTCATGGGGTGGAAAAAGGGATAAAAAGAGGTTCAGAAAAAGAAAAAGAAGAAAAGAAAAAGAAAAAAATTAATAAACGAAAACAAATAAAGAAAATTATAACAAGGAAAAAATATATATTATATATATATTAGTTAAAAACGTTAAAAAAGAAAAGGGTAAAAGTTAAAAAAAATTCAGCAGAAGAAAAAAAATTGAAAAAAAAATTAAATTAACCGCAAGACTAAAGAATCATGGGGAGAAAGCCATTAGTTCCATGCTTTTCTTTCTCCTCCTCTGGAATTCTGCTGTTCTCCTTGGTATTGATCCTGCTCTTCTTGGTAGGTGAACTTGGTCCTGGCTGGATTTCTTGTTGATCTTCTGGGCGAGTGGCCTGCTGTAGTGATTATCAAGTGTCTTTGTCCGAGGCGGAATTGACTGCCCTTACCAGGGGCCAGGCTCAGTAACCCGCTTGGGTTCGCTTTTGCAAGCTTTTGTTCCCTGAATGCTTTCCATAGAATTCCGGAGGATGGGAATGAAAATGGTGGCCTCCCAGTCTCTGGCCTGAGGAGCCGAGAGCTCGGGGCCCCACTCCTCATTGCACCCTCAGAGAATCGCACCCAATCACTCCCATCTCCCTGGCCTCTGGCTGCGCTCCGAGCTCACCCAGCCTGCGACCGGTTCAAGGTAACCCCGATCCTTCTGTGACCCTGCGGGACATGGGCCACGCTGACCCTGCGTGGGCTTCACCCTGGTTTAGCCTCTGGAGCGATGTCCCTCAGTGGGGCAGACTTCTAAAAGTCCTGATTTAGTGCTCCATTGCTCTGCTGCTTGCCGGGAGCTGGCTTCTCCCTCCGCGGTCTATGTTCCCGTCACTTTGGATTCACTTCTCCGCTAGTCCTACCTCTCAGAAAGTGGTTGATTTTCTGTTTCTAGATTTGCTGTTCTTCTGTTCTATCTCCTGATGGATTTGTAGGTGTTTGCAATGTTTAGATAATTTATCTAGCTGATCTCCTGCTACCTGATGTAGTCTCAGCCTGGTACTTCTCTGCCAGCTTGACTCCTCCTCCTCTTCATATTTTTAAGAAATTTTTAAATGTTATTTTTTGTGGCTTATGTATTGACTTCTTCATCAGAAACATGTTATTATTTCCTCTTTGGTTATGTATATCTTATTTTTAACAAGTAGATCTTGTTTATTTTTTCAGTCTGGATAAATAATATTTCACAAAAACATTTGGCAAGATTTAACAGTTTTACCAACTTATAACCCGAAAGAATAAATGTTGTAACTCAAAAATTAATGACAAAATAAGTCACTCAAGGTAATAAATAAATTGGCTTTGCAAATAGATATAAGAACATAAACAATCATGTTTTTTTTCTCTTTTCTGATTGAAATTTCATTCCATGCCAAAAAATTACTACATTTTAATTTGTGGGGATATTTATCTAAGATCAGCATAAGATATACTTGAAAATTACCTCTGCTCTTTTTTAGTAATTTTATAGTAGATCATGTAATTCAAATTTAAGCTTCACAGTAGATCTTCCATGCATCACATTAAAATTGATATTTTGACAACATAAAGGCTTATCTCCATTTTATAGTCACTTAATAAAAATTTGAGAACTTGCCAAGGCCAAGATTTTATCTTTTGTAAGGAGATAAATGTCTTAATAAAACTTTCTTTCATCTTCATCTTAGTTTAAGATGCATGCCTGGTACTTTATCTGAATGCAAACTTTTATATAACAGTGATAACTATAAAGTGTAATTTCTTAAGTCTCTATACAAGGCTAGTTGCTGTAACCAGTAATAATTAGTAATGACCTTAAAACAGTATAATTTAAAATTCAAAATTAAATAAATGGACAATAGGAAGAGTAGGTTAAGTATAGATTTGTTTAAAATCACTGTGCTAATTATATGTTTCCATTTTCCTAATAAGCTGCAATGACTAATGAAAACATATAATTAGATTAGTGGTTAGAACTATGTAGACATATTTATAGTTTTTTATTTTTTATAATTTTTAAAATATTTTATTTATTTAAGAGACAGAGAGAGTGAGAGAGAGAGAATGGACAGAGGAAGAGGGAAAGGGAGATGGAAAGGGAAAAGCAGACCCCACTGCTGAATAGGGAGCTGAATTCAGGACTTGTTCCCAGGACCCCAGGATCAAGACCTGAGCTGAAGGCAGACACTTAACCAACTGAGCCACCTAAGTGCTCCTAGTTACAGCTTTTAAATTCACCCATTTGTTAAAATACTAAATTATTTTAAGCACTTTCATGGCTAACATGGGCACAGAATGTTGTAGGAATACTTTTCTACTACTCCTAAATAGTTATAATAGTAAATATTAGAGAAGAGAATGTAAGTAAAATTAATCACATGTTCTAAAGAAAAAATAATGTTTGTTCTTGAAGAAGCCAAAACTCAGAACTGACTCTCTGTATTATTTGTCAACACACACACACACACACACAAACACACACACACACGCACTTATCCCATCTATAGTTAAAGCAAGACTTATTTAATATACGTTCCATGAGACATATTGCTTATATTGTGAAGCCTTGGCCATCAATGTATCCCTAGTTCCTTGAGATGCTTTACACAATTAGATGCTCAATAATATTTGTTGAATGAATAAATGAATGAAGGGTTTTCTTTATGTGGTGGTTTTGACAACCTACTGGTGATATATTAAATTAGTTATTAATTGTATGTGTAAATGATTCACTTTTAAATAAACAATAAGCATCATTCTCTAATATTACATGCTAAGATTACTAGGGTTCAATTTATATAATTCTTGGAACATCTAAGTTTGTTTTTAATAGTTAGCAAACTTTACAAAAGGATTGTCATTGACCATAGAAAGGTTAAGAAGGTTGTTATACCAAAGATTTCTAGAAGTAGTAATTGTGTGCAGATAGTATTTTTCTCATATATAATCATAAATGATGGAACACTTGTTTTATGAATGTGAGTATACTTAATAAAGTAATTATTCTAATTATTTCACCATATAATTTTTAATAGTCATTCTTATTTTCTATTTTTGATGCAAGTAATATGGAATAAAATGTTTTCTGGCCCATGTTTTAAAATTCTAGCTTCTTTTTCTATGGAGGAAACTCCATAGAGCTTTCCAGAATGGCTGCACCAGTTTGCATTCTCACTCTGGAAAACAGTGCAGAGGTTCCGCAAGAAGTTGAAAATAGAGCTACCCTATGATTAACAATTGCACTATTAAGTATTTACACAAAGAAAACAAAAAATATTAATTCAAAGGGAGACATTCATCCCAGTGTTTATAGCTATCTATAGCTATCTACAATAGCCAAATTATGGAAATAATCCAAGCATCCATCAAGAGATGAATGGATAAAGAAGATGTGGAATACACACACACACACACACACACACATACACACACACACACAGGAGTATTACTCAGCCATAAAAAAGAATGAAATCTTGGGAAACTGGGTGGCAGAGTTGGTTGAGCATCCAACTCTTGACTTTGGTTCATGTCACGATCTCAGGGTCTTTTTTTTCTTTTTTAATGATCTCAGGGTATTAAGATCGAGCCCCACATCAGTCTCAGCACCAAGTCTGCTTGAGTTTCTCTCTCCCTCTGCCTTTTCCCTCCTCTCTCTCTCTCCCTAAAATAAATTTAAAAACTCTTTCAAAAAAAGTATGAAATGTTGCCATAGGCAACCACATGTATGGGACTAGAGAGTATTATGCTAAGCAAAACAAATCAGTCAGAGAAAGACAAATAGCATGACTTCACTCATATGTGGAATTTAAGAAGCAAAACAAATAAGCAAAGGGAAAAAAAGAAAGAGGGAGAGACAAAACAAGAAATAGACTCTGAACTATAGAAAACAAACTGCTAGTTACTAAAGAGGAGGTGGGTGGGAGGATGAGTGAAACAAGCAATGGGGATTAAAGAGGGCACTTATGGGGCACCTGGGTGGCTCAGTGGTTTAAGCCACTGCCTTTGGCTCAGGTCATGATCTCGGGGTCCTGGGATCGAGTCCCGCATCGGGCTCTCTGCTTGGCGGGGAGCCTGCTTCCCTCTCACTCTCTGTGCCTGCCTCTCTGCCTTTCTCTCTGTCAAATAAATAGATAAAATTAAAAAAAAAAAAGGCACTTATTTTGATGAGTATGGAAGTGCTGAATCACTACATTGTACACATGAAACTAATATTACACCATATGTTAAATAACTGGAATTTAAATAAAAACTTTAAAATAAGTTAAATTTTAAATTAAATTTTGGTTTCATTTGACTGTAAAAAAAAGTACAGAGCCTCGTTTATTTTACTTCTCTATTTGTACTTTCTTTTTAATTTTTACATTGTGAACAAATCTTATAAAACACATTTTTAATATGTTTTATATTTTATATTGTATATTTTAATATTTTTTAATATTGTTTTCTATTGCTCTCTACTGTCATCAGGAGTAAAGAAAATTTGTTCCAGGTAGCTTCAGTACTAACTGATGAAAAAAAATATGCCTTTAACAACTGATGACATTTAATAAAGTACATTTTTCAACTGGACTATAAATTTGGGTTACTATCATGCTACTGTTTCCCCTCTTCTAATATTGAAATTGCAAATAAGTGATTTTTAATAGCCTATCAATTTTTAACTGTCAGATTTTACATTTCTAACATACACTCAAACTCCTGCTTAGACCTGAAATACCTCTTTCCCTAGTTAGGTGCTGCCCTCTAAAGATGATCTCAAATCATTTTCAGCTGGAAATCAGTTTTTTAAAATGTTGCTGTCTTTCTGCATGTAACAGGCAATTTTCTACTTTGGACATAGTCTTACAGATAAAATTATATATTTTTTGAAATTCTTTATGAATAAAAATCAGTCTTTACTGACCTAAGAATGTATTTCCAATAGTTCTGTAATTAGCATAATACAGTATTTTATTTTACTTAATGTTGGATAATAAAATGTCTTTTTTGAGAAATGATTAGAATGGAGTGAATCATTAATAGTATGGTTTATAAGAATTAGAATACTTCATTAAATATGCTAGATATATGTGTAAATATTTTTAAATACACTTTGAAATATTTTGTGACATTAGTTTTTGAAAAACACATCCAATAAGTATGTTGGAATAATAAACATTCACAAAAGAGATCACTACCTGAGCCAAAATAGAGTCATGACTATAGTATAGTGGCATATATTCATTGTTTAAGAAATCTATTCAACAATTTTAATTGGGAGATGTGTTACCAAGGGAATGCTGCATGAGCTAATTTGTATTTAAAGAAAGGGAATCTTACTTTATGCTTTTTAATTATGCTGGTTTATGGGGTGCCTGGGTAGTGCAGTGGGTTAAACATCTGACTCTATTTTGGCTCAGGTCATGATCTCAGGGTTGTGAGATTGAAGTCCACATCAGATTCACACTGAGCATGGAGTCTGCTTAGGACTGTTTCTCCCTCTCCTTTTGTCCCTCCCTCTGCTCTCAATCTCTCTCTCTCTCAAGCAAGTAAATAAATCTTCAAAACAAAATTCAGACTAATGGACAATAATCTTAATTGAAATAAATGGTAGCAGGCTGTTTTGATCAGTTATATTTCATACTCTTTAAGTTCTGGGTTTTGGGGCGCCTGGGTGGCTCAGTGGGTTAAAGCCTCTGCCTTCGGCTCAGGTCATGATCTCAGGGTTCTGGGGTCGAGCCCCACATCGGGCTCTCTGCTCAGCAGGGAGCCTTCTTCCCCCTCTCTCTCTGTCTGCCTCTCTGCCTACTTGTGATCTCTCTCTCTGTGTGTGTGTCAAATAAATTAAAAAAAAAAAAAAAGTTCTGGGTTTTAGTAGACATTTTAAACTACGATGGTATTTTTTGTACTTTAATACTCAGTTTCAAGAAAATTAGTTAGGTGATTCTTTAACTTTTGAATAAATATTATCAAAATGCTTTTATTATATTTTAACTGATGAGAAATTTCAAATAATAAATGCTAATCACAAAATATATTGCAAGCTATGGACTTAGGGGACTGGTTGATTTGTATCATAAATATATCTATAATATCACAGAAAAAAGATAATTTAAAATTAATAAGCAAACTGAATTTTAAGATAGTAAATTTGCATATCCATAAAACATGCGTTACCTACCTGAAATTTCCTTAAAATGACAGTTTTCACAAATTGAAAGAAAATGTTACTTTCACTTTATGATATATAGGCTATTTTAGTAAAATTTATACTAGATAAGGTATTTTTTTTTAAATTTGAATATAGTTAACACATACTGTTACATTACTTTAGGTGTACAACATAGTGATTAGACAACTCTATACCTTAATGCTATGCCCACCACAAGTAAAGCTACTATCTGTTACACACAATACTATTACAATTCCATTGATTATATTCCCTATGCTGTGCCAAATAAAGGGTTTTCACATACTACATGTGAAGTGTAACACATAAATATATGTTAAACACATATTACATAAAGGATAAACTTAGGGGAGAAGAATATACATATTTTTGTTACTTAACAGTTAGATGTGGATATTTTTTCTAGAAGCAAGTCTCAAATTATTAATCTTATCTATATATGCCAACCTGGAGAAATTACATTTGCAACTTGGTAAAATCAACAGAAATAATTCTGAAATACTGCACACAAATTTACATAAACTCTTAACTCGATTTCATCATACTTCTGTGTGTGTGTGCGTGTGTTTCTGACGAAGGTAAAAATGGTATCATAAGTAATGTAGTGAGCTTGGACTTTATGATGACATTTAAGAATACAAATTAAACAAAATGTATTCTGAAGTTAAGCAAAACATGTGAGAAAAAAATCAATGTATTACTCTGTTATAAAATGTTACTTTCATTTAAATATTTTGGTTATCATCAAATAAGTTAATAAAGTTCCTCCATCTCTGTTTCTCTTTTTTTCTGTCTTTCTCTCCTCTACAATATATACCAAACACTACTATTGAAAAAAATAAATGATCTTCATAAAACTTCGTGCTGCCTTATAATCATTCCATGTCCATTTGCAAATACGAATTGATTTAAAAATGCGTAATTATCTATTGGTCTCAAAATTTTCTTTAAAGATTTTTTTAAAATTTATTTATTTGACAGACAGAGATTACAAGTAGGCAGAGAGGCAGGCAGAGAGAGAAAGGAGGAAGCAGGCTCTCCATGGAGCAGAGAGACGGATGCGGGGCTCGACCCCAGGACCCTGGGATCATGACCCAAGTGAAGCAGAGGCTTTAACCCACTGAGCCACCTAGACGCCCCAGTCTCAAAATTTTCTAATAAGTGTTTTGAAATATACAAAATGTACTTGCTCAATAATTTAGAATTTATAACACACCAAGTATACATTACTTATTTTCCCAATAATATGTGAGCTAGATATTATTGTCATTGTCATTTTTTAGGTGCAAGAATTGACACATAATACTTCAAAGTGACTTTTTCACATTTTTCAGCAGTAAAAATAGAGAAATTAATTAAACAATAAAAATCCACTTACTTCCTTCAGCTGTCCACAGAGGAAATGGTAATTATTTCTCTTATTTTTTTGTTAACAAATATTAAAATATATAGATTTTTATGCATTTTTTAAAAAAGTAGCAATTCAAAAATTATTTAATTTGTATATAAGCTGGATGCATTAAGTATACATCAGGTATTCCTGAATGAAAGAGCCCAGTTTTTCTCGCACTTGGAATTCTTAGCCAAGAAACATTTTATTAGAAAAGTGAAGTATAAGGTTATTCTGCTTACTCTATGAAGAAGATTAAATAGCTACTGTATGAAAGCATTAGGGATGAGATTACTTTAAGATCCAGAAAAGAACCTCAGACAAGTCATAATAGATTGGTTCTAAACCTAAGTAGGCAGGAAGCTAAAAACAAACTCAAGATTGATTTAGTTGTAGAACTACCTGTAAGATAAGAACAAGACAATAATACTAATTTTTCTAAAGCTTGACAAGAGTTTATAAGTGTTCTGTACATTACTGAATACTGATCAATTTTTTTATCTGTTTATAAAAAGAGAATTTATAAGGCAAGTAGTAATAAAATCACTTGGACTGCTGAAATAATTTTACAGATAAATGGATTAAAGGATACATCCTTGTGCATTGCTTCAAATTTTACATTTTGATGAATACATCAAACTTAACAATTTAATATTATATGTTTTAGTTATAATAATCAATAGCTAGTCTTTTGGAAGGAAGTACATGGAAACTTCAATGAAAACCTGAAATTATTATTTCATAATACAAAAAAATCATAACCATTATCTTAAGGGCATTTACTTTGCATGAATTTCTCGAAGTATCCCTTTCTTCAAATGACAATAATTATATTGTCATTAATTACATTGTAATAATTATATATATAAATATATATATATAAACATATATATATATATATATATGTTAAGTACAAAATAGTGACCAAAAAGAAAGAAAGAAAGAAAACAAAAATGTTTTGTCTTCCTCATAGATTTTACATTCTAGAGAGGAGTTAAAGACATTACACTAAATAAGTAAAACCTAAACCATGCTGATAACAGAAAATAGGAATAAAAAATGGGAAAGCAAACAGGTATAGCTAGTTGTAGGCAGATTGCAATTGTAGATGTCATGGCCAGAGAAGGTCTCACTGAGAAGGTAAAATGAGAAACAAACAAACAAAAAATAGACTAAGAGAAAACACATATCTAGTAAAAATCACTTATACATCAATAACAAGATAAATAGTAGGATAAAAGAAAACTTGGTGCCTAGGTTGCTCAGTTGGTTAAGTGTCTGCCTTTGGCTCAGTTCATGATCTTGGGGCCCTGAGACCAAGCCTCACATCTGGTTCTCTTTCAGTGGTAGAGTCTGCTTCTCTCTCTCCTTCTGCCTCCCCCCAGTGCCCACTCACCCCCACTCATGCTCAGTTGCTCTCTTTCATGTACATGCTCCCTCTCAAATAAATAAATAAAATCTTTAAAAATAAATAAATAAATAAGTGAACAAAAGATATGAAGAATCATTTTACTGATGAAGATATGCAAATGGTTAATGGGGACATGAAAAGATACTCATCATTAGTCAATAGGAAAATGCAAATCAAAAACTAGAATAAGAGACCATTTTCTACCTAGTAGAATGGCTATTAGGTTATAAAGAAATGGGAAGCCTCATACACTACTGGTGAGAATGTAAAATGGTATAGCCACTTTGCAAAAAATCAGTTTTGTGAAGAATCAAGCATAAAACTACCATACAACTCAGAAATTCTAATTCTAGTGATAAACATGAGAGGAATGTAAACATATGTGCACATAGTCTTGTTTATGAATGTCTACAGAAACATTATCCATAGTGCCCAAAGAATAGAAACAGCCTAAATTTTCATTAATTGGTAAACAGATATGCAAACTGTGGTATAGCCATACAATGGAATACTAATTACCAATAAAAGAGGACAATCTACTGATGCATGATACCTTATGGAAGAACCTCAAAAACATTACATGAAATGAAACAGGTAAGGTGCATGACTCCATATGATATGATACCACATTAGATGAACTGTCCAGAAAAATCAAACTTACAAAGACAAAAATTAGATCAGTAGTTTCCTGAGACTAGACTGGAAATGGAGCCTGAGTCTACATAGGCATGACAGATCTTCTTAGGGGACAAAAATGTCCTAAAACTGATTCATGGTCATGGTTTCACTATTCACTAAAGTTACTGAAATTGTCCAAGTGAACATTTGATGCGAGTGAATGATTTCCACTTTAAAGGCAAAGAAATAACCTTGTATAATGCAGTAGCCATTAGACAAGTATGGCTATTTAAATTTAAACCAATTTAAATAAAATATAAAATGAAATTAAAATTTTAAATAAGATGAAATTTTAAATTTAAAATTAAATAAATGAAATTTAAATAAAATGAAATTAAAAATTAGGTTTCTTGGTGGTACTATCAGATTCCAAGTCCTCAATAGCCACATGTGGGTAGTAACTATACTATAGACAGAACTAATATAGGATATTTCCATAACTAAAAAATATCTTTTGGCTATTGCTGTTAGAAAGACCAAGGTGACAATATTGAATGAGAAGTGCTGAGATTCAAGACATAGTCTGAAGACAGAATATGTGATGTGTTGTTCGTAGGCATAAGACCAAAAAAGATTTAAGCAAGACTCAACGTTTTAGGTGAAGGTAAAAACACCATAGAATTGCTATGAACCAAGTTGTGAAGAACATAGTATGAATAAGTATGATGGTGGGACAATCATAAAGTTGGTTTTAGGCATATACATTTCTATATACGTACTAGACATCCAAAAATAATGTCAACTAAGTATACAGATATGTTTCTGAAGTTGAGAGGTGGTATTTGGCTTGAGTCCCAAGGCATCAGTGTTAAGTGGTCTGGCAAAACAGAAGTATCTAACAATAAAGCCTGATAAGGGAAATTGATGAGATAAAGAACATTAGAAAGTATACAGTTCTGGAAACCAGTAAACATATCTAGAAGGAGAGACTGAAGGACCATGACAAATGATGCTGAGAAGTTATCTGAGGTAAGAACTGAGAAATGAAGGGTCCCTGAGTGGCACATTTGGTTAAGCAGCAGTCTCTAATTCTCAGCTCAGGTCATCACAAATTATATTATATATATATATATATATATATATATATATACACACACACATATAAATCTCCTCTCTTTCAGCAATGCTGTCATTAATAGATTTAAAATGACAAGTTTTTGAGATTGACAGTTCTCATGAAGAATCACCATACTCTATCCTTGTACTGGTAAAAAATATTTTCATTCTTCTTATGCTTAGGCCTTTTTTTTTGTTTTTGCTTTCGTTTTTGTTTTTACAAACCCTGGCATAATTACAAAGATTTGGAATATATATTGCCTGTGTTCCTCTTTTTGTTCCTACAAGAGGTTTCTGTCTTTGTGAAAAAACAAGTTACATCAATCTCATTATTCAAATAACGACTGATAAAAGAAAATATGAATTTCCATTAAAATTCTACCACTTTCTTGGTGTAGACCTTGAGCAACTTTAAATAATACTCTGGAGTGTAATGTTTCACTATGCAACTTGGCAATGAAGAAAATAAGGCTGAACCTTCTAAGTCTTTTGTAGTAACTATAATTCAATAAAAGAGTTAAAAAGCTTATTTATGTTGTGAGATATATTATAAATAATTTCTCCTCATAATAACCTTCTTGTTCTCAAAAGGACCCCAAACTTTAAAAATAAAGATTGCAATATAAGCTTTAATATACATAAGAGGCAATTTTATATATATATATTATATATATATAATATATATATAATCTATGATTTATTATTTAAATCCTCAGTCCAATTTAAGAGGGTTGCTGAGAGGTATACTTTCAGCAATCTGACAAGTCCTCTAAATGTCCCATTCTTAGGTAAAGAAGGGTGGAATCAGAGACACGTTGGGTGGGCACCAAACACTTAAATTCATGTAGCATTTTGGAACACTACATTTAATGTTTGTTTACTTTAATTTAAATTTACATCCTTAAAATGTAAATACAAAAGAAATAGGATGCTTTATACTAATCTTCATTTTCCAGAGTTATAAAACAAAATTTCTGAAAAATCCAGGGTAAAGATTATGTTTATTTACATAGCACTTGAAGAAAACTTACTTTGACTCTCACTTCCATTTTTTCCTAGAATATTCTCTAATATATTTTCTACTGAAAAATACATTGTGTCCTTACAATCTGATATTAATTGACTTTATTGATTAAAAGTTCATACAGAACCATTCTACTAAAAACATATTAAGGAGAAGAAATCTGAGATTTTAAAAGGCCGAAACATAAATTTTATACTATTTTTTCCCTATTTACACGGATCAGGAAGAGTATTGCTTCAACAAAGATAAACACTGAAAGACCTTCTCTTATAATGGAAATTGCACATTTTGTGTGTTAGGATAATGATCTTTCTCTCTGGATTTTTTTCCTTTAATTTGTGAAAAATATGTAAACAAATATGTATGATCTGATAGAGAGTTTTAAAATGATAATATACAAGATGAAGTAATGATCTACCTGCTGAAGCAACTCTGAGTAGAAGAAATGAAATATTTACTCCAAAAGGAAAAGGGGCAGAATTAGCTTTCATGTCTACATGGTTTGTGTCTACATGGTTAATTTCTAGTAAGAGAAATACAGAATACAGTTCATTTGTAACGTAAGAGAAACTGTAAAACTTATGGGCACAAATTCCAAGAGTTTTTTTTTAGAGAATTGTTTATACTCCACATATTTATTTCTCAAGTTCATAAACTCACTTCTCAGCTTTGAAATCTGATTGTGTCTAGTATAAAAAATATGTCACAATATTACAGATGAATTAACTCTTAATAAATTACATATAACATTTTTCCTTCTCATTCTGGTTGGTATTTCAGATAAATTAGATAAAACAACCTGAAAATTTCTCTCGTCTTTGTTGCCAGTTACTCAGAATCTGTTTTTCTATAGATCACTATTCTCATATCTTTTTTGCTAATTTCCTCTATTAGTCTGTTAAAAGTTTCTTTTCTTTAAGACTCACTCTGGAATTATCTTTGACATCTTTCCCCTGCCCACTCTCTTTTTTCCTGGATTCCAAAATCCCTTTAGGCAATTTCTATTATACCCATACTGATCATTCACAGAACTATTTATTTCTAGCTGAGTGTCGAATGAATGCTCATATGTACATTCATATGAGGGGTCTCAGGATATCTCAGTGTTAACATACGGCCAAACATCATAAGTTTTCTCAAAAAATAGCACCACCATCCATCCAGTTAAGCCAAAAATGTACATCACTGTGACATTTTACTGTTTATCAGTAATTTCCTAGAAAATAATTTTAGAACTATTGTTTTGTCATTTCATTCAAATTCGATTGTTGGTCTCCATTCAGTGTCTCAGAAATATGATGATTTTTATAATTCACTTAAAGTGTTCAGTGCTGTTTAATCTTTGAATATATATCTGTATTCAATCAATATATCTATATATATATTCTATATATAAATATTTTATGTACATAAATATTTTATATAGCTATATAAAATCTCCTAAAGGTAGGTTCTAAAATTATAACATACTTCTTTATTTCTATTTGAACAACAGGATGGTTCAGATACTACGAAATAATCCTCCCAATTAAAGTAACACATATGTGAGGAGCACTTGGGTGGCTCAGATGGTTAAGCATCTGCCTGGGGCTCAGGTCCTGATCCCAGGCTCCTGGGATCAAGCCCTGCATTGAGCCCTGCATCGGCATCGGGCTCCTTGCTTGGAGGAGAGCCTGCTTCTCCCTCTCCCTCTGCTCTTCCCCCTACTTGTGCTCTCTAACTCTCCCTGTCAAATAAAGAAATTAACACGTATGTGATTATATATGAACATGATTTTAAGGGCACCGATAAACTGAGATGAAAATAAAGAATCATTTAATCTTAAAATGAAATGAAATAAAATTAAGAAAATTTCATATAATATAATCCAAAAGCTAGTTTTTAAACTGAGAATATCTGTCACCTCTAGAGACCATAAATTTCTGTTGTAATTGGTGAACACTGTAAGAGAAAAAAGAGTAAACATAATCTTCTCAAGTGGGTAATAGAATAAAATACCACAACAAAAGCCTGTCTTTCAACTCTCTAATCTGTCAATGTAGAAACCAATAATGAAAACAAACAAACAAGCAAAAAGACAAAAAAACCTCTGAATAAGGTAACTGCAAAAATTATTGTATTATCTTTAGCACTGAGGGGGTGGGACAGGACCAAAAATTAAAAGCAACAAACAACATTTCTGCTAACAACCGATGAACAAAAAAACCAGATTTCACACATTTTTCAGTTTTTCAGAGTGGGTGTGAGACTCCAAAATATCCAAGTAGAATATTTAATTTTATTTGGTTTTGTGTTGGTAGCATTCCCACCTCAAAATAAGTGGTAAAAGTAAACACACTTCTCACCCACAGAAACTAAAATTCTACTCGACCTTCAAATTGCTACTCTTCGTTTTGTTGACTGTTTCCTTTGCTGTGCAGAATATTTTTATCTTCATGAAGTCCCAAAAGTTCATTTTTACTTTTGTTTCACTTGCCTTTGGAGACATGTCTTGAAAGAAGTTACTGCAGCCAATGCCGAAGAGGTTAATGCCTATGTTCTCCTCTAGGATTTTGATGGATTCCTGTCTCACATGAGGTCTTTCATCATTTAGAGTTTATCCCTTCATGTATGGTTCAGTTTCATTCTTCTTTATGTAGCTGTCCAAAGCCCCCACATTCTGAATGTTTAGCTTCAAACCAGTATTCAATTACTCCCAGAGTTTGGTTATTTCTCCTTTTTCATCTATTCTCCTTCCTCATCTAAATTGATATATCTTTTAAACAAATGCTACAAGGAGTTTACATAGTAAATAAATACAAAGCTACTGAAGAGTCTTTTCTCAAGAGCACTTGAATCTCCTTTCTTTTAAGGGTCATTGACACATATTTGGATGTTGAAAAAATTGTAATTTTTTTCAATTTAGGATAAAATGCCTTAGTCTATGGAAAATGTACTTGTCAAATGTTTAGCTAAAAAAAATGTAGAATTGTCAGAGGTTAATTAAAAAAAAAAACTGTGAAAACATGATAACTATCTTTTCCCTAACAGTTTGATATAAATGTGCACAATTACCTCAAGAACCATTGAAAATAAATGTTTTAGAGTATAGATAATGTTCTTACATTGAATTTGAATGACTGAGCCTGATGGCTCTAATCTGTGTCTTTATGAGATATATATTGCAAGGTCTGAGGGCATATCTGATTCTGGATAATTCACTGGCTGATGCCTGTGATTTACATGTTTCTAAAATACCCAGGTTGAGCTTCTCAAATAATCAGCCAATTTATAAAACTGAAAACTGATAAAAATATTTAACTAGTTAAGCTTATAAAATATTTAATTCCTTTAGAAAGTTTATCTGTTAGGTCATGTTATTTTCATTTAGTAATTAAGCCAGTAAATATCAGCTATTAATCTTTGTTTAGCTATTGCAGATTAGAGAGGATAAACCATCACTTAATCACCACAATGGTGTTTTAGAAAACTTTTTTTTCTCTTAAGTAGTTACTGATCAAAAGAATTATTAGTGACATAAGCTGAATACTTTATTGTCATCCTTATAAACATCACAAGCAATTAATTTCCCCTTCATATTCTAAAGTTATTTTCAAGGATAACAGAATTAACAACCATGAAAATATTCATAGACAGCTCTACTCAATGAAAAAAACAAATGAATTAGTATAATAGGCTATATGAAAGTTAAGTGGTCCATTTTCAATTTGCTATTTCATTGTTGGAGGTTGAACATCAGTATCTGGTATAGAAAGTGTTTTTAAAATTAGTAAATATTTGAAGAATAAGTAAAATCAATTATATAAGCATTTCTTGATACTACTGTTACTGAAACTGTAACAAACACAGGAAGACAATGACTGGAATCTCTGAAAATGTCATCAGTTCTGAGAAGCTTTCCTTCATTTTTACAAAGTGAAAGTGATAGTTTTATTTTGCATAGCTCTCTTGTACTTTGAATAAATCTCTGTGCTTTACATTATAATCCCATGGATTCATTGGGAGCTTTCTCTCCACAACCACTAGCTCCCCCTCCTCATCAAAGGTAAGTTTATAAAGGGCAAGGGAAAATCATATCCATCATCCTTTCTCAGGTGCAAGTGGAGTGCAGTTTATACGGGGAAGAATTTCAGTATAGGTTGATATTAAATTAAAGTGAAGGGGCGCCTGGGTGGCTCAGTGGGTTAAGCCGCTGCCTTCGGCTCAGGTCATGATCTCGGGGTCCTGGGATCGAGTCCCGCGTCGGGCTCTCTGCTCGGCAGGGAGCCTGCTTCCCTCTCTCTCTCTCTCTCTGCCTGCCTCTCTATCTACTTGTGATCTCTCTCTGTCAAATAAATAAATAATCTTTAAAAAAAAAAAGTGAAGAAGAACAGAGAGAAGAGATAGTGAGAGAAAAAAGGAAGGAAATAATGAATGCATATATCTCTTCTACACATTGTGTCTCTTTCTACACCACTATCATTTTAACACACATAAATGAGGAATACAAGTCACATGGTCAAGACCATCATCAACATTGCAAAGTAGGTAAAGAAAGTTACCTCGCAGAAGGAAATAAAAAGTGAAGGACAATAACCCACTCTATTACAAGGGCTTCTGATACCCCTACATAAACACAGAAATGATATATTTTGAACACCTCTAAACATTTACAACAAACACATAGGCACATATATTCATACCCTACACTACACACACAGAGATACACACATAGATCTTTTGTTCTACTATTAGTCCAAGAGATGGCATTACCCAGATATTTTATAGAAATTAACAAGTAGATTTCATGATTTGGAAAAGAAGGGAATTATGTACAAGTCTTCATTCATCATATAGTACAAACAACACAGCCTTAAGTCTGATTGTTATCATTTCCTTATGTCATTGGTAAGGAATTTAAACCTCTGTCCTGACCCTCACTTATAAACTGTGAGTACTTTTATGTGTGAAGTTGTGCAATATATAGATTCTTCTCCATTTTTCATCTCCTACTGTTTTCATTTCATAAAAATTTGTCTGAAAATGATATCTCCAGATGCTGATAGTTTTTGCTAGCCTAATGTTCTGAGAATACTTCAGTGGAACAATCTGAGCTATTATTGGCAAATATGTACCCAAACACATAGAAGTTTACTGAGGGGTAATTTAGGGTACTAAGTTAATCATTTTATAAGTAGATAAAAGAAAATGAGATTATATATTTCTCTAATACTGCATTTTTATTTTTTAATTTCTATTTATTTATTTGCGAGAGAGAGTGTGTGAGTGAGAGAGAGAGACCGTGAGCAGGGGAGAAGGGGAGAGGGAGAAGCAGACTCTGCTGGGCAGGGAGCCCAGTGTGGTACTGGATCCCAGGACAGATAATAACTTGAGCAGAAGGCAAATGCTTAACCAACTGAACCACCAAGATGCCCTTCTAGTACTACATTTTTAATGTAATTTATTAAATTAATTTAGCTTCCAAACAAGGCATATAAATAGATTGTACTCAGGCATTCAAGCAAATTTTCATAATTTATAAAAAGGCAAAGATCAGGGGTGCCTGGGTGGCTCAGTGGGTTGAGCCTCTGCCTTTGGCTCAGGTCATGATCCTGGAGTCCTGGGATCGAGCCCCGAATCGGGCTCTCTGCTTAGCAGGGAGCCTGTTTCCTCCTCTCTCTCTCTGCCTGTCTCTCTGCCTACTTGTAATCTCTGTCTGTCGAAAAAATAAATAAAACCCTTAAAAAAAAAAAAGGCAAATATGTCTATTTCTAAAGGGGACCAGGCATTTTAAGCCATATTCTTGTGTTACTAATTTAGATAAAACTAATCATTTCAGTTCTTTGAAAACTATGCTTTCTATATATTAGAAAATATATACCTTCTATAACATTTACCAATTTATTAAGTTATATTATTTTAGCAAATTTAAAAGCTAAGTTTCACTGTGACGTGGAAAATTTGATTCATGGTTTTCCTACATTTTAGTTTTAAGCATGAGCAAGAGAAGCATAAATTCTAAATTTTGATCCATGTCTTGTCCTTTTTAGTTTAAATGAAGTTTTTATTTTTTGAAATATAATAAAAAACTTCTTAAATGTTTGGTTATTAATTTTTCAAAATTATTTACTGTCCACTGTGTACCAAGTTCCAGTTTGTGCTTCAACAATGCAGCAATTAAAAATGAGAAAAGAAAAAGAAACACACGCCTTGCATCCACTGTCCCAAGCATGGCAGTGGGGAGACACCACAACTACAGGAGTGCTTGCCAACAGCCATGGTCCCTTCAGCTGCTTGTAAGCCCTGATCCAGCCCCGTCTCTGGTCACTGGCCTGCACCACTAGGCTTACCTGCAACTAGCCCCTTCAGCTGTGCATCTGCTCCCACTGGCCTGATTCCAGACACCAGTCTCCACTATCAAGAGACCATGGCAAGACCCAGCAGCCACAATAATATACACTGACAGCTAGGGCCCGCATACTGCCAGTGAGCCTCCAGTTGGCTTTCTTGTCTGCCAAGAGGGCAACTAGATGGGACGCTGGCTGTAAGTTGAGTACAGTGGTGTAGCCCAGTGACAAGTGATAAGCCTGAATTGGGGCCCACAAGCCAATGTGGAGGCATTAGTTGCCCACATGTACTCTTGAAGCTCTAGGGTCTCACTAGGGGTACACATATGTCAGTGGAGGCTGATGACAACAGGCCAGCAGTATGCAAGTGCACAACTGAAGGGGCTCATCCTAAATGTGTGCATGGCAGTGGAAATGAACTGTGGGTATCTAGGTTAGCATTTTGCAACCATACAGCCACTGAGGCCTGGGCTGGCAAGTGTGGATCTCAGGCTCTGACAAAGGCAGAGAGAACGAAGCAGAGACTTAGATGGCTGAAATCCACTAATGCAAATATTTTTGGGGTGAAACCTGAAAAAATCTGCAGGGGGTCTGTGACAGCTGTGCTCTCCCTTGGTTTCTTCAGTAGTGATAGTTGCTGAGGTCTCAGTAGAACACGTCACTGGGAACCACAGATGCTTCTGTGATATGGCTGATACTGATGGTCCCTACTCTCCTTCCTTGTTCCTAGTTGTCTCTGTATCTTTCTGTCTTTGCTGATCTCTGATCTCTGCTGAAACATAGCACAGCACTGAGCTGTGCCAGTCTGGGGGATAGGATGCTACAAGAAATATGAAGCTGTTTTCCCTTCCTTTGGGGATGGTTATTCTTAGTTTTTTGTTATTGTTGTTGCTGTTGTTCCATTAAGTTACTGAAGTCTCTTAGGTGGACTCCTAAGGTCTCTCAGAGATATCTGTGTTGTTGAATAGCTGTTTAATTAATTGTTTAATTGTTTAAATGTCCATAGGGCATGGATGCTGGGGTCTCCTATTTTGCCATCTTGGTGACACCATCCCTCGACTTTTTTTTATCATATTGACATAAAATATATTTGACCATAGACCTAAGAAATTTCTTGTCATGCATACTAATTGAAAAGAAAAAATATAATCCAATTTTCATTAGTTTCCATATTGATTTTCCTTGTTTTATTAATCTGTTAAGGATATGGCTCTTTAACATGGTACAATGATTATAATTTTTGAATCTTACAAGGAGAAATAATTTTCCCAAGCATTGCACTTCAATATTAATGTGGTTATCTAGTAACAACTATTAAAATCATAACCTTTTCTTTTTCTAGGTGTTCTAGAAAGTTACAGACATTACCAAGTTTGTTTAGTTTCAGTAATTTATCTATGGCAAACACAATATGTTCACAAATACTCCATTTATAAAGTTCATTTTGAAAGGCCCCAATACTGCTGATACTTTTTAACTCCTCTTTGTTTTGTTCTTGCAAAATCCAGAAGGCACTAGGGAATGACTGCAATGGATCACAAACATGAATATTTCAGTACTTTAAAGACTTCTCCTCAGCAAATTGCAGAGTATAAAACAAAGCACTATTTAAACCAAGATAAGGGAAAAAAATACCAAATATAAGATTTTCCAAAATGAAGCCAACCAGTAGTAAATGCTTTTCTTAATGAAGAGTTATTATGATAATATAGTGGTATGAAGGATGATGACTAAAATGGATCTAACATTTTTCATAAACAAATAAAAGAGAATTTTTGGTCATTTTGTAATTTTAGAAAAGGGAAAATCATGAACCCACTGAAGTGTTGGGAGAAAATCCAAGGCTATATGTTTTTAGTCACTTTCACACATCAACATTCCTGCTATGTTTGTTTGACGAAATGGTATTTAAAACGTTATTGTTTTCCTAATTTAAATATTCAACTACAAAAATGAAAATAAGTGATAGTGAAACTAAAAATAAGATTTCTGAAAACACTGTAGCTCACTTCTTCTCCTGTCTATCTTTCTTGTTGGAGATCAAGCAGAAAATAGATTACATTAAAGTTATGGAAAATTTCATGACACGTTAAAATGAGATGGATAAAAAAGTTCATAATCTCTAACAAAGAACACCTAACAGAAGAGTAAATCATTTGAGAAAACTATTCTAAAGAGCATATTAAGATAAAGCTAATAATGGTACTTGAGAATGGGAAAAATTACCATAAGTTAAAAGACCTTAAATAGAATAAAGCTCAGATAGGGAGAAATGTGCAGATTGCAATGATAATTCAATATTGATTAACTTTATTAAAATAACATAGAATTTCTTTTTCTGAAGATGTTCAGATTAGGTTATTTTCATCATAAAATAAAGGCTTAAGTGACCATATATAAACATTATCTCTTAGACATAGTGCTGAAAAGTATCCTATTGACAACTGGATGGAAGTTCTCGTAAATTGTCTTATCAACAACAAAACCAAAAATGTGTTTGTGACACAGAGAGAGACTTCTGTCTCTGTTGTATTGTTGGTAGTTACAATAGAATATTGGCTTACACTAATAATACAACAAGCCAAACCTGCTAAAATATCATAGCTTCCCTGAAATCATCAGAAACTAATATGTAAAGAAACATAAAATGGTTTGCCTTTCAAATGAGAGTAGAGACCTATGGTTCTTCTAATTTCTGGCAGTATTGAGAAAAGTAAAATCCACATGGATGGAAGTAATGAGGAGATGAAGGAAAAGCAGAGAAAAACCCATCTTACACAGTGTAGCAAAGTGATGTCTGCAGGCACAGAAAGTATAAGTCAAGAATAAAAAAAAAAAAAGGATTATCCATTGAACAAAAAGCTGACAGTAGGTAGGCCATAGAGCACAGAGAGATTTATAGTGTGGGAAGTGGATGCTCAACTGTAAACAAAAAAGATTTGTTGAATCTCATATTTTCTCAGACTTTAAATCCCAAAGAAGGGAAAGTTTTGATCTTATTCTTAAAAATATTTGAACTTAGCTGTAAACTAAATCAAGTTAAGCATTCAAAAATGCCCAGATCCTATTCAGCTACTGATCAAATTGGTTCAGCTCCCCACTCAAGTATTCTGGCTCAAGGAAGGGCATGTCATTAAAAAAATATAATAACAACCATATTACACTAGAGTCACAATATACATGAATAAATAAGAAAATATGATGCATGGTCATAAGAGAGATTGTCAATATAAGCAGAAACAAAGATTTCCCTGAAATTATTAGAAAGTGATGTTAAAGTAAATAAAAATCCTAAACACATACAGAAAATTGTGGACAATATACATTAAGATATGGAAAAATTCATCAGAGAGAAAGAAAACAATAAAAAGGAATAAAATTGAATGGAATGTTAAATTAAAAATGCAATATTATAAATAAAAAGTTCATTGATAATTTTTAGAAGAATGTCCTGAACAGTGGGAATACTTAAAGCCAATTAAAAAATATATCCATACTTTTTTTTTTTTACACAACACCCAGTGCTCCATGCAATGAATACTGTTATGCTGAAAAAAAAAATAAATTTATAAAAAAAAAAAAGAAAAGAAAAAAAAAAAGAATGTGGGGAATCAGGTCTCAACTGTTAATAGAGATACAGACTGGTTCAGCATTTTTGAACAATTTGGCAGCAGCTATCAAAATTTTAGATGTGGATCTTCTGATAACCAGTAATTTCATTTCTAAGAATTTATCCCTATAGATAAATTCACAAAAGTAGCAGAAATATGTAAATATGTTTAACAATATAGAGTATAGCATATCTATAATATTTAAAAACTGTAATAACCCAGAAGTTTATGAATAAATAAATGGTCAATAAATTACATAGAACCCTAAAAAAAAAATCCATACCGAAAAACAATGAGAAAAAAAAGAGTAAGAAAGAAAATGTTCCTAATCAATGGTACAACATGATATGATCTAGCACATATGTAGTTTGGTTGCTAGAAAAGGAGATGAGAGAGAAAGTTGGGCAGAGAAGTAAAGAAATAACAAATGAGAATCTTCAAAAATTAATGAGAGATACCCACTACAAATTTAGGGTTAGAAAACCCAAGCAGGATAATTACCAACATGTTGCCCAGGAGATGGTCAATTTTACGTGTCAACTTATCTAGGCTAAGGAATTTTAGATGAATTGTTAAAATATTATTTCTAAGAATGTCTGTGAAAGTGTTTCCAGAAGAGATTAGCATTTGGATCAGTAAACTGAATAAAGGAGATTGTCCTCACCAATGTAGGTTGGCATAATCCAATCCTTTGAGGGTCTGAATAGAAGACAGGACCTAGGAAGAGTGAATTTGCTCTCTGCTTGAGCTAGAGCATTCATCTTGTACCTTCGGATTCAGACCAGTACCTTCCACCATTAGCTTTTCTGGTTCTCAGTTCTTCAGGTTTGGATTGGAACTATACCACTGGCTTTCCTAAATCTCCAGCTTACAGATGACAGATTTTAGGACTTCTCAGTCTCCATAATCGCATGTGCAAATCACTCATAATAAATCTCTTCCTGTAGGGGTGCCTGTGTGGCTCAGCTGGTTAAGCATCTGACTCATGGTTTTGCCTCAGATCATGATGTCATGGGTTGTGTGATTGAGCCCCATATTAGCCTCTGCACTCAGACAGCAGTCTGCTTGAGGATTCTCTCTCTCTGTCCCTCCCCCAACTCATGTGTGCCCATGTGCACATGTGTGTGCTTGCTATTTATTACATAAATCTTAAATATATATGTATATAATCTATTTATTTATTTTATACATTTTTATATATATTTTTTGGTATTTTATATATATATATACACACACCATTCTGTTTCTCTGGAAAGTCTGATTAATGCACCCTAAATAAGTATATGCCCAGGTGGATATACATGCCAAAACTCATCAAACTGAGCAATTTAGATCTTTGCACTTTATTTAATGTAAATAATAAAACTAATTTTTAATAAGGAAGTGAGAAAGAATGAGTGGGAGAATAATATCTAAATTCATTAACATTATATATTCCCCTTTGCATGATATAATTTAATTCCTAGGAGATACTCAAGTTTTAAGGGCCAGAGACTCAGAAAATTTAAATTACTCTAAAAAAAGGAAATTTTGAAAAAAGTGAACAATAAAAATCAGTGAGAGGTGCAATATTATGATGGGACTAATTGGCAGGCATGAGTCAAAGTCAGGCAGATTAGCATCTATAAACACATACTCTAAAGTTGAGGAATCAAAAGAAAAATGTGAATCAGAGAGAGACAGTAGCCTATAAATATTTCTATTCTTTTCCAGAAAGGCCATGCTAATATATTTAGATATCTGTCTAGCTGATTTCTTTGATGAATTAGTAAATATTTTGTTTTCCTGGATATTGGTTTTAATCTATCTTCAGAATGAGAAAACATGCATCAGTTCAGTGCATCTGGTTTTCTTGGACTTTAAGACCTGAAGGGATGACCCGTAAAGCAGTTGCACTATTGTATGACTCATCTTATTTTTTCAAACAACAGTATTGCATAAGGTATTTATGAATAACATTATTTATACTCTTTCAAAATAATCAATAAGCCATTATGTGTTATTGGACTAGGTTGCAACACAATATCCATACGCTGCACAATTTTTAAGTAGAAAGTTGATTATTTTTTGACTAATCTACCAAGTTTTTCTTATACTGTCAATGGAGACTTGAAAAAAATTATTATCTCCATTGTCCTCACCAATGAAATCTGAGAAAAGGACTTCATTTTTTTTTTAAGATTTTTATTTATTTATTTATTTGACAGATAGGGATCACAAGTAGGCAGAGAGGCAGGCAGAGAGAGAGAAAGGAGGAAGCAGGCTCCCCACTGAATAGAGAGCCCGATGTGGAGCTCGATCCCAGGACTCTGGGATCATGACCTGAGCTGAAGGCAGAGGCTTTAACCCACTGAGCCACCCAAGTGTCCCAGGACTTAATTTTTTTGATGATCATTCTATCCTATAGCCTGGTGACAAATGAAAAATAGTTGTCAAATAATAGAATAAATGACTTGGAAAAAAACCTGTAAATATCTTTTTACACTGTCTTCTACCATAGTAAGAGTAGTTACATTATTTGGATCCTAGATAAATAGAGCATATTTGAATCATAGTTACTCTTTAAACTATGTTTCAAATCAGATCATGATATTCTAGATTCATTGACATTTCAAATAGATGTCCTGAACTCTAGAAATGCATGTTGCATATCAGAGCTGTGTGTTTTCCAGTATAAGGCTGTATTTGTTGTTCTTTGATATATCCCTCTTCAGAAAATATCAGGATATTATAAAATTGCTGGAAATGAGATGGCTATTATAATCATTTATATATGTATAAGTACTACATAATACTTGATTATATATAGTTATTCTATTTATTATCAATTTCTCCATACTTAGAATAGAAAAATAGACTTAAAGAAATATTTTCATAGTAAATAAAACACGTTTCCAACAACTTCTCTTTTGTTACTCTCAACGTCTCAGATCCTGAAAATACTACTAAATTACTCCAATGAATATTTCAATGGAAATATTTCTGAATTACCAACTCCTAAAGTGAAGACAGTTGGTAAATGATGTAAAATGAGAAAAGGGAAATTACGAGCTCCGAAGTGCAGTTTCAGACAGCCCCACAGTGATCTGAGTCAGTAATTCTAGTGTCATTGTGAAAGAAAATGTCAGTCTTTTACACAATATCAGTGCAGTGATATTATGGTTTTTTTAAAGACAGTAACAATTCAGTATTTCATCTGAAGCATGTCTCTGAAACTCAAGCTTAAAATGGAGGGTCATAGATACTATTGGATATGTGTAGTGTTAAAGACTTTTGTTATTTTATTTTTGAAGGCTCATTATACATGTATTTGCTCTTAGTTCTAGATTTATAAAGAAGGGTTAATCTACTTATTACTCTGCAGATAACTAGCAGGAAAAAGATTATTTTGTCACTTAACTAATACACCCTATTCTCTCATTATTTATAATACATAAACATATCCTCATTGTTGCTCCTACTAAAAGTTCAAGAACCCAAAAGAAAGACTAATAATAGGCTGAAAGGGAAAGAAGTCTCCTGAAAGTCTATTGTAATACTTGACTATTTTATTATTAAGCCAGAAACAAAAAGGTTTAGCAATCCTTTAAGGTAACAACCTTAATGGGGAATAAACCCATCACTATTGTTCTGTGCAAACATACTGCACATTATGGATATCCAAAGTTGCTCAAAGTTATAAAAAGGAATATGCAACAGAAAGCATTACAAATTTTATTCACACTTTAATTTTGCCATCTACCTTTTTTTTTCTCACTTCTTTTTTTTTATTTTAAAGATTTTATTTTATTTTTTTTCCATTTTATTTATTTTTTCAGCGTAACAGTATTCATTCTTTTTGCACAACACCCAGTGCTCCATGCAAAACGTGCCCTCCCCATTACCCACCACCTGTTCCATCTACCTTTTTAATGATATCTATAATTCTCTGCTTTTTTACACATGTTTTTCCATACAGCCTAGCAAAAATGGCTTAAAGCCTTCTTGTTTTGGAGATCATAAAGTTGAACATGGAAAGATGCAAAGATTAAGAGCTTGTTTTGCAAGCTCTTATTTTGAAATGTGAAATTTGAATTTGAAGCTCTTATTTGAAATTTTGAAGATAATACTCTGGTTCATCTAGAAATAATAGTGATGAGAAAAGTAGGGAAGTATATTTTGTGATCTAGATGCAATTGAATACATAATTGTGTATTATATATCCGAGGGGTTGCATTTATAGAAGATGCTGGTGTGGAATTAGTAAAAAAGCAATATAGAATAAAATGACTTCTATCTTTTGCAGCAAATAGCAGATGGAGATAAACAAACGAAAAGTAGCTTATAGAAATCTGACTATCTTTTCTTCCAAAAATATTATAAATCAGTCTAACTGTACATTGATGGATATTTCATCTCTATTCTATCCTTATTAATTGAATAATCAGATGAATATATTTCAGAAAAAAGTATTGTTTTTTTTTCTTTTTGTAGAAGAACAGAAATGAACATATCAATGAAGGCATCTCATTTAGAATTTATTTTAAAATATATCTTACATAGAGTTTTCAGTTTTCTTTTACATGATTATGTACAAGAAACTATTTTAAATAGACTACCTCTATTGATCCTGGTTTTATTTTTTCCAGATATGGTATAGTATTTTTCTTGTTGATGGTAAAATAAGATCAATTAAGATAAAACAACCCACCTCTGCCTCAGAGTTCAAGATGTGTATGTGTGTGCATGTTTGTATGACCATATGAACACAGAGGATTGTATATTTTTATATGTAGTTTTATAAGAATATGGTAACTTAACATAAAATTTTTGAAAATTTCCTTTTATATTTTAAAAATCTGAATTATGACTATTAAATCTTGAATAACCTAGAACTAAAAATATAAGGTCAAAGATAATTTTTTAAAAAAATATTTTATTTATTTATTTCACAGAGATCACAAGTCAGACAGAGATCACAAGTAGGCAGAGGCAGGCAGAGAGAGAGGGGGAAGCAGGCCTCGCACTGAGCAGAAAGCCTGATGTGGGGCTCGATCCCAGGACCCTGGGATCATGACCCGAGCTGAAGGCAGAGGCTTTAACCCACTGAGCTACCCAGGCACCCCAGATACTTTTTTTTTTTAATTGCAAAGATTTTTGTACAGGGTTTTATAGAGGGATTTTTTTTGTTGTTTTTTAAAAAAATGTATTTTATTTATTTATTTATTTAACAGACAGAGATCACAAGTAGGGAGTGAGGCAGGCAAAGAGAGAGAGGAGGAAGCAGGTTCTCCACTGAGCAGAGAGCCTGATGCAGGGCTCAATCCCAGAACCTTGAGATCATGACCTGAGCCGAAGGCAGAGGCTTTAACCCACTGAGCCACAGAGGAACTCCTCCTAGAGGGACTTTTGTACGTGTCTGTGTGTGTGTGTGTGTGTGTGTGTGTGTGTGTGTGTGTGACGTGCATGTGCATGCATGTGTATAGAGCTGGATGAATAGGGTAGCAGAGAGTTGTAGGACAGCAAGGTCCACAAAGATTCACTGGAATCTGCTTATAGTTTATTAAGTATTTGGATGAAGTTTGAAGACAAGTCCCTAATCTTCAGATTATTCTAATGAAATCTAATCAATTCCTCTTATGATTCTCCTTATTCACTTCTGCTCTAAGAGCCTTTAGATACTCTATGAAGCCAACTGATGATAGCAATTTAAACTATAATTTTCCTCGCAGAAATTTAAAATGTAAATACCATCAAAACTATATCCTAAATGGATGCTACCACATATAAGTTCTGTAAGGGTCTCAGGGTCTCCCTTATCCCTGGAATCATTCTGATAAAAAATCAACTTTTCCCCCTTTCATAGTCTTATTTGTTTTTCCTGGTCATGACTGGACTAACACTCTCTGATACACTCATATGATTACGTAAGAATACCCCCTGCCTTATCTTGCTGAGAAAAGAATTTAATGTGTTAACTGTGACCAAATAATACCTACAACTTATTCATTCCCCATATTATGTGTAGAGATTCTTGGAAACAGATTTACCTTCTAGTGACCTTCTTTAGAGAAAGATAATGCATAAATAATAGAATATTTATAAGAAAAAGGTAATAAAGCCTCCCTTCAGACAATGTAGAGAAAGTTATATAGCAAGCATCCTATTTCATTCAATTAATCTCATTCATTTAGTCATTTATTAAATCATACTTTTATTCAACAATGAGTATTAAGTACCTATTATGTGCCAAGAATCTAAGTTACTTAGAATGGTAAATGTTGTGCCTGGCATAGTAAAGTCCTCACCCATTTTAAATTCTTAAGATTACAAAATTATTGTGGGTGGATACATTTCTAACTGGTTTTAAATATATCTTTCTATTTCATTTGAAATTCATTAAGAATATAGAATGAGGCAGAAATGTAATTTCATTTTTTTTAATTTAGGGCTTTTATTTTTATTTATTTTAATTTTATTTTGGCAAAACTGATTACACAGTTCTCCAAACCATATTTTTAAGTAGCTTGTCATTTCCCCACTGACAAGAAATATGGTATTTATCATACACAAAGATGATACAGTGTCATGGTTAGGGGCTCAAATTTTGAAGCCAGATTTCTTTGGTTCAAATCTTGGTACATATTTGCAAAGTCTGTTCGGTCGCATTATTTTACCTCCTTGTGCTTCCATTTTTTTAATAAAAAGAGAGAGAGGAGAGGTTGCTTGGTTGGCTGTCAGTTAAGCATCCGCGTTCAGCCCAGATTATGATCCTAGGGTCCTGGAAACAGTCCTGTACCAGGATCCCTGCTCAGGGCTAGTCTGCCTCTCCATCTGCCCTACCCCTCCACTTATTCTCTCCCCTTTTCTCTTTCTTAAAAAAAAAAAAAAAAAAAAAAAAAAAAAAGATAAATAAATAATCTTTACAAGCAAAACAAAAAAGAGAGAAGTAGTTCTTGCAGTTTAGAATTATTCCCATAATTTACTTAACATAAAATATATACAGAGGAGCATTTGATATAAAAAGAAAAAATGACTATTTTTACTTGTGGATTCATATATATTCATGATTATTTTTTATGGGCTTTGGAGTGTTGTTTTTATCTATTTGACATTCTTATGCTCAAACTCTGAATTTATTTTTATATCAGTAAGCTTAGTCCTACTTCTTTGTTGTTGTTATTTTGCAAATGTATTTACTATGTAGTGTATTTCCACTCACAGTAAAGCATCTTTATCAACTCATGTCTACACTCATGTAGAAATCATGTATTAATTTTGGATAGAATGGACATTTCTCAATAGTAGTTTTAGGAACATGATATGTTTTAAATTAATTCAGACATTGTTTTTTAGTCTTTTTTTAAAAGATTTTATTTATTAAAAAAAAAGATTTTATTTATTTATTTGACAGACAGAGATCACAAGTAGGCATAGAGGCAGGTAGAGAGAGAGGGTGAAGCAGGCTTCCCACTGAGCAGAGAGCCCGATGTGGGGCTCCATCCCAGGACCTGAAACCATGACCAGAGCCGAAGGCAGAGGCTTAACCCACTGAGCCACCTGTTTTCTAGTCTTTATGAAGTTTTGCTGGTTGATTTATTTTTATTTTTATTTTTTTGGCTGGTCGATTTTTTTTTTAAGTATTTTTTAAAAAAGTTTATTCTATTAAGTATAGTGTTGGGTATTTGATAATTTTATTTTCATTTTGAATGAAATATTTCTCCAAATATTTTCTAACCCATAGACGTACTGGAAATCCTGCATTTTTGCTTATCTTCATTTTAAACATGTTGTACCATTTCTTTAGATATAGAGATTTCCACATTAATTTTGTAAATATTTGTACAGAATATCATTTCTGGTGAGCACTTTAAATTACCCAGTGACATAATACCATACTTGGACGTTGGTTAGGGTGTCATTTATGCATGTCATTTACTCCCGTTCCCAGTACAATACCCATTTTTTCCAGCTTTTTTTCAATTTAGCTATGCTTCCCTGTTTCCGGATTTGCTTAGTTACAAAGAGAAATAAATAATAATTTCATGCTGGTGCTTTATAATCATTATAAACAGACTTACATGTGTATACCTGTGGTACACAGCCTGGGCTCTGCCGTGATGCTCAGGAGAATTTGGAGTGAACAGACATGGTGTGGTAGCTCCTGAAGACAGAGTATGAGTGAAAGAAATGGATTTACATAATTTCAGAAGAAGGCACTAAATTATATAAACCCAAACCTGCGTGAAAGCTGCATATTTAACTTTTATTGACATAAAGTTAATTGTAAACTGGAAGCTCATTCCTAACAATTAAGGATAAATTACTCATCAACCTAGAACTTGCAACTTCAACTGCTTTATGAAATTTTTCTTTTCCTTGTAGATATTATAAGATTAATAAAGTGCTAAGAAACTATAAAATTAGATTCTTGTAGAATTACTGAAAGCCTGAAAATATAAAAATTGTAGCTTAGAGAAAGTATAACAATGATGAGAAATATAAAAACAATTAAATGGCTCATATTAACCACTCCTGTTTTATGTGTACATTTAGTTTTACACTTAGAATGTGCATACATTTGGTTTTATTAGCTTCCTAAAGTGTGCACAGCACCCTAGAAAACTGAATTCATTTGCTTCAGAATTTTAAAGATACAGAACATCTTGCTGAATAATTTTGTAATCAATGGACACGTATTTAGAAAATTTCAGTACATTTAACCAATAATTTTTGTTTAATAAATTATGCATCTTAACATTTTGGAAGATTTAAATTATTTTGCACTTTAATAAACAATCATTTGAAAATGATAAGCCTGATAAATTCAGTATTAAGAAAGCCATGATAGTCACGAGTGTCTTACTTTTTATATTAGATTCCTCTGTATATTAACTAATCTAGTGATATCTTTTCAAAAGTATTTAATATTAATATTTTAGAGCAGCTGTGGTGGCCCATGAAGACCAGAAGTAATTTTCATATTGCGTTTCTTCTGACAAATACAAGCTGTAGCTGAATGTCACTCCCTTTTTCCAATATATTTTCTTGAGAGTGTGTTTAATAGCAAAATCATGCTATAGAATTTACCATGATTAAAATCCACTAGACCAATCTCTTTAAGATCAAAACTCATAATAGGGAGTCAGTGAATTGTGAACACATGCATGAAAGCACCTATTGCTTTTTTCTGCTTCACATAAAGCTAGAAATTAATACTAAATTTTCTAATGCTCAAACATTTCTGTTTTAAAATTAAATACTTGAAGAAATAGTACGCTAGCTTCAAACTTTTCTTCTATAGCTTCCTCAGCTCTCAGCCTTCACAGGCAGAGAGTTGGGGGACCTTGCTCTGAATTGGGCTTTGGCTTAGGGGAATGTGGCAGCTGGTTCCATCTTCTAGCCAGGCCACTAAAACTTCCTCTGCATCCACAAGACGATCACGCACGCACTGTCTTACCATTTGCGTGTTTACTGGAGTAGCACTTTTAATTTCCTTCAAAAACCTCATTGTATTCATAACTTGGCACTGCAATATAATTACAAGAGTAGCATCAAGAATCACCGATCACAGATCTCCATAACATATATGATAATAATGAAAAAGTTTCAAATATTGCAATAATTAGCAAAATGGGATACGAAGTGAGGAAATGGTATTAGGAAAACAGTGCCGACCGACTTGCTAGATGCCGTGTTGCCACAAACCTTCAATTTGTACAACATGCAACATCTGCAAAGTGCAATAACGTGAGGCACAATAAAATAAGTTACGTCTACACAGTACTCACCCCTCTTCTTGTTATGATGTGAGATGATAAAACGCCTACCCCATGAAATAAAGGGAGGTGAATGATGGAATGACGTAGGCACAGTGACCCAGCGTCAGGTCATGTGCGTGGCATCAGGTTCCGTACAGACGGTCGTACAGACGGTCGGGAGGGTCATGTGCTTTGGAAGGCAGTTGACTGAGGACTGAGTGTAAATGTAATCACAGAGAAGGGGGAACTACTGTATCTCCAGCAAGGACCTATATAGATGTTAGTAGATGTTATTGTCAGGAAAAAAGCTAGCGAGGCATAACCAAGCCCCCCTCCCGCCCCAGTAATAATCAGAAGTTCAGCATCTCCAACCTGGTAGACAGTTACCCAAGAGGCCAGAGATCAGTGCTGAGACGAATGTCACATGTGAATAAATAAAGCTCTGGCAGCCACAGAAGTGCTTTATGACAGAGGCCCCATTCTGCTAACGGTTAAAAATGTTTTGTTTTGTTTTTTAAGATTTTATATATTTATTTATTTGCCTGAGAGGGAGACGAGAGTGTGAGAGCAGAAGCCAGGGAAGCAGTAGGCAGAGAGAGAAGCAGGCTCTGGCAAAGCAAGGAGCCCAATGCAGAACTCGATCCCAGGACGCTGGGATCATGACCTGAACTAAAGGCAGATGCTTAACCAACTGAGCCACCCACGTGTCCCTAAAAATGTGTTTATTATTCTAATTTGTAGGACACAGAGTGGGTCAATCTAATGTTTAGGAATGTTTCCCTCTTTTACAAAATGTAGGACTGGGTTAGATACCCTAAAAATATATTTAATTTTTAAATTTTATATATATATTTTTACCAGTGATAATTCTGTGAAATATTTTATGTAGTGATATGTATGTGTGTTAGAGAACAAAAAAATCTAGGAACACCAAATGTAGGATATATCAACTCAATGTCTTAACATAGTCATGTAAGTAGGTGCATGAATTTAATTATAACATGTGCTATCTCACCAAGTGAGGCATTCTCGAGGACAGAAACAAATGACAGAAATTCATAGCTCTCATTATAATATTTGTTGACAAGGAGAGGGGTGAGTAGGAGATCATTTCTTTCACCATCCATTTTTTTAAAATTTTATTTTATTTTTTCAGTGTTCCAAGATTCATTGTTTGTGCACCACACCCAGTGCTCCATGCAATCTGTGCCCTCCTTAATACCCACCACCAGGCTCACCTAACCCCCCACCACCCTCCCCTCCTAAAGTCTGTTTGTTTCTCAGAGTCCATAGTCTCTCATGATTCCTCTCCCCCTCTGTTTTCCCCCAATTCTCTTCTCCTCTCCATCTCCCAATGTCCTCCGTGTTATTCCTTATGCTCCCCAAGTAAGTGAAACCATATGATAATTGACTCTCTCTGCTTGATTTATTTCACTTAGCATAATCTCCTTCAGTCCTATCCATGTTGATACAAAAGTTGGGTATTCATCCTTTCTGATGGAGGCATAATACTCCATTTATATATGGACCAAATCTTCTTTATCCACTCATCCTCTGAAGGGCATTTTGGCTCTTTCCACAGTTTGGCAACTGTGGCCATTGCTGCTATGAACATTGGGGTACAGATGGCCCTTCCTTTCACTACATCTCTATCTTTAGTAAAAATTCAGTGTTAATATCGTGTCAGGCTCAGCAGTACAACCTATAGTTAGTCCACATAAAATTAAATCAAACCTTTAAATTAAACAATTAAAGCTTCATAACAATTCAAGAGGTAGTTATTATATTATTCCTGTTTGTAAATCAGAAAAATGAGGTAGAGTGATTAGTATTTCAAGGTTATATATGTTGTACCTGCGGAGCTAAGATTCTGAACCTTACCCATGGCTTTATTGCTCCTCTTTTAACCATCCCCTGATACCACCTTATCTCTGTGGAGCACTAGGTAGGTGCCTTGGAATTTATTCTGAGGTCTATAACCTATTTTGTTCTCTTATGCCCTAGACTCCCATGACAGAACCACCTCTGGTGTTGCCCCAGTCTTGGGCAAATCTCAACAGCTGATCATCCTGCAGTGGGCAGTCTAATATGGAAGTCAATAAAGTGCAGACTTTGAGACCAGCCAGACTGACCTGGCCTTGACTCTGAACACTTCATTTTTTTTTTTTAATTTACATGACACTTGGAAAATCACTTCTTTAAGCCTTATAATAGATATGATTATAAAAATATATAATATATATGTGATTGCAAAATCACATTCATATGTGATTGTAGAATATATATGATTGCATATATATGATTATATAATACATATGATTGTAGAAATTCAATATAATTTCTATATTTTTGAGAAAGAGTTGAGATGAACATATGTAAATTTTATAGTACTTATATAATAAGTGATAAATGAGTTTGAGCTTTTACTAATATTATCATCATAGACATTTAAAAAAAAAAAAGGCCTGGGGATACTCAGTGAAATATGCACAATTACACAGTTTGTGATAAAAAAAAAGAGGAAATATCTACATCATTTGGTTCCTAAGTCAGTTTGATTTTAATTCAATGACAATGCTTTTGCTTTTTTATTTTTTTAACAATTTTTATTATGGTATGTTATTCTCCATATGGTACATCATTAGGTTTTGATGTAGTGTTCCATGACAATGCTTTTGAAATAATTTGTGAATATATCTAAATTTGCAAGTCTTTTAATGGTTTAGCCTCTCCAGCCATATTTTCTCTTTGCCTAAAATATTTCAAAGGAAAAATTATTCTTTTTTTATGAACTTCATTATCGACATGTTCTCTGCTTATGCAGAGTTAACATGTTTGAGGTCATTAAGGTATGTCAGATATCACTTGTAAATCCCAAGGAATGTTTCTGATAGTAACAGAGTTTGTAGCTTCTGAATAGTCTCAAATTGTTCTTGTGTGCAGCTCTTTCGTGTCTTAGCCTTGCTGTATTCTTTGTAACTGGGGTCGCTTGAGACCAGGCATGGTAGGGTCTTATTCTCATATAGACCATGAAAGTTTCCTTGGCCCTGCTACAATAATTAAAAATTCCTCTAATTTTTAATCCTTCTAACATTTATTTTATGTAACCTTGCCTCAATTTTCTTTGTGTAAGTTGTCCTATTAACTTCTAAGTTTTCTTTGTAGATGAAACAAGTTTTATTCATTTCTTATTTTCCAAAATGTTTACATTCGTCTGTAGCATACTGTATTATATATGCAATTCATAATTTTCCAATGACCTCTTTTATTTAAAATAGTATTTCTGAAACCCAGTTATCTATTAAGCAATTTTATCAATTGCCTATATAAGAGATGAGTGTATGACCCTCATATTAATATTTTTAAATAAGATTTTTGAGATAATTTATTATGAATTTGGTAAGCTTCTTATATTATGCTTTATTTTGCTGTATTTTAATAATTTTATGAAGTGTGTTTCTTCCTCTCTCTTAGTTGCTAGTCAGTTTATACCCTAGATAGTTGGTTTCATTGCACTATCATGTAAATATCAGAAAATGGATCCATATTTAATAATGAATCAATTTTTAGCCATAGGTTTTATCTGTTGTTTAATGAAGCCTTAAATGCCAAATCTCCTAGAATTAAAAATAATCACAATGTCAAGTAACTAAAAGAAAATGTATAGTAATTTATTAATTTGTGTTAGTTTTTACTTAATTAAAACACTATGTTACTTTCTAGTTTTTGTCATAATTATTTACATAGCTTTAAAAATTTTTTTTAAGATTCTCAATGTTGCCATCTGCTGGAGAAGTATCATTTGTGCAGTTAGGACTGATGTTGATGCATGGTTTTTAATCGGAAACTTTAAAAACCTATCATTTCAAATACTTAATATTTTAAAATATCAAAAATAGAAAACTTACAGTTTGTGCCATATTTATTTTATTTAATAAAATTTAATTTAGTTTAGATTTTATTTATTTATGCCATGAAATTCTCATTATAATGACTTTAAAATATGAGAATAATTGAACATATCTATAGGTCACTAGTAATCTAAATTTTTACCCTGATAAATAGATTTCTTTCTCAAAATTCTAAGATACAGGGGCACTTGGGTGGCTCAGTGGGTTAAAGCCTCTGCCTTCGGCTCAGGTCCTGATGCCAGGGTCCTGGGATCGAGTCCCGCATTGGGATCTCTGCTCAGCAGGGAGCCTGCTTTCTCCTCTCTCCGCCTGCCTCTACCTACTTGTGATCTCTGTCTGTCAAATAAATAAATAATCTTTAAAAAAAATTTTCTAAGATACATATATTTTGGGATTTATTTTAGATAAACAATATTTAACAACTGGGGAACATCACTTTAAAATATTTTCATTTGCCTGTAGCGTGTAAGCACGCAAAATGGTGGCATCTGGCATAGTCATTAGGCAGGGAGTTATTTCTCGATCTGATAATACAGAGAAATTGAGACTGTTCTTGAACTCTTCAGAAGCCACATTGCAACTTATTGAAGATTGTTTGGAACTGATAAATCGGTTTCACAGTCAAAAACTATTGATGAATTGATATATTTTATGAGTTTAACATGTGAAACACTTAAAAAATATCATTCTAGCTCATCATGGTTTATTTCCCCAGTTCATACAAGTTTGAGGTTACTTGGAATTCTTATACAGTACCCTCTTTAATCAAATGTAGAACCATCTATTTCTTGCTATGCTATGTCTACAGCAGATGGCAGCACTTGCAATATCATGACATTTTATCAATTAAAAAAAATAAATGTTTAATTTTCAAATCGCTGAATTTAGATAAATCAGAAACACAAGGATTTAATTATTTTAGCATTGGTATTGTATCTGATATAATTAAGAATTTAACGTTATTAAGCCCCTAAAAATAGCACAAAACACATCTTACCAAAATATTTAAAATGTATTCTTTGGGACAAAAAAATATTGAATGTGATATATAAAATCATCACTAATAAATCACACAAACAAAATTCTATGCTTACCAAGTTTAGGATAATGTCTGTATTTCAAATAAAAGATAACATATTACCTATTTGTTTAGTGCCTCAAAGGGCCTATCACTTGATATGAAAATTTCTTGCTAAAACAATTAGGTTGATGAATGGCATTATAAAGTGACAGCTCCCCAAATATTTTAAGTAAGATAATTTATTCATCAACAAATATTAATTAGCTTAATAGAGTAAAACTTTGTAAATCCTATTTGGAATGGTTTCACATAAATTGACTTTCACACAAATGAAACTTGCCATATTAAGAGCTCATATGCATACATATATACATATATATAATATTGCCATATTAAGAACCCATATACATATGTATATAGGTATATATTTTTTGTATTTTGTTCATTTGAAAATAAGACTCTACTTATATCTGTATACATCTTCTCAAATTAGAATACCCTTATAAGACAAGCATTTAAATTAGTTTTACAAAATTTAGGGGCACCTGGGTGGCTCAGTCACTTAAGTGTCTCCCTTTGGCTCAGGTCATGATCGAGGGTCCTGGGATCTAGCCCTGTGTTGGGTTCCCTGCTCCGTGGGGAGCCTACCTCTCCCTCTCCCTCTGCACTCCCCACCCTGGCTTGTGCTCTCTCTCTCTCACTCATGCTCTCTCTCTCTCTGTCTTGAGTAAATAAATAAAGCCTTAAAAAAATTAGTTGTACAAAATTTAAAACTGATAATTAGATGGTTGAAGAAAACACCTTTGTTTTGGTCTGTTTAGTAATATACCAACTAGCAAAACAGGAAAAAAAAAAAACCGAACCCATGATTAAAAATCCTTTAAATCCCAAAATATATATACTACTATTTAAATACTAATAAATTTTACTTCCCTGTGGAATAAGACAAGTCTCCTGGTTTCACTTGTTCACATCCCTGGCCCAGCATGTCGCTCTCAGTTTCTCCATTGTCTCCAGTGCTCATAAACCGATCTGATGAGGTCCCTGAGTCTGCTTCTCTTCTTCTGTGGCTCTTCATGTTCATTGTTGTTACTTTTGAGTAATTCTCATCAGTCAGGGGTTGTGCCTCTTCTCCTGCTGAATCCATCTTTGCTCTTTAAGCTCCAGCAGAGTGTTGTATCTTGTTTAGAAATGGGTATTCTACCCATCTGAGCCACACTTTGTCACACATTAACAAACAAATGTATCCATACAAAGTGTGAACTCCCCACAGCTTCCTGAAAATAACTTCTGATTTTGCCTGGAATCCCTCTATCTCCAAAAGCATAAAAATGAACACCCCTTAAAAATGAAACCTAAAGGAATCCTGAGTTTGGAGGTAGTAGATGTGTCATAATTGTCACCAGCTAGACCCCAAAGATCTGATATTTATTGCTCACCTGCTTGTACCCAATGACCTTTGTCCCACATTTTTCCTTAAGCTCTTCTTTCCAGCTTACCTCTTAACTCAGGCAAGACCAGACGGGCGGACCTCTCTCTCTCTCACTGTATCTCTCTTTCTCTGTGAAGTAAACAAAATCTTAAAAAAAAAAAAAAAAAAAAAAAAAAGAGGTGCCTGGGTGGCTCAGTCAGTTGAGCATCTGCCTTTGGCTCAGGTTACCATCTCAGGGTCCTGGGATCAAGCCCCAGGGTCCTTGTTCAGCAGGGAGTCTGTTTCTCCATCTTCCTCTGCCTGCTGCTCCCCCTGCTTGTGTGCTCGCTCTCTCTCTCTCTCTCTCTCTCTGTCAAACACATAAATAAAATCTTTAAAAAAAGTAAAAGAGGGGCACCTAGGTAGCTCATTGGGTGAAGCCTTTGCCTTTGGCTCAGGTCATGATCTCCGGGTCCTGGGATGGAATTTCACATCAGGCTCTCTGCTCAGCAGGGAGACTGCTTCCCCCCATCTCTCTGCCTGCCTCTCTGCCTACTTGTGATCACCCTCTCTCTGTCAAATAAATAAATAAAATCTTTTAAAAAAGAGAGAGTGAAAGAAAAAGAAAAAGAAAAAGAAAAAAAGACTGGTGGGACATAGCAGCCCATGATGGAAACTGAAACTGAAACTATGTCTGAGCATGAGGACTGTTTGGAGGAAGAGCTCTGGCCAGCCAGAACCATCCAAACTAGTTTGAACTTAACCCTGACTCAAGCCTGTGGAGATGGACCATGGAGTGACCCATGGAGTGACTGACAGTTACTTTTACCTCATTATAATACTAAACTACATGCTCGTGGAGGAGGATAAGTGTCATTTACACAATATACAATAATATATGGATAGGCATGTTCCTTAAGTGCCTGCACTACCTTGTGCCTATTTCTATATATGATGACAAGGTTCCCCTTTCTAAATATTCAGCCTAACCCTAGAGGCACCTGGGTGGTTCTGTCAGTTGAGCATCAGACTCTTGGTTTCAGCTCAGATTGTGATCTCAGTGTCCTGAGATCAAGCCCTACGCTGGGCTTGGTGCTCAATGTGGAGTCTGCTTGAGATTCTCCCCTTCCCTCTGCCCCCAATCCCTACTCATGCTCTCACACTCTCTTTCTCTCTCTAAGATGAATAAATTAATCTTTAAAAAATAAAAATAAATATAAATAAATAAATATTCATTCTAACCCATAAATTAAAGGAAGCAATCCACCCTTGCTTGGGGAATTATGGCTTTGGAAGTGTTAGGGTATGGAGTTGACCACCCCTCAATTAGACAGAGAACACTCTCAATAATGCAGATCACACAGCGGGGTTTATTTGACAAGCATAAGCTTGGGCCCAAGTATACCCGACACAACAGAGTAGGGACTTGGAACCCGAGGCTAGTTAAGGCAGTGGTTTTTATGGGTCATTACAAGAGGCTTGGGGTGGTGGGGGAGGAGGAGAAGTTTCAGAATTTTCTGCAGTAGGCCAATTAGCTGTTATCAGGTTGGTTGCAGGGTTAGGTACTTTCTTGGAAGTGTTTATAGGGTTAGGTATAGCGGTTTTTCCTGGAAGTGTCTATAGGGTTAGGTATTCTTTTTTTTTTTTTTAAGATTTTATTTATTTATTTGACAGAGAGAGATCACAAGTAGACAGAGAGGCAGGCAGAGAGAGAGAGAGGGAAGCAGGCTCGCTGCTGAGCAGAGAGCCCGATGCAGGACTCGATCCCAGGACCCTGAGATCATGACCTGATCCGAAGGCAGCGGCTTAACCCACTGAGCCACTCAGGTGCCTGGGGTTAGGTATTCTTGTTACGAAAGCAGGGTGGGGGTCCCTGGAACTAAAGTAAAGTAGGGGAAAGTTCAGCCCTTGGGTCTGAGATGGCTTCCCAACCTAAGATGGCTTTACTTATGCTAATCCATTCTTACAGAAGTTATTCCCCTTAATCTCCTTATGTGCTGCAAATAAAGTTTCCTTTGTGGGACAGCTCATTTGGTGTAGTTTCTATCTGTGATGCATCAGGAAGGGAGCTCATGTTAGTTCCCTTACATAATGTCTATTGGCTTCATCACTTGTTCTTTCCAGTCATGGTGTACATTTTCTTTCATCTTGACCTAGGTGTACATTTTCCCCTATCAAAAACTAAACTCCATGTGTCTTCCAAAAGTCATACTTCAACAAACATTACAAGAGACTTTAAATTCCTTTATGTAAAACTCTATAAAACATTGAAAGGGTGGACTAAACATCACCGAGCATCCTTGCTCCTCATTCTCCATACTATCTTCTCATCTATGCATCATACAATGGCCATTAGGGAGAACATTCCAACTTGACAAAAAGTATACTTGAAAGTAAGAGTCCCCAAGTCAAACAAACATAATGAAATATCTATTTTAATTGGCATTCAGAAGCCTCCAGAAGACTTCACCCTTTCAAAATAACTTTACTGGGGATGCCTGGGTGGTTCAGTGGGTTAAAGCCTCTGCCTTCAGCTCAGGTCATGATCCCAGGGTCTTGGGATCAAGCCCCGAATCGGGCTCTCTGCTCAGCAGGGAGCCTGCTTCCTCTTCTCTCTCTCTGCCTGCTTCTCTGCCTACTTGTGATCTCTGTCTGTCAAATAAATAAACAAAATCTTTTAAAAAATAGCTTTATTGAAAGATTTACTGCAAGGCTAATGAAAAATGAAAGACACAAGAGGTACCTAAAACAAAAGACTGTAAGACTGAAGTGACTTCTATTCTCTCTATCCTCCTTTACTTGAGTACTCACTCACATGACTAATCATATGTCTGAATTGCCTTCCTATTCTGAAGAGACCTCAAGACCATTAACAAAATTCCATCAAGGTAATGGCCTTACAACAGCCCCAAGCCCAGAACCTTAAAATACCTGGGGCTCCCCAGCTGTACCCTCCTACTGATTCATTATCAAAACACTGCCCAGAAATTGGCATCTCACTTGTAACCAGTATACTGCGGGGCGGAGGGGGGGATATATATTGTCCTCAAAGAGTTTGCCAAATCCTTTGGCATCAACTTGAAAAGGGTTCCTCTATGGATCAGTTCTAGGATTAACAGGACACAGAGAGATTCTCTGGCAAATTGCTATCCCCTTAAACAGGCAAGAAGAAACTAAAACTAGATAAAATGGAAAACCACGCCAAATTCTTTTCAATACTAGAGCTACATTTTCTACTTTACATCTTACTCAGTTCAAAGACAGCAGATAGGACCTGGGAAAATTGGTAGAAACCAGTGGAGCGTGAGAATTCTGACCAGAGTTACCTTTCCTGAGTCTCTATAGCCTAGCTGATAGAGGAAAATAAAATCTCACATTGTCCCTTATTGGTTATTGATCCGTTTTACTCCCAGAGAATTTGCCTTCTCATTTGTCAAGTTTTGTGTATTAAGAATTTGTTTCAGCTTTCTGCCTACCTGGGCCACCCGGACTGTCAGTTCCTGCATATTCAGGCAGGACAACCATCAGGCTGGGGGTCTGGCCGAAGATATACAGTCACACAGAATTGCACACCGTCTGCAGTGAGGACCCTATGGAATGTTGCCAGTTTTCAAAAGAATTGCCTAAGCCTTTCTTTTAGCTATCTTTGGGAGTGGCTGTAGATCTTGGGAGGGTGGTATCTTTTACACCCTCTTTGGGGATGCCTCTTTCATCCATGATGTCATTCAATATTGTCAGGAATATTTATTGTTTATCCCAGCTGAAATCTGACAAGATATTTGAAAGGAATTTTTTAAGTAGCTCTATGGTCAGACGTTGGCCAAATTGGAAGCTGATATACAGAAATTAATAGGAACTTTTTAAAAGGCCTTCTCCTCAAACTAAAATGAAATTATGTACCCAGAAAGAAAGAAAAAAAAAAGACTCAAAGACAAACAGCTCTAAATCAAGAAGGTAGATATCTTTTGATGTCTATCTTAAAGATCTTCTCCCTGATACAAAGATACAAATTGACGATAGCATAGTTGAATACAGTTCAGACTGGAACTCAGTTTTTTGAGGAATTGAACACACATGTCCTACAAATTGAGGCCAACGTCTACAACTCATCTGACAAATTGAATCTATATGGAACAGAGAAAGCCCATCTACTCCCTTTACTAATCCCAAAGCCTTTCCTATTCACATCAAAAGGCTTAAATGTATTGTAAAAATTCTGGACTCAGGTAATAAAAGTCTTTCTTGGAGGAACTTGTTTTCTTTATCGGTGCCTTCGATTTAAACTCTGCCCAGTCTTTTCTTGGAAATTGGAGCCCACTCTTTAAATGTAAACAGTGAGATAATTCTTATCAGAAAGGGGAAAAAACATTTGGGGAGAAGGCTCCTTGGAAACCAGGCAAATGAAAAATCTCAAGTCCTCTCTACAAATAGTAAGTAAAAAGTTTAAGTCATCTGCACAGGTAAATTTAACTTACTCCATCTGTTGGAAACATGATTTGGATGCAACCGTTCTTTTGTAAGCTAGCGAATTTTGCGTTACTGTACCTACCTCATAGCTAAAATTGTAAAACAAAAACTACAAGAACTCTGCATCTGCCTGTATGTCTATATATGCATGTTACAGATATAGGATAATGTTCATGCACTTTTCTATATCTTGATTCATTATGTGTTTTCATCTGCTTCAGCTCTCGGGGGAAAAAAGGAATGTGAAAATTGATCTGGTTATACACTTGGCCATGTTGTTGGGAGGAGATAGAATATATGAAAATCTTTCATCTGCAGTGTATATAGGTCACAGCCTTATCCTAGTTTCCTTCCATGTGGTTGATACTGAGGACGGCAACTGCCAGAATCCCATATAGAGCTTATCCTTTTCCCATCACACAAATCTGTACATACAATCAAGTCATCTTCTGACTCATCATTTTTTGTGACAATGTCAGCATAAATGTCAATTCTATGTGGAGTCCTGCTTAAATTCTCAAATTCTATTTTGTTTCCATATTATAAATCAAACAATTGTTCTTTTTGCCATCATTTACAATTATAATTAACTGTAATGCTGATATTTCTTTTCTTACTGCTATTATTGCTATGGTGTAATCTAGAAAGGCTGGAGTACTTTTTCAGGGCAATTAATATATCTACTTGGTCTGACAATAATGAAGTTCTCCATAAGTAGTTTTAAAATAAAGTGATATAGAAATACATTTTATTGCCATAAAATAAACTATGGGAAAAGAGGAGTAGTGAATATAACAATCTGGCTTTCAAGAAATCAATACCTAAAAGAATGCCAAAGGTAAAAGTATATAGATGTACAGATTTTTAGGCAGAAGGGGGTGTGTGTGTGTGTGTGTATGTGTGTGTGTGTGTGTTGTCAAATGGTGAGGTGGTGATAAGATGTCGTATGCTGATTTTTAAACTGACTTTGAAATGCTTATAAATTTTAGTGTTATTTATTCTTAAATAATTGTTTATTTGCCACTCCTATTTGCAATAGTAAAATAGTTCAAAGGTGATGTTACTTTATAGACATCACTTAGCTCGCCAAGGGAGATTTTTTTTTTTTTTTAACATAGAAGGTTTGAAATATTGCTGTCTTGTGGATAAATTCATTCAAGTGAAGAAATAAGCCACTAAGCTAGAATGACTTAGAATTACTCAGATTTATCTCAGGGTTTCAGATAAAATTCCACATTAAGTAAAGAAACGGATGGACAAGTAGTATGTTTTTTGGCAACTTGTTTTCCCTTTTATAAACTAAATCGACTGTTTTCATATATGAGAGGAATACCTCTTTGGTCTTTTCCATTACTGCAAATACTGCATATGTGTATTCCACAGATGCCTTCTAAAGAACATATTAAATCTCTCAGTACTTATCTAATCATTTTGATACTTTGATATTGCTTTTTAGGCGTATTAAAGGGCATAGAAAAGAAAGTTGGTTAACAGTTTGTCAGAAATTGCACTCAAAATTTAATAATTAACTCATTTTATTACAAGTATAGTAATATATTTTTATACATGTCTAACATCAAGGGAATATAATTGTATGTTTTTGCACTACCTTGTACCTCTTTGAAATATCAAGCCAACTTGAGGTTTTATAAATAGCAACATTTGAAATGAAATAAAAATATAGAAATAAACTGAAAATATTACTAAACCAGAACTATAAAAGGAGTTGAATAAATTAAACATAACACTAAAAGACATATTTTTCCCATTGTTATAGAAATAACCAATACAAAAACTACAGTAGAATATATTTGAATATAGATGGATATAATTTTAATACTATAATTAACAATTTTTTATATTACCCGAATAAATGGACACATATACCACATTCCAGGATGGAAAACAGACTCAATAGAAGAATATTTCTATTCCCCAAATTAATCTGTAATATTGAATGTGTTATTATCACAATAATAATAATTTGATTAGACTATGCATTCAGATAAGAAAAATGTGTGTGACTACCTAAATTCAAGGGTGACTATGGAAAGTTTCTTTTCTCAGATAACAATGACACAGGTAGAAATTCAAACTGTGAAACTGACAACACAGTTACCTTCAAACTTCTAAAATTCACCTTCCAAGGGGCTCAGGAGAACTTTGCAATCTCTTAAAAACCAGAAGCAAGAGGTGCCTGGGTGGCTCAGTGGGTTAAAACCTCTGCCTTTCGCTCAGGTCATGATCCCAGGGTCCTGGGATGGAGCCCCGCATCGGGCTTTCTGCTCAGCAGGGAGCCTGCTTCCTCCTCTCTCTCTCTCTGCCTGCCTCTCTGCCTACTTGTGATCTCTGTCTGTCAAATGTATAAATAAAATCTTAAAAAAAATAAAACAGAAGCAAATGTGCAGACATAGCTATTAAGCTCATATGTCTATTACCCTGTGACAGGCATGAACATAGTTACTTGGGATGTAAATCTTACAGGTGTATGACCTCTACCAGATCACATCCAGAGGAGTGTCACTATTGATTCCATGTTCTCATGTTATTTGGCACTTACTTGGAATATGCTGCAACTCTTTCAAGGGACGTCATTGGTTTAGAAGACAGGGATAAGGCAATAGGTATCTGTGATTTTAATTTTATATGTTTTGTTCTATCTCTACTTCTTTCTCACATTTCCTTCTCACCCTTGTCCACAGACAAATCTTTGTGTATGCTTCTTTTCACCACTCTCTATCTAATAATAGCACATTATTTTCTTGCAGCTAGCATGGTGGGAGTATTTACACCACAAAAATGGGCAAATGGCATACATACGAAGTTTTCTTTCCCCGCAGGAAAGTTTGATGTGAAACATTCACCATCAAATCACAGAGGGGTGTTGTACTTGAACTCATAGATTAAACATGGAGTATTTGGGGGACATGACAAACAACTGTGTGCGATCATGGACGTGAACAGCTGAAGAAGAAATTAGGATCAAAAGGGTGCAGGTGGAATGATGGTGATAGGCGTCAGAATGATGATTTGAAGTGGAAAGGAAAACAGTGAGTCAGTTTCCATTTCTTTAGATTGAAGACATGGGGAGTCTCCCGCAGGTAGTTGTAATCCTGGAAGGAATTAAGGAAGAGTATGGGATAATTATTGATCTTTGGCCTCAAAAGAACAACGATTTTTACAAAGATAATAGAGAATAAATAACGAGATGTAAAAATAAGAGCAAACCTTTGAAGTTTAAGCCTACGTTATATTAAATCATCAAACTGGATATTTCTATAAGTAATATATTAATTTCATTGAAAATTTATTTCATTGGTTACAGAGAACTTTTCTCTTTTTCTTCCCCCCCCCCCAGATTTATCTGAATTAACTTAAGTTTTATATTCTCTCTTTCCTTTGATAAAAGTACTTAATATTTCTGGGCTACTGGGTGGCTCAGATGGTTAAGCATCTCCGTCTGGCTCAAGTCATGATCCCAGAATCCTGGGATCAAGTCCCACATCCAGTCCAGCACTGAGCTCCTTGCTTAGCAGGGAGCCTGTGTCTCCTTCTCTCTCTCTCTCGGCCTGCTGCTCCTCCTGCTTGTGTTCTCTCTCCCTATCTCTCTCTCCTTGTCAAATAATAAATGATTTTTTAAAAAAAATTAATAGTTCCACTTATTTTAATCTTCAAGTTTTTTTTTATTTCCATAAACAATAAGTATTAAATGATAGCCATGTAATACTACCAACCACAAATATCATTCTAGGATAGCTTCTAAAAACAATATTCTCAGGGTGCCTGGGTGGCTCAGTGGGTTAAATCCTCTGCCTTCGGCTCAGGTTATGATCCCAGGGTCCTGGGATTGAGCCCCACATGGGGGGTCTCTGCTCAGCAGGGAGCCTGCTTCCTCCTCTCTCTCTCTCTCTCTCTTTCTCCCTCTGACTACTTGTGATCTCTGCCTGTCAAATAAATAAATATAATCTTTAAAAAAAATAAATAAAAACCATATTCTTAGCAACTACAAAAATGATAAGTTCTTTTTAATATCTATGCTATGGTCCCTCTTACCTTAAAAAGAAAATTGTTGGTAATAATGTAATATTTTTATGTATATGTTTTATGATTGGGCTTTTTATATTTGTGTTTCTTATGTGTCTCTTCTATAATTAGGAAGTTGTGATTAATACTGTATTCAGATTCTATTAATTTACTGAAGTAGCTATTGAAAAATTATATTTAGTCACAATATTGTATTATCCTGGAAATGTGTGAAACTGGAAATATTTTTATCTTAAATTTCCATTTTAGAACAGAAAAAAAAAAGATCATTCCAGTGACAAGTAATTGGCCCTATACATGTTTATTATTTAAGGAAACATAGAAAGAGTTTTCAGGTATTCCTTTATATGTAATAATTTCTGTGTGTTTTGAATACCCAAAACAACCATTCAACAGACATAAGATTTCAAGACAGTAAATTAATCATATAAGTTATTCTTTGTAAGTTTAATGTCTAACATTTACTCCTTTTACACATATTTCAAGTAAATGAAATGTTTTCTTAAATGTAATGTAGGATTCAAAATTTTAAAACACAGGAGGAAAGATTGTGGAAATTTTAATGTATTTTAGTGTTTTAATGTATAATTATAGTCTATCATGTAAGTAAATATATATGCTTAAACGATTTTCATTAGTGTTTTCTAACAGCAGAGGGAGATATTGAACTACAAATTAAATATTTTTCAGTACACATCTTTAGCAAAGTGATTTATAGCCAATTAGACATTTGATTTTAAATTTAATTCTCTTGAGAAAACATCTTCTTTGATGAGTCTTTTACAAAGAAGTCTTCCCCCAAGATATGGTTAAAGAAACAAGGTATTTTATCAAATCTAAAAATTCATATTATGTTAATATTTCACTTGATATTTTACATAAATTTATCAGACTTAAGTATTAAATAACTCAAACCTTATGCATTTTATATTTTATTAGAACTGTCTGGTGCCATAAAAGCATGATTTTTACATTTAGCCAGACTGGAAAGAATGTCCTTGTTCTGTTATTTACTAACTGTGTGACCCTTACCAAGTTATTTTTCATTCTTAATTTTCATTTCCTTATCTGTAGAGTGAAGTTAACAATATTATGTCTTTTATAGGGTGTTATGAAGATATTTTTAAATTGAAATATAGTAGGTGCTGACACAGTAATTTCTTATTTAAAAAGATCGATACATGTTTATTAATGTTAATGTTATCTTACTTTTAGAGTTCAAGAAATATTTATTAAATAACTGAATACATAACTAATATCCACAACGATGACTTTGAGTACCATGAAAAATATAGAATATAGTATCTATTTTTTTTTAAGATCTTATTCATTTATTTGACAGAGATCACAAGTAGGCAGAGAGGCAGGCAGAGAGAGGGGGAAGCAGGCTCCCTGCTGAGCAGAGAGCCCGACGTGGGGCTCAATCCCAGAACCCTGGGATCATGACCTGAGCTGAAGGCAGAGGCTTTAACCCACTGAGCCACCCAGGGGCCCTAGAATATAGTATCTTAATACTAACAAAGATAGCAAAATCAAATCCTTGGAAGGATGATAAGCAGTATTATGTTGTTATGTTTGTTGTGAGAAGACAGAACTGGGTAATCAGAAAGAGAGACAACACCGTAGTCCCTTCCAATGCCTGGTGGGCATATTCTCTCTCATATTTCATTCCCATCCCCATTTGTTCTTTAGATAATCAAGACATCTGGTGCATGCCCACTCCCATCACTAGTACGTTCACAGTCCTTCAATACCTAAAATACTCCTGTATCTATTATGGGCTGGGGTACAATTGTTGGGTTGGAAGGAAGCGTGTATATTATAAAGGGGAGATTATGTATCTTTTGGGGACTCTTATCTGGGGTCCATGTTAGGTTAGGAAGTATCTGGTCCATTCTATATCAAAAAGACTACAGATCTCATTGGATGTAGAGCGTACAACATGAATCTGATCCAAAGACCTTCTGGATTTATGTATTGTGCAAGAAGCTCTTCCCTCAGTCACAAGTACAGTAGGATCTGATGTAAACTGATTTCCTCTTAACATCAGTCTTCATAGCAACTTGGTTCTCACTGACTTAGAAGGACAAAGAAGTATACATGGTTAGTTTAATGTAGTATGATAAGGAAACCGTGATATATACACACACACATAAACACATACTATACACAAATATGCACACACATATATATGTATAGGGATTCACTATATATATTTATTTATACAAATATATATATCACTCAATTATACAGTTCTTCAGCTATATCTAAGTATGTATACATATAAAGGTTTCATCTCTTTGTTTTCAACCCATACAATTATTTGCCCATAATTGTCACTAATGCTTACATATTGACTGAAATGTATTTTAGAAGAAGTATTTTAATTTAAAAAAATTAAAAGTATTCTTTATAAATTAGTCCTGTTATATATAAAACTAAAATCTGATCTTATTATAAAGTATGTGCACTTATGAGAACATTTAACCTGAGAGGCAATTTTACCTACTGAGTAAACAAATTCTGAAGCCAGAGTGAATTAAAATCTAAACTCTGCCCTTCCTAGTTTTATAACATTGTATATGTTACATTTATGCTCCAGTTTCCTCATTCCAATAGCACTTGCCACTTAAGTTTGTTCTAAGGATAAATCTGTTACTACATAGAGTGATCACACTCATAAACATGGAGAGTGCTCACAGCTGTAGATACATACCACTACTACTTATTATTACTAATTAAGGATTAAAAAATAACTTACAAAAAGGTAGTTGGACACTAACAAATAAATGTAGCATGTTCTTTGTTTTTTGTCTTTGGTTTAATTGAAGAACATTTATAAGTCTTTTCAAGAACATGATAGATGATAACAATGGATATTGTCATTTATTCTTATAAATAATATAGCCTGTAATACTTTGCTTCTAATCATGCTCAAATTTGGTTATTTTTTTTTTCTTAAGCTTTGCTTCCAATCATGCTCAAATTTGGTTATTTTTTCTTAAAATATACTTATAATGCACTGTAATAATTATTACAGACCAGCAATGGAACAACTACCCACACCAGCTACATGTTTAAAGTAAAAATTTAAAAGAGCATGCGCTACCACTGTTAAAGTTGTTAAGAATTTTTTAAAAAAAATATCCACTAGAGGGAGCTAAAAGAGTGAGAAAGCTCTAAACCAAGGGAGGTGTTAGGAATGATTCTCTTAGTTCTTAATAATATTATACAAATATTCAAGATTACTTTTAGGTCAAAAATTCTTATTTTCAGTTTCTTCTCTTACCTATATCAAGAATTATTAAACAGTGATTTCTACTAGTATCAAAGATATGTAATATTCTGTGGAAGGCATGTATTTCCATGTATAGGAAGGAAAAGCAGGTAAGTGCTATCTTGAATTGCTTCCTTTCTTAAAATAGGCTAAGCTATGTTTTTAAAATTGTTTTACTGCTAAGTAATTGTTTAAAGCTGTGAGGTTTCTAAAAATCAGTGTTTTCTACATTTTAGTAGGTTGGTTTTGCAAATAAAAATGAGGAAATACTTTTTTATAAATGCCTCTCTGATCATAATTAGTCAAAGAAAAGAATACAAATATTTCAAGGAGTATTTGTTTTACTATAGTCATGTGACTTCAAACTTACTACTGTTTGAGGGGAAGAGAATTGAAAGCCTTTAGTTCAAGTAAGTGTTTTATGAGGATTGAATTTTTATATTGCCCAGGAAAATCTGGTATGATACATCAAAAATTAACTTGACATACCTTTCTGTCAACTCCCTTTCTCTTCCCTTTCCACAAAAAAACAACAAAGGATATCTGTCCATTTAAACAAGTATAGCTTATTATAGTAATTTGATTATTAGGTGTTAGGTTTTATTAGAACTTTATTACTGTTGACATTTTATTAGTATTTATTAGTTATTATATATAACAATGGTCTATGTTCTTTTACAATATTGGGAAACATGAAAATTATAGATAACACTGCCTTATTTTCTTAAACACACAATATACATAGTAATATATGGGATATGCAAATCATTGAAATATGTCACAAGAAAGCCTCAATTATTTCAAAGGAGAGACTGTAGATTAATATAGGTAGGATGTATACAGTAAAATCATCAAAAGGACAATTATATTAAAAATAGGCATTTATATTCATGTAGATATATAGGTATGGTGTAAATGCATTTTTTTTTTTATACATTGAGTGTAGATTCTTAAGGAATATCTCAGCGTCTGAATTATTTGCAGTTCAAAAGCTTATTTTCTATGTTACATTCTACTTTTTTAAATGTTATATATCAAAATGTAACAATGCTTATTTTGTTTTGGAGTTTCCAGCTAGATTCCTGCTAATAAAAAGTCAACATTATTCAGTGAAATCTGCCACTAATCATTTATTTACCTTCTTGTTTAATATTGATACTTTAGTGATGACTAATAGTTCAATAACTATCTTTTTATATTAACTCCATTGTTATCAAGTAAAAATAATGCAAAATAAAATAATTACATAATTACTGAGTCACTTGTTGAACTATGCACTTATATTTCTCAACAAACATGAGTTACATTCTTAATTTCTTTCTTTACAGAGTATAGATCCAATTGTAACTAAAAAATTTATTTCTTTCCAAATGACTGTAACATTTGGTATTTAAATTTCTGTGTCAATTAATCAGTCCTAGATTGGTAAAGATACTATTTTTATTCCATAATATAGAAATCATCTCCATATAGATGATTTTAAAGCATACTTAAATAAATATACATATATGCATGATATTCATGGTCATGATATGCACAGCTTAATGTTATTGTAATAATAACGTTGAACTAAATGAAACTGACATGTTTTGGACAAATGGGTGAATATCACTATCATGAGATTAAAACAATTTGAATAAGTTTGCATCCCTCATGACACAGGGACAGATAATAGGGAGAGGCTGTGATGTCTAAATTGTGGTTGGCAATAGAAAGACAATCAGAAATTTTAAACCTTCTGTAGGGGAACCACCAAGCTGATCATCTATCATGTTTATTTGATTCAGTGGTATTTATCTAGAATTATTGTTAATCATCTGTTAACCAAGTAGTCTAGTCACACAGATTATGTTATAATAACTGCCAAACAACAATAATTGGAAAGATGCAGGGGATCGATTTTTAAAATTTTTTTAATCTTGATCTCTAGCATTAAGTTTTTGTTATATGGGCAACAATTTTAAAATTAATATGTATACATTCCTAGAAACAAGTAAGTATCCTAAGATTAGAAGATAGTGAGAACATACAAAGAAAGGATTCAACTTGAATAACTACTTATTTGAGGGCTTCCTATATGCAACTCACTCTATAGTATTAGAGAAAAAAATAAGAAGTAGATAATAACCTCCCCTCAGGGAGTCTTTACAACCAAAATAACTCACAGTTTACCATTATTACATTGGACCTTGTTTTCTTGCATACTGTTCATTATTTGTTGTAAAGCATTCACCAACATTTTTAGTTGTTTTTTTTTAATAATTTTTAAAAGTCTTCTTAGTTATCCATTTGAAGTAGGTAATTTTATGAAATCACAAATACACTTCATATGAAGACAGAGAGCTTATAATCCAAGTTTCCAGGAGAAAGTTTTTGTTTTGCTTTGTTTAGGTTGTGCCAGGTTAAATAATGGTATAAGAGAGTTCCTTTGTGTCAACAGATTTCAAATTAAAACAGAAAGTATAATTGTAAAACCTCTCTTAGAATAAGACAATTCCATTATTAATTTTATAACTTTGCTGTCAGATCAAATTGAGCATGAAAGAAACTTAAGATTTAAATAACAAACTAAACTCTTTATTAAAGATTCAATGCAAAGAGCAAGTTTCCTAAAAACTGATTTATGTGTGATTTATAAAACATTGTATCTATCATGTAAACTCCACATAGACTCTTTATTGTGAAGTTTGGTACTTAAATTTGTGTCAACTAATCAATCTTAGGTTGGTAAAATTTTACTTTCATTCCACTATGTGGAGATTCTCCACACAGATGATCTTAAAACATAATACTCATGTTACTTAAATAATGCATTGAACTAAATAAAACTTACATATCTCAAAAACTGGTTAAATATCACAATTATAGGATTATAAAACTTAAAATAATTTTGCATCTCTCAGTGAAGTCATTATTCATGATGAATATATGCAAATATCCTTCTCATGTACAAAGATGTTATTGCTAAAAGGTGAGAAAATTTTCTATTCTTCTTTATATAAAAGCCATGTTCCTTTTGTTAAATTGCATGTTATTGTCAGAAGATAAAGTATTCATAATCATTATGCTCTGACTCTAACAGAACCAAAAAATAGTAATGGTGGTAAAGTGTTTCAGGCTTCTCTTCTAGTGAAACATGAAAGAGAACCCTATGTTCAAAATTTGAGAAGCGAATTCAAAGGTTACTGTATAGCGTAGCATCATGAAAGATAAAAGACATCATTCTTTGATTGTCATCTTCTATGAATAGAATTTATGTAAATAAGTCCAAATATATATATTTTAAGTAGAATTTACCCCATTATTATCTTTAAAAATTTTGTAAAATTTTATAAGAACTCTTACTTTTGTATACAATGAACAGGATAGGAATATAAAATAAGGAATATTTAAATTAGATCTAATCTCTGGGATTGTTAGTGGATTTAACTTTTCTTGTTTCATTTGAATATCCTTTAGAGTCTTATAATGAAACATACTCATTTTCAAAAGTATATACAATTTTAAAGAAAAAATTTTGGCTTGAAATTAGAAAAAAGAAACATGTCCTTCTTAATATTTGTAAAATTAGTGCACAATTCTTCTACATTTCTGTAAATTTGATTTTTTGCAAATATCTGTAATATTGAATTTCAATAGTATTTTCATGAATTTTAATGTAATTCCCTGCCAGTACAGAGCCCACAGGAATGTTATTTCCCAATAATTTGCTTTGAGTATTTTTTTAAATAATTATACACATACTTTCAAAGTGACACTAATTTAGGATTATTACGTGTCTAAATATTTCTTAAAAGAATGAAATAATCAATAAGTATGTAAAATCCATCTACAGTATTATAATTCATAATGGGTCACTAAGGGTTATAGTTTCAACCTTCAGAATATGTAAATATGCCTCAGTCTATACCACAGATGGTACAAAGACCTCTCTTCGAGGCTTCCAGAGTCTGGTGTTAAAAACAATCAGACATATGTTTTCATTTTATGGACTTAAATGTGGCACTGGAAAAGGTGGGCAAGTGCTCTGACGTAGAACTTGTCTTATACAGCATGAATCAATCTCTTTCATTGCTATTATTTTTTCTTTCCTCTTTCTAGTGCTTGATGTTGGCCCTGTCATTCTATTTACCCCACATGCGTTATCAGTCCAACAAATTTCATAGAACATTCTTCCATCTGGTCTTTGTCACCACTAGATATGTAAAATGATTCCTCACCCTTGATCCACCCCCAACCCCCCCCACCCCCCGCCACACACACACACACATCAGCAGAGCAGAAAAGGCATTCTCCTCAGTCCTGGTATCATAACCGTGCACTCTGTGTGCTGTTGCTCTAAAATGACTAACAGAGGTAGTTTTATGTCTTCTGACTCCTTGGTTTTCTTCATTGTAATTAAAATACTTTCATATTTGCTGTTGAAGATGCACATTCCAAAAGCTGTAGAAGTCACAATAAGACATAAGGTAGAGTATGTGATTAAAAATAATTGCTGACTTTTTAACACTTTCCAATATGGAATTATTGGGGGTAAATTATGTGGAAAGATTAATAAAATTTAGTATTTATTATGGTCTCTTAATGAATTTATTATCAGAATTTGGGGAAAGCTACACTGGGAAAGTATTTTTCCATGTAACAATTGGAAATTAAAAAATATTCTTAAATGTCGTTTGACAATCAATAACATATTCCGCCACAAGCATTTTGGAAAGAATAACAGAATTATTGACTTAGTGAAATAACTTAGGAATTACAGTTAACAAAATACAGAGAACAGTAGTTTTAGCCATAATCATTTTAAGTGTACTGTTACATATTTTACTACTGAGTTTAAGATAACGCTGAGTAGGGGCACCTGGGTGGCTCAGTGGATTAAGCCACTGCCTTCGGCTCGGGTCATGATCTCAGGGTCCTGGGATCGAGCCCCACGTCGGGCTCTCTGCTCCGCGGGGAGCCTGCTTCCTCCTCTCTCTCTGCCTGCCTCTCTGCCTAGTTGTGATTTCTCTCTGTTAAATAAATAAAATATTAAAAAAAAAAAAAAGATAACGCTGAGTAATTCCTTATCAATACCACTCCTTCGAACCAGTTAAAAGTTACGGAATGCTTCTCAAACAATTCTTTACTTAACCATTCTTAGAGTTTCCACCCAAAACCTAGAGAAAAAGTAAAGAATAATAATTATAAAAAAACCTTCCTTTCCATTGAATTAACCAGTAATTTATGCATGAGGACAACATGTCATCTATAGGCAAGGGATTCGACATAAATAACTTGAGATATGTTCTAGGTGCATACTATGGAGAAAATAGACACATACTCAAATTGGAGGAAATGAAAGAAACGTGTGTCCATCTATAGGGAACTCAGTTCTATTTGTCCATATGTCTGTTTGAACCACTCTTCCTCCACAGACTTCCAGAACATTTCTCCTGAGGTTTTACTTCCAAAACCAAAAGGAACACATTTGGAGAATTTTGTGTACAGTGCTGGAAGGGAAATTATTCTACTTCCTTGTTTTCCCATTGATTCTAAGTCAATTTTGTCACCCACCTAAATCATTAGATTGATTTAAGGTAATGCAACCTGGCTGTCAGCTGGCAGCAAATTGTGCCTGAGATTAACTCCTTACCTTGATTTTCTCTTATTTCCTCTAATCTCTCATTCCTTACCCTTTCTAATCCCCCAATCTGTATCATTATCTCTATTTCCTCTTAAAACATGGTGTCATTAAAATAAATGAGGAACTTAATGAGTGAAAGAATATAATATAAAGGAATGTGAAAATATTAAAAACTGCTTCAAAATCCATCTTTTAAAGCAACTATTCCATGCTAAGGATATGAAAACTTTATGAATTTGAGTGCACAGTTGCACATAATCGTTAAATAATAAGCCAATCTGATATTGTCCCATTTTGATGATTTTACCTTTTTTTTCCCCTGAAATAATACCTAATATTACACAGGTAGACTTTAGAGCCTATAGCCAAGGGTATTTCTAAGCACAGACTATTTCAAAATGAATAAATTATAGTATATTCATTTTGGATGTGAAAAAGTTCAAGTACTTAGAATGCAAAGAGGAATGATTTTTAAAACACAGGCATTTGGGGAAAGAAAGAAGGAATCTGACAGTTGAAAGTTTTATTAGTGGTGATTCAGAAACCTCTGAGAGTTGAAGGGACAAGTAGCTTTTAAAATAGAAATATTTTAGGGGAAAAAAATGCTCTCTCCAGCCAGTGCCATAAAAATCAGGATATTGTAATTTCTACATACTCATTTAACTTGGTTCATTTCACCAGAAGAGACATCACTTCAGAGTTTGAGAGTGTTAAGCAGTGTTCAATTAATGACAACCATCTGTAATAAAGATTCTTGAATATATTTTAAAGTAATCATATTGCCATTCCAAATAAATATTATCTTCCCTGCAAAAGAACCTCATTTCTGGTCTCATTACTGAACATTCGCTGTAGGGAAAGAAATAATGAAGTGTATGACTTGGAGTCTCTGACGTGAGGCTTTAAAAGACATTTAAATCGTGCGTACAAAAAGGCAAATGTGGCAGGAAAGTAGTTCACGTTAACATTTCAAAAACCTAGTGCACCACTGCGACCACAAATACCGGTAAAACACAAAGCAAAACAAAACCTGAAGCAAGGACTCTACAGGCGGCGTGCTGACAGTTTTGCTGCACGCATGTGTGCAAACGGAACAGTCCCGTGCCGATGGAGCACTTAACATAATGCATTATTTAGCTTGCTCTCCAACACAAAAAATTATACACTTAAAACGGTGCATAATTATTTCCAACAAAATTTACTTGCACTCTCTTTGGTATCAAAAGGGAGTGGAAAGGCCATTTGCAGAAAGAGGAGGAGTTGAGCCGTCCCAAGGTGGAGCTGTCTCTGGTGTTAAATGACACTGGCTGAGTAAAGCGCTCAGGGCTTAAAGGCTGAGTCAAAAGCCAAGAAGTCTCTTTATTGACGCCTACCTCCCAGCCCTTGGCAATCTGACTAATAACAAACTGAGCTAACAAGAAAGACTAGAAAGGGAGGAAAGGGAGCACTGCCGCAGCTTGGATCTACAAACCAAGAAAGCAAGAGTGATCAATCCCAGCTCTGTGAAACATCTTGTTTATTTACTGCATTCTGCAGCTTGCAAATGGTTAACTATATGCAAAAAAAGTCAGCATAGCTGTGAAGTATGCCGTGAATTTTAATTGGGGAGAAAAGGCAACTGCTTCAGGATGATCTAGGATGCACTCGGTCTGAGATATTTTCAATGAACTGCTCAGCGTTTAGTCTTTGAGTAGAGCTTTTTAACTTTATGAAGCAATGGGACCTGCCAAAAAGTGATATTTGAGAAGAAAGTACGTGGCGGCTCGTGTTTTCTTTTTTAATAAAGAAACTGAATTTACTTTGACCATCTCTTCCAGCTGTGCATTGCAGATAACGTCAGGAAGAGTTTCTGCTTTACAGGTAAGATGAATGTTACCAGGCTTTTCTAAGACCTATCTTTGCATTGTCTTAAATTGATTGAATTTGTATGTTTGCCCTTAAAAAAAATAACTTAGCATTAAAAGCTATCCAGTTTCATTCTTACTCATTGGCACCACTAATGCTGTAGCAGATGCCTGTTTTCTCGCAGCAGCAGACAGTCCAACAGCTGGCTCGCCAGAGGAACAAATAAAATAAGATGCCACTATTTCTTGCATAGCATCCAGTTCGTTCTTGGAAGCTATATATGTGTGCTTTCTGAAGGAAAGATCACTTCCAAACACCATTGTTGAACTTAAAATATAAGCAGAACGTTAAAAGATTCTTGGTATTTTGTATGCTATTTTTATTATTTCCTGGCTGGGAAATATATATTTTCTGCAAATATGTAAACAGAGATTTTTGACCTCTTTCACATAGGATCAGATGTTATCCATACGGAGCCCATCTTCAAATTTGTGTGCATTTCTGAAAAGATATGAAACTGTTCCCTAGGACATTTTGAAGAACATAAAATGAATATAAGATTAAAACAGTAACTAGAGATTGTCATCTGGAAGTTATTTACTATGTTCTCAAGATGCTGTGTCTGGTGAAATGAATCATATTCTTTCTTGGTAATCTATGAAGAAGTACTTTAGTGTTTGTGGAAGCTAATCCACAAGTTGAGGGCTCCAACTACAAGCTGTTGGGTTCTAAACATAGACACAGAGCTGTTTAAAAATCAATTTCCCTGTGGAAAAATTTAGTCTGCTAACTTTTCCTTTATATGGAAAGGCACTATACTGTTTTATTTCTTTAGTTGCCTTTTACCATTCAGAAAGTTCATGCTATACATGTTTTCAATAAAACAAAGTATTTTCATGGGATTAGTTTTTTCCAGAATTATTGATTGGTTTTGGGATGTTCTATCTGTTCTGTTGCATCTATCTGATTGTGAACTTTAGGTAGATTCAAAGTTACTGTTCACATTCCATTAAAAAATAAATGAAAGCAAATACCACTTGGAAAGGTTGAAGAGTTTTGAGATATGGTGTTTATTTATCTTTCAATTTAATTTCTATAAATTTAAGGTACACTAAAGAAAAGAAATGGAATTAAATACATTGGAGTTATATGTATTTATCTTGTCAATGCTGTCATCTCAGAGTTAGAATTTTTCTAAAGAATTGCTATTTCAGATACATTTCTTAAATTTTTAAGGAGTTGGAATATGCGATGTTGTTATCCTGAACTGTCATTTTTTTTGTTTGTTTGTTTACCAAATTAGAGGTACCCTCAAATGTTTGAGTATAGTGCAGTTTGTTTTAGAGTTTACTGTGGCTTTAAGCCTTATAATAAAGGAGGTCCATTGCTTAATTATATGATGACATTCTATGCCCTAAAGCCAGTTTCAAGACCTCGTTAGAAAGTCATTTGCTTGAAGTTTATGTGAGGCATTGTTTATTCTTTTATAATAGCTAGAAATGTGTTTTAAAGCTGTTTTTCTTCTTTAGGTATGTATTAACCTTATTCATAAAAGGATTTAAAAGCAGCAGGAAATATCCTACTTTTAGAAATTCAGGAGAAAGTGTGACAAGTGAAATTTTTTTTTTTTTAAAGATTTTATTTATTAATTTTGACAGAGAGAGATCACAAGTAGGCAGAGAGGCAGGCAGAGAGAGTGAGAGAGAAGCAGGCTCCCTTCAGTGCAGAGAGCCTGACGTGGGACTCGATCCCAGGACCCTGAGATCATGACCTGAGCCGAAGGCAGCGGCTTAAACCACTGAGCCACCCAGGCGCCCCGACAAGTGAAATTTTAACAGGCACTCTTAACCATATATATATATAATACTATCAAACTTATACAAACTGCCCTGGACAGCACAGTTAAAATGAAATTCTTTTTATAGTGATCTCCTTTCTTACATGGTCAGAGACTTATTTTACTCATGGTTTTAAAATAGATAATAAAATTAATAAGTATAGAGCCAAAATCAAAGCAGGTTAAAACACAGGTGCAACTATTAGATAGTATATTGTGACATCCAGCTCAAAAATATAAATAAATAAAGGAAATGCATGATGTATGCATATGTTCATACATAGATACATACATTTTTTTCTAACTTTTTCTAACATTTTTGCATTCCCTACTTTTTTCTCTGCTTCTGGTTAATATCACATATTTGTTTTATACTGTAATCCTTCAACCTTAGCGTCATCAACTTTGTGGTTAAAAAAGAAAAAAAAGGAATCAGGGTCTTTGCAAACATACACCTCTGCATCATATCAAGGTATCAATAGTCCAGTTAAGCAGCAACTCTCTCACCTATTAAAATGCAGTTTATTTGGAAAATGTGAACACCATTGATGATACAATATTTTAGATTCTCCTTGACCTAAATTTTACATTTTTTTTAAAGATTTTATTTATTTATTTGACACAAGTAGAGAGAGAGGCAGGCAGAGAGAGAGAGAGAGAGAGGGAAGCAGGCTCCCCGCTGAGCAGAGAGCCCGATGCGGGACTCAATCCCAGGACCCTGAGATCATGACCTGAGCGGAAGGCAGCGGCTTAACCCACTGAGCCACCCAGGTGCCCTAAATTTTACATTTTTATCACAGTACAAGTTAAAAGTGAGCTAAAACATGCCTGTCAAGTATTAGAAAAAAAAAGAGAAAATGCAAATGTAGTAAGATTTTCATATGTTCCAAGTAATTAATATTTTTTTGTTGTTTTTAGAGGAAACCCTACTATTTTGTAATCACCAGGTTCATCTCTTCCCTACTTCTGCCCGCTAAAGTACATTGCTGTTGCCTTTTGTTTTACAGAATCAGATTTCATCACATGACAACATGAAGCTGTGGATTCATCTCTTATATTCATCTCTCCTCGCCTGTATATCTTCACAGTCCCAATCGCCGATGTCCTCAGCCAGAGGTTCTTGTGACTCTCTTTGCAATTGTGAGGAAAAAGACGGTACAATGCTAATAAACTGTGAAGAAAAAGGTATCAAGGAATTATCCCAAATAAGTGTGCCACCATCACGATCTTTCCACCTAAGTTTATTAAATAATGGCTTGACAATGCTTCACGCAAATGACTTTTCTGGGCTTACCAACGCTATCTCAATACACCTTGGATTTAACAATATTGCAGATATTGAGACTGGTGCATTTAATGGTCTTGGCCTTCTTAAGCAACTTCATATCAATCACAATTCCTTAGAAATTCTTAAAGAGGATACCTTCCATGGATTGGAAAACCTGGAATTCCTACAAGCAGATAACAATTTCATTACAGTGATTGAACCAAGTGCCTTTAGCAAGCTCCACAGACTTAAAGTGTTAATTTTAAATGACAACGCTATTGAGAGTCTTCCTCCAAACATATTTCGGTTCGTTCCTTTAACCCATCTAGATCTTCGTGGAAATCAGTTGCAAACATTGCCTTATGTTGGTTTTTTAGAACACATTGGCCGGATATTGGATCTCCAGTTGGAGGACAATAAGTGGGCCTGTAACTGTGACTTATTAGAGCTAAAAATTTGGTTGGAAAACATGCCTCCGCAATCTGTAATTGGTGATGTTGTGTGCAACAGCCCTCCATTTTTCAAAGGAAGTATACTAAGCAGACTGAAAAAGGAATCAATTTGCCCCACTCCACCAGTGTATGAAGAACACGAGGATCCATCAGGATCATTACATCTGGCAGTAACGTCTTCAATAAGTGATAGCCGCATGTCAACCAAGACCACATCTCTTTTGAAACCAGCCACCAAAGCACCAGTTTTGATACCCTATATTACAAAGCCATTCACTCAACTTCCAGGACCCTACTGTCCTATTCCCTGCAACTGCAAAGTACTATCCCCATCAGGACTTCTAATACACTGTCAAGAGCGCAATATTGAAAGCTTATCAGATCTAAAGCCTCCTCCACAAAACCCTAGAAAGCTTGTTCTAGCAGGGAATATTATCCATACATTAGTGAAGTCTGATCTCGTGGAATACTTCACTTTGGAAATGCTTCACCTGGGAAACAATCGTATTGAGGTTCTTGAGGAAGGATCCTTTATGAATCTAACAAGATTGCAAAAGCTCTATCTAAATGGTAATCATCTGACCAAATTAAGTAGAGGCATGTTCCTTGGTCTCCACAATCTTGAGTATTTGTATCTTGAATACAATGCAGTTAAGGAACTATTGCCAGGAACCTTTAACCCAATGCCTAAACTTAAAGTCCTCTATTTAAATAATAACCTCCTACAAGTTTTACCACCACATATTTTTTCAGGGGTTTCCCTAACGAGGATAAACCTTAAAGCAAACCAGTTTACCCATCTCCCTGTAAGTAATATCTTGGATGACCTTGATTTATTGACTCAGATCGACCTTGAGGACAATCCCTGGGATTGCTCCTGTGACCTGGTTGGATTGCAACAGTGGCTACAAAAACTGAGTAAGAACACAATAACAGATGACATCCTCTGCACTTCTCCAGAGCACCTGGACAAAAAGGAATTGAAAGCACTAACTAGTGAACTCCTTTGCCCAGGTTTAGTCAATAACCCATCCCTGCCAACTCAAACTAGTTACATAATTGTCAGTACTCCTACAACCACAACTACAGCCGATACTATTTTAAGATCACTTACTGATGCTGTACCACTGTCTGTTCTAATATTAGGGCTGCTGATCGTGTTCATAACCATTGTGTTCTGCGCTGCAGGGATAGTGGTTCTTGTTCTCCACCGCAGGAGAAGATACAAAAAGAAACAAGCAGATGAACAGATGAGAGACAACAGTCCAGTCCATCTTCAATACAGTATGTATGGCCATAAAACAACTCACCACACTGCTGAAAGACCCACAGCATCTCTCTATGAGCAGCACATGGTGAGTCCCATGGTTCATGTCTATAGAAGTCCATCCTTTGGCCCAAGGCATTTGGAAGAAGAAGAGGAAAGGAATGAAAAAGACGGAAGTGAGGCGAAACATCTTCAAAGAAGGCTGTTAGAACGGGAAAATCATTCACCACTCACAGGGTCAAATGTGAAATACAAAACCACAGACCAGTCAACTGAATTTTTATCCTTTCAGGATGCCAGTTCATTATATAGGAATATTTTAGAGAAAGAAAGAGAACTTCAGCAGCTGGGAATCACAGAATACCTAAGGAAGAACATTGCTCAACTGCAGCCTGATATGGAAGTACATTATCCTGGAGCCCATGAAGAGTTAAAGTTAATGGAGACCTTAATGTACTCAAGGCCAAGGAAGGTATTAGTGGAACAGACTAAAAATGAGTATTTTGAGCTTAAAGCTAATTTACATGCTGAACCTGACTACTTAGAAGTCTTGGAGCAGCAAACATAGAAGGAGAGATCGAGGGCTTTTGCAGAAGTGCTGTGATTCTGTCTTAAGTCCAATCCTTGTAAATAAGTGCCTTACATGTGTGTGTCATCAATCAGAACTAAAGCACAGCAGTAATCCTATGGGGAAAAAAAAGAAGAAAAAGAAACTCAGGGATCATTGGGAGAAGCCATTGCATTTTCTTCAGGCAATTTTGTCTGCCCCTAATAAAATAAATCCTTGTATGTAAATCATCCAAGGATTATAGTAATATTTCTCCATATACTTAAAAGTGTTTCAGAAAAGTCCTGTTGCACATCTAAAAGGGTTGAGTATTTAAGCAACCCTTATTTTCTTGAATTACTTTACCAGTTGATGAAATAAAATTGGGTTTTGTCACTTAAAAAGTTATACCTGTATATGTAGTTATAATATGTAAGGAATATATTGTTTATATAATCAGTATATACCACAAAAAATGTATATTGTCAGATACACCTAATTTTCTTGCAATAATGGCAAAAGGAACTGGAACTTTAAAATTATAGCTAGTAATAGTAAAGAAAAAAAATAGAACGTGGAATTATATAGGTTATGAGTGACCCAAAACTGAATATTTGAGGGTTAGAAAAATGTCACTGCTATGCTTTCTGAATTTAAAAATAAGAGTCATTAATAGTTCAGGTGATGAATAAGCAAAGTTTTTTGGTTTTTCTACACATTTTTGTGTGGACAATCTTATTATCAATGCTGCTGTGAACTAAGATATGTCATTTGTGCTCAAACTTTGATTCTTGTTCTTGGGATATTTTTAAAATGCTACTGATATTCAACTGTAAATATGATTAGTGCATAAATTAAGTTTGGTTTCTTTCATAGCATTAATCCTTTGTAAATTTGAATGACCATGATAGAAATATGTTTCTTGTGGCAAGTAATAATTCACAGGTACAAAACAAATAGGAAAAATCATGTTTTTAAAAATTTTATTAATGTAAACTGGTAGTTGTCATAAATTAGTAGCAAAAGGCACGTCTAAGGGTAAGTGGTTTAAGTTGCCTCAAGAGTGGGACAATGTAGCTTTATTTTACAAGAAAGTATAGCTAGATTTCTATGAACTATTTATTCTGTACAGTTTTGTATATTTTTGGTTCACAAAGGTAATTATTCTTGGGTGCCTTTCAAGAAAATTAAAAATACTGCTCACTACAATAAAAATAAAATGAAAACTCTCTTTTTAAATGAATTTTCTTCAGTTAGTCTGATCTATAATTCAATCAAGTCAGGATTAATACACACACATGCATGCATTTGTGCACATGCACGGGAAGGAGATTTCTGTTTGTTACACACACAGAAACATCTTGTTCACCATCTGCGAAAAGGTCATTCAGTGTCTGGGTATGATTGACACAGAATTGAACCTAAATCTGACCAGTAGGTCTCCCTTTCTAGCAAATCCTTTTCCCACTCAATACAAATGAAAGGGATTTATTTTTCTTCTTTCTGATTATACAATCAATGATACAGCAGATTTTCACAAGGCAAAATGGAATTAATCAAAGTGATCTAGCTCTATTTCTGAACACCATGCAGATCCATGCACAGGGTTGGGAAGAAACATATTTCAGATTAGAAAGGACTTTCCTTAATTTACTTAATACTATTCTACTGATTCCTGAATATTCTATTAAATGTTTTGGTTTTCAACACTCAAGTGTCTGGAATACTAGCAAATCATATATTATTTCCTTGATTTTGAATAAGAAGCCTTTCTGTTGATAAAAACAGTAGGGGTCTATGCTGCCTGGTATGAAGACTAATTATGTGTCGTTTATGAAGTCATATCCCTAGGTTTTCTTTTAAATCATTGCATATATTAATAGAAAACAATTAATAATTATGTATTAAAAGGTCAAAAATCTAAATTTCTCCATTAATACCCAAAGTTGGAAAGAACAAAGATGAGAATTCTTTTTAAAGTTACATTTACTAAGGGAAAATCTGGGTGCACATGGGTTGCTATATATATTTATCCACTAAAAAATTTCAACATAGTCATGAGTAATAAATATTTCAAAACATGATTTTAAAAGTTACATTCTAAAAAGAAGAACAAAGCGGGAGCAGGTTTCATGTTATTACACTTCTCCTATTCACTGGGAAGTATCTGCCAGTATTTTCTGATTCCAATCAAGTACACAGAGGAATCAGAAAGACTTAAGAAATTCCCATGCCTGGAGGACCCTTGGAATGGGTCCATGAATTCAGACAGAGACATGTCCTCAGGAATGTTCTTCTCTTCTGGGTGGAGAATTTTTTTTTTAATCTTTATTCATGGTTAATCGCCTAAAGTAATAGTATTCATTCTTCAACTTATCTCAAAATGAGAGAGAGTCACTTATGAAGTCATGTAAATATGTCCTTCAAATTAAATATAACTGCAAAACTAAAATCCTATGGGAGTCCTAATACAATTTATAATGATGTAGAAATCATTATGGTTTCCAAAGGGTAACAAATGTTAAAGGCTTAAATGTTTCATTCATGATGGGATCTTTCTTATGAGATTTGCTTCCCTATTAAAAGTAGTTGAGAGTTGAAAAAGCTAGTGATGGTCTTTAATTCTTAATGGGTCTTGCGACCTGTGATAATCACTCAGAACTTTGAGGATTTTATTGCATTTCCTATTTCTTCTCTCTCTCACTAACAACAAATTTTTATTATATTCTCTGTTAGATTCTTTACTTAAGTGGCCAATGCGGTTTCTTTCTTCAACTAATTGTTAGACTCAGAGTCCCAAGTCTGAATTCAGTATCCCCAGCCTTATTCTGGTGTACCTAGTCATTCTAACAAATAAACAAACAAATCTGTAATTATCAATCAAGTTTTTTCTTGATTTATATTTTGCTCATTACATATCAGTGCGAGTTCTGATTCATGTCTGAATCCTAAATTTTTATAGTATAGCAATATTCATGTATAACCATACCAGATCAAGTCTTATTTATTTGCTTATTTATTTACTTATTAATTTACAGATCTATTTATTTGAGAGAGAGAGTGAGAGAGTGAGCGCATAAGTAGGATGGACAGAGGAAAAAGGAGTGAGAATCTGAAGAAGATTCCATGCTAAGTCCAAAGTCTGATGTAGGGCTTGATCTCAGGACCCTGAGATCACAATCCTGAGATCATGACCTGAGCCAAAACCAAGAGCCAGACGCTGAACTGACTGTGCCACCCAGGTGCATGCAGATCAAGAGTTTTTAATTCTATCTGTTAGACATAGATTGTATTCATCCTTATTTAACAAATCATTTATCACTAAATTAGCACGAAAAGACTTACTGATAGATATATGAACATGTTCTTCAGGTAACCATCCACTGATCTCCATACTAGGACGGGAATTTTACAATACATATAAGAAAGGATTGTATCAATGATGCTGGTTCTTCTTCTTTTTTTTTTTTTAAAGATTTTATTTATTTATTTGACAGATAGAGATCACAAGTAGGCAGAGAGGCAGGCAGAGAGAGAGGGGGAAGCAGGTTCCCTGCTGAGCAGAGAGCCCGATGTGGGGTTTGATCCCAGGATCCTGAGATCATGACCTGAGCCGAAGGCAGAGGCTTAACCCACTGAGCCACCCAGGCGCCCCTGGTTCTTCTTCTTGAATAAATCTCTTATACCATAAAGGAAGAAAGCCTGCCTTTGCTGCGCTAATAATAAGCAAACTGAAGTAGTAGCTAAATGGCCTTTGAGCTGCCTTGATGCTTTTACCCAATTTAAAGGGCTTACTTAGGCTTTGATCTGGGATTGGAAAAATATGATATGAGTGTCCCCTTGTCATCAGAATTCAACTTTAAAAAATATAAGTAATAAAATGAGATAGAGTCTTAATATACATGTAATTTATTTTGTACTTTTTTTTCTTTCCTGAGCTTTTTTTTGTTTTTTGTTTGTTTTTAAGATTTATTTATTTATTTATTTGACAGACAGAGATCACAAGTAGGCAGAGAGGCAAGAAGACAGAGAGCAGGGGAAGCAGGCTACCCGCTGAGCAGGGCTTGATCCCAGGACCCTGGGATCATGACCTGAGACAAAGGCAGAGGCTTTAACCCACTGAGCCACCCGGGTGACCCTATTTTGTATTTTTATTTTTCTATGATGACTAACATATAATCAAAGTATTTCTTTTTTTTTATTTTTTAAAGATTTTATTTATTTATTTATTTGACAGAGAGAGATCACAAGTAGGCAGAGAGGCAGGCAGAGAGAGTGAGAGGAAAGCAGGCTCCCTGCCGAGCAGAGAGCCCAATGTGGGACTCGATCCCACGACCCTGAGATCACGACCCGAGCCGAAAGCAGCGGCTTAAACCACTGAGCCACCCAGGGACCCCTAATCAAAGTATTTCTTAAAAAATAAGTATTTCTAAAAGAAGATGGATGCTACTAGCTTGCAGTATTGTTTGACAACAAACATTTTTTAAAATATAAACAAACACAAACATAAAAATATCTAAAGAAAGTTCACCAAATTCACCATACAGAAGACTTCCTACATAATTATAATTGGAGACTATTCTCTACATGAAAAGAAAATTATCCATGTGCATAAAATATTATTTGGGAAGAGAGGTTTAGGTCTCCCAGTAATTAAGAATGTTTCTATGATGAATTTAAGGATTCCTCTCTATTCTTTTCAATGAACATTTTTGTGAAACAGGCATAAATGGCTACAGTTTTCTTCTTGAGAAGATGGTGTATTATAAAAGCTTGTTCTTGATAGGAAAGGAGACAATTACAAGTCTGTCTCAGGAGGAATGATCTTATCTCTCTGGGCACCCATATTAAGAATGATCTCATTGATAGGAATACATAAGTGATTAAAAATACAATATTCCTGTTTGCATTTTTAATTCCATACATCCTGAAACAGATACTTGCCCAAACAGTCCCTGAATTTTATAACCATGACAATGTCTCAAATTAAAACTTGGATATACCAGTTTACTCTTAAATTATAATGAGTTATATTATTAAAACTATACTGTTTAACAACTTTCCTTATTATATTGAATATATATACCAATATCTGTTTTACAGAACACAACTAGATTTTAAAAGCTAAATTTATGTTGATTATATATACGTTTATTCTTATGTATATATAACATAGAGAAGATGGCCAGATGTAGAATTCTCTTCTAGCTGAAAGCATAATCAAATAGACAAGTACTCTGTTAGTAAATGTCTTTCAGCAGTTTAGTGAATGAAGAATCGAAACAATTCAAAACAACAAATTGCACACACACAACACACATTCATGTATTTCCAATAAAAATAATTTAAAATTATACACTTTTTAAATAGAGTACTTTTGTCCCATAATTTTAAGACAGAAAACAGAAGACCTGACCTTCCACAGGTAGTTATTACCTCCTACATATCTTAGATTCCATCCGCTAGAAAATTGGTTATCTGTGGATAAGTAAGATATTTTGACTTACTTATTTAGTATAAAATCTCTGGTCATTTAATTGCCCTGTCATCATATTTGGTGGTTTAGATGGACTTGAACAGATGCTACACACAAAATAAATCCTTTTCTTGTCCAAATTAATGCACTCAATTTTAGGTTCAGTGTTACCAGTGATGAAATCACCATTAGTGAATGGAAGTTAAATATATTTTCATCCCTTAACTTGGTGGTATGAGCAATCCAAAGACATATAAGTCGCCGTTACTATATTTTATGATTCATATCTGCCAGAAGTTAATATAGCAATACATGGTAGAATAAGAAAGTTAGCAATCGAGTTCAGAGAAGTCATGATCATAGAAGAAAAAGATCAGTTTAAACAATAGATATGATTTCATTAATTAAGATTTTCATAGGTACACTTTCGGCCTGTTCTTGGCATTCTGAAGTACTTTGCCTTAAGAGATTTATTTATTTGAGGAAGACATTATATTATGATATAGCAAACAATATTTTCAGATATCAGCACACCATAAACTTCCAGAGCTTATCTATTTTTTCAGTTTTTACAAATAAAGGAGTTAAAAGATTCGTCTTGCATTATGTAACTAGTAAAAGTAACAGGATCAGAATTGGAACTCTGTCTTGTTGTTATTGCTGTTATTTTATTGTGTTCTGTTTTATTATGAAGGCAATGGTCTTCCAGACTTCCTGTCATAACCATGAATATTCATAGTCCATATGGAGACACAGAGAATGTATGGCTTTCCTTCCATATGTGGGTAGGACACTCTTTCCCTAAAAATTTTATTGAAAGAAAAGTCAGACATATCACTAACTTTAGACATATATTAAAGTAACTGTAGGTTGTTAAAGATGAAAAATAAGCACAATCTAGGTACAAAAATCCTAAATGACTTAGTATGTTGAACAACATATTACACCTGGTAGACAAAAAATCATTATGTAGGGTTTTTTTCTTCAAATTCAGAATAATTAATCACTATTTATCAATAGTCTACATTTTAAAAAAAATGATTTAAGGGGCACCTGGGTGGCTCAGTGGGTTAAAGCCTCTGCTTTCGGCTCAGGTCATGATCCCAGTGTCCTGGGATCGAGCCCCACGTCGGGTTCTCTGCTCCGTGGAGAGCCTGCTTCCTCCTCTCTCTCTGCCTGCCTCTCTGCCTAGTTGTGATTTCTCTCTATCGAATAAATAAAATATTTAAAAAAAATAAATAAAAATAAATAAAAAAATGATTTAATAAGAATTTAATTTCTACTTCATAGAATCAAACATTGGCAAAGACAATACACATAGTTCTCATGCTATATTGAATTACCTTACACCTAGGGATTATGGTGTCAGATATTTTTATTTTTCCATTTTTTAAAACCTCTGCCATGACTTCATTCTCTTGGTATTGCTTGTAAGTTAAATGAAGATCATCATTTCAGTGAATAGATCATTTGAATCCCAGAGAAAAAGCTTTACAATGTGATAATTCTTTTTTTTCCTTTTTAAATAAACTTCGCTCTTAGGGCATTTTTAGCTTCACCACAAAACTGATCAGAAAATATAGTTCCCACATACCTCCTGGCCCCACAGAAGCCCAGTCACCCCTGCTACCAACATTCCTTACTAGAGTGGTACAGTTACTGCAGTAGGTGAGTCTACTCTTTCATAATTACCACTCAAACTCCACAGTTTACATTAGAATTCACTGTGGATGCACTGAATTCTAAAAATTTTGACAAATGTATAATGACATGTAACCATCAGTATAATGATATGTATCCAATATTATAATAACACAGTGCATATTTTCACTTCTCTAAAAATCCTTTGCTTTGTCTAATTTTCTGCCCCAACAATCACTGATCTATTTACTGTCTTCATTCTTAGTTTTGCCTTTTCCAGAAAGTCATAGAATTGAAATCATATGGTATGCAGCATTTTCAGAGTAGCTTCATTCATTGAGTAATATGCATTTAAGTTTCCTCCATGGCTTTTCATGCCTTGATACCTTATTTCTTTTTAGTGCTGAATTATATTTCATTATCTAGATATACCACAGTCTGTTTATCCATTTCCCTGCTGAAGGACATTATGGTGTTTCCAAGTTTTGGCAATTATGAATAAAGTTGCTTTAACATATGTATGCTAGTTTTTATGTGAATGTAAGTTTTCTACTCATTGGGGTAATTACCAAATAGCACAGTTGCTGGATCATATAATAAGATTTGTTTAGTTTTGTAAGAAACTGCCAAATTGTCTTCCGAAGTGGCTATACCATATTGCATTCTCATCAACAACGAGAGTTTCAGTTGTTCCACATCATCCCCAGTATCTGGTGGTTGTGAATGTTCAGGTTTTGGCCATTCTAATAGTTGTGTAGTGGCATCTCATTATTGTTTTAATTTGCATTTCCCTGATGACATCTGATGTAAAGCATGTTATAATATATAATTTTCATCTTTATATCTTCTTTGGTGGAGTGCCTATTAAGTTCTTTGACCTATGTTTTAATCAGGTTCTTTTCTTATTGTTGAGTTTTAAGAGTTTTCTGTATATTTTGGATAACAGATCTTAATCAGATATGCTTTTCTTTTCTTTTCTTTTCTTTTTCTTTTTTTTTCCTAGTCTGTGGTTTGTCTTTTCAGTCTCTTGAGAGTATATTTTACAGAGAAGAAGTTTTTAATTTTAATGAAACCTAGCTTATCAATTTGCTTTATAGATCATGCTTTTGATGGTATCTATAATGTCATCATTATATTTCAGGTCCCCGGATTTTGTCTTGTTATCTTCTAGCAGTTTTATAGTTTTGAGTTTTATATTTAGGCCTATCATACATTTTGAGTTACTTTTTGTGAAGGGCGTAATGTCTAAATCTAGATTCTTTTTTTTTTTTCATGTGGATGTCTATTTTTTTTAAAGACAATATGATGAATTTAAAAATCACATACAATTTAAAAAGTTTCTTTATTTACAATGTAATTCATGTTAGTCTTTATATTTAAAATTTGAGTACCATTAATATTATGCATCATTTCATGTGTGAGAGAGCATAACATTTAAGAAAGAAAAGTTATAAAGATTATTATCACTGGGCCTAAATTACCTGCAGCTATAGGAGTGTTGAGTGTGGACATAAAACTAAGCTTAACTATACTTTTCTTAGCAGTGGTCCTTTAGACTGCATTTTAGAAGATCTGCATTATAAACACAACTTTACATAAATGATAAAGTTTTCTAAAATTTGGTGTTTGCCTACCAGACACCTATACCCAGCTGTATGTGCTATGCGTACACTCAGTTTAACCCTCATGCAAAACCTGCAGGTAATGCTATTACTCCCATTCTACCTATAAGTGAATGAGGCTCACAAAGATATTTGACCAGAATGAAACTCATAGTAGTCCTCAAGTTCAGATTTCCCTGACTTTGATCATTCCAGCTTCTACTGTCTTATCATGCCTCATCTCACAGTGATCTGAGAAAAACACTTCAAATGGGATACCAAATCATTTGAATGGGTTAAACACTACATTGTTCACATTTGTAAAGACATCATTTCATCACATTTATCATACTGTTTTAATTTTGAAAATGTTCATTTAACTTCTACTCAGGCCTTAAACTTATCAATATACATAGTAATCTTTGACATTTGAGAGATCTGAAGTCTCCATATGTTTGTTTACACTTTATTTAATTTCAAAAAGAAGTATTGAAAATGTATGTATTTCAGTCGCTGGTGAATCACTTCAATAAAGATTCTTCAACATTTAAATTTTCAACATTATTTTTATGAAATCTATGAGAACACAGTAATAAATTTGCCTTATTTTAAAAATTTGATTGGTGTAGGTAATTAAGAATAAACAACAAAGTCTGCTTTATAACGAAAAGCTTGGTTTTCATTTATAAAATCTATTTCCTTAATTCCTTTGGATTTTTAACTCAATTTTCTGTTTCCTTTTTCTGCAAAAACACATTCATAAGCCTACTCTAGGCAATGCTCATACACCTTCATTAAGAAGGAGGTCATGTTTTCTCAACCTGCCCCATATTATGCTGTCACAGTTTTATTCTGTCTTCTATGCTGTGGATTGGCAGCCAAAGCCATGCAAGTCTTGCATAACATACCTGCTGGTTATAAGAGTATGCAGGTCAAGCTCCACCTCCATAGCCCCTCCCACATACATTGTAAAAGTACATTCTCTACCACTTTCAAAAGTCTATGTCTTTCTTTCACCATCTGCCTTGGAAGATGTAGGAATACTAACTTACCTGTCTAATATCCCAAGGCAGTTTCAGCAACCTCAAGAAACAATTCTCTAGTTTAGAGACTATTGTATAGTAGCAATGGAAAAGAGATTGGGATAAATTTAGGAAAAGCAGTTAAATTTTTTGAAATTTATATCTATTTTTACAATGAAAGAGAATAATAATCTAATAATTTAAAAATTTTTGAAGACTCATTGAAGCACTCTATGTAAAAGGACTTTGAAATAATTCAGTGACATGTAAATATTCAGTTTTTAACTCTCATTGAGAATTTACTAGCTCTAATTATTGGGAAATCCTATTAATTTTCAACGCCAATATTCCTCCCTAACACATCTAACTCTTAACTTTATTTTCCATTCAAAGAAGATAATTTTTTCTTTTTTTTATCTGTTCCTATAGTAGCCTTAACCTACAATCATTTACATAAAGCTCTTTGTCATAATACTTTGCCATAATAATACTGTAAAGTACCCTTTACAATAAAAATGACAGGTATTTTCAGGTTTTTTGGGTTTTGGGTTTTCTTTTGGTTGTTGTTGTTTTTTTTTGTTGTTGTTTTTACAATATGCATAGGTTGGCTTCTGTACTGAAAATACATTTCTTATGAAGCATATAGTTATTTTTTACAAATTCAAATGGAATTAAGTTTAAAAATACACAAAGTTGGGAAGTTGAAAGAAAAAATATAAAAAATGTAATTCTTATCCCTTTTTTGTTCAAATGGATAAGACCACGTAATTTCTTAACTTATCATCTTACTTTAAATTAGTGTGTGTGCTTTTCTAAGTAATCCATTCTTTTAAATAAAATTTTGTATCTTTTTGTTTCAGCAGGTTTCAAATGATAAATATATTTCTTTGTGATCTCTCTTTTGTATGTATTCAGATGGAAACCAGACAGGACACTCACAATTTGGAAGAATATGAGAAATAAATGACAATAAAATTAGAATAATATGAGAAAAAATGTTGCTCTTCAAGAATGCCACACTTAGTGATTTAGAAAGGTGTTTATAATAGAAAGAGCACCTGCACTAAAGATGCTGAAGTTCTGTGCACCATTGCTTTAAGAAAGAAAGGAAAGAAGGAAGGAAGGGAAGAAAAAAGAAAAAAGAAAGAAAGAAAGGAAAAGGAAGGGAGGGAGGGAGAACAAACCCTGGAAATAACTGATTTCTACAGGACAGAATATGATTTTCTTGCTAGCTCTCATATTGTTACATAATCATGGAATACAGAATCCAACAAAATAGGGAAAGTAAAATCGTAGTCTTAGCCCTTCTTGGATTGACATTTAAAAAAATTAAGCAGCTAGCAATAAAGTACATGCGTATATGTGTTAATGTATAGAAACGTAAAATAATCTCAGAAGAAAGTTTCAAAATTGTATCTATGCAGCTCACAGGTCCAAAACCACATTAGTACTGTTGTCTAAAGGATTCAAGATGAGGTAATGTCCAAAACCATATCTTATAACATATCCGGATGTGATTAGACTTTTTACTACAGGATCATAGTTCACCAAACAATTTCCTATTGCTTTTGTTTAAGTTAAGACTGCCTTTTCTGTATTCTTACTACCCTCCTCTGCAGAGTTCCGGATTAAAGGGGCACACTATATTTGAGTTTCTTTAGCTGATTTTTTTTTCCTTCTACAATGCTTTTTTTTTAACCCTGGAGGAATTGAAGTCTACAGGAAACTAATTACAAATGACCTTGACCTTTTCACTTGAAAATTAACTTCTCTGATAATCAGTCTTTTTGCTTTGAAATTTAGTAAAATAATAATGCAATGACACATAATTGTGTAATTAGTATTAAGTTCAAAGGAAACGTGAATTGATCTAGGGATAGCTAGTGTTTCATCTCAGGGTAGTTAATCCTCTCAAAAGAATTTTTTTGTTATCTTCTCTCTAGTTCATGAGTCACACATACAGCAATAAAACATCAAACAGAATAAAAATAAATGCATTTAGTTGTCGAAGCTTTCAAAATTTTTTGAAGATTCAACCTTTTGTGATTCAATCATAAGAAGTGTGAAGTTATTAACTGATATATGAAGATATATGAGGATCTTATTTGTAGCTCTCATTAAAGAACAATTTTGGGTTCAAAAGATAAATGAATATAGATCAGTGTCTTAGCTGGGAAAAATGATATGTATGTAATTAACAGAAATTGCAGGTTTTTAAGGATACTTACTTTTGTAATCATTATGACCATGTTAGTTCGACATAGAAAATTTAAAAATCTAAGATAAGAAGGATAGAAATTATAGAATATATTGCTTAAATTACACCAAAGTTCTCAGTAAAGATGAAGATGAATGTCAGGCTTTCCTTTACTCGATTCCATGGAATTTCAGAGATTTTCTATTATTGTTTTAAAAATCATTTATATCCAGAATTTAAATCCCTGAATGTTAAAATAATATAAGGAGTCTCACAAATTGATTTTAAGTGATCTGAAGTATAAAGGAACCTCCAATCATTCATTATTTTGACAATAAATAACATTGTTGGATTAAGTGAATCTATTCCCTCCAACTTAATTTTAGTTCATAGCATCAGTTTTATAAACAAAGATACAAATTAGCTGCTAATTAAACTGCCATTGACTGTTTTGTGCTTGATCTTCTCATTTTTCTTTTTATCCAGATATGAATGTGCTATAAATATTAAAAAATAAACTTGTAAAGAAAAAAAGTATAAACATACAGATAAATAGCTTGTGAGGATTTTAAAATGAACCATTTTTTTATAAAGAGTTTTGCCAAGATATATGGATAGTTTAAGAAGTCAGTATCTTGGGGCGCCTGGGTGGTTCAGTGGGTTAAAGCCTCTACCTTCGGCTCAGGTCATGATCCCAGGGTCCTGGGATCGAGCCCCACATCGGGCTCTCTGCTCAGCAGGGAGCCTGCTTCCCTTCCTCTCTCTCTGCCTGCCTCTCTGCCTACTTGTGATCTCTCTCTCTGTCAAATAAATAAATAAAATCTTAAAAAAAACAACAACAACAATAAGTCAGTATCTGCAAATACTGAGTGGTAAGATACAAAGTGTATCCATGGAGTATCCAACTGTCCAGTAACCAAGGGAAAAAATGTTTGTAAAAGAGAAGAAATATGTTGTATCTCTATAAAATTAAAAAAATTACACTCTTTTAATAACTGAAAATGTTACAAAATCTCATGAAGTAACAAGACATTATAATCTAATATTAAAGAGAGGTTAGGGGAGCCTAGATGGCTCAGTTGGTTAAACGACTGTCTCCTGATTTTGGTTCAGGTTATGCTCTCAGGGGCATGATATTGAACCCCTTGTCAGGCTCCATCTTGGGTATGGAGCCTGCTTAAGATTCTCTCTCTCCCTCTCCCTCTGCCCCTACTCCCCCTCTCTAAAAAGAAAAACAAATTAACAACAAACAAACCAAGAAAGAAAGGTTAAACATTATAATGTCTTAAAAAAAAAGATTTTATTTATTTATTGAGAGAGAGAGAGAGCAAGCATGAGCAGGGGGTAAAGGCAGAGGGAGAGAGAGAATTCCAAGCAGACCCCATGCTGAGTATGGAGCCCACACAGGACTCAAGCTCATGTCCCAGAGATCATGACCTAAGCAGAAAACAAGAGTCTGATGCTTAATCTACTGACCCACCCAGGTGCCCCTATAATGCCTTTTAACTGGAGGGGAGCTGATAAAGAAAATATCATTTTAATGATGACCAGTGCTGTGATGAATAAGATTTAGTACCTCATATATATTTAAATTTTGAAATCAAAGCAAAACTCTTACTATACACATCTATCTCATTTATTTTTATTTAAGCAACACTTTCTTCACTATTAGAAGACACTATTATACTGTCTATATGGGTTTTTCCATTTTCTTTTTTGCTACTAAATCTGGCATTTGGTCAATAAGGACTGAAGTAATGAGCATTTAAGAACTCAGTCTTTGGATGGTGTCAAAAGATTAACACCATTGGAGGTGATAATGAGTAGGTAATTGTGAATATAATCACTCCCTGAAATGTTCCTGACATGTATATTGAAGCTATTCTTTCCTGGGCACTTAGAATCCTATGTATCCAAGGAAAGGAAATGTAGACGGTGCTGCTGGAAGACTTGTCTATGACAGGGTTATCCTCTATGCAAGAATAGGGCTTCCTGACCTGGATTTCAATATCAGCATCCCTTCCAGCAATTCCTCTTAACCTAGAACCACCTGAATTCTATTAAGAAGAACCTAGGACCCTTCCAACATGTGCTTAGATCATGAATGAGATAATATTTGCAATGTGACAATTTGCTTTGAAAGGAACATGTCTTTATATATCAATAAAGCCAATTGATCACTGAACCTGATTAGATAAGGAATTCCTGGAAGTTGGAAGAGTGATTATGGAACAGAATTTATTTTTCTATAGGTATTTCCTGACACTTGAATATTTCCAGGGTTGTGCAAGTTTGATTAAAAAACGTTTGTTGGAGCTTATGAGTTCAATAGAGCCAGCTCACTCTGCTGAATACAAATTATAGGACTAGGCATTATAGGGTATAAAATGTTTTCAAAATAACAAATGTATTCTTCCAATAGCATTTCATTTTATAAGAAAGACTTAGCACATACACACACACACACACACACACACACACACAAATATATATCCACCTATGATTAATTTTGTGTAAAAATTTTACATTGAGTATAAATTGAGACTTTAGCATTGAGTGTTATGAGTGTCATTGAGACTTTAGCATTAATAACAATTTCAGGGAGGGAATGCATATTTTCATTCAGTGATTGTGGAGCAGGTGATCCATAAGCTAAAATTAAAGAAGCACTAGGGCAAAACAATGGAATCAGGGAAGTTTTCTGGAAATGAGAGGAAAATTAATATGCTAGATTTAGATAAATGATTCTGAAAAAGAGAGTAAGATCGTTACTAGGAATATGAGAACTGTAAGTTAGAGAAATGATTTAAGATATTGAGCAGTTTATAGGTTACAGAATTTGAGTGGTGATTAATATTATGAAGAAAGACAAGACAACTCATAAAAAAATTGTAAGTTAGTGGGAAATTTCTTTTTTAAATCAGAGTTCTCATTAAATTTGGGATAAAGCAAGTAAATGGTATAGATCGCATAATTTCTAGATCATTTTTTTTACCATTTATAGAAAATTAGATTATATATGTTTGAACAACTAATCAAGTATTTTCAACATTTCCCAAAGCTTAAAAATAATGAATAATTCAATGAGTACTTTATTATAATTATTGGATAATATAACTAATTTCTTTCACAGTGTATTCAGAGACTCAGACTGACCCCTCCCAACTTTCCAGATTCACCCTGGCTATTCTTCTGTATAATTTATTCTTTAGACAAAATTATCTATAGATACTTCTCTAAAAACTTTGTGCATTTCCCCATATTGTATCTTTCGTTTATGTTACTTCTGTCTCTAAAACACTCAGTACATAACTTCCCTTCTCAATGAATCCTGCCTCAATATCCTCAATAATCTTCAGTAGATACTATCTCTTAATTATCTAGTCTGTCCCTGGATTGCAAAACTTTTCTTTATTTTTTATTTTTTTTATTTTTAGAGATTTTATTTATTTGACAAACAGAGATCACAAGTAGGCAGAGAGGCAGGCAGAGAGAGAGGGAGGGAACAGTCTCCCTGCTGAGCAGAGAGCCCGATGTGGGGCTCGATCCCAGGACCCTGAGATCATGACCTGAGCCAAATGCAGAGGCTTAACCCACTGAGCCACCCAGGTGCCCCGGATTGCAAAACTTTTGATGTCAGAAGGTATACTTTATAATTCTCATATTTCCAAATGTAACAGTGGAGTACCCAGTAGGAATTCAAACATATAATTCTGTAATAGGTACTATTTGTTCTTTGTGAAACTCTATTAACTGTTCAAAATCACTGTTTTTCCTTTTGCATATCAATTCTGTTGCAAATCTATGTTCTAAACATTTAAAATCACAGAACCAATCTATGCATTAATCCCTAAGAAATAATATGAATTTGATACCACACTAACTTGTTTTCTAAGAGGTAATAGGTATAGGTATTTATTTGTTACTATTACCATGTATATTCTACATGACAAAATTTAATTATTGAACAAAAGAATTTTAAATATCCTCTGGAATATTTGATTAGTTCATTATATACCAGACTGTATCTCAGAAAATGTATTGTGGTGAGAACACTTAAAATGACATCTACCTTCTCAAAGAGATTAAGTGTACGATACAATATTGTCAACAGTAAGCAAAATGTTGCACAGCAGATCTCTAAAATTTATCCATCTTGAATAGCTGAAACATATTTATTGATCAGCAACCCCCCATTTGCCCTGGTGACCACCATCCTACTCTCTGCTTCACTGACTTTGACTATTTTAGATACCTCCTTTAAATGGAATCAATAAAATTTTTTCCTTCTGTGACTGGATTATTGCACTATCCTCAGTGTTCACCTGTTTTGTAGTATATTGCAGGATTTCCTTATTTTTTAAGGCTGAGTAATTTCATTGTGTCACGTTTTCTTTATCCATTCATCTTTCATCAACAATTAATTTGTTTCCACATCTTGATGATTGTGGATACTACTGTAATGTACTTGGGAGTGCTAATATTGCCTTAAGTTCTTGATTTTAATTCTTTTGAATAAATACTCAGAAGTTGGATTGTTGAGGGACACCTGGGCGGCTCAGTTGGTTAGGCTGCTGCCTTTGGCTTGGGTCATGACCCCAGGCTCCTGGCATCTAGTCCCACATGGGACTCCTTGCTCAGTGGGGAGCCTGCTTCTCTCTCTGCCTCTGCCTGCTTGTGCTCTCTTGCTCTTTCTCCTCTCTCTGACAAATAAATAAATAAAATCTTAAAAAAAAAAGAAGAAGAAGTTGGATTGGTGAATCATATGGTAGTTTAATTCTTTTGAGAAACCTGAGTGCTGGTGATGGGAAACCTGGATATTCATATGCAAAAGAATTAAATTGAACCTTATCTTATCCCATAAAAGAAAATCAAGGGATTGGCATAAAGTTCTGGGACTATAAATACTCATAGAAGAACACATAAGAGAAAAGCTATATGACATTAGTCTTAGAAATTATTTTACAGGTAAATGACACCAAAAACACAGGTAACGAAACAATAAATAGACAAGTGGGTTTCCAACAGACCAAAAAGCTTCTACAAAGCAAAGGGCAAAAAATCAACAGAATGAAAGGCAATCTATCAAATGGGAGAAAATATTTGCAAATCATACCTCTGATAAGTGGTTAATTTTAAAAATTTATAAGAAACTCGTACAACCCAATAGCAAAATAGTTAATAATCCAGTTACAAATAAGGGGACCCTGGGTGGCTCAGTTGGTTAAGTGACTGCCTTCTGCTCACATCATGATCCCAGAGTCCCAGGATGCAGTCTTGCCTTGGGATCCCAGCTCAGAGGGGTTTGCTTCTCTCTGTCTTTCTCTCAAATAAATAAATGAATAAATAAATATGAGCTAAGTACTTGGGTAGACATTTCACCAAAGAAACATACACGATAGGAGAAGAATAAATGAAACAAGATGGGATTGGGAGGGAGACAAACCATAAATGACTCTTAATCTCACAAAACAAACTGGGGGTTGCTGGGGGGAGGTGCGATTGGGAGAGGGGGAGCGGGCTATGGACATTGGGGAGGGGAGGCGAACCATAAGAGACTATGGACTCTGAAAAACAACCTGAGGGTTTTGAAGGGTCAGGGGTGGGAGGTTGGGGCAACCTGAGGGTTTTGAAGGGTCAGGGGTGGAAGGTTGGGGGAACAGGTGGTGGGTAATGGGGAGGGCACGTTTTGCATGGAGCACTGGGTGTTGTGCAAAAAGAATGAATACTGTTACGCTGAAAAAATAAATAAAATGGGGGAAAAAAAAAAAGAAACATACACGTGGCCAGCATCCATAAAAAGGTGCTCCACTTCAGTAATCATCATGGAAATGCAAAATCACAAACCACAATGGAGTATCACCTCAAACTTCTTAGGATAGGTATTATAAAAAAATATTTAGAAGTGTAATGAAGATGTTGAGAAATTGGAATACTTTTGCACTATTGGTGAAAAATAGTGCAGCCATAACAGAAAATAAAGCTATTTTGACTAAGAAATTTCAGTACCCTGGTGATAGTGATTTAAGGCAATAGTAGAAGCTATACTTACCCATAATTGAATTCTTTTTTCCCTAACCTTAAATACTGTGTGAGGATGGTCACTTAACTGTCTTGCAATTTAAAACAGAATTATCCATTTGGTCAATTTATTAGGGATAGTGGGTGTTGCAATAGATTGGTTGTTAAATAAATTGGACAAATCTATTATATTCTGATCACATATTTTAGCATCTATTTTCCCATGTTTATGACATTAAAGGTTCTGATTTATTATTATATTATTTTCAGATTATTATAGATTGCTAAAGGCCACAACAGGGAAGTAAGTATGTACTCATTCTATTCTTTTTGAAGGTACTAGCTATATCCATGATTGAGTTTTATTTATAAAGTATTTTGGAGGGATTACAAAAGAATCTAAGGATATAGAGCAAAGAAGTAAAAATCTTGTGAGAGAGTAGTACAGGAACGTCTGGGTGGCTCATTTGGTTGAACCTCGGCCTTTGGCTCAGGTCATGATCCCATGATCCTAGGATCCTGGGATCCAGCCCCCCATTGAGCCCCCTGCCCAGCAGAGAGCCTGATGCTCCTCTCCCTCTGCAGTTCCCCCTGCTTGTGCTCTCTCAAGCACTTTCTGTCTCTCTGTCAAATAAATAAATGAAATCCAGGGAAAAAAAGAGAGAGAGAGGTAGTATAACTGAAGTTCTTTTTTAATATTTGATTCAGATTTGACAAAGTAAAAAAAGATGTCAATGGACAAAAGCAGTTTAAAGAGTTTTATGCTATAATTCGTTTTTTTGTAATTGCTATTGACACACCTGCCCTCTGCAGAAAAATGTGAAACATAAGAAACATGAAAAATAATTTCAGACATTGTTGAAGCCACTATTCACTAATATGTTGAGACTGGTATTAGTGACACATCATAAAATTATTGATAAGATATTTTGGAAACAAAAGCTGAGCAATAACAATGTATGGGAAAAAACTGAGAAAAATGAAAAATAAAGACTTTTTCCAATTATCTACAAGACATAAATAGTACATTTGATTAAAAAAAGCCGCAAATAGTTAAGCTTTAGATATAAAATATAATTAACTTATTGTAGTTATAAAATATTAATGTCATACTGAATTAGCTTGCTATTGAATTATGAAAACATATTAAATATAATATTTTTTCTGGTTTATTATGTAGTTATTTTGTACTATAAGAACATTAAAGTTCTAAAAACAATGATATAAGGAGATTTTCATATATCTTTATTAAATTTACTATAATTTGTCTCCTTAATGTGTAAAGCCTTAACTTTAAGTTGTCTGTTTTATGATGAATTTGCTTGTAGAATACTTTGGAATATTTTAATTTTCTACCAGGGTCAAATATTTTGCGTATATCTAGATGATAAATTATAGTAGACACTTGAAATATATCTTTAATCAACAAACTTTCCTTTGCAAACAAAATTTTGTTTTGTTTTATTTGATTTTTTTTTCAATCAAGTTTTAAAGTAACCATCTGATTATTTAGAGAAACAATCTAAGTAAATGTCATATGTTCTCAGGAAAAAAAAACAAACTAAAACAAAAACAAAACAAAACAACCTTGAAAATTTACCTGGATTAGAATATGTATTTGAAGACTGTTTTTTAAATGCTCTAGTCAGTGAATGTAGAAAAATGCTAGAAAGTGTTGTACTGAATAAATATGATTATTATTTTGTATTTACTGAGCATAATGCTTTTTTTTCTGCAATTGATTACTGTTTCCTACTGAAGTTATTTCAATTTTTATTTACAATCCCATAATAAAAGCACCACATCCATTGAAAACTCTTGATACTATAAATTGAAAAGTTACCCACATTCATTATATCATCATGATTTAATAGTGCTGACATGGATCTTGTGGTATCATTACCACTCTTGAAAGGTGGTAATGGCCATGAAGAGAAGCAGAGATACTTTCTGACTTTTAAATGAAATTTTTTTTTTTAAAGATTTTATTTATTTATTTGACAGAGATCACAAGTAGGCAGAGAGGCAGGCAGAGAGAGAGGAGGAAGCAGGTTCCCTGCGGAGCAGAGAGCCCGATGTGGGGCTCGATCCCAGGACCCTGGGATCATGACCTGAGCCGAAGGCAGAGGCTTTAACCCACTGAGCCACCCAGGCGCCCCTAAATTAAGTTTTTGTAGCAACAGCTTCTATTCTGTGAATTGTGTTCTTCTCAGAGGAGGTCTATTTTCAAGATTTATTTGACTTAATTCTAAGTTGATATAAATTTCATGTTCTGGGATTTTAATGGTTTCTAGTTTTCTTGCTAACTGAACTGATAATTCATATCTAGCCCCAGCAGCACATTAAGAGGCTTTAAATATAGGTGGTCTGTTATGATTTGGTCAATATCGTGTGATGCTGGGACCCATTAATAAAACTGTTAAATAAAATTTAGTGATATTTCTAAATTACATATGATTTCACAGGATATACAGGTCAGTATAATTTTTGTTTATTATATTAATTTTTTGTTTATTATATTTTATTCTATTTTTTATTAATTAACATATAATGTATTATTTGCTTCAGGGGTACAGGTCTGTGATTCATCAGTCTTACATAATTCACAGCACTCACGACAGCATATCAGTATAATTTTTAATTTCTCAATTAAAAACTCTAAAATCTATGCCTTTAAAATAATTGCAAAAAACTGGGATGCCTGGTTGGCTCTTTTGAGAGCATGTGACTCTTGATCTTGGGATCATGAGTTCAAGCCCCACATTGGATATAGAGCAAAACAAAAAAAAAGAAAGCAAAAAAGCAAGCAAGCAAGAAAGGAGAGTCTATTTTCTCTAATGTTCATAACAGCATTATCAAATTATGGAAAAAACCCAAATGTCCATCAACTGATGAATGGATACAGAAAATACAGTATGTATATATAAAACAGAATCACTCAGCCATAAAAAAGAAGGATATCTTACCATTTGCAATATCGTGGATGGAGCTACAGAGTATAATAAGCAAAATAAGTCAGTCAGAGGAAGACAAATACCATATGACTTCACTCACAGGTGGAATTTAAGAAACAAAACATAAACACAGGGTAAGAAAAAGGGAGAGGCAAACAAGAAAACAGACTCTTAACGACAGAGAATAAACTGACAGTTGCTGGAGGAGAGGTGGGCGGGAGAATGAGCTGCATGGATGGTGGGTATTAAGAAGGGCACTTGTGAGGAGCATTGGGTATTGTATGTAAATGGTGAATCACTACATGCTACAACTGAAACTAATATTACACTCTATGTTAACTGGATTTAAATGAAAACTTGAAAATACAATACAATAAAATACAATAAAATAATAGAATAAAATAAAATGGCACATTCAAAATTCAAGTAATTGAATTTTGATTAAAAATAATTTCAAAAAGTTTCTTTAAATTTTAAAACCTGTTATAGCCATTAAAATGAAACACTTCAATAATTAAGTAAATATATTTTTCTTTTGATTTCAACACTATGATTCTATAAAAACAAGTAACTTTTAGTAGTCTGCTGCAATCTGTTAAATAACCTCAAGGAGAACTTTCTGAAGTTAGACATTTTTTTTCAAAAAGATGTTATTTCTGTTGTTCTCTAAGCTCTTTTTTTGTAATGTGACATTGGCCTTTTGACTGCTTCATTTATATCACTCTTGTTTCTACACAACATTTACAACGACCTTTTCAAAAATTTCCTTTGACAACTGTGGTTCCAAAGGTTAATTATTTTACTTTTTTTTTCAAGATGTAATGAATTAAACTGAACAAAACCCCTCTTCCTTCTCCAGTCTGACCAGAAGTCTTGATCTATAACCCTCAGACATTTTACCACGATGATATCTCTGCCAGGAATAACTCTTTTCTTTGAGCAGATATTGTGAACTCATATGTTAGTTCTAAGCTCAGCCTTGCTTGATGTTCCATCCTGGAAAAATTATTGGGTGTATATACTCACTTAACATTATATACCCTCGCCAAACACTTATCACACTTAACAGGTTTATACGTATTCATGCATTTCTTGATTAAAGCCTTTCTCCCCAGAAAAGTATGAGCTCCACAGAGTTAGTTCATGTCTTTTCTTGCTCACTATTTTATTTCCAAAAGCCAACACATGCTATGGCACATAATAGACACTGGATGAATGTGTGTAGAATGAATGAACAAATGAAATTTTCAGGAAACGGTTTTCATTAGGCATAGAAATCTGGCAAAAAGTGAGTCCAAATTCCAAAATATAAAAAAATTTAAACCCCTAATTTCATAGTTTTGGAAAACTAGCTTTAGAACATAATTTATAACCAAGGTGAACTCATGTTTCCTATATACTGGTTGAATAATTCTGGGCAATAGTTTACTAGTTAGAATCTTCAGTTCCCTTATCTCTAAATCAGGAATAATAACCATGCTCACTGTTGAGTAAGAGGCTATCATGAGTATATAATGAGTAATGTATGTAAGTACTTAACATCATCTCTGCTGTGTAAAGCTTAATACACAGCATCTATTATTATTATCAATGCTCATCGAGTGTCAGACCTAAGCTAGATTCTGTGGTATACAGGTAATAGTGATCTCTTGCCTTGATAAATATTCTTTAATAAACAGTTAAATAGGAATGGAATTACAAAGAAAAAAGCAGTTTAAGAACATTTTTGGAGGGAAAAGAAAAAAGTGTTAATTTTATCATGTAAAGGTAGCAAAAAAGTCAAGGAATAAATAATCCATACAGTTTCCTCTAAAAGAATAAAATGATATTTTATCACATGGTAGGAAAAGAAGGCTATCTTAGAAAGAAAATTGTGAACAACAACAAAAAAAGAAGAAGAAGAAGAAGAAACTTGTGAGCAACAAAAAGTAGTGTTAAGTGAGCTGAGCCCAAATGTTATGCCATTCTAAGTAAGGTAGATTTTATGATTAAACACTTGGCATGTTTCAAATCCTCTTCCCATTATCCTAGAAATGTAGTCAGCATATATATTTTAGAAAAATATCAACACAATTTAATGAAATAATAATTAGCTGGCTCACATGCAATAGAGAGTAAGTCCTAAGTCCCAGTTCTACTATCATTTTCATGCCACTATTTGTTAAATGTGTTAATTTTCCACTGTTGCTCAATAAGTTATCTGAAAAATTAGAAGCTTAAAAAGGTAAGTAGGGGGCACCTGGTGACGCAGTCAGATAGGTGTCTGCCTTTGGCTCAGGTCATGATCCCAAGGTCCTAGGATTGAGCCCCGCATGGGACTCCCTGTTCAGGAGGGAGCCTGCTTCTCCCTCTCCCTCTGACTGCTGCTCTGCCTACTTGTGTTCTCTCTATATATCTCTGTCAAATAAATTATATATATAATAAATTATATATAACAAATTATATATATAAATTATAAGAAATATAATTTTATATGTAAATAAATTATATATATATAAATAAAGATAAGTAGGTATTAAAAAAAGATAAGTAGGTATTACTCCTTGTTTTTGTGGGTCAGGAATTCAAAAGCAGCTCTGGCTCAGGGTCTCTCATTAGGCTATACTCCAAGTAAGGACACTTAGAAGTTCTGTCTGTGACTGGGCGATCTACTTTCTACATAGCTCACCCTTCTGGGTGTTAGCAGGAGGCCTCAGTTCTTTGCAGTGTGATCTCTCTATGGCAATATCAAAGGGTCTTCATGCCATGGCAGCTGGCTACCCCAGAACAACTCATCCCAGACAGAAAGGTGTAAATCACAATGTCTTTTATAATCTAGCCTTGGCAACCACATATTGTTATTTCCTCAACACCCTACAACACCCTGCGTAATGTGGGAATAAAATGTAGAAGGGTGTCCAGATTAAGAAGTAATGATCAGTGTGAGTCACCACAGTCCCAGATCATTTGGTAGTAATAGTTACACACAAATGCAATTAGTGATATAATTTTATAAATTTTGAATTGTAGTCTACTAAAGTTAACTTATAAAATTGATATGGAGAATTATTTTAGCATGAGCATAATGATTTTAACATATTTATAAACACATAAGAAACATGTTTATTTGAACTCATTTATTTGTACTTATATTTTTATTCATATTTATTTGTACTCATATCGTCTTACTTTCTCAATAACTCATTCTACTCTCTACAACCTACCTAGAATTAACTTCAAAGTTGTAAATGAAACATTTTCACTTTCTCTTTGCAAAAAAGAAAATATCCTCAATAGCTTGCCACTATCAAAGGACTTAATCATGTATTATCAACTATGATCCATATAACTGAACTTGATAATACAAAGTAGTGAAAAGGGTCCATAATTTGTATTACACACAACTAAATACTTTCACATACTGGACTATTAGATATGCTTGTGGAAAGTTAGAGCATATGGTACTTCCTAACTCATTCAGGATAGCTATCAATTGAACCTAAGGGTAGATTAGTATCTTCTAACTGGCTTAGACATAGTTATCTGGCAAGTAGCGTATAATGATAGTAGCTAAAGATTGTCAGTTTTCCCACCCAGCCTCGCTGGCTAGATTCTTTTTTATTTTTTTCTTCTCACTCAGTATTTCAGGAAGTGAAAATTCAGACTGACTTCATTTCTTCCTAAAAACAGTCTGAATATGACCACAGCAATCACAATAGTTATGATTGGCTGTCAAACCTCCAAAAAATCCCATCTAGTTGCTCATCACCTCATCTACAGGGTGTTTGTTTCCATGTTGATCTGAGGTGTTATGCTGCTGTACACAACCACTTGAATTAAGTGTCTCACACCTCCAGGAAAAAAAAAAAAAGTGGGTTATGTTTATTCTTATTGACCTTTCCAATGCAATTGTCTTCAAAGGCATTTCAACAATACAAAACCATTGCAGAGTAACAATATGTATCTCAGAGTTAGGCATCTCTTAAGGATCCATAAATATAATGCATGCTTCCGGCTGCAGGCATCTGTATTTAATGGTCCAGTTTCTTTGAGCTATTGGTCTGCTCTAATACTCTGATGCCACAAGATGTGAAGCATCTGTTACTATTCATCAGTGGCTAAGAGGATTTACGGCTTTTCATTAATCACCTGGAAGAGAAACTATTTATTCACTTAGATGGCAGCTCTTCTGTGATTACAAGCAGTGCAGAGAGAGAGCACAATTTCAAAAGAGTGAAGCACAAAGGCCAATAAATGACTGACATATAAGAAGCAGGAAGGAAAGCATGTAGCATCACATCCCAGGAGGCCTCCCAGATTTTTCCTTTTTGTAATCGCTTCTTAACATAAGGAAATAGAGTATTCTCATAGGACAGTGATATATTTACTCTATTACTTTCAACATTCACTTTCAAAGAACCACTACATATGTAACTCTTTAAAGACTTTTCAGCATTAAAAAAATATATATTTTTGAAAAAAAAAGGCAATATGGAAACTCTGCCCTAGAACTTAACATTATGGCAGATTAACTTCTAGTTACTTCCTTTTCATTTAGCAGTGTGATAATTCTGTTTTGAGAGGATATACATACGTGTACACATAAGTTTATTTGGTAGCTGAAATTTAACACATTTTAAATATCAAAAATTAATAAGCTAACAATAAAATGGAGAAATAATGATAATAACATTTGTTACCTTATAAAAAAAAATTCTCCCAAGTGGGATTTTTTTCAAGAATGTACAGCTTATAAACATTCAGTTATCAATTAAGATAACCTAATACATCAATAGGCAAAGAAGAAAAAAAAATACGACCAAATCGATAGGTACAAAAAAGCATTTGACAAAATACATAGCCATTCATAATAAATACTCTTAAAAAACTAGGAATGGAGAACATTCTCACCTTCATAAAGAACAGCTAAAAACCTATAGCTCTCATCCCCCTTAATGGTGAAGAACTAGAAAGAATTAATAAAACTTCTTTGTTCACAGTCAGTATGATGATTTATTTAGAAAATTCCAAATAAGAGAAAGCAAAAATGAAAATAAACAAACAAAAAACTCTCCGGGAACTAGGCAGCAATTATAACAAATTTTCAGGTTATAAGGATGATATATGAAAACTGATATCCATGTATAAGGATATACATAAGCAATGAAGAATAAGAATTTTAAATTAAAGACAAAACATCATTTACATTAACACCAAAAAATAAAAAAAGCAGAAGGAAAATAAAGGAAGGTAGGAAAAGAAAAAAAGAAAGAAAGAATTAAGTATAAGTTTAACAAAATATGTGCAATGTCTACTATTAGAAAAGTGAAAAATTCTGATGAAAGAAATCAAAGATCTAAATAAATATAAAGCTGGTTCAAGTTCATGGTTAGGAAAATCCAATATTAAGATAGCAGTTAATCCATACCTGATCTGTAGATCCAATGCAATCCTTATAACAATCCAACATGCTAATTGTGGGTTATTAACTGATTTTAAGGCATAGAGAAAATCAAAAGATCCAAAATAGCCACAAAATATTAAAGAAATAAATAATGATAAAATTAAAGTAGCAGGGACTGGATACTACCTGACTTCAAGTCTTAATATAAACCTACAATAATCAAGACAGTGTGTTACTGGGGAAAGAATGAACAAATAGATAAATGGAAGAGAATACAAGCCCTAAATAGACCCACCCCAAATGTGATCACCTAATCTTTGACAGAGAAGCAAAGGCAACTTTATGAAGAAAGAATAATCTTTTCAACAAATGGTCTTGGAATAAGGAGTCATCCAAATGTGAAGTAATATCTCAAAACACAGACTTTCAACTTTTCAGAAAAATGATCTATAAATATATCATGGGCATAAATGTGAAAACAAAACTACAAAACTTCCAGAAGATAATGTAGAAGAAAATATCAGTGATCTTGGATTTGGTGATGTCTTTTTAGATGACACGCAAAAAAAGCACCATCCATGAAAGAAAATAAATTGTTCAGTTGAACTTCATTAAAATTTAAGATCTTCTGTTCTGCAAAAGACACTTGTTAAGAGAATGAAAAGCGAAGCCACAGACTGGGAGAAAATCTTTGCAAAACACATATCAGATAAGAACAAGTATTCAAAATGCACAAGCAAATCTAAAGCTGAAAAATAAAAAAATAAACATTTAAAACTGTAAAGTCCTAAATAAACAACTCACCAAAGAAGATATATAGATGACAATAAGATATGAAAAAATATTCAGTGTCTAATATGATTAGGAAATCGCTAATTAAAACAACATTGAGATACCAGTATAAATCTCTAAGAATGGCTAAAATCTCAAACACTAACATAAGTGTAACAATAACAGTTCTTGTTCATTGCAGATGGGAAGGAAAGATGGTAGAGCCAGTGTGGCACTTTCATATGAAATTAAACATAGGTTTATTATTTGATCCAGCAATCATGCTCCTTGATATTTATTCAAATGAAAGGACAATTTATGGGCACACAAAAATCTCTACATACATGTTTTAAAAAGCAGCTCCACTCACACTACACATAGATACAGCTTCTGAAAAAATGTAAATGCCTTTTCCACCTGAAAGAGCACAAACAAAATGACAGATAAAACCTAAAATATAAACAATATTATATTAAGCACATACTCTTCATTGCAAGAGGCATAAAGCAGGAGGGATCAACTCTCTCCATCTCTGAACTGACAAAAATTAGAAACTACCAAATGTTCTTAAATAGGTGAATGGATAAACAAACTGTGGTATGAGCATACAGTGGAATATTATCCAGCAGTAAAGAAAAAAAATGAACTATTGAATCACAAAAAACATGGAGGAAGCTTAAATGCATATTGTTGAATGAAAGAAGCCAGTCTGAAAAGACCACATATTACTACATGAATGATTCCGACTATCTGACATTGCAGGAAAGGCAAGACTATGACAGTAAAAACATCAGTGGTCATCAATAGTTCAGGGGAAGGAATCAATAATACAGTGAAATCATTCTGTATTTCACTGTAATAATGGATACATGACAATGCATTAGTCAAACCAAGAAGTTGTACAACACAAAAAGTGAATCCTAATATGAACTATAGATTTTAATTAAAACAATGTATCGATATTCTTTCATCAACTGTAACAAATATGCCACATTACTGAAAGATGTTAATAATAGGGAAAATTATGTGGGGAAATAGAAGGAGGGATTTGGTAACTCCTTGTTTTTTCTGCTCGATTTTTCTGTAAACATGAAATCGCTTCAAAAATATTCTATTTTAGGGACGCCTGGGTGGCTCAGTGGGTTAAAGCCTCTGCCTTCGGCTCAGGTCATGATCTCAGGGTCCTGGGATCCAGCCCCGCATCAGGCTCTCTGCTCCGCAGGGAGCCTGCTTCCTCCTTTCTCTCTGCCTGCCTCTCTGCCTGCTTGTGATTTCTCTCTGTCAAATAAATAAAATACTTAAAAATATATATATATATATATTCTATTTTTAAAAACATTTTTATTACTTTCAGCTTTAAAACCGTATATTTGTGGATTTTACTGTAAAAATAAAAGGTAGTGAGAAAGTATTTTTCCTTAGAACTATAATTGATTCTGGGCTCAGTATTTGCCTATCAACTTCCAGAGGAAAAGACTTTGTCCTTTGTTAAGAGATTTTTTTAGAAAGATTCAGTGTGATTTTAAACTCTTACTTTGGATCCTATTTTTATTGGCATCGTTTCCATTATTTTAACTGTCTATAAAATAAGAAAACTTTAAACCACACTGCATCAGACACACTGATGTATGTAACTCCTGAAAAAAAGATGTCATTTCTATTTGAAAGAGCACAAACTAAATGTAGATATACAACCTAAAAGGTAAACTATAATTATTGAGTATATATTTACATTTTTCAGTGCAAGAAAAAAAGAGGTATGAAGCTGGAGGAGCTCCCTGTTTCCTTTATTAAATAATTTAATTAGTCAGGCTTGAAGTAGAACATCTAAAAATTATATTTAGCTTTAATATATATTTCCTGTAAAGATTGTCTTCAATAACATTGTTTATCCATTCAATCCTATATAGCTAGCCCCAGGGCTTGACAGAGAGTAGGAAACTTCTAAATATTTAATAATGGTGGGATGTTGCAGTCGGTTCTAACAAATGTCTCATGATCTGCTGAGGTTACACTCATTTTAGCCTTCACTCAAGGTCATGAAGTTGCTAATTCGTTTTGAAACATTGTGTCTCAGGATCATTACTGTATAATCATTTCTTCCATTTTCTAAATCAGCTTTTCAAATCCTTGGCAATGAAGAACGTGATGGTGGGGTAATGATACCTCCCTAGCAATATTTTGGTCTCTTAACAATTCTTTCTCCCCACAATTTAAGTTCCTAAATAATAATTACAAAGCAGCATGGCTTTAAATTTTATCTTCATACTTCATGCACAAATTCCATCAATTATAGGACAATTGTGATCTATAGAGCCAGGACAAATACTAAATATGTTAACACTTTCTATGTAGTCTTGGAAGTATTCTGGTTCTAAAAATACAGACATTTTTATAAAGGGTAGATACATTTATCACTTAAAATTACTAATCATCGTAGACATTGCTGCTATAAACATTCGGGTACACGTGCCCCTTCGGATCACTGCGTTTGTATCTTTAGGGTAAATAACCAGTAGTGCAATTGCTGGGTCATAGGGTAGCTCTATTTTCAACATTTTGAGGAACCTCCATGCTGTTTTCCAGAGTGGTTGCACCAGCTTGCATTCCCACCAATAGTGTAGGAGGGTTCCCCTTTCTCCGCATCCTCGCCAGCATCTGTCATTTCCTGACTTGTTAATTTTAGCCATTCGGACTGGTGTGAGGTGGTATCTCATTTTGGTTTTGATTTGTATTTCCCTGATGCCGAGTGACGTGGAGCACTTTTTCATGTGTCTGTTAGCCATCTGGATGTCTTCTTTGCAGAAATGTCTGTTCATGTCCTCTGCCCATTTCTTTTTTTTTTTTTTTTTTTTTAAAGATTTATTTATTTGACAGATAGAGATTACAAGTAGGCAAGTAGGCAGAAAGGCAGGCAGAGAGAGAGAGAGGAGGAAGCAGGCTCCCAGCCAAGCAGAGAGCCCGATGCGGGGCTCGATCCCAGGACCCTGGGATCATGACCTGAGCCGAAGGCAGAGGCTTTAACCCGCTGAGCCACCCAGGCGCCCCCTCTGCCCATTTCTTGATTGGATTGTTTGTTCTTTGGGTGTTGAGTTTGTTAAGTTCCTTATAAATTTTGGATACTAGCCCTTTATCTGATATGTCATTTGCAAATATCTTCTCCCATTCTGTCCGTTGTCTTTTGGTTTTGTTAACTGTTTCCTTTGCTGTGCAAAAGCTTTTGATCTTGATGAAATCCCAATAGTTCATTTTTGCCCTTGCTTCCCTTGCCTTTGCCGATGTTCCTAGGAAGATGTTGCTGCGGCTGAGGTCGAAGAGGTTGCTGCCCGCGTTCTCCTCAAGGATTTTGATGGATTCCTTTCTCACGTTGAGGTCCTTCATCCATTTTGAGTCTATTTTCGTGTGTGGTGTAAGGAAGTGGTCCAATTTCATTTTTCTGCATGTGGCTGTCCAATTTTCCCAGCACCATTTATTGAAGAGGCTGTCTTTTTTCCATTGGACATTCTTTCCTGCTTTGTCGAAGATGAGTTGACCATAGAGTTGAGGGTCTATTTCTGGGTTCTCTATTCTGGTCCATTGATCTTGGAAAGAACCTAGATGTCCATCAACAGATGAATGGATAAAGATGTGGTATATATACACAATGGAATACTATGCAGCCATCAAAAGAAATGAAATCTTGCCATTTGCGTCAGCATGGATGGAACTAGAGGGTATCATGGTTAGTGAAATAAGTCAATCGGAGAAAGACAACTATCATATGATCTCCCTGATATGAGGACATGGAGATGCAACATGGGGGGTTAGGAGGATAGGAGAAGAATAAATGAAACAAGATGGGATTGGGAGGGACACAAACCATAAATGACTCTTAATCTCACAAAACAAACTGGGGTTGCTGGGGGGAGGTGGGGTTGGGAGAGGGGGAGGGGGTTATGGACATTGGGAAGGGTATGTGCTATGGTGAATGCTGTGAAGTGTGTAAACCTGGCGATTCACAGACCTGTACCCCTGGGGATAAAAATACATTATATGTTTATAAAAGAAAAAAAATTGGAAGGGGAGGTGAAACATAAGAGACTATGGACTCTGAAAAACAACCTGAGGGTTTTGAAGGGTCAGGGGTGGGAGGTTGGGGGAACAGGTGGTGGGTAATAGGGAGGGCACGTATTGCATGAAGCACTGGGTGTTGTGCAAAAACAATGAATACTGTTACGCTGAAAAAATAAATATTAAAAAAAGAAAAAATTATTAATCATCAAGCTTAAATCATGTTAATTAAAGGTAAAACATTGTGGAAATTCATTTAAAAATGGTTTTGATGCTATATAAAAACCCTTGGCTTTCTTTGGAGATCTATTGTTTTCATAGAATATGAAAAAGAAAAAATACTGAGTAAAAAATGAACATCACTCAACTCTGTTTTAATAACATTATTGGGAGGGTGTTTTGACAGAAGAATGTTTGTTCTAACTTGAATCTATAGAAGTCACTGGATTATCCATTTCATTCTACTTATCCTTAAGAGGAAAATAAGCTGGTACCTGGGTAGGGTAGTATAAAGATAAAAGAACATCCAGAAGAAGAATTAAAGCAAAAACCATGTTGCAAATGAAAACTCTTGGAAAATCATGTTGCTTTAGAGGATAAGACATGCAAACTTTAGTAAACACAATTAAGTCTTTAGAATATCACCTGGGAAATAATAAAGACGTAGAGTCAACTAGAGAGGATAAACATTACGGAAAAGCAAAAAGAAAGACATGAAAAGTTTCTTCTTTGTTTGTAGGACCCAAAGGTACAAATACCACATCAAAGAGATGAATGGCAATTTGGCAAAACTAAATAGAAATCAAGGAAAAAAACAAGTGTTTCAAAAGTTTCCTTTGTTTATTAACAGTTCTATTGGATTAAACATCTAAAAGAACAAGTACTTAAGGGCACTCTAAAATCTGTATCTACCTAACAGTAAAAGCAGCCTCTTCCCCATGGCGCAGGAACAAAATCTGTGTTGGGCTTGATCAGGAAGAACACTGTTCTGCTGAAATGGTCAAGTTAAGCCGTCACAGCCGCGGATGGTTCAGAGGAAGACTTCAATCACAGAGGCAGCAGATTATCAGTGTAAATGTTCCAAAATTCCATGGAAACCTGTCCTACTCTGCTCTCCTTTTAGGATTTTTATCACTTAGAGGGGAAGAAGGAAAGAGAATGCAGGTAGCATGATACCATATTTTATCAATGAAAATAGACTAACAAGAGTTCATTGAAAGGTACTGAGAGATCAGGCATAGCATAATATTGCAAACATTAAATGGGAAGACTAGACATTATTTGGGGCAAGAATACAATTCTGTTTGGGGTTTTGTCTTTGTTTTATGAACAGTGAAAGGCCCATGAACAGAAGTGAGGTTTGTTAGTGGAGTCCCTTTTTGCATTTTTACATTTTGTCCTCTTTTCAACCTTCCTTCTCACCCCAGCTCTGGGGAATTACTCACTTTCTTCTTTCTTCTGTTCCCAACTTGTTTTCATTCTTTCAATTCAACAGTATTCCCATAATACTCAATTGTTTAAAAAAAAATCCAAATTTTTGAGTCTATTCATTCAGTGTCAAGGTGCTAAGATGACTTTGTCACAAATAAGCATTATACCACTTTGAAAATTACAGAATTGAAACTAAGAAAAGTTAAGTAACTCCATTATAGGTAACAATCTGAAAAATGAAAGGACAAATGTTCAAATTCAAGCCTTCCTGAGCCCAAATCAGAGTCAGTCCTGCTCCTAAATAATCCCATATCATCCTATCTGTGCTATGTCATCTTTCTTTCCTTCTTTAGCCCTAATAAATAATATAATATTAATTTGATGCATTCCTATACAACATTAATTTATAATATTCTACCCTTTTATTGGAAAAGAATGTGAATTAAAAGGAATATTTGAAGAAACAGGAATATTCTGAGTAAAATATAAACTAATAATAAGTTCAAGCAGGCTAAATTCCTTGTTCAAGAAATTGCACATATATGTTATGGCGCTCTTAACAGCTCTTGGTGAAGAATAATCTTGAAAGCCTCAGGGCCATTCTCTTTTTGAAATCAGAGTAAACAAAAGATGTAACACATGCCTGAAACCAGAACTGAGTCTTGTCCTCTGGGAACCTTTACCCACATATCTAAAAGAGCTTTCAGGACATAGGTAATTAGTTACAACTTACTAAGTTTATTAAACAAATATTTTAAATTACTATCCAGACTTCCTTCTACTATTTCAAGGACATCCCCTTATCAAATTCCTAAATCCTTATCTAACCTTATCTAAACCCTATACATATCCCAGGAATTGTATTACCACCCTATGTACTATATGTGTTCACAGAATTGGAATTAGTCTTAATTTCTAATATTTCTTTTGCTTCTGAGTCTGTAATAGAAAAGTCCCTCAACCATTTCATTCCACCAATCTTAACTTATACAATAAAATACTTGTGACACAAATTAAGAACTTCCATTTTCCTACTATATTGAATATAATACCTGTGAAATGAAGATGGTGCCTTAAAATAATAATGTCTCTTTGGAAGCAAAACAGGTTGGTCAAAGTTTGTATAACATCTCAAATTACCCAAGATTTACCTAGTATATTTTTCTTTTTGTAACATTCCATTATTATGAGTTTCCATTATAAGCTAGGTGGAGGTAAATAAAAGTCTAGAGAATAGCAAACAAACACAGTAAGAATAAGAAAAGGATAAACCAGTCACCAAATAAAAGTCAAACAAACCTCACCTGTTTTATTGTAGATTTTATAAGCAAAGGACACTCAAAATATTTCTTAATCTATAGCCATGTTTTCAATCTAAGGTTTCAAAATAAAATCTTTTGTAGGTTTTTTTTTTTAAGGTTTGTAATAGCTATTTCCTTATTAAGGAAAATAAATATATTATAGTGTCAAATACAATTTTAATATCTTTCTCTTGTTATGCTCACATCAGCAAATGTCTAAACACTAAAATGTTACATTATCATATAAATGTACAGCTAAATTGGTTTCATAAAACGATCACCAAGTTGTGCCAATTGTTAAAAAGACAAAACACAAGTCGTGCTAATAAAGTTCACAGTAAATTGTGAAGTGGCATAAAATCAAGTCTGTCCCTGTTAGTAATGAATCACTAAAATATCAGCTTTTCTTCCCTAGCAGCAGGATATATAAAAACATCTTGATTAACATCTATTAATTAAGTTCAAATATTAAAAGAAATGAAACATGGTTCTAATTTTTATGATCATAAAATGGAAGTGATGGAGAAGGATTCCAAATAATGATGATTATATTACCATTAAAAGTTTTAAAGAAATTATTTAAAAGCTTAAAAAAATAGACTGTCATTACGAAAACATTTAATGCAACTTTGTAGAACTAGTAATTAGAAGCTTCCAATAGGAACTATGTGCATACTTCTTGAAAACATTAAATAGTAGAGTCTGTATAGTCAAATTATTATCAAACAAAGGAAAAACACAGAATTATTCCATTTTACTGAAGAATAAGCTCCATAGACTCAATTTGACTTCTAGTTACCCTGAAAATTGATACAGTAATGGTGGAGATTGAATCTTCTCTACACAAAATGAATCTATCCCATTAATTCCACCTTCATTTTACTTATATATCTTTGAATTCTTCAACCTGTCAAGTATATTTCAAACTTTCTAAAGTATGAAGTAATAATGTTCAGTATCTTCTCTCTCCTAACATCTATGCCATGTGAGAACATTGCTCCCTGATTTGCTTAATGTAAGTACATTCTTCAGGATAGTATTAGAGCAGATACTTGATTTACAGACCAGTGCGTATTTTTAATTTTGAATCACTAGTGGTTGGAGGTTTTAAGGCAGTAAGAAACAGAAACCAGTGAAAGATGTCTTTGATCCTTCTCAAATATAATAAGTAAGCAATATTTGATACTAAATACAATGCCTCCTAATCTCTGCAATTGATTTAACCCACCAAAATCTGAAAGGTTGGTCTCTCAAGCTGGTGTCACTCCCTGGGTCCCTGGGCACAGATGGCAAAGAGAACTTAACCCCTTACCTGCTCTACAACAGCAGGGGCAAGTATTAGGCAGTTATTTTGGCAAGGGAAGGGGTGTCCCTGGGGCAGAAATTTTTGGACTATAGTTAAATCCATTTACTACTTTCTGTTACCCCACCTGTCAAACAAATAGAGACCGTGCTAAAGTATCTATGAAAATACACGTATAAGACAAAATAAGCATACAAAATTCTTAAAGGATGAGCCTTTAAATTTGAAAACACCTTATCCAGTCACTCTGATGTGATACTACCTTATAGGGGGAAAAAAAAAACCTGATGACATTGGGTGAATCGCTTGGAGGAAATGGTCATAACTGAACAGTCATCTGTTTCCATGTAAGAAATTAAAGAGTCATTATATTTTGCTGCAGGTATCTCAACAACAACCTCAGGGTTTTTGCTAAATCATCCTTGAAATAATCTCTTATGGTCTTTCTGTTTACCTTATAAGGCTAACAAATCCGTGGCTTCTGTTGTCATGGCTGGTGTTTACAGACTTACCTTAGTGTGCATTTGTGCTTGAGAATTTTACCCCTTTGTTGTATATTAAAAATTCTTGCTAGTGAGAATATGACTAGAATATCCATTTCCATTCAGAATAAAGACCCTTGTTGAACAGCTTAATTGATTGCACTAACTTCTAACATACACAGAATTAGCTGCCCTTAGGTGTGCCTAAATGACTGGTCGCTTTGACTTTGAATAAATTCACAATATCATGATATAAAACATAATCATAGAAATACCTAAGATATTTTTCAAAAGATATATATATATAAACATGGTAAGCACTTACATTATTTGTACCTCTATTTAAATGAAGTCTAACCCATGAAATAGGAAGAAGACAATGTTTGCGTAAATGCATGTAATTGTCAAATAAGTTTTATGCAATAAACAACAGATTAATGTATTTCCAATATGATCTCTTTTTTGATTAATAGATTATTCATTGGCTTTTTGACTAGTCGAAAAATATGTAAGTATAAAAGAACGTAATTGTTGCCTGGAAAAAAATCAGCCATATGAAAACTAAATAGGGATCATGCTGAAGTGCAAATAGATCAAAAGTGAACTTCTTTAAGCAAGAAGAGAGAGAAATTCCTTATAACTATGGAATCTATGCTGACTTCAATACATTGGCACTGGCTGGGAGTTTGAAGTGCAGTAGAACATCACCTGTGGAAATGCAGGGAAGGAATATTTTGAATAAGAAAAACGGAGCACCAAAAACAAAAGGATGGTTTAAGAAAAAGAAAGGGAACTGTCTTACTGAGGTGTGGAAAGCAATAGCAAGAAATATGGCTATGGAAGTGATTGTGTCTGAAATGGTTTGAAATTTTCATTCTTTTAGCAAATGGTAATTGAGCAGCTACTGCAGATAAACATAGGCTAAGCTAAATGAGTAGCTGTGAATAAAACATATTGTTGCTGTTGTAAACAAATGTTAAGCAAATTGTTAAGAAAATTAACTTATTGCAACTGTGATCACACTACAGAGAAAATAAAGAGTGTTATGTGCTGATGAAAAAGTGTCCCCGACCTTTTGGTAAAGTGACATTACGGTCCTAGTTTATTTGATCTCCCACACTTCATGATTCACATTTTGGGGAACCTGGGTGGCTCAGTGGGTTAAACCTCTGCCTTCGACTCAGGTCTCGATCGCAGGGTCCTGGGATAGAGTCCTGCATCAGGCTCTTTGCTCAGTAGGGAGCTTTCTTCTTCTCCCACCTCTCTGCCTTTCTCTCTCCCTGCATCTCTGGCTACTTGTGATCTCTCTCTGTCAAATAAATAAAATCTTAAAAAAAAAAAATTGACATTTTGTATCTCTCCTTTCTTTTCTCACTTCTACCTACTTCCTCATATTCATTCTTGATGAATGATGTAGATTTTTATTTCACTGAGAAATCTCAAAGACGTGCAAAATCTCTTAGGCTAAAAAAAAAGCTTGATGCTTTCCAGCGTCTAAGAACCCTCAAAAACTCGAGTATGGAGAGAAAGAGAAAATAGTATATGATGGTGTTGGAGCAAGAGGTAAGGTCCCTATTATTCAGCTTTCTTCCTTCATTTATTACTCAACATATATTTACTGAACATCTATAGGCAAATATGTGCTGATGCTAGGGACATAATGGGAAGCATGATGGGGGAGATTCCTTACCATATGGGTCTTAAATTCTGGCTGAACGGAGTAAGGCAGTAAATGAATATCTCCTTTAATCATGTCAATCATACCTCAATAAAGAGGTTAAAATGTAATAAAAATAAATAAAGATAATTTTATAGTTATTGTCACTAAAGGAAATGAAGGAGGAAATATGTTAGTGAGTAGAGTTAGCAAATTAAAGGACGGAGCAGGAGATAGCTATTTAACTGGTGTAGTTAGAGAAAGCTTCTCTGAGGTTGTATCAGTTGTGATTTAAATGATGAGAAAAGGTCACTATGTGAGAAATAAGAAAAATTGGAATAAGCAGCAAAAATAAATCCCTTTATGAAATGATATTGGCACATTAAAAGTTAGAAGGAAGGCAATATGCCTGGTTTACTGTGAACCTGAGTAGGTAAGTGCCACATGATGGAGAGTATGACTGATTACAGAAAAGATCTGGTCTGTTTGTTTTGTTGTTGTTGTTGTTTTTTCCAAAAGCGAAGAGTCACTATATGATTTTAAGCTAAAAAGTGCCATTGTGACTATGTAACCTCCTCAGGAGTTTCCAGGTGAATTCTGAAATCTGGCCCCCTTAGAGAGAGGGGAGAAAGAGACCAAAGAAAGAAGTAGTCACTCTAGATTGGTAGATGGTAGATTTAATAAGCAGGGAAACTTACTTAAGAGGGTGTGAAAAACAAGTTGATCTCTACCCCTGCTGGTCAGAATCTTCAATGTTGATATAAAGGCTTTAACTGGGGTTCAGTCACATACCCAGTCCATTACATTACATTTCTGTTTAAAGACATGTCCTTGGAGCAACTTCTGGGAGCAGAGAAAGCAAGGAGAGCACACATTTCAACAGGAAATGAGGGAAACCTATTGTTGTCCAAGTCCAGCTTGGAGGGTCAGCTGGTGATCATGTCTTCTTAATGATCTCTTACAACAGTCATGTTCTGAATTATAGTTTTTAAAAAACCACTTTGGCTGGTAAGTAGAAAATGAAATGCAATAGGTTGAAAGTAGAAATACACCATAGGGAAGTTCTTGCTGTAGCCCAGACAAGAAAATGTATGGATTAAATTCCAGAGGTAGGGATGGTGATAGAAGTAGATTATTTAAATGTGTATGGAGCACAGAGAAGCAGAGCTGCTAATAAAAACAAGTAGGAATTGAGATAAGGAGAGAAATCAAGTATAAGAAGCTACTTTGCTGAGAAAGATCAGAATGATCTTATTTTGGGTAAACTTACATTCCATTTTAGACTTGCAAGTGAGAAACTCAGTCGGTATCGACTAGAGTTTGTATTCCTGGTCAAGATATGGAGTGATGTGAATTTACTGGTGGTGTGAAATTATCATGGTATATAAATCCATGGAACTCAAGAAAACCAAAGGTGAATTATGGAGAAGATAACTGAGCATAGCTTTTCACCATCTTTATTTTCTAATATTAAACTCCTATTATTAACTTTGCACATTTTTATATAAGTAAAATATATCATTTTAAAAAGACAAAACTTTTACTTGTATTGATTTATATTGTTTAGGAGTAATAAGCCAATACAAATTAAATGTAATTAAAACATATAGTAAATGGTTTGGAGGAGAAGTCAAGATGGCAGAAAAGTAGCAAGCTGAGACTACATCAGGTAACAGATCAGCTAGATAGCTTATCTAAACATTGCAAACACCTACAAATCCAACAGGATATCGAAGAGAAGAAGAACAGCAATTGTAGAAACAGAAAATCAACCACTTACTGAAAGGCAGGACTGACGGAGAAGTGAATCCAAAATGATGGGAAGATAGACCATGGGGGGAGGAGCTGGCTCCCAGCAAGCGGTGGAGCAACGGAGCACAAAATCAGGACTTTTAAAAGTCTGTTCCACTGAGGGACATTGCTCCAGAGGCTAAACCGGGGTGAAGTCCACGTGGAGTCAGCATGGCCCCAGGTCCCGCAGGGTCACAGAAGGATCGGGGGTGTCGCAGTGTTGCAGAGTTGCAGGTATTAGAATGGGGAAACCAGTTATAGAGACAGAGACGAGGAGTGAGATCTCAGCTCCGGGTTACCTTGAACTGGTCGCAGGCTGTGTGAGCTTGGAGCGCAACAGGAGGCCGGGGCTGCAGGAGTGATTGGGCGCTATTGTCTGGGGGCATGCTGAGGAGTGGGACCCTGGGCTCTCAGCTCCTCCGGGCTGGAGACTAGGAGGCTGCCATTTTCATTCCCATCCTCCGGAACTCTACAGAAAGCATTCAGGGAACAAAAGCTCCTGGAAGCCAACCGGAGCGGATTACTTAGACCGGCCCCCAGTAAAGGTAGTGCAATTCCCTTCCGGCAAAGACACTTGAGAGTCAATACAACAGGCGCCTCCCCCAGAAGATCAACAAAAAATGCAGCCAGGACAAAGGTCACCTACCAAGGAAAGCAGGTTCAATACCAAGAACAGCAGCGGAATACCGGGGGGGAGAAAGCAAAGCACAGAACTCATGGCTTTCTCCCCATGATTTTTAGTCTTGCGGTTAATTTAAATTTTTTAAATTTCTTTTCCTCTTCTGCTAAATTTTTTTAACTTTTACCTTTCTCTTTTTTAACATTTTTAAATAGTTTATCTAATATATATTTTTTTCTTTCTTTTTTATATTTTTTCTTTATTTGTTCTTTTTATAATTTTTTCTTTTTTTTTCTGAACCTCTTTTTCTCCCCTTTCTCCCCACAATGATTTGGAGTCTCTTCTGATTTGGTTAAAGCACATTCTTCCAGGGTCTTTACCACCCTTTAGTATTTAACTTGCTCCTTCATATACTCTTACCTGGACAAAATGACAAGGCAGAAATATTCACCACAAAAAAAAGACCAAGAGGCAGTATCGAAGGCTAGGGACCTAATCAATACAGACATCGGAAATATGCCAGATCTAGAGTTCAGAATGACGATTCTCAAGGTTCTAGCCGGGCTCGAAAAAGGGATGGAAGATATTAGAGAAAGATTCTCTGGAGATATAAAAGCCCTTTCTGGAGAAATAAAAGAACTAAAATTTAACCAAGTTGAAATCAAAAAAGCTATTAATGAGGTGCAATCAAAAATGGAGGCTCTCACTGCTAGGATAAATGAGGCAGAAGTAAGAATTGGAGATATAGAAGATCAAATGACAGAGAATAAAGAAGCTGAGCAAAAGAGGGGCAAACAGCTACTGGACCATGAGGGAAGAATTCGAGAGATAAGTGACACCATAAGATGAAACAACATTAGAATAATTGGGATTCCAGAAGATAAAGAAAGAGAGAGGGGAGCAGAAGGTCTATTGGAGGAATTATTGGAGAGAATTTCCCTAATATGGGAAAGGGAACAAGCATCAAAATCCAGGAGGTGCAGAGAATCCCCCTCAAAATCAACAAGAATAGGTCCACAACCCGCCACCTAATAGTAAAATTTACAAATCTTACCGACAAAGAGAAAATCCTGAAAGCAGCCCAGGAAAGGAGTCTGTAAAATACAATGGTAAAAATATTGATTGGCAGCAGACTTATCCACAGAGACCTGGCAGGCTAGAAAGAGCTGGCATGATATATTCAGAGCACTAAATGAGAAAAACATGCAGCCAAGAATACTCTATCCAGCTAGGCTATCATTGAAAATAGAAGGAGAGATAAAAAGCGTTCAGGACAAACAAAAACTGAAAGAATTTGCAAACACCAAACCAGCTCTGCAGGAAATATTGAAAGGGTCCTGTAAACAAAGACAGAGAGTAAAAGTAGTAGATAAGAAAGGAACAGAGACAATATACAGTAACAGTCACCTTATAGGCAATACAATGGCACTAAATTCATATCTCTCAATACTTACCCTGATTGTTAATGGGCTAAATGCCCCCAATCAAAAGACACAGGGTATCAGAATGGATAAAAAAACAAAACCCATCTTTATGTTGCCTACAAGAAACTCATTTTAGACCCGAAGACACCTCCAGATTTAAAGTGAGGGGGTGAAAACAATTTACCATGCTAATGGCCATCAGAAGAAATCTGGGGTGGCAATCCTTATATCAGATCAATTAGATTTTAAGCCTAACACTATAAGAGATGAGGAAGGACACTATATCATACTCAAAGGGTCTGTCCAACAAGAAGATCTAACAATTTTAAATATCTATGCCCCTAATGTGAGAGCAGCCAACTATATCAACCAATTAATACCAAAATCAAAGAAACACATCAATAATAATACAATAATAGTAGGGGAATTTAACACTCCCTTCACTGAAATGGACAGATCATCCAAGCAAAGATCATCATCCAAGCAAAAGATCAACAAGGAAATAAAGGCCTTAAATGACACACTGGGCCAGATGGACATCACAGATATATTCAGATCATTCCATCCCAAAGCAACAGAATACACATTCTTCTTTAGTGCACATGGAACATTCTCCAGAATAGATCACATCTTGGGTCCTAAATCAAGTCTCAACTGGTATCAAAAAATTGGGATCATTCCCTGCATATTGTCAGACCACAATGCTCTGAAGCTAGAACTCAATCACAAGAGGAACATTGAAAAGAACCCAAATACATGGAGACTAAACACCATCTTTCTAAAGAATGAATGGGTCAACCAGGAAATTAAAGAAGAATTGAAAAAATTCATGGAAACAAATGATAATGAAAACACAACGGTTCAAAATCTGTGGGACACAGCAAAGGCAGTCCTGAGAGGAAAATATATAGCGGTACAACAAACTAACCCTACACCTAAAGGAGCTGAAGAAAGAACAAGAAAGAAACCCTAAACCTAGCAGGAGAAGAGAAATCATAAAGATCAGAGCAGAAATCAATGAAATAGAAACCAAAAAACAATAGAACAAATCAACAAATCTAGGAGCTGGTTCTTTGAAAGAATTAATAAGATTGATAAACCCCTGGCCAGACTTATCAAAAAGAAAAGAGAAAGGACCCAAATAAATAAAATCATGAATAAAAGAGGAGAGATCACAACTAACACCAAAGAAAAAAGAAATACAGACAATTATAAGAACCTACTATGAGCAACTCTACGCCAACAAATTTGACAATCTGGAAGAAATGGATGCATTCCTAGAGACATATAAACTACCACAACTGAACCAGGAAGAAATAGAAAATCTGAACAGACCCATAACCAGTAAAGAGATTGAAACAGTCATAAAAATCTTCCAACAAAGAAAAGCGCAGGGCCAGAAGGCTTCCCAGGGGAATCCTACCATACATTTAAAGAAGAACTTTCCTATTCTCCTGAAACTGTTCCAAAAAATAGAAATGGAAGGAAAACTTCCAAACTCATTTTATGAGGCCAGCATCACCTTGATCCCAAAACCAGACAAGGATCCCATCAAAAAAGAACTACAGACCAATATCCTTGATGAACACAGATGCAAAAATTCTCACCAAAATACTAGCCAATAGGATTCAACAGTACATTAAAAGGATTATTCACCACGAACAAGTGGGATTTATTCCAGGGCTGTAAGGTTGGTTCAACATCCGCAGATCAATCAATGTGATACAACACATTAATAAAAGAAAGAACAAGAACCATATGATACTCTCAGTAGATGCTGAAAAAGCATTTGACAAAGTGCAGCATCCCTTCCTGATCAAAACTCTTCAAAGTGTAGGGATAGAGGGCACATACCTCAATATTATCAAAGCCATATATGAAAAACCCACAACAAATATCATTCTCAATGGAGAAAAACAGAGCTTTTCCACTAAGGTCAGGAACATGGCATGTCCATTATCACCACTGCTATTCAACATAGTACTAGAAGTCCTAGCCTCAGCAATCAGACAACAAAAGAAAATTAAAGGCGTCCAAATCTGCAAAGAAGTCAAACTATCACTCTTCACAGATGATATGATACTATATGTGGAAAACCCAAAAGACTCCACTCCAAAACTGCTAAAACTTGTACAGGAATTCAGTAAAGAGTCGGGATATAAAATCAATGCACAGAAATCATTTGCATTTCTGTACACCAAAAACAAGACTGAAGAAAGAGAAATTAAGGAGTCAATCCCATTTACAATTGCACCCAAAATTTTAAGATACCTAGGAATAAACCTAACCAAAGAGGCTAAGAATCTATATGCGGAAAACTATAAAGTACTCATGAAAGAAATTGAGGAAGACACAAAGAAATGGAAAAATGTTCCATGCTCCTGGATTGGAAGAATAAATATTGTGAAAATGTCTATGCTACCTAAAGCAATCTACACATTTAATGCAATCCCTATCAAAATACCATCCATTTTTTTCAAAGAAATGGAACAAATAATCCTGAAATTTATATGGAACCAGAAAAGACCTCGAATAGCCAAAGGAATATTGAAAAAGAAAGCCAAAGTTGGTGGCATCACAATTCCGGACTTCAAGCTCTATTACAAAGCTGTCATCATCAAGACAGAAGGGTACTGGCACAAACACAGACACATAGGTCAATGGAACAGAATAGAGAGCCCAGAAATAGACCCTCAACTCTATGGTCAACTAATCTTTGATAAAGCAGGAAAGAATGTCCAATGGAAAAAAGACAGCCTCTTCAATAAATGGTGCTGGGAAAATTGGACAGCCACATGCAGAAAAATGAAATTGGACCACTTCCTTACACCACACATGAAAATAGACTCAAAATGGATGAAGGACCTCAATCTGAGAAAAGAATCCATCAAAATCCTTGAGGAGAACACAGGCAACAACCTCTTCGACCTCAGCTGCAGTAACATCTTCCTAGGAACATCACCAAAGGCAAGGGAAGCAAGAGCAAAAATGAACTATTGGGATTTCATCAAGATCAAAAGCTTTTGCACAGCAAAGGAAACAGTTAACAAAACCAAAAGATAAGTGACAAAATGGGAGAAGATATTTGCAAACAACATATCAGATAAAGGGCTAGTGTCCAAAATCTATAGAGAACTTAGCAAACTCAACACCCAAAGAACAAACAATCCAATCAAGAAATGGGCAGAGGACATGAACAGACATTTCTGCAAAGAAGACATCCAGATGGCCAAAAGACACATGAAAAAGTGCTCCATGTCACTTGGCATCAGGGAAATACAAATCAAAACCACAATGAGATATCACCTCACACCAGTCAGAATGGCTAAAATTAACAAGTCAGGAAATGACAGATGTTGGCGAGGATGTGTAGAAAGGGAAACACTCCTGCACTATTGGTGGGAATGCAAGCTGGTGCAACCGCTCTGGAAAACAGCATGGAGGTTCCTCAAAATGTTGAAAATAGAGCTACCCTATGACCCAGCAACTGCACTACTGGGTATTTACCCTAAAGATACAAATGTAGTGATCCGAAGGGGCACGTGTACCCGAATGTTTATAGCAGCAATGTCTACAATAGCCAAACTATGGAAAGAACCTAGATGTCCATCAACAGATGAATGGATTAAGTACTGGTATATATATATACAATGGAATACCATGCAGCCATCAAAAGAAATGAAATCTTGCCATTTGCATCGACGTGCATGGAACTAGAGGGTATCATGCTTAGTGAAATAAGTCAATTGGAGAAAGACAACTATCATATGATCTCCCTGATATGAGGAAGTGGAGATGCAATATGTTGGGTTAGGGGGATAGGAGAAGAATAAATGAAACAAGATGGGATGGGAGACAAACCATAAGTGACTGTTAATCTCACAAAACAAACTGAGGATTGCTGGCGGGAGCGGGGATTGGGAGAGGGGGAGTGGGGTTATGGACATTGGGGAGGTTATGTGCTATGGTGAGTGTTGTGAAGTGTGTAAACCTGTCGATTCACAGACCTGTACCCCTGGGGATAAAAATACATTATATGTTTATAAAAAATAAAAAATAAATAAATAATTAAAAAAATATATATATAATAAATGAAAAAAATGGCAAGTTGTATTGCCAAATACGGCAAGATAAATGGGATTAGTCACACTTGGGCTGGTGGAGATGTACTTTTATATTGTGTGATTATGATTGACCTCTTGGTGACATTAACAATAGATCTGAGGGAGAGGGAGTAAATCAAGCCATGAATTGGCAGGAGAGCAGTGTGTGTAAAGGGAAAGGATAAAGAATAAGTCCTACAGTGGGAGGGGACCTAATGTGTCTGAGGAACAGTGAAAAGTCCAGTGTGCAGAGTATAAAATGATCTTGGAGAGTAGTGGGACAAAAACACAGAATTAAAAGAGGAAGAAGGATAAACCAGGTAGATACTGTGGGATATTTGCACTTTTACTCTAATATTGAGTAAGATGGGTAGTCAAAGAAAGATTGTAAAACAGAGGTTTGAGATGATTTTTTTCCAGTTTTAAATTAATCTTTTATTAACTTTAGATATAGCTATAGATACATGCAGAGAGATCAGTATTTTGGCAAATAAACAACTGTGACTCAGTCTGGGATGATAAATGAAGTGGTGAGAAAGAGATTCTAGATATGTTTTGTAGGTAATGTCTTAAGCATGATCCCAAGTCAAACTGAAAAATTGAAAGCGTGAAGTTGCCAGCAACTGAGATGGAGAATACAACATGTACAAAGAGAATATTAAATTTGAGGTGCCTAGTAGATGCTCAAGAATAGATGTTAAGTTGCTATGGTCATTTAAGTCATGATAAGCTAATGAGATTATTAAGGGACTACCTGTAGAAATGACAAGGCAAATTGGTCAGTACAAGAAGGTATCAGTGGTCAGATTAGAATGTTTGAAATTGAGATTTTTGGAGGTGGTACACTTACTGGTGATAATACAAAAAGAAGAACATTCTGAGTAATTAATATTGATGAGAGAAAAATTGTTGGAAGTCATGAAGCTAAAAAATAAGAGCCCATGGTGTTGGACAGATCATACCTGTGGATGTTCTTATCTTCACAATAAAACTTAGAATAGTTATGAAGAAGGAGATAGTAAAATCACCTCCATATTCTATGAATAAATGTATTGAGAGGACTGGTCAATAGCCCAAAAAGAAAGGAAAGATTAATATTGTGTGTTGGGGAGGAGGGGTGAGTTTTTAAATACTACATTTTTTTATCAGAAGTAAAGAGAAACACAAAAGAAGCAAAAATAGGGAACAAGTAGGATATCTATACCATCTTCAGTCTCTGAAATAAGTGTAAAAAGACAATACCTTTCACTTAAGGGGGCTACAGGAGGGAAAACTATCTTCAAGACATAACCATGTCTCGGGGCACCTGGGTGGCTCAGTGGGTTAAGCCTCTGCCTTTGGCTCAGGTCATGATCTCAGTGTCCTGGGATAGAGCCCCACATCAGGCTTTCTGCTCAGTGGGGAGCCTGCTCCCCCCCTGCCCCATCCATGCCTGCCTCTCTGTCTACTTGTGATCTCTGTCAAATAAATAAATAAAATTTAAAAGAAAAAAAAAAAACAAACCAAGAAACAAGTCTCAACTAGAGCAACAAGGAGAAAAGAAAAACTGGAGAAAACCAAAACTATGAATAAGGGAATAGCAGGATGAAGTAAAGCCCTATGGGCTGCAGGTGAGCATGACATTAGTTTTATAGAATAAAATGGAAAGAATTGTCAGAGTTAGGAACTTGTGAAGATTTTCAGTGACTGGGCTGTGCTCAGTTCCAGGAATAGAGGTATAAGTTTGGTCCAGACTGTTTCTTAATAGTTTAAAAAAATTGACCAGTATATTTAAGTGAAATTTTACCCTTTACATAAGGCATCTCAAAATTTGAAGCTATCAGCCAAAGTTTTCAACTCTTTTGTGCAGCCTGCTGAAGAAAACAGAAACAAAGAGGTATGAAGATATTAAAAGTTTAAAGGAAATCAGTTTCTAGATACTCAGCTTCTTTGGAAAATGGATATACCTGAGGAAATGGCTTTGGCCAAAATATTACAATGGTTCTCCTTCCCATCGCTTATTGGAATCATATTTCTCCCACCTTAAAAAGCAAATATATCTCTCCCACAATCCAAATGTTATTATGATGAATTCCCACCCCCATCCTTGACTATAAAAATACTTTGGCATTCCAGACAAAAATGTAATCCAGACTCTCGGTATAACTAAACTCTGTTTTAATCAAGGGGTCATTAGTCTGTGCTACAGTTTATATATTTTTCTGAAATATAAGAGTAGAGAATCATGTTATAAATGAGTATGTCAACATAGTTGAAATGTTATGAATTCAAGTATATTCACAATTTGGGCAGTTTAAGTGTTGATAATTTTTATTTTAGGAATTCAGATTCCTATTCTCAACTATTGCCAAAGAATTTATTGTTCTTGAGAGAAAAGCAAACACAGTTAGACAGAAATACCAAAAAACCCAACATGTTTTTTTTTTCTAATTTATAATCTCTTAACAAGGCTTCGTGTTTTCATATATCTCCTTTTCTCTCTTTTTCTCTCTCATTTTTATTTCTATCTATATGTCCAGCTAAAATAACAATGGAACATTCAATCCTTATAAAAATCAAGCTGGAAAAATACTAACAGGATATTAATATGCTCTTTGTATTTTCATCTTTGTCAATAATTTTTGAAAGGTTTAGTCATACAGCTCATCCATACTACGGTCTGTGTCTTGGCTGTATACTTTCTATAATTTTAAAATAAGACAGTGTAAGTATCACTTCTGAGAAATCAAGCTTGTATTTTTAATATAATAACAATTATGGAAGATATTGTTTTGTATTTTCTTAAGCAATAATTCAGACCAATAGGAAAAAATATTCCTATTAACTTTCTCTTTAGAAAAATATATATTTTTTCTTTGTTGCTGGTCTAGTGATTATTATTGGTGGAAAACCAGATTTCTACCGGTTTATTCATTCCTTCAATTTACTTATCATATATAAAACTAACTGGAGGATGTAAATTCTGGCAACAAAATTCTTTAACAAACACATTAACATAAATTTTCAAGTATATTTTCTAGTGTCTCTTAAATGCCTCTTCTGTTGATGTTGTGGGTATTTTCCATTTAAGGTTTTATACTGCAATCTCAAGGGGTGGTTGGTGGCAGTATTTATGTAACTGTGAAGGGAAGAATACAAGCTTGGGTTTAATGTCTTGAAACTCAAAAAGCCAGCTGCATTTAATTAGGATTAATTGTATTGTCCCTGATGTTTCTCTGTTTTACTAATCCACTAAAATGTATAATTAAACTGTCAATTATTTTCAACAATTAAGTGAGGATATGTATTTACAAAATGTATATATGCATCTTTGTTCATAGCCAATTGATAAAACCTTAAAATATAAAATGTCCAACATTGTGAGATTTTTATTTTAGTTCAATGTTCATCTAACTTTGATTCCATAAATAAAGTATATTTAAGAAATAGAATAGAGTAAAAACCTTGTATTAGTCAGTAAATCCTTCTTGACATACTTCTGATAAATCAACTAAATAATAAATCCTTTGTAATTTTGTTTCAACTGAAGGAAATCTTAACTGAGGTTTAAGATGATAGATCATTAAAAATATTTTTGTTATAGGTAATGTTAAAGCACAATTTTCAAAATGTCAGCAAATATATAACATATTAAAGAATTTATTCAAATCATTAATTGAAGGGAAAACTGGCAATATTCCATGATCAACTCAAGGAAGAACTGAAAAGCTAATAGATTTATAGGACATTTAACAAAGAAATGTTAGGATAATAATTCCATGTTAGATAAAAAACAGATAAATTCCCCATAAATTCATTAACTATGAGTTGTCTGTACCACTGGGGAGAAATTATTTGCATTACTAGTGAAAAATTCTTAAAATTAACAAGGTAACTTCACTAAATCTGAGTCTTTTAATTCACAGTAAACACTGAGAGAAACTACATACCTCAATGACACTAAAAAAACTGTACAGCCCACCTTCTCACCTTATGTCCAAAATTGGGATAATTTTTCCATTTGATAATTGGCATACAACTCAGAAGGAATGCAAATGATTCAGTGACATTGCATCTATTTATATAAAAACATTTCACATTTTTAAAATCTAAAAAATAAGTAACAGTCACCTGAAATATACTGTCACTAATTTCATTTCTTTCAATAATTACCCAGAATATAAATGGGCTAAATGCCCCAATCAAAAGACACAGAGTATTAGAATGGATTAAATAAATAAATAAATAAATAAATAAATAAATAAAATAAAAAGACGAGACCCATCAATATGCTGTCTGTAAGAGATTCATTTTAGACCAAAGATACCTCTGTATTTAAAGTAAGGGGGTAGAAAACAATTTACTACGCTAATGAACATCAAAAGAAACCTGGGGTGGCAATCCTTATGTCAGACAAATTAGATTCTAAGCCTAAGTCTATAACAAGAGATGAGGAAGGACACTATATCATACTTAAAGGGTTTGTCAAATAAGAAGATCTAACAATTTTAAATATATATGCCCCTAACAGGGGAGCAGCCTATTATATAAAACTATTAATAACAAAATCAAAGAAACACATCAAAAATAATACAATAATAGTAGGGGACTTTAACACCCCCCTCTCCGAAATGGACAGATCATCTAAGCAAAAGATCAACAAGGAAATAAAGGCTTTAAATGACACACTAGACCAAATGGACATCATGGATATATTCAGAACATTCCATCTCAAATCAACAGAATACATATCCTTCTCTAGTGCACATGGAACATTCTCCAGAATGGATCACATTCTGAGTCACAAATCAGAACTCAACTAGTACCAACATATTGGGATCATTCTCTGAATATTTTCAGACCACAATGCTTTTTGAAACTAGAACTCAACAACAAGAGAATTCAAATATATGGAGGCTAAAAAACATCCTACTATAGAATGAATGGGTCAACCAGAAAATTAATAAAAACTTAAAAAAATTCATGGAAACAAATGAAAGTGAAAACACAACTGATCAAAATCTTTGGGATACAACAAAAGCGACCCTAAGAGGAAGGTAGGTATATAGCAATACAAGCCTTTCTTAAGAAACAAGAAAGATCATAAATATACAACCTAGCCCTACACCTAACAGAGCTGGAGAAAGAACAGCAAATAAAGGCTAAACCCAGCAAAAGAAGAGAAATAATAAAGATCAGAGCAGAAAGCAATGAAATAGAGACCAAAGAACAGTAGAACAGATCAAGGAAACTAGGAGGTTGTTCTTTGAAAGAATTAGTAAGATTGAAAAACCCCTGGTCAGACTTATCAAAAAGAAAAGATAAAAGACCCAAATTAATAAATCATGAATGAAAGAGGAGAGATCACAAGCAACACCAAAGAAATACAAACAATTATAAGAACATATTATGTGCAACTTTACACCAGCAAATTAGACAATCTGGAAGAAATGGATGCATTCCTAGAGATGTATAAATTACCAAAACTGAACCAGGAAGAAATAGAAAACCTGAACAGACCCATAACCAGTAAGGAAATTGAAGCAGTCATCAAAAACCGCCCAACAAACAAGAGTCCAGAGCCAGATGGCTTCCCAGGAGAATTCTACCAAACATTTAAAGAAGAATTAATAGCCGTTCTCCTGAAATTGTTCCAAAAAATAGAAATGGAAGGAAAACCCAAACTCATTTTATGAGATGAGCATTACCTTGATCCTAATTCTAGACAAAGACCCCATCAAAAAGGAGAAATACAGAACAATATCCCTGATGGACATGGATTCAATAATTCTCACCAAAATACTAATCAATAAGATCCAACAGTACATTAAAAGGATTATTAACCTCCATCAAGTGGGATTTGTTCCTGGGCTGCAAGGATGGTTCAACATCTGCAAATCAATCAATGTGATACAATAACATTAACTAAAGAAAGAACAAGAACCATATGATACTTTCAGTAGATGCTGAAAAAACATTAGACAAAGCACGGGATCCTTTCTTGATCAAAACTTTTCACAGTGTAGGGATAGAGGGTACATTCCTCAATACTTTCAAAGCCATCTATGAAAAACCCACAGCGAATATCATTCTCAATGGGGAAGAACTGAGAGCTTTTCCCCTAAGGTCAGGAACACTGCAGGGATGTCCACTATACTACTGCTATTCAACATAGTACTAGAAGTCCTTGCCTTGGCAATCAGACAACAACAAGAAATAAAAGGCATCTGAATCAGCAAAGAAGAAGTCAAACTATCACTCTTTGCAGATGATATGATACTTTGCAGATGATATGATATGATTCAGTTGCATTTCTATACACCGACAAGACAGAAGAAAGAGAAATAAAGAAGTCAATCCCATTTACAATTGCACCCAAAACCATAACATACTTAGGAATAAATCTCACCAAAGAGGCTAAGAATCTGTACTCATGAAACTATAGGATACTCATGAAAGAAATTGAGGAACACACAAAGAAATGGAAAAATGTTCCATGCTCATGGATTGGAAGAACAAATATTGTGAAAATGTCTATGCTACCTAAAGCAATCTATACATTTAATGCAATCCCTATCAAAATACCATCAACTTTTTTCAGAAAAATAATCCTAAAATTTATATGGAATCAGAGAAGACCCAAAATAGCCAGAGGAATCTTGAAAAAGAAAACCAAAGCTGGTGGCATCACAACTGTGGACTTCAAGCTCTAGTACAAAGCTGTAATCATCAAGACAGTATGGTACTGGCACAGAAACAGACACATAGATCAATGGAACAAAACAGAGAGCCCAGAAATGGACTCTCAACTCTATGGTCAACTAATCTTCAACAAAGCAGGAAAGAATGTCCAATGGTAAAAAGCCAGTTTCTTCAACAAATGGTGTTGGGAAAATTGGACAGCCACATGCAGAAGAATGAAATGATCATTTACTTACACCATGCACAAAAATAAACTCAAAATTGATGAAGACCTCAATGTGAGAAAGGAATCCATCAGAATCCTTGAGGAGAACACAGGGAGCAACGTCTTCGACCTCAGCCGTAGCAACTTCTTTCTAGAAACATTCCCAAAGGTAAGGGAAGCAAGGGCATAATGAACTATTGGGACTTCATTAAAATCAAAAGCCTTTGCACAGCAAAGGAAACAATCCAAAAAAAAAAAAAAAAAAAAAGGCAACTGACAGAATGCAAGAAGACATTTCCAAATGGCATATCAGATAAAGGGCTAGTATCCAAAATCTATAAAGAACTTATCAAACTTAATACCCAAAGAACAAATAATCCAATTAAGAAATAGGCAGAAGACATGAACAGGTATTTCTGCAAAGAAGACATCCAAATGCCCAACAGACACATGGAAAAGTGCTCATCACTATGTTTCAGGGATATACAAATCAAAACCACAGTAAGATACCACCTTACACCAGTCAGAATGGCTAAAATTAATGAGTCAGAAAACGACAGGTGTTGGCAAAGATACATAGAAAGGGGAACCTCCTACACTGTTGGTGGGAATGCAAATTGGTGCATCTGCTCTGGAAAAGAGTATGGAGGTTCCTCAACAAGTTGAAAACAGAGCTACCCTAAGCCCAAGCAATTGCACTACTGGGTATTTACACCAAAGACATAAATGTATGGATCCAAAGGGGCATGTGCAACCCAATGATTAAAGCAGCAATGCCCACATTAGCCAAACTATGGAAAGAGACCAAATGTCCATCAACAGATAAAAGGATAAATAAAATATGGCTTACATATAAGAGAATATTATGCAGCCGTCAAAAAACCCCCATGAAATCTTGCCATTTGCAATGACATGGATGGAACTAGAGGATATTATGCTAACATAAATAAGTCAATCAGAAAATGTAATTATCATATGATCTCACTGATATGAAGAATTTGAGAAACAAGACAGGATCACAGGGGAAGGGAATGAAAAATGAAACAAGATGAAACCAGAGAGGGAGACAAACCATAACAGACTCTTAATCTCAGGAAAAAAAATGAGGGTTGCTGGAGTGGGGGTGGGTGGGAGGGATGGGAAAACTGGGTGATAGACATTGGGGAGGGTATATGCCATGGTGAGTGGTGTGAACTGTGTAATACTGATGAATCACAGACCTGTACCCCTTGAAACAAATAATACATTATATGCTAAATAAATAAATATATTTTAGCATTGGGATTCCATTTCCTATAAGCTTTAAAAGAACATATATTTATTTATTTTGGCATTATATTTACTATTGCAGTTGTTTCATTGCATAATTTGTTATTAAGTAAACTTAAATTTTTTAAATATTTGAATAAAGCTTAAAAGTGTTCAAGAAAGTATTGTAGATTAAAAAAAAATAAATATTTGAAATTATATGACCAGAAGTTTTTTAACAGTATTGCTAACAAGGAATTTTAAAGATTTGGACTGATAATACAGGCAACTAAAAGTTATACAAGATATTGAATACTCATGATCATTTTGCTTAAATAATGCCATGCTAAATAAATCATTCTTAATTTCATAGGCAACAAAAAGTTATGATGAAATACATTTGTTAAAAAAAATTACTTTTGGAGACGCTGCCTCAGTCAACAGTCTATCACTACAGTCATAAAATCTTTCTGACATGACACAAAGGAAACATCGCACATTTTTGTTTATTGGAGCATAGTTAGCATACAGTGTTATATTAGTTTCAGGTGTATAATATAATGACTCAGCAATTATATATATTAGTCAATGCTCATCATAATAAATGTACTCTTAATCACCTAACATCCCCTAACAGACATGTCAGAGTGTGTGCATGTGTGTGTCCATTTTGGTTTTTAGTTCTGGCAAAGATATTATACATGATCCACTATGCAAAAGATGGGTAGCTACATATATTATTACAATGAACATAAAATAGTAATAAAATTTTGTTCACCATCTTACCTGTCTCATTCACATTTCCCATAATCAGAGAGCCCAAATATTACCGTGCTTGACACAACTTCGCCATGTTTGACAAATTCACCCAAGATTTATGCTTTAAGTTAACAGGAAACTGTAATAAGATTGACTAACTAGTACCTCAGTGTTTTAGAAACATATTAGAAAGGCTCACTAAAAACAGAAAATAGCTTCAGTTTAACAGCTAAAACAAAGTAGAGGGCTTAAATTTAAACTAAACAAACAAAAACAAAAATCCAAAAAAGCACAGAAGTCTGAATCTAGTTTCAGAATGTCAACCATCTAATAAAAAATTCAAAGGCATTACCTGATTACACTGTATTGAGATGTTCATAATTATGAATTCAAGTCATCATAAAAGCTTAAATTATGTTCATTGTTCTCTGCTGAAGATGGCAAATTATTATAAAATGTGCTGTAAAATAATCAAAAGAATTGTTTCTAAAATGATTCTTGCAGAAAGCCTTAGGCTTTTATTGGCTGGAAAATTTGCTCTTTTGATACACTGCATTGCCCAACAATATCATACAAAGCAGACTTACTTCACTAGTTCCAGGATACAAGAAGTTCATTACACCTTAAAATACTTGAATGGATATTTTTATTTTGAATTTATTTAAAGAAAACTGCAAGTTTCAGGAGCTTTCTAGAGTTGCCTGACAAGAAGAAGACTGCTTGACATTTAAAGCATAAGATAATTTCACTACAAGAGATGATTATTTTCTGATGTTTCTGTGATTGCACATTTAAAATTTTTAAAATCTGTTTGATGTAAAGCAAAGGATAATTTACATATATAAAGGATCTTTAATATTATAAATTTAATTTATCAGACTGTTTAAGATAGTAAAATCAAGGGACGCCTGGGTGGCTCAGTGGGTTAAAGCCTCTGCCTTCGGCTCAGGTCATGGTCTCAGAGTCCTGGGATCGAGCCCCGCATCCGGCTCTCTGCTCAGTGGGGAGCCTATTTCCTCCTCTCTCTCTCTGCCTACTGTGATCTCTGTCTGTCAAATAAATAAATAAATAAGTAAATAAAATCTTTAAAAAAAAAAGATAGTAAAATCAAGAATGGGTAGTTTTTCCATACCATTTTACAGATACCAGTTGTTGTTTTTTTTATATGACAGAATACAATATTAGAATTATGTGTGTATCAGTAATAGAGTATTTAAAAAAGCCCCTTCACTTTTATTTTAAATTAGTTATATTTGTCTTATTTTGAGATGACCTATTTAAATACAATCATATAACCAATAAACTCAATTAGAACTTCATAAACTTTATATCATTTATATGAAAATAAACTCAAAAATGAATATACAACAGAATATACATCAGAAATTTCTTATTTCTCATTTTACTTTACTTAAAATTAAATTTTTTTAGGTTTTCTTTACAGAGACTGAAGAAAAAATGAATAAAATTTTGAAGACCTTTTTATTTTATTTTTTTTTAAATTCAATATAAAAATAACTACCTTGAACTTAATCACATAAACATCTAGGAGTAATTACATAATTGATGAAGTAGTTTCTAAGAGAAAAAAAGTAGAAAACAGAAATAAAAGTTTTGTTAAATGAAACCAATTCAACTTCTCAAGTGAAACTCTATAAAGAGACATAAGAAAAAAAAAAAACTGACCAATAAATACTGACAAAAGGGAACATGATGTAATCTTGTAGACCTATGTCTTTGTTAACATATTTAATCTAAATATGGTATCGATTTTTGTATGGATGTTTCCTGTAATGCCACTGATTGAAGACCAATGGCTGAACCAACTTTTAAGGAAATTCTGAAAATGGCCAAAACAGAGCCTTATAAATGTAAGCCATTGTGTAAGTGATCCAGAGTAGTGGTTACACTATATCATACATATGAAGCTTCTTCATATGTATTTGAAGAAGCTTCTTCAAAATGATTGTTCCCTGCAGGAAAGCTTTAGATAAGAATTAGTACAGAGTTTATGGTTCTAGTATCTGATTAAAATCTGGAGTGCAAATGTGATGTAGATTTCTGTCAGGTCCATATGGTTTTCCAATTAATGAAGCAAAGAACATAAAACCTTTGTGTATAAACAGAATGATGTGAACCAAGCATGAATTTGTGGATAAGGCTAAAATTTTCCCAAAGAATATAGTCCTTGAAGTTGTATGCCAATAAACAGATCATAGCTAAGCAGTTGTTCAAAGTTTTTAAACACAGCTGATGAATCATTGAACACTACATTGAAAACTAATTATGTACTATATGTTGGCTAATTTAATTTAAATTTTAAAAAGTAAGGAAGAAAATGTAACTATTTTTTCCATAACAATAGCCAATCTCACTGAGATTTTATTCTTAACATGTACATTTGAAACAAATTAATATCTTTTTGATTCCTGCAGTAAAATAATTGGCAAATATATAGCTAGGATGTCAATGAGTTATTTTCCTATGAAAAATGTTACTTATAAGATTATTAATTATTGGAAAATTTGGGGCAAATTGTTGATGATTTTGTTTGAACGTAGCAATTCTGAAGGCATTCTCTTACAGTAATTTACTGGTAGGAACACTTGATTCTTGAAATCACTCTAAATTCAAAACAATAAAGTTATGTTATAGAATGTTGCCCATTCTCTTGTGTGATAGAGAAACAACCAGTTTAGTCAAGATGTTTTGAAATAATTTATGTAAAAATGGGCAAAGGAGAAAAATTAAGTATAATTATATCCTAAAGAAATTTTCCACATGTTTATTAACAAATTGTAGTCATGAATTTGGGGTTTTTTTGTTTTGTTTAGGACAGTTAACCAGGTGATATACAAAGAATATGTGCAAGTTAGTTTATTTACAATTCTTCATTATAATAGCAAAGCCTAAGAAAATATGATGAGCTCTTAAAGTATATAATTAAATATGAATCCCCCATTGTTTCTCTACATATGGAGAGTCAGTAGAATATGAATGGTAATTAGAACCTAGAATCCTCCAGTTCTTCTGTAGAACAACTGCCTTAACACCACATAATTATAATTTTATAGATAAAAATGTTATCTGTTAAAAATGTGGTATATATACACAATGGACTACTACACAGCCATCAAAAGAAATGAAATCTTGCCATTTGCGACAACATGGATGGAACTAGACGGTATCATGCTTAGTGAAATATGTCAATCGGAGAAAGACAACTATCATATGATCTCCCTGATATAAGGACGTGGAGATGCAACATGGGGGGTTAGGGGGATAGGAGAAGAATAAATGAAACAAGATGGGATTGGGAGGGAGAAAAAACATAAGTGACTCTTAATCTCCCAAAACAAACTGGGGGTTGCTGGGGGAAGGTGGGGTTGGGGGGGTTATGGACATTGGGGAGGCTATGTGCTATGGTGAGTGCTGTGAAGTGTGTAAACCTGGCGATTCACAGACCTGTACCCCTGGGGATAAAAATACATTATATGTTTATAAAAAAATAAGAAATAAATAAAAAATTAAAACAGAAAAAAATGTTATCTGTTCAATATTGTGACTAGTAACATAAGACATGTAATACTTTATTTCTTTAATAATGGAGTATAATCCATTTCTAATCAAGGAAATCAAATCATGAATCCTGTATGAATAAAGACTGTTAGAAATGCTGTTTTGCTCATATTCAGATAGGAAAAGAAGAACACATTTAAAAGATTTCTTTATTTTGAACTTCATCAACTACAATAATGTAAGAGAAATATTTTCCACATCCAATACAAGTTGAATCTTATAACTTAAAATGTTTAGAGCTGTTGATTTTTGTATATGAAACAGAGAATGAGAGAATAAGTCTCCCAGGCATCAATTTATATTTTGGCTTCAATAAGCTCCTTCACATAATACAAGTCACAGGAAATATCTCTATATTTCCTCATAAATTATTATCACCTGCTTATATTATAAAGATTCATCCCTGGATTTTTCATGAAAATAATAATTTTCTAATAGAATTGAACTTGATATTGAAAATCCAGATATTCTTATCTAAATTGCATGCTTGCATCCTGAGTATTTTCTCTTTGACATAAAGATGTTGTGTGTATATGTGTGTGTTTTTGTGTTATTAAAATTACCTCAAAATTCTTGTCCACACAGGTACAAGAAAAATGAGTCCTAGGTTTCACAGACAGAGATGTGATGAAATTAGCTATTTCATCGACAATGTTTTGATAGAAGCAGTAATGCAGAAATTGCTCCCAAGGCATCCAAAATGTTGTTTTAAGACATTTGAGTGAATGCACTCAGCTGTGCATTCATTAAAATTTGTTGCATAAGGATATTTATGTCATTAAAAAGATGCTGTAACATTTAAGTGAAAAAAAGCAGCTCATACATCAGAACATCCACTCTGATTATCATATTTAAATGACTATTTCTAAAGTGTATTTGTAAAATTATAAAATAAAATTATAAAAATGATTATTTCTGGGTGGTGAAATCATCTCTTTTTTGTTTTATTTAATTTTCCTCTGTTTTCTAAACTACATCCAATAAGAACTTATTAATAGAAGAGGAAATAAGTAAATGTGAGGGATTTAAGATTTTATCAACAGCAAAAATTTCTTTTACTTCATGTACAATCATGAGTATAAATGCCCACTAAGATTGCTCTCAAGAGTTCAAAAAAGAAAGAAAGAACAACCCCAAATGGATAATTCTAATTTATAAGACTACAGCATGTTAGAAATAAGAATATAATTTTTTTCTCATTTATAACATATGGTGCAATATGTATTAACAGGTTTTCCCTATAAACATGGTAAATTCTCACTTAGATTGACAATGTAGTGTACATTTCATGACAGTGAAGTCAGCCTGAATTGGGTTGAATCTATATTCTGTCTTTACTACTTTTGCCACCTGAGCAAACTGTTTAACTTCTATTCCTGCCTCCATTTCTCATTCATGGTATGGGAACAATAAGAGGATTGTTGTGTGGATTACACAAATGAACGCAATGCAAATAAATGCTTTCGTGCTGTGACTAGCAAATTATGAGTACACAGTTCACATTGACTAATAAAATGTTTTGTTTTGTTTGTTTGTTTTTGGTTGCTGCTCCTAGTGTAATGAACCAAATTTAAAGTCTTTCCTTAGCTCCAGTATTCAAGCATTTCTGATAGGACCTCATTTCAATTTTGACATTCAAATCCCCAAAATAATAAATTTCCCTGTGTGGGTGACAGGAAAAATGAAATTCAAAAAAACTAAGAACACTAAAGGTAAGGTAATCATTCATCCAATAAGATAGTAGAGCTCTGTATTCAAGGGGAATATTAAGTATGGATATATTTATTTGTAATTCATTTATCTGATAATTAGGTCAGGACCTGAAAAAAAGTTTTATTAAAATTAGAGAACTCAGGGGCACATGGGTGTCTCAGTCGATTAGGCATCTTCCTTCAGCTCACGTCATGATCCCAGAGTACTGGAATCCAGCCCCTCGTCAGGCTCCCTGCTTAGTGGGGAGGCTGCTTCTCCTTCTCCCTCTGCTCATCCCCTGCTTGTACTCTCTCTCTGTCAAATAAATAAATAAAATCTTTTAAAAAAATTAGAGACCTCAGCATATGATACCCTGGGGTGGGGGGGGGGGGGAGTTTGAAGTGGTTAGAGTTCACCCATACCTAACAAAGACTTACAATATAAAATTAGAAGTCAAAAATCTAAAATCCCGGATGCCTGGGTGGCTCAGTGGGTTAAAGCCTCCGCCTTCAGCTCAGGTCATGATCTCATGGTCCTAGGATCAAGTCACGAATGGGGCTCTCTGCTCAGTGGGGAGCCTGTTTCCTCTTCTCTCTGCCTGCCTCTCTGCCTACTTGTGATCTCTGTCTGTCAAATAAATAAATAAAATCTTGAAAAAAAATCTAAAATCCCAAATATATGTCTTTTCTAAAATGTATATACTCTGTAAGTAGCATTAAGTTTATATATAACATAGAAGAGACCATTTATGATCCTTTCCTTAAAGATATGTTTTTATTACATGATAATCATATCAGTCATTGCTACACTAATTGTCCTGACAAATGGTGGGATAGAGAAGAAAAGTGACAGGACACACAGATTGAATCATTTGTTGCTCATTAGGTTCACTACATCTTCCTAAAAATAAAAATCGTTTGTGGAACCACAGCACCAATTCAGAAATAATTGAATTACCCTTTTCTCATCAGTTAGACTTCAGACCCTATATAAAGTAATGTGGATACTGCTTGCATCAGTGAAATTAAAGTCCAATTTAATTTTTGTCAGCACTCTTCTGTGAGATATATTTTGATTTCCTGTTTTAACTTGCAGAGAAATACTCAAGACTAGTAAAGCAACACAAAAATTTGAGTTGTTAAATCACTTAATTTATGAAAATAAGTCAACATGTCTCCATTATCCAGATGTGAAACTAAAGATGTCTTTAGTTTCTAAACTACTGGTGACAACTACAGCATGTCACCATGCTTTATTGCCAATATTTTTAATGTTAATAATTTAATTTAATTTAATATTAATTTAATTTAATGTTAATAATTTAAAACAAGTGACATATGACCATGTCATTGAAGATAAATTATAAATAATCAAGATAAGGAAAAACATACAAGTCAACAATAACAAAAGAAGAAATAAATAAATCCAAATACATAATTAATAAGAAAACATTTTTAGCTTTACTCAAAGGCTAAAAAAAAATAATGCAATAATGACAGACTTTACTTAATTTACTATAACTATGGATCAGGAACTCTAGTATTTATTTTATAATGTTATCACATTAGATCTTCACTATAATCCTCTATGTGGAAGATCAAATCATCATTTTACAGATGGATAAATTGTGGCAAAGACAGAGTAAGACTTGTCCAATATAAAATAAATTAAAATTGGCAGAGTCAGGATTTGTTTTCTTGAGTTCTATTTCTGCACATGCACATACACATGGACACAAGGAAATGAACAGAAGACCAAAATTCACTATGCTTATTGCAGTTCGATATGTGCTTGCAAAAACTTAAAGTCAACCTATGTATCCATCACTAGAGGATAACATAAATGGATGGGCATGTATACTATGGAATTACTCTGAAGTTAATGAAGAATAAAAATCTCTGTGGATTGACTTAACTCACTATGATATATCATTGGCTAATATAGCATATTGCTAAATAATACAATTTACAGTGTACATACATATACATGCATATATGCAAAAGAATTATCTACCAGAATACAAGTTTTTAAAGTTGGAAATATGTTTAGAGTGTGTTTTACGTGATGCAGGGCAAGGAATAGGTGTTGAGGGTTTTGACTTTTTATACTTAGAGACAACATCACTACTATCAACTTAAAGGAATGACTCTTTACATGAGATTGAGTCCTAGGGTAGGCTCTGTGCTGGGCATGGAACATTCTTGGGATTCTTTCTCTCTCTTCCTCTGCCTCTTACCCCAATCCCCCTTTCATATGTCCACATGCACTCTCTCTAATAAAAACATGCAAAGTACTCACTTTTAAACATGAACAGTCATTTCTGAGACTTTTATTATTGTTATATTTATACCATATTTATCCTTGCAGTGGTAAAATACATACTTCTATGCGGTTTTGCTCATGGAAATCTTGAGAATTTGGATTGAAAAGAACCAACTTAAGTCAACTCCACCCTATTCATGCTTTCAAGTTCCTTAGTAACTACATAAAAGTAAACACTAAATGCTATAAACTATGTCAGATTGCATGTTTAAATGCAAAGTACTCACTTCTCTATATGAAAAGTCATTTCTGAAAACAAAATCAAGATTGTGTTTTAGATTAGCAATGATATGATGGTGGGAGAGAAAATACAACAACATTTGAATGTTTATTTATGAGAAAAGAATTTTTTAAGGATTTAATTGTGTTTATCTACCATGTGCATTAGTTTTCTTCTGTTGGCATTCATTGGGAGATAAAATAATACTTGTTATTACTAATCTTCTTGTAGGAAAGCCTTTTTGTATCTCTCTCTCTCTTTTCCTCTCAATCATAGTTTCAAATTCAGGAGATGGGAATGCCTAGGGATTGCAATTTTAATTATTTCAATAATTTACATTTTTTTTTTACCTCAGATAAATTCATTTGCTGCTTTCATTCAGACCATTAAAATGAAGATGAGTTTTAACTTGAAAGGTTTTGTCTTTTTTTTCCTGGACAATGTATAAAGTGATTATGAAGCACTTTTACTGCACAGTAAGATTGAATAACTATTTTAGTTATAACCATTCTCCTCAAGTTACCTAACACATCAGGGAGCAAATCAATATCCGCCTTCAGTTTCATTTTCCACTTCCACACAAGCCAAATGCTTACACAAGTGCTCATATTTTGATTTATAGAAAACCAAATGATACTTGTTACTTAACATTTTATATCTTTATTTGAAAAAGCAATCATACGGTTTATTTACCACTATTTTTCCTTGACACACAATTGTTAAGAAAAGATTACTGTTTTGTTTTCTCAAAGGACACTTCTTAGTGAAATAACAAATGCTTTTTTGGTATTCTCAAATATTATCCATTTAAATTCTTTTTTAAAATATTTTTTAATTTTTTACATTAACATATAATTTAGTATTTGTTTCCAGGGGTACAGTTTTGTGATTCATCAGTCTTACACAATTCACAGCAATCACCATAGCACATACCCTCCCCAATGTCTATCACCTAGCCACCCCATCCTTCCCACCTGCCCTTCCCTTCCAGCAACCCTGTTTGTTTCCTGAGATGAAGAGTCTCTTAAGGTTTGTCTCCCTCTCTGGTTTCATCTTGTTTCATTTTTCCCTCTCTTCCACTATGATCCTCTGTCTTGTTTCCCAAATTCCTCATATCAGTGAGATCATAACCATGTAAATTCTTAAGATTTTTTTTGCGGTGGTGATTTGTTTTACAACTCAAAAGTTTGAATTTATATTTATAAAACATACTTATCAATCACATGACTGAATAAATAAGTGATTTTAGATAAAGAGAATGCTCACAGGTTGACATCAGAATACATATGATACAAATGGACAAAAAGTGCAAGCTTTATAACAATATTAATTTTTAAGACATAGTAACCCCAAAAAGATTTTAAATATATTCTTTTAAAAACAGATTTAATTAATTTTTATATTTCATATTTTATGTTATTTTTTTAAAATTTTTTTAATGTTAAGGTAGCCACCATACAGTACATCATTAGTTTTTGAGGTGGTGTTCAATGATTCATTATTTCCATAGGTCTATGTCTAAAGTGGGGCTTGAACTCAAAACCCTGAGATCAAGAGACACTTGCTCTATACCAACTGAACCAGCCAGGTACCCCTCGAAATGATTTTGACATATTCTCAATGTCTATTATTAATTTCAACTGTTCATTAAATACTTTATAAATCAGAGGATTTTTTTATGACAAAAGAAAGATTATTGAAACCACTTGATTTTCAAATTAATATGCAACTTAATTGGAATTCCAAAATTTATAAACCTGACTTTATTACCCTTAACTTGAACTTAAGAAGTGTTTATATTTTCATATACAATCACTAAGTAATGGTATTACTCACATAGTCATCATTCTAATAGTATTGAAAAAAAGTAATATATTCAGTGTTGTTCAATATTCTAAAGTTGCCAAACTCAAAATCACCATCATATTTCCTTTGGCAACACATAAAGAGTAATGTTATGTATAAAGTATATAAGCATAGAATATCAAATTATCTGAATCAATTTTATGCATATTGAATATACACAATTTATCTTTTATTTTTTCAACCTGAATCTGAAGTGATTAAACATTTTGTCATTTAAATCAACAAACTAGTTCATAATTATATCTAATATGTAAGATTTTGGGGGTGCCTGGGTGGCTTAGTGAGTTAAACCTCTGCCTTCGGCTCAGGTTATGATCTCAAGGTCCTGGGATCCAGCCCCGCATGGGGCTCTCTGCTCAGCGGGGAGCCTGCTTCCCCCACCCCCTCTGCAAGCTTCTCTGCCTACTTGTGATCTCTGTCTCTCCATCAAATAAATAAATAAAATTTTTATTTTTTTATTTTTTTAAAGATTGGAGTGGAGTGATAAGATAGAGTGGAGTGATAAAGATAGAGAGGAGATGCCACTTTCTTGCTCAAACCACCCCAATGGTTTCCCTTCTTAGAGTAAATGTTTAACTATTGGGTTTTACCAGGACTATATGATCTCTCTTTTAAACTTCTGCCTTCATGTCTTATTCATTTCCATATTGTATTATAGTCACAATAGCCTCCAGTCATACTAACCTCCTTGCTATATGCACTTGCTTTCTTTTACCTGGGATGTCATTCCCTGGATTGCTACATAGTTCACTCCTTCAACCTGTCATATTTTTGTTCAAATGTCCATTGCTCCTGGAGACAACTCTCTCCCTTGGTCTCCTTATATCCTAATTCTAGGGATTCCTCTTCATATTACTTCTCTCCACCTGATATTTATATATTTCTTCTTTCAGTGTCGGCATCCCCTTCATAGATAGAAAGCTTAATAAGGACAGGAAGGTTTTTTTCTTGTGCCTGTTTATTCACTGATATGTATTCAGTTCATAGAAAAGTACCTGACATATATTGAGTTTCCATTATATACATCTTTTATGGGATGGAACATTTTTTAATTTCATCCAAATATATACATATATAGCAATACTCCTGCATATATGAATAAAGAGAAATATAAATCTTACACTAGATGATTATTTGCACCCTGGTAATATTTAAAAATAGAGATGGATTTTCTAGAGATCAATACAGCCTAAAGATGAAGATAATTACATTAAGAGTGACATAAATAATTTTTCTTATAATTTCTAATATAACAATTGTGACTGAAAATAAGGGTATATGAACATACACTCATTTTATGTAATAAATATTAAAATATAGTATCACTGAGGATATATATAGTGAGACTTATTTCTTTTCTTTTTTTATAAAAAAGCTGCCATTCATAGCAGCTTTATTCATAAAAGCAACAAGATACAAACAACTCAAATACCCACTGGATTAATAAATGAAGTGAATTGATAAATGAATTGTGTTATATTCATGTAGTAGAATACGACTCAGCAATACAGAGGAACAAAGTACTTGTAGATTCAACAACATAGCTGTATCTCAGAAAGAGTGTGCTGAATAAAAAGTCAGACAAAAAAAGACTTCTTACTGTGTGATTCCATTTATAGAAAATTATACAATGGGCAAAACTAATTTTTAATAACAGAAAGGAGATCACTCATTTTTCTGGGCTGGACCTGGGTCTCCTCACTACAAGGAGGCAGATGAAATATCTTTAAAATAATTAAAATAGTCTTAGTTCTGGTGACACACAAGTGCACAGATTTGACCATAGGTACATTTAGTTGTGTGTAAATTATACTATAAAATGTAATTTAAACATTAATTAAAATAACTTGGTTTGCCAGGATACTGGAATACTGAAAACTGAAATAGGAGTCACTAACTCCTAAATGTTTGCTAAGTGCCATTAATTATGAAGAATCTCTCCCGTGACTAAATTGGCTGTGCTTTCCAGTATCTTTGAGTAAGTGAGCATAGCTGATTCTACACCCTCTTTCCCCTTCTCATTTGCCTTGTCCTTTTGACACTAACTAGGCCTTACCTACATATGTCCTGTTTTAAAAAAAAAATGTGTTGTAGTACTTGGTGAAGGTTAAGGAAAACTTATGTTGATCTCCAACATCAAGTCAACTCTACAAACAATGTAGCAACCAATATGGCAACCTTCCTCGTGTCTAGTACTTTTTCCTACTGGCAGGATATTAAATCTCCTGATTTTCATTCAATTACCAGTCTCCTCTTATTCCTCCTGATAGAATCTTCAGGAAATCATTGAGTACTGGAAACAGAGGAAGCTACTAGTTCTAAGTCCAGATGCTTGCAGCAGCAAAACAGGTTGTTTTATAGGACGACACCTGGAATCTGGCCAATCTTCTCTTTTGCTCTAACCTCATCTGGTGGCCAGATTCTGCACTGGGAGCAATGTTGGCTTCTCGAGAGGCTTATCAAAAACTTAATTATAAAGTGTTGTATTATAAAGTATTATAAAGCTTATTTTCACAGTATCTTTCAACTTAAGGCAAATGAGGTAATAGTAAACATTATATGAATAATTAGAAAACCGTGTATTTATTTGGTATGAACACACTAAAAGAAGTGAAGATATTTATTCTGAACAGTAAAATTAATTTTTAGAAAATCCACTGTTTAATGTCATGATTGTACTTTCTCGGTCAAACTTTTATAAATAGAGCTCTTTATGGTACCTCAAATAAAGTCTATTTAACAGCATTCTGAAAATATGATGACAATACATCTTATATCCACATATTATATATGGATAATAATTTTGTTCCACTTGCCTACATTCAGGTCAGTTCAGAGCTATAAAACGGCAAAACTAAATGTTCTGTACTGTGAAATAAGAAACAGTATCAAGACATAAATATCATTATTGATGATGAGAAGAATTCTTGACATATTGAGGTTGAGTCAATGTATGGGTTTAATTTCTAGTTCCTTGTTCACATATCATTAAATAAAGTACACCACAAATCAACATGATAAACAGACACTTGAACATAGGAGAACATTTCACATTTTTAGGCCTCTGAGACTTAACTGTATTATCTATATACTCTGATAAAGACTACAAGGAAATGAGCTTGATTGTTTAATATACTAATTAATGCATGAATACATTAACAATACATTCATTCATTAATTAAAATAAAAATTGCATGCTTAGGGGCACCTGGGTGGCTCAGTGAGCTAAGCGGGTGCCTTTAGCTCAAGTCATGATCCTAGGGTGCTGAGATTGAGCCCCGCATCTGGCTCTCTGCCCAGTGGATAGCCTGCTTCTCCTCCTAACTCTGCTTACCACTTTATCTGCTTATGCTCTCTCTTTCTCTCTCTCTCTCTCCCTGTCAAACATATGAATAAATAAAATCTTTAAAAATAAAAAAATAATAAATTTTTAAAAATCACACGCTTGAACAGGTATTCATTGTGATTCTTAATTTTATATGTGAACTGGGCTAGGCAATGGTGTGCTGTTTGATAAAACATTTGTCTAGATGTTGTTGTAAAGGTATTTTATAGATGCAATTAACTTTTAAATCAGTAGACTTTCCCTTCATAACGTGTGTGGACTTCATCTCATCAGTTGAAAGCCTTAAGAGCGAAGACTGAAGTTTCCTTAAGAAGCAATAATTTTACCTCGAGAATGCATCATAGAAATCCTTCATGGGTTTCCAGTTTGCAAATTTCAGGCTCACAATTGCAACATCAAATCTTCTCTCAATTTCCATCCTATTGGACTGCTCTACAGATTAAATACCTCTCATCCCCCACAATCATGTGAGCCAATTATTTAAATTTCTGTCTATATGTATACACAAACACACGCTAGTGATTTCCCTTCTCTGGAGAACTCAGACTAATATAGTCATTGACTGACTTCTATGTGCCTGGCACTGATGACAGTGACAAATAAGACAGAAGAGTACCTATTCTCATAAGTGTAGTGGAGTCAGATGACAATAAGCATTTCAGGTCATGATAAATGCTATAAAATAAATTTCAAGAAAGTAAGGAGTGAGAAAATCAAATGAAGTTTACCTGATGGTTAGAGAAACCCCCTCTTGGGTGATAACAAAGCTATCAATAATGGCGAGATATAACATGTGGATTTGGGAGAAGGGCTTTATGGCCAGACACAAGAGCAGACATACAAAAAAGCTTGGAATAGTTGAAGAAAAATAGGAAGGCTAATGTGGCTGAAGAAAGAAGAAGAAAACCGAAGGATACATGTTTGAAGAGATATGCAGAGGTCACTCAAATTAGCCTATAGGCATAGTTAGGAGTTTTTATTTTATTCCAAGTTTTTGGAGTCTCTTAAACAGGCAGATAATTTAGTCTGAAAAATACCAATTAATGAATCATTTCTGTATGGAAAAATACCAGTATGACAAGCAAGTACAAATCCAGTTGCAACTAATGAGCCCTCTACATGATGAAATTGATCACATGGTAAGTTGTGATTAGTAAATGATGAAGTAATAGCTGTGCAACAATGACTAAAGTAGAGAGGACATCTATACATTGGTACCTTTTTCAGGACTTCAAAGTCAGCGAATGCTGCCTGGCATGATGAATCCACTTAGCAGAAGTCCAGTATCAAAGTCTGTATCTCAGAGTAACAGCATATTCAGATATTATTTCATGTGAACATTTGTTTCTTCTTAATAGACACACACACACAAAATGGTGCCCTCTAAGCTTGCTAGTTTGTTTTTGGATAGAAGGTATAATGTTGCCATTCTTGCAGATAAAAACGTAGATGGCTCAGCTCTTTTCCAACTAATACATGTCTTAAACGTATTTCCTTCATTGCCTCCTTTAGGCTAAGGACGTTGGGAATTCTATTTATTCTCCTGACAATTCTTCTCCCACTGCTTGAAAATTCTGTCTTCTTTATACCTCATCTTCAAAGCTCCATCTCACTGATGGAAATTCTGTTTCTAACTTTTTTAAGACTAACTCCAGGAGTAACTTTGTAGTAATAGCAAGGACTGCAATGAGAATAACTGAGCGAAAAAGACAACTAAGTTCCAATTACTGTGCGGTTTCCTGACATCACTTCACAGCATTCTTCTCATTTCCTGTTCTCTGCCTCTTCCTCCTCTGGTTATTCTATTTTGTCACCACCTCAAGATCCTCATAGAACATTTGTGGATAAATGCCCAGTTCAGCCATCACTTTAAGGAAGAGGAAGAGAAAGGAAATTGGGTAGTTGTTATTTTTTTTTCTTTTTTAAATACAGATGGTTCTAATTTAGTTCTTTGTATATGGAAACACCAATCATGATTACTACACAATCTTTATCTTATACATACTGAGTCTGTGTTGCAGTCACAGGTTGGGTTCTGCTGGAAATCACCTGAGAGAGAAAGATTACTAGAAAGTGATCCTGCATGTTGCAGTGAGTACCCTTGGAAACAACACCTGTGGGAGGGAAGGAAGAGAAATATCCTGTGTAGGGGGAAAAGTTAAGTTGTGATCCAATCCCAACCATGACACTGGCCAATGTTTCACCATGTTCTGGAAATGAAACAGACATTCAGTGTCATCATGAGTTGATCTAGATTTCTTGGTCTTTATGGCTCCCCACTGATCAATCATTGAATGTGATGCAGGCAGAGTTAAGAGAGATCTTTTTAGCAGAGGCATCTCAGAAGAGGACCAAAAATTAAATGTAGCATTCTGACAACATTCTCACCAACTGAGACAATAAATTCTTCATTTCTGAAGAGATCTGAGCATTGCATCAGAGTGAGTGCTTTAGCGGTATAGGGTTATCTGTTAGGCAAATTCTGGTCATGATCCTGAAGAGAAAAGGTAGCTGAAGGGACAATGATACGAATAAAGAAGTGACTGGTCCTGGTATCTACAGAATTCAAATGAAATCAAAGACCATTTTATCATTAGACTTTTTTTTTTACCTTTTATTTATTTTTTCTTCCTTCCCAGCTCTTTCTCAAATAACTGGCTATAATAAAAGAATCAGAATAGCCACAAAATAGCTGTATGCTTGCCTTGGTGATAGGCAAGAAAGTTGGAAAGTATGGGATATTATTCTATTTTTGTGTGTTTGGACCTGGAGAAGAGAAAGAGTGCTGGGTAGAGAGATGAAGGAGGACTAATTCCCTGGGTTCAAAAGAAAAGTCAGTGGAATGCTATGAAGACTCTCTGAATATACACAATATCCCCAGAAGGTCTGCACTGTCAGAAGCATGGCGTTTCTTTCTTTTGTTTTAAAGATTTTTATTTATTTATTTGACAGAGATCACAAGTAGGCAGAGAGGGAGGCAGAGAGAGAGAGGGAAGCAGGCTCCCTGCTGAGGAGAGAGCCAGATGCAGGGGCTTGATCCCAGGACCCCGGGATCATGACCTGAGCTGAAGGCAGAGGCTTTAACCCACTGAGGCACCCAGGTGCCCAGAAGCATGTTGTTTCTTACCTGCACAATCCTTGAGCTTCCATCTCTCTTCTAAGCTTGTGATGAATTGAAAAGTTGCAGGAGCAATAGATGTGTTTTATGACAAAGCAACACCTGCTAGATTAATGGTTTAGGGCAGTATCCACTGTCCCCTCAAGGTTTTTCTCACATCCTAAATTCAAATTATGGACACAAGTACAAGGACTTTTATAATAAAAATGATTAGAATTTCTTAATTATACCATACAAAGAGAGGAGCCAAGGATCCTGAAAAGTCATTATAGAGAAGACTCATGCTGTTGAAAAGTGTTAAAATATAATTGACATAATTGTCAAGAAGATCAGATTATAAGTCTCATATAAATATAAATTGAACACGTCAAATATTTCAATCCATTAATTAATTGTTGGTTCAAAGAGCATTTGAAAGGCTAAAATTCTTATAAATGGTTAAATTGCTGGGTTAGATAAAAAGCAGCTTAATGTCCAAAAAGGCTATAAATTACTAAATCCAGAACTATTTACTCCACTAGACACCAATTATTTGCATCTTTACTGTACAGAAATCTACAAATTAACCTGTATGTTTTCTAAGCCTGAAGCTTTTAACTAATAGTAACTAAATAATGGAACTAAATACACTCCACTACAATCTAGATAATCCTTGGGAGAGATTTAACCGCAATAAACACTGAAAAGATGTGGTCCGAATTTTTGTCTATGTTCAAGTTTCAGGTAATTTTTTGACAAAGTTTTAATATAAATGTACAGAGAAATTATTTTTGATTTCAAGAACAAGTAGTTAAATAAAAAGTTAGGAAGACAACTATAATCTAAAAGAACAAACAAACAAAAAACACCAAGAGTTGTGAGTCAGTGATAAAAAGAGTATTAAGAGAATAATCCTAATCTTTAGTATATAAATTCTGAAAAATTCTAGTTAACAGTATACTTTGGCCCACAATTATTTTCATTAAGTTATTTATATGCTTCCTTGCTTGTACACAGTAGCATTTTAAAAGATAGTGCTATTGTTCTGAAAGGATTCACCCAATAGAACAAGGTACTATTCAGTACTATTAGGGGATAAAGAAAACTGGGCTTTATTAGAAAAGGAAAACGTGGGTAAGGTGAAACATGGTAGGGAAATACAGAACAAAGTCATCTACAAAAACAAGAAAGAGCCAGAAATGGAGTACGATTTTGTAATGGAAGAAAAAATAATTTGCAAATTAACTTATGTTTTACTTCCTTTTCACTCATTCAATACTGTTATTTTTCAGGTATTATCTCAAATCTTATATTCAGCAAAAGTCCTTCACAGATTATGTTAGCTCAGAATGAATTTTAGTTTTCATAATCAATCTTAATGATTTCATCTTCCATTTTTCATTCAATTATATCGTTTGATATATTTAATTCATCTTTTAAATTACGGCTCACCGTCCTAGATGTTTTAAGTTCTTTGATTTCAAGAACCATTGATATTTTTATGTACATCAAAAAATAATAAGAGTAGACTTTACATAAATAATTGTTTAATTATTTGTTTACTTTATTATTTGTTTATTTACATGAACAATGTAGCCCCAAAGAGAGTTTGGTGCCTGGGTATAAGTTATGGAGAAGAACTGAGTTGAACAAGGGAATAAGATCAGAATGCTCAGGTAAATACAGGAGAATCTCGAACTAAAATAACCTCAAAAATATAATCAACAATAATGTTCTCCAAAAAACGTTGCTTATTTATTTGTTCTCATGCTTCATTTTCTGAATTTGACTCTCCATGTATTTTTTTCAATAAAATAATCACAGAATATACTTGTGAATTAGATTCAATATTGTTCTTTAATTCCTTTATCTGATTTTGTTTGAGACTTTTGAGTAGATTCCTAGTCTATAGAATGACGTGTGTTTGTTTAACAAATGCTGGAGCAAAGCAGGACTAGCCAAAAGAAAATATTGCCAAGTAGTTTATCAAAAAACAAGCATGTACACTCTTTTCAGCATACAGACACAAACACAGAGACAGATACACACACACACACACACACACACTCAAGCAGGCAGGTATTTCTTAACGTACAAAAATAAACTCAATTGTCTGAAGAGTAATAATCTCAGTGGTAAATAGAAAACAACAGATAGTGACTTGTACAAATGTTACCCTTTCCTTTTTTCCTGCTAAGTGACAAAATGTTCAGTGTTATATCAAAGATTTTTAAATGAGCTGGCAAGACAAATTAAACAGATACAAATTTTCTAAACACTTGCATTATGAGCAAAAAAAAGTTATGTAAAGAACCTAATTTTAAAATGACAAGTATCTTTAAGGATTGTTGATAGTAACAAATTAAAACAATCCATTTTCAACAGTACTCTAGATATTTAACCAGTCCAACAGTCACTTTACCAATTTTTATAGACATCATCTCAAAATAAATATCACTAATTTTAAAGGGTATTCTAAACTGGTTTATCTAGGTTTCCAGCTTTCTTTATCTTTAGACAAAGCTTTTCCATATAGTTAGGTTTTTGCCATTTCACCTCTATCAGTAATAATGAATTTTACTTTTCATTAAGATTTACATAATAAAATATACAGCTTTTCGTGTTTGTTATCTGATCTTCACAACAGTCATATGAGAAAGTTCCCTGAATTCTCAACTTACACATCATTGAACCCACATAGAATTATTCAATTATTTGACTAAGGCCGCAAAGGTTTTAAGTAGAAGAGACAAACCTTGAAAAAGTAAATTCCTACACCTATTTTACCACACTTGCACCATTTCCAGTATATGAAATTTGAACATTCCACATAGTTTTTTTTTCCATGTTAATAACTAGTTTGCTACTATATTCATTATTCTATCCTTTTGAGAAATGCCAACACATTGACTACACCATTTCATTCATTCATTCCAGGATTGTCTTCCTGTCCTTAATTAGTTATTTATCACAGATATCCTTCTATTTGTATACAATCTCAACTGCTGTGATTACTAGTGCTCATACTCGATTTTCCTCTTTGCAAGTTCTTCAACTCCAGCACTTCCCAGTGGTCTTGTGATGGGACTGACAAATGAATTGCTCTGATCAATGAGCTGTAAACTAAAGCAATATGTGTAATTTCCCCGCTGGAGGATTTCATTGTGAGTGTGGGATCCCCTAGTGATTCTTTTTTTTTTTTTTTTTCATTTTATTCCCCCTAGTGATTCTTGTTCCCTTTTGCAGTGACAGACAAGGCTGTACCCCAAATTGTGTAGCCAAAGGATGATGATGTACTATTAACTTTGGGCATCTAAATGATTAGCCAGAGCAGCCCCTTGTTGACATGTATGACACAAGAAACATAATTGAGAAGTAAATATTTATGTCGACTCTGGCATTTTGGAATTGTTTGCTTCTGCAGCATAATTTGGTCAATCCTAGAATAACACCCTTGTAGATCTCCCCTTTATGGCACTCACCTGAAAAAACCTTTTTTATCTACTCTGCTTGTTTGCACCTGAGCATTGGACAAGGCTTAAAGAAACATACACAGCCTTTTTGTCTGACCCCACTTTATGATCTTAAATTTCAAATAGGTCCTAAGAACTAACCATCCAATTTATTACATTTGTCAATCTTATCTTCCATCTTCTGAAAAAGTCAGGACACACCTTCTCCTCTCCTTTTCAAACTCCTCTTGCCTTCTCTGGGTCCAACTTCTCATCTGATGACTAATTTTCTTCTTTCCTTGAAAGATTGAAGCAATTTGAAGTGAAGTAGCTCAAATTCCTACCATCGAATTTAATTACTTCTCAGCCTCTATATCCAATTTCTCTACCTAACCCTTTTGATCCATTGCTTTTATTCCTACCTCAAAACCAGGCTTTCACTTCTGCAAAATACTGTTTTGCTAACTGAATCCTCCTGTTTCTTCTTCCTATAGAAGCATTGATTTGATATTTCTCCAGGATCGTTCCAAATTCTTACAAACTCCCATACAAAACCAAAGAACAACTATAACAAAAACTCCAAAACAAAATCCCTACTTTGACCTCTGATCCCTTCCAATCACTGTCTACTTGATCTACTCCCTTTTGTATTAGAACTTCTTGACATAGTTGTCTTTGGTTATTGTTTCTATTTTCTAGATTGTCATTCTCCCTTCAACCTACTCTGAGAAAATTCAGGTTTTTGTTCCCATCACTTCTTGAAATTGTATTTGTCAAATTTGGAAATGCCCTCCATTTTACCAAACTAAATAGTCAATGCCCACTCCTCTCTCTGGATCTTCTTGAAATATGTAAGCTCATCTTTCAGGAAATTCCAGTCTGCTTGATTGCTTTCTCCCCACTCCACTGGGTGTTCATTTTTGATCTCTTTGCTTTTTCTTCCTTTGCTTTCTCATTCTTAAGTATTTGGAGATCCAGGGATTAGTTGGTGTCTGTTCTCTATATTTACTCTATAGGTGAATAAATTTCATTTATCCCTTCACTTTAAATATATTCTTTCCAAATACATATCTCCAGAGCTGAACTCTCTGTGTGTATGTGTGTGTGTGTATGACATATTTAGTTTATAACCAACTCCAGCCAGACTTCTCCATGTTGATGTATAATAGTTACATCAATCACAGATTATTAATAATCCTGTTCCTCCTAAGTATCTTCATATACATAAATAGCACCACCATTCACCTAGTTGTTCAGGACCAAAGTTATCATCGAATTCTCTCTTTTTTTCAGACCTCATTTGTTTTTCAACTTCATTCACTATCTTGATGGCCACATTATACCCCAAATTCATCTAGTTCTTACCTCTTCTTCTTTTAGATGGGAGTGTGAGCTACCATTATTTTGGTTCTTAGGCCATGGTAATGAACTTGTAAAATCTCCATACTTGGAACTGTGGTCTCTTCTCTGGAGTCTATCCTTGTAGTATCCAGAGAGCTCTTTGTTGATATAAATCATGTCATAACATTCAATTGAGCACAATCCTACAACAGTTTTCTTTATAACTAATATAAAGCCCAAACTCCCTACCACAGTCTACAAAACAACTATTTATCTGGCCCCTGCCTACCTATTCAGCTAATTTTTCTCTCATGGTTATTCTTGAGTACATTAAGCTAATTTCTACCTCCAAGTTATTGAACAGAACTATTTACTTTAACTTGAATATTCTCCCCCCAGTTTTCTTTCGCTTTCTCCTAAGCATTTTCAAGTCTCTGCTCAGAAATCTTTTTGAAAAAGTATTTCCTGAGCACCCCATTTAAAATAGCCCTCCAAAAGCCCATTTCAAATCTAAATACCTCATCTCCCTCTATAATCTGATGCTCCCTCATCTTTCTTCAGAAAATATATTATTTCTAGAAATTACACACACACACACACACACACACACACACACACACACACGCGCACAAAAGAAGAATGTCCAAATCCCTAACCCAAAAGCTTTTCTACTGAAGTTCTCTTGGTGGGCTTCAGTACATTCCAGGATCATTAAATCAAAGAAATTTGGTGTATATGTGTGATATTGGAGAGGTGGTGGAAGGGAGAGGGGACAAATCTTTGCAGAGCTGAGGGCAATAAAGCAAAGCTTGTAAACTTTTGTGAAACATACAATAATTTTCCCAGCAGAGCCTCAAGGTGCTATGAAAATTTCATGATGTATAACATCTGATGATACTTAAGAATATTATCAGTCTACTGAGGGCTCTATACAGGCCAATAATAATTCCTCTGGTCTTTCAGTTGTTCATAACACCAATTTTCTGGAATAAAACCTTCAAGTAAATTTCCCTTATTCTTCTACTTGAAAAACCTGGCTTGAACTTCTAGCATTTCTATATATTTTGTTTTAGTTATGAGTACCAAATAAGTTACTGGGTTTTGGAAACAAATTAGAACATTATTAATAGTACTTAACATACTTAAAATAATCCTACACAGATTAAAGTGGCTCAGACACTACATTTAAAAATTTTATTTGCAATCTAAAATGTATATGGGTGGGCATAATTAACAATAAAATACAATTATCCCATTATATTGCCTTAAATAAATTTTGAAGATGTTGCAATATTTAACTATTTTCTGTCACTAAACACTGTATCTTTAAAGTTTCATTGACCTGGATAAAATTAAACATAACATGAATTGTTCTTTTCTTTCCTTTGTTGTGTTTTATTTACATCTGTATCTACATCTGTATCTTCTTATTTTTTCCTCAACAGCTTTTAGTTTCAAACAAGCATAAAATGGAAAGATAGTTAAATTATAGTAGCAAAGAAATTGATTAAGTTTAGAAAAAAATCAAGGGCATCCTTTTCTCTTGAGGCTATTTTATTATATTTTTATTATTTTATTTATTTTTTTTTTTTTGGAAAGTTGATTCCTCCTGTCTCCTCTATTTGGGAAAGAAATACTCTCTCAGTAGTATAAAAACAAGCTTGCACGTTATATTTGGATGTAAAATATGTGAAAATACCTGAATGAGAAAAAAAGAACTAGAAAAACAAAAAATATATATCTAAGTATAGCAAGATTAGTATGTGGTAATAAAGTCTATTATCCTCTCTTCTTTGTTTTTTGTTTGTTTGTTTGTTTATAATCTGGATTTAGAGTGGTTATAGAAGTCAGGCTCTGATTAAAGTGCCCCACAAGTGAAACAAGATACTTTGTCCTATTTGTAATTTACTGCATCAATTTTTAAAAAGTCTAGGCATCTTTTGGGTGTTTGACCTATTAAACATAGAGGAACAATTCAGATTTTTCAATCTAGCTAATACCACTTGGGGAAGGTATGAGCCATGGTGAGTGCTGTGAAGTGTGTAAACCTGGCGATTCACAGACCTGTACTCCTGGAGCTAATAATACATTATATGTTAATAAAAAAAATTTTTTTAAAGTTTACTTTTATAAGTTCACCATGAAAAAGAAAAGAGATAACAGAAATAGTAATTTGCAATCATTTTTACTTATCCCGGTTTAGCAAATGTACCAGTTCAGTGTAAAATAATCAGACTGATGATGCTCACAATATAATTATTTCATGTTTTACAATGGTTTCATGAACAAACTAAGAGACAATTGAGAAAGTCTTTTGGCTAATTGGAATCAAAGTTGTTACACTATTATAAAATTCACAAACAATAAAAACAAAATGTTGTTACTACTGTTTTTATCAGTAGTCCACAGCACACACAAAGTATTATATTACAACTGAAGGGAATTTTATGGTAGACAATTTAAACATGTTTAGTGATAAATAAAAAGACATTACTATTTTGAAATATTACTCTTGATCTAAAGCACTCTTTACCATTAATGATTGTCAAAGAAATGTCAATTTATGCCCAGATGTCAGAATTCTAAATCATTGTTAAATTGTAAGATATGAGATATCAAGGAAAACAAATAAATTAAAAGAGTTGGCACAATGACTAAATCTAATTTAATAGCCAAGACAATCCTAAATCTGGAAGTCTTTGCAAAGGATCCAGCAATCTGAAACCCAGATGTTAAAGAAGGTAATTCAAGTTTATTGAGTGCCTGAGGCACTGGGCTAAAGCCTTTCTCTTTCTTTTATCATTTAATGGATCTGCCATTTCCACAGATCATTATTCTCATTTACAGAGTAGTTAACCAATCTAGAATCTAAAATATTCAAGTAAACTTTCTCAGACTTGTGGAAGGAGGCAGGGCTCAGATCTAGGCCTATCACTCTGTAAACATCCAGTCCTGTAAGTACTAAATTCTTTCCCTAAAAGCTTCTTGGCAATCCAGATATGGAGGTTTACACACTATGGGTATTCATATGTCATACACATTCACAGAGTCCCAATATTCCACAAAACTTCAAAGTAAAAGTAGGTCAGTGTATTCAGAGGAAAAATTATCAAACCAAAGCAACAAGGGTAACACCAAAACAATTTGTGGAGAAGTACTCTACTCTCTTATGTCTTTTATTATGTGGAATCATTATGTTTTGTATCTCAACTAGGAAACATCCATTAGTATTCATAGTGTTTAAAGAAAGAAAAAGTAAAAGTAGCAAAATTATCTCAGGTGTTTACGTACAAATTATAGGAAAAACTTAAAGCTAATGTGTTTCAACACATCGGTAATTAAAAATCAGGCAGAAATTAAAGTACAGAAAATGCAGTAGTATCATAACTAAATATTGAGCAATTAGTTGTGTCTTTATAAAATTCTTATTTTACAGATAGGAAAACAAAATATCACACTTTTTTTTTCCATTTTATTTATTTTTTCAGCGTAACAGTATTCATTCTTTTTGCACAACACCCAGTGCTCCATGCAAAACGTGCCCTCCCCATTACCCACCACCTGTTCCCCCAACCTCCCACCCCTGATCCTTCAAAACCCTCAGGTTGTTTTTCAGAGTCCATAGTCTCTTATGGTTCGCCTCCCCTCCCCAATGTCCATAGCCCGCTCCCCCTCTCCCAATCCCACCTCCCCCCAGCAACCCCCAGTTTGTTTTGTGAGATTAAGAGTCATTTATGGTTTGTCTCCCTCCCAATCCCATCTTGTTTCATTTATTCTTCTCCTATCCCCCTACCTCCCCATGTTGCTTCTCCATGTCCTCATATCAGGGAGATCATATGATAGTTGTCTTTCTCCGATTGACTTATTTCACTAAGCATGATACGCTCTAGTTCCATCCACGTCGTCGCAAATGGCAAGATTTCATTTCTTTTGATGGCTGCATAGTATTCCATTGTGTATATATACCACATCTTCTTTATCCATTCATCTGTTGATGGACATCTAGGTTCTTTCCATAGTCTGGCTACTGTAGACATTGCTGCTATAAACATTCGGGTACACGTGCCCCTTCGGATCACTATGTTTGTATCTTTAGGGTAAATACCCAGTAGTGCAATTGCTAGGTCATAGGGTAGTTCTATTTTCAACATTTTGAGGAACCTCCATGCTGTTTTCCAGAGTGGTTGGACCAGCTTGCATTCCCACCAACAGTGTAGGAGGGTTCCCCTTTCTCTGCATCCTCGCCAGCATCTGTCATTTCCTGACTTGTTAATTTTAGCCATTCTGACTGGTGTGAGGTGATATCTCATTGTGGTTTTGATTTGTATTTCCCTGATGCCGAGTGACGTGGAGCACTTTTTCATGTGTCTGTTGGCCATCTGGATGTCTTCTTTGCAGAAATGTCTGTTCATGTCCTCTGCCCATTTCTTGATTGGATTGTTTGTTCTTTGGGTGTTGAGTTTGCTAAGTTCCTTATAGATTTTGGAAAAAGAGAACTACAGACCAATATCCTTGATGAACACAGACGCAAAAATTCTCGCCAAAATACTAGCCAATAGGATTCAACAGTACATTAAAAGGATTATTCACCACGATCAAGTGGGATTTATTCCAGGGCTGCAGGGTTGGTTCAACATCCGCAAATCAATCAATGTGATAGAACACATTAATAAAAGAAAGAACAAGAACCATATGATACTCTCAATAGATGCTGAAAAAGCATTTGACAAAGTACAGCCTCCCTTCCTGATCAAAACTCTTCAAAGTGTAGGGATAGAGGGCACATACCTCAATATTATCAAAGCCATCTATGAAAAACCCACCGCAAATATCATTCTCAATGGAGAAAAACTGAAAGCTTTTCCATTAAGGTCAGGAACACGGCAGGGATGTCCATTATCACCACTGCTATTCAACATAGTATTAGAAGTCCTAGCCTCAGCAATCAGACAACAAAAAGAAATTAAAGGCATCCAAATTGGTAAAGAAGAAGTCAAACTATCACTCTTCGCAGATGATATGATACTATATGTGGAAAACCCAAAAGACTCCACTCCAAAACTGCTAGAACTTGTACAGGAATTCAGTAAAGTGTCAGGATATAAAATCAATGCACAGAAATCAGTTGCATTTCTGTACACCAACAACAAGACTGAAGAAAGAGAAATTAAGGAGTCAATCCCATTCACAATTGTACCCAAAACTATAAGATACCTAGGAATAAACCTAACCAAAGAGACTAAGAATCTATACACAGAAAATTATAAAGTACTCATGAAAGAAATTGAGGAAGACACAAAGAAATGGAAAAATGTTCCATGCTCCTGGATTGGAAGAATAAATATTGTGAAAATGTCTATGCTACCTAAAGCAATCTACACATTTAATGCAATCCCTATCAAAATACCATCCATTTTTTTCAAAGAAATGGAACAAATAATCCTCAAATTTATATGGAACCAGAAAAGACCTCGAATAGCCAAAGGAATATTGAAGAACAAAGCCAAAGTTGGTGGCATCACAATTCCGGACTTCAAGCTCTATTACAAAGCTGTCATCATCAAGACAGCATGGTACTGGCACAAAAACAGACACATAGATCAGTGGAACAGAATAGAGAGCCCAGAAATCGACCCTCAACTCTATGGCCAACTCATCTTCGACAAAGCAGGAAAGAATGTCCAATGGGAAAAAAAGACAGCCTCTTCAATAAATGGTGCTGGGAAAATTGGACAGCCACATGCAGGAAAATATCACACTTTTTTTTTTTTTTTTTTTTTTTTTAAATATTTATTTATTTGACAGAGAGAGATCACAAGCAGGCAGAGAGGCAGGCAGAGAGAGAGGAGGAAGCAGGCTCCCTGCCGAGCAGAGAGCCCGATGTGGGACTCGATCCCAGGACCCTGAGATCATGACCTGAGCCGAAGGCAGCGGCTTAACCCACTGAGCCACCCAGGCGCCCCAATATCACACTTTTAAATTCAAAATCAACTACCCAGGAATCCTGACTAAAAATTTCCAAGGTTCACTAAGAATAGTTTTCTATTGATACAAGTATAGAAATAAGAGAGTGATCAGTAATAATAGTTAAACTATTTGTAATGAGTAATACAGTATGGATATTGACAGTCTATAACTGTGTTAGATATTTGCATTTTTAAAAATCAGTTCTTCATGTGATTCTGGTTTTACGTTATGCATTAATATTACTACAACTGGTAGGTGATGCAATGAATCCACAAATCTGTTTTTACAGAGTATCTATCATTTTCATCTCAAACTAATTACTTTGCTCTATATGTGACTCTGGAAATACCTTTGAAATATTTTAATCTCTAGACAAGTCATGAGTTTGCAAAGAAAAAGAGAACTCATTCTGATCTCACAATTTCAGGTATCAAATCTCTACAGTTGTCAAAATCTTTAGATATAAATATATATGTGCTTTAATATGCTGGCAAAGATACACAGATATTCATTCAGGTTGATGCTTTGACTATGGAAGGGTCTTCTTCCCTTTGCACTCAGGCAGTGCATATTCTTTCAGTGACAACAGTGAAGACACTCTACCAGTGTCTACAGTATTGCATAAATATGACAAAAGGATTTCTTTAGGTGCCCTCAACTTGCTCATATAACAAGCATACAAGTAAAGTCATTTCATTCATTCATTAGAATATTAGCATTCCAGGGATATGAAGGGTGAACAGAGCTTCCCCCTGTCACTTATCTAGACTTAAATGAAGATCTCATTATGATAGAGAAAAAAATCAAATATTTTCCCACCTTTAATGCAACTCTAATTTTCTAGATTTGACTTTTTTTTTTTTTTTTTAATTGCAAGGAGAAAAATGTCTTTCACTTCTGCACTTTCAAGTTCTTGGTTGAGGACTCTATAAAAAGACATGCAGGTATCCACCACTTTTCAAAAGTTTGCATTATCCCACTTTGCTTTTATGAAAGACCTACATCAGTACCTATTTTCACTGACCAAAAGAAATCAGAAGAGGATTTTCACTTTTATGGAAAAAGACAAAAAACAAAAAGAGTGTTTAGTGTTTGTTTTGCAGCTAGCCTTTGTAGAGGCATCATGCACCCCAACCAGCTAGAGCAGCCCCACTAGGCTCCTTCCCTGAGATCTACACATAGCATCTCAGTCAAACCACCACAGCTTTGAACTGTGTTTGTGAGCATCTGTGTTTTATCTCAATTTATTTTGTGCATCTGTTAGTAAGATGTGTCGTAAGATATGAGAAAGGCCTGAGAGAGGTTATTTTTTAAAGTCTGGGAATGCTTGAAAAATGTTTCCTGTAAATTAATGTTAATTGCTTCTTTCCTTTAAGCCATGTCGGTTTACAAAAGTTTTCAGAAGAATGTTCTACTTTTGGATAGCAGGGGAAACCTATATTAATAAGAGAAAAGCATAGAAATAAGTCTTATGTGACACAGAATCCTTCAAAAAGAAATGGAGACTCAAAGAAGTGGTTCAACTTGAACAATTTTAGGCTAGGTTTGATGAAGAGTGAAAAGTCTTGGGAAAATGTGATAGATTAAAGGAGTGTGAGCTAAGGGAGCTAACTGGAAAGCAGAGTAGTGTTTGTTCCTTCAGATTCTTCTCAGTGTCCTCCTCTGTCATTGAGATAAGGATTATTTCTTTGTTGTGGGTGTAGAAAGAGTACCTCTCCCATGACAGTCTTTAAGAACAGTGGAAGAAGGTCAACGTCCTTCCTGCTCTTGCTTTTTTCTCAAATTTCTTCAGGTTAATATATTCAATATGCCAAGAGGCCATGCTCTAGAGGAACGTGTCCTGAAGCAGTGTGCCTTATCAAAATCTAAAATTCTAGGGGAACATCTTTAACTAATTTTCTAAGATTATCATAGATATGCATTCAGTTGTTTTGAAACAAAGCATAATAACATGAGTGTATAAAATGAGTCACAAAGATGGCTACACTGAATTCATGTCATGGATTCACACTAACACAGGTGATGAGAATGATAATTTTGAACTACATAACATTACTGCTGTAACTTAAATACTAACAGTTTCAGTTATATCAGAATTTGTTTCCATATTTTCCAGGATTATCTTCTGCATGGTCTTAACATTTTAAGAATATCAAATCTTAAGAATTTACAATACCTATTATCTTCTAGAACTCTCTCTATACAATTTAGAAAAAAAGTTTAAGTAGTTTTTCTTGTTTTAACTTAAGTACAAATATGAAATAAATAATTAGTTTTGGGGGGCCAAAGATCTTCCATCTAAAGAATTATTTTATTGAAAAAGCCATGAATAAATGTAAAACCATTTAAAGGACACAGATTCTGAAAATATTTCATTTTTTTTCATGTATTATATATGTGTATCTCTCAATGATATGATCTAACAAGTAGTAATCATTCAACCATGATTTGTTTTGTTGCTACTAGTTTGGCCAGAACGTCATTTCATATCTTATCACTTGAAATGTTATTTTCCTACTAAAGAAAGACAATAATTTTAGGTGTTTTGGCTTATAACAAAAAAGTTCAGAATTTTTATCTAAATTACCTTTCTAAAAAATAGGAATTTTTTTTCTCTAATAGTAAGTGGTAGTAAAGTTACATTAAACTGATCCTTCATGAAGAATAAAAGTAGGGGCACCTGGGTGGCTCAGTCGCTCAGCTCTGCCTTCGGCTCAGGTCATGATGCCAGGGTCCTGGGATGGAGCTCCACATCAGGGCCTCTGCTCAGCAGGGAGCCTGCTTCCTTTCCTCTCTCTCTGCCTTCCTCTCTGCCTACTTGTGATCTCTGTCTGTCAAATAAATAAATAAAATCTGAAAAAAAAAAAAGAAAAAAAGTAAAACATATACCATTATAAAGTAAAACAGCTAAATCATACTTTATAAATAAACTAGTAGGTAACTATATAACTGATTATTATCCTGATTATTATCTTCATTATTTATCAATACATAGCTTTGCGTAATATCAAATTGACTCCTATGGAGAAAATGAGTGCTATATTAATACAGACAAAATCAAAGTTATAATTTATAGTTATAATGAAATACAGCACACTAAAATAATTTATATTGGTCATGCTAAAGAAATCAGAGAAACCAATACAAAGGTAATGAACATTAGAAGATTTTGGGTAAGAAGACTTTATTCTCTATTGCTATAGACTGAAAGTTCCGTTCCTCCAAAATTTGTATATTGAAACTAATTCTCAATGTGATTGTTATTTGGAAGTGGTGCCTTTAGGAATTAGGCCATGAAGTGATGCCTTCATGAATTGGATTAGTGTCCTTATAAAAGATCTCAGGAAGCTCCTTTACTGCTTTCTCCATGTGAGGATAACAGTCTAAAAACCAAGGAAAGAGCTTTCACCTGGGAACAAATCTGTTAATGATCTTGGACTTCTCAGGTTTTAGAACTGTGAGAAATAAACTTATTTGTTCATAAGCCACCCTACATATGGTATTTTAACACTGGAATGGATTAAGAATATCTGTCATTCTAGTCAAATTGACTGACAACTGTCCAGCATTCTCAGTGTCTCCTCAACCATCAAAACCTTTAGTGATTTGAACTAAATTAAAAATTAAAAAGAAGGGGCACCTGGGTGGCTCAGTGGGTTAAAGCCTCTGCCTTCGGCTCAGGTCGTGATCCCAGGGTCCTGGGATCGAGCCCGCATCAGGCTCTCTGCTCTGCAGGGAGCCTGCTTCCTCCTCTCTCTCTGCCTGCCTCTCCGCCTACTTGTAATTTCTGTCTTTCAAATAAATAAATAAAATCTTAAAAAAAAAAGAAAATTTAAAAAAAAATAAAAAAAAAGAAAAGTAAAGAAAAAGGAAATTCTTCATATAAGGGTCCCAGAACTGGGCTTTTCAGGTGGTTGATAATGACTAATGTCTAATCATCTTTGTCAATAAATTTAGCCTTGTTTTTAAGAATCATTTTATTTTATTTTATTTTATTTTATTTTATTTCATCTTGTTAAGTGTACTCTTTAATTCCCATCCCCTACTTTCCCAATCGCCTCAGATCATTCCTCTCAGGTAACCACCAGTTGTTCTTTATAGTTAAGAGTCTGCTTCTTTGTTTGCCCCTCTCTCTCTTTTTCCCTTTGCTCTTTTGTTTAGTGAAATCATATAGTATTTGTCTTTCTCTGGCTGACTTATTTCACTTAGCATTATACTCTCTAGCTCTATCCTTGTTTTTGCAATTTGCAAGACTTCCTTCTTTATTATGGCTGAATAATATTCCATTGTATATTTGTATACTACCTCTTCTTTATTTATATATTGATGGACTCTTGGGTCTTTCCACAGTTTGTCTATTGTAAATAATGCTGCAATAAACACAGAGGTGTATGAATTCCTTTGAACTGGTGTTTTTGTTTGTTTGTTTTGTTTTTGTTTTTCATTTTTTATTTGGGGGGTAAACACCCAATAGTGGAATTCATGGATCACATGGTATTTTTTTTTTTAATATTTTTTATTTATTTGACAGAGAGAAATCACAACTAGGCAGAGAGGCAGGCAGAGAGAGAGGAGGAAGCAGGCTCCCTGCAGAGCAGAGAGCCTGATGTGGGGCTCGATCCCAGGACCCTGGGATCATGACCTGAGCCGAAGGCAGAGTCTTTAACCCACTGAGCCACCCAGGCGCCCTGGTAATTTTTTTTTTTGAAGAACTTCCATACTGTTTTCCATAATGGCTGTGACAATTTGCATTCCCACCAATAGAGCATAAAGCTTTTTTTTTTTTCTCTACTCCCTCCCCAACACTTGTTGATTCTTGTGTTTTTGACTTTAGCCACTCTGACAGATGTGAGATGACATCTTATTATAGTTTTAATATACATTTCCCTACTGATAAGTGATATTGAGTATCTTTTCATGTGTCTGTAGTTTATCTGTATGTCTTTGGAGAAATGTCTGTTCATGTTCATTTTTTGATTGGGTTATTTGCTTTTTGGATACTGGGTTGTATCAGTTCCTTTTATATTTTGGATGCTACCCTTTATCAGATATGTCATTTGCAAATATCTTCTCCCATTCAGTAGGTTGCCTTTTAGTTTTGTTTTTTTCTTTCACTGTGTAGAAACTTTTTATTTTTATGTAGTCTCAACTTAACCTTGTAATACAATTTGTCTTTCTGAGTGTCACTAGTTTTCCTGTAATTGTTGTTTTTAGCATGTTATTTGCAAAGATGCAGAACATTGTCCAAACCTCTTAGCTCCTTGTTATTAGGGTCATTGTCTGCACAACAAAAGTATATAAACCTGAATAAAGTTCAAAGGCCAATATGTTTAAAGATTAGTCTACCCTATTTTGAAATTAACAGTTATCTTGGCCAGTGAGTCATTAGTCATGTAATTATATTGCATCAGCATGTACATCTACACAGACATCCATACATATACCATATATGTCTACAGCAGAGAAATGTGACATCAAACTTTTATTGTGTAAATTCCTTACATGAAAAAACACTAGCATTTATTGATAACATTTATTTATTTATCTTTAAAGGTTTTATTCATTTATTCATTAGACAGAGAGAAAGAGGCAGAGGCAGTGGGAGAAGCAGGCTCCCCATGGAACAAGAAGCTGGAGGCCAGATGCCATTCTAAGACCCTGGGATGATGACCTGAGCTGAAAGCAGACACTTAACTGACTGAGCCACCCAGGCATGCCTATTGATAGTATTTTTCAAATGATAGGAAAAAAAAAATCCAAATAGTGAGAATAACAGTGTATTTTCAGAAATGCAATTAATTTCTGGAAATGCACTGATATTTCTGTGAGACACTAATTTATAACGAAGATTAATGTTTTCATTAATGTACAATGGTATCTATATCTTTCCAGTTATTAGACTATAAATGTTTGCTATTTGAGGAACATTCTTCTAGATCTCAAGTTACCAAGGAAAACAAATTAATAAAAGGATCGGTTTAAAACTTTATTTCCTAGGGCGCTTGGGTGGCTCAGTGGGTTGAAGCCTCTGCCTTCAGCTCAGGTCATGATCCCAGCATCCTGGGATCGAGTCCCGCATCAGGCTTTCTGCTCCGCGGGGAGCCTGCTTCCTCCACTCTCTCTGCCTGCTTGTGATTTCTGTCTGTCAAATAAGTAAATAAAATCTTTAATAAAAAAAATTATTTCCTGGGGCGCCTGGGTGGCTCAGTGGGATAAAGCCTCTGCCTTCGGCTCAGGTCATGATCCCAGAGTCCTGGGATCGAGCCCCACGTCGGGCTCTCTGCTCCGCGGGGAGCCTGCTTCCTCCTCTCTCTCTGCCTGCCTCTCTGCCTAATTGTGATTTCTCTCTGTCAAATAAATAAAATATTTAAAAAAAATTATTTCCTGAATGGTCCAGAAGTCTACTTAATCTGATTTGGTACAGACTAACATCTTGTTTTTATCCCAGTACACAAAAGAGTGTCCCAGTGGCTGGACTACTTGAGACTGACATTTAAAGATAAATCTTCTTCAGAACTAGGTGATAGTAAAGCATTCTGGGCTACCATCCTGTATTATAGCAATAAACTGGACCTAATCAAAATTAATTATTTTAATCGTTTATATTATATTCCCTATCATTTATTGAATAAGATTTAGACTGATGTTACTTAATTTCATATTTTTAACTTATTTATGTGTTCTTAAAAGCAATTCCAAGTCATTCATTATCCTAATGGTCAAGAGGTGAGCATTTCTTTGTTGCTCACAGCCCCTTTATACAAACTGCACTTTTCTCTCAATGCTGTAGGCTCTTCTAATTATACAGAAGTCTGAGAGATGGACTATTCACTGTCATTAAACTTTGGGAGAATGTCTTTTTAATATTTACTATGATCAAGTCTGATATTAATTTTAAAAATTGTGGCATATGTGCATATTTTCAACATATTTAGCACTTACAGAAATAATCTTGGAGATAAAAAATAAGGAAGAAATTAAAAAATGAATACTTGCTATTTCAATTCCACTATAGAATATAATTATTTCTCTAAAAATGTCTTTTTTAAAGATTTTACTTATTTATTTGTTAGAGAGAGACACAGTGAGAGAGGGAACACAAGCAGAGGGAGTGGGAAAGGGAGAAGTAGGCTTTCCCACAGAGCAGGGAGCCCAACGTGGGGCTTGATCCCAGGACCCTGGGATAATGATCTGAGCCAAAGGCAGACACTTAACGATTGAGCCACCCAGCCACCCCTAAAAATGGCTTTAATGTAACTTTTCTATAAAGTATCTTTCAACAGTCAGAGCTTTGAAACCAAACCCAGATATAGCTTCAATTACTTCACTGTGATTATATTCTATTTTTATCTCTAGGACCCCTGAGTGCCTGGGCAGCTCTTTTGAGAAAAACAACAAAACTGAAATCTTAAAACTAAAGAAAAAGAAAAGTTGGCCTCAGGTATGGGAGAGAATGTATTGCTTTCCCAAGGCCATTCTAAGCCTGGAAGGAGAAAAGAAGTTTGTGTGGAGATAGTGTTAACTGCTTCCAACTGTCAGCAGTAAGTCCTGACTTGCAAGCTGAAGCTTTGCAAGCATTTCGGGGCAGAATGCATTTATTTTTCAACAAGTCAGCAGTTCATAACAAAAATTCACCTATGCATAGACTTTAGGCTGCATCTAAATTATTGATGAGTTTAGTTACTTGCTGATAGCAAAGTTTTTCGGGTCCCAGGCTTATAATATGCAAATGCTCAACTGCTCCTTCTTGAGTATAAAAACTTTTTAAATTGCCTTTGATATTTTATCAATAAACAATTAAAAAAAGAAAAAAAGAATAAGAGGAAAAACAAAAGAAAATTACTTCACAAAATCTCTGTGGGATGTATCACATAGCCAGATAGATTTGCTTTTCATCTAAGAGAGAGACAAAAGTTAGAGATTTTATTTCTAGATACACAAATTTAGAATCATTTGAAAATAACAACAATAATATTATATACTTTTAGATAATATAAAGCAAGTTTTAGAGATTAACTATAGGTCTAATAATATCTGACAGGTTTCTAAATATAAAAGATACCAAAGAAGTTTGGAAGATGAATTCTCCAGAATTCTTAAATTTTGGGGTGTCAGTTAAGAAGGGGATGAGTCAGTGGAACATAATTGTTTCATATCTCTGTTTAATTCTTTCTGCTTCAGGGTTTCTCAACCTTGACATTAGAGACATTTTGAGCCTCATAATTCTTTATTGTGATGAGCTGTATTATGCTTCATAGGATGTTTGACATCATCACTGGCTTCAACTCACCGAAGGCCTGTAGCACCACTCACAGTAGCACCACTTCCCCAAACAAAAATATCTCAACTGTTTCCAGACATTGTCAAATGTCTCCTGGGTAAGGTTGGGGCATTCAAAATTACTCACTGTTGGAAATCACCACTCTAGTGAGTAGTAACCAAATGGCAAATATTAGATCAAAGGAGAAAAGAAAAATTAAACAATTTTTAAGAACACAATATGTCCCTATGTTGTAAAACATATTGATTCTGCAATCCATTAGCAGACTCTAAAATAAATATTTAGAGATATGTTTAGAGATAGAGTATGGAATGTACATAATCAAATTACAATCAATCACACAACTTTGAGTCAACTTTTAAACAGGAATTGTATATATTGATGAAATACACAAATGAGTCAAAATTTTATTTTTGTTATTTGGAATCAATGATGGCCAAATACTTTTAATTGGAACTCCCTTATCTATGTCATTCATTATCTTACTGATTTGTTTATGGATCACTCAGTGCCAAAGAGATTCAGTGGGAAAAGCCAAGATAATTATTGGAATGGGTCCTTGAGTCAATGAATGATGGACAACTCACAATAGCTGGGCATTTTCAGTAATTGTATTATACATATCCTTGAGATATGTATAATATATTTGCCTATATTGGGCAAATATAGGTAAAATATCATGATAACTGCTTAGCTTGCTTAATTAATATAGGTCCAAGTCACATAATGGCTGAGAATTAAAAACAGATTTCCCTCCAATCTTTTGTATAAGAGAATGAAACTGTAACAATCTCTAATAAAATAATATTCTTAAAGTTCATTTCATTAACCCAAAGACAACCAGGATAGTCTTCAAAGGAAATTTGAATTTATTCAGGAGTTAATGTAGTACATAAAAGTTCTAGAGTTTATGCAGACATTTCTTTTATGTGGTAAGGATACAAAATAAATTTTGTACAGCCACTACTGGGTCACTTTTGTCTCCAGCTGCTTGTAGATTGGCAGGTAAATGTAGGAGCTTCTACAGTGATGGCACCAGGGACCCTGATTTCAATGCCATTCTAGTTCTTTCGATAAGAAAATATTGTGGCATGTCTGAAATGAAGGAGATTCACGGGGGTGTTTCTTGGTGTTTCCTTGCCAAACGATAATTATGAACAGCAAGTGCAACAACCAAGACCTGACACAGATAGGGAAACTAAAGTTTAAGATACTTTGAGGGTGAGGGTCTAAGTCATCCAACCAGATAAGCAACTTGGCCATCAAAGTGCAGGCTAGGGAAGGGTGACTCTAAAATGGCTAGAAAACACCCGAGGTGATCGCCCTCAATCCAGGCCTCAGGACAGGCTGCAAGTAACAGGGATCTGCTGCATGTCCCATTAATCCCTCCCTTTTTTCATTTAGATTTTTTTGTTGTTGTTTTGTTTTTGTTTTTGTTTTTTAAGATTTTATTTATTTGAGGGAGAGAGAGATAACTCAGGAGCAGGGAGAAGGGGCAGAGGGAGAGGGAGAAGCAGGCTCCTTGCTGAGCAGGGAGCCCCAACAAGGGCTCAATCCCAGGATACTGGAATCATGATGTGAGCTGAAGGAAGACGCTTAACCCACTGAACCACGTATGTGCCCCTTTATTTAGTTTTTTGAAAAGATCGGGGAAGCTACCATCTTGACCAGGACTTTGTGATGAATGGGGAATGTAATGCCTAAGTGAAGGGAAGTGATACAAATGTGGGATCTCTCTCCTATTGTGCATCACTCCACATCTTTTCTGTCCCACCTCTTACACCTGGTGGGTCCACTGGTTTTCTACCGATATTCACCACATTGTGCACATACAGGTGCACATTGATAACATCTCACCATCGTCTGTAGCATGGGCACACCCTCTTTTGCTCTCAGGCTTACCTAATACAAAAATGTGGGCCACATTGACAAACCTACTGGACACTCATACTTGGGCAACTTGGACGTGAAGGTGCGAAGGATGAGTGTTGACAAAAAAATGCTTCACACTTTCATTCCCTAGCAGAAGAGTGCTGTGACACATTTCTTAGGGCATTTTAGAAGGCTCTATCAGGGGGAGGGTGCCTGGGTGGCCTTAGTTGGTTAAGTGTCTGCCTTTGGCTTAAGTCATGGTCCTGGGGTCCTGGGATGGAGCTGCACATTGGACTCTGGCGGGGGTCTGCTCCTCCCTCTCCCTCTGCCTCTCTCCCAACTTGTGCTCTCTCTCTCAAATAAATAAAGTAAAAAAACAAAAAAAGGAAGTCCTATAGGATAGAGATCTAGGCACTTGAAACAGTAGTCAACTTGAGAAGGCATCCTTATATGCTGTATCTTTTTGACCTCTGTCCCCAAGAGCCCATTTAAACTGTATCTTGGAGTTACAATTATAAATAAGCCACCTGTACACAAGACTTTTTCTCAGGCCCTAGGTCAAGTTATCCCAGACTAATTACTCTGGTAGAGAAAATCCTTGTGATATATAATATAAAGAGATCAAGGAAGAAAAGAAAATTAGAAAAAAAATCACTTTCTAAAGGCATGGAAAATACTTTTCTACTGAGATATTTACTTGGTCAATAAATTTATTAATTAACAATCAACTGAACAAATATTTGTTGCTGAACTAGCACTTATTAATTGCAGATGTCATTATGGTGAATAAGACATGATTATTGAAATAAGGCCTAAATATTTTAAAAAGTATTAAAATTAGAAATTTAACATAAGTGCAATAGAAAATGAATGGTATGAAGTAGGAAAGGGATGAATAAGAGGATATGAGTTTCTTAGATGTTCAAACAAGAAATGATAGTGGCTTAGACTATGTTGTTTGCATTGAGAATTCCATTTATTTTTAGTTCTTATTACTATCGCTTGAATTGTCTATAATTTTAGTTCACAGCTCTCAGCTAAAATAATTAAATAACAGAAGTTTTTATTATGCTGTAATTTATTTTCCTAGTAGAATAGTCTTCTTTGAAAAGTAGCTAAATACTGAAGAAGTAACTTGTGCTTTGGAGGTAAAAGATGAAAAGTTTTCATTCCTGACATAGCATTATGCAAATAAAAAATAAATCATGTGCAAATAATAAATCATATTAAAAAATTAAGTTAATCTCTAATGCAACATCTGTCCATTCACTGTAAGGTTGTTCTGATGCAAATCTAGAAGGGTAGTTCTATTACTTAGTAAGATAAAGTATATAAAATTCCTGGTTCTTAGTAATTGCTGAATAAATAATACCTAAGAATAGGTGAGTAAATTATAATTTTGCTTCTTGGTTTATTTATTTTATTTTATTGTAACAGAAGACAATATATGTGAAAATGCATGTCATGTCTGATATAATGCAGATATTTGAAGAATATTTCCTGTTCCTTTCCAGGCTATAAGAATTTATTCTTGGACTATAGCTACAACATTCCTATTTACAAGCAAATCATATGTTTCAGTCAAATTTCTATCTACACAACAGCAAGCAAAGTGACCAATGTAGGAAATTAGAAGCCCTTCCCTACAGTGCCCAGACAACTGTACTATTTATGTTTTGTGAATGCTTTTTTTTTTCCCTAGGCTGCAATTGGAATTTTAAAAGTTCTCTTTCATCCTACTGATGTGAAAATCATCTGCAACATTTTGTCTTTAATAAAATCTACTAAAGTTAAAAAGAACTACTAAAATTTTTAGCTTTATCGCCAAGACCTAAGATTCATTCTTTGCTTCAAAATAAATATTTAAATAGAAGACAGGTTAAAGCCTGTAATTTTTGTCTACTGCTCTTCTCATAAAAGATGTGCTTCTTTAGTTGGTTTCATTTCTATTATAAGAGCACAGGCCAGGGAAGTGAAAACTTACTGTCAACCATGAGACGCACTATGTTTGTAAATATTTACCTCAAGTCACCAATGGCAAAAAAAAAAAAAAAAACCCACATCTTTCAGTGGAATGCAATTTATTCTCATCTCCAAGTATACATATCTTGATGCCAAAATGAGAAAAGCTGCTGTGCAAATCCTTCTGGAATATTTTGCTCTTCAAAACAGACTAAAAATAAGAATAATATTTAAAGGAGTACACCAAAATGTGATAGATATACAATTTGTACGTAACTCTTTCTTTTTGCACTTACATTTACATAGTATTTCTTTTTTTTTGGTTCTACTGTTAATGCATTTTCTATTTTAAAGGTATGTAATGAATGATGTTACCTATGTATTTAAGTCTGTACATAACACTGAATGTTTTTTATGAAAAATAGTTCTAAATACTACTTCTAACTGTTCCCACATTTCTATTTTTATAATAACAAAACATGCAGTTGGTGTAATCCCAGTACTTTAATTGATTTATTAATTGAATATAATAAATTTTGCAAAAAATAATTGTCATGAGCATCCATCATATTTATTTTGATAAACAATATACTTCAGATATGTATGTATGTGTGTGTGTATATGTATGTATATATACAGTCATCAGTGGCTATATTTAAGTTGAAACATAGAGCATATTTAAGGAAAATAGGATATCTAATCGAAAAATTACTTGGCTTAGCAAAGTAGACATTATAAAAGAACAAACAAATCAATGGGCAACATGTTCAGTCTTTTGAAAAATATGATTTTTTAAGAAGCTCCTTGAAACATTGAACATCCCAGCATTTCAGTACTATGTTTAAAAACCGATGCTAAAACCTATGATTCAAGGAATATTTTAGAAAAAAATTATGTTGGACTACAAGAAAGATTGTCGATAAGGAAACTAATTAGGAGGCTGTAACACTTTTAAAGAGTGAAGGCAGGGGATAGGAAGGGCCAGAGCTAAAGTGGTTCTGTGGAAATGAAAATTAAGATATCATAAAGAAAAACCTCATCAGGGGGTTTTTGAAATAAAAAGAAAATGGCTCAAAGCTGTTAGAAATCCTAAAGTTCTCTCAGAGATTTTAATCTTGCTGAGCTTCAGCAGTTGTGGTGATATTAACAAAAGTAGAGAGGTCAGAGGGGTAGGTGGTTTTCACACCTATGAATGGGAATTAGATTAATGAATTAGCAAACATGCAATACTGCTTGTAAAGTGATTAAATAGTAACAGGTTGATCAACTGATTTAGTTGAGGTAAATGGAGATTTATTCCAGATTGTACATTAAATGCCATGGTACGCTGGGAAGAAAGACTTTTTTTTTTTTTTCACTTCAGACCTTTACCAGTTTTGCTAAAAACGATTGTACAAGTTTCTCTAGGTGCCTCAGTGCACAGAACAAGAAAAATTGATTACAGGTAAAGCACATTTGCAGACGGAGCTATCATGTTAAAAAGAGGTAAGCTATTTCATGCAGGTTTAAAAAATAAGGCAACCAGCCAGAAATTTGTAAAGCAAATTGGACAGGGGCAAATGACAACTGATAATGAATCGGTACTCGATGTACTTTGTGCAGGTACAAAGGAAATAATGGCACTTTTGCTTATTAGTAATAAACACTCTGTATTTATTAGTAGTCATAAAGACTTTAAAGCAAGAGTGGACTTCCCAGTATCATTAATTAAGACAAGGGAAAAATGAGATCTGAAGAAACAGATCCACATTAATTCACATTGAGGTGAACCCATATCTGGGTTTGAATGACACCATTCATTCTTTTAGCTTTCAGTTCCTTACGTAAGTAACAGTTTTTACATTTCATGTTGTGACTTGTTTAGAAATATTTTATTTACAATATTATATCTTGTGCTATGAACTACTGTGTCAGCTTACTATGATATAAAAGTAAACTTTTTTTTAAATTTTTTTTATTTATTTGACAGAGAGAGAGAGAGCTCACAAGTAGGCAGAGAGGCAGGAGGAAGCAGGCTCCCTGCGGAGCAGAGAGCCCGATGCGGGGCTCCCAGGACCCTGAGATCATGACCTGAGCCGAAGGCAGTGGCTTAATCCACTGAGCCACCCAGGCGCCCCCGATATAAAAGTAAACTTATACCTGACCCAGGAAGGTGGGTGCGCAGGCATGAGGAGACAGTTCGAAATGTTGTGCTTAGAAAAAGATTATTGGAGACCTTAGCTGTCCTCTCTACTCTAAAAATATGTTACGTTACAGTGATTAGGAAGACAGCACTCCTTATAACACTAATAGTAAAGAGTGAGCCTGAAGGAACTTGATAATACAAATATTTTTACTATCTAATAATTAAGGAATACCTTAAATATACAACAAATCATAAAATGCTCACTTATAATATTGAATTCAAACCTGAGAGAAAACTGGAATGTGAATGTTGCTATGATATCCACTTTACAGATGAAAAAGATACGAGAAAATAAGTGATATTTTCAAAGTCACAAAGAAAAAAAAAGAGGAGCTAGAATTGACTTTAGTTGCTCAGTTGTATCAAAATCCAAAACTTTATCACTGAATTACTATACTAAATTTTCTTACAAAGTGAGGGGTTTAAGATAATAGTTTTCAGTTTTGTGAAATAAAATTAATTTTTATATGTGTCTTGAACAAACATATCTTTATTAAATGTTACTCATTGAGTTGTTAATAGTTCATTAAGATTTGCAATTAAAAATTATTCCTTTATTAAATATAACACAACTCAATTGTACTATAAATAAATCCTAGATTCCATAAAGTTAAACATAAATGAGTTAATGTTAATGGAGACATTTAAACATTTTAAATAAATAAATAAATGTATAATATAAATAAATAAATTTTAAATAATGGAGATATTTTCTAAAATCTCGGGACAGACTTGATTTCAGGATCTTTTTCTTTTTCTTCTTATTTTAAGATTGATAATGGAGACATTTTGAGATTGAAAGAAGGAAATCATTGCATAATTTTGAAAGAAATCATACTATGAAATGTAGTGCTAGCTGCTACTCTTTACACAAATTGCTGGAATAGTCTAAAACCATACTCTAAGCACCTGCAAATCAGTGTTAAGTATTTATGGACTTTGATTTGACGATGTATGCTTTCAAATTTTTTATTGTGAAGTCTAAATGATTCATTCTAATTAACGGAAGAAACACAAAAGGATGTGCAATTTATAGTATTTTTCTCCAACATTGCAATTTACCAAAATTCACATTATTAACAAGAATTGTTAAAATAATATATCTCTAATGTATTCTACACACTAAGCAGCTATTGTCACAGTTAACAGTCATGATTCCTGAAAAAGGTGGGAGAAAACTATTCTAGCTACACTTGACAGATGAAAGTAAATAAGGGCAAAATTCTTAAATATCGGGCTATCAAACCATCTGGGTCTGGGGAATTTCAATGAACTGGACACAGAACAAGTCACCTCAGTGATGACGGTGAGAAAATACCTGGGGGGATTCACAAGAAGAGGCTTAAATTACAGATCAGGCCTGCATAATAATAGTGAATGAGTCTTAGCCTTTGTTACAGAAAATAGGTTGGTTCCCAGATTACCTAAGGATGTAACAGAGAACTCCACAGGACAGATGGGAATCCTGAAGAAAAAAAAAAGAAAGAAAGAAAAAAAAGAAAAGGAAAAAGAAAAAAGAAAGAAAAAGAAAGAAGAAAGAAACTGTACAGTTTCATGGACATTTTGGTGATACCTTTCATAATATGAATAGAGGCTTAGAGAGACAATGGACTAGACTAACTAACAGAAATTCTAACTGTTTTCAGTTGTCCTAAAGTGGCAAATTTCCAAGAGGCTCCTTAGGATGAAAAACACAGAGGTCATGAAGGATACACCTGGAAGAATACTTTAACACTGCAACTTTGAATATTCTTTAATTTGTGCATACTGTTCACTATCAATGGCAGTAATTCAGGACCTAGAAATTTACTTTTCCTCGTATTGCTGTTTGCACTTTCAACTATGAAAGCCACACAATCGAATTCTCTATCTTGTAATTGAGGTTTACAATACAAATTTGTACATAATGATGATTTAATACTTACTTTATGATGTTGTATACGCTTGTTTATGTTACACTCAACAAACATGTGAATCGCTTCTAGGAGTCCTATTATTTTCTGTATATCAGTGATTTATTCAGCAAATATTTATCAGGCATCCACTATATGACAGGCACATAATGGAAAAAATTTAAAATGAGATTTTAAATATAAGATGATCATTCACTTCTTTGTGATTCTCTATTAATTTGATGGTAATACCATTAATATTTTCATATTTAATAATTTGAAAATCTGCCTTCTATTAGAGTCCATGTGTTATATATTTTTTTTGTTTTGGTTTGGTTTTTTTAAAGATTGTATTTATTTATTTGACAGACAGAGATCACAAGTAGGCAGAGAGGCAGCAGAGAGAGAGGAAGGGAAGCAGGCTCCTGAGTACCCAATGCAGGGCACCCTGGGATCATGACCTGAGCTGACCTGAGCTGAAAGCAGAGGCTTTAACCCACTGAGCCACCCAGGCGCCCCAATGTGTTATATGTTTAACAGAGAAATGATGATGTCCCATCATAACTTTGTAAGAACAATGTGGTTCTAAAGCAATGGCTTATCCTTGAAATTTATCTGATATTCTAATAATTTCTATAAATTATTTAAAATTATTTAATAAAAGATAATATCTCCATATTACCTTTTCCTTACTGACTCCTGTGTTTATTAGACACTAAATTATGTGAAGTTTAGGTTTTTTTTTTTTTTTTTTACCTTATTCTAGCCACCTGGAGGATGAGTAATCCCCTATGTAAATGGTAAATGCCATTATTCAGAGGGATGGAATTCCTAGGGAAATACGGGGCGGGGGGAATATTAAAAAAATAGAAATACATTGGTAGCTCTCTTTGTTGCTCAATGAATCATCTTTCCATTCTTGTTCTTGAATCCTTTCTAATTTGGGTCACTTAATAGTCTATGCAGTAATGTGGGCCTGAGGGTGGCTCTCACTTGGGGAGACAATCCCATGCTTGAAATATCTCCTAAACCAAATGTGACATCAAAAATAAAAGGACTGAATGACTATCTTTGACATGCTTTTTTAATCTTTTGAGAAAAAATTCTTTTCTCTTGTTTAAAAATAATAGTCGATATCAATTTCAATGTCTGTAGAATCTTGAAGATAGACATAAGGATGTAGTCTAGATTTGTATATAAGGCTAAAAATGATTCTACCTACCATATATTTAATTCAGGTTATTTTGCTGAGAAGAATATGTGGATTGTTTTCCTTAAAGCAAATTCTCTTCAAAACTCCCTTTCGTTTGCATTTCTGTAGTAGAGCAACTAGAACATTAAGAATTTCATTTGTCAGAGGTTCTTGAAACATATCTAATTTAAATTTTGGCACAGCAATGCCTTCAATGCTTTCAATTAAAACTGGGTTTATTTGGGAGAGGGGTGGAGTGTGAGATAAATATAGCGTTTTATGTTTGGTCAGCAAAGAAAAAAAAATGCAGAATTCCAGAGCTAGATGCTGAAGAAGCAGTCTCCTGAGTCATCTGGCAATTTTTTTGGTCTTAGCAGGAGCAGCAGTTTCTTTAGCATATTGGTCGATACTGAGACATTGGGAATCATTCCTGGAAGTCCAGGCCAGCCATATTTCTCTTCAGCTCCCCCAACAATTCAGTAAATATTTTTGTAATCTTTATGAAATCCCTGTACCATGAAACTAACTATGTTGTATTCATTCTCTGTAACTAACCCCTGATCTGTGCCTCCAGCATCATAAGAAAACATAATGTGTGTAAGCTCATAGTCATATTGTGATAAACAATATAAATACTATGTCTTCTCCTTGTGTATCCATCTGCATATCTTTCCTGAGACTCTGGTTCTTGTAACTAGGATTAAGAGGTAAATACTCAGCCAGACACATAGCAAGTCCCAAATAAGTATCCTCTGACTCATTATTCTGTAGCTTGTCTGCATAGGGTTTTAAGGCACACCATAACAATCCAGGACATGGCTTCTATTTTTTTTTGTTTTTGCAGTTCATATAATATGTACTGTATCATTACTGGTCGAAGTGTATTTTCTCATTTTTCTATACAGTGTGATGCTTTTACACTGTATAGAATTTTACACTGTAAGAATGCTTTTTTTAAATTCATATGAATTTTAAAAAAAAGGATAATCTTTTCCCTATAGTATGGAAAAATCCAGTATATACTGAGAAACTAGAATCTGATCATTTAAAATCAGTCTACTTATTAAATAACATTTCTAGAAATATATCATATGCTAATATCACATTTACTATAGTAATATTTGTAGGAATTGTAGTATAAACAACTATCATAAACCTGTACCTCTACTTTCTAGAAATTATAAGCTAGTATTAAAAATAATGCATTATGTTCACTTTTAACTCTTCCAAAACCTTCTCTAGGCAACAACCTATCCTGCTTGTCTACCCGCTTGGACATCCCCATATTTGACATACTATGATACAATTGTCCAAATCAGAAGAAATGAGAATATGATCTTTAAGTTCAAGATTGAATTTTTTTCAATAGTAAGCCTCATAAAAGTATCTGTTTCTGAATTCATTATTGCCGAGTCTTTAAATCATTTGTTTTATGATACTAAATGTCTCACACCTTTATTTCAGCTGTCTGTGTAACTGAGCCTATGGAAGAAGCTTATTAATTACACTGCAAAACCCATAAGTCAGACCTTTAAAGCTGTGTTTTGCACAACAGGAATCAACAAAACAATGGTTCAGTATGATTTTTAGCCCTAACATCAACATTTAATCCAAGTTATCACCCAGTTTTATATTGGACTGTGAGGCTATTTACATGTTCATTTTCTGATACCAAAATCTTTCCTGGATCTTTGAGAGAAATAATTGAGTTGAGCATGAACAGGATAAACCCTGCTGGATACTGGCACTTAGAGGAAGACTCCACAAATGCTACCAGTTAATCATAGCTCTTTGACATCTTTCTCTTTGATGGTGACCAGTCCCCTTGAACACATTACAGGAACTTAAACTGTTAAGAAATAATTTACCTTTTGACTTTTACTTCTTAAGTGGCAGGTCCTGCCTTCTGGTAATTCTATCAACAATACTCTCCTCTTGCTTCAAAGCTTAGTTTGTTCTTTTTTTTTTTTAATGGAACCTAAAGCCTTGTTGTTTTTTCTATTGTTTGATATATTCTGTGAAACATCACTTGTCTTTGTTTAAAAAAATTATGTTGTGTAGAAAACACTGACTTTCTTCTAATTTGGAAGAGATGGCCTATGACAAATTTTCTAGCCAAATGTTTAATCAGTGTCTATGACTTGAATATATAGACCAAAGCCTTTCCTGATTTTCTACCCCAGAGGACTAGAGGCAAAATGTAAATAAGGATCATCTCCCGTGATGCAGGACAGGATCTAGAACAGGCAGGAATGAAGTTGCTGTCTCCCTGTATGCTCCTTTCTGGACCATTAATCCCCTTATTTACTTCCTATGACAGAAATACATCCAACCAAAGAAGGAACACCAGACCCTGGGCCCTGGGGACACAGACCATTCCACTTTCCATCAAAGTGCTCCCAATGTATCCCTAGTCAATTCCCACTGTAGGTTAAAGTACTAAGTGAGGGATGTTTCATATTGATCTATGAGGTATCTTTGCTACAAACCTGGAACTCCCTTTAAGGAAAAAAATATTGAATATTTGGGGGTATTTAGGTAGACTTAAGCATAGATCATACATGGACTTTAGTTTAACCATCAATACAATCACAGCAAAAACAGTCTGAGCCATTCTCCCTTATTAATCTTGCATGAGACTTCCAAAAATCATGTCTATTGAAGTTTTAGAGGATTTGTATTTCATGGAAAACTTATAACAGAATAATTTTCAGGCATGGAAAAGAAATATCCAAAACTTTGTAATTTTGATAGTTGAAAGGTCTTAAAAGAGTATTTAAATGACTTATTCCTTTTAAGGATAAATGGCAGTGAGACAGTATAAATGATTTATTTACAGCCATTTCATTAGTCTGGACTGAACCAGTGTTCTAGTCTTGAGCCAGTAGGCTGTCCTTGACTTACCCACCATTTCTAAATGTATTTTAGTCATTTTCTCTGTAATATAAATATTTCAAATTACTTGCAAGCCTTTGTAATAACACATTCTACAATGGACAAAAAGATAATTTGGCCAATTATGCTCAATAATTTCACTCTTTGTTCCTTTAAAAGTGTTACTTCAAATCAATTTACCAAAATTTGTTTTTATTACTACTCAGGAAAAAAATCATTGGCACATTTACATTTTAATAAAGTGCCCTCCAAATTACCAATTTTATCATATTAGACATTGTTTCCATACATAAAAGCCTATTTTACAATTTGTAAAACTTCCAAATGACTATTTTATGTGTCATAAAATATTTTTACTGAAATAACTATAGAGTAATGTTTCCTAAATTTAAGAATTCTGGTAATAGACTGAATTTCAAAGTAATTTATGGCAATATGTCTGGTTTATAGTTATTCTTCCATAACATCAAATAAAAATATAAATTACTAAAATATTCTATCAGGTATAATGTATGGACTTAAATATAAAGCACTTCTATATTTAATATTCTATGAAGCATCACTCAGAATAATTTATATGTAAGGCTACATTTGAATACCAAAAATGTTTTTAAAGTGTTTAAATAAAGATAAATTTATTCCTGTTTACTGTATTGTAAAGTCATAAATATACTTATAAAAAGTTATGTCATTTTTCCCCACAACCTGAGTAATAAAAGTTTTCTTACCATATTTACTGTTTTCCTCCATGAATAATATGATCAGAGAATCTAAGATAAAATTATTCCATAGGGAAGATCTCCTGACTGTGCTAGTAAGTACGTATATATCTTATTTATAACAATTCTATTAAATAGGTTCAGTATTTAAATTTCCATTTTCCAAAGTACTAAGGCTTATGGTGATGACCTTTCCAATGTCAAACTCTTACTATTTAATACTCAAATTGACATTAGTCTCACTCCAATACACATGCATTTTTCACCAACATTTCTGCCTTTCCATCTTTTAAATTCAAAAAGGATTTAAAATAGTAATACTTAAATATAATAGATACTGACATTGCCTATGATATATAATAAAAGAAAAATAGTAAAATAATTGTGGTAAATAAAAGAAATACATTATTTAGCAGCCATCAAAAATAAAAATCTGATGACATGAGGTCCAGAATTAGCTTCACAAAAATTATGACAGTTGAGTGAGTAGGGATATAGAAGAAACAAAAGTGGTCATGTGTTTGATAATTGCTGAAGCTGGGTAATGAGTACATTCAGTTCATTAAATTAATCATTGTTTTTGTACAAGATTTCAAGTCCTTATATTAAAAAAAGTTTGAATAAATCAAGATTACCAAGAACACATAATGACAAAGGCAATTCCTATAATATATTCTGGTTTTAGTGCTCTCAGTCTCTTAGGTGACTCAAGTCAAGCTTACTCATGCTCCATTTCTCCTTATGCTGTGCTCTTAATAACTAAAACTTTTTTATAGTCTTGTGATTCTCAGGGGACATTGTAGACAATCTCTTTCAATATAAGTGGGCCTTCTTTCAATGTCTCCTTAAAAAATAAAATCTATATAACCTCCACTGTTCATATTCTTCACATTAAATGTATAAAAAGCTACATTTATTTTATGTTTTACCCAATATCTTAGCAGAATTGATGCTCTTTTCCCACTCTTTGCAGTGATATACTTAAGGACCAGATCTTATTACTTCATGTTTGTTTTCAGAGATCCTAGAAATTACTAGAAACATTAAAGTTCTTAAAAAATGTTTGTCAAAAGATACACAAATGAATTTATAAATTATGGGTTGGAGTCATTAATACATATTATGTCTTTTTTTAAGATTTTATTTGTTTATTTATCTGAGACAGAGAAAGAAAGCTTGAGCAAGCACCAGTGAGGGGAGTTGAGGGGGAGGAAAGATGTGGGGGAAAGAATCTCACGCAGACTCCGTGCTGAGTGCAGAGCTCGGCCTGGTGGACAGATCTCAAGACCCTGGGATCATGAGCTAAGTCTGAAAAGAGTTGAACATTCAACAGACTGAGCAACCTAGATGTCCCGGATATTATGTATGTAAAGGTGTATCCTTTCTTTGAAGTTGAATGGGACTTTACTTTAAAAAAAGTGTGCATGGAATGAATCCTGATAGTCATAGCAGCATTATCAAAAATAGCCAAATTATGGAAAAGAGCCCAAGTGTCAATCGATTGATGAATGGATAAAGAGGATATACATACATAATGTGCCATATATATATATATACACATATACATATGTGTGTGTATATATATATATATATATATATCAGCCATCAAAAACAATGAAATCTTGCCATTTGCAACAATGTGGATGGAGCTGTAGTGTATTATGCTGTGCAAAGTAAGTTAGTCAGAAAAAGATAAATATCATGATTTCACTCATATGTGATTTCAAGAAAAAAAACAAAACAGATGAACATAGGGGAAGGGGAAAAAGAAAAGAGAGGGAAGCAAGCCATAAGAGACTCTTAACAATAAAGAATAAACTGAGGGTTGATGGATGGAGGTGGGTGGGTGATGGGCTAAATGGGTGATGGGTATTAGGAAAGACACTTGTGTTGAGCACGGGTGTTATACGTAAGTGATGAACTACTAAATTCTACTCCTAGAACAAATATTACCCTATTTGTTAACTAACTTGAATTTAAGTAAAAATTTGGAAGAAAAAAAAAAGTAGTGTTGTAAAGAAGAAAAGAAAATCATACACTAATTAGGAAGTTCATACTATATGAATCTTAAGAGAGCACAAGCATTTTTTTTTTTACCCCCAAATATGTTAGGTTTTGCTAAGATGGGTGCATCTGGAGGGGAAAAAAAGGGAAAATCTGATTGACTATCTTCCAAGCTGTGCCTAAATAATACTGTGGATGAGAATGCTGGTTGTTGCCAAGGTCCATTTCAGAAATGATAGTTTCTCCACCACCTAACGCCCAACAAATGTATTAAGAGCTTTCTTCAAAAATTAAATTTATAACCAGCTAAAGCATCAAAAACCCTTATGTATCCTCCACTTTCCTGAACACCAGAATTTAGGAGATGTATATGTATGCAGATATTTACCCCCTTCTAAGTAGGAATTACTGAAAATAACAGAGGCATTTTGTAATCTTATAATAATTGAAGCATGCTGACCTCAATATTTTTATTTATAAAAGGAGAGAGTTGGGTTATGGAACCTCAAAAATGTCTTCTAGCAATAAAATCCCTATTTTCTGAGATTTCAGACTGAGGGAAAAGAAACTTTTACCAATAGGATCATCTATTTTCTTTATATTGTTCAAGACATTAAAACTACTGAGTGAAGCATCCATGCTGCCTTGATATTTCCATTTGAGGCTATTCAAGCAGGGTTTAAATATTTGCTTTCCCTTTTTAAGTACGGATGTTGAACAAAGTCTATAAAAGATAAAAAAATAGATATATTCTCATATGGAGAAAACTTGGTGCTTAATATATCTGATCTTAATGATCTGTATTAGTTAACAGAGTTCTGCAACATTATTCTATTTTTGACACTGGAGAGTAATATATTCTGGTTTTGCTATGAGTTTAACTTTGCACCTAGGTTTAATAGGTAATTATTAAATTAGTCTTCCATAATTAATTGGAAAAGAGAAGAAGCTTGGAGAGATTTAAGACCTTGGACTGAACACCATCACATTTAAGTCTCAAGTTTTTTTGTATGGCCTTGTTTGACACACTGAAAGCACAGAGGTAAATCCAGGAAGTAACCCCTGTGGGTTCTTTACTGTTTTTTTTTTTTCAAATAACACTCAAAGAGTTAAAAAACATTCAAATTCAAAAAGGATAAATGATAGCTTCCATCTTTTTTTAAAGTATAGACACACAGATGTTGCCAATTTCTTTAGAGTTGTTATTTAATTGAAAATTACTGATATATGATTTAATTTCAAATATTTGCTTTGCAAAAAAGTAAATATGAATTTTTTCAGACTTCAATGCATTGATACCTTACATAATGCCTGCAAACACTCAATAGGTAATTTTTAAATTGATGAGACTGTAAGTTATATCAATGACCTGAAATGTGTGATTTTATTGGTTGGAATAAGTAAGCCAATTTATATTCAAATTTGTAATTTCTGTTTTTTGAGGGTTAGGGTAACTAATTTCAAACAAGGGAGAGGTTAATAACAATATTTTTTATTTTCTTTTGTAGAAGCAAATTAAGTGTGATTTCATAGAAACACAAATAAACAGGAAAGTTATTTGCTTAACCGAATATCCATTTATATTACAATTATTTAATATACTAATAGTTTTATTGGCTGCCCAAATTTTATCTCATAAATGGTGTTTTAAGGAATCATTCCAGTTTACAAAATTAGGGTAATAGCAGTCAGAAATTTGGAAAATTAAAAATGTAGATATGGGGGAAATTATTTTGGTGTACTGAAAATTTGAATTTTTTTTGCCTTTGATGGGAAATTGCTGAGCCCACAGCAATAGACTTTAGCTCTGCACTAGAATTTGACCTAAAATATTTCTTATTTGGCTCTTATAAGTCAGATTCCCATACTTGAAGGAAAACACTCTGTTATTCAATTTTCAAGCAAACTTATATTTAGCTCTGATAGCAAATAGCTGAATAAACACAATTTTTTGAAGTCTAAAAATTAAATAGGATGAGACAGATATTAGGAATTTCATCTTCTACATATTATAATAATAGTAGAGAGGGCAATGTTTGGCAGATGTTGCTTGATGAAATTATTGTACTCTTGAATGAAATACTTAACAAAAGTTCACTTGATTCCAGCAGACTCAAGAGGACTGGATTAAAAACCACTGCTTCTTATTAGCTGTGGACTTTTATATAGTAAATAAATTGCTTGAGTTTTGCATTCTAGGGGAAGCTTTATGAACTTGATTTTGCAGAAACTTGAGTTTCCTCTCCTAATGAAATCATGGAGGCTTAGGAAATATATAACTTCTTTAAAACAATTTTATTGATAAAAGACTCATTTTTTTTTCCTGAAAAGCAAAAAGGAGACCAACCTTTATTGAATAGCTATATGTTAGACACTTGATTGTTTTCAGTGGAGAGAGAGAATTTTCCTATCATTATCGGCTCTATCAATGGTGTCCACTGAAACTTTTTGAGAGGACAGATAAATTTTATGTGTACTGCTCAATCCCAATATGTTAGTCACTAGCCACATGTGTATGAAGCACTTCAAATGTGAATAGTTTGGTTAAAGAATCAGATCTTTAATTTTATTTAATTTTCATTAATTTCAATTTATATAGCCACATGTGGTAGTGTCCACATGTTGAACAGCCCAGCTTTACAGCCACATTTAATCTCCACCTCCTTTTTATATGTTACTTAATTTCCATAGGTTTCCATTATCATATTTATAAAGTGGGGATAATATGTATACCAACTTCTGGGCAGCTATATGGATTAAATGAATTTTTCAATGCTGTGGCCACATATTGGGCACTAAATACTTTCACTTTAAATGAATTTTCATGAAGGACTATTACCTACTTATTGTTATCCACATTTCACAGCAAAAGACACTGTGAGCAAGACAAATTGTTTCTGTTTCCAAGGGTCAAAGATCCTACAAGTATTGGGACTTATATCTGCACCCAAGTATTGTACCAAGTAGTATGACTCATTAATTATTCTATACAGTTTTTATACATAGACTGACACACCAGCCAATAGTGATGGATGTTATTACTACTATCTTTATTGGACTCCACACTTTTTTTCTGTATGTCAGAGAATCCATTGAGTCCTACTGTTGGGCATTTCTGTGGTTTAATACTCATTAAGGCCTCTTCTGCCTTCACCTACTTTTGATTCATGGAGCTTATCATAGTGTTCTGATGAGGATTTGCCAACTAAGAGTGCTGTTTAGAATCTAATGTTTTATAAGAATTCATGAAAGACTTTGTAAGGTTTTACTTCTACCCAGACAGAAGACCAGGGTAATTAAGAAGGAAACTGATTCAGTTGAAACACGCCATACAATACTTAGAACAACATTGCTTCCTGACTACACAGTTTAAAAATTGAACCTCTACCATTTCTCTCCTGAAGACTTCTTTTGCCAAAGGCTACATATTGCCTCATGAAAAGTATATACTTACAGCATTTGCCTTACGAACCTATCAGTCATAAATACTAGCCCGAACTCCTGTGAAACACTTAAAAAAGAAGGTTTTAATGTTTCCTTGTGCATGAGTAAACTATAATCCTCTTGATTTTTTTAAATTATTCGATTGTGGGAAGAACACTAGACATAAGATCTACCCTCTTAACAAACTCTTATATGTGAAATCTGTTATTGTTAAATGTAGGTATAATGTCATATAGCAGATATCTAGATCTTATTCATCTAGCTTAACTGAAAGGTTGTACATAATGATTAGCAAATCCTCATTTTTCACTCTCTGCAGCCCTGACAATAACAATTCTACTCTATGATTCTATGAATTTGACTATTTTAGATACTTTATATAAGTGAAATCATGCAATATTTTTCTTACTGTGACTGGCTTACCTTACTCAGCATAATGCCTTCAAGGTTCATCCAGTTATCATATATCACAGGATCTCCTTTTCTTTTTTTAAGACTTAATAGAATTCTATTATATGAATATATCATATTTGCTTCATCCATTCATCTGTTGAAGAAAATTTAGTTTATTTCAACATCTTGGCTTCTGTGAATAGTGCTGCTTTAAATAAACCTCAGAGTGTCAATATCTCTTTGAGATCTTGATTTTAATACTTTGGGATAAATAACGAGAAGTAGGATTGCTGGATCATAACAACTCTGTTTTTCATTTTCTTGAGGAACTTCCCTACTGTTTCCCATAGCAGCTGCACTATCTTGCATCCCCACCAACTCTGTGCATGAGGTCCAATTTCTCCACATCCTTACCAACTCCTATTGTCTTTTTTTTTTTTTTTTTTAATAATAGATATCCAGTCAGGTGTGGAGTAATATCTCATTGTCATTTTGATTTGCACACTCTGATGATTGGTGATCTTGAGCATTTTTTAGTACGGAATATGCTAGCCATTTTATGTTTTCTTTGGAAAATCGCCTTTTTAAGTACTTAGCCCATTTTAAAATCACTATATTAGTCTTTTTTGCTACTGAATTGTAGAGTTTCCTTATGTTTGTAACCTTAATTCCTTACTAGATATATGTTTTGAAAATATATTCTCCCATTCTATTTGTTGCTTTTTCACTGTTGGTTGTTTCCTTTATTGGGCTGAAGGTTTTTAATTGAGGTAGTCTCACTTTTTTTTTTTTGTCTGCTTCTATTATTAAATCTTTGAAATTATTGTCAAAGCCAATATTATGAAGATTTTCCTTTAAGTTTTCTTATAGGAGTTTTCAGTTTCAGTTCATACATTTAGGTCTTTCATTCATTTTGAGTAAATTCTTACATATAGTATAAGATGAAAGAATCCAAATCAAAAAAGAAGAAGTAAAATTATCCCTGTTTGCAAACAAGATGGTCTTATAAATAGAAAATCCTAAGGATTCCATTAAAAAGAAAAAAAAACAAAAAACAGCTAGAACCAATAAACAAATTCAGGGAATTTGTAGGATACAAAGTCAACCTAAAAAAATGAGTTGTGTTTCTATGCACTAACAACAAATTATGAAAAGGAAATTGGGAAAATAATCCCATTTACAGTAGCACCAAAAATATTATAATACTTAAGAATAAACTTAACCAAGGAGGAGAAAGTCTTGTCTACTGAAAACTATATACATTGATGAAAGAAATTAAATAAGACATAAACAAATGGAAAGACATCCTGTGTTTGTGAATGGAAGGCTCACTATTGTTAAAATATTCATACTAGCCAAAGTGATCTCCAAATTCAATGCAATCTCTATCAAATCCTGAGGACATTTTTATAGAGATAGAAAATATTCTAAAATTCATATGGAATCACCAAAGGCCATTAAAAGCCAAATCAAACTTGAGAAAAAACAAAGTTGGAGTCATCACACGATTTCAAAATATATTAGAAAGCTATAGTAATCAAAACAGTATTCTACTTGTGTAGAGGCAAACATGTAGCTCAACAGAACAAAATAGAAAGTCCAGAAATAAGTCCATGCATATACATCAACTGATTTTTGACAAGGTTGCCAAGAACACAGGATGGAGAAAAGATACTATCTTCAACAAATGGTGTCAAGGAAACTGGATATCTACATGCAAAAGAATGAAAATAGACAGGCTTCTTCTTGACTCCAGATGGCTGACCTCCCTTTTCTTAGGCAATTACTTTAGAAAACTTAAAATTGTAAATTCCTTTCCTGTCCCTTTGAGATGTAAATCTTATAAAAGGGCTCCTGTCAGTTTTACAACCTGGAAATACCTTTCTCAAGGACCTGGGAGTCACCTCTTTGAAATGTAATCATCAAAGAAAATGGTTCCCCATCTCCCAATCTTTGTGGAAAGACTGGGAGCCTAACTTCCTTGGCCCATGCTACAAGAGGTGAAACTATCTCCTGTCATGTAGAGAGAAGAAAGTTTACTTTTCCTTTGGGTAAAACAAATTAGTGAACACATGGTCTCATCCTTCACCCCAGCTCTTAAACTCTCCCACCGCTTGTTTCAACAGAGCTCGGTATCCAGACCTCACATATGCTCCTCCCCAATGCTGAAAATAGTATTGCAATGAAAGCAATATCTGTTTGCTCATTTTGTCTGGTGAAACAGTCTTGAACTCAATATATATGAATTTTACAAGAAAGCATCCATCTTGAAAGTGCTACTTAATATAGAGGACAATTTTAGTTGCTAAGATTACATCATACATGGAGCAACAAATATTTTAACTTTCCTTTTAAACATTTTGCCCATTCCACATAATGCTCTCTGTATAGTAACTCTTATGCCTAATTTGTTTCTCTTTTTACCACAAACCTTTCTTTTGAAAATCACGTTCAGTCACACTGGCTTTAGGTTACTCTCCTGAATTTACTTGGAATACTCAGGTAGCAAATTCTTCCAATCCATACAAGAGCTTCGCAAACTTAATAATTACTTTTAGCATTCTCTGATAATTAATTTTAATTTGATAATTATGATAAGATCATGAAATACTTAAGATGCAAATAACAAAACAAATGAGCAAGGACATGTTCCAATAAAGTGTTATCTACAAAAACAGGAGGCCAAGAAGATTTGATCCATGGTATACAATCTCCCAATCTCTGCTCTAAATCCTAACAACTTAATCAGACAAAGCAATAATAATAATCTTATTGGTTTCACTGGCTCCATATTTGACCTACTCCCTTCTTTAATTAATACAAAAAAGTATTTTATCAGTTAAAGGTGTCTAAATATAAAAGGAACTTCTCTCAAACATGGCAATTTTTAACATCCATGTTGAGACATATTTGGTCTGATTACTGCAGTAGAAACTTGAAAATGGGATGAGTCTTTTCAAAGATTCAGTTCAGTCCTAACTGTTTAAAGCAAGGTTCAGTAAAATGTTATGTGGCTCCATGCACGCCCTGAGGAAGGAGTTAAAATTAGGTAGACACATTTTTCAAGGCTTCAAAGATAAAATTATTAAAATAATATCTAAAGGATTTATTTCTGGGTTTTGAGTTTAATAATATGCAAACATTTTCTCAAATGTTTGCTTATGGCAAATCAATTCATCAAAATAATAAAATAACATTCAAGTGTGTGTGACCTATAAAATTAGGAAGTAAAATACTTAAAATAATGAAAATAAAAATGAGCCAATTCTAGTGACCTGTGAAGAAGAAAATTTTAAAATATGGCACAAGACAGAGAAGTGGATCTGGAGGTAATGTTAGAGGAGGACACACCTTAAAACTTTTTTCAAAATAAATAAATTAAGAAATACAATAGGGCATGCAAAACATGGCATAATGGACACAAACGTTTATCTTTGTTCAGTCTAATAAACAAACAAAGAAAAACATTTTTAGTTTTTCAATAAACTGGTAGGTTATGGGAAAAAGGAATTAACATAAAGTGGAGGGGCGCCTGAGTGTCTCAGTCAGTTAAATATCTATCTTTGGCTCAGGGCATGATCCCAGGACCCTGAGATGGAGTCCTGAGCCCTGCATCAGGCTTCCCGCTCAGCGGGGAGCCTGTTTCTCCCTCCCCTGCTTCCCCTGCTTGTGCTTTCCCTCTCTTTGTCAAATAAATACATAAAATTTTTAAACAATCAAATAAACATAAAGTTGAAATCTAAACCTGGAGGGAACAAAGTTAATAAGAGGCAAATCATTTTTTTAAAAGATTTTATTTTATTTATTTGACAGAGAGAGAGATCACAAGTAGGCAGAGAGGCAGGCAAAGAGAGAGAGGAGGAAGCAGGCTCCCTGCGGAGCAGAGAGCCCAACTCGGGGCTGGATCCCAGGACCCTGAGATCATGACCTGAGCGGAAGGCAGCGGTTTAATCCACTGAGCCACCCAGGCTCCCTAAGGCAGATCATTTTCTCTTTAGAACCTGTCCTTACAGAAACTCAGTAATTGGAGACACGGAATATCTATAATAAATGCAAGAACAGAGTATAGCTGATACTGAAGAACTGGTGCTAACCCTTTCAAAGGACCCAGAAACTTCTTTGCCCATATCTTGCCTCAAGCCAGTAACTCTTACCCCCTTCCAGTCTAGCACCAGAGGTTTATTCTTTAGCTTGAAACAAGCAGAATTTGGGCACCAGGTCCAGTTGAGGGTAGTTAAATTACCTTGACAAGAGTCAATAAATCTGACATGAGGACCATTCTCTGCTTACTTCTGCTAGACTCCTAGAACATCAGCAGCCAGAAGTACACCTTCCAGACTGATAATTAGAAGATTTTCGTGAGGCGTAATTGACTGCCTCCAAATAATCTACATATATGGTCTTTGGCAAATCCCTTGAAGAAATTATCAGTGTGCCTACCCAATAACCATGCAAAGAAATCCAGCAGTCACAAGACCTGCAGAAACATATAGGGCTTTAGTTCAACATTTGATGTCTTAAACAGAGTAACATATAACCAATGATCTCAAAATATTTAAGAAAGCCTCCAACATTAAAAACTGAAGATGAGGGGTGCCTGGCTGTCTCAGTTGGTGGACCTTCTGACTCTTGATCTCAGGGTTGTGAATTTCAACCTCATGTTGGGTGTGGGGACTACTTTTAAAAAATGTAACAAAATAATAATAAAACAATAAAGATGAAAACAAATAAGCCTAAAAAAGGAACTCGAGAATAGAATCAATTCAGAGAATTAAAAAAAAAATGCAAAACTAAGCTTAATTTGAGGAAATGCCCAAGAAAGAAGAACCAAAAGAAAGAGAACAGAAGAAGAAAGATACATTTTTTAAATTGTATTTTAAGAAGTATAAAATCCAAATAAATTAACTTCAGAAAAAACAGATGAGGGAGGACAAAATATTCCCCAAACTGAAGAAAATAGGTTTCAGTATCCTCCCTGAGTGTCTAGCAATATAAATAAAGCAGATACCCAGCAGGGTATATTACTGTGAAATTTCAGATCACTGAAAATAAATGAAAAACTCATAAAGCCTTGAGGAAGGGGATAGAGGTGAATGATATACAAATAATCTTCAGTAAGAATTCTTTTTAAACAACCACCTGGGAAATTAAATAATTGTCCTTGAAATTCTGAGGACATGTGATACTCAATTTAGAAAATCTAACTTATCAATTAAGATCAATTATCAATTATTTTTATCTGAATCATTAATTTAAGCTAAATTATCAGTTAAGCAGGGTTAAAAAAAAGTTTGATGAATTAATTCCCCCAATTTTTATATCCTTTGCTTCTTCCTCAAAACAAAAAACAAAAAACAAAAAACAAACAAACAAACAAAAAAACCCAAGAAGAAAAAAATGTGAATAACAAAAACAAAGACTCTCAGGTAAAACAAAGTTAATGTATAAAACATCTTTCTTGGGGTAGCTGGGTGGGTCAGATGTTCGGGCATCTGCCTTCCACTTGGGTCATGATCCCAGTGTCCTGGGATCAAGCCCCGTGTCAGGCTTTCTGCTCAGTGGGAAGCCTGTTTCTCCCTCTCCCTCTGCCTGCTGCTCCCCTTGCTTGTGCGCGCTCTCTCTCTGTCAAATAAATAAATAAAATCTTTTAAAAATTAGATAAAAAAATAAAATAAATAAAATAAAATAATAAAGTCTTTCTTGCGTTGAGATTAAGTCCTTCTGAGATTCAGTGCCAGTATCTGAAATCTGAAAACAAAAATTAGTTCTGGGAAAACTAGTAAGACTAAGAAATGCTTAATATAAGAAAAAATTAAAAACTATTTTCCCATATAGAAATAATATGAAAAATAAGAGCTATCAGAAACAAGAGTTTCTATTCCTTGTCTTCATTCTCATCAGGTGTTCTGGTTTCAAAAGCAATGATTTACTTACAAAACCTACTCTAATTTGCCCTCCATCTTGGCAATCACATTGACACATGAGCACATTATTGATACTGTAAGCATTCGAGGTTGCACTTTGCCCTTATAATATAATTCTAGAGTGAGACTGAACAAAGTCTTGAACAAAGATTCTATCTCAAATTGTTACACACAGTAGGTGTCCAGCGAATATTTGAAGAATAAGTATTTGCTTCCAGTATTTTGGTTTTATATAGATTTCTATAACTCATCTCCTTCCTTATGGAAACCTTAGAAATATTAAGGATATAAATGTATAATATTTATATTTGTATATGCAAATAATACCCATAATATAAAATATAGTATATGTGCATGATTTCTTATTATAATTACTTCACAAATGTAAAAATGCCCTAGGAAAAGCATGTTAATTGGAATAGTTGAAAGTTTAGCTGGTGAAATTCAAAGATTCTATAGCATTAATTTTTCAACATCTGAGATATAGTATAATTTTTTTTTTATATCTGAGAGTCAGCAAATTGTTGCTATGGAGTTATTTCCAATAAAAGCTTCTTTTAAGGAAATTGTTTCTGTTCCAAGACACTGGAGAAGAAAACAAACTAGTTTTGTTTTTTGTTTTTGTTTATGCAGAATGGTTGGTGAAATAGAAGTTGCTTTTAAAGGCTGATTTTTTTTAAAGGTAAAAACCAAAGTTTTTGTTATAATAATACTCAAAATGAGATGGAAAAATACAAGACTATCATTAAAAGAATTTAAAACCTTTATAAAAGCTCATCACTTGTTCTCAGAATGGATAGTATGGTCCAATATATTAAATCTAGATACATGGAATCTAAATAAATTAAATTGCCACAGAAAATATGCATTATAAACTTTGTTCTTGTCATGGAAAGGTTATTACATATGACATTTGCCTAAAGGTAGTGTTTCTATAAATACAGGGTCTTTGTAATGTATTAAATTTTGCTTTACCAAACACTAATAACTTGAAAAACAAGTTTTTATATAATGTGCTACAAATTTTCATTAATTAGTGGAAAACAGAAAAGCATTTGGTGTCAAAAGTCAGAAGAAATGAAATAATACAAGAATTTGTTCTTTTTCTTGATACTATCTTTAACCACAGTGGGGGGAAAATTGGATTTCAATGTTCCCTCTTTTAATAGGAATAAAGTGAAACAAGCACATATTAAGTCATCTTCAGACACTGACTGATGATGACATAAAAAAATACAATCAGTTTTTTGCAATAAAGACATCTCTATCAATTAAGAGTGTATTATACACTCAGTATTTTTATTATCTGGGGGTTCAAAGTTACTTTAAAATACTTTAAAAATCATGCTGCTCCATTTGATTCTAAAACTTTTAATTTAAAAGTAATTATTCCTTTATCTAATATATTGAAACCATGTTTTTCTTTTTTTTAACTTATTTATTCTTAGCATACCAGAACATATTTTTTTGACTTGTCCTCATCTGTAATATAGGTAATTTTCAAGTATGAAATAGGGAGTATCTGAATGTAACATAAACTTTCTAAAAATTCCACCTTGAAATATAAATTATTTTGTTGTTTCTATGCCAACATTTTTTACTGTTTTAAAAATATGATGACCAATAAAATAACATCACTGATAAATAGCTATATGATATATAAATACAAACTACTGTATTTTATATCTTACTGTGCCACCCCTCATCAGTCTATTTTAAATACAAAAGAAGGAAAAAAGAAGTTGCAAGCTGAGCAAACCATAAATGATTGAAAGTTAGCTTGAGGAAACCTTAGTTTGTTTACCAGTTTCTCATACTTGTCTTACTTTACCCCCACTCCCACAGTGCATATTCATTCTTTCTTCTTTTTATTTCAAGAAGCAAAGGAATTTTAATTAGTATTGCTTTCTAATACTCACTCCTATAGTTTATTGTGAAAACTGTACGATAATTATGCTTTTGTAAGCAATAATACCAGCAACTTTGAATTTAATAAGCTATTACCAGAACTTACATTATCTAGGTGCAAGGGCTGATGTTTATCAGATTAACTAGACATAGTCTGATTTGAAGATATAACCAAGACATAACCAGCCCTGAAGTTGACAATAATCTGTTTCTAGATGAATTTTGAGAGCCCGTTGCTAATTACTTTCAGAATTGAGATTTCAGAATAAGGATTTTCCCCCCCCATCCCTGTAGTTTATAGTGTCTGTCTGTTTTTTTGGTTTGTTTTGTTCTGAGAGAGAGAGAGAAAGAGAGCACACACAAGTGGGAGGGGAGGGACAGAGGAAGAGGAGACGGACAGAAAAATCTCAAGCAGATTCCATTCTCAGTGCAGAGCTCAACAAAGGGCTTGATCTCAGGACCACAAGATCATGACCTGAACTGAAACCAAGAGTTGGTTGCTAAAGGGACTGAGCCACCAGGTGCCTCAATAGTCTTTGTATTTTTTTTTTTTATAGTGTTCCATTGTATTTATTTTTTTTATTTTTATTTTTTTTTCATTTTGTTTATTTTTTCAGTGTAACAGTATTCATTCTTTTTGCACAACACCCAGTGCTCCAAGCAAAACGTGCCCTCCCCATTACCCAACACCTGTTCCCCCAACCTCCCACCCCTGACCCTTCAAAACCCTCAGGTTGCCCCAACCTCCCACCCCTGACCCTTCAAAACCCTCAGGTTGTTTTTCAGAGTACATAGTCTCTTATGGTTGATCTCTACTACTGCCCAAGGTTAAGGACATTCTTTCAGATTTCTCTTCAGTCAAACCATCCTAAAAAATAATTACTTTGTGCTCTACTTCCCATTCCCACATTTTAGCTTTTCTAAAATCAATCTTGTAAGTGCTGTATTTAGACTTCCCTCTCTACCATCTCTTTCAGATTGACCGTTCTTTAGGGCACTCTATCCAGAATTGTATTTGATTTTTCTAGAACACCACAGTGTGAATCACTTTCCCAGCTGGATTTATGGTAGCCTGAAATTAAACAAATAATAGATTGTACCCCCCCCCCATCCAGCATGCCAACTGCATAAAAATTGCATTTTAAATCAAATGTTAACATGCAAATTTGGGTAGAACGAAGGCTTGAAAGCATATAGATAAAATAAGAAACAGTAGGATTTTGCTTCTAATTGTGACAAACAATTTCTTAGACTTTGGCACCAGCTATGACAGCACTAAAACCTAAAGTATTCTCTCCACCGGTCATTTGATTAAAGAGATTTTAAAAATTTAAATCAAAATCTTTATGTGACAGTTTTAAGAATACATAGTGCACTTTTAGAGTTGAGATCCAGAGAGACATCAGTAATAGATAATTTGTATGAGCTGTCAAAAATGTTTGCCTTGTTCTTAGTATCTTAATTTATTTTTACTTTTTTTAGTTATGTTATATCATTTTTGAAATATGGACATCTTAAATTGTATTGTTTGAAGTATTTTTTTTTTTTTTTGGAAATGGCTTTGTGAGGGAACTAAATCCATACATTAAAAATATATAGAGTGTGTAATGTCTGACTTAGAGAAAATATTCTGCAGTAGACTACTCAAGTTCAGGCAAAGGAAAAAAAATCATTATAAGAGTAAGCAAACTTTATTAAGTTATAGTTAAAATTAGGAAATAAAACTAGAAATATGAGGAATAGCTTTGTTCCACATTTAAATACAGAAAAATAATGTGTTCTGAAATACCTTTCAAAGACAGTAAGATTGGAGACCAAAATATAGAGTAAATTGAAAACAGGCTCTGTGGTTTCAATACTATTTCCTTGTCTTTTATCACGGGTGATCGCAGGAAAGAGTCATAAAAAAACTTCTGGATTCACTGCAAACTTTCTGTTAAAGACATCGTATATACCTTGTGATTTAATGCTGATTGTAGAAGGTCACTTTGGACTTGAAAAGTTTCTATGAGCAAAAATTATACCTTTCTTTGAATAGCATATATTGTTTCTTTTACAAGAGAATAAGAATTATGCAGACATTCTTATCCCATCAGATGTCTATTTTTTGCTCTGATCATGGTAAGTTTCAAGTTAAGTACAATGTTTAAACTTAGAAACGAGGTTAGTCCTGTTTTACAAATTTTACTGTGTCATTTGAGGAGATATGTGGATCATAAAAAAAATAAATATTGACTGTGTTAGATTTAGGCTCTTTTAGTAAAGCTGCAATTGATAAGGATTTTTTGATGAGGACTTAAGGAAAAGTAGGTCATGGCTTGAACTGCCTCATGATGAAACTTGAAGGGAGTAGGGAACATTGCTCAGGACACAGAGCAGCTCCCAGAGTGCAGCAACATCTCTTGTGGTCCAGCTGGACAATCTGGTCATCCTCTCATTTCCTCAGCAGGCAGAACACATTGCTCCCTGCTCCAATAACCCTGCTTATGCTGTGAATCCTTTGTCTCTTCTTCTGTGATGGTTCCTTCTGCTACCGTAAATATCCCTCGACATCACAGCCTCTGTTACTATGTGGCTTCTTCTTTGATATGACCTTTTCTCGTGACTGTTGTTTGTGTATCTGTCTGCTCAAGTCCCCTTCTTTCAGCTGAGTTTCTTTCTCTATGATTGTCTCATATAGCCAAGAAGCCATTACTATATTCCAGTCATAACCAGTTGTATGTATGTTGTGATGTATGTAGCATTGGGAATTGTCTTCAAAAAGACGTGATCGTCGATTGACCTGCAAGCTGGACCCAGGCACTGGAGCCACCATCCTTGGAATGTGGGTCCTACTTGCCTTTCCCACTCCCAGAGGTTCTCCAAGGAGACAGACTTGAGACAGTCATGTGGCGTGGAGAACACCTGCACAGTATAGGTGACTGAATTCGGTTAAGTTCTCTTTATATATTTCTAAGATTTGGCAGGTTGTTGCAGGGATCCATTCATCTTGCTTCTGCCCAAGATAAGCTTCAGATGGAAATTCCTTTCACTTATTAAAATTTCCACCAACCAACCTGGAGTGGCTTTCCTCTTTCTTTGGTCTCTCCCTGCCCTCTAAGCACAGGGATCAGTTTCAGATTACCCCTGGGAAGCTCTCTATAGGGTTACACACCAATATGCAGTCAGATAGAACTCTTCTCTGTGGCAGCACCTAAGCCATTGCTCAGCCTGCGGAGATTGTCCTATGGTTTCTGATTCAGTCAACTGTTGCCAGAGTAGAGGAAGTATGTGGTGTAAGATAATTGATATCTAAGAAGTCCTTTGGTCTTCAATGTCCTCTGGATGTCAGAAAATTATATGTAATCCTCATTCCCAAGGACCATATTGGCTCTTGATATAAAGAAAGAAATAACCATGTTGTACAGCTTACTTATTTTCAAAGAGATATTTTTATACTATAATATACTGTATTATATTCTAATGTATTAATTTTCTTTGTTTAAAATGTACCACATAGTCCTTTTTTTTTAATATGGCAAGCTGCCTTTTCATTTTTTAGTGTATGGAGATAAATACATAATCCTATGTGCAAAATGCCCAGAAAATCAATTTGAGTTTATAAATATAATATTAAGTTATCTAATAAAACATTAAAGTAGAATAGAAACCAGGTTTCTAAAACACGTGGAAATTCTTAATTTTGCTGAAGTAACAACTTAAATCATATGTTATCATAAGCCTAAGAATGGATATTTAATTTTAAAAATACATTTATTCCATTGTCTATAAGTGTACTCATTTTCTGAAGAAGTTGAAAAATTTTGCAATTGCATCATACTGTATTAAAGGGATGGAAATCATGTGCTATGAATGTATTATATATTTGGAGTATGTCAAAAGTCTGTGCAAGTATTTTTTGTAAATGTTAAGTTCTATCCATAAGATTAACTCTTACATAACATATAATACACTTTTCAAACTTATAAAAGATGAATGGTGGTTATCTAAGATCTGTTTATAAATTGTATTATCCAAGAAAGCCAAGTACCTATTTAAAAAGAGATTCTACTTGAAAACAATGCATGTAAGTAAATGTGTGTACATGTATACATCCTTTCATATCAGTTTTACTATTTTTTATTCCCAGTGATCCCAAAGAAATCATTTAGAATTACAACAATAAAGCCTGGATTAAATCAACAAATTTTCTGAGCTTTTCTTCTCCAGTTTATACTTACTAATTTTTCTCACCATCTCAAGCACTACCTTCCAGTTAGGCAATATCTGCTTTTCTATAAGTCATTCCTACTCATGGTTATAGTCATAAAAATGATAATGTCAAGTATTACCCTCTTTCTTTTTTTTTTTTTTTTTTTTAATTTTTTTTTTTCTTTTTTACAGATAGAGAGAGAGAGAGAGAGAGATTACAAGTAGGCAGAGCAGCAGCCAGAGAGGGGAGGAAGCAGGCTCCCTGCCAAGCAGAGAGCCCGATACGGGGCTCGATCCCAGAGACCCTGAGATCATGACCTGAGCTGAAGGCAGAGGCTTAACCCACTGAGCCACCCAGGCGCCCCTACCCTCTTTCTTAATCAGGAGCCTGCACTCCATTGTGTTATTATCAGGGATAGTAATAATTTCCATAATAGAGATCACTTGAAGATCTCAGATAATTTACTCAGATCACAGTATCATCCACCTATTGCTTCTTTCTTGAACTTTGTGTCTGCTATAAAGTTAAGGTTACCCCAGGTCATCTGGGTGACTCAGTTGGTAAAATGTCTGACTCTTGATTTCAGTCAGATCATGATCTCAGAGCCCTGAGATCAAGCCCCGTGTTGGGTTCTGTGCCAAGCATGGAGCCCGCGTAAGATTTTCTCTCTTCCTCTCCCTTTGCCCCTCCCCCTATGCAACCCACCCAAAAGAAAGAAAGAAAGAGAGACAGAAAGAAAGAAAGAAAAAAAAGAATTAAGGTTACCCCTTTTTCATTACACTCAGTCAAAAGTTTAAGTTTCTTCCTACTCTCCTTTTCCTATACTCGCATTTTAAATACCAGCATCAAGATTCCTTGTCTATCTGGAACTATTTGCTAATTTGTGCTGACTTATCCTCTCTTGAAATCACAGGAGACTTGAAAACTGTCCTAAAATTTATCCTCTCCTGATATTTTCTGCTGAGCAGTATTTCTGAATATGCATTACCTATTTCCCAATAGAACTTCTTGTCAAATGATATTCTCTCTTGTCCATTAAACTTCTGCAATGCTGACCGCTTGTTTGAACTAGTGAATATTTTCTCCTACATTCTCTTTGGAATGTTGCATTCTCTTTAGTTGAGATTGTCTAAGGTAGAATCTATATCACTTCAACATAATCTGAGTTTTAATTAAATTAGATCATTTAAGATTTTTTAAATTGAAGTATGATTGAATATAACATTTAAGTTATTTGCAGGTGTACAATAACAAAATGATAAGATATTTGTATATATTGTGAAATGATGACCACAATAAATCTATTTAACACCCATCACCTTACATAATTAACAGTTTTTTTCTTGTATGAAGATTTTTAAAAAATCTACCTTCTTACTCTCTTAACAACTTTCAAATATAAAATATAGTACTATTTACCATACTGTACATTACATCCTCACATCAATCACTTAAGGTTTTTAATAATGTAGGTTTGTCTTCTATTTTAACACACGTTATTGAGTGTCCACACACAAAATATTCAACCCCTTTCCTTGGTAACAGCCAGCATTTTTCCTTCTGGCTTACAGAGTCAAAGGTGTCCCTTATCTCTAACATAAGGATAAATTTGACTTATTCTAAATCAATAGCATCATTGTTCTTCTGGAAAATGGTACATTTGGACCACTAAGGTAACATTTTTGGGTCAAATAAATGTGACAAGATATTTGTTTCAGAGATAGAGGGTTGGGATCATTGCAATGTGTGATTATTTCACATTTTAAAAATAAAAAAAAGCTTTTGTTTTGTTTTGTTGTTTTGTTTCTGGATATGGTCATTGTTTGTTGTAATGCCTAGGATTGCTGCTTGTCAAATCATGAGAAGAACAACCAAAGAAAAATGCCAAGCCACTAAGAAGAGAAAAGGGGAAAGACAGTGTAACCAGGGTAGGAAGAAGCTAAAACTAAGTGTAAATAAAATCCAAAGGCATGATTTCAAAAGACAAATTCCAGTAATTAGAAACCCTAAATAAATGATTTATGAAAGGATGAGTTATAGAATATCTCAGGGTTTCTAGTTATTTTGTCCTCTATTTGAAGACAATAAATCAACTAAATTTAGCATTTGTACACACATTAAAAATGAGACAAGTAAGCCTTGTTTCTATCACATTCTACTGTCTGAAATGTATAGCTACTCTATGATTCCGAAATTATACCATATTGTTGTGTAGAAGAGGAAATACTCTTGAATTATTTATATAATAAGCAGGTGTGGAGTTTTCCTTCATGTTTTAAACATAACAGAAACCTCTTTATATGAAATAATTAGGAGTCATTCTTGCTTGGTTGATCAAAACCCCTTTTTATAAAACAAAAAACAAAAAACAAAAAAAACCCTTTTTAAGGTGGGAAAGTAAGGAAGTAGGGAATGTTGCTCAGGACACAGAGCAGCTCCCAGGGTGCAGCAAATGCCATATAAAATGTCATATAAATATGCAGTGCTATTTTATTTTAATTAAATATGAAATTGCAACAACTTACAGTCATTGAATACAGGGCTTTTTTTTTCCCTACTATCCTTTTCTTTGATTATGGTTATCTGCACTGCTTTTGTAATACATGGTCTACAATTTTCAGTTTCAATTTTCTTCACGAGCACTAGGAATAGAAAGTATTTAGCCTCCTATCAACCCCACTGTGACTTTTCTTACAGTTAATAGAAAAATTTGTTGTTGTTATCATTGTTGTGGTCTGTCAAGCTTCTTGTGATATCAAACAATTTCCAATTAGACCCATTTTTTTTTCTCATAGCAACAATAGAAGTGAGCACTCAACATGTCAAGGGCTTTGGTCTGTGTGTTTTAAGGAGAGAGTGTGGTGTAGTAGTTATTCTGGTGAGTCTCATACACGAATGCTGGCCAACAGGGTCTGCTGTAGTCAGCTTCATTTTCTCCTCACTGTGAATAGACACAATGCTCTTGAATGTGGAATTACCTAGACGTTAAAATAATTTGCTCCTCAAGGTGCTTAAATGCCATTTCTTTAATGGTTAAATGTGGAATGATAAACATCCCCCCCAATTTATATAGAAATCTTATGGTCTACCTGGCTAATATTATAAAAAGTGCAATTTTCTGTATGCATAGAATATAATAATGACACCATTTTTGATTTTCAAATATTTCAAGGGAATTATAAATATTCTGAGGTGAGAGTTTAGTATAAAGACTGATAACATTTCAATACTACTATTATTAGGTGAGATTAGATTGGTTGTTCTTGTTATTGTCATTCAGTTATTTGACTTAATATTTATACATTTGCAGATCACTTACACTATTCAAAAAAATTTAATGCCCAACTTGTAGAATACATTTATTTTATTGTTTTAATTTTGCTTTATTTTGTCTCCTGTTTTAAACTCTGAAGAACTATGAATTCGTATATTCTAAGGTCCAGAAGATAGTTAATGAGAAAAAAAAATCAGAAAAGTCTCATTGTTCATCTCATTGTACATCTTATTGTTCATTTAGGCTATTGTTTTCCAGAACTTCCTAACTATTGCAAGTTGGCACACTTATAATCCATTTACTTTAAACTACATATTTTTTCTTCAAAAAATTGCTTACAGTTACTGAATATTTATTATGTGCTAAGTACTATTCCCAGGAACTTAACTAATTAACACATTTAATAGTATCAACCTTGCTATGTCAGATAGGTAATATTTTCATCATTTTATAAATGTGGGAATTGAGGCACAGAACAGTTAAGTGACTTGGTCATATGATAAGAAAGTGATGGAGCTAAGATTCATTCTCAGCTAGTCTATCCTCAGAAAATGCACTACAGTAGGCATTGAAAAGCTACATGAAAATGAAATGAATTGATTTACTTAGGTATTTTAGAGGTTAAAATGGTTATTTTAGAGATTAAAACTTAACCCCTATTTATATTTGTATGCATATTTGTTGAAGAAAGCAACAAAGTTCCCCCACCTCCTTCCACTGTGTTCTTCAAACTGCTTTGGAAAAGAATTTGAGAGACGAGAGAGCAAAATGAATTACTAAATTATAGTGACAATTCACTCTTACAGCCATGAAATTACCTCCAATTTTTTGTTTTAAGAAATACTGAATGAACAGAATCTGTAAGAGCATAAATTCACAAAGATGCTTCTAAAAGTAGAAAAATAAGCAAACAAAAAATATTCTAAAAGTCACAAAGTTGGCTTCCATTTTTGGTGAGAATAAATGCAAGTATGTCTATATTAAAATTATTAAATTCTAATATAGTGCACTGCCATATATAACCTGCTGAGTACAATACTTAAATGTTTATGGCTAGCTTTGCAGAGAAAAAAAAAACAGTTATGTGTTTGTCTTTTCAGCAGAAATACTATTTTGAAAATTGCATTAAAAATAAATCTTAACCAATATGTCACTGAAAACCATTAATCATATAAAACCTCAATTACTCTGGATTCTAATTATAAAACTCTTGCATTATTTAGAAATTTGTTTTACCTCTCACTTAAGAGAAAAAACAATGAAACAAGAAGATAACCTCATATCAGAAGTTTTGCTTAATAATGAAAATCAGCAAGATTATGTTGTTCATAGAACAAAGGTATAAAAATCAAAAGCCCTTGTCCTGTTTATTTGAGAATGGCACTTAATTCATCTGAACTCCAGAATCCTCATCCATAATGTGAGGCTGTTCATACTAAAGAAGTCTTCTTTCTAAGCTTTTTAATATGTATAAAATATTAAACATATATTTATACAACTTATACAAAAACAAACCTAATTTCATTTTTATTTTTATAAAACAATTGAATTCAATAAAAATTTGAATTCTGTAAGATTTTAACTCTCTAGTTATCTTATTGTCAATAAATTCACATTTATGTAAGCTATTTAATATGTTCATCAAATATTTTCAATAAAAATCAGTAATTTAAACATAAGATCCCATTATAAAGATTTCAATTTCAAGTATTGCTATTAATGGGGCTTTTCCTAATCCTTAATTTTCAATAATCCCTCATTCTAGGAAACAATTTAATTCATTTAAATTATTAATTAAATTATATTTCATGTAATTGGCTTACGGCAGAAGGCAAATTAATCACTATCTTGATAATCGCCTGTCTATTAATTAATAATTCTACATTCAATTTACTGATTTTATAAAAGAGATTGGGAGGATAGAGATTTAGATCATTTCTCCTCAACAATGGAAGAAATGGCACCAGATATTTTCCTCATTTGTAGTACACTCTTTCACATACTAGGTTAAGGACAAAACAAATTTCTACAACATTGAAGTACCAAAATTGGGATATTTATGAAAGATTATATGATTTTAGTTGACTTTAAATCCATCTGATCAATAATCCAACTTCAGGTTGCCTGGATGGCTCAGTGGGTTAAAGCTCTGCCTTCGGCTCAGGTCATGATCCCAGGCTCCTGGGATCAGCCCCACATTGGGCTCTCTGCTCAGCAGGGAGACTGCTTTCCTCTCTCTTCCTCTGCCTGCCTCTCTGCCTGTCAAAGAAATAAATAAAATCTTAAAAAAAAAAATCCAGCTTCATCATCCATATCATATGCAACCTTGCAATACTAATGGGATTATACAGTTCAGAACAATGGAGATAAAAGTATTTTTCTGTTGCATGTGGCTTAGTCTATACCTACATTGTCTTTCCTTCAGTTGTCTCACTTGAAGAAAAGGGATGGTAAACCATGCTCAATGACAGCAACTGGGCTCATGTGGAAGCTTGAATTCACATCATGAAGTATGATGGAAGTTGTCATATTGGAGACATTACATTTGTGTTCTGTGTGACATCAGATAAATATCCAAATTAGAAGTTCAAGGGAGGGTATGCATCCTCTGATCAGTCTTAGCTTGAGCTCACTTATGTCCATTGAAGAGGTGAAGTCATTTTTTGAGCAAATAAAGGGATTTTATTTATCTGCTTATTTGCTCATAGATTAAGGAAAATAAAAAGTGGAGTAACAAAGACCATAAGGAAGAAGGAGAAACACTCAGGGGAACATAGGGAAGAACTAACAGTGTCAGGGTATGTCTGTGATTCTGAACATATGTTTTGATGATTAAATGACCAAGATAACAAGTCTAAGCAGCATTGCTGACCAGTACACCTTATTCTGTACGATAGAAGGGTGTCACTAGTACCAAACTCAACTGAAATTGATAAAGTGAGGTTTGGGGGAACCAAAAACAAGAAGCTTGTCTGTCAGCACCTGTTAAGTACCACTGGGACATCCCAGCAATTCTTGGAATGAGGATGTATATGTTTCCCATTGTTGTTTTTACAATTTACCACAGACTTGGTGGTTTAAAACAGAAGCCATGCGTTATCTTACAGTTTTGGAGATCAAATTCTAAACTGGACAGGCAGCACTCTGCTCCTTCTGGAGAGAATCCATTTCCATGTCTTTTCCAGTTTCCAGAGCTTGCCCACATTCTTTGGCTCAAATTCCTTCAACACTCAGGTCTCCTCTTTCATCCCCACATCTCCTTCTCTAAATCTGATTTTTTTTGCTTTCCTCTTTCCGTTATAAGTATTCTTGTGATTACTTTGGGACTCTAGTACGCCTGAATTAGCTCACCATGTCAAGATCCTTAATCACATCTGCAAAGTCCCTTTTGCCATGTGAGGTAGGATATTGCCAGATCTCTGATATCAGGATATGGCATCTTTGAGGAATCATCTTTCTGTCTACCCCAGGGAATACATATTTTATTGATTTAGGATGGATTTCTCTACTAGCAAAGGCAGCAAGACTTTAAAAATATGATTTGAAATTATTTTTTAAAGATTTTACTTATTTATTTGACAGAGAGAGATACAGTGAGAAAGGGAACACAAGCAGAAAGAGGGGCAGAGGGAGAAGCAGGTTTCCTGCTGAGCAGGGGGCCCTATATGGGGCTCCATCCCAGGACCTCAGGATCATGACCTGAGCCAAAGACAGAGCCACCTGGGCATCCCATGATTTGAAATTCTTAAAAAAATAATATCTGGATCAAAAAAAACAACAAAAAGATAGAAGTATTTTCCCCCAAATCTGGCACTATAAAACTTGCGCAAATATATTTGGAAAATAAGTACACATTAATTTAGTTTATTTCTTCAACTTAATTATATTTACCTCATGCAAATAAGCAAATAAAATTTGCTTATCTTGACCTAAGCTATTTGTTTTAAACCTAGTCAAATTAAGTTGCTGACAATGTAAATATTGTCCTGAATATGACTTTTAGTTAATTCACTCTCTGTGTATGAAAGCTGGAGCCAGGCTATGTAAGGAAAAACCAGGTATAAAAGATGAATTTTTAAAAAAGAAGATAAAACCACATTCATACTTGTGGATCAGGAAAAAAAAAACACAACAAATAGGAAAAAGTAAATTGTTTACAGATTAACTTCTGAGAATGATTTTCACCAGGGACATGTTACATTGAAGAAAAAAAAAAATACCTGTTTTTGTTTAAATCGGTCTATACAGTGGAAACAACCATATGAAATCCACCACCAATGTCTGTTATTAAACCCTGGCATTAGTATCTTGGCTCATTAGAATTCATTTTGGAAAGAAAGAAACTAGAGTCATATGGATCAGAACAATAGATTTCCTAAAAAAAAAAAAAAAGAAAGAAAGAAATGTATGAGCTCGAGGAAAGGGTTTGCCTAAGCTATTTTGCTATTTTGTTTTGAGAAAGGAAGTGGGGTTTTTGACCAGAGGCATTTAATGATTGAATAAGCAATTGAGCTGACACTGCGATTCCAGACCTTCAACCAAGAAACTGAGTGGAGGAAAATGTCTGAAAAGTAGCAATGAGCAAAGCACTCTCCAATACTCTTTGCAATTGTCTTGCTATCGAAATACCATTGTGTTAGGTCAGTTCCAATCCAATTAGCTGTGGTTTTTAGGTCTTTATGTTGATTCTAATTGGTTCAAATGTGGAAGGTGATGTTATACTTGGCTCTACAAAATCAGTCAAGCCATGTCATGAACTATGGTGCACGATTTCATTTAAAACTTTTTGAATCACATGAAACAAGTACATTAAAAGATAAGCAATGGTATCATAGACTATCTTTCAATTTAATAAGTTTATGTTAAAAGTGGAATAAATACATCTATAAAATTTTTTTGTACATCATTTCAAAATCCTTTGGCCTTAACTTTTGCTCCAGCCGCGGAGAAAGGCATCAGTTTCACACAGACTTTGCAGACAAAATCACCTCACGTAAGGCCAATGTTGCCTTGGGGCTTCTCTGATATAGACATAGAGAGATCTTGAAAACTGCTCCACACTCACTTTGATGCGACTTAGAAGTGACCCAGCAATTAATTCCATAAGGTCATCCTTGAAAAGGTGAAGAGGAGACAGTGATAAGTGCTTTCCCTTTCCATTCTAGGCAGCTTGCACTAAGACATGTTTTATAAATGCCCGAGAATTTCCCTAAGGATCCAGCATCAAGTCAATCATTCTATTGGTTACCTAAATAGTACATCTTATTATTGACTTTTCCTTTTCACTGCTTTCTCCCCTAGATTCTAACTCCTGCTTGCTGAAATTTCTTCCTAAATAATCTGCTTGCAATGAAAGACTTTGTTTCATGCTATCCTTCAAGAAAAGTAAGGTTAAAATAGTACTTCTCTTGTCTGAGATGATTTAGCTAGAATAAAGCAAAGCAAAGTGCATGGCTTACTGCCAGATAAACGTGAATACCAAGTTGAGTTCTACCAGTATGTGACCTTGGTCTGAATATACTCATGCATGAAAAGGATTGTCATGTATGCCTTGGAGATATGTGCAAGAAGACAAATAGTTAAAACATGCTAATTGATAAATATGAGAGATTCTTGATGAATATTTAAAAAAACTATATTTCTGAGTTTCTGAATTATTTATGCTTAAAGAAAAAAATTTTGCCATTGATATGTCATATACATGATTCAAAGTTTTATTATTAAATCCCTTTTAATAATAAACTTTTTAAGAGTCTTAGAAGTAAAGGAACCTCAGAAGCAATGTATTTTAATGTATTATAATTTATCTAAATTTTATTCATAATGCTTCATTTATTATTTTATTCATAAATGCTTCCATTTATTATTTTAAAAATAGTTTTTGAGGATCTGTTATAACTCATGGACATAAATGAATATTTGTTAAATTTCTATTGCTTATAATATTATTTAAATATTTTTAAAAGGATTGATCATAGGAGATTGATACTTATAAACTGAGTTTATTCATGATATTGTTATTGTTAAAAGGGCTAATTGTTTTAGCAAATATTCTATGACTTTTTAATCTAGCTTACTATAATAGATAATAAAATATTAATACAAAAACATAACAAAGAAGAGTAGTTTTCTAACACAAACAAATCAAAATAAAGGAATAAAGAAGTTAGCATATTAATATTATTAGAATATTTTCAGTCAGATTTGGAAATATGTGAGAAAAATGGTTTCTTAACGTCGATTTAGATTTTCAAGTTTTAGTTTACCTCCCTTTCTTAGGTGATCTGCATTCAACAATAGGCATTATCATTGACACCAATAACCACTGCCTATAAAGCAAGTATCAATAGTAGAAGTAAGAATAGAACATGGTTGTTGTCATTTGGTGAAGCTTCACAAATGTAGGCACATGTAAAATCCAAGATACCTTTAAGAAATTCAATAAATTCACTGGATTGTACTATGAAGAGCTGATGGGGAGTGGCAAGGTTGAAGACTTTTTATTTTGAAAATAAAATTTAGTGTTAATTACTTTCTGTAGAACTTGTTTGGGAAACCCTGTAACAGTAGACATACATTATCTCATTTAATCTTTTTTTTTTTAAACTTTTTTTTTTTAATTTTACTTATTTATTTGACAGAGAGAGAGAGAGATCACAGGTAGGCAGGGAGGCAGACAGAGAGAGGAGGAAGTAGGATCTCCGAGGAGCAGAGAGCCAGATGTGGGGCTCGATCCCAGGACCCTGGGATCATGACCTGAGCCGAAGGCAGAGGCTTTAACCCACTGAGCCACCCAGGCGCCCCATATCTCATTTAATCTTTATAACAATTGTAAAATTGAGTATTACTATCCCTAGTATAAAGACAAAGAAAAAGAATAAATTACCTGTCATACAGCTAGTAAGTGGCAGACACTGGATTCAAACCCAGAACTCTAGAAGACATTGTTCTTAATCACGATATCCATTGAAGAACATGGTTTGTACAGTGCAGTGTGTATATAAAACATAATTAACTGAAGTTACTTATGATCAGTAACCATTCTGATAAAGAAATATTACGCCAAATTCTGTAATGAATTTCATTTTTGTTTTCAATTTCTCATTTTCTGCACCATGACAAGAGCATGTTAATTCCAAACTTCTGTACTTTTTGAATTTCACGTAAGTGCTCTTTCAGATTTAATTGTATTTTTAGCACTTCAAAAATAGCATTTTCTAAATAAGAACAATTAAATAAATTTATTTAATTACTAAAAAGGAGACATTACCATTATTCATTCATGGTTATTTAATAAATACCTAAATAAAATGGCTTCCCAAATTATCACCCTGTGTTATGCTAAAATCATTTCCTCATAGAAACTTATATCAATTTATCAGTAAAAGTTCATATGGACAACTGGTGTTATGCTAAATGTCATGGAGCTTCCACAACATTTTTAACAGTAAATTAAAAACATATTTACTAATGAGAACAATAAGGCTCAGATTTATTTGCTTTGTTCAAGAACAAATTGGAAATTATTACTTTGTTTATTATGTATGTACATTGTATCCCAATTCTTTAGGCAGAAATTTGAGACAACTTAAAGCAAAAAGATTTAATTAGGTAATAAAAAAATCAATAGAAATAGCAAATCAAGAGAAAGGGGAAAGTTACTGTGCCTGAATCTCACATTTGGCTTTGATTTTCTTAGAAGAAAAGAAAAACAAAAGGAATCCTATTATTTATATGGCTCATTTGATCTTAAAAAAGGAAGTACACTAGCACTTTAGGAAGTATAAACTTTTTTAAGACCTGCAAAATACTTTAAAGTAAAAATGTCACATATATAATGAACACTGACTGAAGTAATAAGCGATATCTTCAAAAATAGCTTTATACTAACCAAAGTGGTGAATACTGGGTTATTGTATATTGTGAAATCCTTTAGCAAAAGCTAAGGGAACAATAAAACACATCTTAAGGTGCAATTATGAAGGGTTAAATGAATGTGATCAAACTTGATCCAAACATAATATGTAAAATGTGGGTCTCTTAAGTAATCTTCAATATTTATAGGCATCAATTCTCTTATTCTGGTTATGTTAGGCATAGGATAACTGGAAGCTCCAGTCAATCCTAGATTGCTGGAATTCTGAGTTGTGGATGGGGCACAAACGTGCTTTGGAAAACAGATGGGTAGATCACAATATTGGCAGGAGAAGCCTCCCCAGTATTCTCAGCTGAAGGGAAAACTACTCTCCCCTGCTTCCCAGACACAGTAGTAGAGTGAAGTAAGATTTGTCTTCAGGAGGGAACTTTGGATTTATTCAAAAAGGAATGCATGCCTAGTTATCAGAACTCAATAAATTATAGGAAGGAAGAAATAATTTTTCTCAGAAAATTTCAGAGGGTCATTCAATCATTCAACAAATAGATAATATTTATATAGTAAGCCCTTACTCTCTAAAATGCACTGTACTCAGTGCTGAGGAAGTTCAGGATTTGGTGGGAGATCTGCAAACAGCCCTTAATGAGAGTGTGAAATGCTATGTTGGAAAATAAGGAGTGCTCTGAGGGTAAAGTAAAAGGATGTGAATTTAATGCCCCATCAATGTCTTATTTATTTAAATGTTTTATGAGAGTATAAGAAATTAATGTAAACGAGAAAAAACAACTAAAACGATACAGCGTTCTATAATATTATCCATGGGAACCTGGGTGGCTTAGTGGGTTGAGTGCCCAACTCTTGATTTGGCTCAGGTCATATCTCATAGGTGGTGAGATGGACTTCAGACTCCCTGCCCAGTGGGGAATTCTGCTTGAAGATTCTCTACCACTGCCCTTCCCCCACTAAAATAAGTAAATATATATTTAAAAAATAAAAAGTAACAGTTTTTTACAAGAAAACACATGCAAACTTTATAATATAATCACTAGAATCTTTTACTCTCCCTTACCGAAAAGAAAGACAAAGGCAGATGACAATTTCTTCACTTTCCTCTTTCAGAGTTTCATAACTCACTCACTCCACTGAGACATTTTTTAAAATATTTTTTTCTTTTTTTTGTCTATGTTCCACATTCTAAATGATAATATAATGGAAAAGCAATGTTACATATCAGTAAGACCTGGATTTGATTCCTGCCTCTGGGTAATTGATACTTGTGTGACCTGGGAAAAAAAATTACCATGAATAAACCTAATCTTTTCTCAGAATTAAATCAATACAAGAATGTCTACCCTACACAGCTATTGCCCTATTGCATTGTATAAAATGTAGCTTGTTAGGCAACTAGCACAATACCTGCTACCCAGAAGGTCATAAGAGATTCCAGTTTCTTTTCATTCTTCTTTCTCTCACTTGTCCCCAGTCCTGTAAGAAGAATAACAAAATAAACCACATGATGTGGCAGCTTACAAAAGGCAGCCTCAGGCTGAGGGACGTTGCCAGGATAGGGAGTAAGTGGTCCAAGCCATGTGTGATGATGTTATCAGAATAACCCATGTGTGAATGTATCTCCCATCTTTAACTCAGTAATCTACCTGTGTCAGAATATACACATGCACATCATTTCAAATAGAGGAAGAGTAGGCATGGCTCACTATGATACTCTTTAAAGAATGATAAAATTTCCTTTTCCAATCAAGGGCCCTGAAGAAAACTGAAAGGAGCTTAGATATGAAAGTAAAGAAGAAGCAGAGTCATTCTGAAAGGTACAAAGAAGAGCTACAAAGAATCAGTACTGAATTTCTGTGAAAAAAGAAAAGGAAGATCGTCATATCCTTATTTTTGCCAGCATCGAAGGGCTATAATTTGATGAAGGAAATTGGTAGCGCTGCTTCAACTACAATATATGGCACGTGATCTTTGGGTTCATTCATACCGTCTCATTTTCCAAATGTGGAATGCAAGTATAAGTAGTTTGTCTCTTTAAATACAAAGCTTTGGCCTTGGCTTATTGGTAACTTACCTGATATGGTCAGGATAATGTGTCTGATGCTGCCTGGTAGTACCACCAGGGCATCAGTTTATGTGTTAAAGAGAGAAAAAGAGAAAAAAAAATATATATAGACAGTATAATGTCCATCAAAACACTTTCTTTAGGAATCCTAACAACATTTCTAAGAATGTGCCCAAATAGAGTTTTTTGTTTGTTTGTTTGTTTGTTTTTGTTTTTAAAAGTCTCCTTTCTTGACTACACATAGACAGGAAGACTTTATCAGACAACAGATACTTATGTGTTGCAGTCCTTCAGCTTACTGATGGTCCCTATGAAGCACTGCTGGGTAGAAATGTATGTCCAGTTCTGTGGCTCAGTTATAGGAAGCTGCCTGCCTTGTGACAGATGTAAGCCACTTATTCCAGTATCATTTTTATAATGAATAAATTTAATGTACTCTTCTCTTAAAAAAAATTCTTTTTTTTTTTTTTTAAGATTTTATTTATTTGACAGAGACACAGCAACAGAGGGATCAGAAGCAGGAGGAGTGGGAGAGGGAGAAGGAGGCTTCCTTCTGAGCAGGGAGCCCGATGCAAGGCTCTGTCCCAGGATCCTGGGATTATTACCTGAGCCAAAGGCAATGCTTAATGACTGAGCCACCCAGGCACCCCCAACACAATTTTTTTTTTTTAAATGTGATAGTCAACATTGTATTAAAGACAAAACTCTACAGATATGGTTGGCATCAAGTAGCGTGTAATAAAATTTACATTTCAAATGAACAAGAACTATTGTAACTTCTGATTAAATGACATAAATATATAATAGACATATATTTTTAAGCATTTTTTAAAATATTAAACAAATATTTTCTGTGTGATTTATATCTGTATAATTGGGGTAACTTTTTTCTCAATTGGAAGAAAGGTATTAATTTATACTACTGTCTCTTCTCATAAATTATCTGTTTCTTAATGCAGAAAAGGATATTCTTAAGTATGACTTTTTGAAAAAAAATCATAATTTGAAAGTAAAAAAATAAACTATTGTAGCTAAGTGACCTAAAGTCTTTATGTCCTTGAAATCTATTCTGATTATATAAATTCAGGTGAAATCTATGGTTGTTGTTTGATTCACCTCTAGTTTCTAACAGCTCATATTATAGTTCCTTTGACATAAAAGGGGAAAACTACCATGATTATAGCAACAGAAGCCTCATTTGTAAAACAGATGCTCCATATGAACAGGCAAGGGCTCTCCAGAAGTCACAATAACCATATGTTTTCATTTTAATATCCAATAAAAGTGTTATTTTCAAAAGTGAAAGTATATTTAAATTATAGCTATGAATTAGAACTAGATCTAAATTTCCATACCATTTGTGTATCACTGTTAAATGTTTACTATACATTAATTCTTTGATATAATATAAATGTTCATATTTGCATAAATGACATATAAGACATTATGGACTCTATGTACACAACAGCAGAAAGTATTTTTTTTAAGATTTTATTTCTTTCCTTGACAGACAGAGATCACAAGTAGGCAGAGAGGCAGGCAGAGAGAGAGGAAGGGAAGCAGGCTCCCTGCCAAGCAGATAGCCCGATGCGGGGCTCGCTCCCAGGACCCTGAGATCATGACCTGAGCTGAAGGCAGAGGCTTTAACCCACTGAGCCACCCAGGCTCCCCAGAAAGCATTTTTTTAATATAATTTATTTATTTGACAGAGAGTGAGAGCAAGGGGAGGAGCAGAGGGAGAAGGATAAGCAGACTCCTCACAGAGCCTGGAGCCCCATACTGGGCTCAATCCCATAATCCAATGACCTCTGGGATCACGACCTGAGCCAAAATCAAGAGTCAGAAACCTAACACACTGAACTGTCCAGGCACCCCAACAAAGGTATTTTGTCCATGATATTTGGGTGTAGGTATCTGTGTAGTAATGTAGGAATTGGTTTATCTTGTTTATTACAACACATTTGCCTTTTCTTCTATAGACATGAGTCAAAGACTCATTTTCAGTCAGGTGGACAGGTAAAAGACTACTGAATGGCTGTCATTACATGAAGTTGAGTATGTATAAAACACATATGCACACCCCTGTGAATATGTGAATATAGACATTGATAATGAGTTAAAACATACAAAATAAGTGTATTTGTGATTCACTTTAGCTTTTAGTTTTGCATACAGAAATATTTGCACCAATGTGTGACAGATAAATGCAAGGCATGCAAATATTGATATACGTGCTCATTCATAAATAACAACAAATTACATATGCTTTCACACTTCTCAACATTACAACAAATTTTCAACATACCCTATTCTTTCAACACTCTCAGCTAATAGCTTTACTTTCTATTTTTCTGAGAAAAGAGACACTTTTCGCCTCCATACACAGTCTTTCCTCCAGTTTCCAAGAAATACCTGTTCTTGATTCTTGTAAATGTCAAAATTTCAATACTTGGATGAGGTCAATATCATCTGTCCTTGTTCTCTTGCATCTTTCTTTTTCCATGTTCTTCTCTATTTTTCCAAATGTCTTACACATATGCTAGCAATTACTTTATTTTTTGTTTTTTGTTTGTTTGTTTGTTTGCTTTTTGTTTTAAATCAGCCAGATGATAAAGGTTAATCAGTTAGGTACTCAAGGTTTACATAAACAATAACAAGTTATGTAGAAAGTATGCACCCTTGGTATGAGGGAATGAGAACGGCACTTTATCATTGCTGTAGTCTTTCTCTCAAAACTCAGAAACTAAATCTAATCATGAGAAAAACAGTAGATGAATCCAAAATTGACATTCTACAAAATACCTAACCAGGACTCTTGAAACTATCAACATCATCAAAAACAAGGGAAATTTGAGAAATAGATCAGAAGAGCTTAAGGAGACATGACAAAAAGGTAATATAGTATCCCGTGATAGGGGAAAAAAAAAAAAGTAAAAGCTTAAGAAATTGAGATAACATATGGACTTTATTATTCATTAATATTTGATCATTAATGGTGGCAAATATACCATTGTGATGTAAGACAGATACTAACAAATGGGGATGTTGGATGTTGAGTATATGAGAATGTCTCTGCTTATCTTTGCAAATTTTTCCTAAATCAAAAATACTTCTAAATTTAAAGATATATAAAAAATAAATGTCATGACACTAAAACAAAAACAATACCTGTCTTGATATGGAGGAGACCACTGTGAACTACACCAAACATCTACCTCACTCCACCTTCCTCCCTGGAACAAAAGTAGAGTATATTTCTCCCCATGTCTGACAATATAAGGGACCATGTGCCTAGTTATAAAAAATGTGATCAGAAATCATATGTTATTTTAGTTTATAAAAGGTTAATAAGCAGAGGTGTTGTCTTTCCTCATTGGTTACCAGAACTGAAAGGGATCAAAGTTTCTAGAGGAGAACAAATCCACTCAGTGAAAAGATAATCCTATGTTTCCGCTGCCTGAAAATACCTCCCCATCCAACCATCTATATGGTTCACTTCCTTGTCTACTTCAAGTCTCTCTCTCTCTTTTTATATAGTTGATACATGATGTTACATTAGTTTTAGGAATACAACATAGTGATACAACAATATATAGGTTATACTATGTTCACCACGAGCATAGCTACTATTTGTCACCAGGCAACTCTATCACAATACCATCAACTAGATTCTCTATGCTGTACCTTTTATGACTATGACTTATTCATTCATAACTGGAAGCCTGCCTTCCCAGTCCATTTCACACATTTTGCCCCTCCTTCCATCCCACTCTCCTCAGGCAACCATCAGTTTCTTCAAGTCTTCAGTCAGCTCTGGTTTTTTCAGTGTGGCTTCACCCCAGCCACAATATTTTATTTTATTCTAATTTTATTGATTTCATTTATCTTAAAGAATGTGCCAAATATTTATGTTTTTAGTCAGAAAATAACAATGAGCTAACATCATAATTTTAGTAAAACACACTTAAATGTTTTTAGCATAAAAATCTAAATTCCAAAAAAAAAAAAAAAAAGAAATCTAAATTCCATAAATGGCTTGGTTTACTTCTTTTAGGATCAAAGCCTCACACATTGTTATCTATGTCTATATTATTTAATATGCTATACTTTACTTGAGCTAAGTTACTGTTTTGAAGCAAATTTTAAAAATTAGCACTGGGATGCTTTGAAAGTGTTCTCTGCCAAATATGATTTTCTCTTAATCATATTTAAGCCATTAACATTAATGTTTTGCTTTGGGTTTTTTTTATTATTATTATTTAATTCCAGTATAGTTAAGATAGTGTTGATTTAGTTTCAGGTGTACGAAAGGGTGAGTCAACAATTCTATTTATTACTCAATGCTCATCATGAAAATAGTACTCTTAACCTCCATCATCTATTTAACCCATCCATCCAACCATCTCTCTTCTAGTAAACGTAAGTTTGTGTTCTATAGTTAAGAGTTTGTTTTTTGGTTTCTCTCTTTTTTTCTTTGTTTTGTTTCTAAAATTCCACAGTGAGTGAAAGCATATTGTATTTGTCTTGTCCTATTGACTTATTTCACTTACCATAAAGTCCTCTAGATCCATCCATGTTGGTGCAAATTGCAATATTTCATTCTTTTTTATAGCTGAGTGATATTCCATAATATATACATACCACACCTTTATCCATTCATCTTTCAATGAACACTTGGGTTACTTCCATAATTTGGTTATTACAAATAATGCTGCAATAAACATAGGGTTGTACATAACTTTTTGAATTACTATTTCACATTCTTTGCGTAAAACTCAGTAGTGAAATTTTGGATCATACGGTAATTCCATTTTTTAATTTTTTGGGGGGAACTGCCTTCTGTTTTTCACAGTAGCTATACCAGTTTGCATCCCCCCTCCCCAACAGTGGACAAGAGTTCCTTTTTCTCCACATCCTTGTCCTTGCCAACGTTTATTGTTTCTTGTATTTTTCATTTTAGCCATTCTGACAGGCATGGGGTGCTATCACAAGGTAGTTCTAATTTCTATTTACCTGATGATGAATGATACTGAGCATCATTTTTTGTGTTTATCAGCCATATGCTCTTCTTCTTTAGAGAAACATCTATGCATGTTCTCTGTTCATTTTTAATTGGACTATTTGTTTTTAGTTGGGTAAATTGAGTTGCTCTAGCCTTTGAATGAGAGTGAATTGGAAATAGAAGAGACCTTCCAAAGACTGAAATCCAATCTCAAAACCATTCAACTTCTAATTGATAAGAGGTCCTTATTCAATCTGCATGTCAAAAGGGAAAAAATCATCTTTGCTGAAAGATAACATTCTGAACTACATTTTTTATCATATAAAATAAAATGCAATAAAATTGTGACAAAAGGATCAATAAAAATTAAAAAAAATCTTATGGTGTTATTAGTATTAGATTTCTCAGACATGGGCTTTAAAATATTTGTGATTAATACATTCAAGAAAACAGAAGAAAAGTTATAGAGTATGAGTAGACACAGAATTTAAAAGAATAATTTTATTTTATATTTTTAGGCCCAGGGTGGAGACTAAAAGAATAATTTTTGAATAAGCCTTCAAGGACAACTAAAAACAGAACTATTATATAATTCAGCAATCCCACTTCTGGGTGCATGTCCAAAGGGAATGAAATCAGTATTTCAAAGAGATACTTGCACTCTCATATTCATTACATCATTATTCATAATAGCCAAAACATGGATACAACTTAAGCAACCACAGTTGGATGATATGATAAACAATATTATATGTATATAATATATATATTAATAAGTATATAAATGTTAAATATATATTATATAAAGTATTATTGAGCCATAAAAAAGATAGAAACTCGGCATATGTACCAACATGGATCTTGAAGGCATCAGTACATAAGAAAAACAAGCCAGATAGAGAAAAATAAATACTGTATGCTCTCACTTACATTTGAAATCTAAAAAGTCAAACTTACAGAAACAGAGTGGAATGGTAGTTGCCAGGGGACTGGAGAGCAAGGGAAATAAGGAAAAGCTAGTCAAAATTTCAGTTATAAGATAAATGAGTTCTGGGACTCTACAGCATAGTAACTATACTTAATACTTCATTGTATACTTGAAATTGCTAAGACAGTAGATTTTTTTTAAAGATTGTATTGATTCCATTCATCTGTTGATGGACATCTAGGTTCTTTCCATAGTTTGGCTATTGTAGCATTGAATGGAATACTATACAGCCATCAAAAGGAATGAAATCTTGCCATTTACAACGACGTGGATGGAACTAGAGGGTATCATGCTTAGTGAAATAAGTCAATCAGAGAAAGACAACTATCATATGATCTCCCTGATATAAGGACGTGGAGATGCAACATGGGGGGTTAGGGGGATAGGAGAAGAATAAATGAAACAAGATGAGATTGGGAGGGAGACAAACCATAAATGACTCTTAATCTCCCAAAACAAACTGGGGGTTGCTGGGGGGAGGTGGGGTTGGGAGAGGCGGAGGGGGTTATGGACATTGGGGAGGGTATGTGCTATCATGAGTTCTGTGAAGTGTGTAAGCCTGGCGATTCACAGACCTGTACCCCTGGGGATAAAAATACATTATATGTTTATAAAAAAAAAAAAAATTGGAAGGGGAGGCGAACCATAAGAGACTATGGACTCTGAACAACAACCTGAGGGTTTTGAAGGGTCAGGGGTGGGAGGTTGGGGGAACAGGTGGTGGGTAATAGGGAGGGCACGTTTTGCATGGAGCACTGGGTGTTGTGCAAAAACAATGAATACTGTTACGCTGAAAAAAATAAATAAATTAAATCAAAAACAAACAAACAAACAAAAAAAAACAACAAAAAAAAATTGGTAGGAAGAGCCCAATATATCCATATTACCTGGAGAAGGGGTAAGAAGAAGAATTTTATCAAGCCAGCACATGCAAGAAGAATAATGATCACATTATAATATGACTAAATATAAAATAAGATGCAAAACTAAAATTGCAAGCTTACTGCGGTCATAGATGTATGTAGGTTGTTTTTTTTTTAAGATTTAATTAATTTATTTAACAGAGAGAGAGAGAGAGAGAGAGAGCGAGATTACAAGTAGGCAGAGTAGCAGCCAGAGAGGGGAGGAAGCAGGCTCCCTGCCAAGCAGAGAGCCCGATGAGGGGCTCGATCCCAGGACCCTGAGATCATGACCTGAGCCAAAGGCAGAGGCTTAACCCACTGAGCCACCCAGGCGCCCCTGTATGTAGGTTTTGAGAGACAGTTCCATTTATCGCCAGGATTCAGTCTGAATGTTCCCCTTTGGTAACTGAGTATTACCTACAGCTGAAAAAAATGGTCTCCCAGCTCCACACTGCATTTTCTACTCATCTTTGTTGATAGATGGAGACAAGTGAAGTGTAAGTGGACAGATTTATGTGATTTCAAGGTCATACTCTTTAAACATTAATTGTTTGTTTCCTAACAAGAACTAGAAAATATTTAAGAATAATATACAATATTATTAAATATTAACAAATGACTTGATTTAATGGAAGTTTGCTTTTCCTAAAAAAAGTATTATAAATATATATTCAATTTTTACAGAAATGTAATTTTTGCCATAATTGAGGATTTTCCAAGCAACAATTGGAAAGCTCCTGAATTACCATATTATTTTGATCACCACAATACTGTAGGGTATTCATTAATAGCCACATTTTATAAGGGAGAAAACTGAGACTTAAGAATTAATTTTCCAAAAATTAAATAACTATTACATGGCGCAAATGTGAAAGTTCAGATATAAACTGTCTGTATCACTTCAAAATCTCTAATTTGCTCTACATTCTCTAGAATTATCTATTTTTAAGAAAAACAATTGTTATTTTAAAGATGGATAGAAGTCAGGGAATGGCAAATGGAAAAAACACCTAAAATCAACTTCTTATTCAGTGATAATTTCATTGATTCAATTACATACAGATAAGCATATGCTTAGACATAATTCTCTTTCATTTTATATGGAGGTCAGAAAGAAAAAGGATGCCAATCTATCAGGATGACTTGTGTAATTCAACTTGATTTTTCCTCAGCATTAAACTGTGGAGTTGAGTATGTGGCAGCAATCTCTGAAACATTTTACATAAAAATAATTAATGCACATAGAGCTTAAGAAACGTTCAGTAAATCACTAGTTATTACTATAGTTTTCCTTCAGTTAGAATGTAAGTCAACTAATTGAATGATTTCCACTACACAAGAATCTAAGCCTCATTGAAATTTTAAAAAATCACAAAAGAACTTTGGAAGCCTGCGTTTGCACTGACAGAAAGGATGTTAATTACTATTCACAAAATGATATTTAAAAATTAAGATATGAAGACTCTATATAATTAGCTACTCCATTTTTCAAACACATTTTTTTTATGGGGCAGAAAAAAATGCAGTACTGACTATAGAAAATAAATAATCTATGCCAGATAATTAAGAGTTAGTGATTTAAGAGTTCTGAAAGGCTTTCACATATGAGAACACATTTATGAGGCTACATCGCTTTCAGTGGAATTATAGATACAGTAATCTAATTCAAAAATTTTTAATAAATTAGATTGCTGTTAACTTCTATTCATATCCTTGAAATTTATTTAAATTGAACAAAAACCATATCAGAAAAATGTTACAGAGCTATAAAATATGAAGTATCTGATAATTTTTGGTTGATCCCTAGAGCATATTGGAGTTAAGATGTTTTTGCTCCTATTGTAAAATGTGTTAAGGAAAACATTATTAAGAGCATAGTGAAAAAAAAAAGAGCATAGTACAATTCCTCTTTTTTTCCATTTCTTCTCTATTGTGTCATTGTTTCAGTTTTATAACATTTTGATGTTAATGTCACTAATTCCATTCTTTTTAAATATACTTCAAGACAAAAATTGCAAAAAAAAAAAAAAAGCCATTGAATGAGCAGATTGTAAAGGTGGTCGTGTTCTATTGAGTGATAAAGAAATCAACCTTACTTGTAAAACTCTTTCCTGAACCAGGAACATTCACATTTCTGCTTTGTACTTTAATTCTCACTCTTTTTCATGGGTAGAGACACAGTATGTGTTCAATTACTTAGTGTCTAAATCCTAGTGTAAACATGATTCCCACCTGAGGAAGATTTATGTTTATATAATTGACCTAAGGACACATGTTTGAAGTAGGAATGTTTTGCTTACCAAAGTGATAGAACAAATACAATGTCTCCATATTTGGTATTGTATTTTCTGGAAAAGGGGAGTTTTTTGTTTTTTGTTTTTTTTTCTTTAACAAACAAGTCTACATAGAGTTTAAACAACAAGCTTTGCTATGTTCCATTATTTTAATAAATATTTATAAATACTTTAAAATACTCTTCTAAATAACGGAAGCTACAAAAAGTGATTTTAGTTCTTAAAATGTTTAAAATCCAGTAAAAGTAACAAATATATAAAATTGATTTAAATCCAACATCAAAATAGTTGTAAGGGAAGAATTAAATTCTACCCAACAAAAGGGATAAACCAATGAATTTTTTCTAGGGAGGTTAGTAAAAGTTTCATAGAAGTAACATTTGAAACGAGACTTGAAAAATACATGTTAATTAAATAAAGGTTGTGTAACCAGCCAACAGAGGAAAATGAATACTTGAATCACTGGTCTAATCTCAAATTGAATAATAAGCAGTCCTACAGTTTATTTTGGGATTAGGAGGAGCAGTGAAGAGAGATATGAGAAAAAAGATAAAATGGCAATACTTGTATTATGATGATAAAGAATTTTAATCTCTTATTCAATCAAAGTTTGAAAATTATTAATAAGCTATTCAAAGAAAATATTACATGGCTCTTCACTATGTGTGATAGAAAAACAAAATGTTCCAAGAAATCTACTTAGACCTTATTATAAACCTTTGCTGTTTATCAGTACATACTGCGTATGTGTGTATGTGTGTGTGCATGTATATATGTGCAGGGGTGTATCTGTCTGCTCAGGTACTGCAGGTGCTTGTAGGTACCTGTGTGCCAGAGTATGTGCGTTAGTCAGGGCACGTGAGCGCATATGTTACTGTGAGAGTGGGTAAGGCTGACGATGCACACCTGCCAGTGTATCCATCCTGAGTGCTGTAGGGGTGACTGGGGCATCTGTATGCAGGGATGCATGTGAGTGTCCACGTGTATTTGTGAGTTGTTTGGGCGTTGAGTGTGAACCAAGCGTCTCTTTGAAATACTATCGACCTACAGAACAGAATAGGATTCATGCTGATGTGGGAAGGGTAAATCATTCAAGAAATGGAACCTAGAATTTGGTATTTTAGACTCTCTGCAGACTGACAATATGTGGACTGAAAATATGAAAAAGTGGAGGCATGAGATGGTGCGAGCCTGAAACCCTGCAATGCTATGAGGATCAACGAAATTATACAAATGTTAGGAATAATATAAATAAAATTAAAACGTAAGTGTGAGAGAATGATAGCCCATATATCACGTATTTTGATACATGATAAAGGAGTTTCAAAATATAAAGAAAATCCAGTTATTTGTCATAGCTGTTCAGTGGGACCCTAGTCTGTTTAAGAGGAAATGATTCACTCCTCTTTCAGGTAGGTTATTATGCACATCTGACCGTACTCCTCAAAGTAAGGTACAAAAACATCTGTACTCTGTAATACTGTGTGAATGGATATACATAGTAAAGGTAGAAAATGAAGCATCGATTTTATCTAAAGTTCAAGAAAGCTTTAGAAATTCTTGAGCTTCTTACCTAAAGTTCTTAAAGCTTAGGAAATAAAAACTATTGATTCAAAATACATGTTCATTCATTTGTAATCACAACTATTAAACAGGTGGTCAGTATGTATTGCCAGATTTAAGCCAACTAGTAGACAAAATCTAAGTTAGTGCCAATTTCGTGATGTGTAGGAGGAACAAGCTTTTAATCCATAACTGCGTGTGAGGCAATACCAACCCATACGAATTATATTGTAAAAATAATTACTATCTTTTAAAAATTTTTTTAAAGATTTTATTTATTTATTTGACAGACAGAGATCACAAGTAGGCAGAGAGGCAGGCAAAGAGAGAGAGAGGGAAGCAGGCTCCCTGCTGAGGAGAGAGCCCGATGTGGGACTCGATCCCAGGACCCTGGGACCATGACCTGAGCCAAAGGCAGAGGCTTTAACTCACTGAGCCACCCAAGTGCCCCAATAATTACCATCTTTGAGGGGATTCTTTCATCTGGTATGTTTGGCCTGATTTGTTACTTTTTAATGAATAGGCACTGGACTTCTCAGAAAAAGAAGTTCTGGGATGCTCCAGTCTTCCATGGATTTTTTTTTTTTTAAAGGTTCACCAAGAATTCAGCCCTTGTTCTGGGACTTTTGGCTCTCATCTTGCTGTTTTTTCTCACATTCCCTCCCCCCATCCCCCAAATCAAGGCTCCACACAATCTTCCCTATAATGACTCTGACTCTGCTTCCTTCCACTACAAACCTCCAGACTCATCTGCGGTAAGTGTCTCCTGGATCAACTGAGTTAAAACACCTCAATACAAATGCCACTCACAGCCCAGACCTACTAACTGGACTCAGATGACAAAATGTTTTATACACAGATCTTTTCATTTGTATTTTATTCAGGCTAGGATTGGTTAAAATTTTACTTTTGTAATACAACTAAAAAATCTTAAAACAATAACCAGTGTATAGAATGAAAAGTTGCCTATATTTTTATAAATTTCTAAGAAACAAGTACTATTATAGAATACTTATTATGTTTGTTATAATAGTCCATGGATTTTTAAATAAAACAAAAATTATGAGTTTCTGATAATATATTTAACATTACTGTTGTGAGGATATAATTATCCATAATAACTGAATATTCTTAAATTCTGGCTTTTTAATCTTTTCACAGTAAATAGAGATATTTTTTAAAAGGACACATACTTTATATTTTGATACATATTGAAGCATTCTAAATATAGGGTAAACTATTTCTATTTTTTCATACATTGAAACTAGTTCTTGAGTTCTTTAAATAGAATAAAGTACCATCTGTCTATATGCTATGTATATAAAGTTATTCTAAGTCCTCTGACTCACAACAGTCATTCAGGGCAGACGTGAGAAGGAGGGATCATCTTCCTTCAGTATAGAGTGGAACGTGAGTCAGCACAAAATGTAGGCCAACAGAAAACGATGCAAATTTGACTGTAACATTTACTTCTCTTTTTAAAGCAACAATATTAGACTGCTTGCTCATGCTACTTTTTTCTTTTGCTCTGACAGTTTTGGTGTTTAATGCCAATCTGTACATATTTATCACATAACTGTGATGCTTAATTTTTTTCCCCATAACTCTTCTCCATTTACTGCAGTTTTTCATTTTGGACATAATTGAGTTTCATCTTGACTACTTTAATTTAGCAAAGTTATGCTAAATTCTGATTCTATTCAGGATGGATTGTGTATGACATGATAAATTATTTTTCAAATATATTCATTGTACAAAATCATAGAGTTATGACTACAGAAATAGTAAACAAAATAAGGACCTCTTAGGAATATTTTATATCACTATGGCTGTATACTTGTGAACATTAATTATTCCCTTTATATTATATTATGTGTTCATAATAAAAACACAATGTTTTAATAGTTAAATAGAATCAATTTTCTATAACTAATAATCATTGCTAAATTGATTATTTATGAATTCTGCTTCCATCCCCTTGAATTTCTATTAAGTATTAATTTTAAGAATTATAATCATGTTATCTGCTGAGGTATATAAGGCTTTCCTTTTATGTTTACAAAGGACAGAGTGGAGGGAATAAATTAGTGTGATATAGTGGAAAAACACTAGAATAAACATGGAAATTCCTGGGAACACTACCCGCTTTTGTAAAGCTGCTTGACTATAAATAGTTGGTTAGTTAAGAATTATTATTATGCACATTACACTAGGATTATCAATGAGTTAGTCTGTTCCTATGTAGTAAAGTGGAAAGAGGCAGATACAATGACAAATCTGTCAGATTTTTCCATTTCCTTTTCTGGAAAATGGAAGTAATGCTGCTTAATTCAAAGGAACTTAATCAGAACTGACTAGGGACTTGGGTGGCTCCGTAGGTTAAGTGTTTGCCTTTGGCTCCGGTCACGATCCCAGGTCCTAGGACTGAGCCCTGCATCAGGCTCCCTGCTCAGTGGGGAGTCTGCTTCTCTCTCCCTCCTGGAGTCTCCTTCTCTCCCCTTCTGCTCATGGACACTCACTCTCTCACAGGCTCTCTCTTTCTCTCTGAAATAAATAAATAAAATCTTTAAAAAAAGCAAAAACAACTGAGTAGGATAGTATCTGTGAAATAAACAGCACATTCTGTGGCACATAGTAGGTACTATATTTATACTGCTCTGCTTCTCATTACAATTGTAGCAACTTGGAGGGTTTTGTTATCATTGCTGTTGTGCTTTGCTTCTGTTTATCATTTTTTAATCAATTTTCTTTGGAAAAATCATTGGTTTTATAAATTCGTTACTCCAAGTTTTCTGGGAAGAATTAGAGGCCTCAAGGATACTTTGGTAAGGAGACCTAGGGGATGGGTACTACATGAAGAAAAGGGAAAAGGGGTTTAAATAAGTGGAATTCAGGTGACGATGTTATGGAAATCTAGGCTAGTTTCAGAAGTGCTGAATATGGAATATTTTTTTCCAGATAAATGCTGTGTACTGTGCAATGTAGTATTTCCCTATAACCTCACAAATCTTCAGTAATAAGAAAGAAATTAGAAAATGCTTACAGTGTTGGCATTTTTGGGGGGGTAGAGATGTATGTTTACTTTGCTAACTGGAATCCCTTGAACCATACTGTTCATTAACTTTTTGCTTTAGTTGACTCCACCTGCAAAACTGGGATAATGATAATATCTGTTCCATAGGGTTGTTTGAGAATCAAATGTGCAAATATGCATATAGCCTTTAGAATAATGGCCAGTACATATCAGGTACTCAAAGTGTCTATTTACTGAGAAAATCTGTATTAAACAAGGTCCATACATACACCAAATTCTCATGGTGGAATATGGAGTCCATATTGGATTCCAAATATGGATTTCAAATATGGTAAACATGTACATAAATATCTACATAAAGACTGCTGAATATAAATATGGCCATGAATATAAATAGCAGTGGATCTGAGCAATTTAGAATGATAAATATAATAGAGATAATGTTTTCAAACCTTGAAGGAAAAAGTATTATTTGTTTCTTTGCATACATACTAATACAATTATGTGTCTCTAACTGTGCCTGATATTTTCCAGATTTTAAGCCAATCTTCCAATAGTGGCCTTATTGAAGATGCAGCAGTATGTTACAGAATAATGAGGAAGATGGAAACTAAATGGAAGTCTCACTCTGAATTCAGAAGCAAACTCTGAAACAAGAGTTTGAGTGCAGACAATTTATTCTGGAATTAGGAAACATCAGGAAAGAAATGGGGAAGTAAAATAGGGAAGGGTCCAGGGGCACCTGGGTGGCTCAATGGGTTAAGCCTCTGCTTTTGGCTCAGTTCATGATCTCAGGGTCCTGAGATCGAGCCCCATATCGGGCTTTCTGCTCAGCAGGGAGCTTGCTTCCTCCTCTCTCTCCTCCTGCTTGTGATTTCTGTCAAATTTAAAAAAAAAAAAAAATCTTTAAAATAGGGAAAGGTCCAACACAACACACTGTAGGGAGAAAGTTACTGTTGAGGCTAACTGAAGCCCCATCTCACTGGGGATTTCTGGAAATGCATTGATACATGTGTGTGTATGTATGTATTTATTTATTTTAGTTTCCGGTATAGGATTTGGTGATTCACCATTTATATACAACACCCAGTGTTCATCACAGCAAATATACTTCTTAATACCTATCATCCATTTTGATCATCCACTTGCCCACCTCCTTCCAGTAACCTGTGGTTGTTCTTTTAAGTCTGTTTCATGGTTTGCCTCTCTCTGTTTTTCCCCCTACGTTTATGTGCTTTGTTTCTTAAATACCACATATGAGCAAAATCAAATGGTATTTGCCTTTCTCTGACTGACTTATTTCACTTAGCATTATACTCTCTAGCTCAATCCATGTCATGAAATTGACAAGTTTTCAAATTTTTATGGCTGAATAATATTCTACCACTTTATATATACCAACTCTTTATCCATTCATCAGCTCATGGACATTTGAGCTCTTTCCATAATTTGGCTATTGTTGGTAATGTTGCTATAAACATCAGGGTGCATATATCCCTACAAATAAGTGTTTTTGTATCCTTTGGGTAAATACCTAGCAGTGCAATTTATTTTTAACTTTTTGAGGAGCCTCCATACTGTTTTCCAGAGTGGCTGCAGCAGTTTACGTTCCCACCAACAGTGAAAGAGGGCTCACCTTTCTCTGCATCCTTGCCAAACATGTGTTATTTCCTGTGCTGATAATTTTAGCCATTCTGACATGTATGAAGTGATATCTTATAGCAGTTTTGATTTGTATTTCCTTGATGATGAGTGATGTTGAGCATCTTTTCGTGTGTCTGTTCCCATCTGGATGTCTTCTTTGGAAAAATGTCTGTTTATGTCTTCTACCCATTCTTAACTGGACTATTTATATTTCGGCTGTTGAGTTTGATGAGTTCTTTACAGATTTTGGAGATTAGACCTTTATCCATATGCCAATTGCAAACATCTTCTCCCAACCCATCAGTTGCCTTTTAGTTTTATTGATTGTTTTCTTCACTATGCAGAAGGGTTTGTTTGTTTGTTTCTTATTTTGTTTTGTTTTATCTTGATGAAGTCCCAATTCTTCATTTTTGCTTTTGTTTCTCTTGCCTCTGGAAATGTAGCTAGGAAGAAATTGCTGGGGCCAAGGCAGAGAGATTGCTGCCTATGTTCTCTAGGATTTTGATGGTGACCTGTGTCACATTTAGGTCTTTCATCCATTTTGAATTTATTTTGGGGTATAGTTTAAGAATGTGGTCCACTTTCATTCTGCATGTCACTATCCAGTTTTACCAACACCATTTGTAGAAGAGGCTATCTTTTCCCCATTGGATATTCTTTCCTGCTTTGTCAAAGATCAGTTGGTCACAGAGCTTTGAATCCATGTCTGGGTTTTCTGTTCTGTTCCATTGATCTATGTGTCTGTTTTTGTGCCAGTACCATACTGTCTTAAAGATTATAGCTTGAAGTCTGGAATTGTGATGCCACCATCTTTGGTTTTCTTTCAACATTACTTTGGCTATTTAGGGTCCATACAAATTTTAGAATTATTTTTCCTAGCTCTGTGAAAACTTCTGGTGATATTTGGATATATTTTCTGGATCCATGCAAATTTTAAGACTGTTTGATCTAGCTCCGTGAAAAGCACTGGTGGGTAGGGATTGCATTAAATGTGTTGATTGCTTTGGGTAGTATAGACATTTTAACAATATTTGTCCTTCCAATCCATGAGCATGGAATGTTTTTACATTTCTTTGTGTCCTCCTTAATTTATTTCATATGAGTTCTATAGTTCTCAGAATACAGATCTTTTATCTCTTTGGCTAGGTTTATTCCTCAGTACTTTTTGGGTTTTGGTGCAATTCTATATGGGATCAACTCCTTGATTTCTGTTTGCTGTTTCATTATTGATGTAGAGAAATGCAACAGATTTATGAATGTTAGTTTTATATCCTGTTGACTTCACTGAAATCATGAATCAGTTCTAGTAATTTGTTTGTGGAGTTGTTCGAGTTTTCTACATAAAGTATCATGGCATCTACAAAGAGTGAAAGTTTGACTTTTTCCTTGCTGATTTGGATGCCTTTATTTCTTTTTGCTGTCTGGTGAGGTTTGGACTTCTGGTATTATGCTAAATAATGGTAGTGAGAGTGGACATTCCTGTTTTACTCTTAAGCATAGAAGAAAAGTTCCCCAGCTTTCCCAATTAAGGATGATATTAGCTGTGTGTTTTTTGTATATAGCCTTTTTGATGTTGAAGTATATTGCCACTATCCCTACTTTGTTGAGGGTTTTTTATCAAGAATGGATGCTGTATATTGTCAACTGTTTTCTCTGTGTCTATTGGAGGATCACATTGTTCTTGTCTTTTTTCTTATTAATGTGGTATATCACGTTGATTGCTTTGTGAATATTGAACCACCCTTGCAAACCAGGAATAAATCCTACCTAATTGTGGTGAATGATTATTTTAATGTACTGTAGAATTCATTTTGCTAGTATTTTGTTGATAATTTTTGCATCCACGTTCATCAGGGATATTAACTTATAGTTCTCTTTTTTAGTGGATTACTTGTCTGGTTTTGCAATCAGGGTTTTGCCAGATTTGTAAAATGTGTTTGAAAGTTTTCCTTTCATTTCTATTTTTAGGAAAAGTTGAGAACTATATAGTTTGGGAACTATATAGTTGAGAACTATAAGAATAGGTTTTAACTCTTCTTTAAAGGTTTCATTGAATTTTCTTGTGAAGCCAGCTGGTCCCGACTTTTGTTTGTTGATTGTTTGTTTGTTTGTTTCTGTATCATTTATCTCGACTCTAATGTTTATTATTTTCTGTCTTCTCCTGGTGTTGGGCTTCATTTCTTGTTCTTTTACTACTTTAGGTATAAGGTTACGTTGCATATTTGAAATTTTTTTCATGTTTCTTGAGGCAATAGACATGCATTCTTATATACTTCCCCCTTACTACCACTTTTGTTGCATCCCAAAAGTTTTGTACTGTGGTGTTTTCATTTTCATTTGCTTCCATGTATATATATATATATTTTTAATTTTTCTTTGATTTACTACTGGACCCATTCATTTTTTTATTAGAATGTTCTTTAACTTCCATGCATTTGTGGTCTTTCCAATTTTTTTCTTGTCATTGACTTCAACTTTCATAGAGATGTGGTCAGAAAATATGCATGGGATGATCTTAGTCTTTTCATACTTTTTGAGGCCTGATTTGTGACCCAGTATGTGATCTATTCTGGAGAATGTTCCATGTGCACTCAAAAAGTATGTGTGTTCTGCTGCTATAGGATGAAATGTTCTGAATGTACCTGTTAAGTCCATCTGGTCCAGTGTGTCATTCAAAGTCATTTTTTCCTTGTTGATATTCTACTTAGATGATCTGACCATTCATGTAAGTGGGGGTGTTAATGTCCACTACAACTATTGTATTATTATCAATGGGTTGCTTTAAGTTTGTTATTCATTGTTTCATATATTTGGCTACTCCCAAGTTGGGGACATAAATATTTATAATTGTTAGATCTTTTTGTTGGATAGACAAGATTTTTTTTTATTATGATATAGTGCCCCTTTTCATATCATGTTATAGTCTTTGGTTTAAAATCTAATTTGTCTGGTAGTAAAGATTGACACTGGCTTTCTTTTAACATCCATTTGCATGATAAATGTTTCTCTATCCCCTTACTTTCAATCTGCAGGTGACTTTAGGTCTAAAATGAGTCTCTTGGGGCACCTGGGTGGCTCAGTGGGTTAAAGCCTCTGCCTTTCGCTCAGGTCATGATCCCAGGGTCCTGGGATCAAGCCCCGCATCGGGCTCTCTGCTTGGCAGGGAGCCTGCTTCCTCCTCTCTCTCTCTCTCTCTCTGCCTGCCTCTCTCCCTACTTGTGATCTCTCTCTGTCAAATAAATAAATAAAATCTTTAAAAAAAATAAATAAATAAAATGAGTCTCTTATAGGCAATATATACATGTATCTTGTATTTTATTTTTTTAAGATTTTATTTATTTATTTATTTGATAGAGAGCGATCACAAGTAGATAGAGAGGCAGGCAAAGAGAGAGAGAGAGGGAAGCAGGCTCCCTGCCGAGCAGAGAGCCTGATGCGGGACTCAAACCCAGGAGCCCGAGATCATGACCCATGCCAAAGGCAGAGGCTTAACCCACTGAGCCACCCAGGTGCCCAATATATCTTGTATTTTTACCCATTGTGACATCCTATGCCTTTTGATTAGAGCATTTATTCCATTTACATTCAGAGTAATTATTGATAAATATGAATTTAGTGCATTTTATTACTTCTTTTGTCATTGTTGTAGATATTTTCTCTGTTCCTTTCTAGTCTTTGTCACTTTTGGAAGTTCTTTCTCACTCAGAAAGTCCCCTTTAATATTTCTTGCAGGATAGGTATAGTGGTCATGAACTCCTTTAGTTTTTGTTTGTCTAGGAAACTCTATCTCTCTACAGAAATGCACTTAAAAGCCAACTTAGTCCTGTCCCACATAAAAGGTGAAGACTCTTCGCTATCTGCCTATTAAATTCATTCCATCAGTGTTCCCATGTGGTAATTCTCCAGCACCTCCCTATTAGAATCAGGCATATTCCTGTATCCACAGATGTCCTCAGGTAGAGTCCTCTGTTCTGAAATGAAGAGTTTTGCTCCTTGTTCTTAGATCTATGCAGGATGGCTGCCTGACTAGGCCCCATCCTGTAGAACAGGAATTTCCAAACACAAAGACTTATTTTTACCCCCGTGGGAGGCCCATATGAAACATATTTGTAATTTGGGTAATAATTAAGCTTGTGGTATTTTTGAAGAAGAATCTGTAAGTGTAACTGAATCCTCTCTATTATGGAATATAAAACTAGCACAGAAATGAATAAGCAGAAGAACAGTGCAGCTTCTCTGTGAAACCACAGAGTAAGAGTGGCTGTTTTTGTTGGATGGTGCAAACAAAATAATAATAATGGGAATAAGAGGGAAGAAGTTACCAGGTTACAGAGAATGGTATTTGTGGGAAGGAGAAATCTGTTATTAGGACTTGGGAACTTGAACATAGAAAGGAGCAAGGTACTATTGGACTAGATACGTGTTGGGAAAAATTCAATTTTGCCTAATATTTTTGGTAAGACATATGTCTGAGAAGTTTTAAAGCTTACTGTTGGAAGTAATTGGAAGTCTCTAAGCCAAGAAAATAATGGATCTTTTAAAGAAAGGAAAGATATGGGAGGGAAGGGGAACAATATGTAGTTATGGGGTGTGTCTCCCAAAGAACTATGCATGTGGAAGTCAAAGTGATATTAAGAATAGTTCCAGTAATAAAAAATAATTTGGAAAGGTTTATTCTCTGCAGAATTGAAAGAATTAGAGATTAGTTTCTGAGATTTAAGTGGCACTAATATGAAACAGTTGGGATTGAGCAGAGACTTGTGTAGATATTTGCCAGAAGAAAATGTAAATTTGGAGTTAGAGGTAGAGTGTACTGAGGATTCTTGTAGGCGCTGAAGTTTGAAGGACTGAGTTGGTGGGAACAGGGCTTGGAGCCAGAAGAAAAGTAAGACACAAGCCAGAGCTAAAAGAAGAGTGGAAACAATCCAGACTATTAGGAAGTTAGTAGAATGGAGGTTTCAGAGAGATGGGAAGGCAAAAGAGATGGGACTCACATGTGGCATGGGAAGGGGTGAATAAATAATAAACTCCTGACACTCTGTCCACAAGAGCTTTGTGTTCCCAGTAAGTAGATCTTAAAGATACATATCACAAAAATTAAAAAAGACAGACTTCCCATTGTTATACAAACTAAGTATATAGTGCCCAAACAGAAGAAAGCCTCATAGTTCATTCACTTATCATAGCTTTATTCTCAATATTATCATGATTTCATGTTTATTTTCTCATTCTGGGCTTTTTTTTAATAGCAAACAATTTTACCAACATGGATTATATCTTTAAATCTGCAATACCACTATGGTTAACTTTGAAAAGAATGTAAAAAACATAGTGGATTATAGTTCAGTGGATTATCAGTTTAAGAGAGGAAAGAGGTTTTTAATCTTACCACTTATCTTTCCTTACAATGGAGATTCTCTTCCTCAGAAGTTAGACACATCCAGATAAAAAATCAACAGAGAGACCAAGTACCAATTTAGAGATAGTAAGCAAGCACCTAAGTACTTGTGTCAGTTTTGGAGACTATTTTATATGAAAAACTGACTGAGTTCAAGATAGTTGCATGAGGTTTACTACTATTTATTCAGAATTTAAGTTACCAGTTCTATAGAGAAGATCCATAGAACTCATCTTGGTAATCTAGATGTGATGTGAAGAATCTTCTGATCTCATCCATTTCAGACTCAAAAGGAGAGGGTGAGGTCAAGACAATTGACGTCATGGAAGAATCATCAGTGAACCAGTTAAATGTGGTCCAGTTAGTGGCCTAGTAGTGAAACAATCAATTGAAAACTTGACTTACCTGGGGGGAAGTGGTAGGCATTTGAGGGAGAAGGCAGAACTAGACCAGATGTGGGAAGGAATGTAGGAGCTTAAAATCCAACAATAGCTTATTCATCCATTCACTTATTTATTCATTTAATAAATATTTGTGCAGTATATTTATGTGCCAAACATTTCCTAAGTACTAAGGAGACATTCCTTTGAAGCCAAGACAGAAGCAGCCTCTATTTTGAAGAACTTTCAACTCTAGTGAAGACAACAACAAATAGCTAAACAAGAAAATATCAGAAATTGGTTTGCGCTACGAAGAAAATGATTTGTTAGGAAAAAAGAGTGACTGATGAACTTCGTTAAGTAAACCAGATATGTAGTCTAATCTGAGGTTGTGGAGGTTCAACAGAGGCCTGAAGGCTAAGCCAGCCACAGCATATATGTGGAGAGAATATTCCATTCAGAATAAAAAATAGATTTAAATATGTTGTGGTGAAGAAGTATGATGATCCAGTGTCTAAGGAAAGAGCAATAGGACATGGTTTCATAAGGCAAGGAGGAGCCATGTTTGGCCCAGTAGAAAAGGGTACTGGCTTTCTATTTCATTCTAAGTTCAGTGAGAAATATTTCTGAGTTTTAGGTGGGTAAACAACATGGAGTGCTATTTATAATAATTTGAGTATGTAGTCCCAAACCAGCTAATAAATTAATCAGACTGACAGATTTTTTTTAAAATTTGAAACAGGATGCAATTCACTTCAGAGCATGTGTTGACTCTATTTATGACAGTTTTAACAAAATGAAAATTGTTGTCATCAATTTTAGGGAGCAAGAAGAAAACAGTACCATTTTTTAAATGATAGTTTGTCAATCACTTGTTTGCTCTGAGACTTCATATTGCTCTCCCACCACTGCTCTGTATTTCCTGACCCCTGTAAACTGTATTTCCTGGTCCCCTGGTGAACTAGCTTGCAGTTAAATTATACCTCTGGAAGGATCTAGCAGGAGATGTGAAGGTAGAACATGAGGAGAAGCCAAGACACTTTTCCCCCTCCACTTCAGGTGGCAACTCTGACAGTAACTACATGTCCCTTTTAAAAACCCCCGTTTAACTCTAGAATCCACCAGGCGGCTAGGATTCCTGCATTCTGATAACATCAACACCTTTCTTTGAATCCTGAGTTCTGTATGTGCAGTAGCTTGAACTGTTGCTAATTGTCTCACCATATTTGCCACCTTTTTTTTTTAACAGCTGTTGTCCTTATTACTGTATTTTTAAAGAACATTTACACTATTGTTAGGTTACATAAGAGTTTGAGTTTATTTAATCTATTTTTATTTATAGTATTTGCAGTGATAAGTAAGTACATCCAGAAACAAAGATTTTAGATACTCAGTGAATTAGAGAACAGAACTTTTAGATAAGGGACTCTATGCTCTGGCTGAGTTGAGTCAATAATTCTGAGGTGGAAATGAAAGTAGGGTGGGAAGTAGGCTTCTGAACTATAATGATGAGGTAGAAATACCAACTCTTTAGATAAATCCCCTGAAATTTCATCATCGTTTTGTTATAAGAAATAACTCCTTTAATATATAAACAAGTATGGAAAATCTAACACTTTAAGACATATTCTAGATTATTCATAACTTATTTTAGTAGATTTTATCAGATTTTCTTCTAATATTTAAACCAGAGAAACTAAATGGGAATGGAGTTTTGAGTGGCTTTAGAATTTTGAGTGGGCTGGTCATAGCACGAAAGTAAAAGTTATTGAGAGTCTAATAAAAAGCATTAAACACAGAGTGCTGACTGGGTGATAGAAGGATAGAAAGACCATGATAAAAGAGAAAGGGAAATTGGGAGAACATTTAAGATACCGTGTGTGCAAATGGCATTAGTGCACAATTCAACTAACTTCTGTCATCATAAACTACACATCTGCCTCTCCTCACAGGCCCTGAAGCCGGTATCATGAATCATTTAGCTCTTAGCATGGGGGCAGGCTTGTGGTGGTCCTGAAATATCTTGACTGAGTGAACTAAGAAAGCAGGGGAAAAAATTTTTTTTTTTTTTGCTTCTTTGCTCCCACTCTTTCTCCCTCCTTCATCCTTCCTTCCCTACTTCCTTCCCTCTTTCCTTCTCTCATCTTGTTGTAAACTATTTCCAAATAAAGTGTCAGTTGCAAAAAGTTTAAGATATTACTTACAGTATGTAGGTAATATTTTTTTAGGGTCTCTGGAAATGTCTTGAAGGAAAAATACTTTAAAACTTCAACATAAACAAATAAAATAAAATCTTTATTGACTGAAGGACTAAAAAAAAAATCTTTTATGGTTTGTCTCCCTCCCAATCCCATCTTGTTTCATTTATTCTTCTCCTATCCCCCTACCCCCCCATGTTGCTTCTCCATGTCCTCATATCAGGGAGATCATATGATAGTTGTCTTTCTCCGATTGACTTATTTCACTAAGCATGATACGCTCCACAAAACAAACTGGGGGTTGCTGGGGGGAGGTGGGATTGGGAGAGGGGGAGCGGGCTATGGACATTGGGGAGGGGAGGCGAACCATAAGAGACTATGGACTCTGAAAAACAACCTGAGGGTTTTGAAGGGTCAGGGGTGGGAGGTTGGGGGAACAGGTGGTGGGTAATGGGGAGGGCACGTTTTGCATGGAGCACTGGGTGTTGTGCAAAAAGAATGAATACTGTTACACTGAAAAAATAAATAAAATGAAAAAAAAAACAAAAAAAAATATTTGAGTACCAAATAATACACACTAAAAAAAAAAAAAAAATCTTTAATAGATTGAACCACAGACCTCTTGAAAGGCCATGTTTGAGGATGAGAGAAGTCTGTCCCATGACACTCAAATAAGACCACATTTGTGATGATATGGTTGTTTATGTGTGTGTTTGAATATCCATATTATCCATGGATGATAAAAGTTTGGAAAAACTTTACTAGGAGCTTCAAACTCCAAAATGTTGAGAACATTGTTGTATTTCAGAAAATGAGTTTGAATTCATAAGATTGAATACTTGCAGAATACAAAGACAGAAAATGTTCAGGTTTTTTAAACTTTTCACTTACTCATCTAATAGATCATTATTTCTACATGGATTATTATTAAATATTTAAACTTTTTTCTATAAATATCTGAAATTATTCTAGCATATAAGCAGAGAAATTTTCTGTGTATAATGTAAATTATTCAATTACTTCACTTGTAATTATGATAATTACAATGGAAGTTGCTACTTAAAGTCAGAAAATGCCTTTCAACTAATAATTACTACAAAATAATGACTTAGTAAACTTTGCATGTTCTTATTAATTCATTGTGCCAAAATTGATGCTTGAAAATCTTCAAACTGAATGGATTTACCAAAGTCATCTCTTTTTCCACAAATCATGTAGTTGATTCCATTGACAAGACTACCCCTCTTCCTTGGAATTTTCCATAATAAGGTTTATATTTTTAAAAATGTAATCAGTCTAAATGTGTATGCCTAATTGTATATAAAAACTGCCTTATTCACTTCAGGAAAATACAGCTCTCCCATAATAATATAGTTTTAAATAAATTTTTAAGAATTCAGTATAGCTATTAAAGATGCAATATTTCCGAACTTTTCATTCTTATTCAATGAAAATTTTCTGTTTTTAATAAAAACTATTTCCTCATGGTCAATATGGCACTATTTCCTCATGGTTAATATGGCACTCGAACAGACGTGTGTTCTTTTGCCAGGTTTATCTTAAGATTGTTGTATACACTACTAAAGGAACATTTGAGTCTCCATTTATAAAGCCTCCTACTTTTTGGCTCAGGTTCTTAGTTTGTGCATTTTAAAAATAGAAGTACTTTATAAAGTCCTTTGATACCTTTTCATCAAAGAAACGAAGGAAGACCTATTTCATTTTTATTTTTACTTTGACTTGTATTTTTCAGCATTAGAACTGGGTTAAACTCCTTGTCATGTTATGTAACAGGAGTATCTTGTCATATCCTGACATCTTGTCACCTAAACAATGACTCATGGTCCTGGTGAGCTTTCAGAGAAAGGTTCTGGCAATTATCAAATGTTTTAGCTCTTTCTTTGGCATTTCACAAAACTAAAAATCCATTTGATATATAGTCTTCATTTTTTGCAGAATATCTTGCCCGAGACACTCATTCTAAGCCTATCTGAGGGTTTCCATATGCTTACATAGTATGAAAATAATATAGGATATTCCATATGCTTCCAATTGAAACACATATTTAAATTCAGAATATATTTACTCTGCCTACTCCTTAAGGATTGAAAAAACATATTAAAACACTGTCTTCCACTAATGGAAACCATTAAAGAGAAGTGTAGGGGGGTGGGTAAGGTGCATGAATACCTACAGAAAGAACATTTTAGAAGTGACCATTGCGTGCCTTATTCAAGTATGAATAGTAAGGTTTTTATGACTGAAGCAGAGTGAATAAGGCAGTGATGAGGTCAGAGAGTTAGCGGAGGACCAGAACATGTAGGTCATCATACAGGGGGAAAAAAAAAAGTCATGTGTTTTATTCTTCTTGAGATGAGGAGTTATTAGAAGAATTTGGTGTTGGGCTTCTGTTCATTTGTTCAACAAAATTGTATTGAGCATCCTAATGTGCATCAGCTGTTGTTCTATATGCTGGGGATAGGGCAATAAACAAAGATGTTTTCCTCATTTGGCTTTTGGGTTTTTGTTTGTTTGTTTTTGGTTTTGGTTTTGGTTTTTTTGCTTAGGAGCACAAAAATTGGTTAGATCGTAAATATACCAATGCAGAGTAAACATCTCTCATATTAGAAAGTGATAAGTGCTATGGAGAAAAATAAGGTAAGATAAAATGGCTAGAAGTTTAATTCTGTGGTGAGAGGTTGCTGCTATTTTGTGTAAGTTTGTGGGATATGACTGATATTTTGGACCACTCTATATGCTATATGGAGGGGGGATTTAGGGAGGCATGATTAGAAGCAGGAGAACCAATTGGGGGGCAAGACAATAATGAAGGATAGTGGCAAGGTTGGCTTTCACCTTAGAGGTGGAGTGGAGATAATAATAGTGATGTGATTCTGAATTAATTTCGGAGAGTTATTGTCAACCTGATTGATTGTTGTATTGCATATGAAGTTGAGATAGAAGTAGGAGTCAGGAAGACTTCAGGATTTATAACTAAGCAATTGAACAAAAGAAATCACCTGAGATGAAGAACACTGGGATGAAGGATAGGCTGAGGAAGTGAAAGTAAGTCTGAGTTCAGAGTAGCACACAGACATTACCATAGAACCCTGGGCAGAAAAGGACTTAATAGGAATGCAGGCAAGTCCAATAAGAGCTTCATTAACAAGTTCTAGATTGGGCCTCCATGAATAACTTCTAGAACCTTTGAGAAATGACCTAAGTAGGGTTGCTGCTAGTTCTTCTTTTTAAGGCATCATTGGAATAAAATATTTGCAACTAACTCTATAGTGCAACTGTGTTTAGATACCAAAGAAGCTGGAGAAGGGACGCATATAGATACAACACAGTGATTAGGAAGCCAGACAGAGAAGCCATTGCCATCACGGCTAGCATTTCCAGTTTGTTCACATTCATGAAGCTGAAGAATAGCACAGTGCAGGCAAGAAATTCATGTCTTAATAACCTTCTTGGACAACAGAAACAGCAAGCAGTGAAGTGAAAAAGGGACGTAATTATCAAAAACAGTTCTGTGCTCAGAAGCTAATGATATCTATCTTTTCATTTTCCCAAATAGGAAAAATAAACAATTGCACAGAAGTTGTGGGAATAAATAGAACCTATTTTCACTGTTTGATGTTAAGAACAATGGAATATGGGCTATTTGGAACATGTTACATTTGAGGTGGCTGTTCGATATCTTTTTAGATATTTCAAATAGAGCTTATATATACACAAATCTAGTAATCAAAGATGTGGAATAAGCTAAGGTATATATTAGAGAAAGATAATTTATAGATGATGTTTAAAATTTTGAGACAGGATGAAGTGACTTATGAAATGAATAAACTTGGGGTGATGAGATAGGTGATGGTATAATACTCCCAAGTACAGGTAATAAAAGACTGCAGCTCCTGTCTTGGACAAGCTCAGTACCAGGAACTGACAACAACAAATATGTGTGTGTGTGTGTGTGTGTGTGTGTGTGTGTGTGTGTGTGTGTACATATATATATATGTATATATATGTAATACTGATGTATATGCAAGAGAAAAATAAGTCTTCTATAGAAACAAATCCTTAAAAGTTGTGCTGATAAATTCATTTGTGGGGAGCTGGAGTTGATAAAAATTCCTGTGTTACTTATTATTCCTGTGTTAGTGATAACCTCAACACTTAGCAACTTAAAATAACAAACATATATTTTCTCACAGTTTCTGTGAGTTGGCAGCGACTTAATTGGGTGGTTCTAGCTCAGAGAATCTCATAAGATTGTAGTCAGATTGGTGGTCAGGGCTAAAGTCCTATCTGAAGACACAGCTAGGAGAGATTTGTTTGTGAGTTCATTCATGCTGCTGTTGTCAGCTCTTAGTTCCTCAATAGCTACTAGCTAGAAACTTTCGTTCCTTATACGCAGGGTCTCTATAAGGTTGCTTACAACATAGTACCTTGTTTTCCCAAGAAGAATTACCCATGAGAGAGTACATGAGCTTGTCCAAGATAAATGCTACAGTCTTTGATAACCTGTTCTGGGAAGTAATATGCTATCACCTATCTCATTCTATTGGTCAAAAAAAAAAAAAAAAAAAAATCCTGGTGCCGTGTGGGATGGGCCCACATAAAAGTGCAAATACCAGGGAACACTAAAGATCCTCTTAGATGACAGCTGCCACAATTAACCTTTCTGGACTTGTGCAATCACGAGAGCTAGTTAAACAATCCAGTAAGCCTGCTGTCTTCACATGTGATGCTGGAGTTTGAAGTTCTCAGACAATCAGTTTTAAAGAGAAGATGGCTATAAAAAGGGAGAGATTAAGAGCAGTTTGGAACCAATAAACACAAGCTGAAACCATCAAGTACTGAAACTTAGGCCCATTATTACTGCTTCTGGCATTGGTGGTGGGATGTCCTCAGTAGCCCAGTCCTTTCATCCCAAAGCTGAACACACTCTTAGACCAAAACTCACTGATCAGAGGGAATGTCGAACTATTGCCCGCCTCGCTGCTGCCCTACAATATCAAGATTAACCAGCACTTCAGCTTCAATATGTGCATTTACCAATGGTTCTCCTTCACTTCCAAATTCCAAATCTACAAGAATCTCTCTCGTTGCCCAAATTAACAAAAGGACATATGGACAAAGGGATTATGGGATATGTAGTTCAAGCTAAAATATTATTATATTGCAAAACCACCACAGATCATGAAGCAAAAAGCAAAATTTCCAGTCCCTGTTTAGAACAAGCAATCTGAAAAGCATACAGGAGAATCTAGATGAAATAAAAATACTTTTTTATAGTCACATTGATTAAAAGTTTCCCTAATTCCTTTGTAAGAAAGAATTCACAATAAATATTGTAATTATATATCACATGTTCATTATTACTATTATATATAACATATTATATAATAGTACATTACATTATTATATTATATTAAATATATATAAGTATTCATATATATAGTAATAGATGAATAGATTATATGTGAATATATTCTTTTTTTTGAATAAAATGTATCATTGTATGTACTGTACTACACAGATATCTGGAATGTGTATAATTACTCAATGTAAGAGCCAAATTTCAGTATCTACAATGGGAAAAAATCAGGTGAATCAATACTTATTTCCTTACCTAAGCACTCAATTTTAGCAAGGTTTATTTCTATATGAGTGGGTGGCATGGTATTATTTTAATTCCTTATCTCTTTCCCAAGTGATATGAAAATAAATATTCATACGTATTAACTTTTGTTTTATAATGAAGATAAACCAGAAATTATGATTGATTCATGTATATCTTTGTGTTTCAGTTTGTCTCCTTTAACATGTTTAAGTATTTAGAAAGTGGAGACCGGAGGAGGATTTTGCCCCTTAGGCCTTAAACTCTGAAACTCCATCAGACAGGTTGAGCTGAATGGGAAGTATATGAGAATTCAAAAAAGATTCCCAAATTCAACTAAAGTCACCTTTGTTTCATTCCCTTCCAGTGTGTATGCTTTCCAGAGCTTTGAATAAGTGTAGAAAGGAAAGGAAAATCATATAACACAAACTACATAACAATTTAAATGTTCACGTACAGACTAATGAATTGTGTAATAAAATTCCCTTTACTCTTGCTTCCCTCTATGAAAAGTCACAGCTGTTTTACATAATATCTTCCACTTCCTTGTGTAGAAATATTTCAGATCAATGAACATAATTCACAGTGAAATGAGAAACTGCAAAGTGCTTTTCTGTCAGGTAACCCACCTCCTAATATTTTCTTCTGTGTTCAATTTTCTAACTACACTCAATGAATTAAAATATTTTTTTAAAGATTTTTTATTTATTTATTTGACAGAGAGAGATCACAAGTAGGCAGAGAGAGTGAGAGGGAAGCAGGCTCCCTGCCGAGCAGAGAGCCCGATGGGGACTCGATCCCAGGACCCTGAGATCATGACATGAGCTGAAGGCAGTGGCTTAAACCACTGAGCCACCCAGGCGCCCCTAAAATATTTTTTATATATGTCAGTTAATATTTTATTTTGGGTAGCACAGACACTTGTAAAGAAAAAGATTCCTGCTCTGCCTCAAATAATTGGTTTGACAGTCAGAAAAAAGTACAGGCCTAGAGATATGTCTGAATTAGGCATTATTTGATGTATTAATCCTAATGGGTACTTACAGGCTTCAGAGTTTCCTGAATTTACGCAACTTTAAAAAAGTTTAGAAGAGTTTTCAAATGTAAATATTCTTCTTTATTTGGCAACTTATTTTCTGGGAAAAACATGCTCATATTTCAGATTTTGCACATGAAGAAAAGAGAGCTAAAACACCTCAGAAAGAATAATGATCAAATAACCGTGTGCGAAAGACATTATTCTGATACCAGAAACAATGGAACCGGATGGATAATAGCTCTCTTATTTTCTTCTTAAGGCTGTCAAGGGCATATTATATTTTATTTCTCTCCTATGTAGTATGGAATATTCCATTGATACATAAAGAATTAAGCACCATGTAAGAATAGAACTATTTACAGTATTTTTCTATAATTTTCTGCTATGGAAAATTGTAACCAATGAAAAGTTAGTCTTGAAATGAGAAGGGAGATTACAGGAGGAGAGTAAAAGGCAAAATGTTAAATTGATGCAATCCCTGTGGTGTATTTTCCATTTGCAGAGAATATTTATGGAATCTTTGTAAATAAACACACCAAAGAGTATCAGAAGTCTATTTCAAATATATTCAGTTGCCTAAATGCAGTCATGTTAAAAGTAGACTGAAGAAAATGAAAAAAAACCCATCTATCATTTCTCAAAGAGGTCAATTTATGCATCTTCATTCAGGCAAATTCAATATTTGTTTAATGTCTACTTCATGCAAGAACACAATGTTAAATAAATTGGCCTCTGCCCCCTGACAAATACCTGTCACCATTCTGCTCTTTATTGGTGCTCCTAAGTCTGATTCTGCTAACTTTTAGCACATTCTAGTCACCCACCAAATCACTATAATCAGTGAATCAGTGCCCTGTTGCTGTTCTCTTTATCATTCAGCTTTTTCTTACCATGTACCTTTTTTTTTTTTTGCTAAAAGTTAGAAATTTAAAGATTTTATTTATTTATTTGACAGACAGAGACCACAAGTAGGCAGAGAGGCAGGCAGAGAGAGAGGAAGAAGCAGGCTCCCCGCAGAGCAGAGAGCCCGACGTGGGGCTCCACCCGAAGACCCTGAGATCACTATCCGAGCCGAAGGCAGAGGGCCCAACCCACTGAGCCACCCAGACGCCCCAAAAGTTAGAAATTTAAAATGCAAAATATAAATACTAAATCATTCTAGTATCTAATTTAGAATGTGACAACAGCCCATAGTCGTTTAGGGTTTCATCCTCAGGGCTATAAAACATCAGCAATTCCCCATCCACAAAACTGTTTTATTCTATCCAGCACTCCTATTGTTTTACATTTGTTGGTTTAATTACTTATTTTTTAATTACTTTTTGTTTCTACCACCATTCTGTGAACTCCAGTTCTATAAGCCAAAGCCAGGGCAAAGACCTCCTTAGAGGAATTACCTTAATTAATTCCTTCTAAACTGGTTTTACTGACCATATTCTCAATTAACAAGCCAAGCGGCTGTCTAGCTTACTTTAATTGGCTAACTCTCCCTACAATGATCCCAAATCAGATGCAATAATTATGGATTTACTGCCTTCAAGAGAAATTAGGTTGCTGTCCCCCACTCTTATAGATCAGACGGGTCATACAATAATCTAAACTGACTTTAAAGAGCAAAGTGCTAGGGCTTCCACTGTTGTAGTTTCTTCTATGCTGACTATGGGCAATTTTCTCACAAACCATGCAAATCAAACACCCTCAAGTATAGAATTCGGAGAAGAATAAATGAAACAAGATGGGATTGGGAGGGAGACAAACCATAAATGACTCTTAATCTCACAAAACAAACTGGGGGTTGCTGGGGGAGGTGGGATTGGGAGAGGGGGAGCGGGCTATGGACATTGGGGAGGTGAGGCGAACCATAAGAGACTATGGACTCTGAAAAACAACCTGAGGGTTTTGAAGGGTCAGGGGTGGGAGGTTGGGGCAACCTGAGGGTTTTGAAGGGTCAGGGGTGGGAAGTTGGGGGAACAGGTGGTGGGTAATGGGGAGGGCACGTTTTGCATGGAGCACTGGGTGTTGTGCAAAAAGAATGAATACTGTTACGCTGAAAAAATAAATAAAATGGAAAAAAAAAAAAGAATTCGATAGGTCTGTCTCTGCAAGGTGCAATGAAAATGAGCAGTTGGCTACACAGTGGAGCACAAGCAATAGCAAAACCAAAAGAGGAAATGACCTCAGGGAACAGGCAGAACATTCTCTTCTGATTGTTTTAATTTTAGAGAGTTAGCATATAAAAAAATTTCACATTTCTGAAAATGAAAAAAATCCAAAAATATTTAACAATAAAGTTTGACTCTAACAAGCTCTATGACTTATTTTCCCACAGATAAATTCCCAAACTTCCCTTTGATCTAGAAAAGAACAAGGAACTTAATAAAATAACTAATGAAATGTTAAAAGAACATGAAATTGATATTCTCACAGCCTGGATAATCATCTTTCTTCGTCAATTTCTTGAGAGTGAAATCTCCGTAGACAAATTCAGTCTTAACAGTAACTGATTTCCTGAATCTCCACATCGCCAGTCCCACAACATGCCCTGAACACACACACAGATAACAGAATGGCCAAGATCATTTAAAAATGTCAAATGTGGACATAGAAACTGAGAGCTCCTTATGATATAGATGGGCTCATGTAGAAAGTTAATATCATCAATAAAATTCCAAGGCCTTGCTGGGGTGAAAAAGACTGACAATCCTATCAGTTATTTTGCATAGAATCAGTAACCATGACTTTAAATATAAAGTATAAAGGTTCTTAGTTTAGAGGATAATCCTCCTTTCAGGCATGCTTATAAAAATGACATGACTGTTAGAAGTAAAGTTTAGAAACTTGAAAATAGAGCTAGAAATTTGCAGTCCTCGTAGCCTCTAGCTATGTGTGGCTTTTCAACTTATTTTTTAAATTAAAATTAAATGAAATTTAAAACTTAATTCCTCAGTTATACTAGTCACACTGCAACTGTTCAATATTCACGTGTACATAGTGGCTACCACATAGGGAAGTAGGGGTAAAGAACAGTTCCATCATCTCAGAAAATTCTAATGGACAGCACTTGTATAGGAAATTAATTTGAAAAAAAAAAAAAAAAATCGAAGAGCCGAATCTCCCTAATGCCTAACATCAAGACTACAACATTGTAAGCCCAGAGTGGGAAACAGTGTCCTATCGGTTCTAAAATTTTAATTTCTCAATTTTTCAGCTAGCCAGATGAGATGCTTAAAGCTGGTGTGGCTGGAAGAGTCTTTGTAGTGTGATGATTCATGATTTGTGTTCTTACTCTCCACTCTTGCACCAAGATCCCTGAGAGGGAGACTGGAATGCTCCACAGTAAGCAAATACCATTTCTTATTATTTGTGAACTCAAGAAGAACCCAAGAAGGGAATAAAAACTTTGCAGCACCCTATCATAAGCATAATATATTATCTGGTAGCATAATAAAACTGTAAAACATAATTTTCTTACATAAGTAGTAATAAAGCACTGGAAATATGAAGTCTGCTTAAGAAGACAACAGTCAGTTTATGAGAACCAATAAAGACAATTTGTAGAGCCATATAAAAGGAAAAAATGGACTGAAACAGATCTGGGAAACCATGTAATAACTATTACACTGCTACAATATACTAAGATCTTACACTGTATAAGGTCCTATGTCATTTACCTTTCCCAATGATCTGTGAGGGAAGTGCAAGTATTATTTGTATTTTGCAGGTGAGAAGGCAGATGGTAAAATTTAAGTAATTTGCCTAGTGTAAAGCAGCTGAGTGGAATTAAAAACCAAAGAGTATGGCTGCAGAGAAATAAATCTCATGTACCAAAGCAAAACCTTTGGTACCAATCATTGCACTATGCCCTAATGAATTAACTAAATATAAGCTATATGGCTATGAGATTTTTTTATTCATCTACTTATATACACAATCAATAATATGCTCCAGATTCATGTGCAATATTATTTTATCTATTTTTCTCAACACAAATTTGGTATTTTAAGGACTTTCTAAAATCTTCTCATATTTGCAAAAGACCTAAGTTTTCTCATCCATGAATTAATCTACAATAGGATATATAGAACCTAGCCTTCATCACATTTATTTGAATTATCAGATATTAACTTATTTTTGCCTTAATTTTTGCTTATTTTTTTCACCATCAAACATTTAAAAAAATAACAGAAATCCAAATTGTCCTCCTCATTCTTATGCATCCTTTCTTTCACTCCTTTAAAGCCAATTCTTTTTAAAGCCACTTAATCATGGTGTCATTGACATACAAACTGTCGTACATATTTAATATACACAACTTGATGAATTTGGGGAAAAGGGAAACCATCACCACAATCTATGCCATAAAGATATTCACCACTTCCCCAAATTTCCTCCTACCTTCTTTTTTGTTATTATTTTGTGACAAAAACACTTAACATAAGACTTATCTTCTTAAGAAGTGGAGCGGTATTATTGATAGTCACTATGTTGTAACAGTATATCTTGGGACTTAACTAATCTTACATAACCGAAACAGTGCCAGTCAACAGTGGAGCCAGTCTTCCTGGAAGTGTCCATGGTGCTTTTCCCTCAGTGCTATTCACTTTTCAATCCACAGCAACGTTGCTTCCAATTTACATGCTATGGAATCCACCCTGCCCAAACCGTATCATATAAGTAAAAAAAGTGACCTAATATTGTATTCTGTGACCTAATATTAGCCATTATATTATGTTCATCATTTATGAAACTCTCTTCTCCATTAGTTTCAGTGGTATCAATCATCAATTTACTATTCCAGGACAACCTGATTTCCAAGGCTAAATGAATCTCATCATTTTAATAGAAAACCTGACCCTTCTACAACTGTTTATTTCATAATTCATTAGCCACAAACCTAAATAAGGTCTTGAAACAGTCTTTACTTCTCTGTCATCCCTCCTTAATCCCTCATACATACTCATGTTCTGAGTATGACTGATGCTTTGTCTACAGTGTCTGAGGCACTTGTACCCTTTATTTCATCCCTCTGTTACAGTCTAATTATGTGTATAAATAAATTTAGGTTAGATTATTGAAATATCTTGCATCCAATGTTTTCTACACTTCTACCAGAATTTTCTTAAATAATAATTTTCAGTATGTAACTCACTTGCTCTAAATGTTTTGGTAGTATGTCTATAGTTTCAGAATAAATCTAACTGATGAACTTGACATTTAAGATCCATATGCTGGGCGCCTGTGTGGCTCAGTTGGTTAAGCAACTGCCTTCTGCTCAAGTCATGATCCTGGAGTCCTGGGATGGAGTCCCATATGACATTCCCAACTGTGCAGGGAGTCTGTTTTTCCCGCTGACCTTCTCCCATCTATGCTCTCTCTCTCAAATAAATAAATAAAATCTTAAAAAAAAATTTTTTAAAAACCCATATAGTTTGGTCTTAGTCTATTTAATCCATAATCATTCTGTCTTGGTATCACCTCTCCAGCCCAGTATCCGCCATCTATTCACACTGAATTGTTTACATTTCCTGATATTGGAAATGCTCTACCCCTTGACCCTGCTCTTGATATAAATTACCATCTCAATCTTCTGGGATTTTCCTTCTATATCATTTTGTTTACCTGGAAAACATCTTTTATTGGTGTAAAATGCTGTTCAGACGTTGACTTTTCTGGTAAGCCTACATGCTTCCTATTTTGAGCCAATAAATGTTGGTGAGTATTTCTAGTTTCATCTTATCATTTGCTTATTTATGCTGCATTTCTTAAACACACATCTCCTTAGATAGACCATGATCAGGATAAGAAATATAGATTAATTGTCCTGGGATCAACCAAGCTCAATGTGTGAGGTATTTTGGCTTTAGTATTATTTGGACCATTGTGTAAAATAATTTCTTAACCATGTGTGTATAAGTTAAAATGAGATGATTACAACAGACATTTATAGATTTCAAAAGAGTAATTTTAAAAAATGACAAAATTTAAAGCTAATTATGCAAATTTTGATGACAAAAAGAATAACAAAACAAACCCAAGAATGTGTAAAGGTGTTAAAAACAAAATCTGCAGGGTGCCTGGGTGGCTCAGTTGGTTATGTGTCTGCCTTTGGCTCAGATCACGATCCCAGAGTCCTGAGATCAAGTCCTGCTTTAGACTCCTTGCTCTATGAGCAGGCTGCTTCTCCCTCTGCCTTTGCCTCTCTCTCTCTGCTTGTCTCTCATGAATAAATAAATAAAATCTGTTTAAAAATCTGAAATCAGTGAAGTGGGGAAACAAAATATAAAGAAAATGTCAATGAATCTAATTTTTTCCTTAGAAAAATTTAACTAAAGAACCATACCTCTGATAAGCCTAAACAACAAAAGAAGAGGGGACAGAAATATGTAGTGTTAAGAATAAAAAGGAACATAGATACATCTGAAGATATTTAAAACAAAATACTGTAAAAACAAATGTCAGTAAATTAAAAATGGACACATTCCATTTTTTTTTTTAGCTTAACCAAATTTGGCTCAAATAGAAAGAAAAAGTATAAATAGTCCCATAAATCAATAAATTAAAACAGCAGGGCCATTGTTAAAAATATTGACCCAAAGAAAACATTGAGACTGTGTGGTTTTCTAAGCAAGTTCTATCTCACTGTCAAGATCATATTATTTCCATCTTACTGAATGCTTTTTTAGAAGCATTTTCCAGAAGCACTTCTAAGAGAAAAATAAAGAATACTACCCAACTCTTTCAACAGACAATATAATTTTGATCCAAAAAATGCCAAGTATGATATGAAAAAGGGAAATTAAATTCTGCGTTGCTTTTAATGTGGATAACTGTTTAAAGAATTATTGGAAAAGCAAATGCAAGTGTATATTAAAAAGATAATGACTAAACAAAATTAAGTTTCTTCTTGCCAGTCAATGATAATGCAATAAATTCTGAAAAATGTTGCTGTAATTTACTTTTTTAAGGAATGTCATATGATCTCAAAAAATACAAAGATATTTGATAATACTTAAAATAATTGCATGACAAAAACTTTATAAATTAAGAATTAAATAGAACCTTCTTTATCCAGTAAATGCTAACAACAATAAATATATTAAGAACATAATTCTAAATGACAAAATGATAGACTCATTCTCTTTATCATCAGGAAAAAGGAAAAGAAACTGATTTACCACCAATCCCATTTAACATTATACTGGATGTCCTGTAAGTGCAATAAATATATATATATATATATATATAATCTGTTTTCTTTCTTAGATTATACATAATATAATGTATCTTTTATAATATTATATATTATAAAATTATAAAATATATAAATATATATTTATATTAATATATATTATAAAAGATATACTATCTTTTATAATATTATACATAATATAATATAATCTTTTCTTTCTTAGATTATATATATAATCTGTTTTCTTTCATAGATTATATATACCTTAGATTACATATATATATATAAAATCTGTTTTCTTTTTAGATATGTATATACCTCTAAGATATATATATCTTTTATATATCTCTAAGATATATAAGAAAATATATAAGAAAACAGATTTTATATATATACACATATATGTATATAATCTGTTTTCTTATATATTTATACATACATATATATCCACATACATGAAATAAAACAGATATATATATAATTTTTATTATGTATATAACATTTATTAATAAATTTCAAATATGTAACAGCTACTTTATTTACATCACTGTCAAATATTGCAGGCTGTGAATTTGACTATTACTTTCTCTGAATTTCACATACATTTTCCCTCTTTAATACTTTATACATGGCATTCCAAGTCTTATGTGGCATCACCTCTTGACGTCTCTATTTTGTTTCTCACTGAGAGCGTTCCTCTTTCCCTCTTCCTAACTCCAAACTCTGAAATAAAATCGCCCATGCATTCATGAGCAGAGTAGAGCAATCACAGGTCTACCCTAACCCTTTACAGTTTGACTTTGTAAGAGCAGAGAGAGAAAACTTGTACATTTTTAAGATGGAAAGACGCCCAAAAAGAGAAAAAGAACATGTTATACAGACACCCCCCAAATTCACTATTTAGATAACTTGATTATGACATGTATAGAGGTTTGTGTGAAAGGCAAGGAAAGTGATCCCATGAAGTCCAGAGGACAAGAGAATGGTTAGTCCTCTCAACATGTAGTATTGGATTAGGGTTTGAACTTGCTTTATTTCACTTTTCATATTTTAAGACTTGATGATATGAGCACTGTTTGTTCTTCTTAGCATTTCCAACAGCATTCATCACAGAAATTGTTATACTGTATATGTGTACAACATGAATTTAATAAAAAATGAGTGATTTGATCAATTAATAAATTAATTTTGACCACAGCTATCAATTCTAACATTATTTTTACTCAAAATCACATTAACCTATGCCTTGTGCACACTTGCATGACTTTAATTTTTAACTAAACAATGTTGTCTTATACTCTTTCAGATCCCTAAATTATTAAATTCATACGGAATTGATTTTTTTGGATCCTTGTCCTACATCTTTTTCCAATTTCAATTTGGCACATATTTATCAGTAGGACTTTCAAACCTTAAATTAAATTTGGTTTACATGTCATTCTTAGGAATGTTATGAATTCCCATCTTGTTTTTACATTTTAGTCCTAACTTTTACATGCTAAAACTTTCTGATAACATGTGAAGTGTTTGTAAAACTTTCAATCCAGACTTAATTTCTTGATACTTTGAAAAGATGGTATATATCATCTGGTTCAAAAATATTTTTCAGTCCATTTTCATTCAGACAATAAATATGTTCAAGAGTTCAAGCATATTAAAAAATAATGAGTGAATTTTCAATGAAATGAAAGAAATTTTCTTACTTTCCATAAGCAAAAAAATATAGCATTGTTTAAAAAGAAATGCAAATATATTAATATTATCACCTGATATTAAACAACTTGACAGTAGTTAGAAATTCAATTGTTATAAATGGAAAGTCAATAGCTGAGGACAGAAATTATCTGAAAAATAACTCATTATTACCTATAAATCAAGTTATAAATTAATCTCGCTGACTAGAAATTGTGTTATGGTCTCAGGGGTATAGAACTTAAGAAGTTCTAAACTGAAATAATAAAATCATGTTTAATATATTTACAAATATTTTATTGTTCAAGAAATAGATGGTTCAAAATAATACTAGGACTTAACCTCAATAACGTATTTTATAATGGTGTTACCTGCTTAATACAGGTTAGACTTCAGCTTTTCCATTTTATACACTCATGAAATTCATATTTGGAAATCAGTGTTAAAAGTACAAGCTACACATAATCTAGGGTATAAGATTCAAAACACATACATATATATATATATGATGGTTACTTAATGTCATAGGAGTTCAGAATAGTGAAACAAACTCCAATAATCATGACAGTTATTAAATCCAAACATCTAATTCAGAGTCCCATTATAAGGTGTCCTGCAATCACTTTTCAATAAAGTAATGTAAATTCAATGCAGACAGGATATTTGTGTTCTACAACTATATAACTAAAAACTAATACAAGATTGAAATATGGTAGATACTAAAAAAATAACTGAAAGAATAGTGAAAAATGATGACTGATAATGGAGCTATCCAAAGAGTTGTAAATACTCAATTGGAAGGAGAAGAATCACTATTTTCCGTTGTATTTTTTACTTTAAATATGTCTAAATTTATGCAACATATCTGTACTTAATGGGTTGGGAGCATGGTTTCAATCTGAAAGACACCAAAATCTTACGTTACTCTATGTAATCTCCATATGAAATGTGCACTGAAATAGTTGAATTGGGCTGTCACTGAGAGTGCAATATGTTTTGTTTTCCAAAATCCTTATTATTTGACATCTGATTTCTAGAAAATGTTCTCCTTCCTCTTCCAAATGAGATAAACAAAACACAAACACAACAAGACAAGGCAAAAATATAGAATCCTATATTGTCATCTAGAATCAAAGCTTAAAGCACCATTTTTCTTAGTTGTCTTTCCAATAATTTTGATTTTGCAACAAGGCATTAAGTATAGCTGAGATAGACATCAGGTTCTTTATTACTAGTCTGATGAAATAATACTCTATTCCTCTTATAGATAATGTGTCTATTGTAAAAGAGGAAAAATCTGTGTCCAACACCTTGCCAGTGTTTCAAACTAAGTATTAACGATAATCCACCTTCTTTACCTAAGAGAGAAAATGCGATTTTGCTGGAATGTTATAGTGGAATACAATGGTATTACAATGATAATATAACATTTTTATTTTTATTTTTATTTTTTATAATGTAACATTTTTAGTTATCTTTAATAAAAAGCCAAAGATATTATTGGAGTGTAAGATTGAGAGAATTTGCCTGTGTGTATGGCATTTGGGCCTGTAATACAGGAAAGATTTTAAAAATGTGAGATGGTAAATGGACTGTATTGTTGAAGTGATGAAAAACTGAAAAATTCAGTGGAGTGTCCAAAATTGCCAGCTGGAAAGGAGACAGAAGGATATCAACAGTCTGCATTCAGAAGGAATCCTGATGTGTTGATGTAATAGCCTGATAATGAAATGATTTGCCTGACTCTGCTTACAAAGAACTCTTTGATTCTTTGAAGTGGGATGCTTTGGAGATCACATAAACATGGCCTAACATAAAAATTGTGTGTTTAAGTGTATTCTAGCTTCTCCATAAATATCAATTCAAACAAATCTGATATGAAGGTTGATATATTTGTTACACATATTAGAATCTAAGATTGTTTAATATCTGCCACTTGCTCTGCATTAAAATCAAACTGCACTTACAGACATTCTTTGGGAAAACAACAATAACTCAAAACTGGGTAACAACCCTGTCTAGACTCAAGTAAATACATTGTCACCCAATTTCATGAATAGATAATAGAGTACTTGTTAGAAGCATGTGATAGACACATCAGAGTAAAACTTTGCCAGATCTGGAAAATGTAGAAATAGCTTCCTTGAATCCCTTAAGGAACTCAGTAGAATTTGAAGAAAAGTGGAAAAAGAAAGACAAAAGAGAAAAAATGATAATATAAATTTCAAAATGAATGAAGTTAGAAAATGATTAAGCTTAAATTATGAAATGTGAGGTATCCTCAAATGCTCTCAATATAGCATGAGATACAAATTAGTGTTCTTCATCAATTATCCAATGAACCTAACTGAGCATCTGCCTTTACAATCTTTTCTCAGTCACTTACCAGCTGTATGACACTGAATAGGTTTCTGCCATCTCATTATTGAGTGCCTACTCAACGTCAGGCCATGGCATTAAGGATATAGGTTTGATCCTTGAAATTACAGAACTCACATTTCTGTGGGGGTAAATAAATGACAAACAAAAACAATGAAATAATTTCAAGGCATTATAAATTTTGTAAAGAAAAAACTGGTAGAGAGGATAGCTGGTAAGGTGGAGAAGGGTAGTCTGTTATGTAATTAACACTGTCTTAAGTAGCATTCTTGTGAAGTGGCGTATCAGTTTTAATTAAATAGAGATAGGTACCAAGGTATCTCTGGAGGAGTCAACACTCTCCCAACAGCCATTCCCCATATGCCAAAATGTCTGAGTAGTGGGAAAAGATGACTTCTATCTTCATACTCTGTCAGTTTAAATTCATCTCTAGGGACACCTGGGTGGCTTAGTGGTTTAAGCCGCTGCCTTCGGCTCAGATCATGATCTCAGGGTCCTGGGATTGAGTCCCACATCCGGCTCTCTGCTCAGCAGGGAACCTGCTTCCCTCTCACTCTCTCTGCCTGCCTCTCTGCCTACTTGTGATCTCTCTCTGTCAAATAAAAAAAAAAAAATTAAATTCATCTCTAATAACTGAAATACTTTGAAACAACTTTTTTTAATTAAATTTTTTGAAACAACTTTTTAAAATGACTTGGTATTAATATAGGCAGTAGAAACTTCTTTTTTTAAGGATTTTATTTATTTATTTGAGAGAGAGAAAAAGAGAGCAAGCACAATCAGGGAGAGGGAGAAGTAGAGTTCCCACTGAGCAGGGAGCTCAACATGAGGCTTCAGCCCAGGACTCTGGGATCATGACCTAAGCTGAAGTCAGACACTTTGACTGACTGAACCACCCAGGTGCCCCCAGTAGAAACTTTCTTATAAATGGTATCAAGCACCCTAAATATTCTTTGAGATTTTTGCTTTGCAAACAGCTCCAATCTTATTTTAGGCCCCAATCCAAATGCTGATTTCCACATGATATTCCTCTTAAAACACAACTCTAAGATGATAGGACTATGAAATAAAGATTGTGTAGTGCATTGATTTAAAAAGATCTCCCAGGGGGGAGTTGTGTCCAACTGTTGATTTTGGCTTAAGTCCTGATCTTAGGGTGGTGAGATCAAGCCTTGTGTGGGCTCTGCTCTTAGCATGGAATTTGCTTATCCCTCTCCTTCTCCTGCATCTTGTACTCTCTCTCTCTCTCAAATAAATAAATAAATAAATAAATAAATAAATAAAATCTTTAAAAAAAATCTCCCCACAGAAATCAATTTTAGGACTTGCACCCATCACCTTAAAAATATTTAATAAATTATATTATTTTTATATTATTCCATGTAAGCAATAATAGGTTGTGGGTAAGGTCATAATTCTGCTGTGGGAGTGGAAAATAAGTAAGGTTTTGAAAATTCCCTTAACAACACAATGGAAATAAACGTACCCTTGTACTTGTATTACAAGTACATTGTACTCTTGTCAGGTTTAACTGAGGTAATCCACCTAAAATGTCAATGTCTGGCATAAAGTAACTGTACAAAAGTACACTAGCCTTTGTATTTATTAAAATACCTACTTCTCAGAATTTATTTTAATTTAGTCAAAAATTGGAAGACTTTTTAGATTTTCTTTTCTACTTTTAATACTCTGTATTTTGGAGGTATATGTCATATATAAGTAAGTGATAATTAGAACAAACCCACACACATGCCACAGTAACTTCTACCTCAACATGCAGCAAACTTTTTTTGAGAATATTTTTTTAATCTGTCCTAAGTCTCTGTGTCACTCTCTACTACAAAAAACAAAAGATGTAGGGTGCCTGGGTGGCTCAGTGAGTTAAACCTCTGCTTTCAAGCTTAGGTCATGATCTCAGGGTCCTGGGATCGAGCCCCACATTGGGTTCTTTTCTCAGCAGGAAGTCTGCTTCCCCCTTTCTTTCTGCCTGCCTCTCTGCCTACTTGTGATCTTTCTTTCTCTGTCAAACAAATAAATAAAATCTTTAGAAAATAAAAAAAAATAAAAACAAGATGTGGAATAATCCATTTCACTTTTTTTCACTCAAATTTAGTATCAAGATTTTTGACTACTTTATGTTACTTCTAAGGTTCAGTCTATAATATTCCCTACTTAATGACTCAGACAGTAAAAGTATTGAAAAGGCATTCTTAGAAATGTCAGAATATTTTTCCAGATAAAACTGATACAATATCTTTTTTTTGTGTCATCACCTAAAAATAAGTTGCAATGCTGGTGTAAGTATGAGGGTGACTGAGTGGAGGCCTTTATAAGATAAAGATTTGTGAAATATATGAAATGTGCCATAGAGAAAGCTTACTCCTGGATATGAGAAAGTAAGTAATCACTACCCTCTCTTTTGAAATATGGCTCAAAGAAATGTTGAAATTCAGCTTATCCAAAATCAAAGACTTGCTTCTGATCACGCAATAACATTGTAATTAACCACTGTGTTGAGACTGATTTCCCCAAATGACAAGGAGTACTTTCACTGCCAATGGTTATTGACTTTCATGTGTGGTTAGAAATAAAAGATTTCATCTACAATGAGATATTGTTCCTACAATGATGCTGGTGGAAAAGGTCATCTCTATAGCTGATCTTGGAAACCCTTCTTGATATATTTTACAAGAGATAATCACTATGAAGATACACAGAAGTTTCTTTTTATTCACATATACTTTTTTTTTGTATTCAAGAACTAAATTATTCTATACCCTGGGATTTCAAAATAACGGTATCTGATGTCCACCTGGGAAATTTTCGTGTACCTAGGAAAAACAGATACAAATACAGTGTGATAATGATAAAATTAAAGAATGTATATAACTCAGTGATTGGATAAAAGAAATAGTTAACTGGATCAAAGAATGATGGATATTTTTATTAGTTTTTAGTTATTAGTTATTAAAAATGAGTCTCAAAGGACAACCAGGAGTTTACATTAAAAAAAGAGGGAAGAGTGGAGTGTTGTTTGGAGATGTGGATGGAAGTGGAAACAGTGGTTTGGTGGAGATTTCAGGGAAAAGAAAAATCAAATGTGTAAGGCCACTTAGCTAGTACAGGAGACCTCAGAAAGTGCCCACAAGTTGCAGAAGACTCTATGTATTAAAATACTACTTGGTTAATACACAACAGAGCAGTTATACTGAAATTATAGGCTTACTTAATATTACTTATCAAAGATGAATAATTTGGGGCAACAGTTCTTTTCCAAAGACTGTGATTAATACTTCTGGAATATTAACGGGTATTTAACACTTTTTAAACACTAGTAAATAAAAAAAATAAAAAATAAAAAATAAACACTAATAAACATTCAAACGAATTCCATATGTTTGAAGTTCATCTCCAAAAATGAACATAAAAGCAGTCAGTGAAATATGTAGGAATAAACATGAATAGTATAGAGGGTTAAAAAAATTAAAAAATTAGGGGCGCCTGGGTGGCTCAGTGGGTTAAAGCCTCTGCCTTTCGCTCAGGTCATCCCAGGGTCCTGGGATCGAGCCCCGCATCGGGCTCTCTGCTTGTCAGGGAGCCTGCTTCCTCCTCTATCTCTCTGCCTGCCTCTCTCCCTACTTGTGATCTCTGTCAAATAAATATATAAAATCTTTAAAAAAAAAAATTAAAAAATTAGTTTTGCATGGCAAAACTAATGTTAGCATTATATGTTATATGTTAGCATTAAAGGCAAAAGATCTTCTTTGTTTAAACATCCTGGAGGACATTACACGAAGTGAAATAAGCCAGTTGTGAGGGAGTAAGACTCCATAACCTCACTATATTTCAAATCTTAGAGTCAAGTACATATAGGAAGAGAATAGAGTGGTGGTCACCAGGGGCTGTGAGATGGGGGAAACAGATACTGATCAATGGGTACAAAGTTGTAGTTAAACTGGATGAGTAAGTCTAGACGTTTAATGTGTAACATGATATTTATTGTTAATAATATGGTATTCAATATTGGAAATTTGCTAAAACAGCAGATTTCAGGTGCTCTTATCACACACACACACACACACACACACAAAATGTAACTTTGCGAGGAGATGATAATTAATTAGGTGGACTATAGTAATTATTATATTAAGTATATTAAAACATCATGTACACCTTAAATCCATACAATTTTTATTTTAAAAATAAGATGTATATATATTGAATACATACATATGAAATGAATATATATTATAGTACTAATAATATATACTAATTATGTATTTTATGTACTATATATAAAATATTACACATAATCAAAAAGTATAGAAAGTGACTCAAGGAGAGTCCAGTTATTTCTCAAAATGTTAACTTTTTAAAAGAAAAATCAGATAATTTTAATATTTCACATTCCAGGAACATTTATTTTTATTAGTGTATAGAATTACATAATACAAACCTAAATTCCAAGGAAAGTAGCTCAGAATTAAACAAAAGCCTGAGCAGTTTGAGCTAAACTGATTATCTGCTTTAGATCAGTGAAGAGCCCTGAACATTTCAAACAAGCAAAATGTGATAGATGTTTTATGCTTTGTTCTGATATTTTAAAAAAGTAAACAAAATTATGGTAAAACTTAAGTATTAAAAATAATATGCAAATACATTACAAATATTCATTACCTCAAAGGTAAACAGAAAAGTTATAATGATCACATAATGATTATAATGCTAGTCCCTATTTAGAAAAATTTTAAGTTTAAAAAATATAAACATTTTGCCAGGGACAGTAATGCTTATTAGATTATATCAAGTAAGTTAGATAACAATTCACTACATGTGTTAGTGTTCTTGAGCCACCATAACAAAAACTATAAACTGAGTGGCTTAAACAAAAGAAATGTATTTTCTCATAGTTTTGAAAGCTGGGAGGTCCAAGATCAAGGTGCTAAATCCTATCCTTATAACCCCCTTTAGCCTTTAGCCTTTTGCCTTTAGCCCTTATCATTTCCTCAAGGAACTCATGTCTAAACATAGTCACATTAGGGATTAGGAATTCAACATATGAATTTGGGAGGATGAACACAGACATTCAGTTCTTAACACTATAGGATTTAAATAGTCCTCTTACCTTATGTTTAAATTTATTAATTTGCTGAGTCAGTCAAGAGTCTGATGCTTAAAACAACTGAGCTACTTAGATACCCCTTAACTATAAATTTTTTAATGAAATGTAAAATTTAACCTGGTTCTGACCTGTGAGTTTGTGTTATTGATAGCCTACTCGATGGTTGAAAAACATGATTTGGGAAAAATGCTTTTAAAGGAGAACTCTTTTTTTTTCTTTTTCCTTTTTTTATTTTATTTTTTTCAGTGTTCCAAAATTCATTGTTTATGCACCACACCCAGTGCTCCATGCAAGAACTCTTAACAATTTTTAAGAAAAGGATTTGCCAGGTGATCTGCAGGCTGATATCAATACTTTACACATGATTCTTCACATGTTAGTAACTGAAGGAGCTAATAATATACTTCAGATATTTATTATAAACAAATCATACTAAATCAGTTGTCTTCTCAAAAAAAAAAGATATTTCTTAAAGTTGGAAAAATTATTTTATTGTCATAAATATTGCAAAATGTAATGCATCTGTAGTTATTCATGGAATCTCTTGCTCCTTCAAGGTGATCTATAAAATTAAAAAGCAATCCACCAAACAACTAACCAACAGATGGAGAAAATTAAATAGTTTAAATTTTTAAACACCTCTGCTGAAGTCAGGGTAAAATGCAGCACTCATCATGTATCTCTTTATGTTTCTATATATTAATAAGTAAATGGCCGAGGGGCAGCCATGGTAGCAGGCCATGCAATTCTAAGTGAGAAATTGCCAATAAACATTGAGAACCAAATTCAGCCAACAACTTTCCAATTGTGGCATCTTCAGGATTTGCCAGTACATTTGATCAGAGGCCATGCTTTCCTGAGGTAGCTCCAGTCTCTGGGTGACCAATTCTGTTCAATCTGTGATTCCAGTATGGCCAACTTTGCATCTGTGTTGCAGTTGGGCTGGCCAAGACTTTGACAGAGCTGTGTTGTCATCTGATGCTCCCTTACTCAGCTATCTAGTTGTCCATCCTTTCCCATTCCTTGCAAAGATGTCAGGCTTGCATGATTGATGAGGGCTTTCTCTGCTAACTCCTACTCTATCTTTTGTTTGGCTTGTCATAGAAGTTACCCCTATTAAATCTGCTGTATTTCTATTTGTTGGTATTTACTTTCTAGAACAAGACCTTTAATGAAGAAAGATCCATAATTTTGGCCAAATTCATAAAAGAATAATTCTTATCATTTTACCATTGTACTTCATTTTATTTCTCACTTAATAAGAATGTAGCTATAGGCAAATTTATAAATATGCTGAATCATTTTCTGTCCATTTATAGTATGTATACACTCTAGAATACTAGAAATATTTTTTATTCCACTACATTTGAAAGCCTCTCACTTGACATTAATATGTTTCCTGAACTAAATCTTACATGATTTTTTAATACCAGTCATCCTCCCATGGGTTTATTTGTGTAAAACACAACATGTGTGATGCATTTGTTTCTCTAGCCGCAAAACCAATGAATGGGTCGGGCAGAAACCAGCCTGGGCAGAAGGTTGGGTACTTGGAATTTTATGTCTTGAATCTTTTTTTTTTTTAAGATTTTATTGATTTATTTGACAGAAAGAGAGATCACAAGTAGGCAGAGAGGCAGGTAGAGAAGAAGGAGAATCAGGCTCCCTGCTGAGCAGAGACCCCCCCACACACACCCAACACTATGCAGGGCTCAATCCCAGGACCCTGAGATCATGACCTGAGCTGAAGGCAGAGTTTTAACCCACTGAGCCACCCAAGCGCCCCTGTGTCTTGAATCTAATATTGGTTTAATACAATCACAAATTATACAAGCAGGAGATGACTGGGCATAGTTACAAGGTCTAGACTTTTTAACAATTACAGGTTTGAAAATATTTGAAAGCTTATATTCAAGTTATAAATGAATTATTCACATTTTGTTTCAGAAATTGCATTAGGTGCATGTTGTGATCAGCACTGGGTGTTATACACAACAAATGAATTGTTGAACACTACATCAAAAACTAATGATTTATTAGATGTTGGCTAACTGAACATTTAAAAAAAACAAGCAAGTAACACATACACACACACACACACACACACACACTGCATTAGTCAGGATTCATCCTGTATATGTTGCCAAATTTATGAATTTTTTGCTAACCTGATAGGTGAAAAATGAAATTCCAGTTTAGTTTTAATTTGTATATGCCCTTTTGCCAGGAATGACCAGCAATCTCTGTATGGATAGATGAAAGATTATTCCAGACTTTTCTGTGAAAGAAGGCAAGGGGGTCAAGGCTCCAAGATGAAAACACTTTGCTCTTCTTTTGCTCTCACCTTTATTGGTGCTTCAGGTTAATTTATAAAACTTTGTTACTCTGTTTCTCAAGGAAGTGATGTATGGCAAGAGGTCTTACAGAAAATAGAAAAGTCTGATTTGGGGAAGGTTACAATGTGCTCATCAGCTTGTTCTATGAGTTCTGCTAAACAAAGCATAAGGGACAATGCATACATCTCTTAGATCACAGAGCAGCTGCTTGGGCTGAGAAAGCTTTGGAGAAGGTAACTCCTCAAGGCATTCCTACTGCAGAGTAGTGAGATTGTTTTCAAGATTGACAATTTGGTTTTGAATTGTCCAGCACATTTAGTACATCTGTGACAAAAGAAACTTTTTTAGATCTATCTTTGTGATAGACGAGTCTTAAAAAGTTTAATGATTTAGGTTCAATCACTCTGCCTTACTCTGTGGTCAGCATTTATTGAATCTATTGAAATTGGATAGCCTTAAGATAGGAAAGAGAAATCCAGGAGTGTTTTGCATTCATCAATTCCTTATGACAAGGAAAATTAATGATCACATATCAAGGCTTTTCAAAAATGTCTTTTCCTTGTATTTTGACATAAGCAACTGATATTACTATGTTTTAAAATTCACCTAGTAGTAGAAGGTACTGCTGTCCTTGACTTGAAGACATCCTGAACATTTTGACTTTGCCTACTGACTCTCATAAAAAAGATTTTTTAAATCACTGCTTTCTTTTCATTTCGTGCAGTTTATTATTATAATGTAAGTATGCATTTCTGATGTTTATTGTGGACATTTTGTTATGAGTTCTTTGTATAAGGTTCATATTTCATTTTTTTACATAGAGACCAATGTATCAGTTAAACTTCATTTACATGAATCATTTGAAATAGTATTTACATTAAATACTATATAATAAAAATTTCACTAAATTTTAGAGATTTTAACACTTCATTTGACATTCTAGAAATCTAACTCTAGCAAAGTATGTTTCCTGAAAATACCTACATTAATTTATTACCCTTTAATTCTGAGATACACATTGTAAACCAAACTTATTAAGCTAATGCAAAAGATGAATATTCATTTTCTTTAACCGAAATTATACATTACTGTATAAAATATATATAAATATCTTAATAAAAGGTTGGTTCCAAAGGGAACAATACATTATTTTATTTTAAAGATTTTATTTACTTATTTGAGGGGGGAGGAAGAGAGAGAGAGAGGGATAGGAGGAGAACTTAGAGGGAGAGGGAGAAGCAGACTCCTGCTAAGCAGAGGGCCTGATGTGGGACTTGATCCTAGGACCCTAGGATCATGACCTGAGCCAAAGACAAGACACTTAACTGACTGAGCCACCCAGGGTCTCGGAAAAGTTTGTTATTAAACATTAAGTGCTCTCTCTGTTTAGTAGATTTCATAGCTATTTCTATACAACAAAGGTTTATAATTGCTATGAAAATGGCTGCATTTTTCTTTAGCAATTTTCACTTATATATTGAAGCCACGAAATGGATGTGATGTAAGAAGGTAATTTGTCATTTTAGTCATCTATATTCTCTGTAAAAGACATATTAAACCTATAAAACCATCAAAATTATCACTCTTCTTCCAATGTTTTCCTTCATTCCACAATGTACTATTTTAATATAATACTTCATTATACATATATTTATATTTGGGATAAATATATTTAAGTTCTAAGATTCTGTGTGATGTCTAGTTTATAATTTTTTTGCCACTCCTTTAAGATGATTTTGATGTACCTGTTTTCACTGTTTCTTTGAAAGTTTTAAACTAGGTAGATGAAAACTCAATTGTTGATAGGTAATCACAATAAAGAATCGATGTCTGTACAAATGTGCACATTGCAGAAGGGTTTTGATATTGTTGGATTATTTAAGTATAGTAATTATGTCTTTGCAGGCTGCTTTATAGTTAAATACAATCAAGGTTTTTTGTGTGTTTTTGTTTTTTTTTTTGGTTTCTTTCTTTCTTTCATTCGTTCTTTCTTTTACTTTCTTGAGAAAGAGAAAGGAAGAGAGAGATCCTTTTAGTTGAATGTGATAAACCACAAGATGAACAAGTGTCAGGTATTAGGTCAGCAGTGTCATTTGCTACCTTGAGTCACATAGTGTTTTTACATCAGAGCATTTTCTCCTGAGAATGGAAGTATCTCATGACAGATGAAGTGTTAATGGCTCATTCTGGAGTCTGACCCAGCTGACCTTCCCTCCTGCCAAGGCACCTGGTAGAAGGGCAAGGCTGGGTTTGAAGAAGCCAGTTCAACATGGAACAGGGTTCATAATCTCCAACTCAACTCCAACTCCTGAAACAGACTATGACTAAATCATTATCCTCTCTTCTCTCAGAGTTGATTCTATAGGACTTGAAGCTTTCTTTTATTGGAATATAGCTTCCTAAATTCTGGATTGAAGATATCTATTCTTATACTTAAAACTGGCTCCACAGTTTATCTTAACAATATTTAATATGTTAAATCATTCTTTAGGCCATGTAGTATTAACAAGGGCAATGCTATATATGATAAAGCTGAAGGCAAAACATGCTGATTATCTTAAGTTTAAAAATATTCAATATGATTTTTAAATATTCTTTCATTTTATTTTATTTCCTTTCAGTGTTCCAGAATTCATTGTTTATGCACCACACCCAGTGCTCCATGCAGTACGTGCCCTGATAATACCCACCACCAGGCTCACCCAACCATCCACCCCCTCCCCTCCAAAACCCTCAGTTTGTTTCTCAGGGTCCACGGTCTCTCATGCTCCAACTCCCACTCCTATTTCCCCCAACTCACTTCTCCTCTCTATCTCCCAATGTCCTCCGTGTTATTCCTTATGCTCCACAAGTAAGTGAAACCATATGATAATTGACTCTCTCTGCTTGACTTATTTCACTCAGCATAATCTCTTCCAGTCCCATCCATGTTGATACAAAAGTTGGATATTCATCTTTTCTGATCAAGGCATAATACTCCACTGTATATATGGACCATAGCTTCTTTATCCATTCATCCATTGAAGGGCATCTTGGCTCTTTCCACAGTTTGGCGACCATAGTCATTGCTGCTATGAACCTTGGGAGTATAGATGGCCTTACTTTTCACTACATCTGTATCTTTGGAGGTAAATACCCAGTAGCGCAATTGCATGGCCATAGGGAAGCTCTATTTTTAATTTCTTAATCCCCACACTGTTTTCCAAAGTGGCTGCACCAACTTGCATTCCCACCAACAGTGTAAGAGGGTTCCCCTTTCTCCACATCCTCTCCAACACTTGTTGTTTACTGTCTTGTTAATTTTGGCCATTCTAACTTGTGTTAAGTTGGTATCTCAGTGTGGTTCTGATTTGAATCTCCCTGATGGCTAATGATGATGAACATTTTTACATGTGTCTGTTAGTCATTTGGATGTCTTTGGAGAAGTGTCTGTTCATGTCTTCTGCCCATTTTTTGACATGATTATCTGTTTTGTGTGTGTTGAGTTTGAGGAGTTTTTTTAAAGATCTTGGAAATCAGCCCTTTGTCTGTAGTGTCATTTGCGAATATATTCTCCCATTCTGTGGGTTGCCTCTTTGTTTTGTTGACTGTTTCCTTTGCTGTGCAGAAGATTTTGATTGCAATGAAGTCCCAAAAGTTCATTTTTGCTTTTGTTTCCTTTGACTTTGGAGACAATTCCTGAAAGAAGTTGCTGTGGCCAATATTGAAGAGGTTGCTGCCTATGTTCTCCTCTAGGATTTTGATAGATTCCCGCCTCACCTTGAGGTCTTTTATTCATTTCAAGTTTATTTTTGTGTATGGTCTAAGAGAATGGTCGAGTTTCATTCTTCTACACATAGCTGTCCAATTTTCCCAGCACCATTTGTTGAAGAGACTGTCTTTTTTCTACTGTATATTTTTTCCTGCTTTGTTGAAGATTATTTGACCGTAGAGTTGAGGTTCCATATCTGGGCTCTCTATTCTGTTCATTCGTCTATGTGTCTGTTTTTGTGTCAGTACCATGCTGTCTTGGTGATCACAGCTTTGTAGTAAAGCTTGAAATCAGGCAACATGATGCCGCCAGTTTTCTTTTTCTTTTTCAACATTTCCTTAGCAATTTGGGGTCCTTTCTGGTTCCATACAAATTTTAGGATTGTTTGTTCCAGCTCTTTGAAAACTGTTCGTGGAATTTTGATTGGGATGGCATTGAAAGTATAGATTGCTCTAGGCAGTAAAGACATTTTAACATTGTTTATTCTTCAGATCCATTAGCATGGAATGGTCTTTCATCATTTTGTGTCTTCTTCAACTTCTTTCCTAAGTGTTCTGTAGTTCCTCGAGCACAGTTCCTTTACCTCTTCGGTTAAGTTTATTCCCAGGCATCTTATGGTTCTTGGTGCAATAGTAAATGGAATCATTTCTCTAATTTCCCTTTGTATATTTTCATTTTTAGTGTATAAGAAAGCAACTGATTTCTGTACATTGATTTTGTATCCTGCCACAATACTGAATTGCTTTATGAGTTCTAGTAGTTTCGGGGTGGAGTCTTTTGGGGTTTTCATATAAAGTATCAAGTCATCTATGAAGAGAGAGATTTTAACTTCTTCATTGCCAATTTGAATAAGTTTTATTACTTTTTGTTGTCTGATTACTGTTGCTAGGACTTCTAGTACTATGTCAAATAACAGTGGTGAGATTGGGCATCCTTTTGTGTTCTTGATCTCAAAGTGAAGGCTGTTAGTTTTTCCCCATTGAGGATGATATTCGCTCTGGGTTTTTCATAGATAGATTTTATAAAGTTGAGGAATGTTTCCCCTATCCCTATACTTTGAATCATATTAATCAGGAATGGATGCTGTATCTTGTCAAGTGCTTTTCCTGCATCAATTGAGAGGACTGTGTGGTTCTTCTCTCTTCTCTTATGGATTTGTTCTATCACAATGATTGATTTGTGAATGTCAAACCACACTTGCATCCCATGGATAAATCCCACCTGGTCATGGTGGATAAAGTTTTTAATATACTGTTGGATCCTATTAACTAGGATCTTGTTGAGTATCTTGGCATCCATAATCATCAGAGATATTTGTCTGAAATTCTCCTTTTTGATGGGGCCTTGGCCTGATTTGGGGATTAGTGTAATGTTGGCTTCGTACAAAGATTCTGGAAGTTTTCCTTCTGTTTCTATTTTTTGAAACAGCTTCAGGAGAATAGGTATCATGTCTTCTTTGAGTGTCTGGTAGAATTTTCCAAGAAATCTGTCAGGTCCTGGGCTCTTGTTTTTTGAGAGATTTTTGATCACTCTTTCAATCTCCTCACTAGATATTGGTCTATTCTTGTTGTTAATTTATTTCTGATTCAGTTTGGAAGTTTATAGGATTCCAGGAATGCATTCATTTTGTCTAGGTTGCTTAACTTGTTGGCATGTTACTGTTGATTATAATTTCTGATGATTGTTTTTATTTCCTTGGTGTTAGTCATGATCTCTCTCTTTTCATTCATAATTTTATTAATTTGGGTCCTCTTTCTTTTCTTTTGGATTTGTTTGGCCAGTGGTTTATCGATCTTATTGATTCTTTCTAAAAATCAACTTCTAGTTATGTCGATGTTTTCTACTGTATCTCTAGTTTCTATCTCAGTGATCTCTCCTCTAATCTTGATTATTTCTTTTCTTGTATGTGGGGTTGGCTTAATTTGTTGTTGATTCTCCAGTTCTTTAAGGTGTAAAGACAGCTGGTGTATTCTGGATTTTTCAGTTTTTTTGAGGGAGGCTTGGATGGCTATGTATTTCCCCATTAGGACTGCCTTTGCTGTATTCCATAGGTTTTGGACTGAAGTGTCTTCATTCTCATTGGCTTCCATGAATTGTTTCTTCTTTGATTTCCTGGTTGATCCAAACATTCTTAAGCAGGGTGGTCTTTAGTTCCAAGTGTTTGAATTCCTTCCAAACTTTTTCTTGTGGTTGAGTTGCAATTTCAAAGCATTGCGGTCTGAGAACATGCAGGGAATAATCTCAATCTTTTGGTATCAGTTGAGCCCTGATTTATGACCCAGTATGTGGTCTATTCTGGAAAAAGTTCCATGTACACTCAAGAAGAATGAGTATTCTGTTGTTTTAGTGTGGAATGTTCTGTATATATCTGTGAGGTCCATCTGGTCCAATGTGTCATTTTTTATTGATTTTTTGCTTGGATGATCAGTCTATTACTGAGAATGGTGTCTTAAGATCCCCTACTATTAAGATACTCATATCAATATGACTTTTTTATCTTGATTAACAGTTGTCTTATATAGTTGGCTGCTTCCATATTGGGGGCATAAATATAAATATTTACAATTGTTAGATCTTCTTGGTGGATAGACCATTTAAGAATGATGCAGTGTCTCTGACTGTATCCTGTAGCTTAAAATCTAATTTATCTGATATGAGAATTGCTACCCCAGCTTTCTTTTGATGCCCATTGGCATGGCAGATGCTCCTCCATCCCTTCACTCTCAGTCTGGATGTATCTGTAGGTTCAAAATGGGTCTCTTGTAGATAACATATGGATGGGTCCTGTCATTTTATCCTGTCTGCAACCCTGTGCCATTTTATGGGAGCATTTAGGCTATTCGCGTTGGGAGTGATTATTGAAAGATACGTTTTTATTGACTCATGTTTCTTGTGAAGTCCTTGTTTCTAGATTGTCTCTGTAAATTTCTGTTCCATGTCACTCTTGGGTTCCTTCTTCTTTTATAGACCCCCCCCCTTAATATTTCTTGTAGTGCCGGCTTGGTGGTCATACACTCTTTTAAACCTTGCCAGTCTTGGAAGCTCTTCATCTCTCCATCTATTTTGAATGTCTGCCTTGCTGGATTAAACATTCTTGGCTGCATGTTCTTCTTATTTAGTGCCCTGAATATGTCTTGCAAGCCCTTTCTGGCTTGCCAGGTTTCTGTGGACAGGTCTGAAGTTATTCTGACAGACCTTCCTCTGTAGGTAAGGAATCTCTTCCCCCTAGCGGCTCTCAAGAGTTCTTGTCTAAAATTATGATTCATCAGTTTCACAATTAAGTGTCTTGAGGTCTTTCTAGATTCAATGATCTTGAGCAGGGGAAACTTTCTGCCTCCAGGACATGAACGCTTGTTCCATTCCCCAGATTGGGAAAATTTTCATGGAGAATTTGTTCAACTATATCTTCTAGTCCTCTTTCTTTCTCCTCCCCCTCAGGGATCCCAATAATTCTGATGTTGGAAATTTTCATGACATCATTTAGTTCCCTAATTCTGTCTTCATGGCTTCTAAGCTGTTTTTCCAGGTCTCCTCCTGATCCTTTTTCTCTATCAGTTTGTCCTCTATATCACGAATTCTATCTTCTGTCTCCGTTACCAATGAGATCAGATTGGATCTCATTGATAACATTTTTAACTTCTTCCCGGGTGCCTTTCACTTCTTCCCTAATCGATTCCATGTTGTCATTGATGATTTTCTCCATCCTAGCCTTTGCCTGGATAATTGTTACCCTGAATTCCCTTTCTGACATACTGTTTATGTCCATATCCAATAGCTCTGATGGAGAGGGCATGGTCTCTGAATTATTCCTCTGTGGGGCATTCCTCCTCCTAGTCATTTTGGAGAGAGGTGGTTGAGGGGATGTGTAGCTGAATATATCAACCATGATCCAGGTAAGGTGCACCCTGGAATGCTTCTGAGCAATCAGAAGTCACCACCAAAAAGAAAGAAAAAAGAAAAAAAAGAGAGAGACAGGAAAAAAAAAAAAAAGAGAGAGAGAAGTCCCAGCCAGAATGTGCCCAAAGGTAAGATTTATAAGGTATACAAACAAAAACTGACAAAAAGACTGACAGAAGTAAATGAGAAGAAAAAGAAAAAATGAACCCAGTCAAAATGAACCCCAAGTATAAGATTTATATAATACCAGAGCAGAAACAAATGCACAGAAACACTGACAGAAGAAAAAGATGGGATGGTGGTTATAAATCCTCAATGTGGGCGAGGAAGGCTATTTTCTTTCTTCCTGGGTATATCTTGATATCTTTGTTAGAGGACTCAACTTTCCAGAGGTAAAGGGAGATTAAAATTGGTTTATATAGAGAGATAGCATTGATTAGGTAAAGAGGATTACCTTGAAGCTTATATCTACATGTATATTAAAAAAAATAGAAAAGCAAAAGAAAAACAGGTATATGTATGAAAAAAGTTCAAGTTAAAAAGTTATTATGGAATATGTTGTATGGAATTTTTCATTGCAATGGTTAAAAATAAAAAAATAACAAGAATAGTGAGAATGAATTAAAAATAAAAGTTGTATCTATGAAATACACAGGTTTTAGGGCAATACTAGGCGCTCAATATCTTGTTTTCCCCTGATATCGGGGTTTTACAGTTTTATGGTGACCCTGTGGTGGTTGTCCTCTTATATTTTCAGCTGGCTTTCTTGGGGAGGGACTTGCTGTGTTGTTTATCAATCAGTTGGCTTGGGTTGAGTCCTCCTGTTCCCTATCAAGGGACTGGGCTCTGTGAAAACCGGTTTTTCAGGCTTTTGTTAGCTGGAGATTTTTGTTCTTTGGTGGCGTTTTACAGCTTTGGGGAGATTTAGTGGAAAGCAAAATGCAACCAGACATTCCTTGCAGAGAGAAGCCTCAGTCTGCTCCCCTGTGGGTGGTCCAGAACACACAAGAGTCCCCCTCTGCAAACTCTGCTGAGCTATCAACCTCCCATAGGCAGTGCATGTCCCCAGCCACCATCTCAGGGGTTGCCCAAAGTGCCTGCTTTTCTCTGCACCCCCATGCCCCTAAAACCGCAAGTGATATTGGTCCAGGGAGCCTGTTTCCAGTGGCTGCCTTTGCTGGGACTGCTGTCTGGGGTCCAGACTGCCCAAAAGATCCCAACCAGAGACAGCATGCTGAGATTTTCAAGCCCAGGCTGGGACTGTTCAGACTCTCAGCCAGTCCTAGAGACCACCGGCTATGACCCATATGGAGTTCTCTCAGGTGTGGGTGGAGAACAAGGTTCAGTCCCCAGTTGCACAGTGTGCATACAGACTGCAAAAGTCTGTGACTCTAAAGAGTGCCGACTGGCATCCACCCAGATTCCCTCACACACGCCGGTGGGAGTGCACCTAGTGGGAGTGCAGGGGGCTCCCACTAGGGAGGAAAGCGGGGGCTCAGGGGCCATGGCCTGGAGGCTTTGCCATACTCTCTCTGGCATGGGTAGTCACGTGGTGGTCATCCTGGGTCCGTGGGCTTAGGCCCATGCCCACGACCACCCAGTTCCACCAACTGCCCCTTAAAACCTTTCACGCTTTTTGAGTGCTTTTAACCAGACTCCAAGTTAATTCTGGTCCCCAATTACAGGGCACTCTCCTATTAGGGTATTACTTTCCAATGGATAGCTTCTGGTAGCTCCATCCCCTCTGCTTATTCTCTGATATCAGTTCAATCATTCCCAGTATGTCTTACTTCTTCACTAGAGTTTTCTGTCCCCACAGAGATCCAGAAGTGTATAATCCTACATCTCAAGCAGATTTCATGGCAGTTCAGAGTGTTCTTGTAGATAATTAGTTCACTTTAGGGGACCGGTGAAAAAGGGTCTCCTGCTTCTCCACCATCTATTCTTAAATATATTTTTAATAAGAGAAAAAAAAAAGATTAAAATACTCTGTATAAAATTTCCTAGAACACAGTTTATTCATTCCACAAAGCTAATTACAAAAGAGATTTAAGTAATTTGTGTTATGTTATCCTAAAACACAGAAGGTATTTATATAATTACTGAGACTATCATTAATTATGTGATTTTTTTAATTTAAAAAATTTTTAATTTATTTATTTATTTATTTATTTTTTTTTTATTTAATGTGCTAACCTTTTTTTTTTTTTTTTTTTTTTTTTTTTTTTCCTCATTTTATTTATTTTTTCAGCGTAACAGTATTCATTCTTTTTGCACAACACCCAGTGCTCCATGCAAAACGTGCCCTCCCCATTACCCACCACCTGTTCCCCCAACCTCCCACCCCTGACCCTTCAAAACCCTCAGGTTGCCCCAACCTCCCACCCCTGACCCTTCAAAACCCTCAGGTTGTTTTTCAGAGTCCATAGTCTCTTATGGTTCGCTTCCCCTCCCCAATTTATTTATTTTTTTCAGCGTAACAGTATTCATTGTTTTTGCACAACACCCAGTGCTCCATGCAATACGTGCCCTCCCTATTACCCACCACCTGTTCCCCCAACCTCCCACCCCCGACCCTTCAAAACCCTCAGGTTGTTTTTCAGAGTCCATAGTCTCTTATGGTTCGCCTCCCCTTCCAATTTTTTTTTTTTAATAAACATATAATGTATTTTTATCCCCAGGGTTAGAGGTCTGTGAATCGCCAGGTTTACACACTTCACAGCACTCACCATAGCACATACCCTCCCCAATGTCCATAAGCCCCTCCCCCTCTCCCAACCCCACCTCCCCCCAGCAACCCCCAGTTTTTTTTGTGAGACTTTTTCTTTCTTTTTTATATTTTTTCTTTTTTTGTTTTATTTTTTAAATTTTTTTCTTTTTTTTTTCTGAACGTCTTTTTATCCCCTTTCTCCCCCCCACAATTATGTGATTTAATCTTAGTTAACTTTTAGGCCTGTAGCTCTGTGAGGTTTCCCTCATCTTTGCTTTAAACACCACGTGTAAAGAATTGATTATTCCTAATTTGTACATTATACTTTCCATAAACCAAGTATGGTATGTCTAATCTAAAAACAAGCAAACAAAAAAATTACATCCTTTAGAAAGCCAAACTTAATTTTTTTAAATAAGAAGTTATTTTTTAAAAGAAAAAACTAGAACTATATTTATGTAAGTTATTTTTATTTTGAGAAAAGTCTTTACCTACCTTTCAGAAAATAATTTCTCAACTATATATAAGCTAGTGTAGACTTTAACTTTTCTAATAATTAATTACTTTTAGGAAAATGTAAGTTTATTTTAAAATGGAAAACTTAACATTCATTATTCTACTAACATTTATCATGTGCCATATTCTAGGAATCAAGTTAGATAGTGCAATTTTGGTCAGCAGGAATTCAAACAAAGGAAATAGATGAGCTTTAAAAATTTGCAGTGCAATAAGTTGGATTTGAGTACAGTACAGTAGTTATAAATACTTCATAAGAAGGATAACACCTGTGTTAAGCCTTGAAAGAGCTGAAGGATAAATAATATTTAAATAAATAAAGAATAAGAATAATGGAATTCTAAGAAGATAGGAAAAAATGAATTATATATGAGAGAGTTTGAGAAAACTTACAGAAAAAGTAGTAATAGTTTTGACCAATTGGAAATTATCATGTTAAAAATCAAAATTCAAACAAGTAAATGTGAAGCTCTCACTGGCTTTACTAATGGATTAATGAAGGAGGTAGCATCCCATGTAGCAGGTAAAGAGGGGCTCCTGGGAGTTGAACAAAACAAAAGATTTTTATAGGTGGGAGTGTGGGGCAAGGAAGTGATTTACAAAAAAAAAAAAAAGATTGTTTGAGGAGAGGTCACCTCCTCTAATGGGGAGGAGCTATGGTATTTATTAGGTGGATTACCTCATCTTCACAGGGGTGAGGTAGACCGGGCCCATGTGACAGGTTATCTCATTGGTACTAACCAGAAAATTCCTCACTAAAGAGTTAAGACAGTATTTCTGGGGGAATTTGAAAATTGTGTTAGGTTAGGTACTAAATCCAGTTTGGTGACTTGGCCTACCACAATGGTCCCATTTGGGCCCTGTGGTTTTCTTTTTCATAATCCTTTGCATTTATAGAGGTGAGAAATGATGTTGGAAAGTACCAAAGATCAAATGATAAGGAGCTTTGTATGATATGCACAATGTTCCGAATTGTGTGCAAGTATGATATGGTCATCCTCACTTTATTGAATGGTGGCGCTGGCTGGGTTATGAAGGACCCGAGAGGAACAGCTCAGTATTTCAGCAATCCAGAAGATATGCTTAGTGCCTACACCACAACAGTAGCACAAGGAAAGGTGGTGAGGGTATAGTTTACAAATGTGTTTAGAAGTTAGCAATGAGACTTAAGAATTGCAAATTATCAATGACCCAGTGCAGTGAAATTCAAAAAGACAAGGCTTATTATTCACAAGTCCTAGAGGATACAGTCGGTCTACTGCCGGAGCCACAGGGTGACGTCATAGGAGGTGGAGGATGGGGAGGAACTGGGGTTCTGCCTAACTGGGGTCAAGTGTGAGGTCCCTAGGCTTTCATGGGTTCACTCTTTATTGGTGAATCTAAAACATAAGAGCAGGAATGAAAGCATGAAAAAGAAAAAACAGAGTAAAGTGGTCAGTTACCTAGGCCAAACAGGGTTTTTAAAAAAGAATTTCATGGTGGGCCATCCTGGATCTTCATCTAGTTGTATAGCTGGCAATAAGTTTATTTAAGATGGAGGTATTTGAAACAAATGTCTTGGCAATTAAACAGTTGATGTCAGGCACTTAGGTTACATTTTTAAAAAGTTTATTGTCAAGAAATTTCACTGCACTGGGTCATTGCCTCTTCTTTTTCTTCTTCTTCTTTTTAATTGGTGGGATTTGTGATTTGAAAATGGATCAGGCAGGGTGCCTGTTGGCTTTGTCAGTTGAGTGCTGGACTCTTGATTTCAGTTCAGGTCATGATCTCAGGGTCACGGGATCAAGCCCTTAGTCAGGCTCCATGTTCAGGGTGGAGTGTGCTTGTCCCTCTCCATCTGCTCTTCTCTCTGCTCATTCTCTCTCTCTCTCCCTCTCTCTCTCTTAAATAAATAAATAGGTAAGTAAGTAAGTGAATAAATAAATAAATAAATAAAATCTTTAAAAAAAAAAAAAGGAACTGGTTTGAGGATTAATTATAGCTCTATTTTTAGACCAGTATTAAAAAGTTTTTGTAGTTTTTGTAGTGATAGATCTAATTATTTTTCCTTATTCTTCACTCCATCTTTTTGCTGATTTGTGAATCAGTATCCTTTATCTTGAAACTTTTTAGTAGTTTCGGGGGTCTATGTCCTTATCCCATTGGTGTTCCCTTTTGCCAAGACTTGCTTTTGCCATTGCAATGTTAGCTTGTGAAGTGCAAGCAGGAGGGTTAACTGACTGAGCCACCCAGTCATCCTGCATGCAGAGGGTGTAAACCAGGCAAAAAACTGCACTGTACTTTTGTATTACTTTAGCCTGTTAGAGGAAGAAAGTCACTGAATCCAAAATGAAGGATGGGTAAAGCAGATCTGAAACACGAAGCAGGCCACTCCACTCAATCTATAGCTCATGAATGAGAAATAAATGTTTGTTGTTCTATGCCATTTTATGTTGACATTTTTTACATTCTCAGTTTCCCAAAACCAGTGATTTTGAACAATGTTTAGGAAAAGTCTTATTGCAAAAAATAATATTATATCTGAGTATACTGTTTTAGAGAAACTAATAGCAGTTGCTAGAATTTTAGAATTTTAAGAAATGTGTACATATATGCATGTATATAGGCATATATGAATGCATACATAAACAAATATGTATGTATATATAGATAAGTCATATATATGATAAAACACCAACATTTATAAGTGTGACAGTATGGGAAACAATGTTACAAATCAACAATCACAACAAATGTCAAAAAAATCTATTTTAAGTAATTCATCAATTTTCAGATTATTTTAACAAAGATTCAGAGGTAATAGAAGACAAGTTAGCTTAGGTTAAATTTCTAATATTAAAAATAAATGTTTAGAAAATATTTTTGATTAACACTATTTCATAAAAATAACTTTATAGTTTATATTATCCCATTTGTACATCATCTGATTAATTCACCCATTAAAAATCATTGAGTAATTCCTGTTAAATATTCATGGTAACTGAGGTTAGAAGGAAAAAAATATAAGAAGTGACTTCTGTTCTCAGCTTCCAGTTAATTTTGTGGGGAAAATACCCTATAGTTTAAGTATATGACTAAGTAAAAATATATATTATGAATAATTATTTAGACAGGAGTTTCAAGAAAGGAAATAAAACACTGATGAGCTATTATCAGTAAGTATTCTCCTCCAAAGTATACAGAATTTGAGTTCATAGCCTAGGGCATCTATTACCATGAATTTTGTTACAAGTCCATTTCTGCTTTTCTAATATGCTTTTCAGACTTCTAAGTCACAAATAGTGCAACAATCATTATGATTGTTTATTTACTTATAGGCTTACTGACATGTAAAGTGTAAGCTCTTCGGTCTGGAGATTGTTTATTAGCTCCATTCAAGAATGCTCAGGCCACCTGGGTGGCTCAGTTAAGTGTCTGCCTTCTGCTCAATTCATGATCCCAGGGTCCTGGGATTGAACCCCGCATTGGGCTCCCTTCTCAGCCCGGAGACTGCTTCTCCCCCTGCCTGCTGCTCTCTGCTTGTGCTCTCTCTCACTTGCTCTAGCTCTCTCTCAAATAAATAAATAAAATCTTTAAAAAAAAAAAAAAAAAGACTGTTGCCTATCATAATAAACTAACCTGGAAACTAGGCAAGAAATTTGGGAAATATCACTGCATTTCAACAAATAATTTTATTCATGATTTCTGATTATTCTTTTACACCAGAGTAATACTTTGAAATAATTAATAATGTTTGGAGGAAAAATTTCAGTGCTGTCTCCTTATACTTTCCCTGCAACAGCTGAAAAACACCTGAAATCCAAATAGCCATGTTCTATCTTTGTATATTTACTCGTGTTCTATTATTTGGCCAGGAAAATTCACAGCTACATTAGTAAGTATGGCTTTTATTAATTCAGTCTACAGTGAGAGGACTCCTAAACATTTCTCTTGATATATCTATTTATTTAAGTAGTCTTTATCATTGACTTAGGCTTATTTAACATTACATCCTTTACAAATTTTCTGGTGACTAAATAAAAATATTGTTATGTAATTCTTGAAAATGTGTGATAATGGTCTTTATAGAGTGAAAATTTTATGTTGAAACTGTAATAATGTTTATATCATCTCCAAATTCTAGTGCTAAATAATCAATATGCTGCTGTATTAATTTCATTGAAAATATAATCACTTTTCAATAATAGTCATTATTATAAGACACACCAGGAATTTGAAAATATCACATCTATAAATTTAGTTCAGAATCACAAATGCTTAATTTGGTTCATTTGAAGTTTATGTACACTACTAGATGCTATAAATATTTAACCAGGAAATTGAATTTTTCATATCTTCAAGGCTTAAGGCATTTATCAAGAATGATAATACATTTAAAATGACATATCAATGACTAAATAATGTTCCCATGTGATATTGCAATGGAAAAGGGGCACCAGGGAAATTTTTAAGTACACTTCTTAGGTTACCTCTATTATCACTAAAAGGATAACCACAATAATCAGGACAATTTTATCTCCTAAGACTACATCCTTAAAATTTGTGGCCTTTTACTATGTTATTATCTTCTTCATAGATGAGCATTTTCACCACAACGCTTATTTGTGAGCCAATCTTTAAAAGGAATTATATGCAGTTGAATTATATACATTCACATCAAACAGTGATCATTGAATACCCAGCATGTCTAAAATACTTCAGATCCTATTAAATGCCAGTGTCTTTTTTTTCCTATTTCTGCTTTGTATATCACTACCTCTTAACCTGTCCAACCTGGCTCAAGTTCTCTTTCTCTCATGTGCATGGGTCTTGGGTTAGCAAATGCAAATAATCATTTTTAGTGAAATTTTAAAAGCTCCATGATCTGACTTCCAATTTAACTCCTAGTTGATCCTGTGGAATAGTCACAGCCCTGTGCTGCCCAGCCAAAGTATAACTTGCCACTTAGTACACTACACACAGAATCACCTTGACTAGCACCCTCACAAGCTAGATGCCTGGGTTAGCATCATCAAATGATGGCGTGGGTAGACTGGAGGGTATTGAATATTATATTATTTTAGTTTTCCCCCAAAGTATTCTGAATTGATAAATTTCAGAGTAGTACTTAACATTTTTCAAAATATCTATGTAAAATTGTGTTTTTATAATAACGAAAGCTGGAAAGAACCCAAATACATGGAGACTAAACAGCATCCTTCTAAAGAATGAATGGGCTAACCAGGAAATTAAAGAAGAATTGAAAAAATTCATGGAAACAAATGATAATGAAAACACAACAGTTCAAAATCTGTGGGACACAGCAAAGGCAGTCCTGAGAGGAAAATATATAGTGGTACAAGCCTTTCTCAAGAAACAAGAAAGGTCTCAAGTACACAACCTAACCCTACGCGTAAAGGAGCTGGAGAAAGAACAAGAAAGAAACCCTAAACCCAGCAGGAGAAAAAAAAAAAAAAAAAAAAAAAGAAATATATAAGTAAGTTGAGTGGTGTCCCTATTTGCATTGCATTGCAATAAATGGATCACCATGTTTAACAACTTGGGCCAAGATAGTTACTATATCAGTGATCCATCATGAAATAAAATTTTATGTTGTGATTTTTTATTTGAAACATTAAATGCATCACATATAAGAAATATTTTGTCTGCATGATTTTAATATAAGATATTGTAAAGGAAGAAAGAAATCTCACCCTTTAATATAGCCAAGAAGATTAGAAGTCATTTCATACATGTTCTTAAGACAAATCCTAGATCATAGATATCAGTTATTTATTCTGCATATAGACTATATACATTTTGGTGATAAACACAAGTACCTTTATTCAGAAATAAATTATTATGACAATAGAGAGGAGATATTTATCTTGATTTTATTATTTCTTTCTTTTCAAAATAAGAGGATAGTAAGGTTATTTTGGCAACCTCTAATATTTTCGTTCAAATTTTGCTGATTTATACAGAAAAATCCTGTCAAATACAGAAATACTGGTATTATCCATTCCCATCTAGCACTTACAGAAGAGAGAGTATACCTAATTAAAATCATGGGTAAACTCAAAAAATTCACATTTTATTTTACAATATTTAGAGATTCATGCATATACTGGCTATAAATAAACCATACATCCCAGTCATTGTTACCGGTTAGCTATCAAAAAACAGTTTAAAAATCCTAGGGATGGAAGTTTCTTTCTCAGGAAGATGGAGTAGTTGTATTTTCCCTGTTCTTCTTTCAAAGTCAAACTATAACATAACAAATATCAACAAATCCACAGTATAGTTTATCTTGACTTTAGCAATGTCAATATTCTGGTTGTGATTATGTAGTATAGCTTTGTAAGATATAGCATTGAGGAAAACTGGGTAAATGGTACACAGAATCTCTCTGTATTATTTCTTAAGTAAGGAAAAATGAAAATAAAATAAGAGGTTTAATTCTCCCTGTTGATCATATACAACTCTCTGTAGGAAATAATTTTTTAAACCTAAATTTAGGTAATATTTTTATTCCAATTTGCCTCAATATCAGCTCAATTTGTAGTGCTAAAAATTATCAAAATTGATAAAATTATATGTGCTAGGTCTACTGTCATAGAGCTGATAAAAATCAGCCAGCAACTCTTCACCATCAGAATTATCTCATGTGACAAAAACAAAACAAACCAAAAATATTCCATATTCTAAACTGTTGTTTGATTTTTTTGTATCAAAACATATTCATCAAAATGCATTTATTGAAACTAGAAATAAAGGTACACATACAGGCAAAGGCCACTCTTCAGAAGTTAGTGTTATGGCACTTCGTTTTTATGAAAGAGCTATGTTAGTACCTGTTTTTGTCCACTGAAAGAAATCTGAAGAGAATTTTGCCTTTTTTTTTTTTTAAGATTTAATTATTTAGTTGAGAGAGAGGAGGGTGAGAAAGAGAGAGAAAGTGTGAGCAGGGGAGGGTGGGGTGGGAGAGAGGGAGAGGAAGAGAGAATCCTAGGCAGACTCACCACTGGGCTCAGAGCCCAGCGAATGGCTTGATGCCATGATCCTGAGATCATGATCTGAGCTGAAATTTAGAGCTGGATGCTTAACTGACTGAGCCACCCAGATGACCTGAGGACTTTTGCTTTTATACAAAAAGGTAAAAAGTGGAAAGAGCAATTAGCCTTCATTTTGTAGTTAGCCTTTGTAGAGGTAGCATGCATCTTGAGCAGCCAGAATGGCACCACCAAACTTCTGCCCTTGAAATTACACTCAGCATCTCAGCTTCAAGAACTATGTCTCTGAGCATCTGTGCTTAATCTCAGTTTATTTTGCACATCTGTTGGCAAGATGTGCCCTAAGTTATCACAAAAGCCTAAGAGAGGTTATTTTTTGGATCTGGGAAAGCTCAGTTTTTTTCCATATAAATTAATGGTAATTGCTTCTTCCCTTTGGTTGATTTTGGCTTACAGAATATTTCATAAGAATCCTCTACTTTTGGATAGTATGGGAAACCTTTATAACAAAGAGCCAAGATAAAGAAAGTGGTAGATTTAAGTAGCTTTTGTTGCTGTTGTTAATTTTGCTAACATTGTTTCCCACTCCTCTTACTTTGGTAGTGGAATCCTTTTTTGAAAACTCCACGTCTTATTCAGGGGGCTATGCAACATGCCATCCTTGCTTCCCTCTTCTTGACATTGGAGTAGAAGTCTAAGTTCATCGTTATGTGACTGAGGATGAGTCAATAACAAGAAGTGGCTTCTAATTGTACTTGTTCTGGGAGGATCTCTCTTTACTCACTGTGGCCCCATCTGAAGGAGAGGTAAAGAAAGATTTCTCTTTAGAGCAAGATGCTACTATAATCATCTCAATATTTGCTGCCACAGCAATGGGGGCAATTTTTTTTTTTTTTAAATAGGAACTTGATTGCTAGTTTGGGCATTTAACTAGCAACTAAAACACATTAATACCTAAGGTAACTTCTGGTATTTTTAACTCCTGAACAATTTATGGTGTAGTGAACAACATAAAAGTTTTCTTACAAATATAATCCTATGTGAACTGGAGCCCATCCTTGTGGTATATATCTCTGACCGGCAGGACTTGGTGCCTTGTGTCTTGGTGCCTTGTGTCTCTCAATGGCTTCCATCTTTGTTTGGTAAATTAGACCTAACTTTCCTGATGACACAAAGATGCACCCCACTGCATCAAACTTTTCAACAGAGTTTTGTTTTTCCTTTTGTTTTTTTTCCTCTCTCTCTCAGGAAGAAATCAAAGTGTTTCATAAGTGTTCTCATATGACAAAATTTTGTTACCCTGAAAATGTTTGAGTCCCAATTTTATTAATTATTAAGTTTTTAGTCATTTGATGATGAATATTTTTTTTTAACACATTAGTTGTTGTGGTATGTTGCCTAGGCTACAAAATGTAATGATCTCTCACAACAAAATTATACGCTTTACCTTTTTTCTTTCAGATAGACCAGTGTGAGTCTGATTTTTTCTCATACTTATTTGAACTTACTGAAGGTTTCTAGTTATGAACAACAAAATTTAGCATCTTGCTATTGTTCTATTGAATGCCAAGAGCTCCACATTTGGTAGGCATACAGTCTAAATTACAAGGCACAACTGATTGATAGACTAACCAGCTGTTTTGCAGTGATTGCAACTTCTCAGCAAGGAATAGTATAACCCTTACAATCCATCCTAATTTAATTCAGCTCATTCCATAATTTATAGTATAGCAATTGGACATTTCACTGCTAATAAGAAGTTCTATATTAGTGAAGACGTTTTGGGCTTCTGGTGACAGCACGTGGTAACCTAATTTTTTTTTCCATTTTATTTATTTTTTCAGCGTAACAGTATTCATTGTTTTTGCACAACACCCAGTGCTCCATGCAAAACGTGCCCTCTCCATTACCCATCACCTGTTCCCCCAACCTCCCACCCCTGACCCTTCAAAACCCTCAGGTTGTTTTTCAGAATCCATAGTCTCTTATGGTAACCTAATTTTTAAAGGGAAATACATTGGCTATTTGATAAGAAAGAAATGGGGGTAGATTTTCAGTTACTGCTGAAGATTGAGTCCCCAAACAATGGCACTAGGATTCTCTTTGCACATTCAATTTCTCTTTTCTGCTTGTCTGTGCTTCTCCCTGAGTTTTGCTTTTACCTTATTATGATGTAGATTCTCTATTTGTCAAGAAAACAGACAAATTCTTATCATTTCAATTTTAAAAGAAAGAGGACTTTATATTTCCATTTCCAACAAGTAAAATACCAGAAAATACAGTTTGGCTTTGATTGCATCGTGTTCTTATTGATTGAAATATATATCTACCATTTAACTCAACCACTAAGGCCAAAGGTATACAGAAATACGCTTGACCCACTCCAAAAGCACAAGAACCTGGAACACATGAAAAGCCACCCTATCAGGACATAGAATGAATAATGAATTTTCCAAAAGATAGTGGTAAAAACCGAAGGTGGATAGACAAAAGACATAAAACAAAAATAAATGTGCATACATACATGCACAAATTCATGCATACAGAAATAATACTGGTCTTTATCTTTCTGTAGTCATATAATGTGCTGTTTCTGTATCTCCCAAGTTGCTACTGCTGTCTTTCTTGATGATATTTTAAGATTTAGTAGCATACCAGGTCATAATACATGCCTCAAACACAGGGAGTGTGTTATGTCCCTTCTCTCGCAGATCGCCTGACTTCCTACATGGGCTTATTGTGTGCGCTTAAACATACACAGTATGTTTCTTTGAAGTAATTTGTCTCTGAAAGATCATAAGAGCTTTAAAGCCACCTCTTCAAATATGCTAGGTAGGCATGGAAACCACCCAATGAATACAGGAGGCAACTACTATCGAATGTGCTTAGTGCTTCCTATAAAAATAAGTGGCTTCGAAATATAATGTAAACTAACTAAAAGTGATCTAGCTATCAATAAAGCACCTTTCTCTCTGAAAGGTATCTTTCTTCTTGCTTTTCCATATTTTAATAAGCATCTTCCAAAAGCCTCTAATTCAGAAACAGGAGGGGAAAACAATTCTCCTCTGCATATATGTTTTAAAAAATAAGAATTCAGATCAATTAGTTAGTAGATGATATTTAATGACTTATATTTCATGAATATTTTTATTTTTTTAAGACTTTATTTATTTATTTGACAGAAATCACAAGTAGACAGAGAGGCAGGCAGGGTGGGGGAAGGAGAGAAGCAGGCTTCCTGCTGGGGATGCAGGGCTCTATCCCAGGACCCTGAGATCATGACCTGAGCTGAAGGCAGAGGCTTAACCCACTGAGCCATCCAGGCGCCCTCATCAATATTTTTTAAAAGCATGAAAAATAAAATGCATACACCTAAACCTACATGAGAAGCATTTTGATTTATATAGTTCTTCTCTAAATAGTTATATCTTGTGTGGAAAATAACTTTGTGGGTTGTAGAACAAGAGAATTTAGTTTCAACGGAGAGACTGTCCCTTTTTGTTTGATTGATTAAACATTTGTATTAAAAAAGTGATCACCAAAAAGGGCAAAGGCCATGCACAGCTGTAGGTACAATTCCTAGGAATGGGTAAACACTTCTTATTTGGCTTAAGAAAGATATTTTTAATTACTGGCCTTATCAAAATAAATCATATATACATTCAAATTTTGAGATGATAGCAAAAACAATTTGAAAGTGTTTGTAACATTTGGGAAAGAGATGAGTTGTGAGCAATCAGATAGTGAACCCAGAGAAAATAAATATAGGATCTGTTGGAAATGTGCACAAAAGTGAACATTTGAATCCACAGGCATATGGAACCATATGACTTTTTTTTCTTTCAGAATCTTTTTTAATTGTATAGTGACTATCAACTTATTCCTTGATTAAATTATACCAGAAGTTGAAAAAAAAGGGGCGCCTAGGTGGTTCAGTAGGTTAAAGCCTCTGCCTTCGGCTCAGGTCATGATCTCAGGGTCCTAGGATCGAGCCCCGCATTGGGCTCTCTGCTCAGCAGGGAGCCTGCTTCTTCCCTCTCTCTCCACCTGCCTCTCTGCCTACTTGTGATATCTCTCTCTATCAAATAAATAAAATATTTTTTAAAAAGTTAAAAAAAAACTTGAATTGCTTTCAAATGTTATTGCATTTGTGACTATATTATGAATAACAAAAGCATCCAAGTTTTCTTTTTCATCCATTGCATTTTATATACTAGTCATATAACTCTAACTACCCTCCATAGTTTGGTAAAATGTTCTAATATATAATTACATGTTTCTACCAGTAATAGCAATCACAAATATGCCTTTAGTATGTAAGCCATAAAAGTGAATTCTAAATTTCAAAAACGTAAATTTGTCAGTTTTATGTATTTTATAATAAAGTTGATCCTAAAAAGAAATTGGATATGACAAATATATAGTTATTCATATGTATAGATATTCTTACATACAATTACAAACATATATAAACGTGTGTTTATGGAATGTGACGTTAATGTGAATGGAGAGTCTAATTATTAGGGCTCCAGAATTTATAGATGATCCTCCTTGTTTGAGAAGAGTCTCCCACTATTCTGAATTTTTTTAAAATCATCTCTGATTGCCACTCAGTAGGAATCAATCAACTTCTTAGAGCCAGTTTTTAGCTAACTAGATAAGAATGGTTCTATTTCCTTGGTAGCAAAAACAGCCCTCGGGGCACCTGGGTGGCTCAGTGGCATAAGCCTCTGCCTTTGTCTCAGGTTCTGGTCCCAGGGTCTTGGGATGGAGCCCTGCATCCGATTCTCTGCTGTGTGGGGAGGGGAGGGGCTGCTTCCCCCCACCCGCCCCCCCACCCCCCCACCTGCCTCTCTGCCTGCTTGTGATCTCTGTCTATCAAATAAATAAATAAAACCTTTTAAAAAAAAAGTTCTCAAAATAAGCAATGAAAATATACAATTATTCACAACTTAATGGTCCGTGAGTCAGCATTATATATATATATAGAGAGAGAGAGAGAGAGTATCAGAATGTATATACACAGAAAGAAATCTAGAGATAATAATACAGTGTTTCATGAATCTCTTTAGTATTCATCCCTAATAAAGATATTTACATCCCAATCTTGGTAACCTGTGTCTCCTATCTTACATGGCAATAAAACACTGTAGATGTGATTAAATTAAAGACCTTGATTCCGGGAGAGTATCTCTAATGATTTGTCAGCCTTGGAGATAGAGGAAGGGTATATCACAAGTCAAAAAACACGGGCATCCACTAGAAGCTAAACAAGGCAAGGGAATTCTTCCCTAAAATTTCCAGAAAGAAGAACAGACCTGCTGACACCTTGATTTTAGCCCAAGGAGTGAGACCTGTCAGATTTCTGACATCCAGAGCTGTAACCCAATAAATCCGTGATGCTTTAAATCACTGAATTTGTGCTAATTTGTTACCTTAGCAACAGAAAATTAATTCACCATCATCCCTGGGTCACTGGACAAACAAAATCCTTCTTAAGTGCTTCACTCTCGACTGCCACTTTTAGTCTACAGGGTATGCAATCAGGGTCATTACACACTGTTAACATGTGGGAAACAAAACCAAAAACTAGATATATAAGCCACAGACATTTATCTTTTCAAGGACTTCAAAAGATCTTACCAAGAAACTTAAAACATAAATATTTTCAATAGTCATCCTTTTTTTTTTAATATCTCTGAATATCAATGAGCTAACTCCAGGCAACCACATTCCTTACTGCTAAGTTCAGTTTGGTATCCCTGCCCAATTCAGCAAGCTCAATAACCTCTAATTCAGTCATTTCTTGAGCACATTTCCCAGTGTTCAAGTATGGCAAAAATAATTATTAGTAAATGACATATGAAATGACAGAAAATAAAAGACAACACATTAAATCCTAAATCCAAAACTTGTTGAACAATTTTCTTGTCTTTCAGCTCATTGCCCATCTCTGCCTTGTATGGAAAGAGAAACTTAGTTCTCTTAACTCTTAACTCTTAAAGTTCTCACTTTAACACTCTTGTGCTTATTGTAATTCTTTTACACAAAACACTCATGTCTCTATTTAAGCTCTGGAATATTACTATATATAATATCTATAAGTAATAGTAATCAGATATAATGGAGTCTTATATAAATAGAAAATTTTCTCTACTTCACGTAAAAATCCAGAAGTAGGAAATCCAGGATTGTGTTTCTTTTTGTTCTACAAATCCTCAAAGATGTAGACTCTTTCTAGACTGTCCCACTAATCCTAGATAATGGCTTTAATTACCCTCTTCCAAAGTAGAGGAATAAGATCCAGTATCACATCCACATTCTAGGTAAGAGAACAGAATAAAGACTAAGGAATAAAAGACAAAACTTGTGCATTAACTATATGTTATGGAAGGCTTCCAGAAGTTCCTACTTGGCACTCAACTTGCATTCCATTATTCAGAACCCAGTCATATGACCAAAATTCATTGAAAGGGGTTTTGGAAATTTTATCTCTATCCTGAATGAATATACCCAGCTGAAAGCTGGAATTTCTGTTACCATGAGTAAAGGGAGGAACAGATATTGGAAGAGGCTAGCAGTCTTTAGCACATTATACTTGGAAAGAGAGAGAGACAGCGAGTGGTAGATAAGTAGATAGGTTGATAAAAAAAACAGATAATCACATTTTATCCTGAAAAAGTTTTGTCATAGAAAATACTAAATTTTTCAATTTATCAATGAGAACGCTCAAGCATACAGAGGTTATTATAAATGTTCAAGATTACATAGCTAGGAGGTTATGAAAAATAATTTGAAACCATTCTTATCTAAATCAATACTCTCTGCCCTTAAACAGTAAGTATACTATTGCATTTTATAATAATCTAAGTAAGTAAACTGACCCTGACTATGTCATTTTATTTTATTTAATAGATACAGGTTTGTTTTTAATTCTATTTGTAGAATGCCTTAAAATCCTTTATTTTCCAAAGTCTGTCTTTCATTAAGGCCCTAGGATATTTTTTGTTACAGAAGTATGTTTAAAATAACATTTAAAAATAAGTTAATTTAGAGAAAATTACATTATTTATTTAAAATAAACTTATCCTGAGGCTGCATCCATATCATTGGCACTTGTTGAATAAGTATTATAAGCAAACATAATGTAAGCAAATTAAAGTTCATATATAAATAGTAGTTTTATCAACTATCATTTTCAAGAAATTTTTGTTTTCATATGTATTAACAGAACATGCAGAATGTATCCTTTCCACAGATAATTGTTATAAATTCTAGAAAAGTAAAATATTAAGCAAACTTTAAATAATACTTCATTTATTACAAACACTAAGTCAATGATGAGCACTTCAACAGCCATAGAAATGTTTTATTATTTCTTCTAAGGTGTTTATAAAAGCAAATGTTTACAAATTAAGCACAATTTTAAATACCTTCTATGATGCTTACTATCTCATCACTTGGTACAGTCTACCAACCTAGAGATAAAGTGTTAAAAATGAGCTATGACTGGAACATGGGATATCATCAGGTAAAGAGTAGATTTTAGAATATAAATATTGAGTAAGTTAATGTACTAAAAATTACTTGATGTGTTTTTTTCTAAAAATGGCTTCCGTGCAATTTTTGAGACAATGGATTGTTATCTCAAATATCCTAATAACATGAATAATACAAAAATCAAGAGGCTAAGACTTAGATAATTTTTTCTTCTTGCTTCAATAAATAAAATGTTATTTAAGCTGTGAAGTGAAAAGATAATCCATGTTTAAAAATGACTTTTAATTTTATCATAATCTGCATTTTTCTATGTTTGTGTAGAATCACTCCTCTCAATTACAACTATCATTTTTCAAAGATGCTCAAACAAGATGTTAGACAGAAATAAAAAGTAGGATAAGGTAAAGATTGAGGATTTATAATTTAAAAGTTACCTTCTCCAAATGTCTACCGAATATGCTTCTACTTCCTCACCTGCTGATAAGGTGTTCACGTAGGGATTAATAGAAAGGAATAAATATATTACATAGTCATGTTCCTGAACCTTATTTCTCTTAATTGTATTTCTATATTTTCACTTTATATTACACCTATTTGTATGTCTCATTTATTCATCAAGTAAGACTCATAATTCTTATGGAACTAATTAATATCGAATTTCTATCCAAGAAAAAGATAAATGAGTCATCTTGCAATGAGATGTTTAAAATATTTATTGAACCATTAATTTATTCAACCATCTCATAATTTCCTCTATGTGCCACAGCACCTAGAAGCTTGTCTAAATGGTTTACACGTATAACAATCATTTGGGACACTCTACATCTAAACTAAGCTGGTAATATAACATCATTCTATAACCTAAGTCCCATCATAATAATTGTTTCTATTAATTGATTATCTTCTGTGTTTCAGGGGCACATGACAGCAAATTCTCAGGACAACAATGCAAGTTAGTAAACTGCCTAAGATTACATGGCTACTAAACAAAAAACAATTCTTCCTGATCTCATAATATAGCCACTTTCCAATTTTTGATGCATCATATGTGATAATTACAAACTCTTTCTTTTGGAGAATATATAATTTAATAAAGAATAAAGTTGCATTGCAGTAAATGACATCTATTGAAAATAACATTATCTTCAATCTGATCATGACAAATATGGCAAAATCCATTTATGATAAGTTTATGCTTTTAAACAGGATTCACTGTACACACTTTGTACAGGTGAGAAGGCTATTGTAGATCCATCAAATAACAGAGATGGACTCTGTGCCACACTGAAACCAAAGAAGAATTGACACAAGAGGCTTTTAGAAAATGATTGTCTGCATCTGTAGGCAGTTTAACTTTCTGCCAAGTTTCTCAAATTCTTTTGTTGACTAAGGATACATTTTAAAGTTAAACATCTTGAGAACTGGCGCCAGAGTTTGTGACAGATAGCAGCACTTTGACATTCTTTTGGTTTCACAAAGAAACTGGTTATCTGCAATTTCGTAAACACAATAGCATGAAATCATATTTTACTGGTTTCTTTAATAATCTTGCTGCCAATGTTACAAATATAGATTCCAAGCCAAAAGCTTGCTGTTTGGGGGTTTTCACAAGTAGTTAACAGCAAGTCGATACTTTGATATTGACGTGAATTATCTATTCATTGTTCACATATATTTCCTTTTTCCTATTTGATGATAATATGAAAAGAAGTTGGCAATGATAAGGTCAAGAAGCCAGTTCATTCTCATCTTCAATAACCTTTTAAATTCTAATTCCGTTTGCACTTAGGGTAACCGTTTATTCCTTCTTTCATTTACTGAGTTCATTAAGTACTTCTTGTGTTTCAAATATATATATTTCTTCTTAGAAATGTTGCATAGGGGCTATCCGATGGAGTCAGATATGTAATACTGTGATTGGATGAGATAGCCCATAGAGAATGGATAGACAGTAGTTCTCAACTTTGGTTGCATATCAATAATTTGTTGGAGCATTTACAACTGTAATTTTCAGACCCTTATCCAAGAATTACTAAATGAAAATCACAGAATGAGAACAGGGTAATGAACACTGGGTGTCATACACAACAAATGAATCATTGAACACTACATCAAAAACAATGATGTACTATATGCTTGCTAAATGAACATAATAATAAGAAATAATAAAAATAATAAAATGGTTTTAAAAGTCTCAGAATGTGGCTCAAGGAAGTTATTGTAAAAATTCTATGAACAATAATTTTTCCAGCAAATGTTAAAGACAATTATGTAGAGACAAACACAAGTAGAGAAAAGATTACTGCCCTTCCAAACACCAGTATTTAACTAGGTGATTGTAGGATGAGTCAACAAAATTGTTATTAGAGAGAACAATTAACTAGGAGAAAGAGAATTTGAGAGAATAAAACCATAAATATGAGGTCAAAAGTTTCAGGAATGAAAGGGGGTCAAAATATATCTTGAGGGGAATCCAAGATCTATAAAAATTATATGGAAGCTAAGGGATTTGTAATTTCTAAAATGACTTAAAGGGCGCCTGGGTGGCTCAGTGGCTTGAGCCGCTGCCTTCGGCTCAGGTCACGATCTCAGGATCCTGCGATCAAGTCCCGCATCGGGCTCTCTGCTCGGCAGGGATCCTGCTTCTCTCTCTCTCTGCCTGCCTCTCTGCCTACTTGTGATCTCTCTCTGTCAAATAAATAAATAAAATCTTAAAAAAAATAAATAAAATGACATTTTTCAGAGAAATCATTGGAAAATTCTGGATTTAGGAAAAAGAAGAGCAGTGAGTTTGTAGGAACTTCTTGGGTATAGATTTTAGTTTGATATGAATAATTTTATAAGTATAAAAGGGGAATCTCATGTAAGTACACAATTTATAGTCTCAATTTTTTCTATAAGAATTTAAGGCAAGGCGGGGCGCCTGGGTGGCTCAGTGGTTTAAGTCTCTGCCTTCGGCTCAGGTCATGATCTCGGGGTCCTGGGATCGAGCCCTACATCGGGCTCTCTGCTCAGTGGGGAGCCTGTTTCTCCCTCTCTCTCTGCCTGCCTCTCTGCCAACTTGTGACCTCTCTCTCTGTCAAATAAATAAATAAAATATTTAAAAAAAAAAGAATTTAAGGCAAGGCAAAATGCTGAATCAGACTAAAAGATAACCTGGTAACTACTGTTATGACTTTGTTAATAATTGTTGACAATGACAAAAATAGCAAAATGACAACAATAATATCAATATTGTTACTACTTATTGATAGTATTTTTATGCCAGATGTAGGATATTATATATGTTATTAATCATTAGGTTAATTGACAAATCCATCTTCTCACAGTTACTGTGCCCCTGAAATCTACTCTTTTAGCAAATTTCCACTATAGAATATTGTATATTAACTAATGTCCCTATGCCATGCCTTATATCTCTGAATTTATTTATTCTGCATAACTGAAACATTGTGCTCTTTGACACATATCTTCCTCATTTTTCCCACCTCCCCAGGCCTAGAAACCACCACTCTACTCTCTGTTTCTATGAATCTGACTTTTTTAGATTACACATATAAATGAGATCATGTAATATGTTTATTCAATACCTGGCTTATTTCAGTGAGCATGATGTCCTCCAGATTCATCTGTGTTGAACCTTTGTCCACTGTTGGTGAGAATATAAATTGGTTCAGGCATTATGGGAACTAGTTTGAGGTTTTTTTAAAAAGAAATTTAACTACCACATGATCCAGCAATCCCTCTTCCGGATATATAACCAAAGGAAATGAAATCAACATACCTCCAAGTGATATCTATATTCTCATATTCATTGAAGCATTATTTATAATAACCAAAATATGGAAACAACCTATGTGTCTGTCGGTGGAGAAGTATATACATGCTAGAGCCTTTACCAGGAAAAGATTATGGCCAAATAGCTTAAAACAGAAAATTGCTGTTCTTTTGATATTGCTGTACTGTATTTTGCTGTATCAAAGAGGTTCTTACACAGACTACTAATTCTAGTTTTGGCAAAATTGTCATATTTTCACTGAGCAGGTACCCTCAAATATATACCATGACAAATTGCATACACCTTAATTTGTGGTCTGGTCTCTCCTGAGTTATTTTTCCCTCAGTTTTTCTTTCTGACATTTTAAGTCCTCTCGATCTAATCAACCAACTATAATTTCAGAACTCATGCAGAAAGCATAATGACAGTACTAACTGGTCCTTGTCACCTGTTTACTCCAGAAATGCTAGATTCCATGAATACAAGGCCTTCACCATAAGCATTACATTTCCAATGCCTTCCTTTAAGTGAAATAACATAATTTGATTGACAGTGGAAAATGCATACTGAGCAGTAGTTCTGAAGCTGAAAAGCTATGGTAGAACCTCAATTTAATCATCTAACTTTGCACAAAGACTTGAACCTGTTTAGAAATAAATTTACTGTGCATTCATTTAGTTCATGAAATTAAATATTTTTACCTAATCTACAGTCTTCCTGAGTTTTGAGTTTTAAGTCTTTAAGTATATTAAGTAAAACTTAATTTTAACATGATACTCATGATTACTAAAAATCAATGTGAAAGAATAGAGCAATGTTTTAATTGCTCAACTTAATCACAGTATCATGGTTGGGTAAGGAACTATATCTCAGATACCGAGGGCAACCTGTGGGTATCTCTATCATTAGCCTTATACCTTCTAATAATGACCCTTTATTTATGTAAATATTTCACCTACCTGTTAATTTGTTGGAAAATAGTAGCCACTTAATAATAATTTTAAAATTAGGAAATAAAAGCCAAAGGCTTATGTAGAAAGTTTAGTAAACACCAGGAAATTTGTTCCCATGGTAGGTGGTAGGGAATACAAGATATCACTTCAGAAATTGATTTCAAATCAGATTTTAACTTGATTTCAATGATTTCAAAATTACAGGATTTGAAATAACAACAGGTTAATAGCTCCAGCGTAAGCAAAATAGTAAACTTGTGTTTTTAAATTTCATCCAGTGCAATGCTTCTATAAAGGCTACTAGTGAGCAGATTAGGTTGACTCTCAACTGCTCTGTTATCCTAGTGGAGCCTGCTCTTCCAAAACAATATCCGGGATTCTAAAGTTATTTTATTTGCTTCCTCTTCTACTTTAAATCCCTGATTCAGTAGTCCTGGATTTTAACTCCAGCTCTAAATTTTACTGACTATCTGAGTCTGAGGCGATTAACTTTTCTGAACCCTTATCCATATAATGGTACTTATTTTACAGGATTACTTTAAAGATTAATTAAATCAAAGTACTCACATCTTTGTGTCTGAGCATAGAAAGTATTCAATTATACTTACAAATATATTACATACAAATGGCTACGCTTACTCAGGCTTCCTAGAAATGCGTTATTTTGTTGTCTTAAGGCACATGAAACTCCCTTTAAGTAAGTGGCATGGGCAAATTAAGGCACAGCTCAACGTCATGAAAATTGTATTTCTTTTCGTAATTCTGGCTGCTTTACTAGAGAATGTCCCTGGGAAAGAGCAATTTCTTCCTAACAGATAAGGGGCACTAAGAGGATCCTGGAAGTTAATCTCCTAGATGGTATTGCCCTTAGATAGTAGAGCTACTGAGTGATTTATACATGGCTCCTCACCTTCTACTGCCAAAGCCAATAGTTGGTTTCAGCTGATCCATGGTCTTAGATGAGTCTTTAAAAAAGAGAATTAAGTGGCCTAGTGTAATTGTGCAGAAACAACATAATTAAAAAATACACACTTGGCATGCGTTAAGGAGTCCAACTTAGACAGTTATGATCCTTATTCAAACAGATATTGGTCTGGCCACTGGTATTCTAATGATTAGAATCTCAAATCAAGGTTTGTACAGACCAACTTCTGAGGATAACAAATGTCTAACAGATTAAAAATCAAACCCTAATGGCCCCTAAAAACAAACATCAAATCTCAGGAAAATGTTCACAGTGAAAATGCTATAGTTGTCCCCTTAAGGCAGATGGTAGAAATTGAAGGGGCAGAAAATGTGCACATAAACTGTGTTGTGACTGTGAAGGAAGTCAGCCTTAAAATGAACATGGTTTTGTGAAATCTGATCGGATGCCCAAACCAAAATGACTAGGATTGGCTTTTACCTTCCATGCCTTAAGTCATTGAACTTCCTCTGACAAACAGGTAAAATATATTGGGTCATGCCTTATATGGACAAAACTTATAGCAGACTTTCATTTTTACATAAAGTATGACCAAACTTCTTGGATGCCTTTTAAACATTAATAAAGTTATAGAGACATATATTGAAATGGATTGGATGGTATAGGCATGAAAAGATTCTGTGGGAAATAGTACCCAAGGGGTGAGCCAGGCAATCTGAGAAGCTCCTTGCAACCCTTCCACTCTGACTCAAAATATCTAAACCAATCAGGAATGTGTTTATCTTCCCCATTGGGGTTTTTTTTTTTTTTTCCACAATCTGCCTATGCCCAAAGAACTACAGTTTTATTTTGGATTAAAAGCTCATAGAAATAATAATATGTCCTTTTACAGGTTTAGGAAAGTGAAAAGAGATAGTCAAAATGATTCATGATCTATGTCACATATACATAGATGATAAATTAGTAATAGGTTATGAATTAATTAGACGTCCAAAACCAAAATTGTATCTCTAGTTCTCTGGTAATAGCTTATAGAGCAAAAAGGGAAGATTATCAACCATGCTAAAAGTACCTTTAATCCATTCTGGGTTTGTTTTACCAACTAAGCTTAAAATTCCTAGAATCCTTTTCGTTACTTGTTCTGTTAAAATACCTGACTTTAGTAGGTCTACCCTCTATAGGTTGAACATTTGTCTATTTACTGAGAATGGAAAATGACTGGTCAATTCTAATGTAGAATTCAAAAAAAAAATGTGTTTCAATTTAATTAATCCATTAACAGTATTACCCATACCACTGTGAGGGCTAAAGTCTTTGATGCTATAAGCCTACTAGCCATTGGCTAAAAGAAGATTTTTCATCTCAAGAGTATATAGAAATAAGAGTAAAACTAAAAAGGTCACAGTTTGGGGTGCCTGGCTGGCTCAGTGGGTTAAAGTCTCTGCCTTCAGCTCAGGTCATAATCTCAGGGTCCTGGGATCGAGCCCCACATCAGGCTAGCTGCTCAGCGGGGAGCCTGCTTCCTCCCTCTCTCTCTCTGTCTACCTCTCTGCCTGCTTGTGATCTCTGTCTGTCAAATAAATAAATAAAATCTCTAAAAAAAAAAAGTCACAGTTTTCAGATAGGAGAGAGTTGTGTGTCTGTATTAAATTAAAATGGAACAATTCTGCAAAACTTATAAAATAGTACAATAGATTGTTTTAATTAAATTAACCTTATTCATAAAAACAAAAACAAAAACAGTAAGTCATCTAAAATTTGTCTCCAAATGGTTGCAATAAAACTGCACAGGACTGGGATCATTGAACACTTGTCATTATCTAGCTGAGTGTCATTATTTTACTAGTAGTGCATTGTTGCAGAGCCAGTTGGGCACCATATCCATTTTTACTGTGTCTTGAAAGACTGACAATAAAAGTTCTTGTTTTTGTTTTTAGTACTTTAAAACAATATTTCTGAATGAGTGTGTATTGAAATCTTTGAAGGGATAATTTTTCAATGTCACATGCATTGCATGAGGTTCCATACCCCCTTTACCTACTACCCACTAAATGTTGATAGTTGGTTTTCAGTTTTCAAGGAAGAAAAAAGTTTTTCAAATGTCTCCAAACATTTCTCCCTAGGAGGGTTGAGAACTCCTTTACCAAGCATTGCACCCATCTGTTCCCAGTGAATGAAAAATTTGCAGGGTGAAATGAGCCATGTGACCCTTGGAGAACCCAGTCTCACAGAGAAAGCATTTTGGCCATTATCCATCTGAATATTTTTTTGTTCATCTGGGAAAAATTGGGCTTGGAATGATACCATTGGGAGAGAATTGTATAGAAGGCAGAGGCCGTTTTACTCCCAAGGGAAGGGGAGAAATGCAATGGGGAACAGTTCTTTATATTTCATAACTCATCAAAAACATGTCGTACTTTACCGAGAGACCAGAGGGAAAAGCCTCTCAGCACCCCAAAGTAGAAAACTTATATTTGGGGGCCACCATCAATCATTTCACAGTTAGAGAAGGAGACAGATTACCTTGTATCACCTTAAGTAGGTGTTGACAATTTTTGTTTGTTTCTCTAAAATGCTATATATAAACATTTTAGGCCTCGTGGGGCAAATTTTCTCTGTCACAACGATTCAAGTTAGCCATTGTAATGCAAAGCAGTCACAGATGACACATAAGTGAAATAGCCTGGCTGGGCTCCAATAAAGCTTTATTTATGGGCATCAAAATGTTTGAATTTTATATATTTTTGCACATGTCACAAAATATTATTCTTAATTTTTCAATGATTCTTTTAAATTGTAAACCATCCTTAATTTACTGTGCCTACCCTATATATAAAAACAGGCAACAGATCAGATATATCCTCTGAACCACAGTTCCACGATACCTGACCTTCAATAGAAAAATAAGAAAAATTTCGTGGACAGAGCCAACTGTGGGATGTTAGGAATCTTAAATTAACACTCTTAGAAAAATACCTAATTGTTACAGTACCTGGGAAAGAAAACTGTCTCATCAGTGTTTTGTCCAAAAATTCAGGTGGCATATCATGGTATAAAGGTTTAATTTCAAGTTAAATGATAAATTTCAAGTTAAATACTGTATTTGCTGACTCAGATCAGTGTTGATCAAAACGGCTATTCTTGGGGCGCCTGGGTGGCTCAGTGGATTAAGCCGCTGCCTTCGGCTCAGGTCATGATCTCAGGGTCCTGGGATCGAGCCCCGCATCAGGCTCTCTGCTCTGCAGGGAGCCTGCTTCCTCCTCCCTCTCTGCCTGCCTCTCTGCCTACTTGTGATCTCTCTCTCTGTCAAATAAATAAATAAAATCTTTAAAAAAAAAAAGACTATTCTTCCAAGCCTCTGATCTTCTTTAATTTAATTTTTAAAAATATTTATATTTTATTCTTAGAGACACAACATTCTCTTTAAAAGTCTACTTCCAAACTGTGAGAATTATAATACTGATACCAACTCTCAGGAGGTTAAGATAATCGATGAGAAAAAAGGAAAGCAAGAAAGAGAGGAAGAGATGGGAGGGAGGGATGATAGAAACACATACACATACGCAGAGGGCTGCGGGAAGAGAGAGAAACCAAGTTTGGCAAAATATTTTAAAATGCTGAATTTGGTTACATCAGAGCTATCTATACTAATTTTGCTGCTTTTCTATAGATTTGAAATTATTTTAGAGTAAAAAAAAATTTCTAAAAATAACCATATGGGGTCCTTCTCATAAAGAGAAGGGAGGAGGAGAGAAACAACCTTCCAAGAAAAACACTCCCCTGAGACCACTGGCTGGGGAATCAAAAGGAATTGACTATGGCAAGATTTTTGCAAATGGTGGAGCTCAGATTCTGAGGTTTTAGAAGTTTGTGCCATTCACCAGAGACAACCAGGGTGGCAAAGGTGCTCCTGGGGAGAGGAAGGTAGAAACCAAGGAGCAGACAGCAGACAGAGGGTTGTGAGGATCCCCTGGGTCACATTGAGAAAGAACATTTCCCTTCCTGGAGTACATTTGGAAGACAATATATTGCCTCTCCAAGGACAAAGCCTTGCCAGGCACCACTAGGCAGCCATTCAACAGCAAGGGATGGAGCACACAGAGGGCAGATAACCCTGTTGCAGATTTCACTGTGCTTCACCATTGACTCCAGGCACCTGAGCAGCCATGCGACTGCTTTTCTGGGGTACACTGGCACTGGGTTCCCCTTCAGGGAAGGGAGCAGGTCTTTGCCCTGCCTGTTCCTTTAAGATTTGGAGTTTTAAATCCCAGCCACAGGCCAGAGATAAACCACAGGAGAACTGTGACACTGGGCTCCCTGATGGCCCGGGCACAGACAGGTTGAGGGCAGGGATCTGACTGAAGCCTACTGCACAGAAGGAGATATCGCTTGCTTTTCTGTGACGGCTTCCTGAACAGTGGCAGGTAGGAGTTCCCCTCCTTGCGGAGGAGAGAATGGGAAGACACCATCTTCCAGTCACAGCCATACACCAGCACCAAAGGAGTTCAGTGAGCAACACAACACCCCCAGTGGAGGAGAGAATGGCTCACAGCAAATTCTGTGCCCCAGCGCCCTGCAGAGGCATCTTTACTGGGGCAGGTCTGACTGTGAGCCAGTGCAGCAGGCCTCTCTCCCAGTGGACCGACATGGCCCAGAGCAGCTACCAAGTCTACTGATCATAGAGTCCTCTAAGCATCAGCTTCAGTTCCAGTGGAAATGGGACCAGTTTCTCTCTCTCTCTCTTTTTCTCTCTCTTTTTTTCTTTTTTCTTTGGAATCAGGCTTATAGGTTTGTTTGTTTTTCTTTGTTTGCTTGTTTTCTTTTATCTCTTTCTCTCTCTCTCTTTGGATTAGTGTTTTTTTTTTCTTTTTCCTTTTTTCCTACTTTCTTTTTCTTTGGAATCAAGCTCATAGCAAATGAAAATGAAAACACAACAGTCTAAAACCTCTGGGATGTTGCAAAGGTAGTCATAAGAAAGAATTATATAGAAATACAGATCTTACTCAAAAAGAGAAAAAGTCTCAATTATGCAACCTAACCTTATGCCAAAAGAAGCTGGAAAAAGAAAAACAAATAAAGCTTAAACGCAGTAAGAGAAGAGAATTAATAAAGATTAGAGCAGAAATCAATGATATAGAGATTTAAACAACAACAACAGAACAGATCAATGAAACTAGGAGCTGGTTCTTTGGAAGAATAAGCAAAATTGATAAAGCCCTAACCAGACTTATCAAAAAGAAAAGAGAAAGTACCCAAATAAATGAAACGTGAATAAAAGAAGAGTGAGCACAACCAACACCACAGAACACAAACCGTTATAAGAGAATATTATGAAAAATTATACGCCAACAAATTGGGCAATTTAGAAGAAATAGACAAATTCCTAGAAATATAAACTACCAAAACAGAAACAAGAAATAGAAAATTTGAACAGACTCATAAGAGCAAATATTGAATCAGTAATCAAAAATCTCTCAATAAACAATGGTCCAGGGCCAGACAGATTCTCAGGAGAATTTTATCAAACATTTAAAGAAGAATTAATACCTATTCTTCTGAAATTGTTCCAAAAAATAGAAAAGGAAGAAAAACTTCCAAACTCATTCTTGAGGTTAACATTACCTTGATTACCAAAGACCCCATTAATAAGAAGAATTACAAACCAATATCCCTGATGAAAATGGATGCTAAAATTCTCAACAGGATACTAGCTAATCAAACCCAACAGTTCATTAAAAGGATTATTCACCATGATCAAATGGGATTTATTCCTGAGCTGCAAGGGTGGTTCAATCTCTGCAAATCAATCAGTGTGATACACCACATTAGTAGAAGAAAGTATAAGAACCATATGATCCTATCAATAGATGCAGAAAAAGCATATGACCAAATATAGCATCATTTCTTTTGATAAAAACCCTCAAGAAAGAAGGGATAGAAGGATATATCTCAACTTCATAAAAGCCATGTACAAAATTCCCATACCTAATATCACCTTAGTGAGGAAAAACTCTGTTATTCCCCTAAGGTCAGGAACATGACAGGGATGACCAATCTCACCAGTGTTGTTCAACATAGTACTAGAAGTCCTGGTCTCAAAAATCAGACAACAAAAGGAAATAAAATGCATCTAAATTGGCAAAGAAGTCAAACTTTCACTATTTGTAGATGACACGTAGAAAACCTAGAAGACTCTACCAAAAACATTGCTACAGCTGATTTAGGAATTAAGTAAAGTTGCAGGATATAAAATCAACATATAGAAATCCATTGTATTTCTATATACCAATAATGAAACAGCAGAAAGAGAAATCAAGGAATTGATTTCATTTTTAAATACACAAAAACCACAAGATACCTAGGAACAAATCTAACTGAAGTGGTAAAATATCTGTACTCTGAGAACTATGGAATACATATGAAAGAAATTGAAGAAGACAAAAAGAAATGGAAAAACATTCCATGTTCATAGATTGGAAGAACAAATATTGTTAAATTTATATACAACGATGAATCTTGGAACACTGAAAAAATAAATAAAATAAGATTACAAAAAAAAAATAAATTTAAAAAAATGTCTATACTACCCAAAGCAATCTACATATTTAATGCAATCACTATCCATATACTACCAGCATTTTTCACAGAGCTAGGACAAATAATTCTAAAATTTTTATGGACCCCAAATAGCCAAGTAATGTTGAAGAAGAAAACCAAGCCTGGTAGCACCACAATTCCAGACTTCAAGCTGTATCACAAAGCTGTAATCATCAAGACAGTTGTCTTGATGTTGTCGTAAAAAGAGACACATAGATCAATGAAACAGAACAGAAAACCCAGACATGGACTCAGAACTATATGACCAACTGATCTTTGACAAAGCAGGAAAAAGTATCCAATGGAAAAAAGACAGTCTCTTCTACAAATGGTGTTGTGAAAACTAGACAGTGATGTGCAGAAGAATGAAAATGGACCACTTTTTTACATCATACCCAAAAATAATTTCAAAATGGATGAAAGGCCTAAATGTGACACAGGAAACTATCAAAATCCTAAATAACAGAGGCAGCCACCTCTCCGACCTTGGCCACAGAAATTTCTTCCTAGATACATCTCCAGAGGCAAGGGAAACAAAAGCAAAAATGAAGGATTGGGACTTCATCAAGATAAGAAAAACAAAAACAACAACAAAAAAAAACCTCTGCATAGTAAAGGATACAATCAACAAAACTAAAAGGCAACTGATGGGATGGGAGAAAATATTTGCAAATGACATATGGACACAGGGCTAGTCTCCCAAATCTATAAAGAAATTATAAACTCAACAACCAAAATATAAATAATCCAGTTAAGAAATGGGTAGAAGACATGAATAGACATTTCTCCAAAGAAGACATCCAGATGGCAACAAATACATGAAAAGATGCTCAACAACACTCATCATCAGGGAAATATAAATAAAAACCATGATGTGATAAAACCTCACACCTGACAGAATGACTAAAATCAACAACACAGGAAACAATAGATGTTGGTGAGGAGGCAGAGAAAGGGAAACTCTCTTGCGTTGTTGGTAGGCATGCAAACTGGTGCAGCCACTCTGGAATACACTATGGAGTTTCTTAAAAGTTAAAGATGGAGCTACCCTACAACTCAGCAACTGCATTGCTGGGTATTTATCCAAAGAGTAAAAAAATGTTGATTCAAAGGGGCACATGCACCCCAATGTTTATAGTAGCATTCTCAACAACAGACAAATTATGGAAAGAGCCCAAATGTTTATCAAATGATGAATGGATAATGAAGAGGTGGTGTTTATAAATATATAATGGAATACTATGTAACCATAAAAAAGAAAGAAATCTTGCCATTTGCAATGACATGGATGGAATTAGAGTACATGTATTATGCTAAGCAAAGTAAGTCAGAGAAAGACAAATACCCTATGATTTCATTCATTTGTGGAATTTAATAAACAAAACAGATGAATATGAAGAAGACAAAAAAAAAAGAGGGAGGCAAACCATAGGAGAGACTTAACTATAAGGAACAAATTGAAGGTTGTTGGAGAGGAGGTGGGTGAGGGGATGAGCTAAATGAGTGATGAGCATTAAGGGGGGCACTTCTTGGGATGAGCACTGGGTGTTATACGTAAGTGATGAATCACTAAACTCTACTCCTGAAACCAATACTACACTATACGTTAACTAACTTGAATTTTTAAAAAATCTTGGAAGGAAAAAAAAAAGCAGTATGGTCATTATGGCTTATTTTCTCCTTTTACTCCTTTATACAGTCATTCATTAAATATTGCCAATTTGGGGCTAAATGTGCATCATTATGTCACAAATTACTCCAAATACTAGAATTTCTATTGTTGTGTGTTTTTTTTTTAAACTTGATTACTCTATTATTTCAATCTTTATATGTTATACTTGCTTTCTTATACACTGCATTCATGTTGAAATGTGTATTTGAATCCTCAGCTGTTCACCCACAATAGTCCCCCACTACCAACCACACTCACCTGCCTATTCATAAATGCATCAATGCCATTATTAATATCCCATTACTTTTCTTATGTTGTCCCTGCTCTTAGAATACCTTCTTCCAAACATTCTCTTCTTTGAAATATTTCTTACCTATATATACAATTGCAATTCAAATTCTAACTCTTAAATGAAACCTTTCATTAAGTTAAAAGACACATTTTTTAAGGATAAGATCATGACTCTTGTTCAAATATAAAATGTCTACAGAACAAAGGTTTTATATAAGTGAGGTTTTAAATAAGTGAGAACTTATTATTTACCAATGGAATAAAAAAGATGTACAACTAATGGAGCACTGGGTGTTGTGCAAAAAGAATGAATACTGTTACGCTGAAAAAATAAATAAAATGGAAAAAAAATAAAAAAATGATGTACAACTAGTTTAAAGGGGGATTCAAAGAAGAGACACACATACGATCAGAAACTAAAATAGTTTTGTTAATAAAAGTATGATTTCAGTATTCACAAGTCAATAATCAACTGTAAATATACAAGACAAAGTTAATTTCACTCATCATGAGTTATTGTATTGTTGTCAATTCTTTCTGACTTAAGAGTCTTGTTAAATATCTCAACTTTTGCATATTCTATAGAATCCCGTAGTCCGGATAACTATACTAGAAGAATACCCAGTAGTGGATTTCTGTATGTGCCCATTTCAAAGTCGTTTACAATTTTTCCTGACATTTAAGACTTACATTTGACACTCTTCCCTTCTTTTAAAATGTCTGTAACATTTATAACAGTTGTGGTTGGTTGCCTTAATACCTGAAGAGTGTTACAAGGCCAGAGGTAGCAGCATCATTTGGAAGATTGTTAGAAACACACAATTTCAAGCTTAACCCCAGTGCTCCTGAATCAAAAACTGGATTTTAACAAGATTCTCAGGTGACTTCCATGCACATCAACATCTTTGAAGAACTGGTCTATATCATATAAATTAACACCAGAATAAACTGTCTTGTATTGTTCAGTATTTTGGTATTCTATCTTAGTAAGCTCCTTTATTTCAAATTCTTTAGGTTATACTTTTAAGCAAATAGAGGAATTAATTCAAATAATCAAAACCTATTTTCTCAAAGTGGGGTAGCTGCTGCCACATTTTTAAAATCAGACATTCTTTTTTTTTTTACTTATTTATTTGAGAAAGAACATTAATGGGAGAGGAGGGAAAAAAGAAGAGGGAGATGCAGCCTTCCCACTGAGCAGGGCCCTGGATCCCAAGACCGGGGACCATGACCTGAGGCAGAAGCAGATGTTTAACTGACTGAGCCACCCAGATACCCCTTACCAGATGTTCTTAACTGACTTTAAAACCTACACATTAGCTAATACTTGCAGAAATATGCAAATCAGAAAATTAGAGCTGAGCTCATTTTGAACTGGAAAAAAATCAGAACTATGAAAAGGATCTGTTTTTGTATTTTTGAAAAGGTTTAAAGAATATGCCATAGCACCCTTTTATCAATAAATAAAAGACAAATAATGGATTTCAAGAGAAGAGCAATCAGTAGTTAATTTGTTAATTAAAATTTTCCAAGAAGAGAAAGAGTGTCTGTTTTACTTATCCAAATGATGTTCTCAACAGTGCAGTGTTTTTGAAGATATCAAGCAAATAGTTTTGATATCCCAGTCTTGGCAAGTCTGAACTGAGTCAGTTCAACGTATGAGCAAAATATAATTTTAAGAAGAGATTCATGATAACTTGGTGAGGACAAGAAGAAAAGGGAGCCCTCCTGCACTGTTGTTGCAAATGTAAATTGGTCCAACTACTGTAGAAAACAGTATGGTGTTTCCTCAAAGAAAATTTAAAAAGAAATACCATACAAACCAGTAATTCCACTATTGGGTGTTTACCAAAAGAAAGCAAAAACACGAATTTGCTATGCTTACTGTGGCATTATTTACAATAGATATGGAAGTAATGTGTGCCTACTGAGTGATGAATAAAGATTATTATACACACAATGGAAATACTAGCTGTAAAAGGAATAAGATCTTGCCATTTGTAACAATATAGATTGACCTAGCAGTTTTCATGCTAAGGCAGTTAAGTCAGAGAGAAAAAGACAAATACCATATGATTTCACTTATATGTGGAATATAAAATACAAAACAAGTGAACAAACAAAAGACAGAAACAGATGCATAAATACAGAGAACAAACTGGTAGTAGTTGCCAGAGGGGAAGGGGTTGGGAGCTCAGATGAAAAGACGAATGAGATTAAGAGATACAAACTTCTAGTTATAAAACAGTAAGTGACAGAAAGGATAATTACAACATAGGGATATGGTCAATAATACTGCAACAATATTGCATAGTGACAGATGAGGACTATACTTATAGTGGTAAGCATTGTATAACACATAGAACTGTCAAATCATTATGTTTTACACCTAAAACTTCTATAATATTGTGTTTCAACTATGCTTCAGTAATAAAAATTTAAAGCAAATACAAAGAGAAATTCACAAAGCAAAATAAAATTCCCAAATCCCTCCCAATTTTTTTAGTTTCATATTAGACTGAGGCATAATATTATTTCAGCTAACTATATTAACAAAAAATGTATATAGGGATAAATAAAAATAGGGATAAAATAAATTTTTATACAGGAACACATAATTTTTTGTGTTTTTTTAAATGAAAGAATTGTTACCATGAAAAAAAATTATTTTTAGTGTATCAGGGATTCACCTGAACTTTCCCTCTTGAATCCTTTGTTAATTAGTATTAAAGCTATTTTACTTTAGATGTGATGTCTTTTCCCAAAAATCTCAGAAGTTTTTATTTAGACAAAGAAATTTGTCAGGAACAATTTTTTTTTAAAGATCAATTTTTTAAATATAAAGTTCTATTCTCTTTGTTCTTTGTTGCTAAAGGAAGAGTGGTTCAAGGATTAAATGCAAAAACAATATCATTGGTTGTTCAGTATTCAATAGTCACCTGTCCATCTCTATAGAAGTTGTTTTGCTAGCACTCTTTCAAGATGGAAGAAAATATAATGTTTAATATACACATAAAAGTTCCCCTTCTTGTGTAATCTTATAATAAAGAAAAAACATAATTCTATATATAACTAATGGCAGAAACTTAGATCATGAGCCCTGAGTTCCATGGCATGAGACAGGACTCACTGCTTCGTCCTTGAATTTCAATGGTCATGAAATACTTAGATCTATAAATGTGTGTTGTATTCAGGCATCATACATTAAAATCTCAAAAGTTAATCTTTAGACATTATTATACAACAAAAAGTCTATCAAGTTTCACTCCAATTTTTACCGTTTTTGTTTTTTTTTTCAAAATAAACAATAAACAATCCAAACCATTGGAGTCACTAGTAAAGAGCTTTCCAGATTTCAAAACTTTTGATATTTATTTCTGATATGCATAATTTTATATCCTACCCTTAGGGAAGCTTTTCTTCAATTGTTTTCTTAAAGATCAAGCTTCTGTTAGTTTTGCTTTGCTGTTGAGCAAGGTACTTTCTCTCTTGCCCAGTCTTGTTCTGGAGTCTTATTTTGTCTTTGAGTGTCAGAATAACACAACTTCCTGTTTTATAATCTTCTGACTCACCAGGAGAGAAGAATGAGTTTTGAATCTCATGTCTTGAAACATTACTGTACAAATGTACATTTTAAAAATTAGCTTAACTTTAAACATCTTTAGAGTTTTAATCTGCATCTTTTTAATGTCTATTCATTTTATTTATAGTATATTCTAGGCACTTAATCTGCATTGTTTTAGACCATTTTTGGATTTTTTTTTTTTTTAAGGCTGGAATGAAAAGGAAATCTTATATGATGAAATGGTTATAATGATGTTATTTTTACCTATGGCGTGTAAGGCACAACTAAAAGATGTAACTCTAGTTGCAGAAGCACTTAAATGAATATTGAGATTTTACTAACAACAAAGATTTTACTTAGAGATTTTATAGAGCTAAATAATGCCCAAGCTGAAAATATAATCTCTTTTCCTCATTTCTCTGGCAATCTTTTCTCTCCAATTGGGTTTCTTGATTTAGTAATTTGTGCCTATCTCTTTATCCACTTAAAAATGTGTATCTAAATCAAAATGGTTTATTGGACACATGGCTTAGAGATAGAAGATATTCATCACAGGGAGAGAAAACAAGTTTAAAATTTGTGTAATTCATAATGTGTTTTCAGTGATTTCACTTGAAAAAAAATAACTCTCTCTCCCTCTCTTTCACCTCCCCCTCTCTTTTGTCTTGCCCTCCCTCACACCATCCTGCCCATCTCCACAAGGCAGACACTTTAAGACTCTCTTGGTCTCGGCCCATTATAATTTTCAAAGACTAGGACTCTTTTTTTTTTTTCCCATTTTATTTATTTTTTCAGTGTAACAGTATTCATTCTTTTTGCACAACACCCAGTGCTTCATGCAAAACGTGTCCTCCCCATTACCCACCACCTGTTCCCCCAACCTCCCACCCCTGACCCTTCAAAACCCTCAGGTTGTTTTTCAGAGTCCATAGTCTCTTATGGTTCGCCTCCCCTTCCAAATTTTTTTTTTTTTTAAATCCGGTAGGGATGGAGAGGGGTACAAGATAAAAATAGAAAACTTATAGGCTTAAGAATCCTAGTCTTTTATCCCCAGACCTGTACCCCTGGGGATAAAAGAGTAGGATTCTTAAGCCTATAAGTTTTCTATTATTATCTTGTACCCCTCTCCATCCCTACCGGAAAGAAGGGGGGCTGTAGTATGAAGGATATAAACAGATGAAATATCATTTGATAATTTTATCTTTTAGATTTAACTTCAGAGTCAATGGTTTTCTTAATAATGGGAGGAAAGGAATCAAACTCTTTGTGAAGGACATAAACACTTGGAAAGTGAATTGGGAGAAGCAAAATGATCCTGGAGTATGGTATTCTGTAAAACCATTAGCCTCAAGAGGAACTAAACATGGGAAACAATTGAAGAGAAAAGTAGTCATTCTGAAATACTTGTTTAAATACAAAATCTAACTTGTTAAAAACAAAACAAGTCTCTTTATTGCATTGTAAAGGAAAGGGTTGTTTAAGGAATACCATCGCCTGAGTACTGTTAGAATTTAAGCAAGAAAACAAAGGTTTGACTTCTATACTGGAATCTCACCCTTTAACTCTCCTAAACTTGAAATTAGGCATGTGTTGTTTCCATGGTCATCAGAGCTAAATATTCCTTTTCCCTGGTTAAAATGTTATTTTTTACAGAAAAGGTAATTTGAAAGAAATTTCCAGTCCGTTCTCAGAAAAATTAAGTTCACATAAGAAAGTGCACACAGGTTTCACCTTTATGCTTTATAATCTATTTTTCTGCCTTTCTCCCAAGGGTACATCTATTAACTTCTAGAACTTCAGAGGAACTACATTGAAAGGTTTATTCTCTTCAGTTAAATATTGTCCCTCTTTAGATGCTTGTGCTATGCTAAATTGATTCAAGTGTCCAGAAATGATGAAGTCAACTAATTCAGGTGAAGCAAATATATTGCAATCCCAATGATACCAAAGCAAGTTGTTGTGGCCCACTCCAAACTGCTATTCAATTTTTAAAATTATTTTTATTGACATATAATGTATTATTTGCCTCAGGGGTACAGGTCTGTGAATCACCAGGCTTACACATTTCACAGCACTCACCATAACATATACCCTCCCCATTATTCAATATTATTAACACTAAGGTCCATAGCAGAAGAGCAAGACAAACCTAAATGCAATTGTTATCAGCCCTTTACTGGATATCACTTTTATATCTCTAATTGATTTTCAAACAATCTTACCCACATTATCCACATAAGATTTTGAAGGTCTTTCTTACTGTGGTTCAGAACATACCTTGTGTCTGCTCCTTTGACAGACATGAGTTTAGGTCTGCAAATGTATGACACACAGCAGAGTTTCAAAGGTAAACCTTTGTGCTCTTCATATGTTTGCATTTTGTCATTGTTTACCCTTATAATTTAGAAAAATTATTTAACATAATTTTGTTTAGGCTCAGGAAAATACATTCTATGACTGTTAATTAAATTTTGTTCATATTCTTGAGTTATTATTATATAGAATGAAAGATGAGTTTAACACAAAGTTGGTTCAAGGGATAGGCAAATTTAATTAGTTCAGAGAAGTTAAATACATTGACTCTAAAGACATTTTTCTCAGTAATTAAGAACAGAACTGATCAGTTTAGATTTTACTTCTCCATTCTTCCTTACAATATTTATTCAAAATATTTACTGAGTTTTTGATCAATGACTATTATGTTAGATTCCATAACACTAGTATCTGAAGCATAATAACAAGAATCCAAAATTATATAAAATAATAAGGAATAAATAAATAAATTAAAGAGGATTTGATATAACATGATGTGATCATATTATAAATATATTATATCATATTATATTACATTATATTATAACATTTGAATCCAAAATGTGTTTGGTACCTATAGAAAGGTAAAATTTTAGAAATACAAACAAATTATATTGAAATTTCCTACCACAACGTTTGAAATACAGTATGTAAGGAACAAAATTTAGTTAACTTCATTATAGCATTGAGCCCTTTAATCAGTATTGTAAAGTGGATTGTAATGATGCCAATTTATGAAAGAGGAAAAGTGGATGAAAGATGGTAAGAAGCAGGTCTAACACTATTGCATTCATGGATGGCAAGCCTAATATTCAAACCCAAATCTCCCTTACTCCAAATTCCATGTATCTTTTCCCCTGCATGGCACCATTCTGAGAAGTAAATAAGTAAGTATATGGGTAACACAAGTCATGGTAAAATTATTTTTCATCAGGGAATATAAGGGACAGAGTCATAGTGAAGAGATCAGTGAATGGCCTCTTAAAGGTCCCACAGTACCATGAAGAGATAGGGCAGGTGTATTTTCCAGAAGGAAGAGAGAATGAGCAAAGTAAGGGATAAGTTATCAAGAGGCAAATGTCACAAACTAGCTCCTCCAATACTATCAACATTTTCTGTTGAGAAGGCCAAGGTGAATTTATGCTTTCAGCAGTGAAGGAAAGCACTGTCTTGCCTTAGTGCTGTCCCAGGTCAGAATTAGGATATTTATGAAATATGGATGTCAGATTTGATGTATGGTTTTCAAGACTTACTTAGTATTGGGGAAAGATTATGATATAATAGTTTGAGATTGAGAGATACAGTGAGGGTATGCTTTGAAGCAAGGAATCCATGAAGTGTTGGCCAATCTGTCCTTTAAAAGTTTCCCTTTAACATTTCATGTCTTTTTTGGCAAGTTCCTGGGGAAAAATGGCCTCCTCCTGAACACACACACACACACACACACACACACACACACACACTGTGACCCTTGATATAGATGATTTCAGTTCTCATAAACAGCTTGGTTTGCCCCAGCACAGAGAACGAAACAATATAGTATCTTCAACATTTCAGGCACAATCCCTCCTCCAGCTGACTGATGTCTCTTTGTTTCCATATTTCTATAGGTTAGGAGATAGAATCTTGTTCTCTGCTGCATACTGATTCCCCCACTCCAGCATCAGTATTCCCCAGCCAATTATAATTTTATTTGGGTCAAAAAACTCTTCCTTCCCCTTTCTTTATTTCCTTCTTTCCTTCTTTCTTTCTCTCTCTCCTTCTCACCCCCCACTCCTTTTCTCAATCTTGGATTTTTTTTTTTCTTCCTTAGTAAGATAGAGGGCATTTGCTTTGGTGATACCTTCTCCCCAATCTGTTTTCTAGGACAGGGTTTGGTTTTTTAAAATATATTAAATATTCTTAATATTAAATAGTTTTAATATTAAATATAAAATAGTTTTAATATTAAATATATTTAAACGTATTAAATATATTAAAAATGTGCTAAGTACCAATCCCTATTCTCTATTTGATACACAGCCAATGAATAAAGACTAGGCTTCAGTATTCAAAGTGTGTAGTAACCTAAATGGAAAAAGGGAATTTTAAAATATCCTATTTTGGTTGGCATTTAGTTATTCAAGAAAAAATATCCCACAAATATATATGTAAGTAGAAAACACAAATAAATGGAAGGAAGGGAAGAAGGAAGGGAGGAAGGAAGGAAGGAAGGGGTCAAGTCAGAATGCAATTTCTATTAATGGAGTAAAATTTAACTGAAGTGGCTGCTCAAGAGCACAGGTGAGGGCGAGGTCTATAGTTTTCTACCCTATTTTCTCATCTCTATCTTCTTGCTTCTCTCCTGGTTTTACCTACAGTATAATTTAATTTTACTATTGTAATTTGTAATTATCTACTCCAAAACTAATAATAAAAATCAAGTCCCAAATTTAATTTCCTTGACTTTATTTTTTTTAATTAAACACTGCCACATTTCATACAGCTGACCATCCTCTCATTGTAGCAATTCTCCCTTCTTTTTTGCTACATTGTTCTTTTCTGATTTTTTTTTTCCCCATATTCCTGGGCTCCTCATGGATCTTAATAATTTCTCTTCTTTTTTTTTTTTTTTTTTTTGAGGTTTGTGTGAGAATTCCCAAGCTCTGCTCCTTGTTCTCATTTTCTTTCTCATTAATTTTTAATGTCAATGTTATTCGCTCCATTGCAGAGTGGCTGAAAACACAGACTTGGCATCAGACAAACTTGGTTTGAATTCCAAAATTTTATAGTTAATATTTCTGTAACTTTGAGGAAAGTGACCTGAACAATCTGGGGGGCATTTTCTGCATCAATAAAATGGAGCTAATTCTATCTATTTCATAACATCTCTACGTTAATACAGTTAGGTATTAACGAGTTACATCAAACAATATACATGAAATCAAACATTGTTTAATAATATTAATTTTTCTCCCTCTATTTCTGTTTCAGTCGCCAGCATTCTAGTGTTGTAGATTACACAACTGTTTGAACTACTTCTTCCAGGGCCTATCTAATTTAATTTTCATGCACTGTACTGCTTTTATGTCTTTCTTTTATCATGCACATCTCTTATTCCCTTCCTGCTGTTTTTGCAAAGATACTTAAAACTCAAATTACACTACATAAACTTTAACGAGATTTTCCCATGCTAAATAACTTATTTCTTCAAAAATTACCATTTGAGTCTCCTGAGTAATCTTAATTTAGTGACATTTTTCTTAGTATATAAGTTTAAATTGTAGAGGAGTAAGAAAAAGCCCGATGAAATATTTAAGTAAAATATGATAGTATCCGTGCAAGTGTGAAGATGTTCTAAAGATGCTCTGAATTTTTTTTTTTCTAACATTCACAATGTAATAAAAGATAAACTAAGAAATTGTTAAGGTAAGATTGATTCTAGAAAATATACCATCTTTAAAATTTTGCATATTAAATCTTTTAACCGTCATTGACATATTAAAATATTTTGATCTGCCTTTGAAACCATTAACACACAATGTTAATTCACATATATTAAATATGTAAATACAATTTATTCAAATGCATGGATTAATAATAATAGAAATGTTATTCACAAATATTAAGAAAATTCAGCATACTGCAGAAGTGATACCTTAAAAAATATAAGCTAATGGGTCTTGTCAAAATACTCTTATTTGTTCTGTGAAGGTATGTGACTAAAGTCAACAATCAGAATTGTGATTTTCAGAAATTTTCATTGACTGGGAGGCTTAGAACTGTTTCAAGAAACTAAAGTGGGTAAAAATGCCATGTAAAAAAATTGAGACCGTTTATAAACAGAAAAATCAGAAAGATCTTATTGTCCTATAGGAATAAGATATAATCTCACTGTTTCAGACTCAATAATGACAACATAAATCATATAAACAAAAGGAGTAAGCCTCATGAGAACTTTTAATCAGTAAATGAAAGGGTTATCATCATAAATTTAACTTTTTTTAAAAAGATTTTATTTGTTATTTATATGACAGAGAGAGACACAGAGAGAGAGGGAACACAAACAGGAGGAGTGGGAGAGAGAGAAGCAGGCTCCACGCTAACCAGCCAGTCCAATGCAGGGCTCGATCCCAGACCCTGGAATCCTGACCTGAGCTGAAGGCAGACACTTAACCAACCAAGCCACCCAGCAGCCCCCATATATTTAACTTTTAAAGAATGACTTAGATTATGCTTAGATGTTATAAACTAATTTTTATTGGTGTGAGATAAACAGCTATGTCTAGATTTGAGTAATAGTGTTTGTCTGTTTCACTGTAAGTTCTTTCTCATTTTCTTTAGCAATTTTATAACATATTTTGTTAATCTAATTAGCTTTACTGCATTAACAAGTTGTTGTTGTTTTTTCTTAACATAAAGCACATGTTTATAGTTACAGTGACCTACTTTCCTGAGACTTTGGCCAGTATTCATTATAGTCATGCTTCTGAGAAAATGCGTAATGATAAGCCTGCGTCACAGGTAAGTCAGTCCCCCTTGAGTTTAAAAATGAGGATGCAGACAAGAAGCTTCCATCATACTTAGTCATGTACATTTCTATTTCTTAATGTATAAGAATCTCTGGTTTCTGAATTTGTACTAAGAAAAAGTCATTTTAACAAATGTCCAATAAAGGAATGTGCTATTTATTTAATTGCATTTCATTGGTTTTGATTAGTTTGTTATGAGGTACAGAAAGAAGCAGCCAGAAAGAACGTGTAGAATCTCTATACTAAAACACACATGGCGTACCAAACACACTAGATCAAACAGACAGGGAATATGCCCCCAAAAGTTCATTAAGTATTCATCCCTCACACTCTGAAATCTTGTTGTGCTAGGATGAATCATTTAGGGCCCTTACTTTTACAAACCTCATGATTTAATCAGCGAGACAGATACAGGACAGAAAATGATACGGTGTTATGGCAAGTATAATGATAGTAATTTTTACAGGCAGATGAGAGCACAGATAAGAAACTCCTAGCAGAACCTGTTGGGAAGTGGGAAGAGGTCAAGAAAAGGTTTCTAGATAAAGGAAACTGAGATATATTTAAAAAAAGAAAAGTTCAAATGGGTTGGCATTTTCCATAACAATATTGTTAAAAAGATACTGCAAACCAAGGAATATCAGAAGGAAAAACAATGAGGTAAGAGAGTCTGTGAGTCTGTAATACATATGAAAAAATGTGAGTGTGTGGTGTTGGGGCATATAAAACATGAGTTAAGGAGGGAACGGAGACTGAGAAGTAGGCAGGAACCACCAGATCAGAGAAAACTTTGCACGTCCTATTAAAAACCTTTACTTCTGTTGAATTGTAAGTTTGGTGCAGAAGATTTTGATGCAAGTTAACATAAAGATGGAAGTTGAATTTTAAGCAGACTATTCTGGCAATTCAGTAGAAAATAGGTTTGTATAGGACTAAAACAATACCAGGCGTTCTGGAAGTATTTTGAACTAGAAACATAATAACAGTAGAGGTCATAAAAGTGGGGCAGAGGATTAATGTTTGAAAATCATTTCAGAAGCATTAACAATGAGATTTGCCTAGGTAATGCAGAAGACAAAACCAGGAAGGACTCAGCTTTTATTGGCAACTGCCTACGTGACGGTGCTAAAAACAAAGATGGCGTAACAGCTGATAAGTAGCCAGAAAATGTGTGCGGATGTCATATTGATTTTGAGGTGTCAAGGACACTGCGAGGACAGGGACTATTCATGGGGGCGAGGGGAGCTGCTCCTTAAGGTCCTGGCCACAGGACAGGAGGGACAGTGCTTGCCAGAGCAGAGCTACATGGTCTGGGACAGGGTTGGCGTAGGCTGGGGTGGATGCAGAAGGGAGAGCAGGGGAGTGCAGGAGATCGGCAGGAAGACCTCCCGCTAGAGCTCCAGAACCTGGGCTCAAGTTCTAGCATGGCCAAGAGCTCCTAAAGAAACCTCAGGTGAGTAAGTTAGCTGTCTGAGCCTCAGCTGGCTTACCCGTACAGTTGGTGGGAAGGGCAGACTGATTCATCTTCAGGCTGCCCTCCAGCTTGATTTATAAGTTGTAGGGGGAATGGAAATGAGATTAAGGAATTGAATTTGGTTTCCTTGTGGAATTTTTTTTTTTTTTTTTAGCTACCATTATTAAACATTTCTTAATGATTATCAACAACACTTCCGGAAGAATTTCTAAGCATTTGACATCTATGAATTTATTTGCTCCTTGCAACAGTCTCTGATATATACAGGTAAAAATGGTGAATGATTACTTGGATATCTAATATGGGGTTTGGGAGACAAGTCTGTGCTAGTGATGCAGCTTAGAGCTGTTTCAGCTTATCTATAACAAAGGGGAGAAACGTCACGAATAGGGAACACTAATGAATAAAAAAGCCCAAAGAACCAAGGATATGAATCCCAGGTTTTATTAAATAAGAGGACAGAAAAAGAACCAGGTACAGAAAGTGGAGGAAAGTTTTCAGAAAGTTAAGAGAACTAATGATACCAAAATTAACAGAATAGAGAATTTTAAGAGCTATACAGTTCTTTAGATGTCAAATATAGGGCAGTCTGTGTTACTGGTCTAAAGGGGCTGGGAAGAAGTCTCCTGATAGGAGACTTCTCATGGAAATTAGAACGATATAAGCCACTGGTTCTTCCTTGTTCAAGACTACATTTATTGTTTCTGTGTCAAATAGTAGAGAATCCACATGCTGGAGAGTACAGGTTATAATTTTTATTTTTATTTATATGTAGTTAGTTAGTTCATTCAAGCTAAGGTTATCCACGGAAGGATTAGGAAGAAATGAAAGATAAATCTGGAGTTGAAATAATAGAGCTCTGGAGTTGGGGAAATAGACATTAGTTTTGACTGCTGCTATAACAAATTTCCACAAACAAAATGATTTATAACAACACAGATTTATTAGCTTGCAGTTCTATGAGTTAGAAGTCCCACGTAGTTCTCACTGGGCTAACTTCAACACGTTGGTAAAGCGGCACTCGTTCTGGAGACTTTTGGGGGGGAGTCTGTTTCATTGCCCTGTCCAACTTCTAGAAACTGTCCACATTACTTGGTTTATGGCTCCCTCCCTCCAACTTCAAAGCCAAGAACACGGCATCTCTTTGACCATTCCTTCTGTAGTCAGATCTCAATCTGCCTCTCTCTTCCATTTTAAGGATCCTTGTGATTACACTGGATTTACCCAGTTAATGCAGAATAATCTCCTTTCATGGTCCTTAACTTACTTGATCAACGAAGTCCCTTTTAACATTAACATTTACTGCTTCCAGTAATTAGAACATGGACATCATTGGGGGAAGGCATCACTCATATTCTGCTTAGCAGTCGCTTACAATCATACAAGGTTTTTGTCTGTGTCATGTGTACGCACACACATGATTCATATTATTTGTGGTACTTATGTTCTATAAAGACACTGAGGATTCTGAATTAGATAATACACAACCATAGCTATTTGAAAAAAGACTTAGGTTCCAGCGAGCCACATACATTTGAGTTGACTGATCAATAAATAACATTGTTTTATGTGTATTTATTTAAATATATCTTGTTTGGGGTGCCTGGGTGGTTCAGGTGGTTAAGTGTCAAACTCTTGATTTCAGCTCAGGTCATGATCTCAGGGTTGTGAGATGGAGCCCAGAGTCGGACTCTACTGGGCATGGAGCCTGTTTAAGATTTTCTCTTTCTCTCCCTCTCCCTCTACTCCTCCCCATTCCACAGGAGTGTGCTTTCTACACACCCACCAAAACCAAAAACAAAAACGAAAAAAACTTGTTTAATGTATGTTGTTGATTCATTAACATTGAACTCATAGCCAACAGCACTGTAACTCATGTCTGAGCAAAGCTTATGTAATACAAATATTTTCTCTGTAAAGCACATCACTGCCTTCTTGCTCTGAGGAATAGGAAAAAGCACTTTATCTCTATGTTTAGATATTGTTTTAAACAGTGACATCAAGGAAAAGCAAAAAAGTGAAAAATGTGCAGCAAAATAAAAGAACACTTGTTTACAATATGAGAGCTAAAACAAAAAGGCAGAGCCATGCCTTCTTAGACTTCAACTAGCAATGTGAGTACCCGGCAACTCAATTTTTTCACTGTTCTGTGAATGCGCATGTCCACGAATGACCACAAAAATGCCACAAGTATTGATTTTCTGATTAAAAATGCATTTTAGTGAGTAGGCAAGTTTGCAAATACAGAATTCATGAATAATTACAATAATGATGATTGACTATATCCACATATATATACACACACATATATGAAATTCTTTATAAAAGATAAAGTGCAAAGTAATTCATATATTAAATAGTTTAGAGAAATATGTTAGTATCTTAAAATCTCTCTTGACTTAAATTATCAAGATTTATGATGCTGATATCACTTTTCACTTTACAAAAACTTCCTGAATCTCTTATCTCTTCCCAACATCATTCTTTCCTTGTCTAATTTCACAAAAAAATAAAATTATAAAGTAGTAAAATCAATAAACCGCAAAGGTAACATTAAAAATAGACAAAGACAGTTGTCCTGCAGTCACATAAAATTACATGTTTGAAAAATGGGAGAAACTGGATTCTATTACAGCAGCACAAAAGAGAGTTGAGTTGCTCCATTGTTTTGAATCTAAGTAGATTCATGAGAAAAAGGCTGGGAGCCAGGAGAGAAACACAGAAACAAATATAATTATTTTAAAAGGATGAAAACATATTTTATGCTTACATCAATTTACAAACAAGGAAAATTACACTGTGGTCCTCAGGAGGATGAGATGAGCCAAGCACTTAGAAAATACCACCCATGCATCTGAAGACCATATGGAAATATGGAAAAGAAATTCTTTATGTGCCTTGTAAATTAAAATTAGGCAATAACCAACCAAATTAAATCTTATTGAACTTACAAATGCAGCTCCCTAGTTTTGTTTTTCTAATAGAGTCAGCATGTGCTGGCATGTACCATGAGTGAAAGATGCAGGAGGATACATGTGTGTTCTTGTGTGTTTGTGTGCCAGTATCTGTGTCTCTGTGTGAGTCTAAATCTGTGTGTATGTAGACATGAAACTTAGCACTTAGTGACAATTTATTTCTTGTCATCTAAAAGCCAGAAACAAAGAACTGAAAATGTCACATCTCTGTACTGAGTAGCAGACTTTATCATTCAGATGTGAAAAACAGAGCTCTTAACTATATCCCAGTCAAGTCTCAAACTTGCCCCAGTCCTATTCTCCCTCACATGAGAAAATCACCTTCATCAAATTGTTGGAGCCAAAAAACTAAGAATCATTTTTTATTGCTGTTTTTTATTTTTTAATTTTTTAAAAGATTTTATTTATTTATTTAACAGAGAGAGAGGTGTCACAAGAGGCAGAGAGGCAGGCAGAGAGAGAGGGGGAAACAGGTTCCTTGCTGAGCAGAGAGCCTGATGTGGGACTGGATCCCGTGACCCTGAGATCATGACCTGAGCCAAAGGCAGAGGCTTAACCCACGGAGCCACCCAGGCGCCCCTATTGCTGCTTTTATTTTATCACCAATATCCAAGCCATCATCAGATCTTAATTCTAACTTTATTTAAAAAAAAAAATCTATTTATTTGATAGGGGGAGGGGCAGAGGGAGAAGGAAAGAAAGTCTTAAGCAGACTCTGTGCTAAGGGTGGAGCCCCAAGTGGGGCTTGATCTCACAAACCTGAGATCACAACCTAAGCAGAAACCAAGGGTCTAGCACTTAACCAACTGCAGCACCACTCAGGCACTCCTCAATTCTAACTTGACCTACTCATTTCTCCCCATCTTTAACTCTACCACCTTATTTCCAGCTCTTTTTTTTTTTTACTGTTATTATTTCAAAAGCTTCCTCACTTGGTTTCTCAGGTTTTATTTATCTCTACAGATTCAATTCAGGAAAGCAGATAATTTTTTTTTTCTTTTTCAAAATGTGATTTGTGTCACCGTACTTACTGCTTGATGCCCTCGTTTCTTTCTGTTTATAATCTAAATTACTAAATAGTTGATGAGTTTCACATAATCTGGCTCTTGCTGATTTGCAGTATCATCTGATACGAGCTCCTCCACACTTGCCTCTTATACTACAAATCATCCTGGCCTTATTTTAACTTCCCAAACACTAAACTCAACCCCATGTTGGGACTTCTGTCCTAGTCTCTTTGTAAAGTCTGACAACTTCAGATCCCCTCACTTTCTACGTATTTTATGTTTTCCTAACACTTAAGCTATTTTCAGTGACATCTATTATCTATTTAAAAACTCCTTTTTCTTTTCCATGTTCAATAGAATATAAACTTCAGAAGAATGGGGAATTATTTGTCCTTTACTATATTCTTGGGTCATAGCCTAGTCCCTGGCATCTAGGAAGGTTTCGCTGAATATGTGTTGAATTCATGTGAAACTGTTGTTATAAAACAATAAAACATCATATTTAATATTAGTTACAAAGAATTAAGAAACAGTAAAAATATTAATTACATAAGGACAAGTAATGGTGGTTTGCTGTGTGTAGTGTCATCCATTCAATTAATTTCTTTAAATTCTCATTGTTTCTGTTTCCTTTAAAGATTTTACTTATTTATTTGAGAAAGAAAGAGAGTGAGAGAGAGAGTTTGAGGAGGGGCAGGCCCAGAGGGAGAAGTAGACCCCCTCCTGAGCGAAAGCCCAATGTGGGGCTCAATCCTGGGACTCCAGGATCATGACCAGGGCTGAAGGCAGACACTTAACTAACTGAGCCATCCAGGTGCCCCACATTGTTTCTCAGTGTTAGAGGAATTGCAAATAATGTTTATCACAGATATCTCTTTTCAACAAATTATATCAATTCATCCAATTCTGATCAGGACTAGTAATTTTGCTCGACATTGATCATGTGAAAATATAAACATTCTCAAAACTGCTCTTAGTGTGAATGGTTCACAGAAGAAATGTTAGTCAAGAAGAAATTCACACCAAATTTGAATACAACTATTTTCAATTTTATGTAAAAATTCAAAGTAATCATAAATGTATTCCTTTTATACCTCTGAGATATTCATGTAAAAGTATAAACGGATTACAAATGGAAAGGAATGCAAAAGGAATATAAATTATAGGAAAAAAACACAAAATACCTCTTATAAGCAAATATAAGGGGTAGGGATGACAAAAAATCGGCACTTAAACCAGTAAATAGATAATTTTAACAAATTTCCGATACCTGAGAAGTATGGAAGTAGCTTGATTATGGACAAGTCACAGCCCTGTGTATATTTAGAGGAAGCGCAGAAGACAGAAAGTGATCTGTGGGTTTGTGACAATGACTTCCATGACAGCAGGTGTTGCCAAGGACTAATGTAAATACTGAAGTTCAAAAGGTGAGGAGGTTGTTTAAAAACAATGACTTGCAAAGGCATGATCATAAATGGAATATATATATATATATATATATATATATATAGCTCGATTTCATCAAAGACATTCTTAAGCTACTGATTCAGACAATATTTTGGCAAATCACACATATGATAATGGACTTATTATATCTTAGGCAGGACATGTAAAGGCCTCTCAAAATAATTATGTTCGGTGAAGAAGCCAGATGAGAGAGAGAAAGAGAGAGAGAGAATATATCATGTAACTCCAGTATATGAAAATTTCTAGACAATTCATGTCCATTTATTAGTGATGGAAACAATCACTGGTTGCTTTTGTAGTGAGGAATGGGTGGGGTTACACAGACTGTCATAAGGTAACTTTTGCACAAAACTTTTAGAAGTGAGAAATATGTTCATTATCTTGAGTATGGTGGTGTCTTCAGAGGTGTATGCATGTGTAAAAACTTATTAATTTAAATATGTGCTCTATATGACATGTCAAATATATATCCCATTAAAGCTGTTAAAACAAGACAAAAAGCTAAAACAAAATAAAGCCTTTCTAGTCCATGTGTGCCAAAGAGCTGTCAGTTATTATTTATTCCCAAGACAAATTTCATATTATATTTGTTTAGAGAACATCGATGAAATTTTCAGGAAAAAAATGAATTTTCCTCTGGATGACTGTGCCACATACTAAAATATGATACTGACCTCTGTCAGGAGCCAAATCCCTGTCCTGCTCTGAAAAAGCCTATAGTCAAATTTACCACTGATAAAACAATCTTACCTACTAGGAGATGAAACCTATTTAAGGTATATGCATTATGTGTCCTAAGCAATATTATATGTCTAAGTCAATAAAGAAGCACCAAATGTTTGCAGGGAACCAGCAAGCTTGTAAAAAATGAATATGGAAAACAAACAAAAGAACCAGGAGAATACCAAGCTAATTATAATACTAGGGCAAACTAGAACATAACCAAAACAACACAATTTCAAAAAAAATCCCTTTAATTAATACATGCAGAGGAATTTGTGAAGAAATTTTAACTATTAAACAAAAGAAAATACTATAGAAATGGAATAATCAAGGATCAACACTGTACTTTTAAATGTTAAAGCACTATGTTAAAATATTATTGAAATACAATAGCAGCAACAAAAAGACTGAATACAGTGAAAATCAAGAAACCTCCAAGATTATAGAACAAAGAAAGAAAAAAATCAGGACGGAAAATACAGGTAGGTCTAGGATTTGTAAAAAACAAGTCTAAGAGAGAAGGAAAAGTGTGTAACATAGAAAATAATGAAAGTATGTCAGTAATCTTCTAGAATAGGAGAAAAAATGAGTCTGCATAAAAGGGTTCAGTGACAAGAACTGATGAAAAATGACTTACATATAACTATTGTTTGAATGTTTCTACAAATGGAAAAAACACAAAAGAGTAAGAATCAGACTGATATTGAACTACATATCAGCATAGAGACAATGCAAGAGACAATGGAGTACTTCCTTAGATGTTCTAAAGAAAACGATTTAGAACAAAGATTGCAATAAGTTTTATTGTGTGCATTCACAATAAAAATTATTCAGATGGGTATGTTTCAGAATGTTTACCTTCTACAGACTTCTTTAAGAATTTCCTTAGGACATACCTCAGAAAAATGGAGAAGGTAGGAGATCTGGAAAAAACATTACTTAATCCAGAAGAGTAACAAACAAATGGAAATTTAGGCATAGTGGATGGGTCGAGGGAAGGATTTTTTTCAGGAAAGAGAGATTTGATAGAAAAAAAAATGGATGAAAGTGTGGGGAAAAGGAAGATGCAAGATACAGTGTAATAAATGGCATTGGAAAATACAAGGAATAAAAAAAACAAAGTGAAAGAAAATCTGTCAATATTTAAGGTAATGAATGGCTGTAAGAATATTAACTATTGCTGCTCAGGATAAACCAAGAGATCCTACATTAGACTTAGAGGGAGGGACATTAATAAGACACAAAACCTAACTTGGTATTAAAAAACATATGGTAATGATAACCTGAAGACAATTTATTGTTATTTTTTGACCTTTACATTCAATATATAGACAAAATACAGGAGATTTTGTTATGATTGAAGAATATAGTTGTTAATAACATTAGTTAAATTTCAGTAATTGTAAAATCAAAGGTAAAGCAGAAAGAAGGTAGGGCATGGAATGGGAAGGAAGGTTGAAAAAATATAGGGAAGCTAGTATCTTCATTTCACATATTGGGGAATAAAGCGATGGGAAACTGAATTGAATTTTAAGTGTATTATGTATGTCATGTTAGAAAGGCAATCAATGAAAAATCCAGAAGTGATATAACTATCAGATGCTGGGAAAAAAAGAGGTGGCAAAGAGGATGGAACAACCTATTTAGACCCATGCATTTTGTATTGGTTGATCAAAAATAGTCTGTATTTGTTAATCCAAAAATAGAACCATAAGCATGTCCACAGTAATAAGGCTAAATGTCAAAAAAAAAAAAAAAAGAAAGAAAGAAAAAAACTCTCTAGAAATAAAAATACCAAAAAAAATTACATCTAGGAGACGGACCAAGGATGGAGAAGAAAACAGGAGACAATTGCTACTCAATATGAGGGGTTCTATGATTTTAATTTAATACTGAGTTCCTCCATTACTCTGTTAAATATAACAATGGTTTAAAAATCAAGTAATATTAAATATTCTATTTTTAAATTTCAATGGGTGACTGTTTCAGTCATATTTATACCATAACCAGCCACAGTGCTTTACACAATTCCGCTTGATTATTTTTTTCCTGTCCAGTCATTAACAGCAGCCTGCAGTATTAGCTAATTTCCGGAATTAATAGTCAAGGCTCCACAGAAGGCAGCTAGTCACACACACCCCTCCCTGCTACCTTGCTTCATTCCTCTCCCTGCAACCCCTCTCAATGATGTGAACCTCTTTCTTTTTCCATTGTTTCCTCCAGAACTGACAGTGTTCGCTGCCAATTAACATTTGAATCTTCAACTCTTGAAGGTCAAAACAGTAGCAGAAACAATATTGGTAAAAAAATCCGTGTGGTCCTGAAGAAAGTCATGTTAATATTTTATCTATTTATTTGTTCTGGGTTTTAAATTTTCCCAAGAAGTTTCCAAAGCTATATTTTACATTTTTTTCAATAGTTTCCAGCAGAATTTAGGGTTTTCATAGCAAAATAAACGTACTAGGGATCACACGGAAAAAACGTAAAAGAAATTTTAAAAATCTTTCTCAATGTGGAAAACCTCAAAAAAATCAATGTATCAAAACAACAAGTTCTAACTTATTTGTGTTTTCTTGTTGACTAGTATCACATGTCTTCTGGGAATTTTACAAGTCAGAAGTTCAGGAAAGACCGCAACCCTGAAAGACAACCACAGCTTCTCATCCAAATCCAAACACCAAACACTGGTATTCAATTTCCTCCATCTACCAGCCTCATTGCAGCTATCTGACCTCATTTTTTCTTTCTTTCTTTTTTTTTTTAATTTCATTTTTTTCAGTAAGCATTTATTTATACCTTAGTTCAGCTTCACTGTTCCCAAGGCTTTTAACAGAGTGGTTTGTTCTTGAGTAAACATGGAGTGAATTATTTTCCATTAGTTAAACTCACAGGAATATTCTAAATGTTTTGTCAGCCAAAGAGAGCTCATCCATGCTACCTGTATTAAAGAGACTTAAATTAGCTCCTGAGGTGACCTTGGAGCCCAAATGAACAGAATTTTAAAATTCTAGCCCCTCTGCTCTCCATAAAATACTGCTGATCTACCACAGAAGTCATAAAAAGATTTAAGAGATAATCTTACAAGGAAATTTTCATATTTTTATTGTTATATACCATTGTTAAATAGGCATTTATAATTTTGTTAAGTAGTTTGTAAATACATTATGTAACAAATGATTTGTTATATTGTTTTGTTAATATGTACATATTTTAGACCAAACTCAAATGCCCTCAAGAGCCATGCAAAATAAATGTCAATCTGTGAAGTACCCCTTTATATGCTATACTTCGTCATATCTAAGGCTTCCTGCTATAAGACAACCATTATTTATATTAAGAGAAAGACATGCTGCTGATTAAACTATGATGAAATACTTACATATTGTGGTGCCTGAGTGGCTCAGTTTGTTAAGTGGCTGTCTTCAGTTCAAGTCATGATCCCTGGGTCCTGAAATTGAGCCCTGCATCCGGCTTCTTGCTCAGCAGGGAGCCTGCTTCTCCCTCTGCTCCCCACTTATGCTCTCTCTTGCTATCTCTGCCTCTCTCTCTCTCAAATAAATAAGTCTTTAAAAAAAATAAAATACACCTTATTTAGACTACTTACCTTATATTTATTTTTTTAAATGGTCAAGCCAAATTTAAACATATTTCTATCACATACCTTATTCATATATAAAAATAAAATATTAATAAATAATAAATACTAGATACAGATTCTTACATCTTCCCATTTAGGGTCTCGGTCTTTTCTCAGCATAGAATCACCACATCCATAGTTCATTACACAGTATCATCAGCAGTATATTAAGAATATTGTAATGGAACTTATCTTAAAATGGTGCTCTACCCTAGTCTCTGAGGTTTTCATCCAAGCCACTGCCTCCTATTCTGCCAATCTTGACACCATCACATCCTTGATTTTTTTTAGAAATTCTAAGCAACTTTTCATACAACAACCTGGCTTCCATTATTTCCTCAAGTATGCTTGAACAGTTTTGTTGACTGAAACATCAAGGTTTTTCAGTTGTCTTGTCAGGCTACTTAGAATTCCAACCAGTCGTGGCAGCCATGCAAAATGGCTGCTGCCCAACAGCATTTGAATAATGGCACCAATCATAAGACCCTCAGAAACCTCATAATGTGACAGACTGTCCATATCAGAAACAAAACAATGTGTTACATAAATAGTTTAAGGTTTGTTGAAAACTAGATAGTATATTCAGAATTAAAAGATATATAAATTGAAAGGTTCTATAATTTTTAAGATCAAGACAGTCATACAGAGTAAATGTGAGATCCAAATTCAAATAATAGGCTTCAAGTTCACAATCACTTCTTTAGACTGAAAATATCAAGAAAATAAAAAAAAACAGTACTATTTTGCATAGGTTATCTGCATTTTTACAACCCTACACATACTAGGTTATTGATTTGCATTATTTTCCCATTCTTTTCTAATATTAAAACTCTTTTTTAGGTTAAAAAATAAAACCACAAATCAGCATGTTTTAATTCATAAATAATTTAAATTTTAAAAACTAAAACAAAAATATCAGTTCACGCATATTTTTTTTAAAGATTTTATTTATTTATTTGACAGACAGAGATCACAAGTAGGCAGAGAGGCAGGCAGAGAGAGAGGAAGGGAAGCAGGCTCCCCGCTGAGCAGAGAGCCTGATGCAGGACTCGATCACGGGACTCCGGGATCATGACCTGAGCCGAAAGCAGAGGCTTTAACCCACTGAGCCACCCAGGCGCCCCCAGTTCATGCATATTTTTAAATGAGTTTGTTTACCCCAGTGTTTTAACATCTAAAGTATATTTAGCAAAGAAAAAAAAAGTATATTTGGCACATACATGCAAAGTCTAACGTGTTAGTTATCTATGGCTGTATAATAAATTATCCCAAAAGGTAGCATCTTAAACCAATGAAACTATTTCTCAATTTCTGTGGATGAGGGATCCACTTGCAGTTTAGTTGGACGGCTTTGGTTCAAGATATCTCATTAAGTTGTTTCACAGCATCAGTTGGACCTATGGGCTCATCTAAAGAAAGGTTCAGCTTGTGTGGTCATTGGCATGGCTTGCTATGTGAGCTACCCCTGTGTAGGGCTACCTCAGGACAGGCCAAATGACTTCTTTCAGATCACGTGATCTAGAAGAGAGCAAGAGACAGCATCAAAGGCTGAAGCCACAGTCATTTTGTAATGTAATCTTAGAGGTGACATTCAGTAATTTCTGCCATATTCTTCTTGTGAATACCAGGAGATGCGGCTCATTGGAGCCACCTCAGAGGCTGCCTATCACATCCAGCTATTCATGGTGTTGAAGAGAAGTTGGACAATTAAATTTCATCATCATCATCCTTTTGTTATTTATTTACTCCATAAATACTTTATGAGTTGCTACTAAGAGCCAGTCATAACACTTGCTGCTCAGGTTGCAATGCTTTAAACAAAAAAGAACAATTGGAAGCCAATAAAGGCTTCATAAACTATTTTGAAAGAGGAGTATATGTTACAAAGCTGGAAAAGTCCAGGTTGAGGAAATAATAGCAAAGTCATGGATGAATGAAATGACATGGCTAATGTTGACAATTGTAAGCAGTTGGCATTACCTGGGAAAGATTTTGAAAAATGAAAAGAATCTTATGATAAAGGATCTTACGTAATAGTTGAAAGGATTTGTCAATTACTATTTAAGATGTTGGAAACCACTCCTACAGAGATTAACATGATCATGAAAAAGTTCTGGAAATACTTTATGGTCATGACATCAAAGATTAATTTTAGGAATGCTGTAGCTAAGAAAATTATTTATATAAAATTTCTAGTTGAAGTAGGGCATGATTAAATTAGTACTAGAGGTACAGTCTGAGAAGGACAGATTCAAGAATTATTTAGGAGGTATAATTAATGAGATATAATCCTCAGTTGAATATGGTGGGGAGATAGAAGACACGATCAACACTGAAATTAATTCAGGTTATTACTGGCTTTGGTGAAAAGTGGCATCATTTAAAATTATAGGAAATGAAATGGAAGAAACTTTTTTTGTGGCAATTTAAGTAACGCAATCATGACATATTTAATTTGACGTGCCTGTGGCAATAAAGTATAGTGGAGGAAAGTCCTTAAAGAAAGAAATATATGCATTACAATACTATTGGAGTCTACAATATAAATGTGATAGCTTCTTAACTTCTTAAAGTAGATACACAAATCTCTCTGCAGCCTTGCATAAAAAGAGTATCTTGACACATAAATTTTGTAAAAGTAAAATTTTACTTCAATAGCTGGAAAGATATATTATTAGCAAAGGGATGCAGAGTATACCTAGCCAGGGTTATTCAGTGAGAGGATTACTCTGAGTATCACTGCATTATCTCAGGAGGGCCTCGGGTGGGTGGCATTGGTATGCTGAAGCCAGGCACTAAGTGGGTATTACAGAATCTCTGCCACCCCATTTATATCACAAGTGTGTCTATCTTTAAGCCTTACCTCCTCAATCCAGGCTGGGGTAAAATATCTTCTTTTGTTTTATCAGGGTCAATTTGCTACATTGTTCTCGTGTTTTATGATGATAACTAAGTATCATGCATGCATAGTTACAATTTAAGTATAAAATTATAATCTGTATGTGGGTATGGGGTCACAAGCAGGAGAAGGTTACATAACTTGGCAAGGTTGTCCAAAGTTTGCCACATTCCAACCACTGGTTGTGGACTTCAGTGGTGGTCTCTTATTCCCTGACCAAACTTACAACCAAGAACTATATGGTGCAGGTAGTAGTTCTTTCTATCTTGTTATGAAACATGTTATTGTTAACCTAATAAATACTTCAAGGTAAAATATCCCATATTCAATAAGCGAACACCGTACTGCTCTCATCCTTAGACACCACTGGAACTATTTTTGAGCCCATTTCAATTCCAGTTGCCTCGTTATAAGACAGAGATTAAAAAAGCCTTGTACTTTATATTTTTTCCAAAATCCCTGGCTGATTTATGTACACAGAACATAATATATTTCACAGAGTGCATAAATCCTTTACACTTCAAACAGAAAGTTGAGGAGCAAGTGATTTAGTATTACAATTTCATAAATTCTATCAACTAACTTTCTGTTGAAAACCCATTTGATTTCTTATAATGACGTTACCAGTAATTTCTGTGGTGGTGAAAATATTAGAGACCATATTTTTCCTTTTCCATTCTCTTATTTCTGGCATCCCTTCTCCAATAAAAGGGAATATTTTATGGGTTATTCTGTCAGTAATATTACGTTAGTAGGAGAAATTACTGGTATTTAAATTTTTTTGTAGTATTAGCATAGATTGTGGCCATCTGTAAATTGAGACACCCTCCAATCCATGCCTCCCATTGTGGTGGCTCCTGGAATGAGAATATACTGCTTGTACTCCAGGGAATTATGTATAAGTAACACCATTCTTATGCATCCTCATAGCCATCATTACAGAAACATTAAATATACATTTTCCCCTTTCTAGATTGTTTTAGATGAGTTGGGTATGATGATTCTTTCAGCTAGATACACAGTTAAATTGGCATGGGCATTATTCCACATTTCAGTTCTGGTTAGGTAAATGATAAGTCCAAGGCTTCCTACTCATTTCTGCCTGGTCCCTCATAGCTATGACTGTAAACTTATTTTCTTGGTTACTGGTAATCATTTTGGTGATGAATCATCTTGGTTATTATTTATTTATAAATCATTATACTCATGATCATTCAATGTGATTAGTGAAGGTTTGTATAGTCGTAGTCTCTCCATTGCCAGAGAAGTAATTTGGTGCAGTCAGGATAAGACATATTGTTTACCTTGAACAATGGTAAAGATAAGAAAGATCCAGCTAGTCCACTCACCAAATTTGTGTTTCCTGTGTCCTGTGGGGAACAGTTTCGATGCTATTGTTACGGAGTTTCCTTGCTGGCTGAGCAGGTTGTCTGGTGCTTGCTTCATTTTTGATTAGTAGCACCGAGTGTTTTCCAGCCCATGAGAGAGCACCTAGGCACCCCCAGCATGTTAGGCATGAACCCAGGTACAGTTTCAATCATCTGCATGAGAAAGTCGATTTTGGAATTCTAAAAAACAGGTGGGAACTGCCTCTTTGGTGGTTATTTGCATTTAGCATGTTGAGAGATTTGTTCCATTTCTACTCAAAGCCCCTGGCTTCACACTATAGATCCAAAAGTGAATCGCTTTTTGATGGATCATTCTACCAAGCCCATTACAAGTTCATAAGCCTTTGTATAGAATTGTCCAAGGTACGTGGTTATGGTAAACCTTGTTGAACACCATCCAGGTGATATCTGGCACTGCTCACAATGAGCAGATGGACAAAGTCAGCTATAGGTGGTGTTAAAGCATCCCTCCTCCAATTTCTGAACAAGTGATACCAACCATCTGAGTCTGTAAACCCAGGCTAAACATATACAGAAGATAAATTTGACTTGGGTGTCCAGGAGACAAAAACCTTTGACTAGGAGGCCGAGATGTTTATAGACTCTCACTATAGCAGATTCTCTCTTTCAGGTAATGTACCAACCCAGTAGGGCAACTAGACATAGCTCTGGATAAACCACTTTCACTTGAGGTTTGATGATTGATATGTCTTGCTAGAACGATTCTGTTAGGTGACCTAACCTACATTGTCAATCTTGGTATGTGTATTTCTGAATTCTAGATGACAGCACATTCCATCAAGTGTATTTCAGTGGCCTTCAGGACACAATACCATGTAAACTGTTTGGGATTTCTTCCTCAAATATTCTATATCATTGGTTACTATAAGGGAATGTGAATTAGACCAAAAAGAGGCTAATTAGAGTGTGCGCACATTCTAATCAATTTCGATGGGACTAAGATAAGAATATTATAAGTTCTGGAGCATCATATAGTCCAGTCTTCCATAATTTCCTCTAAGATCTGGGTTTATTTTTCCTTTGTTGCATTTAAAATAACTTTATAAAGGTTCACCAGAAAGTTCCCAATATGAAGAATATAGGGTCTTCTATGGACTGAAGAAATGTTGATCTTTTTGCTTTATGCTAGATGAGGTGATTTCAACAACTTTTGGTAAACTTTATTAATAAAACTTACTATTGTGGGGAGCCCGTGCATTTTTCAGTTTTGATTTCCCCATCTCAATATTGTCAGGATGAGTTTTTACCCTGATAGAGATACAATCTGGTGGAATTCAACTTTATTTTGTCAAATCAGTTTTGACCCACTGTTCCTTAGGTTTGAAAATATTGTCCTCAGTTGTGATGAATCATTCAAGGGATATATAGGATGAAATAGAGGTTTTAGAAGATGTACTACCTTGTGGTCATTATTACTTAACTTATCTCTTCTTAGTTTTTAGGAACATGGACTCTAAAGCCAGGCTACCTGGGTGCCAGTCTTGCCTCCACTGCTTTCCAGATGTACAGAATCCTCAAAAATATGGATCAAAATAGTACCCATCTTAATCACAGGATTGTAGCAAGGGTTAGAAGTTAATAAAAGCAACATGCATTTTAGAACAGCGTCTGGCAAAGTAAGTAACCCATTAATTAAAATTAACTGGGCAGACACAGTCACCATGCATCTCTTGCCTGAGGAAATGCTTTGTCCCATCTTCTCATGGAGAAAGGGAGAAAATAAAGCTGGACCAACAAAGTGTTCAGGTTTTTTGTAGATAGGACTAGAAAAATAGGGATTTCTTCTTCAGGGGACACTCCTCTCACCATATTCTCTCTCATCCATCCAGCTTTATTCTTTCTCAGTAGCATAAATTTAACTAACAGAAGGAACTTGTACATGCTTGGCGTATGCCTGTGGGCTCCAACCTCTCTACACTTGAGTAGTAATTAAATCAATCAAAGTCTTCCTTTGCTATGATTCCAAGTGCTTTCAGAAAGTGCAAGCCACCTGAAGCAGCGTCTTCTCCTCTGCTTTCAATTAAGTTATCTCTGTCCCCACCTGTCCAGTGAACTGAGAGAAAAGGTAGCATATGTCTTCCAAGAAGCCTTGTCCATCCCTATGTCTTGTGCTTCTTGACTGGTGCAGTGTCTCCGCTGGATCTCACTTTCTGTCAGCCTGCAGGGGGATCTGTCACAGGACCCCCTCCTGAGCTGTAATGGGTGGATTCTTGGCCACCCCACTAGAGAAGAGTCTATTCCCTCATTAGCATTTTATTTTATTTTTTTAAGATTTTACTTATTTATTTGACAGAGAGAGAGAGATCACAAGTAGGCAGAGAGGCAGACGGGGGGGGGGGGGCGGGAAGCAGGCTCCCCACTGAGCAGAGAGCTGATGTGGACCTCAATTCCAGGACGCTGAGATCATGACCTCAGGGGAAGGTAGAGGCTTAACCTACTGAGCCACCCAGGTGCCCTCTCATTAGCCCTTTAAGACTTACACCAGGTCATTTTTACTAAACATGCATTTTGTGCCCCAAAAAAGTAGAACACAGGGTTGGATGCTGGTGAAAACTGAGCACTCATCAGTGGAAAAATGTTTGCAATAAACTTAAAGGAAGCAATATCTGAACAGGATGTGCAGGGTGAGGGAGGTCAGCGCACTCCAGTTTTCTGCTGGATGCTGCGGTGCTGGGTACTGATGGCTTTAGGCCTTTCCTTTAGTCCAGGGAAGATCCTGCCAGGCTACAGGAGCACCTAACATAACCTTGAGAAGTTGCAAACCTACTACAGTGAAATTCCAACAGAATTACTTTATATCGATATGAAGGTAGTTTTTCAGCAAGCCATTCACCTGGATTTAACATCTGTACTCTGGTTATAATTTTTATTGTCACACTAGAATCACCATGTCATAGTGACTATGGGAAATGCACAGTGACCAGGCAGCACGTGAGAACTCAGAGAACAGCTGCATGACCACGGTCAGAATGGGCACAGTACATGCATGGTGTCTAATGACCCTGAAGAGCCAGCCTGAGTCCTCTCTTCTCTGTCACTTAGTAGCAAAGAGCTGTTGAACAAGTTATTTAATGCTGCTGTACTGTAATTTCCTTCTTGTTAAATGTGGATAATAATATGCCAAGATACTTGAGATGATTAATGACGTTAATTCCTATGACCTAGAGTGATTAGTTCTACAGCGACCATTATTTCTATTGTTACTTTGGTTGTTACCAGGCTTCTTAGCAGGTAAGATTTATGTTTCTTACCTAATAATGATAATAGTATATATTAAGTTTATACTCTGTGAATTTCTGTGTTACATGAATTGCAAGAATCCTTTTTCTAAAGTTTTATAACAATGTACAAAGTAGGTTTTATTCATAATTTCATTTTCAGATAAATAAATTGAAGGGCAGCAAGTTTAAGTAATTTACCAAGAGCCACTCAACAATAAAAAAAATTTTCATCTTGCTGTTTCTTCTCTCCCTCCCCGCCTTCCTTCCTTCCTTCTTCTCTTTTATAACATAATGCCTCAGAGTTTTGTCTTAATCTAACTGGATTTGGTAATTTTCACAAATGGAGAAACTTACCTTGACCTCTTTTGAAGTACCAAGTGTGAGCACACATATGCTCAGTACATTTCAGGAGGCTGAACAAGTGGGTAATAGAGTGTGGGCTGGGGAAGTAAGAGATGTGAAATGTGTGGACCCCACAAAGCTGCTGAACCTTTCAGGACTATAGCTCATGCATCCGCACTCATTAAACTACCTTGGTTGATTTTTGGTAACATATTATCGATCATTGCAGGTGATGGCTGGCATTCAGGACCTGCTCAACAAATATGAATCGATGCCCCCCAAATAATTTCCTTCAAGCATTTATTTGTTATTGGACTTTGAATATTTTATGTGACCATTGAAACTTACCATAACTTAATTGATGTTTCTTCTATCAATACTGTAATAATTCCATTTGGATAAAGATTTAAGGCTTTCTGGTTTCCTCAGTTACAGTATTGGGTGGGTTTACCTAGTTTAATACTTCAAAATGGGAAAAAGATGCATTTATTGCCCCAAAACTCACAAGCCCTGCAATAGTGAGTGAAGAGCTATTATTTCTCGGGGGAAGTGATGGGGTGAGGAAGAATGTTTTTATTTTAAAATATCTTAGTCTTTCATATAGATAGGCTTGTCATGTATTTGAGATAGCAGAAACAACTGTGGTAGACATTGTGATGAATACTGGGAATTCAGTCTAACGTAAGGGCTGTTCATAATTAAAATGAACACAGGAATGTACAGTATTTCAATGTAAGAACTGTTTAAATAAGTGGTCTCTGAGATAGGACTGGCAAATGAGGTGAGAAACAGCCTCTAAAATCTTGCTTTAAGCAGCAGTTTCTTGCGTATTAATTTGACAGCTTTCTCGGCTGCTCTCAAGCTAACTACAGCAGTTTTAATCAGAGAGGGAACATGTTGTCAAATTGTTGTGAATCCAGGCCCATCAAAAGTGTGGAATGCCTTCAGGATTTAAAAGAACCTTGAGGGGGTCAAAGCTCTTACTCCCTATTTACTATGTCTAATGCCATCAAGTTCCGTGAATGTAACCAAGGAATGAAAACACAGTGCCTGTCTCCTGCTTTCTATCGTCCACTTCACCTGTTCTGTAGGATTGTGCTAAAATTATGTCTCTACTCACTGGAGATGTTATCTTATTAAGTGCTGCAAATTTTGATACCGTCACGTATAGAGTGTGCTATGTTTAAATGCTATGGCATAAAGTCAGTTGCAGAAAAAGAAACACTAATCACAATACTGCCTGAGTCCTTGATTTTTTCGTTGTTATTTTTCCCACGAATGTTTTCTTGGAATGGCACGGAAGATAGAAGCAATCTTTGCTTTGCACCACTCCCTGTTTAATTAAAACACTTGCATATCGGAACCAAACCAATCTCTTTGCATAGTTCCATGGTAATCAGATATCAGAAATATCTCTGTAGTTCCTGGCTTACGATTCTTTCTTGTCTGTGGAGAGTTAAACTAAGAAAATATTATTTGGAGGGGGGTTGCCTGGGTGGCTCAGTGGGTTAAAGCCTCTGCCTTCAGCTCAGGTCATGATCCCAGGGTCCTGGGATCGAGACGCTCATTGGGCTCTTTGTTCAGCAGGAAGCCTGTTTCCTCCACTCTCTCTCTCTGCCTGCCTCTCTGCCTACTTTTGATCTTTGTCTGTCAAATAAAGAAATAAAACCTTAAAAAAAAAAAAAAAAGACTGACTTAGATTAAAAAAAAGAAAGTATTATTGGGTGTCAGTAATACTTTCCATTTTATTACTTTTACCTTATTTGTTTTAATGAATTTCATTCAAAATGTCTCTCATTTTCTGATTGTCACCTTTCAATAGTATGACTTTATCATCCTCTCTCCCCATCAACTGTCAACAGCTGAACTGAGCTGGAGAGCAAGAAGCTGCCAGATGTCAAATGGTCAATTAAGACAAGTCAAAATGGAACTAACAGTCAAGACTTTAATCACTTATCGTGACAGTACAAGCAGCATAGACAGGAGAAAGCACAGCCCCCTCAGTGTTCTGTTTTCCCCTTGGAACAGCACTGAGTGAGGGTCCTGTGGAACAGTGCAGAAACTGGGATTTCCTCAGTGCTAGGAGAGCCCTTAACGAAAGAGTCCTGTCCTCTTATTGACTCGGGGGCCAAGGAAAGGAGGGGGGAAGGGTTAGGAGTGGAAAAGTACAGACTCTGAGTCAGAGTGGAAAACAGTGTCTTTAAGGCACTCCTGTAAGGAAGGGTCTTGGTGGAGATGCTTAAGAGATGCCAAGGGGTAGAGCTGTCTAAGCCTAGAATGCAGGTATGCATATGCAGAAAAGCTTAGCCAGTCAGCAGGACATCAGTCCTTGAGGTCCCTTCACAGAGCAGGTGTCCCGCCTGAACCAGGCTTGGTGTGAGATTTGCCAGGTAGAACCTTAGTAATTGCCAATACTCTGGCCTGAGAGATCACCCACAGGATTTTGGCCTGGAGCCAGACTCCTACCCAACACTGTTCATTGTTGAAAGAGAACACAGACTTGTAGAGTTATTCGTGGTATTAAAAGATATCAGGGCACCTGGGTGGCTCAGTGAGTTAAAGCCTCTGCCTTCTGCTCAGGTCATGATCCCAGGGTCCTTGGATAGAGCCCCACATTGGGCTCTCTTCTCCGTGGGAAGCCTGCTTCCTCCTCTCTCTCTGCCTGCCTCTCTGCCTACTTGTGATCCCTGTCTGTCAAATAAATTTTAAAAATCTAAATAAATAAATAAATAAAATAAAAGATATCTCTGTGGGCGAGAGCAGGGGGTGCATAAGTGTAAGTGCTAGTGTTTGCTAATCTTGAAAAATCAAAGTCCCTTATTGTTCATGCATTACTAATGATGGAAAAGACAGAATTCCTTGAGCATCTTAGTAGTTTCCACCTAGTAGTGGAAAAGTATACTAAAGCATACTAATAGCTGTAAGATACGGGTGACAGAAAAGGATGTCTAAAATCCACAAACTAAACTGCAAGATCCTTAAGAATGTGGACCATGTATTTAGATATGTCATAGCATGAAGGACATCAGTAGACCAAGTAATTTTTACCTGACATTTTCAGTTCGACTGTGTGGGAAATTACAGTCAGCTTTCAAGATCAATAATGGCAAAAGTCAGCCCGTCTTATATCTATACATATTGTGGCATTGTCCTTTTTTTTTCATTTATAGAAAAAGGAATTCCTTATATAGGAAATATCTAAAAATGTAAAGATTTCTTATTTATAATTGTAAAGGAAGGGAAAAGACAACAAAATGTTATATGTGTAAGTTTATATATCTGATATATAAATTTATAAACACATGTTTGTATCTAAATAGGAAATACTTGTAAGTACACAAATAAGAAATAGTATATATACAGATGTGTATTCTGTTCCAGAATTTTAAATTTTTACATAAATTTTCCTACTGGTTTATTCTGTTCATTTTTCACTGTGCAAAATTCAAATTCTATTTTTTTTTACCGACAGATTTTTAAGAATAAAAATATTATGGTCACTTGCTTTGACAATTGGTTGTTAAATGTCTTTCTGTCATACCACTAATAAGCATTCTTCCAAATTCTTAAGTCCCTTATATCAGTCCTATTATGTGAGTGTTATTATTAGCCCTAATTTAGAGAGGAGTGAAGTGAGACTTAGGATATGTAAGCAGCTTATCTAAGACAACACAGTTAGAAAGGAGAGCAAAGTTTGGAAGCCAACAACTGATTTCAGACTATTGATCTTAAACATTTTTCAGTGTCTAGGCCTTCATCTTAATTTGATGGCCGTGTGAATAGCATGAAATTATTATTATTAAATTATGTAATTAGTAATGTGTAGTCGTGTATATCCATGCATATGTGTGCACACACACACGTGCTGATTCTTATTTCTTATGTAAATGATACATCTCATGAATATTAGTATGGACTAGATTTACAAAATAGGCTTTCAACAATTTACGGTTAGCCAGGATTGAGTTAGAGGCCCTAATTAGGTGAGCCTATTGCTGTTGTATGATGTGGTGCCCATTCCATTATTTTATTTTGAGCCACACCGTCCTGTCTCTGGAGGACAGGAATGAATCTCAGTCAATGCTAGTTTTGAACTCTAATAGAGGTCACTGAATAAACAGAGAAAGCAGGAAGCAGAGATAGTTGACACAATGTTAGTAATTCCTGAGGGCATGGCTTCATGGTTGTGTTAGATGTCATGGTAAACAAAACTCACAAAAAGATCACTTTATAAAGCACCGTAGTAAATGGTATTCACATATGCACAATAGATAGTTCTAGTTATGCAAATGGATGCTTGTAACACAGGATAAAATTTCCAGTGACAGCACCATGCCTGGATTACAGACAGGTGTTTTTCTTCAGACAGCTTAGATAAACATGCTATGATGTACTTTGGAAAATCGTTAAATAATTCAAAAAGTGGCCTCATTCATGACGAAGATTCTGAAACAATATATATCTCACTAATTTGTATGTCTTTTTTCATAAAATGTAACAATAGAAGACAGCTGTTTCTAAAAATAAAACGTACTGTTCCATGTAATATATCATCTTAAGCCTGTATCATTAAATTAATAAATTGAATGCAAGTAGTAATTTGACCACTTACTTCAAGTTCGTCTCCTTAGGGACATGAGAGTTCTTGTATCTCCAGTTGCCTTATATATTTCATGATAGATACATGTTAAAATTTCTCTGTTTAAATTATATTTGAACCAAATACAAAAATCACTAAATGAAATGAGAAAGACCTCACTATGTTAAAGAGAACTTTATTTAAAGCACCATTTTATTAAAAAGGATAATATAAGCTTTTCAATTTTAGTCTAGAAGGAAAAGCTCAATCACAAAACCATATTTAGAACAGGTTTGAATGTGCTTAGAGGAAGCACCTTATTTTTTACAAGGTGATACCGACCAACTGAATCATTCATGCCCTCGCTTTTCTGGCACAGAAACAAAAGCTTGTTAGCGTTATTTACACAGGTTTTGAAATAGAGGGGGAAAAAAAAAGGATCCCTATTCCAATATATTTTTTTCCTTGTTCTCTGTTTTTGGCTGAGCCTCATGTAAATATATTGGCTTATGTAATGCCTTATGCCAACATATTTAAAGAGTCCTTTTTAGTTTTGATTATACAGGTAAGAATTTTTACAGGACATTGTTTTTACATATCTGCTTGCATGCTTTTTCTTGGCACAAGAGCTCCTGAGATGTCTGTTGTCTGGACAGGAGGTCCCGCAGTAGGACTAGCCTCTCAGGTAACTGATGTTATTGTAGCTGCTTTCCCAATTGCCAGTAAATGATACAAATTATAGGAGACTGAAAAGGTCACCTCCGCAACAAACCTACTTAAATGAGCTTAGTGATCACTAACCTGCAGCTACACAAAAAAAATCTCAGGCCTGGAACGCACAGGTGACCATGCTTGCTAACACAGCAGGTTGGTGCCTGGAGCCCACCTGAGTTTGCTCCTAAGAGCAGGGGCGGGGGTGGGGGTGAGGATCAAAGCACTGTTGCTGCTGAAACTGACTTAGTTGTGCAAGTGGAAATTAAATAATTTCTTGATGTATTTTTATTTACCATATTTATGAACTTTTTGTCACTTCAATAAGTCAATAAAAACATACAAGATAAAAAGAGAACTAATTTCAAGGTATGACCTAAACTTAATGTGTATATAATATGTATACATAGGTAGATAGGCCTTCCTAGGTGTAAAATTGGTTTGATCATTCCATTACAGTTCCCTAGAATTGTATCAAAATATGTAAATGTAAATGTGTAAATGTAAGGCTTTCCTTTTTAACTTGTGACAATATCTAGGACCATACAGTATTGCTTACAGAATTTACTTCTGAGTCAGATGGTTTGGGTGAAAATTCCAGCTATCATTGGGCAAGTTGCTTAACCACATTGTACCTCAGGTTACACAACTACAAAATGAGCCTAATCAGGGCCACTTAGTAGTCAATATGGCAAGTAATATCTGTGCCATTTTTAGCAGGATTTTGGTGGCTTCCTGCGGGGGCAGATATGAACTCTTTAGTTGATAGAATATGGAGAGACAGTGGAAGTTTCTAAGAGGTTGGTATGGCCAGGGTGGAAAGGGACAGGTATCAGCATAAAACTATTTCAAGACTTTATCATCAAGTGTGAGGACACCAAAGCATACTGACTAAATGTTGGTCTTTTTTTGTGAGAATGGAGCAAGTTAATAAGAGAGTGCTTTAGATAGCATTAGGCATATACATTCGAAAAACAAACAAACAAAAAATATTTTAGCTCCATATACCCCAAATATTACAATTCGATCTTGGAAGCCTGAAAGATATATTAGAAAACAAGTATTGGGGATTTTGCTCCCTGCGAAGAAGTCTCTAGTGTTCTACAGCACATTTAGACTTCATCTAGTTGATTAGAACATATTATGAGACAAAATTTCCTTCTAAAAATGTAGGTTGATGGAGACATGGCCACAAATAATATTCCTGAAGAAGTTGCAGTAACTGAAATAAGATGCACAGACTACACCCTCAAAATGAATTCTGTTGATTACGTTTGTGACAATTTCTTAGGTCATTAATTTGGTAGATTGTGAAGTATACGCCTATTTTCTTTTCTGTCATTTATACACAGATAAGAAACAATGCCGTATAGTAGGGGAACACGTTTTGAAGTAGCACTGTTTTTAAATCGTGGTACATTCATTTACTGAAATCAAACACAACCTGAGTTCTAGGAGTCTATATACATACAAGCACATTTAAATCATGAGCCATATTGATAATACTCAATACTTGGGTTTTAGTACATTAGATATTCCTATAGAAATATTCTTGTGCTTATCAGTTCCTTAATAGAAAAAACCTAGAAAGGATAATTTTATATATATATATATATATATATATACACACACACACACACACACACATACATATATATATATAAAATATGAAGGATGTGAAGATTTTTAATTGATTATTACTGAAAGAAATTGTATGCATATTACCAATTTTATTAATAGGAAAATATACATGGAAATGGTGAGATAAAAATGCATAAAACATTTTTAGACTATATCGAGTTATTACAATATTATATTATAAATATTATGTTAGGGAAAACAGAGAGATGTATAGCTGCATGTAATAGAAATACAAACCTAGGCTTGGCAGCATCAAAAAAACTGATCTGGCTATTTTCGTCTTCCACACTTCCTTCTTCTGTTTACAGAAACACACATAAACAGATCTCCTTGCCAACAGAATTTGGCAGCCTAATTTTGAAGCACAGAGAAACTTCCTCACTTTCTTCCCTTAGCCTTCTTGATGATTTTGTAAGCATCAAACTCCCTTCAATAAATATCTTTTTGTTTGTTGGGGTGCCTGGGTGGTGCAGTGGGTTGAGCCTCTGACTCTTGGTTTCTGCTCAGGTCCTGATTTCAGGGTGGAGAGATCCAGCCCCCAATAGGGACAGTCTAAGGCTGTCCCTGCCCCTCCCCTCCATGGTGTCTCTCTTGTTCTCTCAAATAAATATATAAATCTTTAAAAATAAATAAATAAGTGAATGAATGAATGAATGCATAGATAATAAATAAATATCTTTCTGCTTAAAAAGCCTAGGAAGGTTTCTGGGTTTTTTACATTACAGCCTGACTGACACAGAAGCCTTCTTTGAGTAAATAAATGCATTTGGCCAGAACAGAGAAGTCAGGTTATATAATTATATTATCATAAGGTTAAAATCAAGAAAATTTTTTCTTATAAAATTTCAGATTTATCCCTATAAAAAGACAATATTGACAATTAAATTTTTAAGCAATTGTTTTTAAGTTTAGCATTCATTCGTTTGTTGGGAAACACACTATAATACAGCTGATATTTCCTAATGAATGTATCAGTTTCCTGTTGCTGCATAACAAATTACCACGAATGTAGTGTGGCTGCTTAAAAAAACAAAAATTTATTAGCTCACATTTTCCTTAGGTAAAGATTCCAGCTGCAGGTTAACAACTTCCACCAGTCAGGGTATGGCTAGTCCAAAATTGAGGTGTTAGTTTGGGTTGCAATCTTATCTGAGGCCCCAGTTCATTTTCCAATCTCATCACTTCTTGACAGATTTCAGTTCATTGTATTGTAGTAGCATCTTTCCTTGCTGGTTGCCAGGAAGAAATCACTCTTAAATCGTAGGACTCTTAAATCCTAGGGGCCACTTTCATGCCCCTGCCAGGCAGCCATCTCCACAGGCAGCTTACCAAGTGTTTGCATATTCAAGACTAAGAGAATTCCTGCACATGAGAACTCTCTGCATTCTTTCAAGTGCTCAGCTGGTTAGACTGCGCTTACTCAAGCTAACCCCTCTTTTTATTACTTCGAAGTCAGTTGATTAGGGACAGGAATTACATCTGCAGAATTCCTTCCTGTTTGCTACGTAATGTTAACCTGAGAGTCCTATTCTATCATACCCACGTATGATACGTGGTATCACACTCAAGCGGTGGGGATTACACGAGCTAAGTAGTACATCAAAGGGCAGGAATCTCGAGGTTCACCTTGAGGAATTCTGCCCATTATGATGGAGTTTAGGTTATCCAGAAATTAGCAACAGTTTATAAACAAAATTGCTGAAAATTACTTATTACCCTCCCAAGATATGTCAATGACTACTTAATGAAATCAAACTTTCCATGTAAAATAATATATTCAAGTACTACAATCTATATTCATACAAAAAATTTCATGAAAAATGTAGATATGATTTGTAATATTAATCAGAATTGGAGTTATACAGACTATAAAGACTGTAAAGTCTTTTTTGTTTTTATTCTGCATAGCCATATTTTGTGAACAAAAGCAGATGTTGTCTGCTAAGGATTATAATTGTAGAACAGTAGAAAAGTACTGATTTTGGTGCTGAAGAGGAAATAGAGGAGACTTGTTAAAATTTATCATACTCATAAGAAAACTATTTTCCTTTATGGCAAAGAAAGAAAAACATAAAGCCCTTAGGAAAAAAGGGATTTTTTTTTTTCATTTTATCTTCTTCTTCTCTCTCTTTTTTTTGTGGGGGGTATGTTGTTCAATGAAAAGTTTATTTCAGGCCTCAGGCAATATTTGATTTAGCCATTAATTTATTTATATGAAAAAAACTCTTGTAATCTTGAAGCTTAATATACTATGGATTATAATCATATATTTTAATGACAAGCATTTAAAAAAATAACTAAGTACCCTCTGATATTTTGAAAGACTAAAGCTGAACTTCCAATAGAAAAGTTCAGCATTACTATATTTAGAATAAGGTTTTATTACTTGATTTTTTATCAACATTTTTATTACTTTTTTATTATCATAGAATGACAGCTTAAGGCAAAACAAAAATTCTTCGTTGAAAATTACATTGGTTTATTATTTGTATTGACATATTTCTGTGAATATTGGAGACTTTCATGATCTGTGCTTATATAGAAATTTTTCTATTATCTTAACTTCTAGAGCCAAGAAACCCAAGGATTCCTCTAGGGCAGAAACAATAGCAATAAAAATGATCTATTTTTAGAGAAATATATATGAAATTGTTTAGTCAGATGGCCAGATGTATGTTTGAATGGACCTCGTGTTTCCGGAACTGTGTTGCTCAAACAGGGTTAAGAGATGAGCTATTTCTGGGTAAATATTTGTAAAACACATAGGCTTTAAGTAAGTCATGTCTATCACTTCATATGTAGAGATATTAATTTGATTGACATATGCAACTTTTTAGATTAAATATTTATAAGAAGCTCCAATTTTTTAGAGTTACTTAATTATTCCAGGTTTTTTAAGTTAAACATCAAATATTTATTTGGTCTCTATTATATGTTCTCTCATTGTAGCATATTGGAAAGAATATTTTCTCCTCTAGAGTCAAACAGACAAGTTCAATGCAGAGTCTCTCATTAGTGAGGTAAACCTAGGCCAATACAGATTTTAAATTCTGTAAGCTTTAGATTTCTCATGTGATAACATGTAGTTCTGATAGTTAACAGAGAAATTAACCTAAAAGTCATTACACAATTTTTCGTGGTAAATGAACTACCTCAAACATTCTTCCTTGTTTACTTCACCTCATTTATCTGACTAATTCTAACTAGTAATAATTTAACTATCCATTCAGAAATCAAGTCTTGTGGAAAAACTCACAGGGCATTGCCTTCCCACCTTCTTTCCACAGATAGATGTAGTTGCTTCTGCTCTTTGACCTCTATTAATCTTTCCTTTTATCATGGCACTTACACTGTGTCTTTCTTGCTTTTCTATCTTTAGCACTTACTAGAGTGCCAGAGGCATTGTATTTGTTCAATAAATATTTGTTGAAAAAACCCAAACATTAGTAAAAATTGTACTTATATATTTTACTCAGTCCTGATAGTACAACCCAGTGAACTGATTTACAATGCTACCATAAAAATGGGGAAACTCTGGGGTGCCTAGGTGGCTCAGCGGGTTAAAGCCTCTGCCTTCAGCTCAGGTCATGGTCCCAGGGTCCTGGAATCGAGCCCTGCATTGGGCTCTCCGCTCAGCGGGGAGCCTGCTTCCTCCTCTCTCTCTGCCTACTTGCGATCTCTGTCTAATAAATAAATAAATCTTTAAAAAAAAAATGGGGAAAACTCAAGTTTAATGAATTTAAATGATTTTCTGCATTACCCATTTGAATGTCAAAACAGGTTTTGTATAATTGTGGACTGCTGATTTTGCTTAGTAAGAAATGTGTGCACTTAATTATTTTTGAAAAATTAATTAACAATAAATAATAATGCTTACATAGTTGCCAGCACATAATTACATATTTATAAATATTAATGTTTTCACAAAGTCCCTCTCTCACAAATCTGTGATCTTATTAATTAATTGATTTATTAATTTATTTATTTTAAAGATTTACTTATTTATTTTAGAGATAGAAAGGGAGGGAAAAGGATAGAGAGAGATAGTAGAAGGAGGAGCAGAGGGAGAGAGAATCTTCAAGCAGACTCGCTGCTGAGCACAGAGCCTGACATGGGGCTGAATCTCTGGACTTTGAAAGCATGATCTTAGCAAAAATCAAGGATTGGCTGCTTTACTGACTGAGCCACCCAAGTGCCCTTTATTAATTAATTAATTTTGCAATTGATATTGTACTTGTGATGTTAATACTTTGGATTCAAAGCTCTCTCTATATATGAAAGATAAAAACATGGTTGATTTTCTAACTAGTAAAATAAATATATTGAATGGTAGTCTTTAGATAAGATAGATATTGATATAGATCTATGTGATACAGAAATTGGAGGGGTTAAATTAGAGCTCTATCTTGGAAGCCAGAATCATAAACACAAAGAAAAAAAGAACATTTCAGGAATGAGATTTAAATTGCACAAAAGCACAGCAACTATAAAAATAAAATTGTAAGAATAATATAATAACCACATATATATAAATGTAGTTAAAATATTTAAAAATAATATAACACTAAATTACACCAACCAATTTTATGTTGGAAAATAGTAAAATATGATTTACAGTGAAGTTAAATAAGCAAAGACCATTTCTGAAACCTTGCATAGGCAGTGTATTAATTATTATACAATTGTGATTATTGGTAAAAGTTATTACTGTAAAAAAATTACCAATATCTGATCCCAAAATCTGATTGCTAATATTCCTAAATTTTATATAAGCTGCTGTTGCAAATTAACTTGCAATTAAACTTAATAAAATTAGTGTCATCGTCAAAACATCCACAGGTCTATCAAAGTGACTTTCAGAATGATGGTTTGATAAGTAATATAAACCATCCATGTGGGAAACATTTCTAAGTGTAACTCTTGGGAATGATCTTATTCTAGGATCCTCTATGGGAAATAATTGTTAATATACATAACATGAGAATGACCTAGTTTCCAGGAGTTTCTCAAAATTCCAGCTAAATATATACTGGATCTTAGCCTAAAACCCTTGGCAACTTTTATTGCTCACGGCTTACAGATAGAGTTGCTTGGTTGAATGAAATACTTTTCAGTAGTAATTATCATGAATGGGACAACAAGTTTCATAAAGAGTTGGACAAAGTTTCTATTCTGGCATAGAAAAGATTTTTCACCAAAACCCAAATATTTTAAAATGTACATTATGATTGTAATGATCTCTCTATTTCAAATGAATGCTCTGTTTTATCTTCACTTGGTTTTCTCATACAGTGCATAAGGAAGAAAAAAAATTTAATTGGCTATCTGTTGTTTAGATATATATTCTAATTTTGTTCTCTTGTCTTGAGCTGGTAAAAGAGAAAATAGCACTGAGGAAAAAACCAGTTTTACTCTAAACCCTTTGCAAATAATGTAGAAATTATTCTTAAATAATGATACCTTTATAAAAGTATGATCTTTATGATACACATTTAAATTTTTGTCAGTTATAGGGTGTAGATTAGTCAGGAGATTAAAGAGTGTGAAACTTAACAAATATGAAAGCAGCAAATAAAATTTTATCCTAATCTTATCTCCTAACACATATTCTAATCTTCTAATATTTTAATAATCTTTTATCTCTTAAAAACAAGGATATGTGGCTATTTTATTAGTTTTATATAAGATGTATATTATGTAATTTATATCTTATACTTTTTAAATTCTGTGTTTTCTAAATGATAAATTTTTTGTAAACTATTTTAATGTATTTTTTTTAATTTCTCAATTTGGAGAATAAGTCAATATATCACCAGTTTGCCCAGTGTAAAATTCTCAGTTCACAGAGAAAAGCATGCTATGAACAAGAGGAAAATCTACTGCCCTAATCGCCTTACTTGATTTCAGGGTCACTATTTAGGTCAAAGGTCTAAATATAATTGGCTGTAATTTAGTCAATACGTCTATATTTCACCAAACAAAGATTACTTTCTTGATGTTAAAGATCACTAAGCTCTACCCAGAATAAGTCTGATGTAAATCTAGGGGGATACAGTCAAAGAGTTTAGGATAAAGAATAGTTTTCTGAAATAGGTCAAACCTCTTAAATTCCCTAGCTTTAATGGAATAAGCTGTGCACAGCAGAAAGGAAATGACATTTTAAGCATTATTTTTTTAACACTTAGAGCAGTAGCGAATGCTTAGTCAGAAACTGGCAGATGATCTCATTAGATAAAATGACTATTAAGGAGTCTCATTACTAATAAAATGCAGGGTGTTACTCATATTCCAGCTTGTGAGTTACAAAAATGCAATTCTGCACTATTTTTGTTTTGATCTTGTGATGGTTTTTACTACAAATGTTGCGAGTCCTGTAAAGTCATCTCTTACATGTGAATATCACATAATAAATTCCAAAGCAAACTCATCTCCATTACAGGAAGGAAATACTAAAGCTTCATTTACTCCTGAAAGGTGAAGAATATTTTATACATAGTAGAATATATAACTCAATTAAGAGTTTTTGGCACATTTCAAACATGAAGAAGGAAGGTAGTCCGATTGTCGATAAAATTCAGGCCAGAACACTCATCTATGCGTCATATGAACCAACTGTCCATGTACTGAGGAGGCCTTCCCATCCCTGATGGTGTGGGCTTTGTGTCCTGCAACTGTGTTCCATAATAAACATTTTTTAAAAAACACTTAAATGACTTCTTTTGACATTGTTATATCCTGCTGATTGAAAAACAAATTTCAAAATGATGTCCTTTGATTCTGTTTACTTGCACAAGCAATGAAAATCTGATGGTACAGATCTTGCAAATTGTTGAGACAATATTTTGAGAGATATCGTTTTAATTCCCTGCCCAGAAGAGTGCTAACAGGTTGTTTTAGAGGGAGGGAGAGAACCATTTTAATCCCCCAAGTGTAAGCTTGCTCAGTACATCCAGATGTAGCCTGAAATATGTGCACCGGTTTACAAACTGGATGTCAATTTCTTTGCCAAGACTACTGTTTGGTACAGAGATGCTCAGACTATGGTGCTGAGCGTCACTGCCTCAGTCAGTCTCCACTCACGTGAGCATCAGTGTCCCATTAAGTGTTACTTGCTGCTGAGTGAATGAAATAGGGACTTGGTCAAATAATAATAGGGACATACTGTAAATAGTGCTTTTCAAATGATTATGTGTGTCTGTGTGTGTACTGTGTGCATGTAAGTGCATGTTCAAGATTCTTAGTGATGGGGCACCTGGGTGGCTCAGTGGGATAAGCCTCTGCCTTCGGCCCAGGTCATGATCTCAAGGTCCTGGGATTGAGCCCCACATCGGGCTCTCTGCTCAGCGGGGAGCCTGCTTCCCTCCTCTCTCTCTGCCTGCCTCTCTGTCTACTTGTGATCTCTCTCTCTCTCTGTCAAATAAATTAAAAAAAAAAAAAAGATTCTTAGTGATAAACCTAAAATGAAATTTCAGAAAAGCTGGTACAAAGAATTTTAGAGAATTCTTTTTTTTAAGATTTTGTTTATTTATTTGACACAGAGAGAGCACAAGCAGGGGGATGTCAGGCAGAGGGAGAAGCAGGCCCCCTGCCAAGCAGGGAGCCCAAGGCAGGGCTCAATCCCAGGACCCTGCGATCATGACCTGAGCTAAAAGCAGACGCTTAACCAGCTGAGTCACCCAGGTGCTCTCCCCCAAGAAATAAATTCTTTAATCTCTCTTCCCCATTAACGCCCCATTCAACTCTGTCTTAAAGTTGTATATACGTGTCTTGAGGGCAAGTTATCTCTTTGTGGTGTGATTTCCTTAGTTGCAAAACTGGTTACTAATAGTATTTACTCATAGGGTTGTTAACCTAGATTCAGCCTGTTAATATCTCTGAAATGGTTATCTCATATTAAACACTATATAACTCTTTAGGAAAAAGACCACATAAGACAAAAAGAAATTGAATACAAAGCTTTTCTCAGAAGATTTAGAGTCACTAGTTCATTTCTCAGGCAAATGATCTGAATTATTCCCGATTTTAAATTTTGGTAGACTTTTTAAAGCCATATTTTTAATTAGGCCAGAAATAAAAGAGTTAAACTACCTATACTAACACTTAACAATGTTAAAAAATAAGAAAAAGAAAAACAATTTCATAACCATTGATGAGAAGATGACCCTGACTTCCACATTGGTAAAATACATAGTTATCATGAAAATGCGCATTCTATAAGTAAAGTAGGATAACTTGATTCCCAGGAATATTTTACTCAGGCAATGATAGTAGTAATAAACACTCATTCTATAGTATCCTCGCTTCATGTAAAAGTATAAATAATATTTAAAAATATTTTTATTCCCCTGTGGGAATGTATTATCATAACCCTTTGCCAGGAGGTAATTTAGCTATATTTAAAGTTCGAATAAAATCTTAAGAACTAAAGGAAATATAACTTAAACCTCAATTCAGATGTATGATAAAAATAAAAAAGTCACTGAAACTCATGTGAACTAAAAGCTGGTGAATTCACACTGTCCAAATTAGGTCATCTCTCAAGAAACCTAATCTTCAAGAAACTAATTAGTGACATGTTAAAAAGTTAAATGTTGGAATGCAATGTCTTATAATGAAAAATATGTTTATAAATTTATATTCAGTTCTGCTAAATTTTTTAAAAATCTTTTTAAAATGATCTCTGGATAGTTCCAAAATTAAGACACATCTGTTAAACTTGTGTACAGAATTAACCAGAATACAAATGAAGCAATTTTTGAAGTTTAATCAGAATGATGATTTGGGCTGAAGTTTTATTGTTTTTCACTTAAAATTAATTTGTAACGCATTTGTAATCCATAGGACATTTTTTTCAAACACATGTAATTAAGGAATAAAATACAAAAAAAAAAAATCCAAAATATAAAAACAAATAAAAATCTTAAAAAAAAAAAGAACAAGAACCTTACTTTCTAAAATAACAAGGGATTAGTTATTTACTGGCTGAAGTTGTTTCACTTATCTTGAACTACTTTTGCCTATCTCCTGTGAACATCCGGGTTTAAAGAAGTCCATGCGCATTCATTACTGTATATGAATGGAAAGGTTACATTTGGTAAAACAAACCTCTTTGCAGTCTTAGTAACTGAGTAGTAATTTACACATCAAAGAGTGAGCTACCCAAACAGATTAGAGCTTTTCAATAAAACCTTATTAAAGAAAAGGGGATCTAATCCTCTAAACCAAGGTGAACTGGAGTCTGATCTTGAAAATAAGCAAAATCTGTCTATAGTGATAAAATAATTTTATCATATTTTTTGAAAACTTTAAGGGTTAGATTTGAATGGGAATGCGTATGAGTGGGAATATGTGTAATGATCTATTCTCAAGTACCTGAAAACAAAAACAAGCGCTGCTCACTTGGCATTTATCAAACCCTCACATGGAAAAGTGGACTTGATGCTCAGAATGAAAAGTCCTTCCATGGCTCCCTTTTCACTTCCTCTGTGAAGGCCAGATATCTAAGATCTCCCAGCCATGTTACAAAGAAGAAGGAATGAACAAAACAAACTAAGATCAAAACTCATTCCCTGGTGACGTAGAGATTAGTTGTTGTTGTGTTTTGTTTTGTTTGTTTTTAATTTCTTCCCTTCTCAACATTTCAATGCAGACAAGAAGAGAGAAAAAAAGAAAAAGAAAGAAAGAAACAAAGAAAAAAAAAAGGACAGTTGCTGTATTATTTAGGTAAGAATGCAGATGAGCAAAACTAGTCCTTTCCAACCAAACCATGAATTCCTATTTATCAGTGAAACTTTATGGCCCAGAATTTGTGAATGTGTAATCTTTGTCTTCTACTTTCTTCCTCTCCCGTTGCCTCACACAAGGAAAGGGACTTTATAATCTCAAGAGAGATGCTTTCAGCACATGTAATTGAGATGAAATAAAGCAGAATGAAAGGAATTTACATGAAGCTGTAGGTTCAAGTACCAATTGAACTCAGAAGTTACTTAACTTTTCCAAGTTTCAATTTCTTCTTCTGAAAATAAAGATAATGACATCTTCCCTACTTGCCTCCTAGCACTTTGGGAAAAATAAAAAGAGAGGGTATGAGTGAAAGCATTTGGCAGAGTACAAGAGCATACACATTACTTATGGCCACCATACTCCTGTGCCCATATCTTTTTCTAACAGTGAGAGTTCTATTGAAGATAGGTGACATAAACAACTCAAGTTAATATATACAAAGTGAGTTTTACTTAAAAGAAGTTGTAGAACATGAGATTTAAGAGCAAGTCTGAATTTGAACCCTGATTGAGGTACATTTTACTGCATGATTTTCAACAAATTAATTAATATCCTGGAGTCTCAATTTCTTCATTTGTAAAAAGCAGTTGATGTGACAAATAGATTACTATATTTAAAATGCTTGTACACAATGGAATACTATGCAGCCATCAAAAGAAATGAAATCATGCCATTTGCGACGACGTGGATGGAACTAGAGCGTATCATGCTTAGTGAAATAAGTCAATCGGAGAAAGACAACTATCATATGATCTCCCTGATATGAGGACATGGAGAAGCAACATGGTGGGGTAGGGGGATAGGAGAAGAGTAAATGAAACAAGATGGGATTGGGAGGGAGACAAACCATAAATGACTCTTAATCTCACAAAACAAACTGGGGGTTGCTGGGGGGAGGTGGGATTGGGAGAGGGGGAGTGGGCTATGGACATTGGGGAGGGGAGGCGAACCATAAGAGACTATGTACTCTGAAAAACAACCTGAGGGTTTTGAAGGGTCAGGGGTGGGAGGTTGGGGCAACCTGAGGGTTTTGAAGGGTCTGGGGTGGGAGGTTGGGGGAACAGGTGGTGGGTAATGGGGAGGGCACGTTTTGCATGGAGCACTGGGTGTTGTGCAAAAAGAATGAATACTGTTACACTGAAAAAATAAATAAAATGAAAAAAAAATAAAATGCTTGTCATTAAATTATAATTGCCACTAGTGTCCCTTCAACACTGCCAGGTACATGTCACATTGCCTGTTACACAGATGAAAAATTTGAGACCTTGACATATTAGATGTCTTATCCAGAGGCAAAGAGCTAATAAGTGTTCAAATAGAGATGAAAACCAGAATTACTTACATCAAAATCTGGGATCTTTTCGTTTAATTTTTTTTTAAATTCAAAGTCATCTAAATTCTAACACAATAGGCTCATTATAGGGAAATTCTCACAACTTTTAAAGAATTTAATAATAGATACCATGCTTAAAGAAGTTACGAGTAGAATACAAAAATCTGGTATTGAGTTCTTTACAACTACTTCACCTGCATTCTTGTGATATAAAGAGAAATCTGGAAAGTAACCAAAAATAAACTGAAAATTTTTGATTGTTCTGGTTTTCATTAAAAGGAAAATTCAATAAAACTTTCCTTAAGTAAAACAAAGCTATCGAAAAGCATATTGTTTAAGGAATATGTTTTACTGATAGTGCATGCTTATGTGTGGGTGTGTGTGTGTGTGTGTGTGTGTGTGTGTGTGTTTGAAGGTGACAAGATACTCAATTATTTTTTTGTGTGGGTGTGGCTATGATAGAAATAAAGCAAAACGGGTGTTCTACACTGCACAAATTTAAACATTCCTTATAAGGTGGCCCCAAATTTTCTCCCAGCAGCAATTTTTGTGAGACTTAGCATACTTTTCAAATGAAGGTTTTAAACAGAAAGTACTAATGACTCACCTAGGATATTAGGGAACAGGTAAAGGTGGTGAGAAGAATTTCCCAGGAGTAGGATTTAGCAATAAATATGTATATACATATATGGATTGAGTATATTATATATGTATATACATATATAGAATGAGTAAATTCAAATTTCAGTTAAGAAACAAGTAATTATTTTAATAGACGTATCCCCCAAATATTATGTGGGACATACTTACATTAGAAAATAATTTCATTTTTTCTGAAACTGAAATTTCAATGGGTGTATACATTTTCTATGCTGAATAATAAATTATTACACATTTAGCATCTTAAAAAAATTACCCACTTATTATCCTATAATTTCTGTTGGTTACATGTCAGGGTACTTCTGATCTACAGCTAAGTTCTTTGCTTGGAGTCACATAAACCTGAAATAAGCCAGGGTCAGCTGGGCTCTATGCTCATCTAGAAGCTAAATTAGAGAAGGATCCACCTCCAAATTCCTACGGGTTGCTAAATACACCTAATTTCTTTTGATTGTATAATTTGTAGTAGCTTGCTTCTTCAAAATCAGAAACAGAGATAAAGTCTCTGTTGTTTTGATTCATTGCCTTTAGAGAAGACCTTGTTCCTTTTTTAGAAGGCTCAGATGAGGGGCACCCGGGTGGCTCAGCCAACTGAGCATCCAACTCTTAATTTCAGCTCAGATCATGATCTCAGGGACCTGAGATCCAGCCCCTGTGCAGGCTCTGAATTCCGCAGGGAGTCTGCTTAAGATTCCCTCTCCCTCTGCTCCCCTACCCCTCCCCTGAAATAAATAAATAAATCTTAAAAAAAACAAAAACAAAAACAAACAAACATGGCTCAGATGATTTGATCAGGCCTACCTACTATAATCTTTCTTTTGAGTAATTCAAAGTCAGCTGACTAGGGAACTTAATTGCATTGGAAAAATCTCTTCACCTTTGTCATAATCTTTAACAGAATATCCCATGACCTTTACTGTATTCTACTGGGTAGAAACAGGGCGCATATTCTGCCCACATTCAAGGTGAAGAGATTACACATAGGTGTGTCTCATTTGAGGTCAATCTAAGGGTGTCTCCTATACTGAACATTCCATAATTATTTAGCAGCTCTATCCAGAAGAACATATGGTTTGATAATACATGATCAACCAAACTTAGAGATGGTAAATATAGACAAATTATTTCTTAACTGGTATGTACAGAAAATAATACAAGAATCATGAATTTTATGGAAATAATATGGTTTAGAGTTTTCTACTACCTCTATGTTGCTGGTATTTCCATGATTTACCTAATTATACCCAACTCAACAAAAATTGCTAAAAATCAGCAACGCATCTCTTGTGAGAGATTTGCCAATAATTTTAGAATTATTGTAACACAATCATCATTTGCTTGTTAATTCTGTAATCATTGATTGAGTTCCCACCACAAGGAATAATTGCTTTGCTCCAGCAATATGAAGATGAGCAACTCCCCATTCATCCCCTAAAATAACCCATGGTCTAGAAAACCAGAGACACATACATTCAGATAAGGACTTCCAAATTATAAAACAGAAAACAATGGGCTAAAGCCTATTTCATTTAAATTTTAGTTCGTAAAAAAGATCATGGAAAAGTACTACAAGCAAATAAATTTTAGTCATATCAAGATGTTGGATTCCATATCCATTCCTTAGAGATACATGACACATATTAACATAGAAGTCTGAGAAACCTTATATGAAGTGCTTAGATTTGTATAATCTGTTTTTTCACAATAATTGGTGTATTACAGTTATCCTACACCTATATTTGGATTCACCATCTAAACATTTGCCTAAGCACCAAATCTTGGAGTTTTTTCTAAAATTATCTTTTTCCCTCTGCCCCAGTTCCCATTACTTAGTAAGCCCTGTCCATTCTGCTTCCTAAATGTGTCAAGGGCTCAAGGGTGTTTCCCTGGACATTACAGTAGTCCTGGGAGAGAAACTTCTGAGAGATAGATCTCAGCACAGGTCAGTTCTGGGAAGTTATTAAAAATGTTTTCACGGACAGGACAGAGATGTCTCTGAATCTATGTGTGGATCTCAGTGAAGGAAAAAGAGAGTAGTTTCTGCCTTGACTTTTTTCTCCTTTCTTTCATTTTATTCTCTGTAAATTTTATAGCTGTTCTGAAATGTCTCATAGCAGGACACCTGGATGGAAAATGAATGAATTCCATTTGCGTATTTCAACAACTAAAGGTGCTAAATCTCACTAATTGTGCATAATTACAATTTAGTGATTATACTAAGCAAACTATAATTTATAATTTAAGTGATTACTCTGTAATTCATTACTAAGCTATGTGACTCAGCAAAAGACAATAACATTTTTGGAGGCCTATTTTTCAAAAGATTCAATGTCAATGTTTTTCTATGAGTTTGGTTGAAAAAAAACTTCTTAGTTGCAATGCAGTCCATGGAGATTATCTGTAAGCTGATTGTTAGTCCCCAGCTATAACCGCGCTTGCAGGACCTGTCATTGTGCAGGGTTTTGCCTCTGCCCCAAGGACTACATGACATTTTTGCACAAAGGGAGCTTTCCCTATTCAGTAGTTTACATGCTACTGTACTTTCATGCTGTTGTTTTTTTTCTCTTTCCCTGCTGTCACTTCTCAGCCATCAGCAATGTTTCACAGTGCTTCAACTTGCCAAATAATGGGGTTTTGTGATGTTTTCTCTGCCTGACTTGTTTGTGATCATCCTGCTTCAAATCATCAGTCAGTATGTGGTTTGGCTGCCTGTCATTCACTCAATCTTGCAGACTAGCCCCATAAAGCTAAATTGTAATGAGTGTGACTCCATCGCCACTGGGCTCACAGTGTATCACAACTGAGGAATTGTTTGAGAATATGATTTTAAATAGAAAGTATGAGCTGAAAGCCACAGGACAATATGCTATCTGTTAGTGTGCCAAAGATGTGCTCACTTGTCCTCATTAACTTCTCTAGATCATCTCTGAGTACATCATTTGATTGGCATTTTGCTCAACTAATACACTCTCATAATCAATTTTGACTTAGAACATTCAGCTCTTTATCTTGACTGGTTTTAAGTCTTCCTATTAGTGGGTAATACAAATACACAACCTAGGATGTCTTCAAGGCAGACTGCTAACCTAAAGCATTCCTAAAATTATGCATTTCCTATTTCATATCGCTGCATAATTAATTCTTGAGGAAATGCCTTAAGGAATTTGGCAAGAGCACAGGCTGCTAAGGGAAAAGAAGTTTATAAAGGACTGAAAACATTATAAACCAGTCAAGGAAATAGCAGGTGGTCCAGTCATTAGTGGTAACTAAGTTTGAATTTGATTATGTGGTAACTTGAGAAAAAACAGACTTATGTTTGGGAAGGTAAATGAGTGTAGATTGTCAAGGTCTGATTCCGCAGGCATAGCTGGATCTCTCACTGTTTATTCCCAAATGATAAATAACATGTGTTTATTCCCAAACAGTAAATAACATGATGACATTAACTGTCTAGATCCATCTGGTCTGACATTACTGGTGTCTAATGTTATCAAAACACTCTGTATTTTTGTAGTTCTATCGTAAAGGTTTTTTTTTCTTTAATTTTATAAAAACATGTTTTCTACTTTGTATGATTAGTAAAATAATAAATAATTACATCAGAAAAAAGGGATAATAAAAAATGCAAATATATAGAAAATAAATTACTCAAAATTTTCTTCACACAAGGACAATCATTATTTATATTTTAACATTTTATTCCAGACTCTTTATTACTATTTATTTATGAGACTAAAATAGAGAAGAAGGCATTGCTATTATTATTTTTGGCAGAAAGACCATGGCATCATTTTCCTGTGAGCCTTCCCAAATATATCGTTAGAGCTGTATGCCACTCCTTTCTGAGAAAGCGTCTCATGTCTATAAATAGCTCAAAAAAAAAAAATCTAGCAGTATTTGAAGTATTTGAAGTATTCATGAAGTACATGAAGATTCATGTTGTCTTCTTAGAAAGAGTACCATTTTGGAAACAAACAAAGAGTAACTAAACTAGTGGTACTTGGTGTTAGTTCTCTACTGCATTGTTTTTCTCCCTTTCTTGGCATAATTTAATCTTTTCTTAAGGACTGCCTATATCACTAAGCACCAAAATTGCCATTCAAGAAATGTACCTTACTATTGTCTTGAGACTGCATAAAAAGTGTACATCATCAAAATTGATCATCCCAATTTCCTAGTTGAAAGTAAGTTATCTCAATATTTCAAATGGAAGATTGATTGATTGATTTTTAAAGAATTTATTTATCTATTTATTTATATATTTATTTGAGAGAAAGAGAGTGCAAGCAGGGAGAGTGGAGAGCAGAGGGAGAAGCAGGCTCCTACTGAGCAAGGAGCCGGATGTAGGACCCTAAGATAATGACCTGAGCTGAAGTCAGGCATTTAACCAACTGAGCCACCCAGGCATCTCCAAATGGAAGTTTTAATAAAAGAAACAGAAATCAACATTACAGATAAAATAAATACCTTAAACTCTAAAAGTGACCCAAGGTCCAGAGCTTTCATATTATTTGCTATATCTGAAGATAGAATACTGGTATTTAGGTCATGATGGGATTAATCATTGAGTGCTCCTATCAGGATTGGGTTAATTGCTTTGTTTCTTCAGTGTGGTGGGACTCACAAAATCTGGTAATTGCTATGAAATGACTCTGCTCTTCTGGTTTCTATTCTTTTTGATGCATCATATTTCTTTTTTCACAATGTTTTTCTCCAGACATGGTTACAACGACATTATTCTGTGAGTTCTCTATATTAGTTTTATTCTTAAAAGCTGTTCTGGAAATGTTAAAAACTCATGGTATTAACAAAGGTTACAGGGCCACAGAATTTAATGCACAAATACATTTAAAAAAAAAAAAAAGAACTCATATTCAGAGCATTTACACAGATTTCTTTAACTTGGGACTTCTAAGAGACTTTACTGTGCCAATATGCTTTCTGAATTTCTGTGATAATATGCAGGATTTCCCAGATGTATTTGCCCATGGATGTCTTATTGGAAGCATCTTGCAGAATATTTTTTCTTTGGAGTGATTTTGTGAAACTCTGTCTTAAGTAATTAACTGTAGATCCTCTGGGTCTCCTTCTTAATCTAGGCAATGATTATAATTTTCATTGAAAGATACAGGATCAGCTTAAAATCAGCTCCTTCTGGGTATTGAGAATTGGACTCAGAATTCTGTTTTTTGTTTCTCTATTCATAGCAGAGTGTTTCCAGTAAGTTTCTGCTTTGGCCTACAAAGGAGCTATCATCTAATACCAGGTAGGGCTGTTATAATCCTATTCAGTGTTTGAGTTTCAAACACACTACTTTCAACCACAGAAGGAAGCCTCTCTCAGAGAGTGTTTCTTTATGTCTATGGTAATTTCTTATTGATTTTTATTTACTTTTGTTGGGCAATTAAAATGTTTGGGTAAGGTCACTGTATTTGCATGCGGTAGGCTATGATGCAGTAACAAACAATCCCACTCTTATTCAATTAAAACACAGAACTCTATTTCCTGCTTATGTGTACATAACAATGAACTCTGCAATGTTTAACAGCCATCTAATCCATGTGGCGAATCAGCGATTCTGTACTGTTCTACCATGCCAGCATGAGGCCTCAGTGGTGGTCACTGAAAGGGAAAAGAAAGCATTAGGAATGGAGTGAGTATTTACACTACCTCTTCTGACACAGTTCTTTAATTCTTCTGAGTGGGAATAGAGAAAGTGTAAGTTTAATGCAAATTCATGCACTCGATAAGCTTGTCCTCTTTATTCTTTTCGGTTGGTGCCCAGTCATAGTCTGTGGATTCTTTCTTAAAAATAATGCGTTTCTGCTGGTAACACTTATTAGGATCTTTCCTAAATTATTTTCTCACATTCACAGGGCTTTATTTTTCATTTGATCATTTGTTATGATCAATTCCTATTTTGTGGAATATGGACAATCTATTTTATGAGGTACCGCTCTACTTATTAAGGATACAGAAAGGGGATCATTAGGAAAAGAACATCCACTCTACTTTCACTTTCCAGTAGGAAAACTAGTCATATTTATAAGTACATATAAACAAATCTACTAAACCACCAGACAGTGTGAGCCTATTCTATTACTTATGCTGCTTTTGTCAATGAGCAGGCCAAGCTTGCTATAAAATTATGTAGGAAAAGAAGATGGTCTTTGGTTCTCCTCCCTCTGCATACTTTTATTCACTCTTGATTCTTATCCTTTTCTACCCTTTCACTTTTATTAAATTTCTTCATGGTGTGTATTAGAAGCCAAATGTAAGGTAGTATTTACAGCATTTTCACCATAAGAGTTACCACTGCTCGAATTGAGAAAGTAAAATACTGAGTGACTATAAATTTAAGAAGAGAGAATAGTTCCTGTTGATTCCACAGCTGATACAGGTCAGTTAATATCCGTTCTAATTCATGTATCAGTTCTAGTATATTTGCCATTGTTTGATTATGAGAGTCATAATCGCTTTCTCATTATAAGTATCTTTTCTTAAAGAAATAAGATCTGATTATCTCAAAATTCTCCTCAGCTAAAAAAAAATTCTCAGCTGTCCTCATGGTTTATCATTTCTAACAGCTTTTTTTCATTTACTAAAGTAGAAATTCTATTTTCTATTAAGTTTTTCTTATTTAATTGACAGTAACATTTTCTGACTGACAGTGTAGTTTAATAAGATATGATGTAATGGGACAATATATTAAGATGGATAAAAGTCTCTGAATTTAGAAAGCTGGTACACATTCCATGTCAACTCCTTGCTAGCGGTGTGTCATCTGACAAAGTATTTAACTTCTTGGTCTCAAATTCCCATTAGTTTTAGTGACTTCTTCTTCTTCTTTTTTTTTTTTTTTTAAGATTTTATTTATCTATTTCACAGAGAGAGATCACAAGTAGGCAGAGAGGCAGGCAGAGAGAGAGGAGGAAGGAGGCTCCCTGCAGAGCAGAGAGCCTGATGCAGGGCTCCATCCCAGGACCTTGGAACCAAGACCAAGCTGAAGGCAGAGGCATTACCCCACTGAGCCACAAAAGGTGGATTAAATATGCAGATGTTCTGCACAATTCTAGGTGTGTAATGTATGTGGAGCCTACTACTAAGAGTACTAATTTTCTTTTTTAAAATGATGCAGAGAGGCATGAGAAGTTGGCAGTTTGGTAGATTTTTGGAGCCTTTAGGGAGCCTGTGATAATATGTCATACATGCAGTGTGACCTATGGTTAGGACATGCTTTCCATTATAGGTGTGGCTCACAGAGTGGACAGCAAGGTAGCCATGGAAATTGTGACATCAAATACTAGGTAGATGCACATCAAAGAAAAACCAGATTTTTCTGTGGTTCTGATGCTTGTAGAGCAACCTCCCTTTAATCACGCATTTTTTTTTAATTTTATTTATTTATTTGACAAACAGAGATCACAAGTAGGCAGAAAGGCAGGCAGAGAGAGAGAAGGAAGCAGGCTCCCCATGGAGCAGAGAGCCCGATGCAGGGCTCAATCCCAGGACACTGGGATCATGACCTGAGCCGAAGGCAGAGGCTTAACCCACTGAGCCACCCAGGCGCCCCTAATCAGGCATTCTTAACTCAAGAAAATATATATAATTATGGTAGGTGTGAGCTAAATACCCTGTAATATAAAAAGGATATGTAGATTGCACCCCCACCAAAGAAAATCAAGGTCATAGAGAAAATATTTCCAATTAGTATCATAGGGTACTTTTCAGTTCAACAGAAATAATTATATTCAAATTTTGATTATCCTTAATATGGAGAGCAGGAAATATCTGTTGAGAATGCAGAGCTTTCTTATAACTTTCAATATCCTAGAGCCAGGGGTCTGCCCAGATATACTGTAGGTGCAGCAATATGTCATAACCAAATATGTGCCTACAAAATTAATTATAAATAATTTTATTTTAACTTCACAACTGAATCTTTCTGAGATTATAATAGCTGTCTGAGTGAAAAAGAAAAAAAATGGTCTGAGATATATGTAAATCAGAGAGTAAAACAAATTTAAGCAATTTTCTTAATTTTCAGGTTTTTTCACTACTTTTAATATGCTGGTTTTAATCTTTAAGAGGGTGTATTTATTGATATTTACATATATATCAATATATAACTAAACATATGGCACCGTGAAGTTACTTTGTATCATAGTGTATATTTAATTCTGCATAAGAATATATGTACTATACTATCCCAGAGACATTAGGAATTCTTTAAAATGTTGATATTTATTGTTTATTATTTCAAATGCACCCTAAAAGACTCTGTATATTGTCAGTTTATTTTAATTATTTGTGCCACCCTTAGATGGCTATAATAAAGTATTAGTATTTCTGAAAACTCATAAAATATGTACTTTATATGTTTGTCATCAAAATTTCCAAAGCGCCACACACAGAGGCTTCTACTTTGTCTTTCCTTCTTGTGGCTTCATGACAAAATAGAGGAAAAAATGAAAGAAGGAAAGAAGAGAAAGGCTGGCTGCTTCTTTGCTTCCCTCAGCCTTTCTCACCACTTAGCTGGCATTTTTTTCTATTTTTCAAGGTCAGTTCTGAAGCTAAAGAAAAGTGAAAAAATATATGATATTGTGGAAGTCGCATACTCTATCCCAGGTTTGAATCTCTGATTTGACTTTATCACCTTCGAATCTTTTAATATAATTGCTTGCAGTAAATATGAAATGTCATATTTTTATGTTTTTGTTGAACTGTAAAACCTTAATATATCATGTGAAATGTTTGCACCTCAATTTCATATTGTTCAAATCATGTTCTGCTACCAATCCCCAAATTCCATTATTTCCCATATCTAAAGGTTGCCTGTGTGAACTCACATACTCTTTCCTGCTTATGGTTCATCTTTATATTAGCATCTGCATGGATCTGTGGGAAAGGAGGAGGCTACTTATTTTATTTACATCTTATAGGCACTAATAGAACTTCTATACTTAAATTAATGTAGCAAATACAGGAAAATGACAGGCAGCTAAGTCTACAGGGGTCAAAGCCAAGGTAACTTAGCATTGTTTTCTGTTTTGTTTTGTTTCTTTTAAGGTTTTATTTATTTGAGAGAATGCAACAGAGAAAGAGAGAGAGACAGCATGGCATGGTGGAGGGAGGAGGCAGGGGGCCAATGAGATGCTGGAGCCTGAAATCATGTCCTGAGCTGAAGGCAGACGTTTAACCAACTGAACCACCCAGGCGCCCCTGCATTGTTCTATACTTGTTATTGACAACACGTCCATGTTAGTCAAGGTTTGCAGGTACTAAGGATCAGTGACAAGAGTTATCCCATTCTAAGCCACCAGCTACACACCTCCAGAAGATTTGCCCAGATGGGGTCAGGGAGAATTTAAATGCTCTCAGCTTATAATAGTCTCTTCTTTGTGGATTTTTCTGCCTATAATGCACACTTCTTACACTGCAACTTTGTGCCGATTTTAGCCACCTGTTTCATCTAATAGAGCTAATAAAGCATTTTTCTATAGTTTTAAAATTTTAATTTAATTTTTTTAAGTATTTATGGACTAACTGCTTTATTGGCTTAGTAAATAAATTTCCAATTGCAGTCTCTTGTTCTCTCTGTTTCAAATTTTTCACAAAAAATTACACAAATGTGAACTTATATGTCACTAGTTTATTACACTGTCTTTATGGTAAGATTAACCTAGATAGAGGAATAAAGCTACACCAGCAGATATCTGCCAGTTTGACAAAGCAATAAGCAGAATAGGTGAATTTAATTTTTAAAAAATCAAAATACCTTTGCAAATTAGAATTTTAAAGAACGACTATGTTTACTATCATGTCCCTATCTCACCTTATTTTAAAATTGTTTGAACAGCATTACTTGAAACAAACAAAAGAATCATAATAGTTATTCATAAAGGAGTGCTTATTTATGTCTACAGATTTCCTAAATTTTCACCTCATACATATCCATCAATATTTTCATCAATAAAAGCTTTATATCTTTTTTAAAAACCTGGTTTTTTCCACTTTTAAAATTTTATATCTATGTATTTGACAATTACAAAAATACTTTAATGTCAAAAAACACCTTTCATCAAAAGGAATAAAAATCACCTAATATTCCTTAAATTCTGTGGCACTTTGGATGAAAAAATATGCAGAATTTCAAAGTCTAAATGCACATACAGCAAAGTCATTCCATAGTGTTTTTTAACTGTTGCATCGTGGTCTACTTATTGTTAATATTGGCTCAAAGAAGTTCATTTCGAGTTACCTCCTACAAGTATTTTTCTTCCTTTCTTTCTTTTTTTTTTTTTTTCTATTGAGGACCTCAATTGACTGACATATTAAATTATGCATGATCAACTGAAAAGGATCAGTTCAAATTTTGGCACTCAGTCACCATCTGTGCTTTGTACATTGACGTATCTCACATCCCTTTCATGTTTGCCTTATAAATGGTGTGACAGTTAGGCTTTTCATAATGTTTGTTGTTCCATAAAATTAATTCTAGTGATGGTCATATTTGGAGAATAGAAAGCGCCATTCAGGAAACTGTGAAGAATTTTGAAAGTAAAAATCTCCATTAGTGTGGTGACATAATTTCTAACATTTCTCATGGCAATCACTCCAGGTGTATAGTCAATCAAATTTTTTCAATAGCATATGATTTGGGGACCTAATTTCTATTGCAATGCAACGTCCTTCAAAAAAGCCATCTGTGGGATCTTCCTTCTTATAAATGTGTATAGCTTCAAACTTCAAAGTAAAGAAAAAATAAAAACAATCCTCCAAATAATCCATTTACTAACAATTATTATTACTTTGTTAAGCTTAAGGTGACAACATTAAGGTGACAACATTATGAAAGTATACACACTTTCATAAATGAAAGATATATTGAGCAATGAAGTCAAATATAGTAAATATAGTGCATTAGCAAATGCTCTTTAACATTATCAGTAAACTATTCGTATACGAGCACTGGAATAATTAGTAAATGATTTTTTTTATTGTTGTGTACCATGAGCTACATGAGATACATGGAGCTCAAACTTGGGCACACATATTTTACTCTAACCTACAGCCCAAGTATTTTCTCAAAATTTATAGTGAATTTAATTTCTATACTCTTTGTCTAATGGCCTCCATTTCTATAAAACAGAGTAAAATTCTGGAATCATTCTGATTCCTATTACCTGTCTTATTTGGGTATTCAAAGGAATGATTTGCCTTTTGTTTTTCAACTACAACTGTACGAGGCAATCCTTTCATACCAAATAAATAATGGAAAAAAAAAAAAAAGAAAACCCACTGTGGCTTATGTAAACTGTCATACTTCCTACAAAGGGCTTCCCACAGTCCAAGGATAACTTCTAGAAATTTTTGGAAATTATTTTCTATAACCACTAATTTCAAAGTTTTCTCCCTTAATGTTTGCTTCATTAGATTCAAGAAAAATATGACCAAAAGTTCTTATTAGTAAAAACATTTCTACTGCTAAAATGTTCCCAGAAAAAAAGGAGAGGCACAAAGTCACAAGGAAGAAAAATGAACTCTTTTTCTTGGCAATCAAATGACTATTTGGAACCAAGGATTAAATGAAGTAAAATTTCAGTTACACCTCCTGTTCTTTTCCAAAAAGTAAACAGACACTGAACTATTTTTAAGGTGTTACAAAATCAAAGGTTATAAAAGTTTTACTTTTCCAACTTAACGTTTCTTACTGATAGTAACTTTGAAAAAGAAAGTTCTGTCTTTTAAATTTACTATACTATTGTTAGGATTATATGATTTAAAGTAAAGAGGAAGAGAAAAAAACGAATCATCTCAAAACCAGGTACTATTCTCTGATATTCTTTTTTATGTTCCTTTTAAAAACACTGTATGCACTTAATATTTTCTTTTTTTCCAGGTATTCACTATGCTAACTTTCTAAGAGCCAGTTTTTCCCCACCAGATACATTTCCTCCATTTCCCTTAAAATTTTGTATTTACTCAGGATTCTGCTTTTGATCAACATCTTTTCTTACAAATTGAGAGATTTAATCTAGGCATATATTTCTCTAATAACTACCTATAGAATATCAAAACTATACTTCTAGTATGGATCTTTTTATAGACTTATATAGACAACTGCATCTCCATCTAGATATTTTCCCATGTATAGTGATTACAGATACTCTTTGCATATAATGTTACATGTTGGGGAGTATGATAATTTTAAAACACAAGTTATAGTAAAAAAGTAACTATGTATTTATCCAACCACTCAATGAGGTAGCTATTGGAATTTGTCTTTGGCAGATAATAATATTATTCAACATTAATCCGTGTTTCCCATAGACCTGGTGTTATTCTAAAAACCACCTTTCTTATAATATGCCATTTAATCCTCACAATCAATGAATCAGTAGGTAACATCATTGTCCCATTTTACATGGGTTGGAAACTTAGCACAGAGAAATTGAGTAATTTGCAAAAGTGACACAGTGGAAGCTTGTGACTTTTGTTAATTAATCTACAGGTGTTTTATTACCAACCCTGTACTTTACACCTACACTACACCGACCAGCACAGGTCTTCAATTCAATCTTATAAAAATATACATTCATGTTTTCTTGAACCTCATCTTGATATCCTATATTTTAAAAAATTTGTTATTAACACCATGAAAATGATTCTAACATTAAACATGGCCTGCCTTTATCTTATATGTAGCATTTAATTTTTGCTATATTCTGCCAGTATTCTTCTAATAGTTCTCACATTTGTTGCTTTCTTTGAATCGGTACTATTACTGCTTAAATCCATCTTTTCCCACTAGGACTAGAGACATAATCTCTTCTAAATTGTCTTGCTGGCATTATTAGAAAACCCTTCTAAACTGCCCTATACTCTCTAAATCAAAACATTTAAAAAATATTATAGAAATATTACCAAATTCTTCTAAGATTTTAGTAATTTTTCATTACAAAATATTATAGGACAATATGACTTTCTTCTTCCTATCATATCAAACACATAGCCTATTGTTAACCATTCTGGTTATCATAACAAATTGTATAGACTTAACTAAATGAAATATCCTATTCCATAACTCCAGAATTTTGTAACATGCCAGTGTCCCCTCAAACTGCAATGAACTTTTTTTTTTGCTCACTTTTTTTTTTAAAGATTTTGTTTATTTACTTGAGAGAGAGTGACCAAGTGATAGAGCATGGGGGGGTTGGATAAAAGAGGGAGAGGGACTAATAGACTCCACAGTCAGCAACTTGGGGGTCCAACCCACTACCCTAAAATCACTACCCGAGCCACAATCGAGAGTCGGATGTTCAATTGACGGGGCCACCCAGGCACCCCGGAATGAACTTCTCTATCTTCTATTCCCTAGGTGCATCTACTAATCTCTTTGTTCTGCCATCCTTCATCATAATTCCATTTATAATTGATTATTTTCACCTTTGTTTATCATTGTATCTTTATGCCAAGCATTGTTGGGTGCTATATTTATATGTATATATATATACATATATATGTGTGTGTATATATATATATTTTATGTGGGTATATATATAACATATATATTTCAATTATAGCACTTAAGATCATCTATCACAGGAATTAATTTATATAGTTCCCATTTGAATATAAACTATATTTTTGAAGTGGAATCATAGGACTTACTACAAGGAGCAAAGAAAATGGAAAATTTAAAGGTGACTTTCAGAATTACAAGTTTGGATGACCAATTATCAGTGAAATTATTTGGGATGATACAAATTTGGATGGATTTTTGATTTTTATTAAATTTTGTTTTGTTTTGATGTATTGCTAAAGTTTCACTATAACCATTAGCTGAAAACCCAATTTTTTTATAATAGGATACAAATTCATTTGTATACTTTGATTAAAACTACATTATAAGGAACACATTAGAAGGAAGAAAAGGCTAAAACTAAATTTTAGAAAATTCTTATATGTGAACCATTTCCACATGTAATTGAATTGTCTAAGTGATGACTGGTTATTGAAAGTTACACATACCATAGGCATTAGATGAAGAAAAATATAAATTTAGACCAAAAGGGGAAAAAATGTCATTGTTTTTAATGACATGTCGCTACGCATGTCATCTATATATATGGTTTTGAAACAATATTCAACCAATTAAAATAGTGTTTCAGTATAGTTGCCAATGAAGGCCACTTCCGTAACAACCATTTCACATTTACTGTACACTTAGTAAAGGGACACAATTTAGATTTTGTAATTTTAATCAATTTCTTCAACTTTACAAAATTTACAAGTGAAAGGGGGGGATCAAAATATGAAAGGATACACTTAAATAATAATAATAGTTGAAATTCCTCAGATAAGACACAAGACATAATTTTAAGATTTAAAAGTTCAGTGAACTTCAAGCAGGAAAATTATAAAATAAACCATGTTTAAGAACATTACAGGCAAATTGCTACAAAAGAAAAAAATGTGCGGTAAAAACATCTCTAAAAAGTACAAGAAAAATAAAAACTTTTGCAGCTAAATGAAAACTGAAACTAAATAAAAAAGTAAGAGACTCTGTTGCCAGTAGACCTACAAAATATGTTATTATGCTGAATGACAGCATATGAAAACTACAATTTTAGGGAAAGATTGAGGAGCTTATAAATAGTAAATATTTTGGGAAAATCTATTTTGCCCTATTTTTAATTTTTTAAAATACAGATAGTTATTTAATAGAAAAGTCTAAAATCTTCTAAATTCATAATAATAAAATTCATAATAGCAATTGTAGCATAAAGGTAGAGGGGTAACAAATTTACACAATTGTAGGTTTTCTGCATTTTATGTTAAGTAGTACAAAAATAACTATGAGTAGATTGTGAAAAGTTAAGAATGTATTTTGCAGTTTCTTGAACAACCAATAAAACAAATAATACAAGTGGTAAAATAAAAAGTCGATAGGTAAATTAAAATTAATTTCTTTTCTTTTTTTGAAGATTTTATTTATTTATTTGACAGAGAGAGAGAACACAAGCAGGGAAAGTGGAAGAGGAAGAAGGCTTCCTCCTGACCAGGGAGCTGGATACGATGCTGTATCCCAGGATCCTGGGATCCGTGACTTGAGCCAAAGGCAACAGCGTAACTACTGAGCCACCCAGACACCCCTAAAATTAATTTCTAAAAATTATTTAAAGACTAAGATGCCTGTGTGGCTCAGTTGGCTAAGTGTTTGCCTTTGGCTCAGTTCATGATCTCAGGGTCCTGGGAGAGAGCCCCACATGGGGCTCCCTGCTCAGAAGGAATCTGCTTCTCCCCCTCCCTCTGCCTCCTCCCCTCTACTCATGCTCATGCTCTATCTCCCTCAAATAAGTAAATACTATCTTTAAAAAAATAAAAATAAATAAAAATTATTTAAAGACTAACAAGTATCACTTAAAGAAACTTTAAGTAAATTAAAGAAGTTATTTTTTCTCTTTTTTAACATGTTGCATATTAACCCTATAATACTTCCTTTGCCCTAATTATCTATAAAAACAAAACAGAACAAACAACTACAAATATATCTAAGAAAGAAGGTGAACAAAAGCTCCCATGCTTTCATTCTCTGAACCTAATACAACTTAAGTACTCTTTCCTCCACTATCTCCAAATTCCTCTCTCCTCTCACCCTCCATACACAAATCATTACTTTGAAAGACTTTGTAAGTAGGGCTGTGTTGTTGTGGAAAGACAACAGGGAACTTTTAATTAGATTATTCCAGTTAATTGAAAGTAATTATGTATTTGCACAGCTAAATTTTGAATGGTCCAGACAGTTTTTAATTTTTAGATGTGTTAGAGAATTGTGAGATAACCAGATATATGCCCTGTACCCTCAACTCCATAACTAGAGATTTTTTTGCTTATTTATGAAGCCTTCTTGATCTCTATGAGTTTCTAAAGACTCAAAGGGTATTTCAAAGGAGGATTAAGAACTATGAGCAAAGGAATAGTATAACAGTTAAGAAATCACAAAGAACCCAAATTGGGAAAGTAAATTATACATTTGCTTTGTAATCTTAATCACCACTAGCTTTTTTTTTTTTTTTTAACAAGAAGTTTATTTAAACTACAAGACGCTTGACTTGAAGGGAAAACTATCTAGGATTCATTTCTTTTAGAGTAATTTATCCCTAGTTAAAGACAGATTGCTCTACATGTAACAGTTACATACAAAAAAGTTACAAAATTGTCCTTGGTTTTACAATGATAAATGAAAAACATTAAAATTCTCCAATTGAACAAGGTATGCAAGGATTTTTATGTTGTTCTTTTTTTTTGTTAAACAGTGAGAGCAAAATAACTTACTGGAATATAAAGATAAGAGCTGACTGAGCATGCCACTTTGGAGAGAGGGGGTATTTTCACAGAAGCAGTATTTTTCCCCATCCCATCTCCGTTTGATGTCGATCAAAACATACTATTGGCCATTTAGTTTAAAAAATGCAATATGCTTGTGCACATACCCAGTTACTTTATGTACAATAAAGGAATGGGAAAGGGAAAATGAAAGAATAGAGAAAACTATACTGCAGTAGTCAGGATGTGGTGCAACCAAATTGCAGCTTTCTAATTGAGAATGTCTTCTCGGTCTGGAGGAACCAAGTTCTGGAGTAAAGTAGCAGGTTCCCTTTTTAGTAGACACCTCCTGTCTGCTGCTGGAACACATCAACCGTTTCTCCATGCTCCATTTCCAACTGTGCAGGTGTGTCTGTTTCATTGACTGGCTGCCCAGCAAATCGGAATCTGATCTGCCTCATTGACAAACCCTATCACTCACAATAGGCTTTCATTAGTTTACTAAGTGTGTATGCCTCTTAATCTTAAGTGCACCACAGAACCATCCTGTGCCTCAAGCTTCAAATTAATACGATCGTTGTTCTCAGTCTTGACTCCTTCCTTGGTCTTTTCCTCCGCCATGGTGAGCGCGGAAGTCTTCTCAGCTGCCTCTTCACAAAAGAGGTACCAGGTCCACACCAAAGGAGCACAGGGCATCACCAGGAGCCTCAGAAGAAGGAGGCGGCAACCCGGGAGGAGGGAGAGGGCACACGCACACACCACTGGCTTTTTAAGATCGTTTCTATGACTGTAAAATGGAAGGACTGAATTAGTTTGTAGTAAAAGTATTTGAGTCCTGAAATTTCATTATTACGATAATAATATTCCATTTCTGGAGCATAAGCCAAGTGGTTCATATACATTACTTCATTTAAGCTTTGTTACAAACTGTAAGGGAGAGATCATTATCCCTATATTAAAAAACATAAAATTAAATTTCAGAAAGTTATCTCCCCAGATAAGAGCAAGAATCCAAACAAAATCAGACTTTGAAGCTATCAGCCTTATTTTAAGAATTTGTGGGTTATTGAGGTATATATTATTGAGTTAAATGATAAAGTATTAAGGTAGCGTGGGGTCAAAATCCATGTAGTGACTCAGTCAACATTTATTAAATACTTAATATGAGGAAGCCATCATGTTTATTCTAAGTAATCAAAGATTTTTAAAAGCCAGTATCAAATTATCTTCATCATTCAATATTTTATTAAATTACATTTTTTTTTACTTTTTTGTTGTCTAATAGCTTTTTCGACAACTACAGAATGCGTAAGGATCATGTCTAAGTAAGTACTCATTAATAACACACATGTACAAAGTAACAGTTGATCAAATGAATGCAAAATACATATAGTGATTTTCAGTATCTTTTTAAGCCAGTATATAATACCCACTTTTCTCCTCTGCCACTGGAGTGGGGATGAGGGTCAAAATCTTTTTTCTTGATTCTGCTTCTCAGCTTAACCAAGTCATTTTATTTTTTGACAATTATTTTTTCTCTCTCATATGGTAAAGAGGTTAGATATTAATTAACCACTATCTAGATGTTGTCACTGATATTTCTATGCATTTTTTTGATATGGCCACAAAGTATTATTTCATGGGAACAACCATGCCTAAGATGTTTAAATTATTTCATGGAAATTTATTCATGGTGAAAAGCTTTGAAAAATTCAGAGTTAAAAAGTTAACATTTTCTAAAGTCTTTTCTTGTTCTAAAGTGACTGTGACTCACAGAAGATGATAAAGTGTAACATTTTTCTCAGATGATTGATCTCTGAGACACGATTTAGGAAATGATGTTTCTAATTCCTCTTTTCTTTAACTAATTAATACACATACAGAACAGAAAGATTCCATTCCAAATTACATGGAAAATCTAAATGAGATGTAATTTTTAAAAATTTAATTAAATTTACATGTTGTTTGGAATTTTGATCTTTCTCAGATTAAATACTTTAAAGGAGTTGAAGAAGAGCGATCTATATGAAAATTCATCACAACTAAAAGCCAACACTCGCTTATTTTTTTTTTATAAAAGATGGATGTAATTTAACAAGCTTTTTTAGGAAAGCTTATGAATATCTTGGAAGGAAATAATAATGGCAACATTTACTGAATCTGGGAGGGTGTTTTTGAATAAATACTAGGTAATTATAACTAATATTTTGGTGGACAAAAACAAAGAAAAAGGAAACAAACTCTACTAGTAACACTTGAAAGGGTTAGATGCTTTTTTATTCCTTAGACATTGGTCATTTGCTTTTTTTTTTCACTTTTGAAGTTTTGACTTAATGTTCTTGAATCTCATGTCTGCTAGCTTAACATAAATTCCTTCCCCTCAAGCATAGTAGATCAGTAGTAATTATATCTTTGCAAAGAATGCAGTGTTTTATATAAATGAATGAAAACGGATTCCCTAGAAGATCAAAAAACAATTCTCCTATTATAGAATTTTTGAGAAATATAGATGAGCTACAGTCCAAATTGATTCAGAGTTTAAATATGATTTTAATAAATGCAACATTTTAAATCCCATAAATGTTTCTCATTAAATCCTAATGTGCATGCATTATGTGAGTACTACAGATAATTTACTTATACCTTTCTAAGAAATGGAACTTCTGTAAGTTGTTTTTGACTTGAAAACATTGGTCATATTTTGATGACATTACTTCATTAATTATACTTTAATTAGCATTATATAAATCATGTAAGGTTTATAAAACAACTTAATAATTTAATCTTGAAAGACAAATTTTTGTATCTTGGCTGTAACATTACTTTTTATGCAGCTTTAATTAAAGCTTACTTCATAAACAAGTTTATCTGTTCAAATTACAATTTTACACTGTATATAAGTCCTCACAATCAGGAAGAGTTTTAGGATTTTTTCCATTCCCTTAGTAGCCAAAAACAAAGTACTAAACAGTATATCACCAAAGAGTTTTTACTCCATTATGTGCTCTTAGGTTGGTGATAGACTAATAATAATTATAGATAATTGACATAACTTATTTCTGCAATTAGAAGTCACGCATGTTTTTTCAGATTGAAAACCTCCAGGCAACTGTATTTCCCATCTATCAACCCAGTGTTAGATAACCAAGGAGAGAATATAATAAGGCTTATTGAAAAAAAAAATTGTGAAATTACCATTGTAAAGATGTCCTAATCACAGTGCCATTCTGGAAACAAGCCAAATAAACAATAGGATAGTCTTGGAATTGAAATATAAGTGTCCACTAAGATGCCCAATAATTATAGGAAAGGTCTTGGTGGGGGTGGTCCCTAATGAACATATAAAAGGGAATCCCAATTAGCTGTAGAAACCAAGAACAATACAATGGAGGGAGGAATAACACCATGGCAGTTCTTATGTGGGAGAATGGGAAAGTTCTAAGAGGCCTGAGTGATAAAATTCATGACGAGAATAAAATGTGGAGTCCACGCTACATCTAGTAGGTGTTTGGCATATTGAAGTAAGATCTGTAAAAGAAAATGTGAAACAGCTGGTCGTGTATTTTTAAACAAAATATTAAAACATAAAGCTTATGGAAAGGGAGAAAAGGTTTTCGTGATAAATTGCAATCTAAAAATTTCCAAGGGAGATTTCATGTGTTAACAAAGTTTTCAGATTAATTGTTATTATAGTCAGGACTCAGATCTTCTTGGGACCAGTATTCTTTCCTGAAAACCTCAAAGAAAGTTATCTTTGGAGGCGAACATGTGTTTATTTAACTTTACATACAGCTTTCATGTTGGCACTCACTTGCTCAAATATCTTCAAAGATGAGTGCTTCCTGAAAGATAGAGTACATGTGTTTGAACCTCTCAATAACTAGCCCGATGTCATATTTTTAAAGAGCATTTACATTTTCTTTTTTATGAGCCCTTTAAACCAAGCTAAACCCACTAGAGGCAGTTCAACCAACACTCCTTATACATTTACTTTCTAGACCATACAGAATGTTGTTTTATTTCCATTCATCCTTCAGATTCTGTAACATTGATAAATCCTCCTTAATTATTCCAACATATACTGAGCTCTTCTTTTTCAAAAACTTAATAGTGCTTATCTAGACTAGAGAAACATAAGATCTGCAAGCTGACACATTTTAATAGTTAAATTTTATGCGTTTTTCCAACAAAACAATGATAGGCTATAACTTATTTATTACTAGTTATAAATTTAATCATAGAATACTCCCTTTACCCCTGATTTTACCACCACACCAACAGGGCTCCAGTATAATAACAAGAATTATACCTGAGTTGCAAGGCAGAATTCCCCCAAAGAAGAGTAATTAAGAGAAGCACAAAGTTAAGAATGGAGACAAACCTGTTAAGCACAGTTGAACTCCTAGTCAGATTAACATAAATCCTCACGCTTAGTTCCTAGTACCCAATACGATATGTCTAGCTTTCTTAAAAAAAAAAAAAAAAAAAGTATATATATATATATATATATATTATACATGTGAAGAAACAGTTTGAGGAGACAAAGCAATCATGAAAAACACATTCAGATATGACACAGGTGTTAGAAGTATCAGAGAGGTTTAAATGATTGATTGATATGCTAAGGGCTCTGATGGAAATATTAGACAATATGCAAGAGTAGATAAGTAACATAAAGAGACAGGAAGTTTAAGGGAGAATAGAAAAGAAGAAATGCTCAGAAGAAAAAACACAGCAACAAAAATGAAGAATGCTTTTAATAGTTTCGTCAGTAGATTTGACACAAGGAAAAAAAAAGTGAATAAGAAGAAACTTCTAAATTTGCAAAGAAACTTCTGAAACTAATGCTTACCTGGTCTCTGTCCCCTTTCCTAAAACTTGGAATTTCCTGTGAAGAGAGTGGTATTGGTGTTTTTGTTACGGTAATGAGATGACTTTTGGAATGCCCTCACCTAAGGAACCAACCACGCTGGAGGAGTCCACCCTGTGATTAGAAGGTAGGAACTTTTTTTAAAAATTTTTTTAAAGATTTTATTTATTTATTTGACGCAGAGAAAGAGAGAGAGAGAGAGGGAGTGCACATGCAGGGGAGCAGCAGGCAGAGGGAAAAGCAGGCTTCCCGCTCAGCACAGACCCTGATGTGGGGCTCCATTTCAGGGTTCTGTGATCATCCCCTGAGCCAAAGGCAGACACTTAACTGACTGAGCCACCCAGGTGCCCCAAGAAGGTTGAAACTTTTAGTCTCACCCCTGTTCTCTGGGGAGGGAAAGGGGCTGAAGGTTGAATCAATCATCAGTGGTCAAAGATTTAATCAGTCATGCCTGTATAATGAATCCTCCATTAAAACAAACAAACAAACAAACAAACAAAACGGACCCTGGAGAGCTTCCCAGTTGGTGAACACATAGAGGTGTTGGGAGAATGGTGCCATGGAGAGGATAAAGAAGTCCCCCCACCCCTCAGAACTCTTTCCCCCACACTTTTCCCTATCCAGGTCTTTCATCTGGCTGTTCTGACTGGTCCTTTCATACTAAACTGGAAATCAAGTAAGTAAAGAATTTCTTTCAGTTCTGTGAGCCACTCTAACAAATTATTCAACTCCAGGAGGAGGTTGTGGGAACAAAAAAGCACGGGTAACAGCCTGAGCTTGAGACTGGCAACTGAAGTTGGCTTGTTATCTGGTGCTGTTTTTAGGCTTTGGTTTATTTTACCCAACATGTCAAACTTACTGACTTAATAAAGTTTTATAGTATTATTAACATTTTTGATACCTCTATGGTCTCTGTTGATACATTCTTCTCTATAACTAATATTAGTGTTTTTCTCTCTCTTTTTTTGTACATAAGTTCTAGCTAGTGGTTTATGAATTTTATTAATCTTTCAAAATACTAACGTTTAATTTTGCTTTCCTTAGTTCATCTTTTCTTAATATCATTGAATTATTCTGTTATCTTTATTACATAGAGTTTTAAAGATTTTATTTATTTATTTGACAGAGAGAGAGAGAGAGATCACAAGCAGGCAGAGAGAGGGGGGGAAGCAGGCTCCCCGCTGAGCAGAGAGACGGATGCGGGGCTCCATCCCAGGACCCTGAGGTCATGACCCCAGCAGAAGGCAGAGGCTAAACCTCTGAGCCACCCAGGCACCCCTACATTTTTAATATCCTTAGGTCTGATTTGCATTTTTTTGGGTTATAATAATGGAGCTTAAATCATTGCATTTTAGCTGGTTTTCCTTTTACTATGTTCCTTTAGGGATAAACATTTTCTTCTAAACATTGCTTTAACTGTATTTCACAATACTTGATATGTCATGCCTTTCTTATCTCTTAGTCAAAACTACGCTATTGTTTCTAGTACAACCTTGTCTTTCACCTTGGGTTATTTAGATATTTTACTTCATTTTCAAATTGTTAGCATTTTTCTAATTTTATTTTACTATTTAATATTAAAGTTACTACTATGATCAGAGAATATACTCTTAATAATCTTGATCATTTTTAAGTTGTTTGTGACTTTATGTATGAACTAGAACATTGCAAGCATTCTTGAAAATGTATTTTGTAGATATTGAATGCCACATTTCATATATGTCAGTTATGTCAAATTTGTTTATTTTGTTATTTATATTAACTAGAAATTTATTTTCGTATACTTGTTCTTTTGGTTTTGGAGAGAGAGGTGTGTTAAAGTCACCAACTGTGCTTTATAATTTACTTATCTTTTTAGTTCTATTTATTATTGCATTACACACTTTAAGCTACCTTATTAAGTATATAAAGATTTAGAAAAACTGTATTTTCATCCCTCATTATACATTTCATATTTCCTTTTCTCATAGACAGCTTCTCCTCTGGACAAGTTTCTTTACGATGGTACAATATCAATCTTTTTCCTGAAATATCTGAGTCTTCATGTTCTTCCTATATTGTGTTGTTTCAGAATTATCACGGTGACACCAGGTCTTAAAAGTGTTTTCAGTGGTCAATGTACACATATGCCTTCTTACCAACATTGTTTTGCACCAGTTCTTTTCGCTTTTAAAATTGTGATCTAGTTCATGCAATAATTCCTTTTTTTCTTTCTTGTTTTTCTTGGGTCATAGGAAGTCTAAAAACACTAGGTGGGGGGCGCCTGGGTGGCTCAGTGGATTAAGCCGCTGCCTTCGGCTCAGGTCATGATCTCAGGGTCCTGGGATCGAGCCCCGCATCGGGCTCTCTGCTCCACAGGGAGCCTGCTTCCTCCTCTCTCTCTGCCTGCCTCTCTGCCTACTTGTGATCTCTCTCTGTCAAATAAATAAATAAAATCTTAAAAAAAAAAAACAAAAAAAAAAACACTAGGTGGCAGTTTGAAATGTCCAATTTATCAGAAATGTTGTTGAGCCTCCAGTAGAATCTTTTTCCTTTAGAAATTAAGATCTTAAACACTAGAGGCTCAAGGTATAGAGGATGGAAGTAAAAAGTTTGCAAGTTTGTAATTATGAGAAGTAACACTCCCACTTCTACCTTTTTACTCTGTAGTTTCTGGACCCACATGGTCTAACAGTAGCAGAAGTAGTACTAAGAAATGTTTATTACATCAGAGTATATAGAAAATCTAATAGTATATCAGCTTAAAGTTGGAAGGTTTATCTCCCAGCTAGCTGCCTGAGTTTTCTGTCCATTCCATTCACTCTGAGACCTGTTGTTACTTCTCCATGAGAAACATGACAAAATCAGTTAATCTTCCCAAGAAATCATCCCATTGTCTGATGTCTTTTTCTGTAAAGTTAGTTTTTTGTTCAGAAGCAAAATTGTATTGCTTGGTTATTGGTTAAATGTCTCACTCTTGATGTTGGCTTGGGTCATGATCTCAAGGTTGTAAGATTGAGCCCCACATCAGACCCTGCTGGATGTGGAGCTTGCTTAAGATTCTCTCTCTTTCTCTCTTTGCCCCTCCCCCTCTAAAAAAAAAAGAAAGAAAGAAAATTGTATAGTATGCAATGGTAATTAAGAAGATATTCTGGTATTTCATGGTGGTGCTAATGTCCAAAATGTGAATAATGGTAGAAAATCCATCTCCAGTATAAGCATTTATTACAATGAAGACATATTGTCATATACACCATGATGGTTATGGCCCAATGAAATTTACAATCCATTATTATTATATAGATGTCCTATCAGGCCCTTGACCACCCTGCACTGAGTTACAATCTACAGGAGTCCATTACTGCCTGGTGTCAGCATATGAAGAATTACCTTCAATTCAAGTTCAATATTTTGTTATTCAATGATCTGAATATTGAGAATAACCCACAGGCCATTAATGTGAGTAGAGGCAAAGGTGACAGTTTAGTGAAAAGAAAGAGCACTAGGAAATGAATCACCAGTCCAAGCAATTCTTTGTGCCTTTAGAAACTTCTTGAAGGCTCTAATTTTCCAACTTCCATAAAGGTGTGCTGTAGTCTGACAAAAATTAGATTGGGTATATCAGACGACACCCAATTTATGATAGTGTTTTAGTAATCATAGTCATTTGATGTCCCAGCTTCAAATATTAAACCTTTGTTAGATCTCAGTAGCAAGTCAAGATCTATTTCCATGAGAATTATTTCCTAAAGTGTACGCGGATTTCCTTCAAAAGCCTAGGCGCCTGCATTGTTTTTTTCCTATTGATGTTTGACTTGTTGGCAGTATATTATCTTGATCTGAAGAAAGATAATACTAGGAGGTCATAAAGGCAAGTTTGCAATGCTTCTTGCCCTGAAGCAGAGACCAACAAGATAATATTATCTCTTGATGGTGGAAAGCGGGGAGGTTCCTGGCAGCCTTATTTGTTATTCAGTCCAGCAGCACACCTAAAAGTGTATCACCACATTCTATCGGATCCTCGTAATCCATTCCCTAACCTTGAGTCGATTATCAATACCTTCACATTCAAGCAGATTAGAAAATCATATTAGATTCCTATTTTATTGATACTATCTGTAATTATTCTGTGTTCATTTTTATTGATTTATTTTAACTAATCAAATACAAAACATTTGCTTTCCAGTGGACATACTTGTCGCCTTCTAGAGGCAGTTTGAATTCATCTGATTGAGGAAATTCACATCATATTTAGAATTCAGTAGCTTTTGGGGGCGCCTGCGTGGCTCAGTCATTAAGCATCTGCCTTCAGCTCAGGTCATGATCTGAGGGTCCTGGGATCCAGCCCCACATGGGGTTCCCTGCTCAGCAGGAGGCCTACTTCTCCCTCTCCTACTCCCCCTGTTTGTGTTCCCTCTCTTACTGCCTCTCTGTCAAATAAATAAATAAAATCTTAAAAAAAAAAAAAAAGAATTTAGTGGCTTTTAGTAATTTTGAAAATGATTATTTTAGCTTTCCAATAGTATAGTAAGCCATATTTCATTCCTACATACAAACCATATTCTCTACAATAGTTTTTGCTGTACAATTTTAAGGGGATTATAGAAATAGAAATACAAATTACATTATAAACTGTAAGATTTACAGATCCCTTAAAACATGCATTAAAATAAGACTAAGCTTCTAGTTTAGAAAATTGGAAACAAAATATGAACAATGTTTAATATTTTGATGGCTCTGGTATATAGTGGAGATATAATGTCAAAAATAATAATACTAAGTCACATGACTTGAATCTTATATTTAACCTATGTCCCAAGAATAAAATAGATTAGAATACGTAGTTCTTAAATATCATATAGATAGATATTTATTTTAGGGCTGGTTTATAAATTTTCTAAAAGTTTTTTAAAATTGTATTTAAGGTAATATTTTCTCTATTAAGTGTCCTACAATGGTAATTAAGGCACTATTATTCTATTATAAGAAATAAGAATGAAGGATAAAATATATTGAAGTTACAAAATGTGTATTAAAGGGATTCTTTGACTTCACTTCCAGAGGTAGGTTCTACTAGTATTCTATGAAAGTGCTAGCAGGAACTTACAACTCCTTCCAAGTCTGGCCTTACTGCTCCCTAAGGATGTCCTTAATCTGGTAAGCAAACTTGTGGATCACCATTTCCAATAAAGAATCCTATGTTTACCAGTGGGTATGGTCACAGGGTTAAATGCAATTGCTTATGTTTTGAAGATTCTCTCTTGCCTTCTTGGGAAATCTCTTTAGCTAATGCCTGAGACTCATCTTCCTGCTTTATGTCTCCATGGAAAAAGCCGATCAGGAAGGACTCATCTTTGATAGACCCATGAAGAATGTATCATAACCTCTTTGAAAGGCTACTTGGTTGTTTTCAATCAGCTGTATTTAAAAATAAAACATACTATATTTTCTGCTTTAGCTGTAACAACTTTCCCTATAATACAGGACTTAATGCACAATTGCCTGGCCCAATAATAAAGCTTAGCATTTTATTGTCATTTAGCTATTGCCTATTTGCAGTTACTAGTAGGTACCCGAGTGAGATCTTGAATGATAGGGTTTGCATACAAACATTGCTTATATTAAAAATATGTCTGGATTTCGCTTTGATTTGGGTTTTCTAATTTTCAATGACTTATTAGGAACACCTTCCACTATAAATAATACACTATTTGTTCCTTTAACTCTATTAAGAAATATACTCATAGAAGCACAAAGGAGTATTTCTAGCATTTTAATCAGAAAATAAATTGGTTTTTAACTTTCACAACTTTAAGTGTTGGGATTTCTCAGTAAATGTAATGTAGGCAGCATTATGAAAAAGAGCAACAGTTAAAAAGTATATAAATCAGGAAAACATTTTTACTAATTTAGAGTTTAACTGTGATGAACTTGTTCCTGCTCTTCTTTTAAATGATTTACATTAATCCATGAATGGCTAATGTGTTATTTTGTTTCAGCTGTATTTTTAGAGAATTGACACTTCAAATCATTGACTTTTTTCATGAAAACTTGCCAAATTAGTGGCACTCCTGATAATGTCTAAGATGTGGCTCTCATTATGAGAAAAGATTATGCGTTTTTCAAGCTGTATCTAAATGAAAGTGCTAATTGCTCAAATTGGATAATTTGTTTCCTATAATATGTTACATGGCTAATATAAAACAGATTTTCTAATATGTTGAATATTAAAGGAAGTGTACTGATTTTAATGTATAAGTACTTTTTAATTTTGATTTTTACTTTGTAGTGTGGCTCCAGGCAAACTTTCTTACTTTTGTCTCCTCCATGATAAAGAAATATATACAATAAATTTTTTGGTGTTGTATTTGGAGCTGAAAGGTCCATAATCATATTGAAATCATGCTAATGTCTTAGTAACAAAAAAAAAAGCAACACACCTTCTGTCATTAACTCAGTCAAGTGATTTATACTAGGTAATTTCTGACTTTTAGAAATTAAGAAAGAGAATCAATGAGAAAAGGAAAACTTTTAGATGTCAATTCTTTTAGATTACATAAAATAACCAAAATATGTGACATCCGCAAATGTGAAAATAAATATTTTTAAGGAAAATTTTATAGTGATTAATAATTATTTTATGTATTAAGGATTATATCAACCAACATTATATATTCCTATAGATTTCTGGCTTAAAATTTGTGTCAAATTCCATGCTAATTTCAGTAAAAGTTTGTTCTTGATTTTAATTCTTAATACATTAGACTCTTATGTTTGGAGGATCAGTTTTGATAAGGAGAAAAAAAGGAGAAAAAAGGAAAGGGAGAAAATAAGGAAAGAAAAAATGAGTGACAGAGACACAAAAAATGAGCCAGAATTCTTTGTATTTTGATTGACTCTCCAGTCCCTGATGCATGCCTTACTTCTATATCTAGAAAGTCTTATAATTTTCTATAAAATACTTAAGCCTATTTGAAGCAATTTTTGGTTATTTGCAACTGAATATATGTTAACCATAACAACATAATAGATTTATAATAAACTAAAATAATTAATTATATATGTACTTTTAAAATGTCAGGAATAAGTGAGCAGACAAGGCAAATGTATCTATGACATGTTACTTACATTCAAACAATTCTTAACGGTTAGCTCCAAAAGGAGATGGAGAAATGCACCAATGACAGCATATATATGAGCAAAGATTTAGGATGAAATGAATTAGCACAGATAGAAAGGTATTAAGGAAAGCTGGTGCCATGATTATTTTTCACATTGCTTTGAATACAGCAAACTAATTCAGTACAGAAACCACGGAATGAGTGCTGTCCCTGTCTTCTGAGCCTACTTTCCCCAAAGGTGGCGTCACTCTTTGGAATGAACTGAATTGTATTCTCCTGGTGCAAATTACAAATTCTTATCAAATTATCAATTTATAATAAATTGAAAAGATTATATTAGGCCCAAACGCAAATGTATAAGGAGTAAACATGAATCAGTGATCTTTCCTTTGTATAAATTAACCCTCTGTGGTTTATTAATCTTGCATTTTCTACATTACAGAATAAAGAGGTCTTTCACAGCAATTATTTATTTTCACTCTCAAGCTTTTAGACTAATACAAGGAGTCAGTTTCTTTTTCCTTTTTTAAAAAGATTTTATTTATTAGACAGAGAGAGAGAGATGAGCGAATTCAAGCAGAGGAAGTGGGAGAGGAAGAAGCAGGCTTCCCCACCACCCCCATCAGGGAGCGGGATGCAGGGCTAGATCCCAGTTCCCTGGGATTATGACCTGACCAACGGCAGGCGCTTAATGACTGAGCCACCCAGGCACCACAAGGAGTCAGTTTCAATTAGATATTAGCCACTCTTGTGAATATATGTTATAGTAATGACCTATGGCAGATTTACTGAAACCATACTTTGTAAAGACTTCACAGTGAGAAAATATACATGTGATGAAGTGTGGCTACTAGCTGGAATGTGATCCTCTTTCTGTAAAGAATCTTCTAACCTAACATATTTCCAAACAAGGAAACGTTTTCAGTAAGAAAATACCTAAAATGATTCAATGGATAATCTCTTCTAGTGGATGTATTAAAATCATCTGATATTGACATAATATTTTATTGAAATATAATAGAGAGGATGCTTGAGAATCACTATTAGTATCATGTTCTTAAAGCAATGTGTCCCCTGCTTTAAGGTGGGGTCTTCCATTTATCTTTAATCTTGACGAAGGCATCTTTCCTTTAACAAGTCAAAGGCTATTTAAATATTGGCCCATCCTGGGCACCTGGGTGGCTCAGTTGGTTAAGCAACTGCCTTCAGCTCAGGTCATGATCCCGGAGTCCTGGGATTGAGTCCCGTGTGTGGGGAGTCTGCTTCTCCCTTTGACCTTCTCCCCTTTCATGTTCTCTCTCACTCTCTTTCAAATAAAGAAAATCTTTAAAAAAATCTTTTGGTCCATCCTATTTTGGGGGCCAGATTTAGAACTACAGTCATCCATTGTGTCTAATTTTAAAGTACTTGTGTTCAGGGCACCTTGGTGTCTCAGTCAGTTAAGCATCCGACTATTGGTTTTGGCTTAGGTCATGATAATGAGGTCCAGAGATGGAGCCCCCCATCAGGCTCCCCATTCAGTGTGAAGTTTATTACCTTTTCTCTCTCCCTCTGCCCCTGCTCCTGCTTGCACACTCTAAAATATATAAATAAATCTTTTAAAAAATGAAGTGCCTGTGATCTATTGAACAACTAATTTCTTCCATTTTGTCAATTACTTTAAATTTCAACAAGGAGGGGCGCCGGAGTGGCTCAGTGGTTTAAAGTCTCTGCCTTCAGTTCAGGTCAGGTACCCAGGACCCTGGGATCGAGCCCCGCATTAGGCTCTCTGCTCTGTGGAGGGCCTGCTTCCTCCTCTCTCTCTGCCTGCCTCTCTGCCTACTTGTGATCTCTGTCTGTCAAATAAATAAATAAAATCTTTAAAAATAAATAAATAAATTTCAACAAGGAAACATCTATATACAAGCTATCCTTGTGGATCAATTTCTCCTAATTTACACATTTCTGGGCAGGAAATCCTACATAGTGAATGGAGACACTATGGTATCAGTGGTTCAAATATTCATTTCTAGATCTGTCATACTCTTGGCCTCCTTCCAAAGACATTGACTTCATGAAAGAAACTTCCTTTATCTGTTTTAAGCACAATAATGCATTCTTTCTTAAATGGATAGCTCCCTACTGGTAGTGTTATTATTTTGGAAAATATACATCTGCTTCTTAGAATATAAAATAACATACTTTGCTTTGAATTAACTATGTTAAACATCTTTACTTAAAATGTATCTATGAAAAAACTGATTGACAAATGCTAAAATTTATTGTGACACATTTCATCCTCTTTATGTAATTTTTAAAGTTTGTTTACTGCAATGACATGTAGGGAAAGGATCTTTTTAAAGTAAAAATAATCTGTTAACTAATGGCATTTAAACACTTTTTATGTTTTTTGGTATTAAAGGAAATATAAAGAAGCAGAAAAGCAATGCTAGAAGCTTTTGTTACATATAAGAAAATTATCAACAAAATACAGTAAGATTGCCCACCTACATCAAATGTGAAGACAAGCAAATTATTCTTTCTCCTTTTTTTTTTTTTTTTTTTTTTTTAATGACCATAGTTACAATAATTCTTGTGTTTCCTCCTAGTGGTTTGAAGGTTGTTATCTTTGGGCCTGGGCCATTGACAGACTTTGTTTTTGCAGTTTTTCTGATGTATAATCAAGTTATAATATTGTGTAAGTTTAACGTGTTGGTTTGAGACACTTATATATTGAAAAATTATTACCACTGTAGTGTTAGTTAACACCTCTATTTTATCATCACTACCATCATCCTGGCTGATTTCAAACTGCCTTTGTGATGTCAGTAAATGTAGCACTGGCAAGAGATACAACCTGTTGACTTTCACAAGCATGAGGAGGAGGTTCCACAACACAATTTGAAAGGGCTGATTTAAAAACAAAATAAAATTGAATTTAAACAAGAGAAGATTCTTAAGTGATATTTGAATAAAGCAGGAGGAAATATATTTATACAAGGAAGAAAAGGTATAATTTGTATTTAAGCATTAGACTCTGTATTGTATTCTGATTTTTTAGCTAAAAGGAGATGTGTGTGTGTGTGTGTGTGTGTGTGTGTGTGTGTGTGTGAAAACGTTTATCACTTTTCTCAAGAACTAGGAAGGATTTGAGATTTAAGCCAATTTACAGGTTAACAAACTAGTCTGTCATAGTTTTAATGGATACTGGCAGAAAACATGTACCTCTTGGACCAGACACAATGGACTTTATTGTAATATTTAGTGACATCAGTGTTATATTTAGAGTAAAAATAGTGATATGTCTTTAAAAAAAAAAAAAAAAAACCGGTGCCTGGGTGGCTCAGTGGGTTGAGCCTCTGCCTTTGGCTCAGGTCAAGATCCCAGGATCCTGGGATCCAGCCCCACATCCTGCTCTCTGCTTGGCAGGGAGCCTGCTTCTCCCTTTCTTATCTGCCTGCCTCTCTGCCCACTTCTGCCTACTTGTGATTTCTCTTTCTGTCAAACAAACAAATAAAAAACCTTTAAAATATAATAAAATAAAATAAAAAATAAAAATAGTGATATGAATATAGCCACACAAATGATCCTAGCTATTAAAATATAATATTAAAACTAGCAACCAATAATTACCTTTAGTAAAATATTTGAAAAATTTTACATTTTTCACAGTAGCCCTTTCATTGTTAATCATATATATATATTTTAATTTTCTTTTTCTTTTTAAAGATTTTATGTATTTATTTGACAGAGACAGCGAGAGAGGGAACACAAGCAGGGGGAGTGGGAGAGGGATAAGCCGGCTTCCCGCTGAACAGGGAGCCCGATGCAGGGCCTGGGATCATGACCCCAACAGAAGGCAGACGCTTAATGACTGAGGCACCCAGGTGCCCCATCTTTTTCTTTGTTTTTTAAAAGAATTTTTAATAGAAAAGAATAACTCTAAAATTGACTGGAAATAGTGTCCATGTGACCAGTGATTTTTTTTTTAAAGATTTTATTTATTTGACAGACAGAGATCACAAGCAGGCAGAGAGGCAGGCAGAGAGAGGAGGAAGCGGGCTTCCCAACGAGCAGAAAGCCCGATGTGGGGCTCGATCCCAGGACCCTGGGACCATGACCCGAGCCAAAGGTAGAGGCCTCAACCCACTGAGCCACCAAGGTGCCCCGTGACCAGTGATTTTTAAAAATAGCAATAAAAATGATGAAGAGTCTATAGACTGGATAGTTGACATGATAGAAAATGTAGTGACTAGAAAACATCATGACTAATTAACTACCTATTCAATGGTATCTCTAAGTTCCAAAGTTGCTGTCCCAATTACTGATAATAGGATTCTAAAACTGGGGCCCTGCACCCTACATGTATTTTCCCTTGTTTCTACCAATAAAAGGTGCCAGCGGTATCTAGAATCTAGGCAAAAGGGAAATCTCCCCATCTGTGTCACCTGGATAATGAGGACTTCCCTAGGCAGTCGGGTAGTTCTAGAAGTGGTTCATTCCAATTTCCAGGTTTTTTTCTATGCGCACAGAACCAGCTTCATTGGCATCCTGGAGGGCACCAGCTACAACCAGGCTATTCCCCTTCCTTAGCTCTTTGAGTTTCAGCTCTGCAGGCTCCTGCTCCAAGCTCCTCAGTTACCACTTCCAAGCTGGGCAGTGTCTCCTCCAAAGTCCAGTTCCTGTGGGGCCTATTTCTAAGCTTTAGAGTCTGATAACCACATCTGCCTCCCTTTGTTTCCCCAGTCCTAAGGATGCAAGTCATTCTCTATAGTTATTATTTCTGTGATATTTCATTTTCTGCGTTTTGCTTTTACAGTGTTCTAAATCCTACTACATCTGTTTAATCATTTTTCTATATTAAATTCACTTTGTTAAAATAAATCCAGTGTTGGGGAAAAAAAAAAAAACTTCATTGGGTAGAATTGGTGTATGCACTGCAGCTGTTTACTATTTTGTTATCCCATAAGGTAATTAACATACTCTACCAATATATAGTGATAAGCAAAATATTTCCACACAGCTCAAACCTCTTTTCCAGGGGATTAGATAGTGTACTTTGAGCTACATAGTAGTTCTAATGGAGAGTTAGAGGATTAGATACATTTAAGAAAGATTTTATTGGTAAGCGCAACAGGACCTGATTGTAGATTCTGTTTGGAGTTCTTAAAAAGGAAAGTTTCTGTCATAGGTCACTAAAGTTAGAAGAAGAAATACATTCAGAAATGGGGAACATGGTATTTTTAGATGCTATCTTTGTAACATAATATAATGTAACAACCATGCAAAAATTTCAAATGTTTTCAATATTTGAATATGCAGTTAAAGACTCACAAGTTAGGTCCACAATAATATAATAATTAAATTGGTTAGCAAAACATTAGCAATGAAGCCCTAAGAATGCATGAGATCCTCAAAAAAAGCAAATAGACAAGAAGAGAAGCTAGATCTACAAAGAGGAAGACATTCACCAGTCAGGGCCAAGGAGAATTCAACAGGAGAGGGAACAAGAAGTCAGAGAGATAGCCAAAACAGACAAGACAAAACAAAACAAAGACATTATAAAAAATACATGTGTTATACCACAGAAGCTAGGATAAGCTAAGAGAAATTAAAGAGTTTAAAGAAGTAGTAAATTATTGAATATGTTGTATAGTGCTGAAACATCAAATAAGATGAATGTTAATCTTTTGGTGACCTAGAGTTCACAACTACATTATGGTTAGTTGGAGTGACTGACTTTGGGTGGGGTGGGAGAAAAATTAGAGGAGATTGGGGATGTATGCTGTCACAATAAGAAACACAATGTTTAGACTTTATTTCTCTGGTCATCCCCTCTGAGTCTATGAAGTGGTTCAGACATTTTTAAATTTAAAAATATGTATGCATATATCCTATATATACACATATATAGAAAGATATATGTATATATTTAATAACCTGAATTGCTATAGTAGATGCAAGATAAATGAGCTGGGATAAAGATTCTCACACCCAATATTTCCAATCAATTCTAGAATTATCTTTCTTATTAAAAAAACAAGGAAAATATAAATTTAAAAAGGCAAAAATAATTTTTTTTTTTTTTTGTCTTTCATAAAAATTTTATTTTTGAAAGGAGTTACAGAGTACTGAACACATAATTCCTTCCTTGTTCACTTTTACAAAGATTTTAGAGAATATGCGTATAGTAGTCCTCCCTCTATGTGCTTTGGCTTTCCTTGGTTTCAGTTTCCTGCAGCCAACTGTGATCCAGAAACAAATGATCCTCCTTAATGATCCATCTTCAGAAGGTCAGTAGTAGCCTACCGCACATCACAGTGCATGTCGTTCAGCTCACATCATCTCATCACATAGGTATTTTATTATCTCACGTCATCATGAGAAGGGTGAGTAAAATACAATAAGATCTTTTGAGAGAAAGACCACACATTAACTTTTATTACAGTAGATTTTGTCATTATTCTACTTTATTGGTTTTTTTTTTTAATATTTATTTGACAGAAATCACAACTAGGCAGAGAGAGAGGAGGAAGCAGGCTCCCCGCGGAGCAGAAAGCCAAACAGTGGGTTGAGGTTGAAGTAATCTAGCACTTTGTTCTTACAACAGTCCTCTCCTTATCTGTGAGGGACATGTTCTAAGACCGCCAATGGATGCCTAAACATGTGGACAGTACCCAACCCTATATATTCTGTATTTTCCTATACATAATACCTACAATACAGTTTAATATATAAATTAGGCACAATGATTAAAAATAATTATTAATATAATGAAAGGCTATAGTGATAAAAATGTACTTTCAAATGTTAAAATGATATTAAATATTGGTGTTAAATATTAATAAACTAATAAAATGTTAGTAAATACATTTCAAATATTAAAATAATTATTGCAAGTTACTTTTAGTATTCAATTTTCACAGTTGGGATCATTTGTGTGGGTATATTAGTGATCACTAATTTTCTCTAAGTATAACACTGATGTCACTAAGTATTACAACAGAATGAAACTGTACAGTCCAAAATTGTAAAAGTCAAGTCACAGACTAATTAATTTAAGTGAAATATTTGATACTCAGTACTCTCTATAACAAGAAAAAAATTTTAGTAGACATGCTGCAATTAACATTGGTGCAAATACATACAAGAGTTTGCAAAGTGTCTGTGATTAAATATGTGGATGTGAATTAAGTAAAATAATTTTAAATCCTAAATTACATCTTTGAGACAGGTCATTAATTCTTACAAACTGAATGTAGCTACACTAAAACAAAGATCCCCTGCCCTTTCTAGGAAAAAAATGTTTACTTAGAACTAGGAAAGAACTTAGATTTTAGCACATCCCAGAATATGACTCCAAATTTACTCTGCTAAAAGGACTGTAATGATACAGATATGATGAGTTAAATAATGATTGGATTATAGCCACAACTTTACACACATTTATGTAATAAGACCAACATTTTTACATAAAATCATAATTAGGCCATACCTGAAATGGAGTTACCATCCATCTTTTATGTTTATAGAAGTAGGTACTTATTTGATTGTATCACCAATCAGTGAAAATTCATCTATTTGATATAGAATGATTATAGCTGTTATATATTCCTATTGGGCACGATATTGCTCATCTGGACATAAATAATAAGTTTATTTTCAAAGTGTTCATCTGGAAATTGCTTTTGTTGGTGGCCCTCCTGAACATGAATAGAAAGGTTAAATTTCACCATGATTAAAGAAACACTGCTTTCTGAAGTAATGATCATTTTCTGCCCATACTATTATATAAAACATCAACTAATCTGAAATGCTATAATATTATATATACCACCATCATATAACTGATTTTTCCCTCTAATTTTAAAATTTTGTATTCTTGGGGATGGAAAGAGATCAGTCTTCCAGATCTTTCTGTTGTTCTTTAGCATGTACTTTGTGCCAAGTAACATGCAAACAGCAAAGAATATGTTTGTTTGTTTTTTTTAAGATTTTATTTATTTATTTGACAGAGAGCACAAGCAGGCAGAGAGGCAGGCAGAGAGAGAGAGGGAGGAAGCAGTCTCCCTGCTGAGCAGAGAGCCTGATGCCTCTGGATCTCAGGAGATCCTGAGATCATGACCTGAGCTGAAGACAGAGGGTTTAACCCACTGAGCCACTCAGGCACCCCAGAATATGTTTAATGAAAGAAATAGTCACTGTTCCTGGAAATGCATGCTCTAGAAGGAATATGTTCAATACATTATCATTTATAGCAATAAGTCAGATATTTATAAAGTGGAGTGAGAGGTTTAAGAGAGTGAACATACCGAAATTCATAAGGAATGGAGAATTTAGTTTAAACCAGGAGGGTATTTTTTGTGATTAAACTAAACAATATTTTCCTGATCATGTTATGAGCATCCTGACAATAAGCATATGAATAAGACCAGTATTAACACATGTTCTAAATGATTAGTGTTGGTGAAAATATATACAATGTGGGCTTTGGATGTTTAGAAAAATTTTCACAAAATTGGGAAAATAGGCTGGTCTTTCTACTAAGACATGAGAGCAAGAGGTCAGTTACAGACATACCTCATTTTATTGCTCTTTATTTTTTTTATTTTTTAATAATTTTTAATTTTTTTAATAAACATATAATGTATTATTAGCCCCAGGGGTACAGGTCTATGAATCACCAGGTTTACACTTCACAGCACTCACCATAGCACATACCCTCCCCAATGTCCATAACCCCACCCCCCTCTCCCAACCCCCCTCCCCCCAGCAACCCTCAGTTTGTTTTGTGAGATTAAGGGTCTCTTATGGTTTGTCTCCCTCCTGATCACATTTGTTTCATTTATTCTTTTCCTGCCCCCCCCCCCCACATTACATCTCCACTTCTTCATATCAGGGAGATCATATGATAGTTGTCTTTCTCTGATTGACTTATTTCTATTGCTCTTTATTTTATTGAACTTTACAGAGACTACGTTTTTTTTAGAAAATGAAGGATTGTGGCAACCAAGTGTCAAGAGTCCGTTGGTACTATTTTTCCAACATCATTTGCTCATTTTGTTTCTCTGTGCTACATTGTCATAAATTTCAAGTATTTCAACCTTTTCTATTTTTACTATATTTTTTTGGTTATCTATGATCAGTTATTATGACTCACTGAAAGTTCAGATGATAGTATTTTTTTAGTAATAAAGTATTTATTAGTTAAAGAGTGCACATTTTTTAGATATAATGATATTGCCCACTCATTAAACTACAGTATAATGTAAACATAACTTTTATATGCCCTGGAAACAAAAAAAATCATTTGATTCACTTTATTGGGTTATTTGTTTTATGGTGGTGCTCTGGAACTAACCAGACAATGTGTGTCAGAAATGTGCCTCTGTTTCTAAATATATGTAGAAATACCAAATAGTGTTGAGGGTAGACATCAGAGAGGAATAAAAATATTGGAATGGAATAAAAAAGAACAAAATGAGGGGCATCTGGGTGGCTCCATGGATTAAAGCCTCTGCTTTCAGCTCAAGTCATGATCTCAGGGTCCTGAGATAGAGCCTGAGTTGGGCTCTCTGCTCAGCAGGGAGCCTGCTTCCCTTCCTCTCTTTCTGCCTTCCTCTCTGCCTACTTGTGATCTCTATTTGTCAAATGAATAAACAAAATCTTAAAAAAAAAAAAAAAGAACAATGTGCTATCATGAGTGCTGTGAAGTGTGTAAACCTGGCGATTCACAGACCTGTACCACTGGGGATAAAAATATATTATATGTTTATAAAAAAAAAAAATTGGAAGGGGAGGCTAACCATAAGAGACTATGGACTCTGAAAAACAACCTGAGGGTTTTGAAGGGTCAGGGGTGGGAGGTTGGGGGAACAGGTGGTGGGTAATAGGAAGGGCACGTTTTGCATGGAGCACTGGGTGTTGTGCAAAAACAATGAATACTGTTACGCTGAAAAAATAAATAAATTAAATTAAAAAAAAAAGAACAAAATGAGGTGTATCCAAATAGAAATCAATGGTATGGACTCTGGAATACCTGGTTAAGAAATCCATTGCTTATAGCAACACTATTGTATATTCCTACATATATTTGGAAATAGAGGCACACTTTTCAATCATATGTAGAATATAAGAAATAGCCCAGAGAATCATAGGGGAAGGAAGAAAACTGAATGAGAAGAAATCAGAGAGGGAGGCAAACCATAATGAACTCTTGACTGAGGGTTGTGGAAAGGGAGGTGAGTTGGGGGATGGGGTAACTGGGTGATGGGTATTAAGGAGGGCATGTGATGTAATGATCACTGGGTGTTATACGCAACTCATGAATTATTGAACACTACATCAGAAACTAATGATGTCCTATATGCTGACTATTGAATTTAAAAAAACATTGTTTTTTTAATACAGTAGTTAATAAGGTGCTGGTGCAGATTGAAATCAGAAATGTGACATGATAGGGAGGAGTTTTAGAAACATTAATCGAGTGGTGGCTGAGGAAATAAATTATATTACTATTTACAACAAGAAAGAATTACAACTGTAGACTGTGAACAGTGTGGGGAATAGAAAAGATTAATGAGTGAAAATACAGAGTGAACTAAAGTTGGAAATCAACACTGGGAAAGCCTACTAGCTTTTTCATGCATGGGCTTGATAATTTTATACTGGGAGGTTGTCACAAAGGAATAGTTTTAGAAGTTTTAAAAAAGAATAGACGTTGCTTCAGGGGAATTTTTCTAGGAGACTTATCAAAATAAGTAAGAAACTTGTAATCCCCAAATGACAAAACATGTTTTTCTCCTTGGCACAGATACGGTATATAAACAATATCTACATATATCTGTCATACTTGACTGATAACTAGTTCCATTAACTTGGATGCCTACTGATACACCAGGTTTACACACTAGTCAATTATGATAATACATAAAATGTGTATATTACCTTACATAATCAAGTATTTGTAGATTCTTTCTATATTATTTGATTTTCATTAGCTTTTACTTTCTCCAGTTTCTTAATAACTTTTTTCTTTACTTCCCAATGATAAATAGAAACATGATCATTAAGAAAGAAAGTCAAGGGGCACCTGGGTGGCTCAGTGGGTTAAAGCCTCTGCCTTTCACTCAGGTCATGATCCCAGGGTTCTGGGATCGAGCCCCGCATCGGGCTCTCTGCTTGGAGGGGAGCCTGCTTCCTCCTCTCCCTCTCTCTGCCTACCTCTCTCCCTACTTGTGATCTCTATCTGTCAAATAAATAAATAAAATCTAAAAAAAAAAAAAAAGAAAGTCAAACCAACAATTTTTATGGTACTCAGTTATACTCAGTTATTAAATAACTGAGTACCATAAAAATGTACAAGTTGTGATTAGCATATGCAATTTCAACTCTTAGAAACCTCTCTTTTTAGGAAGTCTACAGAAATTTTGTACAGCAAATGTACTTAAAAAGGCATATAAGTGATCAATTATTGGACTTAACTTATGAGTCTGTCACAAAATATAGAGGAAATAGGGAATAATACTGATATGTAACAGTGTTGAAAGGATTAAAAAGCAATTGTTATATTTTTTCCATTTCAAATACATATACTAAGATAACTATATTCCTTTATAATTTATTTTATAGTTCATTTTATTTTATAATAATTAATCATATTCTATTGAAATTTCATCAACTTTAATTTGTATATATTTCAGACTTACAAATTATTGAACAGTAGTGTGACAACATCCATATGTGTATTATATATATTATCAAATTATATGATATTTTAATAGTTTTTTCATAGTCTCTACACACAGACACACATAAACACACAGACACACACATGCACAGCCTTTTGATGTTTCAGAAACTATATTTATATAAGTAATTACACATGTATATATGCAATTTCTGTACCTAGATATATAATTTGAAAGTAAGTTGTAGAATTTATGACACTTAAACCATAAATACCTCTTTATGAGTTTTTAACCATAAGACTATTTTCTTACATAGCCATAGTTGCATTACTATATGTAAGAAGATAATCTGCAATTCTATAAAAAATTAACAATGCGAGAATAAGTTTATATTATGTATTCAAATCAGCTCCTCTGACTATTGGCTTTAAAATGCCGTTTGTAGCAGCAGCTGTTCCTCCTCCTTATCCTTCTTCTCTTCCTCTTCACTCTACTTCTTTTTTTTTTTTTTTTAAGATTTTATTTATTTATTTGACAGACAGAGATCACAAATAGGCAGAGAGGCAGGCAGAGAGAGAGAGAAGGAAGCAGGCTCCCGCTGAGCAAAGAGCCGGACGTGGGACTCGATCCCAGGACCCTGAGATCATGACCTGAGCCAAAGGCAGCTGCCCAACCCACTGAGCCACCCAGGCGCCCCTTCACTCTACTTCTTAAATAATTGGCTGTTATTTATCTTTGATGCCTTTTTTTTTTTTTTTTAAAGATCTTATTCATTTACCTGACAGAGAGAGATCACAAGCAGAGAGAGAGGCAGGCAGAGAGAGAGAGAGAGAGGGAAGCAGGCTCCCCGCCGAGCAGAGAGCCCGACGCGGGACCCGATCCCAGGACCCCGAGACCACGACCCGAGCCGAAGGCAGCGGCCCAACCCACTGAGCCACCCACCTTCTACTTATAAATAGTATTAATTTATTAAGACAGTCAGGCCAGGTATCTTAAAGCATATTCCAGATTCAGAATTTGTCAGATTGTTTCTTCTTGGTGAGATAAAGATTAAAGAGTTTTGTGAGGCAAGAATATTTCATGGGGCACACAATACCGGGCTTTGCCATTATTGGTGACAATAAATTTGATCACTTAGATGAGAGGTTGAGTAACAAATCTCTCTTCATTCTGAGGGTGCGTTTTCCCCCTATATATTACCAAGTAACCACTCAATCATACCCTTAAAACCTTAAAAATAACTATTCCCATTACAACATTTTCTCTGATGCTTTTAGCATTTACTGATGATTCTAGCTAGATTCAGTTTTATTACCAGGGATTGCAAAATGGTGCTTTTTTAAGTCAACATTTTCTACATTTATTCACCAGCAGTTTTCTCTAAAGCTTTTTAGTTTTTGTCTCATCCCTTTCTCTTACCCTTAAGAGTCACTATGTAGAGGTGCCTGGGTGGCTCAGTGGGTTAAAGCCTCTGCCTTCGGCTCAGGTCATGATCCCAGGGTCCTGGATGGAGCCCCACATCGGGCTCTCCACTCAGTGGGGAGCCTGCTTCCTCCTTTCTCTCTGCCTGCTTCTCTGCCTACTTGTGATCTCTGTCAAATAAATAAATAAAATCTTAAAAAAAAAAGTCACTATGTACTCCTATCTTTTTTTTAAGTCAGTGTGTTATAATTCATTATTGTCATTAGTTTTTATTTTTTTAAAGATTTTATTTATTTATTTGACAGACAAGAGATCACAAGTAGGCAGAGAGGCAGACAGAGAGAGAGGGGAGGAAGCAAGCTCCCCACTGAGTGGAGAGCCTGATATGGGGCTCGATCCCAGGACTTTGGGATCATGACCTGAACTGAAGGCAAAGGCTTTAACCCCCTGAGCCACCCAGGTGCCCCTAGTTTTTAAGTATAAATAATCCCAATGTTGATCAGCAGTAGATTCTTCAACACAACCCTCTAAGGGTAGAACTGGAGCTCTTTCATAATTTTTGGATGAAGAACATTTCCAATATATATTTAGTCTCAATTCAAAAATAGTGTGGTTACCTGAGATCATGGGCATTGATTTTATTACTGACTGGCACACTTTATTTGGACAAGTCAGTAATATTGTAGTCTAATAACTGTGGCAGGAGAATTTTCATGAAGGAACTTAGTATTTCAGGGACGTTCTACCTAAGTGGATATTTAATCTGCTGCAGGTAGTTTCTGAAACCTTCCTTAACCCACCTTGCCTATTCTAATGCAGTGATGTGGCAGGACTTTATCAGCAATAGCAGTAATATTATTATCATAGGTTTTAATGGGTGATTAAAGTAATTTGAATAAACTAAATTGAACAAAACTTTTGAAATCTCATAGCAAACTCCATTCAGAGCAAACGGTTTGAAAGGTTTATGTCTGATAACATGTCACTGGATGCTCAGGAGACCAAAGAACTTTGAGTTCCAAAGAAATTTCCAGTCCAGGTCCAAAGTGAAGGTTTTGCTTTTATGTTAGCCCAATTATTTTGTTTCTATATAACACCTTCCCCTTTTTCCTCACACAAAAAAATGTTTAAGACATAAAAAAATTGGGGCGCCAGGTAGCTCAGTTGGTTGAACATTGGACTCTTGATTTCCACTCAGGTCAAGATACCAGGGTCATGAGATGGAGCCCCATGTCAGGCTCTGTGCTGGGGGTGGAGCCTTCTTGAGACTTTCTCTCTCTCCCTCTGTCCCTCCCCCAGTGCTCTCTCTTTCTACAAAAAATAATAAAATAAATAAATAGAACATGGTAACTGTGTAATGCCAACCTTATATGTATGCTTTACCACAATTTACCAAATTTTTGTATTTTATCAGTCTCCCTCTCACTAAATATATGTAATGTTTCTTATATGTATAACATGCATTATATATATATAATAACTACTATTATTTTCTAATATATAAAACATATTGTAGTGATGTTATATATTTATTATAGAAGTATATATAATATATATAACACATTGGCATATTAGAAAATGGGTTACATACTCATGGTCTAGTAAATGTCTTCATTTCTCCCTAGCTAGTGATACTGCTTTGCTAAACTTCTTTTTGTTTTTTGCCAAGACACCTGGAAAACCTCATTTTCATATCTCACCTTATATATGCTTTTGAAAAGCAAACTAGGTTCTCTTATTTTGCATAAAGTATGAAGGAAGTGATATGAAAATCAGGTTTCCATGTCCCAGCACTAAAATTATATTTTCATTAATGTTTTCTCATTTTCTTAGCCCATTTGGTTATTTCCCAGTAAAACTACACACTCTTAAGATTATTTTCAGAATTTACATCTTTGCCTTAAATAGATGTCTAAAATTGTAGTGACTTCTATTTTCACATTAATCAGCTTAGGTATTTGTACATCTCTCCCTTATAACTCTCAGAGAGTATTAAATCTTGATTGGCTATATCTATGCAGATGAAAATAGTTTTCTCTTTAATTGTTTGTTTAAAGTTAATATTAATTAAATACTGATTACAATCCTATGAATGTTCATCATGTATTTATTCTTTGGTTACTTTCTAAATAATCTTTATTACTCAGGTTATCTTCTAAATATACTAAATTATTAGACACACGTCAGTTTTGTTTTTTTTTTTAATTACTGGAATGTCTTCACATAAATTTGTGTTTGAACTTTGATTTTATTTATCTATAAGCCTTAAATTTCTGAATCTCCAATAACTCAGAGCTAATTCTCAGTTATCCACAATGATACGGGATTGTCAAGGTAGTGCTGAAGCTTTTTTTTTTGCAGTTAGTATTGAAATATCTAATTATAAAGTTTCAATTATTTTAAAAGAAAAGAACAGTGCAAAGAAGTAACGATGTCAAAGTTAGAAAACTGCCTTGGATCTCCTGAGTTAACAAGTTTATTTCCCTATTCTGGACGTCTTTGTGTTAATAAGAAGGCAAAACTCTACTCAGACCACAAATCAGGAAAACAAGACTGCTGTAACCTTAAATATAAAAATTTTGTCGTTTATATCCCACACAAAAACACTGCTTTGGAAAGGCTATAGTTTTAAATACAGAAGAGCTAAAATGTGAAAGTCTAACAATGAAACACTGATAAACAGTTATAAATGAAAAAAATCCTGAATGGTACGAAAATGTCCAGAATATACAGTAATTATATGAAAATTTGTGAAAGCAGTATCTGAATTTATACATTTTCTAAGAGATGGATTTGTTATTAAGTTTGCTAAGTGATTATGTTATTTTTATTCTTTTTGAAGATTTTATTTATTTATTTGACAAAGATCACAAGTAGGCAGAGAGGCAGGCAGAGAGAGAGGAGGAAGTAGGCTCCCCATGGAGCAGAGAACCCAATGTGGGGGCTCCATCCAAGGACCCTGGGATCATGACCTGAGCCGAAGGCAGAGGCTTTAACCCACTGAGCCACCCAGGCACCCCAATTATGTTCTTTTTAAAAGAGATAGACTTTATCAGGCATTTAGAATCATATTTTTAGGGTTATTTCTTTGTTAAGTTAGAAATTGCTAAATTTAGTAAATTGAGATAGTCAGACTTTATTCACTTTACTAGATATAGCACACTGATCTTAGTTTAGTTGACTTTGCTTAGGTCTCTCATATATCAGTTTGACAAAAACAAATTTGCTTACTCTCTTCAAATTCTATTTAAAAATATTCAGAATTATTTCTTTTTTAAACTTTAAATTCAGGTGTATAAAGAAATAGATCTTAGAACACACACACACAGATATAGATTTTTTTCTTTGAATTTCCTGAATATTTTATAGAACAAAGTGAGACACAATTTATCTGTTATAAGCATATGCATATGACTAGTTTTCCCTGCATAAACTTACAAGCAGTATTTCTTTCTGTATCTTGGCTAGTCACATTTTTCATGTTCCAACAAGGCAGGCAATATTTTACTTTAGCTTTGAATAAAATCTTAGAAATTTGGGAATAAAGAAAAATATTTTTTAGTAAGTATATGCGGATCCCTGTCATCTGTTTATAACCTCCATGGAACATCTTACATATTTTAATATTTATCCTCTTTATTAAATATTATCAGCAATCTGAATAATGCTATAAGATCATAACTTTATTCTAAGTCAAGCCCCTTTAAAGTTAAAGATGTCCCAGCAGTCAAGGATAAGCGGTCGCTAACATCCTCCAGGAAAACCCTAATATAAAACACATTAGCATTTCTTTCCAAATGGGATAGCTCATCCCCAGTGAGAGTTTTCTAATAAAATCAATTTGCTTTTCTTTTTGCCTGGGTCACAAGGATACCTAAAAAAGACACTGCTTTTTCTCTTTTGTTGTTCTTCAAGATGGAGACCTGCCTATTTATTTTTTACTATATATTCACATTCTTTCCTGCAGTCATTTTTTTCCAATTCATTTAATTCATTCCTAAAGGAATTCAACGCTAGACATGACTTGTTCATGAGTAAACACCCTCATTTAAAAGAGTTATGCAAAACCCTGAGTAATTTTCCATATATGATGGAAGAGTATCCAAGCATATGTGATTTTGTGTATACACAGGCAAATTATTCTACTACTCAACCTTTTCTAAATGTGAATAATTATATGAGAAAAGAAGAGTGTCATAGAAAAAGAGCATTAGTTCCAAAAATTATGAATCTTGAGCATTTATTTTAAATATAGTATTCATAACAACCCCCATTGGCATGCCCGGGTCTCTACTTAATTGCATGTCCTTTTGTTGACCTTTATATTGCTTGGATAGAATTACACATTTGTCTTTCACCAAGCACTTTCAAATTTTTATGAAGGCATCTATATCTATAACCTCAAAATTAAATGATATAAATACCAATAAAACTAAGTGATTTTGTTAAGGAGAATACACTGAACACCTCTTTCTCAAAAGTTGTCCTTTTATTGTTTCTCTCTTATTATTTCAAGCCAATGAATAGTCTTTTTAGATTTTTTTTTAAGATTTTATTTATTTGACAGACAGAGATCACAAATAGGCAGAGAGGCAGGAAGAGAGAGGTGGGGGAAGCAGGCTCCCCGTTGAGCAGAGAGCCCAATGCGGGGCTCGATCCCAGAACCCTGAGATCATGACCCGAGCCAAAGAAAGAGGTTTAACCCACTGAGCCACCCAAGCTCCCCAAGCCAATGCATAGTCTTAACAATTATAGGGAAGCTACTAAAAGAAAGGACCACTGATTCAAAGCATGTATTGGAAATCTAAGAATTCTACCATTACTTTATCCATTTATACTTTCCAGCAAGTGTCAGCTACATAATTTGCAGGTCCCAGTAAAAAAATGAAAACACTGGACCCCTTTGCCACATTTTTAAAGTGGTATGATTAGTATAAAGCTTTTCCATTCTTCTACAGTCTCTCTCAAGTTGTCATGGTATTTTTTATTTGCTATTTAATGCCTTTCTAAATAAAATATAATTTTGTTATTAGCATATGTTTACTATTCATCTTTATAACATGCCAGTTTTTAGTGTGAATATAAGAACATTTAACTCATCTGCAATAACTGAAATGATGCCATTTTTTATTGGATAGCTTGTACATGCATATGCATTTCTCTTCTTACCCGAACAGTGGAAGCAGAGCACAGAAATGAACTCAACAGTTTTTGCTTCATTTACAGATATACATGCATTCTACCAACACACTTCGGCTTACTGATGAGTAAAGGACTGAGAGGAGAAAGAAGATAAGTTGCCCCACCTTTCCCTCTCCTCCTATGACTATATTTTCAGTTTAAGTGTTTGGTGTGGGAAGTAACATGAGTAAGAGAAGATATGATAGAGTCTCTTGGAGGGTTTATGTTTCTTAGAATGCAATTGCCTTCTTTCTGCATTTGAAGCAAATTCTAGTTCTAACAGAAAACAAGTCTCTTGGAGAGCTGTTGGTGTCCCATTCACTCAGCCATAGACATAACACACTTTGTACTCACCTGGTGTTTTGCTGAGTTATTGTGCATTGTGAGATCTTTGGAATTTGGTGTTCCTGGAGCATTACAAAAGCTCTAAGTAAAAAGGTTGCCAAAGGACATAGGATGCAAATATTATATATATCACCACTGTCCATGTACTTGGGTTATTGGCCCATTGGATTTCACTTACAAATCACAAGATCAAAAATAAAATTAAGAATTTCAAGACAGCACAGAAACACATTAGAGCAAGTACAGGGCCTTCCTGGACTCCAGGCTCCTTGCAATTATATTAATTGCACACCCATAGAGCCAGAACTGATTAGTAAACAGGACGGTGTCTTTATGTCAAATGACTTGCCATAACGAGCCCATGTCTTCTTACTTCTTGGGCAGCCACATTTTAGCAAGTTTTTGCCCCCACTCTATTATTTTAAGATCACAGCATTTGTGACAAATAATCTATGATCTGTGTGGGAGAAAGCAGTTCTGGATATTATAATGAATATTCTGGTTTTTATCTATTTCCACTATTTTTGCTGTGATATTCGCCAGCACCACCATCTTCTTCTGGTGCCACTGGATACAAAGCCTCCTTTGTTTCTTAAAATGTAGTCCTATCTTTTTAAAGGCAAGGAAAGTAAACATCTGACTGTGAAGTTTGAGGAAGGAAGATTTTCTTATATAAACTATTGAAAAATACATGTATTTTCAGTCTGTCTCATGCCCTTGACTTAAGGATAAGTGCCAAAGTCACTGAGTCTTTCTGGACTTCTGTAATTTGAACTGACTCATTCTCAGTGACATCCACCCCCCCAATAGGTAGATATGTTTAAATTGCTATGTCAGTTATGATTCAGTAAATGCCTTTTCATCTTCAGCATGTTGTTGCTATCTTTATTTATTTATTTTTTCAATTTAATTTTATTTTTTTCAGTGTTCCAAAATTCATTGTTTATGCACCACACCCAGTGCTCCATGCAATAAGTGCCCTCCTTAATACCCACCACCAGGCTCACCCAACTCCTTTATCCCCCTTCCCTCCAAACATGCTGATACCTTTAATTGCATTTCTTTTCCTTCATGGTTTTATAACCTTAATAACTTTTATAATTTCAATTATTCTTCTACTATGATGTCTAAGTATTACTAGAATGCAAGTTTCTTTTTGCTTGTTTTTTTTTGTAAACTTAATGTTTGTCTATTTTATTTTATTTTTTAAAGGTTTTATTTATTTATTTGACAGTGAGAGACACAGCAAAGAGAGGCAACACAAATGGAGAGAGTGCAAGAGGGAGAAGCAGGTTTCTCACCAAGCACGGAGCCCGATGCGGGACTCAATCCCAGGACTCTGGGATCATGACCTGAACTGAAAGCAGATGCTTAACGACTGAGTCACCCAGACACCCCTGCTTGTTTTGTTTTTTAATATGCTTCCTGACAATCTTCCTGAAACCAAAATATGAAATAACGAAAAATATTGTAAAGGATCACTGATGTTTTCTCTCTGAGGAAAATGTGTTGGCAGATCTCCTTTTTTGCATTAGAAACCAAAGCATATAAAAATTCAAAGACTATCAGTTTGAATATCTTAAAAGGGAATTTCCAGTGGCACTCAGACTTCACCATTTTTCCTTACAGTGACATTATGATTTCATCTATTGTAAGCTTACTTGTTTTTTTCTTGAAATTCCTTTAATAAACATATAATGTATTTTTATCCCCAGGGGTCATGGATTTGTGTGTGTGATCTAATTATCTAATGAAGATTAAATTAATAAAATCCATATATTTTGAATTTTACAAAATGATTTCATTATAAAATATAAGTGGGAATCATCAATATTATTGTATCAAAACCTTATCACTGAATTTTAGTCCAGATATTATTTAATTAATATTCATTCAGTTACGGTATTTAGTTGTAAAAATGAAAATATCTGAAGATAGTCTAGAGGAATTTGCCAGTTTAGTGGACACATAACATGCTACAATTACATTTTATTTTGCTCTCCAGAATTTATGCCCCTTTTTTTCAAATTGCGCAGGTTGATTTCTCCAGTTAGTCATAGAGTCTTTGCCACCTTACAACTTTTAATTGCAATTGGTTAGGCCTAGTTTCCATTATTCATGATGTTAATATTCAGCTTTTCACAATCAAGTAACTAAACCCATATTCCTGGTAATGTTACTCGTCCACGGAGTTCACAGATCCACTAGGCTCATTCTACAGTAAAATCATAATTCTCAAAAGGTATGGTTGTGGACAATTCTCTTGGGATGTGAGGATGAGCCTTGTAACACACATACATTACAAGAGTTTGCAGAATGGAGCTATTTGCAATGTGCACTGTGAGACAGGAGAAGGGTGGGGGCCCAGTTAACTTAAAATTTTCAATGAACCCCACCTACTGGACAGCACTAGAGTGAAACTTATACATAAGAATTTATGTTTATTGCAGAATTATTTACAGTTGCCAAAATATGGAAGCAACCTAAGTGTTCGTCAATAAATAAGTGGATAAAGAACTGGCATACATAAAAAGGAATAATTCCTTGCCATTTGTGACAACATGGATAGACCTAGAGAGTATTACGCTAAGTGAAGTAAGTCAGACAGAGAAAGGCAAATACCATATGATTTCACTTATATGTAGACTCTAAAAGACAAAACAGAAAAAAAAAAAAAAAAGCAGAGGATTCAGAGGATACAGAGAGCAAACTGATACTGCCAGCCAGAGAGAAGAGAGGGAGTTGAGCAAAATGAGTGAAGGGGAGTAGTGGATACAAGCTTTCAGTTTGGGGATGCATAGATCAGGCATTAAGGGTGCAGCAAAGGAAATATGGTCAATAGTATTGTAATAGTGTTGTACGGTGCTAGATGGTAACTACACTTGTAGTGAGCATAGCATAGCTTATACAGTTGTCTAGTCACTATGTTGTACACCTGAAACCAATGTAATATTGTGTCAACTATACTTTATTTTTTAAAATATATTTATTTATTTATTTGAGAGAGAAAGAGATAGAATAAGAATGGGGAGAGTGGTAGGGGCAGAGGGAGAAAAGGGGAGAGAGAATCTCAAGCTGACTCCCCGCTGAGTGCAGAGTAAAATGTGGGGCTTGATCTCAGGACCCTGAGATCAGACCTAAGCCAAAATCAAGAGTTGGATACTCAACCAACCAAGCGACTCAGGAGCCCCTTGGTTATACTTTTATAAAAGATTTTTTTTAATAATAAATCTCAGATTTAAATACCCCAAAAAAAAAAAAAAAATCCAGAGTAGTTGATGAAATTCAAAAATAAGGGTAGAACATTGCAAATGCTGTGATAGGGTCATATTATTTGAAAATAGCAAGGCTTTTTTTAAAGATTTTATTTATTTGACAGAGAGAGAGCACAAGTAGGCAGAGGTAGAAGGAGGAGCAGGTTCCCCACTGAGCTGGGAGCCCGAAGCAGGACTTGATCCTAGAACCCTGGGATCATGACCTGAGCCAAAGGTAGACCTTAACTGACTGAGCCACTCAGGTGCCCCACAATAGCAAGTTTAATACTATTCTGGAGTCAGTATTAAGAATATAAGTAATCATTTAGTGGAAATTGCAGATCGATAGGTAGTCCACATTTATTTTCAGAGTTCAGATAAATTTTGAGAATTATAATCAGAGGATGATGATCAAATGTACTTATTCATAAGTCCTATCTCTTTTCAAAATTCACAAAAGAAATTTAAATTTAGAAAGTAGGTATTAGATTTAGCTAAATCAAATTTGGAAACAAAGAACTCATCAAAAAATGCTCCAATATTTCCCTCAGAGTAGTTTCACTTACTTGGTCTTATGAGTTTACAAACAGCCTTCATATATATTTGCCTAGAAGCTGGAAATCAAATGTACTGATTTCAGTATAATGTTAATAAATTTCTTTACTAAGTGAGGTGCACAAATATAATCATTATCCCAGAACTGGAATAGTTGTATTTTTGGTTGTTGTGTGTGTGTGTGTGTGTGTGTGTTTCTTTCTTTCTGAAAGCTAAACTTTATTTTTTTCCTTAAATTTCAGGCATCCTATGGCTATTAGTATTCATTATTTCACATTACTGTAAAAAGCTTCGAGGCAAACATCAGTCTTCTTTAAAGGCCAAAATACTTATTCATTCAATTTTAATTTATAGTTTTCATAGTTTGTTACATTATCTCAAAGCTTCACTAATTCATTTTAATTTAGATTTGGTATTTCAAAACGGCTTTTTAATTTTTCCCAACACTTTTTTTTTTCCATTTTATTTATTTTTTTCCCAACACTTTTGGTCCTCTGCATTGCCATTCACTGTTACTAATTGAAATAATAATTACTTATATATTAAGTGTAATAGGCATTTTTAAGGCCCAATGATTGGCATTTAATCCATTTTCTATTAGTGCACAGTCCTAGCACAGTGTATGAAGGTTTTGATTTTAATACAACGATTTAAATTCTTATTATAATTCAGAGCTTTAAGTTAAGATATTGCAGTGAAGAAGGGAAAGCTGTGATGACAGGGCAGTTTTCAATCCCATTCTTCAAAAAAAATTTCAAAAATGAACAAAGGTCAACCATGCTGCAGGCATAGTCAGTTCTTGCCTTTAAGACATAAAAACAAACCAAAGTGTCCCTGATTTCAAGGAGTGTATAATAAAGTGGAGGATACAGACAATAAATAGAAAAACAGGTAAGTAAAGATAGTGATAAGACTGGCATTATACTTTATAGTAGAGTTTTATAAACAGCAGGCAATTACTAAATGCTTTTGAGTGCATGACTTATGTCTAATAATGTTCTCCAGTTTACAAATTATACTTCTTTGGAAATGCCTTGTATTTTGGAGAGCACTATATAACAAAATTATCAACAATCATAATACACTTTAAAAGATACCTTAGTTATTTTAAAACAAATGGCTTTTTAGGAAGCTCATTTTAAAGTCAGAGAGGTGAGGATAGTTAAGTATTATTCTTATATTATTCAGCTATACTTAAATCTAAATCTGATCAAGTCAATGAAAGACAAAGTACTCTTAGTTCAGTTAAACTGCTCCTACTATACTTTTATAATTCTGGGAGAGGTAAAAACAAAGTGTTTGAACAGACAACAAGGTCAAATTCAGAGATGTCAGGCCTTTGATGTCCAACATAGAACATTGGTAGAACTTTGATTGCCACCAATTTTCTTTGTTTATGACATCTGCTTCCTGTGGTATGGAAAGTGAGGACAGATGCAGAAATAAAGTGTAGGACAAATATTAATTGTGACAATCAGTGTTCCTGAGGTTTTGAAACAACAATTTTAAAAAGCTGACAAGTCATCATAGACAATAACTGAATCTGTTCAAACAGAGAAGTTGATAAAACAAAACAAAGAAAACCTGGGTGTAAATAAATCAACTTTTAAATTGGAAGACATAGAAAGTTTATATTTCATAATGAAATTATGAAAGTTATATTTCATAATGAAATTACTTATATTTATAATTTCACATGATTTCAATGAAATAGTGTGATTTAATTAAAAAATGGGAAAAAGAATTTATTACTTAATATCCAAATACGTATGGTACGCCTCTTATAATTTTCCTTAAATTAGAAGAGATTACAAAATTAATTCTATATTCGTCATTGTTAAATTAACAATTACTACTAAATTTTTGTCTGAATGAATACATTTATTGATCTTTAAGAATGCAGACTTTAGATTCAGGTAGACTGGTTTGACTCTTTCAGGGCTTGGACAACAAGGCTGCCTTAGCAGGGCTTCTCCACTTAGCAGTTTTGTGACTTTTACTCACTTTTTTTTTTTTTTTAAGAGTGTGGTGCATGCATGCATGAGCCCAGGGCAGAACAAGGGGGTTGCATAGAGGAGAGGGAGAATCTTAAGCAGGCTCCACACCCAGCATGGAGCCCAACACAAGACTCGATGAGGCATTTCGTTTCACAACTGTGAGATCATGACCTGAGCTAAAGTTGAGTCAGATGCTACCTTAACTGACTGAGCCACTCAAGCATCCCTTTTATTCATGCTTTTTAACAACTTTTAGCTTCTGTATGTGTAAGCAGAGACACTATAGACTTTATAAGATTCTGTGGAGTCAAATGAAATAATACTTATATATTTGTGAATATAAAATAAAACAAAAATGCAATTGGCATAGAATATGTGTTTAATAAATGCTTACTGAAGAAGAAATAAATGAACTATTTTTAAAAATGAAAGAAGAGGCACTTTTAGTATGAAGATGACAAAGCTGTTATCTTTCAAGATTCTAAAGTGGAGATATTTTGGTAATTGCAACATGTTGAATAAGACAACGTACAATCATTAGACTTATCATTAAGACTTCAAAGAGGGAAAGTAGAAGTAATATTTTCTGGTAACTAAGAAAACTTAATATTGCCCTCAAGCTATGACTATGTGCACCTATGTTTTGAACCTGACGTGGCACAAGTACAGATTTCTAATGAGAAACTACTTCGTGGACACTATTTTAATATGGTATTGAGGTATTTTGAGTCTGGCGGGGTTTTTTTTTTTTTTCTATTTTGGAAAAGTATCTAGTGCAATTTTCATCCTCCAAGCAGATGTAACTTATGATGAGCTATGTCCAGATGATCATTCTTTTTAATAAACTTTGTGTTGTTTGAACAATGTTTGAACAAAGTGAATTGGGAAATGATTGCTACAGTTTATCAGTGGTAACCTCCATTCCATGAATTGTCCTTCTCCAGTCCATCTCCTTGCACATCAATCCATAATATATTTATTTATCCATTCAGTGTTCATGCACGTACCCTGCAAAATTTGGAGTCATTGTGAGCCACTAAGCATGTACACAATAGAGTCGAGGAAAATGATATTTGGTCAAATGACCATCATACAGAGCAGACTGCAATAAAGGCCTTAATAAAAGTTAAATCTTTCTGGAAACTAACATGTACTAAATAACTACCATACATGAGGCTTTTTTTGGATCAATTTGTAATGTACACAACCTCTGTCTTATTTTTATTTTCCCAAAACATTGTGAAATCAGCAATAATATTACCATTTTACAGATGACAGAAAAAAAAAACCTGAAGTTAGTAGAGTCTAAGGTATTTCACAGAGTTCTATTTTGATATACCTTATTTTGTCATATTACTTAATATCTATAGAACACCCTACAAAATCGACAGTCTCTCATCTCCCTCCCTGCAGGCCTACTGTCAAACTCTGACATCAGCTGTTTATAATCTTTCACCTGGACTACTCCTAGTTAATTCTATGCCTCTAGGTTTAAATATCTCCCCTCTACTTTCCACATATCAGTAAAGTCTGCTCATGTTACTTCTCTATATAAAATCCTTCAGGGATTCCCTATTGTGTGAGGATGAAGGAAATGTTCTTTGCATGATACACTGAGCCCTCTTTGAGGTGCTTTCTCCTGTTCCACTCCACTTCTCCCCTGCAGCTCCTCCCCTGTAACTTGATGCTCCTGTCTGACAAAGTGAGTTGTAGTTTTTGATCTGATTGTGCACAATCATGTCTCATGACTCTGAGCACATTTTTCCTCAGTTTGGATTTCCGTATTCATTCTTTGAGTACTGACTCAAGTATCCCTTCTTCTATAAAACATGTCAGACTAATAAGATAGTTATTCCTGAGATGATCAATACCATGCACCATATAAGCCCCAAAAGTATGGTAAGATTTTTCCCCAAAAAATATGCCTCAAAATAAAAGGAATTACCTTATATTTGAATTTCTTATATTACAGAACACTTTTCAGTTTCTTAATTACTGAATTATGACTTCAGGTAAAAAACTGAGGAAAAAACAATTCCCTGAAACAACTTCAATTATTTCAGACTTTGGGTACTTCTTTAGGTAACCTAATAAGATTTGTTTTTTAAAAATATATGACAGATTGTGATAGATTAGTTATCATTCAAAAATGTAGGGCTTCACAATTACTGCTGTTGGATACTAGCAAAAACGATCCATTTAAAGATCACTTCTGGAAAGTCATAGCTTAAAGTATTATACAACTAAAACATAAACCTCAAGAATAATTGAAGAAAAGCAAAACGGCACAAAGCTAATAGCATGCAGTAAAATTTCCAGTGAAGTATATACAGGATTTTTTAAATGCTGTGTTTCAGAAAAGAGGCAGAAGTAAAGATAATGTACTTTAGAAACTGTGTTAGGTGACTCATAAAGTAGATGTCCTGATGTCTAGGATTCACCTGAAAAGTTTAAGACAACTCCTTCATGCAATATAAATAGAAAAAAAGACATAATTTTATATCAATATTGCACTTTATATAGTGCTACTTTAATTGTCTGAATGTAATAAGTAGATTTTGTATTGGAAGTATATATTTATCTAGTTCAGGATAAACCAAAATACTCTTGTTACCTTTTATTATGTGGAAAATAGAGAACTGTCTCATCATCTGGTATCTTAATACTTCTTTTTATGACTCTTTTACTTTGTATTAATTTTTATTGGTCTCTTTTCTTTAATATGCCACTAATTCCTTGCTGAAGAGAGAATGTAAGCTGCATAAGGAAGGGCTATTTTATGAGTAAATGGCATTATCACCAGGGTCTTGAACAGTTCTGAGCTCAGAGTGCACACTTAATACATAATGCTAGCAGGGATCACCAAATTACCGTGTCTTCAGCCATTTTGGTGTTTGACACACAGTAAACCAGAATTACGTTTCCTAGTAGGAATACATTATTGTAATAATACTGAATAAATGAGTATCAAACAGTGGCTGAGCAGAGGAATTCTGAATCAAACCAGATTTGTCTTATGTTAAATCTCACAGTATTTCCATTGCCTCTGGAAAAACAAACTGGGTAGATTATTTCCATCTTTGAGTGAGGGCGGCAGCTTGATATGAAGCACGTTATGAATTTATTAAGGCTGAACTGAAATTTCCCATAGCTACTTTATAATGACTTACTTCTAAATGAAATTTTATTTATCAGCCAATTTTTAGGTCAAGAGTTCTTAGATGAGTGGAACACCCAATAGCATAAGCTGCTTTCCAGGTAGAAGTTAACATTAAATGCTTAAGGTTGAATGGCTAGTTTTTACTCTGCCAGGAAGAGTTCACAAAGGCCTTATAAAACCAGAAATTGTTTACTCCCTAGATAGCCAGAATAAAGGGTCTTTATGTAAAGAAGTTCATTAAAGCATCCATTTTCTTCACCCACTCCCTCTGTAGTTTAGGCTGCAAAAGCCTAGCAAATTGCTGACACCGAAATTCTGATCCAGCCCTATTCTATCCCTTTGGAAATAGGAAGCCTTGATTAGGCCCAGGTATCCAATGTCAACTCTATTAAGACTTAAAACAATCTGTATCCAGTCTTTTTGATTCTGAGAACCAAACAATCGCATACTAGACTCTTTGTGTGCTGGAGACAAGTCAAAAGAAAGACTTCTGCTGAATCATTATATTAAATCTTTATAGCTATTAAGAAAAATCTAATTATTTTTTCCTAAAAGTGTTTTATATTTATAATGCCCTACTTTATACTACCCTACTTTTTGTGCATGTACCTATCTATCTACATGATCCCTTTAAAAAAAACACAAACCTTGAATTCTCTTTGAATTTTGAAACCTATCAAAATGTCTCCTTTCTTTGAATTCATAATAATTGTCTGTCTTTCAGGACATAATCATGCAATGCCATACTATTTATATCCCATTATTTGATGGTTAACTTCCACATATTACTAATTACAAGATGGTAAAAGAATTGTACTCAGTTAATTACCTATCCTGACTGTTCACTTAGTAAATTATTCTTCATCTGAATCCATCGTCTTTGTTAGATCTCTTAACTATACTTTTTCTTTCAGTTTTAGGCTTCGCCACAAGAGCTGACTGAAAAAGATTCCTTTTGCATTTGGTTTATTTATGTTTACACTGATTATAATACAGGGCCTGCCATCATTTTTGGTTGCTGGTAGTATCTTACTGTCTCTTTGTAGTTCCTTGAACATGTTGCCTTTTCCATATAATGGTCTTGATTTATCTTTCTTTACTTGGGGTCCTCATGTTATCAGTTACTCAGGAAAAGGCTCAATCTCAGAGTTCTTGGATCTTAGGAACACTACTTTTCCTTGATTAGAATGTTGTGTAGTCAAGATGCTCAGAGTTTGAATTGCTGATAGGGATTTGGGGACAAAGATACTCATAAACTGTTGCGGAACTTGTGAATTTTTGTATCTTTGCTTCCTTCATTATTTACATCCTTCCTTCCTTACTGTTTTCTCTACCTAATATACCATACTTATATCCTTCCCAAATATACAACATACCTAACACTACAGGGAGACAATGAGAGTCCCACCCACTCACTTTATCCAGCACAAAGTCTACGATCTCTGTATGATATAAAATCTTCTCTATCAGACCTTGGAGCTTCCTTTGTTACACAGAAATATGGACTAAAATGATGTTCCTGCCCTCTGCTCCAAATTTATACACCCAATATGCAATGGTGGTCAAGGGTCAAACTTCCCTTTTCATTAGGAGAAAGGACAAATGAAACACCCAGATGTTGCTGATTTGAAGCAAATTTAAAACTCAAGAGAAGGAAAATATCACTCATGATTTTACCATCATCTTCAAACAATTTCTGATTTATGGTACTCCCACAACAATCATATATGCATATGTGTAGTTTCACTCAGTTTGAAGATTTTTTCCCATCACTTTAAATTCCAGATTTTATATGTTTTTCAAAATTGAGTATTCATTTTGATCAATGATCTTCTTATAGATCTTTGTAAAAAAACAAGTTAACATAATTCCTACAAAATTAAGTGAAATTTATTTCAGGTTTAAAATTTTTAACAACATTGAAATTAGTAGTTCTGAAGTGCAGAGATGATGACAAATTTTCTGTTGTTTACTCATTTAATATGGATGCTAAAACTTATACCTGTATTCTCAAGCGTAGTGCTCATTTCAAGGTCACATGCATTCAGTTGAATATGGAACTAAGTATTTACAATAAGTAAAGGAAATTTATCTGTGAAATAACATTTTTATTTCTGATTAAAGTTTATAAGGAACATAATTTTGCCTGTTAGATTATTATCTGAATTCTTAAAGTTTAAAGTTTTTTAATATTTTGGTGAAAAGAAAAAAAGAAGTAAATATTCCACTGTCAAGACTAATGCTTTGAATTGCTATTTCAGAAACAGCTATCTTTTATAAGAAACACAATTGAATGTGTGTTCCCTAACATAACATCTAATCTAATAGTTTTGATACAGATGCATGAATATTGAAATCAGTAAATACAAGTTAATATTTATAATATAAGAAACACAAGGAAATAAATGGGTGTCTGTCAAACAGATAATTAGATAAATCAATATCCTGGGTTACATTATTACATTAAGAAGCATTAAAGAGCAAAAACATTTGCCAAGATTTTTAAAGTGTAAAGAATCTTTATAATGCCCTTTAAAAAGCATCAGAGAAAAACCACTATAGCTACAATGCATTTATACAAACATGATGGTCATTTTCCTCAGGGGTGGGGCAGAGGTAATGAAGACCAGAATTTCTTTTGAATAGTTATTTTATCAGTATTTTTTTCATTATAATAGCACTAAAAGATTGACACTATCCAGGTTTCTTGGGTCAGCTTGACTTTGAAGTTCTTTCCCTGCATAAAACTTTAAAATAAAGAGCTAAAACTTCCTTAGTGTCCATCACAATATTCTGTGGTTGAAAATTAAATGAGAAACATTAAATTTAGGATCAAAATACATTGAGACAAGGCAATAATGTTGGTTCAGCCATTGGGTAGCAGGGTTTGACTAAAAACTATTCATTTATCTGAATAACTGTCTTGAGCTATAAAATAGAGAAAAGAATAAATTTCAGGGATTAAGTGTATGGATAATTACGTATATATTTTGAACTGACTAGCAGGGAAGAGATTTAGTATTTGCAAGCTATTATGCTTGATATGCAAAGAAATATGTGCATTAATCTATAGTCAAACAAAAGTATTAGAATGATTGGCAGGGGAGAAGAAAAGCTTTTTAAAGGTAGTTTAGGATGAATTGAATGTAGAGTGGGATAGAGTAGTTTAAAATCAGAGACGGAGAGGACAGTTACAAAATTGTTACAAAATTGTTACAAAATTGTTCCAGATATCTTATAATATCCTGAGCCAGAGTGAACGGAAACAAAATATATGAATGTAGTTCCTATTTTTTTAAGATTTTATTTATTTATTTGACAGAGAAAGAGACAGCAAGAGAGGGAACACAAGCAAGGGGAGTAAGAGAGGGAGAAGCAGGCCTCCCACCCAGCAGGGAGCCCAATGCAGGCTCAACTCCAGGACCCTGAGATCACAATCTGAGCAGAAGACAGACACCCAACCCATTAAGCCACTCAGGTGCCCCTAAAGTTCCTATTTTTACAGAGTCACAGATATTTAGAGCTAAATTATGTAATTTTACTCAAAATGTATATAGATATCCATATGTAATACTTGCTTTAGATTGGCCTTGTATATTTTCTTTGGTTCTGAAAAGAAAGCTCCAGAAATATTAACAGCCTTTAAAGGCACTATCTTCATTTTAACAACAACACCTGAAGGAAAGCTAATGTGTTAGAACTTCTTAGGAGATAGATGTGAGGTGGGAACAAAACACAGACAAATAGAATTTTGTCACTTAATCTTCTATCTACCCAATTATTTTAATGCTATCTTTGCAACAATTGAAGGGCTAAATATAAATAACCTTACTAAAAATTGTGATTAATCTCAGGCAAAGAAAACTTGATTCTAAACTTCAAATTATGGTTCGAGTTTTTCATATATGATACCTTTCATACAACAAAATATTATCAGGCACATTAGTGAACAAGACAAAAGTGATATGAAAAATAAAGAAACAATAGAAAATAAGTGATTAATATGGAAAATATAACATAGCTATCAAACATGGGCTTAAAAATAACTGTTAAGAAAAGAATGCAAGACATGTTCTGGCAAAGAACTAAAAAAAAAAGAAGGATAAAAGAAAGGAAAGAAAGAAATCACCTATTGGAAATAAAAAAGTAGAATGACTGAAATTAATGATTTTGTAGATGTGTTTTATGGCAGATTCGTTACATTTAAAAAGAATATTTTAACCTAGATGGTGTGTTTGTATATAGCTATATATATCTATATATTCAGAATAATGCAAACAAAAAAGAAATGTTGAATATACAGGAAAAAAAAAACCATGAGACACAGAGGATACAGTTAAAAGTTATAACAATCGTGTATTTAAAATGTAAGACTTCTAAGAAACAATGATATCCAGGATATAATATCTAAGAGATACAAAAGAAATAATGGTTGACTCTTTTTAAATAAAATATAAAAGACACGAATAAAGGGTTAGTATCCAAACTATATAAAGAACTGCTACACCTCAATATCCAAAGGACAAATAATTCAATTAAAAAATGGGTAGAAGACATTCACAGACATTTGTCTAAAGAATATACACAGATTGTCAACAGATACATGAAAAGATGCTCAACAAACTCTCTTCATTATCACTCAATATCACTCCCATAATTTGCATGGGAAATGCAAATCAAAACTTAAATGAGATATCACCTCACACCTGTCAGGATGGCTAAAATCAAAAAAACACAAGAAACAATAGGTGTTGGCAAGGATGTGGAGAAAAGGGAACCTTCTTGCACTGCTATTGGGAATGCAAATTGGTGCAGCCATTGTGGAAACAGTATGGAGATTTCACAAAAAATTAAAAATAGAACTAACTTATGACCCAGTAATTGCACTACTGGGTATTTGCCCCCAAACCACAAAAACACTATTTCAAAGAGATATATGTACCTTATGTTTATAGCAGCATTGTTTATAGTAGCCAAACTATGGAAGCAGCCTAAGTGTCCATTGATAAATGAATGGATAAAGAAGAAAGGTGTTGTATACATACAATGGAACATTATTTTGTCTTAAAGAATGAAATCTTGCCATTTCCTATGACATGGATAGAACTTTAGTGTATAATCCTAAAATAAATAAGTTAATTATAGAAAGACAAATATCATATAATCTCACTCCTATGTGGAATTTAGGAAACAAAACAAATGAGCAAAAAAAAAAAAAAAAAAAAAAAAAAAAATAGAGACAAACCAAGACATTGACCCTTAACTATAGAGAACAAACTGATTTTTGAAATTATCCTAAGAAGGTAAGTCAAAGGATGGAGGAAATAAGGAATAGTGATTAAAGAGTACACTTATCATGATGAAATAAAATAAAATAAAATTATTTTAAAAAGACATAATCGGGGTGTCTGAGTGGCTCAGTGAGTTAAGCCTCTACCTTCAGCTCAGGTCATGATCTCAGGGTCCTGGGATCAAGTCCCACATTGGGCTCTCTGCTCAGCAGTAAGCCTGCTCCCCTCTCTCTCTGCCTGCCTTTCTGCCTTCTTGTGATCTCTCTCTCTCTCTGTCAAATAAATAAATAAAATCTTAAAAAAATTAAAAGATATAATCCAAGGGGATTTTTTTAATATCTTTTTATTTGAATTTGAAAAGATATTTGAATATCTTTTTAATTTTTTTCACCAAGGGTGAAAAAGACTTAGTCGGTTGAGCGCCCATTTCTGGGTTTGAACTCAGGTTATGATCTCAGGATTGTGGGATTGAGCTCCTTGTGGGGCTCTGACCTCAGTGGGGAGTCTGCTTGGGATTCTCCCCGCTACCTTCCCCCTTTTCTCCTCCCCTTGCTCTCTCTATCTCTAAAATAAATAAATAAAATCTCTTAAAAAAATACAATTCAATGTATTTTCCAACAGGGAGGCCCACATGTTATTTGTAATTCACGGTTGACCTGGAAGATAGTTCAGATCTTTCAGATATTCAGATCTAGGGCAAATAAAAGCACACATTTCTTAGCCAGGGGGGAAAAAAAAAGTCTTTTTTTTTTTTAAGAGATTTTATTTATTTATTGGACAGAGAGAGAGAGAGATCACAAGTAGGCAGAGCAGCAGGCAGAGAGAGAGGGGGAAGCAGGTTCCCCACTGAGCGGAGAGCCTGATTCCGGGCTTGATCCCAGGACGCTGAGATCATGATCTGAGTCAAAGGCAGAGGCTTAACGCACTGAGTTTCTTATAGCCCATCTAAGACTTTCCAAAACACTTAGGATGCATGCTAGTTGATAGGATCGTGGTCACATTCTGCTCCTAAGGCACCCAGAAAAAGTGAGATAACAGGAAAATAATTTTAACTATATAATGTAAGTTGGAATTTATAACACAGGTGAAATTTGAAAAGCAACACTGACACTTCTATTACAAAATAAAATAAAATAATAATATAAAACTAAAAGGCACTAATCCACAATGCTAAAAGCCTTTCTGAACCCCAAACAGAATGAAGTAGAAAATTATACTTAGGTAGCAAATTAAGAAAGAAAAGAAAAGAAAATCTTTTAAAAAATCAGCCAAGGCAGGAGTCAAGAAAATGAAGTACCCGTTTCAAAGGAACATCCATAAGACAGGTAGCTGACTTATCAAAACACAAAAAAAAAACAAACAAAAAATAAAGAAAAGAAAAAATAAAAAGTACCAAAAGATAATTGGATGACATCTTTGACAAGCTGAAAGAAAATGACTGCAAACCTACAATTCAATACCAAGTGAAGCTATCCTTCAAAAATGAATATTTAATGAATGCATTTTCAGGCAATGAAATTTGATAGAATGTCACCTGCAAACTTATGATAAAATAAATACTAAGGGATTTTCTTTATAGAAGGAGAAGATGATTTCACTGGAACATTAGGAGTTTCAGAATAATAAATCACATGATAGGTATAAGTGTATCTATATATAGTGAATGGAGTTATACTAAACAATATTTGAATATCTTTTGTAATTAATATATATATATTTATAGTTAAATCATATATACTATATTTTATATATATATATATAATCGAATTACATAAAATAACATGATTGGAGAAGAAGGTGAAAGAAATTGAAGTGTTCTAAATTCTGAAATGTTTCTGTATTATCCAAAGAGAAGTGAAAGTAATTTCCTTACTATTAGATTTTGATATGCCAAGGAAACATATTGTAAAAATCCAACTTATTTTCTAAAAGAATTTTAGTAAATAAGTAAAAATAAAAATAATATGTAGCTACAAAGATAATACAGAAGAAAATAGAATAATAAATATTAACCATTTATAAACTAACCAAAAAAAACAGGTGACTAGTGTCTGAGGTCATGCTTAATAATTTATCTTAAACAAACTAAATGCAAATTAAATTAATTAAAAGTTTTTTTTTTAAGATTTATATATTTATTTGAGAGAGAAAGCACAAGTGAGGGGAGGAGCAGAGAAGACAATCTTCAAGCAGATTCCATGCTGAGCATGGAGCTTGACGTGAGGCTCCATTCCACGACTGAGATCACGATTTGAGTTGAAACCAAGAGTCAGGAAGCTTAACTGACTGAGACACCCAGGCACCTCTAAAGGTGTTCTCATTATCTGCTTACTGTTTTGAGGGGTGGGGGTTGCAAAAATGCCTACTTTTTCATTCTTGGTATTGGTTGTTCTTTCTATTTTTCTCTCTCTGCTTCTCTCTTCAAAGAACCACTTTTAGCTTTGGTAGTCTCCTTTAATAGAAGGAGATACATATGAGCAATATATATATTGCTCTTATATTTATTATTATGTTTATTTTAACTTCTGAAATTCAGAAATCTTTGGGCTTCAAAGGACACCATTGAGAAAGTGAAAATACAACCCATAAAATGGGAGAAAATGTTTGTAAGTCAAATATCTGATAAAAGATGTGTAGGCATAAAATATAAAGAAAATTTAAACTCAAAAATGCCTTTCCACCAATACAGGATCGAATGACCTCATTAATGAATCCTAGAAAATATTTAGTTAAACAGCTAAAATCAGTGTTATACAAGTTTCTATAAGGTAATTACACAGAACTCATTGAAGGGTAATATGATGATAGTTTAACCTTTAAGCCTCAATCAACTTAATTCAGTATATTAACAGAATTTAAAAATCATAGGGGGTTGCTGGGGGGGAGGTGGGGGTGGGAGAGGGGGAGGGGGTTATGGACATTGGGGAGGGTATGTGCTATCGTGAGTGCTGTGAAGTGTGTAAACCTGGCGATTCACAGACCTGTACCACTGGGGATAAAAATACATTATATGTTTATTAAAAAAAAAATTGGAGGGGGAGGCGAAACATAAGAGACTGTGGACTCTGAAAAACAACCTGAGGGTTTCGAAGGGTTGGGGGTGGGAGGTTGGGGGAACAGGTGGTGGGTAATAGGGAGGGCACGTTTTGCATGGAGCACTGGGTGTTGTGCAAAAACAATGAATACTGTTACGCTGAAAAAATAAATAAATCTCATGTGAATATTTCTTTGGAAATAACAGGTTTGGAAAAGAAAAAATAATCATATACTCGTATTTATCAACATATGGAATATTTGATAAAATTCAATAGCCATCATTTTTAAAAAGCTTCACCAAACCATTTATTAATAAACTAATAGTTTATAAAAATTTTGAGCGATATACTTGTGATTTGTGCACTTTTGTATGTGCAATATGCTTCAATAAAAAGGTGAGAAAACAATATGTAATAGTGAAATATGTTCAATTTTGATTTACTATACTTTTAGTTCTAGCATGTTTTTCAGTTCATGCATGTTAAAAATATGCTGCTACACTCTCTGTTTTACATTATTTTGCCTTTTATTTCTCTAGAGAGGTACAGGTTTTATTAGCCTGCATAAAAATCAATGTAAAAAAATCAAATAAAAAGCCATAAAAATAGACTTAAGTAGCATGCTTACAATCTAAAGGAAGTTTAATTATATAATGAATGTTCATACAAATGAAACAAGAATATACCTCCAAAAACCTCCCTAAAATGGAGATATTTTCAGTGCTGACACTGGAACATGTTCGTTTAAACAGATTTCACAAAGTCAGAATAGATTCAGAAATCGGTTTTAGGGGCGTCTGGTTGGCTCCTTCAGTTAAGCGGCTGCTTTCTACTCAGGTCCTGATCTAGGGGTCCTGGGATTGAGCCCTGCATCAGGCTCCCTCCTCAGCAGAGAACCTGCTTCTCCCTCTCCCACTGCCTGCCACTCTGCCTGCTTGTATTCTCTCTCTCAAATAAATAAAAATCGTTAAAGAAAGAAAGAAAGAAAGAAAGAAGAAAGAGAAAGAAATGGGTTTTATTGGAGGGAAACAAAGATGAAGCTCTTCAGTGTAGAAATGCATTTGGGTTCTCATGCTCCCCATTATTTTGTGAAAGTATGTTTCAGGTCAAGATTTCTGTCGGGTATGGGAGACTTTGTTTGTAGAGAGAATCCTCCTCTCTACGCATCTTCCTTCAAGAAAGTAGTAGGAGCAAATGGTCCTGTGCAGGAAGATACAAGCTGCTTTGTCCCTTGTAGTCTATGAGATGGGATGTCATGGGATGTCAATGCTTCTAAAGTTAGGTGGGAAAACTAGTTCCTTACACCTAAAGATACTAGGATAGCTGGTTTTTGCAGTTTGTGTGATTTTACATTACCCCTGGGTATGAGCCTCCTAATAAAATGGAACTTGGCTTTATTTTCTCCTATTGGGAATGAAGGGTTTAGTGTTAACTCCTTATCCTGGCAATTGATGGTGAGTTTTCAGTTTAATTCTCAGACAATTTGTTCCTACAATTCAAATAAATATCCCCTCAATGCTCTTCCAGTAATACATTAAAACATTATACTTACTACACAGGAGGCACTTGATATTATTTGTAGAATAAATGAATGCATTTTTTTTTTTTTTAAGGAAGAAAGAGAGAACCTGACAGATGTTATCCCTCACTATAAGGAGTTACTCTTTTCTACCCAGGAATCTGGTCTTTAATGAACTTAACAAAGGCTAGCTAAATATTATAATGTCAACAGAAATACTGAGAGAAAATTAATTCTTTCTATATCAGAAATGAAGTAAAAAAAGCAATAATTATCCTTTATTTACTTTTTTGCTCAGGAGAAAACATACTATACAGGATTCTTCGATTCTTGATTATGTGACATTAAGTAAAGTGAAAGGGGAAATGATAAAAAGCAAACACACCAGAAACTACTACGTATTTCCACATACCTTAAAGCCAAACACTGCGTTATATTGCTCTTTTTATTTATATATATTTCCATTTCTATTCTAATATAGAGAAAACTTAAAAATTAAGGCAACTGTGAACAAAATTCTGTCCCAATTTAAGAATTTCTTCTCCCCAAGGGGAAAAAAATCTTAAGCAATAAAGATGTAAGTCAGCATGGAACATTATGTGCCTAAAATTGATGTGTGATAATAAGAAGAAAATAACAGAGCAATAGCTAAAACACAGGCCTAATGACTGAGTTGTATTTATTCCATCTAAACGTACTCCAATATTTTAGTTTGCCTACCTGTTAGGAATATCTCTTATCTCTTTATCTTGGAAAGTTAGTAAAAATTAAAGGAACAGCCTTCCCCGAACACTAGAAAGGATTTTCACTGACTGAGAATTTAGTATGACTGAACTGATGTTACCAAATAAAGTAGAAAATGAATTAAATTTGAGTATCATACAAATGGGTGGGGTTTTTTGTTTTGTTTTGTTTTGTTTTTTGGTAAATAAGTACGTCCCAAATAGTACATCATGCGTACTTATGCTAAATATTAACTCATCATTTAACTTCAAATTTAATGGAGCATTTACATTTTTTTCATTCTGCATTTTTAACTACACATCAAGTAAGCCTAAACTACACAAAACCACAACAAAGCCTCTGGACATCAGTTATAGGAAAGTTTGTCAAGTGAGAGAAGAAATTTCCACCACTACTTTTTCTCTCCTTCTCTGGGGAAACCACCAATCATCAGACCTATCAACAGAATCTATCATAACACAAACATAACAAGATTGTGTTATGATAGGTTCTGTTTTCTGAAAAATTGTAAACTCTTATTTAACCCTTGAGGGCTAAACAGTTAAATTGAAATACATAATTTAAAAATATAATTATACATTTCTTTCTTTTTATTTGAAGTGACCAGTATCACAAAAGTAATAGATATTATAAAAGCAGAGACAATTATTTTTCTATCTGTTTTTATAGTTCTACTTTGGTTTTTTGTTGGGAGTAGTTTATTTTAAATTTTCTGTCAATAACATGTTAAAACAATGAGGAGCCCTTTTCTTAATAAATAAAAGTTTCCTTTGTGTTCTGTGTTTTTCCAAGTAACTGCTAAAGTGATAAGTTTTTAAGCTACTCAAAAAAATTGAATGTGAAGTCCTCTGGCTACCTGAAAGTATTAAGGGCTTTGCTATAATGGAAATTTGAATTAACTATATCTAACTTTGTTACGCCAAGAGCTTTCTCTCTTTCTTTTAAAGCTGAATTTTGTTATCAGTGGGCCCAAATGAACATGATTGAAATTAATCTCATTTTTTACTCTTTGTAACTGTCTAGTTATTCCATAGAGCATTACATACCAAAGAAGTTTGAAGTTTATTAAATATGGTGGAAAAATACTTGATATTTTACTAGTTGACTATAAAATATGACCTTCCCTCTTTTTTAAGTTTTCTTCAGTTTAATGTGGTAATTGAAGAAATTTTACTTTTGTGCATACATAAAGCATTAATCTTAAAGCACTTATAAAACTCCAGAAAACTTATTAATACATTTTGCAAAGTTTTCCTTTTTGTGGTATCAATTTACATTTGTAAAAGCAACGATTAATTTATAGAAGAAATATGTAGAAAGCACCAGGATTCAGATGATGTTTAAAAATAGAAAAAGAAACTCATTCTTGGTAGTTGGAAGCCGTTACTCCTAACTAAGCCAACTACTCTTGGCTAGAAGAAAGTCTGAAAGAAGATGGACTAACTTCCAGAATTTAAAAGCATTTTCAAATCCTAATTGTCTTGGAACATAAATGCAGTCATAAGAAACAAAATTGGTTTGACAGGAAAGTTTCTTAAATTAGCTCAGGTCAAGCAAATCACAGGTTTGTTTTTTTTTTTTGTTTTTGTTTTTTTCAGCAAGAAATGGTTCTCTGAAAATTTTTGAAATATGAAAAAATTAATTCAGTGTTACTTATCTTTCATATTTTAACATTGCACTTTAGTTTACCAATTTTTGTCAATTCCATCCTATGTTCTTCTGTGTGTTCTTGAATATTAATTTATCATTTCCAAGATTATTTACTTATTTATTTTTAAAAGATTATTTATTTGAAAGAGAGTAGAACATGCAAGAGCAGGAGTGGGGGAGAAGTAACACAGGGAGAAGCAGACTTCCCACTGAGCAGGGAGCTGGATATGGGGCTCTATCGCCAGACCCTGGGATCATGACCTGAGACCAAGGCAGACACTTAACCAAATGAGCCATCCAGGAGCCCTTCCAAGATTATTTATTGAATGATTAGATATATACTGTTATAAATTTACAGATGAAGTGACTGATAATTGGAGAAGTTAAGTAATTTTCTCACTCCTAGGAAACAGCCAGATGATTGATACACACACACACACACACACACACACACATATATATATATATATATATATATACACTTTGTCTCTAACTCACCTATCCTTCTAAATATCTATTATAATTCCATGTAGAATTCTAAAAATGAAAGACAAACGTGATTATTTGAAGTTATCAATCCTAGAAACAGGAATGTACAAATGGCATTCTTTAGGCAGTAATACATTTCAGCTACAAAGAATAGTGTCATGTATGCAAGTTTTTATAGTCTTCTGTTCCTGATCCCCTAAATTCACAGCATAGTCACAGCAATTTTGAGGTTGATCCTACGATTTGAATCTGAGAAACAACAGTATATTTTAAACCACATACTTAAAAATATATAATAAAATTGTTTGTGCCCCCTTATAGCACAAATATTCCCTTCAGGGAGTTTGCAGGCACATTTTTAAGCCTCAAAATTGTAAGTAAATTTTCCCCATCATTTATTTTTTTTTCTTTTTCTCTGATTTTATATAGACTAATAATTCCATTTAATGTGGAAACCATGGAGTCTGCAGCTGTGCAGACCTGCTATTGATTTCAGCTGTGAGGTCTTATACAGATCAATCCTGAGTCTCAGTTTTCTGATCTGTAAGTAAAGATAATAGTACTTGTCTTCTTAATATTACTGTAAAGGTTTAAAGATACCAATGACAGAGAAAATAGATAATAGTACAGATGAGAGAGGTAAAGCACAAAGGAATGAATACAAGATGACTAAATCAGAATCAAAAACAGAAGTCAAGGGAGCCTGGGTGGCTCAGTGGGTTAAAGCTTCTGCCTTCAGCTCAGGTCATGATCTCAGGGTCCTGGAATCGAGCCCCGCGTCGGGCTCTCTGCTTAGCAGGGAGCCTGCTTCCCCCACCATCTCTCTGCCTGCCTTTCTGCCTATTTGTGATCTCTGTCTGTCAAATAAATAAATGAAATCTTAAAAAAAAACGAAGACAGAAGATATCTGAGGAATATTGTTTGTTTGTTTTTTAGATTGATTTATTTGTTTGAGAGAGAGAGAGTGCACAAGTGAGAGGGGGTAGGGCCCAGTGGGAGAGCGAGAGACAGACAGAATTTCAAACAGACTCTTAGCTGAGCAAGAGCCCAACACAGGGTTCTATCTCAAGACCCTGAGATCATGACCTGAGCCGAAACCAAAGTCAGACATTTAACTGGCTGAGCCACCCAGGGATCCTTCTGAGGAATATTTTAAAAATGGAAGATTATATATGTTTTAGATCTCATAAAGGTTAAATAACTACTATATTGAGAAAACTTAATTAAATGGACCAGAAGGATAAGAATTAGTAGTTATAAATTAGAATGCTAATTTTAATTAAATAATTTGTTTCAGAGATAACACGAACTCTGATTATAGCTAGTGCCAGAACTTGACCTTGGACTAGGTAACTGAGGTGGAGCAGAGGAAAGGAGATAAGGATATCAAGGAACCTAGCAGCCAGGCATCTCTTTTGATGTGAATTCATGTACGTGAATTTGTGCAAAATTATTTGGTCACAGTTATTTAAATGATGCATATCTCTCCAAATATATTCTTCTGAATGCATTTGCTAAATAGGGTCTATCAGTGTTTTTCTTTTAAATAAATATGTAAAAATTGGGAAAATAACATTTTCCCGTTGGGATCTTTAAATTAAAAGGAAGGTGCAATCTGTCACTGTCATCTTAGCCACATGAAGAAATTCTGTCTATAGGAGTGACAAAAAATGTCAGATAAACAATGGATTCAAGAATGTATGGATGACTGGAAAGAACGATGGTGGATGGGGAGATTTAGTGGTACTATCCCTAATTTCAATGACCTACCATCTTTTTCTCCACAACTCAGTCTTTGTTCATTAAATTGATCCCAGTGTAATTAAAATTCCCAAATAGTTATACCAGGAATACTAGCAGGTCAGGATTAATACGATCCATAACTAAATATATATATTTTTTTCTTTTCTTCTTCTTCTTTTTTTTTTTTGCTTAAGCTAGTTTCAGCATTTCTTTCACTTGCTTCTGAAAAGGCCTTAATGCTCTTATATAAGAATATAGACAGTAAACTCTGTTTACTTTCTCAGATCCACTCCCCATTCTTTTCTATCACGCTTTGCCTTGGGAGGAGGACCACAATCAAGCTTCTGTTTAGAAGTAGACATTGAGGGGCACCTGGGTGGCTCAGTGGGTTGGGCCTCTGCCTTCTGCTTGGGTCATGATCCCAGAATCCTGGGATCGAGCCCCACATCGGGCTGTCTGCTCAGCAGAGAGCCTGCTTCCCTCTCTCTCTCTGACTGTCTCTCTGCCTACTTGTGATCTCTGTCTCTCTCTGTCAAATAAATAAATAAAATCTTCAAAAAATAAAAAAAGTGGACATTGAAATCAACCAATTGAAGGGAAAGACGGCTAGATCTTTCCTCATCATCCACCTATCTTCAGAAAATAACTGTTCTTGTCACACCGTTTTCTCTTCTCTTAGAAGTCTTGAGCTCTCCTGTATGTGGTGAACACTGATCTATCTTACCTCCTCATGTGTACATGTATAATTTTTTTTCTTTTGCTACATCACTGTGCTTCACTCTTCTCAGTTGATATCTATTAATCTTCCCTACACTTTTGTAAATATTCTCTTTATTAAAATGTCTTCAATTACCTCTTTTGTGTCTATATTTATTGCTGGCAGTATGACTGTTGAATATATTTAAATTATTATAAATATGCATATGTACAAGTTTTTAATTCTGGTGATATATATACATGTGAATATATATCCATTTGGAAATAAATAACATTAAAATGACAATAAATAAAGTAGATTGATTTATTTAAATATTCTGAAATAAATTTCATTTTTAAGTTGTATGCTCAGTTCAAATGCTTTTTTAATTGATCAAAAAGTTAATGTTGATGTTTTTACAGGCCAATCTTATACAGAATTCATCTAAATTCTAAAGATGAAATGACTTATTATTTCAAACTCCTTGGTAAGTCTACGTAAATACAGCACTATCAAAAACCTGAAAAATAGGGCTATAGATTCTTAGATATATAAATTCAGAATGATATTCTTGAGTATTATTTGAGTTTTCTTACATAACACCAGAGAAAGAAAAAAATATTGGGGTGAAAATTTTCAGTATCTCTCCACTAATTAGTATAATCATAAAAGAAAATTATTTATTTCCTTATAACCTGATATCTTTTTTATTTGAAAAAATTAATTATTTCAGAAACTTTTGATTCTGAGTTGGATAGAGTAGTTTAGTTTTTACTACACCAAAAATCCCATTTAAAAATATATGGCTTAAGTGCAGGAACTACATGCTTGAAGGTATCAGAGAGCGTTGAGACAATGAGAATTGCTGGGGCTAAGAATCTGAAGAGACAAACTCAGGAATATTTGGCAGTCTAAAGGAGAGACAAAGATTAGAAGTTTTGGATGTTCTGATGCAATGAATATTTCAGGACTTCTCTTTCTGGGGGAAGTGCTGAAGTATGAGACATGACAGGGAGAGTGACCGAGCATTATCAGGTTGGCAAACCAGTCTTGGCTGAGCATACTTGCTGACTGACACACACTTCAAGCATATCATACAGATAATCTGGCATATTTGATAGTAATGGGAGGTATTGGAATTGGCGGAAAAGGACTTTGAAGAAAAAGATATTTTAAAAATATTCAATATAGAAAATATGAATGTAATAAATAAAAATAATTTTATAGAGAAATTGAACACTATAAAAATAAAATATTTTAGGTATAAATAGGTAAGATGATCACTTTCAAATGAGGTCCAGATTCAAAAACACTTCATAGAGGAAACAGCATTATAACTGAGGTTGGAAGAGTAAGCTAACAAGTGTAGATGCCAGTAATGGAAGATTTAGTACTGTAATTCAAGATTTTCTAGGCACTTAAAGTAAGTTTAACATCAAGGTCCAGATGAAATACATCCCCAAATGATTGTAAAGCCTATTTTTCTTTTTCTTTTCTTTCTTTCTTTAAGATTTTATTTATTTACTTATTTGTTTGTTTGTTTATTATTTGTCAGAGAGAGTGCACAAGCAGGGAGAGCAGCAGGCAGAGGGAGAAGCAGGCTTCTGGTTCTGAGCAGGGAGCCCCATGCAGGACTCAATTCCAGGATTCTGGGGTCATGACTTGAGCATAAGGCAGATGGCCAATGTACTGAGCAACTCAAAAGTCCGGAGTCTGTTTTTCATTAATGAGAAGCAGAGGACCAGAAGAGAGTCAAAAACACAAAATCCAGACTAATTTTTTTTTCAAAAATTAAAAAAGGTTGATTCTATATTCTGTAAACAAGTAAACCTTAGAAATAAATTTTACCAGTATTCAAAATAAAAATCACATAGGCAATTGGAATGATTCAAAGTAAAAATATTTCAAGTCAAATTTTTTTTTCTTTTTTTACTCCCTTGAATTTTTTTCTTGAATTGCTAAGTTCAAAATGAGGGTCATGCTATAGACATAATTTAGTTTGATTTCAACAAAACATTTGATAAGATAATTGTGCCATTTTTAAGTGAGGACTTGATGATAGGGTTACAAAATACATTGAAAGTCACCTACCAATAAGTGTAAATAATTTTGATTGCCTGGGTCAGTCTGGACTTTCTCCTAGATTTTCCCTGTTAACAGTCATGTTATTTTTTTTCCATTTTATTAAATGAATGATTAAATAATGATCCACATATTATATTTGAAGTCACAAATGTAAGAAAGCAAATACAAAATATGAAGCAATAAATCCTAATTTTTCCAATTCAACATAATCACAGTAGGCTAGAAGTCTGAAACGAAAAAATAAACTTCTATAATAATTAATGTAAAATAGTGTTTCTAAGTTCTATATTCAAAATTTCAATCAATCGGAAGCAGGTTATTAGAAATAAGGACAGTCTAATAGTTCATATAATAAGTATGTACTACTTTTGGTTGGCCAAAACATTATTATAAATTCAGGTAGATAGAATATTGTCTAAGCTGAATATAATTTTACATCATGTTTGAATAACAGCAGATTTGAGAAGTAATAGTATGGTTAATTATGGGCATTCCACGCAAGAGGGCTGTTGGTTAACTAGAAAATATTCAAAGGCATTTGACCTGAATAATGAATGCAGAAAATTCACAATAGGAAGAAATGCTGAAAGAATTAAGGATCAAAAAGAGAATGATTTCAATTAAAATATATTTTGTCCAAGTATTTAAAAATGTAATGAGCTCTGTGAATTTCTACCAATCAGGTGAAATAATCATTAAAATGATTTTTGTATTCTGATTTTGCTGTCAGTAGAAATTATTTTCTCTCTCTTGCACACGTATATATAAACACATATGTATGCATATATGTACACATACACACATATTATATTATATATAATACCCATTATATATATATATATTATATATATATATATAAAATGAGTGGGATGTTGTTATATGGCCATCCTATTTTAAAGCTTATGAATCTAAGTGTTAAACATAAATATTTTTGTTAAATTATTTTCTTTTTTCAGTTTTCTTATATAGAATTGTTTAAATATGTCATTAGTAGGATTTATACTGATAAGTCTGTCTGTCAATCTGTTCTATTCTTGTGATAAAAAATATTATTAGTTATTTCTTATTAGATTAAAAAGAGAAGAAAAGTTTACTCTTACTGAAATAGACTCTGTAGTAATATATGTGCCCATTATATTTAATGTCTAGGTTTTAGGAGATATTAGAACTCTTAGGTAAATTATTCATTTTCTGTTTTCATATCTGCTGCTGAATCCATCTCTGCGATTCATGCCAAACTTTCTCCTCCTTAAATTTTAAAAGATCTCATAAGTCATGCCCATTGGAGTCAGTTGTTGATTTACACTTTATTGCACTGTCCTTTCTTCAGAATCAGAATTTCAAAATTAAATGTATTTCAGAATAATTGAAAGCATTGGAATTAGGGAAATTGAGGGTCAGGCATGTAAATTATCTTGCATAGGATGACATGGCTAATTGTTGACAAGTTGATGTGACAAAGTCACAACAAAAAGTCACATCCAGTTTGATTCCTCTTTTCCCCATGTTAGTCTTTTCTAAGGAAACTATAAGCTCTTCAGAAGTACCAGTGTTGTTAAAAAAGTGCTGAGCCCACAGTAGGTATTGAATGCCTATAGATTTGCTGGCTCTGAGTTGCAATTTAGTTCTTAAAAATCTAAGGAAAAAGGAAAGCTGGTTTAGTCCCACAGGAAAACAGTTTTAGAATATATTTTAAAACAGAACTTTCAGAAGCTCCAATGTACTATAATGTGGCCCTGAGCCTAAGAAAATGTATTTTTTAATGTAACGGTATAAATTTAGTTATTGATTTTCTCAAAACAAAAAATGACTTTGAATTTCATTTAGACTATTTCCTCATAGAAGAAAGCTATCATTGTAGCTTAAAATTATACACATATAACCTAAAATTATATACTATATATATTATGTATATAAATTACACACACAAACACACACACACATAAAAGGAAATACGTTTTTCGTGTTATGTAAATACAGGACTGTACAAGTGTGGATGTATATATGATTTGTTCCCTATGAATGGAGTTGGGTAGTTGGATGATGAATGAACTGACAAATGGAAGAAAGAGAGAGACTTTGTTAGTAATTGCATTCTTCAGTGCTCTGCAGCCAAAGGATCAGACAGTTTTTCTGGAAAGTGGTCACATTTCGCTACCACCAAGAATCATTCCTGGGTAACCCAGAACTGAGCACTTAAGAATACACAACATAGTTGTTTGGGAAGGTGCCTAATTTTAGAAAGCCACATCCCAAATCAAAGTTCAAAACTTTCCTCTATTTCCCATAATAAAATGAATTATTGTTCATTTAATATTGTCTTGGTTTCAAACATATTTCATCAGATAAGATCATTAGTAACATTCCCAACAGGAAATAATTAATATTTTATTTTTAGCTAATTAGACATTGCCCATAAGTTTTTTCTATTTTTAGTTTCTAGAGCTTTATATGACTATCTAATTTGAATTATATGTCTGTCACATTATTTCTAGAACGCATTATAAAATGAAAGCTTAGTAATCTATTATGCGTGTTTTGAGTGTCAACTCCTCAGAATCTGATTATTTATTGTTGTTGTTGTTATCTGAGGAGGCTCTATTAGAGGAAATCTCTTTAGGATGATTCTTAGAGATGATTCTAAGAGCTTGGCATGAGGAGGAAGAGGGTGGCCTACAGATCTGCTGTCAGTGACAAAGTAAATAAGATTAGTGATGGGTCCAGTGAAGCCTGACAAGAGCAGTGAGTGGGAAATAATACACAGATGGAGTTGAAACCGGTAGCATATGTTCTAAAAAAGCTGCTTTAATTCAAAAAGGATGCAAGTGAAGGGGATCTCAGGCAAGACGGAAGTTAGGAGTGAACCTACAGAAACTTCTAAGGTCTTGACAGCTCAGGGGGAAAAAGAAAAATCAAAGTGGCTAAAGCCAGACCACAGGAAGCAAACAGACTGATGGACCAAATTTTTTATGTAAATGCAAAACTGGTCTCCTTTTTTTTCTCCACAAATAAAAACTATTAATCTTTAGTTCTCAGTGAGCTACAGTAACTGAGTTTAACGAGAGCTAAAAGCTTACTAGTATCTACTAGAAAGTTAAGTAAGAAAATTAGTTTCCAGTAAGTCATATCTTCCCTAGAAAAAGCTATATGTTAATCAGAGAGATAATTTTAATAGTACTAAGTACTATCAAAAGATTGGGAGAAGTTACTAAGGTTGATGAAGCTTAGACTCATTTCTATCCCATAGACTTTGTATCATATCTCTATCAAAAAAAGCATTCATTTGGTATTGCTGAAATTTCTTCTTCACTATTCTTTCTAGTCATCAGGTTTTAAGTTTTATATAATGTTTTATTTCAGCACTATTTTTGTTCTCCTTCAAACATAAGCATATGTGATGCTAATACGTGATTTTCTTAAATTGATTTAAGCTTTCTACTCTTAATCAAAGAAGTTTGTCAGGTTAACATGAGTTATAATGAAATATAAATCTTACCCTGATACTGAAGTTGGTAATAACACTAGCTTAGAAAAGATGATAGTTTCTGGTTTGTTAATAAGAAAAAATGTCTAGGGACAAATATGGGACCATATCTGTTCTGATTTAAAAATAGTATTTATCAGAGGGTTAATAAATCTGCCTCCTTACTAAAATTGCAAATGCTGTAACTCCAAGCCTTGGATAGATAAGTTTAAATTTTATTTTTCATAAATGTGTAATGGGTTGGCAAAAAAAGCTTTTTCAGTAGATCTAAAAGTTCAGTAAAAAGTATTTTGACTCTGGAGCCAAAAAATGAAAAAGATATTGAAAAATAGTGTGGTTCTCTTCCATCACATTTCTAAAAAGTTGAAATTCTTATTTATGGTTATAACTTATTTTTTTGTTGTTGAATTTGGACTAGAAATGGGACAAATCATGACTCTCATTTTCTTATATCAGAAATGACATGAAAAATAGAAAGGTTCTGGATGTGTTTCATTGTGAAGGCACAGCAGAAATTGGCCCAACTATAATAAACTTTTAATCTCCCTTTTACAAATAATACTCTGCAATAAAAGTATCTATTTTGAATGTCAAAGAATTAAAAAAACAAAATAAGAGTGTCCTGTGGTGACATAAAAATAATTTCTTATATGTTTTTTTTTCCACCTTCTTCCTGGATTCTACTTTATTTGGCAAAACTCAGAACTGACTATCAATTCATATCCCCCCAACTTCCTTTTCTCAGACAAAGCAGTTCTTCAGAGAAAAAAAGGCTGTGACTTGGGGATCACCATCTCCAGGCAATTATAATATGTGGTTTAATTGATTACCTTACAAAATATTTACTACTAAGCAATTCATAAGTAAACAGTATTTCTATTTGAGTATGGATTTTATGTTATTCATTTCTGATACAAAGGTAAGATTCATGGCTGTCCTACCTCAGAAATAAATAATGAGAATATAATTTAGCACATATTTGTTTTGCTTTTTTGAGTTGCCTGAGTATTTTGTAAGTTTGCTTTTCTGAACCATACTAATACATGTTCTCAACTTTCATGCCTATTCCATAGAAAGTCTTGATGTGTCCTCAGCTATCTGCCTGCCTCCATAGCACTCTTGTTTGCCACTTTCTGTTGTCAAGTTTTTCACTAAGAAATTTTTGAAAATTGTTATAGTCTGTGTCTTTAACTTAGTAATTTAGGGAAAATCACATTTGAAAAATTGTCTCTGACCCAAGGAATGAAAAGTTTGTAATAAGTTGAAATCATTAAGGTATTAGCAAAGGAGTGGATATAATGGGAATCCAGACACTTGTAAAAAGGTTTAATTTTCAATAAAGTTATCAAGTGCTGACCAGATTATAAGCACTATATTATATGTCAGAGAGATTGTACATAAGCTGGATGAACTCCCTGTCTTCACAGAACTTAAAATTTACATAAAACTGTTGAAAAATATGTTGAAAGATATTATAAATGTCATGAAGTTCAATAAATTATTTTAAAACTACTGAAGTGAATATTAGAAAACATACATTGCTAGTGAATTTTTTAAAAATTAAGTTTTCTGCTTTCAACTGAAAATCTTTCTAGTAAAAATGAACTATTACAACATTTAAATCTTACTCAGATCTACAAGACTCTAGTAAGGGTATCCCAGCAAAGAAGATATTTATTGATTTATAAATAAGATAAGATATCAAAGGGTTGATTTAGGAATTTAAACTTTCCTAAAAATATTTAAAAGAATAGAGTTTCTATCTACAACAGAAGAACAATGGTAAAAAAGATGAATATCAATATCTTCAATTCTCTGTACCATTATTCTTCTGTTGTACATACACAGGGGAAAACACACCTAGAATTAGCTGAAATATTTGCTTCTTTAGTTCATTCAACTAATAACTATAAGAAAATTATAGTTCTGCTTCTCAGTGACACCGTTAAATCTTGTTTTTGAGCCTTCGGTCTGTCCTTCAATATATCAATAGTCAATGCATTCTGCTTCCTATATAGTGGATAATTAAAGCCCTTCCACTTTATTTCTAAACTCCTTGGGGGTCATCCCACCACTCTCAATCATACTTCTCTACTTCGCTGACAAAAATAGAAACTAATAGACCTTAATTGTTTGGCATTTCCCCCTCTAAACCACTGTTTCTTTCTCAGTATAAACAAATCATTTCCTTATTTGGACCTGCTACACATGGGAGTGAGTTTTTCTATGTCAAGACCAATTCCCGACATATGATTGGTATCATTTTCTCAAAAATTCTGAATTTCTCCTTCCCAAAAATAATTTATCAATTACCTGCACAATATAACATCTCTAACCACTTTTTTCTACTATGTTCTTTCATGTGACATTTAACTCTATTCAAGTTTACCCATTTTGTAATAAAATAAGAAAAAACTTCTTTCTGGAGCCATGTATCCCTCCAAACCCAGGCTCTCCTTCAGATATTCTATCTCCCCTCTATGTCATAAGAGACTCTCTTGAAAATAAGTTTACTCAGCTATCAGTAATTCCTCTACCCACTGAATTCCTCAATCTGGTTTTAATCACCTTCATTTCTTCAATAATCATCATGGAACTTCACTAAAATTTCTCCGACAACCATGGGAAAAGATAACACACCACTACTCTTTTGCTGCTATTTGCAATGTATGCTTTATGATTCTCATTGCATTTCGGTGCTTCATCTGAAAGTACTGACTACCCTGTCTTCAGTATGGTTCAGCTTCCACTCCTTTGCATGACTTTTAAATTTTCTATCCACATGCATAATTTAACTTTCTTTCAATGTTTTGTTATTTCTTTTTTTTTTTTTTTTAGGTTTTGCATTTTTTTTTTATTTTTTCAGCGTAACAGTATTCATTCTTTTTGCACAACACCCAGTGCTCCATGCAAAACGTGCCCTCCCCATCACCCACCACCTGTTCCCCCAACCTCCCACCCCTGACCCTTCAAAACCCTCAGGTTGTTTTTCAGAGTCCATAGTCTCTTATGGTTCGCCTCCCCTCCCCAATGTCCATAGCCCGCTCCCCCTCTCCCAATCCCACCTCCCCCCAGCAACCCCCAGTTTGTTTTGTGAGATTAAGAGTCATTTATGGTTTGTCTCCCTCCCAATCCCATCTTGTTATTTCTATTCATTTATTCTAACATTGATGTTCATCTTGGATCCTTTTTACATACATTTATTGAGTAATCTCATCAACTTCATAAAGTTTTGCAAACTTGACCTTTAATTATTTACTTTTGGACAAACTTAATCATCTTTTATGTTTCTAAATGTTCCCTGAACCAAAATTTAGAGAAGGAAGGATGTTATGGAGTTTGCTTGGAATCTGTAAACGAATTAATATGTACATAGAATCAGCATTATTTCAGTTTTTCAATGTCTATTGCAGAAAGGAAATAAGCATTGCATTATGTCTCTCTTTTCTTCATCACAGTTTATGGGTGGCTAAATTATGGCTACATCTTTCAGTTGATAACAAATATGGTATATATGCTTACAATGCCTATTAGCATCAGGATAAAGAGAAAAGAATGAGGACACACTTCTTACTCATTCTCAGCCATCAGCCAGATGTATAACTTTACTGAAGTTCATTTAGTCTTGCCGACTTTCTTTCTAGAAGGACTTGGAATCAGATGGTCTGTGAGGTAGTTTAAAGATTGTAAATAATTCAACTAATCCTTACCACTTTTACATTTTCTGAGCAGAAGAGCTATTGTTTACTTTACGTCTCTTCATATTTACATCAACACTGCAGGAGTGCTGAAGAACTGGCAAAGGAACATGTAGATGCAGGTCCCAGAGTCCATTAACCTCAACTGAGTAGGTTTATTCTCAGCTGTACGTTTGTGTCCAGACATTTCATTATCTACTCCTTTACTGTCAGCTGCCAGGACGCTTTTGTGGTCATTTGCATAATTTAAACTGCTGTCACTGACAATCTAAATGTTGCTTTACTTTATCTCTTGACTCTAATGTATAAATGGGTATATCCTTTAATATTAGGCTCAAATTAAGTGGAGTCTAATTCTATCAGAAATGTGAAATACTTAGTGTCACTTTTAAATTCATTATTTCTAAGAAAGTTAAAAGAATGAAGAAAAAATAACTACTTCAGCACAAATGACCCAGCATCTTTTGAAATCTGTAGCCAAATTGTTATAATTTTTCAGGTTCTTCATCTCCACCTCCAGAGATAATAATAATTTAAGAAGTGTCATGTTCCTGGTTTGCTTTGGGTCATCTTTAAAGTATAATTTAAAATAATCTTTATGGCACAAATGTATTAAGAAGAAGCACATATCAAAAGAATACCTTATGCTATTCATTGGAGTAATTTTCCTGAATGCAGGACACCTTGCCCCAAAAGGCAGGATAAATCACCTGTCAGTCCACTTTAATTCTTGTTCTTCTCAATCTCATTTCTTCTCCTTCTAGAGCCTGATTCCATTTCTGGAATCCATTAAGCATTTTATATCCCATTTACCAGTACCTGCTTCTTTTCACATAATCTAAATTAACCCAACTCCGCTTGACAGTCAAGCTTCTAAGTAAAAGCTCAGTTCATCATTATAAAGCTGACCCAAAGGAATGGATAAAAAGGCTTTTATATAATAAAACACTGAGCTCTGGCAATCACAACTTTTATTAACTGGCGTACCCTAAACAGCATAAGCAAACACATTTGAGAAATTGATTTCCCTTGGTAATATCCCTGGATGTCCTAAGTAAAAGCCTTTGCTGAATAGTTAAGTTGGAAAAGAAAGAAATAAAATAAACTTTTAATGTGTTACCACTCCCATCATTTTTTTGGCTTTAAAAAATTTGTAGGAATCAAGAAGATAATTTTGCATAAAGATACACAATTTATAAAAGATGTTTAGCAAGTAAATTTAGGTTTGTCTGTGTCTAGATTTAAAAGGGTTTGTGAGGTTTGTTTAGTTTGTTTTTTTTTTTTTTCCTCTCTTTTAAAAATTTTTTCAATCAAAGTTTAGACTACAAGAACCTTTGTATGTGTTTCTCTTCTATCTTGGGCTTAACTCTATGATAGGGATCATTGTATGGTAGTATAATATGCTGTTTATTTTTATCTTGAGAGAGGAATTCAGCTCTACTAGTTTTTGTATTCTTAATGCCTTGTCTGACACTCAGTTTATTTTGGGATGGAAAAAAGAAAGAGCTTTGTAATTTTTCCTTCATATATGAATATTTGCTTACATTTTACAATTTACAAAACAATTTTGGCTACATTATCTCAACCATGTGGTCAGGAGATCCTGACATTTTGGAATTTGTCAAAAAGGAAAAGAGAGAGAGAAAGAAGAAAGAAAAACCCAAGTAGTCAGATATATGTGCCATTACAGTCATATAAGAATTTTGTAATAAATTTCAATAAGTGAAAGAAAATTAATTTATCAAAACAAAGAATAAAGTCCAAATTTAAATTAATCTGACATCAAATGTGTTCAATTTCCAAAATCCTTCATGCATTTTGCTTTTGAGCAAACAATGGCTCTATTTTTTTTTATCAGAGAAAGTTGCATTCATAAAATAGTCATATATTAGAGGATAAAGAATGTTCTCAATAATATCCATAACTAATACTTATCATACTAGAAAAAGGCTACTATTTTCCCCTGTAAAAATATTTTTGACATCTGTTAAGAGATTTAGTAAATATAGGTTGAAGAATATGCTGGTAGGAGAGATTCTTAGAGTGGCTGCCTCTGGAGTCTGAGCATTCTAACACAATGCCAAAGTCCATCACTAACTGACAGCAACCTTGATTAGATTCATCAGCACCTAGGTTTTAGTTTAGTCTGAAAAAGTACACACATAATTGAACGTTACACATTCTGAAATATTTTAAAGTAAATTAATATTCTAAAAATTTGGAAAAGTTTTATTAAAGACAGAATCGAATAAATTATGATCGTAGGTAAAATATGATGATACTCCTGAGTAAGTTCTGTACTTCTCTCACACATTACTCTGTAAGTACAAAAAACACCTTCCTGGCCCATTTAGTCTGTTTATTGCCTTGAGGGTAATAGGTTATCCTACATACAAGAATAAGGAGTAATTACAATAAGAAATTTTGTGCCAGACCTAGACCTGGTCTCTAATTTCTTAGTTCTGCTACTTACTTGCTACATGAATGTGGAAAAGTTTCTTGTACAGCACAATTCCCTAATCTGTACAATGGTTACACAGTTATGATCACCTCAAAGAAATTCATGCAGCATTATTTTAAAATTCTTAGTATGTTTCAAGTTTCTCCTGTTGGTTAGGGACTTAGGAGAAGATAGTAAACCATGTCCTATCCTTCCTATCTTTCCTGCTAACGTCTGTTCAAGTGAGTAAAATGATGAAACAGATAATAAACAACAAGTGCATATATAATATATGCATATATAACAACAAGTGCATATATATAATATATGTCATTTAGTAGTGCGGTGAAGCATGAAGTAAAGTAACAGAGGAGGGAGTATTTACAGGAGTATCATTTTATGTAGCAGTATATTTAATAACTGAAATCTGATGTAAGAACATTCCAGCAGAATGAATAGAAGTGACAAGGCCACAAGAAGTCTGTGTATTCTATGACTCATAAAAAGTCTCACATATTATAATACAAATAAACATGATGAAAAAGTTCAAGGAGGCCAAAGAAATAAAAAGATGATTGGCAGGTTAGATTGTGTGAGAACCAAATGAGGTAATAGCATAGTGTGGTTCTGGGCATATAATAAGTGCTAAATAAGTGTCACACATTTAATCTTGGAATCAATTCCACTAAGATAGAGACTGTCACCTCAAATATGTCAGAGTGGGATAGCAACAGGAGTTGATCAACATCAGCTCATGGAAATATCAGTGCCTTAAAAATTGTGGCCAGAGACAAACATTGTCTAACCTAGGGGTTTGCCAAAGACAGATTATTTTGGATATGTTTATCTGTTTAATTCTAAGACTTTCTATGGTCAATATCGTCAATCAAGGATTATCATAAAAGGCCTTGCCCACAAATGCAAATATCACTGCTAGTACGTATTGAAACACTACATAGATTGAGCTGGTTCCAAATGACATAGTTGGTATATCACTAGAGGCTGATCATTTTTAGGTTATCTTATCCATATTTTTCTATTGGATGGAGGAAAAGTTATACTCGATTAGCAATAACAAGATAACCAAGAAACTAATAAAAATGGAGAAAAAATTTTAATAAAAGAAACAATGTGTCCTTGAGCAATTTTTTTTTTAAAGAGAGGGAGGTGGGTAGAGGGGCAGAGGGAGAGGGAGAGAGAATCTTAAGCAGGAGTAGACTCCTTGCCCAGAGCTGAGCGGGAGGCGGGGCTCTGACTCATAACCCTAAGATCATGACTTGAGCTGAAATCAAGAGTCAGATGTTTAACTTATTGAGCCACCCCAGCAGCCCTTGAGCATATTGTTTTTAACAGAAAAATATACACAATTTTTGAGTAGGTAAGCTAAACAGATGTCAATAAAAATACAGAAATATTCAAATATAACACCTCTGTGCAACAGTTTTCTCCTTCATAGCATTGATTTTTTATTGAGTGATTAGAAATAATTGCTTGATAATGATTCAGATTATTTGAGTGCCAATAAAAGTCATGTATTTATGCATCAAAATTTGTGAGGAAATTAACCATATAAAATTGTTTTTGGAGGTATTAAGTGAATACACTGTTTAAAGCATTTCATTTCTTAATAAACGAATCTTCCTATAGTACATAAATTATCATAAAAGTGTGATCACTGCATAGACTATACTTAAAGATATGTACAGTTGGTTCCATTCTCAGGTGGGTCTGAGAGAAGTTAGGAAATTTCCATTAAGACTGTGTGTGGTAAGTTTTCTTGCATTTTCATTAGCTTTGCAAGGTTTACTATTTCATCTAATAGTACTAGTGGTTCATAAATAATTCTCAAATGGTTACCTGCCAAGTAAGCTCTTCACTAGTTTTCAAACTGATTGACATGATTCGTGATGAAAGAGTCTCTGCCAAAGTAATGTTCAGGGAAATTATTATACTGATTGATCTCAGTCATTCCTTTCCATCTATTTGTTCACGATAGGCTAGGAGTTTAATTTGATAATGCCATAATTAAAATACTAGTGCCTCATGGAAGAAATAAAAAGGAACACATTGAAGGATTTAGTGAGTTAAAATTTTTACTTATGAGAAAGGAAAATATTCTTAAACATTTAAGGTAAGATAGGTTAAAGTCCTATGATAACATGATAAAATTAGTAAATAATTTGTTGTGTTCATTACAGTTCCCAGTTGGGGGAGGGACTAACAAAAATCTAAAAAAGTAAAAGTAGATTCTTTAATCCAGGAATGAACAGGATTTTTTAGGTTTTAATACTTAGAGCACCACTGTCCCCTGGCATTATTGCATATTTAACATTCTCTCTGGCCCAGACACAATTTCTTTCTTTTCTTTTTTCTTCTTTCTTAAGATTTGACTTGATTAATAGCAAAACAAGCTGTCTGAAATCAAACCCACTCCCACATTTCTGTTTCCTTTACTTAGAATCTGTAGGAGAAAGCAGGGAACTCTCTTGCTTGAACAGAGAAAAAGAGAATAATGGGTAGAGAAACTCTACTTCCAAGTTGCACTAGTTAGAACCCCTCTTTTATTTGTTTCTTTTAAAAGGATATGGTTCCTTTTGGGAAGTAAAAGACAAAATAGTTGATTTCTAATTTTAGTCTGCTACTATATTACTTGTAAGGGTGTTGGACAACTCAAGGAATAATTAAGTTGTACACTTCAAGGGCCTCAAGAAAAACTGAAACCAGAACTTTGCATAACCTCAGAGATAGCTGGCTCCAGTCTCTCTCTCTTTTTCTCTTTTCCATTTTCTTTTTCCCTCACTATTGACTCATTTCCCAGACTTTTCAGGTAAGAGAGCATGGCCACTATTAGCAACCAAAATTTATATGCTGAAGCTTTAACTAAGAGAAGGATTCTGATTCAATTATCAGGATTCGAAATCATAAATGCAGAAGAGGTTTAAATGGTCTATTTTTTTGTCCAATATTCACATGTAATTGAATAATTACATTGAATAATTGAATAATTGAATTAATTGTAGCTTGAGGGCCAAAATCATGCCACAGTAATGTCTAATTCTGTATTATACATCTGGACAGAGGGTTCCCAAACTAAGGTTAGTGTGGATATATTGAACATAATACCATAAATATCTTCTACAGAGTAAACAGATACCTCTAACAATTATTAAATTCTTATTATTGAATGCATAAAATAATTTCTTTTAATTATTTAATTATGAACTCTCTTTCCAGAAAATTAGCTTTCTCTGTTATCTTAAGCACATGAACACCTGGGAGACCTAGGCAGTACCATTTTTGTGAGGTTGATTTAAAACCCAGCCATTTTAATTCTGTAAGTAGGGACAAGAATAGAGATGGTCCAGAAAAAGAATTTATATGTACAATTAAGAGCAGGTCAAAGTTCTGATCTGATGAAAGAGATAGGAAAGGTGATTCAACAGATTTCTCATTCAAGGAAAACCTACGATGGGTACTTATGAACTTGCATTCTGAGGTCAAACTTCCTTGATTCTAACTTACTTTCTCTCACTCTGGGCAAGTGATGTAGTTTTTCTGAACTTTAATTACTAAATCTGTAAAATGGGTATAGTAATAAAATCTATCTATTAGGCTTATTGTTAAAAATAAATGGATTGTTTCATGAGAAAAATTTAGAAAAGTGCCAGGCACATACTATGGACTTTGTACTTGCTAGCCATTATTAGAATTATGTTATTGTGTGGAAAGAAAATTGAATAAAACTTATGTTTATGTTTCTTAAACCAATATTTGAGTAAAGATATTGACAAATAAATTAGAAAATCTTAAAAAGGAAAGATAACAGAAACTATTCCTTTCATTGAATGGGAGTTTAAAATAAACACTAAGGAGTTATCTGAATTTTACATTCTATAATTTTGTTTATAATTGCATTTAAAATATGATGTTTTTAAAATATCTGGAACTTTTTTTTCTTACTTACATTTTTCCTACAACAGTGTGTTTTTGCATGTGTATATATGTAATGATAAATAAGATAATTGATTTTAAATCTGTGCTTGAAACTTCAAGTTATGTATGTAAATTTTCTATTGTACTTTTTTGCATTTACCTGCATAGGATAATTGCTTTTCTTCCATTACTATTCTTTATACAATAAAAACTGGATATAAATAGAAAATGAATAACAGCTAGATAAAATGAATGATATGAATAAATTTAGGGATTCCAGAATATTTTAATAGAGTTCTCTTAAAAGGTCATAGGAAAAAGATCAGTTCCTTAAAAGAGGGTCACTGATTGGGTAAATATTCTGAAATTTGATCGATCTCATATCATTCAACAGCAACCTATTTATTTCTAAATAAATAGAAAAAGTCAAACTAGTTTGATTGTAAGAGTCACTTAGAAGGAGTCTTCTTAAGATATTTAGATTTTGGGGGCGCCTGGGTGGCTCAGTGGGTTAAAGCCTCTGCCTTCGGCTCAGGTCATGATCCCAGGGTTCTGGGATCGAGCCCCGCATCGGGCTCTCTGCTCTGTGGACAGCCTGCTTCCTCCTCTCTCTCTCTGCCTGCCTCTCTGCCTACTTGTGATCTCTGTGTGTCAAATAAATAAATAAAATCTTTAAAAAAAAAAGATATTTAGATTTCGAATAAAGATTTTGAATAAGCAACATAGGTGGATTTTCGTGATTAGACATAGTTGGGAACGTCAGAATGAAGTCTATACATTGTATATGGCGTATGTCTTTGAGTAGACTTCAGTATGTGAAGATATTATATTCTGAGATTTGTAGTCAGGCTTCACAGAAACTAAGTGGAGTAGGTGAGAGTGTTCTACACTGTCTTGGAACATGCGAATCTTTTAACTCTATTTAGATTAAATATAAAGCATTTAAGCTCATTAAAAAGGTCATAGTGGAGAGAAAGAAATGCCCCAAACATCATTTATATATTTCTTTCATGTGAGTGTGCTCCTTTGTCAATTTTAAGCAGTTTACTCAAACTTGAAGGTCACCCTAGATTTTTGCTTTCCCTTGAAAAAATTGACACATTTGGCATTCCTTATGCCATCCTCTTTGCATTTAAAAAGCCGAAAGTCACCTGGAACTCAATACTGTATCCCCCCCCCTTTTAGTGAAAACACGTTTATTTCTGATTCACAGAATCCTAGCCTGGGATATTTAACTCATTAGGGTTAGCTGAATGTACTGGTAGGTATTTAATTTTAGACACTTGCTTTCAATTATTGTGTATACATTTCACTCATCAGGAAGATAACAGTAGATCCTAGAGGGATTTTTTTTTTTTTAGGAGAAATGTAAATTGCCTACTAATAGGAAGAAAGATTTAAAGGTTACCAACTTTTATCACCTTTTTCCAGAAAGTACCCATTTATCAATTCAGCCTGATTATATATCAGCATAATTTGAATACTTTAATGTATGCATGCTTGGTATTACATTTTCCTATTACACATTTTCCAGAGTAATCTGATAAAGACTAAAATAAAACAAAACTGAAACACTTTCCCAGGGCAGGTTAAGTAAACACTGTATTCACGTATGTAAATGTAAATATCTCTATGTTCCTTAGGCATGGTATGTTTTTTATTAAAATTAATAAATGAGATTAACTTTGAAGATATTTTAAGCATATCTCGTAATGTTACATTTCTAAGGTAAAATGAGGGTGAAAAAGCTGTTTAGGAACCAAAGCTATAAAACCCAAACCTCAAACATATGAAGTAATGGATTTTAGGAGTAATAACCAGTTTTATAATGTCAGTACATGAAAATAATCTAATATTTGACTTGATGGTCTCAGATTTTCCCTCCAATTTTGAATTGTGGTATTTTAGGTTCTGCCTGTCAGTCTTATTGGAATTTCTTTCATGTTCCCATATCTAACTACTGAAAAAATTAGGGCAGGAGAACTCTATGAAGCACACATTTATTTTGCTTCATTTTTTTTAGACAAAAGGACTGAACTGTAGAGATACTCATCTTCTCAAGTCACCTACTAGAATTTGTAAGGTAACCATGATCTCATCATCATCTTTCATGGTATAGTGCCTCCATAGACAGGGATATAAGAACAATGGGTGAGGTAATTATGTTTTACAGATCACAGTGCAACATAGGAGGTCTTGCTGCTGTCTAACACTGCATAATCTACATAATCTCGGGGTATCGATATGTGAGGAGGTGATATCTAGAATCTGTAGCTCATGAAAGGAGCTAGCCAATGGTAAGAATGGATAACAGAAAGACATGAGTAGCCTACAAAAAACTTAGGTCCTGAATATATCTTCAAGCTGCTGGATTAACCCATTGCCTTATCTCAAAATTTTTGTTACATGATATAATAAATCTCCATAGTACTTAAATCACTCATTGTTGTTGTTTGTTATTTGCTACTACAAGCACATGAACATGAGGAAAATATGACATACAGTGTTGTACAATGCAAAAACTGATAACTGAGTACACGTATACTATTGCATATATAAGAACGGTAAAACTTTAGAATTATAAGTTAATTTCAAAACCCAAGTGGTTTAATACTATTCTAAATTTATGCATCATTACTATAATAGACAATAGTGTTTAGAGCCAACCCTGACTTTTAAAATAGTTCCAAGTATTCATGTTAATTTTTTGAGTGGCCTTATTATTTGTGATATACAAATATGAAGTATAATCTCATATCTATCTATTGCTGCAAATAGGATAGAAAACAAATTGTTTCAGAAAAATTATTTTATGTAACATTCACTGGTATTTGTAGAGTCCAAATTCCACAACTGCCTGTAATAGAATGAACAAATTTATTGCTATTTATTAGTGTCAATTAAGATACCTAACCGGTGAGATATTATTAGCACTGTTATTATATCAGTTCAACTGACATCTATTATTCCATGTGATAATAAGGTTGACTATATAAATCAAGATAGGAGCTTCTTTTTTATGACTCTCTGGAGGTATGAAACAAAAGATTCTGGTGAGGAAGGCTAAAAATAGCTGAATCTTATATTCTATTAACAGGGATAAAAATTACATATTTTAAATATCCTAAACAGACTATCAAATCGCTAATTTCAAAGTATTTTATTATTAAATTATTGTTTTAAATATATGGTTTTAAGATTAGCATGATAATTAGTATCATGATTGGTATCAAACATGTTTCTGATCTTTGATAAAAGAACTGTATACAAATAAATATTAGCAGAGAGAATGAAACCTTTTCTCATTTAAGATAGCCTAATTGTGATATTTAGATCTATGTGTATACAAATTTTAGTGTGTGTATATACAAATATTCTATTACATGTAATGTTTACCCTGTGTGTGTGTGTGTGTGTGTGTGTGTGTGTGTGTGTGTTTGTGTGTGCACATGCATGGTGAGTGAGCAGGGGGGTGAATATTTCATCAAACGTTTTAAAATACCGTATATTTGAGTGCAAGTTCTTAGAGATGTACATTCTGGTAATTCACTGCTGCACAGAATCACTCTGAAGCCAATTAAATTTTTTTCAAAGTTTTATATATATTTTAAGTGGGTTTTTTTCATAATTACTATGTAGTACTCTTGATATTTTGCTTCTTATCTCTATTGGCTTCTACACAAAGCAGAATCCAAAGCCCTTTTAAAATGATCCAAAAAATGTATCTCCTTATAGTCCATCACTACCATGTTCCTCCCAATTAAATCCTAAAGACTTCATTTAAAAAAAAAAAAATCACAGAAAATTCCAACCAGTTACTGCTCAGTTTTGATCATAGCAGTGAAAATTATTTTTTCCTGTCCACTGGATGTGGGGCCCAGACTGACATGAGCCTTATTGTAGATTCCTGATATGTCTGGGTAATTGAGCTGGGGATTTTTCCAGGCAAACTCTCTTCTATGAAACAGGGTTGAATTACAGTCTGGGGAGATGTAAATGCATATCATCGTTCTTCTGAGATTTCTCTTGGCTGAAAGCATAGATGTGATTAGACATTCAACAGTTTTTCTTCTTCAAACTAATCTGTTTACCTCCATGTGGGTGGGCTTAAAACCAAATCTAAAACCTGAAATTGTTTTGTCATCAATGTTGACTGTCAGAGCCTCTGTCTACATGAGGCCAAAACATCCAGATGGAAAATGAAAAGTAACATCCATCATCTAAACATTTTCCTTTTCCAATGCCAAGCATGTAGATACTTGGAAACAATGTCATGGTTGACCGAATGTTTTGCTTTTAATCTAGATGTTTTGGCATTGTGTAGATAAAACCTCGGCATGTAACTTCACTTTCTGTACAAAATTCCCAGTTCTGCACAATGGTAAGTACACTTAAAAAATAATTCACTTAAATGTAACATATATGTGTGTATTAAATTCTTCACTTGAATAATTCATTATGTTTGGTACTGTAGAGGATATCATGCTATATAACCACAGTTGAAAACAAAAAGTAATCACACACATACAGACGTAACTAAAATTATTGGCTTACTATGATTTGTAAAATAAAAAAAATTTGCAAAGGACACTGTATAGGAGAGGGATTGATATGGCAGAACAGACAGAAAGGAGAGCTTGGAAGGCCTTATGGAGAAATGCATTCATTTTAGAAGTTAAACATAACCAGGGCTCTTTAATAAGAATATGTGAATGTGAATGGCATTAAAGCACAAGACATATGAACAGGGGTCGACAAAAACTGACCTATTGGCCAAATCTGACTGCTGTTTTTATGTACTGGTATATGGGAATACAGGTATATGGTATATACAGTCACACTTATTCATCTGCTTTTTGTTTGCTTGTTGCCTATGGCTACTTTAGCACTATCTTACTGATGTACAAAACCATACATATTCCACCTCCCCCCAGCAACCCCCAGTTTGTTTTGTGAGATTAAGAGTCATTTATGGTTTGTCTCCCTCCCAATCCCATCTTGTTTCATTTATTGTGGGATTGGGAGAGGGGGAGCGGGCTATGGACATTGGGGAGGGGAGGCGAACCATAAGAGACTATGGACTCTGAAAAACAACCTGAGGGTTTTGAAGGGTCAGGGGTGGGAGGTTGGGGGAACAGGTGGTGGGTAATGGGGAGGGCACGTTTTGCATGGAGCAATGGGTGTTGTGCAAAAAGAATGAATACTGTTACGCTGAAAAAAATAAATAAAATGGAAAAAAAAAACCATACATATTTACTATACGGTCCTTTATAGATAAAATTGATGTCAATGCTTTGGAGTAGGAAGTATTGAGTACAGAGGATTGAAAAGGGGGGGGGGGGAAGATTGAAAAGGAATTTCAGTCCAGATTGTCTAGGACCAAGGTATCAAGATAAAGACTAAATATATTTTAATATGAAGAGAATATTTGCAAGATTAGCTATATACTGTTGACACAAAATCAGTGACAATGTATGTAACTGAAGCCTGAAAGAGAGCAGAGGTATTTTGGAAAGTGTTTCACCATTTCATTAGTTTTTAAAGACAACTCTATTTAATTGAAATTTGATGACAATGGTTTTAAAAAGTAATTATGTAAATAATGACTCCTTAGTTTATTAATTTTGCAAAACCCAATGCTCACATTTTAGATGTTAATATAATCTATTAACCAAAAATGATGATTTTAGGGTCTTATTGCTTGAGATCTGAAATCATGAATGGCTTTGGGAAAATTATGTAAATATTTGTGCCAGGTTCCATTTTGGAAAATGAAGGAATAATGACAACTCTTCTTTCATGGTGTTTGTGGCTGAATTAAATGAGATGTTCCAAATGAAGCACTTAGATAATAGTTATTATTGTGATTGTACTTATTATTTAATTGAAGCATAAATATGTTGTACAGCAAAATAGACTTCAAGAAAAAAAATTTCTAGTTTATCACTTCTGTTCAACAATGTTTTGAAGGCTAAAGAACTGCTTTTACGAACTGCTTTTACTTCAAGGAATACATAGAGTTCTGTATCTCTAAGGCCTTCATGTTTTTTCTGGCAGAAAGTTCAAATGAAAACTAAGAGAACAAGGCAGTACCTGAAAGAAGAAATGGGACATTTTTTTTCTTTGCCTGTTCACCTCATCCTCTTAGTTTTGGCCATGTCTTTCTTGTACGTGGCTTTCACAAATATGAAACATGGGATGTTTACAATGGTATGAAAAAAAGATAAATAAAATGTTGTTGTTCAGACTAAGACATGATCTCATGCTTAACATATTTAATGTATTTTTTTACTTTAAACACACACATACATTATATAGAATTAGACTGATAATGACAGATACCTAAACATAAACTCCTCAACTTTAGTAATTTTAATTACTAAATTTAATTAAAATTAGTAAAATTTAGTAATTTTAGAAAATTCTTATATATCCCATCCCACATGAAATTCATGACAGTACTTAATTATAACACATGATATCTATTCACTAATGAAAGTTTCATTTAAGATGAATGAATACATTCATAGAAAACTATGTGCAACTCTGAACTTTACTTCAAAACATGCATATTCAAATTACTTTAATTACTAATTTTTATTATTTTTTCTTTCTTTTGCTTTTTCTAAAAGATTTTATTTGGGGCATCTGGAATCGAGAGACATTGATCTCTCTGTCAAATAAATAAATAAAATCTTATATATTTTTTTATTTTTTAAAGATTTTATTTATTTGAGAGTGAGAAGAGAAAGAGCACAAGCACGGGAAGCAGCAGGCCAAGGGAGAAGGAGAAGCAGGTTTCCCGCTGAGCAGGGACCCCCGACACGGGACTCAATCCTAGAACCCGGGGATCATGACCTGAGCTGAAGGCAGATGCTTAACAGACTGAGACACCCAGGCACCCTAATTGCCAGTTTTTAGATAGAACAACTTCCAATAGTGAATTTATGATTCTGTAACATGGGTATATAAGGATAAATGCATATGTAAATAAAGTAGATGTAGTGAATTTATAATATTTTCATGGAGAATAATTAAACATTTATAAATATATTTGATATTTACTCTTATTGTGTTGCTTTGTTATTGCTTGGCTGCTGTAAATCAGGTCCAAACAATGAGTTGAGCAAGTTCATTTCTGTCTTTCATAATGTTGTGAGTGTTCACAGTGCCATTCTGCTATGGTAAAAATAGATGGGTATCAGAGCAGAACTCTTCTATTTTGTTGTTGATGTCTTAGTCTCCAAACATTACTCACCGTTCTGTTTGCATTATGTTGTAATTGATTGGCCTCTGGGTTGTCTGATGATACGCTTGTGTCCTGGGAAAAAAGCAAATGCAAATATATGATTTGAGCTTTATAGTGGATGTTAGTCATCATCCCATATAACCGTTTTTCCTAGTTTAGTCCACAAACTGGGAAGGAAGAAATTCTACTCTACAGTAAAAGGAGAGAGAAAACGGAATTGAGATTCCATTATCCAAGGCTGGACTCCATGATGAAGAGTGACTTCCCTTTGAAAAATAGTACATTTTTTTTAAGAGAGATGATTGAGAATATGAAAATTGACGTCCCATGTGTTTCCAAAGGAGTTTTTTGTTTTAATATATCCTCTTGAATGAAAGCTATTCAGTCCTGAAATGTTTATTTTATTCACAACTCTTGTCATCTCTACCTAGAACAGGGGCTGACACATAATTGACACTAACTATGACTACTTTAAAGACTGACTCTACCTTTTAATTTAAGATCTGTTTAGCTCCCCCATGACATCTATGTTTTAATTAAAGGACAATAGAGAGCATATCTATTCCATTCAAAGACAAGACTCTAGAAGCCCAATATCTCTTCAATCATTCTCATTGGTCAGAGCTTGGTAACATGGTTATTCGGGGAGAGTGTGAAGTGTATTATTTATTCTGGAGACCATGACATCAGCTAAAATTTAAAGGTTATAATTCTAATGAAGAACATAAAAATCGATATGGGAAAACAGTTAACAATCTGTGCCACAATGATTTTTCACTTAAAAACTGAGCTATAAAACCAAATATCAATACTATTTTTCTTATGGAGTTGTCCCTAATTGATCTAGGCATGGTTATTTTATGAGTCATGTGTTTCAAAAAAACAACATCATTTCTACTTAATGGTAAAATATTCAAGTAAGTAAATGTAATTTTTAATAAGCAGTTATTTTTAATTTCTTTTTGTAATTCAGAGATGTAATATTTTTTCTAGGAAATACAATATGTTCTTGGGAACAGTAAAGAATAATTATGACTTCTTTTGATCATTATGTTGTGTTCACAGAATATTTATATTCTTGAAAATCTATGTATGTTTTAAGATGATGAATATCTTTTAAACACTAAAAACTTTAATTTATAGTGTTTTTTTTCCTCAAAGAAACATCTCATATAATCCACAGTTCGAAGGAACACAATCATGTTGCATGCAATACAAATGATTAAAAGGGGGCAAACAGTGAATATAAAATGTATCATTAAAGAATTAAATATTCATGACAATATATAAAAATTAAAGAAGTTAGTCTGAAAGAAAATTAAGGCCTATATGTCAGAGCTTTTGGGCAACCTGGAAAAACTCTTTGGAAAAACTCTGGAAAAAATGCTCTTTGTAGGAGCCTTTAATTATGCACGCACAGGAAAAAAACATTTTCCTGTTTCAAAAGGTTTATTTTTTTTCAGTATAAAAAGAAGTAAAAATATATTTCTCCTTAAGCAATTTAACAACTAGGTCTAGTGAATTTAAGTGAGTCAACCTAAATAACTCATAGAAAATACCTAATAACTAATTCTGCTGAAGTGAGGAAATAATATAGTCAATTTGAATTTAATGCAACCAATTTTATGAACAACATAGTAATTTCTCACAATTTGAGCTTTACTATACTAAACTTCTTTAATATACACCATTAAAGAAAAGTGAATAAAATATAATGCTGATTTGTGGGATTCAGGCAGTTTTACAAAATTTAGAGCACAGGCTATTGAGGATAATATCTCATGATATAAATGAGACTAAAAAAGAGAATTTGGAGAGTAGAGCTGAGCAGGCAGTGAAAAATACAGACAAGAGGGGAAATCACCTAATTAAAATAACAGTGAGTAATGGGACTGTCAATACTGTCTAGTCTCTTACAAATTTTTCTCTGTATTAGGGCTTTTTACTCCAGAATTTTAATTGGTCTATATTTTTTTACAATATTGTAATTTAAAATATTTTTAAAAGATCACAGTACTCATATTTTACACTGACACTGAAATCAGCCTCCTGCATAAGAATCAAGTGTATACTGAAAATGCACCATTTCCTAATTAAATGTTTCTTTATACATGTGAGAAAAGTCTTTTCAAAGGCAAAGAGAAAAGTATTAATATATTAAGAAGTGATACACGTTCCTAGGGTCACCAAGGAATTTTCATGTGAAAGTGAACACTATGAACAATTTTGCTGGAATAGATCCTGCTAACTGGGTCTGTTTTCAGCTAGCTAAGATATAAAGTCACTTGCTTTATTTCAGTCTTCTTGTTTTCTTTTTGGAGGACTTTCTTAGATAATAATCTTTGTCTTTAATGGAAGGAATTGAACGTAAAATTCTTCTAGAGGTGATACTCTTCCTGGTCCTGATTTGCTTGTAGCCAAACCTGTAGAGAGCATTTATACATTGGCCTGCCGCCTAACCCTGGATACAAGCTACTTGCAATTTTTCTCCTTTGCCAGTGACTACCTGGATAAATTGCCTTATTCAGGGATGTCATATTATAAGACTTGCTTGTCCACATGTGAGTTTAATCTCCTGCTCAAGTTCTTGCGAGTAATTAAGCTGACATTTTTATCTCTATTTCACAATTTCTTTATCAATCATTTCCAAATCCAGATGGAGGATAGAAAGGGATTTGGGGACTGTTGATATTTACTCTCAAACTCCAACATAATCTGGTTGCTTATAAAGCAAATTTGAATGCTATCAGCCCTATCTGAAGCCACATTGCCCAACAATGCACACACACATAACACGTATGAATACACACTTATATACACATGCATACACATATACACACATGCATTAAATATGTTAGCAAATAGAACTAGTCACCAGTAAATTTAGTAATTGTGCTGGATTGCCTTTAAATATGTCTTAATAGATGCCATAGGTTTATTCCATTTACATCCTTTTGGGGGCTCTTCTACCATACCACAATTTTCCTATATCAGGTCCTTTACAGGTTATTTTTTGTCAGAAATTAACTTGCTTAAATCTATGAATTTTCTCATTTCACTCAGGCCTCTTCACAAATGCCATCTTCTCAGGGGAACCTTCCTTGACTGCTAAATAGAAAGTGTCCTCTTGCTCACCCATTCCTTCTTAAGCCTTTACTCTACTGGACTTGGTTCTCTTTATTGCACAATAACTCTCTGAAGTCATGATATAGTTTATAAGCATTTTTAAGCTTCTCTGATAAAGGATTTTGTCTTACATTAGTCTGTGGAAAAGACCATCAAGAGCATCCCATTAGGGTTTCCTGGGTGGCTCAATTGGTTAAGTGTCAGACTTTTGGTTTCAGCTCAGGTCCTGATTTCAGGGTTGTGAGTTTGGGTGGGATGCGTGCTCCGGGGCGAGTCTGCTTGATATTCTTTCTCTTCTCCCCCCACACTCTCTCTTTTTCAAGTAAATAAATAAATCTTAAGACAAACAAACAAAACGTGTAAGGAGGTGTTTTTACATTGTATGGAACTAGGATTCTCAGTAAGAAGGTGTACAGAAGAACTTGTTATAGGATTTGGGCTTGTGTAAGGAGATTTTCAGGACTGTGTAAGAATGTGGGGTGTTGTCTGGATTGGCTGCTTCTTCTATATGAGCTACCAAAACAAACTTTTATAAACCGATTGTTTATAAACAACAGAAATTTATTTCTCACAGCTCTGGAGACTGGAAGTCTAAGAACTAGGTGTCAGCATGGTCAGGGTCTAGTAAGAACCTTCTTCAGGGTAGCAGACAGCTCTTTTGTTCACCATATCCTTGCAAGGAAAAAGGGGCAAGAGAAGATTCTGATGTCCCTTTTATAAGGACACTACTGCTAACCTTGAGGCCTCCACCTTCATCTCTAATCCGGTTCCAAAGGCCCCGCCTTATATTATTATGATATTGAGGATTAGTATTTCAACATATGAATTTTGGAGGGATGCAAACATTCAGCACATTCCAGCCTATTCCCTTGATATCAGGGTGATATTTTTTCCCCTTTCTCAAGGGTACATCAAACTAAGTCTTGGAGCAAATTCTTCCACACATCCAGGCACTTATTAATCAGATGTTTTCTAGCAGAAAGCATGAAAACATCATATAATCTATTCTGTAGTCACCACGATGTGCTAACTCTGTTCTTTGGAGCTACTCATCATATTTTATGAAAATTCCATATTTGGCATAAACAGTAATCAAGAGACAAGAGCGTAGCTCCCTTTATAAAGCACCAGCAACCAGAAATACTACTTAAAAAAATAAGTCATCAATGGTCTCTTTGAGAATCATGACTTCAGAGCCATCCCTTAAGAAATAGGGTTCAGGCCTCTTTGGGCCTCAATGCCATATACATAAGCAATGGGCAGTGTCCCTCCACTCTATTTTCGTGACATAATTAATCTTTCCACTGAAGACCTTATTTATCTTACTAAATAATAAGTTTCTAATTTTACCAATAAAACTATGTATTTTTGCCTTTTAAAGACTAAAAGACAAAATCTTTAATGTTGATTGAGATATAAATAAATGAATGGCTTGCAGTGTTGCTGCTAGGGCTCATAGACTTTATGATATATTGCTAGCTGACCACTCTGGAATGTTGATTCTCGATTAGGGAAACTGATTATTCCTCATTTCCAGATACTATATACAAAACTCTTAGAGAATAAGATTTGGTTTATAAACTTAAAATATTTTAAGTAAATTACAGACAATTTAACAACATCAATATCTCCTGAGTATTCTGTTAAATTTTGGTTAACCATTAGTTTCCTTTGTGGGAACATTTTTCTCTGCCTGTTTTGGCCAAGCCGTGTTCACTCATTGATTAGGGCCTGCCTGGAAAGAGCAGAAAGAATGTGGATTCAGAACAAAATCTGAGATGGATGCTAATGACACTAACAGATGGGGGCTGATGGTTACACTCCTTATGGCTGGTTCACTAGTCTTCCTTAAAAAGTGATCTGAACAGTGCCTCTCTGGCTGTACCACCCAACTAGAAACTTCTGAGTGCTTCAACTATAAATTTATCTTCATGATTTTCCAATGCTGCCTCCATTTTGAACTAGGATCAGTTCTTCAAGGAAGCTTTACTTTGATACATTTTCTGGGGCCTCCATAGGCCATAAATATTTTTAGAAATATCATTTATATTTTTGTTTTATATCTCTATCATTGCATTTGTTGATGTGAGACAATGCAAGATTGTTTTTTCACTGAATACCTTATTCATCTTTGTATCCTCAGAACCTAGTATGTATGGCATCTAGATTCTTAGCAATGTGTCAGTGATTCCCGAATTACTGTTAAACCTAACAAGAATCCAATTCAGGTGTATTATTTATTTCTAGAAATCTAAATTCATAGGATATACTATCAAAGTTGCTCATTAGTCATGCCAAAGTAGAATTTTTCTAAACAAGTGTACCAGGTCATTCTGATATAGATGGTTCCTGGACCATATCTTAAAACATGCTAGCTTAGATAATATTTCAGATTCCTTTATATCTAATTGCCCATCCTTCTGATGAGGAAATGATCAGAAGGCAAATTCTTATAGTTATAATTGTGCTAAATCCTATTCTAAATGTTTAGCATCACTACACAAATGTTATAATACTGATGAGGAAGTCACATACCTTTATATGGCATTGAAAGAGGTAAGAATTAAGGATCATTGTTTGGTGACAGGATAAACACTACTGTAGTTTGTCTTTGTTGCTGTTGTTGTGTTTTGTTGTTGTTCCAGAAAATTACTCTATGCAGAAAGCAGTATTACCACTGTCCTATTTTATAAATCTCTATCTGGCCCCAAACAGTAACAAAGATGGAAAGAGCTTATGAAAATGTATTTTTGTTAATAGGCCTTAAGCATTTATTAAAGAAAGATAAAAGTAGGAAACACTTTATAGAATAGAGGAACACATGTGAAAAATAGCATGCACCAGAATTCTTAACTTAAAATATCTTCAAAGGCAATTTAGCAGATTTCCTGGGGACTATATCATTTTAACAACTGTTGTCAGGAAATTTAACCTCATTTTTAACCTAAACTTACCACATTGAAACTGAATTTTTTTTATTTCTATGATTTTATAACTAGAGAAGATAGAAACCTGCTGTTCACTTTGTACAAAACCCTCACAATAGAAAAAGACTTTATTATATTGTTACCCACATTATTAATCTCCAATTCTTTTTAATGAATTCTATAATCACATTCATTTTGACATTTTCCTGGAACTCTAGCCACAAAAGAATTGATACTGCTTTATTAGTTTGCAAATATAGATGCTTTTTATTTTATTTTTATTTTACTTCTTTCTCTCTAGAAGAGGAGGGACTACAACCTTTAGAGAATTGGTAAATTTTTGGTAGTTATTTGCAAGGCTGATTCAAAGTTGTCATTCTCTGAAATTAATTTATCTAAATAACAGCTGCTAATATAAAAGTTGCATTTAGTTCTAGCCATACATGATTATCATAGCAGTAGCTGATCTCTAAAAAGTGGAAAATAAACAGCAGAGTGGAAAGCAAAAGATGTATTTCAGGCTACTATTATCCCATTTTAGCATAGCAGCTATGTTGTGGGATGAACAATTCAAAGCACTTTCACAGATTAGAAACAAAGTACCTAGATTGCCAAATCAAAGGTAACAGCTGAACAGTGGATCTCTCCTTTGCTATTGAATTTTCATAAGAAAATCAACCTTCCTGAGAATGTATTTCTCAGTTCAGAGACAGAAGCTATAGTTTTGGTTCAGTGAATTGTTAGAAAAACCAAGGGATTCCAACTCATCTCATGGAACTTTATGAGAGAATAGTATATATGCAAAAAAAATTTTTTTTCTACAGCTGATTGAAATCATATTTTCTTAATAATGTTCAAAGAAATATTTTGTTTCCAATAAAATGCTAAAGAAAGATTAAAATCATTAAAAATGCATACAAGACTATACTGTTTAAATATAGTAAATTATCCAGCAAGGCTAATTTCAGGATATTTAAAGAAAGAGCTTATGGTATCATGACATACTAAGCATGTAGATAAAACCCCCAAATTCAACCATTCAATTGTTTAAAAGTATCCTAGCTAACTGAATAATTAATTCCAAGGATCGCCCTGAACAACTGTGAGTGTGTATGTATGTTCTTCGGCAGCCTTAAAAAAGATCAAAACAGAAAAACAAATGAGTCAAAACTCTGTTAAAGTGTAACTGTTGGGTGACTGAAAGGCTTCTGGGCAGTTAAGTGCGCAACTTCCAGGGTTCTAGTGTCTGCAGGCTGAGGTACTTGGAGAAGTGCAGGCACTGAACCGTGCCAGATGGTTAGCCGTGAGCTGCATAGAGGCAGGGTGCTGCAGAGATGATTTCCTCAGCTTCTGTCAGGGTCCATCATCCATCCTCTGGGAGTGTATGATTTTAGAAATGGTAGTCTCCATTATTTAAACATGAAATAAAGGGGGGAGGGTAAGTCAAAGCATGTTATTTTCCCAGTGTTCTTCTTTTTAGGTATGTTTATTTCATGATTTCTTTACTACCATTCATGGCCATACACCTAAACAGTTCACACCATTTATTATTTCCATTTCTCTTGAAAAGTTTCTGTTCATAGTAAATAATTTGAAGGTTTTCTTGTGCCAAAATGTTGATGGTTGTTATGTTAGTAGCAATAATTCTCATGAGGACCTGATTTGCCGCCCGATCTCCAGAAGGTCTTTTTCAGATTACACATATGTGCTCTTCTCCTTTCTCCCCTCACCTTCTTATCCCCCCCCCCCCCCAGGAAGGGCAGTTAATGCCCCCTCTCAGTTCTGATGGAAGTGTACAGTGAAATGTTGCTGATGGAAGTGGACTATGTACAAAGTATGCAGACAAAGGAAGCATGGAGAACCATGAGTCTGGGGAATAATGGAGAAAATACTCTCCCCAGTTAGATACATAGTGCTGGGCATCAGCCAGCTACACACATGCAGCTGGTAGGCCCCTTTAACAATTAGGTACAGAAGAAAAGGCATGTGAAGAACTGATAGCTGCAGAAGAACACTTCACCCACCCCTGCCAAAGTGACAGGGGCAAGCTCATTCTAACAACACTGTTTAAATTAGCTGTGCATGATGAGAAAACATTTTCTGCTGTTTCCAAGACATAGCAATAGCTATTAACTCATTTTCAGGAAATACACAGTTTACTCAGTAACTCACAATCTCTCACCACCATCTAGCAACAAGGCAAACTTTCACGTGGAAAATTGGATCCTGGATGAATGGGTTGTACTTGAGATTAGTGTGGAACAGACAAAAGTGAGTCCAAGGAAAGATTCCTAAACTAATGGCTTAGTAATTATTAGGAGAGAGTAAAGTGCTTCTGACATAAGGGAGGGAGGAAACCTCATACAACAGTACTTCACACTTCCCTGTAACGCTGTCATTGCTGAGCATGTACCCTATTTATGTAACAGTTGCTGAAGAAGAGAGGCGTTTGGATCTTATCCAATCAAAACAAATTCTAGCTTTAGTTATATTTTGAACCAGAAAACATAGTTTTAGATTATAGTGCAGAGAAATTATACTAAAGTGTATGCATGTACATGAACTGAAAGTAATTATGTTATTCTTTCCATGTAGATTATTCTTTCAGTAGTTGTGAAATTTGAGTTTACAAGCCATATTAGCGACACAGAACATATAAAGTTGGAATATCAAGAAATGTGTAACTTTAAATAAAACTGCTTCATAAGGAATCTTCACACTGTATGTGCAGATTTTGGGGTCTCTAGCTGACATGATCATGTACTGACTGTACACATTATTTTCATAAGCTCTTTTCCCCAAGCTTTAAAAAAGCATTTTTAATTCAGGCCTTAACTTCCCAGCTCTAGCCATATCACTGTACCTTACTCATTCTTCTTTCCCCAAGAAAAAAAAAATTGTAAACATTGAATTAAAATAACTAATTAGATAGAGTACACAGGATAAATTTATATTATAGTTGCTTGAGTACTAAATGCTCTCACTTTTACTATAATTAATAAAATAATACTATATGCCCACTACTGCAATAAGTCTTTAGAAACTGTATCCCATTTAATAATGAAAAACAACATTTTAAAGATAGGTACAAAAAATTCTACCCATTTTATAGCCACCTTCCAGAGTTTGAAGGAATTTGCCAAATTCACACAGAGAAAAGAATTGAATATCCACACCTGTACATGTAATGTGGATGCGCTTAACATTATCATTATTATTATGAATTTAGTTTAATTTCTGCTTATGCAGTGGGATTTTTCTTATTGAATTTAATAGTATTTTAACATTTTAAAAATGGGAACTGCACTGAATAGAACTGAATTCATCATTTACTTTGGCATGCTGTATTGCTTTAACATCTTTAGACACAATTTCAACAACCCTTGAGGCAGAATTTAATGAACTGGATTTGCTGCCTGAAGTCCAGGTGATATTCAGGGCTCCTTGAGTTTATCTGGTAGGATCCTCAACCTGTGCATGATTTCTTTCTTTGGAAACTCTAGGTTGGTCAAGGATATATTTAAGTACATTTGAAAAACATGCCATTTTCTGACATGATGTCAAGAAACCACCAGTGCTCAGGATGAAATTCAAATTTCTTATTTCAGCACAGAGGGACCATCGCTGCTGAGTTTCAGCCTGATTTTTTGTCTTTAAAACACACCACTGTCATCCTCATTCTATCCTAAAGACGTGTCTACTTATTGTTTTTGAACATATGGTTTTCATTTCTACAACAATATGAAATATTTTTAACCGTTTTGTGCAGTCTTCATTTGTCTTCAAGACCTGTCTCTAAAGACACTTGTTCCACAGAATGTTTCCTGACCTATTTGCAAGAATTTATTTTACTTTTGTTCTTTGTTTCGTCCATACATTATTAGGAACAATAGTGTGGTCATTATTACATTGCAGTTTACTTATTTCTTGCTCCTTTTTCCATTTGTATTTCTCCCTCTCTAGCCAATAGGTTTCTTTGAATAAAAAAGGTCCAGATCTTTGATATTCAGTAAGGCTAATGAATAATGGGAAAGCAAGGAATTCCTCAGGATTTCTCACACACCAATTTATTTTAAAATCAATGTGCAATTTTTTTCCTAGTTTTTTGTAAATGCCACCTCTAAACATCCTCATCTTAAGGTTTGACTTGCTTGTAACAATCAATTACATTTGTAATGTTTTTATTGAATAATTATAATCTATAGGGGGATACTTAGTGAGAGTTTAGAATTTATCACTTACTCTCTGTTTGACTCAGCTTTTAATCTGCAAAATAGAAATAATAACTGTTAATGATTGTACCTCTTTCGTAGGTTTTTCTGAAGATTAAATGATATATTTAAAGGGACTCATCGCAATATCTAGTATATCATAAGCACCCCAAAATGGCAGAAAACCAAGGTTGCAAACTCTGGGAGGACAGGACTTTTCTAATTTATATCCTCAGTGCCCTCTTACAGTTCTGCATAGAGTTATGATCCAATAAATTTTCTCTGTTGAACAAATGAATTAATTTAAAATACTTTAGTCTTCCACAATACTGTTATATAAAAATGTCACACTTGATTTTGAACATTAAGTAAGAATTATCCAATGAGGAAAGGGAGGAGACAAAGTGTATTCTAATGATGGAACAAGATTACAAATAAAAGGTATATAAAGGAGTATTGTAATTTTGGAAAAAGTCAGATTCACAATTTTGAAGGGTTATATACACATCCTTCTCTTCATCATCATCATCATCAATAGTTACCATAATCAGTACTATCAGGTGCCAATCAATGAGAGGATAGTAGAGATGGAGAAATGAGAAAATGATATGAAGTTATTTAGGAGCCATCATATACAGCTATGTATATGATACTTCCATCATTTGTAGTTATCCCCTGGTTACTAGTGGATGTGGTAGTTTACAAGATGAAAATTTAAGGGTGAATGCCATAGATTTATCGAAGTAGTTTATACAGAAGCGTCCATTTGCACGATACATAATGACCACAGATTTAGACACTCAGTTTGAGATATCTGTATAAGACAACCAAGTAAAAGTATCCAACAATAAATTGCACATATTCTGGAGATTGGAAAGAGGTTTGGTCTGGAAAAGTAGATTAAAAATTCATCATATATAGATGCAAGCTTAATCACGGGACTCACTGAGAAAAATGAAGAAAATGAGAACAAAGGAAATAATGACTGAAAACGAGTTAAAATGTATAACTTAAGGTGTAAAGGTCAAAAGGTGGAGTTTGTTGTGCCAGGAACAAGTAGAGGAAAGAGATTGACCAATACAATCCAAAGTCACAGAGGAATAAGGAAGACTTCTACTTTTGACAATTATTGTTTTTAATATATTTACAAATACTTTCACTGTACTAGGAAATGTGAAAGCTCAGTTACATTTGATTTAGAAGTGAACGGGAGATAAAAAGTAGAAATAATGTGGCCTTGAGGGAATTCACTTTTATAACTTCTGTTTTCTTTGTGAACTAGGATATTCTATCTGCCAATTCTCCAGGACACAAAGCAGATAGAAATAGAACAATGATCAAGACAATTCTGAAGGTGGAATGTATCCATAGAACTTTTTTTTTTCCTTTGAGTTACTAGCAGATGTTCAGTGCTGTATTTCCCCATTAATACACCACAAAGAAAGCCCCTGGTTAATGGTTTTGTAAATATAAACAATTCATCAACATATCATTGTAAATAAGTATAAAATGGATTTTGGACACTAACCTCAATCTTTATTTACTACCTTTATTTTGACTTATCAGACAGTGAATATGGATTTCTAATTTTCACACACAGGTACACAAAATATCTATAAATTAAAATATGGTTGTTGTCATTTTTCACAGGTTTAACTGAGTTAGAAAAAAATATTTCATATTTTTCCATTCAAGGGCTCTTTTTGCTAACTTTTCTTCATCTCATTAAAAAGAAAAATTTTTATTTAATAATAGTATTACATTATCTTTGCTAGTATAGCACAACAACAAACAGGTTTATTCATGGCAGAATTCAACTATGCAATTAAAAAACCACTTCTTCAAATTCTGTCATCGATCTAAATTATCAGACTTGGGGAGCATAACAATGTGAAATAACCTCGGGGGCATGACAGTCTGAAATAACACCATCTTTAGATTCTTTTGACTAGTAACTCATTTTTTAATGACCCAGTTTTCCTTGGATCAGTGCGCAGGTTTTCAGATCTCTCCTTCCATTCTGACCATGATGACATACCTGGTGTTTGTTCGAAGAGTGTCTAATGATACCTGGTGGAAATTAGTGAAGTTTTCTTTGTCTGGAGATATATGTACAGACCTGCTGCTAGGTGACTTGGTCTGATCTGGACATTTGCATAGGGATGGAGCTGATCTAGTTGAGTCATTGAATCTATTGTGCTGGCTAAGTCTGTGGATTTTCAGTATTTTCTTTTCCTCAAAGTTCTTAAATTATTTGATTTTTTTGTTCCATCTCCTGACCTCTGAAGGTTGGCCAGGTTTTCCATATCCATTGTCTCATCACCATGGCCTCTGTAAATTTCCAAGTCCCTCTATACCATGTTTTGACCACAGGGACTCTAGAGAGTAAGTACATTAGATGATTTGGTATGAATAATATATACAATCACTGTTGTGCCAGAATGTAGAATGTAGCACGAACTAACTGCAGAGCTTCTCCTAGAGCCTTGTAGTCTCCCCCTGCTCTGTGTCTAGCATCAGTGCTTCTTGTTTATGATCCAGAACAGGGATAAATATTTTTTCATTAAATATATATAAACATATATGTGTATATACATATACATATACACACATATATAAGATAATGAAAATTATTATCTCTTGCAATTTTCCATCTTCAAAAGGAGAAAAAAATCCCATTAGTATAAACAACTAGAGAAAAAGCCATAAATAGATCTGTCCCACAGGATGAGCGCAGATACAGTACGATGGATGTTCTGGGAAAAGAAATTCATAAAAATGTCATAAAGCATCGAGCACTTGACCTGGGCCTTAATTTCTGGAGTAACTATTGCATATGAATAGAATTTGGCAAGAAACTGTGGTACTTAGGTTATTCCTGGAAAAGTAAACAATTTTAGGCAAGGCACAGAGAAAGGAAAAGGATAGGGCCTGTAGGAAAAAGAGTTTTTAACTTGTGGAAGGGCAGTGATTGTGAAGGGAATGAATGGAATAACATGCCATAGATTCAAGAAGGGTGTATTCTGAAAGGTCTTCAGTGCTAGATAGGAGTGTGGTCATTTTTCCATGTGAGATTATTAACATGTACACGTTACTGGGTGGGGCTGGGACTAGATCAGAATTCTTTCTCAAGCAGTCTTGTTTGAATATAGGGTCTATTTAGAATTTCAGAGATGGTGGAAACCCAATTTCTTTCACTTAGTTTACTTTTCAAGAACTAAATGGTAAGCCTGTGTTTATAATGCATTAATCTGCCTCACGTGAAGCTGGTCAAACACATGTTGTACAATAGTTAGAACTTTGTTTTGACTATTTATTCCTTTCTCTTTAACAAACATTTCCACTACTCAGTCTTGCTCACTGGTTTCAAACACCAAAATTACTCTTTTATTCTCATTTAATGGAAATTTCTTATCTTTTTATTTTTATCCTGCTATGCTCAAAATCATGCAACTGAACAGTTACATCTATCATTTTCATAAAGATGACTTTAATGATAATGATTTTATGGTCAGCCGGAGCAAACAACCTGGGGAGAGATGTCGTATCAGTTCACAGAAAATAGGCAGACATGTGATCTGTCCATATGTTTATCCCAAATGCTTTACCATGATTAATTTAAGAAATTTATTTTCAAAGTTTCATTCTTATATGACACATATATCATAAAGAGTATATACAAACTTTATTGGATCTGATTTTCTAAATTTATGAAATAATCCCTGTGAGGCACACACACACACAAACACACACATACACAGAACGTAATTTTCAGGTTTATTGCTTACCTTAAATGTCTGTGCAAAATATTGCTAGTGATAGGGGCACTTGGGTGGCTCAGTGGGTTAAAGCCTCTGCCTTTGACTCAGGTCATGATCTCAGGGTCCTGGGATCGAACCCCGTATCGGGCTCTCTGCTCAGCAGGGAGCCTGTTTCCCTTCCTCTCTCTCTGCCTGTCTGCTTCTCTACCTACTGTGATCTCTGTCTGTCAAATAAATAAATTAAAAAATATATATTGTTAGTGATAAAGATTTACAAGACCGTCTGTATCTACTCATAAGAACAGGATTAACAATTCTAGGCATTTTTCCACTTTATATATTTTCCTGCTTTGTCAAAGATTATTTGACCATAGAGTGAGAGTCCATATCTGGGCTCTCTACTCTGTTCCACTGGTCTAAGTGTCTGTTTTTATGCCAGTACCATGTTGTCTTGGTGATCACAACTTTGTAGAAAGCTTGAAATCAGGTAACGTGATGCCGCTAGTTTTGTTTTTCTTTTTCAACATTTCCTTAGCAATTCAGGGTCTCTTCTGATTCCATACAAATTTTAGGATTATTTGCTCCAGCTCTTTGAAAAATACTGGTGGAATTTTGATTGGAATAGCATTAAAAGCATAGATTGCTCGAGACAGTATAGACATTTTAACAATGTTTATTCTTCTGATCCAAGAGCATGGAATGGTCTTCCATCTTTTTGTGTCTTCTTCAATTTCTTTCATAAGTGTTCTGTAGTTCCTTGAGTACAGATCCTTTACCTCTTTGGTTAAGTTTATTCCCAGATATCTTATGGTTTTTGGTGCTATAGTGAATGGAATTGATTCTCTAATTTCCCTTTCTGTATTTTCATTGTTAGTGTATAAGAAAGCAACTGATTTCTGTACATTGTTGTATCCTGCCACATTACTGAATTGCTATATGATTTCTAATAGTTTGGGGGTGGAGTCTTTTGGGTTTTCCATATAAAGTATCATGTCATCTGTGAAGAGAGAGAGTTTGACTTCTTCATTGCCAATTTGGATACCTTTTATTTCTCTTTGTTGTCTGATTGCTGTTGCTAGGACTTCTAATACTATGTTGAACAAGAGCGGTGAGAGCGGGCATCCTTGTTGTGTTCCTGATCTCAACGAGAAGGTTGTGAGCTTTTTCCCATTGAGGATGATATTTGCTGTGGGTCTTTCATAGATAGATTTTATGAAGTTCAGGAATGTTCCCTCCATCCCTATACTTTGAAGCGTTTTCATCAGGAACGGATGCTGGATTTTGTCAAGTGCTTTTTCTGCATCAATTGAGAGGACCATGTGGTTCTTCTCTCTCCTCTTATTGATTTGTTCTATCACATTGATTGATTTGCGAATGTTGAACAATCCTTGTAACCCAGGGATGAATCCCACCTGGTCATGGTGGATAATCTTTTTAATGTGCTGTTGGATCCTATTTGCTAGGATCTTGTTGAGAATCTTAGCGTCCATATTCATCAGTGATATAGGTCTGAAATTCTCCTTTTTGATGGGGTCTTCGACAAAGCAGGAAAAAATATACAGTGGAAAAAAGACAGTCTCTTCAATAAATGGTGCTGGGAAAATGGGACAGCTATATGTAGAAGAATGAAACTCGACCATTCTCTTACACCGTACACAAAGATAAACTCAAAATGGATAAAAGACCTCAACATGAGGCAGGAATCCATCAGAATCCTAGAGGAGAACATGGGCAGTAACCTCTTTGAGCAAGTTCTTTCAAGATATGTCTCCAAAGGCAAAGGAAACAAGCAAAAATGAACTTTTGGGACTTCATCAAGATCAAAAGCTTCTGCACAGCAAAGGAAACAGTCAACAAAACAAAGAGGTGACCCACTGAATGGGAGAAGATATTTGCAAATGACAGTACAGACAAAAGGTTGATATCCAGGATCTATAAAGAACTTCTCAAATTCAACACACACAATCATGTCAAAAAATGGGCAGAAGACATGAACACACACTTCTCCAATGAAGACATACAAATGCCTATCAGACACACGAAAAAATGTTCATCATCACTAGCCATCAGGGAGATTCAAATTAAAACCACATTGAGAGGGGCGCCTGGGTGGCTCAATGGATTAAGCCGCTGCCTGCGGCTCAGGTCATGATCTCAGGGTCCTGGGATCGAGCCCCACATCAGGCTCTCTGCTCAACGGGGAGCCTGCTTCCTCCTCTATCTCTGCCTGCCTCTCTGCCTACTTGTGATCTCTCTCTCTGTCAAATAAATAAATAAAATCTTTAAAAAACAAACAAACAAACAAACAAAACACATTGAGATACTACCTTACACAGTTAGAATGGCCAAAATTAGCACGATAGGAAACAACGTGTGTTGGAGAAGATGGGGAGAAAGGGGAACCCTCTTGCACTGTTGGTGGGAATGCAAGTTGGTGCGGCCACTTTGGAGAACACTGTGGAGGTTCCTTAAGGAATTAAAAATAGAACTTCCATATGACCCTGCAATTGCACTACTGGGTATTTACCCCAAAGATACAGATGTAGTGAAAAGAAGGGTCATCTGTACCCCAATGTTTATAGCAGCAATGACCACGGTCGCCAAACTGTGGAAAGAGCCAAGATGCCCTTCAATGGACGAATGGATAAGGAAGATGTGGTCCATATAAACTACGGAGTACTATGCCTCCATCAGAAAGGATGAATACCTAACTTTTGTATCAACATGGACGGGACTGGGAGAGATTATGCTGAGTGAAATAAGTCAAGCAGAGAGTGTCAATTACCATATGGTTTCACTTATTTGTGGAGCATAACAAAGAACATGGAGGACATAGGGAGATGGAGAGGAGAAGGGAGTTGAGGGAAACTGGAAGGGGAGATGAACCATGAGAGACTATGGACTCTGAAAAACAACCTGAGGGTTTTAAAGGGCTGGGGTGTGGGAGGTTGGGGGAGCCAGGTGGTGGGTATTATGGAGGGCACGTATTGCATGGAGCACTAGGTGTGGTGCATAAACAATGAATTCTGTTATGCTGAAAAGAAATAAAAAAAAAATTCTTGGCATTGTGATTACATAGCTCATTCAAACTATTACAGAGAAAAAGAACAGATTCTTAATCATTGAAGACTGACAGAATGCTTTATTTTCAAATATAAATTTTTGTAGTGAATTATTTTATATTTGTTTCTTTTTAGAATCAAAATAGTCATTGAAGTTTTATTAAGTTCAACAATACTATCAGATTCTGCTAACTACTTTCTTGACTCCTGCTTTCTTCCTTCCTTTTTCTTTCCCTGTTCCATGCTAACTCAATCATTTAAACTGTCTAAGAGTGAAATAAACAAGGAGGTGCTTTTCACAGTAACTTCATTAGGCATGAACAGTGCTATTAAATTTTTACATATTGAAAAATTATGTTAATCAATTTTAATAGTATTGCTTAATTCAAGTACTGCTTTTATTAAACTACTCTTTGAAATACAAGTGACATGATTAAAATTATGAGAAAATTAAAGAATATTGTATCATGGACGTACTTTTAGAGTAACTGCATATATGGAATATATGCAAACTTTCCTGTAATTTCTAGCATATTGAAGAATATTTATGTAGAAACAAATACGTTTAAGTATACACCTTAAGAAACTAAAATATCATAAAATATGAAATAGCAAGTACAAGAGGGTGAAAGAAAAATGGAATCAATATATCTGTAAGAGCATATGTGTCAAAAGAGCACTTAGGATTTCCATGCAATAAAAACAAAAGAAAAAGTCAACAAAAGAGTGAAAGAAACTTAATGCAAGCTTCAGACCCTGAAAATGGTTGCTTACTTAGATCTAGCTTTATTTAGATATATTTTTTTGAGATTCAAGGAAGCTTAATTGATCACCTGTTTGTCTTCCTTGCATAAATATAATCTTAGGAAATCAATCTTAAAGAGTATTTATTATAAATTAAAAATAAAGATAATTTTATTATAGGATATATCACTTATTTAAAAGGAAATATGGGGATGTCTGGGTGGCTCAGTTAGTTGGGTATCTGCCTTTGGTTCAGGTCATGATCCCAGGGTCCTGGGATAGAGTCCTGAAACCAGCTCCTTCCTCAGTGGGGAGCCTGCATCTCCGTCTGCCTCTTTCACTGCTTGTGCTCTCGCTCTCTAAAAAAAAATAAATAAACTCTTTTAAAAAAGGAAATATGTTATATTACATACTTACGTACAATTTAAAAAATAAAATGAATGTCCCTATATTCATAACCTAGTTTCAGAAGAAGATAATAAAAAATATGATCAAGATTTATACACTCTTGGGGCACCTGGGTGGCTCAGGGGTTAAGCCTCTGCCTTCTGCTCAGGTCATGATCCCAAGGTCCTGGGATCCAGCCCTGCAACAGGCTCTCTGCTCGGCAGGGAGCCTGCTTTCCCCCTCTCTCTCTGCTTCCCTCTCTGCCTGCTTGGATCTCTGTCTATTAAATAAATAAACAAAATCTTAAAAAAAAAATCTATACACTCTCTTCTGATCAAGTCCTCTATTTCCAGGGTGGATAAGCACTATTCTTCTGCTTTCAACATTCATTGTTTTTCATTTGAGATATATATATATGTATCACATATATATGTGTGTGTGTATATATATATGTATCACATATATATGTGATATATATGGTTTATATATATTCTATATTATAATTACATATTTTGTTATATAAGTTATACATATCATTGACAATATGATTTTAAGTTTTCAAATAGCATTCTATGATGAACATTCTTGTAGAGCTTAGTTCTATTTCTTTCAATTTCATGTTTCTGTATTCATCCATGTTTATTTCTTTAGCACTAGTTTATTCATTTCACTGTTGTAAAGAAATTTATTGTGTCAATGGACCATAATACATCCATTTATCCATTCTTCTGTTTATTTATATTTGAGTTTTTATGTGCTCACTTTTATATATGCTGTTATATGGGTATTTTAGTATATTTCTCCTGATGTACATGTGAAAGAAATTTATGAGATATATGTTGAAGAGTGGAATTGCTAGGCCATAGGATACGTGGATCTTGTTTTTGTCAGATACTGCCAGATTGTTCCCTATCTGAACTAATTTACAACATAATTTATAATCCTTCCGGCAGCTTATCTTCAGTTGCCATTAGTATTCCTTCTAATTTCTGAACACAATGCATAAAATATTTTCTTATTTTTAGTTGGGTCATGTCTATCTTTCATTACGATGATGTTGAACTTCTTTTCATGAGTTTATTCACAGTTCTGTTCCATTTCTTTGAAATGCGTGTATGGATTTTCTATCTATTTTTTTTCTATGGCATAATTTCTTTTCTTTTGAATTGTTTATGTGAGTTTATTTACTATGGGGGGATCTACTAGCTGTTTACTTTCTGGGTCCTGCTAGGTTTCACTCATTTCTCAGCCCCGACAACTACGTATACTATGGGGCTCACAGGAATGTGAAGGGAAATGATGTGTGCCCCTTCTAGGACAGAAGCATAAAATCTTTGATTGTGCACTCCTCCGGGTTTCTCCCTCCTGAAAACTGGGATGAATAGCTAGGCACAGCCTTGAAGAAGGGGAGCTGAAGATTCTTTCCTGACAAATTGTGTGAAACAAAGTCCTTCTCTACATTCACCTATCCCTGCCCTCCAGCATCATCCCCCTCCCACACACACACTGCTACCATAGACGGAGACCACTCTGCTTGCACTGAAACAAATAATTAAAGCTTCTAATGCATTAAGCATCTGAGTAGCAAAGTTATCTGTTCTTGCTGTGCAGCCCTCACTCTACTGTCCATATATGATAGAATATAATCATTTGTTCATTATATTCATTTCATACCTGTTCTTCCAGGTGTTTTCTTTGGTGAAAACTAAACTTAGTTTTAATATAGCTGAATTTATTGTACTTTTGCTTTAAGGCATAGCCTTTTTACAGTTTTTGGCTTGTTAAAACATTGTGCTTGCCAAGGTAAAAAATGCATTGCTTTATATTTCCTCCCCAAAAAGGTTAATGTCCTTTTTATTTTTTTTTTCTATTTGAGACTTTTAAATATGATGTAAAGATGAGAAACAATAGATTTCATATAGATAAATTGTCAGGACACAAGATTTCACCTAAGCACTCTGTTCCTCACTGATATTCCCTTGTAATAAATCAAGCTCTTAATATAAGTGTAGGTCAGTTTCTAGGCCTCTCTCCAGCACTGCTATCACAGTGTCTTTATTCTTTTGCTTCAGAATGTTTGCATGCCCTTGTGAGGCAACTTTTCAAACACATATTTTTTTTTTCTTTTTCCGATTTATCTTCCCTATTTGAGTCCTCTTGCCATATAAATTTTTAAATATTAGGCAAATATCATAAAAATCTTTCAAGTTTAATTTAGATTTTATTGAATCTGAAGATAAATTTGAGTAGGATAAATATATTTACTATGGTGATTCTTTATATTTCATGTTTATCTATTTATTTAGATCCTTTACAACCTATTTTACCAAGAATATATATTATCCTACAAATAGACCCCAAATGTTCTGTTAGATATATTGCTGATTACTTTATATTAATTTGTTGCTGTAGATTTTAATATCTTTAAATAAAACTTTTATTGGGGTTTAATGCATACAAATAAAAATGTACTTCTCACAGTTATATATTCAGATTTTTTTTTTTTTTTTTTTAGGTAATGAGCAAGTATTTTAACCAGCAGCTCATAAAAAATCTAAAATGTTTTTTTAGATTGCATTACATATAATTCTGAATTTTGACTAAATCACTAAGCACATTGTTCAGTTCATTTGTCATACTTTTTATTGGATGTTATAACAACGTCAACATGGTATACCAGTTTCTCTCCTTATCTCATCTCAGACTACTAACTAAAACATTGGCATTGGTTTTCAGATAAATAATGTACTTTTTTGGTACAAGACTTTGGTAGAGATTATTTATACATTCTTTTGGTTTATACTAGAAATGGAATTGCTATGTTGTAGGATATGAATTAATTTCGCTTAATAGATTGTATCATACAGATACAGATTTCTAAAGTGGTTGCATTAAAAAAACTTAAATGAAAGGAAAATAAATGAAAGACATAAGTATAGAAAAGGTGGAATAATACTGTATTTTTCACAAGTGACAGCATAATTTATGTAAGATTTGTAGAAAATTAACAAGTATATAGTTACAGAACATTAAAATGAATAAAAGCTTAGCTATTGCAGCATATGAAAGGTAAACAAGATGACTTGTATTTTTGTAAATATTGAAGACAAATAAAATGTCATTTTAAAAAAGTTATTATAACCTGAGTGTTTTGAAGGGTCGGGGGTGGGAGGTTGGGGGAACCAGGTGGTGGGTAATAGGGAGGGCACGTATTGCATGGAGCACTGGGTGTTGTGCAAAAACAATGAATACTGTTACTCTGAAAAAAATAAATAAATTAGAAGTAAAAAAAAGTTATTATAGAAGTTATTCAAATCTATTAAAATATTATGAGACTTCTAAGAATATAGCTAGTGAGATATTTTCAAAGATCCTCTTGCTGTATTGCCTAGATGTTTAATAGACGCAATAAGTATAATTTTACATGCATAGCTAAATGTTCTAGAGAGGAAGGAAATCTCCAAGATACTCCCTGACCACAAATAAAGAAGGAGAATAAGAAATTGAAGTCACAGTAAAATAGTGAGCAAAGATGGAATTCAGAGCAGCTTGGAACTTTGGTGCAAAATGGGAAAAGAGGCTTACTGAGGTTTGGAACCTAGATAGAGGTTCCATTTGGTAAATATCTTTTCTGGGGCACCTGGGTGGCTCAGTGGGTTAAAGCCTCTGCCTTCGGCTCAGGTCATGGTCCCAGGGTCCTGGGATTGAGCCCCGGATCATGCTCTCTGCTCAACAGGGAGCCTGCTTCCCTTTCTCTCTCTGGGTGCCTCTCTGCCTACCTGTGATCTCTGTCTGTCAAATAAATAAATAAAATCTTAAAAAAAAATCTTTTCTGGCTTTTTAACACTTTTTTTATATTGCTAATTTTATTCCATTTTTAAATTTCTTGAAATTCAGTAAGCATTTATTTTGCATTCTGTATTTCATAACTCCAATATACAAAAACTATGAGGGCTAAAGCTTTTCCTTTTTAATTTTATTTTTTATTTCCTTTTTTGTTCCTTTTTTTATTTTATTTCCTTTTTTATTTTATTTATTTAGTCTCTTACTCATGTGATTTGCAATTTTTTCATAGCTAATAGTTGGCTGAATATTAGCTGTGAAAATACTAACAACATGCATAGAGTATGACTTCCCTAGAGAAATTTTACTTTTGTTCCTTCTGGGTGGCAGGAAGGCTATCAAACTACAATGACTTTAAATAATATCCCACATTGTGATTTCCCTAGCCATCTAAGTAATAGAAATTCTACCCCCAAATCACTTAAGGGCGAGCTTATTTTTTTTTAAAGATTTTATTTATTTATTTGACAGAGAGAGATCACAAGTAGGCAGAGAGACAGGCAAAGGGGGAGGGGGAAGCAGGTCCCCTGCGGAGCAGAGAGCACTGCAAGGACCCTGAGATCATGACCTGAGCCAAAGGCAGAAGCTTAACCCACTGAGCCACCCAGGCGCCCCAAGGCAGACTTATTTTTGTCACAGGTTTTGTTTCTTATTATTAATAGTCCTTGTTGAGAGACAAACACTTTTCTTTATAGGGTCCTTTAATTGTAAGTTCAATTTTGTTCTAACCTATCTTTTCACACACTGAAATATAGGCTTTCTGTGGGCTCAAGTCTGTTGCCAACCCAACTACTTGGGCCTAAAACAAGCCATTTTTCCTATGTGCCCGAAGTGTTACATTGTTCTGGATCCCATGTTTGCTCACTATTCTACTCTGGATTTAGTTTCCCCTTGCCCTCTTCTATTTGGGGCTGAGGTAGCATTTGGAGTTTTCCTCACACTCTTACAAAATCTAGTGTGAATATAAGATTATGCTTATTCTGATTTATCCATCATGTATGTGATACAGCAAGATAATATTTCAGAGTATCTCAACCACCATATCCCTGGACATGGAAGTCTCAAGTAATATTTTGACAATATCTTGTAATATTACTTCAAAACTGACCATTAGTGTCAGTGCTTGAACAGAAATTATTTTACAGTGCCAACTGAATAAAAGCCATACGGTTTAATAACCAGATAAGAACAAGGTTAACATCATTTTTATTAATGAAAAGCTTAACTAATAAACATACAAGGGTATACATCTATTCCACTTTGATCTCAGCTGAACTAAAGTACTATATGCTGAATAAATCAGAATATTCCACAGAGAATTATTATGCATGAAATTCAAATTGTAGGGGACATCTCCAGCAAGGCCTTGCAACCTTATTTTTTTGCTTTTACTCTCATCCCCCAAATATATGATATGAAAATTCAAATATAGTGTTTCATAATAGTCACAATAAGTGCTCAATAAAGTGATTTGTCATAGGTAATGCTGGTGTCTGGTGAGCCTCAAAAATAAAATAGTCTCAAAAGGATCACATAGTATATACTAATAATCAATAACCATATAAAAGGAAGGTTAATCATATACTCTTTCTGGAAGTGCATATTAAAACCACAGTAATATATGATTTCTTGCCCATTATCATGACTACAAAGATAAATGACAGATGATAGCAAACATTGACAAGGACGTAGAAAAATGGGAATCCTCATTCTTTTCTGATGAGAATCTAAAATGCTGAAATCATGTTCATATGATTCATGTTCATATGAATGGAAAACATATTCTTAAAAAGTTAAATATAAATTTATCATATGATGCAGCAATCACTTCTAGGTCTATCCCAAGAAATTGAGAATATACATCCACAAGAAGATAAGTACACTAAAGCTCTTAGCAACATTATTTATAATAATGATGAATGAACCCCAAAAACATTATGCTAAATGAAAGTAGTCAAGCAAAAATACTATCTATTATATGGTTTTACTTATTAAAAAAATCCCAAATCCCAATTCTATAGAGATAAAAACTCAATCCCATAGTGGTCATCTACAGTGAGTGGTTGGGGAGCTGTGACAAATATTAATAGTAAATGAGCATGAAGGACCTTATTGGGTTGATAGAAAGTTCTAAACTGATTTATCATAATATTTGCACAACCTATTAAATTTATCAAAATATAAATAGAATAAGCGCTGATTTATACACTTGATATGGGTAAATGATATACTTATATTAAAATCATGGTCTATATTATATTACATAATTATCACTTAAAAACCATTTTCAAGTTGCAGCATGTATATCCAAAATAATAACTTCACTTCTAGACCAGTTAATTTTAGCTCATGTCTTTAAGGTGATTATTTAGCAGCATAATTAGCGTGTTCTCATTCAAATACACAATTATATTTTTTTATGGTAGCTGTTTCTATGCCACTGATCTAACTATGATGTCAGATATTTAATAAATAAATGAAACAATGTTTGCTTAAAGGAAATCCTATTTCAATCAAAGGAAACCTTTTGAAGCATACATGAGATTATTTCCATCAGCTTTGCTTTGTCTATGAGGACCAAAGCACAGATATTGAATGACTACAGGTCTTTTTTTTTTTTAATCCGATAAAGTTTGACTTCTAATTAATTCTTGCCCATACAAATTCCAAGTCAACAAAAATAATCCAGTAAAATTACTTTCATGTTTTGGCATATGTGTCTAGAGTATGTCGTTTTCTAATTAAAGCCACTAGTTGGATACTATAGACTTGCAACTTGTGGAACACATATTGCTTTAAAATTTGGATAAAATGCCTCTCAAATAGGAGCCTTAAAAATTTGGGACAGTAATAATTTTAGTGAAAATTACTGAATGCAGTATCTCTGGTGTGGGGTAGTTAATACTCTAGACACAAACATTCAGGTCTTTTGCTTGTAGGAAATCATTCCTTAGAAAATTACACTCAATTGATCCTTAAAAATCCAGGAAAAATCTTAGTTGTGGAGTGAAATACTCTGGGGAATCTTTCAGGTCTATAAATATGCATTAATGAATGTTGCTGAATGGTCTTGTCCCAAATCTGCAGTATGGTTTCTGGTGGAAAGATATGCCATACATGTAAGTGGTTAAATTCATTAGGGCCAAGTTAGAATAGAGTTAGCCAGATCAACAATTCTCCTTCAAAGAAAGCCTAGCTCATAAACTAGAACAAACAAACAAACAAAAAAAGATTCTCATTAACTGACAGAATTTTTTGTTGTTGTTTGAACAAACTTACTTTAGTCGGGTTCTTGAAATTTCTTCTATGTCTGTCTGTGTCTTTTCTTGTAAAAGCTAGTTTTAGCAAGAACCGCGTTAAATGAATTTAACCAGTACTTGCCACCTTCATATCTGGTCTCCCTCAACATCTGATCAGAATTTTCATCCTCGATCATCCTCCAGGTGATGTCTGGTCACACTGGCCTGTCTTCACCCAGAATCCTGTATATCAATTTAGCCATAACTCCTTCTTACCCTTAATGTTTCCTCTCAGTAATTTTCTACCAACTTATCCACTCCTTGTTCCTTAGCTATAAATTCCCATTTGCCCATGCTGTATTCCGAGCTGAGCCCGTTCTCTCTCCCTTACTATAAAATCCCATTGCAGTGGCCCTTATATCTATAATCTGAATAAAGTCTGCTTTATCATCTTTAACAGGCTTCATTGAATTTTTTCTTGTTAACACTATCAAGGGAAAATAATTTAAGTGTAGTTATGATTTTCTTTAGAAAATCCCCCTACGACTTAACTTTTAGAGCAATCATTTTGGCAGGAGGTAGCTAATGTTAAAATGTAGAATGATCATCAAGACAGCATGGTACTGGCACAAAAACAGACACATAGATCAGTGGAACAGAATAGAGAGCCCAGAAATCGACCCTCAACTCTATGGTCAACTAATCTTCAACAAAGCAGGAAAGAATGTCCAATGGAAAAAAGACAGCCTCTTCAATAAATGGTGCTGGGAAAATTGGACAGCCACATGCAGAAAAATGAAATTGGACCACTTCCTTACACCACACACGAACATAGACTCCAAATGGATGAAGGACCTCAATGTGAGAAAGGAATCCATCAAAATCCTTGAGAAGAATGCAGGCAGCAACCTCTTCGACCTCAGCCGTAGCAACATCTTCCTAGGAACAACGGCAAAGGCAAGGGAAGCAAGGGCAAAAATGAACTCTTGGGATTTCATCAAGATCAAAAGCTTTTGCACAGCAAAGGAAACAGTTAACAAAACCAAAAGACAACTGACAGAATGGGAGAAGATATTTGCAAACGACATATCAGATAAAGGGCTAGTATCCAAAATCTATAAGGAACTTAGCAAACTCAACACCCAAAGAACAAACAATCCAATCAAGAAATGGGCAGAGGACATGAACAGACATTTCTGCAAAGAAGACATCCAGATGGCCAACAGACACATGAAAAAGTGCTCCACGTCACTCGGCATCAGGGAAATACAAATCAAAACCACAATGAGATATCACCTCACACCAGTCAGAATGGCTAAAATTAACAAGTCAGGAAATGACAGATGCTGGCGAGGATGCGGAGAAAGGGGAACCCTCCTCCACTGTTGGTGGGAATGCAAGCTGGTGCAACCACTCTGGAAAACAGCATGGAGGTTCCTCAAAATGTTGAAAATAGAACTACCCTATGACCCAGCAATTGCACTACTGGGTATTTACCCTAAAGATACAAACATAGTGATCCGAAGGGGCACGTGTACCCGAATGTTTATAGCAGCAATGTCTACAATAGCCAGACTATGGAAAGAACCTAGATGTCCATCAACAGATGAATGGATAAAGAAGAGGTGGTATATATACACAATGGAATACTATGCAGCCATCAAAAGAAATGAAATCTTGCCATTTGCGACGACATGGATGGAACTAGAGCATATCATGCTTAGTGAAATAAGTCAATCGGAGAAAGACAACTATCATATGATCTCCCTGATATGAGGACATGGAGAAGCAACATGGGGGGGTAGGGGGATAGGAGAAGAATAAATGAAACAAGATGGGATTGGGAGGGAGACAAACCATAAATGACTCTTAATCTCCCAAAACAAACTGGGGGTTGCTGGGGGGAGGTGGGATTGGGAGAGGGGGAGCGGGCTATGGACATTGGGGAGGGGAGGCGAACCATAAGAGACTATGGACTCTGAAAAACAACTTGAGGGTTTTGAAGGGTCAGGGGTGGGAGGTTGGGGCAACCTGAGGGTTTTGAAGGGTCAGGGGTGGGAGGTTGGGGGAACAGGTGGTGGGTAATGGGGAGGGCACGTTTTGCATGGAGCACTGGGTGTTGTGCAAAAAGAATGAATACTGTTACGCTGAAAAAATAAATAAAATGGAAAAAAAAAGAAAAAAAATGTAGAATGAATGCTCTTGAGGATGCTTGGAATACAACAGTTTTGCTTTTTAATTGAAAAACATGTATTGAAATACATCATTGTGTTAAAATCTAAATAAGTTTACCCAAATAAAGGGTCTTCCTGTATCTCATAAGGAGTCCACAGGAATTTTCATGGGCAGAATCATCATTTTTTTCAGGGAACATAGCCTTGCACATTTTAAATTCTCTTGGCAAATGATTGACTGATGTCCTAGAGTTCTCTGTCATATAGTAGATAAAGAGCTGGAAATCATCAGCTAGCTGTCTGAACTGTAAAACAGATTTATTGTGGCTACTGAGAAGTGTCTTATTCTGATAGCAACTCTGTGGATCCAACAGGACAAGTTAATTGCAAAATGAGGAGATCAATGAATGAACTTTTCAGATACGTTTACATTTTAATACCCACCAGAATGTTGGTAACTGCCCTACTAATATAATCATATAGATTTTGATCGATTGCTCTTTTTTCTAACATCTAATAATTTTTAAAAATTAAAACTTTATAGGTGTTCTTAATTTGGTTACCATCATGGTAGTTAGTCTGTAAGATGACCCTCCAAATCCAGTAAACCACATTTTCTGGTATTTATATCCTTATATAGTCCCTTCAATCTTTAAACCTGGGATGGCCCTATGTAAACAATGTAGGGCAGTAAAGGTGGATTAATCTTTCTGATTATAAAATTATAAGAAACCTTGTTGCTTCTGCCTTGGTCTCTTGGAACCTTTACTTTGTGGAAAGCAGGCCACAGTCTAAGACATTTAACTATCTTGAGATTGCCATGTTATGAAGAAGCCTAAATGGAGTAACATCATCAAGAAGAGAAAAATACTTCATCAGTTTTTTACAGCCATACGGTTATATTTTTATGTCTAATCTATAAATGTTGCAAATAACATTCAATTCTATTACTGACCTCAAGTGATAGGAAATTTATAATCTCTCACAGCTATTTATGCCGTAATTTTATTCTTTGTCTGTCCAAACCTACCATGTCTATTCACTACTTGGATCTTTACACAAAATTGCATAGAAGTAGAATGCTATGGGGTGCCTAGATGGCTCCGTTGGTTAAGCATCTGCCTTTGGTTCAGATCATGATCTGGGGTGCTGGGATTGAGCTTGAAGCAGTCCAGCTCCCTGCCCAGTGGAGAGTCTGTTTCTCTGTCTCCAGTTGCCCCTCCCCCTCCTTGTGTTCTTGCTCTCTCTCTCTCAAACAAATAAACAAAATCTCTTCTAAAAAGAAATAGAATGCCTATATCTAAGAGAAGATAAACAAATATTTGGATTTGAAATTATTTGGGTTAATTCTTTTTATTCAAATGTGCTATGGAAATACAGGACTTAAAGACAGTAAATCCACCACTTTTTTTTTTTTTTAAGTATATATATTACTTAAGAAATGAAAATGGTATATACTTTTGACACAGCTGTTTTTCTTTTTCTTTAAAGATTTTATTTATTTATTTGACACAGAGACAGTGAGAGAGGGAATACAAGCAGGGGAAGTGGAAGAGGGAGACACAGGATTCCCACGGAGTGGGGAGCCTGATGTGGGCTCCATCCCAGGACCCTGGGATCATGACCCCAGCGATGGCAGAGGTTTAAGGACTGAGCCACTCAGGCACCCCTACAGCTTCCTATTTTTCAATAGGAAGAAGCACGGTAAAGGAATTGAATTACATTCTTTCTTGATGTATCAAAGCATTCACAGATATCAGAAATCTACTAATATTTTAATTGGTTGGGAGAGGGGGAGCGGGCTATGGACATTGGGGAGGGGAGGCGAACCATAAGAGACTATGGACTCTGAAAAACAACCTGAGGGTTTTGAAGGGTCAGGGGTGGGAGGTTGGGGCAACCTGAGGGTTTTGAAGGGTCAGGGGTGGGAGGTTGGGGGAACAGGTGGTGGGTAATGGGGAGGGCACGTTTTGCATGGAGCACTGGGTGTTGTGCAAAAAGAATGAATACTGTTACACTGAAAAAATAAATAAAATGAAGAAAAAAAAAATAAATAAATCTTGATATAATTTAAATGCATACAAAGGTAATTCATGTATATATTATGTGCATTTTTATATATATGAATCCTCTACAAGAAGCCTAAATATTTCTTTAATAATTAAATAAGAATGATTAAAAATCATCAAATGGAATTGTAAACAATTCATTTAAATATGATAAACATTACAAAAATGATATATACATGCCAATAGATATGTCATAAATGTTTATAAAACATACTGGAAATAACCATAAAATTGTTATAATTTTGTGAAGGAAATGCATATTTAAAAAATTAAATTTAGCCTATTGGGCATTTTCATCTTTCTCTGTTTATTTCAAGCTCAAATATGTGCTCTCTGGCATGCAACAGAAACAACAGAAGGAGACCAAGTAAAGATTAGGTCATTCTTAGCCATCATGTTCTGAATTTCTTTTTTTTTGTTTGTTTCAGTGCCATCAATAAATTCTCTTTTTGATTTTTTCTCTTCCTCTAAATTGCTTCCATATTTCTACTGAGTGAATTTTCCACTCTGCATTATCAACTTAACAAAAAAGATTACAGACTCAATTTGTATAAATATCTGCTGAAATTCTCTTAGATAAATTATCTTGGAAATATTTTAGCTGGATCCCAGGACCCTGGGATCATGACCTGAGCCAAAGGCAGATGCTTAACCGACTGAGCCACCCAGGTGCCCCATATGATTTCTCATTTTTATATTCATGTCAACATTGGGGAACAAACAAGACAAAAATAAAAATGTAATTAAAATAATAAATTTATAAAAATGAGATTGGCAGAATTGAAAAGTCTTGATCATTGCTAAACTCTTACATCAGCCTTTCTGAAACAGTATCAATAAAAGGAAATCTTGGATGTCCAAAATTTGGATGTCCAAAATTACCAAAAATCCAAAATCACCATTATCCAAAATATAATTTTTATTTGAACATTTTATGGCAGTGAAAGTATGATCAATTCTTATTCTAAATCAAAATCATTTCACAAAAAAGACGTTTAGCTTATATTTTCTCTTTCATAAAAAGAATGTGATACAATTTTCAAACTCACATTACTTAAAATGAGAGATTTTTTAGACATCTTGCTGATTACATAAAAGTATTTAACTGCACAATAAGAAATTTGAATGTTATTTACTCAGAGGAAGGAAAAGAAGGGCAAAGTGATGAAGAAGCATTTTTCTCATGATTCAAATTTGTTGGGCATGTTGATTTTTCTTGTTACTAAAAGTGGACTACAACAAGGTTTTAATGAAGCTGTCTCACACTTTGCTCTATTTCCAGTTGGAGACATGTGGTCTCATTTAGAATATCTTTTTTATTTTTTCCTTAGGTCACTTGGCAAACTTCAAGCATTTGATTTCTTTTAATCAAGAAAATGAAGCACATTTGGTAAATCTTATTAATCAGATTTTGACAAGCATCCATGATTTGCAATCCTTAAGCTTAGGTTATCTAAACTTGGAATATAAAAAAAAAAGATGTTTTCTACAATCCAGTTTATTTCATGAAAGAAAATCAGGATAAAATAAAATCAGCAGAAAAACAGAATAAGAAAATAAGGGAAAAGTAAGGTAATAATGACTCTAACAAATGTATTATTCAAAATTTTTCTGGGTTGGAATAAGACTAATACTATCAAAATTATATATTTCACAGTTATATATATGTATGCATATATGTGTGTTTATAGAGGTATGGGGACAACATGATTTTGATGTCATAAAGTTATAAATAAATTAACTATTTTTAAAACTATTTCTTTTAAAAAGCATGAATCTAAGATATTTGGAAGAGAAAGGATGATCATTTTAAAGGTAGCAGAAGTAAACACCTTACAGATTTCTCTTGCAAATTAGGAAAAATGTGGGAATTGATTGTTATCATCATATATACACTAGAAAACAAATTTTACATATAACTTAAATACTGTAATGCTATGTCTGTAAAATTCAAATACATAATCAAATAATCCTTTCTTATATGTTTAGAAAGACTTAGTTGACAGTTTGCAATGAAATATCTTTACAGAAAATATTTGACTTAAACATATTTGAATAAATGAGAGACATATATAAAACTATTTTCTAAAATTATGGTAATCTGTTTAACTATATACATATACATACACCACATGTGCATATTGGTGTGATATATACATGTTATAAGCATAAATATATATCATACTATATGCCATATATAATAGATACTTATACCATATAGAAGTATATAGAGAGCAAGATAGCTGGAAAATAACCACATGGTTATCGAGTACATGGACACCACATCTGTATAGACTTAATTATTTGTAAGAGCAATGACTAATCCATTCCTCATTATGTAACATTATTGAGTGCCAAGGGCAATGCTACACCAAATAACGTCATGATGAGAATCTTAGTTACTATCACCAAGGAAGTCAATTTCCCTGTGCTCAAATAACTTAATATCCAATAGAAGAAAACAGTTATATAAATGAAAAAGTACAAAAAGAGTGTATAGGGAGGGTGGGAGCAGTGGTTGCAAATTGAACTAGGATAGTGCATACCTTTGAAGTTTCTCTTGAGCAATTAAAAAAAAGAATGAGATAGGAGTTGGTCCAGTGGGTATCTGTGGATATTGCACAAACCTTCCAAATTGGATCTTTCCTGGTACTTTTTAAGAATAACAAAAATACCAGTATAGCTGAAGTTTATGAGTGTGGGTGCAAATAATAGTGGATGAAATCAAGGAAAGAACAGGAGACCAGATTATTGTAGAATTTTGTAGACTTTGTTTATCCTTTGGCTTTAATTATGGAAGGGAATAAAACTTGGAGAGTTTTGAGCTGACAAATAACATGATTAGACTTATTAAAATGTCTATTCTATCTACTCTGTGGAGAATAGACTGAAATGAATCCAGTGGAGGCAGGCAGGTTCTGGTAGCAGAAGGTTAGAATTATACTGATGTGAACTGGAGCTGGTAAGAAGAGGTTGTACACTTGATATATTTTGAAGGTCAGACAAACGTGACTAGCTGATAAATTTAATATCAGTGAGTTAGTGAAAGAACAAAATTGACAACATATTGACATGAGAAACTGCAAGGATAAAATTGCCATTAATTTAGATGAGTAAGAATGCAGATTAAGAAGGTATGGAGAGAAAATCAGGACCCAGTTTCACCCATGTTATGTCTGAGGTATCTGTTAAAACTACAAGTGGCCCAATGAACAGGCAGTTGACAAATTTGAAATTGTCAACATATAAGTGGCATTTAGGTGATGATATGTCAGCAGATTGAATAATCTGAGTTCCTGTTTATACAGGAATTCAAATAGAGGGGAAGTGAACAAATTAATTGTAGTTAATATTTCTATCTATATTGCAACTCTGGACTAGGTTGTAATAGATTTCCCCTGTAATTTTTCTTTTTCTGTACACCAACAACAAGACTGAAGAAAGAGAAATTAAGGAGTCAATCCCATTTACAATTGTACCCAAAACTATAAGATACCTAGGAATAAACCTAACCAAAGAGACTAAGAATCTATACACAGAAAATTATAAAGTACTCATGAAAGAAATTGAGGAAGACACAAAGAAATGGAAAAATGTTCCATGCTCCTGGATTGGAAGAATAAATATTGTGAAAATGTCTATGCTACCTAAAGCAATCTACACATTTAATGCAATCCCTATCAAAATACCATCCATTTTTTTCAAAGAAATGGAACAAATAATCCTAAAATTTATATGGAACCAGAAAAGACCTCGAATAGCCAAAGGAATATTGAAGAACAAAGCCAAAGTTGGTGGCATCACAATTCTTTTTCTTTTTTTTTAAATTAATTTCAGTTAGCCAGTCTATAGTACATCATTAGGGTTTTTTTTTTAAAGATTTTATTTATTTATTTGACAGACAGAGATTATAAGTAGGCAGAGAGAGAGGAATAAGCAGGCTCCCCGCTGAGCAGAGAGCCAGATGCGGGGCTCGATCCCAGGACCCTGAGATCATGACCTGAACTGAAGGCAGAGGCTTAACCCACTGAACCACCCACGCACCCCTACATCATTAGTTTTGATGTAGTGTTCAATGTTCATTAGTTGTGTATAACACCCAGTGCTCATTAAAACATGTGTCCTTCTTAATATACATCACCCTGTAATTCTTGAGTATGATTCTATAGGATATAATATGAGAATTAAAACAACAACAACTTGATTGATCAAATCAGCATTAGCATTACAATTTTATGGATAAAGAGAACCCAGTAGAGTTAAAAAAAAATTAATATTAACCAACTTGGTAGTGCTTTTTATGTAACTCAAACCTAAGACATCTGTTTTCTAGGATGTGCCTTTGCCATTGTACCATGCAGCAGGATATTATACTATGTTGACTCCAATTATGACCAATAACAATCTGTCCCCTGTGGGACATTTTAGGCTGATTTTAAATTCTAAATTACAGTAATAAAATTTCACCTATTTCCCTATCCCTATGATAGATAGATGTGAAGTAAACTGTTATTTATTTAAGACATAAGACAGAAGAAATTTCTTGTCTATTTTTGTGCTTTATTTATTGACCTGAATTTAGAAAGTTAAACTAATCATTTAAAATAGAACAGGAATTGGGAAGACAGCAGAAGACATTTGATCAGATAATTTCTTGGTTATAAGAAGAAATTGTGTATCATTTATGTATGTTTACTCTGCTGTGAGACAGCTATAATATTTTTGGTTTCAAAAGTTGCCAATTTTAATGCAACCTCTAGTTTTCTTTTAAACGTAACTTTGTGAGAAAATAAGGCTAGATTATACACTTTAAAAAGTTAGGTATTTGTCTCTAAAACATTTTTTTAAGATTTTATTAATTTATTTGACAGAGAGATATCACAAGTAGGCAGAGAAAGAGAGGGAGAAGCAGGCTCCCTGTTGAGTGAAGAGCCCGATGTGGGGACCCTGGGGATTCCAGGATCCTGAGATCATGACCTGAGCTGAAAGCAGAGGCTTAATCCACTGAGCCACCCAGGTGCCCTCTAAAAACATTTTTATGTAATATTTTAGCCTCTCAAAATCATGACAAAAATAATGATAAATAATATCACTAGTACATACTCTTGATATAATACAAGGAATATGGCACTTCAGTTCTGTGTACTTTCTACCCAAAACATATAATCCCAGTTTATTTGTGAGAAAAAAAAATCATACAAATCTCAGTTGAAGGATATTATACAAAATGACTAGCAAATACTCTTCAAAACTGTCAATATTTATTGAAAACAAGAATCTGAGGTACCATCACAGCTAAGATTAAACTATGAAAACATGGCAATTAAATGTATCCTGTAAATCCAAAACTAAAGAAAGGGGACTATGTAAAAACTGAGATGATTTGAATAAAATATGGATTTTATGTCATGACAATGTATCATTCGGGTATCATGATAAATGTGCCACACTGATGTAAGAAGTTAATAATAGATAAAAGTAGGTTTTGATATATAAGAAATCTCCACAGTTAAAAAAAAAAGAAAGAAAGAAAAGAAATTACTGTAATATCTGCTCAATCTTCCCATAAATCTAAAACTATTCTAAAATGAAATATTTATTTTAAAAATATTAAAAATACAGTCTTATTCAAAATTAGGATAATTCATCTTAACAAATATTTTATTTGTGCATATTATGTTCAAGCTGCTATGATAGATCTTCAGGGTGTACAAGGAAAATAAAACCCAGTTCCTCCCAAGAAGATAAACACATGGGAAATATACACATGAAAAAATGTTCAACATTATTTGTCATTAGGGAAATGTAAATAAAACCTACAATACTACACCCCCCATAAAATAGCTAAGATCATAGGATCTTTATTATAATAATATGCTGGAAAATGAATTTCCATCAATAGGTGAATGGATAAATAAGTTGTATTATAACCACACAGTGGAGTTCTATTCAACAATTAAATATGTGTAACATGGGATTGGGAGGGAGACAAACCATAAATGACTCTTAATCTCACAAAACAAACTGGGGGTTGCTGGGGGGAGGTGGGATTGGGAGAGGGGGAGCGGGCTATGGACATTGGGGAGGGGAGGCGAACCATAAGAGACTATGGACTCTGAAAAACAACCTGAGGGTTTTGAAGGGTCAGGGGTGGGAGGTTGGGGCAACCTGAGGGTTTTGAAGGGTCAGGGGTGGGAGGTTGGGGGAACAGGTGGTGGGTAATGGGGAGGGCACGTTTTGCATGGAGCACTGGGTGTTGTGCAAAAAGAATGAATACTGTTACACTGAAAAAATAAATTAAAAAAAAATATGTGTAACATGGCTAAATCTCAAAATAATTATGCTATAAGAAAGAATCCATCCAAAAAAGAGAGTACACTGTATGATTCCATTTTTACAAAATTCTAGAATGTTCAAACCAATTTTTAGTTGCAGAGCTAATCAAGGATTGCCTAGGAATGAAGTTGGTATTTAGGAATTAGAGAGACGGATGGATTACAGAGAAACACAAGAAACATTAATGGAGTGGGAGATGTGTTCAACATCTGAATTCATGCTTATACCCATGAAATAAGCATATCCACATATATCAAACCTACCAATTTGCACACTTGAAATATGTACAATTACTGTATGTCGATTATGCCTCAATAAAGCTGTTCTTTTTTTTTTTTAAAGCATTTTATATATTTATTTGACAGAGGGAGAAAGATCACAAGTAGGCAGAAAGGCAGGCAGAAAGAGAATGAGAGGGAAGCAGGCTCCTTGCCGAGCAGAGAGCCCGATGTGGGGCTGGATCCCAGAACCCTGGGATCATGACCTGAGCTGAAGGCAGAGGCTTAACCCACTGAGCCACCCAGGCGCCCCAATAAAGCTGTTCTTAAAAATTCATTTTTGGGCCTAACATTCTAAAGTAAAATTTTTAAAAAAGATAAAACAACTTTCCCTTAAGAATAATATTCTATTGAAATCTGATAGGTGCAAATAATATCATTTCTTTGTATTTGTGTATTTTATTTAAAAATTTTAATTAGGATTCTGCAGGCCCCTGGGTGACCTAGTCAGTTGGGCATCTGGCTCTGTTCTGGCTCAGGTCATGATCTCAGAGTCATGAGATTGAGCCCCACGTGGGGCTGTACACTCAGTATAAAATCTGCTTGGGATTCTCTCTCCCTCTCCCTCTACCCCTCCCACTCATGTGTGCTTTCTCTCTCTCCCTGTCTCTCTCTTTCTTTTTCACTAAAGTAAATGAATAAAATCTTTAAAAAAATAATAAATTAGAATTCTGTTTCTCAATAACAGTCACTGCCTCAAAGTCACATAGCTAGAATGTGGCATAGCAGCACTAACGCCCACAAACACTGACTCTCAAAATAGTACTCGCTCCATCAAACCTGGTGATTCAAGTTTAGGAGTAACTGCATAGTTATTGTTTCCTTCAGTGTTTGCAAACATGAATACTACATTGGAAAGAACGTATAGAAAATGTGGGATCATGAATACCTATGTGGGAATGAACCATAGTAATCCTCATTTATGTGACTTGGAACTTTCATTCAATAAATCAATCTATGCTTTCTATTTCATATGATCAAAAAATCCAATTTTAAATATGCTTACAAAGAATAGTGATGTCTTTAAAATATGGCAAAATTATTACCCTCCTCTATAGTGTTCCAGAGGAGACACATGAGTTCACAGATACACATTCATTCATTATTAAATAAGTCTATATAGAGTGGTTGGAAATGAAAAGGAAACAAAGAAGAGCTTCGTCTACTATTTCCTTATGCAAGTTCTAGTCTTCGTATCAGTTCCTTGGAGTCATTACAATACGATACATTACATATTTTCCCTAAATGAAATCTTCAGAGGACATTTCTTTATCTTTGTGATGGATGGCTTCCTTCAAAACTGATAGCAGTCTGGAGGGAAATATAATTTCAAATTCTCGTTTTATTATTTTTAGACTCTTAATCAGGTTTGCACACATCTCAATAGTGTTGAACATTAAGTTTTCTTTCACCAACACTCAGGGAATCATATAATTATTCAAGAAAATATAAGGATGTTATTAAAGGAGGTAGAGCTGATGTATTCAGTCAGTCCATTGTGTCTGCTATTTCTTGGCTTATGCAACAGAAATGCAAGTGCCAACATTAATTCAATCCATTTTTTTTGCATTCCCAGTCATGACAGTTCTAAAAAATGTGACAAAGTTTTCACATTTTCCACAGTAGTAATTTTCAGAAAAGAAAATCGATTTTTCTGCAGTTAGAAAGCAGAGAGCTTAAAAACATCCCATACAGTTAAATTATGTTAGCATTAACATGTAAATATTTTATATTTTATCAATTATCTATGATGTTGTAAACATTTTCTGTTCAATAAATGCATGCTTAACAATAAATGTTTTCTAATATGAGCAGAATTAATGAACCATTTAAAGTAACTAGTTTGTAATCCAAATCCATATGTTTGCCATATTATATCTTATCTTGATAATTGAAAAATTAATAAAAAACTAATATTCTCTGAAAGAACTATAAAAGTTTAGAAACCTCTTAACAATTTGAGTCACTTTCTCACAGTCAGATGGCTAGAATGTGGCAAAAGGCAGTAATAAAATCCACATACTCTTCACGACTACCATTTGCTGAGAAACCTAGAGAAATAAATTAGTGTTTAGAGAACTACATATTCATGTTCATTTTTATTTTATTAAAATGGTATATTCAAATTATGGATGTGGAAACAAAATCTTCCAGAAATAAAAATTTGAACTTTAATTAATTGTAACTGAAGTAAGTTCCCCTTAAAGAACTTTAACACATTTTAATGCTATATACACAGTATTCTGAAGGAAGTGATGCATGCAAAGTAGTATCATATATGAACAGAAACAGGAAAGAAAAAAAAGACATTCCCTAAGTTGTGCAATTCTAAATTTAGGTTGCATTACTTCCCAGAAAGTTCATAATCTAAGCATATCTAATTTCTACATAATGAATCCCTGACCCTAGTTATTATTATTTAATTACAGTGTTTATCCAATATCATTAGATTTATATATTTTAAAATGATTCTTATGTGATTTTAGGTATGATCTGAATATCTTCCTACATAAATGTGTCTCTATTTTTACCAATACTATAATGCTTTGCCTATATTAAGTACCATATTTAATTTTAGCTCATTTTTATCCCTTCATATGAATGTTTATCAGATTCCTACTGGAGAGTAACTTCAAATAAATAACTTATAGTAGGATTTTTGTAAACTGATATCCAAAGAGAGAGGCAATATAAAAGGAAAATGGTAAGGAATGGGATGTCTGAAGATGCAGAAATTATGTGTCATTTCTCCTAACATATCAAGTGATAGTATGTTCAGAGGATCATTTGAGTATGTGGCTTTCTTTGACTTATATTCAAAAATACTCCTACCTCAATAGCAATCAAACATTCACAGAGATAAGTATTTCAACTTTCTTGTTAAGGGAAGGTGATCCAGGACATGCAAAGAAATGCAAAAAGGGCAGATTGATACTCTTCTTGATAGTGCAACAAGACATGTTCTCTATATTTACATGCAATTTTGTAATTTACACATCACACAAATCCAAGGGGTGCCATTCATGAAATCTCACTGTTTATAATCTATGAGGTTATATATAGTGACTCTGTTCAACTACATAGTAAGTAAACAGGTAGATGTATTACTACCCTTTATTGATAAGTTATTCTGCCAGCACAGATTTATAGGTAAGCCAAACATTTTCTTCTTTTCAGCTCATCAAAAATGTTCTGAATTCTGTTATTGTTGATTTGTTTTGTTTTTCTTTTTCTTTTGCTTGAATATGGGCACTAGGCTAGATCACTGGAACATAGACCACTTGATGCGTGGCACCTACTGTATTAAAAAGGGCATCAGGTTCTCCTTATTACAGCCACAAACATGGGAAAAGGTACAGGGAAGGAAGAAAGGAAAGAGAAATAGGGTATTTCTTACAGATACAGACTGATGTCCTATTTTCTTGTACCTATGGTTTCTCTTGGCTTTTAGAGGCAGGTTTCTGGTCCTTCCCAAATGTCCTCCTTAAATTTAGCAGTAAAGGACTTCTCCTCCTTCTCCGCTCACACACCAATTATCTCTGATTTCTCTTCCTGCCACCAGTTGGAGGAAAAAAACCTCTTTCCCTTTTAAAGGGCTCATATGATCTGTCTCCCTATATAATGTATCTATGTAAAGGTCAACTGAGTAACATCATGTAACCTAATTAGAAAAATATGATGAGGAATCTTGGGCCATTTTAGAATCTTAGAAGTAAAATTTTGCCTACCACACGGTGGAAGATTGACATCAGAAAAATAAATAGCTCTTACCTTTTTAAGTATTTTGCTATAAAACATAAGTTGAAGAAGCTCAAGAGTGGTGAGAATATACAGTTTGTAGACTTGATTATTTGAATTATATGAAATATGAACCCCAAAGTAGACCCTTTAATTATCTTAGGATAAGTGGATTTAGGTGAATTGGCAAGGTGGTGGTTAAACAAAATGATCAGGCTGTGTGAACATCTGATAGAGGGAACGTGTGAAAAATTGTAAGTAAGCAGCAGTTGATAAACAATATGACTATGGTATAGGAGATGAAACTGCCTACAGCTAGGACAGTGAGATTGGTGAGGGTTGGAACATTATGAGCTTTGATTGGTTAACATTTATCCTAAAGCAGTAGAAAGACATTCAAGGAAGGATATTAAAAGGTCAGATTTTTTGGGGCGCCTGGGTGGCTCAGTGGGTTAAAGCCTCTGCCTTCGGCTCAGGTCATGGTCTCAGGGTCCTGGGATCGAGCCCCGCATCAGGCTCTCTGCTCCGCGGGGAACCTGCTTCCTTCTCTCTCTCTGCCTGCCTCTCTGTCTAGTTGTGATTTCTCTCTGTCAAATAAATAAAATATTTAAAAAAAAAAAAAAAAGGTCAGATTTTTTTGATCATGTCTGTTTCCCAGTTCAAGTCAAAATTTTACCGTGACATTTTCCAAGTTCACAAAAATTTCCATGCATAAATATTATTTTAAAAAGCAGAATGTTTTCCAGGAGTAAACAGACTAGAATAAAGTTATGGAATAAACTGTTTCTTACCCATAAGTATGATAATGATAGCTTTTTTCCTCTTTTTTCCTCCATTTTCACATCTCCTTCCTAAAAATAGTATATAATATAAACTTATCAGAAGCTATAATTATCTTGTATGGATAGAAAAAAATCAAATAAAACATAATCTTAAAATCAAAATTAGTACAGAATATTTCAGGTTAGCTTACAAAAAAAAAAAAAAACTCTGAAAACAAAGTAGTGGAAACAGGGGGCTTTTAGACCATGTTTGCATGTTTAAATAAATACTGTTTTTGAAAAAAAAGGTGGGGCACCTGGGTGGCTCAGTGGGTTAAGCCTCTGCCTTCAGCTCAGGTCATGATCTCAGGGTCCTAGGATCGAGCCCCACATCAGGCTCTCTGCTCAGCGGGGAGCCTGATTCCTCCTCTATCTCTGACTGCCTCTCTGCTTACTCGTGATCTCTCTCTGTCAAATAAATAAATCTTTAAAAAAAAAAAAAAGGTACTAAGTTACTGGGCAGGCAAATTATACTCTTTATATTCTTCTATCAACTATTATTATCATCACATCTTTAGTTCAAGGTAGTTTTGTACTAAATACAGAAAAAAATTTAATGTCACAGTTAAATACTTTAGTATCCCTTGTAATAAATAGATACTACTTTGAAAATTTATATTTACTATGAACATGATTCATGTTATTAAGCACAGAAATCACAATGTGACTTCCGTTTGACAGAACATTAATCAAGAGATAAAACCATATTAAAACAAAGTTTCCCTTGGGCAAAAATATAACAGTATAAGCTATTTTCCATCTCATAATCATTTTATTATCCATTTTTACATCAAAACAATAGAATATATGAAAGGTATTATTCTCAAATCATAAAGTAAAAACCAGGTCAAAAAGCTAAGTGAATTGATTATAAAATGTGCTAAGTCACTTGTCTAGGTTTCACATTATAGAATTAAGCCTAATGAGAGTTATTAGCTTCCATCTCATAGCTAAAGTATTTCATTTAGGACAAAGAATGAGGATGGTTTTCTTCTTTTATTTAAATATATAATTTTTAAAAATTCATCTTTTTGGGGGCACCTAGGTGGCTCAGTCTTCAGCTCAGGTCATGATCTCCGGGTCCTTGGATCAAGCCCAATGTCTGGCTCTGTGCTAAGCCAGGAGTCTGCTTCTCTCTTTCTCCCCTTACCCCTCTCCAATCCTGCTCTCTCTCTCTCTTTCTTCTCAAATAAATAAATAAAATCTTATAAAAATAAAAAATGAATTAATCTTACTGATAAGTTATTCCAAAACCTTTTTGCTAGTGCTACCAGAATCAATATCATTTTGTAGCAATGCATTATTATTTTAATGTAGTGTCTTATAATTTATTATAAAAATAACACCTATATAAATAACATTCACACCATAGACTGAAGTTTTGTGTATCCCTTCCAAATTTGTATATCGGAATCCTAACACCCACTGTGATGGTATTAAGAGGTAAGCCTTTGGTCATGAGGTGATACCCTCAAAAAGAGGTATGCTCCTAAAAAAGAGACCCCAGAGAGCTGCCTCACCCCTTTTGTCATTTGAGAATGCAGCAAGAGAACAGCCAACAAGGACCTCACTGTACAATATGCCTATGCTTTGATCCTGGACTTTCCAGCTTCCAGAACTATAAGAAATAAATTCTGGTTGTTCATAAGCCACCAGTTTATGAAATTCTGTTATAGAAAACTGTGGGCTAAGTCAATACAGTTTTTTGGATAAAATTAGGATAAGCATCAGTAAATAGTTTAAAAATCAGATCTTCAGCCAACTCAAGTTTTGGGATTTGTGCCAAACGTATAATGAATAAAGGAAGTGTGGTGAAGTAGAGCATGGTAGTTTTGAAAGATCACATGATTTACACTTCTGTTGGAAATCATTTTGGTGAATAATTACTTTTGTAACCTTGTTGGAAAGGACTTCCATGATACAGTACAACTAGTGTTGGTCACTTCTAGAAATAGAGCTCTCCTTACCTCCCACATATCTGCATATCTACGTGGCTATAGTGGGGATCCCACCTTTTTACCTGGCCTCGCCTTTCTGGCCAAAGTGTTGGAGTATGAATAAGCCATAGAAACTAATATAGTCACTCAGAAAAGTCCCTCATCATTCTTAAACAGGAATTGAGAACAAAACCAACTTACGGAACTTCTAAGTTAACAATAGTATGGACGTCCTCTATTCTCAGAAAGAAAAAGAAACCACTGTGCTAAAACAAGTGAAAGCAAAGGAAAGGGGTGTGGAGAGATAGAGAGCAAGTGAGAGAGAATGAGAAAACTAACTTTATCCAAGTCTTTCCTTATAATTGACCCTCAAGCCCAACTTACTTCTGTTAAGATTTCTTTTGTACCACAACTCTTTCAATAACCCTGTATTCTTCTAATGTTTCCCTTTGTTTTTATTGTTTAATATTCAACCAAAATAGTCTTAATTTGAGCAAGACTTCTCTCTCAGCCTCAATCATATCATATATGTGCATGTGTCTGTATGTTCCTGTCTCTTTGTGTGTGTATGGTTTATGTCCATACACTTACATATTCTTCCAGTTGTGTCCTTTTGTCATTACTGACAATATAACTATTGAATATTCATTCATCCAGTCACTCAATAAATACTCATTATTAACTCATTGACTGTAAACACAAGTAAAGAAATAATTTTAGATATGTTAAGTGTTAAGAACTCACGTAGAAACCTGGCAAAAAGTTAAATAGTGATTGAAGATGAGGGGGATCTTTAGATAGAAAAGATACTGAGTTTTCTCTGAGGTTGTAAAATTTGAGCTGAACAAGAAGATCAGGAAGAACACGTAAGAAGAGAACAGCGTTGATACAACAGCTCTATTAACATAATGGAACCAGTGAGTTATTTGATAAATTGAAGATTCATCAGATCTTAATTCATCAAATGAAGATTCAAGTGGCTGAGTATATTGAGCAAGGCAAATGGAAGTAGAAAATGAGGTTGGGGAAAGGTCTTTACCAATGGGAAGTCACTGGAGGCGTTTTAGCTACATTGTGACATGATGTGGTTTATATTTTCCAAATATCACACTAATTAACCTACCAATACCAGATTTGTAGGACGGTACATGTAGAATGAGGGAAATAAGTGAAGAAGCTATTTTAGATTCTCAATGGGAAGTGAGGTCGGTTTGGAGAGGATTAGTGTCAAGGGAGAATAGAAGACATGGAGGGATTTGGGATATATTGGAAACAAAAAGGGGCTTGCAATAAATTGGGCAGAACTTGCTTTAAATTGAATATGAGTAGGTGTAAGAGAAATAGATTATTCAAATACAAACTTAACATATGTTTTTTGAGCCCCTGGGTGGATTGGCTATAATTTCCTGGGATAGGGAAGAATGATCATGACAAAGTATGGTGATAAAGGAAATGAGTAATACAATTTTAAACTGTTATATTTCTGATGCTTTTTCAAGCATCTAAACATATGCATTCATTTACTAGGGCTGCTATAACAGAATACCACAGACTGGTATTCTGGGGCTTAAACAACAGAAAATATTTTTTTCTCACAATTCTGAAGTCTGGAAATCTTAGATCAAAGTGCTGATATGTTTGGTTTTTATGAAGGCCCCTTTTTCTGGCTTGCAGACCACCTCCCTGCTGTGTCCTCACGTGGCCTTTCCTCTGTGCACATTGTTAAGAGAGAGCAGTGTCTAATGTTTCTTCCTGTTCTTACAGGGACATCAGTCTTACCAGTTTAGGGCCCCACCATCATGATCTCATTTAACCTCATTGTCTCCTTAAAGGTCCTGTCTCCAAATACATTCACCCTGGGGGTTAGGACGTCAACATATGAATTTGGAGGATATAATTCAGTCTGCAGAAGTAAAGCTACAAAACTAAAATGAATAGAAATCCCTGAAAAAATTACAAACCACTATTGTAATTCTGTCATTCTGTTTAACGACATAAATCAGTGTTGACTGGCTAGGAAAAAATAGCCTAGAACAAAGTTGATAAGCTTAATAAAGGACAATTAAAATTGTAAAAATAAAAAGTTAACCCAAGAAGTTCCTGGACTAATTTTTTTATTGTTGTTTACAACTGTAACTTGCCTGGTTCTCCAGCTTATAAACAACATATCATGGAACATGTTAGCCTCTGTAATCATGTAAGCCAATTCCCATAATAAATCTTCTTTTATGTATCCATATGTATGCTATTGGTTCTGTTTCTCCAGAGAAACAGATCTGTACTAACACATCTAGGAAAAAAAATCAATGATCTATTCATGCCATCTAATTTTAGATAGATAGATAGATAGATAGATAGATAGATAGATAGATGGATACATGATAGAGAGATATAATAAATATAGTCACATACAGTAACAAGTGATCACACACACACACACACACACATTTTCTGAAATATCCACTTTCACAATATCACCTATCAAAGTCCCCACATAAAAAATTAGAAAGATAAAAAGTTTAATATCTGGTCAATGTGCTAAATGAAATTCACAATATCAAATTAAGTATGACATATTCTCAGTTGTTTTAATTTAACAAGTATTTCCTGTTGTGAGTCAGGAAATATTTTAGATACTGAGTTACAGCAGTTAAAAGAAAACAAATATTAATTTTTCTTCATAGATCTTACTTTTTAGTAAATACAATTTCTCAAATAAAATTTGTTTGTACTTCATATAACTATCTTGCTCTAGTATAATTAATGGGAGGAGATGTGACCATTTTTGAAATTGTAGAACTGATGCTTGCTTAAGGATCGGAAAATAAGTGTCTAAAAAGTTGCCTGTCTTACATATCTTGAAACTATACTTTTTTTCCTTTTTTTTCCCTCTTATTGATCTACAGTTTTCAGAGATACTATTTTAGTAAACCAGCCCAGGGATAGAATGTTCAAAGAGAATAAAAGTGATGTGAAGTATGTATTTAACCTCCTACTAGCAAAATTTCTGAAACCCAGGCATACTCTATTTATTCTCATTACCTGCAGCATCTTGTCTAAAAGGCAAATTCTAAGTTACCCATCCATACTACTAACTTGCTGTAAGAGAGAATACAGAGTTTTCCTCCAAATAAGGGTGACTCTGCTGGTTGATACTTTGGATAAGTTTTCATAACTGAACACTAGTGCAATCAGTCTTGGTAGCTCATACCAAGAACTCCATGATGAGAAATTAAAGTAGAATATTGGGAGTTTTGATCACTAAAAAGAGGAATTTCCTTTAAATTCCTGATGTCTGTTCTGTACTTTTACTCTTCATCCAATTACCCAATTAATAAGTGGACATAATTGTCTATTTTGATCAGCTGGATGGAGCTAATCTATTAAAAATCATCAATGTGAAGACTTTCCTTTTTTCTACTGAACCAATGAGAGGCAGTGGGATAGGTAAAGTCATCTGCTCTATAGAAATGAGATTATCCTCAGTTATCTATTCTAGGTCTAGACTGAAGGTGGAGAGAGTTAGAGTTAATCTATGCTAACTATGCTCTAGTCTTATCTAATCCAATTTATTAGCAATTGTGATGGTGGTTTATGTACCATCTACTGATTCTTATATTTCTCAATTGATTCAGAACCCACAGGAGGAAGACATTGGTGTTTAATGTGCTCTCAAAACCCTAACAGGAGAATATTCATTTCACTCTATTGAGCAAGGGAATAATATCTTCATGTAAATACATAAGCCACCAAAAAAAAAAAACAATGAAATTGAATTATATTTCCAATCCTTTCACACAGAGGTTTTATACCAGCATTTTAAAAAAAAGAAAAAAAAGAAAAAGAAAAGAAAATGTAAACAAAACAGTAAAAAAGGAAAACGAAAAGGAAGGGGGAAAAAGGTTATTTATCAAATGCTTCAGGCAACCTCATACACTTCAGTATTAAGAGACCACACCAAGTTAGTGTTTGGAGTTTGGAGTTAGCTTTGAATTCAATAAACCAGAGAGGAGAGCCTGAATAGGAAGAAAGCCAAAGTGGATTTGTGGTATCAAAGTATGAGCCAATGAATGAAGGAGCCAGGAATATGAGACTGGGAAACAATGTGATAAGGTTCAGAGACCAGTCTTGTTGGCATGCTTGAGACAGGGGCAGTAGCCAAGGTTGTTCAATGAGGTATTATGTTTTAAAGGACTAGGAAAATAAATGGGAAACAAATCCCCTTTCTCTCAGTACTTGCCACTCTGTCTCTGTGATGGACATATAAATTAACGTACCCTAAATATCTCTTATACAAACTCTACTTATATAATTACCAAAGCCTCATCAATTGATTGAATACATTTGTTAAATTCACTTTAATATTAATTTGTATGTAAATCTAGCCAAATCAGACATCCAGGTAAAATTACATGAAATAGATACAAAATAATAGATTTTTCATGAATATTTAATTTATAATTTCACTTGTTCTTATTTCAGAAATGGTTAAAAATTGAAGTAATCTTAGAAATAACGTTTCCTTCACTTCCTATATTGTAATTTTGAAAAAACTGGTGAATATATATTTATTTTGTTGGCAAATACAACTACTTTAGATTTTTACTAGCAAATTCAATTACCCGGTTTTGAGCTTTCAAATACTATATTTCTAATTAGTATTAGATATCTGCATAACTATTTTTAATGATTTACTTAATGCTCTGATAGGTTAATTTTAAAAGGCTACACATTCAGTTCAAAAGGAAATGTTGCAGAAAGTTCAATAACTTCAAAATCATTCATGTAATGTGTGCTATCTCTTAAGTAAGTGTGCACTAAGTGTGGATTGTTGTAAACGCTTGATTTACCTTAGTGGAACAAATGTACAAATGTTTAAATATGTTTTTTTTTTTTCTGGGAGGCCACTGGGATCTCTAAAGTGTTTCTGGCTAATTGGGAAAAATTTGCAGGGAAGCAAGAGTAGCAGATGGAAAGACAGTTGGCTAAACCTACTGCCCCTACAGCACAGTTGCCAAAACCCTTGAAAGTAATAGTCCATTTTGGAAATGTTTTCTGGGAAAACAAATGTTTGCTACTGAAACTAACATTGGGTTGATTAGGAAATACCCCAATAAAACATTTTCTTCGCTGAAATAAATATTTTACTTGAGAAATCCTTGCCAGGATAAATATGCCATTTCAAGGTATATACAAGAAAAACACATTATTGTAGACAGAACATAAAATATGTAAAGAATGGACAATTAGTACACATTATGTAGCTACCTTATAATATTATTTATCTTACGACTGGTATTTCAGCAACATATTTAAACTGGGTAAGAGTTCATTTGGATAATAAAAGAATGAATACGTTTATGCTATAGTATTTTAGCTTGTTCACCTTGACTATATATGAGGTTGAAAATTGTATAAATAACCTAAAAATTATGACAAAATCAACGCCTTCAAGGATATTGAACAAAGGGCTATATTTTAACCCTGAATATTGAAATAAGTTTATTAATGATCTGATTTAATTGTATCAGAATTCATCTTAAATATACATGTTTTAATTTCTTAGGCCATATCAAGGAAAGTTTTTAATGAAAATCAGTTCAGCAATCATGCTAAGGACAAAAAAATGACTCAAATACTTGTCTCTGGTACTTTTTTATATATGAAAGAAGTTGCTTTTACTGACTTTATTTTATCTTTGTTTGGGGTTAAATCTTATATAGACCTCTTGTTATTCTTTGATGAGAAGTATAAATATGCATAAACTTCAAGGTGGTGAAGGGATTTAAAATCAATTTAGTTCAATCTACTCACTAATTACAGAGGAACAAATTGAGCTCGAGAAAGGTTAAGCTGTTTTCCTAAATCATATAACAAATTAGTTACAAAGCCAGTATAAGACTTCCAGTCTCCTAATTCTTTCAGCAAAGTTTTAAAATTAAAGTTGTATTTTCTTTTCTTTTCTTTTTTTTTAAGTTGTATTTTCTTATTCATTCTTCTTTGTCATTCTCTTTATATGCTAGGAGGTCAGGGTAAAATATAATGTATTAAGATATAAGAATTTGATGTGTACCAGGTCAAGAGCTTTTTTTATTGTACTTATCTCCTTTATTTATAAACTAAGGAAGAGGTAGAATTAATGTTGTAGTGGTGAAATTTTCTACAAATTCTCTTCCGTAGAACTATTAGGAAAAAAATTAATGATGCTTTTGGTTTTAACGAAAACCTGTAAGTATATTTTTTCATATTGCTCTCCAAGCTGTAGATACAAATATATGATTCAATAAATTAAGCTGAAGAGTTCCATGCAGTAAAGAATTTATTTTGACAAAAGAAGGTCTAACCTTTCCCTCATCTCCTGGTAAGTGACCTTTAAGCAATAGAACCTCTTTCCTAATGAGTGTTTTTGTTTACGTTGGTGCTTTGGGGCAAACTAAATGCTCTACGTTAACCATATGATTTACGGTGGGAACTTGGGACTATGTGGTGTCATTTGGACCTCCAGACTTCTGGAGGGCTTGGAGACTGAGTTCAGTTATTCATGTGGTCTACCATATCTTTATGACTGAACACTAATAAAAACTTTGAACTCAAGACTCAGGTGATCTTCCCTGGTCAGCAATATCCCATGCATGTTACCACACATAACAACAGGACAGGCAAGTACTGTTTGCATGACTCACTGGGAGCTTTCATGAACTAGAAGCTCATGCTTGGAACTCTCCTGGACTCTCCCTATGCAGCTCTGCCATGACCAATTTTAATCACTATTCTTTCACTGTGAAAAAATAATAATCACAAGTATAACAGCTTTGAAATATTCTGTGAGTCCTGCTAGAGAATTATCAAATATGAAGGTAATCTTGGGGACCTCTGAACTTGCAGTTGGTGCCTGAAGTGAGAATGATAGGGACTCCTGATCTATGCAGGGAATCAATATAAAGGGGACTATTTTCAAATGAAACAGTTACAGGAATAAACATTTCAATTACAATGAAAAGACAAATATATGTATTTAGAAATGTTAAGCTATAATAGTTTGCATTAAATTCCATCAAGATCTGCTTCACTGAAAGATTCTAGAGTAATACAAACAGGCGCTAGCTACCTAGCCATAATTCCATAATGAATAAATCAAAGTAGCATATTGGGAGTTTGGACCATCTACTGATGTTCTTTTGATGCCAATATTAAGAAACAGATGATAAACATGAATGTGTTCACAGAAGTAGGCAGTCAAACAATTAATCATCAGCATTTTAAACTTTAACAATATTTAAACATATTCCAGGGAACAGCAGCAATATTTAAAACCTATTGAAAGCTCAGAAAGTTGCACTTAAATGTTCCTGAGAACTTTATTACTAGCTCAAACAGATTCTCCCTTAGGTCAGCTCTAATTACATTCACCTTTGTGCCCATTTTTCAGAATTTACTTTGTTACTTAAGTTGTTTGAATGTCTAATGGCAAATAAACAATTTAGAAGCATAAAATGATACATGCTGATAATTCAACAAAATACATTTGTATAGGAACTTCAGTGCACAAAATTATAGAACTATTACTGTTCTTATAATTTGTGGTTAAATTTTATTTTTAAATTATTTTAATCATTGTGGAATAGCGTACAATCTCTTTTTTTAAATTATATGCCTAAAATGCATCACTAGACCTTACAATAAATATCTCCTCTGAATTAATTCATTGAATTATTGGTCCCAATTCATTTGAACTGATCAATTTTAAGATAACTTTTCAAATTCTTATTAAACATTTATGAAGGTATCTACAAATACAAGGTATTGTTGGGTATGAAATCTGGTTAATTGCCAAATCCAAATATATATATATGGATATATATCTGGATCTGGTTCTATGCTTATTTATCCACGATGTAGAGAAATAGATCTCTCTCTAGCTAGAGATATATAGGTATAGATAAAAATGTATAGATATGAGGCACCTGGGTAGCTCAGTTGCCTTTGCCTCAGGTCCTGATCCCAAGGTCCTGGGATTAAGCCCCACCCCAGCTCCCTGCTCAGTGGGGAGCCTGCTTCTCCCCCTTCCCCTTGCTCATGCTCTTTCTCTCTCTCTGACTTAATAAATGAAAAAAATCTTAAAAAATGTGTAGGTATGGATCTGTAATTCCTCCTTTTAATAGTTCTTCCCCATCTTTAGACCTTCTTTGTCTACCTATCTGAAATCTCCCACCTACTCTAATGGTGTTACAGGCCTCAGCTCCAAGCCTTGAGAAAAATTTGCTTGAAAGAGAAAAGTAGATACTTATAAGTGATACATTTTTTAAAAATATCCAAACCCCTCTAGGCAATTGGTTTCCTTTTCTAGTGCATTAAACAATATGCAAAAACAAGACATAAAGACAGAGAATTAAAATTAATAAAATATTTTTAGAAATAATTATTACCTTGTATACATTACTGTGAAGTTATTTTTAAATATAACATATTTTCCTTGAATAAACGTTGCTCTTTTCTTGAATGACTGAGATACTTTTGTTATTTTTTTCTTGCATTACACTGGAGATAAACATTTGTCCATGAGATGATGCCTAATAAATACTGCTGGAGAAAAAAATATTAAAAAAATAATTTCCCTGAATCCATGTGTAAATTGTAATTGGGCCCTGCAGCAGTTGATACTCAAATCTCTGAACAAAGGCAAGAATGACTTTTATAGTAATATTTTTGAAGGATTTCCTGATCCACTGTACTTATACCTATTATTTCAGCATTCATGAAGCTGTACTTGCCTTTGGGCTCTTGGCCTCTCTGTCAGTTTTTCTTGAAGTCAAACTTTGAAATTAGAATTTACCATGGACATACCAGGTAGGTATTATTACACGAGTTTAATGCTTTACTTGAAAAGCAAGCCATATTTTACAAAATGTAACTTCAATTGTCTTGAAGAACTTTTGTTTACCCTTAACCTTGCCATTCTGTGTATGTGCAGCAAGCTTTCCTTAACCTGATAATTTTGCTGAATTACTGTACATATTTCAGGCTCAGATATTCTGAAGATATAGTGATTTTTGAAATTTAAAATATTTAGTACTTTTTAAAGAATGCAGCAAAGATTGTTTTTGTCTTGTGTTGTTTTCCCCAAATTCCACTTTATAGGAAACTGAGTCACAATAATTTAGGGCCCCAGTACAAAGCTGAACCAGAATTCTTGAGTGTGGTATGAGAATATAAATGTTTAAAGAGAGTTTGTGGGTAGTTTTTGTGTACAGCCAACTGTAAGAGACAGTGTTGAGTATTTAATAATTAGAATAAGGGTCACATTGTTTGACATCCTGTGGTGAAGAGATGGCCAAGTGAGCTTGTTTTGTTTATCCCCCTTCAAATAGAGGAACTCAGGAATTTTTCTTTCATGCCATTAGACCATTAAATGTTCCACTCAGTCTCAGTGTCATGTCCTCAGCTACATAAGAGCATCTCCACAGTCAGTCTCACAAGACTGCAGAGCTCACAGGATATATGGACATTGTTTCTGTTGGATTGAAAAGGTGATTTTACTGGAAGATGCAAGTGGAAAACAATTAAGGTAGCTCCTGAGTACATGCAATGTGTAGTAATTCCTTAAATGGGATACCATACGTATAGTTTGTTTCTACATTACTCTAAGCAATGATTGGTGAGGTCTTGACAGGATTGGTCAGGCTGTAAATCCTAATCCTGAAGCAGAAAACAGCAACAACAACAACAACAACAAAAACCCAAAACATAGGTTCTTCCAGGGATCTTCTGAATGATTTGACTTACCAGATAGATCTGGGTCAGAAAGAAAATGAATGCCTTTCTATTGTTCCAAAATCTTTAGTGGCTCCAGATCACACTTTTAAACTTTGATATTTAATATTCTTCACAACAAATTGCTTAGAAATTCAGGGATACCTCATTTTGTTGTGCTTCCCTTTATTGTGTTTTGTAGATTTTGTGGTTTTTTGTAAAATTAAAGGTTTGTGGCAACCCTGCATTGAACAAGTCTACTGGTACCATTTTCCCAAAAGTATTTGCTCCCTTCGTATATCTGTGTCACGTTTTGGTAATTCTCACAATATTTCAAACATTTTCTTTATTATTATATCTGTTAATGTGATCTAGGGTCAGTGATTATGTCTTCATAAAAACTCAGATATAGTCATCACTTTTTAGCAATACAGTATTTTTTAATTAAATTTCATACAGTTTTTTTTTTAGACTAATGCTGATGCCCAATTTGTAGGCTACACTATAGTGTAAATATAACTTTAATGTGCACTGGAAAACCAAAATTTCATCTCATCTCTTTAGTAGTATATTCCCTTTATTTCGGTGGTCAGGACACAAACCCACAATATCTCCAAGGTATGCATCTAATTAATTTTAACTTTAATTTATCATCCACTATTCTCCTACAGGAATCTTTTGTTTCAACCAAGCAGATTATTTTATTGTCCCTCAGTACTCAGATATTACTAACAGCCTTCGTAAAAAGACTCCTCCTAGTTTCCTATCCAAGACTCCATTCCAACTCAAGTCCCTACCTCCTTCATAATGCCTTTCTTTGGTGCTCTGGTTCATTGTCATCAAGCCTCACATCAAATTTTCTAATTTTCTAGAAAATCTTGTATTATCCATATTAGTCATATTTAACATGTTTTATTATTTCATATTTTTCACCTTACAAATAAAAGAGAGGCACATTAATTAACAAGTTAAACATCTAACACTACCTTTCACTTTTAGTTTTAGCTCCAGCTTTTCTTGATGGTGGAGATTCTCCAATTGCATTCTAGACAGTATTATTCATGTTAGAGGCATGTTTGAGGTTACCTATGATAAACATCTGCCCAGGGCAAGAAGACTCCTGGAATTCACTTCACCTTTTCACAAAGCTTCAGGTTCTATACCATTCCAGTGCCAAGAATTTCATTTACTACTAACAGAGAATTTCATACCACTGTTCGAAACAAACGAAACGAAAACAGCAGTTTTTGTTGTTCAAAAATTCTGTAAGTGGATTTACAACTTTATCATTACCACATAACCTTTTTTTTTTCTTTCCAATCATTTTCCTCAAATGTAACAAAGTGAGGAGGATGGCCCAGCAGGTTACCAAAACCATATAGTTTAGATTTTTTTTCTTTCTTTTCCTCCTGAAATTTCACTGTTGTTGTATGTTTTATTTACTACTAAATGCAAATATATTGTTCTGAAGGTTGAATTGTTTAACTTAAGCCATCTTTAATATACTTTCTTCCCTGGGCATGAACATTTAATTTTTAAATCAGTTGTCCAACATAATTTCAGAAAAAGACTTTTAAACTTAGTCATTATATTAAATACACCTAGAGAACTCTATTTAAAGCCTTATGGCAGTTAAAACAAAAAGCACACATTAATGACAAGACCATGTGGTAAAAAGACAATTGTGTATTCACAAAACCTGTATTTTTGTTTGTTTCTACAAATACCAAATTTGAGATAAAATAATTTTTTGACAAAATATTACACTTGAGGGGCACCTGAGTGACTCAGTGGGTTAAAGCCTCTGCCTTAGGCTCAGGTCATGATCCCAGAGTCCTGGGATCGAGCCCCAAATCGGGCTCTCTGCTCAGCGGAAAGCCTGCTTCCCTTTCTCTCTGCCTGCCTCTCTGCCTGCTTGTGATCTCTATCTGTCAAATAAATAAAAAAAAAAAAAAATCTTTAAAAATTTTACACTTGAGGGCACCTGAGTGGCTCAGTGGGTTAAAGCCTCTGCCTTTGGCTCAGGTCATGATCCCAGAGTCCTGGGATCGAGCCCCACACTGGGCTCTTTGCTCAGCAGGGAGCCTGCTTCCTCCTCTCTCTCTGCCTGCCTCTCTGCCTACTTGTGATCTCTGTCTGTCAAATAAATAAATAAAATCTTTAAAAAAAAAATTTACACTTGAAATACTTAATAAAATAGAATAATATGATTAAATAATGTATTGATTGTATTTATTATTTAAAGTATATTTAGTTTTATTCTAATAAAACTAATAAGCCAATGAGTATTACTTAAAAAATTCAGAAAGCAATTTCTCACAATTAACAATGAACTATATATTATTCAAAAAGAGTTCTCATCATGGGAAAGAATGGATAATTGACTCTGAACTGATGTGAACTTTCAGATTCAGTGTTTAATGGCAAACTCAGTTATCCCAAAGGATTGTATGATCTCATTTGACATGCAGTGAGACTTCAAAATTAATGTAACATGCATTTATCTAATTTTAGCACAATAATGTCATGGAATTTAATAAAAAACATTCTTGGTTATAGTTTGAAATAAAATTGCTTCAGTGAATGAAACCCACAAAATAAAATTGGGTTGGAAGGCAGGCAAAGTTGTAAAACATTATTTAATGTTCTATATGTCTACCAATAACATGAATGCATTAAAATGTTAGAAAGCTATTAAGTCTAGTTATATATATATATGACAAGTTATTGTTTTTAATGGAATTTTCAATAATAAATTATTAGGATGAGTTATATTCACTTATTTGCTGTCACTTAACAGTATTTTAAATTGAATATATATGAGTATATTCTTATTTTTTTAAGATTTAGTTATTCATTTTAGAGAGAGAGAGACAGACAGAGAGCATGTCAGTGAGAAGGGAGGGGCAGAGAGAGAGGGAGAGTATCTCAAGCAGACTACCTATTAAGTGCAAGCCTGACATGGGGCTCCATCTTACCTCCCTGAGATCATGACCTGAGTCAAACCAAGAGTTCAATGCTCAACCAGCTGAGCCATTCCACTGTCCCTATATCGATTAATTCTTATGACTCACTGACATAGAAAAAACAAATTATCCTCTTAGTGACTTTTTTAAGACATACTTTTCATTCCAGCAATAATCTGAATTTTAAGCCCAATGACTCTGCCAAGCTACATCATGAAGGATAATGCACATATAATGTACATATAGAAACCATGAAAGATGTTTTATAATGTGTGTTATATGAACATATATGAAATACATTATATCTTGGTTTCTGCAACTCGCTTTTGAAAATTAAAATATGTCTTTGCTTCATATGTCAGTTAAACTGAGGTACAGATAAATAAACACATCTTGTTGCAAAAATCAAACTGTAAGAAGAGAAAGGACAAAAGTATGAAATATGATTTTCATATCCTCTAAAAATGGTGCACTTAAGTCTTATATAAATATATTTAATTTTAAGTGATATTTTTGAAAGAATCAAAATTTGCTTAGAATCAATAATAATTATATTAATATCCTATTAGCAATTAATTAATAAATAATTAAAAATTATCTCCTATTTTTTGGTAATACCCAGATGGTTTGGGTAGAAGTTTGGTCTGGGGGAGTAAGGAAATCTGGTTATTTTTGACTTTCTCCAAATTTAGTCTTGGGGGCTTAGAAATAAAAAGGGAACAATCATTCATGTGCTAGTTCAAACCACTGCAGAATGTAATTGAGAATTTGTGACTGAAATTTGTAATAATGATTTGAAACTATCCATTTCTCCCACAGCATTATTGCTAATTCCCAATAACAAATTGTAATTCCTTCAAAAAAAATGAGTTCAAACAGAAATAAATGAAGAAAACCAGTGGTTGCCCTTTGAAAGATAGAACATGTAAGTTTGACAGCAAACGGGGAAGTGGAGTCATGGGAAATTCTGTGTTCAAAACGTCAAATTATTATGTACTTCTCAGGGAATATCCAACTTAACCCAGTTAAGTTTTTGAAATTTGTTTTTCTTCTACATTGAATTCTATCCAGTTAAGTTTTTGAAATTTGTTTTTCCTTCCTCTAAGTTTCAGGTAAATCTACAGTAGACAGTTTTGAGATGTAAAACAAACTTTCGTTTAACACTATCCTATGGCCAGGAAAAATTAATTATTTCAAGTTTTTGTTCTTCAAAATAATAATTCATGGATTGAAAGACCTCCTGTTCTAGTAACGATTACTGTTCCTTCTCTTTTCTTTAAGTATTATAACCTGCATATTATACTCTTGCTTGAATTCCAGACAGAACCAGTTCCAAATATCAAGTGCAGTTAGATGGCCATTGTAGTGAATATAAAATGATACACATATAAAGGGTCAGATATAACATGCTGTCTTCTGCACCACCATTTCAAGAGGGCCTTAACCTCATGGCAATGTGATATATAAACCCAATGAAAACTACTAATGAATTAGCAAGGCTAAAAACCTAAATATTAAGATAATTTATGACATTTTACTTTCTGCTATTAACAACCAGTTTATTGAAGGGTGTGTTTATCCTACATACTTGAGAATGGCTGATGGATCAGATTTAATCAGAATAGCTTTATATACACTTAAATTAATATATGGTAGCTTATATTCTGTATTTGTATTTGTTTGTCACTGTTGAAATGTTTAAAAGACATTCTTGTGGGGGTGCCTGGGTGGCTCAGTGGTTTGGGCTGCTGCCTTCGGCTCGGGTCGTGATCTCAGGGTCCTGGGATCGAGTCCCGCGTGGGGCTCTCTGCTCAGCGGGGAGCCTGCTTCCCTCTCACTCTCTCTGTCTGCCTCTCTACCTACTTGTGATCTCTCTCTGTCAAATAAATAAATACAATCTTAAAAAAAAAAGACATTCTTGTGATTTAAAATCAATAGCCATAGTGTTTCCAGAGATACAAGACCTTTACAATAGAGGATACTTTGCAGACCTGTGGCATTTAGTGAGAAATTTTACATCACAAGGTTTTACATATAAAAATAACAGTGTGTCGGACAGTTTTCTCTAAAAATGGACTGAGGCAAGGTCTAAGAGATACTGTCTCATTATATTTTTAAAGGATTTTTTCTTCTTTGAAACTGAGATAATGACACTATTATAGTCTCAGCATTTGATCATCACTTTTTATCAAAAACAAGTCTGAGTCATATTAGGAAAAGAAAATTATGGAAGCAGGCTTTGATATGGATATGAATAGTATAATAACTTCCTTAAAAATTGCATTTTATTTCTATAATATGATGACATGTAGAATTGGAATAGGAAGAATGTAGGTCAAAAACATCCTTTCTAGTACCTAAGGAATATTTTTTCTAAATAAATTTAAGATAATTTTTTTCTAAGACTATGAAAGTTTGCAATGTATAGGAATGCTCTTAGAAATTTTACATAAAGAATGTTTATCACAAAATTCAGCACTTACATCTCTTCCATAAATAATTACAATTATAATACATATAAGCAGTTGGAATACTTCAAATGTGCAACATTTCCAAAATTAAGAAAACTGTGTTCATTTTCATTTTTATCCTAAATGAACATAAATTAACATCTGTCTTTAATTTCATTTTTTAAAATTAGACTAATCACATCTAAATTCAAAAACAAAATATCTCTTCTTTCAGGAGATACACACAAATTGAATTGTTTTGTGAAAATAATGAAAGTATGACAAATTTCTTCTCAATGCATGTTTTTCAAATAATTGTTAATAATTTATTTAGAAAACTTGAGCTAACTGCATCAAGTTTATCTTCTTTTAAATGAACCAATTATCCATTACTCTCTGAACATCATGCAAATCTTCCTAGTATATTAAAGAGTAATTAACTGATTTGTTGTTGTATAGCACCAAAACTCTCATTTCTTTGGTTGGATTATTTCTATCTTATTGAATTTGAAATTCAAAATGAAAACATTTCAATACTTTGAACTTTTATTCATTTTCCAAAGTCTGTTCTTCTAGGATAAAATCCAAGCACGTTTTTCAAAATAATTCTTATGATTATATGTAGTATTGATTCACTGGATATTTATAACAAAGAGATAGCCTTTTCCTTTTCTTAATCTATTTGCTTTGCCAGCAGTTCAGTGTCCTTCACATAGCGAAATAGTGTTAGAGAAAAGACTTGGACAAACTCAGCAACAGTAGTTTTATCCCAAAAGATAGGTAATAGCTTCTAGGGTTCTAAGAAAGCATGTATGTCTGATATGATTAAAATATTTTTTAAAAATTTATTAAAGAACACAAACAATAAGAAATAATAAGACAATGAATGAAAATGACAATGAAGCTATAAGCAATGCACTATTTCCAGGACTCCATGGCACACAAGATGAGTGTATTTCAGCAAGGCCAAGGCTAATTATGGCCCATCCTGTATTAGAAATAGGATGATTTCCACCCAGGAAATAACATTATGTCTTCCCTCTGAGAAACTCATTCAATTATATTGCATTTCCAAGTAAAAAGAAAAGATCCAATGGACACATATTTTCTCAAGTATGTGGAATTTCTTTGCAAACTGTTTGGGGACTGATGCTAATTATTGCAATGCTTATTATTTCTACTAAGAATAAGGTACATCTTCAGTTTTACTTCTTGATAACAATGAATCAATTGGACCAGTTTTATTTGCAGTTGAAAGATTTTACAATGGCTAGCCACCCAACCAGTTAAAATCCATGATATACTTTTTCCCTGAATACATACATTTTGCCATTCAAACCAGGCAGGGGTTTGAATCTTGATGATGTGAGTAGATGAATTAAATACTTCAATAAAACTACTTATAGATGAGAAAAATTTAGACTTCCAATGAACATACAATTTAAAGAATGTAAAATTCACTGTTACATTTTGAATTTGCAATTCAGTATATATGCTGGCCATGAATATAAAACTAGAATATTTTCAAGAAAATCCCACTAGGAACAATTTATTTGTAATTATAATTCATCTTTACTGATATATAGATGTGCCATTTAAATATTTTTCTTTTCTTTGCGTTATCAATCTTTTACTCTATTTAGAGGCATTTAATATCATTGATTTGGAAGCAATTGTACTGATTTTCTTTATTCAAATTTAACAGATTAACTTTCTTTTTTCATTCTGTTCCTGAAAAAATGAGCTCAAGAGAAATACAAAACAAAATCTAACACTTCTTTCTCACAAAAAATCTCACTTTGTAACTTATTTTGAGAGACTTAGTAAAAAATATTGGTTCCAGTTACCACAGTACAAGTTGAGTAAACTTTTGTTTTTGGACTGAAATGTTAAGATAATTTTAGCAATCTTTTTTTTTTTCAGGTATTCTTTTAAAATGATCTGAAAATGAAGCAGACTAAGTAAACTAGATCAAAAGTAATCATTGATTTGTCGGTGTAAGGATTGGTAAACTTCTTCCATAAAGCACTAGAGAGTATATATTTCAAGCTCTTTGGGGCATACATTCTATGTACAAAGCGACCAATTTTTCCTGTGTAGCAGAAAAGCAGCAATAGACAATACATAATGAATGATCATGGCTTTGTTCCAACAAAACCGTATTTACATAAAAATAGACAAATTTGGCCTATGGCCGTATTTTGCCAACTCATATATTAATCTATTCATTAAGAAATAATAAGTCAGGGATTTCAGTTACTAAATTAGATTTGCTTCAGTTGACAATAATATCCTTTTCTTACCAATTTCTTCCATGTGCTTAAAAAAATACAGAAAGAGTAGTCCATTTTTTAATAAAACTCAATTACTCTTTTCTCTGAATGCCTTCTCTAGTCCACCTAGTTACCCCCAAATGCCACCCCCAAAATACCCTTTAACTTAATGTGTCACCTATTTAAGGCTCACCATATAGACAAGAAGGAAGCAGCTTATTATTTTAGCAGTCATGGAAGGCAATTGTCAAAAAATAGGTTTTATGTTTATATTATTTTTTTGCCTTTATAATAACCTTAATGGTAGCAAGCCAACTATCTAACAATGTTTTAAAGATTTTATTTATTCATTTGAAAGAGACAGTGAAAGAAAAAGCAGGAGGTGGGGGAAGGTCAGAGGGAGAAGCGGACTCCCTGCTGAGTGGGGAACCCAATACTGGACTGGATCTCTGGGATCAAGGTCTGAGCTGAAGGCATAGCATATTTCCTGTCCCATATTTCCTCAATTTAGATCCATTAACATTCCACTTTCTTAACTATGTCTTTTTTTTCCTTTTTATTGTAGAGCTTTATTAGTTTTTTCCACTTGGTACAAAATATTATCACGCAAAGAGAAGTTGTATACAAATCTGTGATGTATTTGTGACAAGTTTTTTTGGACTTGTCATAATATATCATCATTTTCTATTAATTTCCTTCTACATTTCTAAATAATTTGTTTATATTGACATGATTGGATTAATTAGTTTTTTTACCTTTATTTACTTTATTCCTGGTGTTTTAATATTTACTTATTTTAAATTCTTCACATGGCTTACTCTCTCCGTATCCTACCATACATGTTTATAACAATTAGGGCAAAATCTTTTGAAGTTTATATTATTATATACAGTCCATTCGTGTGTTTCTAATATTTTTCCCCCTGAGTGATCAAATAGAGTTTTAAATCCTCAGTGTCAGTTACTTTGGTTTTTTACTTTTGTTTTTGTTTTTTATTTCCCCCAATTTTTATTTCTGGTTTTTCTGTTATTGCTTTTAATGCTAGGGTCTTCTCTCCTTCATCTACTACTTTGCTGCTATCAGCCAGATTAATTTCACTCTACTATATATAGTATAGTAATCCTGCAGGATTTTCTTTTCTTTCTTGATTATATAGCTCCCTTTTACAAAAATTAATTCCTTCTTCTGTTGAAGTTCAAGTTCCAGGAGTTTCCTAGGAAAAGATAAAGTGGCAATCTTTACTTCTTTGTCATCATTCTATTAATGTCTTTATTATACTTTCAAAGGAGAATGATGATAATGTAATAATTTCAAAATCATTTTTTCTCAGTAATTTGAAGAAATGAATTATCTTCTACAATCCGACGTTGCATTTGAGAATTCTAATGACATTTCATTTTCATTTCAATTATTCTGAAAATGATTTTTTTCCTCTCTGAAAACCACTGGTATAACATTTTACAATAACATATGTTGGAGTGTATCTTTCTAACCATCATTCATTAATGAGAATGAGCATTTTCAATTCAGACAAGATATTTCTATGTATTATTTCTTTAATAACCCTGTGTACACCTTTTGATATTCTTTCTTTTTAATTTTCTATTTATCTTTTATTATAGTGACCACTCCAATATTTTTTCTGTAACCTGGGAGATCTTCACACTTTTACTCTCCATTCTCACAGTTGAATTTGTTTTCTTCTGTCACAATTAAAACATGTAAGAACTGTATCTTCCTTTTTGATATTTTAGTTGTTAGCATTGTATTTGTATTTAAAATTTTATGTTAGTAACTTCAAATGCTTACTTCCCAAGTGAAAGGATTCTACTTTGTTATTCCCTTTGAAGATATGCACTGTGAACACGAATGTGTTTTCCTTTTATTTCTGAACAATTAATTACCGATATAAAACTTTTCAGTAATGCCACTTCTTGCCCAGTTGATTAAAAAAGCACATGTGTACAGGTAGTGCTCCTCTAGGATTCTAGAGCCTCTATCCACTTGGATATTGTGTGACCTTGAGACTCATCTACCATCAGAGTGAACTTTCAGGTAGTACTATTACTAGTAGTACTACTACTACCATCAACACCAAAGCAACATTAAATGATTAGTAATAATAATAATGTAAATACATATATGTTCATTTTCTTAAGCCACTGAAGTTTTTTTTCCTACCACAATGATCTAGTTTCTCCCAAATAATTTAAATTCAGCATTGATTATTATTTCACTGATAACTTATAACTTATTTTTGTTTTAAGCTTAGTTGTGCTTTTTTTTTTTTAAAGATTTATTTATTTGACAGAGAGAAATCACAAGAGAGGCAGGCAGAGAGAGAGGAAGGGAAGCAGGCTCTCCGCTGAGCAGAGAGCCCGACACGGGACTCGATCCCAGGACCCCGAGATCATGACCTGAGCCGAAGGCAGTGGCTTAACCCACTGAGCCACCCAGGCGCCCCAGCTTAGTTGTGCTTTTTACATTTTCTCTGGTCATCTTTAAATTTACTTATTTATTTATCTATTTACTTTTTGTTGATATTTAGTGTCTGTCTTCACTTTGGGATCATCTCCTGAATGTTTAACAATCTTTGGATTTGACTATGTCTTAAAAATAACTTAATAGCCTATTCTTAGGCATATGTTTGAGGTCTGTGCCCTAGAGTGATTGGAATAAAAAAGTCCCCCAATTATAAGATCTCCAAATGTCCAGGTTTATTTACGTATCTGGGTAATTTCAGGTTTTTCAAGAAAAAAAATGTGTCATTTCTTTGGCTGTCTACAATTTACTGCCAATATTTTTGGACTACAATATGTTCCTTGCTCTCCTGGAGCAGATTTTGGTGTAGCACATCAACAGCACTATTTGTATTACTTGTACCTAAATCTAGCATCTCTCGCGTTTACATGTTCCAAAGATTAAGTATCAGGTCTCCTGTGTATTTGGGAGGAATGAATTACCAGAATTAATTAGGGAAGTAATTCAGAAGAATAACTTCTTCATATATGTAATTTCATTCTTTTCTTTTAATTTATATCAATGTTTATGATTTTGGGTATCTGTTCTCCAAGTCTTTTTAAGACTTTGAAAAATTTTCTTGCCTCTGATTATTATTGTTCTGTGCAAGCACTTACCTTTCATTTTATCTTCTTACCAAAACATTTACTGTGTCTCTGTCTACTGTTTCTTTTCTTATCCTCTTTCTCCTATGATATGCATATTACATACATCATCACCATCATCATTGTTACTAATACTTGAGGAGGGAACATGGTAAATGATCACATTCAAGCAAGTATGTTTTAATTTCAAGTTTCTAAAGCATTCCCTTTACGTATCTTTACATTCTCTTTATGTCACATTGGATAAGCCTGTTCTTCAGGTCAAAGATGATACGAATAGGAAAAATAATAACTGTAATTTATTTATTTTTTTAAGATTTTATTTATTTATTTGACACACAAAGAGAGAGAGATCACAAGTAGGCAGAGAGGGAGAGAGAAAGGCGGAAACAGGCTCCCTGCTGAGCAGAGAGTCTGATGCGGAGCTCTAGCCCAGGACCCTAAGATCATGACCTGAGCCAAAGGCAGAGGCTTAACCCACTGAGCCACCCAGACATCCCATAACTGTGACTTATTAAATGCTTAATCTATGCTTATAGTTTTTGAAATATTTTCTGTGAAATGCATCAAGAAATTTTTATTGCCAGTTAGATCTTGTGCCACTTTATGTATCAGGTAACTTATTCAAAGTCAAAGTGTTAGTAAGTACAGGATTAAGGGTATGAATAAAATCTGTCTGATTCCAAAATTCTTCATCTTTGCAATATGTTGAGGTTGCTGAAAACAACAACGATGACAATTATATTGTAAAAGAGGGATACGTTTTATAAGGATGACATCAAATTACCATTATTTTCACTTTATAATGCAGACATATGACATATTTTTATTCATCAGAAGTTGAAAAAAACATTGTTTTCTGGCAAATAAAACAAGTTATCAGATAAATATGCAATGTTTCAAGACTGAAAAATTAGAATTAGGAATGAGTTGAGTGTGATTTGATATAAAAGATAAATTGAAAAAGTTACTGAAGCAGTCATGTTATTAGTTAATATTTTTATGAAATAAAGGAACTTTAGTTTCCATCTTAACTGATGTGAGAGATTTTGTTATCAAGAGATCAGAGAAATACAGAAATTCTTATTCTATATAAATAAAAACTAGTAAACATACACCCAACATATATACACATATGAAAATACATCTCATTCTCACAGAATTCAGGTATTATGACATTATAATATAATTACTGCAGATTTATCCTGTGTTTATTTTAAATATAAACATATTTTCAAAAGTCACAAAGGCAAACTTTGATAACATCAGGCAACTTTGTATTAAAAATGTTTACACATATTTTGATCAAGACAATGGTGTTCCTTTTTAAAATCCCCTTGAATAGCAAAGTAAACTTTAATTATTGATACCATTCTACTTAACTAATTATTAACTTTTTTTTTCTGTTTGGACAGTGATTAAAAATGGTGCTTACAATCAAAGGCTTTGTTCTTTGTTTTGTTGAAAGTGAAGAGATAGTGCCATGAAATTTAAGAAAAAAGGACAATTATTCTGAAAGTGAATGAAACTAGTCTATTGTTTGGCAAAATGGCACCCTAATCATCCAACCATCTCTTCCTTTGACATCTAGAAGTCCTCATTGTGTACCCAATGATGAATGCTTTGTTCAGACTGTACATTTTGAGCTGTTGAAAGTAAGGGCATCTGCCATTTTTATGCTTATGTGGCCTTATACAAAACCCCTTCTGTTGTTTGCCTGACAGAGGAGCATACATCTCCTGTTTCAGCAGAAAGCCTCTGTTGAGAGTTTAAACTTCAAGTCTCTTTGCCAAACTAATACTCCATCCATGATCAAAGTAAAGCAAGGTTTTGACATTCAAGTACATGTTCAGTATCCATAACAGATACTAAAAATGGGGAAAAACCCTTTAATTCTAAAGAAATGATTTGATTAGTATATGGAAATTGGCATTTCACCAAAAACTATGATGACCAACAATGCAGAAAGCAGGCTTTATTTTGTTGTACTCTAGTTTTTCACCATTCCTACTTTCTCACAGTTTTCCCAAACACACTGGCCTATGGTTTTTCCTTTTCTCTGGGAAAATTCTTCAAATTATTCCACCAGATTCATTTAAAATTATTCTACAGATACATCTTCTGTATAGATTTCTCAAATTCTTTATTTCATTAGAATCCAATTGGATAATCATGGCTCCACAGAAATTGCTCCTGTGAGGGTTAACAACCTCTCCAGGCAGTCAAAACCAATGAGTCTGTCTGTGCTCTTCTAACACCATTTCTCAGTAGCATGTGAAACACTGCATGTAGTTACTGTATTATAACATTCATCACATTTTATTATATTACCTATTTATCTCCATTTCCCTGGAGTGAGGACAGGTAACACCTCTTTTGTAGTATCTCCATAAAAAACGTCCAGCCAAATTCCAGGTACATACTGGAACTCCACTAACATTTCACTAATGAAAGCACAATGAGCCTTAATAAGTGGATTTCAGTGCTGTTATCTACTTCTTCCTGCTGTCTGGGCTTTGGGAGGATTACATTTCCAATGATTTTAAAATTTAGTGGTATTATATGATTGATTCTAGCCAATGGATAATTAATTAGCAGAAATAAAGTGCCACTTCAGGCCAAGATTTTTAATTACCATTGCCTCTGGTACTGTTTTCCTTCATCTCAGTGATGTCAGAAGTATGTGTTGAGAAGAGATAGTATATGAACAAAGCAGCCAGAATTGCTGCCAAATAGAGCACATCTACCCTGGAGTTTCACCCATATCACAAGAGACTTGGATTCAGCAAGAAATAAACTTCTGTTTTATCATGCCAAAATACTTCCAAGAAAAGAAAAGAATACTTCAGGGACAAAAGCTACTCCATATTCAAATATTTTAAGTATGCAGAACAGGAGACAAAGCCAAGTCCCCTAGACCAACTTATTCTTAACATGTGGTCTGCAAATCACTGATTGTCAGCTGGGCACTTGAGGGACGGTGAGGTCAAAATTTGTTTCCTTATAAGAGTAAGATAATATTTTTATTTTCACTGTTGATATTTCCACTGACAATGCATAAAGAGTGGTGGGCAAAACTGCTGGCAGCTTAGCAGGTATTAAGTCAGTGAAACCACACAGTTATACTAGTCATTGTATTCTTTACCCCTAAGCAGTGCTGGAAGAAAAATACCAATTTCAATTAAGAGTAGTCTTAGTACCAGCTGGTGGGTAATAGGGAGGGCACGTATTGCATGGAGCACTGGGTGTGGTGCAAAAACAATGAATACTGTTAGGCTGAAAAGAAAAAAAAAAGTCAAACTCTAAAAAATAAATAAATAAATAAATAAATAAAAAGTAGTCTTAGTGAAAATTTATTAAATAAACATTTATTAGCTATTGCCACTTATTTAATTTTATTAATTCCTGGTCTCCAAGCAAACATTGTATTAATAGTGTTTGTGTAAAATTAAGAAGTCTGCCTATAGCTCTTCTGTCAAAAGAAAAGAACTTGTAAGATTGTTTGAATTGTGAGCTGTATAGCTGCATTTCCATGAAAGACCATTTTACTTGTATAGACCACTGACAGTTAAAAGAATGGGACTTACCTAACTTGGATATTTGCAAGTTTCACAATGATGACTAAAGTGAGTCTATCCCCTCAAGAAAAAACAACTTACAGTAATAGCTAATTAAAACCATGAATGTGGGGGCATCTGGGTGGCTCAGTGGGTTAAAGCCTCTGCCTTCGGCTCAGGTCATGATCCCAGGGTCCTGGGATCGAGCCCCGCATCGGGCTCTCTGCTCTGCAGGGAGCCTGCTTCTTCCTCTCTCTCTGCCTGCCTCTCTGCCTAGTTGTGATTTCTCTCTGCTCCGTGGGGAGCCTGCTTTCCTTCCTCTCTCTCTGCCTGCCTCTCTGCTTACCTGTGATCTCTGTTTAAAAACAAACAAACAAACAAACAAACAAACAAACAAACAAATCATGAATGTGAGTGTCTTTTTTAAAACAGAGGAGTAGAAGTTAGGTTATATAAATATGAAGACATGAGCATTATCTCAGTTTAGGCTTCACATTGAAAGGGCAAATTTTTTCAGAGTACTTTTCTAGTATATAGAACAGTAACGGAATAATCTTGAGTAGCTCATTACTTTAAGAACAACAGAGAAAGAAAAATCATTAAGAGAGGTTAAAAAAAAGTCTAGGCCACTAATTACTGGGGGAAAAAAAGCACTTTATATTTAAGTCTCTATTCTTTATATACAAAATCCTGTGTTGTTGAAAGTCTTAATGGATGGAACATACCTGTCAGTTTAAAATCACAGTGAGTGTATGTGTGTGTGCAGACAAAGAGAGAGAGGAAGAGAGAGAGAGAAAGAGAGGGCAAGATGATTTTGTCCATGCTCTGTGTTCTTCCAGAAATATTTCTTTCTTTTTTTTTTTTAAAGATTTTATTTATTTATTTGACAGACAGATCACAAGTAGGCAAAGAGGCAGGCAGAGAAAGAGAGAGGGAAGCAGGCTCCCCGCTGAGCAGAGAGCCCGATGTGGGGCCTGATCCCAGGACCCTGGGATTATGACCCAAGCTGAAGGCAGAGGCTTTAACCCACTGAGCCACCCAAGTGCCCCCAGAAATATTTATTTCTAATATTTTACTAAAGAATATAGAGAATGTTGTAACAGTTCTACTAAAGAATATAATGAAGACTGAAAGGAAAATTAAGGATGATAGTAAAAAAAAGGTGAACACTTAATTGCTGAACATTAGTTAAAATGTGAAAGGATTTAGACATAAGTCATACATACTACAGCATTATTAATAGCCTGTGGGAAGATCAGACACTGAGTCAGTGAAAAGACCTTTATTTAAACAGGCCAGTGACCACAAAACCATTTTAAAAGGCCATTATAAACTATGTCAACAGATCCCATTTCCCCAAGCTAATTAACAACAAACAGGCAATATTGAATCACTTTGTCTATGAGACTGTTTTTCATTTTATAAGGCTACATTGGCATGAGTGTATTTCTATTTATCTCTAAGAAAATATTCGATAGGCATGAAAAGAGAGGAAAAACATATTTTTTTCTCCCTTCTGAGGTGGGAAAATTGTTCCCATTCCTACCCCTTGTGTGTTTATCACATTGGGACCTCTAAGTTAAGAGTTGTCAGTCATACTGGCTTGAAGGATTTAAAAATGCCTTTTTAAAATTTGAGTTTCCTTAACATTAAATAGCTTAGGTTAATCCCCTGTCTCTATGTGACATCTAGGAATGGACTCCTACCAAGAATATCTTCATCATAGAGAATCCAAGGGACAATATTCCAATATGATCAGTAACAGGAAAAATGACAGAATAAGAAGAGTGAAAAGAAAATCCAATCCCATCTTCACATTCACAGGGGTGACCAGAGTTTTGTAAGAAATCACCATTCAATGTAGCTTTCCCATTTTGCATTCCTACCAGTAATGAAGGGAAGTTCCTGTTGGATGTCAGTACAGTGCTACTGCAGATACAAAGATGCATATCATAATGTCTATCTTTGTGGACATTACAGTTTACTAGCAACAATAACACACACACACACACACACACACACACACACACACACACACACAGTCTGTTGAAGTTTTGTTCAGTGCTGAAATTTCTAAGGGGATGTTCCTAGGAATAAGATTTAAATTTGCAACCATGCAAAACATTTTGTTTATTAAACCATTCAACTAAATTTAAAAAAGACAAAAATGCACTAAAATTGAAAATAACATGAAATGAGCCAACTGGTGTTTCAAGTTAGTAATAAAATCACATACAGAAGATATTTCAAGTGAAATATCTATTATAATAAATAAATGCTCTATTTGATTATATATACTTAGTGAGATATTTTCAAAGAAAAAATATAGAAAAAATATCGCTTAAACTAAAATTTTAATTTTTTTTGGTAATTTCAAAAGTGATATTATTTTGAAATATGAATATACCATATATATTTGTATATGTAAGTTGATTTTTTGAGGAATAAATATTTTCAGGATGTCTAGGTGGCTCAGTTAGTTAACCATCTATCTTAGGCTAAGGTCATGATCCCAGGGTCTGGGAATCAAGTCCCACATGGGGGCTCCTTACTCAGCAGGGAGCCTGCTTCTCCCTCTCCCTCTCCCTTTCCCTCTGTTCTCCCTCCTTGTGCTCTTTCTTTCTCTCTCTGACAAATAAATACACAAAATCTTTTTTAAAAAAAGAAAGAAATATTTTCAATGGTGTTAAATTAATTAAACAAAGAGACTGATGTGGCTCTGCTGCCATGTTGGCCTACCAAAGGAAACCAAAATCTAGGCCTGTAAATACCTCAAAGTCACAAAACCAAAACACTAAGGACAGCCCATCACAACCAGCCAACTAAGCTTAAAGCTCCAGCCAATCAAATAATTTGTTTTCTTTTCTTCCATACTTTATTGATGGTTCCAGTTGGCAGAGGGCCCCTAACCACTTCCATCTTGGCACCATCCAGTTCCAATCAATTTTTGCTCAAATAAACTCTTAAAATTGTTAATGTGTCTTGGTTTATTTTTTTAAAAGAGGCTAGCAACTTTTCATTTCAGAATAAGAAAAAAAAAGGAGATTAAATAGAAGCCTTGAAAAGTTAAAATTGAGATGGATATAATTTGTTCTTCCAAACTACATATTTCTTTTCCCTGCCCACTCAGAAGGGCAAGGAAAAACTCTCAGTTACAATTAGCACCAACTACTGGGCTCAAACTGTGGAATCTAAATATAATTTCTCACAACAAAGACACAGAGCTCTTTAAGACAATGGTGGTCGTAAGACATGTGACAGAAGGTGAAAAAGCTGACAGAGCAAGGAAGCAATTGAAGGAGAAAGACATCAACATGAAGTATTCAGGTGGCCCAAAATGAGACAAGTTTAACATAAAAAAAGACTGTGAATAACGAGTGAAACAAATTAAATGTATATAAAATCCATGACATTTATACGATTTTAAAAAGAAAAAAAGATGACACAAACAAAAACTTGATGGTCACCATTGAAACAGGAACTTCTTATTCTAAAATGTAGTTATTATAAGGTAAAATAATATAGTCTGCCTTTCTTGTGTATGTTATATCTCAAGGTAATCAAAAAACTAGCTGGTGAGAGAAAGTTTGTTTTACAAAAAGAAGTTCTGCTAGTAAATGTGGAAAGAATATGAGAATTTGAAAGTTGTCATTTGTAACCACTAATGAAATAAGTGATTCAAGCAAAAACTATCAATAGTTGAAATTATAAGATGGAAATTTGAAGAGAAATTTTACAGTGATGGGATCAGTCAGTCACCAAATCACTGATACTTTTAAGAAGATAATACAGATATTATGTTTTGTTTTGTTTTTTGCTGATATGATACAACATGAACCACAGAGTCTGTATGGGCCTGTATTCTTGCAAAAATAAAACTAAAAAAAGCTTAATCTAATCAAGCTTTTAGAACTAAATCCAATTTGTAGGAAATGCAAGAGATAGCAGAAAACATTAAATAGCATAATGAAGAAGCAAATGAAGGGACGCATAGCAAAACTGACTTGATTTCTTCAACAATGATTTTTTTGTAAAAATTAGACAATTATTCTTGATTATAAGAATTTAAGAGAATAATCAACAAATGCAAAGCGTTGATAGAAACTTCCCCATGAACTCTTACTGTGTGTCTATAATATCAATTTCTTAGCTTCTATTATAGCACTTAACACTTTGCATAAGATTTACTCATTTATGTGATCCACTCTATTAATTTAGGATCCTCAGAGTCAAGGATTATATTTTATTCATTGCTGTTGCATTCCCATCTACCATGGTTCTTGATTCATGTAGAATGACACATTAAATATGTTCCCTCAATGACTAGATTTGAAAATACATTCATTGGGACATGCATGAGTTTTATATCACCTTAAAAAAAAAAAAACAACCACCACCATCTCAATAGTTTAAAACAACACACATTATCTTATAGTTTATGTGGCTCATGAGCCTAAGCATGGCTCATCTGGGTTAAGTCTCACAAGGCCATTATCAATCTGGACTGTATTCTCATCTGGAGCCTTTCTTCAATGATCACTGGGATTGTTGGGAGAATTTATTTCCTTGCTATTGTGAGACTGAATGCCCAGGCTTTTTGCTGTAATACATCCTCAGTTCCTAGAGAATATTCTCAATCTATTGCTATACAGCATTCCCAATATAGCCAATTGGTTCATCAAGCCGTCAAGGAGAGTCAGTAGGGTGAGTCCACTAGCAAGCTTCAGTGTTATATGATTTGATGTAATTATGGAAATGACATTGCCTTACCTTTTCCATAATCTATTGGTTAGAAGCAAGTTGCATGTCCTGCATACTCAAGTAGAGGGGATTACACAAAGGCACAAATAACTAGAGGCAGTGACAAAGAGGGGGTCACCTTCCAGTCTGTCTGACACAGGACATTATTTATAATACTTTTCTACATCCATCAAAAAAATAAATTTCCAAAAGTGCTGGTCCTATTGTGGAATTTAATCTCCTTGTAAGTAAACACAGTTAAATAAAAACAAATGTTTAGAATTGTGTTTCACATTGAATGTATTTGATTTTCTGAAATAATGAAAGTCATTTGAATTATACTAAACTGTTACAGGGATTATGAGGGAAAAGAATTAAAATACAGTTTCATAAAACCATACCTTATGGTTTTTTTCATATTAAAAAATATAAATGATTACATTGTTGTTGGTGTACAGCCTATACACTTACTTGTTAATAAATTGTTAACACTGAAAAAATCAATTTTTATAATTTTTAATGTAAAGTTTTCAGTCTCTAGTCATTTTGTATATACTTTTGGGGATACACATTGATAAATAGATGAAGATGTATAAGTAGATATAGATATGGGTATAGATGTTATTCCTCAACGTACTTTATCAATAGTTCTTTTTTTAAAAAAAGACTTTATTAAAAAAAGATTTTATTTATTTGGGAGAAAGAGAGAGAGGGAAAGCACAGAGGGAGAGGGAGAGGGAGAAGCAAAGCAGACTCCTCACTGAACAGAGAGCCCAACATGGGGCTCCATCCCAGGACCCTGAGATCATGACCTGAACTGAAAAGGCAGACGTTTAACCAATTCAGTTTCATGTATAGGTTTCTGGAATCACATAAGTAATTCAGAATTTGAGAAGAAAAATGGCAAAGAGCAATGATCTCATTAATATTATAATTAATCTTGTGAAAGAAAAAAAGTCTCTAAGCTCTTCTCGAGCTGCCCTGTTAGGAAAGAGTGATTTATCTCATCTATCACGTGTCATGTTAGAAGAAATGACTTCTATTGAATTTACAATCATGACAATCAGTATCTATGTTCATATTCTTTTTAACTAATTTGTTTCCTTAGAGATTCCTGAAAAGACCAATGAAATCTGAGGTAATATTTTACCTAAATCTTATATGAAGGGATCCAAGAATATACCATTTTACATATATTTCCAGACTTTTATTATATATTCCAGTATACTATTGGACTCAAATATGAAGTACTATTTGCATGTTATTAATTAAAATTATTTCTACTACTAGAATTATAAAACACAACTTACTAAGTAAAATATGAATCCGTGTCAAATGTTCAGGGGCACTCATATTTTTATGATTAAATGTCTAGTAACAACAACTGCTCTTAAAGTGTTTTACAGGTAAAACTATGATGTTTTGTGCTTTTTGGTATGGAAATTGATTCTCTCAGGAAAAATATTGACCTATGTTTAATGAAATTAAAAAAAAAAATCTGATGAAAACAAATTACCCCTTCCCATAACCTCCGCATGTTTATGTTCTTTCCTCTCTCAAATAATTACAAATACATAGCCAACTTTGATTTTTAATAGGCAAATCTATAAGCTGTTCAGTTATTTGAGTTATTTTTTATTTATTTTTGAATGTTCCTTTTATGTTTGTTTCTAATTTTTAATTTTATTATGATCTTCATTGCCAACTTTGAAAATCACAGCCTATTAAAAAAGGCAAATGCATTATAGTATGAAAATATAGATCTCATTCCAGTTGAAGCCAGAGTCAATTTTGAACACTTAGAAATGATTAAGGCTGCAAATGTTGATTTAATTGTTTAGATGCTAGGATCATAGAAATACTGAGACTGGGAGTTTCTCATCCCTAGAAATTTGGCAATAATTGAAAGAAGCATCTAGAAAAATTATCTACAAAATAAAATAGCTATCTATAAAACTGTAAGATACATCTGAAGAACGTTTGCCTATACCTCAGAATTTCTTGGCAATGTGCAGATTAAGCTGTATAATATATGCTCATGGCAGTGTATCTGAATTTGTGCTTGTTGAGGTAACTACACTAAACCAACACATACACTCAGGTACATATCCCTTAAATTTTTTTTATCTGGTTGTTCATGTGGTTTGCACATGGATACATGTGGAAAGATGTTTATAGCAGCATTAATTGTGATAGCAAAAATTGAAAGGTACTCAAGTGCTGCCAAATGGGACAATGGATAAATAAATTTGGCCTGTGAAATACTAAAGATCAAAGAATTAGAGTAACATAAACTGTCTTCAATGTCCTAAACACTAAATACAATTTTACTTATTTTTCAACAAAAACTTCAAGTAAATATTATATCCCAAACAATCTTTTAGATTTTTACGAGGCATCAAAGAACAACCTAGGTGACTGCTCTTGTTCTTCTTGAACTGGAGATGAAGAAATAGCTACAGAGGAATAACAAGAGTTTGCTAATCAATATAAAGCTTAAAATATTTTTAGATGTTTTCATTCGTGCTCATATTCATTATGCAAATACTGCATATTAATTATAAATATTTTCTATGATATAAATATATTATGATGGAATAAAACATAAAAGTAAAAATTTAAGAGTGAGATAAAGGTAAAATTAAATTTTAAATATCTTTTAATAACAATAACCTGTACTTCCACCATTATAATGCTATTAATAATATCATAGTGAGAGTGATATGATTGTATACATCGAAGTTTAATAACTGTTGTGTAAGCATTTTTTAGTACAGTGCTTCAAAGATCTGTTTTTAAATTAAAGCTTTCTCACTTGCTGAAAATTATACCTCAGAAAGTTAGGTGGATTGATTAAAAAAAAAAAGTTGATATTCTACCTGATGGTAAAAAAACAGGTTCTATTACAATCATTTTATTATAACTTGTATCATCCTTGATTAAAAAGAGAAAATAGTATTCTAACAAGATAAATTGAATGTTTTTATATTGATTGATAGAATTTTACTTCTTTATTGTATTTAATTTTAAGATTATTATTTATTTATTTGACAGACAGAGATCACAAGTAGGCAGAGAGGCAGGCAGAGAGAGAGAGGAGGAAGCAGGCTCCCTGCTGAGCAGAGAGCCCAATGCAAGGCTCTATCCCAGGACCCTGGGATCATGACCTGAGCCAAAGGCAGAGGCTTTAACCCATTGAGCCACCCAGGCACCCTAGAATTTTGTTTCTAAAACTCATTTGTCTGTGGTCTTAAATTTAATATCTGGTTACCTAATTATATTCATATTCACATATGCAAATGTATTATTAATATATACCCCCCTACTGGTCTTAACTGTGCAACATTTGATTGTAAATTGGAAAAGTACACATTTTAACTTTTCAAGAGTCTTCACCTTCACTTTATCTTGGTATTGCATTTTCCCAAATTTCTTAAGCTCAATTAGATTTTCAGAAAATATTTCCAGAATACTATTAAAATTCAATGTGAAAAAGTTAATATGAAAATATATCAAAACTATGATAAATTAAATATATGAATATATATGAGATATAATATACAATATATAAATATATATACATGAATATGTATATAGAGAGATCCATAATGTTTGTTTACATAGAACAATTGTAAAAATCAGTGTAATTTGCAGATTATTTTTGTTGCAAGTTTTGAAAGAACTTATTTATAAGACATCATTTAAATTATAACAACTTATGTATAAATATACATTAATCTTTCTTCCAAACACAAGGTTAGATAACAACCAACCTACTAGGCCTACAAAGGAAATATATGATCTTTAAAAGAGTTTTACCCATTTTAGCATTTGTGCTAAATCCAAACATCTGCATGAAGTAAATGCCATGCTTATAAACCCATTTTTCTCTCCATTAACTGCACTATTGCAATAGGAATAAAATACATAGTCATGTTTAAACTAAAGTCCATTAAACATTCAATTTGCTGAAGAGTTTAATTTACCTAGAAGTATTAAGTGAATTTTGGATTAAAATCCAATTATCTTGATATTATACATCCTTACGCAATATTATAACTCTAATTCTTAGTTTTAAAGCTTCTGCATACAATTTCCTTTTAATAAAGAGCATTTGGAATATGCAATTACAAAACATCCAAGTTACCTTCAATTTAAGTAGTTCTTTGAGCCTTTTCTCTAGACTGAAAACCACCTTTTAGAAAGGAGAATCCAAAAGAAAGGAAGGAAGGAATAGAGAAAGAGAGAGAAAAGAGAGAGAGAAAAAAAAGAAAGAAAGGAGAAAGAGACAAGAAAGAGAAAAAGAGAAAGAGAGAAAGCAAGAGAGAAAGAAGAAAGAGAAAAGGAGAAAGAGAGAGAGAAAGAAATAAAGAAAGAAAGAAAGAGAGAAAGAAATAAAGAAAGAAAGAAAGAAAGAAAGAAAGAAAGAAAGAAAGAAAGAAAAAGAGAGGGAGGGAGGAAAGGAGGGAAAGAGGGAGGAAGGAACCATTTTTTAGTATAGTGCTTCAAAGATCTGTTTTTAAATTAAATCCTTCTCCCTTGCTGAAAATTATACCTCAGAAAGTTAGGGTTATTGATTAATAATAAAAAAAAAAGTTGATACTCTCTGATGGCAAAAAAAAAAGGAGAAAAAAAAGCAAAAGGGAGAAATACTGTTTACTTATCTCTGGTTAAAGTCACAGCTCAGCAAGAACATGAAAATTCTTCACGTGAAAATTGGACTTTCCTCCATTTTTCACAAAAGGAAAGGAAAGTTGCTGTCTTGGAGGATAATTTGTTTAAAATGATGCTGATAATTTTATTTTTACTGATTAGGATTTACCTCAAAATTTAAAAGGTAAAAGTTGTTTGCTTAACACATTCAAACTGACTAAATATGAGGAAGCATCAGGGCTGGTACCCCATGACCATTCATTCCTGCCTTCATCACTGAACTTTAAGATCTGGGGAAGACATTCAAATGGAGATCACCACTGACCTTATCCCAGGAAGGGATGAGACAAATAAGTTTTGCTCTGGTGGCCCCAGAAAAACATTAGTCATTATTTTATACAAAGAAAAGTTAATATGCACTCTTTAACTATGTTAACAACTTGCCTTCTCTTTTCTGCAAAAACAAATTCTATTAATAATTTCCTAATAAATTTACTCATTTACATTTTATTGAAGTTCTAACAGAAGAAAATTCACACTATAAACACAAAACTATGTGCAAGTCTATTTAATTGACCTAATCAAGTTGGAACTCATCCTCAATAACTACTTTTAAAAATGACCTTAAAAATATTAAAATCTTAACCTGATCTAATTTTATTTTTAGAAGAGAACACACACATCCTTTGAGGAAGGAGATTTTTTCTCTACCTCTCTTATTATATGACTATCTGATGGCCTATTAATTCAGAAGGAAAGCACATTTCCTGATGTCAAGTTTATCATATAATTATCTGCATGAAGTTATTTATCTTTTTAAACCAAGTTAATACAGAGCAGAAAAAAATAACTCAGAGCCAAAGTGGAGGTAAGCTAGCAGAGCAAGTTCCCGCAATACCCCAAGTATCAGAGATACGTTCTTTCATTTATTAATCAGTGAAAAATAATTTTATCTCAAGGCCAGCCACTGTAGTTTCTGTAAAGTACACAAGTAACAGGTCTAAATTGAACAAAAAGACTGATGTTTATATTTGTTAGTATCTTCAAGGCACATGTAAATTCTACATTTACAACTAATCTCTATAACATTGCATTTTTATATATTGTTTAAGAGCTCAAAGTGTCTCAAATTTACTGATTCTCCTAATCAATTAATAATTTTAACCATTAAATGTCCAATTTCTATGTCTAATCATTGGCAGACATTGTATTTTGAAAGCATTCTTTAACAAAATATTTAATAGCTTATCAAAGTTATTGGATTAATCAATATGAAAATTTGATCATATTTCTATATAAGCAATATCGCTGATAATAGCGCATTCATATAATTATTAAGCACAAAAAATACAAAATATGTGTAAGCTTTGTGTGGTGAAAACAACAAGATGCTAAAGTAAGAAATCAAAGTATACTTAAGTAAATGGAGAAATGTACCATTTTCATGGATTGGAAGACTCAATATTGATAAGATATCAATTATTCCTATAATGATAGGGTCAATGCATTTGAGGCAAAATCTCAGCAGGAATATTTTATAGAATTTAACAAGGTTATTCTGAGACATATAACATATTCATTCAAATTTACACAATTATCCATTCATCTGTTGATGGACATCTAGGTTCTTTCCATAGTCTGGCTATTGTAGACATTGCTGCTATAAACATTCGGGTACACGTGCCCCTTCGGATCACTATGTTTGTATCTTTAGGGTAAATACCCAGTAGTGCAATTGCTGGGTCATAGGGTAGGTATATATACACAATGGAATACTATGCAGCCATCAAAAGAAATGAAATCTTGCCATTTGCGACGACGTGGATGGAACTAGAGCGTATCATGCTTAGTGAAATAAGTCAATCGGAGAAAGACAACTATCATATGATCTCCCTGATATGAGGACATGGAGAAGCAACATGGGGGGGGTAGGGGGATAGGAGAAGAGTAAATGAAACAAGATGGGATTGGGAGGGAGACAAACCATAAATGACTCTTAATCTCACAAAACAAACTGGGGGTTGCTGGGGGGAGGTGGGATTGGGAGAGGGGGAGGGGGCTATGGACATTGGGGAGGGGAGGCGAACCATAAGAGACTATGGACTCTGAAAAACAACCTGAGGGTTTTGAAGGGTCAGGGGTGGGAGGTTGGGGCAACCTGAGGGTTTTGAAGGGTCAGGGGTGGGAGGTTGGGGGAACAGGTGGTGGGTAATGGGGAGGGCACGTTTTGCATGGAGCACTGGGTGTTGTGCAAAAAGAATGAATACTGTTACACTGAAAAAATAAATAAAATGAAAAAAAAAGAAACATGTACTTATTGAATAAACCAAAATAAACGTTCTTTGAAACCAAAAAAAAAAAAAAAATTTACACAATTATGAAAAAAAAGGAGAAACAAACTGAAGGACTTACTATCTGATATCTAGATTTGGTGTAAAGGTATTACAATCATGACATTATTATAGTGAAAAAAGAATAGACTTGTATATGAAAGGAACGGAATAGTTTAGAAATAAACCTTACATGGTCAATTGATTTTTGAAAACGTTGCAAATGCAACTTTTTAAATAAAGTATAGGGATTTTTAACAAATGGTGCTGGAACAATGAGATGCCCATGTACAAAGTGACCCTTAATTCAAATTTGTACAAATTAATTCAAAATAGAGCACAGAACAAAATCTAAAAATTAAAGCTATAAATCTTCCTGAATAAAACACTAAGGAAATTTCTAAACTTGGGTCAGACAAAAAAAATCATATGTACCAGTAAAAGCATAGCCCATGAATGATAAATTATACCTCATCTGTATTAAGAACTTTTGCTCTGTGAAATAAATTATTAAAATAATTACAAGAGAGGCCAGAGCCTCAGAGAAAATATTTGCAAATCATGTATCTGATAAAGGACTTGTATCCAGAATATAAAAATATCTCAAAAGTCAATACTAAAATTAAACAACCCAACTGTAGAAACAGGCAAATAACTAGAAGAGACATCACAACAAAAATGATTCAGAGATGGCAAGTAAGCACAAGAAAACATGTTCAACGTCTTAGTCATTAATGCCAATTAACAATACAATGAGATTTTACTATATATCTATTAGGAGATCTAAAATAAAGATAGTACTGAATATTATAGAGGACGTCCAACAATTGGAACTCTCATTCACTGCTAGTAGAAATGTAAAATACTATAGCAACTTCGGATAATGGATACTTAGCCTATAACCCAGTAAACCTATTCCTTGGTAGTTAGCCAAATGAGATAAAATCTATATTTACACAAAACTTATAAATAAATATTAATAGTGTCTTATATGTAACCACCTCAAACTGGAAATAACCCATATAACCCTCAGCTAGATTTGGATTAACAAACTTTCACACATCCATACAGTGGACTAATATTTAACAATACAAAGGAAAGATTATTGATACCTGTAATAGCACAGATGATCTCAATACCTTAGACTCCATGAAAAAAAGTCAGACTCAAAAGGCTACATGTATGGTTCTAGTTATATGACGTTTTTGCAAATACAAAGCTATAGAAACAGAAAACAGATTCGTGGCTACAAGTGGCTTAAGGGAGGATTTGACAACAAAGGGAAAAGGGTAGTAAAATAGTTCTATACTTGATTATGGTGGTGGTTTCATGACTGCATACATTTGCCAAAATTGTAAAAGCTGTATTAAAAAAAAATAAAATAAATTAAAAAAAATTTTAAAAACTATACAATTAAACTGTGAATTTACTTTATATAAATTAAAATTTTAATAATAATAATGAAATAAATGTAAACCCTAGTAACTACCTATCCTAAAGCTCTATTAAAATGAACCATAAAATTGAACGTTTATAAAAGGCCAGAAAATGATCTATCCAAAAAATAGATATGAGTGGCTCAATCTGTGTAGACAACTTTAGATTTCTGATATATTCAGATTCTGATGTATTCAAAGAATGAAAGTGAGAGCAAGAAAGAAAATTCAGATACAGAAAACTGAGATCTTTTGAACATTTACTTTTAATAAAATGATTTTATTAACAACACCAAAAATTTGTAAAAAAGCAAAGAAAAGCAAATCCTAAAGCTTAGTCTATGACAACCAACTCTATAATTTTCATAAATCATAATTAGTTCCACTTGTTTACATATTTTCAGCATACTTTGTAAATATAATGTTAAATTTTAATACTTTTCATAAGCTTAGCAAGCTATGATCTCAATTTAGTAATTTTTGCAGAGAAGTACAATTTAATACTTCTGGTATGTTATAACTCCTATTTTTGCCATGGTCAAAAGAACAATGGTTTCATTAATGATTTGTCCCATTTTGTGCTTTCTTCCTTAAATGAGAAAACTAGAGTTTCATAACCATTTATCAGAAATTTAGGGATGCCTAGGTGGCTCAGTGGGTTAAGTGTCTGCCTTTGGCTCAGATCATGACCCCAGGACCCTGGGATGGAGCCCGCATCAGGCTCCAGAGCCTGCTTGTCCCTCTCCCTCTGCCTGCTACTCCCCCTGCCTGTGCTCTCTCTCTCAAATAAATAAGTAAAATCTTAAAAAAAAGAAATTTAATAAAATATTGTGAATAGAAAATAATATAGTATGAGTTTTTTAAATTACTGAAAATACAGTTTTTCTTAATGTTTTGAATGTTGTTATATGATCATAACTTCACCCTATTCATATTTAATATCTCAAGGTGAACATATAATACAGTAAGGTTTATTCTTAGTGATATTTATTTTAGATACATTTCTGAAATATTCTTCTTGATAACAATATGCAAATAGCTAATGTTGTTTGGAACATGGTTGACAAAGAGGTTGTTGTAGGAATAGGAAAAAATACAATTTCTGCCATTGCCTTGCTGTTGGAAATTACATAAATAAATTTGCTTTTCATGTATGATTCTTTGGCAACATATTTTGTCACTTGTCATTTTAGTGAAGATTAGTTTAGTAAAAGACATTTGATACACTCTATACAATGAGTTAATGTCATACATATCAACTGTAGTGCTTTGAAGAAAGCTGCAAATAAAGAAGTTGATGACAACACTCTTAGTGCTGCTGTTTTATAAAATTATTATTCTCCCCTCAAGATACAGGCTTCCATGTAAATTCATTTTGCTTCGCCTGCTATAGTCCTTATAGGAATACTGGCTTTCTCTCTGATGCAATAATAGCATTTCTCTCTTACTGGGAGGGGTCATGGGAGAAGGTTGTGGGGAGAGTTGCATATTCTTTGGGGAAGTGATTGCATAAGGTTTTCATGTAATCACATTTGAACCAGCTGTCACTGCTCAAATTTCTCTAATGTATATGTATTTTTAATGCATCAAAAACTTCAAATAATTTATAAACAATTTAGGAACTTAAATATTCATCACAACAATTTCTAAATATATTAAATAGATTTTAACTTATTCAAATTACTATTTATTTTTATACATATCCTAATTTTCTACCCACTTTCTTATTTTTCTTCTATTTTTTTAAATGATGAAGAACATGGTGTTCTTTTGAGGCTGGGTTAACCTATATTCAAAGGCTTCATTTTAATTGGATCTATCTAACCCACAATCATGTTTTATAGAAATCAAAGTTCCCAAAGTGCTATCTATCTTTCTTTCTTTTTCTTTCTCTTTCTTTCTTTCTTTCTTTCTTTCTTTCTTTCTTTCTTAAGATTTTATTTATTTCAGAGAGAGAAAGCAGGGGGGAGGGGTAGATGGAGAGGAAGAGGGCAAGAATTTCAAGCTGACGCCCCACTGACCATGCTGCCCAATGGGAAGCTCTATCTCACAAATCTGAGATCATGACCTGAGCAGAAATCAACAGTTTGCTACTCAATGAACTGAGCCACCCAGGTACCTCTGAAAGTGCTTTATTTTTCTAAAGGCATCAGGCTGTTTCTTGGTGTTCTTTGATTCCTTTGCATCATGAAACAAATATTAAAGAATTTCAGGGGCACCTGGGTGGCTCCCTGGGTTAAAGCTTCTCCCTTAGGCAACTGTCATGATCCCATAGTCCTGGGATTGAGGCCCTGCATTGGGCTCTCTGCTCAGCAGGGAGCCTGCTTCCCTTCCTCTCTCTCTGCCTGCCTCTCTGCCTATCTGTGATCTCTGTCTGTCAAATAAATAAATAAAATATTTTAAAAAATTAAAAAATGAAGAATTTAAGATAACTATTTTTTTTGAGATTTTATTTATTTATTTGACAGACAGAGATCACAAGCAGGCAGAGAGGCAGGCAGAGAGAGAGGGGGAAGCAGGCTCCCGGTTGAGCAGAAAGCCTGACGCAGGGCTCGATCCGAGGACCCTGGGATCATGACCTAAGTCGAAGGAAGAGGCTTTAACCCACTGAGGCAGCCAGGCGCCCCTCAAATAAGTCTTAAGAATTAAATAAACGTTTAAGCCAATTCCTTGATGTTAATAACAGAAACAAGCTGAGGAATATCAATAACAAAGTAGAATAAAAGAAGCTTCCCAATTTGCAAGTCTGTTACATTTGTAGAATACACAGTATACTTTTGTGATTTTTTTTCTTTAATTTATTTATTTTTTTCAGCGTAACAGTATTCACAGTATACTTTTATTTGCAATTTATTTCATTTTTATTGGTGATTACTAACCCATGCTATATTTCTCTCCCTCTTCCTAAAACACTCATAATTAATGTGGATAGCACTGTCTCTTACTATTTTCAGAAGGACAAAATATTTCAACAGAGTAGCTTAGGAAGTGTGTCACGTAAGCAATTGTAAGGAACCAGTATCTATTCTTGCGTTTTGGGTATTTTACTTTTATTTTTGATGATGAAACTTTATCTTTACTATCAAGGACTAAATAGCAGAATTTTAAACTTTCTCTCTTGTCTTCCAAAGTGCAGTTTACAAATAATAGCTATTTGGTTATATACAGCTTAGTACACTGATGACCCCTATTTAATTCATAATATAATATTTTATAAGGAGAGAATTTATACATATTTTTGAACAGTATAGCAGTGTTCATCAAATCAAAACTTCAGTAAAATGTAAAATTATCCTTTTGTTAGACATTAGTCAAGCATAAAGAACAATGTAATACCATTTAAAAATATGTATCTCTCTGAATTGAACTAATAATAACAAATGTATCATCAATCAAGTAAGAACCTGCTGGAATATTTCAGTATCATTGTCAATGCATCAAAATAATTGGAAAAAGAAAAAAAAGAAAAAAAAATCGGAAAAGTCATTATAGCAATTGTCCTTGTTATTCCTAGTTGTCACCACAGTAGAGAACAAAGAGACATTCTTTGTTCATTCAAAATATTTGAATGGGGGCGCGTGGGTGGCTAAGTGGGTTAAGCTGCTCCCTTCGGCTCAGGTCATGATCTCAGGGTCCTGGGATCGAGTCCCACATCGGGCTCTCTGCTCAGCAGTGAGCCTGCTTCCTCTCTCTCTCTCTGCCTGCCTCTCTGTCTACTTGTGATCTCTCTCTGTCAAATAAATAAAGTCTTTTAAAAAATTTTTTTGAATAGATTATTACATTTGTTTTTTTCCTGAAGTGGACTTATATGTGGCAATAAGAGGGATTAAAATATTTATTATGCACCATTTAAAAAATAGCTATGAACTCTACTATGAATGCCCTGAAAAACTATCCATTCTAACCTGTATTATAATAAGAACATATTCCTATTTTCTTCATCATATACAGACTGACTACATGAGAACATACAGAAATGACACAGCATTATTTCTTAGACTTATAATAAAAGACACTATCTTTCAAACATTCAGGAGTTAGGATAATTTGTTTTTAGAAGATGTGTATCCCCTGCAAGAATTAACACTGGCGAGCATCTCTAAACACCCCAAATCAGCCCATTTACTATTGCAATGAACTAGAAGTAAAAACTGAATTAGTTACTTAAACAGCTAAAACTAATAATATCTAATAATTCCTGAACTGGTGATATTAGTGATGATGATATGGTGGTATCATCTGTTGATATGCTTAGATTTATCCAGTTCATTTTTTTGTGAAATACCCTAATACCATCGATGTCATGATGCTCATTTAGATGAAATATTAGAAAAATTTAAAAGTAGAAATGTTGAGAAATAGAATATGTATTAACGCCCTCCCCAACATAGACACCATAAAAGACAAGACTGCCTAAATCAATGAGCTAATTATAGCAAGACAGACTTTATTAGAATTAATTTATATGTTTTATTTTGCTCAAAAAATGTAAACTTTAAACAAAAAAAAGCCATTTAGGCATATTATGAGGAAGATAAGTCTTAACAAGTTAAATTATTACACATGAAGACTGTGGACTTTTAAGTCATATGAAGCCAAAACAAAGTTGAATTCTTTATATGGGAGTGATTGCTTTATAACCTCTAGGTCTCTCACTTGGGCATAAATGCCAGTCCTATCTTAATAAAGCTAGAATGTCATATTCCTGGTCTTTGTTGTGTAAAATCTTGTCATGAATAAATCTACAAGTATGAAGAACTCAAAACAGAATCAGGTTACCTAAGACTTAAGAAAATCCACACAGTATCCCAACTCTAATAGGACCAAATTTGTAACTATACCACCAGCATTGTTTCCTTGATTGTTTTATTTTTAATTCTTGGTTATGGGGGTTAAGCTGGGGAAATGGGCAGAATAGGACCAGAATGTATGCAAGTTCATACATATTTTCCAAAACGAGTCTTCCAGTTTTGTTATTTCCCTAGTAAAAATTCCTACTAAATTAAATATATTTTCAAACTCTGGTTATCTTGCTTTGAGATATATATGTATGTATATATGTATATATATGCATATAGATACATATATCAATCATATATTTTGCACACCAAAGAACACAAGAACTCACTGGCATACTACAATGAACGTTGATTTCTTTGGACATTTTTCCAAATAATACATACAGATGGCTAACAAACACATGAAAAGATGCTCAACATCTCTTATCTTCAAGGAAATACAAATCAAAACCTTGATCAGATACCAAGTCACACTGGTCAGAATGGTGAAAATTAACAACAGAGGAAATAACAGATGTTATTAAGGAAGCAGAGAAAGGTGAACACTCTTTCACTCTTGGTGGGAATGCATATTGGTGCAGCCACTCTGGAAAACAGTATGGAGATTCTTCAAAAAGTTAAAAATAGAAACACCCTATCACCTATCACCTAGCAATTGCACTAAGTATTTACTAGGTATTTACCCAAGGGATACAAAAATACTGATTTGAAGGGACACCTACACCCTGATGCTTACAGCAGCATTATCAACAATAGCCAAATTATGGAAAGAGCCCAAATGTCCATCAACTGATGAATGAATAAAGAAGTAGTATATACATACAGTGGACTATTACTCGGCCATCAAAAACAATGAAACCTTGCCATTTGCAATGACATGGATGGAGCTAGAGGGTATTATGCTAAGTAAAATGAGTCAGTCAGAGAAGACAAATACCATATGATTTCATTCATATGTGGAATTTAATAAACAAAACAAATGAACAGGAGGTAAAGAAAAAAGAAAGAGAGGATCGGGGGCAAACCATAAGAGACACTTAACTGTAGAGAACAAAGTGAAGGTTGTTGGAGGGGAGATGGGTGGGGGGATGTTAAGGAGGGCACTTATTGTGATAAGTTTCGGTGGTATATGTAAGTGATGAATCACGGAATTCTAGTCCTGAAACTAATATTACATTATATGTTAACTAATTAGAATTTCAGTAAAAACTTGAAACATTAAAAACAAACATTCATTTCTTAATTTCCTGTCTCCTGGTAAACTGATATTTTCTGGGCCTGTCAGAGATTAGTTCCAATCTGTTGACTGATCTCACATTTGCTCCACATGTCACTCATATCTTTGAACCAGTGGCTAATCAAGGCAAGATATTCTCATGGCAAAAGACACAAATTCAAGAGGATAAGCACAGCCATGTATTAAAAACTCAAGCACTTACTTATCTGCTACTCATTCCATTGACCAAAGAAAACCACATGGCCAAGAAGGAAGATATATACAGAATAAGTAAATGAGTGTGATGAGTATGCTGAGTGTTACAGATGGTATGTAGAGAATCATAAAGGGATAGATAATTTAGGTACATATACTATTCTGGAGTGTGGTTGGGGTGTTCAGGGAAGACTACTTGATTAAGTGAAGATCAAGTGTGAAGGATAAGTAGATTTGCAGATGGAATAAAGGGGTACATTATGAGTTTTAGGTGGGGGGATTACTAATGAGAAGACCAGTGGAAGTTATTTATTTATTCAATAAACAATGGCTAAACATATTGGCAGGACTTTGGGGGAGTTTTTGATGGTGACAAAACACAGACTGGAGATCTATGTTATTTAATATCCTAAAGACCGTGTTTGGGACTTTAACAAACTAGCAAACTCTACTTAACCAAACTATTTTAAAAGTCTGCTGGGGCACCTATCTGGCTCAGTTGGTAGAATGTGCAACTCTTAATCTTAACTCTTAATCTCACCCATGTTGGGTGATAGAGATTACTTAAAAAAAAAATCTTAAAAAAAATTCTACTACAATTCAAAATACAAAATTCTACTGCAATTTTACCATTGAATTTACAATTCTACTACAATTCCTCTCCTCTCTCACCCCAGACACATAGCCATTTTTGCCCCAATACTTTGAAGATAGAATGTTTATTTTAAAATTGCAATTCTATTTCTACTCATTTGTCTGTTTTAAAACTGTCTGTTTAATATCCTACTATTCTAATATTAAAGTTCCAAACATGATCTTTAGTTTGCTGGTTTGGACTGGGTGTTAAAGATGTAAAGATGAAACATCATAGACTTAAGTACCATAATAAAATATGAACACTAAGAATATGTAATATTTATTGAGTTTTGCTAAAAGCCAAACATGTGACAAAAGTTTCATTTATTACCTATGTAAAATTCACAAAATTCCTATCAAATAATTAAACTTCCATCTCCAATTCATAATTGAGGATCTCAAGGCCACAGTATATTTATGGTGAGGTGAAGGGTGCTGGGTGAACTTCTAAATGCCATAACCCTTTACACTTACCAACAGTCTATACTGACCCAACTTTTAAAAGTAGACTTATAAAAATAGTCATTAATTGAATAAAATTATTTACATAAAGTGGATTTTCTTCTGTCCATTAGTACCTAATGGGTATGTATATACCACTATTGCCCCTTCATTAACATCAGCACTGATTTTTTTAAAAATCTTTTTTATGTTCAATTAGCCAGCATATAGCTCTATTTTTTAATTTCCTTTATCCTAGTCATATCCCTGAGAGATGCTGTTTTATTTTGCTAGAGGAGCTCTCCAAAGACAGCTGTTTTATTCTCATTTCTTTTATCTTGAGAAGTCCTGTTCCTTAACATGCTGAACTAAGAAACACAAAAGCTATTTAACTGCATTTTCTATATCTAAGGAGGACAAAATGAGATTCCTTGCTTACATTAAAGTAAGTATATTCTAAGTTGTGTATTAATTCTTTTCTAGAGTAGAAAAAAATGGTGAGGAAATACTTAATACAATTTTATTAATAATGTCAGTTTTATTAAAAAACATTTCTAATATAAGGGTTTTCCAAAAATATCTGAAATTAAGATCTTAGAAAAGCATTATAGGTGATTTGGGAGAGATTTTGGGTTAAGGTACACAGCTCTGCCTCACTGATTCAAAGTCCTATAAGTCCTAGTATTCCTTCATTAAAATATATGTATATTTTAGAATGTTTTTTCTCTTTGTTGGATAACAAAAATCACTAAACTATATGAGTAGCCTGTGCTTTAGTGAAACCATGTTCCTTTTCACTGGCACTAAGGTTAATTTTTGAGAAGTAATAATTCAGGATACTTTGCAACCTTGGCTGGTGTTGGTTAGAAAGGAATTCAGAGAAGTTCAAGGGAGCTATAAGATTTTAGATGTAATTTAATCTTGGCCCTGCTAGACTGTAAAAGAATAATGGGATAGTGAAATATCTCTGAAAGTAGGACAACAGGAAAAACCTGATCAAGACTCAACTGTAAGCTTCCTCTTTCTCAAATTGCCTTCTACTTCTTTGCCACTTTGAACTTGGCAACCAGCTGTGTTGGGCATTGCTGGAGAGAAGACATATCATCCCTATAACCCTGCATCTTGGCTCTTTCTATCTTTACTCCTTCCCTTGGGGACTTTTAAGTTGCATAAGCTTTAAAGGATGCCTTGATTTGAAATATCAGTTGCTAGAATTTTTGTTCTAATATTGTCAGTTCTGAACCTGATCAAAAGTTCGGAGGTTAAAGCAGAAGGTATAAGCCAGTTTTTGTTTTTTGTTTTGTTTTGTTTTAAGATTTTATTTATTTATTTTGCAGAGAGAGAGAGAGATCACAAGTAGGCAGAGAGGCAGGCAGAGAGAGAGGGGGAAGCAGGCTCCTTGCTGAGCAAAGAGCCTGATGCAGGTCTCGATCCCAGGACCCTGAGATCATGACCTGAGCTGAAGGCAGAGGCTTAACCCACTGAGCCACCCAGGTGCCCCCATTTTTGTTGTTGTTTTTAACCCTAATTGAAAATTAGAATTATCCAAGGATATTTCAAAACTACCTTTGCTCTGGCCCCACTAAGCAAATGTTCTATATTAATTGGTCAGGTGCAGCCAGAACATAGTTGTTGTTAAAAATTGCCAGTGATCCTGGTGAGTTGCCAGAGGTAAGACATTGTCTAATTCTTCTAGCAGAACTTTTTAAACTCTACCACCAATATGGGGTCATCTAGATATTGAGATGCTCTTTTAGTTGTTCTATGTACCTGCACTCCCAGAAATCTTACAAAAATGTAGACAAAACTAGTGAATTTTCACTGATTTTAATTTGCATTTGACCCATCAAAATGTCGTCACAAAATGTTAAGCAGTATGTATAATATTAGCTTAGCTATGCCTACTTTCACTCAGAATTCCCATGGTTCCTTATACTTGACTCTAGAATCACACCAGAACCTATCTACCCAGGATATAAAATTTTCTTTTTCTCCCTGTGTTTGTATGTTGATTTTTCCCATGTAATGTTATATTTTTAAATGATCAAATATTTTTGAAAATTGTTTGAAATGATATTTTATAAGATGCATTATAATTAAATATTTCTTGTCATTAGATATTTTGTGTCAAGTTTTTACTGTCATAAATATGACAGTGATTAAGTCATTTGTAGAACTGGCTGAATCAATAATTTCTCCCTTCTTATGTACTCTAACTATATAAACACCTTAAAGGATCCTTTAAGAATCATAACACATATTTTCAAATTGCTTTTAGTAAAAGTTAGGTGTCATCATTTTAGAATGTCAATTATTGATTAAAGGTTAAAGAGTTAAGTAGTTCTGAGTTGAGACACACTCTGCATGGAAAGCCCATTCTATAAATAGACAGATACAGAGACAGAGTTAAGAATATAAAATATGATTCATTAAACTTCAGAGCTTTGATCCAGGGTGGCTGGAGTTGCAAAACCATAATGTCCCTTTACTACCTTTTCTTAGATTTGTATTCTAATGGACTGATGAACATTTTCTGTTTCGATTCAGATTTGGTTTTATTTTACAAAAACTCAATTTGAGTGCTTGCAGTTTTCCTCCTAACTAATTAAATTGCTGAGGAAAAAAATATGTCTGGGTCAAATAATACAATATGCTTGGATAACATATGTTTTGCATACATACTTTAAGCCTGGAGGAAAAACTTAAAATAAACACCAACACTCTTAAGATTTGGCAGTTGAGATAGTTGCCAAAGGGGCACTTACCTAGCATTCCAGTGTCAGACAAATTCCAGATTTAAAAAAAATACACTCACTATAAATATCCTTAAATAAGCCACTGTAAGATTTCTTCATCTTTTAAAATCGTAGAGTTAATTATTCAGTTATCTTACTGTACATTTTACAATCCATTTATTTTTGAATTTACACATAAAAGTTACATTAGCTGAGGCTGAATCTTTTCTTGGTATTTACTGAGTTATAATTACTATTTTAGATTGTTTTTTAATGAATTAGAGGAGTTTGGTTACATCTGCTTTAAAAATATTGCAAGGTGTATGTTCATAGTAGCCATAAACTATATCATATCCCTTTGGGGGCTTTGATGATCTCCTTTTGTATATCCTAGAGTGGATCCAAAAATCATTCTACAAGGATGGTCTCAGTTTTGTTTGGGTATTACCACAATCTACCTTTGTTCATGGTTTTATAAGAGTTTACCTTTGTGGGGTGGTCAGTGCCCTCTTAATTTGTAAGCTTCTCAGATTTCAAAGATGATGCTAGATATTTGCAAATGACAATACAGACAAAGGGATGATATCCAGGCTCTATAAAGAACTCCTCAAACTCAACACACACAAAACAGATAATCATGTCAAAAAATGGACAGAAGACATGAAAAGACACTTCTCCAATGAAGACACACAAATGCCTAACAGATACATGAAAAAATGTTCATCATCACTAGCCATCAGGGAGATTCAAATCAAAACCACATTGAGATACCACCTTACACCAGTTAGAACTGTCAAAATTAACAAAACAGCAAACAACATGTGTTGGAGAGGATGTGGAGAAAGGGGAACCCTCTTGCACTATTGGTGGGAATGCAAGCTGGTGCAGCCACTTTGGAGAACAGTGTGGAGTTTCCTTAAGAAATCAAAAATAGAGCTTCCCTATGACCCTGCAATTGCACTACTGGGTATTTACCCCAAAGATACAGATGTAATGAAAAGAAGGGCCATCTGTACCCCAATGTTTATAGCAGTAATGGCCCTGGTCGCCAAACTGTGGAAAGAACCAAGATGCCCTTCAACAGACGAATAGATAAGGAAGATGTGGTCTGTATACACTATGGAGTATTATGCCTCCATCAGAAAGGATGAATACCCAACTTTTGTAGCAACATGAACAGGACTGGAAGAGATTATGCTGAATGAAATAAGTCAAGCAGAGAGAGTCAATTTTCATATGGTTTTGCTTATTTGTGGAACATAAGAAAACACGGAGGACATGGGGAGATGGAGAGAAGAAGGGAGTTGGGGGAATTGGAGGGGGAGTGAACCATGAGAGACTGTGGACTCTGAAAAGCAATCTGAGGGTTTTGGAGGGGCAGGGGTTGGGAAGTCGGGTGAGCCTGTTGGTGGGTACTATGGAGGGCACGTATTGCATGGAGCACTGTGTGTGGTGCATAAACAATGAATTCTGGAACACTGAAATTAAAAAAATAAATAAAAATTTTAAAACATTAATTAAAAGGTATTTTTGTAATATAGGTTTACTAATCTAGCAATGTAATTAGCTGGCCTCCAATTGCTTCTCAAGTACTGTTAAATCTTGGACTTATGACTGGTCAATGATATTAAGCTAACCTAACACAAATATATTTATGAAGGATTAACTGAAGGATATGCAGTCATTAATTCCAAAATCTGAAGCTTTTTAAGCAACCACTCATGGAACAGAACCAGTCCAGAAGTGTCCACTGACTTCAATGTAAAATGAGAAAAGTAAGAAATACAGTTTCTTTCTTAAAGTAAATACATTTAAACTAAGGAAAAACTTTAAATAAGGTTTTAATTTTTATTCTCAGTCAATAGAAAAAAATATAGAATATCTTAACGTAGTATTAGTGAAAAAGTAAAATATAAATTGGAGTACCATTTACATAAAGTAAAAGTAAACATAAAATACAAATTTTATAAACAAAACAAAAGTAAAAATGCAAATTAAACAGAATGTAATGAAAGCAGCACAGCATTTAAAAGAAAATAAGTGAATACAAAAAACATATAACAGTAAATAAACATGTTTGCATTTCTTTTAACAGTGGCAATGATTGAAGAGTCTAAAAATTGATACATTTCTATATCCCTACTTAGTCACCACATGGGATCCTTCCATTATTAGACCAATGTTACTGGTCCCTGAGTTCCAAAATCTTAATACCAGTTATTACAGGCAATTTAAAGGGTGGAATTAAACAGATCACTGCAATAACATATATGCAATATATTTTTATTGAATCATACCTGCATTGCCATGTTCCATACTTCTGAAAGTTATAAGGATGAGTTCTCTGGGTCTAGTTATTAATTTGAAACCAAGAATAATTTTCAGCCTATTCTTCCCAATATGATACTATGTTACATTATATAATACATCATTTCTTCTTTTCTAAAGATTTCTTTTATTTATTTGAGAGGGAGAGACAATGAGTGAGAGAAAGAGAGCATGACAATGGGAAGATTCAGAGGGAAAAGCAGATTCCCCGCTGAGCAGGGAACCTAACACTGGATTGGATCCCAGGATTCCAGGATCATGACCTGAGCTGAAGTCAGCACCCAACCAACTGACCCACCGAGGCGCCCCTCATTTCCTCTTTAGATAGATGAAATACCTTGTTTCTCAACATACCTTTGTGTAATGAATGAATTAATGAATACATGAATGAATGAATCCGTTATGAGCACCATTCAAAATTGTGCCTTCAATCAGAAATTCATTTGTGATATCTCATTATAATCATCTCACATGCACATGACAATTAGAGCCAAAAATGTACCTTGCTTTTTTTAGAACATGAATTTTAATCTTTAGACTCATTCTGGTTTTATCTGTCTTTCTCTTGTTTTTCTTCAGTCCTAGTATTCCCACCCATTTGTTTTTCCTAATTTTATCTATCAGTGATTCTATATGCATTCTTCTAAAATGATTTAAATTGTTTCTGGAGTACACTAATAAATATCATGGTGATTCTATAATGAAGAATCTCTTAATTCTAGGGCTGCTGCATTTCAGGTAGGATCTGAATTTACATATCTGCTTTAATAATTCAACTTAAGTAATGATGCTCTTTCCCTGACCTCATCATGGTATGTGGTTTCAAAAAAACAGTTTAGTTTTTCCTGCCATTCCACAGGACTCAATCCTGTTCCAGTACTAATTGAAACTACTACCTAATTGTAACAGATAACTGGAAAACAGAGAGGAGAGGCACAGGGGAGATCTGCTTTAATAATTTTTCTAATTCTGATACATTGATCAACTACTTAAGTTTAAACCATAATAGTTTTTAACATGCATTGAAAATTCTAGCTAGAATTTATGGCAAGTGCTCTAAAAGCCACAAAAGTGAATAAGCCCTGGACATAGGGTTTCATTATGATAACAGATTGGCATTATATCCTACAGTATTATTTTTATAACACACTTAAGTTATATCTTGTTATCATCACAGATATTTAAATACTCAGTATCCACTGTCTACCAAACCTGAAACTACACAAGATAGGTTTCATTTTCCACAAACCAACCCTAAAGTTTGTGGCATGAGGCAAAGTAGCCATAATGTTGCTTTCCCTAAGAAAAGTCAAAGAAGTTTGGAGCCACAGTGTTTTCCAGGAAACTGCCATAATCACATCACCTCCTCAGGATACCTTCCCATAAATCACTGAGAGGTGCCAGTCTATAAATGGTATTTTTATGTGAGGAAGAGATCTACAAGGAATAAGTGAAATGATCCATGTAGTTTTAGTTACCCAAAGTACTTGGAAATCTCAGCTCTTGCAATATAGGTTAATGAGTTAATAAATATGAATTAGATGTGAGTCAAAAATCAAGAGATACTCTCATCTTGGAATCAGACTTCCAATTATTGCTGTTTGTTACACCACACACACTCAGCTTTTTTGAGAGTTTGACTAGAAAGTGAAGAGGTTTAGCAGTTTTTACTGTGATCTATACAAATTTCTTAATTAAAAAATTAACTCTCAAATGAGATTTTTTCAAATTTTCAAATGAGAAATATTGAGTCACCATAATTAAAATATGTATATATGTCCATGCATGCACATACATGCACACACACACACACACATATGTGAGTTTGCAAGTTGCATACCAGACAAATTCAAATCAGTATAGAAATTTGTCTGAAATTTTAGTCCATGAAGAAAGTTATTACTCATTCCTTCCTCTCACACGATTACTGGACCATGGAACATTTTCCCATTACTTACTGTGTTTGATAGTTTATTCCTGACAAGAGCTATCTACTCTCTGCTCTGCCAACCTCAACTGATATTTTAATTGCTTTCTTTTGTTTCTATACACAGTTGAAACTTTTGAGATAAACAGCAATTAAAAGATACAAATGTATTCAGTGGTAATCACCAGCTTTTCTCCAGTATCCAAATAATGAGACTTTGACAGTAGTAAATGAGTTTATGTTCCATTAGGTTTAAATTACAATAGAAACATTTTTCAATGCTACTTTTCAGCAAGTTCAAAAATGTCATCAGCAGCAACTCACTCTACTTATTTATGCATTGAGATTATCCCATTATTATTATCATGGTGAAAGTCTCCAGAATAAGGAGGTAGCAAAAGCTAGTTTTTCTCAGTCAGGATCCTGGGAAGTAGCAATTTAGCTATGATTAGGTTTGCAAAATCAATATATTGAAAACTGTTTTAACTTTCTAACATTTTAAATACAAAAAAAAAACTATTCCTCTGCTCTTTATTTCCAAACAGGTTCTGTATTTTATTTTTTTTTCCATTTTATTTATTTTTTCAGTGTAACGGTATTCATTGTTTTTGCACAACACCCAGTGCTCCATGCAAAACGTGCCCTCCCTATTACCCACCACCTGTTCCCCCAACCTCCCACCCCTGACCCTTCAAAACCCTCAGGTTGTTTTTCAGAGTCCATAGTCTCTTATGGTTCACCTCCCCTTCCAATTTTTTTTTTAAATAAACATATAATGTATTTTTATCCCCAGGGGTACAGGTCTGTGAATCGCCAGGTTTACACACTTCACAGCACTCACGATAGCACATACCCTCCCCAATGTCCATAGCCACCTCCCCCTCTCCCAATCCCACCTCCCCCCAGCAACCCCCAGTTTGTTTTGTGAGATTAAGAGTCATTTATGGTTTGTCTCCCTCCCAATCCCATCTTGTTTCATTTATTCTTCTCCTATCCCGCTAACCCCCCATGTTGCTTCTCCATGTCCTCATATCAGGGAGATCATATGATAGTTGTCTTTCTCCGATTGACTTATTTCACTAAGCATGATACGCTCTACTTCCATCCACGTCGTTGCAAATGGCAAGATTTCATTTCTTTTGATGGCTGCATAGTATTCCATTGTGTATATATACCACTTCTTCTTTATCCATTCATCTGTTGATGGACATCTAGGTCAACCACGATCAAGTGGGATTTATTCCAGGGCTGCAGGGTTGGTTCAACATCCGCAAATCAATCAATGTGATACAACTCATTAATAAAAGAAAGAACAAGAACCATATGATACTCTCAATAGATGCTGAAAAAGCATTTGACAAAGTACAGCATCCCTTCCTGACCAAAACTCTTCAAAGTGTAGGGATAGAGGGCACATACCTCAATATTATCAAAGCCATCTATGAAAAACCCACCGCAAATATCATTCTCCACGGAGAAACACTGAAAGCTTTTCCGCTAAGGTCAGGAACACGGCAGGGATGTCCATTATCACCACTGCTATTCAACATAGTACTAGAAGTCCTAGCCTCAGCAATCAGACAACAAAAAGAAATTAAAGGCATCCAAATTGGTAAAGAAGAAGTCAAACTATCACTCTTCGCAGATGATATGATACTATATGTGGAAAACCCAAAAGACTCCACTCCAAAACTGCTAGAACTTGTCCAGGAATTCAGTAAAGTGTCAGGATATAAAATCAATGCACAGAAATCAGTTGCATTTCTGTACACCAACAACAAGACTGAAGAAAGAGAAATTAAGGAGTCAATCCCATTTACAATTGCACCCAAAACTATAAGATACCTAGGAATAAACCTAACCAAAGAGGCTAAGAATCTATACACAGAAAATTATAAAGTACTCATGAAAGAAATTGAGGAAGACACAAAGAAATGGAAAAATGTTCCATGCTCCTGGATTGGAAGAATAAATATTGTGAAAATGTCCATGCTACCTAAAGCAATCTACACATTTAATGCAATCCCTATCAAAATATCCTCCATTTTTTTCAAAGAAATGGAACAAATAATCCTCAAATTTATATGGAACCAGAAAAGACCTCGAATAGCCAAAGGAATATTGAAGAACAAAGCCAAAGTGGGTGGCATCACAATTCCGGACTTCAAGCTCTATTACAAAGCTGTCATCATCAAGACAGCATGGTACTGGCACAAAAACAGACACATAGATCAGTGGAACAGAATAGAGAGCCCAGAAATCGACCCTCAACTCTATGGTCAACTAATCTTCGACAAAGCAGGAAAGAATGTCCAATGGAAAAAAGCCTCTTCAATAAATGGTGCTGGGAAAATTGGACAGCCACATGCAGAAAAATGAAATTGGACCACTTCCTTACACCACACACGAACATAGACTCCAAATGGATGAAGGACCTCAATGTGAGAAAGGAATCCATCAAAATCCTTGAGGAGAATGCAGGCAGCAACCTCTTCGACCTCAGCCGTAGCAACACCTTCCTAAGAACAACGGCAAAGGCAAGGGAAGCAAGGGAAAAAATGAACTATTGGGACTTCATCAAGATCAAAAGCTTTTGCACAGCAAAGGAAATAGTTAACAAAACCAAAAGACAACTGACAGAATGGGAGAAGATATTTGCAAATGACATATCAGATAAAGGGCTAGTATCCAAAATCTATAAGGAACTTAGCAAACTCAACACCCAAAGAACAAACAATCCAATCAAGAAATGGGCAGAGGACATGAACAGACATTTCTGCAAAGAAGACATCCAGATGGCCAACAGACACATGAAAAAGTGCTCCACGTCACTCGGCATCAGGGAAATACAAATCAAAACCACAATGAGATATCACCTCACACCAGTCAGAATGGCTAAAATTAACAAGTCAGGAAATGACAGATGCTGGCGAGGATGCGGAGAAAGGGGAACCCTCCTCCACTGTTGGTGGGAATGCAAGCTGGTGCAACCACTCTGGAAAACAGCATGGAGGTTCCTCAAAATGTTGAAAATAGAACTACCCTATGACCCAGCAATTGCACTACTGGGTATTTACCCTAAAGATACAAACATAGTGATCCGAAGGGGCATGTGTACCCAAATGTTTATAGCAGCAATGTCTACAATAGCCAGACTATGGAAAGAACCTAGATGTCCATCAACAGATGAATGGATAAAGAAGAAGTGGTATATCTACACAATGGAATACTATGCAGCCATCAAAAGAAATGAAATCTTGCCATTTGCGACGACATGGATGGAACTAGAGCGTATCATGCTTAGTGAAATAAGTCAATCGGAGAAAGACAACTATCATATGATCTCCCTGATATGAGGACATGGAGAAGCAACATGGCGGGTTAGGGGATAGGAAAAGAATAAATGAAACAAGATGGGATTGGGAGGGAGACAAACCATAAATGACTCTTAATCTCACAAAACAAACTGGGGGTTGCTGGGGGGAGGTGGGATTGGGAGAGGGGGAGGGGGCTATGGACATTGGGGAGGGGAGGCAAACCATAAGAGACTATGGACTCTGAAAAACAACCTGAGGGTTTTGAAGGGTCCGGGGTGGGAGGTTGGGGGAACAGGTGGTGGGTAATAGGGAGGGCACGTTTTGCATGGAGCACTGGGTGTTGTGCAAAAACAATGAATACTGTTCCGCTGAAAAAAATAAATAAAATGAAAAAAAAAAAAAAAAGCCACAAGCAGGCTTGTAAAAAAAAAAAGAAAAGAAAAAGAAAAAAAGCAAAATGTAAACATGGACAAGCACACTAACTCAAAGACACCCCAAATAAGATGGGATTGGGAGGGAGACAAACCATAAATGACTCTTAATCTCACAAAACAAACTGGGGGTTGCTGGGGGGAGGTGGGATTGGGAGAGGGGGAGCGGGCTATGGACATTGGGGAGGGGAGGCGAACCATAAGAGACTATGGACTCTGAAAAACAACCTGAGGGTTTTGAAGGGTCAGGGGTGGGAGGTTGGGGCAACCTGAGGGTTTTGAAGGGTCAGGGGTGGGAGGTTGGGGGAACAGGTGGTGGGTAATGGGGAGGGCACGTTTTGCATGGAGCACTGGGTGTTGTGCAAAAAGAATGAATACTGTTACGCTGAAAAAATAAATAAAATGGGAAAAAAAAAAAGAGAGTTTAAGCCATCTTTAAATTATATCAGAGTTTAAGGTCCTATAATTAACTGAGAGGGAAGAAGTGTCCTTAACTATTTATTTGTTTTATTTGAACTCAGTAACATCTAGCAACTAAATGTAAAACAAACAATTTTAACTACTATGAGCATAACTGGGCATCAAATTTAACAAAAATTTCACTTAGAAGATATTCTTGCTCTAAAATATAAAGCAATAACCTTTTCAGTTCTAGAGGTGTTTTGTGGCCATGGGTCCCCATGTAACAACCAGAAACAACATTTAAAAAATAAAGAAATAAAACTTTTCATACCTTCTGTCTTAAAAATTTCACACCAAACTGTGATGTAAAGTCCTCTTTATAACTCTTACTTAATACCTTTATATTTTAAAAAAGGCCCATGCAGATAACGTAAAGAAAATCTCCCTAAAGTCAGTCTCCTACTTTTCTCTCTGACTTCTCTCAGGGTCTACACCATGGGCATGTAATCTGTCACCTAGGACCCCATGTTTTAGAGGGGTGCCACACTTGACTTACACTCTGTTACCACCATCTTAAAATCTTAGTAACTTTCTTAACAAAACTTACTTTACATTTTGCACAGACCTTCTCAAATTAGGTAGTCAGTCCTACTTCTTTCCCTCTCAGAGTAAAATAACTACATTTGGCAAAGCAATAACTTTTAGGGCAGGCTTAAGAGAGCAGTTGATTGAAAATCTTCTTTCAAGAGAAGGTGTTAGTGAAAAGTTATGATATTAATCACTAATAGTTTTTGTTCTGTGAGTTTTATGTTCAATTGAACACATAATATGCATCAGAGACTAAACTCTGGGAAAAAAAACTTCATGTGATGAACTGTAAGAACTTATGCATGCTTTGGTTTTACAATAGCAGTTTCAAAGCATCAATTTTAGGAAGGAACAAACAAGAAGGTATATGTACAGATATTCATCTTACAAAATGTAAAAATTTTTACCACAGGAAGAATTTTGTAATAGCATTTTCTTCCAAATTCTGTATGCTATAATATTAAGGGCACTTCCTACTCTAAAAGGCTGCCTCACTCCAGATTATACTCACACCATGCACTTCTTTTCATGTAGCTACACTACAGAAAATGATAATGGCTGGAAACATTTGTTTTATAGAGACACAATCTATAAAGCAAAGTGTTTTGATGAAATGGAAACAACTGAAGACATAGCCATTGCTATGCCAGTCCCAAGCAAGAAGAGGTCCTTCATGTTAGTCCCTATTTTCTCAGTACCAGGAAAAGCCAACATCAACTTTAGAAATCCAGAGGCTACTTTTACATGAGTTCCGCCCAGGTCTTTTGTATTTTCACCATGTGCATTTCATTTAAAAGAAATGATTGCCATATGGTTTTGATTCATTTACACTCAGCTCATAAAAGTACTGTGTTTTAGGAGGTATTTGATGTCCACAAAATTTCTCAATGTCTTTATAAGATATTTTATTAAAACCAGGAAGTTATAGTTTGTTAGCATATGAAATTAAATAACAAATGGTTCATATTTGTTAAGAGAATAATCTCTCAAATCTATGAATGCATATATATCACAGAATGGCTTTGTGTATCTATTTCTCTATCTCTATGATTTTGTTTACATTTTCCCAGTGAAGTAGAGAATTGAGGAAGTTATTTACAAAGTTCAACTTTAAAACTTTTTACAGAATTATATAGTTAATGTATTATTTCAATTTTAAAAATGTGTGTTTTGTCATGAAAAAAAATTCCACACAGATTCTGCTCAACTTGCCTGTAAATATTCTTAAATGTTTATAGTACAATTTAAATTTTTGAAAATAAAAGAAAATGAATGAATTTTTTGAATTTTGTTGATTGGTTTTGTGTAAATGAAAATACACTTTAGGCGATTGTAAATACAGCAAACATTTGTACCTATAGTTCTCCATTCATTATTTCTTTTGAAAGTTGCTTACCCAAATGAAAAGTTTAATTCAACACTTGAGTTTTAATTAATGCTAACTAATAAATTCAGAACAACTCATGGACAAATACATGCACTGCAGGTACTAGTAACTAAGTAGTCACCCAGTACAGGATGACTCCACAGAATGGGGATGGAGATGGGGCAAGATAGAGTCCTTATAGAGAAGATGCATACTAAAGTTTAGTCAAGGAGAGAGTCTGTCAGTGGCCAGAGTGTGGATTATGCAGAACCTTACAGGTCATAGCAAGTAATTTACATTGTATTAAAAATATGAATGGCCACTGATAAATTCCAATCAGAGAAGAAAGTCAACTTTTTTCAAGGGGATCATTTCTGTTTTTATGTGAAAAGGTGAAGACTTTGTGTGTGTGATATTTTGATCCAGGTATTAAAGTAAACTATCAAAATTTAACTTATTTTCATTATTTTTTTATAAAATTTATACTAAAATATCCCTCTCTGGTTTCATTTTTTAATAAAAGTTAAATACTCAGTGGAAATATATTAAATATCTATCATCCAAGTGTTACTATTTATACCTTTCCCCTATGACACTGAAATATATTCCTTTAGTTTTGAATGTTGTAAAATTACCATATATTTAGTTTTAAAACTGAAAAAAGCCCATGACCCAAACACAACCCCCAAAGTCTGTATTATTCAATGACCTTGTATAAATATCTCTTAAGTAACCCAGGTACATCTTGGTACTATCATGCTTGGTAAAGCAAAATGAATTAAAATAAAATAACTAGGCTGATTATATTAACCGAAGACCAAAATAAGGTAGCTCAATTTTCCTCATTGATATATAGTATATATATAGTGCTCTGATTATAGGGTAATAGAAGTAGCTAGACACCAGAAATATGGCCTTGTATGGTGGAATAGATTCTAAGGAGTAATAACATGCTATTTTATAATAGTGCAATCATTACTACACCTCTGTAGACTGTAGAAATGACTCTCCTTTTCATGGAATTTATTCAAGGCTTGTGATAGATAAATGATTTAATTCAAGAATTTCATTATATTTGAGGGGAGGAAAGGGGATATTTCATTATCCAGTTTCCTTTGAAATACCGAAGGAGGTTGATACTTTGGAAATATTGAAGGGGATTGATGAGTAAGGAGAGGCATAGTTATGTAACCATAGAGTTACATCCTATGCAACAGTCCTTTCAAGCATCAGAACCAGAAGTCATAATGAAACATTCCACACTGGTAGGGATATATTTAAAACAAACAAAAAAGATATAAAATTCTGTTTTCATGTTTCTACATTATTTTTATGTACAGATTGAACATGATTTTGTCTATTTCTTTTTAAGTATTATAGCAGTCAGAAGAAAAAAGACACTGGATTGGGGGAGGTTTTTCTAAAACCTTCATAAAAACATGAACTCTACTGACCTTATTTGAAATCACTCACCTTGAGACTTGCAAACTTAGGAACAGTTGTCTCAGGACAGCAGCAAAAGTAATTTTCTCATACAACTCTGTCACAGAAATAGCTTCACCTATAAGTGGGTAGAAACAGAAAGAACACTGAAAATTACTCTTACCCACTTGAATTATAAAGTTATCTACGAGATAAGAAATGGAAAAGATAAACAGCCACTGTTTTTAAGGACAAAGAATAGCCATATTCTACTCTGTCTTGCTTTACTTTTCTAGCCAGGGGGGTTAGAATCTTTACACCTTTTGTTAGACATTTGAGGGAATTTTTAAGAACCTGCAGTTCTTATGGTAAAGTTAATTCAATAAGGACTGATTCAAGGAATATCAGAGTAATTTTGCTACAAAGATAAACGACCAGGAAAATAAAAAGAAGAAATCTGTCATCTGCATTGGAATTATCAGGAAAAGGTATATGATATTAGCATTTTAAGGAGCACAAGAATGACAGGGGCTTATTAAGACAAGAACAGAAGATATTCAGCATTATAAAATGAATAGGCAACTCTCACAATTAAAAGAACATGAGAATTATTACATCATGTGAAAGTATATGGGAGAAGTTTTCCTTATCGGTATAAAAATGTGAGAGCATTTTATAGTGGTTGCTAGTTCAAGAAGAATCAATGGATGACTTAAAGCCTTATTTATTTTTACACACCTCTTGTTTCATAGCAGAATTTTCTACATTTCAACAGAGTCAATATATTTACACATTCATATATTAAATACCTAGTGTTTAAGGGACTTTTTTTTAAGAAAATGAGAATTTAGAGATAATATATACACATGCTATCAAAAACTTCAATGAAAAATAGATATTATGTAATTTCAAAAAAAATGCATCATTATAAATCAATGTGGTAGATTCCATGATAAGAGGTAAAAGTGGTGCAAAATAAAACAACAATGTCTGCCCAAATATAGTGAAACAAGAGAGAACATGGAGTCCAAAAGCATATTTGAATGGTAAATTCTAATATCCTGTGAAAACACTGGAGAAATTACTATCCCAGACACAGAACAAAATATTTTCAATCTTATGGGGCGCCTGGGTGGCTCAGTGGGTTAAAGTCTCTGCCTTTGGCTCAGGTCATGATCCCAGCGTCCTGGGATTGAGCCCCGCATCCTGTTCTCTGCTCAGCAAGGAGCCTGTTTCCTCCTCTCTCTGCCTGCTTCTCTGCCTACTTAAGATCTCTGTCTATCAAATAAATAAAATCTTTAAAAATATATATATTTTCGGGGCACTTGGGTGGCTCAGTGGGTTAAGCCGCTGCCTTCGGCTCAGGTCATGATCTCAGAGTCCTGATAGAGTCCCTCATCAGGCTCTCTGCTCAGCAGGGAGCCTGCTTCCCTCTCTCTCTCTCTCTCTCTGCCTGCCTCTCTGCATACTTGTTATCTGTCTGTCAAATAAATAAATAAAATCTTAAAAATATATATATATATTTTTTCAATCTTAAAGCATATTAGGTAAAAACATTTTTCCAGGATCTAGAAACAATTATCAAGATGATTGTTTCAATTATTATGGGGGATGAGAGATAGGTATAGGCAAGATCCAGATCATGGTGGTCTACAAAGTATAGCTGAGTTCCTAACTGAGCTTTTACTGAAAGTAAAAGTGGTTGGGAATTGGTCACATTTGTGAGGTAGGGACAAAGTTCATAAGTGTAACAATTATTTAAAGAAAGTTGCACTATAGCTGTACTAACAGGAATGAGCCAAATTACCTTGATGTATAGTTTACAAAGGCAGAACACTTCATCTTTTCTACCTCAAAAACTTGGGTCTATCAGCAGCAAAAATGAAAACCACCATTTAAAATGTTTGAAGAGTTCTTCCTTTTAGACAGTAAATAATACAAAATATTTTTCCTTCAAAAGCTCAAAGGAAACTTCTCAATTAAGTGGTATATAGCATGTAAAAGTAAAGACTAACTAAAATAAATACTTCTGTTTATAGTAACCTGCTACAAAAAGTAAATTTTAAAAAATGGTTGTATTTCTTGATATTCATTTCCAAATGGCACATATGTAAATTTATTGCTACCAATGCAAATATTTTCAGATGTTTACAAAATAATGTGGCTTTCAAAGTTTACCTTAGTCATAAAATATCCCAGGACATAAATTCAATGCTTACTATAAAATCAGAAAGATGTGAAAGTATTTTATAAAATATGAATTTCTTAGCATAAAGTGATTTCTTTCTTGTTTTGATATTCATTGCTTTCTAAAATATTCTTGGGAAGGACACACAAACCTTCCTTTTATAATAAACTAAATAACCTTGTGTAAAAATGTTACCTGTTTCAGATTAGGGTATTTATCAGAGTTTTTTTTTTTTCTTTTAATTTATTTGACAGAGAGAGATCACAAGTAGACAGAGAGGCAGGCAGAGAGAGAGAGAGGGAAGCAGGCTCACCGTCGAGCAGAGAGCCCCATACGGGACTCGATTCCAGGACCGGGAGATCATGACCTGAGCCGAAGGCAGAGGCTTAACCCACTGAGCCACCCAGGCGCCCTTTATCAGAGTTTTAATAAGGTGGTGGTGGCAAATAATGGGTTCCATTTAAACCCCTATACCCTGCTTTTCAGATATGAAAAGTAGATTGGGTCATTGAATCATTCTTTCCTGTTCTTTACATGTCCCTTTAATGTAAAACATAGGAGAGAAAGATGTTTCCAGAATAAAAACAAAACAGAATTCTATCATATTTTAAAGGATATTTATATCACAGAGAAAGGAAGTAAGACAGAAAGAGGGAAGGAGGGGGGAGGAAGGAAAAAGGGAGGGAAGATGGGAGGGGAAGGAAGAATGAAGGAGAGTAGAAGGATGGAGGGGAAATAGGAAGGAAGAAAAGAAGGAAAAGAGGGGAGTAGCAAGGAGAGAGGGAAAGAAAATTTGTAGTTATGCTGAAATATTACTTATGCCCAAGGTATAATAAATTCCAGGCTGAAGTTTTCTAAATTAGTGTGTATTTATTATTATAAAATGTTCACTATGGACAGGTTTACATATATGAGATCTAAAAACATGCAGGAAATAAATGTAACAGTAAGAATTCCAAGATAGCATCTGAAGGTTGAAGGACAACTGTTTATTGGAGTCAGAGAAGACCAAAAAATCAAGAAGAACCATAGAAAATTGTTTTGTTTTTTTTTCTTTTGAGAAGTTGCAGATAAAAGGGGTGGTGGAGGCATGAGTATTCTTTTTTTTTTTAATATTTTATTTATTTGACAGAGAGAAATCTCAAGCAGGCAGAGAGGCAGGCAGAGAGAGAGGAGGAAGCAGGCCCCCTGCGGAGCAGAGAGCTTGATGCGGGGCTCGATCCCAGGACCCTGAGATCATGACCTGAGCCGAAGGCAGAGGCTTTAACCCACTGAGCCACCCAGGCGCCCCCATGAGTATTCTTATGAATATTCTTCTGATATTTCTGCTGGCAAACAGGCCTTTCTGTTGGCTGAGAATATCTATACGTTTTCAATATTTATTCAGTGAAACCTAGTAGCTTATATAAAGTTATGAGAATAGAAGAAACTAAAGGAATAAAAGCAGAAAGACCATTTGAAGATTAAGCTAAGGATGATGAATAGGAACATTTTATCTGCAGTAACAATACTAATAACATCAATTAAACCTGTCAGATAATAGTAGAATGAATATTCTTTGAAAATAAAGAGTGGTAGCAATATAACCTAGACAAGATCTTCAATCTAGGTTAGTCAAAACTATTTTTAAATAAGTGATGAAAACAGTGACAACAGAGATAATAGCCCCCCTAACAACAAAAAATATCATTATTACCAAACACTGTAATTCATGTAGTATGTATGTGTGAATTTCTTTTATAGATGAAAAGAAGCAAGAAAGGATAGAAAGGGGAGAGAGGCTCCCCTCCATATTTGTGATTTTATACTTGCAAAAATCTAAAGAAATCATGGGTGCCTGGGTGGCTCAGCTGGTTAAGCATCTGACTCTTTATTTCAGCTCAGGTCATGATCTCAGGGTTGTGAGATGGAGTCCCCCAATGTCAGACTCCTGGCTCAGCCAGGAGTCTGCCTCTCTCCTTCCTTTGCCAGTCTCCCCACACTTGCTTATGCTCTCTCTTTTTCTCAAATAAATAAATAAATCTTTATAAAAAATCACTAATGTAGATATGGATTAATTCCCAAGACTGGAAATCTGTGATTAAAGAGTGCAGACCTTCAGATAATAGCAAGAATGGCTAAAGTTAGACACATGATTTTTGTATAAATATTTTATAATCCACATTGTGCTGTAGTTTTTAATGTATATCTCCTGATGGAGAGTGTTTTTTACTTAAGTCAGAATTGTACATGGATTTCTAAAATGTCTAGACTTATTTATACATAGTGGTATGCTAACATATAAATCAAAAAAATGATTCATTTTTACATCAATGGAATTATTATTACTACCATTTATTTTAGAAACATAGGGTTAATGTGTGGCTCAGTCAGTCAAGTATCTGCTTTCAGCTCAGGTCATTATCTCAGGATCCTAGGATCCAGTCCTGCATTAGCAAGTCTGCTTATCCCTCCCCCGCTGCCCCTCCCAACCCCCTGCTCAGGCTTTCTCTCCTCTCTCTCTCTCTCTCAATTAAATAAATAAAACCTTTAAAAAGGTAAAATTTTAAAAACTATAAACATCATCAACTATAGGAAAATCTTTCTTATTAAATCCTTCAAGTTGGTTGTTCCTGAATATTGAGAATGTGGTTGGAAAATATCCAAGTCTTCTGGAAAAGTGTTCATTTTAGAAAATATCACTGTTCCTAAGATAAATGAATGAAGCAAACAGCAATGTAAGTGTAAATAAAATATTATTTTCTAGGACAAGTAAATATAAAATAACTACTTTTTTTTATTAGCCTTTATACCTGATAAGGAAAGAAGCAAGAAATAATAGTACAAAAAAATTTACTTGTAACAATAATAATATGTGTGAGATAATAAAAGTGACTTAAATGCATCCTTGTAACCATGCCTTTAAATGATTGTTCTGTGGAAATCTACTTCAGTAATTGTTCTAAGTTCTACTGTTACAGAAACTCATTTCCCATTTTTTTGATTATTCTAATGGGAAAGCTAAATGACTTAACTGTTAGACTATTGCCATTTAGGTCATACAATATAGACTGGGTGTATAGAAACCTTTAATCAAGCATTAAATTTCAGGGGTTTTACTGGTAGATATAGATATATCTATCTATAGATATATTCTCTACAAATATATATATGTATGTATATATACACACACACATATTTTGTGTATATATATATTTGTGTATATGTGTTTGTATATATAAAATATACACACAAATAATACATATAATACAAATATATGTATATGTATATACATATATATATTCTCCACAAATATATATTCATTCTCCAGAACTAAACAGCAGAAATATCTTATAAGTTGGAATGTGATACTTTGTGAATTTAACTGGATGATTTAAATTTAAAATTTTTTCAGTGAAACATCCTGTCACTATAGTTCATTATATTCTTTAAAGAAAACAAGTGGGGTGCCTGGGTGGCTAGTGGGTAGTGGGTTAAGCCTCTGCCTTCGGCTCATGTCATGATCTCAGCATCCTGGGATTGAGCCCTGCATCAGGTTCTCTGCTCAGCAGGAAGCCTGCTTCCCCCTTCTCTCTCTGCCTGACTCTCTGCCAACTTGTGATCTCTTTCTCCGTCAAATAAATAAATAAAACCTTTTAAAGAAATAGGTAAATGACTTACAGTCAGGTTTCAAAACTTGTTAAAGTTAAACCTTGCCAAAGTTCAAACCAGACCTGCTAGTAGTTTGCCTAGTTTTAGTTACTATTCTATACCCCAAACAGGAGAACACTTTTAGGACCTTTTGAAATCCATAATGAGATGTCATCAAGCTGAAGAGGATGACTGGGACCAAGGTGGGATTAGGAGGAGGGTGTCTAATAAGCAAAGGCCGAGATAAAAACAAAAACAACAAAAAACAAAGAAACAAAAAAAACCAAAACAAACAAACAAAAAAAGCAAGGACTGTTTGGCAATGAAAAGGGGCCACTGTAAATCAAAGAAATGATTTTACGAAATCTAGGAGAATTGGTGACCTCGAGTCATTCAATCCTGCATGAATATTTAACTACAGCCAATCTACCTTGTTTTCTTGTAATCTTAACAATTTTCAGATAATTGTTTCCTGCACCATTATGTCGAACTAAAGATAGACTCACAACCTAGCATTAAAACAAAACATCTGTTGCAAAAAACGAAACTCCTCCTCCCGCCATAAATAGAGTTAAGATCTGTATTAAGAGAAACTTGGAAGTTGTTTTTCATTTCTTATATAAAAAGTGAAAAGAAAAAACATTACCTACTTGAATGAAATGAATATGCACCTCTAAATAATGAATGAACACATTATATAAAATTAGATCTTAAAGTTTGCCAATATTTCTAATTAATATATGGATTGCTTGAAGACTCTATTCAACAGCAAGTAGAAGAAAAATATCTGGCAATGACTAATAAGGTATGAATGATTCCGTGTACTAGTCCACTTACTCCTAATTCTTGGGAGAAAAGCCTATTCTTGGCACGAATTACATCCCCTGGAAAATTATAAAGATGTGGAAGGCTGTCTAACTTTGTGACCTAGGAAACCAATATGAATTTAGACTGGGGAAAATTGATTCACATATGTGATAAATAACATTTACAAGAATCCATAAACCTCAGGTTCTTTAAAAGGAACTGGCTTAAAGCAAATTCACTTTAATTCTCAAGTCTGATTTTCCCCCCAATCTTCCTGATAAAAATCCTGAATTTTTTAATGTATATGCAATCAACCAAGGCATTTCAAAATGATTGTAAAATTACTGACGCTGGATAAATAAATCAGTCCCAGTACAGTTCAGAAGTTGTCCATCAGTCTCTCCTTAAGCTTCTCTAGGTCCCATTTTTAAACAACTAGAGCATAATTATCCTTCATATCAGTGTAAAAGGAATGAGTTAGCTGTGGACTTCATTAATAAGCACATGTTATCTGTGGAAGGAGACCATGCACTGGTTCAGTGTTTCCTCTCTGCTTTCCTTCTGGCTCCTGATGTTGACAAAGCATCTCTTCTGACCTTTGTTCAGAGGACTGGATGAGACCCATGTAAACTCATGGTACTCCTCTAATATTGAATGTGCTCCTCATTATCTGGGAATTAATAAGTGGCTAAAAGCTGCATCAATCTCTTTGCTACCTCCAAGTTGATCTGTTGGCAAAGATTACCCTTTCCTTACCGGTATGTCTTTTACAACTTAGAAAAACATATCTCTATGTATTCAATTGACAAAATAGTCATTGAAAGAATTTTTTATTCCAGATACTGCTTTAGGACTGGGATCTAATAGAGAACACAAGATAGTGAGGATGCTTCTCATTTCATTAAGGGAAAGGGAAAATCAGAAAAATTACATGAATATAAGACTGATGAGTGCTATGCTGAGTGGCAAGTGCAATGATTTCAAACAGACAGGACGGATACCACTATGGAAAGGCCAGAAGATGCTTTCTACAACTGAAACACAAATGCAAATGAGGATCTACTCATCTGACATTCAGATACAGCATTCCAAGCACAAGAATAGCCATTGCAAACCCCTAAATTGTGGAAGTAACTGGGCAATGTTGAGGAAAAAAGAGATGTCCAGAGTGGCTGAACCATGACTTGTGTATCAAAAATCTCTTATGCCCTCCCTCCAATTTTGTCCGTATGAGCCACGATTTACTATAAGCCACCATTTACTATAGATATTGCTTGTCAGCCAGCTTTGCTCAGATTTAACCTTGCTTCAGCTTTCTGCCTTAGCTTACCAGCAATTCTGGCTTCTTCTTTTTTTTTTTTTCCCCCTTTCTCTCTTTCTTTCTCCAAGGGCATTCTGATGAAATGGTATTGGACACTACAGGAAACCTTGGCCCTCATGTATATGTATGTGGCAGCAGAGGGCTGAAACCCAGTGGGTGGAGACTGGGAGTTCTATTTATTTCCTCTATTCACTTAAAAAAGAGAGAAGGAGAGAGAGACAGAGAAGAAAGAAAGAGAGAAAGAAAAGAAAGAAAGGAAGGGAGGGAGGGAGGAAGGAAGAAAGGAGGGAGGAAAGGAGGAAGAAGGGAGGGAAGAAAGGAAGGAGAAGAGGAAGGAAGGAAGGAAAGGAGGAAAGAAGAAAGAAGCCTCTTTTCTTACCTTTTTACTTTTATTTCCCTTCTTCCTCTAAGCTTTATTTTATCACAGACCTGAAGAAGAAAAATAGATTCTGTGGTTTGCAAATATGGCTCAGGCCATTTTCTTTTACATTTGATGATGTGTCCTTTAAATAATTACTTCACAATATGATGAGATTTTCTTCAGCTTTCAAGTGTCAGGTGGAAGGAAAAAAAATATCCTCACATATTTCAAGTTAGTTGTCTGCTTCAGATTAATAACCTACCTATCTTCCTGTCAGAATGAGGTAGAGGTGGGTATGGAAGATAAACTGTACAATGAGAAATAGGTAAATACAGATATCTCTGTTACTACCATCTTTCAGTTCCTCTTACCTTCAGAGATTGGGATCCTAGCATGGTAGGTGCACGAGGAGAAGGGGTTGAAGTGGATGACCTTATCAGGAGGAGTTAAAGTATGAAAGACTTCAGGTAGCTGAAGGATCCTGTGAGATGATGAGTCGGGACACTTGTCCTATAGCCTTTTAAGAACTTAGGAAATTTCTTGTGCCTTCATTAGCTCTGGGAAACACAGGATTCTTCTTTGGATTTGCCACTGATCTTGAATAGTTAAAATATTTTTTAACTTCTGTATTAAACACTATATACATTATATCATTTATCCTATGCTTCATTATTTTAATACTATTACTTTCTGCATTTTATAATTGATAAACATGAGGGTGAGTTGTTCCACACTCCAAATTTGTAAAGAGACAAACATTTGAAAGTAGAGTACAAAGATGTTAAACTTTACTTTTAAGGTCAGGAATGTGTGAAACTTTAGGTGTTCTTTTAGATTTTTCTATTCTTTTCATTATTATAAAGAAAATGGATCCAAAATCTTTCCAAGAATAAATACTGTGGTTTGGTAAGAGAGTCTCTCATTAACTATATTTCAATAAACTAAATATAATGAAGAAGGCACTAGAAGTTTAGAATCCCCTATATATGTTACAATTTAAAACAAGAAAAGGAGTTAAGAATGGTAGTCACTTTAGTATTCTAAGTCTTTGTATATAAATTGATAAAAAAAAAATTTCAAAGTCCTAATAAAAACCCATAGGGATTGGATGGCTCAGTCACTTAAGCATTTGCTTTAGGCCCAGGTCATGATCCCAACACACCCAGATCCAGCCATGCATCTTGCTTGCCTAGAGCCTGCTGCTCCCTCTTCCTAAGCCCCTCCCTACGGCTCATGCACTCTCCTCTCATTTACTCTCTCTCTCTTCAGTAAACACATAAAACCTTAGAGGGAAAAAAAAGTAAACACATAAAACCTTAGAGGGAAAAAAAACCATAAATCAGATAGATTTATAAGGAAATCACAAGGTAAGTCTGGCATAGAACATAGAATTTTACTGATAGTGTTTTATCTTAGATCACAATGGTATGAGTTGAACAGTGCTCTATCATTAACATAATTTCACATGGCACTCCTTCCTGATGCTTTTGAAATTATGGTTGTATAGAAAAACATTTTCCCCAAAGTCAGAATTTTCCTTATGAGGACAATATTAAAAAAAAAAATTGAAATTCAAGTTTTATGACTTGAATAGGACACCATTATGCATGATTAATTCTTCAATGTTCAGATAGAGCTTTTATACAATTATGTTTTAACAGTATCTTAATGCATATGTCATCACAAAAATGAAGCTGATATCCGTCGGCAGATCGGTCCTATGGGTGGCTCTGAACATTGTTTAATTTCAGTGAGAGATCATTAGCTTTGTTCTTGTGAGCAAAATTACCAGAAAATTCAATTTCCCAATAGTATCTAACCAAGGTATTGTAATCATTATCCTTTCTTTTAAGAAATGTCAGTAACATGGCAAGGCAGGCATCCATCACCACTCTGTTGGATCTTTATGTGGATAAAACTTGCCTTTAAGCTGCATATGTCCCTTTAATCTTATAATGATTCAGAATTGTCCAACTGTACTCTGTTTTAGACTTTTCACTAGAAGAGAAATCCACCCTGAGTTTTTTATTTTATTAACCTATTTGGCTAGATAGATCAAAGCTTTAAAAATAATAAGGCCAGGATTTCTATTACTTTATATATAATGACATGATTCTCCTACAGCTCTTGTGATTTCAGCACCTGCAGAGATTAGAACACCGTATTTTACAGTTGCCAGTGTACAAGTTTAAAACATAGTGCTATCTGCATTATGATATTTGAAAAGTAAGCTCCTAAAAACAAATGAAAATGTTTCTATAAATCTAACTTTTATAAATTCTGTAAATAAATAATAGCTAAAATAAAATCACATCTAAAAAGATTGTATTTTAAAATAAAAGCCAAGCTTTTTAGTGAGTACTTTTTTTTTCTATTACTGATTTTCTTTCCCTGCCAACACCCCAGAATCTCACAACTGAGTCACTTTTCAGGGCCTTTTACTTCATTATTTTTGTCTCCTTTTTCTGTTCCTTTTATTAAAACAGCAGAGGTCTAGTTGGAGCCCCCTGCTTGGCACTGCTGCAGGGATTTAAACTTTAACAAGTTCAAAGAAAACAAGAATTATAAGGAGAAGCCTTGGATTTATATAGATTCTTTTGAAGAGCTCAAAGCATGAGAAACCTTTCCCTTGGTCAGGGTTAAGGTTACAAAGTGTAGAACATGTAATCTCTGTATTCTTTTCAGCCTCTCATTCTTCTATACAATTCCCAAAACACCTTATTGAAAGTGGCAGATGCCGTTATCAGTCAAGGTCCCCAAAAGAAAGATTTTTCACTCAGATTTTTCAAGTCTTTAGTAAAGGAAATGTTTACAGGAGTAAGCACAGTGTTATAGGAGTAACAAGGTGTGCTGAGGTACTCAGATACTAATATGTCATTACTGACCTTGAATCAGAAAAAAACAGAGGAGAAAATGATGCCACTGAAGCTCAGTGAGAGAGAGAGTCAGAAAAAGAGGCAAGGGATGCTATAGAGCTAAGTGGATATAGCTACAGTCAGAGTGCTGCCCATAACAAGGAGGATAGATAAGAGCTGTCCCTCCTCCTTCCCTCTGATCCCTCCTCCTTCCCTCTGATCCCTCAGGTGGCCTGCCATTAACCCAAATAACTAGAAGCCAGCCCTTTGGGAGCAACAGTAATGTAGTCCATAGAGGTTAGCCCCCTGGGGCACAACAAATGGTAAAGAATGAATATGGAAAGGTACAAAAGGAAAAGGTACGGTGTGCCTTTGCCATTTAGCTTTTTATTTTTTTCCTTTGTTACAAATTAAGAAAATCATATTCTATAAAGGGTAGATACAATTCTAATAAGTTATTGAATCACCATGAGATGATGCCAATTAAATCATTAAGCCACTACAAAAACATAAAATGTAACATTTGTTAACTCCAGAGCTCTTCAGATAGTCAAGAGAGAACTGCCGGGAGAGGAGGAGGGATTTGTGAAATAATAATCAGTGTAAGTTATACCATAGAATGTCTTCCTCGCTACTAGATGTAAGGGGATGCACAACAAATGGAACAAAACAACACAGGTATAAAGAAACTGATAAACTCTTATTTCATGTAATTATACTTACACTGTTCCTTCCTTCCTTTTATTGAAATTGGATTTTATCTACACTACCCAGAGGTGGCTGAAGTGATTGAGCAGGTTGCATATGAAGTCATTTGCAGTGCTATAGTTCCTCTACTTTATTGACCTACCGCATTTAATTTAGACTTCAATTAATCAATGAAGGCAATCATTTGATCCCATAACTAATGTTAACACATTAAATTATAAATGCCCAATTTAATAGATTCAACTCTATCCAAGTTTATATTGTCCAACTTTGTATCATCCTTTTAGAATCCTTTTCCATTGCAATTCTCCAATGTCAGCTGATACAAGTTAGAAGGATCTAGTAAATCCTTTAGTGCTTATATATCTCCTTTGGGAGCCAAACTTAAAATTTAAAATTAAATTTGTTCGTCTTGGAGCTTAATTTCTGTTAAAATGCTCGGACAAAGTGATGAGTAGGGAAAGTGTTTTCCCTAATGGTTAACTCTAATAGTTTTATGTTTTGCTAATAGTAAAGCATAATAATGATTATGTGAGTGAATTGTAGAAGAAATAGCGCACTTGGCCACTGAAGCAACATTATGTTAAAATTCTACCACTGGCATATAATTGTTACCTATTAGTAACTGGAATCTTTGTTTAGGGACCACTTACCATGAAAGGAGGGTTAAAAAAAAAAACCATGATGTAATAATTCAAAAAAAAAGTTGTAATTCAGCAAAAAAGTAAAAGCAGCCTCTTTACATAGTTTTCTTTATAACAGAATCTAGGTCGAACCTTGTTTGTTAAAATTTTATTGAGGGGTATGGTCCCAGGGACATAAAAGTAAGGGAAAATGGGGAAGTCCTGCAGCAAACTTGTCCACAGATTTTTGAACAAATGTAGCTGACTGATTGCTTGGCCATGCTGGATTATCTCCTAAAAGATCATTCAAAACAAATGCATCTTGGAATAGCCCATCTAGTAGAAGAGAAGTAAACAATATATCTACTGGTAATTCCAGTTTCATTTCATTGTTAAAATCTACCCTTCTTACTTTCAGGGACACTGGGAAAATATCCCCAGGACTTTGTCATTATAAAGTAAGAGGAATTGGATACTGTAATTAGTTGCTAAAATAATATTTTATTGTTTGCTAGTTTCTTTTAATGTTTGAGTAAACAAACAAAAAGAAAGTGTCAAGTGAATTCTCTTTACTGTAGACATAATTCTCCCAGAACCTCAAGGCACAAAAGCAACCTTTATCTCTTTGATAATCAGAATTAATTATATCAGGTAGCAGAATAAACCCAAAGTGACCAAATAGTAGCTTAAGCCTCTAGTTCAGTAGAACCCTTATTGTGTCCTTTGGTGGAGGCACTGACCATCTGGAGATTAAGGTCTTTAAAACAGAAAAAGCTTAATTTTAGGGATAGAAAGCACACATTATACAGGTGGCTCATATAAGATATAGTAAAGGAGTTACTTCTAGGTTCCTCCTTTGCTTTTAGATAATATATTCTTGCTACTGACATAATGTTACCTAATTACCGTTGGATTCATATGACATACCCTAGAAGACAGAACTCAAATCCCAAAGTATAGATCTCTGTAGCTGGCACCTTAGTTGAGCCTGCACTGAGCTATTACACCATTCTACCAGACAGTTGCCTCTTGGTTCTGGGGAACAACAAGAGATCAATGATTTCTGTGGTCAAGATCCTATTGTCTCACTGACTTTGAAATATAATCAATGCATTAACCCAAGTGCATCTGAGACATAAGATATTCATACATCAAGCAGTCTATAAAACGTTGATAATGGTACTTATGGAAATATTTTGGATAAGGAAGAATTCTATATCTAGAATATATATTGATTGTTATAAGAATATAGTGTTTTCACTTCCAAGGTGGAATTGGCTAATTTAATCAACCTAATACCAGGTAGCTGAATGGATGGTGCACCAAAGAATCATGCTCAGTTGAGTACTTAGTGTTTGTTTGTAATGCTGATAAGGTTGACAAGTTTAACACATAAAAATGTAGACTACACAGTCAAATTTGAATTTCACCATGAAGTACATTTTTTAAATATAAACGTGTTCCACATACTTAAACCAAAAGAAACAAACAAAAATCCTATTGTTTATTTACAATTCACATTTGAGTTGGCATCATCTATATCATCTGACAATTTTAGCTGTTATCTAATCAGATATTCAAAGTGCAAGTAGCAAGATCAGAATTGACGATGATAAGGTACTGGGATTTGAATGCCATTAACAGCCTCCATCACTGTCAAACTCACAACTTTAGTAATGAGGCCCACTGGATAAATACTGGAGTTGCATGTGATAGAAGCCATTTGTGACCCATGGGGCTACTCATCCTATTTGAGATAGATGATATTATTTGTGGGCTCCAGAGAAAAATGAAAACTTAGGACCCTCATTCAAAAATCCCTGTGAATTTCAAGGTGATAGCAGTGCATTAAACCAAACGTGGAGCCTTCTGGCTGTGGAGCCCCATGTGACTACATGAATTATACATCCATGGAGTTAGCCCTGCTCTGTCTACATGGGTTTTGAGAAATTCTCTGGAAGTTATGTTTATTCTTTGTCCTGGGAGTAAATGTTCTCTGTTGGGAATTAATGTGAGATAAAATGACATTTATGTACACTTTATATCCATTCCTAAGATCCATCCACCGGGACTTCTTTGATCAGATCTCCTAGTATTTTTCTCTAGCAACTCCTAATCTAACTGACCAAGCTACCTATCAGTGCCGATGGTAGTGGGCATCAGCCCTTCAAGCTGTCTCTCCTCTCGTATTAATTTGATGGCCATGTTCATCCTAGTTCTGTCCAGTGGAAGGATTTCTCTTTATCACTGTCCTTTAGTGACACTCATGAAACAAGATGTAAAATGGCAATTCTTTCTGTCTAGGCCGACATATAGCCCTAACCCTCTTAACCAAGGCCAACGCCTTTTTAACTCTGTCATTTGGTTATAGGAAATTCTCAGTGAGGCTAGAGATATGAGTTGAGGAAGAGGAAGAGAAGAAACTCATATGAGAGTCCAAGACACCTATTTATATAATTTACAACGACTTCAGAATCTGTTCGAGCCTGAGCTCTAAAGCACACTTTCATCATATAATAAATTGCAACTATCCCTGCACAATCTTATGAAATGATGAATATACAGCTTGGGTTTCAGTCTCTTATTGCCATTAATATAACCTAGTAGCATATCTGGAACTTTATCAAAGAGAAAAAAAATTCTCAGCTACGAAAGTTGTCACTTTTCTCTAGAACCCTAGGATTTCATGCTGTGACTCTCCTATTAGGTTTTTCTGATGACTCTGCATAGCATCCTTATCCACTCTGTATAGCTCAAGTACCAACAAATATGCTAGGTCATATGGATCAAGTGACAAGTTTGTTTTCCTTATAGCCTTGAATTGCTTCAGAGCATTTGAGTCCCACTCAAAACAACTACCTTCAGAGTTACCCAATAAGTTAGTTCTAGTTATAGTCCCAAATGTGGTAGAGGCTGTCTCCAAAATCCAAAATGCTTCATGAAACATTGTGCCTCTTTCTTCGACATTGGAGGTGAGCTGTGCAAAAACTTGTCCTTTATAATAAAAAGCATATCCTAGGACCTCACAGACCACTGAACTCCTAAAGATTTCATTATAGTGAAGAGCAATTAAGTTCTGCTGAGTTACCTGCCAACCTTTGACACACATTTGTCTAGATAATTTAGGATATTTTACACTCGCCATTCACTGGATCCAATTAACATGACATGATCAGTATATTGGAGTAATGGAAAATCTTGTGGAATGTTAGCTTGAACAAAGTCCCTGGAGACTAAGCTGTAATAGAGAATAAAGGAATTAACAGCTTTGATATGAGACAATGAATATGTATTGTTTCCCATTCTAGGGAACCATTAATTCACTAATTCACTGCTCACATATCAAGTGCCAAAAGTTTTGTTGTTCTCTTCCAGTAAAAAATAACCATGCCTGAAACAACTCCAGGTAAGCAGCTGCAATTGGAACCAATACTTGGTTAGATTTAGAGATACATGCCTTCATCCATCTGGCTAACGCATCGAACAGACAGGCAACTGAATGGGAGATATGGCACAGCTACATTAGCAATATTCAAGTCTTTGTTAGTGTTACTAATCACTGTAAGTCCTCATGGGATGTATTATTGCTGCTGATTTATTATGTTGATAAAGTAGAGAGATTTGGGTTTAGGGTAAATAACCAAAGATGTATAGATGACCCATTTGTCCCAACTATAAAAATAAAATAGGTACAATATTTATCAGGTAGCCTCCAAAGCTTTAACTCTAATTGGGAACTATTGTGGTATTTCTTGTTCTTTAACGACGGTATCAACAAAAAGAATCAAACATTTCTTTGAAAGCCTTGTCATTTTTCTTTGTCTATATTAATTCTACTGAAAGCACCTCCATGTCCTTTACTATTTCAGGATTCTTCCTCAAGGGGACCAGACCACAATTTCAAACAACAGGCTATGGATTTGGGAATATATTTAGTCTTTTTACTACATTAGATCTGAAAACTGGAAGAAGGACCACACTTTTCCATATTTGCTCACTAGCTCTTGAGATTATACAAATCAAATTTTGTTATAAATTACAAAATATATAATAGTTGACTGTCTATCTCTCTCCTAGGAAACCTATGATCTATTTAGTCATCATCACAGAGTCCTAACAATCAAGTTATCCTGATAGAGACTCAGGTCATCCTACTCACTATGTATTAATTTTGCCCCCCTTGCTTCTGAAGGTAGTGTTGCTACTTGCTCTGCCTTTTCAAAATCCCATGATATCCACTGATTATTAGGTAGTACATTACATTATGCTCCTACTAAAAATCACACAATGCACAGAACAGCTATCATCAAGATTCTCAGAGATGTTGCTATCTCCCTTGTCAGCAGACCCTTTATTATCTTAAATGAAAAGAATGTTCTTTGGAAGTTACAAGACAACATAATCAGGTGGGAGGTTATCTGGTCTTATATAATAAATCCATTGTAGCATTCCCATTTCCTCTTTAGACATCTTTGTCAATATTGTGGCCCTCTTCTTCACTTCTTAAAAGCATTCATAGCATCTAGTGCAGACACAACAATATAGCTACTGGAAAGGTCCAAGACTAAAGATACAGAATTTTTTTATAGAGTTGGCTCCAAGGGACTATCAGTAGCTTAGAACTGCATATTGTGTCCAAAGATTCTGCGGCAAACTAAAACTTTCACTTTCCAAACTATTCAAAGAGATCTAGTAGATAGAAGTTGGACATGGAAATGTGTTTAAGTTTGGAGAATACATAGCAAGTAGGGTTGTGTTGATGTGGTTCCAGGAAACAATTCCAGCTAAGGCACAGTCAGCTGTCTGCATGAGTAGAAGAAAGGAAAAAATTGGCAAAGTAAGTTTTCAGGGAAGGAACTTACTAAATTCTCTTGTCAAAGATTTAACCAATGGACATAGGTTTAAGGCAATTTCCAGGCTATACAAACACACAGAATGCTAATCAGGAAAGCAAAGCAAAAATCGTTAACAGTGATACAAAATAGCAAAGAAGCATAAGTTTTGTTTTGTTTTGTTTTTTCTCAAGACCATCTAATTGACAATAACTTATATCTTTTCTCTAGAATAAAAATAACAATATCTTTGAACCTTACATATTGCTGATAATGAAAAATCTAAAACCCACTTATTTTAGGAGGTGAGTTAGCAATTATAAGGTAAGGCTAACACATATTTTGGCAGGTCTAAGAAAGTCAGAAACAAAATCTTTCCTGTTCCTTAATCCTGCTTTTACATGTGTTTCTCTGAAAGAGAATTATACAAAAATGTAAAATCATTTCTTGTGAAAATTTAAGAAGCACAATTTTTAAAATAAATCCTTTAATATTTAGTTGATAGAGGATACATGACATGCTAAAATTTGGAAAGAAAAAATACTTTTAAATAATTTTAAGCTCTACCACTTATTGGGGATCTGATAAAGAAAAAATATATATAATTAGCTTAATTCTCTCTTATTTATGTATTTATTTATTTGATTTTTTTTTTGAGCGAGAGCATGAGCAGGAAGCTGGAGCAGAGGGGTAAGGAGAGGGAGAATCTTAGTATTTAAGTAACTTTGCATACAAGTCTGAACTCATGATAACTTTTGCCTTGAACATAGTTATTTGTCTACTCAGTAGATTACCTTCTAATTCTTACAAATGGAGTAATTCACATACGTTGTTTTCCTTGCAAATTAAAATAAACTAATAAATAAACCAAGTTAAGAAATGAATTGTGGGGGCACCTGAGTGGCTCAGTGGGTTAAGCCGCTGCCTTCGGCTCAGGTCATGATCTCAGGGTCCTGGGATCAAGCCCCGCGTCGGGCTCTCTGCTCAGCAGGGAGCCTGCTTCCCTCTCTCTCTCTCTCTGCCTGCCTCTCTATCTACTTGTGATCTCTCTCTCTGTCAAATAAATAAATAAAATATTTAAAAAAAAAAAGAAATGAATTGTGTGTGTGTGTTTTCTACAGAAATGTGATGGTCATATATAAATTTTGATTTATGAAGTTTCAGAGATAGCTAAAACTTGTGCTCAATATGGCAAGTACTTTAAAAAGCTGAGAATATGTTTTATAGATTAGAACTAGGATGACTTATATGAGCAAAACTATATAAAAAACATTTAAAAGTAAAATCTGAAAAAAGTTTATCAACTGATGGATATTGAGTGATGAAGGAATCTTTTATCTTCCTAATAACTAGGAAATCTCACTCTATTCAAACTAGCTGGAGTATATTATGTTCTTGGCAACAGAACTCTAAAGTGCACTCCATTCAAAGGGGGAATCCATAAGAAATAAAATGCTGAAGTTCAGAAAAGTGGCTATAAAATGGAATCTGTTGTGTCATGAAATTATATACATGAAATATTTGAAACCAGAGGAAGTATGCAAAGGACATGGTACCTGAGAACAATATAAACTCTATTAGTCAGGGTTCTCCAGAGAAACAGAACTAATAGGATAGATATAGATATATAAGAAGAGATATTTTTATGCCATTGACTCCTGTGATTATGGAGGCTTAAGCATTCCACTATCTGCCATCTGTAAACTGGAGAACAAAGAAATCTGGTAGTATAATCCATGAGAATTTTAAGGTGAGAATAACTAGCCTAAATCCAAAGTACAAAGGAATTCAAAGGCCTGAGAGCAGTTCTGATGTCAGAGAATAGGCAAAGATGGATATCCCAGCTCAAGAGTAAAAGAAAACTAGCCCTTCCTCCACCTTTTTGTTCTATTCTGGTCTTCAGTGAATTTGATGATGCCCCCAACCTCCACTCTGGTAAAGGTGGATCTCTTTACTCAGGCTACTGATTTAAATGCTTATTTCTGACACAAACATGCCAAGAAATAATGTTTTTACCAGCTATTTCATCATCTCTTGGCCCAATCAATTGACACAGAAAAGTAAATGCCATAATCATCCAAATGCAAAAAGTATATAAAAATAGGTAAAAGAGGGATGCTTGGGTGACTCAATCAGTTAAGTGACTGCCTTCGGTTCAGGTCATGATCCCAGGGTTCTGGGATCAAGCCCCACATTGGGCTCTCCGCTCAGTGGCAATTATACTTCTCCCTCTCTGGAGCTCTGTGATCTCTCTCGCTTTCACTCTCTCTTAAACAAAAAAAAGAAAATAAAATAAAATCTTAAAAAAATTTTTTTTTTTTTAAATGTAGTGCCTTGATCCTCTCTGCACGTGGTGCACCCTGTCAGTCTCCCAGGATTCTTTCGAACAAAGTAGCTTCTCTGGGCCCTACCAGTCAGGTTAGAAGACAATCCTTAAGGATGTTACAGGGTGCATCTTGTCTGGATCGTGGTTGATATGTTCTGCTATACATCACCTCAACCACCTCTCACCAAAATGACTAGGAGGAGAAACACCCTACAGAGGAAAAATTCAGAGACTGTGCCCTCCCCATCAGAACTATTGGATATGGACATAAACAGTGTGTCAGAAAGGGAATTCAGGGTAACAATTATCCAGGCATTGGCTAGGTTGGAGAAGACCATCAGTGACAATATAGAATAGGTGGAAGTGAGAGCCGATCTGGCAGAAGTTAAAAATGCTATCAATGAGATCCAATTTAATCTAAGTACTCTAACATCTTAGGTAACTGAGGCAGAAGAAAGAATCAGAGATCTAGAAGACAAACCGATAGAAAAGAAGGATCAAGAGGAGGCCTGGAACAAACAGTTTAGATGCCATGAAAACAGAATTAGGGAAATAAATGATGCCATGAAATGTTCCAACATCAGAATTATTGGGATCCCTGAGGGGGTGGAGAAAGAGAGAAGACTAGAAGATACAGTTGAACAAATTCTGGATGAAAATTTCCCTAATCTGGGGAATGGAACAAGTGTTTATACCCTAGAGTCAGAAAGGACACCCTCAAGATCAATGAGTCTAGAAAGACATCCAGACACGTAATCGTGAAATTCAATAATCATAATTTCAGACAAAAGATCTTAAAGACAGCTAGGGGTAAGAGATTCCTTACATACAGAGGAAGGACCAACAGAATAATGTCAGCCTGACCACAGAAACCTAGCAAGCCAGAAAGTGTTAGCAAGACATATTCAGGGTACTAAATGAGAAGAATATGCAGTCAGGAATACTTTATCCAGCAAGGTTCACATTCAAAATGGATTGAGAGATTAAAGAGCTTCCAAGACTGGCAAGATTTAAAAGTGTATGTGTCCACCAAGCTGGCACTACAGGAAATATTAAGGGGAGTTCTATAAAAGAAGAAAGAACCCAAGAGTGCCATAGATCAAAAATTTACAGAGACAATCTATAGAAACAAGGACTTCACAGGTAACATGATGTCAATAAAAACTTATCTTCCAATAATCACTATCAATATGAATGGTCTAAATGCTCCCATAAAATGGCACAGGGTTGCAGACTAGATAAAATGACAGGACCTGTCCATATGTTGTCTACAAAATACACATTTGGAATCTAAGAATACATCCAGACTGAACGTGGAGGGATGGAGAAGAATCTTTCATGCCAGTGGGCCTCAAAAGAAAGTTGGGGTAGTGATTCTCATATCAGATAAATTAGATTTTAAGCTAAAGACTGTAGTCATAGGTAGAGAAGGACACTATTTCATTCTTAAAGGGTCTGTCCACCAAGAAGATCTAACAATTGTAAATATTTATGCTCCCAATATAGGAGCAGCCAACTCATAAGCCAGCTGTTAATCAAGATAAAAAGAGTCATATTGATATGAATACATTAATTGTATCATAACATGCTACTCTTGTAATAGATCATCCAAGCAGAAAATCAGTAAAGAAACAAGAACATTGAATGACACATTGGACCAGATGGACCTCATAGATATATACAGAACATTCCACCCTAAAACAACAGAATACTCATTCTTCTCGAGCGCACATGGGACTTTCTCCAGAATAGACCACATACTGGGTCACAAATCAGGGCTCAACCAATACCAAAAGATTGGGATTATTCCCTGTATATTCTCAGACCACAATACTTTGAAACTGGAACTCAACCACAAGAAAAAGTTTGGAAGGAATTCAAACACTTAGAAGCTAAAGACAGCCCTATTCAAGAATGTTTGGATCAACCAAGAAATCAAAAAATATCAAACTATAGGGATAGAAGGAACACTCCTCAACTTCATAAAATATATCTATGAAAAACTCACCACAAATATCATTCTCAATGAGGAAAAGCTGATAGCCTTCCCTTTGAGATCAGGAACATGACAAGGATACCCACTCTCGCCAATTTTGTTCAACCAGTACTAAAAGTCATAGCAACAACAATCAGAAAACAAAAATAATTAAAGGTATCCAAATTGAAAAGAAGAAGTCAAACTCTCTCTCTTCGCAGATGACATGATACTTTATATGGAAAACGCAAAAGTCTCCACCCCCAAACTACGAAACCTCATACAGCAATTCAGCAATGTGGCAGGATACAAAAGTCAATCACAGAAATCAGTTGCTTTCTTATACAGTTACAATGAAAATATAGAAAAGGAAATTAGAGAATCAATTCCATTCACTATAGCACCAAAAACCATAAGATACCTGGGAATAAACTTAACCAAAGAGGTAAAAGATCTGTACTCGAGGAACCACTGAACACTCATGAAAGAAATTGAAGAAGACACAAAAAGATGAAAGACCATTACATGCTCATGGATCAGAAGAATGAACATTGTATAAATGTCTACACTGCCTAGAGAAATCTATATGTTCAATTCCATCCCAATCAAAATTCCACTGGAATTTTTCAAAGTGCTGGAACAAACAATCCTAAAATTTGTAAGGGACCAGAAAAGACTCTGAATTGCTAAGAAAATGTTAAAAAAGAAAAACAAAGCTAGGGACATCACATTGCCTGATTTCAAGCTTTACTACAAAGCTGTGATCACCAAGACAGCATAGTACTGGTACAAAAACAGACACAGACTAGTGGAACACAGTAGAGAGTCCACATATGGACTCACAACTCAATGGTCAAATAATCTTCGACAAAGCAGGAAAAACATACAGTGGTGGGGGGAGACAGTCTCTTCAATAAATGGTGTTGGGAAAATTGGACAACTATATATAGAAGAATGAAACATGACCATTCTCTTACACCATACACAAGGATAAACTCAAAATGGATAAAAAGACCTCAAGGTGAGGGAGGAATCTATCAAAATCCTGGAGGAGAACATAGGCGGTAACCTCTCTGACATCAGCCACAGCAACTTCTTTCAAGATATGTCTCCAAAGGCAAAGGAAACAAAAGTGAAAATGAATTTTTGGGACTTCATCAAGAACAAAAGCTTCTGCACAGCAAAGGAAACAGTCAACAAAATAAAGAGGCAACCCACGGAATGGGAGAAGATATTCTCAAATGACACTACAGACAAAGGGCTGATATCCAAGATCTATAAAGAACTCCTCAAACTCAACACACACAAAACAGATAATCACGTCAAAAAATGGGCAGAAGACATGAACAGACACTTCTCCAATGAAGACATACAAATGGCCAACAGACACATGAAAAAATGTTCATCATCATTAACCATCAGGGAGATTCAAATCAAAATCACATTGATTACACCAGTTAGAATGGCCAAAATCAACAAGACAGTAAACAACAAGTGTTCGAGAGAATGTGGAGAAAGGGGAGCCCTCTTACACTGTTGGTGGGAATGCAAGTTGGTGCAGGACTTTGGAAAACAATGTGGAGATTCCCTAAGAAATTAAAAATAGGGCCACCCTATGACCCTGCAATGACACTACTGGGCATTTACCTCAAAGATACAGATGTAGTGGAAAGAAGGGCCATCTGTACCCCAATGTTCATAGCAGCAATGGCCACAACCGCCAAACTATGGAAAGAGCCAAGATGCCCTTCAACAGACTAATGGATAAAGAAGATATGGTCCATATATACAATGGAGTATTCTGCCTCCATCAGAAAGGATGAATACCCAAATTTTCTATCAACATGGACAGGACAAGAGATTATGCTGAGTGAAATAAGTCAAGCATAGAGTCACTTATCATATGGTTTCATTTACTTGTGGAGCATAAGGAATAACATGGAGGACACTAGGAGGAGGAAAAGAAAAGTGAATTGGGGGAAATAGGAGTGGGAGATGAAGCACGAGAGACTGTGGACTCTGAGAAACAAACTGAGGGTTTTGGAAGGGAAGGGGTGGGAGGATGGGTGAGCCTGCAATGGGTATTAAGGAGGGCAGGTATTGCATGGAGCACTGGGTGTTGTGCATACACAGTGAATCTTGGAACACTGAAAAAATAAAATTAAATTAAAAAAAACAAAAAAAGATATAAGAAATATAACAAGAGTATATTTTTGTAAACCAGAGGAGAATAGAGTGTTATAAAAGCTCATGGAAGCAATAATACCTTGGATTTCAGAAAAGAAAATTGGATGAAGACTGAAGATATCAACCATGATCATGCTGTGTGTGTGAGGGCCCTGTTTTTATGCAGAAGGACAGTGAGTAGCAATGTCATATTAAGCACAGGGAGATTTTTTTAAAGTGGACATAAGTAAGCTGTTTGATATTCCTCTCAACCTTAAATGTTTTGACTTTTTGCCAGTATATGCTTAGAAAGATCTTGTAGGAGGCAGATGTGAGACTCAATATCAACAAGGTGATAAAGTGTGGTGCATCCCAGGACAGAGCCATTCATGGGAAGAAGAGGGAAGATTGATTCACAGCTCGCTTAATACAGATTTAACCTTTTATAAATGTTACTTGTTCTTACCTGCACAATGTAAAATGAATTCCACACAAATCTCCTTTAAATATTTTTATATTCTTTTACTATATTGGTTATTTACAAAATAAGAACTCAAAGGACTAAGACTTTCACATATATAAGTTGAAATATAAACCATTATACTTAACAAATTTTGTGCATGAATAAATACTCATTTGAATATCTTTCATTGGGGGTTGTTTGGAATACATAACTCAGAGAATATGACATGATTTCCAAGTTTTAATTTGTTTCTCAGAGCACTCAACCATATAGAAGAGTGGATAATGATTTCTTGCTTAAATGTGCAATAAAATTACAAGGGATGTGAAACTCAACAGCAACAAATAAAAATATTTCCTGACAGCAAAATAAATGACTAACATACTTGAAAATGAATACATACTTATTCAATTTGCTCTAGATTTAGCTGTGTTGCATTCAGCAGGAAGTTGTCACAGAGCAGTGAAGCTGTAGTATACACAGATGGCTCGGCTTCTTGTAGGAGCAGACATCTGTATCCATCCATGGCATCAGATCAGCAATTTCTTCTAATTACTTTCTTGAAAATTTCTGAGTTGCTTATTTTCCATCTAGAAAAGAAATATATATTCATATTTATCTTAAACTATTGGCATTATATTAATTATATCACTTTGAAGTATAATTCTTATTATATTGATATAATAATAAAATCACTAATATTATTTAATTCACCTTATTCTCATATTAATCCTGCATGGTAGTTAGGAAAAGTTTTATTGTAAATATTGATATTTTAGGAAACTGATTCAGGAAGATTAAATCATTTAGCCAACATTATTCAACTTATAAATTGCAAACCAAGAATTAAAACCTAATAATTTATTATAAAATTATGATATTTTACTATAGATATCATTATTTGTGGAATATCATATGCTGAAATATGACTAAATTAAGTTTCATATTGATTAAAATGAATCAACTAAAATATTTTGGTTTAATGAAAAAAATGGTCCAATATTTTGGCCTCACCAATATCATGATGATTTATAATTTTTCTTTCCTTTTTTGATATTATAGAATTGAAGGTGTAAAAAAAATTAAAGCAATAAAGAGTTAGAAGAGAGGGAGAAATCACAGATAATCTTCACTTTGTCCATAATATAAACCTCCATTAGCTAGTTAACATTACCTTGAAAATGTGATTATGACCTATTTGACTTGAGAAAGGCTTGTACCGCTATATATTTTCCTCTCAGGACTGCCTTTGCTGTGTCCCACAGATTTTGAACTGTTGTGTTTTCATTATCATTTGTTTCCATGAATTTTTTCAATTCTTCTTTAATTTCCTGGTTAACCCATTCATTCTTTAGAAGGATGCTGTTTAGTCTCCATGTATTTGGGTTCTTTCCAGCTTTCCTCTTGTCATTGAGTTCTAGCTTCAGAGCATTGTGGTCTGAAAATATGCAGGGAATAATCCTAATCTTTTGATACCGGTTGAGACCTGATTTGTGACCCAGGATGTGATCTATTCTGGAGAAGGTTCCATGCGCACTAGAGAAGAATGTGTATTCTGTTGCTTTGGGATGAAATGTTCTGAATATATCTGTGATGTCCATCTGGTCCAGTGTGTCATTTAAGGCCTTTATTTCCTTGTTGATCTTTTGTTTGGATGATCTGTCCATTTCAGTGAGGGGAGTGTTAAAGTCCCCTACTATTATTGTATTATTATTGATGTGTTTCTTTGATTTTGTTATTAATTGGTTGATATAGTTGGCTGCTCCCACGTTAGGGGCATAGATATTGAAAATTTTTAGATCTTCTTGTTGGACAGACCCTTTGAGTAGGATATAGTGTCCTTCCTCATCTCTTATTATAGTCTTTGGCTTAAAATCTAATTGATCTGATATAAGGATTGCCACCCCAGCTTTCTTCTGATGCCCATTAGCATGGTAAATTGTTTTCCACCCCCTCACTTTAAATCTGGAGGTGTCTTCGCGTCTAAAATGAGTTTCTTGTAGGCAACATACTGATGGGTTTTGTTTTTTTATCCATTCTGATACCCTGTGTCTTTTGATTGGGGCATTTAGCCCATTAACATTCAGGGTAACTATTGAGAGATATGAATTTAGTGCCATTATTAGCCTGTAAGGAGACTGTTACTGTATATTGTCTCTGTACCTTTCTGATCTACTACTTTTAGGCTCTCTCTTTGCTTAGAGGACCCCTTTCAATATTTCCTGTAGAGCTGGTTTGGTGTTTGCAAATTCTTTCAGTTTTTGTTTGTCCTGGAAGCTTTTGATCTCTCCTTCTATTTTCAATGATAGCCTAGCTGGATAGAGTATTCTTGGCTGCATGTTTTTCTCGTTTAGTGCTCTGAATATATCATGCCAGCTCTTTCTGGCCTGCCAGGTCTCTGTGGATAAGTCTGCCGCCAATCTAATATTTTTACCATTGTATGTTACAGACTTCTTTTCTCGGGCTGCTTTCAGGATTTTCTCTTTGTCACTAAGACTTGTAAATTTTACTATTAGGTGACGGGGTGTGGACCTATTCTTGTTGACTTTGAGGGGGGTTCTCTGCATCTCCTGGATTTTAATGCTTGTTCCCTTTGCCATATTAGGGAAATTCTCTCCAATGATTCTCTCCAATAGACCTTCTGCTCCCCTCTCTGTTTCTTCTAAACAGAAGAGTCGAGCTACACAGTAAAAATAAGAATAAATAATTTGGCATTGTATAATCTTGGAGATTTAAGAATATGTAATGGGAAGGCAATTTGTGTATTAATTTTCTCTTTAAGATTTTTTCTTTTTATTTTAGAGATAGAGAACATGGGGGTGGGATGGGACAGAGGGAGAGAGAGAATTTCAAGCAGACTCCCCACTGAATGTAGAGCCCTATGTGCAGGTCTTGATCTCAACACCCTGAGATCATAACCTGAGCCAAAATCAACAGAGAGAATTTTAACCAATCGAACCACTCAGACACCTAAAACAATCTGATTTTAATTGTTACTTAGGATGAGTTGAAAAAGGAAATTATCACTTTCACCTTTATGCCCAAGCTTTTATTTCTTTAAAATATTCAAATTATGACTTAAAGATAAGATATACTGGCTTTAAAGGTCTACATGATTTTGCATATTGCAACATTTACAACTATCATATATTTACCTTATTCCATTATTTTGAATTTCTCAGACCTTTTTTCTAAGCTCAGTTCATATTTTGAGAAAACTTTTCCAATTTATTCCCCAAACCACCAGTGCAATACTTTCTCCTTCTTGATGTATTTTTTGTGTGTTCTATACCTATCTCCTATAGTGGATATTGTGGTGAATGCTTACTACTAGTAATAGTATTATTGTATATTTTCTACTCCCATTGTGTATCACCAATGCAATTCTAAGTTCCAGGTAATTTTGGCTCCCTATCTTTCTTGCCTTTGCCACTTCCACAGTGAGTTGAACTGTATCATTTTGGACAGAGAAGAGTGAGGAAAAAATAAATGTTTTACTTTATCATTGAACCATTATTTCAATCAAACCTAAATCTCATTTTACCTTATATTCTCTTTTGCCTTAGTGCGTTTCAGTTATATTCAGGCCAAAGCATCATAAAAGGTAAACAGTGACAATATTCCAGGGACAATTCTTAAAACCTACATTACAAGTTAATTCATTAATTCACAACATCTCTGTGAAGTGAGGAACTGTTATTCCCATTACTACAGTGAGGAACTAAGGCATAGAAACGTTATACCCATGCTCAAAGATATATGACTGTTAAGTGGCAGAGTAATGATTCCAATTCAGGCACTTTGGTGAAATATTCAAATGCCTTGAATAATATGACATATTGCTTCCTTTAGCTCACATTTCACTGTGTATTTGTGTCTATGGCCCACTTCAGTTCTAATAGTGCAGGGACTTTTTTACTGGTCTTTATTGGTCTGTGCATTTCTACCATTCATCATCATGCTTGGAAACATAATCAAGCAAAATTATTGTTCCTTTGCAAGTGAGAAATTACAAAGTAATGATTACTAGTAGAATTCTTCAGTAAAAAAGAAAACCATTACCTGGAGAAAGTAAAGATTTTTTGTTTGTATCTGTCTGCTCCCTTCCCCAGTCACATCTGGCCTAACATTTTCTAACAGTTCCCATCATAGTTGGAAAGATCTTAGTTTACAGAAAATAATGTTTGAATGGCCTGTTGGTCTGCTACAGACCACAGCCAAAACACTTGATAATGTATTTTTTAATTTAAAAAGCATTAGTATGTGATAACTATGTGTACTGAATGTCATGCTATGGGGTCTAAATAAAGTCCCTTTCAATATTTTCTTTTCCTATTCTATAGGAGGTTATTTGGGAAACCTGGTTAAAGATTGGCCTGAAGCAATATAATGGTCCTATATTGCAAGAACTCAATGTCTCACAAAAATCAGTTATAAGTATGGGGTTTTGAATTATTCCTCTATAAGTAGTATCAAAAACAATAGTTTTAACGGTTGGCTGGTTCAGTGGGTTTGGTTTTTAGGCTTACAAAGAATATGGAAGAGAAGGGAGTATAAACATTTGTGAGAAAAGAGAAACCAGTTGAATATTCAAATACATATTATGATATAAATACAATTAATTCTAGTTCTAAAATTTAGTTGCTGGTTTTGTTGATGATTCATCTTTTTGCTTCAGGCTTAAAACTATCTTTCCTGATTGTGAGAGCTCGATGAATTGAAGACTTAAACTGTTATTAGCATAAATGTTTTCTTTCCCCATTGAACTCTTATCACAGGAAATATAATTCTTTTTACCTCAGGCATTTACTTGATAATTAAAGAAAAGTGGTTTCCTAATGCTAATTTCTGTAATAAAAAGGAAATGCATGAATACATTAAATTGAAAATTGTGGTGATAATAAAAGGTGCATTTCACATGCCTCACCTAGAATAATGGCTTTCTTGCTTTCTAAAATAGAAGTCTAAAGAGAAGTTATGGTTTTTTCATTTTATTTTCTCATACAATATTTATTCCATGAAAAGACTAAATATGCAAACTGCTTGCTTTATTTTTTTAATTTTATGAGCTTCTTTTTTCTTTAGAACTTTGTAGATTTCCACATACATATTTCGTATATATTTTGTTAGATTTATGGCTAAGTATTTCATTTTATAAAATTTCTTCTTCTTCTTCTCCTTCTTTTTCTTTTTTTTCTTCTCCTTCTTCTTCTTCTTTCTTCTCCTTATTCTCCTCTCCTTTTTTTTTCTTTCTTTTACTTGTAGCAAGACATTACCAAACCCCACTCATTGGACCAGAGACCCTTGTGGTGTTGGTGAGACTTGCCCCTCATGTAGCAAACTAGCTACACTTGTGAGTTCATTAGCCAGCCAGCAGCCTGAACTGTAAGCTTTAATAATGTGCTATATTATTTTTGTGGCAATATGAGTGGTGGTGTATTTTTAATTTCAATGTCAACTTATTTAGTGATAACATAAAAGGAAGCAATTAATTTTTTAAACATACACTTTGTATCCTGCAATATTGCTATCATTGCTTATTTGTTCCAGGGTATTTTTGTTATTAAAGATTTTCTACACAGAAAGTTGTCATCTCTGAACAAAGACAATTTTATTTTTTCCTTCCAAATTTGTGTAAGTTTTATTTATCTTCTTGTCTAATAGCATTACCTAGGACATCCAGTAGGATTTAAAAAAAAAAAAGATTTATGTATTTCTTTTAAGAGGAGGGAGAGGGCAGCAAGAGAGGGAGAGAGTCTTAAGCAAATTCTGCACTGAGAGCCTTATGTGGGGGCTCAGTCTCATGACCCTGAGATCACAACCTGAGCTGAAACCAAGAGTCAGACACTTAATCCACCATGCCAATAAAATCCAATAATATTTTTTTAAAATCCAGTAAGATTTTTAAGCAGTGAGTGAACATCTTTGTATTGTTCCTGATACTCATTAGAAAGCTTCCAATTTCTCTGGACACCAGGAAACAAAATGAGGGTTATTGAAGGGAGTGGGCAGGGACATGGGGTAACCAGGTGTTGGGTATTAAGGAGGGTGGAGGTTGTGATGCACACTGGGTGTATATGTAATTTATGAATCGTTGAACACCTACATCAAAAACTAACAATGTACTATATGTTGACTAATTGAACATAATAAATAAATATATATAAAAGAAAGCTTCCAGTTTCTCAAATCAAATATGATGTTAGCTATAGAGGGTTTTATTTTTTTAATGTCATTAGCAAACTGAGGAAGTGTCAAACTCCACTGTCTAAGTTCTCTATTGTTATTTTGATGATAGTTTTATTATAAGTGCTGGTTGGATTTTGGCAAATGCTTTTTCTTCATGTATTGATATGATCGTATGATTTTTTTCATAACAGCAATAAAAACAAAACAGCATTAATACTATCAGCAATTACAACAATATTTACTAAATAGTTAACTTGTTTTGAAACTCAATTAGTTCCTCTTACATGGCCCATTTTATATAATTATATTATTAAACCAATGTTTAAGATATTATTATCATCTACTTTTTAGAGATGGTCAAATTCAAGTTCATAGATGTTAAGTATCTTGCTCAAGAATCACAAAGCAGGTAAGTGGTGCAATTGTTTACGAATTCAGATATCCTTGTTTTAGAAGAAACTTCTAGTCACTCTACCATTCAAATTTGTATATTTCTGAACACCTCATTCATAAGTATTTTTTTAAAGATTTTATTTATTTGATAGACAGAAATCACAAGTAGGCAGAGAGGCAGGCAGGGAGAGGAGGAAGCAGGATCCCCGCTGAGCAGAGAGCCCCAGATGGGGCTCGATCCCAGGACCCTGAGATCATGACCTGAGCCGAAGGCAGAGGCTTAACCCACTGAGCCACCCAGGCGCCCCCATAAGTATTTTTTAAATATTTTGTTTACTGTGTATTTATTGATATAGTAGAAATCAGGAGGCAATTGCATTATTTATCATTTTTTTTAAAGTTCATGGAATCTTCAATAGCTAGTCAATAATCTAAAGTTAATGAAAAGGAAGAGGTTCTTCATGAACTGAAACTACCTTATCTGATGACACATATAAAAGTCACACCGCCACCACCATCATTATCACCATCAAAACCTCCACCAGCACCACTACCACTCTGCAAGCCTAAAACCTCCTTGAAAATTAAGCTCATGAATACTTTATTATCAAGAGTCTTTTTAACAAGCAAGAGATTGTGAGTGTCTAAATTGATGGTTCATAGTATGATACACCAATTAACCAAAATTGTGTACTTCTTTGTTAGGAATCAAATAGAAAATATTGCCTCAGGTAGTAAATAATGATTCTCAAATTTTAAAGGAGGCTTTGATTTTTGTCTTTATTGTCACTTGATTCTGAAAGACATTTTGAAATTTATCATTCTTCTTTTGGAGCATTAGGAAAATCAAAGCTATGGAGGAAATGTTCCAAATTCCTTATTATTATGGTTTAACAAAATTAGAAACTAATTTTGGAAACATAATTGCATTAAAACAACTCTATATAGATGGGTAAGTCTATATGGGTTACAATAAAATATTGTCTCGGTATTAACATGAACACTGTGAACAAATGTTCTTTTCTTTCTTTTTTCTTTCTTTCTTTTTTTTTTGAGAGAGAGAGAGAGAAAGAGTGCACAAGTGAGGGAGAAGGGCAGAGTGAGAGGGACCAAGAGAATCTTAGGCAGGTTCCACATCTAGCACAGAACCAACTTGGGGCTCGATCCCATGACCCTGAGATCATGACCTGAGCTGGAATCGGGAGTCAGAAGTTTAACCAATTGAGCAATCCCAGCACTTCTAATGTTATTTTCATAATTAAAAATTATATATTAATTTTATAATTTAACTCATGCTTCCCTTATAAAGTAAATCAAAGTAAATAGATAAATAGCATGATCGTGTGATTTGTAATTGGATTGAAGCTCCATTCCCATTCTCTAATGTCATTTCTAGTATTTCCTCTTTCTTCTTGATGGTTTTAGGTTGCTGGTCTTGGAGTAAATTGTTGCTTAGGTCACGGATGGCCATGAGTGACATAGCTCTGCAAAAAACCTTTTACCACACCTTACGGAGGTGTAGAGCTTTAGGGATACTAGTGGAATGTAATAGCATATGCTGAAATATGTTGTCATGGAGAATACTGGCAAAAAAGGACATGGTGTAGCTAGGAGATAAGCAGGTAGAGTTGTAACTATAAAAGAGCACTTGTTCCAGAGACGCCAGAATGACAGTTCAGTGAGATTTTGTAGCACACAGGTTGGGGAATAAAGGCCTGATAATTAGTCATTGACATGAATAGCAGTGATATATAGCTCGGTCACTTTGGGTAGTTTTCTACAATCAACTAAATAATTCATTATGATAATTTGGAAATTATTTTAAGCAAAGCCTGAGAATATAGCAGATAACAGATATTTATTAAACATTAAGGGATCCCATTTTACCATGTTTTACTGAAAAATAATAGTTACAGTAACATCAACAACAACTATAAAATTACAAAGTAGGTTTTTTGCTAAAAGTTTACAGATGCATGTGAATTGTTCTGACTTAGGAGTCACAAATCTGAACATCCTTACAATTTAATTGGAAATATAAAATAACTATACATCAGGGTGACTGGATGGCTCAGTGGGTTGGGTCTCTGCCTTTGGCTCAGGTTGTGGTCTCAGGGTCCTGGGATCAAGTCTCACAAGGGGCTGTCTGCTTGGTGGGGAGCCTGCTTCCTCCTCTCTCTCCCTCTCTCTGCCTGCCTCTCTGCCTACTTGTGATCTCTCTCTGTCAAATAGATAAATAGAATCTTTAATAAATAAATAAATAAATAAATAAATAAATAATAACTGTACACCATAAATGTCTTTATTGTAAACTATCTGTATTGATGTAGAGTTCTTCAGGTTACTGAGCTGTCAACAGATTATCTGCAGAGCCAGTGACTAGGTCCAAACTTTATTAAAAAAAAAAAAGTCTCATCACTTATTTTGGAAAACGTCCTCCTTCAAACTATTTATATGAAGTCATGTTGTAAAGATAATGCCTCATTTCAAAGAATGTTGGAGCCCATGGGATTTTACAGGACATGTTCAAGGAATGTATACTTTTCATCATCCCACACTATAATGTGCAACATAATTTCCCTTTGAGAAGATTTAATGAAAACATATTTTGACATTATGATTATAGACATCTGTCTTTGTTTACATTCATCTCAGCTTAATGCAGAAAATGTCAAAGAAAGAATGTAGAGTGAAAATTGTGTATCTTTCAGTTTTACTTTCATTGCTTAGCACAAAGGGATAAAAACAGCATTGTGCTTCTTGTGTGGCAAGAGTTTTGCTAATGGATGTATAAAGCAAACATAGCTGAAAGGAAATGTTTTATTGCTCCATTCTGGACCATGTGGATTTTTGTTGCTCTTGTTTTCATTTTTTTGTTTTTGTTGTTATTATTGTTTAATGAATACTTAATTTGAAATTTCTGGAACCTCACAAAAATTTGGACTTGTATCAACACAAAACGTTGTCTTAAAACATACTGTAATTTTGCTTATTCTCTTGCCAAGCAAAAGAAGTTACACATGTTTGGATATCCCTGGAAAAGCCAGAGAACTGAAAATAAGGAGGAAACTTATTTTGTTCAAACTATTTTAGTATTTTGTCACATTACAATAAGAAAAATAAATTTAAAAATATATGTATTTTTCAATGATTAAACATAACTATTCATTCTCTAATCTTGTTCAAATTAAAAATTAATACTCTTTTAACTGAGACTACTTATAATACTAAGGTATGTCCTTTTATTATTAGCATAGATGGATCCCAGCATTTACACTTTGTTTTCATCAGATATAATGGTCCAATAATTGTTTTCTTATGTATATGCTTCAAAAATCAGATTGTCTTTTTAACTGATTCTTTTTTCCTAGACAATCCAAAATACACAGCGTAACAGAGTTTACAATATTTATATTTTAATCTAGAAGATGCAACCAAATTGTGTTTTCAAATGTGTACTTATTAATTTGCAAATCTTTCTTTTTCATAGATTTCAATGGTATAACTTTATAGATTGGAATATTGGTAAATATAGAGGAGATAACTTTTAAACTGCTGTACTGAAATTTGATCAAGTCTTCAAGCTGACCATGTTAAAATTTCATGCAATAAAAGATCTTACTATGAATAAACAATTTTTCTAATTTAGAAATAATTGATTCATGTTCTCTTGTGCAAAATAAGACATAAGTTCTCTTATACCAAACCCACTCATGCATTTTTTTTTTCTTCAATTTAGCCTACCAGTATGGTTTGCCACAAAGTAAAGTCAATGCTTGTTGTTTATATTACTGTTTCTATCTATAAACATATGGTTAACAGTTGAGAAATGTTGATTAGTGCTAAAAGCAGACAGCAGCATCAGCCTCACCTGGCAACTTTTCAGTTGGGGTATATCCCTAAAATTTGAATCAAAGTCTACATTTTAACAAGATTTTCCTGGAGCATTTTTAAAGATTCTGACTTAGCAAATCTTGACTGAGACTTGAGATAGTGGATATCTAAAAACATCTCAAATGATGCCAGAGCCACTGACCCTCCAACCAACCTTTGTGGCAAGAATGTCAAGAACCATGGTTATATTTTTCATTTGTTGTACAACAAAAGAAAGAACATTTGTGTTTCCCACAGTTAACATTATCTCTCTTTTATTTCTTTTTAAAAATAAATAGCTATCATTTATCCAGCCTTTTACTTTCTGGCAGAACTCAGTATTTCCTATATAGTCAAACATACCAAATAATGGATTTTTTCCCCCATTACTTTAGGAAAAGGACCGTTGGAGTTCCACATGCATCCTCATGCTCTGATGGGGAATGATTGATCTCTACTTTAGATGCTGCAGTCCTGTGTCGTCCTTTATTAATCTGATGGGCTGAACTACAGATTTGTGGGACCCAGTATGAAATAAATGTATAGGGCTCTTTGTTTTAATACATTTTTGAGCAGTTTTAAACTCACAGCTAAACTAATCAGAAATGGAGAGATTTCTTAGACAACCTCTGCTCCCATTATACAGTGTCTCCTCCATAACTGTACATCCCCCACCAGAATAGTGCATTTGTTACAATCAATGAACCTATATGGACACATTATTATCACTTAGAGTTCATAATTTATACTACGTATCATTCTTTCTGTTGTATATTCTCTGGGTTTTCACTAATGTATAATGACCTGTATCTGTCATTATCATAGCATAAAGAGTTATTTCAATGCCCTCAAAATCCTCCATGTTCCATGATTTCATTCCTCTTCCCATACTCCAATCCCTAGAAAGCAATGATCTTCTTATTGTCTCTATAATTTTGCCTTTTCCAGAATGTCATCTAGTTGGAATCTTGCAAAATCTCAGAAATAAAATTATTCTGGTTCTAATAGAGCAATATCTTTCTTGCATTATAATCATTAAGATTATATGAACATCATTCTTCTATGTTTATTATAATGCTCAAATATCATTAAGTGTTTTTAATGGAATAATCTGAAATGACCATTTCAACCACTTTACCATATTAAATATATAGGATTTGTAGGGAAATATTAAAAATTCCTGCCCAATCAAGACAGACACTGATCTTAAACAAGCTGTAGGTAGATCCAGCTATATGTACATACATCTATGGGTCCAACATTTAAAAAATGAGTCAGCTTAGTGAATTAGGAGTAATTTAAAAGAGAATGTTTTCAATAGTGGTCTTGGAATGCTGAAATATATGCATTAGTAAAGTGTCGAGGAGACTTAAATAAAAAGCTCACATGTGCGTTTCTTGGAAACCCATTTATTATAAGTCTACTGTGGTGTAGTCTATATTTCTCCTGGACTCCATACCCTAACCGTGAGAACAATTTATGCACCTGTGGCACTCAAAGTTAATTTGTTAATAAATGATGTAATTGATAATATGTTCCTAAAGTAACAATAAAACAATCACCTTCAACTAAATGTATAAAATGAATGTTACATTTCTTTTTTGATTTTTGTCCTTTTGAGAAAAATTTAAACTTATATTACATAATCAAAACCCCATTATTTTGCTCATTTTCATTCTTTAAGCCAGTTTTACTATAAAGTAAATGGCAAATTTCTAAATGGCTGAAATTGTCTATTCAATTCTACTATGACCAAATGAATTAGACAAAAACGCCATCACAATCTATTGTGAACATGATAATATATTATTATATTTTAGCTCTGCATTATTTCACTGTATATGTTTCTATCTGTTTCACAGTTAAAGCAAATGTTAATGATATACTGGTACATCCTTAAAAGCCTTAAATTCAGTACAAAGTTTTAAGAGTAATTACCTATCACCACTACTTTTATTTTTGGCTTTATCTATGACAAATTCCTGAGACTGGCTCTACTTTCCTTAAAAATATGAACTGAAACACCTTCGCCATTGCAGTGAATAAAAGTGGCCTCTTCACCATGGCAGTCTCGGTAAAATCTTTTACGTGGCAGATAACTTCCCCACAAGTGTTCCAACAGGAGCAGGGGAAATTAAGACTTTCAGACATAGCATCAGAAATTACATAGCATCAGTTCTGATGAATTCTCTTGGTGACTGGTCTGATGATGCAGAGGAAGAGGACATTAGACCCCACCTTTTTTATATGAGAAACGTCTGGAGAAAAGTCTGGATCACAGGACCCTAAAATCCCTTTTCTAGGCACAGATGCAGCACCTCACAGATCTGAATTCCAGTTCTTCATGGCCCCTTTTCCAAACTTCAATGTTTTAATAATCCCATTCTCCTCCCTTTGGTTCCCCCAATCCCGAGGGGCAGGTTAATCATATCTATTTACTTTTATAGTACTTTTATACTAACTCAAAATTTAATATCAAGTTAAGTACTGTTAACACTAAATGTCTTAAATAACTGTTGTGGGTTTTGCCTTCTCATTTAACACAAACTACATATAAAAAGTAAATATTTCGGGGCACCTCAGTGGCTCAGTGGGTTAAGCTTCTGCCAGAGGCTCAGGTCATGATCTCAAAGTCCTGGGATTGAACCCCACATCTGGCTCTCTGCTCAGCATGGAGCTTGCTTCCCCTCTCTCTCTCTGCCTGCCAACTTGTGATCTCTCTCTCTGTCAAATAAGTAAATAAAATCTTTAAAAAAAGGAAAAGTAAATATTTGGAGACAAATGGAAACCAACTAAGCCAATAATGTAAAAATAAATAATGAAATATTTCAAACTGCTTCTGAAGAATTTAATCATATCTGGATGTACTGATATTTTAAAGAAAAATTATTTTATATGAATTGCATAATTTTATCAAAGACTAACTATTGAGTTGTTTTTACTATGTTTCAAGTTCCTTTAGGGTATCTTGGTCTTAAAAGTAATCCTATATTAAATTTCAATTCAGAATACTACTTTAGCTAAAATATGGAAATGTATAGGAATTAATAAACTATGTAAATAGTTAATTGTAGGAATTTTTATAAGAATTTATGTGGATGAAAATTTTCACTGTGATTATATCAAATTTTGATCCTATTGTTGGATGAAGAATGTTTACTATATATTATACATATACATGTGTATATGTACATGATTTATATATACACATATTGTGACAATTATTTCAATATGCACATTAATGCATGCATAAGTACATTATTCTCTTTATAGGATTTATCTTTAAATATGGTATTGGTTGCGGGGCACCTGAGTGGCTCAGTGGGTTAAAGCCTCTGCCTTCAGCTCAGATCATGATCCCGGAGTCCTGGGATCGAGACCCGCATCGGGCTCTCTGCTCGGAAGCGAGACTGCTTCCCTTCCTCTCTCTCTGCCTGCCTCTCTGCCTGCTTGTGATCTCTATCCGTCAAATAAATAATGAATAAAAATCTTTAAAAAAAAAATAAAAATAAATAAATAAATAAATAAATAAATAAATATGGTATTGGTTGATTTTCCTCAAATTGTGTTTAAGCATATAATTATAGTTTTTTTTACTTGTTTGCTGAAATTAAGTCTTTCCATTCTTTAAAACATACCAATCCATAATAGCTCCCAAATTGATAACTATCAGTAAACTTCTTTAAGCTTTGACATTTTCATGATTTGGGGTTTTTTTTAACCCTTTTTTCCTCCCGAGTTTAAAATTCCTGGTAAACATTTGACCTTGAGTACATAGACCTCTAATCCTAACCTCATCTTCCAGAATTCTAAATTCCCTCATTATTAGCATCAAAAAATCACACTTTCCTCATCTAAAATTAGAAAATTGATTGTGGATTTCTTTGCTTTTCTCTTTCCCAGTGAGATAATGGATCAAAATATGATGAGACAGGGGAAAAAAAATGTTAGCATAGTCTCACAACTAAGATAACATTCAAAAAAGAAGAGCTAAAATACTTGGGTTGGAATCCTGTTTTTTCACCTCCATAATAGTGTGCAATAGTAAGCTCTTTGTCCTTGGGTTGGAATCCTGTTTTTTCACCTCCATAATAGTGTGCAATAGTAAGCTCTTTGTCCTTCAGTTTGCTCAACTTTAAAGGGTAACTAACTCATATAGCCATTAAGAAGATTAAATATGGTCAAAGATTAACTATGTTGAAATATTTAAATCACTTAGAAATGTTTGGCACATAGTAAGGGCTATAAGTGTTAGTTATTACTGCATCAACTACAAAAAAAGATTTACATCTGAGGAGTAGTATTCCTTACTTAAATTGTTTATGATGTAATCACTAAAGTTATGTAAGACCATAATGCAATTTCACAAAAGCAACTCTAAGTCGGTTTTAAATATAAAGAAGGTCCTGTAAAGAAATTTCATTTTGAACATTTTTATAAAAGATTTTTTATTTATTTATTTGAGAGACAGAGAGCACAAGCAGGAAGAGAGGCAGGCAGAGAGAGAGGAGGAAGCAGGCTCCCTGAGGACCAGAAAGCCCGATGTGTGACTCGATCCGAGGACCCTGGGATCATGACCTGAGCCGAAGACAGAGGCTTTAACCCACTGAGTCACCCAGGCGCCCCTATTTTGAACATTTTTAAAGGATGAACACCATTCACAGATCTGAACCAATTAGATGTGCATCACAAAAATATAAAAAGTGATGCATTTCTTTGTATTCAGCCAAATATCAAAAATATTAAATATATTAAAAATAAATATGCAGTTTTCATGATGTGAGTTATGTAATGTATAGAATTACTAAATCACTATGTTGTACATCTCAAACTAATATAACATTGTAAGTCAACTACAGTTCAATGTTAATTAATTAATGAAATATAAAATAGATTAATTAATACATATTATTCATGTTTACCTTTAAATATATACCATACAATAATTTATTGATATTAGCCAATGCAGGGAAGGACTAACACTGGTAGGAGATAAAAAAGATTTAATATTTAAGATCACATAATGATTATTTTAAAGTTATACAAATATTTAATATTGTAAGTTAATAATAACCACTTAATTATAAATTGGAAATTAAATCTGTGAAAAGATTTTAATAACAAAATTAATCACAGTCAAATGTTGCCTACAGAAATGTTTTAAGAAGTGTCTGCTGTTACACTAAAAAAGATTGAGAAACCTATCTATAAATGAGAAAATATGTTACCTACCTAGAGATTGGTCATTAGGTAAAACCAGCTATCAAAATAGCCAGCAGCTTCCTATGAAGAAAAGCATGAAAGATTACTTTCTAATTAAAGTAAAAATGCAAATCCCATTATAGGAAATCTCTCTGGCAATATGTTGTTATTGTTCATAGCAGCTGCAAAGGTGAAAAATAGCTGAGTTTGAATAATCAAAAAAGAAATGAATTGAGTGAGTGCTGTGAAGTGTGTAAACCTGGCGATTCACAGACCTGTACCCCTGGGGATAAAAATACATTATATGTTTATTAAAAAAAAAAAAAATTTGGAGGGGGAGGCGAACCATAAGAGACTGTGGACTCTGAAAAACAACCTGAGGGTTTTGAAGGGTCAGGGGTGGGAGGTTGGGGGAACAGGTGGTGGGTAATGGGGAGGGCACGTTTTGCATGGAGCACTGGGTGTTGTGCAAAAAGAATGAATACTGTTACGCTGAAAAAATAAATAAAATGGATAAAATGGGAAAAAAAATTCTTGTATTATGCTTGTATTGAAATGTCAATTGAGACAGTTTACTAAAGTAAATAGCCTCTCTTCTGATATTCTGTGATCCCAACAATCACAAAGATTTAGCTGATAAGCAAAACAACCAGATTAACGCATTTTGTCCCTCAGACTAATAAATTAGGTAATCAGATAACTTCTGTATACATGATAGATAATCTAAGATAATCTATATTCCTGAGGCAAATGTTGCTTTAAATGAAAACATGGCAAAAGGAAGTTTAAGAAAAAATGATAATATATAAGGTAAAGTCCAAGGATAAAATAAAATAAATAAATAAAGGGTGCCTGTGTGGCTCAGTGGGTTAAAGCTTCTGCCTTCAGCTTAGGTCATGATCCCAGAGTCCTGATAGAGTCCCGCATCAGGCTCTGTGCTCAGCAGGGAGCCTGCTTCCTCCTCTCTCTCTCTCTCTCTGCCTGCCTCTCTGCCTACTTGGGATCTGTCAAATAAATAAATAAATAAAAATCTTAAAAAAAAAACCGAAAGAAAGAAAGTAAAAAATAAATAAATGAAAAAATAAAAATAAAAATAAATAAATAATACAAACATTTTCAGAGAAGAAAATCATATATATTTTGCTTAAACTGGATATAACTTACTAAATTTAAGTCATTTTAAAAAAAGGGCTATTCCAGATATTTTATTTAGCATGCAGTTGAAATCTAAAAAATCAGAGACCAGTTTTATATTAGGTAGTATATTTTCCTAATTTTGTATTACTTTGGTAGTATAAGATATGAACAAATTTCAATTATATAATGAAAAAAGTGAAAAAAACCCTTTACTATTTGCATAGTTTTCTATAATGTATGATTAATATATTTAGTCCCCAAGAATTCAAATTTCTTTAAAACAAGATTAAAAACTAATTGAGAAAATATATGCCCAAATAGCTGTATCCCGTCTGGAATCCCATTTAGTGCTATCTCTAAAATATAATCAGGTCCTTGAAGTTATGGCAATCAGAGAATATTTTATATATATATATATGTGTATATATATATACATATATATATAATGTAATTTTAAGATTGAAGCTTGTGATAAATCAAATAACAGTATAATTCTATTAAAAACATTTTCACAAAATCCATTTTGAGCTATAACTTTGTTACTATTTCATGAAATTTTACACCCTAGTTTAAAATTCTAAAGTTGTAGAAAATAAAATCGTGAACATTAGGATGCCTCATAATTTTTATTTTTAAAGATTATATTTATTTATTTGACAGATAGAGATCACAAGTAGGCTGAGAGGCAGGCAGAGAGAGAGGGGGAAGCAGGCTCCCTGCTGAGCAGAGAGATGATGTGGGGCTCTATCCCAGGACCCTGAGATCATGACCTGGGCTGAAGGCAGAGGCTTAACCTACTGAGCCACCCTGATGCCCAGTTTAAACTATTTAATAAAAGTTTTATGATTTTAGTAAATAATTTAATCCTTGCTGAAATAACACTGAATTTCAAATATACTTAATAAAATTAAATAGCTCTGCATTCTAATTAGTGACAGGTTGTTATTATCCATATATCGTCTGTTTTATTCAATATGATCATAGCTTAAATATGTATGCAAAAAACATCTGTAAAATATCATGAATTACCTTGTAAAAGAAAATTATGTAACCTATGGCTATTGTCCAGCTTGTAATAGTAAATTTTTTAGACATTTATTTATTCAACCAACAAAAATACATAATAATATCTACGTCTGAATGCTGTTTGGCAATAAATAGATATGGAAAAGATGGTCGATTCTAATTGCTGCTTCTTTTTTAAATGATTGGTTGATTGATTTATGAGAGAGAGAGAGCAGGATGAGGGTCAGAGGCAGGAGAAAGAATCTCAGGCATTCTCCACACTAAGCAGGAAGCCAAACTCAGGGCCTGATCTCACATCCTTGAGATCATGAGGAGCCAGGATCAAGAGTCGGCTACTTAACCAACTGAGCCACCCAGGTGCCTCCAATTCCTACCTCTTACAGGGAAAGCTGTCAGCAATCTCAGACCCAGAAAAAGCAGACCCAGAATGGCTGACATATAATCAAGTAATACTTGATATCTTTCTAGCTAACATAAAGCAAAACACAGTTTAGCTAAATTCCATGATGGTCTCCAAATACCTGCATACAGAGCATAGTAAGGCATTGAGTACATACTCTCTCTACTAGGATACCAGTCGTGTACAATTTTCAGATTGCTTTGTGGGAGCAGGCAAACTCTCTCTTGCCAGATAAAAAATTACCAAATAATCAGCCCTACTTCTGTGTGTAGGAATATCCAAATGATTGAAAACCTCACCTAAATGGCTAAGCACTGGAAACAACACTAATAACATTTTAATAAAAGTCTATGGAACATTTAAGTTTGTTCTTCTTCAACTTTTAGAAATTGCTTATCACATTGTTATCAAAAAGAATTATTTTATAAAAAGAGTCTGCTCTAGGAAGACTTTACAACATGTTAAATTAAATACAAAATGGAGACCAAGCAGAATTCCCTGAGCAGACAAAACATTTAAGCCAAGTAAGCAAAATTAAATCTAGTTTACTTCATGAACATAAGCAAAACTCAAGTTATTTCTTGTAAATGCATCTGATAATCATAAAAGAAACAAGTCATCTTCCTAAAAATGGTAGGAGATAATCACTTTTAATCAATCTGTTGCTATGAGGAAACCCTCATTGCATTAGCTAATCATTGTAAAGGTTAAAAAACTTCCTCATTTATACTTTATAAGCTATTCTGTAACTTCATGCCTCAGAGCTTCATGTCAGTTTTTATTTTTGAAAACTCCTGGTTTATGAACTGTTCTTACATATACAATAAACTCTTGTTAAATACTATTTATGGATTTGGTGATTTTTGTTTTGCTATTCCTGGATTTTTGACAAACATTTCACTCAAAATGTTTTTAACATAGAGGAAAAAAAAATTAAACAGGCTTATAATATAATTCATTAGGCTTTATAAGAGACACATATAAGTGTTATCCAACACAAGTTCAAGAGAATGGAATAGTGAAGTGATTGAGTCAATTATTAAATAATCCTATTGCTAACTAGTAAGGAAAACAGAATATGAAAGTAGTAAAGCTATATTTCCATTTCTATGTTCCCACCAAACAGATTCTAAGAGGGATCCTGTTTTGGAGCGGTTTGACTCCTTTACATTCAAGACCAGGCCCTCAAAAGATGTAGTTTTTTTTTTTTTTTTTTTTTTTAATTTCAGTCTGTTGTCACCTATCAAAATTGATAAAAATCTGCACAACTATGGGCTTTTCCTTATCTAATTCAATAGCTCTGGAAACAGTGCAGAGAAGGTGCAATTTGCATTTATCTGGGTGAAAACAAAATTGTAAATTTCTAAAATTAAAATATGATTATTGCCATAATAATTTTCTATGGGTAGACTAAAAGTAAACTACACATGAATAAGTATTAAGTATTTTTATATTCATTATGAAACACATTAATTCTTTTAACATAGACAGAAATGATAAAGATAAAAGATGGACTATTACAGCCTAGAACCATACCACCCTGATCTCATCTGATCTTGATCTCATCTGATCTTGATCTCATCTGATCTTGAAAGCTAAGCAGGGTCACTGAAGAATAAATAACAACAAAGTATCCCTGATGTAGGAATGCCAAAATAAGCAGACCCAATAGATTGCGACAAGAGGGATAGTAGAATAAATAATAGAAAAAAAGTACTGAATACATGTAGACAGGTGTTGTTACATTATAAAAACTACTGAGATGCACTGATTAAAACAAAACAAAACAAAACAAACCAACAAAAAAGTGACCTATAGACAATGATAACCAGAGACCAAAAGAACACAATTAGCAAAACAAAATAGTTAAATGGAAAGAAATAAACATATAGAGGACTGCACAGACAAGACTAAGTGTATATTTATTACTATTATTTTTAAATTACTATATTATTTTTATTGATAATGACCATAATATTTGAATAGTTTTAAATGTATCGAAAAATTAAGCAGAATTCCTCTTATATAGCCTCCAACCTTATGCACAAATTTTCTCTATGACTAAAATCCTACATTAGTATGGCACATTTTTTGCAATTAATGAACCTATACATTATTATTAACTGAAGTCCATACTTTTTTCAAATGTCTTTGGTTTTTACCTAATGTCCTTTTTCTGTTCCAGGATCCTATCTAGGTTACCAAATTACAATTAGTGTTCAAGTCACCATTATCTCTTGGCTTATAGCATCAATTTCATAATAAGTTTCTTTGCTTTCACCACTCCTGTCTCCATTATTCTAATACCTTTTTTTTTTTTTTTAACTATTGACTCTGTCTATCCTCTATTAGAAATGCAGCATGGGGGGGTGGGGTGCCTGAGTGATATAGTCAGTTAAGCAGCTAACTCTTGGTTTTGGTCAGGTCGCAATCTCACGGTAGTGAGATTGAGCCCATGTCAGGCTCTATGCTCAGCATGGAGTCTGCTTAAGTCTCTCTGTTGCCCTCTTACCTCCCCCACTCTCTCACACTCTTTTTCAAATAATAAGTAATCAAGGAAGGAAGGAAGGAAGGTAGGTAGGTAGCATGGCAATAGCAGCATGATAGAAGGGTATCCCAAGCACTTTGAATAATGCATGACACACTGGCATTCGGTAGGTGTTGGTCTAACCAATCTCAATAACAAGTAACTTATTTTGAATTTTTTTCAAATTCATGGATATTTGTTATGCAATTTCACACCAATGGCTCCAAACATTTATGACCATAGCTTTCTGTTAGTCATATCCATTCAATCTATTTTTGTTACCTTCAATCTTCTACAAATTTCTATTACCTTTCAAGCTTCTCTGCACACATTCTTATTCTCTCTGCTTGGCTTAGCCATCAAGATGATTTGTGGTTTTACATTCAGCCAAGCTTTTTACTCTGCATCAAATTAATTCAATCTTCTTTCTTATTTTTAGTCAACTCAGCCTTGTCCAAAATCCTGCTTTGAGCTTCAGATATTGAAATCTAGTTTTTTCTTATTTAAATTAAGTTAGACACAGATACCATGATAAAATTTTGCTGTTAATTTATTTTATTGTTCACACTTACAATGTAAGCATTTTAAAGCAATAGGACCTTAGAATTTTTCATGTTATGCTGATGCCTTTTGAAGACTAGTGTCTAAAACAAAAGAGTGAAAAGTCTTTGACCACAAAAGCTAATTGAGATGGTTCCACTTGATAAAAGTAAATGCCTCTTAGTAAAAAACAACCCTAGTATATCAATCTCTATACATTAGTTTATTGATACACAGTGTACCATTCCACTGTGTAAAACTGCTCCAGTTAGTATCACAAATTTATGGTATGTTCACTGTTTCTTAGGCTGTAGACATTCCATTAGTGTGCATGAACTGTAGTCTCAGCATGCTTCTCATTGATAATAAAACTTTTGAAAATAAAATGACTACTTTGACAAAGCACAATGAAGCAGAAAATGGGCAGATGCCATAGATTATATAATCAGTAGAGGAAAGATTCTAGCTAGAATTCATAATACATCAGACAAACCGATAGGGTATTTAGTGGTTAACTCCAATGTAATGACACTCTCAAGCCATCTGTCTTGAAAGCCCTTAATACATAGGTCCACTGCTAACCCACATGCATTAGAAAAAAGACATTTTGACTCTTAATCTCACAAAACAAACTGGGGGTTGCTGGGGGGAGGTGGGATTGGGAGAGGGGGAGCGGGCTATGGACATTGGGGAGGCGAGGCGAACCATAAGAGACTATGGACTCTGAAAAACAACCTGAGGGTTTTGAAGGGTCAGGGGTGGGAGGTTGGGGCAACCTGAGGGTTTTGAAGGGTCAGGGGTGGGAGGTTGGGGGAACAGGTGGTGGGTAATGGGGAGGGCACGTTTTGCATGGAGCACTGGGTGTTGTGCAAAAAGAATGAATACTGTTACGCTGAAAAAATAAATAAAATGGAAAAAAAAATAAAAAAAAAAAGAAAAAAGACATTTGGATAGTTAAGTAATAGATTATATTTCAAACCAAGAACTGATAAACTATATAAAATTTATTTTTAATTTGACAGGATAACAGAAGTTAAATATAAAAGATTACAATGCAGCAGCAGATAGCAAGTTTCAAAGTATTTGGTTCAATGATTTATATAACAGTTTTTCAGCCAACGTTAGAGGGGCCTGTTTTTGTGTGTGCTTAGAAAATAGTATACTATTTCCTTTGTAAATTTATATTATCAGATTAAACCTTTTGTTTTTAAAAATAGCATGCTTTAAATATCTTAAAGGTAGTATACTAAGTGGCATTAATCTTAGGGTCAATAAAGTCACAACTTTTTATTATGGTGATTTTTCTTGCTTTTGTAATTTTCCTGTTTTTCATATTTTAACCAATATTGACTATATCCAAAATGTCTAACGCATTTTCTTTTGTCCACCTCTAGCAAGGGCAAATGTCTTACAAGTTGTCAATGTCACTATGTGATTTTAAAATTTGAATTTGAAATGTGAAATTGTACCCAAGGATCAATGCCCTTGAGATGACACATTGATTTTTATACTAAATTGCCTCTATTAGTTTCCAAGGTCTGCCATAACAAAATACCACAAACTGGCCAGCTCATAATAATAGGAATGTATTGTCAGAAAAAGTGTCAACAGAGCCATCCTCTCTCTAAAGACACTAGGAAAAAAAAAAATGTTCCATGTTTCTCCCTTAGTTTCTGGTTGCTTCAAGCATTCCTTTGTTTGTAAATGCATCATTCCAGTTTTCTGTCTTTACATGATTCTCCTTGTGTATCTCCACACCATTTTCCCTTAGTATGTGTGTGTCCTAATTTCCCCATTTTATAAATACACCAGTAAAATCAGATTAGCAACCAGCCCATTTACCTCATCTTAAACTGGTTAAGTCTACAAAGACCAATTCCAAATAAGGTCAGTATTCTGAGAGACTGTGGTTAGGACTATTTTTGGCTGGGCACAATTCAACCTATAGGATTACTCAAGTGGGAGTTTCATGTCTTTCATTGACCATTTCCCTAAGCAAGTTACACAGTCTGTATCTCAATTTCCTTATATAGAATTGCTGTGAGGAATAAAGGTGCTAATATACAGAAAGTACTTAGAACACATAGTGAAACTAAACTATTGACTGTTGTTATTCTTGCCTCATTAAAATCTCTCTTCTTATTCCAGGGGCTGTTCACTATTTAGGACTTTTTTTTTTTTTTTTTTTTTAAGATTTACTTATGATAGAGAAAGAGAGAGCACTAGAGTGTGGGGAGAGGTAGAGGGGGGGAATCTTCAATCAGACTCCCTGCTGACTGCAGAACCCAACATGGGGCTCAATCCCAGGACCCATGAGACCATGACCTGAGCTGAAACCGTAATCAGACACTTAACTAATTTAGTCACCCAGCACCCGTTAGTTTCTTAAATTAATGTTTCATTCTTTTACAGCACATAGGAAGTCATGTTCAACTTTGTCACTTAGGGATAGACAATGTCATGAATTATAGTGGTTTATTAGGAGGTGTTAGCATCAACGACATAATGTCTCCTGACCTAGTCAACCAACAGGCCAGCCTAGGTTCTACATTGTACACAGATTTAGATCCCTTCTTACCATGCTATGACATGGTAAGAATCACTCCAGTCAGAATCACTCCAGTATTCTATTTTTTTTTTAAATCACTCCAGTATTCTAAAAATGAGTTAAGCAAATTAGCAATCTGACCATATATGACTCCCTTCCAGAAATGTTATTCACCCTTATAGAAGTGGACAAACAGAAATGATGGAAAAAGACATCATTCAGCCCAGAATGATGCTTGAACATTATATAAATGTAAAATAATGTGATATAAAAAAACATGACTTTAATATTTATTTCATAAGAGTCTTCCTTCAGGAAACAAACACCAAAGTGAATACATTTCCTAACAGAACTGATTAATAAAACAATTATTCCCAGATTAAATACAGCATGCCTGATATTATTAGCCATATTGAATTTAAATATCTGCATTGGAATTTATAATTTCCAAGAGTTAATAACAGGACTCATATAATATGTAAAAGAAACATGTGTCAACACTTTCTTTCTCACCAATGATGAAACTGGAGGATATTAAATTTAATTCAAAGGACAATTCAAAAAGAACTAAAGAAAGAATTCTAGAATAAGAATTCTAGCTTAGATTAAAAAAAACTGGTTATGTCCTATAGAGCAACAATACTATATTTATATATTTGGGACTATCTTTTTTTACTAAACATAAATAATATCATTCCACATAGGGATGCAATAAATAATAATAAGCTAAGAATTTTTATACTGTCCTCTCACTTTTTTCCATATAAAGTAAAATATAGAGACAAAGAATTACAAAAATTTAACTCTTTCTTCTGAATTAAATGATATTAGAATATAACAATTGCTAACTAAATGAAAAACATTAATTGAAAGCACCTAAAGTGCTATTTTTTTTAAATTTAGAAAATAACTAGTACACCATCTCATTACTGATATGTACTTAAACTGACACATTTAATCTTATTCTAAAAAACTAAGTGACCAAAACCAGCAGATTGATTTCTAATTTAAAGACACTGGATATAAGGTTACAACTATATATCAAGTATATAAATAAGTATTACTTGTGAAGTGTTTTGATTTCAGAATTAAGTTACTAAGGACATATCACTGTGATTCATTATTCTCATTTTATTAACATTTATTGTGACAAATTTTCTTGAAAATTACTATTGATTACAAAACACAGCAAAAAATATATGTAATGTAAGAGAAACCATAACAAATGCTTATATATGTTTTTATGAATTTATTTTTATGATAAGCAATTAAATTAATGGGGGGTTGGTTATTCATTGTGAAAAGCATATTCAGAAACAGAATGTTTTCATGCCTTTATTAATGACATTTACACATTGAATGAGTAATTGGGAGAATGAGAAATAGTCTATGTTCTCATGTCATATCCTTTCTGCAGTGTATTGATAGTCAATGGACAAGATCATGTTTATTAGATTTAAAAAAGTATCAAGAGACTGCATTCTACTAACATATTTAAAAAAAATAAAAATTGTTCAATGTTTTTAAGTGGAGGAAGCAGTAGGTTCCATTTCATCCTCTATATGAAATACGCTCTTACCACAGTGCTTAAATGGCTGATACACTTTCAATAAAAGTGTGATCCATTGATCGGTAGCACCAGCAGCACCTACTCCTGTGAATGCAGAATGGCATGATTCACCTCAGACCCATTGATTCAGAATGTACATTTTAACAAGATGTGCAGTGACTCCTATGCACATTCAGTTTGGAAAAACACCAGAATATGCAATAACTTAAACTATTGCTCTTATAAACAGTGTCATTTTACACACTCGTGATTTTCAATTAAGCCTTCTTGTTGAATGAAAATGATAAAAAGGGATTTCCAAATTTATTGAGTGCCTTGGAACTTTATTTTGTATTAATGAGTTAAATAGAAAATCCTAATGTTTGGGGCACCTGGGTGGCCCAGGGGTTAAGTCTTTGCCTTCAGCTCAGGTTATGGTATCAGGGTACTGGGATGAAGCCCCACATTGGGCTCTGTGCTCAGCAGGGAGCCTGCTTCCCCCCCTCTGCCTGCTTCTCTGCCTACTTGTGATCTCTTTCTCTCTGTCAAATAAATAAATAAATAAATAAATAAATAATCTCTTAAAAAAAAACAAACCTAATGTTTGGCTTTCTTTAGTTTCAAACATTCCCCAAAATATGGAAAACAGTTAGCTGTTTTACATTATTCCAATGAATTGGTTTGTGATAAAAAAATAACCAATCACAATAATATCAAGATTAAAAAGAGGTAAATGAAAAAATGTTGTAATGTTTTTAGATTGTTTTTGGTAAAGGGCAAAGTGAGTGATAACATTATATGCTTTGTTAATTTAATTACCCATATTTTTGTATCTTTAGGGTAAATACCCAGTAGTGCAATTGCTGGGTCATAGTGATCCGAAGGGGCACATGTACCCGAATGTTTATAGCAGCAATGTCTACAATAGCCAGACTATGGAAAGAACCTAGATGTCCATCAACAGATGAATGGATAAAGAAGATGTGGTATATCTACACAATGGAATACTATGCAGCCATCAAAAGAAATGAAATCTTGCCATTTGCGACGACATGGATGGAACTAGAGCATATCATGCTTAGTGAAATAAGTCAATCGGAGAAAGACAACTATCATATGATCTCCCTGATATGAGGACATGGAGAAGCAACATGGGGGGGTAGGGGGATAGGAGAAGAATAAATGAAACAAGATGGGATTGGGAGGGAGACAAACCATAAATGACTCTTAATCTCACAAAACAAACTGGGGGTTGCTGGGGGGAGGTGGGATTGGGAGAGGGGGAGCGGGCTATGGACATTGGGGAGGGGAGGCGAACCATAAGAGACTATGGACTCTAAAAAACAACCTGAGGGTTTTGAAGGGTCAGGGGTGGGAGGTTGGGGGAACAGGTGGTGGGTAATGGGGAGGGGACATTTTGCATGGAGCACTGGGTGTTGTGCAAAAAGAATGAATACTGTTACGCTGAAAAAATAAATAAAATGGGAAAAAAAAGCTATAATAAAAAAAAAATTTAATTACCCATATTAAAATATCTAGGTTACTCAATAAAATGATAAAAATAGTTCTTCATTTAGTTTTAAAAAATTACACAAAATATATTGGAAGGAAAAATCAACCAATTTTTAAAAAAAAGGAAAAGAAGGTGGAAAAAAAAACAAATAGAAAGTGAATGCCAAATATGAAGTAAAAATAAGATGGTTGATAATTCCAAATATCAGTAATTAAAATAAATATAAGTGGACTAGTAATACAAAATGAACAAAATATTATCATGAAATTTTTTAAAATTATAAATTACAGCTATTTTAAAAAGTCACCAAAACAATAAACAAGTGAAGCTCAGAGATAGCTCAGGAAAATTTGAAGCCCATAAAATGAACATACTTTCAATATTAGATAAAGCCTTAGAAGAAAGATCAGTACAAATAACAAAATGTTTAATTCAGCAGGTGTATACTACAAATATGAAGTTTTACAGACCTAATAATATAGCCTCAATATACATAATTTATATCACATAGATGTATGATATATTCCCATATTTATGTATGATTTAATACCCTCACTTTATTATTTAATAACGCTAACACAAAATATCAGCAATGACATATAAGATTTAATATATTCAATTAATAAGGTTGATATAATAAAAATAGAAAAAATGATATCTTATAGAAATACAAACTACACAGAATTTTTGAAGTATGCCCAAAACATTTAAGAAAATTGATCACATAACTTATTATAAAGCTATTCCAATTCAATTATAAAAGATTATTATTATACCCAACTACCCACTTTTTTTTATCATAGTGCAATTAATTTACACATTAAATCAGAGAATTCCTATTCATTAAGTAAGAAACACTTCTAGGTACCTCATGTAAAAGGACAAAAATCAAGTGAGAAATTATAAAATTTAGAAATAATATTAAATATAAAATTTAAAGTATTTTAAACCATGTCTGTCCTAGGTAAGCTAATATCACCTCATCACTCCCTGCATATGTGCATCTTCCCTTAGATGATGGTTGTGTTTTTAACCTGTGACCTCTGCTGGTTAAATCCAAGACAATTTCTGAACAGTTTTTCTGTCTTTTTTATTTTTTAAGTGGGATACTCACCCCTAGCTCTCTACATCTCCAGTGGGTAATGAACAATACTTTGTATTTTTCTAGGGAGGTATAATTGACATATAATTGCATAAATTTAAGGTGTATAACATTTTGATCTGATACATATATATACTGCAATATGAGTACCATCATAGTATTATCAAACTCCTCTAACATCTCTAAACCTGGCCATAGAATTACTCCTAACATGAGTAGGTATGAAGGGAGGAATTCAGGAGCTGAGTACTACTGAGGTAATGCTCCATAAGCCCAGTTAGTTAGGATCAAGTGAGTCCTCAGAAATGTCTATTCTAGGCCTATAGGCATGGGGTAGTGATAGATGCGGAGTCTGTCAAACACCAAATCTCCAAACAAGCAAGGAATGTGAAGGAGAAGTAGATTTACACTAAAATTAAAAGTTCAGATAATAAGGCTGCTATCAGCCTGCAATAATGGATATCAGACTTTTAGGAATATGGAAAAACAAACAAATAGCATGAATACATGTTTTGTGGCCAAAACCTGGGAACTGACCAAATTAAAGAGGTAAGTACAATCAGCTTAGATAGAGGATAGCTCAGATCATCAACCAATCAGATGAGTTGACCAAAATTGAAATAAACTTTCAAGTTTTTGCGGAACAAAGATGTAGACCGTCAATGGACTGATAACAAGGCTGTTACCTGTACTTAATGCAGAGTGAATCATGGGAACAAGACAAACTAAGGCAAACATAAGATTTGGGCTTGGATCCTTTGATCCCAAGGTTGGGCCCAAGGATCCCTGAACTTAATACCAAGGAACATACACGGCTGTGATTTTATATTTTGTGTGTGGATTGCACATCTTGTTCTTTTGTGAGCCTTTGTGGTTTATGGCGATATTCTGGATATTTATCACATGGATGTAATAATAGTTGGGATGAATTCTTTGACACCTATGGTTTTGACCTTTATAAAGGTCAACCAAACATACAAAGCCCAAAACAGCTTATATTCTAAGATATTTCTAATTGGAAAATTGAAACTAGACTGTAGAAAGGGGAACTGGTCACTTCAAATTTTTTTATATAGGCCAGGGTGCTGCACAATATTATCTTCAAATTTTATAACCCAGTCCCAGTGGGAGCCATGCCGTGCTTAGAGTCTTATGGTAAGGTAAGAATGGTGAAGGTGAATAATGTTTCAAAAGTGCCTGGTATCATAAGAGCATTGGGAAAAAATAACTCCTGGTATTGGATTTGTATGCATCCTTGGTTATTGCTAATGTGACCTTATTATACCTCTTAGGTTTGCCTTCCCTTGAAGAAACATGCAGTATGCTTTTATTTTCTCAACATTCCAGAAATAGTCATCTGTGGGTTGAATTAATAGTAGATTAATGTGAATTAGTGATAACATGCAAATATTTAATTGTGATAATGATATTTTGTCATAAGTTTACACTGAAAAAAAATTGTTTGCATTGCATATTACTTTGAATATTACTCAGTGTGGCTAGAATGAGAACAGTATCAATGACTGCCTCTCCAGACCTGTTTTGAAATCTATGTAATATGAAGCACACAGAGACATTTCACAGATTGTTATGAAGAATTCTGATCTGCAGTTACAAACTACAATAAATTCTCTATGTTGAATTACTTTATAGGTATTGGACATCTTACATCTGGAATTTTACTCTGGCCTCTATTCCAAGTCATTAGACAAACAGCCAAAACTGAATAAGAACCTTCGTATAAGTAAGACATAAAAGCAGTGAAGGTAGCAATAAAATAAATCTTAACATAAGAAATTACGATTTTTCAAGAAAAAAAATAAGTCATGACTCCTCAATTTTACATTAGTATTTTGCAGTAAGATTTATCTGAACCAAGTTGAAGATGAGACAACCTCTCAGAAGTTTCATTATGATACAGAACAGCACTTTCAGTTAAGAAATTATTCATTTTTAATACAGCTTAGTCTGGTCACACATGATCACACACAGAGACTAACATATTATCTTGCCTAAACGGCTGGTACAAGGGTTAGAGGGGGAGGAGTTTATCTCCAAGATTTATAGATAAAAGTAAACATAGGCAAATTCAAATGAATGTCAAGCTCTCAGCCATAACGATGCTAAACTACTGGTAGCATGCAACATAATATGTTCTCAGTACTGAACTAGAACTCAGGTGTGGCTCCTAGCCATAAAGCATATTATCCTGCATTTGACAAACATACGTCTTTACTCAGATTGATAGACCATCAGTAATGGTTTACTGCATGGTTAGGTCATCTAACCATCTACTCCTAAGTTATAAACACATGTGTATAAGGTGTCTCCCTAAGAAAACAGGTATAGCAATCCAACCACAGATTTCCTCTTGATCTTTACATATTCCATGCCTACAGGAAACAATTCCATAAAGAGGAAAGCAAAAAGTCTGTAGGAGGTATACCCAAACCCACCAACCATCTTTTTTTATTCAAAGAAGGCCACTAAAGAGCGAGATGGTTTGGTTTAGCCATCCTTAACTTCTTAATAATGGTACCTGGCCATATTTTCTTCTCATTTGTTTGAACTTATAGGCATCCAAGAATCAGGCAGTAGGAAAAAGGGGAATTCAAGGAGAAAAGTCTAAGACCGTACTTTCTTCAAATAGCATCTTCAGAAGACAGGTGCACTACTCTCTATTTTTATTGTACCAGCTTTACTGTACCACTATAGCACACGGGTGGACTGGTTCATTTAGTCCATGTTGAGGGTACAGGATATGTGACTTTAGACACTGGCTTTGATTTAGGTGATATTAGTGTCTTGTATTAGTTTCCCAGCGCTGTTTTAATAAACTACAATAAATTGGGGAGCTTAATAAAACCAAAATTTAACCTCTCACAGTTCTGGAGGCTAGAATCCCAAATCAGAATGTTGGCAGGGCCATGCTCTCTCCCCTAACTGCCACTGGTTGCCAGCAGTCTTTCGCATTCCTTGGTTTGCAACCACATAATTCTAATTGCTATCTCAGTAATCACATAGCCCTCTTTCCTCCATGTGTTTGTGTCTGTGCATGATTTTCTCCCATCTTTCTGTTTCTGGTTTGTGTCTCTTATGCTCCTATAAAGATGTCAGTATTCTTGGATTAAAGGCCCATGCAGTTCCAATATAACTTAATCTTAGCTTGCATTTTAATTACAACGTAAAGACCCTATTTACAAATAAGGACACGTCCATGGTACTCGTGATTAGAACTTCAAAATATCTTTCGGGGGGACAAAATTCATCCCTATACAATCCCCCTTCCATTAGTCCCAGAGTGCAACTGTGACAGAAATTTGTTGGCAGTGGGGACTTGATAGAATTCATCACTTTAAAAAATAATAGACAATCTCCATCACTGTCCTTATCTTAATAACATTCATCATAACATTTTCAGATCTTAAAACAGAAGTCATTACCTGGAAAAATGAAAATTTAATCATAAAGCATCAATATTAATACAAAGAAACTCCACTCTAATAGTACTATTTTTTGTTGTTGTTTTCTGTTCTTTTTTGAATTTTTTTTTATTTTTTAAAATTTCTATTCAGTGCACCAGAATTTATTGTTTATACACCACACCCAGTGCTCCATGCAATACGTGCCCTCCATAATACCCACCACCAGGCTCACCCAACTTCCCACCCCCACCCCTTCAAAACCCTCAGATTGTTTTTCAAAGTCCATAGGCTCTCATGGTTCATCTCCCTCTCCAATTTCCCTCAACTCCCTTCTCTTCTCCATCTCCCCATGTCCTCTAATAGTACTGTTTTTGAATCTACTTGTATGTGGCAGATTATGCCAATCAAATAAATAGTTAAATACAAATAAATAGTCACTTTAATGGAAAAAAATTCAAACATTTAAATGTAATCCTGTTTCCTTTTTCTTTATTCCCAAGTTTGTGATCTGCGCAAGTCTATAAAATATACAGGACAAAAAACAAACAAACAAACATAAGACAGAAAGCAGAAATTGTCGCAGTGAGGGTGCCTGGGTGGCTTAGTTAGTTGTGTCAACTCTTGGCTTCGGATCAGGTCCTGATCTAATGGGTCATGGGACTGAGCCCCATGTCAGGCTCTGGGCTCAGGATGGAGTCCACCTGAGGATTCTCTCCCTCTGCCATTTCCCCCACTCATGCTGGCACTCTGACTCTCTCTGTCTCATAAATAATCTTGAAAAAATAAAAAAATTGTCACTATGCATTCACTTCACTGATTCACAGAAAATATCAGAAGCAAAATCAATAGAAAATACACATCTTTCCACAAAATCTAGAAGAGAAAACAAACAAACAAAAAAAGAAACAGACTGAGAATATATAATAATACAGAGAATAAAGTGGTGCTGTCAGAGGGGAAAGGAGTGGGGAAGAGCATATTAAATGAAGGGGACTATTAACAATCCTCCAGTCATAAATAAATGTCATGAGGATGAAAGTATAGAGAATATAGCCAATAGGGAATACAGCCAATACGTTGTAATACTGTTGTATAGTAACTACACTTATCTTGGTAAGCAATGCATAAGATATAGAATTGTGGAATTACTATGGTGTACAACTGAAACTAACGTAGCATTTTATGTCGACTATACTTAAGTAATTAAAATTTTAAAATAAAGAAAATGTGCATTCTTATAATTACTTAGAATATTAAAATTTTATTTTAAAATAAATCTCTAAACTTTGTAATCAAGAAAGTAAGCAAAATTTATATTGATCTCATGTTTATCTCTGAAAATATGATAGGATTCTACCATTATTTTAATTTATAGAAGTCTCACCTTTATTATTCATCTCAAAATTCACATCATTTACGAGTATTGGAAAAATTATAACATAAATTGTACTAGATTTTCAAGACATAATTGATTACAAGTTCAAAGTTTTAACTTAGGGCATAAAATCTCATGTTTCCCTTAGAAAATATGATCACTTCAACTGATATGTGCATAGAAGTTAGGTTTTAAATCTTTGATTAAGCAAGAATTCAATTTTATCAAACATAGTTTGAAAATTCCTTGAATTGACTATCAAGTGTATGCCTGTATCTGTGGTTGTTTGTGGTGTGTGTGTTCTTTTCACAAGAGTCAACACAACCATTTTTTTCCTCTATTTCTTGGATTCTGCATCAGGTGAAGTACATGTTTTGATATTAAATCCAAGTCGCATTAAAATATCAAATGTTATATCCTGCCACATTACTGGATTGCTGTATAAGTTCTAGTAGTTTGGGAGTGGAGTCTTTGGGGTTTTCCATATAAAGAATCATGTCATCTGCGAAGAGAGAGAGTTTGACTTCTTCCTTGCCAATTTGGATACCTTTTATTCCTCTTTGTTGTCTGATTGCCATTGCTAGAACTTCTAATACTATGTTGAACAAGAGTGGTGAGAGTGGGCATCCTTGTCGTGTTCCTGATCTCAACGGGAAGGCTGCAAGCTTTTTCCCATTCAGGATGATATTTGCTGTGGGTCTTTCATAGATAGATTTTATGAAGTTCAGGAATGTTCCCTCTATCCCTATACTTTGAAGCATTTTCATCAGGAACGGATGCTGGATTTTGTCAAATGCTTTTTCTGCATCAATTGAGAGGACCATGTGGTTCTTCTCTTATTGATTTGTTCTATCCCATTGATTGATTTGCGACTGTTGAACCAACCTTGCAACCCAGGGATGAATCCCACCCGGTCATGGTGGATAATCTTTTTAATGTGCTGCTGGATCCTGTTTGCTAGGATCTTGTTGAGAATCTTTGCATCCATATTCATCAGTGATATTGGTCTGAAATTCTCCTTTTTGGTAGGGTCTTTGCCTGGTTTGGGGATCAGGGTAATGCTGGCTTCATAAAAAGAGTCTGGAAGTTTTCCTTCTGCTTCAATTTTTTGGAACAACTTCAGGAGAATTGGTGTTATCTCTTCTTTGAAAGTTTGGTAGAATTCCCCAGGGAAGCCGTCAGGTCCTGGGCTCTTGTTTTTTGGGAGGTTTTTGATCACTGCTTCAATCTCATTACTAGATATCGGTCTATTCAGGTTGTCAATTTCTTCCTGGTTCAATTTTGGGAGTTTATAGTTTTTCAGGAATGCATCCATTTCATCTCGGTTGCTTAGCTTATTGGCAAATAACTGTTGGTAATAATTTCTGATGATTGTTTCTATTTCCTTGGTGTTAGTTGTGATCTCTCCCTTTTCATTCATAATTTTATTAATTTGGTCTTTCTCTCTTTTCTTTTGGATTAGTGTGGCCAATGGTTTATCGATCTTATTGATTCTTTCAAAAAACCAGCTTCTAGTTTCATTGATACGTTCTACTGTATCTCTGGTTTCTACCTCATTGATCTCTGCTCTAATCTTGATTATTTCCCTTCTTGCATGTGGAGTTGGTTTGATTTGTTGTTGATTCTCCAGTTCTTTAAGGTGTAGAGACAGCTGGTGTATTCTGGATTTTTCAATTTTTCTGAGGGAGGCTTGGATGGCTATGTATTTCCCCCTTAGAACCGCCTTTGCTGTATCCCATAGGTTTTGGACCGAAGTGTCTTCATTCTCATTGGTTTCCATGAATTGTTTAAGTTCATCTTTTTTTTTTTTTAAAGATTTTATTTATTTATTTGGCAGAGAGAGATCACAAGTAGGCAGAGAGGCAGGCAGAGAGAGAGAGGGAAGCAGGCTCGCTGCTGAGCAGAGAGCCCGATGCGGGACTCAATCCCAGGACCCTGAGATCATGACCTGAGCCGAAGGCAGCGGCTTAACCCACTGAGCCACCCAGTCGCCCTTAAGTTCATCTTTGATCTCCTGGTTGATCCAAGCATTCTTAAGCGAGGTGGTCTTTAGCTTCCAGGTGTTTGAGTTCCTTCTGAACTTTTCCTTGTGTTTGAGTTCCAGTTTCAAAGCATTGTGATACAAAGTCAGTGTACAGAAATCAGTGGCTTTCTTATACACTAACAATGAAAATACAGAAAGGGAAATTAGAGAATTGATTCCATTTACTATAGCACCAAGAACCATAAGATACCTGGGAATAAACCTAACCAAAGAGGTAAAGGACCTGTACTCGAGGGACTACAGAACACTCATGAAAGAAATTGAAGAAGACACAAAAAGATGGAAGACTGTTCCATGCTCTTGGATTGGAAGAATAAACATTGTTAAAATGTCTATACTGCCTAGAGCAATCTATACTTTTAATGCCATCCCGATCAAAATTCCACCGGTATTTTTCAAAGAGCTGGAGCAAATAATCCTAAAATTTGTATGGAATCAGAAGAGACCCCGAATTGCTAAGGAAATGTTGAAAAACAAAAACAAAACTGGCGGCATCACGTTACCCAATTTCAAGCTTTACTACAAAGCTGTGATCACCAAGACAGCGTGGTACTGGCATAAAAACAGACACATAGACCAGTGGAACAGAGTGGAGAGCCCAGATATGGATCCTCAACTCTATGGTCAAATAATCTTCGACAAAACAGGAAAAAATATTCAATGGAAAAAAGACAGTCTCTTCAATAAATGGTGCTGGGAAAACTGGACAGCAATATGTAGAAGAATAAAACTCGACCATTCTCTTACACCATACAAAAAGATAAACTCGAAAAGGAGAAAAGACCTCAATGTGAGACAGGAATCTATCAGAATCCTAGAGGAGAACATAGGCAGTAACCTCTTTGATATCAGCCACAGCAACTTCTTTCAAGATATGTCTCCAAAGGCCAAGGAAACAAAAGCAAAAATGAACTTTTGGGACTTCATCAAGATCAAAAGCTTCTGCACAGCAAAGGAAACAGTCAACAAAACAAAAAGACAACCCACGGAATGGGAGAAGATATTTGCAAATGACAGTACAGACAAAAGGTTGATATCCAGGATCTATAAAGAACTTCTCAAACTCAACACACACAAAACAGATAATCATATCAAAAAAATGGGCAGAAGATATGAACAGACACTTCTCCAACGAAGACATACAAATGGCTATCAGACACATGAAAAAATGTTCATCATCACTAGCTATCAGGGAGATTCACATTACAACCACATTGAGATACCACCTGACACCAGTTAGAATGGCCAAAATTAGCAAGACAGGAAACAACGTGTGTTGGAGAGGATGTGGAGAAAGGGGAACCCTCTTACACTGTTGGTGGGAATGCAAGTTAGTGCAGCCACTTTGGAGAACAGTGTGGAGATTCCTCAAGAAATTAAGAATAGAGCTTCCCTATGACCCTGCAATTGCACTGCTGGGTATTTACCCCAAAGATACAGATGGAGTGAAAAGAAGGGCCATCTGTACCCCAATGGTTATTGCAGCAATGGCTACGGTCGCCAAACTATGGAAAGAACCAAGATGCCCTTCAACGGATGAATGGATAAGGAAGATGTGGTCCATATACACGATGGAGTATTATGCCTCCATCAGAAAGGATGAATACCCAACTTTTGTAGCAACATGGATGGGACTGGAAGAAATTATGCCGAGCGAAATAAGTCAAGCAGAGAGAGTCAAGTATCATATGGTCTCACTTATCTGTAGAGCATAACAAATAACATGGAGGACATGGGGAGATGGAGAGGAGAGGGAGTTGAGGGAAACTGGAAGGGGAGATGAACCATGAGAGACTATGGACTCTGAAAAACAACCAGAGGGTTTTGAAGGGGCGGGGGGGGGGGGTGGAAGGTTGAGGAACCAGGTGGTGGGTAATAGGGAGGGCATGTACTGCATGGAGCACTGGGTGTGATGCCAAAACAATGAACACTGTTGTGCTGTAAATAAACAAATAAAAAAAATTTAAAAAAAATATCAAATGTTAGAATTTAAATCTGGACTTGCGTGCAGTTTCTTAAGATGCCCACTCTAGGAGAGCGATTATAAGTGTTAATTTTGGCAAAGCAATCATATTTATGTTTTCCATTGATCAAGAGTCAGCCTTTGAAATGAATGAAACACAGATCAGCCAACATTATATAAAATTTTCCTTCATTCTCTCTTTGTTATGACACAACTGATATTACACATTTTTACTTAAAATGCATTATATTATAATTACATCATCTATAAAGAAGAACAAGCACAAATATATACCACCAAAGCTGAATAAATTGATGTGTAACAGACACCTATTAAGTAAAATAGTGAGAGCAAACCATTGAGTTTTAAACCACTTTTTTTTCTTTTTATCTCTTTTTTTTTAATTTTTTTCAGTGTAACAGTATTCATTGTTTTTGCACAACACCCAGTGCTCCATGCAAAACGTGCCCTCCCTATTACCCACCACCTGTTCCCCCAACCTCCCACCCCTGACCCTTCAAAACCCTCAGGTTGTTTTTCAGAGAATCCCATCTTGTTTCATTTATTCTTCTCCTATCCCCCTAACCCGCCATGTTGTTTCTCCATGTCCTCATATCAGGGAGATAATATGATAGTTGTCTTTCTCCGATTGACTTATTTCACTAAGCATGATACGCTCTAGTTCCATCCACGTCGTCGCAAATGGCAAGATTTCATTTCTTTTGATGGCTGCATAGTATTCCATTGTGTATATATACCACATCTTCTTTATCCATTCATCTGTTGATGGACATCTAGGTTCTTTCCATAGTTTGGCTATTGTAGACATTGCTGCTATAAACATTCGGGTACACGTGCCTCTTCGGATCACTATGTCTGTATCTTTAGGGTAAATACCCAGTAGTGCAATTGCTGGGTCATAGGGTAGTTCTATTTTCAACATTTTGAGGAAGCTCCATGCTGTTTTCCAGAGTGGTTGCACCAGCTTGCATTCCCACTAACAGTGGAGGAGGGTTCCCCTTTCTCCGCATCCTCGCCAGCATCTGTCATTTCCTGACTTTTTAATCGAATAGCCAAAGGAATATTGAAAAAGAAAGCCAAAGTTGGTGGCATCACAATACCGGACTTCAAGCTCTATTACAAAGCTGTCATCATCAAGACAACATGGTACTGGCACAAAAACAGACACATAGATCAGTGGAACAGAGTAGAGAGCCCAGAAATAGACCCTCAACTCTATGGTCAACTAATCTTCGACAAAGCAGGAAAGAATGTCCAATGGAAAAAAGACAGCCTCTTCAATAAATGGTGCTGGGAAAATTGGACAGCCACATGCAGAAAAATGAAATTGGACCACTTCCTTACACCACACACGAACATAGACTCCAAATGGATGAAGGACCTCAATGTGAGAAAGGAATCCATCAAACTCCTTGAGGAGAATGCAGGCAGCAACCTCTTCGACCTCAGCCGCAGCAACATCTTCCTAGGAACAATGGCAAAGGCAAGGGAAGCAAGGGCAAAAATGAACTATTGGGACTTCATCAAGATCAAGTCAGGAAATGACAGATGCTGGTGAGGATGCAGAGAAAGGGGAACCCTCCTCCACTGTTAGTGGGAATGCAAGCTGGTGCAACCACTCTGGAAAACAGCATGGAGCTTCCTCAAAATGTTGAAAATAGAACTACCCTATGACCCAGCAATTGCACTACTGGGTATTTACCCTAAAGATACAGACGTAGTGATCCGAAGGGGCACGTGTACCCGAATGTTTATAGCAGCAATGTCTACAATAGCCAAACTATGGAAAGAACCTAGATGTCCATCAACAGATGAATGGATAAAGAAGAAGTGGTATATCTACACAATGGAATACTATGCAGCCATCAAAAGAAATGAAATCTTGCCATTTGCGACGACGTGGATGGAACTAGAGCGTATCATGCTTAGTGAAATAAGTCAATCGGAGAAAGACAACTATCATATGATCTCCTTGATATGAGGACATGGAGAAGCAACATGGGGAGTTAGGGGGATAGGAGAGGAATAAATGAAACAAGATGGGATTGGGAGGGAGACAAACCATAAATGAGTCTTAATCTCACAAAACAAACTGGGGGTTGCTGGGGGGAGGTGGGATTGGGAGAGGGGGAGCGGGCTATGGACATTGGGGAGGGGAGGCGAACCATAAAAGACTATGGACTCTGAAGATCAAAAGCTTTTGCACAGCAAAGGAAACAGTTAACAAAACCAAAAGACAACTGACAGAATGGGAGAAGATATTTGCAAACGACATATCAGATAAAGGGCTAGTATCCAAAATCTATAAGGAACTTAGCAAACTCAACACCCAAAGAACAAACAATCCAATCAAGAAATGGGCAGAGGACATGAACAGACATTTCTGCAAAGAAGACATCCAGATGGCCAACAGACACATGAAAAAGTGCTCCACGTGTCTCGGCATCAGGGAAATACAAATCAAAACCACAATGAGATATCACCTCACACCAGTCAGAATGGTTAAACCACTTTTAACTGTTGTACATTATCTTTTTTGTCAGTTATGTTAAGCCCTACAGAATGTGGGAAGCATTTGTAGAATTTGAAGTTACTTAACTTTATGTATTATCAAATAGAAATATAGAATCACACACTAAAATTTGTTAGATATATTTTTAGCTGATAATAAAAAAAATTAGGAAAAAGAAGCTTCTGTATTACCACAGTCTATATGATTTAAAATGTGTTAGATTTCCTAGTAATATTTGATGATGTTCAAAGAAATTCTATATGTTGAGTGTCCCATACAAGTTAGCATAAAGGCTAAAAATATAACATCTTTTAAGTTAAAATATATTTTTTCTTGGGGTGCCTGGGTGGCTCAGTGGGTTAAAGCCTTTGCCTTTGGCTTGGGTCATGATCCCAGGGTCCTGGGATCAAGGCCCCCATGGGGCTCTCTGCTCAGCAGGGAGCCTGCTTCCCCTTCTCTCTCTGCCTGCCTCTCTGCCTACTTGTGATCTCTGTCTGTCAAATAAATAAATAAAATATTTAAATATATGTATATATATATTTTTTCTTAATTATATAATAATACAACTATACATTGTATTACATTTCATAGTACTGATACTATTTTCAAAATGTAACCTAATGTTAAATATACATATTTTACACTACTGCAAATATTTAAAGAACTTGTTAATTAAACCATGCTATAGAAAGCTCCTCAAACTTTTTAAAAATAATACTTATGCGGGGCACCTAGGTGGCTCAGTGAGTTTAGCCTCTGCCTTCAGCTCAGGTCATGATCCCAGAGCCCTGGGATCAAGCCCCACATCGGTGACCCTCTGCTCAGCAGGATGCCTGCTTCCCCCTCTCTCTCTGCCTGCCTCTCTGCCTACTTGTGATGTCTGTCTGTCAAATAAATAAAATCTTTTAGAAAAATAATACTTATGCAACAACATGTCTCCATAGACATGTTATTTAATGCTCTCATATTTTTGGGTAAGGGTACTAGTTTAACTGAAATGATTCTCATCTCAGTGTACCTGTTGCTTAGAATTTTATTCAGAGACAAAATTGCTATAACATACTAATTTTTTGTTACCTTAGTGTATCTTTATACTACTTAATTCAGAAATCTTTTGTTATCTATGGCAGAGCTTAACTAATGTATATTTTTATATTTATGTAGAAAATATTTCTCATCTTTTTCTCAATAAACTATGACTCCTAGTTGACAACTCGACAACATCTAAAATGGCTGAAGAACAAAAATATGTCCAGATAGCTATATAATCTTCCTACAGAATTATTCACACCTTTGCACACTACTTATTTATAATTTATAAGTATAATTTTTACAATTTATTTGTGTATAAATATTGAGCATTTATCAACTCCTCTAATTAAATAAGTAGACATAAAAAAGCAGACTTTTATAAAATAAGACTTTTCTAATTACAATGGTAACATGTAAGTAAATATTTTAATAAAAATCAACACCAAAACATGTAGAATAAATATCTCTTTTAATATTACCTGTTGCTAACAATTTGGGGGGAAATGCCTTTAAAGCTGTTTGTACACAAATGTGGAGAAGGTGTAATACTTTGAGAGATAACTAAGTAGCAACGTTTTCATTTATCATCTACTGACAGTTCCTACTGTGTCCTACACTGTATAGATTCAAGTTATACAAACACTAGTGAACAGATACAGAACATTGCCTAAAGGAACACACTTTTGAGTGTAAGAGAAGATTTAGGCAAGGTAAGTAAACAAAAGTAATACTAAGTTAGCTGATGAGCAGTGAAAGCTAAATCAGGGAGAAGGAATAGACCTTGTATGTGTTCTAAAATATATTTGTTTTGTTTTTTTTTTTCTGAGAAGGGTGAGTGTTCTTATTTTAATTATTTATGGTTTTCCTGTGAAATTTTTTTAATATCCTTTACTAAAGATGACTCTGTTTTGTTGTTTGACCGCAGATAGTTCAAGTGCTCCACCACTCTCTCTTTTCCTCTGCCTAAAATCTGGGCAAGATGATAAGAAAGCCTGATTCCTCTCTCCTTGACAGAGGATGTTCAAACCAATGCAAACTCTGGCCAGGTGCATGGAAACGTCCATTCCAGTCCCCAGTTCTAATCATCATAAAACTCAAAGAGTTACTCATTTTCCCAAAAAGCCATTTTGGACCTGCTTGAGAGCCTGCTTACTTTCCCAGAAAGACTTATTATGTGCGTGATAAATTTCTTCCTACCCTATTGGTGTGTGTGTGTGTGTGTGTGTGTGTGTGTGTGTGTGTGTGTGTGATGTCATCAGTCTCAACATTTGAACCAAATTTTGGTGGGAGTTGAAGGATCCATCCCATCTCCACGGGATGACCACAGCATTTATCCTGTCCTCCAAGACAATTTTATTATGCAATTTAGATATATGCTCAACATTCTGATCTCTGTATAATATTTATAGGCATAAACTTTATTTTCGGTTGCATCTTATTCTTGCTTGAAAGATGACCTGATTTTGTCTTTCATACAAATTGTAAAGGGGTTGATATTTCTTTATCATTGTTTGATAGTCTTCAATGCATCTCACCATATCCATTCTCCACTCTGGCCTGTGTTGATTAATCAACACAGACTATGTCAATAGGCTTCCTTAGCCTTGGACTTCCAGATGATTTTCCTCAGTGGGAAGACCTTGCATGAGATTTCAAGATGGAATAGAAGTTGTTCAGAATATTAATTAACCAGTTTCCCAATGCTCGCCACCTGTTAGTAATTGTAACCTTTACCAGTGTCACAGGTTTCAGGGGACCCTCCCAATACAACTACTCTTTCTATGTTACCACTTCCTCCCCTTCTCATTTGGGAAGTTCCTAGCTGTGCTTAAATATTTTGGAACCCTAAATTCTGACTACTTTTTATAATTAGTCCCTTTATTAAACTGCCATGAAAATCCACATTTTGTGCATGATCTGTTTCTTGCTGAGCTCTGACAGATACTTTCTAAATATTTTTTTCACAGTTAGACACCAGAAAGGAGACTATTTTCCTGTTTGGATAAGCTCTAAGTTGCAAAAATAATACTAAAATATGTGATTTTTTAATTAAGATAGCTATATTTCAACTTCAGTTTGCATTCATCTTATATCATCCTTATCTTAACTATTTGTGTTCTCTAATATTCTTTCTTTATACTTCATCACTTTATTTCCTATAGTATCTTTGTTCAGCATTCAGTTGCACAGAGTTCCTCGCACTGGAGTTAACATTTCTGGAGTGGTGACTCATTTGTTTTATACTAAAAAAGAAATAATATCTGAATATTAGAAATGGTTTCTTTATGATTATACATCCTAAGATTTAGGAATTTTCCTGGACTCAGAATTCTAACTCTTTAATTATCATTAGTATTTTTAGTCCCTTTCTATAAAATAATATCAACTGGACTGTTTTACTAGGCACTTCACAATCTTCACATAGATCATCAAATCTAAGATTCTTTTATGATATTCACAGATAAGATTAGATATTTAGCTAATACAAGACTGATTTTTTTTCTTTCCAGATGCACCTTATTTTAACTTTGGGAGATGTCCTGTTTTTTCATTGTATCCAAACAGTATGTTATGGTAATCATATGAGAAAACTTGACGAATTAAAATCAAACAGAATTTCTCATGTTCTGTGTCCATTACAGTCTAGCATACTCTCAGCATGTTGCCTTAGATTTACCTCTTGCTAAGAAATGTAGAACAGATAAGAAAGTTGTGGAAGACTAGTCCCAGATTTAAAACAAAATGGTAATGTTCAAATGATATTTAAAATATATACAAATTATGATTTTTAATACACAAAATAATATGTAACACTGTATTAATCCAAAAAAATCATATGTAAAGCTTTACCAAATATACTCAAAAAACTGGAGACCCTCCCCAAAAAGAAGAGGCTTAGGTCTGCTATAGACACTATACTACGAGAGGAAGAATGATCTGATTCTACAACATCGTGTGGCTAAAAATATGGAATGCCAGATGGGCTGCATCCCAGGAATTTCAAAGATCTCAGTGTAGAAATCTTACACATGAAGCATTAATGATATTTGACACCATCTACAAAGTAAGCGATATACCCAATATCTGTAATAGAGTGATGTGATTCTCGTTGTAGGAAGAAAACATGAAAATACGGTTAACAATTATAAGACCGCTAGTCATTAATGTTAATGCAGATTAATGCTAAAAATAAAACAGGAATGTTCTATGATTATCTAATGTTGATTGTTAGCAATGTCTACTCAGATGAGGGGAAACATAATGTTTGACAACTGTTCTGAATCTTTAGTACTCCGTTGGTGACAGACACACCAGATTATTATCCCTGACACAGAAAGTTAGACAGGGATAATTGGTCTTCATGAAATAATACACTAGGGATTAATTTTATAGACAAGATTCTTTGGGAAGAGTATTATATTTCTTGTATTTTCAAGAGAAATTAAAGTCAAATGTCTCTAAAGTTAAATGCCAAAAGCAGTAATTTACTCAGATGTTATTATAGATACTTTAGGCATCTATTAACTACAAGCCATAGAACTATGGTTTATGCCAACTAATAATGGAGCATTAACTCTTGAAACTTAAAGTTTATAATATTAATTGCAGAGATGTTGTTAATTGCATTCTCTAAGAAAAAGTCAATTTCTGAAAGAATATATAAAGGTAATTCCTGGTTTATTAATACTATTGGTGCAAATAGTGCATGACAGTCCAAAGCTGTCCCATGGGTTGACAATGCCCTTTATCACCCACTTCAGAATAACAAGCGGATATCTGGTATAGAGATATGGTTTTCTTTATACTGTTGTAGAAACCTAAGAAAGCGATAAAGTACACTTCTCAACATATCTCTGGCCCTGAAGGAGATAGTGGCTTTGCATATTAGAATTTTCCAATGCTTTTTCCAGTAAAATATGGTTTATAATTAATGTAATTATTAGTTCCGTATCTTAGGAACATGATGAATTTATTAGCTGCACAGAAGTTCTAACCCAGATACTTTTCTATTTTTCTCACAATTTCATAATCTTTTATTTTTAATTATTTTCCATTAAAAACGATCCTTCTATCCAAATGATATTTTTATACTTATTTTTTAATGTCATCATTCCTACTTCTTCCGGTACTGTGTTATAAAGTTTTGTTGCCTTTTAAAATTTTGACTTTTTATACCTCTTTTTAAAACCTTACAAGTGAAACTGATTTATTGCACAGTCTAAATTCAGTAAGATATCAGTGTGAAATAATTTTTTGTCACTGTCTCCAACTACTTTTTTTTAAGTACCATTACAGCATACTTGGCAATCTCATTTATTACTATCTACTTAATATGTATAACATAGAATCATCAAGTTTAGTCTTATTTAACCTTTGAGCATGTATTTTTCCTATCATCTCAGGGCAGATAGTTCCGGTATTAATGACTGGATATAGGGTGATAATATGGTCTGTTTATTCAATCTACCTCTATTTAGTCATATTTTCTCTTTGGGGTCTTTGATTCACAGTGATCAAAAGAAGGGAGAAAGAAAGGATGGGGGGGGAATAAATTACCTACCTGAAGGTGATATTATTGCAGGCCTTGCCTGACTGTCCATGCTCAAATTCCTGTTCTTTCATCAGCAATAGGGCTTTCACTGTAAAAAGATGTTCTCTGGTATAACCTCCTCTGTGGCAATTCTCTAATTCCTGTGGTTTCCTTATGGAAGATGCCATATTTTGTATTCAATCCTAGCTAGCTTTCTTGCTGTACACTTGGACTTTCAGATAAATAACATATTTTTTCCAAGTAAAAGAGCCCTTTCTAATGAATTCTCTCCTTCCTCTTTGATGTCTTCCTTTGCTTTATTATCTTATACAAAAATAGGCACACGATGCCAATTGGCAAATCACTTGATTCAGCAGGGTTTGAGGAGAGAATTATATAACATCTCTTTTTGTAGGTACTTCCAAACTGTTTTCAAACCTCTTGGACCCTCCTCCCAAAGTCTGAGGGAGTATTAACCTTCCTTCTACGTGGAAAAAGAACCTTTAATCATGAACGCTTTCTTCCTGAAAACTACAAGTTTATCCACTCAATTATCCAAGGGTTATCTTCCGTATGTATTAAGGGTAGTGGTAGAGCAAAGTAACTGTTGTGGTTGCAGGGTTATTTGGCCATTACTACATCCTATTAGGATTTATCTATTTGTGGTCTTTAGAATACGAGTTTTCCCCATTTTCAGCTTAGTGATAATTGCAGTAAAACAGTAAACATTTTGCTGAACATCCAGTTACATAAAAATTAAGTTAGCTATAGCTTTAAACCGTTACCTTTAAAGAAACATCTCTCTCCTTTCTTATAGCATAAAAAGTATGATTGATTATTGCCTAAAACTATTGTCTCCATTCCTCAAACACACAAGACAAAACCATGTTATTTAAACAATTTTTTGTAAGTAGCTAATGACCAATTAATTGCCAAATCCAACCAGCTTTTTTTGTTTTGTTTCGCTTTCTCTTTTTCATGACTACCTCAGGTTCTGTGTTATATAATTTTCATTATAAATTAGCCAAAAGCCTGATTTCTTTTTTTTTTAAGGTTTTATTTATTTATTTGACAGAGAGAGATCACAAGTAGGCAGAGAGGCAGGCAGAGAGAGAAAGGAGGAAGCAGGCTCCCCGCTGAGCAGAGAGCCTGATGTGGGGTTAGATCCCAGGACCCTGGGATCATGACCTGAGCCGAAGGCAGAGGCTTTAACCCACTGAGCCACCCAGGCGCCCCAAGCCTGATTTCTTTTGACTAGTCTATTTGTTACATTCACTTGGCTGCACATCACCATGGGCATAGGTGAGCACAGGTGTCTGTTCCTTTTCTGCTCACATCATAGGACCAAAGCATTGTTTACAAAAAGAGCATGGCAAATGGGTCCCACTATACTTTTGAAGCCAGAAATTTCAAAGAGATCCTAGAAACTGCAACTAAATTTTCCATTCTCATAATGCCCATTGAAATTTTTTCTCTCCACTGATTATACCTGTAGAGATATTCCACCCAACAGCTAGGAAAAAAATCCCGTCATTTATAGGATAGCAAACATTAAGCTGAGTACTTACTCTACTCCTATTCTCCTGTTCCTAGCTAAGGAATTGTTGTCACTTATGGTATCCAATTACTTAGTTCATATGCAGTTCTCAACACATTGCAAACTGGATTAAGATTTTTCCTCGCTTAATCAGACAAATCAAATGACATTCTATTGTTTTTCTTGTTTTTCATGACCTTGACACTTTTGAAGTCATTATTTTTTTTTTTGTTTTTCATGACCTTGACATTTTTAAAGAGTATTGGCCAGATTAATTTGTAAAATGTTCCTTAATTTGATTTGTTTGGTGTCTTCTCATGATTAAACTACAGCTATGTGCTTTTAGGGGAAAAATACTAGAAATGTTCAGTTCCTCCTCTGATAATATCAAGGGATGAGGTTAACATGATATACCACTAAGGATGTGTACTTTGATCATTTGGTTAAGATGGTGTTGGCCCAATTTCTCTACTGTAAAATTACCATTTTCCATTTCCATACTCTATTCTCTGGAAATACATCACTATGTCTGGCTCATACTCATAGTGTGGAGGAAGGGTTTAGTCTTCACCTCATAGAGGGTGGAACTACCTACATTTATTGCTATTATTTTCTACTATCTGTATCTCCCATATATCTTTGTTCTGTATAGATTTCTCCATTTCTAATATTAAATATCTTGTCTGTGCTACCACTGTCTCTCTACCGGACTATTTTGTGGTTTTCACCAAATTATCCATAGCCTTATCTGTAAAATTTTCAATACTTTCTTCTTATGAAGATTACAAGCTACTGTTCGGTTTGACTCCTACTAATATCCCTACCTCTAACTTGTCCCATGATTCTCATTTCTCTACATCTCTTAGTTAGGTTGGATTTTCATGAGTTCACCTACTTATTATACTCCCTCTTGCAAATAGTTACACAGTTGCCCACCAAATAGACTATGTTTCCCATTCCATGTCGCCTAGAAAACAAGATATTTCTTTTTCCTTTAATGGCAGGAAGAAACTCTTTTCTGACATTCTTTTTTTTTCTTTCCTGACATTCTTAACTCAGAAAATCTTAGCACTAATATTTCTCTTTAGCAGGGTTTGCCATCATTGCAATGGCAGATTGTTTTTTTCAATGATAATTTAATCAGTACACAGTACCCACAAAAACAGGAACTAATCTTTTTCTTTTCAATATTTCATTTCCAACATGAAGCTTAGACACAATATTTTGGTGGCACTCCATAAATTTTGATTGAATCAATTGCATTAATTCATCCATTCATTCATGAAGATTAACTAATATTTAGATCAAGTTTATGCAGGGATTATTACCTGGAGATCATCTGGGAATAATAAAGTAAGTGTTAAGATACTGGGTTGATACTCTAATAAAGTTTATATCTTTATTGCTGTTTTCCCATTCACTGGTCAATTATTATTTGTTCCCCTCCTACCTCTTTTCCTGCTTTTATAGCATTGTAAGTTGTTCATCATTTGCAAGGCATTTAGATTACTTTGTAATTAACTTCTTTGACTCATCACTGACTAGAAATTCATGATTCTTCTCTATTTGTTTCTTTACATCCTGATTGTCTTTTCTGGATTGTTGAGGTTGCAACTTACAGAAGTCAACTTCAAGTAACTACATATAAAATAGACTATCTTATTTTGTCTTACTTTTAATGTAAAATATAAATGTAAAATTAGAAGTACATTTGAAATGATTACAGAAATTGAGTTAATTAACATCCTGTCACCTTACATAGTTATCTATTTCTGTATGCATGTGGTGAGAACACTTAAGATCTACTTTCTTAGCAAACTGTGAATATGTAATACAATACTATTGATTATAAGCATGGTATTGAAATCAGATCTCCAGAATGTACTAATCTTGCAGTTGGAAGGTTAATATACAGTGTGACTTTATAGAATTCAGGACATATTAAGGATGAGTGAATCAAGGACTTAGATAGCTTTCAAAAACTCCACAATTACTTCTCTCAACTGTTTTATCTTCTTCTTTCTATTCAAATCCTTTACTATTCTTTCTCAGCCAATTTCACCACAAAGGTGTTCTGTATTTACATTCCCCTCTACATTCACCAATCTCCCTGGTTTTAATAATGGGGTGAAGGACTTTGTATTTCCTAATTAGTTTGTTAAGCTAAGAGAGTCTTTGTTAAAGCAGTGTGTTAAAATTAAATACAAATGGAAACTGGACTTGAAAATTCCCTAAGCAGAAAAATCCATGTATGTATGTATGTATGTATGTATGTATTTTTGAAGGGGCAGAGGAGGGTAGGGAGGGTCACAGGGAAAGGGAGAGAAAATCTTAAGCAGGCTCCATGCTCAACACAGAGCCTGACTTGGGGCTTGATGACATGACCTTGAGAGGGTCATGAGCCAAAATCAAGAGTTGAATGCTTAACTGACTGAGCCACCCAGTTGCACAAAGACAAAATCATTTTAGCCACGTAAGCCATAAAAAATCTGCCCTATTTCAAGAATAGAAGTAAAACTTAGGTTATTTCATATAAATGCTTCTGAAAATAATAAAAGAAATTTAATTTTCAGATCGCCTGGGTAGCTTAGTAGGTTAAGCTTCTAACTCTTGGTTGCAGCTCAAGTCAGGAAATCAGAATCATGAGATCAAGCCCTGCACTGGGCTAAAGAAGAAGAAACTTAAATTTCACTGTCCTCAAAATGGTGTAAGATAATCTCATTTAACCAATTATATGCCACCTAGAAATCTCCACTGTAATAGCTAATCATTGTAAAGGTTAAACAACTTCCTCACTTTCACTTTATAAGCCATTCTGTAGCTTTATGTCCCTGTGTTTCATACCAGTTTTAAATTAGAAAACTCCCAGTTCATCAACAGTTCTCACATGAACAATAAAATATTACTATTTGTTGATTTGATGGTTTTAATTTTGCCATTTCTGGAATTGACAAGAGGTTTGAAAAATATATTGGTGAGTAAATTCTCAAGTGATGAAAAATGTTGACGATAAATCTCTCATCCCACTTAAAGCTTTCTAAATTTCTACCTGAACAATATTTCTGGATAACTTTATGGCCCCATCTATAATATGAAGAGGAAATATTCTTCACAGAGTTGTAAATTGTCTTAGTTTAGGTAACTCATACATACAATTTTTATAATCCAGAGATATGTCTCACCATATAGTATATATTTATATTGTACAGGTTTTTGAATGGCCTTTTGAATATTAAATTGTTTTAAGTAGATAGGAGAAAATTTTAAAAGGAAATGAACAGAAACAATATAGAGAAGTGCTTTGCTCATGAGGTTAAACAGAAACAAATATGAAATATTGAACTAATTAATTAAGAGCAAAGTATGTTACATGTGATTGTCATAGTCTCAGGATAATAAAGACTACTAACTTCAGTATTCAAATTTCAAAATAAAACTGAAATTTAGAAAATGAATATTTTTCAATTAAACTCATAATTTGCAATATGATTTTCATATTTAATATAATAAATAATTCAGATTTTAATGCATATTCCTTTGACTTCAAGTTTGTGTGATCTAGTCTTTGCCTGGTAAGAACTTTCATTTGACATAGCTTTCCTGTAAACCTTTAAAAGCAAAGCAGGGATGTGTGGGTGGCTCAGTTGATTAAATGGCTGACACTTTTTTTTTTTTTTTTGGTAATTTTATTTTTTTTTTCAGTGTTCCAAGATTCACTGTTTATGCACCATACCCAGTGCTCCATGCAATACCTGCCCTCTTTAATACCTACCACCAGGCTCACCCAACCATCCCTCACCTCCAAAATCCCCAGTTTGTTTCTCAGAGTCCACACTTTCTCACAGTTTGTCTCCCCCATGATTTCCCCCAACTCACTTCTCCTTTCCAACTCCCAGTGTCCTCCATGTTATTCCTTATGCTCCACAAGTAAGTGAAACCATATGATAATTGACTCTGCTTGACTTATTTCACTCAGCATAATCTCTTCCAGTCCCATCCATACTGATACAAAAGTCGGGCATTCATCCTTTCTGATGGAGGCATAATACTCCATTGTATATATGGACCATATCTTCTTTACCCATTCGTCTGCTGAAGGACATCTTGGCTCTTTCCACAATTTGGCAATTGTGGCCATTGTTGTTATGAACATTGAGGTACAGATGGCTCTTCTTTCTTTACTACATCTTTACTTCTTTACTACATCTGTATCTTTGGGGTATACCTCATAGTGTAATTGCAGGATCATACTGTAGCTCAATTTTTAATTTCTTATAAGGAATCCCCACACTGTTTTCCAAAGTGGCTGCACCAACTGGCATTCCCACCAACAGTATAAGAGGGTTCGCCTTTCTCCACATCCTCTCCAACACTTGTTGTTTCCTGTCTTGGCCACTCTAACTGGTGTAAGGTGGTATCTCAATGTGGTTTTTTTTTTCTTTTTTTTTAATTTTCAGCATAACAGTACTCATTGTTTTTGCACCACACCCAGTGCTCCATGCAATACATGCCCTCTCTATTATCCTCCACCTGGTTCCCCAACCTCCCACCCACCGCCCCTTCAAAACCCTCAGGTTGTTTTTCAGAGTCCATAGTCTCTCATGGTTCATCTCCCCTTCCAATTTCCCACAACTTCCTCTCCTCTCCATCTCCGCATGTCCTCCATGTTCTTTGTTATGCTCCACAAATAAGTGAAACCGTATGATACTTGACTCTCTCTGCTTGACTTATTTCGCTCAGCATAATCTCTTCCAGTCCCGTCCATGTTGCTTTTGAATCTCTCTGATGGCTAATGATGATGAGCATTTTTTCATGTGTCTATTAGCCATTTATATGTCTTCTATGGATAATTGTCTGTTCAATGTCTTCTGCCCATTTTTTGACGTGATTATCTGTTTTGTGTGTGTTGAGTTTGAGGAGTTCTTTATAGATCTTGGATATCAGCCCTTTGTCTGTAGTGTCATTTGAGAATATCTTCTCCCATTCCGTGGGTTGCCTCTTTGTTTTGTTGACTGTTTCCTTTGCTATGCAGAAGCTTTTTATCTTGATGAAGTCCCAAAAGTTCATTTTCAATTTTGTTTCCTTTGCCTTTGGAGACATGTCTTCCAAGAAGTTGCTGTGGCTGATGTCAGAGGGGTTACTGCCTATGTTCTCCTCTAGGATGTCGATAGATTCCTGCCTCACGTTGAGGTCTTTTATTCAGTTTGAGTTTATCTTTGTGTATGGTGTAAGACAATGGTCGAGTTTCATTCTTCTATACATAGCTGTCCAATTTTCCCAACACCATTTGTTCAAGAGACTGTCTTTTTTTCTATTGTATATTTTTTCCCGCTTTGTCAAAAATTATTTTATCATTGAGTTGTGGGTCCATATCGGGACTCTCTACTGTGTTCCACTAGTCTATGTGTCTGTTTTGTGCCAGTAATATGCTGTCTTGGTGATCACAGCTTTGCAGTAAAACTTGAAATCAGGCAACATGGTGACCTCGGTTTTGTTTTTCTTTTTCAATATTTCCTTAGCAATTCAGGGTCTCTTCTGGATCCATACAAATTTTAGGATTGTTTGTTCTAGCTCTTTGAAAAATTAAGTGGCTGACTCTTGATTTCAGTTCAGGTCATGATCACAGGGTCATGGGATCAAGCCCTCCATCAGGCTCTGCCTTCAACAGAGAATCTGTTTGATATTTTCTCTCTCCCCCTATACTCTCTCTCTCAAATAAATAAATCTTAAAAAAAAAAAAGGAAAGCACAACATAATACCCATATTTTTACAGACCTTTCTGTCAATAAACATATACAAACATTGCTAAACAGGGCTATTTTCCCTAAGGTACTAGGTTTCCACAACTTGTATTGATTCTGGGTATGTTCTACAATGAATTGAAACAGTGAAGCAAATGCAGTCTTACACAAGTGAGTTTGTAGTGTTACACAAATTGCTTGGACAATATCCATTAGCAAGAATATTTCAAAATAAAGCTTCACAATTCTAAATCTCTAAAGAATCTATCTCTGAAAGGGAATCTGGTAAATTGCAAGGGTAAAAGTGAAAATAGTAGGAACTAGAGATTTCAAGGAAGTGTCAGCAAATGGACACTTAAGCGATTGCAGCTGGGACAAAGAGATATCACTGCGGGGGGAAAAAAGGATAAAATTACAGTTAGAAATTTCCAAAATGTTGGGGCATCTGGGTGGCTTCAGTCATGATATCAGGGTCTTGGGATGGAGCCCCATATCTGGCTCTCCGCTTAGCAAGGAGCCCGCTTTCCCCTTCTCTCTCTACCTGCTTCTCTGCCTACTTGTGATTTCTGTCTAATAAATTAATTAAAACTTTTAAGAAAAAGAAATTTCCAAAAGGCATATGTATCCTATTTTTTCACCTGTCTTGGAATCACTATAGGATTTAGCACCTCCTTTAGGTATCCTGAAACTTCCTCAGACATTAAAATTAATGATGATAATTATGATGATGATGATGATGATGATGCCAGCAGACTAAGAAGTCTGATGAAGTCAGTTCCTCAGATTTTGGATTGCTCAATATGCCTCTCTATATAACACTTTCATCTAAGCTCTGTTTAGCAATACTGAAACTTAATCTGGAATCCAAAATTTAATGTAATTAAACAAGAAGCTGTTGGGGCACCTGGGTGGCTCAGTGGGTTAAGCCACTGCCTTTGGCTCAGGTCATGATCTCAGGGTCCTGGGATCGAGTCCCGCATGGGGCTCTCTGCTCAGCAGGGAGCCTGCTTCCCTCTCTCTCTCTTTCTGCCTGCCTCTCTGCCTACTTGTGGTCTCTCTCTGTCAAATAAATAAATAAAATCTTTTAAAAAATAAAAAATAAAAAAATAAAAAAAATAAGAAGCTGTTGACATTCACCTAGATACCAGACACACACAGCATATTTTTTTTTTACCTGTACATTATTTTCAAAAATGAATCTGAGGACGATGAAGCCCAAATTTTTATAAGATTCTGTGATGTATAAAAACATATGAAAATGGGCTTCCAACTCAAAATGAAATGTTATAATTAGATAACACATAAATACATGCATCAATCAATAAGTGTAATGAGGAAAAAAGCAAAACCCTAAAATAAAAAATGCCATTATGTATCAAAATTACACTGACCTCTTTTTTATATTTTCTCATTCTTGTACTAAATTTATTTTATTTTTTCTTAATTTATTTGTTTTTTGTTGAAACTAGGTATGACAGTCTGTATATCAGATTGTGTGACATAAATCTTTCATTTCATAACTTATGTCCTATATGATAAAATATAAAAAGTCAACTATAAAATACTTTTTCTATGAGAATATCATATTAATGGCTCATAGAATTAATGTTACAATAAGCAAACTTTCAGGATTGTAGGATTCTTTTTTAACTTTTTTTTTACATTTTATTTATTTTTTTCAGTGTAACAGTATTCATTGTTTTTGCACAACACCCAGTGCTCCATGCAAAACGTGCCCTCCCTATTACCCACCACCTGTTCCCCCAACCTCCCACCCCTGACTCCTCAAAACCACTGCTATTCAACATAGTACTAGAAGTCCTAGCCTCAGCAATCAGACAACAAAAAGAAATTAAAGGCATCCAAATCGGTAAAGAAGAAGTCAAACTATCACTCTTTGCAGATGATATGATACTATATGTGGAAAACCCAAAAGACTCCACTCCAAAACTGCTAGAACTTGTACAGGAATTCAGTAAAGTGTCAGGATATAAAATCAATGCACAGAAATCAGTTGCATTTCTGTACACCAACAAGACAGAAGAAAGAGAAATTAAGGAGTCAATCCCATTTACAACTGTACCCAAAACTATAAGATACCTAGGAATAAACCTAACCAAAGAGGCTAAGAATCTATACACAGAAAAGTATAAAGTACTCATGAAAGAAATTGAGGAAGACACAAAGAAATGGAAAAATGTTCCATGCTCCTGGATTGGAAGAATAAATATTGTGAAAATGTCCATGCTACCTAAAGCAATCTACACATTTAGTGCAATCCCTATCAAAATACCATTCATTTTTTTCAAAGAAATGGAACAAATAATCCTCAAATTTATATGGAACCAGAAAAGACCTCGAATAGCCAAAGGAATATTGAAAAAGAAAGCCAAAGTTGGTGACATCACAATTCCGGACTTCAAGCTCTATTACAAAGCTGTCATCATCAAGACAGCATAGTACTGGCACAAAAACAGACACATAGATCAGTGGAACAGAATAGAGAGCCCAGAAATCGACCCTCAACTCTATGGTCAACTAATCTTCGACAAAGCAGGAAAGAATGTCCAATGGAAAAAAGACAGCCTCTTCAATAAATGGTGCTGGGAAAATTGGACAGCCACATGCAGAAAAATGAAATTGGACCACTTCCTTACACCACACACCAGAATAGACTCAAAATGGATGAAGGACCTCAATGTGAGAAAGGAATCCATCAAAATCCTTGAGGAGAATGCAGGCAGCAACCTCTTCGACCTCAGCCATAGCAACATCTTCCTAGGAACAATGGCAAAGGCAAGGGAAGCAAGGGAAAAAATGAACTATTGGGACTTCATCAAGATCAAAAGCTTTTGCACAGCAAAGGAAACAGTTAACAAAACCAAAAGACAACTGACAGAATGGGAGAAGATATTTGCAAACAACATATCAGATAAAGGGCTAGTATCCAAAATCTATAAGGAACTTAGCAAACTCAACATCCAAAGAACAAACAATCCAATCAAGAAATGGGCAGAGGACATGAACAGATATTTCTGCAAAGAAGACATCCAGATGGCCAACAGACACATGAAAAAGTGCTCCACGTCACTCGGCATCAGGGAAATACAAATCAAAACCACAATGAGATATCACCTCACACCAGTCAGAATGGCTAAAATTAACAAGTCAGGAAATGACAGATGCTGGCGAGGATGCGGAGAAAGGGGAACCCTCCTCCACTATTGGTGGGAATGCAATCTGGTGCAACCACTCTGGAAAACAGCATGGAGGTTCCTCAAAATGTTGAAAATAGAACTACCCTATGACCCAGCAATTGCACTACTGGGTATTTACCCTAAAGATACAAACATAGTGATCCGAAGAGGCACGTGTACCCGAATGTTTATAGCAGCAATGTCTACAATAGCCAAACTATGGAAAGAACCTAGATGTCCATCAACAGATGAATGGATAAAGAAGATGTGGTATATATACACAATGGAATACTATGCAGCCATCAAAAGAAATGAAATCTTGCCATTTGCGACGACGTGGATGGAACTAGAGCGTATCATGCTTTGTGAAATAAGTCAATCGGAGAAAGACAACTATCATATGATCTCCCTGATATGAGGACATGGAGAAGCAACATGGCGGGGTAGGGGGATAGGAAAAGAATAAATGAAACAAGATGGGATTGGGAGGGAGACAAACCATAAATGACTCTTAATCTCACAAAACAAACTGGGGGTTGTTGGGGGGAGGTGGTATTGGGAGAGGGGGAGGGGGCTATGGACATTGGGGAGGGTATGTGCTATCGTGAGTGCTGTGAAGTGTGTAAACCTGGCGATTCACAGACCTGTACCCCTGGGGATAAAAATACATTATATGTTTATTAAAAAAAAATTTGGAAGGGGAGGCGAACCATAAGAGACTATGGACTCTGAAAAACAACCTGAGGGTTTTGAAGGGTCAGGGGTGGGAGGTTGGGGGAACAGGTGGTGGGTAATGGGGAGGGCACGTTTTGCATGGAGCACGGGGTGTTGTGCAAAAATAATGAATACTGTTACGCTGAAAAAATAAATAAAATGGAAAAAAGAAAAAGAAAAAAAAAGAACTTCTCTTAAATCTGGGCATGCACATGCACAGACTTCCTTTAAAAGCTCAGATGAACTTGAACTTCTCAAACTCAACACACACAAAACAGATAATCATATAAAAAAATGGGCAGAAGATATGAACAGACACTTCTCCAATGAAGACATACAAATGGCTATCAGACACATGAAAAAATGTTCATCATCACTAGCCATCAGGGAGATTCAAATTAAAACTACATTGAGATACCACCTGACACCAGTTAGAATGGCCAAAATTAGCAAGACAGGAAACAATGTGTGTTGGAGAGGATGTGGAGAAAGGGGAACCCTCTTACACTGTTGGTGGGAATGCAAGTTAGTGCAGCCACTTTGGAGAACAGTGTGGAGACTCCTCAAGAAATTAAGAATAGAGCTTCCCTACGACCCTGCAATTGCCCTGCTGGGTATTTACCCCAAAGATACAGATGTAGTGAAAAGAAGGGCCATCTGTATCCCAATGTTTATTGCAGCCATGGCTATGGTCGCCAAACTGTGGAAAGAACCAAGATGCCCTTCAACGGATGAATGGATAAGGAAGATGTGGTCCATATACACAATGGAGTATTATGCCTCCATCAGAAAGGATGAATACCCAACTTTTGTAGCAACATGGACGGGACTGGAAGAGATTATGCTGAGTGAAATAAGTCAAGCAGAGAGAGTCAAGTATCATATGGTCTCACTTATCTGTAGAGCATAACAAATAACATGGAGGACATGGGGAGATGGAGAGGAGAGGGAGTTGAGGGACACTGGAAGGGGACATGAACCATGAGAGACTATGGACTCTGAAAAACAACCAGAGGGTTTTGAAGGGGCGGGGGGGGGGGTGGGATGTTGAGAAACCAGGTGGTGGGTAATAGGGAGGGCACGTACTGCATGGAGCACTTGGTGTGATGCCAAAACAATGAACACTGTTATGCTGTAAATAAACAAATTAAAAAAAAAACTACCCATTTCTCAGGGCACCTGGGTGGCTCAGTGGGTTAAAGCCTCTGCCTTCGGCTCAGGTCATGATCCCAGCGTCCTGGGTTCAAGCCCTGCATCGGGTTCTCTGCTCAACGGGGACCCTGCTTCCTCCTCTCTACTTGTGATCTCTGTCTGTCAAATAAATAAACAAAATCTTAAAACAAAAAAGAGAGACCAGGATTGTAGGATTTTAATCTAAGTACACTTTTTCTTACAAGGAATCTATATTATTATCATGTAAAACATTTTCTGATGATAGACTCACAAATTTCCACTGAAATATCAATGCAGAAATTTAAGCCTCATTACTTTAAAAAAGTACTTGGTATATAATCTAATACTAGAATCTGGGCTACTGACATCCTTGTACACAGTCAGTGGAGTCCTATTGAGAATAATGTCCAATGTCCTACACACCCTCTTAATCACAGGAAAATGATAAATTTAAAGGAAAGAAAGTTTGGCCTTCTTAAACTATTTCTAGGATCAGAGATCCTACCTATATCTAGGATCAGAGATCCTACCTATAAATCAGAGATTTCTATTTCCATAGAAATACTATGGTACTTGTGAGGTGTAAAACTTTCTACAGAAAAAGCAGGGCTCTTTGAAGGAGATGGGAATTCCTCTTCTCTTCTATCTCATTGTTTTCTTCTTAATTATATCTGTATGGGCTGCACAAAAATTAGATAAGTAGATGAACAACTTCCATCATGTAAGGTATAGTTTTAACAGACAAATACTAGAAATGTAATTATATCCTTAGATGATAGAAATTAAGTACATATTTTTTTCTTTAAGCTATTGGTCTTTGATAATCCTAGACTTTAATTTCCTTCCTAAAATTGGTTAAGTAATATTAGTCTGAAGTTCATCTTTCTTGATCTTGAGAACTCAAGTTTTCTCCCAGTTAACGTGTCCATGTAGATGTGGGAGTCTGTAAGCTATGCTTACAGGCATCACAAAGCTATACTGCATGCCTACCTGTCAGCTTATTCAGTGAATGAGCACTTGATGGCTGCAACTCCTCAGTGTATTTCATAAAAATCACAGGACTGGTGACTTATAAGCCACTTTATCTCTCCCAAAAGCCTTTCACAGCATTCTCAGGCATTTGTTAAATCTCCAAGGCACATATTATATAAATTGTAACATTTTCAAAGTTTTGCTGAAATTTAGTTATGGTCGAATTACAACCTGGTGAGAGAAAGTGATTAGTGTAGTTATGATACTGATATCTGTCGCATAGCTCAACTACCTCTCTAAGGTTTTCTTCTTCTGTTTCCTTCTGTTTCCCTGGCCTTTGTTGCCAATATTATCCTCACACATATCCTTCCTATCTACAATCCTGGCCCCAGATCTTAGGAACAACAAGAAGAAAGGAGAACAATGGATGCCTTCCCATTCTCACATCCAAACCCCCATTTAACAAACATAATCTCAGACAGACTTTTCTCCTAAAAAGAGAGAAAAACATGTTCTTTTCTTATCCTTCTATTGGTTGGATTTTTTCTGACCCCAAAAATAAATTTTAGTTTGCACAGAAGAAAGGTTAATTAAAGAAGTTATGCATTTCATCCATTAACTTGAATGAACAGAACGAATGTTTTCCAATATTATAGCAACACAAATTTAATTATGCTAAATACTTCTCAGCTGAGAATCAACAATTTCCTATCTTTTGTTTGTTTGTGTGTTTTGTTTTAAAGAGTTTATTTATTTACTTGACAGAGAGAAAGAGAGAGAGCACCCGCAGGCAGAGCAGCAGACAGAGGGTGAAGGAGAAGCAGGCTCTCAGCTAAGCAGGGAGCCCAATGCAGGGGCTTGATTCTAGGACTCTGGGATCATGACCTCAGCCAAAGGCACCTGCTTAACTGACTGAGCCACCCAGGCACCCCAACAATTTCCTGTCTTAAGAATAAAACTTTAATTCTCCAGATACTCTTGACTTCTCTCTCTCCCACTGTACATTTGAGCACCTAATTCATCAACAAAACATGTGATCTCCCTTTAAAATCTTTTATAAATGGACAATTTCTTTTCTCTTCCCTAACTATCACCTTGGACAAAGCTACAAATAGTTCTCACCTGCATTGTTGTAGTCATCTCCTGAGAGGTCTCCCTGTTTCCACCCTTGTCATTTTTCAGCATATTCACAAGAGAGAATTCTATTTGATCCTATAATCATCTATAAAAACTTTTCCTGGTTTTATTTTGACCTTACCTTCTCTAACTTTCCCCCTCATGCATTCTGTTTCAAATTACCTTTTTTTTTAAAAAAACTGTAAAATTTATATTTTCATAATTAACAATGTTATATATTAAGACTACTGCCAAGAATATGAAGTATGAATCAAAGCCACATACACCAAATAAAAGAATTACTATCCTTCGTTTCCATCTCCATCTTATTTTTTGCCATTAGTTCTTACACTAAAAGCTAAAGAACCAGGCTATAACCATCACTGGGCATTCAGTGTTATCACTGTCTTGAAGAAATGAGTCTAGCACAAACCTTTATATATAGTCAGTGCTTAATAAATGTCTGTGGAAAGAATGAAGATGATAAATGATAAACGAACCACACTACCACATGTCCCAACCACTCTCACAAGACCGTGTACTAACCATCTGGGCAGACAACGAGATGATGGTCAAATTACCTTTTTGATTTTTCTGTAATACCAGCCATTTTCGTGACTAAGGGCCTTTGTGAAAGCTGTTTTCCTCATTTCAAATACTATTGCCCAGATATCTGTATGTCTCACTAGATATCTATACATTTCAAATCTATATAGTCTCACTCAGGTGACGTCTTCAGTCTTTGTTCAACTGCCATCTTCATAGTGAGGTCTTCTGGGACTATGCAAATTATAATTGGTTGTCACTTATATCCTGTCTCCCTTTTCTATGTAACTCTTATTATCAAAACTTATTTTTTATATTGTTTTCATTCAGCACTCTGTTACATGTAAGTTACATGAGGGCCAATATTTATTTCCTGTTTTACTCTTGGATGTAAGCTCAATACCTAGATGGAGTGCCTAATACATAAAATGAATAATTTTTAATAAATGACTGAATTAGAGATTGTACAAATCACCATTTTCTCCACCACTGGAGATTATTTTAATTTTTAAAAAGATTTTATTTCTTTGTCAGAGAGAGAGAGAGAGAGAGAGGGAGGGGGAGCAGCAGGCAGCAGGAGAAGCAGACTCACTGCTGAGCAAGGAGTCTGATATGGGACTCCATCCCAGGACTCTGAGATCATGATCATGACCTTAGCCGAAGTCAGACTCCTAACCGACTGAGCCACACAGGCACCCCTGGATATTATTTTAATAACAAAAATTGAGATAGAATAAAAATTAATTACAATTTTTAAAAGTGAGGGGGATAGTAACAAATGGGATAGATTAGAGAAAGGGTAGTGTACCATGAAAAACTCTTGAAATATTTCTAATAGGTAATTAACAATAATAATACAGATAGCATTTTTTCTTCCTTCTTTCACAACTAGTGTTGCAGTAAGGGCTTCTGTACATTATTTTACATTAGATGACTGCTCTATATCCATAATTAATGAGTTGAAACATTTTTCCCTGTTTCTGATTTTAGAACCTAAGTTAGTAACCACTATCCCATCCTGCCTCATATTTAATAAGTTGCTTTTAAGCCTGGTTCTAAGTAAAGATCAACCTTGAGGCTGCTTAAAAATCATGTTGCTCATTTTTTATCCTCAAAATATGAGGGCACCTGCGTGGCTCAGTTGGTGGAACGACTGCCTTCAACTCAGGTCATGGTCCTGGAGTCCCGGATCGAGTCCCACATCGGGCTCCCAGCTCACTGGGAGTCTGCTTCTCCCTCTGACCTTCTCCTCACTCATGCTCTCTCTCACTGTCTCTCTCACTCAAATAAATAAATAAAATATTTAAAAAAATATGAAATCTCAGTCCTCAGGGGTGATAAACAGAAGTCTTTTTAAATAAACAAGTAACAAAAAGTTTCCAAGTGGAACTGATATGTAGCCAGTGTTAAGAACCATGGCTACAGAGCATCAAAAAATAATTCAGCCAGAAAATAAACCATCTAGAAAAATGTTTTATACATTGGAAACTGCAGAAACTAAGGGCAACAGGAAACAAAAGAAAAAAATTTGTCATCAGATAGATGTATAACTCCACAAAAATCATTTCACTAGCTTCTGAAATAGCAAACTAATTTCTAATAAAATATTAGGCAGGAAATGAAATCAACAATAATGCAAAAAATTTTCATAATAACTAACAATTCTCCAATTATTTTTAAAAATCATTAACATACATATTGTATTAAAATTCACCAAAACGTTTTTTACATGATAGAACATGCAAGTGAGTTCAAAAGTATTGTAAGCACAAATGGCTATTTTTCTAACCTACTCTAATTACCAGTGAACAATAACAACAAAAACTGAAGAATGTGATTACTGTAGCAAATGGAGTATTCATTCTCTCAACACAGTTTATTTAAGCACCTATCTTCCCCAGGTTCAGGAAATATCAAATATGCATAAAAAGCTAAACTTATACTCAAAAAATTGAACATTAGAGGGGAGAAAAATAGTTTGAAGAAAACTACTATTAAGTGATATAGTATAAATGATATAAGAACCAACTGAACCAGCTGTGATAGGAGGGCAAAGAAGTAAGTGAAATTAGTATAGTACAGAAGTTAAATAAATAACATTTTGAATTACACGGATCTGAATTTTTTTCTCAGCTTCTACTTTGGCAAGTCAGGTAGATGCTCACCAACATCCAAGCTCCTCTTATTAAATTTAATACATCCAAGTTTTAGCTGGATACATGTCCTACTTATTTGATATTTTCCTTTCCAGCTGATTTGTTCTATGGAGTGACTAAATTCTGCCTAGTGAAATGCAACAAACAACAATGTGAGCATCTTCTGCTACACAGCCTGAATATGGAAGTGTGAACACTACCCAGCCTTTCTTTCTTCCCAATGTCAAGGAAGAGAAATTGTTACATGATCTTCTTATATTGTAAATCTGGAATGTGCTGTTGGTCTTCTGCCTTCTGGCTCACTACTTTAGTAAGTTGTAAATTATGAGGAGTAAGTTGTATGTGATAAGAAGTGATCCACGCTCCTAATCCATTGCATTTCAGTTTTTAAATTCTCAATATGTCTACCTTCATTTACTATAGAAATGTATAGACATTGTCATACCATTACATTATCATACCACTAGACTCTATTTAAAAAAGTTATGCAACTTTTCTTTGCCCCATAACAAGCACATTTGTAATCGTTCAACTGTTTCTTAAAGTGGCAAAAATACAAGTGAGATGAATAAGGAGTACCTAACCTATGGGAATAGGAGAGGGAGTGGTGGTATTAATACAAGAGCAATTAAATGATGATCAAGATGTCTGAAGGTATAGGTCAGAAATCAATTTCCTAAAGAGAGCTTTACCTAATTTGAAGTATTCCTGGAATTAAAAGCAAGCAAAAATCCAGAGGTACTAAAATACCTATATTAGAATGTATAACTGAGGATTGTATATTGGTACTTGAAAAGAAAATACTTTTAAATGTATACTTGTAAAAAAATGACAATTAAAATCACTTTACACATTTTGCTCTCTTTTAATCAATTAATTATTTTTTTTATTTTTAGAGATAGAAAGCATGCCTGAAAGCAGCAGCAGAGGTGAGGGATCGGTGCGGAGGTGAGAGGGGCTGAGAGAGAGGAAGAGAGAATCCTTACCCTGTGTGAAGCCAGAAGTGGGGCTCAAATCTCATGACTCTGAGATCATGACCTGAGCCTAAACAAAGAGCTGGATACTTAACTAACTGAGCCACCCAGGCTCCCCTTAATCAATTAATTCTAAATATCTATTTTTATCAGTTACTATCAGCCAGCTTAATTCAAAGTGTATTACCTGACTTGGGTAGTTTTTTGATAGAGAACACAAAAACATATCATTTAGATTAAAATGGTCATCATGACATACTATTTAAAAAAATAAAGGGAATTTAAAACACTTAACTTTTTAGAGTACAACTAAATGTCAATTTTTTACTAAACTTCTTAAGCCATTTGGGAAAATATCAACCAGAAAAATTTATAATATGCGAAGAAGCTACATTTCTCCACAAATAGGATAGTTTTAAGTACAGTATTTTTTCCGCCATCAGTTCAGATAAGCAGTCTTCTGAGAAACCAACTGTCTCATCTGATCATCTAAGAAAATTGCATATGATTTCCCACTGGGGGGAAAAAAACACTGGGTATTTTTTACCATTTTATACTTAAATATGACCACTAAGTAGACTGTACTCGTGTTGACTTTGGTCTTAAGGTAGCTATTATATCTTCCCCAAGTACTTTAGACTGGAAAATATAACTTTTTTGTTGGTAAAATATAATCATCCAAGTTTAGAGTATATACAAGCTTGCAAATGATAGTCATAGAGAACAGTGAAAATAAACAAGTACATATTTGGCATAAGTTTGGAGTCTTCATTCTTTGCATTTATCTCTTTATATAGTAGGAATTAATAATTTTAAAGTGATTCTAGTGTTCATCTGAAGATCATATATTAGTGTTCAGTATGTCAGTGAGATGGGCATAATGCTCAGTATTATGCCATGTAAACGACTCTCACATTGTGTTACAGCTCAAAACAGAACTTTTACAGCTTCCTTCTCCATATCTACAGTTATCCAGGGAAACTAACTTTATTAGCAGACAGGTCAATTCATCTTCTAAAAATGTTACCACTGTGGATGTTTCATATGTGATATAATATATATATATATTGATATTGATAAATACATCACACCAATGTTATTTGCCAAATATTTACCAGGTTGGAAAATCATGATGCTGTATAAATTTATTTTTCTCAAGAGATACATGAATTCTTCTTTTTTTAAAAGATTTCTATTAATTTGACAGAGAGGGAGGCCCCGAGAGAGAGAACACAAGCAGGGGGAGTAGGAAAGGGAGAAGTAGGTTTCCTGCTGAGCACGGAGCCCCATGTAGGGCTTACTTATATTTTAATTTTATTTCTTTTTTATCTCTTGTTATAGACACTATGCTATACATACTGCCAAAGTATTTAAAAAATAGACCAAAAAATGTGACTATTATTTGCAATTTACCATCCACGCATATATAAACCCTGTTCAAATACATATTTTCCAGATATGTATTTACATATGTACCTATAATTACATATATTTGTACCCATAATTACATATATGTATATATAAACAAGAATACAGACAGACACATTTTATAATATTTTTTCTCAGTAAAACACCATGAAGAGTTTAACATATCATTAAAATGTATAAAATAGAAATGTCACAGACCTGTACCCCTGGGAATAAAAATACATTATATGTTTATAATAAATGCTTGTTGAAAGAAAAAAAATTGTATAAAATAGAAATATTAACTTATTCAAATAAATAGTAATGAATTAAACATGTTATTAAATTCATTAAACTATAATACTAAATTTTAGATTAATATTCTATTTAAGTAATATGTCCATGAATTTTCACATTGTTAAAATTACACCTATCAATATATTTTTATTATGATAATAAATGCCATGATAAACTTTAGTTTTGTTTGTTTTGTTTTGTTTTTCCTGTTGCTGTTAAAAGGAAACATCATCTGTAGAAAGATCAGAAAAATCATTGAAACAGTACAAATTTTTCCTGCTGAAAATTATTCCAAGAAAACAAGACTAGAAACATTCATAAAGCAGAAATATGGAGAAATATGCAGGAGTTAAGCTTTTTAATATATCTAAAAATAATTTTTAAAAATAAGTTTTTGAGTGAAACTTATGAGTGAAGGTGTGAAAATGTGCAAACTTCCACTTTAGAATGAATAAGTCATGTGGAAGAAATATAATATGGAAGTAATGGTGACTATAGGTAATAATACTGTACTGAATTATTTGAATGTTGCTCAGACAATAGAATTTAAAAGTTCTCATCACAAGAAAAAAAATAATTATAACTACATATGGTGAAGGATGCTAACTAGACATATTGTGGTGATCATTTTGCAATATGTACAAATACCAAATCATAAGGGTATATACTTGAAAGTAGTATAACGCTATATATTAATTATGTTTTAAAGAAAGTTTCTGGGTTTTTGTCAATTATTTATCTACTAATGTATTATTATTTATCTACTAATGTATAACAAATTGCTTCAAAAACTTAGACCCTAAAATATACAGTTATTATTTCTTAGCTTTATTGAGTGATGAATCTGTACTTGCCTTGGTCATCTTGCTCAGGGTAACTCACAAGGTTGGAATTAAGGTGTCAACTGAGGAAGTGGGTTACCAGGTCTAAAACACACCCAAGGAGAGGGGACTATCTAACTGCCTCGATACCAGAAAGGGTATTGGGGGGCCATCCTAGAGGCTGTACACTACAACAAAATATTTAATAATATGGTTCATCATGATACTATACAAAATTATGAGCAATGTTTGGTTGGACATTTTCTTGCATGGCAAAATGAGAAAGTAAATTAGCAAAATTTTCAGGATACCAATCTGAATACAAATGTATAAAACAATGTTTTATCTTAATCAAACCTAATATTTCTTTAAATTGAAAATAAAAGAATGCATATGTAAAAATATGTAATTATAGTAAAGACCATTACCCAGGTGAAGTTCACACTACACTATAATAAGTGAATTTAGTTTTGTGAATTTGTGTGCATGTGTATGTGTTTCAATAAAGGGTAGTGACTTGGATGTGTTCACCATCATATTCTCATTTTGTATCACTGTATAAATACTCATATATGTTGAATGATGGATTGAATATTTTATTAGCCTCCTTTAGTGCAAATTCTTTTGGTTAATTCATAAAGCATAAATCAATTTTCATGTAACTGAATGCAAATATATTTTTGCAAGTTTGTATTTCTTCTAACAAAAGATGTATCCTTTCCATACCAGGATAGAGTTCCCACATTGAAAAAGTTGAGAACTACTGACTTTGGGACTGTAAAAATTATGTTCATTTTGTTCACTCTGTTTCTTACAAAAAATGTTTTATGGCCTAAGTGCAAGTTCTTTAAGACATTAGATCATGAAAATGTTGTCCAACAGATAATCACTGTGTAAGCAAGGTATAGGAAAGAAATAATGTAGATGTGGTTTTTTTTTTTTTTTTTTGCATTTTTTTATTTGTTTATTTACAGCATAACAGTGTTCATTGTTTTGGCATCACACCCAGTGCTCCATGCAGTACATGCCCTCCCTATTACCCACCACCTGGTTCCTCAACCTCCCACCCTCCCACCCCTTCAAAACCCTCTGGTTGTTTTTCAGAGTCCATAGTCTCTCATGGTTCATCTCCCCTTCCAGTTTCCCTCAACTCCCTCTCCTATCCATCTCCCCATGTCCTCCATGCTATTTGTTATGCTCCGCAGATAAGTGAGACCATATGATACTTGACTCTCTCTGCTTGACTTATTTCGCTCAGCATAATTTCTTCCAGTCCCGTCCTTGTTGCTACAAAAGTTGGGTATTCATCCTTTCTGATGGAGGCATAATACTCCATCGTGTATATGGACCACATCTTCCTTATCCATTCGTCCGTTGAAGGGCATCTTGGTTCTTTCCACAGTTTGGCGACCGTAGCCATTGCTGCAATAACCATTGGGGTACAGATGGCCCTTCTTTTCACTCCATCTGTATCTTTGGGGTAAATACCCAGCAGTGCAATTGCAGGGTCATAGGGAAGTTCTATTCTTAATTTCTTCAGGAATCTCCACACTGTTCTCCAAAGTGGCTGCACTAACTTGCATTCCCACCAACAGTGTAAGAGGGTTCCCCTTTCTCCACATCCTCTCCAACACACATTGTTTCCTGTCTTGCTAATTTTGGCCATTCTAACTGGTGTCAGGTGGTATCTCAATGTGGTTGTAATGTGAATCTCCCTGATGGCTAGTGATGATGAACATTTTTTCATGTGTCTGATAGCCATTTGTATGTCTTCATTGGAGAAGTGTCTGTTCATATCTTCTGCCCATTTTTTGATATGATTATCTGTTTTGTCTGTGTTGAGTTTGAGAAGTTCTTTATAGATCCTGGATATCAACCTTTTGTCTGTACTGTCATTTGCAAATATCTTCTCCCATTCCGTGGGTTGTCTTTTTGTTTTGTTGACTGTTTCCTTTGCTGTGCAGAAGCTTTTGAGCTTGATGAAGTCCCAAAAGTTCATTTTTGCTTTTGTTTCCTTGGTCTTTGGAGACATATCTTGAAAGAAATTGCTGTGGCTGATATCGAAGAGGTTACTGCCTATGTTCTCCTCTAGGATTCTGATAGATTCCTGTCTCACGTTAAGGTCTTTTATCCATTTCGAGTTTATCTTTGTGTACGGTGTAAGAGAATGGTCGAGTTTCATTCTTCTACATATCGCTGTCCAGTTTTCCCAGCACCATTTATTGAAGAGACTGTCTTTTTTCCATTGAATATTTTTTCCTGTTTTGTCGAAGATTATTTCACCATAGAGTTGAGGGTCCATATCTGGGCTCTCCACTCTGTTCCACTGGTCTATGTGTCTGTTTTTATGCCAGTACCACGCTGTCTTGGTGATCACAGCTTTGTAGTAAAGCTTGAAATCAGGTAACGTGATGCCGCCAGTTTTGTTTTTGTTTTTCAACACTTCCTTAGCAATTCGGGGTCTCTTCTGATTCCATACAAATTTTAGGATTATTTGCTCCAGCTCTTTGAAAAATACCGGTGGAATTTTGATCGGAATGGCATTAAAAGTATAGATTGCTCTAGGCAGTATAGACATTTTAACAATGTTTATTCTTCCAATCCAAGAGCATGGAACAGTCTTCCATCTTTTTGTGTCTTCTTCAGTTTCTTTCATGAGTGTTCTGTAGTTCCTCGAGTACAGGTCCTTTACCTCTTTGGTTAGGTTTATTCCCAGGTATCTTATCGTTCTTGGTGCTATAGTAAATGGAATCGATTCTCTAATTTCCCTTTCTGTATTTTCATTGTTAGTGTATAAGAAAGCCACTGATTTCTGTACATTGACTTTGTATCCTGCCACGTTACTGAATTGCTGTATGAATTCTAGTAGTTTGGCGGTGGAGTCTTTGGGGGTTTCCATATAAAGAATCATGTCATCTGCGAAGAGAGAGAGTTTGACTTCTTCCTTGGCAATTTGGATACCTTTTATTTCTCTTTGTTGTCTGATTGCTGTTGCTAGAACTTCTAATACTATGTTGAACAAGAGTGGTGAGAGTGGGAATCCTTGTCGTGTTCCTGATCTCAATGGGAAGGCTGCAAGCTTTTTCCCATTCAGGATGATATTTGCTGTGGGTCTTTCATAGATAGATTTTATGAAGTTCAGGAATGTTCCCTCTATCCCTATACTTTGAAGTGTTTTCATCAGGAACGGATGCTGGATTTTGTCAAATGCTTTTTCTGCATCAATTGAGAGGACCATGTGGTTCTTCTCTCTTCTCTTATCGATTTGTTCTATCCCATTGATTGATTTGCGACTGTTGAACCAACCTTGCAACCCAGGGATGAATCCCACCTGGTCATGGTGGATAATCTTTTTAATGTACTGCTGGATCCTGTTTGCTAGGATCTTGTTGAGAATCTTTGCATCCATATTCATCAGTGATATTGGTCTGAAATTCTCCTTTTTGGTAGGGTCTTTGCCTGGTTTGGGGATCAGGGTAATGCTGGCTTCATAAAAAGAGTCTGGAAGTTTTCCTTCTGCTTCAATTTTTTGGAACAACTTCAGGAGAATTGGTGTTATTTCTTCTTTGAAAGTTTGGTAGAATTCCCCAGGGAATCTGTCAGGTCCTGGACTCTTGTTTTTTGGGAGGTTTTTGATCACTGCTTCAATCTCGTTACTAGATACCGGTCTATTCAGGTTGTCAATTTCTTCCTGGTTCAATTTTGGGAGTTTGTAGTTTTCCAGGAATGCATCCATTTCATCTAGGTTGCTTAGCTTATTGGCAAATAACTGTTGGTAATAATTTCTGATGATTGTTTCTATTTCCTTGGTGTTAGTTGTGATCTCTCCCTTTTCATTCATAATTTTATTAATTTGGTCTTTCTCTCTTTTCTTTTGGATTAGTGTGGCCAATGGTTTATCGATCTTATTGATTCTTTCAAAAAACCAGCTTCTAGTTTCATTGATACGTTCTACTGTATCTCTGGTTTCTACCTCATTGATCTCTGCTCTAATCTTGATTATTTCCCTTCTTGCATGTGGAGTTGGTTTGATTTGTTGTTGATTCTCCAGTTCTTTAAGGTGTAGAGACAGCTGGTGTATTCTGGATTTTTCAATTTTTTTGAGGGAGGCTTGGATGGCTATGTATTTCCCCCTTAGAACCGCCTTTGCTGTATCCCATAGGTTTTGGACCGAAGTGTCTTCATTCTCATTGGTTTCCATGAATTGTTTAAGCATTGTGATACAAAGTCAGTATACAGAAATCAGTGGCTTTCTTATACACTAACAATGAAATGAAATGAAATGAAAATACAGAAAGGGAAATTAGAGAATCGATTCCATTTACTATAGCACCAAGAACCATAAGATACCTGGGAATAAACCTAACCAAAGAGGTAAAGGACCTGTACTCGAGGAACTATAGAACACTCATGAAAGAAACTGAAGAAGACACAAAAAGATGGAAGACTGTTCCATGCTCTTGGATTGGAAGAATAAACATTGTTAAAATGTCTATACTGCCTAGAGCAATCTATACTTTTAATGCCATTCCGATCAAAATTCCACCGGTATTTTTCAAAGAGCTGGAGCAAATAATCCTAAAATTTGTATGGAATCAGAAGAGACCCCGAATTGCTAAGGAAGTGTTGAAAAACAAAAACAAAACTGGCGGCATCACGTTACCTGATTTCAAGCTTTACTACAAAGCTGTGATCACCAAGACAGCGTGGTACTGGCATAAAAACAGACACATAGACCAGTGGAACAGAGTGGAGAGCCCAGATATGGACCCTCAACTCTATGGTGAAATAATCTTCGACAAAACAGGAAAAAATATTCAATGGAAAAAAGACAGTCTCTTCAATAAATGGTGCTGGGAAAACTGGACAGCGATATGTAGAAGAATGTAGATGTGTTTCTGACACTAGATATATTCTTTGAAATAAGACATGACTTCACTCATTGAGTCTTTCTGTTATTGCTATTGTTTTAAAGATTTTATTTATTTGAGAAAGAGAGCAAGAGAGAGAGCAGGAATGGTGGGGAGAGGCAGAGGAAGAGGGAGAAGCTGGCTCCCCATAAAGCAGAGACCCAAATGCAGGGCTCCACCCCAGGACCCAGGATCATAACCTGAGCCTGAGCTGAAGGCAGATGCTTAACAACTGAGCCACTAGGGACCCCTGAATCTCAGTTTTAAATTGGAAATTTAGTTAATCCTGCCTGCATCAAAGAGTATCACTGTTAGTATTTAATGAATACAGTGCAGAAAAAGAGCTAAGCTGAGAACAAATAATTCAGATTTCTCCCAAGTGTACTGTATAGTTTATGTACAATCAGTAGCAATCTTTACTAAAATTTTTAAAATGCTCTGTATACTTATGACCATAGTTACTGATAAAACACATCAAATTATTTAAGACTATTTAATATTTTATAAATGTTCAATAACTGTTATCAGACATAAATAGAGGGGTAAGAATACAAATGTAATTAACTAAATTGACTATAAAATGGACAAGTTGTGTGAATACATCTGTGAACAGGAGTTCCTGTTCAAAAAACCCATTGCAAAAAAAAAAAAAAAAAAAAAATCGAATCCATTGCAATCCAAAAGCCAAGCAATACTATTACAAGTCTGTGGTAGGTTACAGAAAAATATATAATTATTTTAAAATAGAGGTATTTTACCCATATTTTATCTAATATAAATATTATCTAATATTAATAATGTATGTATCCAATACATAGGGCACTGACTAAAAAGAAAATCAAAATGTAAACAAAAAAATCATTAGATATTAACTTGATAAAACTATCTTTTCAGAGGAAAAAATCTCATAATCCTTATCTACTTCATTTCTTATCTATAAAATCAGAGACCATGATCATATAATTGATGTAATTCCATTCACTTCTGCATATAGGAAAAGATCAATATTTGGACTAGAGAAATCTATAAATAATCCATCAGAAAAGCTATAAATAATTCCAAAGGCAAAATTCCATGAAAATTTGTTCTCATAATAGAAATTATGTAACGATATGGAAACTTACTATTTTCAAATATATTACTTTTAAGATAACTTAAAATATGTTTCAAGACACAAATATATTGGATTAAGCACAGTGATTCCTCGCATTTAATTTTTTTTTTGTTCATCAAATTTGAATATTCCATGTGTTAGAAAGAAAAGACTATGGTAATCATGTCTGGTAATTTCAAATTTCTTATACTTAATATTAAATATTAAATCCAGATGTCAAGATAGATATAATTTATCTGCTAAATCCAAAATCTTAAGTTAACCTGAATATGAAATACATTGATTAAAACTTTCAAAAATATCTGAGTAATTCACAGTATGGACTTGCAGAAATATCTTAGTATTTGAATAGGTTTAATGTTTGCTCTAAAGCTAATGTAAATTACACATGAGCAGATCATTCCTGCTAATGAAATCATCTATTTTTTTAAAACAATCTGTTTTAAAGTTGTTCTAAGAGTTATTGGGGAGGGGAGGCGAACCATAAGAGACCATGGACTCTGAAAAACAACCTGAGGGTTTTGAAGGGTCAGGGGTGGGAGGTTGGGGGAACAGGTGGTGGGTAATGGGGAGGGCACGTTTTGCATGGAGCACTGGGTGTTGTGCAAAAAGAATGAATACTGTTACGCTGAAAAAATAAATAAAATGGAAAAAAAAAAAGAAACGAAAAAAAAAAAGATTTTATTTATTTATTCATAAGAGACAGAGAGAGAGAGTGAGAGAGAGGCAGAGGCAGAAGCTGAGGGAGAAGCAAGCTCCCCAGAAAGCAGGGAGCCAAATGCAGGACTTGATCCCAGGACCCAAGGACCATGACCTGAGCTAAAGGCAGAGGCCTAATCATATGAGCAACCCAGGAAACCTCTAAGGGTTTAATCTTAGCTTGATTATCATTTATTTGCTTATTTTGCATTGGAACTGTAATGAACATCCTTATATTATATGGAAAATATTAAACTCTAAAATACTTAGTTGATTGAATACATACATAATAAGTACATACATAATAATTCACCATTTTCATTTCACTGTAAGTGTGTGTATGGATATAAAGTCATTTTTCATCATACTGGTGCCTTAGATAGAAAAGACATTTTTAAAAAAAAGATTTTATTTATTTATTTGACAGACTGAGATCACAGGTAGGCAGAGAGAGAGAGGAAGGGAAGCAGGCTCCCCGCCAAGCAGAAAGCCTGATTCGGGGCTCTATCCGGGACCCGGGATCATTAGCCCAGCGGAAGGCGGAGGCTTTAACCCACTCAGCCACCCAGGCGCCCCAGAAAAGACATTTTTAAAGACTAGTCATCTCTCTAGTTCTCCAAATTTTGGAATCTGTCCCTCTCTATCAATCTATTTTTTCATAAGTTTAAACCTATTTATCTTTACATCTAATTTTTGTTTCTATATCAGGAAGGTTATAACTTTTGTTTGCTCAAAAGAATATGCTCATGTTTATCTAAAGGAAATGAAATCACTTATCTTGGAAAGATTATCTGCAAAACATGTTTATTACAGCATTATTTACTGTAGCCCAAAACATAGAAACAACCTAAGAGTTCATTATGGATGAATGGATAAGTAAGATGTGATCTATTTACGTACAAAGGAAATTTATTCAGCCATAAAAAAAAAGAAAATCCTGATTTTTGCAACAACATTAATAGGCTTTCAGGAGACTGTTCTAAGTGAAAAAAAAGAGAAAGAGAAATAGTGTATGATCTCACTTACACATGGAATCTAAAAAAATACTGAACTCGCCATTCTGGAAAACAGTATGGAAGATTTTCAGAAAATTAAATATAGAACTACCCTATGATAAAGCAACTGCACTACCAAGTATTTACCCAAGAGACATAAAAATACTAATTTGAAGGGGCAAAATCACACTGATTTTATAGCAGCATTATCAACAAGAGCCAAATTATGCAAACAGCCAAACGTCCACTGACTAATGAATGAATAAAGAAGTGGTAAAAAATTCAGCTATCAGAAAAGAATGAAATCTTGCCATTTGCAAAGACATGGGTGAAACTAGAGTATATGATGCCAAGCAAAATAAGTCAGTCAGAGATAGACAAATACCATATGATCTCATGCATATGTGTAATTTAAGAGACAGAACAATGAACATGGATAAGTGGGGAGAATAAAAGAAAAGGAAGCAAAGCATAAGAGATTCTTAACTATACAGGAAAATCTGAGATTTGCTGGAGGGGAGGTGAACAGGAGATGAGCTAAAATGGGTGATAGGTATTAAGGAGGGCACCTGTTTCAATGAGTGCTGGGTGTTATATGTAAGGGATGAATCAGTAAATTCTACTCCTGAAACTAGCTATTTAATCATTAAATCCTATACCTGAAGCCATATATGTTAACTAGCTAGAATTTAAATAAAAACTTGAAATAATTAAAAAATAACTGAACTCAGTGATACAGAAAGTAGACTGATGGTTGCTAGAAGTGGGAGATGGGAGGTAGGCAAAATGGATAAAGGGGGTCAAAAAGTACAAAGTCCCAAGTATAAGATAAATGAGTCTTAGTGGTATAATGTACAGCATTACATTGTAATTGTAGTTACAATATTGTATTGTGTATTTGAAAGTAGATATGACAGTAGATCTTAAAAGATGCCATCATACAAAATATTGTAACTATACATGGTGATGGATGTATAACTGGTGATTATACTAAACTTATACTATATACTATAAATGGTGATTAACTAAACTTATTGTAGTAACTGTTTCTCAATGTATACATATCAAATAATTATTTTATACACCTAAAACCAATACAGTGTTTACTATCTCAGTAACAACAAAAAAATACATAATTCTATAAACCGCTAGACTGCTTTGCAGAACACTATCACCACATTATATTTATATTTATGAAATTTTAAAAACACAAGTAACATTTAAAAAATGTTTTTACCGTTTTAGAAAAATTTCACATTTATTTTATTCCACTTACAGCAATCAATGTTTTAAAATATATTTTTATATGCCTTGTTTCATTTACACTTCACACTGTTTGGGCACATATATCTTCCACATTTGGTGGCTTAAAAAAGTTCAAATGTTGAAGGTATCTCAGCTCCTCGCACAGTTTGTGAATGGATAAAGAAGACGTGGTTCATACATACGATGCAATGCTACTCAGCCAACAGAAAAGACGAATACCCACCATTTGCATCTACATGGATGGAACTAGAGGGGATTATGATAAGTGAAATAATCAAACAGAGGAAGACAAATATCATATGGCTTTACTCATATGTGGAACATAAAGTATAGCATGGAAGACCACAAGGGAAGGGCAGGAAAACTGAATAGGAAGAAATCAGAGAGGGAGAAAAACCATGACAGACTCTGGACTCTGGGAAATAGACTTAGGGTTACAGAAGGGTGGAGGTTGGGGGATGGGGTAACCTCGTGATGGGTATTAAGGAGGGCACACGTTGTAATAAGCACTGAGTTTTATATGCAACTAATGAACCGTTGAACACTACATCAAAAGCAATTATGTACTACATGCTGGCTAATTGAACATAATAATAAAAAATTCAAATGTTTCAATTTTTTAAATTTTTTTAATGAGGTTTTTTTTTTTTTTAGATTTTATTTATTTATTTATTTAACAGACAGATCACAAGTAGGCAGAGAGGCAGGCAGAGAGAGAGGGAAGCAGGCTCCCTGCTGTGCAGAGAGCCCTATGCGGGGCTTGATCCCAGGACCCTAAGATCATGACCTGAGCTGAACACAGAGGCATAACCCACTGAGCCACCCAGGCACACCAAAACGTTTCAGTTTTTCAAAGCTAACAATATAGTCTTACCCTCAGTGGCTCTATTTCAATCAGTTTGCTGACTCTTGCTGTAAAGCAACTGTATATATTTTCAGTATTTTTCTTGTACTACTTTCTTTTTTTATAAGTACTATTCTTTAAATTTTCACAGTTGATTTTTTTTTCAGTTTATTTTCTTGTGTGTGTGTGTGTGTGTGTGTGTGTGTGTGTGTGTGTGTTTTCCCCCCAGATGAGCAGGATTTATCACAACTGAATGCTTATTGCTCATGACAAGTGATGATAATGGCTTTGTTTATTCTCCAAAATAGCTGGTGTTGGGATATTTCTGTCTCATTCAGAAATAAAACTTGTACTATACAGAAACTTCATATCTCAATTGTGAATAATGTATCTCTACTTATATATAGGTCATTAATATCTCAATCCTGAGTTATTTCATGGGAATTCAACATCTTTTGTTAATATGATGTTATTTACCTTGTTCCCATTTATGACAGCATAACTTTTTTAACTTAGGACTATAATAAAGAAGTTGGATAAAGTCCTTTATTTCCTTTTATCTTAACCTCTAACATAGAGATTAACTGTAGTAAAGTAAAAGTAGTCTCTGAAAAAGTGCCTTATTTTTGTTTAAGTGCCTTATTAATTGGTTGCAGGAAAGTCTGCCAGATACAAAGGGAGGGGATGTTTTCTAGCCTTAATATGTATTTAAATAAGAAAAATTTCCTCAGAGTTAACTCAAAAAGAGAAGTGACTAAAAGCCCTTTATTCTTGAGAGGCAATTATGTTGAAGTACTTTAAGTAGGAAACTATATGATAATGGCATTTAAAATAAGTTTTAGTCTAACATGTAGATGAGAAAATCAAGGCCAGCTGCAAACGAAATAGATTTAAGGGGATCTTTCTTTACCATGTGAAATAAACACCCTTCAAATTATGTGTTATTTTTACAATAACTAAAGACAAAAATTGTTGTGAAATCACTTTGCATATCTTAAAAACTCTACAGAAATCTTTTTCCTATTAGTTGAAATAATGTATGGCAATGTTTTGCACAAACTTGGAGATCCAAGCTCAAATAAGTAACAACTAACGTAAAGAACAATTAAATGACAAGATAGAAGTAACTGACATGTTTCTTAAAGAATATCTGGGAACACATGAGAATGGACACAACTATGGATATGTCCTTAAGCAGTTTATTATATTTAATATTATTTTAGGAGGCACGCTACACATTTCCCTTTCAACAACTAGGGTATCACACTGCTTGTAAGTATAATTTATAAAACCATTCTGAGTCTATTTTCTTGATTAAAAAATTGTCTTTCTATAGCAATGATAAAAAGGTAGTAGGATATGTCTTATGCCATAGGTCTTATTTTATGTATTTTATGCATAAAGAAAACCTATGTTAGTCAAAACTTCTACTCATTTGTTAATTAACAAAATATAGGCACAGTACCTAGGACTAATTATTTACTTTTGTCAAAATGGAAACATTTATATCTGTAATTTTTATTCATGGCTTTCTACTCTCAAGTGATAATTTATCTGTTTTAGAATGAACCCATCTCATTCCAACATTTTAAATCAGTAATAAAGCTGAGAGATTGTTTTTTAGATTCACTAATCTAAAATAGTGAATTAATGCAAATTACCCCAAGGAAAATATCCCTACTCAACTATGTTCAATGAACACAGTCAGTGCATAAGACAAATGAGAGAAAGATACTGGCAACTGGGCACAGGGATGAGCGATGGAATGCATGCTTATCTCAGTGTTACCAGATATGATTTTCTAAGAAAAACCTAAAATCTGAAACATTATGTGAAATGGTCTGATTTTAAAAACAGTGTATGGGCCAAACAAAGCAAAGCACACAATTCAAATGTGATTAATCAGATTTAATTTCATTCAGACAATTGTAGGATATTGTCAATTAGGATTTCATTAGATTGATAAAATGGATAAATAAAAGTATTAATAACTTAATTTATAATATTTTAATATTTTCATAACAAGAAAATCTTCACATAGATCATCAAAGAATGACACTTGATTCTATATAATTAATTCCTTTAATCTTTTCTATTTGACATTCCTAAGAAGTGGCTCTCACCTCATGGACCAAGATGAGTACTGAAACTCCAGCTATTGCATTCATGTTCCATATAGAAAATCAGGAGAAGTTAAGATTTTAGTACTTTTCTGTAAAGGGATTTGTGAGTTATGAAATAACACATTTGCTTTTTGTCTAACTGGGCAGAACTAGTCACATGACCAAACAATGTGTGAGGTGGAAGTGGGAGTACTTTCTTATTTTAGATGACCATTAGCCCGAATTAAAGTAAAACAAACAAACAAAAAAACAAAGGCTTTACTATTGAAGAAGGGGAAATGTGTACTGAGGTAAACAACGAAAGGATTCTGCTACAGCGTCTTCTTAGCATAGAGTTGAAGACAGTCTGTTGTGGAGCTTGATTGGTTTGGATAAATATTGTTACTTTCATTTTATAGCTTTATGACCTCAGGCAAGTAGCATATAGGCATTAGTTTGCTCATCATAAAATAAGGATAATCATGATACCTCACAGGTTATTATGAGAGTCAACTAAGTTCTTAGAATAGAGCTTACCACATAATAGGTGTCAGAAATATCTACTATCTCCAGTATACGGTGAAGAAGGAGAGCCATCATCACTCAAGGAAGAAACAGCTGACATGATCCCAACTAAAAATGATCTAATCTTGACTGGTGTGAGGTGGTGTCTCATTGTGATTTTGATTGATATTTCCCTGATGCCAAGTGATGTTGAGCAAGTCAGGAAATGACAGATGTTGGCTAGGATATGGAGAAAGGGCAACTCTCCTCCACTGTTGGTGGGAATCCAAGCTGGCGCAGCCACTCTGGAAAACAGTAAGGAGGTTCCTCAAAAAGTTGAAAATAGAGCTACCCTAAGACCCAGCAATCGCACCACTGGGTATTTACCCTAAAAATACAAATGTAGTGATCTGAAGGGGTAGGTGCACCCTAATGTTTACAGCAGTAATGTCCACAATAGGCAAACTATGGAAAGAACCTAGATGTCCATCAGCAGATAAATGGATAAAGAAGATGTGGTACACACACACACACACACACACACACACACACACACACACACACAATGGAATACTATGCAGCCATCAAAAAATGAAATCTTGCCATTTGCAACAATATGGATGGAACTAGAGGGTATTATGCCAAGTAAGATAAGTCAATCAGAAAAAGACAATTATCATGTGATCTCTCCGATATGAGGAATTTGAGAGGCAGGGCAGAGGGTTGTGGAGGAAAGGGGGGGGAAATGAAACAAGATGGGATTAGGAGGGAGCCAAACCATAAGAGACTCTTAATCCCATGAAACAGACTGAGGGTTGCTGGGGGTTGGGGGGGGCGTAAGAATAGGGTGACTGGGTTATGGACTTTGGGGAGGGTATGTGCTATGGTGAGTGCTGTGAAATCTGTAAGCCTGATGATTCCCTGACCCCTGGGGCAAATAATACATTATATATTAATTTTTTAAAATGACCTAATCCACTATTTGTAAAAAGCTAACCTTAAATAGTCATTTATTCCACTAGACCTACTAAATGATTTAAGGTTTACCAACTTTCCTAGGAATTTAGAATTGCTTAAAAAAAGAAACATATTTCATATCCTAATGGAATTTAGAATGGGACAATTTGAAGCAAGAACATAATCCTCAGAAAAACTCCAGGTGGATAGTGTTTTCAAGCTCTCCCATTTTATAGATGATGACATTGAGACAGAGGGTGTTTAAATAATCTTTCCAAGGTCACATGGGTAAAAGATTTTGAAGCAAAGCTAAGTCACAAATTTAAATTCCCCAAAACATAATTTTAGCTACAGAATTCCATTCACAGAGAAAAATCCTGTTCTTTAAGCCTGGGTGGTGACCTGAAAATGAGCCTCCTTTCTCCACTGACTTTATTGAGTTTTGAAGGGATGAGCCAAGAAAAGGGTATGTGAATTGGGCATCAGACCTGTCTCTTGGAATGGTGGTGGTGGTGACAGAAATAAGTTTTTCTTCAGTCATATTACCCTAATTTTGTGGGTTATCTCAATTTTGTCATTTCTTTATTTGAAAGAAAAGAAGTAAAACTTAGTAACACTGCTTAAACATTTCAGAAATCCTGGTCAATTATTTTTGCAAGAAGGATTTAATCATAATCCAATTCTTATGAAGCAAATGAAAAGGCAACTCAAAGTAATTTAAACGAACACAATCTGGATATGATTGTTACTTGGTTGTAAATATTATTCAACATGGCTACTTCAAAGACAAAATTCTCAAACATTAATAGCTTATTTATTTGTCTTACAAATAAACAAGTTCATTCACAACATTCAGAAAGTTATCTCTTTTGTTTTCTATTGTGGCAAGCCCTAAAGCTATGTGCATGCATAACTAAAGATACAGACAAGATTGAAACTAATTTAGCTTTTTTCTCTCCAAATGCATTTTAAAAAGAGACTCCATTAGTCAAAACATTACATTCTTTCCTCCACTTTGTTCAAATCATGATGCTTATAATAAACCTATCCTCCAGCTATTTTCCATGCTCTTACTGTACCCACTGTTACTGATTATATATAATGGCATGCTAACGCTATATTTAACCCTCCTACTGTTCATTGTTAAAATTAGTCACTATGGTACCTGATCGCATCTCATATCTTTGCATGTTTGAAGCTTGCTGAACAAAGACAGCTGGCAAGTCCTGGATTTTGTTAGACAAAGAAAAACATGTTTTAAAACAACAAAATCCTGATTATGTTTAATCTGAGGAGAGAAAAATAAAGATGCAAGAACCAGGTAGAATACCCTGTTTTGAAAACTGTCAAATCTTTGTCATTTTTCTCAAAGAATTACAAAAAGATTACTGCTGCTTAGTTCTTTTAAGAGTATCAGGCATGCTTTGATTTGCAAGACATTGCTCTTTAAAAAGGGAAGAAAGGAAAATAACGTTAAAAAGTCAAAAAAGTATAGCATGAAATACAAAAAGAAGATCGATACTAATTGACACAAATATTACACTATTTTTTCAGTGTGTCAGAAAAGTGTGATGGGAGATACCATGCTAGAAGAAAGCACAGAATTTTTAATTTTTAGTGCCTATATTTATTTCCTACACTTAAGACAAATGGATGCTGTGTTTACTTGTATGCAACAACTGGTGAGGCTGTATTTATTCAAACACCAACCTAGATGTTGCTATGAGGTATTTTTAGGTATAGATCTCATCTATAATCAGTTGACTTCAAGCGAAACAGATTGCTTGGATAATGTTTGCTGTATGTATCCAATCAGTTAAATGGCCTTAAGAACAAACCTGAGATTTTCTTGAAGAAGAAGAAATTCCGCAACATCAGCTCCTGACCAAGAGCATCCAGCCTGCCAGACTGTGCTACAGATTTTGGATCTGCCAGTCCTCAAAAGATTCTCTCTCTCTTTTTGTCTCTATCTCGACATCTCTCTTTCTCTATCTCTCCCCCTCCCTCCGTACCCACACACAAACACACACATTTATACATGTATGCATATATACATAATAATAAATGTTTACTTCTGTATTTATTCTGCTGATTCTCTTCTGCTTCTCTGGTGAATCCTGGCTTATACAATTGCCAAGTTTACTGTATAAATCATATAAATGCTACTTCTTAGATAAGGGTCACTTAATTTTTCTCTGAATTAATTCAAACTTAAGCACACAGAACTTAAAGAACAGTTAAATATAAATTCCAGGGAAATAAAAAACCATATCTAGTAGAAAACAGAACTTAAGAAAAAGGATTTCTATCAATATAGCTTGACTTATAATCCTAAGAGAGGTTTGTATTCATGTATCTAACAAAAAGAGATATTTATTACGTTTTGAAATTTAAATGAGCCCAACTAGATTATTTTTAGTTTTACTATTCATAGTGCAGGTAACTTAGGTAAATCACTTTATTTACTCTCAATCAGAATGTGTGTTTATATATAAGATAATTTAACTAATCTATTTTACTGGGTCTTAAATACATCCTATCTATTTCTAGTACGTTTAATTATATGTAAATATATATTAAAAAAATAGGGGAGCCTGCTTCCCCCTCTCTCTCTCTGCCTTCTTCTCTGCCTACTTGTGATCTCTCTCTCTGTCAAATAAATAAATAAAATCTTTAAAAAAATAATCTCCTTCTTTCCCACTGCAACTTGGAGGAGTACTGTAGTAAAGATCAAATAGATAAATAATAAAGTGTCTTGTAGTGAGAAGTGCCTGGCGTATAATAGGAACCCAATAAAGATTAATTTTCTTCCCTTTCTCATAGAATTATAAATATCATATGATTATTCCTCAATCACAAATTTGCATGTGAATGCCTGTTGTATATTATAAAAATATTAATGTTCTGTGATATTAAAACTCAACTCAGCTTTCAAAGTTTATACACTGCATTCTAAATTTTAAAAGAATGTATGTGATGTTGATGGGTTCTGCAAAGTACTCATGTAAAAATTTAATAAACAGTAAGTATAAAGTTATAATAATTAGCATCATAATTAAATTTGAGATAGACCCAACAAAATATTTAAGGAAGCAGAAAAACTAAAAGATTCATTCACAGTTTGTGATTAAGGAAGCAAAAAGTCTTGAGTGACTAATTAACATAATGCTCTTACTGTATCCATCTCTTTCCAAATAAATAACTTAAAATATTTCTGTTAAATAAACATATCTCATTTTACTGGCCTTAGTAACATTACCCTTCTTCTACAGCAATGGTTAATAGGACAGACTCGGGAGCCAAAGTGCTTGAGTTCAAATCCTATAGAAATTTGGGCAATCTGAACTGAAGCTACTGCTGCCTTCCCCATTTTCCAGCATCTTTGTATCTCCTACAGAATTTTTGAGTATTTAGTGAGATAACACACAAAACTTCTAAGAACAGTGTCTAGCACATAAGATGTCTCAAACATAGTAGAATATTTTTGCTAGGGGCACCTGGGTGGCTCAAGCAGTTAAGTGTCTGCCTTCTACTCAGGTCATGATCCCAGAGTCCCAGGATCAAGCCCCACATCAGGCTCCAGGCTCAGTGGGGAGTCTGCTTCTCTTTCTCCCACTGTCCCTCCCTGCACTTGTGCTCTGTCTGTCAAATAAATAAATAAAAATCTTTAAAAAAAGAATGTATTTGCTAAAATTCTATAATGGTACATAATTATATCAAGCTTAATTTTATTGAAATCACAAGTATTTATATCAGACTTTAAAAGGTATAAAAAGATTAATTTTTTTCTACAATAAAAATAATATGATAATAAATATAACAATAAATGCTCAAAACATTTGTTGGTTTTACAGTTTGACATTGAGTGTCAAGAATCTGTTATTTATACCAGATAAAGAAACTAAGAAATAAAAAAGAGAGAGAGAGTGAGAGAGAGAACTACAGGCCAATATCTCTAATGAATGCAGATGCAAAAAATATCAACAAAACATTAGCAAATTAAATCCAACAATACCTTAAAAAGATCATTCACCATGATCAAATGGGATTTATTCCTGGGATGCAAGGGTGGTTCAATATTCATGAATCAATCAATGTGATACATCACATCAACAAATGAAAGGATAAAAGCCATATGACCATGTCATGGGGTACCTGGGGGGTGAAGTCATTTGAGCATAGAGCTCTTGGTTTTGGCTCAGGTCATTATCTCAGAGTTATGATATTAAGCCCTGCATTGGGCTTCATGCTCTGTGTGGAGTCTGCTCAAGATTCTCTCTCCTCCCTCTGCCCCTCCCCTACCAGATAAGTAAATCTTTAAAAAAAAAAAATCATTTCAATAGATGCAGAAAAAGCATTTAATAAAGTACAAAATCCATTCATGATAAAAATCCTCAATGAAGTAGGTTTAGAGGAAACATACATCAACAGAATAAAGTTTATATAGAAAAAACCACAGATGACATCCTATGGTAAAAATCTGAGAGCTTTCCTTCTAAGATCAGGAACAAGACCAGGATGTTCACTCTCACCACTTTTATTCAACATAGTACTAGAAGACCTAGTCACAGAAATCAGACAAGAAAAAGAAATACAAGCATCCAAATTGGTAAGGAAAAGTAAAACGTTCACTATTTACCGATGACATAATACTCTAGATAGAAAACCCTAAAGACTCCTCCAAAAAGTCAGTAGAACTGATAAATGAATTCAATAAGGTCACAGGATACAAAATCAATATAAAGAAATCTGTTACATTCTATACACTAATATTGAAGTAGCAGAAATAGAAATTAAGAAAAAAATCCCATTTATAATTATACTAAAAATAATAAAATATTGAAGAATAAACTAATCAAGGAGTGAAAAATCTGTAATCTGAAAACTATAAAACACTGATGAAAGAAATTGAGGATGACACAAAGAAATGGAAAGATATTCCATGCTCATGGATTAGAAACGAAGACATACAAATGGCTATCAGACACATGAAAAAATGTTCATCATCACTAGCCATCAGGGAGATTCACATTACAACCACATTGAGATACCACCTGACACCAGTTAGAATGGCCAAAATTAGCAAGACAGGAAACAACGTGTGTTGGAGAGGATGTGGAGAAAGGGGAACCCTCTTACACTGTTGGTGGGAATGCAAGTTAGTGCAGCCACTTTGGAGAACAGTGTGGAGATTCCTGAAGAAATTAAGAATAGAGCTTCCCTATGACCCTGCAATTGCACTGCTGGGTATTTACCCCAAAGATACAGATGTAGTGAAAAGAAGGGTCATCTGTACCCCAACGGTTATTGCAGCAATGGCTATGGTCGCCAAACTGTGGAAAGAACCAAGATGCCCTTCAACGGATGAATGGATAAGGAAGATGTGGTCCATATACACAATGGAGTATTATGCCTCCATCAGAAAGGATGAATACCCAACTTTTGTAGCAACAAGGACGGGACTGGAAGAAATTATGCTGAGCAAAATAAGTCAAGCAGAGAGAGTCAAGTATCATATGGTCTCACTTATCTGCGGAGCATAACAAATAGCATGGAGGACATGGGGAGATGGAGAGGAGAGGGAGTTGAGGGAAACTGGAAGGGGAGATGAACCATGAGAGACTATGGACTCTGAAAAACAACCAGAGGGTTTTGAAGGGGCGGGGGGGGGTGGGAGGTTGAGGAACCAAGTGGTGGGTAATAGGGAGGGCATGTACTGCATGGAGCACTGGGTGTGATGCCAAAGCAATGAACACTGTTATGCTGTAAATAAACAAATAAAAAAAAATTGAAATTAAAAAAAAATAAATAATAATAATAATATTGTTAAAATGTCCATACCACACAAACCAATGTATAGATTTAATGCAATCCCTATCAAAATAGCAACAGCATTTTTCACAGAACTAGAATAAATAATTTTAAAATTTGTATGGAACCACAAAGGACTCCAAAGAGCCAAAACAGTCTTGAAAAAGAAGAAAAAACTAGAGGGATCACCATCCGAGATATCTAAATATACTACAAAGCTATCATAATCAAAACAGTAGGGTACTGGCAGAGAAATAGACACATAGATCAATGGACACAGGGAATAGAGAACCCAGAAATAAATCCACACATACATGGTCAATTAATCTTAAACAAAGGAGGTTAGAATATGTAATGGGAAAAAGACTCTTCAAAAAATTATGTTGGAAAAATGGTACAGCTACATATAAAAGAATGAAAATTGAACCACTTTCTCACATCATACACAAAAACAAAATATATTAAAGACCTAAATATGAGACCTGAAACCATAAAAATACTAGAAAAGAGCATAGGCAATAATTTCTCTGACATTGGCCATAGTAATATCTTCCTAGATATGTCTCGAGGCAAGGGAAGCAAAAACAAAAATAAACTATTGGGACTAGTTAAAAATTGAAAGCTTCTGCAAAGCAAATGAAACAATCAACAAAACTAAAAGACAACCTACTGAATGGAAGATGATATTTGCAAATGACATATCAATTAAGAGTTAGTATCCAAAATATATAAAGAACTTATACAACTCAACACCACCACCACCAACAGCAACAACAAATAATCCAATAAAAAAATGGCCTGGGGAAGCCACTGCCTTTGGCTCAGGTCATGATCTCAGGGTCCTGGGATAGAGCCTCGCATTGGGCTCTCTGCTCAGCAGTGAACCTGCTCTCCCCCCACCCCCACCTACTTGTGATCTCTCTCTCTCTCTCTCACTCTGTGTCAAATAAATAAATAAATCTTTAAATTAATTAATTAATTAATTAAATGGCCTGAAGACATGAACAGACATTTCTCTGAAAGACTGATCATTGCTCTGAGCATAGAACACCCTGAGTATAGGGCTTGTACAATCATGAGGTCAAGAGAGGGGTTATGCCGTGGGTTAAGACTTTACTAGATCTTCTGACTTAACCACCAAATGAAAAAAGTCCCAGAAAACAACCCCTTCAACTTCCCAAGACATAAAGCCTTGCTACCACTATGCGAGTGGAAGTCACTTGGACTCATTTATATAGTTTTCCAGGTTCTATAAGGGGCCATAAAGCCCCCAACACCCACAGTTTCTGCTCTGCTATCTCCATAATGCTCTGTGTATCCCTTATTCTCTTTCTTTTTTTCACCCTTTCTCCACTCTTGACACTCTATTTTGCTAAACATGTTACTTAGGTATTATGTTTATTATTTATTTTATGTCTCTTATATTAGAATATAAACTACAAAGCAAAAATCTCCAATCATTTTGTTTATTAATATATCACCCAAGTGGCTAGAACTATGTCTGGCTTATTCCAGGGGCTCAGTAACTATTTATAAATGAGTGAGCAGATGATTAAACTGGCACCTTTTTTCCTTTTCAAAGGAAAATAAATGAATCATCAAATATACTGACCTGGATTCAAAGTTAGGTTCTATTAACTAATTGTGGTGCCTAAAAATTCCTTCAATTGATGTTTCTTTTTAAAAAACCAATAACAAGAGTCCATAGTCTCTTATGGTTCGCCTCCCCTTCCAAATTTTTTTTTTTTTAATAAACATATAATGTATTTTTATCCCCAGGGGTACAGGTCTGTGAATCGCCAGGTTTACACACTTCACAGCACTCACGATAGCACTTACCCTCCCCAATGTCCATAGCCCCCTCCCCCTCTCCCAATCCCACCTCCCCCCAGCAACCCCCAGTTTGTTTTGTGAGATTAAGAGTCATTTATGGTTTGTCTCCCTCCCAATCCCATCTTCTTTCATTTATTCTTCTCCTATCCCCCTACCCCCCCATGTTGCTTCTCCATGTCCTCATATCAGGGAGATCATATGATAGTTGTCTTTCTCCGATTGACTTATTTCACTAAGCATGATACGCTCTAGTTCCATCCACGTCGTCGCAAATGGCATGATTTCATTTCTTTTGATGGCTGCATAGTATTCCACTGTGTATATATACCACATCTTCTTTATACATTCATCTGTTGATGGACATCTAGGTTCTTTCCATAGTTTGGCTATTGTAGACATTGCTGCTATAAACATTCGGGTACACGTGCCCCTTCGGATCACTATGTTTGTATCTTTAGGGTAAATACCCAGTAGTGCAATTGCTGGGTCATAGGGTAGTTCTATTTTCAACATTTTGAGGAACCTCCATGCTGTTTTCCAGAGTGGTTGCACCAGCTTGCATTCCCACCAACAGTGGAGGAGGGTTCCCCTTTCTCCACATCCTCTCCAGCATCTGAAAAACAACCTGAGGGTTTTGAAGGGTCAGGGGTGGGAGGTTGGGGGAACAGGTGGTGGGTAATGGGGAGGGCATGTTTTGCATGGAGCACTGGGTGTTGTGCAAAAAGAATGAATACTGTTACGCTGAAAAAATAAATAAAATGGAGAATTATAAAAAAAAACACCAATAACAATAACAATAATTACCTTTTGTGGATTTTAGTGGGATTTAAAACTGTTTGTAATATGATGAAGAATTTATATATATTATATTTTGCATCTTTAGTTATGGGGTAAAAGAAAAGAGCAAAGGGAAAGGAAAATTATTCAATGATCAATAGGCTATGCCAATTACCAATTAAGATAACGCAACTCCCACGTTTCACTGCTTTATGTTCTATATCATTTTCTTATCTCCTACATAATAATGTTATTTTCTCTCTTAAGCACACAATTACATACTTTTCAGAGCTTTGTTCTATTAGGAGTTGTCCATGTTTTGCTATTTAGCAATTATTTCCTGTGTGTGTAAAACAGATTATAGTTATATAGAAATTCAGGTGTAGCGAGGCATCATTTTTTTAAGTCAACTGTTTATTATTTATTTATTTTTTTAAAGATTTTATTTATTTATTTGACCGAGATCACAAGTATGATCTCGGCAGAGATCAAGGCAGAAAGGCAGGCAGAGAGAGAGGAAGAGAAGCAGGCTCCCTACTGAGCAGAGGACCCTGGGATCATGACTCGAGCCGAAGGCAGAGGCTTCAACCCACTGAGCCACCCAGGCGCCGCAAGTCAACTGTTTATTTCCTTTTATAAACAAACATTCTAGTAGCATTTCTTGAGAGTTCCATCAAAATATTACTGTCAGGGTTTTTAAGGCAAGAAGCTAACTGTCTTCCAACAACAGTAAATAAAATCCTAGATGAACTCTTCCCATTTGAAAACTCCAGTCTGCATTTTGTCTTGTCTTTCTCCTTCCACGTTTGATGATTTATCTCAACGTCTGTGCAGCCCCTTCCAGCTACGTAATGCTTTGATGAACTGTGATAAAATCTTGGACTAGAGTAATTTGACCAGTTGATTCTAAAACACACTTTCGGGGCAAGTCATGGTGGCCACTAGTCAAACCACTAGCAGTACAGGTGGTGAAGCCTAACTGTTTCCATTGGAGTCCCTCCATCCCCTTTAAATGCAGCTGTTTCAATTAATTTTATGGTACTATTTGATAATAATTTCACTAGAATTCATTATAGACATTATCGCTGTTCTTTCTAGTGGATGAGAGTCATTTTTCAGGGAAGTCCTTTAAGTGCATAAGAAAGAAACACATTTCATCAAATGAAAAGCCAAAAGAAAAAAGCCAAAAGAAAAAAAGACAAACCTGTGGATCTTGACATCAACCCCTGTATTTTTATTTCTTGATAGGCAAAGAGAAAGAGAGTATCTCTTTATCATTAGAAAGCATTTTTTATAAATCTTAAGCAGGTTTTAGACTTCTCTCACATAGGGCTAAATGGAGGCTGACACTAGAAAGAATAAGCAGTGTATGTGATTTCTCTGTTTGATCATCTTGCTTGGGGCATTCCAGTTGACTCAAAGTAGGCTTAAGGCAACTAACTCCAGGTAACCATCAGTATTATTGTGTCTACTGAAGTCCTCTAAATACAATTTCTAATTGCCTGAACAAAAGGTAATCTACTTTTATAGTTAGCTTTTACCTATGGCCTAAGGGATGTCAAGAGTTCTAAAGGAAAAGAAGTGGTAATATTCTCATGACTTACTCATGACTTCCTTTCTTTCTTTTGTTATTTGTGATATCAGGATTTTTTTTTTAATCAAATACATTTTAAATCTCCTTCCCTGCCATAAATACGCTTGATCATTTTTTAAAAGATTGATTGATTGATTGATTTGACATAGAGAGAGAAAGAGATCACAAGTAGGCAGAGAGGCAGGCAGAGAGAGAAGGGAAGCAGGCTCCCCACCAAGCAGAGAGCCCAATGTGGGACTCAATCCCAGGACCCTGAGATCATGACCTGAGCCCAAGGCAGAGGTTTAACCCACTGAGCCACCCAGGTGCCCCCTTTTTTTCTAATACATAAAATAAAATACCTAAGATTGCAAAGGAACTCATTATATTTTAATGAAGTTATTGAATATTAAACAATTTTATGATACAGGATATAGCAGTGTATGTCCTTTGTTACACACAAAAAAACAAGATCTAATGGCACATCTAACAAATACTGTAATTCTGAGGAGGTAGAAGTATTAGAAGTTTAAACAATATTAAATAAAGCTATAACACCCGCAGTGTTATATAAATATATATGTAATTTATACTGCTGATAAATTCGCAGGTATAGCTCAAAAAATAATGTGATTAATTTCTTAAATACATAATGAATAAAATGCTGAATTTCACTTATTAGTTAGTGCAAATAAAGATTCTCACTTTATTTAATATCCAAAACGTATGAACCCATGAAATCTCATGGACTGTAGTTTACAAATCTATGTAGTTAATTATTTGTGTCCCCCACATTCAACTGTGCATTCTACCAAATTCCGTGCTCTATTACCTGAGATCTGGGCTATGTCAGAAGCACACAACAAATGGAGGGAAAAGTCACCCCCAATTGTTTCAAAAACGGTCTCCAATAAGTTTATTTTCTCCATTCTCACTGCCTGTTTTTTTTTTTTAAACTCCTGTTTTTTTTAAACTACTACATAAGCATCTTAATGCCCCATTTCTTCATTTTTAACCTCTGGCAATCAATTTTACCTTCTAAAGGCAGAATGATCTTTTAAATCTAAAGATACATGTACATTAGTCAGCATGCTTTCCTTGGATTCCTCTTCAATTCCTCAACTGCCTTCTGCTTACTTTAGTTATCAATAATGTACACAAGTGTGGAACGGTATGGGATTATTTATTTCTCATTGAATACATATTTATGGCCTTAATATCAGTAATAATCATTGCTAAGATGTTGGTATATGTGTGAGTATATGTACATATGTTTGTCTGTGTTTGGTTGTGTCTGTGTGTGAATGAAAAGAGATGCAGTGAATACCAAAATCTCTATCCATGTATTGTTTTCTGCTTCTCTACGGATGGTTTCTTTAAGCTTGGGTATGTCAGAATGTGTTAATTGCATGGTTCTCAACATTTTCAGGTCATAATAGTGGCATTTTATATATTACTGCTGGAAGGCACAATAGTGTGTCCTTGCAATGACCAAGTACATTGGGAAGCAATTTACATCCTAAGTAATTGTGGCTGAATGAAAATGAAGATTAAAAAAAAAAAGATATTTCAGGTTCTTTGGCTTTTTTCATTTTGTTTGTTTTTGTTTAATTGGAGGAAATTCTCAATGATTTATTTAGTGCTTTTAAAAAGTGGGTATTTCCAATGCCAAGCAAATTTGGCAGGGTGAAAATCCAATCTGTTGAAAGATGAGTTCATGTAATAGCTATACAGAGAGTGATGTTCTCTGTTCATTTTAGCGCTCATTGTGACCAGTGCTGCCTTGTCCCCAGATCATTCCTCTGTCTATACAGTTTGCACCATTTGGTACTGGAGTGCATTTAAATGGTCTACATTAAAGCTGATGATGATTAACAAAAGCGTGTACATAAAATATGTGTACTATTTTAAGCTGCCTCAAAACAATTGCAATTTAACTAATGACAAAATTAATTATAACACAGAAGGAGCTACCTGTTAGTCTTAGTCCCTTTGGGCTGCTATAACAAAATACTACATGCTTGGGTGACTTATAAACAATATAAATTTGTATCTCACAATCCTGGAAGCTGGGAATTCAAGATTAGGTGCCAATGAAGACCCCTTTCTGAGTTGCAGACTGCTTATTCTTGCTGTGTCTCCACATGGCAGAAAGCCTAGGGAGCTCTGTGGGACCTGTTTTATAAGGGCATTAATTTCAATCATGTGGGCCCTGCCTTCAAGCTTATCACTTTCAAAAAGGCCCTATCTCTTGATTCTATGACTTCAGAGATTAGGATCCAACATGATTCCTGGGGAGACACAAATATTAGGACCACAGTACATAAAGGTATGTGCTTTATTTTATTTTAAAGAGAACAGAGAATTGCTAACAGTAATGTGCAATATTTTTTACTTCACTATCTAGTGTAAGTAATCATCTCTTGTAAACAATGATTACAAAGTCTATCAGCATTTCAGATTTTCATTAAAATATCTTTCATTGGATTTGCTTACTGAGCCACTTATAAATGTTGCTGAAGGTAAATCATATCATACTAGGGTTATATTAAACTTACTGTGACATAGCTTTTCAGAATAGTAAGTTTACTCAATGATTTTAAGAAGAGATATTGAATATTAAAGAAAGATATGGGGTGCCTCAGTGGCTCAGTCTGTTAAGGTCTGCCTTTGGCTCAGGTCATGATGCCAGGAGTCCTGGGATCGAGCTCATATTGGGATCCCTGTTCAGTGGAGAGTCTGCTTCTTCCTCTGCCCCTTACACCCCACTCTTTTGTTCTCTTTCTCTCAAATAAATAAATAAAAATCTTTTAAGAAATAAAGACAGATATGGTATGGAGGCACAATTTGCATAAATTTAAAGAATAAATTATGAAGATTTAGATATGTTGACTTTGCACTGGAGGAAGATGAGTTAGACCATATGGAATTGTTCTTAACTTTTCTCTCCCTCTTACTGTTTGGGATACAACCATGGAAAATGTTTGGGAAACTCCACAGAGGAATGTTGAAATAAGAAAGCATCTTATAAACAATGCAGTAAGCAAAATTGGCCATTTTGTACATACAGATCTACCTAGAGTGGTTGGTTTATATACAAAAATTGAGTTCAAATATTTCAGACTATTGCCCCAGGGAATTGTGGCTTGTTAGTTGATTGTTTGCAGCATGAATGTAACCACAGTATTTTTCTTCACACACACACATACACATACACATACACACAGAGAAAGATTAGAAATGGAAAGTAAATCACAAACACACACACACACACACACACACAAAAACACAAGAGCATATACATGTAGAATTTCACTTGATTTAAAAATTTCATTTAGGGATTCAATGCAGATAAGTACTATAAATAAATCTAGAAAATAGCTCATTTCCTTATTAAAAAGTAAAAATTTTATTTTTTGATTATTATTTTTTTTTAGATTTTATTTATTTATTTGACAGAGAGAGAGAGAGACACAGTGAGAGAGGGAACACAAGCAGGGGGAGTGGGAGAGGGAGAAGCAGGCTTCCCGCCAAACAGGGAGCCTGTGAAGCAGGGAGCCCAATGCGGGGCTTGATTCCAGGACTCTGGGATCACAACCTGAGCCAAAGGCAGATGCTTAAGGACTGAGTCACCCAGGCCCCCCTAAAAAGTAAGACTTTTAAAAAGAGCTTATTTCCTAGTTACTTTTTGCTATTTATTATGTAACATTATTTTCCTGAAATAGTATTTTATATTAGAATTTTATGTATTTCCATACACAGTTCATAAGAAGATATATACTATATTTTATATTATTTAGTTTATTGTTTTTTAAATATTTTATTTATTTATTTGACAGAGAGAGCACAAGCAGGGGGAGCAGCAGGCTGAGGGCGAGAGAGAAGTAAGCTTCATGCCCAGCAGGAAGCCAGACTTGGGGCTCAATCCCAGCACCCTGGGGTCATGACCTGAACTGGAAACAGGGACATTCATACTGTGAATGAATATTCATTTTTATTAAAAACTCTTGGATAATGTATTCTTCCAAAAGTAATGTATATTTTGAGGATATCCTCTATTATCTCAAATTTCAAGATCCTAAGTATATTACCTATTACTTCTTAATAATTGTTTATATTTTTATTATTTTATAAAATAATTTTTACATGCCCTCCAGTTTTTTTTTTCCTTTTAGGTTATTCTGTTTGTAGATTATCCTTTTGCCCAAGTCTACCAAGGAAATCAAGGTAAAAAGCATTTATGTGAAAACACCCATCTGAAAAACTATATGTACCCATATGTTTATTGCAGCATCATCTACAATAGCCAAGATATGGAAACAACTTATGTGTCCATCAACAGATGAACAGATAAAGAAGATGTTGTGAATATATACAATGGAGTATAACTCACCCATAGAAGAATGAAATCTTACCATTTACACAGATGGACCTCGAGGGTATCGTGCAAAGTGAAATAAGTCAGAGAAGGAAAAATATCATTTGATTTCACTTACATATAGATTCTAAGTGAAATCATATGGTATTTGTCTTTTTCTTATTTCACTTAAAAAGGAACAAACAAAATGAAACAGAAACAGGCTCACAGATACAGGAAACAAACTATTGGTTCCAGTTTGAGTAGGAGTATATGTGAAATAGGTGATGGGAAATAAGAGGTACAATCTTCTAGTCAAAAATATGTAATAGTGATGTAATATACAGCATAGGGAATATAGTCAATAGTATTCTAATAACTTCGCTTGGTGATGAAAGGTAACTGGATTTATCATGGTGATCATTCATAATGTATAAAAATATCAAATTGCTCCAGTGTACACCTGAAATTAATAAGACATTATATGTAAATTATACTTCAAAAAATTACAAAAGAAAGCATTGTGGAGAAAACTGAGAATTTACATCTCTGTAATATACTGATGTATTGATGTGTGTTTCTCTCTGGAATGTGGAGTAAGTAGAAAAGACTCTGTTCTTCATTTCCTTTGGTGTAAATACTCCCATTAATTCCATCTGAATGGACATTTCATTTCAGTTAAGTTAGAAATTTTTCCATGAAAAAATACTAGATTTAGTGCTATTTTATATTTACACATATCTTCTAAAATTAATCAAATGTATATGTATGTATACTTGTACATACACACATGTACATATACTACATGTGTGTGTATACCTGTACACACATATGTACACATATTACAAAGTTGTGAAGAAAGTCCTGGGATGCATCACCACATGACGAATTCCAGCTCCCTCTCCCACATATACTTGTACATACGTACACATGGACATATACTACAAAGGCTTAAGTAGGAGATTGTTATTATTACCTGCCATTTGGAGTAACCTGGAGGACATTATACTGAATGAAATAAGTCAGGAAGGAAGGAAGGAAGGAAGGAAGGAAGGAAGGGAAAGGAAAGGAGGAAGGAAGGAAGGAAGAGGAAAGGAGGAAGGAAGGGGAAGGAAGAAAGAGGAGGGAAGAAAGAAATGGAAAAAAGCTACATGGTTTCACTCATGTGGAGTCTAAAAATGTGGAAACAGAGAGTAGAACAGTGGTTACGAAAGATGAGGAGATGGGAAAATGGAGAGATCATAGTAAAGGGTACAAAGTTGAATTCATGTAGCATGAAAAAATCTGGAGATCTAATGTACAGCATCTGGCTATAATCAATAATATTGTATTGGGTACTGGGAAATTTGCTGATAAAGTAGATTTCAGGTGTTCTCACTATTAAAAAAAAAAAGGTTAACACCCGAGTGGCTTAGTTGTTTAAAAAAAAAAAGGTAACTGTGCGGAGGTGGCTACGCTAATTAGGTTGATTGAAGTAATCATTTCACTCTATACGTATATTTGTATTCACTACATATGACTGCATATTTACTACATATAATATATATATTTATATATAGAATAGTGTAACCTAAATATATGCAATTTTATTAAATATTCAAAATATAGAAAAAATTGAGGGTGTAAAAAATAAAATAATCAGATTTGAAGAACAGAGAATACAGTTCAGTTTGGAGAAGTATAAGGGCTCATATGCAGTATATATTTAGTTAGTAATATGCCTATGTCATATATTTCATGTCTTTAAAAAACTGAAAAAAATAAATTAAGGTTTGAGAGGAGGTCAGCAATTACAAGGAGTTGAGCCTGAACTAAGAAGTGTACCAAATCTTAATTACTGCCACAGGCCTTTCTCCAATGATACCCAAAACTTTTAAGACTCTCAGAGCCCAGGGACATCTTTGGTCTTGAGGCTTTTCCTTCTTTGGTGGCATTTCATCTGTGTCATTATTATTACTGCCAAGTTATTGTGCAGCTTAACAACCATATTTTCTTAAGTATTTTATTTTTATCTAAATTAATAGAGTTTTCTGACAATTTTAAATACGTTTCCAAAGACCAGTGACAGAAATTAAATTTTGGCACTTCAACTAGTGCTCATTCCACTTACCACAATTTAACATTTAGTCCATGGATCACTGACTAATAGGGCTTATTTTCTCAATGTGATTTCATTTTGACTTGTAATGGCCATGTTTAGAACTGTTTAGACTATGTTTTAATGTTGCTGAAAAACTAGTTATATATTGAAAAAATGTCATTTTTCTAGTCAACACAAATGATTTTTAATTGCATTTCCTCCAATATTACAAACGTTTGCTATATAATACATCATTAAATAAACTTTACAGTTTAAGAGCTCACATACTGATTGAGCAAATATTCCTCCTAAGGTTTTAAGCTTAAAACCTTTAATTTAAACAAAGCTACTGGTAGAAATTAACATATTCAGTCTTTTTTAAGCTTTGTTTAATCTAAACAAAGCTACTGGTAGAAATTAACATATTCAGTCATTCAATGGTTTTTGTTACTGTCTGGAAGCCAAATCACTGGTTTGACCAAAATCTCTTCTAGACAGGATTGGTTAATATGGTGTTCTGTTGTTACTGGTTGTTATGGGGTTATAGAATAATTACCATGTACCAAGCAGTGAAGTGTAAATGTGTAAACATTTAGACTTTGGGGATAGGATGCTGATTAGTGACCTGAAAGAGTTAATGCATTTTCCCCCATTAACTGCCAGGAAATAATGTAGGTCCTACAGAGAAAAAGCACTATGATATTTTATGTTTATCTAAATAATAATAATAAATCACCCTTGAAATTATAGGCACTTTTGTATTTTAACCTAAAAATATCAGTAAGTAAGCATTATATACACAAAGATATTTTTCCAGAATTTATTTTCCTTTTGTTCCTTCTTTTCCTTTGCTGTATTTCCTAAATTTAAATGTCATAATGATTTCTTCTGTATATGTTTAAATAACAAAGCATGTTATTTTCCATCTAAGTTAAGCAGGCTTATTGGAGCTTTAATTCTTCCCAGGTTCCTCTTTGTACATTAAGTTGACTCTCCAAGTAAAATATACCACATGTACCAAAGCTCTGACGTTCACTGCTGCATGTGGTTCTTCAAAGGCAGCACCTCACATGTTGATCTCTTTGCCACTCTGAGGCTGTCCCAGGATTCTCTCTATTGGTCCCTTTGAACAGTCTTTGAAGTGCCACATGTAACTGAAGAAAGTCCTGGGATGCATCACCACATGACGAATTCCAGCTGCAAGCCGGCTTCCTGCTGAAGTTTAGGGATTGGAAAGAGATCACAATATGCCATCCATCTTGTTAAAATAGGCTCAAGAAAGTTGTAAAAGGGAAAAAATGTAAGAGAATTGAGTCTCAAAATAGGCATTATGCAGCTAATATATGAGATGTCACACAATCAGTTGAATTTACTATCAGCTATACTTTTGTGGCAAATCCCTAACAAACTGAAAATAATGACTCTAAATTAAATTCCTGCTTTTAGTGCCCATCAGGATTCTCTCTCCCCCTCTCTCTCCCTTTCAATCTCTCTCTCTCCCTTACACAATTCTCAACTTGCCATCACTTTGCTCTACTTTTCTATATAGGCCTAAATATATTTATTTTTTACAATAACAACCACAACAAAAATCTGTAGATGGAATATTTAAAATGGAAATAGGCAAATATTATCAATCTTAGTATCTGCTGATGTTTGTGGAGTTAGCATATGGGTTGGTCATATGCTAATGTGATTGAAAAAAATAATTTCACCATCAAATTCACAAAAGAATAGACATACTGTGTTCTGGTCTTATTTGGCCAAGGCTCAGAAAATTTGTGGTGCAACATATATTGGTTACTCAGGGTGTCTACTTCAGTTCCCACTTTTTTTGTACTCTATTTAAATAAAAGTGTTATCAAAAAATATTTTTAAAAATCTTCATTTCTGTTGATTAGAAAAATTATTGATTTTTTTTCTGTTTATAATTAGATTTTCAGCTACATTAAAACGTCTAAATTCTAATTCTAAAGTCTCCATTCTAAACATGGCCATTGCAAATCAAAATGAACAACTCCCCTTTTTCTTTTTCTCCTAGTTATTGACAACCACATTCTACTTTCTGTTTCTATGATTTTGACATTTCAGATACCTCAGATAAGTAGAATTATGCCGTATCTGTCTTTTTGTGATTGGCTTATTTTACTTAACATAATGTCCATACAGTTCATCTACAATGTAGCATGTGAAAATATTCCCTTCTTTTTAAGGCTAAATAATATTCCACTTTATGTATTTAAATACCACTTTTTGTTTTTTCATTTGTCCATCAATGGATTGCTTTTACCTCTTGGCTACCTTGACTAATGGTGCTGTGAAAATGAGTGTGCAAATATCTCTTCAAAACCCTTCTTTCAGTTCTTTTGGATAAAATTCAGAAGTGGTGTTACTGGATCATATGACAGTTTTAGTTTTCCTTTTGGGGGAAAATTTCACACTGTTTTCCACAGTGTTTGCAACATTTTGCAATCCCAACAATAGTGAGCAAAAGATCCAATTTCTCCAGTCATGGCAACATTCGTTATTTTGTTTTGTTTTTGTTTTTTTCATTGTTCACATACCAATGGACATAATGTACTATCCTACTGTGGTTTTGATTTGCCCTTCTTTGATGATAAGTGATGTTAAGCAACTTTTCATATACTTACTGACTATTTGTGTATATTTTTGGGAAAATGTCTTAAGTCCTTTGCTCATTTTTAAATTGGATTATGGGGGTTTTGTTGTTGAGATGTAGTTTTTTTTAAAATAAACATTCTAGATGCAAACCTCTTATTAGACATATGATTGATAATATTTTCTCCAATTCTGTGAGTAACAGTTTCACTCTGTTGATTGTGTCCTTTAATGTACATAAATGTTTAAATTTGATATAACTTTTTTTGTTTATTTTTGGCTTTGTTGACTATGCTTTTGGTGTTGTATACAACAAACCATTCCCATGTCTAATGTCATGAAGATTTTCCCTATGTTTTCTTCTAGTTTTATAATTTTAGGTCTTGTGTTTAGGTCCTTAATCCATCTTGTGTTAATTTTCCTGTATGGGACAAGATAAGGATTTACTTTCAAGGTCTTTTTTTATGGGTATATTCAGTTTTCCCAACACCATCTACTGACAAGACTATCCTTTCCTTATTGAGTGATCATGGCACCTCAGGTCATTTGACTGTATATGCAAAGGTATATTTTGGAACGTCTATTCTTTTCCATTGGCCTATTTATCTGTCTTTATGCCAGCACACATTGCTTGGATGATTGTAGCTTTGTAATGTATTTTGAAATTACAAGGTGTTAGTTTCCCAACATTTTTTCTTTTTAAAAATCATTTTGGCTCCTCAGGGTCCCTTGAGATGATATATGAATTTTAAGATGAATTTTTGTATTTAAAAAAAACAAAAAACAAAAAACAACAACAACAAAAAAACCCACCAACATTGATATTTTGATAGGGCCATGTTGAATATGCATATTGCTTTAGGAATTAAGGACATCTTAACAATGGTAAGTGTTTCGATCCCTTAATATATTTGTTCCTTTTCCATGTATTTGTGTTGTCTTTTTTTTCAGGAATACTTTTTGATTTTCAGTGTACAAGCATTTCACCTTCTTGGTTAGGTTTATTCCTAAGAATTTCACTATTTTTTTTTTTTTTAAGATTCATTTATTTGACAGATAGAGACCACAAGCAGGCAGAGAGGCAGGCAGAGAGAGAGAGAGAGAGAGAGAGAGAGAGAAGAGGAAGCAGGCTCCCCGCCAAGCAGAGAGCCCGATGCGGGGCTCGATCCCAGGACCCTGGGATCATGACCTGAGCTGAAGGCAGAGGCTTTAACCCGCTGAGCCACCCAGGCGCCCCAGAATTTCACTATTTTTGATGTTATTGTAGATGAAATTCTTTTCTTAATTTTATTTTCAAATGGTTCTTTCTTAATGTATAGAAATGCAACTGAGTTTTCAAAATGCATTGTTTTCAATGCATTGATTTTACATGGGGCTATATTGTGGAATTTATTAGTTCTAACAGGTTTTTTTGTGAAATCTCTAGGAGTTTCTACATATAGGATTGTATCATCTGTGAACAGAGATAATTTTACTCTTTTCTTTCCAACTTCGGTTTTTACTATTTCTTTGTGTTGTCTAATTACTCTGGCTACACCTTTCAATATTATGTTGCATAAAAGTAGAGAAAGCAGACATCCTTGTTTTATTTCTAATCTTGGAGAAAAACTTTTCATTTTTCACCACTGAGTATGATGTCAGGTATATGTTTCTATGAACAGGATTCCAGGACCCTGGTACAATGACCTGAGCTGAAGGAAGACACTCAACTGACTGACATCGTGCATCCCTGGCATACAATTGTTCATAATATTCTCTTGTAATCTTTTTCATTTCTGTGACATTGGTTGTAATGTTTCTACTTTTATTTCTGATTTTTATTATTTTAATCTTCTCTCCTTTTCTTTGTTAATCTAGCAAAAAGTTTGTCAATTTTGTTGAACTTTCTAAAAACCTCTCAATTTTATTGATTATTTTCTATTGTTTTTCTATTCTCAGTTTTATTTAACTCTGTTCTTACCATTATTATTTTTCTTGCTAACTTTGAGTTTAGTTTGTTCTTCCTTTTCTAGTTCTGAAGATGTGAAATTAGGCTGTTGGTTTCAGATTTTTTTATTATTTTTATATTTATTAGCAACAATAAACTTTCCTTTGAGCACTATTTCATTTCATTTAATAAATTTTGGTATATGGTATTTCATTTTCATTTGTCTCAAACTATTTTTTAACTGCCCTTGTGATTCCTTTTTCACCCTGTAGTTGTTTAAAAATATGTGTTTAATTTCTATGTATTATGGATTTTTCAGTTTTCCTCATGACTGATTTAATTCCATTTTGATCATAAATGGTACATTGTATAATTTCAGTCATCTGGAACTTTTTAAGACTTCTTTTGTGGTCTATCATTCTCTATCATGAAGAATGGTCCATGAACACTTGAGAAGAATGCCTATTGTGCTGTTTGGGGGCTGAATGTTCCGTATATTTCTGTCAGGTACAAATTGTCTATAGTGTTGTTCAAGCCTCCTATTTTCTTTTTAATCTTCTGTTTATTTTTTCTTTCTACTATTAAAAGTAAAGTATCACAGTTTCCTACTATCATGTATTGCTGTCTATTTCTCTTTTCAATTATGGAAAATGTTGCTTTATATATGTAGGAACACTGAAAATTGGTTCATGAATATTTATAATTGTTATATCTTCTTGCTCAATTGACACTTTAATCATTATATAATATCTTTCTTGTATCTTGACCAGTTTTTTACTTAAGGTCTACTATGACTAATAGTATAGCTACAACTATTCTGTGTTTGTTATCATATAAATGAAATATCTTATTGCATCCTATCTCTTTCAACCTATGTGTTCCCTTAAATCTGAAGTCTCAAAATTGTCATAAAAACATCTTCCTGTAATAATAAATAAGTCCCTTATAAACAGAACTTAGCTGGATCCTGGCTTGTTGTTGTTTTGTTTGCTTTTCTATATTCAGACAATCTTTATATCGGAAAGCCTACTCTAGTGATATTGAAAATAATTACTGTTTCAGAATGATTTATTATTGCTATTTTATTGTTTTCTGTATGTCTTACAGCTTTTTGCCTCTCTTATGACTTTCTTTTTGTTTTTTGTGTTTTTTTTATTTAATATTGATATGCCTTCATTACTGTCTTCATTTTTTTACATATATCGTAAAGATATTTTCTCTGTGGTTTCCATTGCAATTACATAAAACATCTTAAAATTATAGCATTTTATTTTAAACTAATAATATCTTCAGTTGCATATAAATATGGGTTTGTAGAGTTTTAATTTGTTCCTTTGGTTAGGCTGTTTCCTGTTTCTTCTTATGCCTTGTACATTTATTTTTTTGCTGTGATTTAGGCATTAAAACAAAGCACAACAAAACAAAACACCTTTCCCAATCTTTGCATTCTGGCTTCACATAGGGGCAGACCTTCACTTATGAACTGGACTGGAGGTTCTAGGACCTTTAAACTTTCTCTGATCTCTTCCTCTCCCTGGTGTCTGCCTGCAGGACTGATGCTCACTTCTGTGTATAGACAATTCCACACTCAGGTTCTGATCCCACTAATGACCAGAATCAAATGAAACAGAAACCGGTCCCTGACAAGCCAGAATATTGGATGCATGTTACACTCTTTCCTTCCCAAGGAAGGAGCCCTGGTGTAGGGAGGAGAGTGTCTCCCAGCTGCTTTGCACTGTGCCATGAATAGTTGTGCCAAATACCGTAATTCTCCTATCCCTTATGTTGGAATTCCTTCTTGGTTTCTCAATAGCCTTGGTACTGTAGGTTTTCATCTGGTCTCTGGAGTTCTCTCAAGAATATTCTGGTCCAATACATTATATGTTTATTAAAAAAAAAAATTTGGAAGGGGAGGCGAACCATAAGAGACTATGGACTCTGAAAAACAACCTGAGGGTTTTGAAGGGTCAGGGCTGGGAGGTTGGGGGAACAGGTGGTGGGTAATGGGGAGGGCACGTTTTGCATGGAGCACTGGGTGTTGTGCAAAAAGAATGAATACTGTTACGCTGAAAAAATAAATAAAATGGAAAAAAAAACAAACAAACAACCCCCCCCAAAAAAAAGAATATTCTGGTCCACATATTGTTAACACTCTATCTCTGTAGGGGAAAAGGAGCCTATAGTTTCCTACTTTGCTATGTTGCTGATGTCACTCTTCCCTCAGAGTTTGAAAGCATCACTTCACTATTTTCTTCTTTCAGTATTGTTGTGGAAAGTTCTGAAACCATTTTGATTCAGGGTATTCTTATGTTACATTTTTCCCCCGTTTTGGGATGCTTTTGGATCTTTGTTTTAAGTACACCGTTCTAAAGTAATATGCTTTGCTTGGGTTACATTTCGTTCCTTGTGCTTTGAACTTTTTGAGCCTTTTCAAGCTAAAAAGGCTTTTTACTTTATTATTATTAAAGTGCTTTTCTTAAATTTTTCAAAGGTACCATCTATCCCCTTATTTTCTCTTCTTCCTTTTTTTTCTCTATTCTGTTTATCTAGAATTATTATGTTACTCTCAAATTGAGTCTTAGGTTGATCTTCTAATTTTCTTATATTTTTTCTTCTATTGCTTTATTTCCTGGAAGGTATTTTATGCATTTATACTACATTTTTTCTAATTGTTGCTACTAGCCCTTCTGCCTATTAAGGTACTTAGGGCCACTTTGCTTCTTATAATTATGGGTTGCCATTTGGTCTTTGCCACAATATGATTCCATTACTTTCTCTGAAATTTAACTATGACAGTAGAGATAGAGCTATGGTAGAGAGTTTAAAATTCATCTTACAAGGTAATTCTTTTGGATGAAGATATCATTAGGGGTTTCAAATAAGACAAGAACAGGTGCATAAGGCAAGAGAAACAGATCTGCTTCTGTTGGCAAAAAAAGGCTCAGAGGCATTTTTGGGTTTGCATCATTTTGAGTCTTCCTAATGTACCCTGACAATCCCATTCTAATCTTCAATGTATCATGATTTCCCAATTAATACTGTGATATTCACATAATAGTTATAGTCAAACTGCAAAATAAATCTAAGTCTTTAATTCAGCAATCTGAAGGAATAGCTTCAGTACTTTTTTTTCGGGGGGGAGGAGGGGAGGGGGGTCTGGTGAGCCTGACAAATAAATGATCAAAAAAAGCCATAGATACTTCCTGATTAAGTGTCCATTCTTGAGCTGAAAATTTAAAATCACGAGTTTGTAATTTTCTTCCTTTAAGCTCCTGTGGATGTTATATATCACTAGCTCACTCTACAGACCTCATATTCCTTTCTTTCTGCAGGAAATAGTTTATTGCAGAAGCCACACAATTTACTAAAGTGTTGGTTTTATTATGCCCTTTATTTCAGGTGACCACAAGTGATAATGTAAGTGCTTAAGTACCTAACACATCAGCACTCGGTAATGACTAGCAGTAGATATCTACCAATGTTAACAAAACTCTTACTATTTTCAAAATCACCCAGCTCAGAAAAACAATTCCAGATTTTTATTTTCTTGAGCATGTTACTTCTAACAGCTCTGTACGATAGTCAGTCAAGTCTGGTTTGGTACTGATTAGAGAACCCGCTCTAGCTAATTGTAAAGAGCAAGTAAGTTTTATTATATATATTTTCAGTATTTAAATTTATTTATTTTTTCAGCATAACAGTATTCATTGTTTTTGCACAACACCCAGTGCTCCATGCAATACATGCCCTCCCTATTACCCACCACCTGTTCCCTCAACCTCCCACCCCCGACCCTTCAAAACCCTCAGGTTGTTTTTCAGAGTCCATAGTCTCTTATGGTTCGCCTCCCCTTCCAAATTTTTTTTTTTTAATAAACATATAATGTATTTTTATCCCCAGGGGTACAGGTCTGTGAATCGCCAGGTTTACACACTTCACAGCACTCACGATAACATATACCCTCCCCAATGTCCATAATATTTTAAATAGTTAATCTAATATTGAGAAATCTAGGTGAGGGAACAAACCCTAAATTGAATATACAGAAAATTCTTCCCTTGTCACACAGCAGAATGGTTCTAAGAGTCAGAGGAACCTGTTTTGAGTAAGAAGCTGTAGAATGCAAACCCATCTGTTGAGATTTTAAGATGCCAGTATAACTGCTCGACCCAGAATCATGTTCTCTGTGGCCTGATTCACATTAATGAAACTAATACCTTTAGCTTTCCCTCACTCCCTCAATGACTCAGCTACAAACTCACATCACATTCTAGTGAAACTCCTTTGTAGAATGCAAATCATAGCCAGACTCCTAGCATGTTGGATGGAAGTCTGAAGGAATTTTGAGCAAACCAATCTAAATGAACAGCTTCATTCCCCCATATCCTTCATTGCCAGTGCTAAGCAGGACTATAATGACAGAAACATTCACTTTGACATGGTGTTGACAAATCAGGCTAAACCATTTGAAAATAAAACTCAATTTTTTTTGTTCTTCTTTTCTATTTTCCTTTTCCTTTATTAAATGAATGAAGCTGTTCATTTAGATTGTTGATATTATATATAAACCAAGAGGATATGAAAAACTTTATTATAAATGTAACAAGTCTCTGGGGAGAGCAGGACAGTCTCTCAAGCAGATTAAAAATGCCCTGAGAGAGCACATAAAGGAGATGGCCTCAGGGTTTTTGTTATGATGAGGTGGCAAGGTGGAGGGTGAAAGCTTTCTGACAAGGGCAGCAGCTTTTGTGTTTTGAATTTTCCACCAGTGCCAAAGGATGCAGGACCTGGCCAGGCTTTCTTATCAGCTTGTGTACCTGTGGGCTTCAAGGAGGGGACTAGCTGTAGGAGGCCATTGCATATGTTTCTTTTAAACTTGAGAGAAAGAGAGAGAGAAAAATCAACCAAGAATTAAATGGAGTTGGTATTCCATGTCATTCAGTTATGTAAAATCACCCAAAGAGAATATATAAATCAAAAAGTTAAAAAGAGGGCAACAGGGAGGGATCAGAAGGATGGTTAAAAGGACAAAGCTAGAAGACACTTAGAAGGAAGCAAAGATAGAAAAATGATTCCACACAAACAAAACCGGGAAGAAAAGAACAGTGCGATACTGAAAATTGAATAATGTAAAAAAATAGTTTATGAAATATCATTTAGTGTAGACAGGCCCAGGAAGATAATGTTTAACATTAATAAGAATAATTTTACTAGGAATGATGGATATAGAAATAAATTTTTATTTGAAGAGCCAATGTTTAAAGTTTGTGAAGGAAAAGAAAGAATTCAAATTATATTTGTAGAGGACATGAGTTTCAGTGAGAGATTTCTTGTGTTTCTCTTTTCCCCTCTGGTATATCTTCGTATTTTAAAAAGTTGAATAAATAATTCACGTTTGCTTTAGATATTTTAAATATACAAATTAGCAATAATTCTAAATTCCATACTTATACCTAAGCACTAGCATATCTTGTGTCTTTCATGATACACATTCTCATTCATGGGGGAATCCTATTACACTGCTATGAAATCAGACTCTCCTGTCAAGGTTTCAGGGTCAACAGGTACTAATACATTATCATTTTAACAAGAATCATATTATTACATTATATTATGGATATGTTAACATGTATTTTGAGTTATGTTTACATATTATTCTCCTGAAATGCATCAGTTCTACATTTACCCTTGCACAGAATGTTATTTTAAAAATAATTTTTCTATTATGTATATATTTGTTATAATCATATTAACCATAGTTATTAGTTTATCTCCCAAGAAGGTTGCAGAATAATACTAACCTCGATTTCCAAAGTGTTGTACATTAAGGTAGGTTTTAAAAAATATATCATTCTATAAGATACTATTTCCTTTTGTTATGGGTTATTTCAAATTTCCTTTTATATTGCCCTTTTGCCCATATTTGTGTATTTTCCAAATTGTTCTGGATTTTCCAGACACTCTTTTGACAGAAGATGGAAAAACTAAGCAACTTTACTCTTGATAAAGAGGTGTTGCTCAACCAGTACAAAGAGAGCCACTCATAACTAGACCAGTGAGCACAGTTTGAGAACTGAAAGAGAAATGAGTGTCTGTGCTGATAAGGCGCCTCTAGAAGAATGTTGGGAGTGTTACTGGAAATATGACCCTGCCATCTTGTAAAAATTAGTGAAATCAATCTATTTTTGATTTATCAGTATAATAGTTGTTATTCAAATACTTTCTTAATTTTAGTCAAATAAAATTCCTTTTGAGATTTCTTTCATTCATGAGTATTTTTACCAGAAATAACTGTGGTCAAACCTGACAAATTTAAGTTCTAGATATTGCTCATCCTCACTAATTAACCCAGATACAGTCAGCTTAATTTTCACAATAGCCAAACTATGGAAAGAGCCCAGATGTCCATCAACACATCAACAGATGAATGGATAAAGAAGATGTCCTATATACATGCAATGGACTATTATGCAGCCATCAAAATCCCCAAAATCTTGCCATGGAATTAGAGGGTATTATGATAAGGGAAACAAGTCAATCAAAGAAAGACAATTATCATATGATCTTACTGATAATAGGAACTTGAGTAATAAGACAGAGTATCATTGGGGAAGGTAGCAAAAAATGAAACCAGAAAGGGAGACAAACCATAAGAGACTCTTAATCTCAGGAAATAAACTGGAGTGGAGGGGGTGGGAAGGATGGGGTGGTTGGATGATGAACATTGGGGAAGATATGTGCTATAGTGAACACTGTGAATTGTGTAAGACTGATGAATCACAGACCTGTACCCCTGAAACAAATAATACATTATATGTTAATTAAAAAAAAATTAGCTTAATTTTTTTTTATTTGTTGAAACTCAATGTTTCAATAAAGCTATTTTCTTGTTTGCCCTATCTTATCGGGGAAAAAATCAACTTACCCTCAAAATGGAAAAATTTTTATGTTATAAATAAATAACTAAAAATGGAATGATTTGCAAATACTCTGAAGCCAGCAATTCCAAGTAAAAATGGTCAGACAAGATTCCCAATGGCCAAATATATATGCAATTATTTGCTAGGAAATATGTCCTAAATAATCTAGAGCTCAGCTAATATAATTTCTTTTATTCTCATGACATAGACCTTAAGAAAAAAAAAATAGTAGATGGTAAACTATTTACTAATTTGCATTGAGAACCAAAATGAAACCATTGTTTTAGTGTCTTTTAATGTGAAATAAAAGGTAACTTAATTTGATCAGTAAACACAGGTATGAATAAAATGTGTATTTACAGAAAAACAAAGTTTTGCTTTAAATGTTACTAAAATTATTGAATTTATATTTTTTTCTTTTTTTTTTTTTAATATTTTATTTATTTGACAGAGAGAAATCACAACTAGGCAGAGAGGCAGGCAGAGAGAGGAGGAAGCAGGCTCCCTGCAGAGCAGAGAGCCCGATGCGGGGCTCGATCCCAGGACCCTGGGATCATGACCTGAGCCGAAGGCAGAGGCTTTAACCTACTGAGCCACCCAGGCGCCCCAAATTTATATTTTTTCTTAAATGAAGTAAATTTTCTCATGATTTTAAACTATCTTGAATATTATAAATCTCTATATTAAACAAATTAACAATGTATGAACACAAAAGTAGCCATGACAGTTTTGGAGAGGATCTAAAAGATGTGACTTTTATCCTAGTAGGGCGTCTGGGACTTGGAAGGATGCCAAGACATGCTACATCTTGGCTTCAAAGTAGTTATTCATTTTTAACAACCCAACGTCAGTCGTACACCAATGAAAAAAGTAACATCCCACTGTTTTACTGATTTATAATCTATTTTCAATTTTGTAAAAATTGTTCCTAATTGTGAGGAAAGGAAAAAAGCGTCTTCATTATAAAGAAGTCTTTTTGAATTATTGTTTGGAAAATTCTTAATGACCTTTTTTACACATTTACTTCAGAATCTGCAATGACTTTCTATTCTTGATAAAATCAACTGTCATTTCCCTTATGGTTGTTTAAAGAAAATCAAATTTGTGAAAGACAAAATATATCTCATGGTAATGCACATAACAAACAAACTAAAAACCACACCTCTTCCTTCTCCATAACAGCTTAGGAGGTATTCTTTAGGATAACTTTTAAAAATTCCAGTACAAGTCATGATGTCATGATCAATGTCTGAGTAGGTATCTGTTTTTATTTAAGTTGTAACGTTCCCTGCACATGAGAGTCAAGTGTAGGAGAATGTTAGATTGAATCATATTAATCAACTTGGGATAATCTTCCCTGAAAAGATAGGGTAAAAATATCTATCATGTTGACTGAATCTTTAATCATCTACACTGTTCTAACCTTCAAAAAACATTGAAAACATATTCAGTATGACTTCCCGTCATCTTTCAGTAGGCTGGTTTGGTGAAAAAAAAAAAAAAAAACAAAAGCAAACACTACTTTATCCATATTTTACATGGATAGGAAAACATATATTGACATCAGACTAGCAAAATTGAGAGTATAAAATTAGAATACATTTTAACAAACAAAATTAAACATCTCCTGAGTACTTTAGCATTTTGGATCATATGGGAGATTTTATTACCTGTACAGAAAAATATTGCCATACAATTTATTAACAACAAAACTATTATTATTTAAAAGTGGTAATCACAATATTACTACCTAATTAAATATTATACTCCTGCATACAGCTTTTACTCTGCTTTCCAAACTTAATTTTGGAGACAATTGAAAACCACACCAGACAATTGGAGAAAACATTCTCTGTGGTTGGTAGGGTGGCAACACTGTGAAATACAGCTATACAGCAGAGCCAAAGATGACCTCAAGCACATAGTTGTGGGTAGAGCATAGAGACAAAGTGAATGGGAGTCATCCCCTCTCCAAAGGGGAATCCTCTTAAGTGACCTCACCACTTGGAAAAATAAAGAATTTCTACAGTGAGGTAAAAAGCTATTCTGAGCTATCACTTTCTCTTGCCTGGATGGCAAATTTAACTTATTTAAGTAATAGTTTTCCATTTTGGTCTCTCCCTTACTTCTTTAAAACATACGTTTATCAAATCCTTACATAGCATTTATTATGGTCTGAGGAGAGTTTAAATAGTTTAAGAATATTCAAATTATCCTGCAAAAATCTGTGAAGTAGGTAATATTTTATTCTCATTTTACTGAAAAGAAAACTATATCATAAGGAAGTTATGAAGGTTACATGAAGCTAGCAGAGCTGAGATTCTAGAATACATGACTTTAAGCCCCGTATATGACGCCTTGCAGATTAAATCATATTTTTCTTCAAATGTGATTTTAGGAGTATTTTGAATTCTCAAAACAAACTGACATGGATTCAGAGCCCAGAGTGATCTTGTTTCTGTTAACCAGTCACCTTATCTTCATCTTACATGGCACTCTCCATTAATTCTCAATTCGGTGGGTCTTTTGTTTTCTCACACCTCTCATATTCTCTCCCAACTTGAGGAGATGAATATACTCTTCCCTCCACTGCATTCTTCTCAAACCTCCTTCTTTAAATTTACATTCAATTAATTAACATATGGTGTATTATAGTGTAGTATTAGTTTCAGAGGTAGAATTCAGTGATTCATCAGTTGTACATAATACCTATCACTTATTATATCACGTGCCCTCCTTAATGTCCATCATCTTGTTACGCCATCCCCTCCTTTCAACCAGCAACCCTCAGTTTGTTTCTTATGGTTAAGAGTCTCTTATGGTTTTTCTCCCTCTCTGATTATATTATTTTATTTTTCCCTCCCTTCCTCTATGCTCTTCTGTTTTGTTTCTTAAATTCCACATATGTGTGAAGTCATATGATAATTGTCTTTCTCTGACTGACTTATCAAAGCCCTTCTAAATTAATTGTTTCTACTCATCTGTTTTTCCAAGGTAGGATTAAAAAATCACTTCCAAAGAATAGCCTTTCAAGAAATGCTCTGATCTTTATTCTAATTAAGGTATATTCTTATGCATTTATATAAATAATTTCCTTGTCAATAATACAAATCTAAATTGTGGTTATGTTCTTATTAACATGATTAATTTATAATTACATTGAAGGGCCTCTCAACGAAATGCAGTCTTTATGAAAGGAACAATTATTTGCCTATTCATATATCTCAATATACTTGGCACATTGTAAGCATTCAATATGTATATATACTGAAAAAAACTGCATATTTACCATATACAGTTTATTAATAGAAAAGATTTAAGTACAAATATACTTATAACAATTTATTCAATAAAAAGAAAATAATACACTAATTTCATTTTTCAGGTTTCTTATGTGATGTTGCAAGTACAAACTCTATCTAAATTTTTTCTCAAGGTTTTATGACCATTTATATAATGCTTTGATATCCATAAAGATATTCTATTAAAATGTCTTTGTTATTTTTCTTCTGGCATATATTAGAGGTCTTATACTATTAAATAGAATTTTACCTATAGTTAAAGAGAATGAAAAAGATACTCATAAGAATTTTTCAATAAATTTAAAACATTCCTGCTACTCAATCTTTGGAATATGTCAAAAAACTTTTAGTAAAGGGCACTGATCCTTTATAAATATTAAAGGATCACCACATTGGGGTGCCTGGTTGGCTCAGTTGGTTGAGTGTCTAACTCTTGATTTCAGTTCAGGTCATGATCTTAGGGCCAAGAGATCAAGCCCAGTGGAGACCTGTGTTGAGTCTCGCATCTGGCTGTGCATTCAGCATGGAATCTGCAAGATATTTTTTCTCTCCTTCTGCCCCTCCACCCCACTTGCGTGTGCTCTTTCTCTCTCAACTAAATAACTAAAATCTTTACACTATATATATATATATATATATATATACACACACACGTATATATATATATATATATAAATCTTTACTATACACACATATACATAGGAGAGAATACTTAAAATATTCAACATACAATGATTTTTCTAATTTGTTAGATTTGTCAACTTATAGTAATATCAGACGCTTCAAATAGTAGAATCTGCTAGTTGTACCTAAAAATCCATTTCCCCCCTTTTCCATAGTACTGAATTTATACACAGCACATAACCTATCTAGAAAGCAGACCATATGCCTCACATCCTTATGTTTGTTTTGCCTCAAGGTGTGACTATATTCTGGCAAGAGATATAAGTGGGATTAATGTGTGTAATTTCCTGGTTGTTTCTTTAGTAAGTAGAATTCTGCCTTTTAGTTCGCCTTTTTATTTCCCACTGGCTGCTATGAGCACTAGGTGGTCAGCCATCTTTTACTGTGTGAATGACAAGACATTCCATAGAGACTGTGAAGTTACAATAGGGAGGGAGCTGGATGCCAGATAACTTTGTGAATTGACTGCTTCACTAGCTCAAAATTTTATGTGACAGATAAATTATTTTCTATTTTTAAAACTACTCTTATTTTGGGTCGCTATCACACTCACCTGATCATATCTTAACCCAGTCCCCATTGAGAACTTTGCAAGTTAGCAGTAAAAATGCACATATACATTTTATTAAATATTTCCCTTGAAGTAATTAAGATAGTAACTAACTTGGCTTTACTAAAATTTTTATTTTCTTGCTTTTTTAGTAACCTATAATTGATCACTAGCATATTATTTGTTCTTTAGCTTCTACAAACTTTCCTCAGATTTTTTTTTTCTTTATGTGCTCTACTAAATGTTTTATGTTTTAATAGTCTTGGGGTTTTCTAATCCATCAATTCAATTCGGAAGGTCATAAAATTTCAGTTCTGGCCAATAAATTCCACCCATCCTCTAATGGTATTAATTAACTTTAGAAGATGTACTATGATAATTCCTCTTTTGATATATAATAAAAGTCTTAGATGTGCTGTACTAGGTGGAGAAGCAGCTTGATCTATGTGGGTTTAGTTTCACCTTCACTCAAAATATCTCACTTAATATCTGGTTATCTCAATCTTTTCTCTTTATAAAACAATGTAAAGCCAGGATTTCTTGATACAACTTCCTGAAGGGGGGCGGAAGGCATGTTTTTCTAGGCTCTTCAAAAGTGTAAAATGTAATGAAAATATATTTTTTAATCAAAGAAGGAAAACTCCTCAAACTTTAAAAATATGGAAATAAATATTTATTTGGGTATGAATTATGCAATAATGTATGACAAGAGAAGAGATATTCAAAGATAATTTAAAAAGAATAATACCTACACAAAAAGTATTCCATTGAATTTACTAAGTTATACTTTTAAAATATATATCAAAAATAAATTATTATGAAATATGCATAGAAAAGTGTCACTATTGGTGGTAGAGGTTTGAGGATAGTAGAGACTCAAAAACAATCATTATTGATGCATCAAAAAGTCTATTAATAAGGAATGTAGTAGGAATGCTGTCATCTTAAAGCCTAGGTATCAAGATAAATCCAGTATTTTTAAGACACTAGTTTAGCAGAGATAATTTTAAGTGAATCAATTTCCAGAATCTCAATATTCTCTCCTAAAGGAGATATGCCTGAAGTGTTGCCTTTTTCAGTTCTGCTTTCCCCATTCCTCATTCACAATGACCTTTTTCTCTCTACAGAAAACAACATAAAATAATCATAAACAGGAAATACCACATACCCATTTTCAAACTTAACATGATGCATTTTTGAACCCTTCTAGGACACAAAGAAGCAATTTGCTTCTAAATAAGATTCCTATTAGAGCTGAGAAGTAAGGAAAGGGATAGTAATTGATTTCATAAAAATGACAAAACCATGGCAAGACTCCATGCGGACTCCATGCAAGACTCCAGCTTTTGCTAGTAGATAACTGTATTGTAATCAGAATTCAGAACTTAATTCAAGGACATATTAACATTTCTGCTTGAACTGAAAAATGAACTAAGATGTTTTCTGACTGAAAGGGAGTCTGATTTTGTTAATTGGTCTGATTACGGAAACTGGCCTTGCCAATTAGTTCTTATGGAAGGCATCTTCTGAACATTGAACGAGATAAATCTGCAGCACTAAAGTTTTAATAAAATTTTATTTAATGCATCATTTAATATACAATATGCCAGACATTACATCTTTATAATTTATAAATGTAGAAAAATTTTAGTCATCAACTTAAAGATGTATGAGGATTTTACGGTTATTCATGATTCTATTGTGGAGGATGAAAGCAAAAATTCATGAAGATCACTAGTATGGATTTCCCTTTTGTCATTTTGGTGTTGGTGATGATAAAGTAATGGTAGTACCTGTTTGTCAAACTTCATCATTTACTCCACCAGAATCCAGCTGTTTAAATGCAAGCAGGGAAAATAAGAAGGGTATCTTCACCCATGCTCGGATTTTTATCACAGAGGACAATGAAAAGAAGAGCAAGTGAGGTTAGAATACTGAAAATGACAAAAATAACTAAGTGTTGTACATAAATTTGGTAGGCAAAATGGATAAGGTGAAATCTGGGATCAAGTGGATGTATTTCTGATGTTACTACATAATGTTCATGGTGAGTAAAGAGGAAAGTAAACAGAAAGATGATTTTAACCCTTAAAGGGCTATTTCTATTGGTGTTCTTACAAAAGAAGTGGAGCTGCTGAGAACATGGTTTATTCATACAGTGGTGTGGTAATTCAAGAATATTTGGGATTCACTGCCAGCAATAGTCAGAAAGACATGTGAATCCTCTTGTCTCTTATTTACAGGCTCAGGAAGTTTTAAACAGCTTATGGCTTTTCAGACTAGGGTTTAACTTCCTAGGATAAATGTCATCCTATGTAACACACATACTTAGACAAAATTACAGTTTTCCTTTGGAAACTACACGTCCCATAGGAGATAAAACATGAAGTAGAAACATGGAATCAGTCTTAGACTTCACCTCATCATTACAATATAACACAGATTATGTACCTTCTGAGTTAGAGGAGAATCATATGGAAATTCAAGGTCCTTGATGCTACAGTTTAAAACTTGTGAAAATAAGGGGGAATCTCAATAGACTACCTGGGCCATAAAAGTCTGTATAAATTGATTATTTTTCAGAAAAGAGTAAGTGAATATGGTTATTTTGATCCAAACGGACACTATGGAGAACAAATCTGCAATTGTAAACTATGTAGTTGTAGTTTGAATACAAAACTGTAAGGAAGAAATATAGATTCTAAGATGGCTTTCTTATGAGTTGCCTAGCTGGCTCAGTCAGTAGAGCATGTGACTCTCAATCTTGGGATTCTGGGTTCAAACCCCATGTTGGGGGTAGAGTTTACTTAACAAAATAAAACAAGGAGCACCTGGTTGGCTCAGCTGATTCTTGGTTTTGGCTCGGGTCATGGTCTCAGGGTCATGAGAAACAACCGCCATGCAGGCTTCATGATCAGCAGGGAGTCTGCTTGAGAGTCTTTCTAACTTCCTGCCCCTTGCCTCCCCCATACATGCGCTCTCTCACTTTCAAAGTAGATAAATAAATCTTAAAATGAAATAAAATAAAATGGCTTTCTTAAGTGGCCCCTTATAAGGAATTCTTCCTATTCAATAATATAAGACATATAACCTCATTAGAAAAATGGGCCAATGACTTGAATAGAAATTTTTACCAAAAAGTTATATACAACTGACAAAGACATGAAACAATGTTCATGACCATTAAACACTAGGGCAATGCAAATTGAAGATGAAATAACATTTACACACATTTGAATGGATATAATAAAAAAGGCAGACCTTAACGAATGTTACTGAGTGTGTAGAGAAATGGGAATGCTCATGCACTACTTTGGGAATGTAAAAGGCTTCAAACACTTTGGGAAATAGGTTTTCAGTTTCTTTTTTTTTTTTTTTTAAGATTTTATTTATTTATTTGACAGAGAGAGAGATCACAAGTAGGCAGAGAGGCAGGCAGAGAGAGAGGAGGAAGCTAGTTATCATATGAATCAGCAAGTCCACTCCTAAGTATACGCCCCAAAGAAATTAAAACATATGTAACACATGTTTGCACAAACAATTGTACATAAGTGTTCATAGTAAAACTGTACTAATAGCCCTAAAGTGGAAACAACACAATTATATGTGAACTGATGAATGGTTACCCATATACTGAAATATTTTTCAACAAAAAGAAATGTTGCATGCTACAACACAGATGAATCTTGAGAATATGCTACACAAAAGCAAATAGTAACAAGGGACTGCACATTGTATGATTTCACTTTTATGAAGTTTTCAAAACAGGCAACTTAATTCTATTGAGATAGAAAGTAGATTAGTGCTTTTCTAAGAGCTAGAAGAATCAGGTTTTTTGTTTGTTTGTTTGTTTGTTTTTAGGTGGGAAGAGCAGTGCCAGCTACTATGTGAAGGGTTTATTTAGGTGGTAACAAAAATATTCTAGACTTACTTTGTGATGACCATTTTATAACTCTCTGAATCTAATAAAAATATTATATTTTACAGTTTTACTTCTTGCATTTACTTAATGCAAAACGTCAAATGAAATAAACACTTGTATTTAATATTTGAAAATTTTGCTCCCTAAATTCTAAGTCCTCTCCCAAGGAATAAAGTTTGTATCTATCAAGTTTCCCAAATTGACCATCATAATTTTAAATTATCAATGGTAAAATTAAAACATTTAAAAGGTAAGTATACAAATATGCATTACAGTATAAATACATTTATGAACTAGTAGTTGAACTAGTAGTTTGTTCTGGAAGAGGCACAGACTAAAATTTAGACTGATATAGACACATTTAAATAAACAGTTGCTAAAAGAGGTGCTTATAACTTCATGTCTTGGTATACTTGGCTTAATTGCTGGGCCCGTATCAACATTCATCCAATTTTCACTTTCTTTCAGAAAGAAAGTACTGTTAAAGATATCTGTGTCAGATTCTGATATTCACAGACAAAACAAAATAAGAAAAGTCTTTATAAGTTTTGCTAAGTGAACTTAGATAAAGTTTGATTGAGGAAGGTTGGTATAAGAAACCTTTGAATTTTTAATTCACCAGGTTTGAAGAGTAGGCTTGTTGGAGTCTATTTCTTTCTTCTCCCCTATGTGCTTTCTCTGTATAGACTTATAATAAAAATGACAATGACAGAGAGAAACAAATAATAGTGTCCTTAACAGAAAATAGTTTTCACATTTGATCTGATAATCTAAGGATTTTTTAAATAGAGGTTTTGTTGTTGTTGTTGTTTTACCTGAACCCTTTTTTAATTTTAAGTATTTTTTCTTTTTAAACTCAAGAACACAAAATTAACTTAGTGTTTGAGGAACTTCAATACATACATACATACACACATAAAAACATGAACCCAACAAAATTAACTATACTCCTAATGTTCTAAAAGATACTCAAGCCAGATGCCCATGGGCTTACAAAGGAAAGTGTTTTTGTATTAAAGATTTGGGCTGTAGTGACAAAGAGGGCTTGACTGGTTCTCTGTGGGTCTGCAAGATGTTAAATTCTGGCTTTCCAAAAATAATACTTAGACAACTTGATAAGATTTGAACAATTTCAGAGTTAATCATGTGAACTGTTTATGGAAAAGTTGAGCCTTTGATGTTTATTTAAATAGAGTTTAGTAAGGCTCCTGAGATAAGCAATAAAATGAGCAACTTTTATCTACCTGAATGAGAGTTTCCCAGAATAGTAGACTCATAATACATGTTGATGAAGATAGTAGAATGGTATTTGTAAAGACTGCTAGAGTAAATCATGTTAATGTAGACATAAGCTTAATGGAGTACATGTTTCAGTCCACATGATAAAAAGAGAGAAACATACATTATAAATACATTTGAATAAGTGAAGTTTAGTTTACCTCATGGGGATTGGAGGTGATAGAGAAGCTGCAGATGCAGAGGTTAACTGTGGCTTGTCCATTTCATTTATCATAAGGGGAGCTCCATAAAAACTTACCGGTTGACTAGATGACATAAAATCTGTGAGATGACATCAAATGACCTTTTCAGACATTGTCTTAAAATACATTTTGGACTCTTCTCAGCTTTCTTACATATAAAATAAAAACAAATCCTTACCATATGCTACTATGTTTTATTATCGCTTCTAAACTCTACAAAAGCATATGTAAACCTTTATGCTATCCTTAACATTGGATGCATGAGAGCTAAATGAAGCTACAATTAGTGTGCAAAATCCCATCAATCCAAGAGAAAATCCCTAATTTTTATCTTGGAAACCCACAACCAACAGTTCTTCAAATCTCTCTCAAGAATTGGTTATCTAATTTTTTTTTAAGATTTTATTTATATATTTGACAGAGAGAGAGAGAGAGATCACAAGTAGGCAGAAAGGCAGGCAGAGAGAGAGGGGGAAGCAGGCTCCCCACTAAGCAGAGAGCCCGATGTGGGGCTCGATCCTAGGACCCCGAGATCATGACCTAAGCCATAGGCAGAGGCTTAACCCACTGAGCCACCCAGGCATCCTAAGGATTGGTTATCTTGTCTTTTCCCTTCATTTCTGCTTTTTACATATGTGTCAAATAATTAATTCACATGACCAACAGAGTAATCTGATGGAGTGGCATCAAATATATAGAAAACAATGAAGTAAAAAGATACTATACAAACAAAGCATTCAAAAGAGAGCTGTAAATATGTGACAGCTGTCGCAGCATAGCACCGACAGATCAGTGAGAGGTCAGGAACTGTCTTCCAGGCACAAGTCAGAAAAACAACAACAAAAAGGAAATGCAGTTCTACAGAAATGGGGGTTGGGGGGCGCCTGGGTGGCTCAGTGGGTTAAAGCCTCTGCCTTTCGCTCAGGTCATGATCCCAGGGTCCTGGGATCAAGCCCTGGGTCGGGCTCTCTGCTTGGCAGGGGACCTGCTTCCTCCTCTCTCTCTCTCTGCCTGTCTCTCTGCCTACTTGTGATCTCTATCTGTCAAATAAATAAATAAAATCTAAAAAAAAAGAAATGGGGGTTGGGGAGTGGGTACTGTGGATAATAAATCTGGGGAAAAGGCATTTGAAACTAATGAAATGTCATAGTCAAATTAAAACTTCAGAGATAAGCATTATATAATACAGTCACTTTAAAACATATAATGAGACTGTATATGAAACAAAAAGTTATATTTAAATTATCTCTTTATTTTTGAGCAAAGTAGTTCCATTATCTCTAATACAGCAAACTCTAAAATGCATTTTCTGCTTCATTGCAATTCACTGCGAATGGCCCAGATCAACATTCTGAAATTTTAAGTAGATTCTTTAGACTTCTAATAGGATTTAGCTGCATGACTTCAATGTCCAAATTTCTGCCTCAGTGAACAATGGCTCAGAGTTAAAATATTAAATAGACTAAATATTAAACACATCGTTTCTTGAAGGACATATATTACAAGACAAAATGCTTTGGAAAAGAAAAAAAGAGAAAGAACAATTGCCCACTGGGTAATCAATTTCAGTATTTTGATCTCTCCAGAGCAAAGCATTTCATTGTTTATCTTTAAAAGCAATATTCTGGCAGATTGATCTTCTGATGTTCATAGAGTAATATGTAAAAATAGATTCATTTCTTCTTCTACTTATTCAATTTATACTGTAAGTACCTTCAGCTTTAAAATGCCATTAAATAGACATACTTTGGAAGGGCCGGGAAATAAAGCCATAGTCCCTAAGTGTAGTTTTTCTGGATCTGCTGGAGGCATGCATAAATTTTAGTATTAGGGAGACCTGTTTGGCTCAAACATTTAGGAGAGTATTTAAACTTTTTGAAGCTCACTGATCTCATCTGTCACATGATATTAAAAATTCAGACATGTCTGCCCCCTTTTTGTGGTATTTAATTCTAGATATTGTGAAAATCTAATAAAGTGTTTGGGACAGACAGTAATTTATTGGGGGGCCAATAAATTACTCCTCATCATTGATCTTACTCTATTGGTCAGATAATAAGAAAGTTATAGTAAAGTACACCTCAATAAAGAAAATTCTACTCATATTTCTGGACAAAAATATCCAAAAGAGTAATCCAAGAGAGATAAACATTCTAAGAAAAAATTTTATAATGTGGCTCTAAAAGCAGATGTTAGAAGGAAGTAAAAAATACATATAATAAAAGATTATATGGGAAAACAGTTATAGGGAAAGTGGAGAGTCCTAACAGATTTAAAGGGATGTTTGAAAAGTAATCAGATCTTATTATATCTAGAAACTTTTCAGTCAGAAACTTGAGTATTTTGATTTTTATATGGCATCTAGATAAGTTCAAACCTTACTCGTCATTTAGTGCTGCCCCTTCCTACCTACATGTTGCTTAAGATCTGTCATTCTACCTTGTTTAGAAATAATGTGCTGTAATGTATATGTAATAATGTAATGATCTGTAAACTCCTGGAGAGAGGGAACCAGTCAGACCAGACTAATTCAGTTCCCCCAAGCTGCCTGAAGTGAAACTCATATGTTGCATCATATATGGTAGAACATAGACCTCTTTCTGATTCCTCATGGCCTTTTTCTGTATCTTGTGTCACTACCTCTGATTCAGTCCTTTCTGTGAATTCTCCTTTGCTATCTTTATTATTTTCTCCTACTTTGGGACCTTGGTTATTGCCACTCTAAGAGAAAAGCTACAGTACCCTCATTCCAAAAATGTCCCCAGACTCCTTAGGTAAATTGACCCATCACTTCTTCATATCTTTGATTTGTCTTTACTTCATAATGTGATTCTGTTTGAACTGCAACACTTTATATATGTATATATATATATGTATATATTTATATATGTATATATTTATATATGTATATAATAAAATATATTTAACAAAATTAAGTGGACTGAAGGAGTTAATAAGCATATTCAAAAGTTGGCTTTTCCTGAATGATATACTCTACATGCTATATTGACTTATGATTTCAGCTATTCTACTGTCTAAATAATCTATTCAAGACACACAATCACATCACTTTAAATACAATCCAGATGGTGTCCTGAGTCCTAAACTATTTTGTAAAGTCATCACCCAGTTCATGCTCAAATGTCATAAGAACAGAAACACTTGAAAGAAATAATTGCTTTAAAGGTTATTAATGTAACTATTGTTCATAATAAACTATTCTCATTTTGCAATATTAATTTATATTATAATTGCTTTAAAATTCAATATATTAATTTTTAAAACTTAGTTATTAGAATTTCAGTGTACATCATTTATTCATATGATATGTCATGATGTTTAAATTATTTAAGTGATAGAGTATCAAGTTTAGTAAAATAAATGTCCTTTCTTATCATTGTTTCATTTTAGATACAAGTTTAACCATTCAAACCAAAACTACTTAATTACTGAAAACGAAACATTTAATACTATTCTCTCTCTCTTTTTTACCAAATAATAGAAGTATTATTAAATTAAAGATCCTTATGTGTGATAATATTGTATTAGATTTTCCATCATTTGTTTTTTAGCTAACATGTTTTTGGTACTGAATAGCTTTTAACCATTGAATTCTGGAAAATCACATAATCACCTATAATAATGTGTTCCTATAAAGATAATCTCATTTCCATTACACAAAACCAATCATATTTATCATAGAAAGCCAACTGAAGAACTTTACATTATTTTGTTCCATGAAAAGAGTTATGTTGATAATACAGTGATACAGTGAAGAACTGTCAGAAGGAGCAAAGCATCACGTGAGCCACTAAATTGGACACTGGAAATATAACATCTATAGACATAAAGTTAGTGATCTAATATAATCCTTATAAGAGTCTAAACTTAAATTTAATTGTACCTCAGAGAATTCAGAGTATTAACAAACTAAACTGGGGGAATTGTTAATTTTTACCAGAATTTACTATACAAATTAATCTTAAGGTTTTAGATATTCAAAAACACTTTCCTTTTATGTTATTTTTATGAATTCAGGAAAATATTGCATATCCTGAACTGAACTAAAGCTCCCTTACAAGGGAGAAAAATAGAATAGAATTATAGTAATTTAAAAGTAGGATGGGGTACACACATTTTGTTTTACAGCATATAACATAAATCTGCAATTATTCTTTTTTTTAAGATTTTATTTATTTATTTGACAGGCAGAGATTACAGTAGGCAGAAAGGCAGGGAGAGAGGGGGGAGGAGCAGGCTCCCTGCCAAGCAGAGAGCCCAATATGGGGCTCAATCCCAGGTCCCTGAGATCATGACCTGAGCCGAAGGCAGAGGCTTAACCCACTGAGCCACCCAGGTGCTCCAATCTGCAATTATTCTTAATAAACTTAGTAAACAACTTAATTTCTTCTACCTTACAGTAACTGAAGCTACAAGTAAATTGAACTGAAAACTTCCAAGTGTAGAATGATCTAAATAAGCACCAGTTGTTCTTATGCAATTTCTCTTATTAGTGCCATGGACATGTCTATTGAAAGAACAAACTACGCCTATCATGCAAATTTTTTTCGTCATTTGTGTTTTATAGTGTAACTTTATTCCTGTCCTTGGAAAAAAGATACATATTCTTCCCTCTCTTTCTCTAGCTCTGTCTTTCTGTCTCTCTCAAAAATCATTGAGGTAACTATTGAAGAATGCATGCATGGAACAGTTACAAAAAAATCTTGGTTTGGTCAGACACTCAAGCATGCCATTAAATAGATGCCAGAAGGCCACAGTCTAGAAAAACTTGTGATTTCACAATGAGTCCATAATTCTCTGAAAAATATAATGAGCTCACACAATTTCAATGTACTCCTCAGCCGATAAATGTGTTGCAAATAACTTTTAAAAACGTTAATGCCCTTTTCTTTTGCAAATAAATAGAATGATCTTATTAAATATTAATTCTTATTATCAAGATAGATTGAGGTATGATAGATATGTGAAAGATATTTTTCTGAATGATAATCAAATTATTAAAAAAGGAATATATATATTAATAATCCTCAATACTATAACACTTATTTATAAATTCAAAATTTGTTTTTTCCTTTTATTATAGTTTAAATTTGTAGATGAATTATTATAGGCCCCAGCATCATAATCAGAGTGGTCATGGAAGTAACTAATGGTTTTAAAACCCATGACTTGGTAATTCCATATATTTGTCTTAGCTTTTGCATCTTGACTAAATGAAACTAAATGTTAAGATTCACAAGTATCATTCATTTCACTCTTGAATACTCAATGGTGCAGAGGGCAACATTTCCCAGGGCTGAAAGAAACTGGTTGCTTCTTCCTAAACCACATGCCCAAGTGAAATATTAATGTCTTTTATACACATCATTACCTCTAATTCCTGTAATCACTATTTAGGCTACTGACATTTTGTAAAACAGATAAGAAATAAATTAAATATTGACCCTGGTTTCTTTGCCGAAATCCATATATATAAATATCTGAAGAAGAAATGCTTTAGCAAAGATTTAACTTTTATGTATATCATTTGATAATTTCTAACACTGTTCTATGAACCATGATTTTCCTTGGAAAATCTCAACCTCAATATCCAATCAAAGAATGTCTTCATTTGGATGTTTGTTGTAAAAAATAAACAATTCCAAATTAGTTTTTGTATCCCTGCCAAAAACACTTTCTTCATCTTGAAATTTCTATAATAAACTAAATATATCTATGTCTTTCTTATGGGAAATTATTAGTTATAGAAGGTGTGAGATAATTACAACTATATGTTAGATAGCTGAATGATGTTAATATTTGGAAAAGTGAATAAGAGAAAAGTGTATGTTATTGCTGAGTAGCCAACAGTTTTCCAAATATCACACATTTGCTGTAGTTGGGCAAATTAATAACTCCGGCAATAGGATATTCTCAAAGGATTCTCAGAGACCTTTCTGCAATGTGTGTGTGTGTGTGTGTGTGTATGTATGTATTCTTTTTTTTTTTTCCTTATCAAAGAAGTTAATGTACTCTTATTTTATGGCATATTGAATTTGTACATGTTTTCTCAATGCCATTTTTTTAGTTGGTCTGAATTAAATATTTAAAAGACAAAACTAATTTTGTGCAATTTTTTTGAACTGTCTGGAAAAGTGCTGAAAATTTCCTACTTCTTTTTTTAAATAAGATTTTATTTACTATTATTTGACAGAGAGAGACACAGCAAGAGAGGTAACACAAGCAGAGGAGCGGGAAAGGGAGAAGCAGGGTTCCCATCAAGCAGGGAGCCCAATGCGTGGCTAAATCCCAGGACCCTGGGATCATGACTTGAGCCGAAGACAGACACTTAACAACTGAGCCACCTAGGCGCCCCTGAAATTTTCCTACTTCTATCCATAAAGATGACATCCAATTAGTTCATCATCATTGTCATTGTTATACATTCAAATTGCTATACGAATAATCTCTGTTATTAAAATAGGCAAAATAGAAAAAAGATGATTTTTTAAAAGGCTATTAAAATGTTAAGTAGTTGTAATTTAAAACATCTGGGAATAAAACAAAAAAATATATAAAGAAATAAATATAACAGGAAAGAACACACATTTATATTTTTTGGCAATTTATAGCAATTAAACTTTGATAAATAACATAATCAAAGATTTTAAGATAAAAACCAAAATCCATTTAGGTTTGGAAAGGGAATGGACATTTCCTCAATAATCTAGTCCATTGTTTATAGAAAAAGATTCAGAGCCAGTTAATTTAGAACACAGAAGTTTATAAAATTTCCAGTAAAGGTCCAGAAAGTAAATATCTTAGGTTTTGAGGGCTATACGGTCTTTTTTGGCCACTACTCAACACCCCTATTGACGCACGAAAGCAGACATAAACAATAGCAAGGGAATGAGTGTGACTCCCCTCCCCACAATTTTTGTTTTAACCAAAGTCAGTTGCGGGCAAGATTTGGTCAGCACACCCATAGTCCGTCAACCTTTGAAGATGACCGAGTTTTATAAATAAACTTGTATATAGCAGTGTTAGTATTTACATCCCCTTATTTCCATTATATTAAAACAACTTACTGAACTAAGACAGTTCAGTCTAACTTCCTCTTTCATGACACAGGAATATACATGAACAGAGACAATACACATTGCACATTTATTATGGCCGCATACTCTGGAACCAGTTTGCTGAGGCTTGTAGCCCTCTGTTCCAGACATTACCTATGACTTTGGTAAAGTATTGCAACTGAGTTTGCTTTTTTACAACCTATAACTTCACGCTGGTGACATAAAATTAAGAAAACAGCATTTTGAAGGGATCCAAAATAATAATTTTTGCAAATTAAGGGATCAATATTATTGATTATCTAAATGTCCAAACAGTATAAGAAATTCAATTTAATCATTTTTAAAGATATATTTTTCTGCTATAGTATCCATGAACATAAATTTGTATTTAAAATATAAAAAATGAGAGTGATATTTTAATATGGCAAACTGATATATATAAACAATTATTTCTTCCCTAATATGTTTACCAGCAAGAAGACAAATGTCTTCTAATTGAGCCACATGGAATTTACTAATAGAATTAATTAGAGATGGAACACAGTTAAAACCAAAAAAGCTTTCAAGAAAAATTTAATATATCATTAAAGTATTATAAAATAAGACAAAAATGATCCAGAAAAAACAGTTTCTAGATATTCTAAAGACAGGATGTATTAAATATATATATACAAAAAATATTTAATCATATGAATGGGAATGCACAAACCTTTAACATAACTGTATAAGCATATTAATTATACAGCTATAAACTATGTGACATGTAACTAAAGTTATGGATAGTTTTAAAAATAGCACCAGCAAAAATATCATGATAGTAAAAAGCAGTTACAGATGCAGAAAAGAAAACTCTGTGAAATCTATATTCTGTGATATATCAAGTTGTTGAATATGTGACAGAAAATGGAACAGTATATGACTTCCCTTGTCTATATCTGCCTAATTTTTCTGATGAAATTTTATGTGACAAACATTACTTCTATGGGTAATATCAGAATAAAAATCCATCCTGAGGAAACACACACATACATGCTGCTTTCCATCAAAAAGAGTGGAGATTGAGTCATGTATTTTTAAAGTCTTCCATTTCTGTTAATCATTAATGATATTGTTGCTTAAAGTAAAGTCATTCTCTGTCATCACTTTGCAATTTCTTTTTTTTTTTAATTTTTTTGAAAGATTTTATTTATTTATTTAACAGACAGAGAGCACAAGTAGGCAGAGAGGCAGGCAGAGAGAGAAAAGGAAGCAGGCTTCTCTTGGAGCAGAGATTCTGATGCAGGGCTTGATCCCATGACCCTGGAATCATGACCCGAGCCAAAGGCAGAGGCTTTAACCCACTGAGCCACCCAGGTACCCCGCAATTTCTTGTTTAGTTGAGTGCATGGTTTATATTTTCAAAACATGAATTTAGGCAAACATTGGTCTAATATCAATGCAAAAATTCCAAATATTAACCACAAATTAGCATATCAAATTTAGAAGTTATAAAAATGAAAAAAAGAAGTTATAAAATGTGTTAATTTACAATTTTGTGTTATTTAATGGTCCATTTTTAAAATTTTTCTATTACTGAGTTTGCCACTTTTAACCTAAGTTATCTTAAGTTTTTGGACAATTCAAAACAATGAAACTGATCTAAAAGGATTGTGTGCATGTGTGTGTGTATCTTTTATTGAAGGCATGTTCTACAAAACAACTTAAGCCATTTCTACATAGTCTACATAGAGGCTTAAAAGGGTAAGGATTATTGCTTCAAAAGAGTATCACAGTATCAGTAGTGTTTGGATATTTGGTTACTTGTTACTCATAGGATATTTTCTTTTTACCACTCACATGTCCATCTAATTAAATCTATTTCCAGTCAATATTTTTTTTTCCACTAGTGGTATGTCCCATTTTAAACCAGATTATGTGACCCTTCTGGACCCTGTAATTCATCTACAAATTTGGATGACATTCACCTCCCAAGTTAAGAGAATTGTAGGTAACCAAATTTATCCCTCTATTTGTATATTTTAATTGCACTTTAAATCAATTTATGTGTTTGTGTTTAATATACTACAGTTTCCTTTACCTGTACCAATTTACCTATACCAATATTTCTTGTCTTTAATATCTTCCTTAAACTACTTATTATACCAGACTTGGAAAATAGCTTACAGTTTAAATATCTTCATGTAAATTTACAAGAAAATGACAAATTATTCTTTAAATTGATTGCAAATATTTTTATAAGATCTCTTCCTTTAGAGACTTTTTTTAAATTTTATTTTTTCAACGTTCCAAGATTCATTGTTTATGCACCACACCCAATGCACCATGCAATATGTGCCCTTCTTAATACCCATCACCAGGAGACTTTTAATACTCAATTCTTTAAAAGCATAAGTTCATAATACATTAACTGTTAAAATAATTATTAGTAAAATTAAGCCTAAGCATTGTACATGTCACATTTGATAATTCCTTCTCTTTATTATTATTAAAGCTACTAGTAATTTTTGGTTCCTCTGATCACTATGTAAAAACTTTGAAAGATTTTGTTTTAATTTTTCCTATGAAACAATACAGATATTATGCCATAGGAAAATTGATCATATAAAGCTGTATTTTTTTTCATTTTTTTAAAGATTTTATTTATTTACTTGACAGAGAGAGAGCGATCACAAGTAGGCAGAGAGGCAGGCAGAGAGAGAAGAGGAAGCAGGCTCCCCGCCAAGCAGAGAGCCAATGTGGGGCTCAATCCTAGGACCCTGGGATCATGACCTGAGCCAAAGGCAGAGGCCTAACCCACTGGGCCACCCAGGTGCTCCATAAAGCTGGATTTTAAAAATGTATTTTTTTACGGCACCTGGGTGACTCAGTGGGTTACATCCTCTGCCTTAGGCTCAGGTCATGATCCCGGGACCTGGGATCAAGCCCCAGGTCGGGCTCTCTGCTCAGCAGGGACCCTGCTTCCCTTCCCCTCTCTCTGCCTGCCTCTCTGCCTACTTGTAATCTCTGTCAAATAAATAAATAAAATCTTTATATATATAAGTGTGTGTGTGTGTATATATATATATATTTATTATTTTGTTTTGTTTACATCCCTGAGTTAAACCATACTGAGCTTCATCTGTGGTTTCTAATTGAATTGCTTATGTGAATATGAATTGCTAATGTATCCATAGATAATGAAAACTCCTGGAAAAAGACTTTAAACACTCTCTGTACACACACGCATGCGCGCGCGCGCGCGCACACACACACACACACACACACACACACACCCTAAGATTAAAAATGTTAATTTTATCATTAAACAAGATTCTTTAGATTTCCTTTCTTTGCCCTTCATTGAGTTTTGAACCAATGCACTAATTTCATGTTTCTAAGTCAATGTTTATAATAGCTATTAAGGTATGAGCTTCCCTGTTCAACCCCGGAAGTAGACGAATTTATATTTATGGTCCAACCCTTGAGACTGAGGGAAATCATTCTCAGAAACTAAGAACAAACATCTCTCAAATTTCATTGGCTAAAACAGGGCTTATAAGCTTCAATGAACCAAATTACACATAAGGATGATTTACTAATTATTCAATGTTTTAAAAAATATGAAATTGTAATATAGATTTTAGATTTTACATTACTTTTAGCTGTGTTGAGATATAACTGATATACATAAAAATTACATATATTTAATGTATCCATCATGGTGAGTTACTAATCGATGTGTTTAATATATGTTGGTTGAAGCAATTTACTAGAAACTTTATTTTGTTCTGTTTAATTTTAATTTAATTATTTCCCTTCACTTCATTGGTAGCTTCTAACACTTAAGGTACTATTGTGAGCAGTTCTAACACATAATGGAAACTCATAGACCATGACTTGTAACACTTCCTTTCCATAAAAAAATGTAGATTATAATAATTATGTGATGTAATCATGGAACTATTTTTCCATTGCATGAATACTAGATAAAAATTCTTATATGAAAAAACTTTGAGTTTATTTTAAATTTTTGAGTACTTTAATTTTCAAGTGTGATACACTTTTTCTATGTCCAGAAAATTAGGACATATAAAATATTCAAAATAAAACACATTTATTCAAAAGAAAGAAATTGTAATTCATACTCACTACATAGAACACAGACCTCTTTGACTTTATCTAAATTGATAGCACATTTTGTAATAGGCCAATGAAGTCTGTGACCCAGACACCAACCCTTCTATGGAATCTTTTGAGGAAATAGCATAGGGGCTTTGATCATAAAGTAGTATTATTGGTCTCATGATAACAACAAAAACCTTATTGTATCTACCAAATGTAGAGACCATAATTTTATAAAATTCTGGATTTACTATATCTTATAAGGTATATACCAATGTTTATTTTCAGAAAATAAGGAAGTATATACATTTTAATAAAATGGTATTGAAAGAAAATATTCTTAAGATAACAGTATCACATTTGAACACTTAGGTAACATTATTACTTCCATCATATGTATTTAAACAAGCCTCATACACATCTTTGAAATACCCTAAATTTGTTTTATTCTATACTAGAGTTGATAGGAAGGTGAGAAAGAAGAGTGACTTAGAGTTTTAAGCCAAAATTTTTTCAAATGTTAAAAATGTAATGAAGACTTGCATACTGTTTATGTGAAAGTACAAAGTTCTCCATTCTCTGGCCTTAAATGAGGATCTGAAAATATGGGAAATCTTAATAAGAAGCAGTCTTAAAGGATCATACTGTGATGTCTCTTTATAGTTGCGTTCAGCTTGAGCCAAATTAGTAATGTTAATAACAAGTTCTCAAAAAGTATATAACTGCCCATCCATGGTTAATTAAACAGCTAAAATCTGTGAAAATGCATAATTCAGAATTTATGCAAAATAGTGACTAAAGAACATAGCATTGCTTAATATTATTTAAGATAATTATGTGTTTTTGAATTTTTATATGTCATATTTAAAAGAAAAAAGTATTTGCTGCATTATGCTTCAGAATTTTCTTAAACAAAATTCAAAAATTAGTATTTAAAAATCCAAGGAGGGCCTTCCGATAAATGTTTAGAGATGAAACTACTGTGATTTAATTTGTTGTGTGTTAGTTATTTACTCTCTTTCCCTGATTTTCTGTATATTTAACTGCAGTGATGGAATTTGTGGAAAGGGAAGAGAAGACAGCTGGGAGCAAAGGGAAAAGGAAATAGAAATTTCAAGTAGAAAAAGTGGGAGATTACATCATGTTTGGATATAGGGCATTATTCAGATGACATAAATCCAGATTAGCTTTCCTTGCTTAAAGTATTAGGCAAGGATAAGGATTAACACTTAAAACATCTGAATAAAGTTGGTTTCTTTAGAATAGTGTTTTGGTAGTACAAAAATGACAGTAAAGCTTCCTACAGTAAAATATATGCGTCAGTTATTTTAAGTACACTAAATAGTATTTCTTTACAAGTATTTTTCTTTTTTTAACAAATGATTTCTTTCCTTATCTAATGAGTTTCTTTCTTATTGACAGCTAGTATGTAAGCAAGGCATTTACTGTGTTTACTATTTAATCTCATTCAGCACATGAAGCTGAAAATCTGAGACTTCCTCAATTAACATTAAAAAAAAATGTTGCCAAACCACTTTATGATGTGAAAATTATGTCTAACAATATGGAGAAGTTATAGTTGCAATGTATGCATTCATTTCCATAGAAAAGCTAAATTCTAAATCTGTAATCTCTTGATCTTTGCAACTATTTTAGCTTCTGTCAGTCTTGCTTAGGAATGCTCACTGACCTGATTTTAGTAGTTGATAATCTTCATTTCTAATGCTAAGGTAGATCGCATATCCAAATTTGACCTTGTTACATTTGGAAAGGAAGGAACTTATTAGATATCAGTGTAAGACTATTTGAAAAAAATCATCATGACTTTTCTTTTTTTTTATTTTATTTTTTTTTTTTAAAGATTTTATTTATTTATTTGACAGAGAGAGATCACAAGCAGACAGAGAGGCAGGCAGAGAGAGAGAGAGGGAAGCAGGCTCGCCGCTGAGCAGAGAGCCCGATGCGGGACTCGATCCCAGGACCCTGAGATCATGACCTGAGCCGAAGGCAGCGGCTTAACCCACTGAGCCACCCAGGCGCCCCCATCATGACTTTTCTTTTTGGGTGTTCTGTATTTTATTATGATGTGCATTTTTAAAATTTAATTTTTTCAGCGTTCCAAAATTCATTGTTTATGTACCCCACCCAGTGCTACATACAATACATGCCCTCCACAATACCAACCACCAGGCTCACCCAGTCCCCCCACCTCCTTCCCTCCAAACCCTCAGTTTGTTTCTCAGGGTCCACAGTCTCTCATGATTTGGCTCCCCCTCGGATTTTTCCAACTCACTTCTCCTCTCCATCTCCCAATGTCCTCCGTGTTATTCCTTATGCTCCACAAATAAGTGAAACCATATGATAATTGACTCTCTCTGCTTGACTTATTTCATTCAGCATAATCTCTTCCAGTCCCGTCCATGTTGATAGAAAAGTTGGGTATTCTTCCTTTCTGATGGAGGCATAATATTCCATTGTATATATGGACCACATCTTCTTTATCCATTCGTCTATTGAAAGGCATCTCAGTTCTTTCCACAGTTTGGCGACTGTGGCCATTGCTGCTATGAACATTGGGATACAGATGGCCCTTCTTTTCACTACATTTATATCTTTGGGGTAAATACCCAGTAGTGCAATTGCAGGGTCATAGGGAAGCTCTATTTTTAATTTCTCCACACTATTTGCAAAGTGGCTGCACCAGCTTGCATCCCCACCAACAGTGTAAGAGGGTTCCCCTCTCTCCACATCCTCTCCAACACTTGTTGTTTACTGTCTTGTTGATTTTGGCCATTCTAACTGGTGTAAGGTGGTATCTCAATGTGGTTTTGATTTTAATCTTCCTGATTGCTAATGATGATGAACATTTTTACATGTGTCTGTTAGCCATTTGTATGTCTTCTTTGGAGAAGTGTCTGTTCATGTCTTCTGCCCATTTGTTGAAGTAATTATCTGTTTTGTGTGTGTTGAGTTTGAGGAGTTCTTTATAGATCTTGGTTATCAGCCCTCAGTGTGATGTGCATTTTTAAATGACAGACTGGAGAACTTAGAAGAGGAAAGAGATGGAATTCTAATAATGATCTGAAGATGACATGACCTGGCATTACAGCATGTTTTTGTTCAATTTAGAGTTGGGAAAATAGAGATAATTCTATCTTAATAGTTCATAAAGGAAAAAAAATATTCAATATTTCTTTCTTATCTCTGTAGTCAGTGCATTAGTTCCATGGTCGGACAACTTTATTTTTCCACAGTCATTTTCTGAAGTGTAGTAATAATAATAATGGGTCTGATTAATAAAGCAATATGAAATTATTAAGAGTTTGTATTGTGAACATGAATTTCCTGGGTTCAAAACCTCTTTTAGCAATCTCTTATTTGTATAATCTTGAACAATGTACTCAACCCCTCTATATAATAGTTTTATTATCCAAATCATAGATAAGGAGATTCTTCTGCTTGTAGAGTCTGAATATTTTCAATACGCAAAACAAATTCAACACATTTGGAATCACTGATATTTCGTTTTCCTTACTCCTCAATGATATTTTACTATGAAACTTTTTTTTACTTCATTATCTTCCATAGGTCTTTATAAATATTTAGGAAAACATTCTGTTTCATGGCTAGTAAATTACATTTAGCCCTTCTACCATTAGAAAATGCAACATTATTGGAGAAGTATGGGATATTTTCAGCTCCCCCTTTCTGGGAAACCATTGAAGGAACATAGGCAGAGAAAGTCACCTTGAGAAAAGACATTTTTTTTTTTTTGTATTTACAATCACTTTATTTTAAACAATTCTTCCATAAAATCTGCTTCCACTTCTTGTTCACACTAGGTCTCCCAAGGACCACCTGTTCCAAGAAGTCCTCCTTCCAAGAAGTTCCAACACCTTCTCTTTTCTATATCTTTGTATTATTTTTTTAAAATTCTGAACCATTAAAATAAAAGATTTAAGACTGAGAAGTATGCCCATGGTAGTAGAAGATTATAAGTAAATGCAGACACAAATAAGGCAAATGAAAAAAATCATGGATATTATTTAAAATATTTCAACACTTTTCCATGGTGAAGATCATATTTTTTTAAATATTTGGGGCATCAGTATATATAATATTTCATGATTCACTAAATTAACTTCTTCATAATCTTTTTGGTCAAAGATAAATGGGAAAGAAATAGGAAAAAAATAATTATTTTTTTTTTCTTGGACTGAGAGTAAGAGAGGATGAGAGAGCACAAATAGGCAGAGCAGCAGGCAGAGGGAGAGGGAGAAGCAGGCTCTCTGCAGATCAGGGAGTCTGATGCAGGGCTGGATCCCAGGACCCTGGGATCATGACCCAACTGGAAGACAGTGGTTTAAACAACTGAGCCACCCAAGTGCCCCTAAGGCACTCATTCTTTTGGTTATGCATTTGTGTACAATTATTACACAACTTTATGACTTCAAATAACAGTTACGATAATTTATTTTGTTCACACATTCAATTACAAAATAAACTACTAAAATAACCTCTTCATTAAGTAATTTAATAGCAAGTCATTTCAAATATATATCGTATATGCGAATTCTTTGAGTAGTTTACTTTGGAGTTCTTTAAATAGTTTAAAGGAAAGACTTCTAACATGATACAGCTATTTGTTCTGATAATAGGACACCATTTTTCCTTCTTGAAAAACATCAGTTTTTAGTATACAAGAAAGTATACATTTATTCCAAATAGCATTTTGTTTCTTATGACATTACTTGGACGATTTTGAAATTTTTCATAATCTTTTCATCACCTATATTTTGTAAGATATTATTTGCTTTTTTAATATCTAAGCTTAGGATCTAAGTCAGCTGGATAATGGCAAGATATATAATAATAAAATATTTTTATGCTATTAAGGCATTTTTCATCTCCAAATCTTATTCTAGAACCTTTGAAAAATACAGTTAACTACACCTTCCTCATTAACTTTTTAGAAAAGACACACCTTTCATAGATTAAGTATATTTAATATTTAAAAGGATGCATGTGTATAACACTTGGCCCTAGACTTTAGCAAAATTGTGATTTTTTTTCTCATCCTTGCTTCCTTTTCAGTAGATTTGTCATTATTTGACCTTTACTTCATCTGAGGTATTAAGTATCCTTAATGTAGATCCTTTCTTTCTTAGTCACAAAGTCCTTTATTTAGCATTAATAGATATTAATAGACTAATACACACTGATTTGTAAATACTAATAATGTTCAATATTTTTCCTATCATCTATTTAAGGGGCCTGGTCCATACTACATTACTCATATAAAATTTACTGCTACTAAATCTATATTTAGTGTTAAAACTTAGACGGCATGCCAATTTTTTTTCAGATGTAATCATTATTTTCACTTTCGCTTTTTTCTTTTAATTGTGGAATCAGTGGTTTCTTTTCATGTCTCAGTAACTTTATAGGCCATTTGATGTTTTGGTAGAATGCTTAAAAATATGTCTACATTGAATGAGAGGCTTTTGCTTGTTTGTTTTTGGTAACGTGATGTTTTAAGTAAAAGGAATATATTTTGGGGTGGGAAAGTGATTATTCTTAGAGCTAGCTCATAAACTGTTACACATTTTGGCTTAACAAATAAGCCCTCAGCCATCGTTTAAGTCACAGACTCTAAATAGGCTAGGTTTTTAGCAGAATCGGACATAAATGCTTAAAACAAACTGATGGTTACCCTCTGGTAGTGGACGGGGTATGGACATGACAGCTGTAGGGGAGTGGGAGGCACAGTTATAGAATGAGTAGGTCCCACGGACAAGAGACACAGCAAAGGGAATATAGTTAATGTTATTGTAATAGTGTTGTATGATATCAGACGGTAGCGACATTTGTGGTGAGCATAGATAATATGGAAGTGTCACTAGTAGTTTTGACAAAAATTGTGCTGTGGTACCTGGGTGCCTAAGTGGGTTAAACGTCTGCTTCTTGATATTGGCTCAGGTCATCATGACCTCACGGTTCTGAGATTAGCCACTGTGGTGGGCATGGAGCCTGCTTAAGAGTCTTTCTCACTCTTTCACTGCCCCTCTCCCTGTAAAAAGTGTTGTATTATTGCATTGATTTTTGTAATTAATTGGAGGGAAGAAATATCTAGTGAAAAATTTCCCATTAAAAAAGTAAGTTATTTATAAATGAAACAAGATGGGATTGGGAGGGAGACAAACCATAAATGACTCTTAATCTCACAAAACAAACTGGGGGTTGCTGGGGGGAGGTGGGATTGGGAGAGGGGGAGGGGGCTATGGACATTGGGGAGGGGAGGCGAACCATAAGAGACTATGGACTCTGAAAAACAACCTGAGGGTTTTGAAGGGTCCGGGGTGGGAGGTTGGGGGAACAGGTGGTGGGTGATGGGGAGGGCACGTTTTGCATGGAGCACTGGGTGTTGTGCAAAAAGAATGAATACTGTTACGCTGAAAAAATTAATAAAAAGGGGAAAAAATACAAAAAAAAAAGTAAGTTATTTAAAATAGAGGTATCATAGTTCTCTTCTAAATGTAGGGATTGGATAAGGTTTTTTTTTTTTAAGATTTTATTTATTTATTTGACAGATAGAGATCACAAGTAGGGAGAGAGGCAGGCAGAGAGAGAGAGAGGAGGAAGCAGGCTCCCTGCCAAGCAGAGAGCCCGATGCGGGGCTCGATCCCAGGACCCTGGGATCATGACCTGAGCAAAAGGCAGAGGCTTTAACCCACTGAGCCACCCAGGCGCCCCAAAGGATTGGATAAGTTTTTAAAGCCTTTTCTAATATTCTAAAATTATGCCATAATAGTTAATCTTCTAAGAACAATCGATTAAAGTTTTTTTTTTTTTTTAAATCTATTTGTACAAACTCCCCTCCATGAGATGTTAAGTTACATAAAATTGGGGCATTTGTAACTTTGGAAATTCAACTTTGAAATTTAAGCCTTGGAAAGGTATTTTTATTTAAGATATTGAAATAAAAACAATAATTTAGTAGAATAAAACGATTTTTTCTCCTTTGAGCACCATACATAGAATGTGCAAGGATCTTTTATTTTCTTTCACTTTATATAGCCTTCTGTGGAATTCTATTTAAAGCCAGTGTGAACTTTATGTTCAGATCAGCCCTGCAGTGCTGCTGATCAAAATGAATAATGAGCCCAGTGGGATCTGACTAGCTATGTCTCAGTTTGTCATGCTGAAATTTAATTGAGAATGAGAAATTTGCAATAAAACTACAACTTCAGAGTGTTGGTCTCTATTGGTAAGAACTGATAGCTGTAAAAATCCTAATGTGTTATGCAAGATGTGAGTGTAAGTTTGTCTGGTGTATAGTTTTCCTTAAAATAATTTTTACAGGGGCACCTGGGTGGTTCAGTGGGTTAAGCCTCTGCCTTCCGCTCAGGTCATGGTCCCAGGATCCTGGGATCGAGCCCGGTATAGGGCTCTCTGCTCAGCAGGGAGCCTGCTTCCCTTCCTCTCTCTCTGCCTGCCTCTCTGCCTACTTGTGATCTCTGTCTGTCAAATAAATAATTAAAAAATAATAATAATCATAATTTTTACATAATTTTACAAATTCTAAAATACTAGGTCAGTGATCAAAAGGTGAGTAAATTTGTTCAGCAAAGTATAACAAGGCTAACACTATGTAACTATATCTAAAACTATGGTTTGCTAAACACCCAAAGGCTATGCATTTAGTGTTGCCAACATCTGGATGAAAATTGAAAATGTGAACCCTTATCCATACTATAGCAATATTCCAGATGTTTTCTCTCATATAAAGACAGTTAAAATTGTCCATTTTTTACTAAAATTTTGTTTTCAACTAATTGATTTAGGTTTGTTGAAATAGTAGTTATATGCTTGAATTTATGCAAATGTAATTTTACACTGATTTACTCAATATTCAATTATGTGTATCATAGAATTTGAAATTTTGTTTTCAATAACAGTGTCATCAGTTCATAGAATACAAATTATATATGCATATATATTTATAAGAAGAAAAAATAAATCTAAGATAAATCAGAAAATATTTTAATATGGACAAGAGAAGGAGATAAATTCTCACTCATAAGTAAGTATTACTTTCAACTAATTTTCAAAACAAATTCATATATTTGCTTCCTTTTTTACTTTCTTTCTTTCTTTCTTTTTTAAGAGAGACAGAGAGAGAGAAAGAGTATAGGGGTGGGAGAAGGAGAGAGAGAATCTCAAGCAGACTCTACCCAGCACAGAAGCACAGAGACTGAGGAGGGGCTCCATGTGTGGCTTGATCCCACAACCCTGAGATCATGACCTGAGCCAGAACCATGAGTTGGAGGCTTAACAACTGAATAAGCTACCCAAACACCCCTATATTCGCTTTCTTATAATGTTTTTATTTTTAAAATGCAAAATGTGAACATTTAATTTTATTAAAGATCTTATTTATTTAATTTTTTAAAGATCTTATTTATTTATTTGACAGAGAGAGAGATCACAAGTAGGCAGAGCAGCAGGCAGAGAGAGAGGGGGAAGCAGGCTCCCTACCGAGCAGAGAGCCCAATATGGGGCTACATCCCAGGACCTTGGGATCATGACCTGAGCCAAAGGAAGAGGCTTAACCCACTGAGCCACCCAGGTGCCCTGTGAACATTTATTTTAAAACATCAAGAAATTGACAAACTATTAATGGAATAACAAGCCGCTAATTCCTCATTGCTATTAAGATAAGACCCACTGGGATAATTGTTAACCTGTTTAAAATATCTCATGAGTGGGACGCTTGAGTGGCTGAGTCCATTAAATGTCCCACTCTTGATTTTGGCTCAGGTCATAATCTCAGGTTTATAAGATCAAGACATGCATTCAGCTCTGTGCTGGGCATGGAGACTGCTTAAGATTTTCTCTCCCTCTCCCTCTACCTCTCCACTCTCTTAAAAAAAAAAAAAATCATGAGCATTCACTATTTTCTTTTTCCTTTTTTTTTTCTTTTTCTTTTTAAAATAGGCTCCATGTCCACTGTGGGGATTGAACTCAGGATCCTAAAGTCAAGAGTTATATGCTCTATTGACTGAGCCAGTCAGGCACCCTGAGCATTCATTGTTTTAAAAGAAACCTATATTTGTAAACACATTTTTTGTGTATATTTATGCTTTAGGGAATCTGGCAGAGCTATAAAACAAAATAGCTTTTTATTTTATTTTATTTTTTTAGAAAATTTAATATTGCTTCTAAGACTTTATTCATATAATGGGAAGCATTTATTATGACCTGTATTTCCAGAGCACCTACTAACAATAGGCATTTTCTATTTTAAAAGTAAATGCAACTTTCTTTAGAAAATAGAATTATGTTATGGGTTGTTTTTTGAAATACATTGTCTTTTCTTTCTTTCCTTTCAGCCTTGACTTCTCTTTCTTTTTTATGAGAAAAAAGGATACACAATGTTCTTTTTTATATGTACATTTTATATTTTTAGAATCAAAAATGTCCTGATCAAAATCTTATATGAATCTTAAAACAAACTATTTTGGGTGACATTGGTAGGGAATATAAGTGTATAGAAAACTGCTCATGAATTCAGGATCAAGACTTTCTCCTTATTTTAGGAATAAGTTCTAAATTATAAATATTTTTTTAAGCTATGATCAATATCTGAATAGGCCTAAAAGATATTCAAAGCCCTACACAATGAAAAAGCTATATTACTCCACCAACTCCCTAATTGCAGTAGAAAATAATAAAAAATAATAAAGCAGGTGCATGAAATAGCAAAAAAAAACTATCAGTTCTTATTGTGATTAATAATTTATTGTTTTATTTTTCACTATGTTGACCTAAACATGTGCTTAATTAGATTATCGATCACTCAAGCTCTGTCTGAATGTCACTGGGGAAAAATACATACCAAATGTAGTATATGACAAGTTTGTTTCTTTCACTTATAATTAAATCTCTCTTGGACAACCCTGGAAATTGATATATTTCAGTGACAAACAGACAACAAGTTTGTTACACCTTCATTTTCCTTTATTCCATGTAATTTCACTTTATAAATATTAATTTAGATAGCCTTCATCGCAGTAATAGAAATATGAGTGCTTACCTAATACCATCTATAAAATGCTTAAGCAGTCATTGTGAAATGTTTTCTTGCTTACCCAGCACAATTACAATTTAATTATCTATTGATAATTAGGAGGTCATCCATAACATATTTGTTGTTATAAATTCAGAAGATTCAAGAAAGGGGAGTATTTCTGGATTGTCAGAGGAAGGACCTACAAAAATTATCCCCTTCGTAAAAACAATATGAACTCTGGCAAATATTGTCAAAACCAATTCTTCTAGAATTCTAGGAATCACCAAATGCTTACAACAATCTGAAGAGCACACATTCAAGAAAATGGTCGAGCTATCACGATTTGCAAATATGAAATTTTATGTGGAAAACCCAAGACTGCACCCAAAAATGGCAAGAACTCATACAGAAATTCAGTAAAGTGGCAGGATATAAAATCAATGCACAGAAATCAGTTGCATTTCTATACATCAACAATGAGACAGAAGAAAGAGAAATTAAAGAGTCAATCCCATTTATGATTGTATCCAAAACCATAAGATACCTAGAAATAAATCTAACTAAAGAAGCAAAGGATCTGCACTCAGAAAATTTTAGAATATTCATGAAAAAAATTGAGGAAGACACAAAGAAAAGGAAAAACTTTTCATGCTCATGGATTGGAAGAATAAATATTGTGAAAATGTCTACATTATCTAGAGCAATCTATACATTCAATGCAATCCCTATCAAAACACCATCAAGGTTTTTTTTTTTTTTTTTTTTTTTTCTCAGAAATGGAATAAAAAACCCTAAAATTTGTATGGAACGATAAAAGACTCCAAACAGAGGAATATCAGTGGGGGGGGGGGGGGAAGCTGGTGGCATCACAACTCCAGACATCAAACTCTACTGCAAATCTGGAATCATCAAGACAGTATGGTACTGGCACCAAAAAAGACATATAGACCAATGGAACAGAATGAAGAACTCAGAAATCGACTCTCAACTCTATAGTCAACTAACCTTTGACAAAGCAGGAAAGAATGTCCAATGGAAAAAAGACAGTCTCTTCAACTAATGGCATTGGGAAAATTGGACAGCCACATTCAGAAAAACGAAACTGAACCTTTTCCTTACCCCATACACAAAAATAGACTCCAAATGGATGAAAGACCTGTATGTGAGAGGGGAATTCATCAAAACCCTTGAGAAGAACACAGGCAGCAACTTCTTCGACCTTGGCCACAGCCACTTCTTCCTAGACACCTTGCCAAAAGCAAGGGAAACAAAGGCAAAAATGAACTACTGGGATTTCATATAGATAAAAATATTTTGCACAGCAAAAGAAACAGCAAAACCAAAAGACAACTGACAGAATGAGAGAAGATATTTGCAAATGACATGTCAAACAAAGGGTTAGTATCCAAAATCTATAAAGAACTTATCAAACTCAAAACCCAAGGAACAAATAATCCAATCAAAGAAATGGGTAGAAGACATCAACAGACATTTCTGCAAAGAAGACATCTAAATGGCCAACAGAAACACGAAAACGTGCTCAATATTACTCGGCATCAAGGAAATACAAATCAAAACCACGTTGAGATACCACCTCACACCAGTCAAAATGACCAAAATTAACAAGTCAGGAAATGACAGATGTTGGCGAGGATGCAGAGAAAGGGAATCCTCCTAAACTGTTGGTGGAAATGCAAGCCAATTCATCCAGTTTGTAAAACAGTATGAATGTCCCTCAAAAATTTAAAAATAGAGCTATATTATGACCCAGCAATTGCACTATTACCCCAAAGATACAAATGTAGTAATACAAAGAGGCACCTGAACCCCAATGTTTATAGCAGCAATGTCTACCATAGCCAAACTACGGAAAGAGCCCAGATGTCTATTGACAGATGACTGGATAAAGAAAATGTGGTACACACACACACACACACACACACACAAACACGTGTACACATGTGTGTATATATATACATGTGTACACATATGTATATATATATATATGATGTAGCCATCAAAAAATGAAATCTTGCCATCTGCAATGACATGGATGGAACTAGAGGGCATTATGCTAAGCAAAGTAAGTCAATTAGAGAAAGACAATTATCATATGACCTCACTGATCTGTGGAATTTGAGAAACAAGGCAGAGGATCACGTGGAAGAGAGGAAAAAAATGAAACAAGAAGAAACCAGAGAGGGAGACAAACCATAAGTGAGCACTGTGCTTTGTGTAAGACTAATGAATCACAGACCTGTACCCCTGAAACAAATAATACATCATATGTTAATAACATAAATAAATAACAATAAAAATAATAAATGAAAATGGTTGAATCTAAATAATAAGAGCAATCTTAGTAATCCTCAGCAATTACAGCAAGATTTGGGGTATTTTAATATCTCTTTCCATCCTGCTTTCACCATGAGCTCCATGATGTCCTTAGTCAGTAATCTAGGATCTCTGGAGAAGCCAAAAAGTTGCCTGAATTGTCCAGGTAATGTTTTCTCTATTTGCCTAAAAATTCCCTGGAATAATTTAATTAACAGGGCTAGTTTTTTACTAAATCTGACTTAGGATCTGTTCAGTGGAAAAGAACCACAACTGAGAACATTTTTATAAAATAATCAGCAGCTATCAATAAACACTACAGGTGTCTGAGGCAGTATTATCATTTGTGGTACTCAAGAAACTAGCCCCCCCAAAAAAGAAGAAGAAGAAGAAGAAGAAGAAGGAAAAGAAAAAAGAGAGAGAGAGAGAGAGAGAGAGAGACAAAGGAAAAGAAAAAGGAAAGGAAAGGAAGAGAAAAAAGAATAGAAAAGGAAAAGGAAAGGGAAAAGGGGAAAAAAAGAATAGAAAAGAAAAAAAAAATCTGGAGAATGATATGTCCACATGGAGGTTTGAAAACTTCTGACAGATTTCTGGGACTATAGAAGGTCACATGCATGTGCTGGGTTGTGTGCATATCCAGAAAGACTGGAAGAGGCACGACTCTCTCATTTCTGACAGACCTTGAAGTGTACAGGCAGAAATAAAACGGATGAAGTGGACATGCAAACTGCCAGAACACTCAAGTGTGCCTCAACACCCAGGGCCTCTTGGCAAAGGTGGGAGTTTTATTGATTCAAAGCACTCAAGGGAAATCTCAGACTAGCCAGTTGAAGAGAGACTCTTCTAGCTACACATGCAAAAGAATATGAACCTTACTGAATTAATCTTGAAAAGTCACTAAACAGGCAAAGAGCAGTAGCAGCAGGATCAACCATAAAAACAGAAACAATAACGAACAACAAGCTTTGTGTGGAATCTGATTTCAAAGTGTATTCAATTTTAAAATGGAAAAGAATGATTTTATGACACTAAATGAGATCATTAGGATTTAATTAACACATTCCTAGAAAGATAAACACTACTGAAACTGTCTCAAGAAGAAATACAATATTAGGATAGACTTATAACTAATAAAGATATTAAATTTATAATTTTAAAATCCCCCAAAGAAAAGCCTAGGGTTATATTGCTTTGTTGGTAAATTTGACAAGATGTTTTAAAAATAAATACTATCAATGCATCATAAAATTTTTCCAAAAAATGGAACAGAAGAGTATATTTCCTAATGTGCCCCATGAGGCTATCATTACTCTGATACTAAAGCTGGACAAAGACATTACAAGGAGACTACAGGGGAGGGAAAAAAAAAAAAAAAACATTTGTAACTAGATGAAAACAAATCCTTAATAAACTACCAGCAAGCAAATCCAGCAAGATATAAAAATGTTTGTATACCATGACGAATTTTATCTATACCAGGATTTTAAGATTGGTTTAATACATGAAACGCAATCAATGTAATATGCCATATAAATAAATTAAAAGTAACCATATGATCATCTCAACGTATACAGGAAAAACATATGACAATATCAAAGCAACTTTTATGAAAAAAATTAAGAAACTAGAAACGTAAGGGATTACCATCAACCTGATTAAAAATATCTAGTCAAAATTCACAGTTAACATCATACTTAATGGTGATGTACTAAAGTCTTTCCCCCTAGTATCAAGAATAAGCCAAAAATGTCTACTGTCCCCTTTCATTCATCATTGTGCTGAAGGTACTAGTCAAAGCAAAATAAAGGAATAAAGCCCATCTAATTTGGAAAGGAGGTAGCAAATATATCTGTTTTCAAGTGATATAATCACGTATATGGAAAATTCTAAAGAATTCACAGAAAAATCTTTAGAATTAGTAAGCAAGTTTGCCAGCATCAATCACAATATCAAAATATAAGTATCATTTCTTTCTCTATATACTGGCAATGAACATTTTGAAAATAAAAGAGGAAAAACATTTCCTCTTATAATAGCAGCAAACATGTTAAAAAATACTAAGAATAAATTTAACAAAAAATAAATTTAACAAAAGATATATATGATTTCTACGAAAACTCCAAATCACTGTTGTAAGTAATTACAGACCTAAATAAATTAAAAGAGAGTCATGTTCACAGATTAAAAGACAGCATTATTCAGACTATAATATTTCTTAAATGATTTTAGCGAACCAATATAACTATCAAAACCCAGCAGCCTATTTTGCAGAAATTGTTAAGCTGATTCTAAAATCTGTATGTAAATGTAAGAAACCTAAAATAGACAATCTTAAAACAAACCAAACCAAAACAAAACAAAACAAAAAGATGGAGGTCCCACACGTTGTCATTTTAGAACATGTTACAAAGCTACAGTATTTAGGAGGAGGGTGCTCCTGGCATACCAAGCAACATATAGATCAATGGAATAGAATGGAGAGTCTGAAAACTATTACATTTATAGTAAATTCACTTTATCAAGGCTGACTCCATAACTCATTGTGAAAAGTACAGTTGACACTTGAACAACCCAGGTTTGAACTGTGTGGGTCCACTCACGTGCAAAAATATGCACTTTTTTCCATAAGTATATTACAGTACTATAAATGCATTTTTTGTTCCTTGTGAATTTTTAAATAATGTTTTCTTTTTTCTAGCATAATTTATTATAAGACAGTATATGATACATATAACATAAAAAACATGCATTAATTTATTGTTATTAGTAAAGCTTCCAGTCAACAGTAGGCTTCTGGTAGTTAAATTTGGGAGGAGTCAAAAGTTATAGCCAGATTTTCAACTGCTGATCAACACCTCTAACTCCTGCATTGTTCAAAGGTGACTGTATAGCCCTGTAATCAAATATGTTTGAACAGTTTGATATCTACATGCAAAAGAATGAAACTTGATTCCTGCCTAGTGACATACACTAAAATTATTGTAAAGTGGAACACAGACCTTAATGTAAGAGCTAAAACTTTAAAACTCTTGAAGAAAACATAGAAATGAATCTTCATGATATTAGGTTACATGATTTTTTAGAAATATAACTCCAAAAGCATAAGTGAGAAAATATATAAAATAGATCAACTGAACTTCATACAAATTAAAATATTTTGTGTTTTAAAGGACACATCAAAAAATTTAAAAGACGAACTACAGAATGGGAGAAAATATTTACAAGCCCTATGTCTGATAAGGGAATTGTATCTAGAATATATAAAGTAACTGCATTTCAACAATAAAAATTTTAAAAATGAATTGTCAAAGGATTTGAACACTTGTACGGTATTGGTGGAAATGTAGAATAATGCAATCCTTTAGAAAACAGTTTGGAAATTCACTAACAGTTTAAATATGATGTTACCATGTGACCCAACAATTCTACTATAAAATGTGTACCCAAAATAATTAAAAACATACATCCGCACAAAAGCTTTGTAATTTCTTTTTGTCTCTGGCTTACCCCTAGAATTCAGAGTGCCTCCAAATATCTACAGTTATCAGAAAATGCTGTATCTTAAACAGAAACTTAGAATTCTTACTATGAAAAGGTATGTGCCATGGCTGCTCTTCTGAGACCATGTCAGAGCCTCAACTTTTCCCTTAGTTCCCCTGTTCCCAGTATAATAACAAGTCATGTTCCGTTTCCTGAGGGATTGCCTTTGTGCCATCTTTTTGGCCATTTCTAACAAGTTTCTCCATAATGTTTTATTACTTTCATCAGTAAAGCAAACATAGGTTTCCTGTACATGTAGAGCAGAACCTACGAAGCTACATTGCTATGGACTGAATGTTTATGTCCCTCCAAATTTCTTAAATTGAAATCCTAATACCCAATGTGATGCTATTAGGAAGTGGGGCCTTTGGGAGGTGATTAAGTCATAAGAATGAAACCTTCAAGAAATCGACCAATCCCATTAGAAAAGAGGTCAGAGAGAGCTCCTTGGCACTTCTGTTATACTATAGAAGTATGATACCCTGCAGAGGGGCCTCATCTAACCATGCTGGAAAGGATCCCAGCCTCTAGAACTGTGAGAAATAAATTTCTGTTGTTAATAACCTACTCAACCTGTGGTTTTTTTATAGCATCCTAAATGAACAAAGATATAGTTTATTCAGCGTTTTCCATGCTTTTTGATAGTAATCATATTTATTATATATATACATATATATTATTATATATTTATTATTATTAATATCTTCTTGAAAAACTGGGACTCCTTCAGTATATGGAATCTATACTTCTCTCTTGCCTGCTGACCCTTCCTGAACTCTCTCTCTCTCAAATAAATAAATAAAATCTTTTTTAAAAATCAGCAAACTATATAAATCAGATATAGAGGAAGACATTCCCATCCACATAGCTTTACTAATAGAATCCTTTTATTCTCAGTATCTCACAATGAAGAATAAGACTGCACACTGCCTTCTGGGAGAATTCTGGAAGTTAAGTTCTATGGGGGACATTCCAGAGTTTCAAATCCAAGCTCTACCAATTAATTTAATTATGCATGTGAACTTGATGAATTTGCTTATGTTCTCTACTCTCCATTTTTTGTATCTGTTATAGAGGGTTAGTAATGGTACCAGCTGCTTAATTTATGAATGTCAGTTAGGATTTGAATAGTTTTGTTCTTATAAATGTTCTTAGAATATTATCTAAGGTAAGGCTCAATAAAATATAAAAATAATGAAACGTTTATCTAGAAAATATTTGGGAGAGTAGCATAGATTACAAGGGAAATATTTTGGAAGGTGATCCATGTTTAAAATCTCTCGCTAGAATTCTAGGCATTAAAATGAAAGATGCAAAAGGAAGAAACTCTACAGTATCATGAGCCAGGACCTCAAAGTTGTGTGCAGTTAGGCACTTACATCATTTCTAGTAGAGACTTCATAATTATCATATCACTAATTGCCAATTTACTATCTTCATATATGTGTATATTCATATATATGTATATAAATATACACTTATATAGCATATTGATATTTGTATGTATGTTTGTATAAAAACATATGTATATGCATATTGATATACATATACATAGAGAGAAAGAGAGAGAGAGAGAATTTTTATCCTGACTCATTTTATTGCAAATTTTCTCTTCTTTGACTAGAGGAATCAGCTTAGTGGATAAGATGTGTGTCAATTCCTCAGAATAAAAAGTCTGAATCTGGAAGTAATCAAAGGCTTTTGTCAGCATTAGAGAACCTATGTTCTATTTATCAGTTATTCCTATCTTTCATCATGTTGATCAAAGTACAGAACAATAGGATTCTTAAAAGTATAGGCAATATATTTACCAGGCATTCTCCCTCTTAAGTTACGGTCACCATTTAAATCTGTTTAACTTCCAAAAAGAATTTGAGAATAATGCATTATGATAAAGCATTAATAACTTCTTAAAACTCCAAGGGATTTGACATTCCAACCAAAAAGATGTCTTATGCATTTGGAAACATCAACTACTCCAACTTATTAAACTAAATTAATGAAAATTAATCAAAATTATTCAAAATTCAGGGGAAAAATCTATGTCTAATTGATATACCTTGAAAATATTAAAGATTCAAAATGACAGACTTTAGGAAGTATACAAAATCTCCCTGTTTTTTAGCACAGTATAAAAATTCTCCAAGGAATAAAATCTACTTTTAATTTCCCCCTTTCATTTTTTTTCATTTACTTTGATAGTTTTAAAGGGAAGAAAAGAATCAGACAAACTGTTCTATCCCATTGTTGCTTATATTATTTTACATTTGTTCAGTATTTGGGTTCTTGAATATGTACAAAATCCAGTAATATACAGCAGCGGGATAATTACATTACAGTATTTTTGTTAACAAAATCTTATATTTACTGTAGACTGAGGAGGTTCCCAAGCTAAAGGAGTTATTTTGCACCCAGGGAACATAGGAATTGTCTGGAGACATTTCTGATTGTCATATGGGGTTTTGACTTTATCTAGTGGGTAGAGGCCAGGAATACTGCTCAATCCAACAATGAACAGAGAAACCCTCACAACAAAAGACTATCTGACCCCAAATCTCTGTAGTGCTAAAGTTGATAAACCATGGTATACACAAAATGTAAGCAGAAAAGCACTACTTAATATTTCCTTTTTTATTTTCTTGGAAGAAAGAGAGCTACTTTTTTCCCTTGTATCAAATAAGTGGTTACAAGAAGAGTGATTGTAACAAAATATTTCCCCAACCAGTTTATCGATCAAATTGAGTCAATGTCAAACTTGTAAGTCCAGAGTGTTTATAAAATATACTGACACTTTATAAAGTTAATAACTAAATTTAGATAAATAAATTAATAGAAAAATGAGTATTCTCATACTATTTAAAAGAGAAATATTTTTCTTATGGCTCTTAGTAAAAGAGTCATTTATTCTAAGCAAATGATGAAATTGAAAAGGCAGGAAATTGACAATATAGTTAATACTGATTTACTAAATGCATTTAGTAAATCCACTCTTGTGGACAGTTTAAAATTTAATAGAAAAATAAAAGTATTTGAAGATAGCATTTTGGATACAAATCTGCATAATTGTCAGTGGGTTACACATATGTCTATTAAGATTTCTTTAATACCTGACAAATTAAAAAATATCACACTAACAGTTTATTTTACTGACATAAAATAAATGTGTTAATAATAATAAACTTACTCTTTCTTAGACACGGTTATGAAGTCATCTGAACAGTAGGCTATAAGATAAAGAAAAGGTTTGTCAAATGTTGCACCTAAGTAGTATCTTATGGCAATATTTTAAAATTTTGAGTTAGATTTGATCAACTATAATCAAAACCAGTCATACTTTTCCCTCAAGAAAATGTAAGATAATATTTTCTGTGTAATAAAAAACATCAGAGGAGCAAACTTAAAATAAAATCACCAACCAAATCTACCCAGATAGACGTAATTATATTAATACCTTTTAAAAGTGTTTTACATGCATAAGTACCTTTTTTTGAAAAATGAATTAACACTATATACATAATTTTAATTCAATAATTATAGAGTACATCTTACTAAATTAGATCTTTATTTAACAATATATTAATCTTTAAGACCCTAAACTTTGAATGTGATGGCATACTTTCAAACAAGATTTTTAAACACCTTAGATAGTAGGATTTATAATTTATTTGCTAATAAATAAATTATAGTCTATTCTCCAAAATATGAGATTTTTCCATTTCCCAATAATGTTCCATATTCCTTAGAATTTTATATCTATTTGTGCTTTATATATAGGTTCCTCTGTAGATGTGAATAGTCACCAGATGGATCGAATTTTACCAGAGATGGGTGTTTGTGTATATGTATGTGAGTGTGAGTGTGAGAGAGAGTGTTTGTGTGTGGGTAAGAAAAATAGTTTTGTGATGGATTAAATTTAGTTGAGACAATGGGTTATATTAGAATATTATTTTCAATTAATGTAGTTCATAGCTGCTTAAGTGTACACCAAGAACTAGTTTGATGATCTATCTTCATAATTTAATGTAGAAAATAAAACTATTCCTCTTAGAAGTCTTCATTTTCTAGCATACCTTTTTCCTTTGTGGAAGCATACATTCTGCTGTGGCTGAATAACTATCCTTATGTAGGCTAGATTATTCTGAAGTTAATACATAGAGACATTATGCCACCCAAATTTCTCAACTTTAGAGATCCCTATCTCTCAGTTTCAGTGTCAAGCTTCCTATTCTCTTCACTTCAACTTTTCCTCCTTGGAGTAAAGGAAGGTATCGGAATCTACCACTAAGTGAGAAAAGTTTTCTCCCCACATTCCAGAAAAATGTATTTTACATGAAGTTGAAACATACAGGAAAAAGATTAAGACTTTCTCTACCATGTTTTTGAGTGATAGAGATAACTATCTTCCTTTGATTTATTTCAAACTAATTTGAAAGTCTTTTGTATATGTTTAAACCTTGAAATATATGGGGCAGTGCATGTTAATTCTGCTTTTGGTCAAGTCTAATGCAAATAAAAGTAAGTGTTATTATAAAATCCTTATATTTAGTTGCATTTTGTAACTTTTGACTGAAAGTCTTATGTTAGTCTTAACATGGGATTTTTCTGAGTTAAATGTTTTACAGAACATTTTTTACGTATAACATTCTGTATATTCTTTTTTTAAAGATTTTTATTTATTTGAGAGAGAGAAAAAGAGAACAAGCAGGGCTGAAGGACAGAGGGAGCAAGAAAAACAGACTCTTCTGTTGAGCAGGGAGCTCAATGTGGGACTCCATCCCAGGATCCTGGTATCATGACCTGAGCCAAAGGCTGAGGCTTAACCAGCTGAGCCACCCAGGGAACCATAAATTCATTTTTAATGCCAAAGATTGTTAAGGTAAATTACTTCTTACTCTAAAATTATAAATGTGAAATACTTCCCTAATGCATGCAAAAAAGTTAGGTATTAAAAAATGAAAAAATTAAGCAACAAAAATATTTCTAGAATAAAATCACCCTGAGCTTTTCCCACTCTTTTGGTGACTCCCAGCTTAAATATCTACACATACATCTATGTCTGCATCTACATCAACATTTACAGCCATAGCTGTATCTATTGCTGTAACTATCTATCATCTATCTATCACTATTATCTATCAACTATCATTTATTATAGTCAATGAGGTTCTTCTCTAAATGGGTATATTTATGCTTTGAAAAACACATCTTCAGAATGTCCTAACACATTCACACACATACACACACACTAACAAACACCCATACAATGAATACAAATTATTAACAGGTTGTTAAAATTTGCTTATGGGGGGAAAACTATAATTTTTGAGAGACCTCCTATCCTTTTCTCCTTGAGAGAAAAAAAAAAAAAATACCATCCATACAGTTGGAGAGAGGATTTGGACAGAAAAGCCATTTAAAGCTCTAAATAAATATATATTAAATGAATCTAATTGAAATTTTAAGAGTACTTTGCAAATGAACAAATAGTCTTTATTAAAGTTACATAAATTATCTAGAGTTATGTGGGGATACATGAAGAGTTTGATTTAAAACAAATATTCTAAGAGCTGCTTTCCTTATTTTACCCTAAGAATTATCAAAGTAAACATTTCCATTTTTCCCATTGAATAACAATACATATTGATTTAATAATATATTAGGAAAATATATAGTTATGTTAATCTGAGTCTACCTACTAAGACCATTTGTTTATACTCTTGGACATTGGCACTGACAATAGCTTTAGAAGAAATGATAATCTAATTCCCTGTTATGATTACATCACAAGTGGAAGGTATGAAATACAAAGGGATCAACCATAGTTTGGATCAATGAGAGTTTTATTAAGATGATGGAGGTTTATGCCTTCTTCTAAGGTGTAGAAAGAATGACCAGGTATGATATAGAAAAGAGAGAGTTAAGTGAGGCTGTTTTGTAGTAAGGGTATTCTCCCCAGAATAATAGCATTATAGACACCTGAATGTTCCCAATGTTTCACAGCTTTGGGGACAATATTTTGGAATCTTAATGGTACATCAGATTCAAAGACTTTAAAAATCACTAATGCTTTCATAAATTTTTAAAGTATATCCCACTTTGCCTATTACTTATAAAGTGTGCTGAATATAGGAATTGTTTTAAGTATTTAATAAACACATCAAAACTTATTGTTTTTTTTTAAGATTTTATTTATTTATTTGACAGAGAGAAATCACAAGAGAGGCAGGCAGAGAGAGAGGAAGGGAAGCAGGCTCTCCACTGAGCAGAGAGCCAGATGCGGGACTCGATCCCAGGACCCTGAGATCATGACCTGAGCTGAAGGCAGCGGCTTAACCCACTGAGACACCCAGGCGCCCCCAAAACTTATTGTTTTAAGTATTGCATGGAAGTATACGTGGGTGTCTCAGTCTGTTAAGCATCTGATTTTGGCTCAGGTCATGATGCCAGAGTCCTGGGATCAAGTCCTACAAATGGCTCCTTGCTCAGCAGGGAGCCTCCTTCTCCCTCTACCTGCTGCTCCCTCTATCTGTACTCTTTCTCTCTGCTAAATTTTTTTAAAAACTTTTACCCTTTTCTTTTTTAACGTTTTTTGACTAGTTCATCTAAATATATATATTTTTTCTTTCTTTTCTATATTTTTTTATTTGTTTTATTTTTTAAATTTTTTCTTTTTTTTTTTTTTCTTTTTTTTCAGAACCTGTTTTTTATCCCCTTCCCCCCCCCCCCCACAATTTGGGGTCTCTTCTGATTTGGTTACAGCGCATTTTTCCGGGGTCTTTGCCACCCTATTAGTAGTTTATTTGCTCCTTCATATCCTCTTATCTGGACAAAATGACAAGGCGGAAAAAATCACCACAAACAAAAGAACAAGAGACAGTACCGAAGGCTAGGGACCTAATCAACACGGTACTATGTCAGATCAAGAGTTCAGAATGACGATTCTGAACATTCTAGCCGGGCTCGAAAAAGGCATGGAAGATATTAGAGAAACCCTCTCTGGAGATATTAAAGCCCTTTCTGGAGAAATTAAAGAACTAAAGTCTAACCAAGTTGAAATCAAAAAAGCTATTAATGAGGTGCAATCAAAAATGGAGGCTCTCACTGCTAGGATCAATGAGGCAGAAGAAAGAATTAGTGATATAGAAGACCAAATGACAGAGAATAAGGAAGCCGAGCAAAAGAGGGACAAACAGCTACTGGACCATGAGGGGAGAATTCGAGAGATAAGTGACACCATAAGACGAAACAACATTAGAATAATTGGGATTCCAGAAGAAGAAGAAACAGAGAGGGGAGCAGAGGGTCTACTGGAGAGAATCATTGGAGAGAATTTCCCTAATATGGCAAAGGGAACAAGCATTAAAATCCAGGAGATGCAGAGAACCCCCCTCAAAGTCAACAAGAATAGGTCCACACCCCGTCACCTAATAGTAAAATTTACAAGTCTTAGTGACAAAGAGAAAATCCTGAAAGCAGCCCGAGAAAAGAAATCAGTAACATACAATGGTAAAAATATTAGATTGGCGGCAGACTTATCCACAGAGACCTGGCAGGCCAGAAAGAGCTGGCATGATATATTCAGAGCACTCAACGAGAAAAACATGCAGCCAAGAATACTCTATCCAGCTAGGCTATCATTGAAAATAGAAGGAGAGATCAAAAGCTTCCAGGACAAACAAAAACTGAAAGAATTTGCAAACACCAAACCAGCTCTCCAGGAAATATTGAAAGGGGTCCTCTAAGCAAAGAGAGAGCCTAAAAGTAGTAGATCAGAAAGGTACAGAGACAATATACAGTAACAGTCACCTTACAGGCTAATAATGGCACTAAATTCATATCTCTCAATAGTTACCCTGAATGTTAATGGGCTAAATGCCCCAATCAAAAGACACAGGGTATCAGAATGGATAAAAAAACAAAACCCATCAGTATGTTGCCTACAAGAAACTCATTTTAGACGCGAAGACACCTCCAGATTTAAAGTGAGGGGTGGAAAACAATTTACCATGCTAATGGGCATCAGAAGAAAGCTGGGGTGGCAATCCTTATATCAGATCAATTAGATTTTAAGCCAAAGACTATAATAAGAGATGAGGAAGGACACTATATCCTACTCAAAGGGTCTGTCCAACAAGAAGATCTAACAATTTTCAATATCTATGCCCCTAACGTGGGAGCAGCCAACTATATCAACCAATTAATAACAAAATCAAAGAAACACATCAATAATAATACAATAATAGTAGGGGACTTTAACACTCCCCTCACTGAAATGGACAGATCATCCAAGCAAAAGATCAACAAGGAAATAAAGGCCTTAAATGACACACTGGACCAGATGGACATCACAGATATATTCAGAACATTTTATCCCAAAGCAACAGAATACACATTCTTCTCTAGTGCACATGGAACCTTCTCCAGAATAAAATAAATAAATGAAAATCTTTTTTTAAAAAAAGTATTGCATGGAAACAAACAAACAAAGCATTGCATGGAAAAATAATTTTCTTTGAAATTTAGTTTTAAAAATTAAACATCATTTTCTATAGTGTCTACAGCTTCCAAGCATTTTACAATATTTATTTAATGCTTTGTAATTAAAAAATAATTAAAATTTAATCAATTCAAAGATACTAGTGATAGCCATTTTATTGATATCTGTATAAAAATGTGTGCTAATTTTATTCCATAATTTACTATACCTCTTTAATCTTTGAAATATCTTTATTACTTGATTCAATTAGCAATTGGCATTTCAGATATAAATTCAAGGTTTTTTTTATCATTTTCTTTGCAAATGTTTAGTGCTGAAGACAGATCAGAATAAAATAGTGCTTTTAAAATTTTACTTCTCATTGATTTCTTATATCTATGAAACAGTATGAGGATTTTTGTCTCAGGTACTTTAATGTGTGTGTATGAACTTATTTCATTTTCTTAATCTTTAATCCCTAAATACTATTGATACAGCATTTGAACATGCACTTTTTAAATTTTAGATTGACTACTAAGTAATTGTTCATCCCAGATGACTCTGTCATATAAACTTCCTAAACTTAAAATCACCCCAGTGACCCTAAATACGAAAGCAATTTTTTTTTTTTTTAAGATTTTATTTATTTGACAGACGGAGATCAAAGTAGGCAGAGAAGCAGGCAGAGGGAGAGGAGGAAGCAGGCTCCCTGCTAAACAGAGAACCCAATGCAGGGCTCTATCCCAGGACCCTGGGATGATGACCTGAGCCGAAGGCAGAGGCTTTAACCCACTGAGCCACCCAGGCACCCCCGAAAGCAAAATTCTGATACCAAGATACAAATTGACTCACAGAGTGTCTTCATAGGTGACCTATCTTATAGTGAATGACTTAGCCTACAGATAAGATAAATGTAATTTACCAGGAAGATACTTCATTATACATTAGTGTTATATATTTCATGGGTTCAAAAATCAGCTAGACCATTACATTTTTATGAACAGTTATTAAGTATACTATACAATAGGGGTCCTGGGTGGCTCAGTCAGTCAAGCATCTGATTCTTGATTTCAGTTCAGGTCATGATCTCAGGGTCATGGGATTGAGTCCAGCATGGGGTCCCATGCTGGTCATGGACTCTACTTAAGACTCTCTCCCTCCCTGTTCTTCTGTCCCTCCCCTCAGGTTCTCTCTCCCTCAAAATAAAAAAATAAAAATAAAAAAAAAAAAGAGAGAGAATACTATACAATATATGCAAAAGTGAAATAAGTAAATGGATTATTTACCATTGTTACTCAAAGAACGTCTGTCCTTTCTCATATGCTGCATATTTTTTTAATGGCTAGACTAATGACTTATATGGTAAAGCACAACATATACATGTTTTTTCTTCTAAAGTTCTGTATATAGTATTTACCTGCATTTTGGGAAAATATTTTGAATACATCTAATTTAAGATAAATGAAATATAGTCTTATCTTTATGAAATTAGTTTCTAAATTATTTTCTCTGATTTCCACAATGTTAGGAATTTTCTTTTTTTTTCAGGTACGACTTGATACATAACATAGAACTTTTCTGGAAATACGTCTGAATGCCTAATTACCTTAGGCTATAATGAAGAGCAATTTCATGCTCTTTATAAAGAATTGGCTTTCTATTATTTTAATATTTAAAATGTATGCAAGGTTATATTTTTAAATTTTGTATAATTAAGAAAATTTCATAAATTTTTTTTAAGATTTTATTTACTTATTTGACAGATAGAGATCACAAGTTGGCAGGCAGAGAGGCAAGCAGTGGCAGGCAGGAGGAAGCAGGCTCCCTGCTGGGCAGAGAGTCTGATGTGGGGCTGGATCCCAGGACCCCAGGGATCATGACCTGAGCTGAAGGCAGAGGCTTTAAGCCACTGAGCCGCCTAGGCGCCCCATCATAAAATGTTTTAAAGTAACATAAAATCAACGAAAATGGAAAAAAAATCATAAGTACTAAACTTGATGTTGCATATCCTCATTCATGTGCTTCCTGCTAAATGATGCTTTACCGAAATTAGAAATTCTAAGAATAAACAGTAGCTGAAAGAACACATGGAATCAAACATCCTTAAAGATGGAAGACTGATTCCCTGCCTCAAAATATAAATGCATTTACTTTGATTCAAATCAAGCCACAGTAAAAAATAAACTTTATTTTATGGAATACCTTTTGAAATGTGCTATTCTCTTGGCTTCTTTAAATAGCATTGGAATAAAGACAATTCTTTTTGTATCAAATTGAAGTATTCATACTTTGCCTATTGCACTATTCCCTTTTTAAATCATTGCCTACATATTTCGCTTCTCAACATAAAAATCATTTCAACAAAACATAGGCAGCCAGAAATGTCTTAGACCTTCAAAACAATATTTTAAAATAAAACAATATTTTTCCCTGAAAATGATGTTTTAACTTTAGTTTACTTTCAAATGCATAGCAAAGCAAACCATAAGTTCTTATTGTTAATATTAAATAGAAACTTGACTATGGTTTCCATTATTTAGTTCCTAATACTGCTGATGTCATGGATTTAGAAAATGAGTATCTCAGGTGTTCTATATATTTTAAGATATTTTTTACTTCCTCTGGGCATAGAGTCTGCTTAAGATTCTCTCCCTCTCCCTCTTTGCCCCCAAGTGTGAGCTCTTTCTTAAAAAAAAAACAAAAACAAACAAAACACACACACACACACACACTAAACAAAAACATCTTTTCCTAAAGGCTGTTAATAGAAATTTATTGTGATATTCAGAAGCTATTCTATATTAAGTTTTTAAAAGTATTCTTAGGAGAATTTTTTCATAGAATATCATCAGTAAAACCAATCATTAAAAACATGTCTTTTCTATCAAATTTTGTTTCATTGTCAGTCAAATGGCAGAAAGAGAGAGAAAGAGAAAGAGATTAGGAAGACCACTAAATGTTCTGAATGAGATGTTTGTTTAATGTTCTAGTCTCTCCCTTTGTCATGAAAGAGAAGGATGAAGAAAAATGCTTCAACAATTTACTAATTTAATTAGCATATTTGTTAACATAGTCTTCCCAGCTGGGGTCATGCAAAATAATAATTTTTAAAAGTATTTATTATGTAACAATTTGTATAATTGTATAATTGATATTAAATTGTTCATTTATAGAAACTGTATACCTATATTGTCCTTGCTAAAAATAAGTTGAATACATGTTCAGGAACATAAACAGGATGCTCTCAGTTTTATAAATGTGCCTCTTGAAAGAAAATGCTTGAGGAACTTAGAAAAATTTAAATTTACCAAATTCTGATTGGTAATGTTTATATTCACCCTAATCTTTACTGATCTCACTACATTTAAACTTTAAATTTCTAGCTACATTGCCTTACGAAGATATGGTTCATCATTGTAATTCTCCTGCAATCAAAGGGACTTTTACATTAGAATTTCAAGTTTACCACTTTATTATCTTTAAATTTGCTTGAATCAAGCATATTTTTAGCTCATATAGAAAAGAATGAGGAAAGTTCTCTCTCTCTCTCTCTCTATATATATATATAGAGAGAGAGAGAGAGAGAGTGTGTTCAGGTTGTTTCAGTGGTTCTCTGATGGTTCATCATCATCATCATCTGATGGAGAACCATCAGAGAACCACTGAAACAACCTGAACTTAATGGGACAAAATTCTGGAGAAAGTGACATTACAGAAGGATGAGTTGACATTCTGCAGTGGCTTTTTTTCCACAGGGGATTTGCTGATCCTAATAATAAGAGCCTGAGGATCCAGGCAAAAAAACTGAACAGAACATGACTAAAAAAGAATGAAAGAGCCAGCAATGTGTGTGCCTTCATGTCTGTGTTTAGTCTCCCAAGGACTTGAATCTTTTCAGTGACTCACAGACTGTGCCTAATTTTCATTCAGTTAATTGGAGATAAGTAATACTAAGACCGTGTTTCCAAATATGGTCCTTACTGTGTGGGATGTTGAAATACCCCTTAATAGTACCTATAATGAATGTTCTAATTCTACAAAAGTTTACTTCTTCAGTGTGCCCAGTGGATTATCAATACATATTTGCTTCCAAGCAGTTATGGGATCTAAAGTTGCTGGCCCAAGCTATGGAGGGTTGGGGGAAAAAAGTTTCTGTTATCAGTTTATTACTTTTCAAAAGGCATTGAGAATAAAACACCTACACAAGATATGTAACACAGCAATTAGTAATTAAAATTATGAGGTAAAATAAAACAAGGTAAGGCAGAGAGTATGGGAAGGATTTCCCTTTATATAACATCATCGAGGTGGCACTCCTTGGTATAATTGCATTAAACAGAAGACCAGAGTCAGTATTCACAGTATTTATTGTATTACAACTCTACTTTTTTTGTTCACATATGAGCAAAAAAGTGCTTTAATTACAATAGTTTTGTAACCTGAGATGATTGTTAGTAATGTTAATTCTTTCTTGCTTTTATTTAAAAATATTTCCCCTTGTTTTGTTTGCCATAATGTAACTTTACTGAGTCCTCCAGAACACAGAAAACACACACACACACAATGAGATTTACCTTAGAATTATAATAATTTTATCACTTAATTGACAATAAACTCACTTTTGTTTCACAGCAATTAATCTTTACATTTGGAAACTAGAAAAATTTTGTAACTATGTATGGTAATGGATGTTAACTGGACTTATTGTGGTGATTATTTCAAAATATATACAGATATCTAATTAGTATGTTGTATACCTGAAACTAATATAATATTACATGCTAATTATATTTCACTTAGAATAAAAAAGAACTGCTCCTCAGAGGGGATAAGTTACATGAAGAAAGGACCATACTCTTTGCCGGTTCTCTATCATGCCCTTGGAACTCTGAATACCTTCAATAGGTTATTTGATTGAAATAAAAGATAAATGGGGGGGAAACCACTGGATGCTTCCTCATTTATTCATATACATTTTAAAATATTCTAATAAAAGTATCTCTCATCTTGGGGCACCTTGGTGGCTCAGTGGTTAACCATCTGCCTTCAGCTGAGGTTATGATCCCAGGGTGCTGGGATCAAGCCTCATGTCTTGCTCCCTGCTCAGCAGAGTCTGCTTCTCCCTCTTCCTCTGTCAGCCCCCCTGCTGGTTCTCTCTTTCTTTCTGTCAAATAAATAAAATCTCTGAAGAAAAAAATTATCTCATATTTATACCATCTCATAAATGTTATTTATCTTGATTTTATATTTTCCTTCTGTAATAAATTAAATCAGTCTTTTATTATATTTCTAATGTGTTATTGTTGCTGTATAGAAATTAGATTTTTGTAGGTCTATCTTAAATACTGACATCATACTGAATTAATTATTTATACTTCTGGGTTCTCCCCCCACCCCTGGAATATTCTGTCTGTGCCACACTACCGTTTTGTGGATTTAAAATACACACACAAACACAAATATATACATATGCATATACATATATAAATATATAAATGCATATGTATTATATGTGTGTATATATATTTTTCTTTATACATTATTGCATTCTTAGACTTTCTAAAATAACATCAATGGCAATATTGACTTTTGTTTGGTTCTTACTATTTCTGTGTCTATGCATTAATATACATGATATTCACTAAGGCAGTACCCACCACTGAAAAAATAAAAAAAGCATTCCCTATGTATAAGCTTTCTTAAATGCGATATCCCTTTAACTGTAGTATCCACAGATACTCTTTTTCTGGTTACTACTGGTTTCCAATACTATTCTACTGTTTAGCTGCCTGTATGATCTTTAGTTTTTGTGTTCTGTTTTCTGTCAGAGTCTTGCCATATTGATATGGAAGCAGACTGGCTTTTAACTTTGCTTTTGGTATATCTTTAGTTGGAAATAACTTACTCTGATTCTATCACTTTACTTGCTTTTGTTAGTCATGCTGTCCAAACACCCCTGATTCAGGGACTCAATGTTGTATTATCCCATTAAACCAGCAATGGTATGGCATTAAGGGAGAATCAAAATTGTTCTAGTCTGGTGAAAGTCTACTTGAAATTTCATACAATATCATTGAATTTTTAATAATTTATGTAATAATCATTGAATTGATCATTGTGATCAATATATAGGCAGATTGCATTTTACTCTAAAATACATAATTTGATAGATATAATAAATTATTCTAAATATTTAGCACAATAAATGATATATTAAAATTTCCAACTATATTAAGGTGTATGTCCATATTGCTAAGACAACTCAAGAGGCATAAATAAGAAATGTTACAATTTGAGATATTATCAATAAACGCTGATTTCTGTTACTTTATAAATTTGTTTTATCTATTTTAGAATTAGGAAATGATACTCAAAATTGTGTCAGTTTGTGTTAGTTCCACCTTAAATCTCTATTCCTGATACAAATTTTTATTTTTATTTTCCCTTTCTTGGGAGAGTTACTGAAAACATACCACAATCTTTGCCACCATTGTTGTATTTTTTCATTGTCATTAATAAATCACATCTGATTCTTTTTTAAAGTTAAGGTAATTGTTGTCAGGTGTAATTTAAACATCAAGATATTTGTCATTAGATAGGCAAAATTGGATAGAAGTTCATTTTTTCCTATTTTTATTTTGATTTCTATTTGTTTTTAAATTGATTCTGGTATCCTGTATTCACCAGCTAACAAAAAAAATCATTAAATTTAAGGGCGCCTGGATGGCTCAGTGGGTTAAAGCCTCTGCCTTTGGCTCAAGTCATGGTCTCAGGGTCTTGGAATCGAGTCCTGCATCAGGCTCTCTGCTAGGCAGGGAGCCTGCTTCCTCCTTCTCTCTCTGCCTGCCTCTCTGCCCACTTGTGATCTCTGTCTGTCAAATAAGTAAATAAAAAATCTTTTAAAAAATCATTAAATGATTATGCTGAGTAAAATAAGTCAAGTAGAGAGAGTCAAGTATCATACGGTTTCACTTATTTGTGGAGCATAACAAATGACATGGAGGACATTGGGAAATGGAGAGGAGAAGGAAGTTGAGGGAAATTGGAAGGAGAGGCGAACCATAAGAATATGGACTCTGAAAAACAACCTGAGGGTTTTGAAGGGGGGGGTGGGAGGTTGGGGGAACCAGGTGGTGGGTAATAGGGAGGGCACGTATTGCATGGAGCACTGGGTGTTGTGCAAAAACAATGAATACTGTTACACTGAAAAAATAAATAAATAAAAATTTAAAAAAATAGTATATGAGAAACTTTAAAAAAAAAACAAAAAAACCCTCACATTTATAATTATAGTAGAATATAATTTATATTACAATACAAATTTTTACACTTATTTTAATTCTAATAATGAAAACAGGACTTTAAAATAGAATTAATTATAAATGCTTTGTAAAATAAATATTTTCACATCAATTTATCTCAATACAGATAATATAAAATGTGCCCCAATATTAATAAGCATAGTTCATGATTTTAGAAAGTGAACAGATTCCGATGTTATTAGTTTTTTTTTTCAAAAATTTATTGGTGTATTTAGAATCTGAACACTAAACTTATTATCTCTCTTTCAATATACAGGATAGTAACAATTAACTTATTCAATAACTAAAAATTTATACACACACACATATAGCTAACATGTAGCTACCTTTAGAATATACTAATAAAAATGTAGCATTCTGGAAAGTGACTTACAGTCTCAAATTGCCTTTGAGTAAAATTTTAGTTTTACAGGGTTTTTCTTTTTAATTTTTCATGATATCCTCAAGAAGAAAACCCCTATTACCAAGTTGATGTCATTGCTATGACTATAAAAGTCAGCACTGTGAGTGTAGTTTTAGGAGCAAACTCAAGTAGAAGTGTCATTCATCTTAATTATTAAATAGCTATTTTTGACAAGAAGAATGTTCTGAATAAAAGGTCCTGAATTCAGAGCTGATTTTGAGAAATTTATTATATTATTATGTGCACTTTTTCCCTTCCAATACTAAGAACACTCACAAAATGTTGTCTGGATGTCCAATTTTAGGTGACAGTTTCAGCTTTAGCAGGCAGACAAGTTTTCCAGTTTTTGCCAGTGTTCCAACATTTTTACTGTGCAAAATCATACAAAAAAATGAAACATGGTACCAAAATTATTCCAGGTCTCAAGCAATTGGAAAGAGGGTAAAAATCAACAAAAGTCACATATAGCTTGACAGACAAAGAGTATAGGAAGAAAGATTTAGAAGATAACATAACAAAACATAGCTGGTTCACTGTTGATTTTCTATTGTTTAAAATGGAATTTGCAAAGAAAATTTCTAAATAATATAATGTCCTATGTGACCAGTTTTATTTTAACTACACTTGTTTAACTGTGTATTATTTTATACTTTATTTTCCCATTTAGGAATATGAAAAATGATTATGCATAAAGAGACAAGAAAAGCTTACTGTAGTACCATTAAATGGGTGGGTAAATTCTAAAATGCCAATTTTATACTTAATTTTCATAATTTTATTGTAAATTCAAATGAAATTTACAAAAAAATTCCCCAAACACTACATTTATGGAAAATAAGTCCCATCCATCTGTTAAAGATAACATAATTATTAAGTCTACAAAACCTATATACTGATATTGACAAAAGATTGTGATTCACAATGTTAAAGCCAATACTTATAAACTGAAAACGCTTACACTTGATCAATTGTCTTTTATGTGATTTGAAGGAGATGGACCCGCTTCCTTTGTTAGCATTTTCATTTGACTAAACTAAGTTATCGTATGCACTCTAAGTTCATAATTATTTTTGTACATTTATTTAAATAATATTTCCCAGCCAAAACAGATTTTGCTTGTCTCTCAAAGATTATGTAAAGAAAAATCCTTCATAAAGTTGTCTGGTAATAAATGCTTCTTTGCAGTTCTGTGGTTTATTTCTATGTGAAAAATATAACTGTAAATAAACAATAAACAATATAAATAAATAAGTAAACAAAAATCTCTTTTCATCTGATTACATGTATGTGATATATATGCATTATATATATATTCATTTATTATGTGACAGATACTCTTTTTTTCCTAAAGATTTATTTATTTGTTTGTTTGTTTATTTATTTATTTTTGAGAAGGTGGAGAAGGGGCAGAAGGAGAGAGAATCCCAAGTTGACTCCACGCTAAGCCCGGAGTCCTACACAGGGCTCGATGGTGGGTTTTATCTAATGACCCAAGATCATGACCTAAGCCAAAACCAAGAGTCAGATGCTTAATCAAATGTGTCACCCAGGCACCCTATGACAGGTACACTTAGAAATATTTTATACCTAGTACTATATTCTTATTTAATCTTTAGAAAACACTATGTGGAAGATAATATCAAAAGAGCTAAAGCAAAATAAAACAAGGGAGTTTATTAATAAGAAAAGTATACATCCTCAAGAGAAAAATTAATTAGATAAATGAATGAATGCAATCCAGATTCTTAGATTACCATGGCCAAGTTTTGATTTTTTTTCTTTTTTTAATTTATTTTTATCTTTTTAATTTTTAATTTTTAAGTAAAATAGCTATTTATTCAGCCTCTTTTCATGCTAAAATGTTTTGTGTATATACCACTATAATTAGCATACCCTCTGCAACAGGCAATTTATCAAATTATATTTCATGTTTACTAATTATATAAAATATCAACTAAAATGATTTATTAATTCCTTTTAACAATTGTAAACAATTGTAACAATTGTAAACAATTCAGCAGTAGATATGAGGCAAAAATTACTAACTGCATGATCATATTCATAGAATTCAATATTTTAGCTTCTATTACTAATTAATAAAGTGGATTTACAAATTGTACTGCATAACTCACAAGTTTTGTTGAGATCTACTTTGAGAACATGTAGAATTATGATAGTAAAAAGCCCTTCTTGTGGGGCACCTGGGTGGCTCAGTGGGTTAAAGCCTCTGCCTTCGGCTCAGGTCATGATCCCTGGGTCCTGGGATTGAGCCCCACATCGGGCTCTTTGCTCTGCGGGCAGCCTGCTTCCTCCTCTCTCTCTCTGCCTGCCTCTCTGCCTAGTTGTGATTTCTCTCTGTCAAATAAATAAAATATTTTAAAAAAGCTCTTCTTGTATATTTTATAAATAAATCAATTAATTTTCAAGGCACAGTCACTTTAGTATTATGTTGACAAAATTATATATGAAGAAGAAATAACTAATGCCCCCCAAAATTGTCAAGTTTATCCTAATTTCTCTCCAACTCAAAAAAGAAAAAAAAAATCGATTTGATCATTTTCGCTCTCTGCAATACAATTATGGCAAAATAAGTTATATGAAACATCAAGAAAATGTTTAACATCACACTCCTTTATAATTTTTTCTAATGATTAAATGACTAAAAGTCCTTACTAAATGGAGAAAATAATTTCACTCACATTTAAAATTAGCATTATGCATTAGCATCATTATCTTCTCTTGGGTGGTTTATTTTACCATCTTATATAGGGCAAATTATTGCCCTAAAGGTTCACAAATCTCTTCTCACACTAAAATGCTTATTTCCAAGTTTCTGAGTTTGTATTCCAATAGTCCTTCAGAAGATTAACAGTGCTGGGACATTTATGCTAGAGAGGAAGAGAATGGAGAAAAGCAGATAGCAGTGAAAATAATATTTAAACAGAAAGGAACAAATGTTTAAGTGGAGTATAGGAGATTTGACACTATTTATAGTCTATTGTTTCTTGTATTTTACTTTCTGTTTTTGCAAAATATTTGTTGAGATATACATTAGAGGGAGGAAATTTTGAGAAAATAACAGCAACTGTATCACATTTGGATATTAAGAACTCTATTCACTGAAATTATTTTGGCTAAGATATTAATTTATGTTGTGAAAAAACCTGATTAAGGGGAAGATATTTCCCTTTCATCTCACCTCTTTTTTGAGTTATGAGTATTTTTTTAACATTTGAACTGTTTTTAAAACCTATCCTTATTTAATAAGTTAGTTTTTAGGTAAACATTCAAGCATGAAATTGAATCATGTTTTCCTCAGGGATTCGTTCTCTGTATCACTAACTGCACTCCTGTCAACTTTGATACAACAATATTGGCTATAAAAAGAAATGAAGTGGGAAATCATGAAAGATTTAAGATTTACAAAGAGAGTAATATAATTTTTAAAATTATGTTATTAAAGAAAATCTTGCATGCTTTCTTGTGGAAAAATGCACTTTAAGTCATTTGCAAATACATAAAATATTTTTAAATTGCGATGGGAAATTCTGAATTTTTAATTAATAAGCACATCTATAAATGTTTGAAAAAACCTTACAATAATTGATATATGATTCAAAAAAATCCATGTGTATGCACATGTATTACTTTATTTACTTATATATTTCTAATTATAACAACAAAATTGGCACTAAACATTCAGATTTGCCTTTAAAATAGTGATGGTGATACCTGAAGAGGTTGTTAGAAACATTAAAAAATATCATAATGTCTAACAGTATGCATTTGATAATAACCACAACAGTAGACAATAATACATATTAAGCATTAAAGAAAATAATTAATGATGTGGAAAAGTAAACAATCTCAAGTTATTGAGACTTTTTTAAAGATTATTTATTTATTTATTTATTTATTTATTTATTTGTGAGAGAGAGGGGAGAGAGAATGAGCAAGGGAGAGGGAGAAGCAGACTTCCCACTGAGCAGGGAGCCCAATGAAGGGCTCCATCCCAGGACCCTGAGATCATGACATGAGCTGAAGGCAGATGTTTAACTAACTGAGCCATCCAAGTACCCCGATAAAATGACATTTTTATTTTTTTATTTTTTTTTTTAATATTTTATGTATCTGACAGAAATCACAACTAGGCAGGCAGAGAGAGAGGAGGAAGCAGGATCCCCGCGGAGCAGAGAGCCCGATGTGGGACTCAGTCCCAGGACCCTGGGATCATGGCCTGAGCCGAAGGCAGAGGCTTTAACCCACTGAGCCACCCAGGTGCCCCTAAAATGACATTTTTTTTTTTTTTTTTTAAATATTTTATTTATTTGACAGAGAGAAATCACAACCAGGCAGAGAAGCAGGCAGAGAGAGAGGAGGAAGCAGGCTCCCCGCGGAGCAGAGAGCCCGATGTGGGGTTCGATCCCAGGACCCTGAGATCATGACCTGAGCCGAAGGCAGCAGCTTAACCCACTGAGCTACCCAGGCGCCCCCTAAAATGACATTTTTAAACACAGTCATAGTAATGAAGGATGGGGCATATTTGTCCTACTTCAGGGAGCTTTCCATGTGGGTTTTTATTCAGGGGAACAAATTAATTAATTCTATGTTAATCATTTAAACAAAAATGTTTTTGTGCTTTCTCCTGCTTTATTTGTCTCAGTATATATATCAAGGTTTACCTAATGTTAAAATGCATCAAATGAATAATCTAATTAAAATTTAAAGGTAGATTTTCTAGTATTTTTCATAAAAATCTGGATTAGACTGTGCATTTACACTAGCTTTTTTTTAAAAAAAAATCTCAAATTATGGTTTTCAAGGAGAGAAGAGGACATCAATTCTGGCAGACTCCAAAAACCTTACATTGTATAATGCTGTATTGCATCAGAAAAACAGAATCTTCCCCCCAAATTTTCTAACCTTTAGAGAGAAGAAAGGAACTATTTTCTATTTGTAGATATACTGGTATACTTGAAATATCAAGGTTTTAAAATCAAATTCAATACAACACACTATAATACTGTACAGTGGTAATGGAAATACAGTCTTCACTTAATGGCTCAAAATAAAAGGCGATATAAAAAGAATGAACCTACAGATTAACAAATATATTTGTACCTATTGATGTGATTAATTTCATTTTATTTTATTTCTTGTCAGTGTTCCAAAATTCTTTGTTTATGCACCACACCCAGTGCTCCATGCAATACATGCCCTCCTTAATACCCACCACCAGGCTCACCCACCCTCCAACCCCCTCCCTTCCAAAACCCTCAGTTTGTTTCTGAGTCCACAGTCTCTCCTGACTTTCAAGGGGTTATTTTAGACTTTTTCATTTATGTTTTTAAATAGGAGAATTAGAGATTATACAATAAGTATGTGTTCACATGTAATGAAATGAGTTCATCGCATCAGGATTTTCAAGGCTAAATCCCATACTTAAGGAAGACTTTTTCACTTTAATCCATTTGAAATGTTCAATCAAAATATATAGTAAATCTGCTCACTGTAAGGGATGAATAATGTATATTTTGAATGTCACTTCTTAGCAGCATGAGAACAATATTCCACTTTCTGCAGTCATAGCTAAATTTGATGATATCTATGCCATCTTCTCAGACATTGTGGGAGTACACATTTGGAGGCATGTTGACTAAAAAGCTGGCATGAATAAACATAGCCAAGCTAGACTTCAGAAAATATGTCAGAATATCTACCTGAAATTTTGGCATACAATTATTTAGTTGACATATCTAAAGGTCAAGTAAAATGTGAAGAATGCATAAAAGAAACAAATACAGCAAGAAAAAAGCACTGAGGATTTTTTTTAACTTAAATTATTAGAAGCAGATAAGGTCCCAAGCATATTACTGGACAAGATGTAAATCATAATAGCTATTTAATTAACATTTTCTGTAATTAACATTTTCTAAGATTAGAAATTAAAAGATATAGAGTTTACTTGTATATTTAGGAGACAAATTGCCTGAATTTCAGGAAAATGTTCATGCCATTAATGTGAATGTAATGAGAATAAAGTAATTATTTGTTGACAATGCTAATTTTGTAGTTATTTGTAAATCCTGCAATGTCCATTTTTATAGTCTTAATCATATTGGAGACATTTATGTATCAGATCACATCTGGTAGGTCTTTCTGAATCCAGCGAAGTTATTTGAAATATAGTATTTTGTGACTTAAAGGTCAAAAGTTAAAAACATCCTATTTAGATACATAATTTTTTAATGATCAGTCAAAATTCACTACTTACTCTCTAGCTCATTTATATATTAAAATTAATTGAGCTATGCTTACATGTTAATAATTACATAACTGAATCTGAGTTTTAGGCTAAATTTGCCAATATAATTTACAATTTCATTAGATATTCAGAGTATTTTAATCAGCTAAAAAGAGCATATCTGTCATACATTATTAACTAAAAAGGTTTTTATTGAAATAAGATAATCAGTGGATCAACCTTATGCCAGTTTTGAGTATGATATGTACATTTTCATTCATGTTTGAGTATAAGGAATAAATATAATAAACACACACAGACATCTGAATAATATATACATTGATCTTTATTAGAAAATATTTTCTTAAATGTCATCACTGCTGGTGCATTAATTTCTCACTTTATGCATGATGATACTGAAGTACACCAATATCAGAAGGTAGTAAATGACTAACATTAATCTATATCTAACTGATACTTAACACTTATTATGACTTAAGTACTAGGCTAGATAATGGGAAAAAGAAAGGCAAACATGTTCCCAAATTATTAACTATCTAAAAAACACCCAATTCCCATTAAATGTAGCAAAATAATTTGACAGAGATGGTTGTAAGGTTTATAGAAGAAGGACTTAGCTAAGAAAAATGTGGAGTTAGGAAGTCTTACAAGCAAGTACTTAGTTGCCCAAAGTAGAGAAAAATAATAGGCAGGGAATTGAAAAGTTTTCAGTGTTATTGGATCTTAGAGTATTACACAGTTAAGGCATGAAGTTGAAGAAATAAAAAGGGGCCTGAAAATGAATGAGGATACAGGAATTTGATTTTTACTTTGTGTATAATGAGAGTTGAAAAATTTTAAGCAAAAAAAATGTGATTTTAGCTTTTGAATGATTTACAGTTATGAAAAAGATTCATGGTACAGGGAGTGAACTTGAATATATACAAGATGGATAATAGAACAGAAGGGCTTGGAGATATTCAGAAAAAAATAAAAGTAGAAAAAATATTAACACTTTAGATCTAAGTAGTGATTAATTTTCAACAAAATAATTTAAGTGAAAATATTCCACGTATTATTAAGAACGTTTTTCTATGTTACCCTTCAACATTCTTCTTTTAACCTAATTTGGACACATGGGCACTCTTTTCAGTTACCTACATATAAATTCCTTTCTATATGTGTATATATGACTATTATTATTTTCTGTGAAAACTCATTCTTATTTTAAGAGGCTGTCTCTTGTTGGGTGATAACATAGATTAGCATCATAACATTTTTTGCTCAATCATACAGCATATATAGATAACACCATTCTATTTTAATTTTTATAATACTTTTATTTTGTCACAGTTCATTTAAAAACTTGATTAAATCTGAACCTTTAAGTTTCAAAAACAATTATTTTCATTTTTATGAGAAAAGGGATAGCTAAACCTCCTCATCTAAACCAGATTTCCAGGCCACTGGTTTGCATAAATAACTATTCAGACCCCTTATGATTAAAGAAAACCATTAAACTGTAATTCAAAATGAGTTAGTATTTTGGTATATTCTAACTGTTGTTTTGAAGATTCAATTAATGGTGTAAAATGCTATGTGAATAGAAAGCAAATATAGTCTGCCAATATATTTTAACCTTTTTTTTACTTTAAGTATATTGTCTCATTCTAATTCAAAATATTTCTGAGAAATGAAACATTATTACATATTCAATAGCTCACATAAACTTTTAATGAATTATCTTTACATTCCAAAAAATATCTTTGTTACTATGTTCTTGAAGAAAGCAAATGTTTTAGTTTGCCATATTTTCATTGTTTGTATAATTCCTTCTCATCAGCTCCTGGGTTCAAACTCAAAACTTAACTGAATGGATTATTTTGTTGAAAGTTCACCCTGTAATGTGGCAACAAGAGTTATAAAAGAAAGTAATTAAGATGTAGAATAGTTTTTGTTTTGTTTTAATTTGGGGTAATTATTTACTTTTTTTAACTTGAAGGAACTCTGTGGTTATTTAGTGATTTTACTCTTCTTCTATTTCTGTATATGGGAAATAAATGACTCTGTTTCTCATTTCATATCATACAGGTAGTTTGTGTCATAGTTATGATTAGGATCCAGATCTTCTGGTCTTATGTAATACTTTGTTTCATCATAGTTGTTGAGAAAAAATTGTTTCTTCACTTTACCAGGAAGACCACATCGTTCCAGGCTTGTCAGAATCAAATTGCTGCTATGTGGCTGGACTATGACTAAGTTATAAAAGAGAAATAAAATAAAATTAAGCTCTGACAGCTTTCTAGAGTTTGAATGGAGGAACAAAAATGAACATTGACCCACTTCTATCATGCCCACTTCTATTGCTAATCATCAGTCACTTTGTCAGAAATGTGCCAAAGATTCCAGTCATTCATGTAGCAGTGCACTATCATAATACATACTGTTTAAGTCAGGCATTAAATCTATCCCAGAGCTCTAACCTTAAATCCATTTTGTACTTAGCTGTCTGTGAGTGACAGGCCTAATTGGTTCACTGTCTTGTATAAGGTTACTTTGCAGTAGTCAGATGATGGATTTCTGAAATTGTCAAGCTGGGAAAGTTAGTTCTTTATTTTTTACCTTCCTACAGGTCTTGAATGTATTCTTAAACACTCCTCTAAAGGGGCACAGCCTCTTTGTATGAACATCAGCACTGTGGGTGACTCTAAGAATCCAAGTCTTATCCTACTTGAGAAACCAGGATTAAAATATATCCGAATGATATAAAATTTTTGACTATGTATATTGGGTGTCAAAATAATCAGATGAACATGGAAAATAACAGTAAAACTGTTTATTTGACAATCTTCACAAGTGTACGAACCAGACTCTATTCTATTATAAACATCATTTACTGAATTGTCTCATATTATTAAAATCTGTTCCTTTCTTAGTTTTCAAATTTTTGTAGCCACTCTATTGAAAATTTAAAGAAATATAAACATCTTTAAGTACAATAATAATAAAAGAGTCTAAGCATTGAAAAAAAAAAACTGTCAGTTCATTCAGCTGCTAGAAAAACACTGTGGAAAACAGTGTCTCATATTATTAAAATCTGTTCCTTTCTTAGTCTTCAAATTTATGTAGCCACTCTATTGAAAATTTAAAGAAGTATAAACATCTTTAAGTACAATAATAATAAAAGAGTCTAAGCATTGAAATAAAAAACTGTCTTAGTTCATTCAGCTGCTAGAAAAACACTGTGGAAAACAGCACGGACGTTCCTCAAAACAGTAAGAGTGGAAATAACATATGATCCAATAATTCCACTACTGAATATTTACGTAAATAAAATGAAAACACTAACTAAAAAAAATATATGTACCCCTATGTTTATTACAGCATTATTTACAGTAGCCATGATACAAAAGCAGTCTAAGCCCACTGATAGATGAATATATAAGGAAGATATGTTTACAAACACACACACACCATATGAGTGCACACACAGGAATATTACACAGCTACAACAAAGGATGAGATCTTGTCATTTGTGACAACATGGATGGATGTAGTAGGTATTATGTTAAGTGAAATAAGTCAAATTGAGAAAGACAAATACCATATGATTTCACTAATATATTGAATCTAAAAGAAAATAATGAATAAACAAATAAGCAGAAAGCAGAATCAGACCTATGAATACAGAGAACTGATAGCTGCCAGGTAGAAGAAGGGTGGGGAGAGGGAAGAAATAGATGAAGGGTAGTGGGAGATGCAAGCTTCCAGTTACAGAATGAATAATTCATGGGGACAAAAAGCACAGCATAGGGAATATAGCCAATGACACTGTAATAACGTTGTTTGTTGACGGATGGTAGTTATAATTGTGGTGAGAACAGCATAATATATAGAGAAGTTGGATCACTATGTGGTACACCTGATACTAATGTAATATGTGTCAACTATAATCAAATAAAAAGTTAAATAAAAAAGTAGGTGGTGAAAAAAGAGAGATGTTTTGCAAAATTGTACAAGACAATATTTGACAACCAAGGCTTAATTTTTGAGTGAAAAGAATTATAATTTTAAACATTAGTTGTTACAAAAGCAGAATGGTAAAAGCTCTGGTGGTGGTTCTGAGTTCATATGAAGGACACCACTGACAAGCTCTTATAGTTACATTTCACAAATCACTAATCTTACAGCATTTTAGTGTATTTGGTAGTATATACAATGAATAACTTTCCTTAAGTCCTACTAGCAGGTATCACATGTTGATAAAAAATAGACACCAACTGTTGTTCCCAAATCGTCAGGGTTGTAAATTCCACAACAGCAGCTACCAAATCTAAGTTATCTAATTGCCACTAATTGAATAGGGCCAAAATCTTCATTTAACTATGTAGGTATACTATTGAACATACTACTCCATTAAGAAATAACTTCTTTATCTAAGAATATGGTTATCTATGGAAGATGAGTTTACTGATTACTTTTCCATTAACAACTTCATTTAGCTATTTCTTGGGCTTCCTCTTTTTAGTGGATATTCACAAAATGCATTGATAGGTTTCCCGGTATGGCATATTTATTATCCAACAGTTTATCCTTCCTAAACTACACTCTTAATCTCAAGTAAACTTCATTATCTCTTTGGTTTCAGAAGTTATTAAATTAGTAATAATAGCCTGTCTCATCATAAACTTTCATTTTTATATATGTCTACTGTCAGAGCACACTGGGGAAGTAGTATGTGTCTAAAATCTTGATCAGTATAATCCAGTAGAAATATAAGTAAACCAAATATATAATCTTAAATTAGCTATTAACCATATTTAAAAGCTAAAAAGAAATAACTGAAATTAATTTTAGAGATTATTTTAACTTTATTATCCAAATGTTATCATTCAACACATAATTCTATAAAGTTTATGAGAGTTTGTATTGCTTTTTTGTACCATTTTCAAAATTTATTGTGCACTTTACAGTGGAACATATTTCAATTCAGATTAGTTACTTTTTTTTTTTTTTAAGAGCAGCAGGAATTTATTTCTTTTTTTTTTCCATGTTATTTATTTTTTCAGCGTAACAGTATTCATTCTTTTTGCACAACACCCAGTGCTCCATGCAAAACGTGCCCTCCCCATTACCCACCACCTGTTCCCCCAAACTCCCACCCCTGACCCTTCAAAACCCTCAGGTTGCCCCAACCTCCCACCCCTGACCCTTCAAAACCCTCAGGTTGTTTTTCAGAGTCCATAGTCTCTTATGGTTCGCCTCGCCTCCCCAATGTCCATAGCCCGCTCCCCGTCTCCCAATCCCACCTCCCCCCAGCAACCCCCAGTTTGTTTTGTGAGATTAAGAGTCATTTATGGTTTGTCTCCCTCCCAATCCCATCTTGTTTCATTTATTCTTCTCCTATCCCCCTACCCCCCCATGTTGCTTCTCCATGTCCTCATATCAGGGAGATCATATGATAGTTGTCTTTCTCCGATTGACTTATTTCACTAAGCATGATACGCTCTAGCTCCATCCACGTCGTCGCAAATGGCAAGACTTCATTTCTTTTGATGGCTGCATAGTATTCCATTGTGTATATATACCACTTCTTCTTTATCCATTCATCTGTTGATGGACATCTAGGTTCTTTCCATAGTCTGGCTATTGTAGACATTGCTGCTATAAACATTCGGGTACACGTGCCCCTTCGGATCACTATGTTTGTATCTTTAGGGTAAATACCCAGTAGTGCAATTGCTGGGTCATAGGGTAGTTCTATTTTCAACATTTTGAGGAACCTCCATACTGTTTTCCAGAGTGGTTGCACCAGCTTGCATTCCCACCAACAGTGGAGGAGGGTTCCCCTTTCTCCACATCCTCGCCAGCATCTGTCATTTTCTGACTTGTTAATTTTAGCCATTCTGACTGGTGTGAGGTGATATCTCATTGTGGTTTTGATTTGTATTTCCCTGATGCCGAGTGACGTGGAGCACTTTTTCATGTGTCTGTTGGCCATCTGGATGTCTTCTTTGCAGAAATGTCTGTTCATGTCCTCTGCCCATTTCTTGATTGGATTGTTTGTTCTTTGGGTGTTGAGTTTGCTAAGTTCCTTATAGATTTGGGACACTAGCCCTTTATCTGATATGTCGTTTGCAAATATCTTCTCCCATTCTGTCAGTTGTCTTTTGGTTTTGTTAACTGTTTCCTTTGCTGTGCAAAAGCTTTTGATCTTGATGAAATCCCAAGAGTTCATTTTTGCCCTTGCTTCCCTTGCCTTTGCCGTTGTTCCTAGGAAGATGTTGCTATGGCTGAGGTCGAAGAGGTTGCTGCCTGCATTCTCCTCAAGGATTTTGATGGATTCCTTTCTCACATTGAGGTCCTTCATCCATTTGGAGTCTATTTTCGTGTGTGGTGTAAGGAAGTGGTCCAATTTCATTTTTCTGCATGTGGCTGTCCAATTTTCCCAGCACCATTTATTGAAGAGGCAGATTAGTTACATTTTAAATTCCTGATAACCAAGTGACTAGTGCTTAACATATTGGACACTATAGGTCTTGATTGTTGATAAAATATTACTTGATTACAACACATTAATCCCAATATTCAAAGTGATATGACCGAAAACATTATTCCTTTGAAGCTAATTTTCCTCAGCACTGCATGAAATTTAACAGAATACCCTGTGACCAAAGCCTAGACAGCTACTGCAGATCATTAGTATGGTTGAAAGGACAGAAGCCACAGCAAAAGAGGCCACCATCTAGTTCCCTTTCATAAAATTTCTCTCTAGCCTCCTCTCCTTAGAAGGTGATAGCCTTGAGAATTGATAGAAACATGTTTCTCTCTTTCATTCCATGGTGTATTTTATACATCGCTCTTCTCTTACACTCCTTCTCCTGTTCTGGCTACATGTTGCTTTCTCAGAAAGAACTTCTAATATTCTGCTATTTTCCGTGAATATTCCCATGGGTATTAATCAATTTCTTTTTTCTACTTTTGTCATATGGATTTCTGGTAAATACAAAGCTTTATTAATATGGCATTTAAAAAAATTCTGTCAAATACCTTTATTTTTGAGATATTCTATTTCCCAGACTAATTTAAGAAAATATAATAATATTAACCATTTAAAATAATGCAATTTTATTTTAAAAAATAATCTACCCCAGGTTGTGTGTGTGTGTCTGTGTGTGTGTGAAGGATACTAATTTTAAAAATATGATCAGATCCAGGTATGTTTCATATTTGAATTAGTACTGTAGCCTGAATTAATATAAACTACGAAGTATAAGAAGACTTCTTTGTAACTTGCCATTTTAATTGTGGTACAGAAATCTTTTCCAAATTAAAATAAAAATAAAGTAATATTCTGTGGTGTTTTGGAACCAGATCTTTACAACACCTAAACAGCATAACCACGGGCTAACTCAATACTCCAAAAAGTGAATTTTTTTTCATATCATAGACTTTACTTGATGGGCTAAATCTTACTTTCATTTAGAAGCAATATCCCTTAATCCAAAGAATTAGGAACTCTGACTAAAGAAAATGATATTAAAATTGATTTGAAACTAGTATTTTCCATAAAATAGCATTTCTTTTTATCTTAGGTGATCAAATTGGGTGACCCAAACCTCTATAAAACAAGATGAATTAGTTCCTAGTCTATGATCCAGCAATCCCACTTCTGGGCATATACCCAAAGGACTTGATATTATTATCTCAAAAAGATATCTGCACCCCTACGTTGATTACAGCAGTATTCACAGTAGCCAAGATATGTAAACAACCTAAGTGTCTGTCAACCGATAAATGATTTTTTAGAGAGGTAATGTGCGCGCATGTGTGCACGCACACACACACACACACACACACACACACACAGAGGACTATTATTCGACCTTTAAAGTGAAGAAATTTTGTATTTGTGGCCACATAAATGAAAATGAAGGCTCTCATACTAAATGAATTAAGCCAAATATGTAAAGATGCATAATTTCACTTACAAGGTATCTAAATAGGTAGTCAAACTTACAGTCTTAATGACTTGAAATCACTAAATATGTATAAGTTGATTTACTTTATGAGTAAATGTTATAGTTGCCATGTTGCCAAATGTTACAGGGAGAAGGAAACTGGAGATCAAAATTGTTAAATTTGACCTTCCACATTGTTAGTTGTCCAGTAAGTTCAACAACTTATTATGTTTAGAGTATTTTTGCTAATATATTATATTGGAGTAAGCTTATGTGGCTCCTGTAATGTATTATCTATGAATCTTCATAAAAATAATTTTACACGTAGAAGCCATCTGAGCCAATAATTTAACACAGGCTAAAGATGTAAAGTCTAAGGATGAAAAGTTGAGTAAGACCATGCCCATGGTCCACTTCTGGAGGAGTACAAAGGAAGCAGAAGGCTATAATGCAATGTGATCAGCTCTAAACTGCAGTAAATAGGGGAAACTAAAGATCTTCAGTCTCTAAAAGGACATGGAGTGGATGGAGTCTAGAAAAAGCTACCTGAAGGTAAGACTTCTCAACTGAAGTGATCAAGATATCCTAAGATCCTATAGCAGAGAGAATATGAAAGTTCTAACTAAAGTAGTAAGGGGCTCCATAACAGTCTATGGAAAGTTGCTGGCAACACAAGAAGAAACATGAGCAATAAGTAAGAAATAAAATAATGAAAAATATGTCAAAAAAGAAAAAAATTATGTAATTTTTCTTTCAAGGCAGAAATAATCACCATGTAATAATAAATGGACTATTTCTTTAAATATTTTTTCTACAGAAGAATGCTTAATAATGTCCTCTCCTCTATCTTGAGAAATATGAGATACATCATTCTTTTTAGAGTTGCAATTATCCATGTTAAGAATATTTCTCTATTTCTCTCTGTGCATATGTTCCCAAGATGCTGTACATTTTTATTCCAGAAATAGGGACTTTTAACAATCCCTATGTAAGAATAAATCCTGAGTAGCTTATCTAAGTTCTTGAAATAATGAAATATAGGACGAAGTCTCTGCATGGATATACTTTCTTTTCCTGAAATATTTTTTTTTTCAGTAGACAGGGGGGCCTGGGTGGCTCAGACAGTTAAGCATCTGCCTTTGGCTCAGGTCATGATCCCAGGGTCCTGGGATAGAACCCTGTGTCAGGCTACCTGCTCTGTAGGGAGTCTGCTTTTCCCCCTCCCTCTGACCCTACCCCCACTCATGCTTTCTCTTGCTGGCACTCTCTCTCAAGTAAATAAATTAAAAAAAATCTTTAAAAAAACATTGTTTTCAATAGGCAGCTTTGTTTTATTTAGTGATGTCATATTAAATTACTGCAGCTGGTTTTTTTTTTTAATATTTATTTATTTGATAGAGAGAGAAGAGGGAGGGGAAGAGGGAGAGGGAGAATCTCAGGCAGACTCCCTGCTGAGTGTGGAGCCCAACTAGCAGGCTGAAATCATGACCTGAGCCAAACTAGCAGGTTGAGATAATGACATGAGCCAAAGCCAAGAGTCAGACACTAAAACATTTGAGTCACCAAGGTGCCCCAAATTATGGCAAGGTTTTAAACAATTACATATGAAGACTGAAATATACTCAGAGAGGGGACGTAATAAATTCCACAGTATAAATGAAATTTTCTTCTGTACTCTTTATACCATGAATACAGAAACAGAAAAGCATGGCTTTAAAAATTCAAAGGAACTTGATAAAACAACTCACTGTTTAGCTTATTAAATTTTATAAGCTGCATTAGATGAAACAATTTATATACATGCTCACTTTAATATTAATCCATAGTGGAATTCAAAAACATAAAATCAGCCTTCAATTTTTTTTTAATTTCCTACTGCATCTGTCAAACTAGTCATGTATAACAAGATTAGAATATATATAGAAGTCATCAAAAATGTATCTGGTATTGAAGTTGATAAATGTAGCCCCTTAAAGAAACATGTAAGGGATAACAGAATATTTTATTTATTGATTTTCATGGATATACTTAAAATGTTGAAAAATATTGAAGAACATCTCAATCAATGCCAAGACATGGAAACTTATTTGGAGTTGTTGTTGTTGTTAATGAGAAAAAGTTAATTTTATCAAATCATATAATTGTAAAAATAGTATTTATTGACCCTTTTCCACTATATAAGTGTAACACTCAAATGTTACTCAAGTGTAAACTCAAATCCATTTTTTTCTTTTCTTTTTTTTTTTAAAGATTTTATTTATTTATTTGACAGACAAAGATCACAGGCAGAGGCAGGCAGAGAGAGAGGAGGAAGCAGGCTCCCTGCCGAGGAGAGAACCTGATGCGGGGCTCAATCCAGGACCCAGGGATCATGACCCAAGCTGAAGGCAGAGGCTTTAACCCACTGAGCCACCCAGGCACCCCAAATCCATTCATAGATATCTTCACTTATTAAAACAATGTCCTTGAAAAGTAGACTATAGTTAATCTTGTTTTCCTGACAATATAAGGACAGACTGGTCACCATTCTTTTTATGAAATAAAACTAATTTTGTAGGCTTCCTCTCTCCCTCTCTCTTTCTGTGTGTGTGTGTGTGTGTGTGTGTGTACATATTCAACTGAAAAGAGTTACTCAGTCACTTTAAAAGACAAAAGATTTACTGAGTATGTTTAAAAATATATATTTTGTGGTAAAAACATAGAAAACAAAATAAACTTTTAAAAAGTACAGTAATTATGTTGCCGGCAATAGTATCAATTTACTGGTATGATAAAAAAAGAACTATTTGTTTAATGTTTACTGACTAGTGTGGCACCTCAATGATAGTAAAATTTGCTTTAAAGTCATTTGTTTAAAAAGAAATTTTGGTAAAACGCTGACATCCAATCCTATTAGGTTGATTCATTTTCTATTCTGAGGCAATATGAGGTGGACTGCTTGGAAGAGAACCAAGGAACAACACAAACAAGATGTTGGTTTGAATATGAAGCCAGTTATATTTGGTTTTATAGCCTGGTATATTTTGACTGTAAGATAATTTTTTTTAAGATTTTACTTATTTATTTGTTTTGTTTGTTTGTTTGAGAGAGAGGGAGAGAGAGAGAAAGCACACAAACAGGGAGACCAGCAGGCAGAGGGAGAAGGGGAAGCAGGCTTCTTGCTGAGCAGAGAGTCTGATGTGGGGTTCATTGTTGGGCTCTATCCCAGGACCCTGGGATCATGACCTGAGGTGAAGGCATGCACTTAACCAACTGAGCCACCCAGGTGCCCCCAAGATAAAATTTTTAATTAACAGAAGTAGGTCTTAGACATTCATTTTCATAGATACCCTTAATTTCACGGTCATACTTAACAATGAACTACGCTCTAACTAGAGGTCACAGTTTATTTTTAGATACTGGAGTGAAGATTTATTAAAGATAGATTTTATCCTTAAACATTACATTTTGGTCCACTTGTATATTTATGTGTATTAAAATGCTTTGCACTAAATGTTTTGTATTCATTTGCTATTATATAACCAAGTTATTTATTAGAACTATTGTGGTTTACTCATGCAAATGGCATGGGTCATGGAAAATTATTATTTTTTCCTTTTCTGCCAATTAAATTACTGTTTTCTATTAGCAATAATCACGCCTCGGATAAACCTCATTGGCTACGATACTGCCACTGTGCAAAGCTAAATTACTGTTTTCTAATATTAATTTATTTTTGGCTCCCAATTCTGTATAACAAAAATAATTGTTTTATTTGTGTGGCATTCATTTGATTTTGTTGCTAAAAAAAATTTGGTTAATGTAAAATAAAGAAAATGAAAAATATTTTATGTATACTCAACGAATTTTTGTTTTGTTTTGTTTTTGTTTTGTTTTTGTAACATGGGAGATATCTTTAAATTAACTTCTACTATTCTTTTAATAGGACTCAAATAATTATTGATCCCATTCTTGTTTCCTCCTATATAAGATAATGCAGGATAATAATCACTCCTATATCCTGCTCTATATCAGGAAGAACACATTTGGTTAGCATTTCTTTTAGCGAGAAATTATATATACAGTCTACAATCTTGGCCCCAATCTGGCTTGTTTTTATATCTTGGGCTTTTCAGTTCATATGGTTATGTTTTGTGGGGGTTTTTTTAAGATAAAATATATTGTGAACTTATGTTTATCATTCACATTACTGACCTTACAACTGTATATCTTTATACCAAGCAAAATCTAGTTCCCCAAAACCACAAAAATAATTACTTATTTGCTTTATCTTGCAACTCGAACAGCAGTATCATATGCTTCATAGTAGCAGTAGTTAGAAGGCAAAACATTAGTTTATGTAGTAGGAATAAAGAACTCTTCATGATATCAGAGAAAAGGGTATATATATCACTCTTCTCTGAAAAGTCAAAAATGTACAATAAATCCAAATTTCCTAAACAATTTGTCATGGTCTTGAAACTGGAAAAAGCAAAATTCCCAGGTCATTTTATCATAGGAAAAGGAATATATATTGAGTTTTTAGAATATTTACTTTGAACAGGGAGCATATATTGATTTTTAAAAGTTTTATTTAGACTATGTGCACTTAATGAACTTAATATATTTTAATTAATACACCTAAGGTTTTTAATGTGTTAAAATTTCAATTCACAATTTCATAGGAATATTTATCAAAGTAAAAATACTGGTAACATTAAGGGAGATAGGGAAACAATTCATTATTATAAAAAATGATGGTAAGAAAAAAATTTAATCATTATCCTGCCTCTGTTTTATAGATTGTACCTAGGATAAACACATGGGATTTGGACACTATCTCTTTATAAAAGCATAAGAGTATATAAGTATTATAGAAAATTAGAAGGCTAAAATATTACAAGCCCTTAGGAATAAATGGAGCAAAGAAATAATCATCAGTGGTTTTGATATCACTAAAAGAGAGACAATCAGATATTATGTTCAATATAATGGAATTTTATAAAATCTTTGAAAAATTCTTGACAAAATATTAAACCTGAATTTATCTAGACACTGAATTTCACTATGAATTTACAGGCAGTTCAGGAGAAGAACATGTAAAATGACCATTGGGATGAAAGCATTAAAGAGCCAGACTGTATATGTCATTAAAAGAAAAGTATTTCTCCCATAAACACTTTATTTTGTATAGGTTTCCTCACCCTCATTTTTTGAAAGAATACTTAAGAAGCCAAAATAACAAATTAAAATTTATAACTTTTGTCTGTCAATGACTAGATAAAGAGTGATAGGAAAGGTTCTATGTTAAGTTTTAGGTATGTTAATGTCATTATCACAATGGCTGGAAAAAAAAACTTCATTAAAAACACTTTCTAAAATACTTACAATTACATAGTGTTAAAATTTGTTTGAGAGTTATCTGAGGTGGGGAGTGACTAGGCAAGGCATAGATGAAACAAGATTGTTTGTATCTTGAAAATTATTGAGGTTGAAAGATTGACTTATGAAGATTCATTATGCCATTCTATTTCATATATATTTGAGATACACCATAATATATGTAAACAATCTAGAAACATAGATATTTCTATAATGCTAATAAAAGGTCACTTAATAAGAAATGCATTTTGCATTGCCTCTCTTTCCCAGCAGTTGTATTATAAATGTATTCCTTTGTATTTTAAAGTTATGGAGGATGTTAATTAAATCAAATTTAAAAGTTCATAAGTTAGACAATCTATTAAATTTTGGCCTCAGCTGGCATAAAACCTATCCAAAGTGTCAATCAAACTTGGTTCCACTGACCAGCTCCAGTGTCTTTGGGGAAGAGGAGCTGACGGTGACTGGTTAGAAGGGTTATTTTATCAATTTAAAAATGCTCAATCAGATCTAACTACTTGGCTTTGGACAGTTATACTTTAGATCTCTCTTTTTAATTTTTAACTTCATGTCTATTTTCATTTTAAACCACTTGCAAGTACATTTGTGTTTAAAAGATATTTCTCTATCATATTTTCCTCAAAGAACAATTGATTTGACTTGTTCTAATTCCATAAATAGAAAAGTAACACTGTCTATAACCATTTTTTGAAAAATTTCCATTGCTATACTTACACCTGAACATTATTTTCTTCAATTTGTTTCAGATAGATATGATAAACTTTAAGATTAAGAAAATTATCAAAATTTATATAAATAATCTAAAATATATGTGATTAGGTGTTGGGCTCATTTGTACTTTTAAAGATTTTTTTTTTTTAATTTTTATTTATTTATTTGACAGCGAGAGACAGGAGATCACAAGTAGGCAGAGAGGCAGGCAGAGAGAGAGAGAGGGAAGCAGGCTCCCCGCGGAGCAGAGAGCCCGATGTGGGACTCAATCCCAGGACCCTGAGATCATGACCTGAGCCGAAGGCAGTGGCTTAACCCACTGAGCCACCCAGGCGCCCTCATTTGTACTTTTAGACCATTAGAATTGTATCATTTTTCTTTTGTAGTTATAGCTCATTACCAGATCTTTATACAAAGAGAGAAGCCAAGTGTTAAATATTCTGTCTTATAGTTCTAGTGAGCTATGACTTCCATCTAGTTAAGAATATTAAATTTAACTGTCTTTAAGACTATTGCAGTACTATATATGATATACAATTTGGTCACCTTAATGAACATCTTATAATGAAATAAAAGTCACTTTAATATGTTCGCAAGACAATACTAAAGCAAGATCCACAAGCAATTAGGTGTAAATTGGAAGTTTAAATTTTGACCCTATCAAACAAACAAAATGGAAAAGTTTATTTATTATTTACTATTCAGGAACAATAAAAAATATTAAATTATCAAAACCCAACTTAAACAAATGGAGATACATGTGTTAGATCAATGTGTGAAGTCATCACTGCATGACACTGAATAATTGATTCCCTATCTCCTAGTATGTATAGACGTGTATGTCTTAACCTATTGGACAGTTAAATTACTGGAAGCTTTTTGATTTTCAAATATTTGCTAAAGTTAAATACATAAAAGAGTTCCAATGAGTGCATTAGTATTTATGAGCTTCGTGAGGGTAAAACTATTTAAAACCCTTCCCAGAATTATGATCAGAATGAGAAATTTAACTTCCTTGCTATTATATGTTTAATTATATTTGAGTAGTATATGAAATAAGTTCTCAGAAAAATTTAAAAGATATATGGAAGACCAAGGGAGAGTTACATTTTATAAACATATAATATGGAATCTTAGAGATTAGAAAACACCAGAAAAACCTCATAGTTAATGTCATGTGAGGTATAGTATACCAAAATGAATGCATATTTTTTAAAATACTGATTAAAGATTTTGTTCGTAACAATGTAAATAACTGAGCTAACTTTTTATGTATACAGAAGGAATTCTATGTTCCTATTTTAGAAAAATAAATGGCATGATACCTGTCCTGAAGTTTACACCATGAACTATTTAAATTTTTTATACCTATATATGTCCAGAAGTAGTCATGTTACAAATTTCAAGAAATTATAGCTATGTTAAGACTTTCAAGAAATTTTGGCATAGAATAAAACCAGCTATTAGGTATATTCTTTTCCAAAACAAGTGTACAAGATTATAATAGAAATTAGCATACAATAAACACAATAATAAAAGCAAAATAATTATTATAATGTTACTAGTAGTAGTAGTACATATCAGCTGCAACTATTCTATGAAGTATAAAATGTTAAGCTTTAATGTTTAATATTCAGAAGGAAAAATTACAAGATTCCAGGAATCATCAAATAGATGTTACAGTTACTTAGCACTCAGTAAATGAACTAGAAATTGGGCTTTTATGATACCAGCACTTTATTGTTCATATTTTGTGCTTTTGTGTAATTTCCTTTCCTTTACAATGAGAAAGATCCATGACTTGCTTCTAACCAATAGACCATAGCAATAGTGTGCAACCCCTGTGATTTCATTAAATAAGACTTAGTTTTGCTAGCAGAATCACCCGGTCTCTACCTGTGGGTGGCTGATTTAAGAAGCAAATTGCCAGAATTCCTACAACTGTAGGAAATGAATTCTACCAACAACCTAACAGAGCTGGGAAGTAGACTGTTCCCTGATTGAGCCTCCAGATTATAAACTAGCCCTGAAAGACCTTTGATTTCAGCCCTGTGAAACCTTAAGAAATGACCCATCCAATTCAAGCTTGGATTTCTGACCTATAGTAACTGTGAGATAACAAATGTCTATTGTTTTAAGCTGTTAATATTTCCATAATTTGTTATGCAGTATATAAAGCCAATAGACATAGTTCAAAATAAGACCAACAGATAAGATTTTGGGGAAAAAACTATATATGTATCATCATTGCTTGCCTGGCAAGGAAGAGGTATAGTACTCAGGTATGTGATCAACAGGTTTCCCTGAGGAGATACTGCAAGCACGCTGTGAGTGCTCTTTGAACATGAATGTTAATTTAAAGGTTAGTCATTTTTTATAGCTGATGCTTAGCTTTATTTAAATGAATTATTCAAAATTAAACAGAGCACACAGATGAAGATAGCAAATAAAGAACAAATTTTTACTTTCAGAAAAAGTCTACCTATGGTAATTGAGAAGTTAAGCTAGAACAAAATCAATGCAGCTTACAACCAAAACAATAACAGTTTTAGAAAAGTCACAGATTCTGAAAAGTCACAGACTTTATAAAAGTGATAGGACAAAAGTCTAAGAGGAGGCCATGGTAGAACAAAGATCAAAACCTACATTTTACGAACATGAAGCAATTTCGTTCTGGCACAATTTTTCTATGGCTTGAATCTATTAAATAGAAAATGAATAAAATAAAGATTACAAAAGATATATTAATTTTAAGAATATAGAACATCTTCACAAAATGACAACTCTTTTTTTATTTTTAAAGATTTATGTATTTATTTATTTGACAGACAGAGATCACAAGTAGGCAGAGAGGCAGGTAGAGAGAGAGGAGGAAGCAGGCTCCCCGCTGAGCAGAGAGTCCGATGAGGGGCTCCATCCCAGAACCCTGGGATCATGAGCCAAGCCAAAGGCAGAGGCTTTAACCCACTGAGCCACCTAGGCTCCCCCAAAAGGACACTCTTGAAAAAAGAGACAAAAAAAAACAGACCCTTACATAGAGAACAAACTGCTGGTTTCCAGAAGACAGAGGGGTGGGGGATGGGTGAAATATATAAAGTGGAATAAAAGTAGACTTATTGTAATGAGCACTGAGTAATGTACAGAATTATTGGATCATTATATTGTACACCTGAAACTAATATCACACTGCATGTTAATTATACTTGACTAAAAAAAAAAAAAGACTCTTGGAGAGTTACCACTTTCAAGATATGACAAAGTTAATTCATGTATCAGGGCCCACAAAAGGGAGGCTACCCCAAATCTCAACATAAGTCAGCCTGCACTTATGGGAAATACCTGCTAAGGAAACCTAACATACACCAATCATCATCGTCCAACTCAGTGTTAGCTAGCCTATCTCACGCTAAAATACAGGACCTGCTAGCCTTATAAGGAAATGCCTGACCTCCTAGTCAACCATGCCCTGTTCCTGCATCACCTCTTGCTAACATTTTATGAAACTTGCTCTTTCCCCAAATCCCTCATGAAGAGTACTCCACTGCTTGTGAGGCATTGTATTCCCTTAATCCATAAATTGTTTACCCCTGAATAAAGGACACCACAGCTGTTGCCATGTTGTTTTAGTTTTGTCATTTAGCAGACATATTATCTGTCTCATTATTAAAACTGAATAAATATAATGCAGCTCTTGAGTTTTCATCTAATCAACAGAAATTGAACCCTGAACCTAGGCAGCAGGACCATTAGAGGAAGAGTGGATAGAGCTCTGGAGTTAGAAGATTATGATCTGAAATCTTCTCAAAGTCCCTGATGATAACAAAATGATCGAGGAATAGAAACACATATAACCATAAGGACTCCTAAAGTCTTCACATTAAAAAAATATGTATTTAAAATGGCAAATGGATAATAAATTCAAATTCAAATCCCTCAAAATATTTAAAACAATGTAGTAGAGTCACAGATAAATGGAATTCACCTTTTCTCTATTTCTCCAAATTGAGGATTGGCAAATACATATTATGTCTTGCCTGAAAACTGACTATTGCAGAAAAGCGTCAAAGACCAAAAAGCATCTAAAATACTAGGCTCTGTCAAAACTCTGATTTTTTTCTTATCTAAAAGAAAGAAAAAACAATGTGTCTACATTATCCCTTTTCACCTGGGGGAACATTTTCTTATGTCTAAAATAAGAGGAAAATAAAAGCAAAGGAGGAAAACCAAATGCAAATTGTATTTCATTTTAAGTTCATAATTTTTTACTTTCTATTACAGTTATTGACATAAAATTAAGGCGCTACATGAGAAAGTATAATTGATCACTTTCATTATTGTTAAAGCTATTAAGTCTTGACAATCTGAGGAGTAATATCCACTGCGGCTATCACTATTTACTAGTATGATTAACTGGCATTTGCTGAGGTATTAATAAACATGATATTTTATCAACTTAGAGATGAAAATCCTATTGGATTTGAATTATTTAGTTCTGAGTATTTCAATACTTATTTTGTTCATGCCCATAATCATATGATATTAACACAGAAGTGAGGTCACAAGTGGGGTTATTTCTCAATCTCTTGGCATGCATTTGTCTCAGACTCACCTCATTCTAATACCTTGGTCCTACAAGTTACTTCCTGTTTCATCTTATTCCAGGTATCAAATTCCCTCTTAGTGACTGAATAATCATCAGTCTACAACTATAAATGAAATTAACAAATATATTTTGTATTAATACTTTTTGCAAATCAGAGTAGTACAAGAATAACTTATGTGGAGACCACCACTTAATTTATACACAGTTGTTGTGTCTGGCCTTTTACACCAATATACAATTTTTTTTTAGGAATATAACCTAGAAATCAGTTCCTTTTTATATGAGGTAACTAAGTTTCTTTAAAAATGAAATTGAAAAAAAGAAAACATAAAATAATATGAGGACAAAACATTTTTAAGATTAAAAATTATCTTTTGAATTTTTGACTCTTATTTGCATGGTATGCTATGCTCCTTTTGATTAGCATAAGATCTATTTAGAGATTAACATTGCCAGGGTTTGTTATGTCCCACTGATTAGCACTCTATTTTGGAAAATAAAATTAATTTATAATCAGGTATATTAAAGTAAAACAGGATAATATAAGGTAGGACACTGCATATATATGATATTCAGAATTACACTTTAACATTCTCAAAAAGCAATTCTTTAGTTTGCCTTATAGTTCTAAAAATTCAAATAAAGTAAAAGGAGGAGTATTAAGAAAATAAAACATTTCAAAGTGAGTGTGTGTAATATTTTAGCGAATTATTTGGGAGTAAATTTCATGCACTGAGCCCTTTATTCCTAAATATTTCCATATACATTTCCCCCATACATTTTCTTACAGAACAGTACAATTTTGAAATCAGTAAAATCAATATTGATTACCAGAGCTATCCTTAAGTTGTGTAGGACTCAAGGAAAACATTTTTTTTTTTTTAATTTGGCAGATAGAGATCACAAGTAGGCAGAGAGGCAAGCAGAGAGAGAGAGAGGAGGAAGCAGGCTCCTTGCTGAGCAGAGGGCCCAATATGGGGCTCGATCCCAGGACCCCGGGATCATGACCTGAGCCAAAGGCAGAGGCTTTAACCCACTGAGCCACCCAGGCGCTCCAAGGAAAACATTTTTATTGTTTCCTCTCCTATATACATAATTTATTTTAAAATCTAGTATAAAATTTATGGGTTCATATAGTAATTTTATGATGATTTAAAATAATGGGCAGAGAAGAGTATTTGTTCTTTGTTCAAACATTGCATGTGAATATTCTTCATAGTATATAATACCATCTCCTCTTGGCCGGGTCTAAGAACCATCTCTTAATCTTTTCAATTGTCAAAAAGTGCTATTGCTGGCTGATTTACTATTCCCCAACATGAAGAACACGATAGTAACATCATTCTTACTCACATGCCCTGGCCCTTTAGGGCCAGTATACTTGGACCAATAGAGATCAGCCTCTGCTGCTTCATAACACCACATAGTTATTTCTGGCCACATCATTACTCATGATGCTGCATCATACAATGCACCACCATAACTACTTGCTTTCAATGATTTTCCCAAATGTTGTTAGCATGTTGCATTGATAATAAGGCAAGTCTTACCCAGAATATGTGGGAACAAGCTTTCATTTTATGGTTGTACTAAATTTGTGTTCAGTTTTATTGTGTAAACATATAATATGCTTCTGGCCATGGAATCTGAAATCTTTAGGCTATAATCATTACACTTCTGACTTTGATTTATTCCAATATTGATCAAACCCACATCTTCTACATAGTATCACTAGCAGGGAGGATAGAAAAGAGAGGTCCTTTTTATGCATGGAATGCCTTCCCCTCATACAGTGTGTATTAATTATGACCTGGGAGAGCAGAATAATACCACGTAAATCAGTAGCAAGAGAGGACATTCACTGAGAAGGAACAAGATCACAACGATCTTTGCTTATGCTCACTTAGAGATATTTTATAATTTAAGGCCTATACATTTAGATAAGTGCCCATTTTTAGTTAATTTTAGTATGTGGCACAAAGGATATGTTGAAGTTCATTTTTTTACACATGCATATCCAACTTTATCAAGATCATTTATGGCAAAGTCTATACTTTCTCTATTAAATTACCCTAACACCTTTGTAAAAATACCACCTGACCACAAATAAGTGGGTCTATTTCTGGAATATATTATTTTGCATTGATCTATTTGTCTACCTTGACTTACTACTATACTCCCTTAATTATGGTAACCTTATAATAAGATTGACAATAGACAGTGTAAGTCTTATAAATCTTTTTTCTTCTTTTAATGTGTTTTAGCCATACTATATCTTTTGCATTTCAATATGACTTTTTAAATATGCTTGGTTGCTTCTATAAAAGAGCCTGATGGTATTTTAATGTGATTCCATTAAGCCTATAGATCAATTTGGGAAAAAATATACATCTTAACACTCAATCTTCAAATCCATTTACACAGTGTATCTCTTTGTTTATGCACATCTTATTTAATTTCCTTCAGCAATGTTTAGTAGTTCATGATGTTGCACTACAAATGACATTTAGGGTTTGATTGCCAAAGGAGAATCACAACAACCATAATGAAATTGCTTACAAAGCTATAGTTTGTTGGGGGTTTTTGTTTTTTGGTTTTTGTTTTTTTTTTTTGTTTTTGTTTGTTTGTGTGTTTTTTGGAAAAGAATACTATGCTATTAAAAGACTAATATAAACATATGCATGAAAGCCAAAGTCTCCCTCAGAGTATAAGATCCAGGAAGGTGAATCTATTTTATGTATTTATTTATTTATTTATTTATTTATTTATTTAGGTCAGGGTAGAGAGAGAGCATGCAAGTTTGGAGGAGGGGCAGGAGAAGGAGAGAAAGAGAATCTTAAGCAGGATCCACATTTAGCATGGAGCCCATTGCAGTGCTGAATCAGCACTCAGGATGCTGAGATCATGACCTGAGCTAAAACCAAGAGTTGGTCCATTACCACAAGGTAAATCTTAAACCCTGTTTTCCCTTTACAAATGCTTTATCAGGGGACACTTATCTCTTGGGTCAAAAGCTACTGACATGTGATGCCCTGCGTATCACCAGAAAAGAATACAGATTTTAAATTTCCCTGTTATCAGTAAGCAATGTGATAGCCTTATGTAAGCTACTCTGTAATAACCAAAACCCATGGTTACAAGGCAACATTATTTTTCAAATTATGTCATGACTTGATGGAGGTCAGTGTCTTGCAGGTAATTTAGAAAAATAGTTCAGGCCAGTTCCATGCTTGCTGAATTAACCCTCCATAGAACATGTGTGTAGACCTTGAATATCCTGGTTCCAAATATCATAATTATTTCATATCTTTCAATATTCAAATGTTCAGTGCCAGTATGTAAAAATAGAATAAATTATAAAATTAATTTTTTATTTTCAGCTATGTTAAACCTTCTTATCAGTTGAAATAATTTTTTGTTGTTTGTTGTCATTAAATCCCTTAGGGATTTCTACGTCAATAATCACATCATCTAAATATAAAGACATTTTTATTTTTTCTTTCCTTGTCTGGATGACTTTTTTTTTCCATGCCTGATTTCACTAGTGCTATATTCCAGTATATTGTGGAAAGAAGTAATCAGGGTGGATATCCTTGCCCTATCCATGATCTTCAGGTTAAGGCATAAAGTTTTGTTCTTTCACTATTAAGTATGATATTAGCTGTAGGTTCTTCATAGATGTCTTTTACAACTTGCAGAATACTCTTTTTATTTCTAATTTTCTAAGTTTTCTTTTGTTTGTTTGTTTGTTTGTTTTACCTTGTTTGGTGTATATTTTTTTATTCCTATGTATATTCTTGATCTTTTCTGGAATGTGATTAAGTTATTGGGACCATCTTGGGTTTTATTTAGTTATGCGTAACTGTGTCTGTTTAATATAGGGTTAATTTGTTCCAGGACTGAAGCAAGAATTTTCCTTGTACTCTAACTAATGCCCATTATCATGAAGGGTTCCACCTTGGCTATTGAAATAGGGACTCTTCCTGGTTCTGTGTCAGCTCTGGTATTGTTTCCTCTAATCCTTTTGAGTGTTTTATACCTTCCTTCCTTCTGTAGTTTTCTTAAATGCATATGCTGATTAGTCCTCTTCAGAATATCAAGGGGCTCTACTGTTATTTGGGGTTCTGTCTCTGTGCGGCTTTCCCCTCTCCAGTGTTCTGTCAAACTGCTGACAAATTCCAGACACCCTGTGCATCTCAGATCCCAGTCTCTTTTATCAATTCAAGGAGACCAACAGTTAAGTTTAAGTTCCTCCTCTGCTTCAATCTGGGAATATTTTCCAGATAGTAAACTTGGGTAACTATAAGTTTCACTTGGTATGTGTTTTATATCTCAATGATCACTTTAATTCACTATCTGATGTCCAACGTCTGAGGGATTTTTGTTTACAGATGTTTGTCCAGATTTTATTTGCTTTAGATGGGAAGGTATGCATGATTACTGTTGTTACACTGATGCTAGAAGTGTAATTTGACCTTGCAGTCTTGCTCTATACATGTCCAGCATAATCTTCAGTTAAGATTCTACACAAAGACTATTGATAACCCCCATTGTATGACACTCTTTCCTCTGGTACTCTGCTAATCAAATTATAACTAATTCAGCAGTCCTCAGACTCCTCAACTTGCAAGATTACTGCTCCACTTGAGATTCTCTTCCCTGCATTATTGGAGTAAAGTATTTCCAGGCAGAACACCAGGGTAGGATTGGGGTGATTATACGTTGATCATAAGTCTCACATGATGATTTTCCTTCCCTTCAAGGATCAAAGTTTGAACTAGCACAATATTTAAAAACACCTCTTTCATTCATTGTGTCCAGTTTTACGGCTATTTTCAGGAGGAAGTTAAATTCGGTATCACTTACTCTCAACAACCAGAAGAGGAAATCTTAATTCCATGCTCTCAATTATGCAACACCTCTTTACCTGCTCCTTTTTTCCTATGCTTACTGGGACACACCAGTTTCTTTTGATGGTCCCTCAATAACTGACCATTTCTAAATTAAACATGACCTAGGGCTCACAACTGGAATGGTTTCTATTTTCTCTATATATGCAATTCTAGAGTATCTCAGCTGGTTTCATCAATTTGTATTCATATACCCATTGTCCAGACCCCTAAATTTCAAGCTTGCCTATGAATTCTGTACTTGATTTTTTCCTATTGGATACCCAATAAACATGCCAACTGACATTAGAAATCCAGTCTCCCAACTACCTTTGACAAACAATCACACCTCACAGGCAATTACTTTCAATATTACCACTTATTCTTTCCCAAGTCACCCAGTATCCTCCACCTAGGTAATTACAAGTCTTATAGCTGATTTTTCTGTTTTTATCCTGCCCAAACAACAGTGAAAGTGGGCATTTTAAAGCATATATCAAACCATATTAGTCCTTTGCATCAACCCCTCCAAATGGCAGCCCATCTTGCCAAAAAAAGAAAAAGAAAAAAAAAGTCATTTCTTTAGGCCATAAAACTCAGCACAATTGATATCACTTTCACTTCTACTAACTCTTGCCTTTATTTACTCAGTTATCAACCCTGGAATCTTTGCTCTTCCCCAAACAGAACAACTCCCTTCTGTCTTCAGATCCTTAGTTTTTCTCTGCACCATGAATGTGTCCTCTTGTGGGTCATGGCCTCAGTTTCTTGATGTCAGTGCTCAAATTTTATGTCAACAAATACTTCCCCAAATTCACTATGTAAATATTTTCTTAAAATACACCACATCTTATTCACCTTGCTTAATTCACCCCATAGTCTTTACTTCACTTGCCATATTAATATGTTTGTTTCTTTATTTATTGAAATTGTCTCCTACTTAGACCAGTAAATTTATGAAGGCAACACCCTGGACACCCTGGATACAGCCCACCATGTGGTGGGTATTTCATAAATAATGTTGAATGAATGACAGAATGGATACTTGAAAAGTATCAACAAGGATTATTTCATCCTCCTATTTTATTAATCCACAGAAGATGGTTAAAATAACTAGTAGATATATTAGAAAAATCAATTTCATGGAAATAAAATAAATAAGGAACAAACATATCAGAAAAAAGTGTGTATGACTTTTGATAAAGAAATGTCACACCAATTACATGCCTTGAAATGTCTTTTCAAAATATTCTTGTCTCTAATTGCAAAAGAATTTGGTGTCTTAGTCTTCTTGGGCTGCCATACCAATATCAGATTGGCTGGCTTAAAAAACACACACATTTATTTCTCACAGTTCTGGAGGCTGGAAGTCAAAATCAGTGTGTCAGCATGACTGGACTTGGCAGCAACCCTGTTCCTAGTTTATTCATATGGCAGAAAGAGTGCAAGCTCTTCCCAGTCTCATCTTATGAGGGCACTAATCCTATCATGAAGTCCCCACCTTCATGATCTGATTAACTCTGAAAGGCTCTATCTCTGAATACAATAACAATGGGAATGAGCATTTCAACTTATGAAATTTGGGGGGACACAAACATTTAGTCCATATCAGTAAGTTGACATGTTTCTGAATGATGCTATAATTTAGGAATTAAATTGGTTTCTAAGAATACAGTATATTGAATAATCTGAATCTGTGCTCTCAAAGGAAATACTATCATATTGAAAAGACAGGCCAAAAGATAATAAAAAATTTTTAAGATAATTTTCAGTATTATAAAGGAAATGCATTTGGTCAAATGATAGAAATTAATTGATTTTTAGTTGGGATGACAAAGACATGTAATCTGATGAAAAGATACTTGAATTTAAACCTATACAATAAAAAGAAAGTAGGTATTTGAAAATATGGTTACTATAACTCTAAGTGGATGTCAAACACTCTGAAACTGAAATGAACTTGGTATGTGCAAGGGAAAGATAGAAGGCTAGGGAATTCCGAGCCCCAGTAATGGATACAAACAGCAGTGGAAGATGAAATTATAGTGGCAGATTTGGGCCAGTTTATATAGCACCTGGTACGCCATGTGGTAAGAAGTCTGAATTTCAATCTGATTTAAATGAGATATTGGGGGGCACCTGGGTGGCTCAGTGGGTTAAAGCCTTTGCCTTCGGCTCAGGTCATAATCCCAGGGTCCTGGGATCGAGCCCCGCATCGGGCTCTCTGTTCCGCATGGAGCCTGCTTCCTCCTCTCTCTCTGCCTGCCTCTCTGCCTAGTTGTGATTTCTCTCTGTCAAATAAATAAAATATTAAAAAATAAATAAATGAGATATTGGCCTCTTTTATAAAGAGAAATTATGTTATTTGATTTATGTTCTAGAAATGGCTCCTAGGTTGCTATCTGGAAATGGAACTATGAGACAGACCAAAACAAAGGCAAACCAACCAATGAAGAGACACTTATACAGTAGTCTGAACAAATAGTTTAGACTAGTGGGTAATAGGAAAGATGGACTTAGACAAACTATTATAAGTAGACATTAATAACTCACTGCTGATTGGTTGTGGGAACATGGAAAGAAATGAGAAGTTAAGAATACCTCCTCTATGTATGTGTGAGCGAACTGTTGGTGTGATACACAGAAGGAAGGTACTTGATGATGGTAGGGCATGGATTTCGTGGGGTTAAAAAATATGTTTCAATTTTGAGTTTAGTTTTAAACTTGAGATACACATTACAAATCCAAAAACAGACATAAATATATATCAGACTATTCTGGTGGTGGGGAGGGGAGGACTACAATCCAATCACCAGCATGGAAGGCTTTTAGATACATGGGGATACATGAAATAATGGAAGAAGAATCATATATACATAGAATTTGGAGCATGTTCAAAAAATAAGACAAAAAGCACAATGGTAAAAAGACTCACTGCTTTCAATTGTTTTACAGAACAAGAAGTCAAATATGCATAAAACCCAAAATTTAAAAACTCAAAATTCAAAATATTGATTAATAATGATCATTAATATTTCCTTTACTGGAAACCATACCTGATAGTTGAATGAATGTTCAAGTTAGATCAAAAGTAATAGCCCAGATGCCTTATAATGAGAATTATAATATTCAATATGAAAAGCCTAATTATACAGACTCATAGCTTAGTCTTTATTAAGCCAGTCTCAAAATTTCAATAATAATAAACAGAAATTTAGCAAGTATACCATAGATAAGATAGAAATTGAGAATAAAAATTCAAATTATTAAAACAGTCTGACAATGGTTGTAGAATAGATATATTCATGAACTGAAAAGAGAGGACAGAAAACTTTCCAATAATGTAATAATATTCCTTATACTGTATTGTAATTAAAATGTGCAATTTTAGGGTCGTCTGCTTGGCTCAGTTAGTAGAGCATGCCACTCCTGATCTCAGGGTCATGAGTTCAAGTCTTACATTGGACAAGGAGACTACTTTGAAAAAAAAAAGTGCAATTTTAAGATACAGATATATATTTATGGCAGTTCTACATCAAAACAAATACATACCTGCTGTTATAAAAGAACTACTAAACTGCAAGTAAATAACAATTTTCCATATACAATAAAAACTGAAGAGGTTTGCATGGACCCAAGTTACTAAAAAGCTTTCATAAACTGTCAGTCTTGCTCACTGGTTGGAAAAATGACTCACAATGATGGCCTTGTTAGGTCTGTGTATTATAATTGGCCTAAGAAAATATTGCTCTTTATTTCTTTAACATAGATGTTGTTTTCACATAAGATCCATGTAAAATTACCTGTACTTGAAATGCTTTTTCTACTTTCAAATGTCAGGTTATTAAATTTCTTTTTTATTTCTCTATAGAACAGCTTGATTTTCCATTGTGTAAAAATGTCACAGAACAGCTGTGACCTTATGTTTAGAGATGACTGTCACAATGCAGTGTCAAAGCAAGTGAAAATGCCATTCTCTGATGAAATGAGCTACTTCTATCATATTAATCAATTTTTATAATGACTAGCACAGGTGTAGATTGCTGAATATAAGATAATTAATAAAATGACTATTTACTATACTAGTCTTCATTACCAGTAAATTAGAAAAGAAATTAAAGATGTAGTTAGGTCATCATATGTCACATAAATGAGAGCTAGGTTATTTACATGGGGAGAACTATGGGCTAATTCTAAGTCAAAAGCTATTTTTATAATGCTATGAAACTCTGGAACATTTTTATTTCTTAATATTTTATATTTGTTCTTATGTTAGAAACAGGTATAAAATTTTTAACACCCAGATATTATTGCCATTACAGACAAAAAGACTGAAACTTCCCCTTCAATTTAATAGAAAATACTGCACTTACAACTTTTTACTAGGATAGTAAAGCACACTGTAACATATTTTCACAAGAATATTTGTTTTTCTTTTTATCTCATATTCTACTGAGAAATGAGCCACTTTAAAAATCTATGTATTCAAGCTTATCAATTTTTCTCTTACTTTTAAGAGTGTGTATCCACAATTCCTCATAGTTTTGCATTATTTACAATTCCTTTTTAATGAGCCTTTGAAGTAAACATAAACAGTAAATAAATAGATGCTCTCTAGAGTTCTACTTTGGATACACTCTATATGTGCTTTACAGATGGAAGTCTTATGATGATTTTTTTTTCACAAAAATTAAAATAAACTGTATCAATAACTTTACTATATCCATAACTCTTGTTATTTCTAAAGAATGCCAAATATATTTGTTAAATATAATGACATTAGGAAATAGTAGAAATAAGAGCAAACATAAAGAATATGAAGTCAGGGGCACCTGGATGGCTCAGTAGGTTGAACCTCTGCCTTCGGCTCAGGTCATGATCTCAGAGTCCTGGGATCGAGCCCTGCACTGGGCTCTCTGCTCAGTGGGGAGCCTGCTTTCTCCTCTTTCTCTCTCTCTCTCTGCCTGCCTCTCTGCCTGCTTGAGATCTCTGTCTGTCAAATAAATAAAATAATATCTTAAAGAAAAAAAAAGAATATGAAGTCATACTTAGGGATTTGAAAATACATTTAGTCAACATTTTAAACATGTGATTAGATAGTTAATTCCATACTGTACATGTCATACTTTCTATTCTTTTCTCATTGGAGAAAGGAAATCTAAAAACTTTTAAAAACATAGTTTTGAAGGGTCAAGGGTGGGAGGTTGGGGGAACAGGTGGTGGGTAATGGGGAGGGCACGTTTTGCATGGAGCACTGGGTGTTGTGCAAAAAGAATGAATACTGTTACGCTGAAAAAATAAATAAAATGGAAAAAAACAAACAAACAAAAAAAAACATAGTTGTGAGCAAGTGTTTCACCTAAAATAAAAATTCACTCAGTTTCAAGTATTATCAAGAAAATTTAATTAGTGAGCTCAACATGTGTTTACTAATCATTGATACCACCTTCAACACACACACACACACACACACACACACACACACACACACAACACAGAGACACAAGGGGCGCCTGGGTGGCTCAGTGAGTTAAAGCCTCTGCTTTCGGCTCAGGTCATGATCCCAGGGTCCTGGGATCGAGCCCCACATCGGGCTCTCTGCTCTGCAGGGAGCCTGCTTCCTCTTCTCTCTCTCTCTCTGCCTGCCTCTCTGCCTACTTGTGATCTCTGTCTGTCAAAGGAATAAATAAAATCTTAAAAAAAAAACACACACACAGAGACACAAAGACACAGCCTATATATCCGTGAGTACTAACTCTGCAAATGTTCTATACAGAAAAAAAGTGTCTCTCTGATGTTATTTTACTAGTTGTATAAAATCTGGTGTTCAGGTCATTGATTTGAGATGTTTTTCTCTTCTAGAGATCATGGGCTGGAACAACTGAACATTCATGTAGAAAAAAACTGAAGCTCAATCTAATTGTTACACCATACACAAAACCAAATAAACAATTAATTATATGTGACTATTTAACTTTAATTTTTACAAAAACTACAGGAAAATTATTTCCTTAGGACATGCAAATTTTTCCCAAAATATAACTTATAAAAGAAAAACATGATAAATCGGACCTTATCAAACTGAAAATTTCTGTCTGCCAAAAAACAATGTATAAAGAATTTTAAAAAAGAATAAAAAAGTAAGCAAAGGGCAATTATAACATATTTCCAGAATAGATAACTAATAAAAGACTTGCATCCAGAATATATAAAGAACTCTTAAAACTCACTAAGTATAAAAGCAACTTAAAAAAATCAGTACAAGATTTAAAAAGATTTAAACTTCATCATAAAAACACACAAATGGCAAATTAAACTGTGGAAAGATGCTTAATATCATTAGTCCTTAGTGAAATCAGTTTAAAATGACAATTATGTACCACTAAACACTTTCTAGCATGGCTAAGTTCCCACTCCTGCCATTATTAGGTGTTGATGAGGGACTGGAGAAAGTGAAACTCATATATTTCTGTAGGGGTGGCAACATTGCACAGACAGATGGAACACTGTTCCTTATAAAGCTAATGTGCACTTACCATAAGATCCAGCAATTTCACTTCTAGGTATTTACCCAAAGATATGACTACTGTATTCATTCAAATATCCCTTGTGAATATTTATAACAACTGTATTCAGATTTGTCAAAAACTAGAAACAGCCCAAACATTTAGCTAGTGAACTGGTAAACAATCAATGGCAAATCCGTACAATGAAATACCACTCCGTTTAAAAAGCAGCCAACTACCTACACAGGCATCAGCATGGATTAATCTCACATTCACAGTACTAACAGAATTAAGACAGACCCAAAAGACTAGACACTAAGCCTGTTTAAATGGTTGTTCTGGATTAGGCAAAAGTTGTACTGACCTGAATCAGATCATCAGTTTCCAGGAGATCAAATGAGAACAAAGCTTGTTTACAAGTGGGTATGAGGGAATTTTGACTGGGGTTGCAGTTACACAACTCTTTGTAGTTCGAATCTCACATAACTGCACATTAAAAGGGGTGACTCTTACTGTAGGCAATTTAGACCTACATCAAATTAAAACAAAAATACAGGAGGAAATGTTGCTGTTTGTTGAGAGAGGTTATGTACCTACCTCTGAAAAGAAATAGGGACAAAATCATAAGGATAAAGCTTACCTTACTTGAAAATTGTAACCTGGAAAACTCTACTTCAAAATAATAAGTTCTTTTCTCAATAATTGTTTTCTAATTCTTACAATGTTTTCTTTCTTTCCATTTCTGCCTTAGATGAAAATGGGGTTTTAATAAGTGGTGGAAATAAAACCTAAAATGTTAGAGCAAATTAGCTACTATTTGTTTTATCAGAACAAAACACATCCTTGCTCGTTACATGTAAATCAGATAAATGCAAAACATTATCCTTTCTAAAAAGGCATTTGATCAAGCCCCCCTAAGAAGTAATAAATACAGAAATAGTCAACCAAGTCATGTACCTTTTCTATACCAATGAATCTACCATTTCCTTTATCTTTATAATTAATTTATTTAAAATTAAATAGCAATTCTCATGATTGATTTTAGAACACAGCATTCTGATAATGTTCTTACCCAAACAAAAGATTCAACGACAGATGGGAGAACAATTCAACATAGTAGAAGCCACACAGTATCCAAGGTATATAAAGAAAAGATAACCTATAGTGTTTAGAACAAAGTCCATGAACAGAAATTAAGTCACAGAACCCAAAATATTTATAGCATTTAAAGATATGAAAAGGAGCTCAATCTTACAAGTTACCAGATAACTATAAACTAAAGCAATTAAAAGTTATTATTTCAAACCACAATATTGGTAAAAATAAAGTAGGATGATAGGTTCAAATATTGGCAAGAATAAAAGAATTATTTTCCTTAACTGACTCTGAGAGGATAAAATGATGTTATGATTTTAAAGCAATTTGTCACCGGCTAATTAAACTGAAAATATGCATAATCTATGGCCCAGCAATTTCATTCTTAGCTGAATACCCTGACACATTTGTAGCACAAGTACAGTAGGACACTTAGACCTCAATGCTATTGCAGTAGTTTGGTATAGTAGAGATACTGGAAACAAAGCATATGTCCACAATATAAGAATGAATACATCAAAATGTGATATATATCCACAAATTTGAATACTTTGCAGTTGAAACTTACATGAAAGTGAAATTAGATTGTAAATATAGTTAAAAGTAAAAAATAAAAGGAATAAGCAGATTATGTATACATTTTTCATAATTTACATGAAAGGACATATACACTATGCTCCATTTGGTAGATAGATTTTGTCCTGTATACATGTAAAATATAAGAAATTAGATTAAAGGAATAAGGTCAGACACACAACACTGCCTTTTGATCTTGAATAAAGTTTAGTCATAACTGCAATATCTGGTTTCTAATAGTAACAAAAATATAACATATTACTATGTTTAGAAATTTGTATCTCTTAATAATTTCTAGTATCTTTACATTTCTGAAAATAGAGAAAAGTAGATTGTAAAGACAATTTGTTCAGTTAAATTTTCAAACTGGCTCTTTGTAAAATTAAATAAGTCAAGATACAACTTTTATGCTATTTTTAGTATCTCAAGTAGAAATAATAGCATAAATAACCAATTCTTCATTATGTTTATTTAACAAAATGTGGCTTGGAAGTAGATTTTTACTTGTATATTATCGGCCTTTTTAATGTTTTCTCTGTAAAACAGAATTTCACCAACCACAGAGACTGGAAAAAGTATTCATTATTAGGCCTTTTTGTTAAAGGCTTTAAAAATCCCAGTTTCCAACAAAGAACATACATTTTATTGTCCTGCTGAGATCTACCAAGCAGCAAATATGTGCAGAGACCCCATGATAGCTACAGTAGTTACGCTGTTAAAAGCTAAAGCAGCACTGTGCATTTTGGATAGACTAAATGAAGAACACTGTCTGCAAGTCATTAATTCTGCTTATATGTGTAGCTTTTGAAACGTTAGGACTTTGGATTAAACAGTATTTTTAGTAATATAAAAGTTAAAGTAACTTAACCTTGTAAAAGGCAGTGAAGACAGAATATCAAATCATTAAAAATAAATAGGCTACTTTGAAACATCCAACTGAAAAAAAGTCCTAGGGAAGTAAAAATTGTTATGATGTTCTACTTCCAAAGAAAGTAAGACTTACAGCCAAGGATAAGATCAGCTGAGTATCTTTTTTTGTCCTCTCTCAATGAATGTATGTGTTTAAGACCTAATATATTACCATATTTAATAAGTTTCTAAATGGTATACCTCAATTTATGATTGGTTAAACTTGTGCTGTGATTATGATTCTTTCATACTTCAATACACATGTGTAAGCACACACCCCTTTATTTTATTGTGTAGTATTTTGGTTGACTGCATAAAAGTCTCAGCTTACTTTGGTGTTCCAGAAATCAAAGACACATAAAGCATTAAAACAAGTCAGGAGAGCTGCACAATTCCACTTAAATACATGCAGTACTATGAAAATCCATTCAAGTACTTTAAAGTTTGAAAAGTAACCTTTGACTTGTAGCAATTTAAAGAACTGTATATGATGTAAGCATAGGGCTAAATCAACAAAAGCTACAGACTTGGATTGGAAACCTTTCCCCTGAGAACTCTTTGTCATATCACTCCAAAAGATGACTCAACTAGGAGAAAGACATAACAAAGACCCTAAATATAGACAGAGCTAATTTATCATAACTGATAAGGGATATATTCCCTTAAGTACTCAGACTTTTCTGTTTTTATACAAAAAAGAATTCTTGTCTCTAAGCAGGAACATGACAATGCCTAGATATAGTCAATAAGTTAGCCCACCTAACAAATGTTTATTTTCATTTTAGTAGTCTGCTTTAATTTTTTTTTTGCTTTATTTTTCTCCTTGTCTAATTGCTTCTGCAATATATAATGAACAGGTGACAATATAGTTGTGTGAATTGACAGAAAGTTATGTATTTTTAAAATGCCGAGCCCCACCCCCTCCAGTCATAAAATATTATGAAAATTAGGGAAAGTTTTGAATATGGAGTGACAGTCTTAACAATAAGCTTGAATACAGGATATGTGCAGAAAAAAATAATAAAAGAGGTCTCCTGGGTTTTTGGTCTAGGTAACTGAGTAAAAGATTTGTCCCTTAATACTTAGGAAAAATGGCAATCATGAGAATAGAAGAGTATATGAGTGAGTGTATGAGTAAGAGTGTATTTAAAATAAAGAAAACTTTATTTTAAATCCATGTTAGTTATGTGACTCCGGGATATGAAAGCAAAGATACCAAGTAGGCAGTTTGGCCCTGGAGCACACACTGTCGGTTCACCACCCAAATGCCTTAGGTTCCCATTTACTGCTTTATTCCTACTGCTCACCCAGCTACCACGTGCACTGCCTACACTGCTGCCAGTACCTGCTAAGAGATTGCATTTGGACTACTGACACCACCTCACAGTGATAATTCTTCCAGGGCAATAGTGAATGAAGAACAAAGCCAATATCCCTTTCCCCTTTGGTGGGCAAGCTCTATGGTTCAATTTACACCATCACCCTAGGGCTAGACTTACCTGAGAGCCAGTCTTCTTTGGGCTTCTTGTTTCCTATTCTATATTCTCTGGCTTTTTTGGATTATCCATGACAATACTTCCTTGCATGTAAATTCTCTTCCCAGACTCTCATTTAGGAAAGCCTAATAGACCTAATACCCAAGTCAAATAGAAATATCAGATTTAGAAATACAAATGCAGAAAATATTAGCATAAAAGACATTTAAACTCCCAGCCTTGCATTTCATTCTCAAGATAATAAATGTAGATAAAGGAAAACAGTGGGTGTAAGACTCAGTTCTCGAAAACTTCAGTAATTAGAGGTGCATGGGGAGGGGGGTAGGCAGCCAACAATAGTAACTTGGAATGACTGTCTGTGAGATAGAAGAATAATCAAATGAAGGTAATACACCAAGATGCTGATAAGATCAAGTATGTCAAATGCTGCAGAGTAGATAAAATGAAGAAACTTGATTTTCGAAAAAAAAAATACTTCAGAAAAAAGCAAATGCATAAACATTTTGAATAATTATAGCAAAAGTTTCACTCTGAATATTTCATTTTGTAAATGACAGGAAATGATTTGGCCTCCTCAGTAGGAAAAAAAGGCCAGTGCCTCTAAGAACTGGGACAGAAAACACTAAGGTAAGAGGATGAAAAGCAGCAGCAAAGGGATGAAATTTTGAAGAACTGCTGTGAAACCCTGGGCACAGTATCAAAATTAAAATCTATACTAGAAGTGCGGAAGAAAAAAAATTATTCACATATAGTACACAACAAAAATCTATGATTATAGATATGAGAAGCTCTACTGGAATACTGAAGAGAAAGAGAAATTTAGTAGGAAGTGCAAAGAGAAGAAAAGATGGGTCACAGAAGAAACATTAATAGTCAAATAAAAAATAAAATATTCATATGTAGTGGTAACCATAATATAATATAATAATACCATATATGATTTTCACTCATCGAATGTTAGCAAGAATATGATAAGAGGTTTCTGGAAGTACACCATTATTTAAAGCTTTCTGACAATCTATTTATTTGTTCTCATACATTGGGACCCAATAAATTCACTGGTAGAAATCAATCCTATGTACATTTAATATATTTTCCAAATTTAATATACAAGAATACTTTAGCTATCATTCCCCTTAGCAATATTAAAAGCAATGCAAAACTTCAAAGAGTTAGTCATTAAATAAATATGGTATGTTTCAGAGTAAATATAGATAAACATTAAAGTTATTTTTTCCTTTTTAATATTTTCTGATTAGTCTCAACATAAGTAAATACTGTTTAATATAGGGAAATTGAGGTATTTGTACACAGGCTGATCTACTGCTGACATGCACAAATGCCTATTATGGGGAATTGGACAACTTCCATCTCCCCTTTATCCATACACGTATAGTATTTACTACCATCACAAAAGTCACTTAAGGAGACATGAATTATAAGGACACAATTGATCTGAACCATTAGCATGTCTTGTAGACTTTTGGGTGATGTATGTAACAGGATTTATATGTAGAGAGAAAAATATGCCTCTAAGAGTAAATTCACCATTTGTTAGGTGTCAAGAATTATGAAGTTAAACTTTGAAGGGAACAATGGTTCCAAATGGAGAATATGGCACTTAGAATGAATCCAGGAACAGCCATCAAGAAAGGTAGAGAACACTTGATGTGGAAACAACTGTAAATGCCAAAAAGAGCTAGGTCACAAGGGATCACACAGTGGTTTTTAAACAAATGGGGAAAACAAACAAACAAGACCAGCTCTTGTCAGCAAGTTAATATGAACAAAGGTATTTTAGAGCAATGATGAGAGCAGGAATTTAAGGAACTGTGAGCAGGCTGGGCTAAACAAACATTATTCATAAGCAGTTTTGAATACATTCAAATTATGCCCCTGATGATTCTGAATAATGCTAAAGATACAAGGAATCCTCAGTATGAAATTGAGAGTAAGTAGTTTTAAACCAGGGCACTTGAAGCTCTACTGATCCTATGATCTAACTTACAATGTTGGACTTCAAGTGAGGTCTGCATGAAGGTGGAATGAATACTTTGTATGTTTCCAAAGATCTTGCATTCTCAGTTATAGTAAGTATATTACAGAATTGTACCACTTGCTTTCATTCCAACCAAGGACAGAAATTTATACAGTAATCCATAGTACAAAGAGAATTTTTGAAGTAGCAAAATGTAAATGGATTCTGAAATATATTTAGAGCAAATTAGATAAATAGCATGGCTGTTAATAATAAACAGCTGTTTTTTCCTGTAATAAAAGAAATGATTCTGTTTGCACTGGATATCAGCTACTAAATAAAAGAGCATATGTATAAAGGTTTGGAAATAAATATTTGGTAAATCTTTGTTCACTTATCTATTTATGCAAATTTTTTACTTTCATATAAATTTTGTGGACTCGTAGTTCTATGCAGTCATGTAAGTCTTAATCTTTTAGTTTTCCTTAAAATACAAATGCTGTGAAGATGTAGAGCTGTGCTCTAGCTTTCCAATATCTCTCAATATAATACTGATTTACAAAACAATCACTGGGATTATTAGCAAACATTTGAAGTTTATTATTAATAATAGCTTACAAATTTCATTACTGTTTTTCTTTGTTCATATTGAGTATTATGTTCACAGAAATAACTACTGACTTAGCATACTATATACTTCCATTTTCCTTGAGTAATGATGTGTGGACAGTGTATTTTTGAAAGAGTAAATAATTGCAATATATGATTTTGATACTGCATAATATTTTTGCTAATCATTGTTCCCTTAAGATCAAGGAAATACTCTATGATCAAGAAGAAAATATGAATTCCCCTATAGTCACTTCTATTTAACATTGTAGTAGAAGTTGTAAGGGAATATATGTATATATAAACCACACAGATTGGATAGGAAAAAGTAAAACTAGCTCTATTCAGAGATTTGAACTTGTATGCACAAAAATCTTAGGAATCCACTAAAACTATTTGAACTAACAGATTTGCTTAGCAAGCTTACAGGACAAAAATTAATATAAAAATAAGTTTTATTTCTATATACCAAGCAATGAAATTAAGTAAAAAATTCAATTTATAGTAACATTAAAAATAATAAACTTGCTATAAAAATAATAGTGTAAAACTTGTACACTGAAAACTATAAAACACTGCTGAAAGGAAATTTAAAATAATAAACGGAAAGACACCTATTTTCATGGAACAGAAGACTAACATTATTAAGATGGCAGTGTTCCATGAGTTGATTTATAGATTAAATAAAATTCCTATGGGAAACTTAGCTGTATTATTTTTCTGCAGAAGTTGAAAATCATATTCCTAAAATTAAATGGAAATGCCAAATTAGTAAATGTCTAGACTAGCCAAAAAAAAAAAAAAAAAAACTTGAAAAAAAATTTGTAGTAATCACATTGTCTTTTTTTAAAACTTACTATATAGCTGTAGCTACTTTGGAACAGTGTTAGGCATTTACTCAAAATGTTAAACAGATTATCATATGATCCAGTAATTCTATTCCTTGTTATATACCTAAAAGCAATAAGATCATATATCTCCAAGAGAATACATATATAAATCATCACAGCAGCTTTATTCTTAACAGCCAAAGCATGAAAATAATTCAAATATCCTTAAATGAATGGATAAAACAAATGTTGTTCCTCCATACACAATAAGATGGTTTGGTAATAAAAAGAATAAAGTACTGATACATATCACAACATGTATGATCATTGAAAACCTTATGCTAAGTGGTGGAAGCCAGACACAAGGTCACATATTTTATGACCTCATTTATGTGGTATGTACAGGTTGTCAAATTCATAAAGAAAATAGATTGGTGCTTGACAAGTCCTGGGAAGCGAAGGGGTAATAAATAGGAGTGACTGCTAATGTGTGTATGCAATTTCTTTTAGGTGTGATGAATGTTCTAAAGCCAAATAATAGTAATGCCTGCAGAACTCTATTAATATACTAAAAAAACACTTAATTGCTCACTTTTAAAGGGTGAATTTTATATGTGAATAATCTCAATAAAGCTATTGTTTAAAAAATACATTATATGTTTATAAAAAAAATTGGAAGGGGAAGCGAACCATAAGAGACTATGGACTCTGAAAAACAACCTGAGGGTTTTGAAGGGGCGGGGGTGGGAGGTTGGGGGAACCAGGTGGTGGGTAATAGGGAGGGCACGTATTGCATGGAGCACTGGGTGTTGTGCAAAAACAATGAATACTGTTACGCTGAAAAAAATAAATAAATTTATATTAAAAAAATATGTATTTTTAGAGAGGTGGGAGAGAAATTCAGAGGGAGAGGGAGAGAATCTCAGGCAGGTGCCACGCCCAAGACCTGAAATGATCACCTGAGCTGAGATCAAGAGTTGGAGACTCAACTGACTGAGACACCCAAGTGCCCCAAAAAGATAGTTTAAGAAAGACCAAGAAAACAAAGAAATACATAGATATATTTAGTATTTCTATTATTCTAAAGACATTAAGAAGGATGCCTGGGTGACTCGGTTAAGGGTCTGCCTTCGGCTCAGGTCATAATCCCAGGTCCTGGGATCAAGTCCCACACTGGGCTCCTTGCTCAGTGGGGAGCCTTCTTTTCCCTCTTCCTGCAGCTCCCCCTGCTTGTGCTTGCTCTCTCTCTCTCTCAACTGACAAATAAATAAATAAAATCTTAAAAAAAAAAAAAACCTTAAGAGATTCTGCCTCTACTTTTCATTAAATTGGTAATGATTATATAGATTTTCATTAAAAATTTTTATTGATAATACTTTCAATAATTAGACTGTTCAAGTAAACTTGGCTCTAATAATATTCATTATAAAATGTCTTTTAATCACAATTTATGCTTATTTATTTCCAATATAATTTCCCAGGGATTTCATTCACTCTAGGCTATGGAGACCTTACAATACTTTCTTAAAAAATTGAAATCACTTCTGGAGGATGAGCAGAGACTTAGTTCCTTTTCCTTTACTGTCTATATCAAAGGAGGCTTAAACTTGTTATTCCTTTCAGTTTGATTACTTTAATTACTGGATACATTGGATGGCATTTTCAATTTCAGTCAGGCAATTAAGCAATATACACTGATGAAATAAAGGTGTGAATATGTAAGAAGAAAGTGACCTCAGAGCTTTGCTACTTCCTTTTTTTTCTTTTTTCCAATAAACAAACCTAAGCAAGCATTGAGAGGAGAAATTTGTAATTTCTTAACATTATCTCAAATCCTGGAAAATTCTATAAACATAATGTCAGTAACTTTCAATTTCTTTAAACTTAATTCCACACAAATTACAGTCATCTACATAATAAGTACTTAAGAATACAATATCTTTGAAGTCTGTCAGGTTGATCTCTAAAAAGCTTTGTTACTCATTTTAGACCCTGCCATTACTGCCCATCAACTAACCTTTTTATCTTTCTTTTACTTACCTTGTATTACAAAACTAACCCAAATTTAGGTGAAAGTGTAGTTTAAATGGTAAATAATTAAAAAGTAAGCTGCCAGCTCATCAGCAGCAGTATATTATTTTGTCAAGATTTTAAGAACAAATCAATTGTTTCTTTAGCAAAAAAAAAAAAAAAATAATAATAATAATAATAACTTTTGCTGCAATCAGAGATAAGGTATTCTATTAAAAGTAAATTCCATAGAAAAGCAACGATGCCCACTCCAAATGATATAAAGAATAGCTGGCATGGCATATTTTGTAAGAGCTATGTAAACAAAAAGGTTTTAGAATAAGAAGTACGTAATACAACATTTTATAAGCCTATAAACTTCAGTGTGATTTATCTTTCTGCAATGTGAATGGGGATAGATTTATAAGCCAACCCTACCATCCACTGATGATTCATTGAATAAGCATGTTTTCAGGCTGCTGTATACAGAACCTTCAACCATAAAGTCATGCAAGTAATGACTCACATGCTATATTTTCAAGAAGGTTTTAAAATGACACTTTTAAAATTGTAATTCACCAATTACAACAGGATCTTACATTTGCTTTGTAACTGACACTGGCAAGGGAAAGTACTTCTCTGAGAGTCTCTTTAGTTGTTTATCAGATATCTGTGTCCCCCTACATTTGGGTGAGATCAAATAGCTGATTAATACTATCATCCCACTTTTCAGTTTGTTCTTGGGGTTTATTTCTATATATTTTTAAAATGTTTTATTTATTCATTTGAGAGAGACAGAGACAGAGACATTAAAAAGACAAGCAGGGGAAGAGGCAGAGAGGGAAGAAGAAGCAGGCTCCCCAAGGACTGGGAGCCAGATCCCTGGACCTGGAGAACATGACCTAAGCCAAAAACAGAAGCTTAACCACCTGAGCCACCCAGTCTCCCCTTATTTCTTTTTTTTTTTTTTTTGCTGCCATAATAAAGTTTATCATAGACCACTGTAATTTCAATTTGCTGTGGTAGTGAACAATAAAGCTCAGCATAATTTCATTGATTAAAAAAATAATTGGCTAATCTCAACCATTTTTAGAGTTGAGAAGATTTGAAGATTAAGATTTTTAATCCTATGGGTCAACTCTTTCAACACTTGCTTAGATAAAAATTAACTAAATCTAAAAAGGACTCAGAATTTCATGCAGAAAATTCTAGTTTTTACAATCCATTTTAAATTAGATTTAACCCTCATTTAGATGTGCCTATAACTTAACATGGCACTAAATAACTCAGATGAAGCTTCAATCATTTTGCCCACATATGTAACAAATTTTTAATTTTGTTTAGAAAAGTCACTTCCCATTAAAGATGACTACCTTAAAATAATATATACAAATATACACACACACACACACACATATGTCATGTTTTAATTTCTCTAATACAAAATGGCAATTTTTAATGATTTTTCTAACTGATAATAGTGACTGATTTTTAAAATAGAGAAAAAAGTTTGCAAAATAAAATCATATAAATCACTGAAACTCTTTCAAATTCATTTCTTGTAGATTTTATAATTTAACAAATATAACTGTTTTAGCTATGAGGACACAAACTAATGTCAAGAAAGCACAGCAAGTATCAACTGACTGAATTCAATGATCTTGTCTTCTGTGGTTTTAAAGTTATTTTTTTTAAACCTTCATCATATATGTTGGAATAGATGTTACTGTGAGTCAAGTCACTAGGAGTTAATAAAAGTAATGAAAATTATCTTGTTTTATAACAATGCTACAACTAGAAAGAAAAATATGAGTTCAGTCATTTATGCCAATCTTTATAAATTTCTAATTTAATCAACACTTCAGAAGAAAAATGTGAGCCAAATACATTTTTGGAGTAACAAACAAATCTCCTTAACCCTCTTGCATTATCAAGTTCAGTTTTGCTCTTTTAAAAACAGTCATTTCTATTCTGGTGATATAAGCTCGGTATTACATAGTGGATATATTTGTGCTCTGTAATATTTGAATTCAAATGAGGAAATAAGCATCAAAAAATATCAAATGCTCGGATAAGAGCAACCAGAAGAATTTCAATCCATTAAGTCTGTTACTGCTCTCAGTTAAATTAGGTACATTGTGCCAGTTACATTTTCTTGAATGTCTATCTAAGATGCCTCTTTGCGTATTATTTATTAAATATCTGTTCTATGTAAGATATATAATAACAGCTAGAGGCCAAATAAGTAAAGACACAGTCCCTGCTTCAAGAAATTTATAATCAAAAGGGAAACAAGTATAATAACATTGAATGTTTTTAGTAGTCAAAATCTATGATAAATTTATCTGGGTATGCTACTGTGGAACATTACCTGGCATATCACTAACCCACGGTGCCATTTGAAGTTGAGATTGAGAATTTTGCATTAAATTAACATCAATATTAAAAAATTAATATCACTAGAGGTTCTTGGGTGGTTCAGTTGGTTCAGCATCTACCTTCGGCTCAGGTCATGATCATGGGGTCCTGGATCGAGCCCCATGTTGGCCTCCCTGCTCAGTGGGGAGCCTGCTTCGCCTTCTCCCTCTGTCATTGCCCTTGCTTGTTCTCCCCCCTCCTTTTTCTCTCTCTCTCATAAATAAAATCCTTAAAAAATAAAAATTTAAAAATTTAAAAAATTTAAAAATTAAAATTCAAATCAATAATAAATTATTATTTATTTATAATAATAAATAAATAAAATGGATAATAAATTATTCATATTTAAATGGAGAAATTTTCATTTTGTACCACAGTTCCTAGACTTCTGTGAAAGCTCTGAAAGTACTTCTGTTATAACTTTATTGATTTTATACCTATCATTTTAAGAAAATTTCAGCTTTTGTTCAGTTTTTCCATAGCAAACAGAACAGGATGTTTTCAAGATGTTTATAAACAATGCATTAGCTCTGCACTGTATAAAAAAAGAAGAAAGAAAATGAAGTACTAAATCCATGGTATTTGTAATATATACACTGAATATTTGCTTGCCCTTTTGAAAGTTGCAAATTTCTGGCTTCCAGGCTGGAGGCTGGGGTAGTATTAGACCCTGGGCCTCTGTGATATGTAATTTTGTAGTTTGGTTGATGAGCAAAAGTGGGGTTCATGAGGGAATGGCTCAAGCTTTAGTGCTTTGTCTTTGGAATAAATGTGCATGGGAATTGTAAGAAATTATTAAGATTCCTAGAAATTTTTTATTTCTAGGGATGACTCATAAATCTTCTGTAATAACCTGCTGTTTCACATCACATAATCAATAATTATCATCCTTAGCTAAGGTAAAAGAATCTATGGGAAAACACTGATAACTAGATTTCTTCTATTCCAGGATTACTTGATTTTCACTGAAATGAGTACTTCAGAATCTTAAAATAATATATATATTTTAATCTTCTCATGATGTTTTGCCCATGATAGATAAATATATCCATGTGTACTCTGTTATGTGTTATGTTTTCCAAAGTTCAGAGTGATTCTCAAAATAAATTATAACAATAACAAAATATGAAGGCAAACAATCATTTTTAAACTATTTTAGTAATTATTGGCCAAAGGTCAGGAAAGGCATATTATTAGGCATAAGTTAATTGGTATCCTTTAATAACTTCTGAGATAAAATATGTATAACTATGAGACAGAAATCAATCATGAGGGTTTTAAAAACAAATAATCATATATTACATAACTGACTTCTTAACATTTTATGGGATTCCACTATTTTGTTTTAAATATCGAAGTAGCATATATTCTATCATTTTTAACAGAAGTCAGTAAGGATATCTGAGAAAAGCCAATGCTTCCAAAATAAAACATAACCTGATTACCCGTGTTATGATATAAAATACTGTCATTCAAGTGTACTTTCATTACTAAGCATCTGGCTTCCTCTATTGTTCTGATTAAAACAATTTAATTCGAGTAATGTAAGATGAGTTACATAAAGAAGAAAAACCACATAACTGTATAGGGTGATGTATCATTAAGTGTTTATCAAAATTCAAAATACATTTTTGATAAAAAGTCTAGATAACTAGCATTTTAGCTAAGTAGGAATTCATTGGAATTTTCTCATTCTTATGAAGAGCATCTACAAAATCCTATATTTGTCATGATAAAGAATGGTGAAAGACTGGATGTTTTTCTGCCAAAGGCAGTAACACACAGTAACTGGCAAGGATCTTCACTCTATTAACTTCTATTCAACATGGTACTGGAAATTCTTAGTCAATGCAACACACTGAGGGAAAAAAATTAATTAAAGGCAGAGAGATTGGAAATGAATCAATAAAAAATTTACTATTCACAGAATACATAAATATATATGTAGAAAAGTCAAAGAAAAGTAAACTTAAAATTAACTTTAAATATTAAGTGAGTTTACTAAGGTTATAGGATAAAAAGTCAGCATGCAAATAAAAGCAATGTAAAATTAGGAACAATTTTTTTTTTAGGAATATCATTAATAATGGCTCCAAAAATCTGACGTAATTAGGTTTAAATCTCACAAAAAAATGTAGAGGGTTTGTATGCTTAAAATTATAAAATCCTGACAAAAATAAAAATAAATAATAATAAAGTTACCATGTTCAAAAACATATCACATTTAACAAGAAAACATATGAGAAAATTTTCATGACCTAGAGTTAATGAAGAGTACTTAAACATGACCAAAATAATGAAGAATAAAACACTATCCACAAAAGAAAATAAGTTTATACTTCAAAATTTATTAAAATTAAAACATTTACTCTGAGAGGATGTCAAAGGATGTGTATCCTTAATATATAAGATACTCCATAAACCCAAAAGTAAAGAAACAATTATAAAATCATCAAGAGATTTAAACAGACTCTTAAAGAAGATATAAAGATCGAAAATAAACATTTCAAAGGATCCTCAATTTAGTTAAGCATTAAAGAAATTAAAACCATAATAAGATATCACTACATACTTATTAAAAGAGTTAAAATTTAAAAAAATAAAATGTGAAATCTTGTAGTGATGGCAAGCTAACTTGATCTGTCAAACTTTGCTAGTAGAAAAGTAAAAAAATGCAGCCACTCCAGAAGAGCTTGAATGTTTTCTATAAAATTAAAATCCACTTATCAAATGATAGGATAATTGTACTTCTGGGCATTTATCCTAGAGAAAGGAAAAGAAGTTTATATAAAAAGTTGTACAGCGATCTTCAAAGCCATATTATACGTAATAGCCATGGTCTAGAAAAAACCTGAAATTTCTTTCCATGAGTAAATGAATTAAAAAAAAACTTATAGTACACAGATAGAGTGGAATATTGCAACCTAATAAATATTTTCATAACAAAATCCTCTACATTTTTTATTTTTCTAAGGTTTACATTTAGGTCTGTTAACAAACCATTTTGCTATAATTTTGGTATAAGGTATCAAGTATAAGTCTGGGTATTTTTTATTTTCATATATATGTTCAGTTTTCCTTTACCATTTGTTAAAATATTTATCCTTTCTTCATTGAACTGTCTTGTCACTTTTTTCAAAGATCAGTTGAACATATTGTGTATGTTGATTTCAGAACTCTATCTTATATTCCATGATCTCATTGTTTATTTCTTCACTAATACTACACTGGCTTGATTACTGTACCTTTATCGTAAAGTCTTAAAATAAGGTAAAGTAACTCTTTCAACTTTGTTATTTTTAAAATTATTTTTGCCATTCCAATTCTTTTACCTTTTCATATAAATTTAAAAAAAATTTGGGGAGGGTATGTGCTATCGTGAGTGCTGTGAAGTGTGTAAACCTGGCGATTCACAGACCTGTACCCCTGGGGATAAAAATACATTATATGTTTATAAAAAAAAAAATTGGAAGGAGAGGCGAACCATAAGAGACTATGGGCTCTGAAAAACAACCTGAGGGTTTTGAAGGGTCGGGGGTGGGAGGTTGCGGGAACAGGTGGTGGGTAATAGGGAGGACACGTATTGCATGGAGCACTGGGTGTGATGCAAAAACAATGAATACTGTTACGCTGAAAAAATAAATAAATTTAAAAACCTCAAAAAATTTTTTTTAAAGATTTTATTTATTTATTTGACAGAGAGAGATCACAGGTAGGCAGAGAGGCAGGCAGAGAGGCAGCCAGAGAGAGAGGAAGGGAAACAGGCTCCCTGCTGAGCAGAGAGCCAGATTCGGGCCTCGATCCCAGGACCCTGGGATCATGACCTGAGCCGAAAGCAGAGGCTATAACCCATTGAGCCACCCAGGTGCCCCTCATATAAATTTTAGAATTGTTTATTGCTAGAAATTAGAAACACAATTGATAGCTGTATATTGCCCTTGTATCCAGAAATCTTGCTGAACTCACATTATTTCTAGAAAGTTTTGTGCAGATTTGACCGTAAGTTTTACATAAACAACCGTTGTTCTTTACAAAAATTTTCACTTTCTAATCTATAATTTTTTTTCTTTTCTTATTGCAATAACTAGGATTTCCAGTATAATTGTATTTTAGATGGATGAAACTAGACATCCTTGCCTGGTTCCTAATTTCTCAGGGAAACAGTTCAGCCTTTCACTGTTTAGAATACTGTTATCTGTAGGGTTTTTAACAAATTTGCAATATGAGGTTAAAAAACTTACCTATTCTTAATCTGCTGAGAGTTTCTTTTGATCAGATGTTGAGCAAATGCTCTTCTAAGTCTGCCAAGGTGATTATATGACTATTCTGCCTTTTGTAAATATAGTGAATTACAATGAATTTTATATATTGAATTATTCTTTTGTACCTCATGTTAACGATCCAGTATGTCTTTCTATGTGTGTGTTTGCTTGTATGCAATTTTAATGTTTATTAAAAAATTGTGGAAATATACTCATGAAGAGCATTGTTTTGTGGTTTTCTTATTTCTTAAAATTTGTTGAGTTTAGGTATCAAGAAATGCTGATTGCATAAAACAAGTTGGAAAATGTTCCCTCTTCTCCTAGTGTTTTTAAAGATTAAGAAACGATGTTATTGAATCCCTAAATATCATATAAATGTAACAGTGAATCTTTCTGGGCATGCGGTTTTCTTTATTGGAAAATTTAGGCAGAGAATTCAACTTATAAAATAGATATTGTGTTATCATGTTGTGTGTTTCTTCCTCAGTATGTTCTGGTAATTTAGCACTTGACTTTCAAGGATTTTTATCTTTTGCACCTAAAATTATCAAATTTATAATAATGAATTTTTTATAGTATTTATATATTAACCTTTAATGTCTACATGATACAGAAGGATATTCATTATCCCTTTCATTCCTGATATGAGATATTTTGGGGGGGTTGTTTTGTGGTGATTTTTGCTAAAGATTTTTTTTTTTTTTTTTAAAGATTTTATTTATTTATTTGACGGAGAGAGAGATCACAAGCAGGCAGAGAGGCAGGCAGAGAGAGAGGAGGAAGCAGGCTCCCTGTGGAGCAGAGAGCCTGATGCGGGGCTCGATCCCAGGACCCTGAGATCATGACCTGAGCCGAAGGCAGCGGCCTAATCCACTGAGCCACCCAGGCGCCCCTTTGCTAAAGATTTAATGCTTTTTTCAGAGAACCAAGTTTTGTTTCACAGCTTTTATCTTACTCTTTTTTCCATTTTAAATAATTTCTACTGCTATATTTTTTTATTTACTTTATTCTGTGTGGTATGAGCTCAATTTTTTTTAAAGATTTTATTTATTTATTTGACAGAGAGAGAGATCACAAGTAGGCAGAGAGGCAGTTAGAGAGACAGGAGGAAGTAGGCTCCCTGCTGAGCAGAGAGCCCCATGCGGGGCTCGATCCCTGGACCCCGAGATCATAACCTGAGCTGAAGGCAGAGGCTTAAACCACTGAGCCACCCAGGTGCCCCGGTATGAGCTCAATTTATTATTTTCTTTAATCTATTTTCCTAAGGTATAACATAGATCTATTTGAAATTTGTCTTCTAGGTTAATATATACATATAATAAGTTTTGTTTAAGCATTGCTTAATTGTATTCCACAAATTTTATGATGTATTTTCCATTTAATTAGAAATATTTTCTAATTTCTCTTGAGACTTTCTCTTTGAGTTATTTAGTAATATTTTGTTTAATTTTGAAATATTTGGGAAATACATATATTATATAGTGAATTTGCTATTCCTTTCACATGGTGAAATGGATATTCCCACTTTCTAACATCCAAATAAAAGGCCAGTCAATGGGGCACCTGGGTGGCTCAGCTGGTTAAGAGTCCAACTCTTGATTTTGACTCAGGTCATGATCTCAGGGTCATGAGACTGAGCCCAGGTCAGGATCCATGCTCCAGCAGGTAGTCTGTTTGAAGTTCTCTCCCTTTCCCTCTCCTTCTTTCCCCTGCTTATGCTCTCTTTCACTAAAATGAACAAAGAGATCTTAAAAAACAAAGAAGACCAACCAGTAAATACTGGTGACTAGGAACAATTACCTTCCTTCTTTGGGGACCAGATTCTGATAAGAGGGAGGTTTCAATGATTATTCTGATACTGATGGTAGTAGTGTAGATGTTATGAATTTCCATAACAAAGTAGAGGTGGACTATTAAAAAAAATGCAATGCCAATCATTACTTTATGTTAGTTACAGAATATCAACAACATTCTCCATATTATCAATAGGTCCAGAATGAGTTATATTTTATTTTTTTATTTAGATTCAATTAGTCAACATATAGTACATCACTAGTTTCAGATGTAGTGTTCAGTAATTCGTCAGTTGCACATAACACCCAGTGCATATAACACCCAGTGCCACTTGTCCAATTACCCCATCCCTCAACCCACCTCCCCTCCAGGAACCCTCAGTTTGTTTCCTATAGTTAAGAGACCTCATGTTTTTTCTCCCTGTTTGATGGCTTCCCATTCTATTTTCCCTCCCTTCCCCTATGATCCTCTGCACTACTTCTTATATTCCACATATGAGTGAAACCATTTAATTATTGTCTTTCTGTGATTGATTTATTTTGCTCAGCATAAAACCCTCTAGTTCCATCCACATCAATATAAATGGAAACTTTTCTCTAGTTCCATCCACATCAATATAAATGGAAACTATTCATCCTTTCTGATGGCTGAGTAATATTCCATTGTATATAAATATACCACATCTTCTTTATCCAGTCATCTGTCAGTGGACATCTTAGCTCTTACCACAGTTTAGCTATTGTAGACATTGCTGCTATAAACAGTGGGGTGCAGGTGCCCCTTTCGATCCAATGTTTGTGTTCCTTGGGTAAATACCTAGTAGTGTAATTGCTGGGTCATAATTCTTAAAGGATCTCCATAACATTTTCCAGGGTATCTCATATTCCCACCAACAGGGTTAGAGTGTTCCCCTTCCCCTGCCTATCCTCACCAAAACTTGTTTCCTGTCTTGTTAATTTTGCCACTCTGACTGGTGTGAGGTGGTATCTCATTGTGGTTTTGATCCATATTTCCCTGATGCCGAGTGATGTGGAACATATTTTCATGTGTCTGTTTGCCATTTGGATGTCTTCTTTGCAGAAATGTCTGTTCATGTCTTCTTCCCATTTCTTGACTGCATTATTTATTTTTTTGAGTGTTGAGTTTGATAAATTCTTTACAGATCATGGATACTAGCCTTTTATCTGATATTTCATTTGCAAATATCTTCTCCTATACCATAGGTTGTCTTAGTTTTAATGTTTTCTTTGCTGGGCAGAATCTTTTCATCTTGATGAAGTCCCAATACTTCATTTTTGTTTTAGTTTCCCCTGCCTTTGGAGATAGGTATAGAAAAAATTTCTATGGCCAAGGTTGAAGAGGTTGCTGCCTATGTTCTTCTCTAGGATTTTGAGGTATTCCTGTCTCACATTTAGGTCTTTCATTCATTTTGAGTTTATCTTTGTGTATGGTGTAAAGAATGGTCCAGTTTCATTCTTCTGCATGTGGCTGTCCTATTTTCCCAACATCAATTGTTGAAGAAACTGTCTTTTTTCCATTGGATATTCTTTCCTACTTTGTCAAAGATTACTTGACCATAAGGTTGAGGGTCCATTTCCAGGTTTTCTATTCTGTTCCATTGACCTATGTGTCTGTTTTGTGTCAATACCATACTGTCTTGATGATTGCAGCTTTGTAATAGAGCTTGAAATTCAACAATGTGATGTCACCAGCTTTGGTTTTCTTTTTCAACATTCCTGTGGTTATTCAGAGTCTTTCTGGTCCCATATAAATTTTAGGATTATTTGCTTCAGCTCTGTGAAAAATATCAATGTATTTTGATAGGGATTGCATTGAATGTGTAGATTGCTTTGAGTAGCATAGACATTTTAACAATATTTATTCTTCCAATCCATAAGCATCAGATGTTTTTCCATTTCTTTGTGTCTTCCTCAATTTCTTTCATAAGTGTTCCATAGCTTTCAGAATATACATCCTTTACCTCTTGGTTAGGTTTATTCCTAGGTATCTTATGGTTTTGGGTGCAATTATAAATGGGATTGACTCCTTAATTTCTCTTTCTTCTGTCTCATTGTTAGTGTATAGAAATCAAACTGATTTCTGTAAATTGATTTTTATATCCTGCTACTTTGCTGAATTCCTGTACGAGATCTAGCAATTTTGTGGTGGAGTCTTTTTGGTTTTCCACATACAGAATCATGTCACCTGCAAAGAGAAAGAGTTTGACTTCTTCTTTGCTAATTTGAATGCCCTTTTTTGTTTGTTTTTGTTGTCTGATTGCTAAGCTTAGGACTTCTAGTACTATGCTGAACAACAGTGGTGACAGTGGGCATCCCTGTCATGTTCCCATCCTTAGGGGAAAAACTCTTAGTTTTTCTCCATTGATAATGATATTCATGGTGGGCTTTTCACAGATGGCCTTTATGATATTGAGGTATTTTCCTTCTATCCCTACACTGTGGAGACTTTTAATCAAGAAAGGATGCTGTATTTTGGCAAAAGCTTTCTCTGCATCAATTGAGAGGATTATATGGTTCTTGTCCTGTCTTTTATTAATGTGATGTATCATATTGATTGATATGAGGATGTTGAACCACCCAGCAGCCCAGGAATAAATCTCACTTGGTCATTTTGAATTATCCTTTAAGTGTACCTTTGGATCTTATTGGCTAGTATCTTGCTGAGAATTTTGGCATCAATGTTCATTCAGGATATTGGTCTGTAATTCTCCATTTTGGTGGGGTCTTTGTCTAGTTTTGGAATCAAGGTAATGCTGGCTTCATTGAATAAGTTTGGAAGAAGTTTTCCTTCCCTTTCTATTTTTTGAAACAACATCAGAATAATAGGTATTAGTTCTTCTTTAAATGTTTGGTAGAATTCCCCTGGGAAGCCATCTGGACCTGGACTCTTTGTTTGTTGTGAGATTTTTTAAAAAATTATATTACTGCTTCCATTTCTTTGCTGGTTATGAGTCTGTTTATGTTTTCTAGTTCTTCTTTTTCCAGTTCTCGTAGTTGTAAGTCCAGATTGCCTAATTTCTTGGCATATAGTTGCTCACAATATATTCTTAAGATTTCTTGTATTTCCTAGGAATTGGTCATTGTCTGTATTTCCTAGGTATTGGTCATGATCTCTTCTCTTTCATTCATGATTTTATTAATTTGGGTTCTTTCTCTTTTCTTTTTGATAAGTCACACTAAGGGTTTATTCTTATTCTTTCAAAGAATCAGCTTCTAGTTCCATTGATCTATTCTTTTTGTTTCTATTTCATTGAGTTTTACTCTAATCTTTGTTATTTCTCTTCTCCTGCTCGACTTAGCCTTTACTTACTGCTCTTTTTCCAGATCATTGAGGTATAATGATCCAGGTTAGGCTGTGTATTTGAGACTTTCCTAATTTTTTTGAGAAAGACTTGTATTGCTATGTACTTCCCTCTTAGGACCACCTTTGCTGTAATCCAAAAGTATTGAAAAGTTGCATAATTTTCATTTGTTTCCGTGAATTTTTCTTAATTCTTCAATTTCCTAGTTGATCCATTCATTCTTTAGTAGGATGTTCTTTAACCTACAAGCATCTGAGTTTCTTCCAAATTTCCGCTTGTGATTGAGCTCAAGTTTTTTTTTGTTTTGTTTTGTTTTGTTTGTTTGTTTATTTGACAGACAAGAGACCACAAGTAGGCAGAGAGACAGGCAGAGAGAGAGGAAGGGAAGCAGGCTCCGGCCAGGCAGAGAGCCCGATGTGGGGCTCGATCCCAGAAACCTGGGATCATGACCTGAGCCGAAGGCAGAGGCTTTAACCCACTGAGCCACCCAGGTGCCCCTGAGCTCAAGTTTTAAAACATTATGGCCTGAAAATATGCAGGGAATAATCTCAATCTTTTGGTACTGGCTGAGACCTAATTTATAACACAGTATATGATTTGCTCTGGAGAATGGTTCCATGGGCACTCAAGAAGAATGTTTATTCTCTTTCTTTTGGATGAAATGCTCTGTATATGTATGTGAGGTCCATCTGATCCAGTGTGTTATTCAAAGCCTTGTTTCCTTGTTGATCTTCTGCTTAGATGATCTGTCCATTGCTGTGAGTGGGGCGCTGAAGTCCCCTACTATATTGTATTATCATCAATGTGTTGATAATAATGTTGTTATTAATTAGCTTATATAATTGCTGCCCCCAAGTTAGAAGCATAATTTTTTTTAAGATTTTATTTATTTATTTGACAGAGATCACAAGTAGGCAGAGAGGCAGGCAGAGAGAAAAGGGGGGAAGCAGGCTCCCTGCTGAGCAGAGAGCCTGACATGGGACTTGATCCCAGGACCCTGAGATTATGACCCAAGCCGAAGGCAGAGGCTTAACCCACCCAGGTGCCCCAGGAGCATAAATTGTGTAATTGCTAAATCTTCTTGTTGGATAGACCCTTTAAGTAAGATATAGTGTCCCTCTTCATCCCTTACCACAGTCTTTGGTTTAAAATCTAATTTGTTTGATAAGAGGATTGCTACCCCAGCTTTCTTTTGAGGTCCATTAGCATGATGAATTGTTCTCCATCCCCTCACTTTGAAGCTGTAGGTGTCTTTAGGTCTAAAATGAGTCACCCGTAGACAGCATATGGATGGGTCTTGCTTTTTTATCCAATCTGTTATCCTGAATCTTTTTTTTAAGATTTATTTATTTGACACACACACACACACACACACACACACACACACACAGAAACAGCAAGAGACGGAATACAAGCAGAGGGAATGGGAGAGGGTGAAGCAAGCTTCCCACTGAGCAGGGAAGACCAAATCAGGACTTGATCCCAGGACACTGGGATTATGGCCTGAACTGAAGGCAGTTTAAGGGCTGAGCCACCCAGGCACCCCAACCCTGAGTCTTTTGATTGGAAAATTAGACCATTTACATTTAGAGTAACTATGAAAGTATATGAATTTAGTGCTATTGCATTACCTGTAACATCCCTGTTTCTATAGGTTGTCTCTGTTTCTTTTGGATCTATGTTATTTTCGGTCTCACTTTGCTTACAGGATCTCCTTTAATATTTCTTGCTGGACTGGTTTAGTAATCATAAATTCTTTTAGTTTCTCTTTATTCTAGAAGCTCTTTATCTCTCCTTCCATTCTGAATGACAGTCTTGCTGGATAAAGTATTCTTGGCTGCACATTTTTCTCATTTATTATGCCTAATATATCATGCCAGCACTTTCTAGCCCACCAGGTCTCTGTGGAAAGGTCTGCTGATAGTCTAATGTTCCTAAGACCTACAGGTTAAGGAGTTAATGTTCCTAATATGCCTGTAGATTAAGGAGTTCTCGAGCTGCTTTCAAAATTTTCTCCTTATCTCTGAAATTTGCAAGTTTCACTATGCCAGGGTATTGATCAATTTTTATTGACTTTGAAGAGGGTTCTCTCTACCTCCTGAACTTGAAAGTCTGTTTCCTTCTGTAGATTAGGAAAGTTCTCAGCTATGATTTACTCAAATATACCTTCTGTCTCCCTCTCTCTCTTTCTTCTTCCTTTTGGCCTCCAATAATTCTAATATTGTTTCACCTTATGTTATCACTGATTTCTTGAGGTCTCCCCTTATAGTCCATTAGTTGTTTTTCTCTTACTCAGTTTCCTTCCTTTCCATCATCTTGTCTTCTATGTCATGACTCTCTCTTCTGCCCCATTTGTCATAGCTGTAAGAGCATCCATTTTAGACTGAATCACGTTTAAAGCATTTTTTTAAAAGACTTTACTTATTTATTTGAGAAAGAACAAGAGAGAGAACACAAGCAGGAGAAGTGGCAGAGGCAGAGGAAAAAACAGGGTCCCCGTTAAGCAGGAAGCCTTATGTGCGACTTCATTCCAGGATCCTGGGATCATGACCTGACCCAAAGGTAGATATTTAACCAACTAAGTCACACAAGGGCCCCTCAGTTAAAGCATTTTAAATTTTGGCCATATTAGATTTTATTTCTGCACTAAAAGATTCTCTAGGGTCTTTTATCCTTTTTTCAAGCCCAGCAAGTAACTTTATATTTGTTACCCTGAATTCTAGCTCTGACACTTTACTCATATCCATAGTGATTAGATCTGTGGCAGAGAGTATAACCTCTGGCTCTTTCTTTTGTTGTGAATTCTTCTTTTCAGTGATTTTGCCCAGAGAAGAATGGATGAATGAGAGAACAAAATCAAAAATATCAACCATGACCCAAGTGAAATACACACTAGAGAAATCCAAAGAGGTCAGAAACCAAAAAAGAAAAGAAAAAGAGAAAGGGGGGGGACATAATCTCTCAGGTGGACAAAACAGGATGATCAACTTGCTTCTCAGTATATTTTGGTCTGTTTTTTAGAAAGTACTAAATCCCAAAATTATTATTATATATATATATATATATATATATATATATATATATATACACACACAGTGAAAAGAAACCAAAAATGAATACTGTATCTATAAAATGTAAATTTAAAAGTGAATTTAAAAAACAATTAAAGAATTGATAAAATAAGAAACTAGTTGAAAACGGAGAAAAAAGTAAAAAGAACAAAAAAAATTTAAACTGAAAGATAAAAGAATCATGAGAACAAACCTCAGACTCCATATAGTTTTTTTTTCCCCCGGAGTGAGGAGTTCTGCAGTTCTTTGTGCTCAAAAACTTGGTATTTATCTGATATTCTAGGTGGTCTTTTGGGGAAGGGCCTGCTACCCAGATTCTCTCAGGGCACTCTGCCTGGATGGAATTGTACCACCCCTTACCAGGGGGCCAGGCTCAGTGTAAGCTGCTTTGGGTTGCTCTACGTGACTTTTGTTCCCTGAAGGCATTCCGCACCACTTTAGAGAATGAAAATAAAAATGGTGGTTCCTCTATTTCCAGCCCAGGAGCTGGAAGACTGTGGCCTCCTCTCTTCGGTAAACGCTCAGGGAAAAGCAGTCCTCACTTTTGTGTGTGCCAAACTCTGCAGACTCCTGCAGTGCAAACTCATGTGGATCCTCCTGAGGGAAGGAAAAGGGTTGCCAGGAGCCTGCTGCTTGCAGCCTCCCCCGACCCCCTGAAGGAGGATGGTGGTCTCGTTTCTGCCCTTTGCAGAGCCCCACATGGACAGCAGTTGTCCAACCTTGCAGTAGTTCTCAGTTTATGACAAATGTGCCTGAGAGCCCATTCCCAGGCTTGCTGACCATAGCTTGTTTCCCTGCTCCAGTGCTTGGGATCTCTGCCTGCTCAGGCACCCTATTCTTTCTGTGACCATAGGGATCCTGAGATCACACTGTCCCACCTAGTATTCTGCCCTGCATCACCATCTGGGCACCTCTCAGGCAAGGATGTCTCTCAGTGAAGCAGACTTTGAAAAATTCTGATTATGCACTCAGGAGTTATATCACTTTGCAGTAACTGGCTTATGGAGGTTCCCTTCTCCTGCCATTTATGTTCCCATATATCCCCTCAGATTCACTTCTCCACACCTCCTACCTTGCAAAAAGTAGGGACTTTTCTATTTCTAGAATTTCAGAAATTCTTTTCTTATATCTTAGGTTGAATTTATAGGCATTCAGAATGACTTGATAGATATCTAACAAAATTGAAGGGACCAGATAAAATGAGTTCCCCTACTCTTCTGCCATCTTTAGAAAGCTACAGAATGAATTTTAAAAGTGAACATGTAAGGCAGAAAATGTAATTACAATTCCAAAGGATTATTTCAAATCTGCTCTCACTGGCAAACATTGAGAGGTATGAGAACCTTCCCAATGTCAGAATATCATTTGGCAAGTTATATATATCTCATGGGATATATAACTAGTCTAATCAGAGGTCAACTTTATCAATGTCATTTGCAAAAGAACATGTAGGAGACACTTCAAGTAGAACTAACTACTGATAAGTGGACTGAAAAGAGCTCATGCATTAACAATTTGATTTTAGGAAAAAATAAAAGAAGTGCAATCACACTTTATATCCAAAGCCTGCTAAGGGTAATGACCTACACATACAGTTGTTCCACACTTCACTTGATTGATTAACGTCTGAAAGTTTATTCATCTCTAATCAGGTTAGAAGTGAATTAGTGTGCATTTATATTCATAATTATAATCACATCTAAATCAGTAGACCCAAGATATTTGATATTTCCCAATCTGATACTGGCTTCTCATAACCCTTTGTTTATTTATACTTTTTAAAAGCCATGTTTTGCCCTATCATCAATAGTACTGTTGCTAAAATAATATAATCTAAATAAAAAAATTATCCCTTTCAATAGATACCATGGTTTAAGCTAGACATGCTTTGAAAAAGTCATAATAAGGAATAAAACACACTTTTTAAAAACCCATGAAAGATTATGAAACTATTTCTTATTTTGAAAATATGAAATGAAAACTTGTAATCTCTCTCTCTCTCTCTCTCACACACACACACACACACACACACACACACACACGCACACACCTAGACAAAAGAATATTAAATTTAAACTACTATTGAAATCCAGCTGAGTATGAAAGGGTAGTTCAATATCCTGGTTTCAAAGAGAAAAGAATTCTCTAAACCTGCTAGGAAAAAACAACACTCTACATACATACGCAAATGCACTTTCAACATTTCTTACTTGAACTCACTTGCTAAAATTAAGACATACATTTGGCCCAAGCTCCTTCGGTTTTAGCTAATGTATTGATTCTTTCAACCACAAATGACTATTCAGTTCTCTGTGTATCTTGGGTTCAGGAAACATGTCTTTGGACCAGACACAAAAGGCTCCTCCTCTTTTGGAGCTGAAATCCTGTAGAATATGACAAATAATAAACAGCAAATAAATAGCAAAATTATGGAGTTATTTGAAGGAAATTTTTCCTAGGCAGAAAGAGCAACTGGTACAAATGAGGAAAAGATTGTATGACACTGATATGACCATAGAACTGTCCAAAATTGGGCCAGAGTGCAGTGGACTTAGTGTGAACACAGGAAGATGATAGCAAGTTAGTTCAGAGTGGTTGGCAGGCCCAGGAAGGACAGAGACTTCTTGGGATAGAGGGAAAGTTTTACGGTCAGTAAAGCATAGAAAACAGTACAATAAAGGACAAAGCCATTTTCCTTTATACATTATTTTTAAAATAACTTCTACTGCTATGTCCTAAGGGAAATTAAAAAAAAAAAAATACAGGATCCTCTTTGATCCAAGAGACCTGTTTTTCTTCCACACCCATCAACATTTGCCTTGATATTTTATGAGATATTTCATCTCACTTAATAATGACGTTCAAATACCGAACAAAATAATTATAATTTTTGCTATGTAATGTCAGATTAACCAGAATCCTAGCTTTCTAATTTAGATTTATCAGAAAAGAATGGTTTACTGACATAGGCCTAAAATAGACATACATATTTTTAGAAGGTAATGGTTATGCTTCTGTCATTTTCAAAGAATTTCATTTGACCTCTCTGACAGAGAGCTCAATAAGCTCTGCCTGATAACACCTGTGATATGTAATTTCAAAGGAAGTGCCTGCATTTTTTTATGGCTCATCAGATCCACTCTGGTCAATTAGTATATATCAATAATTACTGCACATTCTAGAAAAGAAGATTTAAATGAAATTTATAAATTATAACTCAATTATCCATCAAAAAAGAGATATGATAACACAGAAGGTGAGTGTGAACCATGACAAATTGGATAAGCTTTCACACACCATTAAACAGACTTGACAAGTCATGTTAGGGGGAAGACTTTTGCACTTTTTCATATTGCTTTCTCATCACTTGTTCCAATTATGTCTCTCTGTAAATGAGGTCCAAAAATGCTGTTAAAAACAGAGCCAGTTTCCTGTTTAATAGTCATAAATATAATAAAATGATAATAAAAAAGATAGTTCATTAAAATGAACTATCCCTTACTAAACATAAAATTTATTATATTTAATACATAGCACCATCTAGTGAAATTTGAGGGGAATGTGTAACATACTAAATATAATGCAAAACAACTTTGCAAATCTTAGGGATTAGTTCTTATGCATAATTATGCATTTAAGTTTCTCCTAGAAATTTTCCAAGATATAAATAAAATATTATATCATGCACATCTATATATACCACAGTTTTTAAATGCTTGTTTTTTATACTGATATATTTATACAACCAGTAAAATCATCACTTTCTACTCAAACACACAAGCAGTCATAAGCAAGGTTTTATTATTTAAACAGGTGTTTGGGTTTTTGTCTTTTTTTTTTTAAGATAAATTTATTTCAGAGAGAGAGAGCACACACACACATGAATGGCAGTGGCATAGAGAGAAGGAGAAAGAATCTCAAGTCTGACCTGGGACTCCATTCCAGGACTCTGAGATCATGACCTGAGCTGAAACCAAGAACTGGACGCTTAACCAACTGTGCCACCCAGACACTCCTAAGCAGGCATTTGTTTGATATTAAGAAAATATAACCTGAAATAAGTCAACCATAATATATGAAAGTAGAGTGATACACATAGTATGCATGGTCTCTCAAAACCATTCACAAGTTAAAGAGAGGAGAGTAATCAGGATATCTAAAACACACTTCAATCTTTTTTATTCAAGGAATGTCCCTAATAGCTTTTTATAATACCATTTGATAGTCTTTTGTGTAAAATAGTGGCTAACAGTTTATGACAGTTGTCATGATAAGTTTAACATGTTGGTTCGCAAAATACATTCTGGCTTCTTTTAAAATATTAAATACTGGGGCACCTGGGTGGCTCAGTGGGTTAAGCCACTACCTTCGGCTCAGGTCATGATCCCAGAGTCCTGGGATCAAGTCCCACATCGAGCTCTCTGTTCAGCAGGGAGCCTGCTTCCCCCTCTCTCTGCCTGCCTCTCTGCCTACTATGTGATCTCTGTCTGTCAATTAAATAAATAAAATCTTTTTTAAAACAGTAAATAAATAAAATAAAATATTAAATACTGAAATATCAATTATATAAAATTAATATATATGTATATATATAACATATATATATAATTATGTGAACATCATATCTTATTCCTTGTGCTGATTTCCTGCTGGTATAGCAGAGTTCATTTATGTGTAGCATTTATATTTCTACACTAACACGTAGGTTACACAACTGATTTTGACCATCAATGATGAGACTATATCATATTTTGTGAATAAATTATTTTTATAATTTTAAATGTTTATGTAAAAATAACAAACCCATTACATAGTAACATTTTTCATGAAAAATTTTTTCAAAACAAGAAAAATTTCCTGAAAAGAGTAGTACTGATTTACCTTTTTTGCCGATGAGTAAATTATTTTGAAATGACAACAATGTTTTAAAATTTCCCTCTCAATAAAAGTTGTATAGGGACTGAATAATATTTTTTAAATAAAGGGAGTAAGTCATTATACAATAAGATGTGGATTTCTTTTGGATTTCATAACTGGACTTTAAAGACAATTCTAAAGAGAATTGTTTAAGTTTAAATGACTTTTGTAATAATTTCAATTAAATTAATTTTATTATTTAGCTATTCAGTAAATATTCATCAACTATCACTATCAAAATAATGAATAAGAGGGGAAGTGCATGATGAGAATATACTGTCTGAACTTCCAACTATGAGAGTATAGTCGACCAGAAGCCTAGGCGCTGTGCTCTCAAATCCATTTCCATGTGTACTCCAAGGCCAGGCTTTCTACAATCTCCTCCCAACCAGTGACTAAGTTGACAGAGTATGATATAAAAAGCCAGACTCATTTCTGGAAAACACAGGACTCTTCTGACAGTCATCTTTGACTTGAGAACTCCACAGCCTTGAGAAATTTGATTAGATTGTTACTGTCTATAAAGCTTCTACGAACCTTCTTTCTCTGTCTCTTTCACTGGGTTCAGACTTACATTGCAATTCCATGGTTCTCCCTGATTATCACAACTCTGAGATCTCAGCCCATATTTTTCTCATGGTTCTTTTTCCTAATAAAATTCTTGCACATTTAATCACATTTAATTCCATTTGCCTTTACCTCTAGGGGAATTCCAAAGCAGGGTCTGAGAAGGAGCAGATTTTTTTTTCCCCCCAGAATGATAGATACTTACTCCAGATGTTCATTTGTTTGTTTTGTTTTAGTTGTTTTTAAAGATTTATTTATTTATTTGAGATAAAGAATGAGCAAGAGAGAGAGCACAAACAGGTGGAAGGACAAAGGGAGAGAGAGAAGCAGACTCCCCATTGAGCATGGAGACCCACACAAGGCTTGATCCCAGGATTCAGGGATCATGACCTAAACTGAAGGCAGACACTTAACCAACTAAGCTACCCAGGTGCCCCTTCATTTGTTTTTGATACACACATAGCTAAAGCCTGCACAACCACACAGACGCTAACAGAATACTCAATCCACAGACTTGGAATCCTACATAGAATAGCACTGAGTAGGGGACACTACAAGGGCAAAATTTAACTCTAAGTTATGGCCACCAACAGGTCACTTCAGAACCCATGAGCCCAGGGATTAGTAGTCAAGCAAAGAGTTCCCTATAACATCAGACATAATTGACCTTGATGAGTAGAAAGAAACAGTTCTTAGTGGAATAGGGAAGATGTATAGAACACTGTTGATCCACTTGGATAACCTCTGCTCCACTGGTACTTCTCTGACCCATTTTAACTGTGAATACACACATGTGGCAACACTGGGCTGAGAAGGATATGATTATCAAGGGATCAGGCCCATCTGGAATGAAGTTTTGGGTCATACTACTAAGTAAACAAGCATGAACTCTGAAGAGATAACTGAGATTGGGAGGGGATTTAGAATGGACAGTGGTGTTGGGAGAGGGTATCAGTTGTTACTTCAAGATCAGTTGCATCAATGGAGACTAAAATTTACAACAGTACACTTTTCTAAGTTTTTCCTTATTAAAAAACAAAAACAGACTCCAGAAAACCACAGAAGAACTACCCTAATCCATGTAGAGAAGCTAGTCTACAAGAGGTAGACTCTGGTAGCCATGAGAATGGGAGAAAATAAATGAACAAGAGCCCTAGTTGCTGTGTATTGAAGTGCATCAACCACACATGCATTGAAGCCAAATTTCTCACTAACTGCCCCCTGCTAATGACTGAGAGTGGCAAGGGTACTAGGGCTGGCCTATTCCTGGAAGACAAGATTCAACTGATTGCCAGACTTGGCTCCAGAACTCTCCAGTCACTGTGCTCCACATTTCTAAGACTGAAAAACTGTCTCAGATTCTTTTACATGTATTCCTATACTCCCTCCAATGAATGTTCCATGCATTCCTATGCATTCCTATTGCATTTCCAATAGGAATGCAGCCTAGTGTTGCCGCATGCCAAATTTGCATGGTAGCATAGCGGATCACTAAGCCTTAACAGCCTCCTGCCCATTTTCTCTCAGGAGACATTTCAGGCTTTTTCTCTAAACATTCTTGAATGTTTAATCCTGAAGCGCAAAGTCAAAACAGCTCAAGACAGTAGTTATGCACCATGTTAGGAATTACTAAATATACTAAATTGATTGCTTCTGCTGATCCAAACCCAGTAACATTGTAGGGGAAAAAAAATCCTTCCATCTTTGAATTAAAATGCTTCCTGCATTTAGAAAGGCTAAAATAAAAATTCGTATGAGGTAAGTACAAAAAGGAAGGCAAACATTTTAATTATAGGACATAGGATAGATAAAATAGAGAGAATAGAAAATCTGTTTCCCAAATCACAACTCAAAGAAACATGGAAAGAACCCCAAAAGTTCAAATTAGGAGACTCTGCTCAGAAAGGACCAGTTATCACAGAAATAAATGGTATTATTTATGCTCAAATCCTTCTATGTAAGGGGAAATTATATACCGGACATCAAGTTTTAAATATCATCTCGACAGAGTTTTCTAACACAACATGTCCTCGTTTCTTTGCAAAATTTTTTGAGTAAGTGGATTCCCATAAAAGTCTGGATACTAAATTTTAAAACTATCAAGCTGTTATTTTTGGGGTAGAAATTAGAATTTCTGCTTATGGCATTCTCTTTGGTATGGTACATTTTTGTGAAGAGTTTAAGCATACATAGATAGGGGAAGTTCCTACTTATTTGTTCTTGGAGAAACCTAAAAGAATTAGTTAAAATACATCCATTTAGAACTGCTGGAGAAAGAACAACGAAGAAACCCTAAACCCAGCAGGAGAAGAGAAATTATAAAGATCAGAGCAGAAATCAATGAAATAGAAACCAAAAAAAAAAAACAACAAAAAACAAAAAACAAAACAAAACAAAAAACCCACAATAGAACAAATCAACGAAACTAGGAGCTGGTTCTTTGAAAGAAATAATAAGATTGATAAATCCCTGGTCAGACTTATCAAAAAGCAAAGAGAAAGGACCCAAATAAATAAAATCATGAATGAAAGAGGAGAGATCACAACCAACACCAAAAAAATACAAACAATTATAAGAACATGTTATAAGCAACTATATGCCAGCAAATTTGACAATCTGAAAGAAATGGATACATTCCTAAAGACCACAACTGAACCAGGAAGAAATAGAAAACCTGAACAGACCTATAACCAGTAAGGAGATGGAAGCAGTCATCAAAAATCTCCAAACAAACAAGAGCCCAGGGCCAGACGGCTTCCCAGGGGAATTCTACCAAACATTTAAAGAAGAATTAATTACTATTCTCCTGAAATTTTTCCAAAAAATAGAAATTGAAGGAAAACTTCCAAACTCATTTTATGAGGGCAGCATCACCTTGATCCCAAAACCAGACAAGGATCCCATCAAAAAAGAGAATTACAGACCAATATCCTTGATGAACACAGATGTGAAACTTCTCATCAAAATACTAGCCAATAGGATCCAACAGCACATTAAAAGGTTTATTCACCACGACCAAGTGGCATTTATTCCAGGGCTGCAAGGTTGGTTCAATAGCCGCAAATCAATCAATGTGATACAATACATTAATAAAGGAAAGAACAAGAACCATATGATACTCTCAATAGATGCTTAAAAAGCATTTGACAAAGTACAGCATCCTTTCCTAATCAAAACTCTTCAAAGTGTAGGGATAGAGGGTACATACCTCAATATCATCAAAGCCATCTATGAAAAACCCACCACAAATATCACTCTCAATGGAGAAAAACTGAGAGCTTTTCTGCTAAGGTCAGGAACATGGCAGGGATGTCCATTATCACCACTGCTATTCAACAAAGTACTAGCCTCAGCAATCAGACAAATAAAAGAAATTAAAGGCATCCAAATCAGCAAAGAAGAAGTCAAACTATCACTCTTTGCAGATGATATGATACTATATGTGGAAAACCCAAAAGACTCCACTCCAAATCTTCTAGAAGTTATACAGGAATTCAGTAAACCGTCAGGATATAAAATCAATGCACAGAAATCAGTTGCATTTCCTTACACCTACAAGAAGACAGAAGAAAGAGAAATTAAGGAGTTAATCGCATTTACAATTGCACCCAAAACCACAAGATACCTAGGAATAAATGTAACCAAAAAGGCAAAGAATCTATACTCAGAAAACTATAAAGTACTCATGAAAGAAATTGAGGAAGACACAAAGAAATGGAAAAATGTTCCATGCTCATGGATTGGAAAAACAAATATTGTGAAAAAGTCTCTGCTACCTAAAGCAATCTATACATTTAATGCAATCCTGATCAAAGTCGATCCATTTTTTTTTTTCAAAAAAATGGAACAAATAATCCTAAAATGTATATGGAACCAGAAAAGACCTCGAATAGCCAGAGGAATATTGAAAAAGAAAGCCAAAGTTGGTGGCATCACAATTCTGGACTTCAAGCTTTATTACAAAGCTGTCATCATCAAGACAGTATAGTATTGGCAAAAAAAAAAAAAAAAAAAAACAGACACATAGATCAATGGAACAGAATAGAGAGCCCAGAAATGGACTCTCAACTCTATGGTCAACGAATGTTCGACAAAGCAGGATAGAATGTCCAATGGGAAAAAGACAGTCTCTTCAACAAACGGTGTTGGGAAAATTGGATAGCCACATGCAAAAAAATGAAACTGGACTATTTCCTTTCAACATACACAAAAACAGAGTCAAAATGGATGAAGGATCTCAATGTGAGAAAGGAATCCATCAGGGCACATGGGGGCTCAGTGGGTTAAAGCCTCTGCCTTCAGCTCAGGTCATGATCCAGGGTCCTGGGATCGAGCCCCGCATTGGACTCTCTGCTCAGCAGGGAGCCTGCTTTCTCCTCTCTTTCTACCTGCCTCTCTGACTACTTGTGATCTCTGTCTGCCAAATAAATAAATAAAATCTTAAAAAAAAAAAAAAGAATCCATCAAAATTCTTGAGAACACAGGCAACAACCTCTTTGACCTCAGCCACAGCAACTTCTTCCTAGGAACATCGGCAAAGGCAAGGGAAACAAGGGCAAAAATGAACTATTGGGACTTCATCAAGATCAAAAACTTTTGCACAGCAAAGGAAACAGTTAACAAAACCAAAAGACAACTGACAGAATGGGAGAAGATATTTGCAAACAACATATCAGATAGGGGCTACTATCCAAAATTTATAAAGAGCTTATCAAACTCAACACCCAAAGAACAAATAATCCAATCAAAAAATGGGCAGAGGACATGAACAGACATTTCTGCAAAGAAGACATCCAGATGGCCAACAGACACATGAAAAAGTGCTCTACATCATTCAGCATCAGGGAAATACAAATCAAAACCACAATGAGATACCACCTCACACCAGACAGAAAGGCTAAAATTAACAAGTCAGGAAATGACAGATGCTGGCAAGGATGCGGAGAAAGGGGAACCCTCCTACACTGTTGATGGGAATGCAAGCTGGTGCAACCACTCTGGAAAACAGCATGGAGGTTCCTCAAAATGTTGAAAATAGAGTTACCCTATGACCCAGCAATTGCACTACTGGGTATTTACCCTAAAGATACAAGTGTAGTGATCCAAAAGGGCACATGCACCCAAATGTTTAATGTTTATAGCAGCAATGTCCACAATAGCCAAATTATGGAAAGAACCTAGATGTCCATTAACAGATGAATAGATAAAGAAGTTGTCATGATATATATATATACACACAATGGAATACTATGCAGCCATCAAAAGAAATGAAATCTTAAAAAAATAAAATAAAAAATAAAAAATAAATGAAATCTTGCCATCTGCGATGATGTGGATGGAACTAGAGGGTACCATGCTTAGAGAAATAAGTTAATTGGAGAAAGAAAACTATCATATGATCTCCCTGATATGAGGAAGTGTAGATACAATGTGGGGGGTTTGGAGGGTAGGAAAAGAATAAATGAAACGATGGGACTGGGAGGGAGACAAACTATAAGAGACTTTTAATCTCACAAAACAAATTGAGGGTTGCCGGGAGGAAGGGAGTAAAGAGAGGGTGGTGGGGTTATGGACACTGGGGAAGGTATGTGCTATGGTGAATGCTATGAAATTTGTAAACCTGGTGATTCACAGACCTGTACCCCTGGGACTAATAATACATTATATGTTAATAAAAAATTTAAAATTTTTTAAAAGAAAAAGAAAAAAGGAAATGTAACTATTGAGAATTAATTCTGCCAACTATTATGTATTCATAAATGTGAAAATAAATAACAATTTAATGAAGCAATGGGGAGAGAGAAGTGTGTATATGTATCCAGGTACATATGTGTATCTGTTTGCTTGCAATGCTAAAAACTGTTAAAAGGATAAACTGTTATTTTCTATGGCATTAAAACAAATAATACATAATTTTTAAATTTAAAGAATGGAAAGATAAAAGTTTATTTACAATTATACAGTTAAATACCAAGACCTAAATGATCAGAGGGTAGTTGCTTCTGGTGTATTGTTCTCAGGAACAGCAAATTTGGGAAAGAGAAATGCTTTTTCTTTCCTCTCCTAATAGCCTTTTAGTGCCTTCTGATACTTAGAATATGTTTAAGTGTTAATTTGATAAAATTACACATTAACAAGTCTTTAATTACATCTTTCTTTTAGTCTCATACAGAAATTAGATGTATAATCACAAACTGACAATGCACTCAGCTTACAATTTCAATTATGTCTTTGTAGTACTATATTCTGTTGTACTTTTTTATTTCGCAGCTTTTATATTTTAGAGCACTTTTAACTTTACAGAAAAATTTAATGGAAAGTACAGTGAGTTCCCATAAACCTCTTTGTCTCCCACACAGAATTTTCCCTATTATCATATCCTCCCTTAATGTAGTACATTTGTTGATTAATAAAATAATTTTGATATGTCATTTTTTAAATCTTAGCACCTTTTAAGATAGTATTTATTCATTTGACTGAGACAGTGAGTGCACAACCCAGGGAGAAGCAGAGGGAGAGGGAGAAGCAAACCCTCTGCTGAGCAGAGACCCCAATGGAGGGCTCCCTACATCCCAGCACCCTGAGATCATGACCTAAACCAAAGGCAGACACTTAACCATCTGAGCTGCTCAGGAGCACCAATTTTAGCAATTTTTAAATTGAGGTATAATTGACATATAATGTTATATCAGTTTCAGGTGTGCAACATAAAGATTTGGTCTTTGTATACACTGCAAACTAATCACCATAGTAAGTATAGCTAACATCCATCACCTTACATAGCAACAACAGCAAAAAATTATTGTAATGAGAACTTCTAGGATCTACTCTCTTAGCATTATTAACTATAGTCACCATGCTATACATTACATCCCTATGATTTATTTATTTTATAAATGGAAGCTTGTACCTTTTGATCCCCTTCACCCGTTTCTCTTACCCAGTCATCCATCTCCCACCTCTGACAACTACCAAACTGCTCTCTGTATCTATGAACTTGTGTTTTGTTTTCATTTTTTTTGTTTTTAGATTCCACATGTAAGTGTGATTATACAGTATTTGTCTTTCTCCATCTGACTTACTTCACTTAGCATAATGCCCTCAAAGTCCATCCTTATCTCAAATAAGATTTCATTCCTTTTTTATGGCTGAGTTGATACACTGTTGATTGATACATGCTATTAAATTTATTTACTCTCTATTTTGTACATTCTCTGGGTTAACAAATGTCTAATAGCATATATCCCCCATTATGGTATTATACAAAAAAAAAAAAAAAAATTCACTGTCCTAAAATTCCCCTTTGCTCTACCTATTCACACCTCCCTGACATACCCCCTTAACCATTGATCTTTTTACTGTCCCCATTGTGTTGCCTTTTCCAGAATCCCATAGAGTTAGAATCTAACAATATATATACTTTTCAGACTTGCTCCTGATACTAAAAGATATGCATTTAAGGTTCCTAAATGTGTTTTTGTGCTTTTGGACCCAATTTCTTTATCACTGAAGTATATTCCATTTTACAGATATACCATAGTCTGTTTATCCATTTACTTATTGAAGGACAACTTGGCTGCTTCCAAATTTTGGCAATTATGAATAATAATATGAATATTTGTGTGCACATTTTTGAGTACATAAATTTTCAACTCATTTGGTAAACACCATTGGGCACAATTGCTGGATTGCATGTTAACAATATATTTAGTTTTGGGATGCCTGGGTGGCTCAGTGGGTTAAAGCCTCTGCCTTCGGCTCAGGTTATGATCTCAGGGTCCTGGAATCGAGCCCCGTGTCAGGCTCTCTGCTCGGCAGGGAGCCTGCCTCTCCCTCTCTCTCTGCCTGCCTTTCTGCCTACTTGTGATCTCTGTCTGTCAAATAAATAAATAAAACTTTTTTAAAAAAAGAATATATTTAGTTTTGTAAGAAATTGCCACTGTCTTCCAAAGCGTGTATATCATTTTGTATTCCACCAGCAATGGATGAGAGTTTCTGTTACTTCACATCCTCACCAGCATTTAATGTTAGTATATACCAGTGACCAAAATACTAGAAGCCTTTAATTATATAACAGCATCCTTGCAATATGGCAAATCATTTAGTTATGAGGCAGCAAAAGGACCTGTCTCATATCATTTCTCACCTACCAGATTTAAAAAATAGAATGCTATATAATGAATTTGCAAGCTAATAGTTATGAAATACCCATGAATGGAATACAAATTATTTACACTTACATTTTTATTACAATGATTAACTATTTGTTGATTAATTAAGCATATCTGTGGCAAGTTTTCCTTGAATTGGAATTGTTCTTTATTTTTCTTACTAATTTTCTTTTATTTTTTCTTCTCGGGTTTTGAGATTTAACACTACATTATTTCTAATTTTGTTTGGAATTTTACTTAGGAACTAATAATACGTGTGCATACACACACACACATCCCCAGTGGTTTTATTATTTAGAGCTCAAATGGATTCACTAAACTTTTAATAATAACATGAAGTCTAACATCTAAACTTAGGCTTAATGCATTATGTTAGACTCAATGACAAAATGGTCAAGAAATGCAAATATGCAATGGAAGAATTAAATAATTAGGCTCTCACTCCTTTCATTATTCCTGTAACTTAGGACAAGTCACTTAGCTTCTTTTTAATTACCAAGCATGGAATGAAATGAAGAACGCACCATACAAACATTACGTAGTTTGCTGAAAGAACAGAATAACATAATACGATATGCTCTGAAAATAAGCATCGTTTCTAGCATAGGCTTATATTTGTTTATGCTATATTTATGCTTTTTAATAACTCTCTGGACACATCATCAATTAGTATACTTGATAATATTGAATTCTTTCATGTTAAATAGTTTGAAAGTAAATTTCACATGATACATTTTTAAGATGTGGATATGATTTTTTTAAAAGATTTTATTTATTTATTTGACAGACAGAGATCACAAGCAGGCAGAGAGGCAGGCAGAGAGAGAGGAAAGGAAGCAGGCTCCCTGCTGAGCATAGAGCTGGGCATGGGGGCTCCATCCCAGGACCCTGGGAACATGACCTGAGCCGAAGGCAGAGGCTTTAACCCACTGAGCCACCCAGGCGCCCCGTGTATATGATTTTTAAAGATACATTTCTCACAAACAAACTCTAAGTTATACTTTTTGAAAACTGATATTCATCAAACACAGCAAAATATAAATATAAATGATAATACAGAGATCCTTCTCTGCTGAGGAAAAATAAATACTCCAGTCATAGCCAAAATAATTTTTATATAATATTCAATATCAGTAAATGTGCTAGATCTATGGGACAGTGGCTTTACAAAAGTGATAATAGAAACCTCTTTATTCTTCCCATTATAAAGGAGATAAATACAGAAAGATACAAATATGCTTTTAGATAAAAACTGCTTGAGTCTAAAGTGGTCCAGGATATCTGAATTGTGAAAAATACTTATTCTCATGTTATTCTGAGCCCATTTTCACAAACTTCCAAATCAGATAAAGTAGAGGAAGCTCTCTTTAAGATTTTTCTGGTGAAAATATTTCCAAATTCTGTTACATAAGCAAATGTTAGATTCTCATTAGAAATCGGGATATATTATTACATTTGATTTAACCTCACAATTTGCATTAACCAAGTAATAGACTCGGTCCAGAATTCAAGTGAAATTCTTTAGCTGTAAAATGAAATTATTAAAGAGGTAGAGGATATTGATAAGTGAAAGAATAACTATCAGTAATGAATGTCATATTAGGCCAGCTATAATAAAATGCTTTTCAGCCTTAATCTTTTTGGGAAAACTCTTAGAAAGAGAACAAATGCACATTCCCATTTTATGTACTCTCCTCTTGGGGTAAGAATCACTTGTTGAGTGCTGCTCCCTTGGCATGTCCAGACTGCTGCCAACAGTGTGTAGGAAGTTAGCCTACCTAAAATCTAAGATAACAGGACCTTCAACATCAGGGATGTGGACACTACCTCTAGAGAGCCACATGGAGCACATAAAAGGTCGAAGGGGAGTGGGTTATGTTTTGCCATTTTATGCTACACTCAGGTGTTCTCTTGGCTTAAATTATTTTCCTTCTCTTTTCTACTGAAACAGACAATACAGATTGGATCACTGAATCCATAAATATAGGACACTGATGCTGTTATTCAAACAGCTGTACCTGCAGTTACAGGAACTAATACAGCTGTTGTGGCTCCATTGTATCCCTTGATTTATCACACCATTAGATAATTTCAGTCTGTGGTGTGTATGCTTGACCAGTGAAACCTAGATTACGTACCTCACTACATATTGAAAGGAGATTAAAATAGCAAATATTTTTTTATATGATAGAGAAATTCAAATAAGAGGTGTAAATACAAGAAGAGACATTACAACTGATACCACAGAAATACAAGGGCTCATAGGAGACTGCTATGGAAAAATATATGCAAACAAATTAGTAACCCAGAAACAACGGACAAATTCCTAGAAATATACAACCTCATGAAGAAACAGAAAACCTGTTCAGACCAATAATGAATAAAGAGATTAAATCAGGCCTTAAGAACCACTATTCACTCACCTCCCTGTTTCTCTTGTATTCTCCTCTCTCTCAGCCAAAAATCATTCTTCTCACAAAATTGGAGATTCTAAAGTACAAATCTGACCAAAGATTTCCTCATGCATCAGGGATTCAATGACTATAAAATTCAAATACAGCCTAGAATCGCCTCAGTATGCCATTAATGCTGCATGGGAGAACAGAGAGCCCCTAGACAGTACCACGGTCTCCAAACAATCTACTTTCTCATTCTTTCTTTTTTTCTTCCTTGATCTTATCAAAATACCTTAAAATACCTCAAAATAAATGTCATTTCTGAGGGAAAATTTCTGTAGCCATCTCTTAATTTATATTCCCATAACATCCTAAATTTTTCCAACACTATCAAATCATAATTTTAACGTTATATTTATTTTTTACTTACTTTCCCTGAAACATTTAAACTCCACATTTGGGGATAATTTCTCTTTTACCCAATACTTAATCTCAAGCACCAAGAAGTTTCTCTTCATTTGTTTTGTTAAATATACCCCCAGAACAAGGAGAAATATTTAAATGGGTATTAAAAAGAAATGGTATATTGCAATTTGTGTCTTAGAGAGTTCTCTCACACTGTTACATAACCATAGTCAAATCTTGAGCCTGGTAGGTATTTTATGAAGCTGGTGAGGTTATCTAGGTGGTATGGTGGCTCAAACCAGGGAAGTAACGGGAATTGAGAAGACCAGACAGACCTCATAAATATTTAAGTCATAAAATGGTAAGACAGATCAAAAGTTGATACATAAAATAAGGTAAAAGGAGATGGCCAGTTTGAAAAAAATTGACATTATTGGGTTGATAAAATCAGTTGGACAGTAATAACATTAAGTTAGTACACAGAGAAGAGCCCGTTTGGATAATGGGGATTTTTTCTTTTTCTTTGCCCTATGCTACAAAGAATTGGGCATTTTAGAAAGTGGTCTAATACCATGCTTTATTCTTTAAATTCCTTAGAGCTACCTTATGACCCTGCGATTGCACTACTGGGTATTTACCCCAAAGATACAGATACAGATGTAGTGGAAAGAAGTGCCATCTATTCCCCAATATTCATAGCAGCAATGGCCACAGTCACTAAACTGTGGAAAGAGCCAAGATGCCCTTCAATAGACGATTGGATAAAGCAGATACAGTCCATATATACAATGGAATATTATGCCTCCATCAAAAAGGATGAATACCCAACTTTTCTATCAACATGGACAGGACTAGAGGAGATTATGTTGAGTAAAATAAGTCAAGCAGAGAAAGTCAATTATCATATGGTTTCACTTACTTGTGGAGCATAAGGAATAACACAGAGGACAATGGGAGATGGAGAGAAGAAGTGAGTTGGGGGAAATCAGAGGGGGAGACAAACCATGAGAGACTGTGGACTCTGAGAAACAAACTGAGGGTTTTGGAGGGGAGAGGAATGGGGGCTTAGGTGAGCATGGTGGTGGTTATTATCAGGGCACGTACTGCATGGAGCACAGTGTCTGCTTTATAAACAATGAATCTTGGAACACTGAAAAAATAAAATAAAGTTTAAAAAAAATTCTTCAAATGTTCACTTGTTAAAATTATATTCAATAAATATTTCTCATTAAGGCAAACATAGAGCATATTCTATTTAATTGTTAAGTTTTTAGGCAGTGATAATATTCTTTCAAAGAAAACTACTATGTACTGAAAACAATTCTAGGAAAAGTTATAATTTGGAGAGTAACTAACCAAAATTTTGAATTTTACCTTTCCTATACTTAAACATAATTTATAGTCATAAATAAATATGAGGTCTTGTTATAATATTCCTTATAAAGAAAGATGTTTTACACACCCCCCAAAAATGTTTCTGAAATATTCTCTGTTCTTGTGGTTTTACCCTTCAGTTTTGCCCAGTTAAGTGGAAATGGAGATTCAAATAGTGACACTATGCAGCCACCTACTGGAAGATGTGCAAAATTATCTTTGTATGTATTTATTTATTTATGTATTTTAAAGATAAATTTATTTAAGTGAGAGACCGTGCACTGGTTGGGAGGAGGGGCAAAGGCAGAGATTTTTTAAGCAGGCTCCCCGCTGAGCATGGAGTCATATGTGGGTCTCGATTTTAGGACCCATGAGACCATGACGTGTGCTGAAACAAAGATTTGGACACTTATCTTACTGAGCCACCTAGAAACCCCTGAAATTATCGGTTTTAAATAATGGTATGACAGTGATGTATACCACATCAGATGAGAATCACTCATGTGACATTCTGTATATTTTTCTATTCAAAAAGTATCAACAATGTACAAAGGTATATGTCAATATATGTTAAAATTTTCTTTTGTTGTAATTAAAATTGTTTTATGTTTTCTTATTCTCCCCATGGTCCACTTGTAGTTGTATCTTACAGAAGCATATACAATCAGGAAATTAAAATCTGATGTTAGCTAAAAATCAACACATAAAGTTAATAAATATTTACATTTAGTAAACAAAAAACAATCTTTAACCACACCCAGGGATATAAGTAGAGGTAAAAAAGGAGTAAGTGTGCAGGAGGAAGTAAAAAAATAAAGTGATTCAACAGGGAAAATGAGGTTGGAGTTTACATCTAATATATTAATTTAGGATATTGGTATAGGATTGATTTAGATTTGATTACAATTCTGAGGCTTAGCTAAGGTGAATTTTGAAATGTCAGTTCAGCACTTTATCTCAGATTTTCTGTATTTACAGTGGAAATAATTTTATGTCACAGGTTTTTCCAAAGATTAAATTAGCTAATATCTGAGAAGTACTTGCATACATTATCATAGAAAGCATCAAAAATATTATCTAGCATAAGAATATTGAATTATAAAAACATTCTTTTAAGTTTTATAATGCTTTAGTAATATAAACACCATAACCAAATGAAGGTTTCCTTGGTTGATACATATTTATATTTGAAGTTAAATAAGCTTTTAATATCCTGATTAGAATACATCACGAAGAAAATCACTTAAAATGAAGTTTAAGAGACACATTAAAACCTAGCTGTAAGTAAGGCTTAATTTTGTTTATACTGCAGTGATGATGATGGTAAGTATAAGTATGCTATTTTTATCACCCTTAGTGGATGAACTCAAGTTTTTTTTTTTTTAATTTTAATAACTGTCCAACATCTATTTCATTAGGCCATTCTAAAATGACGATTTCTAATGCTTTGATTACTGTTAAAATTTACAACTTTCCTAAGTATTTCACAAAGTTTGGTCTATAGGTACTGGTGGTTCATGTTTATACTATTTACTCCTGTTATATTAGTTCTCTATTCCTAGTGTAAAAAAATCATCACAAACTTAGTTGCTGAATACAACACACATTTATTATCTTGTATTATCTTGTAGCTCTGTAGGCCAGAAGTCTGAAGCAAGTTTCCCTCAGTTAAAATCAAGCTGTTTATAGTACTGCCTTTATACCAGGAGGCTTTAGAATAAAATCATTTTTTTTCTTTCTTTCTTTTTTTTTTTTTTTTTGCTGTTTCCAGCTTCCGTGGGCTCCTTGATTCCTCACTCATAGCCTTTCTATTTTCAAATTCAATAACATTTCTCCATGTCCTCATATCAGGGAGATCATATGATAGTTGTCTTTCTCCGATTGACTTATTTCACTAAGCATGATACGCTCTAGTTCCATCCACGTCGTCGCAAATGGCAAGATTTCATTTCTTTTGATGGCTGCATAGCATTCCATTGTGTATATATACCACATCTTCTTTATCCATTCATCTGTTGATGGACATCTACGTTCTTTCCATAGTCTGGCATGCATCTCTCTGATCATTCTTTTGTAGTCACATTTCCCTGTCTCTCTCATCTTCCTGCCTCTTCCACTTTTATGAACCCTAGTGATGTCATAAGGCACATCCACGTAATATCCTTAAGTTAATCACATCTGCAAAGTCTCTTATACTATGTAAGGCAAGTTCTGAGGATTAGGACATGGACTTATTTGGGGACCTTACTCTATCATATCTGTTAATAGTGTTAAGTGGTTTGGCAGTTTTGTTTTTTAAACAATGTTTTGTGTTGACATATTTCACATATTTGCAATGTTGAGTCATTATCACTTTTATAGAAATCACCATCTCTCAATTATCACTTCCAAAATTAATTTTTAGTGAAAAATATGAATATAAATTTATTTATATTTCTTGATCCAAGATCAAGTTGCAAATACACCAAACAAAAGCACCATTTTGAATGTCAACTTACACAAATTACTATTTAAAACTGAAACATATGTGTGTAATATCAAAGATGGAATGAAACAAAATTTGAGGTCTGTGAGGAGGGTACGTCAGTCAATGAAGTTTACACATGAAGAAAAATACATACGCCAAATCAGGTATGGTTTTTATCTTGAAAATTATACTGTACTACTATAGCCTTTTATTTTATTTTATCATGTTATGTTAGTCACCATACAGTACATTATTAGCTTTTCATGTATTAAGGAAGGCACGTACTGAATGGAGCACTGGGTGTTATATGCAAACAATGAATCATGGAATACCATAGCCTTTCGAAGATCAGATTACATTGGAAACTTCTCTATTCTTCTATAAAATTTAATGTTATTTTCAAGAACTATAAAACAGTAAACTTCATGACAAATATGAAGACAAAAATTAAATTCTACTAGAGTTTGATGTTATTCCACATAGTATATATGAAACATTTGCTTGACTGTGCAAAGTATAGATTAAGAGACAGCTTTTACTTGGGACAGTAATAAAAAGAAAGTCTATATAGATCTACATAGACACTAGTGTTACACGGCCCTTTAGCACAGTGTTCACTAAGTGTATTGAAAACCACTATAGCAGAATCACCTGAAATTACTGAGTAGGAGCTGAGTCAGAATCTGTGCAGACCCCAAAGTTCTTAAAAATCTGCAGTCTGAGAAACGTTATGTCACATATCCAAATACGTCATATGCTAAACATCACATATAACACATGGGATAGTAGGAGAATGTTAGGGATGAAGTGTGAATTGTCATCAAAATCAAGATGGCTGCTAAAACTTGGGAGAATCCTTTCTGTAGTGGAAAACTCTTAGAAATCAGCGTTGATATTTCTAATTTTTTTCTTTATCATTTACCTAACTTCCTTTACATCGCAGAATGAAACGTTCAGCGTTACTGAATGAGTAAACAGGTCATTAATATACCTTTAGAAATACAGAAAATGAGATAAAATTTTAAAAAATAGAAATCTTCCTTGAATTATCTGAAGATAAATATAACTTCTGTGCATGATATTAAAAGTAGCTTATTTTCACATAATGCACTGATTATGGATTTTTCTAATAGCAGAGTAACAGAAACACATTCAATGTCATTATAATTCAGTTCATAGAAATTAAAGAGAACCTCTATAGACCCTAAGATGTTAAAATAATTATAAAGAAATATTATAAACAGCTTTATATTAATAAATAAGACAAATTAGATGAAATCAACGAATTCCTAGCAAGAGAGAAATTACCAAAATTGAATTAAGAATTGATCAAATCTGTAAATAGATCATGTAATAAAATTGAATTAATTAAAAATCTTCCCACAAAAGAAACTGGGGTAATCCTATCATCCACTTAAGCTAGAAAAGATATCCTAATCCTATGCTAACTTTCCAACTATTTTTATTACCTTAACATGGCTGTCAGACAAATATATTTAAAAAAATCAAAACCTCAGAATAATATCCATCATGAACATATACACAAAAATTATTTAAAATGTTAACAAACTGAATCTGGCAACATATAGAAATAAATCTTTATACACCATGACCAAGTAGGGCTTATGCAAGAACAGTTTGGTAGGTTAAAATCCAGAACTCAATGAACATAAATAATATTACCTACTACTACATATAATAGCATAGGAAAGACAAAACAAGTGAACAAACCAAAACTTACACATGGTTATCTCAATAAATGGAGGGAAAGCATGCGTCAAAATGCATCATCTGTTCCTGTTAAAAGCTTTCAGAAAATTCCAATATAAAAGAATGTCCTCACACTTGTAATAGACAAAACATCTACAGCTAACATCATAGTTAATGACAAGTGAGTGCTTCCCCATTCCACGTTGGAAATAAGACAATGATGACTCCTCTTAAAATTCTATTCAACGTATCAGTGGAGGGGTCTAGCCAGTCAAATAAAATAAGAAAAATAAAATGCATAAAGATAGAAAAGAATGAATAAAACCATCCTCATTTGTAAAAAACAAACAAACAAAAAACCCAAAGAGATCTAGCAATATAAAACAAAACAAACAATAGACAATAACAAATTCTGAGCAGCTGGAAGTACAGTTTTTCATGATTCCATTTACTATTCTCTCAGCAAATCATACTTCTTTTTTTTTTTATTAGTGGTTGCCTGAGAGTTGGCATTATAACTTACAACTAATGCAAATCCACCTTCAAATAACACTGTATCATTTCATGTGTAGTGCACGTATCTTATAACAGAAGATTCCCAAATTCTTCCACCTATCTCTTAAAACTTTACTGTCATTTACTTTATTTATCTACATGCTATAATCACCTAATGTATTGTGACTATTATTCTGAACAAAGTCTTAGCTGTTAGATGAATTACAAAGGGAAAAATAACATAAAAGGGTAATTATTCCCTTTATAGTACTCTGTTTTCCTTACATTTACCAATATTATGGAACTATATCATTTTCCTTTTCTATAAAGAACTTTGCTTAACATTTCCTACAAAACAGGTCTACTGGCAAAAAATTTCCTCAATTTTTATGTCTCTTAATATTTGGGGTTTTTTTTTAAAGGACAATTTCACTAGACTCAGAATTTTAGGTTGGCCTTTTTTTTTTCTTTTAACAACTAAAATATTTCACTATACTTTTATCATCTTTCAAGAGTGAGTGATTATTAAACCCTGTTACTTATTATAAGGTTGAGTTGCTAGCAAAGTAGAACAATAAGTATTTTCTGTGGGGGTTTTAATCTCAATGATTACTGAAGATATGCTTATCTAAAATTAATCAGAAATTTAGAATTCATTTTTTAAATAAAGACTAATGTTGAATAATTCATGCTACACAACTGTAGTTTTAGGGAAGAAAACAAAACATTCGATGTTTAAAATAAATGAAAATATTTTCTATTCAAAATTAAATAAAAACACTATAAGCCCTCTGGAGAGACACTTAGATTTGATTTTTCAAAGTTATTTACTTATAACTAGTTATAATTATTTCAATCATCTTTCTATTCAATTTATGAAATAAAGACTTTGCTTTTTAATGGGTAATCTGCATTCTATTAAAGACTGAAAGCAATGCTCATTAGTTATTCTTTACTGAAGCAAACTCTTTTTTGAGACTCAATGCTTATCATATAGTTAAAATGCACATTTCAGGAAATTAATTTCAGGCTTGAAAGACAAGAGGCACACATATATCCACTAAGGTTACAACCTAAAAAAATAATGCAACTTTGATTTCTAAAGTACTAAATGTCATGTTCTGTAACTCCTTTGAGATAATGTAAGTTAGAGCCTAACTTTCAATAAAGTCTATATGGAAATAATAAGTACAAAATAACAAATCCAGTATGCGTATGACGTAATTAGAATGCTAATAAGAAATGCTTCAGTGAACAAAAGTCAAGAGTCCACATCAAATTTAAACTTGAGCACTGTGAACAATGCAGGTTTTTGAAATGCTTTATAAGAAAAAAGAACTATATTTTTACTCAAATTTCTTTACATCTGAAGTAGTTAAGTCACAGACTAATGTCATACTTAAGTGAAGGTGATTTGCAGCATGTCATTTTTTTTTTTTTTTTTTTCTTATCAGGTCTGCTGTGTGAATAGGTAATGGTTTGTGAAGAGTTGTATGTTCTCTTTTAGAGTTCAGTCCAATGTTCTTTGAGTTCTGTTTTGGTGATTATTTTTACTTTATAAAAGCACGACATTAAGCTTGAACTCTCAGAGCCTCCTCTGCAAAATGAACATGATACTTAGCCAGGTATCGATACACAGGTAATTGTTTTGAACATGAATGATATATGTTATAATCCAATCCATTTACATACTAAATGGATGATGTTAAGTTCCAAAACTTGCAGTTAAATGAAATACTAGTGAACAACTTCACACACACACACACACACACACACACACACACACACACAAATTCTTACCACATGCTTTTCTTTAGTAGGCTTTAAAAATTAATAGGATTGGTCAAATAGCATTATTTATCTCAGTAAAGATTTCTTCAACACCAGAGTTTTACAATGAATTATCCTATTAAATGAAGATTGCTTCAATAATGTAAAAGAACAACAAAATTTAATACAAACTAAAACAATAATTAATTTGTTTTCCACTTTACTCAATTCACTAATAAAACATAAAGTTTCAAAAAATGAAGATGAGTATATAGTTACTTAATATCTTTTCTTTACTCTAAAATCCATATGTGTATATTTTGTTTTGATTTCCAGTTCACAATCCTAGTTCTCACTATTTTTTTTTTTTTCAACCTTTTGGTGTTCTTGCCAGGCCTTGGAAGTCTACTTAATTCCTCAAGGATTTCTAGTTCCATTTCCCTTTTCAGGATAATAAAAAACTTGTTGCATGCTTGGATTTTCTCATAAACGGATATATAAGGTTATTTGGAGAACATTTCAAATTGCAGTTTTTCTTACTTCTTCATCACCATGGCCTCATGTAGAAACTCAAAACAGCAATTTCTAATACAATCTTTTAGACTGACATAATTTTTTAAAAACTGTGAGAAGTAATGAAACAAATGTGCAAACTTGAACTTCATGGGATCAGTTAGGTATTTGATTTCAAACAACCTCATTTGCAGATAACTTGCTACTTAGCTGATTAGTTTATTAGTGATATGTTTCTAGTTTATGGCTAACAAGTTAACAACTACCTTTATGCATCAAATGCTTACTTAGCGCTCATCTTTGATCTTTTGTCCTTGGAAATCAAGAAAAAGCAAAATGGTCTAAAATAATTTGATTTGTAGTTAAGAGATTGATAAGCAAAGAAGTTATGAACTTTTGAGGAATCTTGTAATCAACAAGGACAGAATGTAACACCAAAAAGTAATCACAGTCCTAGGACGACAGAAGTTCACATCCTGAACAAAATGTTTATTATTCCTGCAAACTTCAGAGTTAATATTACTTTTCCAAGCAGATTTTATTCTAAGAAATCTAAGGGAATCCAAGGATTAAATCTGTCAGATCTTTTCATTAGCCAGAATAAGATTTTAACAAATATGACAACATCTAAGATCTTGGGGTGACACCTGGCTAGCTCAGTCAGTAGAGCATGTAACTCTTGATCTCAGGGTTTTAAGTTGAAGCTCCATGTTGGGTATAGAGATTGCTTAAAACTAAAATCTTTTAAAAAATAAAATAAAGTGAAATCTTGGAGGAAAAAATCCAGGTTTAATCAATTATCCATTTTTTTAAAAAGAATAAGAAGGAGGAACCAAGAGGATGACATCTAAGGCTCCTGAACTTCCCTTCTCCCAAGAACAAACTGAATACATAGCTCCATAGGGAGCAATTCCCTCAGAGAAATCCAGGAAATAGATCAATGATTCCTTCACATCAGGCCAGTGAGAAAATACCCATGTGGCAACACGTAGCAAAGGTTTACCACAAACCCCACCAAGACACGGTGTCATAAAATTGGTAGAGAAGTCCCAATTCGCAGCTTCCACCTGAGGAACAAGGTTTTGACTGCACATCTAGTGCCCCAACTTTCAGGACTCTCATTTGAAGGATGGACCCCCAAAACACCGCACTTTGATAGCCAATGCGGCTGGCATTTCCTCAGAGCACTCGCTGGACGGAACAAAGAAACAGTCCTGGTTTTGTAGAAACTACTTATTTTCTATCAGTCTTATTTCGATCTTCTGTTTAAAAATATGTGGATGAGGGTGCCTGGGGGACTCAGTTGGTGAAGGGTTCACTCTTGATTCTGGCTCAGGTCCTGATCTTAGGGTCCTAGGATTGAGCACCCCAGCTCTGCACCCACTCAGTGAGGGAATCTGCTTGAGATCCTCCCTCTCCCTCTGCCCCTCCCTCATTCACACATGCGCACTCTCTAAATCAATCAATCTATCTATCTTTAAAAGAAAATCTGTGGAAGAAATAGCTTAACCACACTCAGTGTTGGTTCTTACCCATTCCCTGGCCAGAGCAGTGGGAGCTGCAGATCGGTCTTTCTGCAATGGGCAGCTTGCTCCAGTCCCCGCAGGGAACCATGAAGAGGCACAGAGTGTACCTGGGCACCTTCAGACCCGTCTGGGACTTCGGTTTCAGTAGCAGTAAAGCCAGGCATTGGAAAATTCCATTGACCCCGAAATTCCTCCTTCGACACAGCCATTTTAGCTGGGTCCCGCTTTTCCCTTTCAATCTCCTCAGGATTTCGGTGGAAAGAAATATGAGGCATGACCTCCCCTGGGTGCTCATGGGAGAAAGTGATGCGCATGTGCACAACTTTCCACGCGGCATCCACCTAAAAGGACCCGCTGAGGGAGCTCCCTTGTTGCACTGGGGGGGCGGGGGGGTCCCTTCAAATAATGCAGAGCAGAGTCAGTGTTTTACAGAGCAATGATACGCAGGTTAATATAAGATGCTCTTTGCGGAGATAGCGGTTAGCCCTTAAGTAACCACCAGAAGTCGCAGTCTGGATCCAGTTAGTGAAATTTCCACGAGTGAAGCAGCCAGTGATAGCAGTAGCTCCAGTGGTCAACAAACTCCAACTCACCTCGCTGCCAAGTATCTCTGGAGAATACAATGCTGACGTCAGCCGGGTTTACGATGCCATAGATGGCAGGAGTGACCAGCGGAGCTTCTCTCAGGGTCTCTTCAGATTTATGGTATAGATGCCGTTGCTTTTACTTTTGTAGATTATTGTTCTGTTTGGAAGTCAAGGTTGGTGCTACGGAAGTGGGTGTCTGCTGCAAGGAATTTGAGGACATCCTCCTCCATTTGCAGGATATTAAGGACTCCCGACTTGGTGAAAGCTTCTGCTTACGTTAGGATGGGAAGCCAGGACAACTACATATAGACCCTGTGTGTATCTGTTACAGGTTTTTGCTTTGTGCTTACCACAAGGCTTACATAAACCTTAAAAGCTTAAAGTCCTGGCATTTTATAAAGCCTTTTAGAGGAATTCTGGCAATTCGGGAAGCGGTAAAACCCTAGTTTTGAAACTTCTATTGCCTTTCATAATTATTAAAATATTCTCTTCTATTTTTATACTGTAGGTGATTCCCAAACTCTTTAAGTTATCACAGAAAGCATGTGATGAGGGCATTGTTATTATCTGTGCTATAGAAAAGGTTATTCAGGGGGTAATGATAAGTTCAAGGTAATAGAATTAAAGTTGCAAGAGCAAGAAACAGGACCCAAGTCTCGCAAGTTATAATTTGGTATGTTTTGTACTAATAAAACCTATCTAATAATAAACAAATACAATAGTAATATGTGCTATGCAATATTAAAACCTACCCAAGAAGTATGTGTGTGTGCGCATATGTTCATGGTTTTTTGAGTTCCTGGAACTCCTCAGGACATGGATTTTTAAAAATATGAGGCCAGCCGTTCAAATGATTTTTTGTTGTTGTTGTTCAAATGATTTTTTAAAACAACTAGATTACTCCTATATTTTACAACACTAATCCACACACTAACCAAACATTTTATTTTTCAGTTTCTGGAATAATTTTTTATTCTAATAAAGTAATATCATCATGCATTATTTTTATAAAGCAATATTTTAAAAAGTTAAAAAATTGCTGTTTGGAAATAAACTTATCTTCTTGACCAGTAAATTTCCTATATTCAAAATAGCTGAAGTGAAACTTCTAAGTTAAATTAAGAAAAGATGAGTATGCTTTGGTTCCTGTAGCCCAATATTGCAATCAAAAATATTTTGAGTGAGGAAAACATGGTTCTAGTCATTGTTCTTACAATATATTATTTTCACACTTACTTGACCCTTGTTGCACTGTCTTTTGCCAGCCATGTCAAAATCCTCCTGTTTTATATATACTAAGTTATTTACAAAATTAGCAAAAGCTTTGATGCTAATGTAATAAAGGATGTTTTTAAGGCTATTTCACTTATATTGAAACTTTATTTAGAATTACATCCTCAAAGTTCTGTTTTGTATTATATTTCATATTCTACAAAATTTTCATGGTTCCCTACTCTTATATCCAAAAGGAACTGGGAATGGAAAAGCTATAATATTTGAAAATAAATGAAAGTGTCACATCCCTAGCATGGCCAAAGTAGTAACTGTTTTTATTCTACCAAGAACAGTTTGTTGTAGTATTTCCAACTCAATTACTTTTATAATAAGGCATTTGAGTGACTTTCAGATAAAATGTAAATTTGGTCAAACTTCTATTGCTTTTCCATTTCCTATCCTTCTGCACATATTTCTTTTACTAAATATTGAAACTTTTCAACCACCTTTTTAAAAGGTCTGAATTTTTAGTTGATAAACAAAATACTTCTTCAATTTATTTACACTAAAGTAATAATAATCATAATAATTTTAGATCTCTGCAAAGAAATAAAATGAACATATTCTTGCTTTAAAAATTGTCCAGGTGATTGAGGAAAGTAAAAAGTAAAACTTAGTGCCAAAAAAATACTAGACAAGAAAGATATTTGATAAGCTCAACTCTTCATTTATGAATGTTCAGTAATTTAAAAATTTTTTATTTTGCATTTTTAGTTATTTCATTCCCCTGAATGAGGACACATCCATAACATCAGGATATCCCTGCAATAATACATCAGTGAGTATTCAAGGTTATTATATTAAAAATATTAATAAAAATAACATGCTGATCAACATCGTGTCATATATAATACTAGCATAAGAAAGATTTGTCATTAAGCTTTGTTCTGTTAAATAATTGGTGGGGTAGCATGAGTTGTCCCTGCTTTCATCCAGGTTCTAGCATTAACTATAAGGCTCTTCATTTTTTGCCTCCCTTCATATAGTAAGATAGCACAGAGCTCCTAATATTCCTGCAGAGACTTCTAACATGCATTACTTCCACTTAAATGTTCTTCTTAAGAGTCACTCCCATACAGGAGACTATAAAAAAAAAAAAAATGTTACCCTCAAGAACATGACCACCATGACTAACTCCAGTTTAACAAGAGAGCTGGACTCATCGTGTCCTACATTCTAGGTTATCTAAGTTTCCACAAACAACTCAACCTTCCCAAATTCCTTAACATCTAGACACTCACGGTGACCAGCACTTTGGTCTCTATGCCTTCTCATAATATAACTTGGTTGCTCTCTGTTTGCAGTCATCTACTCCCTTCTGTATTTCTCCTCATTCAGTGAAGATTTAAGTGCATTTAGTTGTATTTTTTTTAAGATTTTATTTATATATTTGATAGAGATCACAAATAGGAGAGAAGCAGGCAGAGAGAGAGGGGGAAGCAGGCTTCCCACTGAGCAGAGAGCCTGATGTGGGGCTCAATCCCAGGACCCTGAGATCATGACCTGAGCTGAAGGCAGAGGCTTAACCCACTCAGCCACCCAGGCGCCCCAATTTATTGTATTTCACCAATTGTATATTTTATCATTTATGATCATTCAATATAAATATATCATCTGTTCTCCATACTTTCTTGACCTTCTTCCTTCTAATGAACTTTTCTTCCACCTTACCTCAGGCATTCTAATTGCTACAACTGAATTTTTAAATAGCAATAATAGAGCCACCTACTGAATCTCAATTTGTTATCCCCCTAACTACCACCTTCTATCGTTATAGTTTAATCATTCAAATATCTTGATTCTAAAATTTTATTAGACTCTTCCATAACCTACAGTCTACTGACCTTTTCATTTTTCATCAACCTCTCTGCTTGTAGGTCTTAGAACAAATTGCCAACATCTGTAATTATCCCCTTGCACGTACAAGTTTGCTCTCCCTCCCTCGATTAAATTCTTGAAACTGCGGTGTGTGGACTACAGCCACACTTGAATTAAACATCCTGTCTTGCAATGCAGCATGTAAATATAGCTGGGGATACACACACACACACACACACGCCGTGCATGCACACAGCTTTCATTAATCAACATAACTCTCAAGTAGGAACTCCTGTACTTAACCTATCAATTGGTTTTCCCTCCTTTTCTGTGAAACTAATTCCTGAAGTCTTCTTCTCAGTCCTGAATCCGTTGACAATTCTGTTTCTTGTACAAGTGAGCTAATTCAAGCAATCAAATTTCCCACATCTACCCCATGCCAAATTTATCACACTTCCTTATTCTATCTTTTCCTCTATTATACTGGATAACTTATAAATGTTTCCATCCAAGGCCAGAGTCTTCATGTGTGCATTTGAATCCTACTGGTGCACCTATACAAGAAATTACTATTTGAAGTTTCTCTTTTTTCCTAAATAGCAATTCACATCAACATTAGGAAACACCGTAATATTTCACACAAAGCTGATGAAAAAACAACACTCTCAACCCAACGTCTCCCTCCAGTTGCCACTATACACTTTTCTGTGCTTTCGTGTTGTAGTAAATCATCAAAAAAAAAAGTATTCTACTCACAGTTTCTTCCTTTTTCTCCTATTGAAATCTCTTGAGTCTGGGCCAGTCAGATCCTTGACCCTACCAAATAGTAGAAAGAAGTCCAGTCATCTCCACTATGTCAATCTAATGACCATTTTCACTCTACAGCTCATTCATTATATTAGCTGCGTTTGATATAAATTTGTTTTCTGTGATAACCACTTTATTTTTTTTTAATATTTTATTTATTTGACAGAGAGAAATCACAACTAGGCAGAGAGGCAGGCAGAGAGAGAGGAGGAAGCAGGCTCCCTGCAGAGCAGAGAGCCGGATGCCAGGCTCGATCCCAGGACCCCGGGATCATGACCTGAGCCAAAGGCAGAGGCTTTAACCCACTGAGCCACCCAGGCACCCCAACCACTTTCTTTTTGATGTCATGTTACTACAATGACCATTTTAAATGTTTGTATGTATTCTTTTGTCTCCCCAAAAATCTGAATTCTACAATAACCCAAGATGATTTAGCATATTCTTTGTATATTTTCTCTTCCTAATTGTTTTAATAGAATTTATTTTTTAGAGTAGTTTTAGGTTCATAGCAAAACTAAGAGAAAGTTATAGAGATTTCCTATATATCCCCTGCCCTCACATGCATAGTATTCTCTGTTATCAACATCCCCTACCAGAGTGCTAAGTTTGTTATAACTGACAAGTCTATGTTAATACATCTTTATCACTTCAAATCCGCTCTTAATTTTATACAGGCTATGGGTATGGATATGGAGATTTTTTTCATGCATTCTTCATTAAAGATCATACAGAGTATTTCATTGCCATAAAATTTTTCTGCACCCTAGCTATTCACCTCTTATCCCCACCCAATCCCTGACAATCACTGATCTTGTTATTGTCTCTATAATGTCACGTAGTTGGAATCATACTATATATAGCCTTTTCACATTGGCTTCTCTCACTTAGTGATGTGCATTTAAGTTTTCTCCATATCATTTCATGGCTTGATAGCTCATTTCCTTTCAGTTCTGGGTAACATTCCATTGTCTGGATGTACCACAGTTTATCTACTCACCTACTGAAGGACATCTGATGTTTTTGTGTGAGCATAAGTTTTTAACTCCTTTGGGTAAATATCAAGATATCAATAGATGGATCTTATAGTAAGAGTGTTTTTAGTCTTGGAAGAAACCTCCAAATTGTTTTCCAAAGTGACTGTACCAGTATGCATTCCTGCTAGCAATGAATAAGAGTTCTTGTTGCTCTACATCCTTGTCAGCATATGATATGTCACTGTTTTGGATTTTGGCCATTCTAATAGGCATGTAGTAGTATTTCATGGCTATTTTAATTTATATTTTTCTAACAGCATATCATGTGGAGTTTCTTTTCATATATTTATTTGTCATCTGTATATCTTCTTTGGTGAGTGTCTGTTAATGTCTTTGGCCTATTTTTTAATCAGGTTGTTTTCTTTTGGTGTTTTATGAGTTCACTGTATATTTTGAATAATAGTTCTTTAACATATTTGTCTCCTACAAATATTTTTCTCCTGTCTGTAGTTTGTCTTCTAATTCTCTTGACATTTTTTTTGAAGACCAGAGGTTTTAATTTTTTTTTAAAGATTTAATTTATTTATTTGACAGACAAAGATCACAAGTAGGCAGAGAGGCAGGCAAAGAGAGAGAGGAGGAAGCAGGCTCCCTGCTGAGCAGAGTCTGATGCCGGGCTCGATCCCAGGACCCTAGGATCATGACCTGAGCCGAAGGCAGAGGCTTAACCCACTGAGCCACCCAGGTGCCCCCAGAGGTTTTAATTTTAATAGGGACATGGATCATGTCTTATCAAAGACATGGATCATGTCTTTAATGTTGTATACCCAGTATCATCTAGGTTTTCTCCTTGTTATCTTCCAGGACTTTTATAGTTTTATATTTTTCATTTAGGTCTGTGATGCATTTGAAGTTAAATTTTGTGAAGAGTGTAAAGAGTATGTCTAGTTTTTTTCCTTTCTTTCTTTCGTTTGGTTTTTCTTTCTTTCATGTAGATGTCTAATTGTTTCAGTGACATTTGTTGAAAAGGCTATCTTTACTCCACTGTATGTTCTTTTGTCAAAGATCAGTTGACCCTATTTATGTGAATCTATTTCTGGTCTCTCTGTTATGTTCTATTGATCTATTTGTCTAATTTCTTGCCAGTACCACACGGTTTTAATCACTGTCTTTGTAGTATGTCCTGAGGTTGGGGATTGTCAATCCTCCAGCTTTATACTTCAGTATTGTGCTGGATAGTCTGGGTCTTTTGCCTCTCTGTGTAAACTTTAGAATATTTTTTTTTATATCCTCAAAGTAACTTGCTGAGATTTTTTTTTAAAGATTTTATTTACTTATTGGACAGACGGCGATCACAAGTAGGCAGAGAGGCAGGCAGAAAGAAAGGAGGAAACAGGCTCCCTGCTGAGCAGAGAGCCCACTGTGGGGCTCGATCCCAGGACCCTGGGATCATGACCTGAGCCAAAGGCAGAGGCTTTAACCCACTGATCCACCCTGGCGCCCCACTTGCTGAGATTTTAATTGGAATTGTATTGAATTTATAGATCAAGTTGGGAAGGACTGACATATTGACAGTATTAAATCTTTCCATACATGAATGTGGACTATCTCTCCATTTATATAGTTCTTTGATTTCTTTTATTGGAGTTCTTTAGTTTTACTTATATTGATTCTGGCCAAATTTTGTTAAATTTATACCTAAGTACTTTGTTTTTTTTCGACTGCTAATGTAAATGGTATTGGGTTTTCTTTCCACTTGACTAACATGATCCTTTATTCATACACCTCTTAACTGTTACTTCTGAAGGAAGCATTTATTACTTAGTAATGATATATGCTATCTTTCCTTGTTCTTTATGCATACTTTTTGCTAGCTTTTAAATTCGATTCTGCCAGTGCTAAATTTTCTATTTTGGTATTAATGTTGTTATATAACATTTCCTCTTAATTAGAGTTGATTTTTATATAGAAGTGTGAAATAGCAGTGATTTTCTTCCAGCAATTTGAAAAGATTTTTCATCGTATTTTAGTTTATCTTTCTTGTTCAAGAAAGTTGTCACCCATGCTGTCATTCTTTGAAAATAATATGTGGATTATTATTATTATTTTATTTTTATTTGAATATCTTTTCAATATTTCATTCCTTTTGTGCCTCTGTAATTTAATCGCGATAATATCTGGGTACTGGTTTATTTTTATCATGGTTAAAACTTACTGTGCTTCCTGAATTTGAAAATACATGTTTTCATTTTATCTAGAATATCCTTAACATCTCAGTTTAAGGACTGTTTTATTCATTCTCTTGATGGAACTTTTTTGATCCTATGTGTGTCATAACTTTTCTTTATACATTTCTTAAAGTTTCTGTGATGTTTCTGCATTTTTCGACCAATTCTCTATTGGATTATACCTGATTTACTGTTTAGTCCACCATTACATATTTAATTTCAACTTGGTTGTTTTTTTCAAATCTATGTTATCTATTTTTTTTTACAGAGTTTTTTTTACAGAGTTCTTTTTTTACAGAGTTTTTTTTTACAGAGTTCTTTTACAGAGTTCTTTTTTTGTTTGTATTCTATTTTTTAAATTAATTTAAATATTTTAAAAATACATATTTTATTTCTTGGATGTCTAAATCCTTTCATTTTATTTAATTTTACATGTATGTGTATTTATTTTTTCCAAGTTTTTATTTAAATTTATTTAAATTAAATTAGTTAACATACAGTGTGATACTGGTTTCAGATGTAGAATATAGTGATTCATCGCTTAGATACAACAGCTGGTGCTCATCACAAGTGCCCTCTTTAATATCCATCACCTATGTATGTATTTATCATGCTAACAGATGGATTCTTATATCATAAGATGCCTAACATTTTACTTAAAAGGATTTGTTACAGCTTCTGCCAAATGCATCAACTGTATCACTACCTTACAGTGTCTTTGTATGTTGATTACTCAGTTACAGGATTCTGAATGGACATGTCTGCCCAAAGACATGATTTCTTGTTTTCTACCATGGAATCAAGGCAGGCAGACAAGTTTCCTTTCCGTAGACCATTCTTTTTTTTTTTTTTTTTAATATTTTATTTATTTGACAGAAAGAAATCACAACTAGGCAGAGAGGCAGGCAGAGAGAGAGGAGGAAGCAGGCTCCCCGCAGAGCAGAGATCCCGATGCGGGGCTGGATCCCAAGACCCTGGGATCATAACCTGAGCTGAAGGCAGAGGCTTTAACCCACTGAGCCACCCAGGTGCCCCATCCGTAGACCATTCTTTAATTGAGGGGTATATTCCTTAAAATTATTTATTATAATTCCCATCCTTGTTACAAAAATCCTTATCATAGACTGTCCCAAAGCTTTATCTTCTGCCTTGCATCCCCACCTCCGCACACATACACATCTAGGTATTCAACACAAGTTTTTTGTTAATAAGACAGGCACACTCCCCTACGTGCCACATCATAAAATCATGCATTCGAAGTTTGCACTTATTTTCTTCCAAACTAACCTATATACTTAAGACTATACTTAATTATTTTCTCCTTAGATTTTTGGTGTTCTAGCAAGAGGAATTTCAGATTAGCTACTTTGTTATGTTTTTAGAAACAGAGCCCTTCCTACTCAAAATAACACTTGCATACATTCATCATGATATATTTCTATTACTTGTTAACTGTATTATGTACTCTTTTGTCCTGAACTATAGTAAAAGTAAGAGAGAAAAGCTATTGCAATTTGTTACATGAATTAATGAGTTGAACTAAATGGTCAACTTAATCTACCCAATATATTTTGTGCTTGTATTTTGGTCATTAGCACTTTATACAATAGTGGTTTGTATAGAACCCAAATCTTTGGTTTTGTCATCATTTTATTTTTAAATAGAAAACTAAAGAATATTTGTTCTGTATCACAGGCTAAAGGTTAGTTTTATAAATTTACTAGGATTAAATAAAGCAACTCCAAAATTGCAATAATGTAATATAACTAAGGCCATAATTTTATTCATTCTACTGTCATGCAAATTGGCAAGGGCCTCTGTTTATATTAGTCTGTCCAAGATCTAGGCTGATAGACACTCCATTTTAATATGTGCTTCAATGATACTGCAGTTGGAAGGATGCTCAGAGCTCCTCTAAGACCTTCTGTGCAGACATGACACATATCACTAGTACTCACATTTCTGACTAAAAAAAGTCAAGTACAGACCTCTCTTAATTAAGAGCCTAAAAAAAAGTACATTCCTATCATGTATGCAAAAAATAGAGGACCAGACTATTGGCATAATTTGAATGACTAGCATAGCCTTCCCTTTTGGACTGCAGAATTTAGTTTAATCTGCTTCCTAGGTAAACTATTTACCCACAAAGTTCTCAAGTAAGACAATTTCCTATTCAGTTATGAGACTGAACCCAGAATCCAGAATCTTTTATGTTTTTTGTCTTCATGAAGGAAGGGGGATACTTGAGACCTTAGTTTTGCTTTCTGGAAGAAGTTTATATGTCAATTATTCTCCAGAATCACTGTGATATCCTCCATTACATTAGTTTTTGGCCTCAATATCTTGTTAGAGAACAAACATATTTATCTTATTTTCAGCCAGTAGATTATGAAGGGCCTTAGGTAGCTTCAAATCTCAAAATGATTAGCCTTTTGATTAATATAGACTAGTCAATATAACTCTCCTTAAAACTTAATTGGCTGTGTGTTTCTTTTTTATTATAGATAGCACTCCAAGATATTAACCACACTCAAGATAATTTTCATAATCTATTTCTTATATTTATATACATTTTTACTTTCCCTATACCTTCCTTTTTGTTTAGCCTCAGGTAGCTTGAGCCGACAATGCTAAAATGAGATAAATGAATAGTCTCTTTTCCCCGAAGTATTTTTGTCCAATTGAAAGAAAGTGTTTACTATATACCACACTATTAGCCCCTTGATGTGAAACCTCTTAATCTGTACAGAAGTTTGAACAAGTGTGATGTGCATATAGTTGATTTCATAATTGGTGTAATAATGAGTTTTTTTTTTAAGATTTTATTTATTTTATTTAACAGACAGAAATTACAAGTAGGCAGAGAGGCAGGCAGAGAGAGAGAGGAGAAAGCAGGCTCCCTGCTGAGCAGAGAGCCCAATGCAGGGCTCGATCCCAGGACTCTGGGATCATGACCTGAGCCGAAGGCAGAGGCTTTAACCCACTGAGCCACCCAGGCGCCCCTGTAATAATGAGTTTTAAATGTTTTTGTGGGCCAGAGCTTTCCTCATTTTATATTTTAGATATTGGGTGCATGAAAGTATCAAAGTTTTGTACCTTCTATTCCTTTTCATTCCTTTTAGCAAACCTGAAATTAATATCTGTCTTCTTTTTTGTAGTCAATAGCAAATGAAACACACTACTACTATTTATATTCCAAGAGAATTCCCATTTTCATCTTGACTATGTTTCTAGGATCACTAAGGCAGGAGGAGGGAACAAGATAAATAGAGAGTTGGCTTTTGATGCTTTCTGCCCAGAGTTATCTCCCATCACTTAAACTACTATACTATTGCCAAAACAAGTCACAGAGCCATTCCTAAATTTAGGGGGAAAGAGAAACACAGTCATATGCTTCAATGAAGCATTGACCCAGAAATTTTGGTGTACAGCATTAATGTGTAACCCATTGTCTGTGTACAAATAGCACAAAGGAAAGAATGAAGATCTGTATGTAAAAAGTGAAGTCTAGATGGGGGCGCCTGGGTGGCTCAGTGGATTAAAGTTTCTGCCTTTGGCTCAGGTCATGATCTCAGGATCCTAGGATCCTAGGATCAAAGGATCAAGCACTGCATCAGGTTCTCTGCTCAGCGGGGAGCCTGCTTCCTCCTCTGTCTCTCTCTGCCTGCCTCTCTGCCTACTTGTGATCTCTCTCTATCGGAAAATTAAATAAATTTTTTTTAAAAAAATGAAGTCTAGAACTTGATATTCAACATCATTTTTTGAGAATACATATTCTCTTTCATAGCAAATGTTCTTAATAGAGATTTTCCAACATTTTAATTTTATAATATTGAGTATTTAGTCAAAAATTGAAGATACAAGATTTGCAAATTTATAAGAGTTTTATTTTGTTCACAGATCATAAAGTTTAAGACACATATCCTTGGAAATTTTAAAAACATGAATAATTAAATATTTTGTTTCAGGATATAGAGTTAAACCTGGTTAATTGCATTTAACAAAAAAACATGAACAGTATAGTATTTAACTGGAATATAGTAATCAAGTTTCCTTTGGAATACCTGATATATTTTCATTTGCATGGTTCTTGAATTTTGAAATCCATCTCACCAATATACTTTTTAATACTTGTAACTTTTTTAAAAGTCTGTAAGATAAACTATTTGAATAAAGGAGAAGTAAAGATTTCTTTTATACTTTCAAAAATTTTTCAAGTCAGCATTACCACACAGAACCCTGCAGGTAAATTTGATATGCCAGTTTTTCTTTGGTGCTGCTGAATGAATCAATTTAGATTCTTATTTATAGGCTCAAAATGCTATTGAATATGCCAAGGGTTTTTTTTCCACACAGTGATTCTGCTTGTGTTTTTGGTTTTTGTTGTCTCCTCCCCAACCCCACTATCCCACCCCCTCTTCTGTATTAATTCAGATGCAGTGAGTGCCTGGCTTCCATGCATTTGCATGGCAATAACACCAAGTGGCAAGCTAATAGGCACTGGCCTGGAGCCAAAGAAGCTGAGCTGCCCTGGGCTTCCTTGTGCTTTCACTACTTATTCAATGGATCTTTGGTATTAGCTTAAAAAGGTGCAATAAATCAGGCTGTTTCTTCAGTTGAAATGCTATGATTGGATTAAAGAGCATTGTAATATTTTACAGGAATCTCAGAACATCTGTTAAACTCTAGCTGAATATGCTGTGGTCTAATGGACTGGAAAAGCATTTTGTGACTGTCCACTCTAGTAATTTTCTCAGCTGCCTTTCTTATCGTTAATGTTTCAGCAATTGCATTCTGTGTCACTGAGTGGTCAGAGCAATTTCCGCTCACAAGTCAAAGCTAGGCAGTTATCCTCTTTTTCTTTTCTCTGTTTTTTTTTTTTTTAATTCTTTAGCTTCCCCTCCCTCCTCCTCCCCCCGCTCCCATGATGGTGTTGACTTGTGGTAAATATCTTCATCTAACACCCCTAAAGTCTCAAAGGTCTTTGACTATAACTAAAGAAAGCATGACTTCTAAACAAAAATTATTATCCTACTACTTTAATAATCCATTTCAGAATTTACATAACACCTATTTAAAGAGTAGACTAGCTTTTTTTCCAGGATTGAAGTCTAGAGAAACTAAATAAAAAATAGCTTAGATGTTTTCTCTTTTGCACATACACACAATTGAAAATGAACAACTTCTCACTGTTTCATGATTTCAAAATGATATGTGAGCCTATTTTATTTTTTTTGAAATGTGAGCCTATTTTAAAACCTTAGTCTTGCATATCACTAATGTAAATTTGTTCCTCTATTTGTCTATCAATTTAATAACTGCCTTTTATTGTTTGCTACATTTCAGAAATGATGCTAGATTCTGTACCTAATCTCTATGGCACTGTTTGCTTTATTGTCTGCATAGTATTTATTGACGTTTAGCAAACAGTGTTTTTATGTGATTGTTGTATGCTTCCCTATATACACGTTTGAATGTAAGATCGACAAAGGCAAAGTATTTCTTCAATTTTTAAATTAATTTTAATTACTAATTGTGTTTAATAATTACAGGCACCATGCCCCACCTTCCCCCTGTGCAGACATTAGCACAAGACATTTTTCTTGTGTGCTTGAATTTTCATTTTATTACTCTTTAAGTTGTTCATTTACGTTATACATATTTTTATATATGGTATAGTTCACTAAAAGCATTAAAAGAGTAAGTATAGTGAGGAAAATAATTTAAGGGGCTTAGATGTGAAAGAATTAACATTCAGCCACATAGAATGTTGCAGTTTAAGATTTCAGAGATTGTGTATTTCTGATTACAGTAATGCTTTGGTATAGTAATGGAATATGAAGTTAAAGTGGAATGCAATGAAAATTGCTTTAGTGAATTAGTTCAAGGATTTGTGAGGCTAGATTTAATAAGCTGCCTATAGCTCTTGACATCATGAAGGATGATGGCAGGTTAGTCAATTGGAATAAAAGTGTCACTCAGGAGCCCAAACTAATTTGGAAAATTAACCATGAGTGTGGTAGAGTCATCAGATTACTATAACTACAAAGATACTGAAATTCTGCAATGTATTTTTTGGAACAGTCTTAAAATCAATGCATGTTGTCAGGTTCCTGTTATTTCCCTTACCTCTATTTTTCAAAGAAGTGAATTCACAGAAGTTCCTATTGCAGTCTCTGTCCCCTCTAGATTCTTAACAAAATGTAGCATGAAGCAGAGTATTAATGAAATTCTAGTTTTCCTTTCCTCCTCCACCATTCAAGCATGAAGAATTCACAGATTTCTAAGACAATCCATAAAGTTTTCTGACTGCATCCATGGAGGAAAAAGAAAAAAAAAAAATCACTTATATTGATCTTACGTCTATTTTCCTATAATCATGATCCACATGTCATGATTTGTGATGATACAAATTGATCTAAATCTTTCAAATTTTGGCTTGCTGAAAACAATGCCATATGACTGACCATGAGATTCATACCTGTTTCATTTGTTTTTCTCCCTACTCAGAAGTAGTACAACAGACCCATTACCCATTCCATGATTAAGGTTTCTGTGCCTGATTTCTAAACATGTCATTCCTTGCTATCCTATTTTATATGATTGAACTTTTGATTGATTACTTTTTTCCAGGATCCTAATTTCCAAATTCATTGTTAATATATTATAGCTAATTATTTTCTCTGAGGAAGTAAAAGTTATTGTTAACAAATAATGTTTAATGTATTTGGAAACAACCATTATGTTTACATAGCTTTTTCCTTCCCTATGCTAAATCTCATTTCCTTTAGTTTTCTGTTTTTGGACAGATCTTTTGATCTTCACTATCTTTCACACTTTATCCTTGACAGACAACACTTGACAGAAAGAACCAAACTAAAACTGTACCATAATCCTCTTTATTCTACACCTTGAGTGAAGAGTGAAAATTCCATACATTTTTGGAAATTGCATCACACTGATGGACGTTCTGTCAACTAGAAGACCTTTTTTTTTTTACATGTTAATGTTAAGCCACAAAGTAGCCATTGTAAATTTTAGTTGTTTCACTCACTGAAATAGAAACATAATTTTTCATTATTCTAGTCAACTTATATTCAAACTGTTTTTCTAGATGCTCATGTTCCTTTAGGACTATGACTCAAATATATAACTTATGTTCCATTGTCCTTGCTCAATGAAATCCATGAACTGGGTCAGCCACCCATGTATAACTTTAACCTAATAAACTATTAAAAAATACTGAACGGAATATAAATTAATTTAAAAATAAGCAATTCTTAGAAGCCAAAGGGAACTCAAAATTAGAGTAAAAATAAGACACAATGTTGAAGGAAATTAAATACTTCTTGCCCGAGTAAACTATATAATAGATATGGGGATTTTTTTTTAAGATTTTATTTATTTATTTGACAGACAGAGATCACAAGTAGGCAGAGAGGCAGGCAGAGAGAGAGGAGGAAGCAGGCTCCCCGTTGAGCAGAGAGCCTGGTGTGGGGCTCCATCCCAGCATCCTGAGATCATGACCTGAGCCAAAGGCAGAGGCTTTAACCCACTAAGCCAGCCAGGTGCCCCAGATATGGGGCGTTTTTTTTAACTTCCATAAAGTAGAGAAAGTAAATTTATTCCATAAAAATCATTCTAGTTGACTTGAAGTAAAAACATCATGCTGAGTAAAATATAATTATCAAGAAGGGGAAATAAAAGAGAACCTAAGAATGAATATAAAAAGTTCAGCCTTACACATTTAATCAAGAGAAAAGAAAAATGTGAGAAATTTATCACTGAGAAAATTTAAGCATGACCCGACGGTCTGTTATAACTCCAAGGTCTGAGTGGAAGAAAATAAAATTTATGACAAATATGATGGTCCATCAGTCATTATTGATTTAGATTTGTAAGACTGTGATTTAGTTCTTAGCATTGGCTGGTAAAGGTAGAAGTTTTGAGTTATTGAAATGTTTATTGGAATAAGAGAAAAAACAAATAAGAACTAGCTGGTAGCTCTAATTGCCGAGCAAAACCCTAGGAATAAGAAAAAAAGAAAAAAAATATTTGAAGTCTAATGAAATTCAGATTCAAATAATGGGAAACAGAATAACAATTATTGGAAGAAATGGAAACTTATGACTGGAGAGGACTAGTTTTCTCTCTGGGGGAGAAAACTCCGGATTGTTCCCCTTCTATCTTTAATGTTGTGACTCTGATAGCCTGGAAATAAAGGTATGACAAAGTCATTCATTATGAGGTCAAAGCTGAAAATCTGTCCCAGATTGTACTCAAAAACAGTTCATGCTTACAAGTCATTGGGGATATTCATGCTAACCCAAACCCTCTAAAATAGCATAATATATAAATAAAAATGACTTCATTATTATGCACTGCTGGCCCAGATCCTGTAATCCTAGAATCTTGCCAGATTTGTTTATGTCAAAAAGGCAGCAAGCCAATAGAGCCAATAGGTAGGGTAATAATAAGGAGATGGTGGACTGTTCCTAAGTTGAAAGAACGAAGAACTTGAGAGTGACTATACCACAGACATCCAAACTCCTATCCTAACCCTTTGATATAGGAAATTATTGAAAGGATAGCTGCACTTAAAAAAAAGAAAAAAGGAGTAACTGGATGTTTCAGTCAGTAATTACTCAATTCTTGATTTCATATCAGGTCATGATCTCAGGGTCTCCAGGTTGGGTTGGCATGCTTGGCATGGAGCCTGTTTAATTTTGTCGGTCTCACCCTCTCCTTCTGCCCCATCCCCACCCACCCCCCACTCACAGGTTCATGTTCTCTCTCTCTCTAAAACAATAAGAACAAAGTTTATGATGCAGTGATTCAAAGTAACCCAAGGCAGAATTCACATGGAACGGTGAGACTCATATTGAAATCCTAAATTGACATCCCACTTCCACTCATGTGATGAGTACATTTTAGGGTCTCACTAAGATTTTTATCTCAACCTATAGCTACAGGATGGTTATGACTAGCCTACATATGGAGAATATCAAGCAAATCAAGATGTGTTCACATGGGAAAACTCAAAAGACAATTAATAAAGAAAAGAAAATGAAAGTGGTAAAATGAATAAAACAACATATACCAATGAAATAAAAATGGAGGAAACAGATTGAACAGAAATGCTTAATAATATTTTAAAATCCAAAATGATGGTATAAAAATTTGAAACAAGAAGTAATAATAATAGTTAATAGGATGCAAGAAATACTAAAAAAATACTGACCATAGAAATGAAAATTGAGTGAATAAACAATAGAAATTTAATTGGACAAGTCAGGAAATACAATAGTATGCTCGAATCACAGAAGGTCAACTCTGAAATGCTGCAACAACTTAAAGAGATGGCCCAAATCATTGTAATACAGGAGGCAAATTTAATCAGTGATAGCATATATAGCCCTATCAATCAAAATACAGATAATCATAAACATAGATCATCAAAGTGTTGCTTTGAATATGGACAGTTTGGAAATGTAGAGTTTTTGGAAAGATAGCAGACTCTTAAGAGGTTAGTCAATTGGTACAGTCCTTTTGGAAAACAATTTTGAAATATTTAAATTAATTACCTTTTATTAAAGACTTTATTTATTGGAGAGAGAGAGAACAGTAGCAGAGGGGAGGGACAGATGGAGATGCAGACTCCCCACTGAGCAGGGAACCCAATGTGGGTTTCAGTCCCAGTACCCTGGGTATCATGGTCTTGGCTGAAGGCAGAAGCTTAACCAGTGGAGCCACCCAGGTGCCCATAATTGTGCCCTTAACATGATGAGCCAGTCCTAATCCAAACAGGTATAAGTATGAAGAGTCCATTGTGGGAACAAGATAGTAACATCATGACCTCAATAAGAAATGATCAGCATCTAGCAAAATATTATATACTTCCATACAGAAACACAGAAATATCTTAGCATTTCATAGCACAATGCCAAATATACAAAAGTCAAACTATGAAACAAAAACACCATTAAGTATTTTACACATACAAATGCATATTTAAGGAACTTTGTAGATGTTAGAATAAGTGTGTATGGCTGTCCTGGACATGTGGAGGGAAAATAAAAGGAAGTCAGAATTAAATAGGAAAAAATTAAAATAATAAGGCATTTTATATGAATCTGTGAATGTGATATATTGTGAACTTAATAATAAGACATATTAAACTCTGTTTCTGTAACCTAAAAATTTAAATTAAAAATATATTTTCATAGAAAAACAAAAAAAGAAATGAACTCTTTTAGGGAAAAGTATAACATTAGCATACAACATTGAGAATAAGGAATAATGCACGGTTTGTATTAATTCTGTCTTTGTTCTCAAGAAAATGATTGCTCTATATATGGTAAAACAAGAAATACTATGAAATAAGTTACCTGCAAATGGAATAACAAAATTAAAAACAATGCATAACTACTACATATGAATGGAATTATTTCATTGCAGAAAATATCCTACTAGATAATGAGTGGAATTATAAATAAAATTGACACACTATCCTATTAATGTTTATACATTTGCTGAAAATAATAGAGGCACAAAGAATACTAAACAACTCCAATTCCAATTTTTAAAAGAGAAAATCATGTGTTTCTCAAATTAGGAATTAGTAAACATAATGCTTATCATTCAGGAAAATTTGAGAAAAGTTTAAAATAGTCTCATTTAAATCCTTTCCTAAGAACATACTGATTTCTGGAAACCAGATTAGGTTCACTAATACTATCATAACACAAAATATCACATTTCATAATTTGATAGGATTTGAGACTCATAAAAATTATAGATAACTGTGTTTGAATTGTTGAACTATGCAATTAGAAAATAGATTGCTAGTATTATTTTGATTTCTACTTCTAACCATAATGGAATAAATGAGTTAAGATTTAAACTCTTACCTTGACCTTTCACACATAAGACAATACACAACACATGGCAATGATCTATGAGAGAAAAAAACAAGTGGAGTGATTTCTTTGATTACTTAGACTTAGCATCTAGATGCAGATTCCATGCAACAGTGCAAGGAAATAGCTGTCAGTGCCACTGAAAATAACAGGACAAAGATTAGCATCAGGGAGGCCAAAGAGGATGCATGTATCTAAGCATGTGTAAGAGGAAACTACTTAAAGCAAGGGATATAACTAAAGAAAGCCAAATAATTCCCAGAGATTCACAGGTCTTGTGAGAGATTGTGCTTTCACAATTCAAACAGAGAGAATTAGTAATACATAGGGTGTTAGGTATACACCCTCAAATGTGTCTAATCTAAGTAGTGGGACTAAAATAACTTTAAGTTAAAACTAAACAAGACTTCCAAGACTTCATTATAATGAAGACTAAAAGCCAATTATAAAAAATCCAAACATTCAAATAACTTTGTATCATATGTCTGGTATTATTTAAAGGAATGCAACAAAATTCAGCATCTGACAATATAAAATTGGCAATTCCTGACATCCAGTATAGAACTATTAGACACACAAAGCAACAGGATAATATGACCCATGATCAAGAAAAAACTCAATCATTAGAAACATAAAAATGAAGTAATGATATAAATAGAAGACAATGATATTAAAACAGATACTATAAATATTTCTTGTGTTCAATAAATTAGAAAAATTGGCTTTGATAAAGAGAAATATGTAAAAAATTCAAACTGAAATTCTAGAGATGAAAAGTAATGTAACTACAAAAAAATACAATAAATGGGGACACCTGGGTGGCTTAGTTTGTTGTGTCTGACTCTTGATTTTGGCTCAGGTCATAATCTCAGGGTAATGAGATCAAGCCCAGCAATGGAATCTGCACTGGACATGGTTAATATTCTCTCTCTCCCTTTCCTCCTGCCCTTCCCCACCTCTAGCCCCACTCAATCTTGCTCTTTATCTCTCTCTCAAAAAAAAAAAAAAAAGAAAAAGAAAGAAAGAAAAATTCAATAGATGAAATCAGTAAGAGATTAGACACTGCAGAATGAAAATAATCAGTGAACTTGAAAATAGAACACAAGGAGAGCTTCACTGACTTGTGTGACAGTATATCATACAGGTTTCTCATCTGTATAAACTGAGGTGTCAAAAAATTAAAAGAAATAATGGCTAAATGTTTTCAAAAAATAAAAAAATAAATTCATAGATATAATAATTTCAGTGAACAAATTCGAGTTATGAAAAATGAGAGAAGTGAGACAAAAAAGATTATATATTATAGAATTTACATAATGTAAGAACATCGTTAGAGTAAGCAGATCAGTGGAAGCCGCAGGTTGGTGGATGGCAAAAGGAAATTGACTGTCAAGGCTTATGAGAGAACATTCTAGGGTTATAGAAATCTTAGGTAGTATGATTTTATGGTGTATATTACTGTGTATATTTGTCAACCGTGAAGGAGTTGGTTAATTTTAATAAATTTAAATGATACCCTAATGAGGATAATTTGAAAGAAATGATTTGGATTTATAAAGTGTTGGAAAAACATAATTTAGGAGATTTCCAAGGGTATGTGTTCTGTCAGCACTGGTCATATCTTATGAAATTTTGACATGAACGGAATATTCCAATTTTATCTAATGTAAAATTAAAATGATCTGAATGTATTATTTCCCAATTTGAATACTTCTAAACTTTCTAGACTATCCTCAATTTCCCACTTAAGTAGATGTTCATATGCTTATATGAAAAGAAACAGGTAATTTCCATGCTTCACAAAAATTAGGTGTCCAGTGCTACATGGACTACAAGTTAAGCTGTCATAGCTGGATTATCTCTCTCTATCCCTAATTGATTCCTAAAGGATATACGAATGTTAGAATTGAAAGAAGGACAGTTTTTAAATTTTTAAATTTTATTTATTTTATTTTATTTTTAAATTTTAATTATTTCACACAGAAAGACACAGAGAGAGAGGGAACACAAGCAGGGGTAGTGGGAGAGATAAGCAGGTTCCCCGCTGAGTAGGGAGACTCATGCAGGGCTCTATCCCAGGACCCTGGGATCATGACCTGAGTAAAAGACAGATGCTTAATGACTGAGCTACACAATTGTCCCCAAAGAGGGACAATTTTTTAACTCAACATGTTGCCATTTAACTTCAGACTCATCTCTTTGACTTAAGATGTACAGGGTTGTCAAAATTTAGCTCAATACTTGGACCCCAAAAAGATTCAAGTGAATTAGATTTCAATTTATTGCTTAGTGCAGTATCTAGCATGTGGGTATTTGTTCAATTTTTTATCATAATTTAATTTAATTATTCATCATCCTCCTAATCATAATTATATTGTATATGAATTATAGTTCTACACTAAACATACAATTACTAAAAATATAAATTCTGAAAGTTACATCAGTTTAGATGTCTATATAACTTTTCCTTAAATATCTGTCTGTGACTTAACCAACAATTATAAAATATTTTGTCATAATTTTATCTATTTCATTTCTAGTAGATAAATAGATAAGCATTTTTTTAGATTCACATTGGAACATAAAAATATATATGCTTAGACTTTTCTTCTAAGGTAAATTTCTAGAATAATAAATGCAAACTACTTTTAAAAATGTGAAAGTAGAGAGTTTGGAAGGAAGATGGCAGCAGAGTAGGAGGACCCTAGGCTCACATTTTAATGCAAATACAACTGGATAACTATCAAGTTATCCTAAATATTCCAGAAATTCACCTAAAAAATGGCAGAACAAATTCCACAACTAAAGGCAGAGAAGAGGACATATTGAAGAAGGTAAGAAGGACAACAACACAGTTTGGAACAGAATAGATCCTAGCCATTGTAGGGAGAGAGCTGCAGTTGTGGAGAAGGACAGAAAACAGACTAACACACAAGAGAGCCCACATAAGGAAGAGGAACCCCCACAGCAATAGGCATGAATTTCAAACACCCTGTCTCCTGACCCAGGAGTTTTGCAAGGCCTTTGTTCAAATAGTGGTGGCAACAAGTCTCATTTCACAAGCAGACCAGAACACACCTTGTTAAAATTCACCACAGGTCAGGCCAGATACCAAACACTGCCCACAACAGACAAAGAGAGCCTCTGTAAACAAGTGGCCTGAAGGATAAAACAGCCAAGACACAACAGCAGGGCACACACAGAACACATTAGAAACACTCCTCGAAGATCTAGGCCCTGGGGAATGGGATATTACACTGCAGGGCACTACAAGACCTCTTCTTCATAAAGCCTTTACGATCAAGAACAGGAGATGTATCTGACTTTTCTAACATAGCGAAATGGGCACAGAGATTTAGACAAAATAGAAGACAGAGAAATTTGTCCCAAATGAAAGAACAGGACAAGGCTAGGGACAGAGATCTAAGCAAAACCTAAGTAACATGCCTGATGGAGAATATAAAACAATAATCGTAAGGATACTCACTGGACTTCAGAGAAGACTGGAGACTATCAGTGAGGTCATTAACAGAAGTAAAGAATAATAAGGAAGAGATAAATGACTCAATAAATAAAGTGAGAAACATACTTGATGGAATGAACAGCAGGCCAGAAAAACACAGGAATTAATTAATGACCCAAAAGACAGAGTATGGAAAGTAATCAAACTGAACAAAAGAAAAAAAAGAAAAAAGAATTATCCAAAATGAGAATAGACTTAGGGAACACAGTGACTCCATCAAATGTGGTAATATTTTATTACAAGAGTCCAACAAGAAGAAAAGAAAGAAAGAGAGAAAAAAGGGAAGGGGATTTATTTGAAGAAATTATAGCTGAAAACTTCCTTAATATGGGGAAGGAAATAGACATCCAGATCCAGAAGGCACAGAGAACCCCCCCAACAAAATACACAAAAGAATATCCACACCAAGACATATTTTAATTAAAATGTCAAATTGTCATAATAAAAAAAAAATCAAAAAGCAACAAAACAAAACAAAAAAAGACAGTTGTGCATACAAGGGAATCCCCATAAGACTATCAACAGAGAAATTAAGAAAACAATCCCATTTAAAATTATATCCAAAATAATAAGATACCTAGGAAGAAAAAAACCTAACCAAAGAGGTGAAAGACCTGTACTCTGGAAACCATAAAAACAAAAACAAAAACAAAAACAAAAAAAAAAAAACTGAAGAAATTAAAGATGAACCAAAGAAATGGAGGAGCAAATATTGTTAACACGTCTATACTACCTAAAGCAATCTATACATTTAATGCAATCCCTATCCAGATACCACCAGCATTTTTCACAGACTAGAACAAACAATACTAAAATTTATATGGAAACACAGAAGACTCTGGATAGCCAAAGAATTCTTTGGAGGGATGGGGGACCAAAGCTGGAGGCATTACGATTCCATACTTCAAGTTATATTACAAAGCTGTAGTGATTTTGGACTAGCACAAAAATAGTCACATAGATCAACAAGACAGAATAGAAAATCCAGAAATAAACCCATAGTTGCATGGTCAATTTAATCTTTGACAAATCAGGAAAAAATATCCAATGAGAAGAAGTCTCTTCAACAAACGGTGTTAGAAAAATCAGGCAATGACATAAAAAAGAATGAAAATGAACTGCTATCTTACACCATACACAAAATAAGCTCAAAGGATTAAAGACCAAAATCAAGACCTATAACTGTAAAAAACCTAGCAGAAAGCACAAGCAATAATTTATCTGACATTGACTACAACATCTTTTTTCTAGATAGGTCCCCTGAGGCAAGGAAAACAAAAGCATAAATAAGCTATTTGGAACTAAATCAAAATGAAAAGTTCTGCACAACAAAGGAGACAATCAATAAACATAAAAAGCAACCTACAGAATTGGAGCAGATATTTGCAAATGATATTTGATGAAGAGTTAGTATGCAAAATACATAGAGGACTTATAAACTTTATGCCCAAAGAACAAACAATCCAATTAAAATTAGGGAGAAGATGGGAACATAAATTTCTCCAAAGAAGACATTCAGAAGGTCAATAGACACATGAAAAGATACTTGACATTAATTATCATCAAGGAAGTGCAAATCAAAATCTACGATGGACTATCACCTCACACCTGTCAGAACGGCTAAAATAAAAAATACATGAAACAATAAGTGTTGACGAGGATGTAGAGAAAAAGGACCCCTCTTGCAGTGTTGGTGGGAATGCACACTGGTACAGCCATTGTGGAAAACGGTATGGAGTTTCCTCAAAAAAAAAAAAAAAAATAGAATTACCCTATGATCCAGAAATTGTACTACTAAGTACACAAAAAATACAAAAACACTAATTCAAAGAGATCTATACAATCCTATATTCATTGCAGCATTATCTACAATAGCCAATCTATGGAAGCAGCCCAAGTGTCTATTGACAGATGAATAAAGATTTGTTACATTTACATGTATGTGTGTATACATATTTGTGTGCATACACACATACACAATGAATATTATTCAACCATAAAAAAGAATGAAATCTTGCTATTTGCAACAACATGGATGAATCTAGAGTATAATATTAAAATAAGACAAAGACAAAATACTATATACCATATGAGTTCACTCATATGTGGAATTAAAGAAAGAAAACAAATGAGCAAAAGGAAAATAGAGAAAGAGAGAGAAAAAACAAGAAACAGGTTCTTAACTACAAAGAAAAACTGATGGTTACCAGAAGACAGAGTAGGGAAATGGGTGAAATATGTGATGGGGATTAAAGACTGTATATGTCATGATGAGCACTGTGTGGGGAAAATAAAAGCTTAAAAAAACAAGTCAAACAAATGTGAAATATAAGCAGTTAAAAAAAATCAAGTATAATGTAATACCAAATTATTATAGAGTACTGAATATTTTTTACAGAGGCATTTCTAAAATTTTTATTAAAGTCTTCTTTAAATAATACTGATGATTGAAAAAAAATTTACAAAAATTTAAACAATATTGACAATTTTTTAAAAAAGATTTTATTTATTTATTTGACAGACAGAGATCACAAGCAGGCAGAAGCAGGCAGAGAGAGAGGAGGAAGCAGACTCCCTGCCGAGCAGAGAGCCTGACTCAGGGCTCAATCCCAGGACCCTGGGATCATGACCTGAACCAAAAGCAGAGGCTTAACCCACTGAGCCACCCAGGTGCCCCCAATATTGACAATTTTAATGGAATAGAAGAAAAAAGATTGTCTGGTTCCAAATTGTCAATTGCCATTCAACAACAGTCTTTCTCTTCACTATGTCTTCTGCAGTATTATACTTACAGAATATTAAAATATCACAATATCTCTTGTCAACTGGTAAGGTGACAGTTCTGAGGATAGTTGTACAGCCACTGAGAAACTAATTAGCATTATTACAGAGGATTTTATATGATAATTAACAATTAAACTTAAACTTTCAGAATAGAAGCTGGTCCTCCCTAGAGAAGGCTCTGCATAGATTATTGCTAAAGGAAGAACTTAATAAAATTTTCTTTATACACCAGTTACATAATTATGAGCCTTTGCCACAGCCATTACTATTTAAATGTGCTCTAAGCACCTGTAACTTTGAATATAAGTTTCTATGTAATTCAGTACTAAATAATATCATGCATTTTATCAACAGTATATTGACAATTTTTCAAATTTCCAAACTAGGTACTATTATAATATTTAGCCACACATATTTTAAAATATGTTTGGTAAACAAGGGAACATAGTATAAAAATATGAAAAGTTTTTTCATAACCATATCCTCATGGATTTTTGGATTTTTGAAACACCTGGAACAAAACACCTGGGTTTTGTTATGAAAATCATAAACTCTATTATGTTTAAAGCTATGATATGTCATCATTTCCAAAGAATAATCTAAGCTTTACATAATAAATGTTCTTGGGTATTTAGCATTGCATATTCAGCATTGCATATGTTACTGTTCTATTTTATTTGCATATGAATATATGGTAATTTCAGGGAAATAATATCTGTTTACTCTGTATTCAGCAGCATAAAATCTAGATGGGGTTAACAATTATATAGAGTGGGGATTTTATTTTGCATGTTACAATTTTGCATGCAGGTTCATAATTAATATTTATTTATTTGTTTATTTACTTGTCAGTGAGAGAAAAAGAGAACACAAGCAGGGGGAGCAGCAGGCAGAGAGGGAGGCAGGCACCCTATTAAGCAAGGAGCCCGATGTGGAACTCAATCCCAGGACCCTGGGACCATGACCAGAGCCAAAAACAGACACTTAACCACCCAGGCATCTCCATGGTTAATAATTTTAACAAATAAAACTTTGTTCTTGTTTCCTAGAAGTGATATAATTCAGAGTGTAAACGTGTTAGACATTCAATGACATGTTTTGAAATATGGAATTTATGCATATTTATTATTGTTAGTGAATTTCCTAAGTGTAAATTAAGAAACCTGGATGACTCTGTTGTCAGTCAAATGTTATTATATATAATAATTATTTTTGTCACCAGAAGTATGATTTCACAAACTGCATCCTACTGATGTAGCCTAGTTATTTTTGAAATCTAATTTTTAAAGGTAAAGACAGTATTATAATTAAGCTTTAAAACACATTTTAGTATAAATATAGAATTACTTGTTATTTTTAGTGAAATTACCATGTTTTAATTTAACTGGTATCCACAGGGGCCTGAATGGTCCTGGGTTAATAATATTCATGTAATTATGCAGTCTTCTACACAGTATAAAGCTGTCCTCATATAATGACCTCATTGCTGAAGAAGTAATGATAACTGACCTCTTAGACTACATCATAAAAGGCATTATCATTTCCAGCTTGGTCTTTTGGATCTCTTGTTCTGGAGAAAGTCAGCACAATCCAATTAAACAAACTAACAAAGAAACAAACAAAATTAATATCCTGAGAAGTGCAAATAGAGAGGAACTGAGACCACTAGTTTGCCAGCTATGTGAGTAAATCCTCCAGTTTCTGTTTGAGTCTTCAAATGACTGTGATTCCACTGTCATCTATTTGCAAATCCATGAGACCACAAGCAAGAATTACACAGCTGAGTCCTTCTCAAGCTACCTACCAAAAAGAACTGGAGATATAATAAGTTATTATTTTGTACAAATTGTTAAATTTGGTATAATTGTTAATGCAGTTATATTAATTAGAACAAAGAGTAATCAGCTTCATGAAAATATAGAACCTAATTTGAATATTATAGTTATATAGAAATGTTTAGACAGCACATTTTTATATCATTTATTTTTTACTAAACTTTTTATTTTGAGATCATTGTAGATGCACATGTAGTTGTAAGAAATAATACAGAAAGACCTTGAGAACTATATCCACTTTCACCCTGTAGTCACACCTTTAAAATGTATATTATAATATTATAATCAGGATATGGGCATTGATACAATCAAGGTAAAGAACATTCTAAATACCATAAGCATTCCTCATAATGCTTGGAATAAGCCCATTTGAAAAAACAAATGTAAATTTTGAAATTAAAAATTTAGTAACTAAAATTAAAATCTTAATAATGGACTCACCAGCAGAATAGCAAGGACAGAAGAAAGAATTTGTGTACTTGAAGACAGAAAAATAGAAACAATAAAATGTGAACATAGAGAAAATACACTGAAAAAATATGAGCAGAGCCCTGGTACCTGGTTGGACTATGATCAAAGATCTATATCTGGGGCACCTGGGTGGTTTAGTTGGTTAAGCATCTGCCTTCAGCTCAGATCATGATCTCTGGTCCTGGGATCATGCCCCGCATCAGGCTCCCTACTTGGCAGGGAGTTTGCTTCTCCCTTCCCCTCTGCTCCTCCTCCCTGCTTGTGCTCTCTTTCTCTCTCTCAGATAAATAAATAAAATCTTTAAAAAAAAATCTACATCTGTGTTAATTGGAATTCTGGAGACAGAGGAGAAAGAGGATGGCTCTGAAAAAGTATTGGAAGTAATAATGGCTGAAGCGTCTAACTAATCTTGGTGAAAGCTGTAAGTCTACAGATACAAATAGCTGAGCAAACTCCATGCAGGATAAACCTAAAGAAATTCACACCCGTACACATCATAATCAAACTGCTGAAAAGTAAAGATAAACAAAAAACCTTGAAGTCATAGAGAAATCAAAGTTTAACTATGTGGGGAAAAGAATTTAAAAAACAGTGGATTTCTAATCAGATACAATGGAGGCTGAAAGGAAGTGCCACACGTTTTTTCACTGACAGAAAAAAACAGGGAAGGGGAGAGTAGCCCTCAACCAAGAATTTATACATGCTATACCTTTCAATAATGAAAATATCCTTAGAGTGAGCCCTGGGTGGCTCAGTAGGTTGAGCATCCAACTCCTGGTTTCAGATCAGGTCATAATCTCATGGTCCTGAGATCAAGCCCTACAACAGTCTCCATGCTTGGTGCAGAGTCGGCTTGAGGTTCTCTGCCACTCTCTCCCTCTGCCCTCTCCCTTGTTAGACAGATAGATGATAGGTAGATAGATAGATAGATGATAGATAATAAAATCTTTAAAAAATGAATGAAAATATCCTTCTGGAAAGAAGGGAAATGCAATACATTAGTAGATGAAGGAAAACTAAGAGAATTTGTCAACGGACCTATTCAAATACAATGGTCAAATATTTCTATGAAACTAAAGGAAATGATAAAAGAAGCAGCTTAGAGCATCAGGAAAAAAGAAAGAACAAGGTAACAAGTAAAAATGTGGCTAAATACAATCCATTTTTTTTCTCCTATTGGGTTTTCCCAATTATGTTTGATGGTTGAACCAAAATTATAACATTGTCTGGTATGGGTTTGAAAATATGGAGAGTTATCTTTTTTAAGATAATCATACTATAGATATGGGAAATTAAAGGGACATAAAATGAGTTAAGGTTTTTTCACTTATCTCAAACTGATAAAATGGGAACTACAGTAGACTGTGATAAGTTATGTATGTACAACAGGATACCTAGAATAACCATAAATAGCTATAAAACAATTCATACATAATCCCTTTAGGTTTACTGAAATGGAATTTTAAAAAATATTCAAGTAACTCTCATTGATGTAGAATAAAGAAAACAAAGAAATGAAAACAAGAGAGAATACAAAATAAAGCAATAAAATAAAATTTTAGATTTAGACATAACCTATCAATAATTATCCTAAACACGTATGGCTTAAACACACAATTGAAAAACAGAGATTGGTAGATTAAAAAAAAAATGATTCAACTATACACTATCTATAAGAAATTCACTTTAAATATAAGCATAATGTAGATTGAAAGTACCTTATGGGAAAAGATATGTTATGCAAATAATTAAAAAGACCACTATTATGTAAATTATATGCATATCTGTTAGCTTAAAATAATGCAATTCTACTTTCTCAGGGACTTCAATGAAATCACAGGAGTAGGGGCACCTGAGTGGCTCAGTGGGTTAAGCCTCTGCCTTCGGCTCAGTTCATGATCTCAGGGTCCTGGGATCGAGCCCCACATTGGACTCTCTGCTCAGCAGGGAGCCTGCTTCTCCCTCTCTCTCTCCCTGCTTCTCTGCCTACTTGTGATTTCTGTCAAATAAATAAATAAAATCTTTTTAAAAAAAAAAGAAATCACAGGAGTATGTTCATCTAGAAATGCTGTTCAGAACTATAAGGCAGTTCATCAGTTAATCAGTGGATGGGAGAAAATATAGAACAAAGAGTTTGGATTAATGCATCAGCTGTCTTCTTTTAGGTGCACAGTTTGGAATGGCAGAAGACTGGTACAAATGAGCTGCCATTAATGTAAAAGCAATGTCAATAACAACTTTTAAATTGGATTTTTCTTTACCTACTTTCCTCTTCCTGCATCCTGAGTCCTGCTTCCTAGGATCATGACCCACATAAAGTACCCGCCTCCAATTCTGGCATCCTTCTCTTCTGTCAGGGAAACACAAACTATAAAAGGGTACTTTCTTCTTAGTGGTCCTTAGCTAACTATATTGTCTAACTAATCATGGTAACTCATTTATTTTTTTTTACTTATTTAGCTATTAGAACATTCTTAATATTTTTTTTTAATTTTTTTTTCTCATTTTATTTATTTTTTCAGCGTAACAGTATTCATTCTTTTTGCACAACACCCAGTGCTCCATGCAAAACGTGCCCTCTCCATTACCCACCACCTGTTCCCCCAACCTCCCACCCCTGACCCTTCAAAACCCTCAGGTTGCCCCAACCTCCCACCCCTGACCCTTCAAAACCCTCAGGTTGTTTTTCAGAGTCCATAGTCTCTTATGGTTCGCCTCCCCTCCCCAATGTCCATAGCCCGCTCCCCCTCCCCCAATCCCACCTCCTCGCAGCAACCCCCAGTTTGTTTTGTGAGATTAAGAGTCATTTATGGTTTGTCTCCCTCCCAATCCCATCTTGTTTCATTTCCCCTTCCAATTTTTTTTTTTTAATAAACATATAATGTATTTTTATCCCCAGGGGTACAGGTCTGTGAATCGCCAGGTTTACACACTTCACAGCACTCACGATAGCACATACCCTCCCCAATGTCCATAGCCCCCTCCCCCTCTCCCAATCCCACCTCCCCCCAGCAACCAAATTCTACTTTTGATTCAGCTTTGCTGAAATATGAAAAAGAAACCTCCTTTATATTTAATGTTTTGAAATGTTATCTCTCAATTGACATATAAATGTATATCTATTATTGGAAAGAAAAATTATGATGATTACTTAATAATTACTATATTAATTACTTTACCAAGATAACTATTAGTTTTATGGTTAAAATATTAAGAATGTTTCATTTATTCTTCTCCTAAGAATAAATAATATTAAATTAAAAATTTAATATTTTTATTATTAAATATTATTATTATTAAATTAATTATTAATTTATAATAATTAATTTAATTATATAATTTAATTTATAATTTAATTATATAATTATAATAATTAATTTAATTATATATATAATTATTAATTATATATAAAAATATAATTTAATTATATATATAATATATATTAATATATTATATTAATTATAATAATTAATTTAATTATATAATTTAATTTATAATTTAATTATATAATTATAATATAAATTATTATAGATTAATTATTAATTATTATTAAATTATTAATATTATTAAATATTATTAAATAATAAATATATTTATTATTATTTTATTATATATTTTAAATATATAAAATAAATATTTTAAAATATTAAAAAATTAAATAATATTTAACCATTTATTCTTCTCCTAAGAATAAATGAAACATTCTTAATATTTTAACCATAAAACTAATAGTTATCTTGGTAAAGTAATTAATATAGTAATTATTAAGTAATCATCATAATTTTTCTTTCCAATAATAGATATACATTTATATGTCAATTGAGAGATAACATTTCAAAACATTAAATATAAAGGAGGTTTCTTTTTCATATTTCAGCAAAGCTGAATCAAAAGTAGAATTTGGTTGCTGGGGGGAGGTGGGATTGGGAGAGGGGGAGGGGGCTATGGACATTGGGGAGGGTATGTGCTATCGTGAGTGCTGTGAAGTGTGTAAACCTGGCGATTCACAGACCTGTACCCCTGGGGATAAAAATACATTATATGTTTATTAAAAAAAAAAAAATTGGAAGGGGAGGCAAACCATAAGAGACTATGGACTCTGAAAAACAACCTGAGGGTTTTGAAGGGTCAGGGGTGGGAGGTTGGGGGAACAGGTGGTGGGTAATGGGGAGGGCACGTTTTGCATGGAGCACTGGGTGTTGTGCAAAAAGAATGAATACTGTTACGCTGAAAAAATAAATAAAATGGAAAAAAAAAAAGAAAAAAAAAAAGTAGAATTTGACCACTGTGATATAGGCCAGCTTCAATCAATTGTTAGTTTGAGGGAATACTATAGTGATGTTCTGACTTAAAATTTAACAACATGATCAGAAAACATTAATTTAAACTTACTATAAAGACTACATTTTGAAAATTTTTATTTTATTTAAATTCAGTTACTTAACATATATGTATTACTAGTTTCGGAGGCAGAGTTCAGTGATTCATCAGTTGCGTGTAACACCCAGTGCTCATTACATCATGTGCCCTCCTTAATGCCAATCACCCAGTTACCCCCCCATTCCCCTCCTCTTCAGCAACCCTTGTTTCCTATAGTTAAGAGTCTCTTACGGTTTATCTTGCTTTCTGATTTCATTAATTCTTATGCAACTATTATCTTCATGTATTATACCAACAAGATTAGTTGTTTTGAATTAGAGTGTATTTCCTATTCAGATTGAAGAAAAAAAAATAATTCATGATTTATGTTTAGATTACAATAAATACCAATTGGAACACTGGAACGCCTGGGTGGCTCAGTCAGTTAAGCTGCTGCCTTTGGCTCAGGTCATGATCCCAGGGTCCTGGGATCGAATCCCACATCGGGCTTCTTGTCCATCAGGGAGCCTGCTTCTCTTTCTGCCTCTGCCTGCCACTCTGCCTGCTTGTGCTCTCTCTCTCTCTCTGACAAATAGATTTCAATAAATAACAATCAACATGGCGTATAATATATCACATATCTTTTGATTTGGTTTCACAATGGAAATTCTGAAAAACAATACTGAAACAATGAATAATATAGTTAAAATCCCATTTTTGTCTTCTTATTGATTTGAAATTATATCAATGGAAAATACTGAACCAATAACTTAGGCTGAAGAGTCTTATGGTTTCAATTTATCTCCCCTTTACATCCCTAAGGTTGTAAGATAAAGGATGAATTGGTTCGGGGTAAATGTGCTTTTTATTGCTATTGCAGGATAGTAAGCATTTTTGTTTCAATGATTTCCTGTCATTATGTGAGAGAGATGTAGTCTGTGACTCATAAAACAGTGTAGATAAAAGGTTTTCTTGATACATTAAGTACCTTAGCAAACCCAATGTTCAATTTCTTCGCGTGAGCAGAATAGGGTTTAGTGGTACCCATAGAACACAGATCATCAATGTGATCTGATTTCATGAAGAATATAACACAGAAGTTATCTTTCTCTTGACCAAATAGGTTTGTTTCAGTTCTAAAAAAAAACTATCTATCTATATATATATAATAAATTAAAGAATTATTTATTTTTTGATGAACACAAAGTAAAAACATTCTAGAAAAATAAAATCCAATTTATTTAATCCTTTTCAAAATGTAGTTTCACAATTTTGGTAACAGTTTCCCAGTGAGAACCATCATTAAGCTACTTCTAAGATCCTTCATCTTTTTTTCTTTTTTTAAGAAAATAAAATATTTTTAACTCTGATTTCCAAATTGCCATGGTAACATCAGTTTATTTTTTCTCAATGAACAGTATTGGACTATACAAAATACTAAAGATATACCTTCCTTTTTAAAATCATCACCCTAGGGGTGCCTGGGTGGCTCAGTGGGTTAAAGCCTCTGCCTTCGGCTCAGGTCATGATCCCAGAGTCCTGGGATTGAGCCCCTCGTTGGGATCTCTGCTCCACGGGGAGCCTGCTTCGTCCTCTCTCTCTGCCTGCCTCTCTGCCTAGTTGTGATTTCTCTCTGTCAAATAAATAAAATATTTAAAAATAAAATAAAATAAAATCACCACCCTAGAACTTAGGTGATAGATTTTTAATTTAGCTAGTTGCTTTTTTTTTTTTTAAAGATTTTATTTATTTATTTGACAGAGAGAGGCACAGCGAGAGAGGGAACACAAGCAGGGGGAGTGGGAGAGGGAGAAGCAGGCTTCCCGCCGAGCAGGGAGCCCAATGGGGGGCTCAATCCCAGGACCCTGATATGACCTGAGCTGAAGGCAGACGTTTAATGACTGAGCCACCCAGTTTCCCCTTAATTTAACTAATTTTTAATTAAAATCTAATTAGTTATATGTTGTTAGAGATGCTAAATAGTGTACGATATATTTTTAGTCATCACCATAGTGACATTATTGTTGATAGACATTATATCTGTTTCTAATTACCAGTTAAAAAATATTTTGCAAGGGATATGCTTATGCTTGAACCTACAGGTATTTTTAACCCTAAGAGATTCATGAATATAATATGTATAAACTTTTCACATATTAAAAACACGATAGATTAATTTTAATTTCTTTTTAAAAATTTTTAAACAATCTCACACCAAAATATCTTAATAAATGTGCTTATTATCCACATCTTTACCTGAATCAAATATCAAGAAGGTAAACAGACATCTGAATTAATAGCTTATCTATTACAATGAATTATATAATAATTTTATTTTTAAAAATCTAAGACTTACACTCAGCATTTAAAAACTGCCAAATCTAGGGACGCCTGAGTGGCTCAGTGGGTTGAAGCCTCTGCCAGGGTCCTGGGATCGAGCCCCGCATCGGGCTCTCTGCTCAGCAGGGAGCCTGCTTCCTCCTCTCTCTCTGCCTGCCTCTCTGCCTACTTGTGATCTCTGCCTGTCAAATAAATAAATAAAATTTATTTTATTTTTAACTCTGATTTCCAAATTGCCATGGTAACATCAGTTTATTTTTTTCTCAATGAACAGTATTGAACTATACAAAATACTAAAGATATACCTCCTCCCTGCTGAGGAGGGAGTCTGATGTGGGGCTTGATCCCAGGACCTTGGGATCATGACCCAAGCCAAAAGCAAATAAATAAATAAATAAATAAATACAAAATAAAAACTGCCAAATCTAGAAAATCCATGTAAGACTTTAACTTGTTGGTAATAAATACTGAATTCCCTTAATCATAACATTTTTTTAAGTAATTGTAAGTAATTGAGCACTTCAGAAAACAGTAAATTACACTTACAATATCTTTGTATTATGAATATGATATATCCTTCATTATATTTCAATATATGCTACACCATATTCCATATGCTTTAATGATCAGTTATGTAACCAGAAACCCACAGACTTGAGGTGATGAGCTGGAATTCTCATTAGAAATCCCACATTCCAGAGGCAATTTTTATTATGTTTCAATAATCTTAAAATTGACTAAACACCAGAGACTTTGATAATTAACATGACATAAAAAAGGAGTTTTTAATAATAAATTTAACATCTTTATAATTATTATGAGATATTAGAAATGGAATTTCAATTGTGAATGGTTTTCTTTATGAGTATGGTTTATTTTGACAATGTATTTTGAGGTAGAACTTATCTAGTACATGCCAGGTAAATATAACTCTTAACTATTTTTATCACTAGATCATTAAAGTAACTATTCTTCTTTCTACCCAATTTTCCAATGTTTATATGTCAACAAAAATAAGTATTTTATGTTTTTCAAATCATTGTTGCACTAAAATGGCTTGTCAAAATTCTATTCCTGAATCAAGTCAGGAAAAACCAAAGCATGTAGTCTAATATGTCAAACAGAAAAAATTCAATACAGAGAATCTAGTATCCATACAAAACGTCACGTGCATTGAAAGAGCACAGAAAAGGAAGGTGAGGTAGCTCAGAGATCTATGACTGTAAGAAGTAGCTAGTAGGTCTTTCTGGGAAAACAAGAGAGGAGTTTGTGTTAATGGGGTTTAGAACATTCCTGTGACTACCTCATGGGTTCTGTTACTGCCAAAAAGAGGTAGATCAGACTTGGCCAGCATCTCAAATAAAGGAGCAGTGATAGAAGCACCTAGAAAGTCATGCTGAAAACACAAGAGTAGCCTCCTTATTGTCGGTGCCTGTTCACACCAGCTGGGGACTGCACAGTGGAGCCAGGATAAGGTTTTCTGGTTCTGAGCCCCAAAAAGGCTGTACAGTGCAGGTTCTGAAGTTTCTCTGGAGGCTGCAAGCTGTATCTATCCTCTGCTGTTGGATGGGTAATTCCAGCAAAGACAAAAACAGGAGTTGCCTGACTTCTCTCTTCCTCTGCTATCGAATCTCCTAGGCCTTCCCATTAACAGAATCTTACCAGAATCCAGCTGGCAATAAAATCTGGATATTATTTTCAAGGTCACAACTCCCCTCCATAACATACAGTGCACAATGAAGGAATGGGTTGAAACATGAATGACCTTAAACTTTTACAAAAGATTGGATTCATGTAATATTCTTAAGTTTGGAGAAGTTTGAGTGTAAAAGAAGAAAAAAAAAATCAAGAGAAACATAAAATTCCTATAGGGAAACAATGGAAAATATGGGGTATAACCTCTTGAAAACAATTTTGTGAACATAAATTTAAATTACAAAGTCAACATGAACACCCCAAATAGATAAGTGAGATTATGAGCAGACTCATTCCACTTAGGAAATTGAAAAAAAAAGGGGGGGCAGAATATATATATATATATATATATATATATATATATATATATACACACACACACACACACACACACACACATATGCGTATATATAATCACATATATATGTATAATGTGTTATATATATATGTGTGTGTGTGTATAGCACATATATATCAATGTATTAATCTATAGCTGACTCTTTCAATGAATTTTAATAAATTACCAATTTCAATAAATTTACCAAATTTACCAAAGCAAATTTAACTGTTGTTGAACAAACTTGTTCATTATCTATAATTATTATACTCTATTTTGAATTTGTCACAGGTTATTGAGAATTGTGATGAGTAATAACAAAACTAAATCAATTGGCCAACTTATTAGAGGAAACCGTAAGAACCTGGGAATGGTATTTTTGCTCAGTAATATCATGGGAAAAGATTATCCTTGTAAAATATCACATAACTCCACGATATGTTCTAAATTATAATAGTTAAGATGAATAACCGTTTTATTGTTTTGTTGTTGTTGTTTATTTATTTGAGAGAGAGAGAGAGCGAGACAGAGCACAAGTAGGCAGAAGGGGCAAACGGAGAAGCAGACTCCCTGCTGAGGAGGGAGTCTGATGTGGGGCTTGATCCCAGGACCTTGGGATCATGACCCAAGCCAAAAGCAGATCCTTAACAGACTGAGCCACTCAGGTGCTCCATAATCTATTTTAATATACCTACTGGTTAAACTAGGCTTGATTGATTTGACCTAATATTTATAACCTGACAGCATAAAACTTAGTTCTTCCTTTATTGTTATTATTTGCCTTGATAACAATAAATTAATATCCTTTATTTATGTATGTTTAGTTTGAAGGTCAAATACTTTGAAATTTTTATTGCATACTTATCTACAGAAAGTATATTTGTTTACAATTATTGCATGAAGTAGAAAGAGCTGTAAGCTGAATTTAATAGAGAGCACACCCGGGGCACCTGGGTGGCTCAGTGGATTAAACCCCTGCCTTCGGCTCAGGTCATGATCTCAGGGTTCTGGGATCGAGCCCCGCATCGGGCTCTCTGCTCTGCAGGGAGCCTGCTTCCTCCTCTCTCTCTGCCTGCCTCTCTGCCTATTTGTGATCTCTCTCTCTGTCAAATAAATAAATAAAATCTTTAAAAAAAAAAATAGAGAGCACACCCTTTTTATTTTGAACTCTCAGAACTGAGAGATATGTGACAGGTGCTCCAATTATGACACCACCAGGAAGCAATAAGTTTGATAGTATATATACTTTTTAATATGGATTTCTAAGCTCTATTTCTATGAACTCCATTTGTGTTCATTATTCTAAACATTACATTTTTTTAGTTTATTAGAATTTAAATTTGTATTGACTATTTGATATCTTTTTCTTTCCCTTGTTGGATTGGAATCCATTTATTCAATTTCAGATAAAATACAGCCATATCTAGTCTAAAAATAACACAACTTTCAGTAATAATGCCTTGGATGGATAGTTACATATTGATATTTTTATATACAGCTCTGAAATATGATTCACCCATCAAAAGTGTACAAATTTAGTATAGTCACATTGCACAACTATTACCACAATAAATTTTAGAATATAATCGTCATCCTCCAAACAAAAACATATACCCAATAGCAGTCATTTCCCATTTCTTGATAGACCTTCTACCATTTGGTAACATAATCAACTTTGCCTATTTTGCCTATCAAAATCAATTTGCCTAATTTGAACATTTCATATCTAATGGAATCCTGTAAATGCAACAATTTGAATCTTTTTTGCTTTTTTTCCCCTTGTTCTGGATAGCAAAACTTTTTTTTTTTTTTTGCTACTTTTTTCACAGAACAAATTTTGGTTTCACTATCTTTTATTGTTTTATTTCTGTACAGATCATCTTTATTTTGTTCCTTTGCTTACCTTGAGTTTATTTTGCTCTACTTTTTCTAGTTCCTAGTTTCTTATGATAGCAGGCTGGTTATTAGTTTGACATCTTGTCCTTTTTCCCAGCTTTATTGAAGTATAATTGACAAGTAAAAATGTGTATAATTAAAGTGACAAAATTATGATATAATAAATATATACATAGTGAAATTACCACAAGCAGTTTAATTAAGACATACAACCACTCACATAGTTGTCTTTTTTTTTTTTTTAAATATGTGGATGTTGTGAAAATACATGAGATTTACTGTCTTAGCAAGAAACTGGTGATTTGCAAAGGGAAGGGTGACAGGAACATGGGCAAAATGTTGAAAGGGAGTGGAGATACAAGCTTCTAGATACAGAATAAAGACGTCTTGAGAATAATAGGCACCATGTAGGAGATATAGTTAATGATATTGTAATAGCATTGTATGGTGATGGAATTGCTACAACTGTGATGAGCATAACATAACATAGAGCTGCTTAATGACTATGTTGTACACTTGAATCTAATATGACATTGTCAGGCACACTAAAATTAAAAAGAAAAAAATCACTCAGCAAATTTCAAGTACACAATACAGTATTATTAACTATAGTCACCATCTTTCTCTTTTTGATATGGGCATTTTTAAAATTTATATTGAATTTCTAAATTTCTTCCTGGACACTGATTTAATTGTATCCCTTAAGTGTTGTTATGTTGTCTTTTCATTTTTGTTCACCTCAAAGTATTTTTAGTTTCTTTGTGATTTCTTTTTTGACCCATTAGTTATTCAGCAGTTTGTGTTAATTTCTACTTATTTGTGAATTATTCAAATTTCCTTCTGTTGTGAAGAAAATGAAATTCTAATTTTATTTAATTATGATTAGAGAGAATTCCTGAAGGATTTAAATGCTTTTAAATTCACTGAAGTTTATTTTATGGTCTAGCATGTGGTTTATTCTGGAGAAGATTAAATGTATACTGGAGAATTTGCATTCTGTTTTTGTTGTGTGGAATGTTCTACAGATGTCTGTAAGGTCTCAGTTTTTTAAATGTTGTTCCGATCTTCAATTTCCTTTCTGATCTTTTGCCAATTTGTTTACTCATAACTTAATGTGAGATGTTGAAGTTTAAACTATTACTCTTGAATTGCCAATTTCTCCCTTCAATTCCTTCATTTTTTGTTTCCTGTATTTGTGGAAACTTTTCCTAGGTTCATATATGTACATACTTGTTATATCTTTCTTATGGATTTACTCTTTTTCATCATTGTATGTTTATCTCCAGTAATATTTTTGTTTTAAAATCTGGTTTGTTTTTGTTTTTGTTTTTTTATTAGACAGACAGAGATCACAAGTAGGCAGAGAGGCAGGCAGAGAGAGGGAGGAAGCAGGCTCCCAGCTGAGCAGAGAGCCTGATGCGGGGCTGGATCCCAGGACCCTGAGATCATGACCTGAGTCGAATGCAGAGGCTTTAACCCACTGAGCCACCCAGGCACCCCTAAAATCTGTTTTGTCTAATATTAAAATAGTTACTGCAGCCTTATTATGTTTACTGTTTGTATGACATATATTTTCCATCCTTTTACTTCCAAATTTGGTTTAAGCATGTCTCCAGTAAAGAGCATATAGCACTTAAAAACAAAAAAGAAATTCTGACTGACAATTCCTCTTATTTATTTGTTTGAATTTTTTTAATCCATTCACTTTGATATTATCATTGGAATAATTTGATTTACATGTGTCAGTTTACTGTTTATTTTCTGTATGTTTCATGTCTTTGGTTCTCTAGCCTGTTCTACTGGTTTCTTTTACATTGCGTATTTTCTAGTTTAACATTTTAATTCCCTTAAGAATTATCACTGTATTCCTGATTTATTTTCCTAAATGGTTGTTTTAGATCTTACCATATGCTTAATTTCACCAGTCTACTTCAGAGTAAGTAACTGTACCCCAGTTTTTAAATATTACTTATGTTATATTTTTCCCCTTTTTTAGCATTCTAAAAATAATATCATATCTAAGTATATTAAAACCCACCAACACTTTGTTTTAATTATTACTTTATATAATTTCATGTGTTTTAGCTAAAATGAGGAAACTAGATCATTTAATGTTCTATAGAATTCATTATAATAACATTCTTGTTTACCATTTCTACTCATCCACATTTTCCTGTGGATTTGAGTTACTATCTGTATTTTTTTTTAATCCATATCAACTTTGTTCTTATTTCCCTGCTTGATGCCCCATTTGTTATTATCAAAATGATACATTTTTATATTACAGGACCTAAATCCAGTTATATTAATATTGTTATAAAATGGTGGGATTTTTTGTTTGTTTTTTAAGATTTTATTTATTTATTTGTCAGAGAAAGAGAGCACAAGCAGGCAGAGTGGCAGGCAAAGGGAGAAGCAGATTCCCCGCTGAGCAAGGAGCCCAATGTGGGACATGATCCCAGGATTCTGGGATCATGACCAGAGTCGAAGGCAGCAGCTTAACCAACTGAGCCACCCAGGCATCCCTATAAAATGGTTTTTTAACTTGATTAATAAAAGAGCAGATATATGCCTTTTATTGTCCTTTACAATTACAGATTTTTCTTTACTGTTGCTGTTTGCATGTGTTCAGATTAGTATCTTGGGTCACTTATTTTCAGTTGGAAGGATTTATTTTCATATTTCTTGGAAAATGGATCTGTCTGCTAGTATAAATAATCTTTGTTTTTGTTTATTTGTGAATGTCTTTATCTTTTCATCTTCTTTGTGAAAGCTACATTGCTGGATATAAGATTCTTGGTTGACAGGGGTTTTTTGTGTGTTTTTTTCTTCCTTCTACTGTCACTTTAAATATATCATCCCACTGCCTCTGGGCCTTAGCTGTTTCTCACAAACCAGCTCTTTATCCTACCAGGGCTCCACTATATGTGATGAGTCACTTTTTTCTTTTGTTGCTTCAAAATTTTCTATTTTGTCAATGCACTTAATAATTTTTTTAAAGATTTTATTTATTTATTTGACAGACAGGGATCACAAATAGGCAGAGAAGCAGGCAGAGAGAGAGAGGAAGGGAAGCAGGCTCCCTCTGAGCAGAAAGCCGGATGTGGGGCTCGATCCCAGCACCCCGGGATCATGACCTGAACCAAAGGCAGAGGCTTTAACCACTGTGCCACCCAGATGTCCTGCACTTAATTACTTTTAATATAATGTGTCTGGGTGTTGGTCTGATTTTTTTTTTTTTTTTGCATTTACCTGATTTTTAGGTCACTGAGCTTCTTGGAAAATTAATGTTATTCATCCAATTTGAGAAGTTCTCAGCAATTCTTCAAATAATTTTCAATACCTTTCTCTCTCTCCTCTCCTCCTGGTACTCACCTTATTCATATGTTTGAGTGGTTAACAATGTCCTTCATTTTTTAAAAGTCCGTTCATTTTTTGAATTCTTTTTCTCTTTGTCATATACTTTGCATAATTACTATCATCAAGTTCAAGGATTCTTCTGCTCCTTCAAATCTACTGTTAATATATTTCTAGTATTGTATTTTTTGTTATTCTACTATTAAACTCTAGAACTTCCATTTTTAAAAATAATTTCTCTTTATTGATATTCAGTATTTGGGGATATGTTGTCATCATACCTTCCTTTACTTCTTTATGCATGATTTCCTTTAGTTCTTTAAATATGTTTGCTTTTAAGTCATTGTCTCCTAAGTCCCACATATCAACTATCTCTGGTAGTTTCCTTTTTTTAATATTTCCTTCTCTTTTCTTTTTGCTTTTTTCTTTTCTTTCTCTTTCTTTCTTTCTTTACTTTACCTGTATTTTCTCTGATTTTTCCTGAATATTGTCATTTTCCTCTCTGTGTATCCTAAAATTTTATGGATGTTGAAAACTAGACAAGTTAGATAATATATCAAACTGGACATTGATCTTCCCCTTCTTTGGGGCTTGTTGATTTTTGTTCATTTGTAGCCTCTCATGTTTATGTCTTGTCTTTTGGCATGGTACCTCCACCCAATGAGTGAACAATGGAAACTGGAGTGAGCCCCAATATTTTTTGGCCTGTTATACATTAAATAAACCTTAGCCCTGCAAGCGAGGACTAAGAGGAAGGGAACCCCCAGCACTTTGACGGCACTCACCTGGAATTAGCCTCTGTAACACAGAACTGGGGGTTGTAAGAAATCATAGTGGTAATTCCCCTACCCATTAGGTACCTTGAAAAGAAGCTGAGACAAGGAGAAGCCATGTTTTCCTAGCCACATCTAGCCAGAGTGAAGCTTCAGTCATGATGATTCAGGAGTATGGGGTGGGCTGTAGACTAAAAGCCATAGACTTTCACTGTTCTTATGACTTTTATTATTTTATTATTGTTTTGAGTAAATATTTCTTTGTTAGCTGTATGCTGTTAAAACAATTTGAAAAACCTTTAAAGCGTACTTTTTAAAAATAATTTTTACCAGTCATGGCTAATTTTCTTGAGAGAGGGTCTGTGGAGGTTCTCACACTTCCATTCAGAAAGTAATCCCCAGCTTCCTACTTTTAATCTGCTTTTTGCTGAAATAATTTGGAAATGATTTTGGAATTAAATGAGTTAAAACCACCAAATACCAAATTGTTAAGAGTTCTGTGCTGTTAAAAGATAATTTTCAATCATTTAAATTAAAAGTATATAATGATGTTAAATCTCTCACTTTATATTTCATTTTATAATACAACAAACAAATGTCCTACATTACTTAAAATTAACACACTGGCAGGAATTGTTAATATATATACTCCATATAGGACAAAGAGTTTAAAAAATATTTTTTTCCCATTTTATTTATTTTTTTCAGCATAACAGTATTCATTGTTTTTGCACAACACCCAGTGCTCCATGCAAAACGTGCCCTCCCTATTACCCACCACCTGTTCCCCCAACCTCCCACCCCTGACCCTTCAAAACCCTCAGGTTGTTTTTCAGAGTCCATAGTCTCTTATGGTTCGCCTCCCCTCCCCAATGTCCATAGCCCCCTCCCCCTCTCCCAATCCCACCTCCCCCCAGCAACCCCCAGTTTGTTTTGTGAGATTAAGAGTCAGAAATGGGCAGAGGACATGAACAGACATTTCTGCAAAGAAGACATCCAGATGGCCAACAGACACATGAAAAAGTGCTCCACGTCACTCGGCATCAGGGAAATACAAATCAAAACCACAATGAGATATCACCTCACACCAGTCAGAATGGCTAAAATTAACAAGTCAGGAAATGACAGATGCTGGAGAGGATGTGGAGAAAGGGGAACCCTCCTCCACTGTTGGTGGGAATGCAAGCTGGTGCAACCACTCTGGAAAACAGCATGGAGGTTCCTCAAAATGTTGAAAATAGAACTACCCTATGACCCAGCAATTGCACTACTGGGTATTTACCCTAAAGATACAAACGTAGTGATCCGAAGGGGCACGTGTACCCAAATGTTTATAGCAGCAATGTCTACAATAGCCAAACTATGGTTCTTTGTTTTAATTTAATAATAATTGTGGGTTAATGTAAGCTTTAAAAAATGTCCTTACTTTGATGAGGAGAAGGTGCAGTACCAATTTCAAAGTGTATGTGGAGAATTTCTTTTAATGAGATCAGATGAGTTTTGGCGAAACATTCCTCTGAAAATATATGACTAGCAATCACCTTCCTGTTTATCATCTAAAACATCTTCCTTACTTCTCACTGTCCAATCAGACTCAATCCTACCCTTGAGGACAAACTAAAACCTATCACCTCAATAACATTATCTTGAACACATTTCACAATGTGATATGTTTCCTTTTTCTTTTCCATTCTTTACCTATTTCTTTATAAATTGTGTATGTTTGAGATGTCTCATTATTTTCAAGCTCTTAACTAAATGTTTCTGGTTATTTAATATGTATGTGGTTTATTTTATCTTCCCCATGAGAATATACATTCTTGATAGTAACTGAACACAACATTCTCTTCTTTATAGCAATTGTTCAATGTCACATCCATGGTGTTTATGCAAGAAATGTTTATTGGTTTGATATTTTTGTGAGATAGATGATTGATGAATTTTGTAATATGAATTAATTGCCATAAGCAGGAAGGGAAAGATGGATCATTCCTTATATTCAAAATGTCAACATGTTTACCAGGTCAATATTATGTCTAGCCTAATCAGTAGGTCCATAAATTGGAACTGGAAAATTTAGTGATACAATATTCACAGAAACACAAAACTAAATAAACAATCACAGTGCCCTGTTTTTAAATATAAGAGGGATAAGAAAACTCCTATAAAAACACAAAGAAGATCTTTGTGAATGTTGTTCCTTACTGTCTTATATATTAAAAATACTTATCCAAACATGAAGACCCATCATTAATAGTCAGTCCTAATGACTCTTGTCTCCTCTTGTCTCTTTTACAAAAAGGAATAGAAAGGCATGGTACAAGTTTGAGGGTTAATGAAGAAGACTGAAGAGCTACATCTTAATTTTGAAAGAATTTTTTTTCTAGCTACCAATTTTATTGAATACACTTCTCCCTTTTGAAATTCTTATTTTTATCCATGTATGGTGATTTTGTGGGCACTTTCTACAGGCCTGGAAGTGTTCTGTATTAAAGCATTTAAACCTAATATCAATATCACGAGGAAGTTACTAATATTATCCCATTTTACAGATGTCCTGCCAACATGACCCCAGAGACTATCTCATAATCGCTACCATATCTTTTTCATTCACTTTTGCTTTGCTAGCCATGTTTCAGTGTTCTGAGCCCACAATATAGACTTCAGTTCCCATTTAGTAATGGTAAGCCTATCCTACCATGCACACATTAACTTCTGGGGAAATTTATTCATAAGTGATTTCATCTTCATATCTACCTTGTTTCTTTCTCCTCTGCTCCTCTGAATATTTATTGGAAAGTTCCACTTGTGCCTTATGATGTTATCACTTTGAATTCAAAAAGTGACCAGAAGTTAAAGATGGGATGGAGAGGGTAAGGTCTAATGTACCACACTGAGTATCCTAATTCAGGCAATTCTATCAGTACTTTTCAGATCACTCAGGCAAATATATGTTCCTCAAACCTCTGGCTAATAGCATTCTCTTAGTCACTGTGAATTTTTCTTTCTTCTTTCTGTATACTCTCTTTCTGTAATTGTTCGTATCATAGCTCTATTCAGCAGTTAATTCTAAATTGTTAATTCCATTAGACAATTTTTTTTTCTTTAGAGGAAAGAGCACCAGTATCCAGTTTTTTCCACTGCACTCTCTCTTCTATGCCTCCCTCCTGCACTACTTCTTTTAAAACACCATTTTTGAAAAATATAGCTATATCATTCTCCTTATAGTATTTAAAGTTTTTGTATTTCCTACAAAACAATGCCTGTAGTAATTAGTCTGGTAAGAGTTTTCTGTATGTGACAAATTATTTCTCCAATATTGCTATATAACATCCCATTCTAAATCTGTATGTGTTATTCACCCACCCCTGTCTGGAAATTCTATGTTCATTTTATTCTTCACTGCTAGTCACTAGTTTCTTCTTTCTGAAAAACTGAAAACCTAGCTTCCATCCTCTCCACTTACTGACTTATTTCCTTCATCTACTTATTTGCTATTTATCATGGCATACATTATTTTTCTATTACATTTTATATTTATTTTTTGCTCTGTGTAAAAATCATGTATTTGCAGGTCTTTTCTGTAGCATGGAACTTTCGCATAATAAGACTCCAAATACAAGATTGTTAATTCACACAAAGTACTCCAGGAAATATAGTCAGCAAATGTAAACTATAAATATGTTAATTAAAAGTGCTGAAAAATGTACTTTAAACAAATAACTACATAAACATATAAAATGGGTTACATATTTGGAAGGTGACTTATCACAAAACTGATTTTAAAATGTGATTGTTTTGTCAAAATGTTTTGCTGTCCCCAATTTTTGATCCACAACTAATTAACCATGAATATATATTTCAAAGTATTGTAAGTGAATCAGCTGACATAAGAAAATAAAAGGAGAAATTTTGCAAAGCATAAACTCAGAAGAGAAAAAAATAGCCAATGATTTCCCCAAGGTTTCTTAAAATGGCATTGAGAGATTTTTTTTATGTGTGTTTGTATTTTTTACTTTTAAAACTTTTATTTCATTTTTATTTAAAACACAAGCAGTTTGATTATTCTGTGGCTGGAACTTTTGTTATATTATGAACTATTTTTTACTCTTGAAATAAACATTAACAAAGTAAATGAAATATCTGGTAAAAAAAATCTGCTTGAGTCAAATTCATACAGCTTGAAACGTAAATTTTTGTCTCTAAATTATCTTACACATTTTGTAAGATCTTAACCTAAATAAACAGTAGTCTTGCAATCACAATACCAGAGTCTGAGTTTTTGCTCTTCATTGTCATTATCCGTGAACTTTGATATATCATTTAAATCTATCATTGATATCATTTATTATCATTTGTATCTGAGTTTCAGTGTTATAATCTATACTGTTAAATTTTGGTTACTGGTATTTCTGGATTGTGGATAGAAATAAATGAGATAATTAATGTAAAAACACAGAGCACATCTCTTGACAAGATAGTTAGCAACCAATATCAATTGAATCTAAATTTTAGAAAACATTAAAGCGAGGGGTTTAATTCAAAATCATGTTAATTCTACATTTAGTTCATTCTTTAATGGCTCTTAACCCTATCTTGTTGGAATATAATACAGTCGGAACCCTATCTTGTTGGAACCCTATAATATAATACAGTTGGAACCCTATAATACAGTTGGAACCCTATCTTGTTGGAAAATAATTACAGTTGAAAATAGGATACTATGATAGAGTGAATTCATGAAACAGAGTGTTTTCAGAATAGTCTCAATGCATTTTATAATGACACATTGAATATTGGAAATTTTTGAATTGAATATAATGATCACCCACAATTAATCAGCAAGTATAGTTAGCTAGTCCTTTATATTCCTTATTTAATTAGTTTAATTTCTTATTTAACTTCACTCTAGCAGCTATTAATTTATCACAAATGACTTAATAATTCAAGTTATATTTACAGTTGACTTTTTACTGTAACTTCTTATTTATGTATTAATAAGTGATGTATCAGACAATTATTGCATGATGTAAGAAAAACTCATGTTTAAATTCTATATATCACAATTAACTATAAAACATTGGACAAATAAGTTATTCTCCCCACGCTACAAGACGTAACAGGAAACTTTCATGCTTAACTTTATATAATTGAAACTTAAAGTGATAAATAAATAAAACATATGTCAAAACCTAAAAAACATTTTTTTTACAAATATTAAGCATGATAAATATGACCACTATGGTATTTAACCCAACATAGGCAGTCAACAGATGACTATATATTTTTCTTTGTTTTTATTCTAAGCACAGATTATACTCTAAATCACACTACATATTTTTGCCAGAAGAATTAGAAATAATGAGACATTGAGCACCACCTTTCTTTTTTTTTTTTTTTTTTTTTTCCATTTCTTTTTTTTTTTTTTTATTTTTTTTTTTATTTTTTTTTAAATTTATTTTTTCAGCGTAACAGTATTCATTCTTTTTGCACAACACTCAGTGCTCCATGCAAAACGTGCCCTCCCCATCACCCACCACCTGTTCCCCCAACCTCCCACCCCTGACCCTTCAAAACCCTCAGGTTGTTTTTCAGAGTCCATAGTCTCTTATGGTTCGCCTCCCCTCCCCAATGTCCATAGCCCGCTCCACCTTTCTAAGACTCAGAATTATTCCTTAGAGTAAGCCTCTGCACAAAATAGTTAAAATCATATATGTTGAAACTAAGAAGTCATGACACACTTGTCTTAAATTTCCTCCTCATCACAAATGCCCCCAAAACCCCCAAATCCCTGCAGTTGAACTCCAGTCTCATATCTTAAAACTTCTTCCATGTGAAACTTCTTGAAATGCAAATAAATGAGAAGTAATGAGAATTCAGACACATCTTAACACTGATTGACATTTTTCTATTAGTTCCAATCAACTGCACAGTAGACAGCTACACTAAGCTTGCTTTTGCCATGAACAAAGGGATTTAATTTAATATATCTGTATGACCTAACCAATAAACATGACGGAACCACCACCAATATGGAAAGTCTGGTTGGAAGACATTAGGGCAATCTAGAAACACTTTTTTATTTGCTCATGTGGGAGATATTAAACAGATTTCTTTATGACCTAAAATACTTACGTTCAAAAGAGAAACTCATAGATGAGGTTGGAATGATAAGCATGCAGCTGAGATTCCAAAGAATGTTCAGAAATAATGTTACCTCAACTTTTATGATCTGGGATATGAGTGGTTCCTAAATCTAAGGGGTTACCCAGGGGATTAACCCACACATCAAGACATTATGGTATTAGTTTACAATCCATGTGTATTTATCCATTTGCTCACATATTCCCCCTTAATGTTTGCAATACCATGCCCAAACAATTGGTGTACTTAACCTTCACTTTGAAGGCACAATTTGAAGAAACACTTATTTCAGGAATTCAGAAATTAAATAGTGAAGAAATGAATCCTTTTTGTCAATATATGGAAACACTGCTTAAATGGTTAAGGTATATGTACTTTAACTATATTTATATATTTGTGATGCACCCAAACAAATCCTGGTATTTGGGGAATTCATTGTTATCCATCATGTACCTTCACTGTTATCCATCATGTACCTTCGTTGTTATCCATCATATCCAACCTCTCCTTCCTCTCTCTGACTCTTTTTGTTGTTCTTCCTGGCTCTGTACTCTGAAATCTGTCCTTGATCCTGGCTCTCTTTGGTGAGTAGATGACACTAGTAATTTTCTGGCTTAATTTTTTTTCACAAGTGCGTTGCCTCTGCTGTTACCCGCTTATGGAGACACAAGTGAAGTAAACAACTCATATAATTTCAAATAGGTATTCAGAAGTATTCACAAAAAATAAAATTGATGATAATAAAATTTAAAGTGTAATTGTTTATGACATTGTATATGTCTACTATCAAGTCAGAAATAGGATACTGAAAATTAAAGACACATTATTCTGCATTTCCCAGTGTTAAATAAATGGACGTTTTCTATGCAGCTTAATGTTTTTCCAGTCATTACTATTCATTATTCAGTCATTATCCAGTACCTTCATCCTTCAGATGAATACCTCTCAAGTAACTTAGTGGGTTTTATCTTAAGAGCCACAAGCAGTTCAAAGTGTAGGGATAGAGGGCACATACCTCAATATTATCAAAGCCATCTATGAAAAACCCACCGCAAATATCATTCTCCACGGAGAAACACTGAAAGCTTTTCCGCTAAGGTCAGGAACACGGCAGGGATGTCCATTATCACCACTGCTATTCAACATAGTACTAGAAGTCCTAGCCTCAGCAATCAGACAACAAAAAGAAATTAAAGGCATCCAAATTGGTAAAGAAGAAGTCAAACTATCACTCTTCGCAGATGATATGATACTATATGTGGAAAACCCAAAAGACTCCACTCCAAAACTGCTAGAACTTGTCCAGGAATTCAGTAAAGTGTCAGGATATAAAATCAATGCACAGAAATCAGTTGCATTTCTGTACACCAACAACAAGACTGAAGAAAGAGAAATTAAGGAGTCAATCCCATTTACAATTGCACCCAAAACTATAAGATACCTAGGAATAAACCTAACCAAAGAGGCTAAGAATCTATACACAGAAAATTATAAAGTACTCATGAAAGAAATTGAGGAAGACACAAAGAAATGGAAAAATGTTCCATGCTCCTGGATTGGAAGAATAAATATTGTGAAAATGTCCATGCTACCTAAAGCAATCTACACATTTAATGCAATCCCTATCAAAATATCCTCCATTTTTTTCAAAGAAATGGAACAAATAATCCTCAAATTTATATGGAACCAGAAAAGACCTCGAATAGCCAAAGGAATATTGAAAAAGAAAGCCAAAGTGGGTGGCATCACAATTCCGGACTTCAAGCTCTATTACAAAGCTGTCATCATCAAGACAGCATGGTACTGGCATAAAAACAGACACATAGATCAGTGGAACAGAACAGAGAGCCCAGAAATCGACCCTCAACTCTATGGTCAACTAATCTTCGACAAAGCAGGAAAGAATGTCCAATGGAAAAAAGACAGCCTCTTCAATAAATGGTGCTGGGAAAATTGGACAGCCACATGCAGAAAAATGAAATTGGACCACTTCCTTACACCACACACGAACATAGACTCCAAATGGATGAAGGACCTCAATGTGAGAAAGGAATCCATCAAAATCCTTGAGGAGAATGCAGGCAGCAACCTCTTCGACCTCAGCCGCAGCAACATCTTCCTAGGAACAACGGCAAAGGCAAGGGAAGCAAGGGCAAAAATGAACTCTTGGGATTTCATCAAGATCAAAAGCTTTTGCACAGCAAAGGAAACAGTTCACAAAACCAAAAGACAACTGACAGAATGGGAGAAGATATTTGCAAACGACATATCAGATAAAGGGCTAGTATCCAAAATCTATAAGGAACTTAGCAAACTCAACACCCAAAGAACAAACAATCCAATCAAGAAATGGGCAGAGGACATGAACAGACATTTCTGCAAAGAAGACATCCAGATGGCCAACAGACACATGAAAAAGTGCTCCACGTCACTCGGCATCAGGGAAATACAAATCAAAACCACAATGAGATATCACCTCACACCAGTCAGAATGGCTAAAATTAACAAGTCAGGAAATGACAGATGCTGGAGAGGATGCGGAGAAAGGGGAACCCTCCTCCACTGTTGGTGGGAATGCAAGCTGGTGCAACCACTCTGGAAAACAGCATGGAGGTTCCTCAAAATGTTGAAAATAGAACTACCCTATGACCCAGCAATTGCACTACTGGGTATTTACCCTAAAGATACAAACGTAGTGATCCGAAGGGGCACGTGTACCCGAATGTTTATAGCAGCAATGTCTACAATAGCCAAACTATGGAAAGAACCTAGATGTCCATCAACAGATGAATGGATAAAGAAGAAGTGGTATATATACACAATGGAATACTATGCAGCCATCAAAAGAAATGAAATCTTGCCATTTGCGACGACATGGATGGAACTAGAGCATATCATGCTTAGTGAAATAAGTCAATCGGAGAAAGACAACTATCATATGATCTCCCTGATATGAGGACATGGAGATGCAACATGGGGGGTTAGGGGGATAGGAGAAGAATAAATGAAACAAGATGGGATTGGGAGGGAGACAAACCATAAATGACTCTTAATCTCACAAAAATATTTTTTTAACCAAAGTAATTAAATATGCATTATTAAAGATATGCTCTGTGACTTTCATTGTTAACAATTTGCAGACCCTCCCTTTAATGCTTTACTGCAGACAATCAATGCAGCTGCTTGAATTCACTATTATTTTCATTAAGCACAACTGCTTTGAAGTTAAATCTCTAGCCATTGCAAGTAATTCCATGTTAATGCAGAATGTGACACTGGTTAGTTGGAAAAGTAAAAAAAAAAAAAAAAAAAGTGCCCTTGGCTGTAATTTATTTTGAATGTGACTTATACAATCTTCAGGCAAACATATATCTGAGAGGCAAAAAAATGTAATTATAATGTACAAATGGCTAAAACTCTCCTTCGAATCTATTGTGAAGGAAGAAAAAATGTTCTGGTGTTCTGCTTAGCAGGTGATTTATTCTTTTGCTATGTTAGAGCTCCCCTATGTGGCTATTTAGTTGAGACACACTACAGGCTTAATAATACATTCCAACAATTAAAACATAAATTACCTTTAGATATTTTCTAATAAAATATATGGAGATAATCATCTATAAATAATTTTCAGATTAACAGGAAGTATAATTTTTCTCTCTTTGAATAACATTGACAAAAAATTTTAATAAAATGAGAATCAAAGAAAAATAAAATTCAATGTTATATGGTAGTGATGAATTTAAGCGAATTTATACCTAAGTCGACATGAACCAATTCCTCATATTTGACAGTCCACTTAAGTTTGAAATAGTTTATTAGAAATAATTATGAGTAAAGTTTATTTTCTGTTTATTTAATTAATCAAATTCATATATGTAATTTTAAAGATATGAGAACGTGTAAAAAATAATGCTGTCCTCAATATCTGAAAATTTAGTTGGGAATACAATTCATGTAAGCAAATGTCAACTGTCCTAATGTTAAATGATGCTGACATAATGGAATAGTCTTCACACTGCTTCATATGGGTCAATTATTCCATGCAGCAGCCAGAATAATTTAGTGAAGGCTTAACTCAAAGACAAACAAAACAAAGTTAAATCTCCCTTCTTAAAACCTTCAGTGATTATAAAAATTCAGTGTGTATAAATGAGAACTTTATCTTTTAAAACTAGGTATACTTACTGTGAAATTTAAGACATTAGTGTAAAAACAGTTGTGTAGGTGAATAAAATTTGCAAAACTCTTTCAGTAGACAGTTGAGCAAATATTGTAGACCACTATTGCAGATTGATATAATTACAGTTAGATATAAATATATCTACAGTTAGATATAAACATTTTTAACATTATTAGATAATATAAGTTTTTTGAGTTATTGTACTAATTTAACACCTGCAAGCTTGGTATGTTTTCTTTTTTGAAGAACTGACAAAGTGGTTTCCACAGTGGCTACATTTTAATTCCTACCAACAATGGATTAGGATTCCAATATTCCACATTCTCGCCAAAACTTGTTATTTTCTGTATTTTTGTTTATAGCTCCAACTGTTATCCACTACCTCAAGCAGCTACAATGTTAAACAGTCATCTTTAATTTTGGTCAATGTCCCCAGGGGAAAGATTCTTCACACTGAAGGAGCTTACAGTCAGATCAAATAAAGACAGTCTTCCTAGATGAAAGTGGATTCTTTCAGAGAAACAACTGGTCAAATAATGACATTTCTCTGATAATGAGTAAAGATGGAGTCACAACCTAATTTTGTCACCTCCGGTGTTTGCCAAGATGTTGGTTTTTTGCTGCGGTTGTAGCTTATGGATTTAAGGCAACCATGAATTCTGGGGGAGGGGTGGGGAGGGGAGGGGTGAATATAAGATAAGTTAAAAACCCTGAAACTCTTTGTTCTTACACAGATTTAGCAAATGTTTTTTCTTGAAAAAACTTCTCTTGGATTGCTGCAAACCTTTGTTTAATTTCCAGAGTTCTCTAAAGAGTTAGTTCTGACAATTTTTGCCTTTTTTATTGTTGCTTTTATGGAGGAGAAAATGTTCAGAGGTATTTTCCTTGTCATTTTTGCTGACCCTATTGAGTCTTAATCTTATTTGGACTCTGAACTTTGTCCTCTGTCCCTACACCATGAGAAACACAAAGCTGGAGTTTGCTTAATGACGCTGTTACTGTAAGGGTAAAAGTGACTTTTACTTTTTTTGCTTCTTTATATCTTCATGAGTCTTTTGGCCTACCATTCTGTCTTGTCAAATCTTTAATTCTTTAAGATATATCTTTACATACATCTTTACAGTATGGCTATTTAGATTCAACCTCATGTTTAGCTTAAATAAGTAGAGAGAAGTCTGATGGAAATCAAAGTGTGAATGATAGATATATAATGTAAGATGCAAAAAACCTGAGCATAATTATATTTAAGCGGCAAAGCCCGTGGAGCATGATTGAAAACACTTGAAATCAGGTAAGAATGATGAAGCATTTTGACCAGGATGGTTGGAAAAAAAGCAGAAGAATATCTTTGGAAAGGAACACTTAGGCCTTACCATTCTTGATTAATTCACATATGTTTGTAAGATCTCTCCCCTACAAGACAACACCAGAGGAGAGGATACTATATGTCATTGTAATTGTCTTTCCTTCTTCTTTACCCAGAACATTCCCCATTCTTGATACTTGTCTAGTGCTGAGATAGACATGATGCCTTAATCAGATCAAGGATGAGACTCCATGTGTTGGAAGAAAGGAAGAACATATACAGTTGAAAATTAGAAATTTAGAAAGCCCAGCACTGTTCTTCCTTCCTTCCAGACACTGAAGTCTAGAGAGAGTATATACAGTATTACCAGTTCAAAAGAAATTCAGTGTACTTTAAAGCATTTCTGAATTAATTATATAGCTAATTAATTTTTATTTATTTATAAAAAGACTTTATTTATTTGTTAGAGAGGTGAGAGGGGGAGCACAAACAGGGGAAGCAGCAGGCAGAGGGAGAAGCCAGCTCCCCACTGAGCAAGGAGCCCAATGTGGGACTCCATCCCAGAACCTTGGGATCATAACCTGAGCCAAAGGCAGATACTTAACCAACTTAACTGTTGGTTAAGAAGCCCTAAAGAATTTGAATTTTAATATCTAGAACACCCAGTACACTCCAGACTGGGTTTCTGGCAGGCTCCTGTACCTGGCAGGACTTTAACTGCACTGTGAGGAATTTGTAATCCACCAGGAAACCAACCTCTATCTCTAGTTTGCTTTTTCTCCTTCTCCTTTCCCTTCTCCCTCTCCCTCTTCACTCTTTCCCCTTTCCTCTTCCTCTTCTCCTCCTTCCCCTCCTTCTGTTTCTCTTCCTCCCTCTTCCCCTTCCCCTTTGACAGCAACTCTCCCTCTGCCATCTCTCCCTCTTCTTCTTACTCTAAGAACATACTAAGAATCTCCAGCTAGTGTCTGCACTTTGCACTTTCAGATGATTGTATATCCTACTGCCTACAAGATAGTTTCCTGAGAGAGATGTATATATGAAGACATATAGTTTCCCTAGTTTTAGCTCTTTTATATATATATATATATATATATATATATATAATGGCTTTAAGATATAAGAATTTTAAAGCATAATACATAACCTACAAACTCTAAAAGAAAAAAATCTACAGCATTGGCTAAACACAAAATGAAAACTTGGATAGGAAAAAAAATACTTCATATCAGATTTAATGTAAGAACTACTGTTTGATAGAAAATATTTAACATGCACAACAAGCAATTGCTTGATGGACTCTAAATAAAATCACATTTAAAAATAAGAATCGGATAGAGTGTTTAATGGGAAAATAGACCAGGTATAAATATGTTGAAATGAGTATCATTAATAATTAGTACAGCACAACAGTTATCACTATGCCCTGGAAAAATAAAAATATTGGTCACTTTACCAGTAAACATAACAAAGATGTTCAAGTTACATGTTATTAGAACTAGGTAAATTGAAGTTACATATGTAAGACTCTTACTTTATTTTTGGATTATTTTTAAATGCACAATTTTTAAAAAGATTTTATTTACTTCAGAGAAAGAGAGTGACAGGCAGAGGGATAAGCAGGCTCCCCACTGAGCAAACCCCCTCCAATGGGGGACTCCATCACAGGACCCTGGGATCATGACCTGAGCCAAAGACAGACGCTTAACCAACTTAGCCACCCAGGCACCCCCAGAATACACAATTTTTTTGAGTTAAGTATATTTTGTATAACACTTCTGAGAGTCAAACTGGCTATGTTGATTTGAGGTAAAGATGTGCATTTCTAAACAACAATTGTATTCTTAAGAGGTATCCTAGGAAAATAAAAGTGTGCTTATATATGACATATGGAGTACTGACTGCAGTATCATCTGATATAACAACGAAAGTAACAAAAATATTAATTTATTTATAGGGGATTCGTTTCTTAAACTGTTTTGAATTTATGTGTGAGATAAATGATAGACTACAAAGGTGAGACTTTATTTGCTGTGAAAAAGTCAAGTTGAAGACTAGTATATACTCGTTCTCACTGAACAGGAAATTTGTGCCTGTAACACTGACTTGCGTTAACCTATTTCAACCTTCTACTATTCTTTCTCTATTGTCCTGGCTGGAAAGCAAAAACTATTTTCTCAAACTTCCTTGCAGTGAGGCTTCTGGGGATAATTTAGATTCTTTGAATCAAATGCTCTCTGACATGAATTTGGTTCAGGACTGGATTGTGGTGATGTGAGGAGCTGAAACGGTCCAAGGTGACCATTTTGCTGGCTCTGATTGTAGAAGAGGCAGCACAATTCTGCCGCTTTCTGCTTACGATGTGGTTTGAGGATCAGGCTTCTCTTTTCCTGATCAGCTTATGTGCTGCTTGTTCTGGAATCAGTGGCCATGGAAGCAACTTCCTGAGACAGCAGCTTCCAGAAGGCTGTAATCACAGAGGCAAAATTAGTGACCATGATCTGTACTGTGGGTTTAGAAGTCCCTTTTACACACTCAGTTTTAATTTCTTAAGCTTTTTTTTAAAATATTTTTTTTGCTTTAAAATTTATTAAAATTGTTTCTCTTTTCTTCAGTTTCCTGCAACCTGGATAAGATTCATGATTTATTATAAACATGACTCTCTGGGATGAAATCCAATGAATAACTGCTTCATGTGGGTTTTTTTTATCTTACATTTGTATAGTCTTCTGTTACAATTTATGTGTGGTACTTTTAGATTTAAGCTGTCTTATATTTATAGTTTAGGAAAAAATTAGAAAAAGTTAAAAGTGTTTACTTGTCAGTTTTCACTTATCTTCAATCATTTTTTAAATAAGTTTGTATTTTTCACCAAAATAATACAAGTATATGGTTGGGTGGCATAAATCTCAACTAAACTAACTCAAAATAAAAGATTAAGAACTTAAAATTTCAATTCCCTGCATTACAATCAACAATTTCTGACATTTTCCCTTTCTTTTACCCTTTTATCTTACAAACAATGTTTATATTCATATCTCTTATTTCACAATTCCAAATATGACTTAAGATTTTCTAATAAATGGGATGAGTATTTACCTTGCAGAGAGAATAGTCCTTATGCCACACATAAACTCTTTAGGATTTCTTTCACCAAATGAAGCAAGAATACTTTTTATGTTAAATCATGTATTTTGTGTTAAATACATCAGCACACAATTAATGTAAATATTAATCACCAATGAACCTATAAACCAAATTATATTTTTTCTTATTTATCCTTTTGTTTTCTTTTAAAAAAATAATTGATTTGTTTTTACATTAGCCTACATTACATTTATGCCATTTTTTTTTTCAAAACTGTTCAACAGTCTCTAAATAATTTTTCTCTAGTTTCTTATTATTTGGAGTGGGTTCACTCCAGATTCACTTTACTCTTTCTAGGAACACTACTGACCTTCAGTGGCCTTTTGCCTAAATTTTGGAAACTCCATTCAAGTCTGTCAGTGTTCTGGTTTATATTTCCTGACTTTGTGATCTCAGTATTTTTGACCACTCTCATATTTTGTTGTATCTTCTAATAACTTTCTGTAAAATGAAGGACAGAAGATATATTTTGGAGATTTTACACATCAGAAAATATATTTTCACACTTGAATTAGTGTTTCTCTACATGAAAACACAGGTTGAGAAACATTTTATCTAAGAATGAGGATTGTTTTGCATTGTTATCTTCTAATTTTTCTAAAAAGAGTTACAATCTCACTTTTATTCTTGATCTTTTGTAAATGATCTATTATATTGTCTCCTTTATCCCTTTGCTGATAGAAAGTTTTAAAAGATTCCAATGAAAACTTGCACCCTGTTTGCAACATATTTCATTACTTTCCACCCTTCTAATTATATCTATATCTAAAATACCTTAGTCTTTATGGTCATGTTTGACAGAAAGTAAGCACTTCCTCCTGTAAATACTTAGGACTCAGTTTATTACCATTGTTTAAAACACTTCCATAAATATCTGTCCTTTGTAAATATATTAAAAACCCTCCAATGCTACTGTCTTCTGTTCCTTCCCATTCATACCAATAGTTATATATAGTCTTATCTTTTATTCAAATACAGAAGTATACTAGATGCTTATGTTTAAGATGCTAAGTTTGATCAGAAGTCATATAAAGGGGGGCGCCTGGGTGGCTCAGTGGGTTAAAGCCTCTGCTTTCGGCTCAGGTCATGGTCCCAGGGTCCTTGGATCGAGCCCCATGGTCCTGGGATCGAGCCGCACATCGGGCTCTCTGCTCCACAGGGAGCCTGCTTCCTCGCCTCTCTCTCTGCCTGCCTCTCTGCCTACTTGTGATCTCTCTCTCTGTCAAATAAATGCATAAAATCTTTAAAATAAAAAAAAAGTCATATAAAGATATCATCTCAATTAAAATAATACTATCTGTGTCCCATATGATATTTGTGTCATCTCGATTGTGTTCTGAGTGTTTCACACTCTTTGAGAGAAGCATTTTTTTTTCTTGATGATATCCCTAGACTTATTGAAATATTTAGCATACATAATCATCTCTACTACCTTTGTCATCAGGGCAGCATATTGAATACTTAACTTATAAATAGATTTGTAAATCTGCCAATAGATTTGTGAAATGTTTTAGATAAAATCTTGTTTTTAAACTAGGTGAAATGTACATATTTCATAGTTAAATTGTAAAATGAAATACATACTTAAAGTAGTTTAGAGTCTATCCCTGTTCTTCCTTCACTCTTATTTCTTCCAATTACAGGCAGGCACTATCTTAGTTTTTGAAAACAAGAGTATTCATTCATGTTCTCCACATTTCTTTTTCTTTTTCTTTCTTTTTTTTTTAAGTGGGCTCCATGATGGGCAGGGCTCTAACTCACAACCCTGAGGTCAAGACCTGACCTGAGATCAAGAGTCAGAGTCTTAACTGACTGAACCACCCAGGCGCCCCCACATTTCTAATACAATAGTTAGCAACTGTGCACACTATTCTGCACTGTACTTTTTGTACTTTAATCTCATCATATATAGTTATATATATATTAAGATATACATCTGTGTGTATGTATACTTATATTTGTATATGTATGTATAGTTATCATAATACCATATAATCATATATTATGTTTTACATTTATTTATTTAATCTTTATTGCAATCCAATGTAACAGGAACAGTTTTCATTTCCATTTCACCTAGGAAAACAAGCATGGAGTTTTAGTAACTTGTACAGAATTACAAAGGTAACGAGTAGTGGAGCTGGGAGACATACCTAATCTAGGTCAAAAGTCAGTATTTTTAAAAATTTCCATAAAGTTTAATGAGAAAGCAATAGATTAAAAAGTGCTTTCCATGGGTTATATTGATATATACCCAAGTACAGATTCATATAAATCTTGATAATTTTGAATTATTCCATTTTTAGGATTTAAGTGTGAATTCTTGTTATTTAAAGACTTCTTGGTGGTTATACATTTCTGAATCAGCTCCTAGCAAACATGGTTGGAATCAAAGCCACAAGGCAAGCAAACACCATGTGTGTTACAAACCCAGAGATAGACAGATGATCGGTAGATAGATCTATATATGTATGTTTACATATAATGAGAATATGACATAATGTATAAATGTGGCAAAGCAAGGAATCTTCATTGGAATGGTTGGACTTTTGATGCTGTGAAGTACCCCCCAGCACAGCCACGTGTCAAAATTAATGGTATAAGCTCAGCACTAACCTCCAACAATTGGATAAATTTTTCGTTTCCCATGAGTTTCTTGAAACATTCTGGTGCACCTTTATGTGGGTCAAAGCAAGGAATTCAGATCTACTTCTGTCCTCCTATGTAAATTCTCATAGATACTAATTTTATTGTTTGTTTATAAAACCTTAGAGTCATCATTCTAATCAAATTTTTATTCCACCCAGCTTTTGTGATCTGACCTATCTCACCTCTCCACTCCCTGCAGACAATATAAAACAAAAATTTTTGTGTTGTGACCACAGTTCAGAATCAGGGTTTCTTCTCAGGGATACTCTTACTTCAAACTTACTTTACATGTCCGGAAATGTGCATTACCTGACTGCTATAACATTTGTCATTCTGCCTGTCAAGATTTATAGGACTTGCTTGGCCTTTTCTGCTTTAGCTCACTGCTCTTGAACTAAATCACTGTAGAGCCTGACCCAAAACTTACAGTTGAGAAGACCTGTCATCTCTTCCTGGAAACAAACCTTCCCCTCCATAATCTATGGCACTTTCCTGGCAAGCTTTTTCTTATTCCCATTTATTCCTTGGCATGGTAACTCCTTGATTTGAAACTTTGTGAATTATTACTGGATTGGATACAACCATGTTTTTAATAGGAACACTGAGAAAAAAAAAATGTGGTGTTACACTCAAAGAATAAATCAAAGTTGTAAGTAGGAATTAGGATATCAAAGGCATTTTCAGAAGGAATAATTTTCAGCAGCTACCTGGAGAAAATATAAATCTGATCTTTTTCTATCTCTACACCTTGCTGTGTTTATTAACTAGATTGTAGAATTGAATGCATTTTAATCCGGTTAGAGAGAAGTAGGAACTGATAAATTAATAATAATAAATATGCCAAAAAACCCCATAAATTAGAATAATGTAACAATAGAGTTGAAACTCTGAGGTTTTTTCTAGCCCTCTCTTCTTGTACTTAGGCAAAAAATCCTAAACTATTGGCATATGTATTTATCAAATTTGTATGTGTTTGGCATTTTAAAAATCATGTTACTCACAAGCCAACTCTCAGATTTTATTCTACTGATAAATGTACGCATCCATAGTAAGCTTTTCTATCTGGCTCAAAGATAACTTCAACCACACTGTCCTCATTCATGCATAAAACAACAGGTCTGTAATAACTTGATTATACATCTATCATATAAAATTATATTCTTGGAAGTTTAACTATTCATCTATAGAATTAAAATTCTTTTATTTTTGTATAAATTTGAATTGTATTTCCCTATGCAGATTTTTCCCACTTTGTTTTCTTTTGTTTTCTATATCTCCTAAGGTTAGAAATATAGAATTAATAGAGTTAGGGAATGTTATTTTATTAGTAATGTGATATACAATCAACACAATGACTAATATAGCAAAAAATGAAATTAGCATAGGAAATATCTGTGACACTGGGTTAAATATATTTTGAACACTAATAAATAGGAAATAATGAAAGAAAACTTCTCAGCTCATTTGTTTGATTACTTTTCCAAAGCACACATTTTATCAAATTATGTATACTTTTATATTAGTAAGTTTGCTTACACTTACTCCAAATTTCTAAAGAAGTCTTTAGAGTTTAGGGAAGTCAGGTTTAAGATACATTCAAATAAGGTTACACGTAATAAATAACCTGAGCAGCAGACTATTGAGAACACAACTTTGGTATTGGTCAGATGGATTAAAACCTTGGTATCATTGCTATTAAGACTATGTATCCCATATATAAAAAGAGTATAGAAATTATTTTAAGAAGCACTTGGATAATATACATAAATCTAGATAATATATAAGTTAAGACTCTCCCTTTCCCTCCCCCAAAATAAGAGACACCATAAAAATATCCTTGTCCCATATTATTGTAAATTTTCATTTCATTATTGAGTACACTTGATCTACTAGTAAGAATATGTTTTATTAAGGAATTAGGTATACACGTAAGAAAGCATATGCTCACTTATCTTAAACGTTCTTATGCCAACTAAACTGAGTCTATAACATGTAGTTTGTTCCATAGTAGTGGTCAAAATTCTGGGTTCTCATTGGTAAGAATTCAGATTGGATTTTGTATTTAATTAGTCTTCTGTGCTCATCTTTTTTTCACAAACTTTGTGCTAATCTGTCATCTAAGTGATTGCAACAAAAATATAATGGTATCCTCAGCATTCTATTAATGAAGGTGAATTGTTTTAAAGAAAATAATTATTAGTTTGTAACAATCTTAACATATACAGCATAGAAATGAGTTGTCATCCCCTTTTCAACATGATTATTTAATCTAATTTAAACTCTTAAAAGTTGAAAAAAAAAGTTCTTGCAATACAAGGCACCATTCTTTCTTCTTCTTCTTTTATTTTTAAACTGAAGATCTTAACTCAGAAATCATTCCCAATATATGTTGGAGATAATTTATTCTAAATATCAGTTCATTATTTTAGGAAGTAAACAAATTGAAAACCTGTCATTAAGTAAAACTGAAAAGCAAATAGAATAGTTTCAAATTCTGATTAAATATATTTTTTTAATTTCTCATTTCTCAGCCTCTACAATAAGTTTCTAAGTTGAAATCTTTGAAAGTTTATACATTTTTTTAAAAGATTTACATATTTATTTTAAAGTGAGAGTGAGCAGGAAGGTGTGGGACAAAGGGAGAGGTAGTGAGAATCAAAGTAGACTACACGTTGAGCACAGAGTCCAACACAGGGCTCAATCTTAGAACCCTAAGATCATGACCTAAGCCAAAACCAAGAGCCAGAAGCTTAACCAACTACACCACCCAAGAACCACTGAAGGTTATATTCTAAAAAACAAACACATAAAATTTTGTTAATTTGGATTTCAACAATTATATAAAAGCTTACGTTGGCATATATTGTTTATTGAGTATAGTACATTTTATAGTGAAAATCATCATTGCAGCAATTTCTAAAATGGAATCCACTATCACAAACAAATTTTCCCAAAATTATACTCTTTTTTTCTTTTTGTTATTGTAATCAAATCACTGACATTACAAGAATATAAAGTATTTTCACATAGGTGATTAACATAATTTTCGATCTATTCTGGATATATTCATATCAACAAAAATATCTCAAATAAGGAAACTCATTTTTCAGGAATTCTATTTCTGTTTCATTTTTCTTATTATACATGGTTGGAAAGATGGAATAATGATTCAGTTTATCCCTGATATGAGGACATGGAGAAGCAACATGGGGGGTAGGGGGATAGGAGAAGAATAAATGAAACAAGATGGGATTGGGAGGGAGACAAACCATAAATGACTCTTAATCTCACAAAACAAACTGGGGGTTGCTGGGGGGAGGTGGGATTGGGAGAGGGGGAGGGGGATATGGACATTGGGGAGGGGAGGCGAACCATAAGAGACTATGGACTCTGAAAAACAACCTGAGGGTTTTGAAGGGTCAGGGGTGGGAGGTTGGGGGAACAGGTGGTGGGTAATGGGGAGGGCACGTTTTGCATGGAGCACTGGGTATTGTGCAAAAACAATGAATACTGTTACACTGAAAAAATAAATAAAATGGAAAAGAAAAAAAATTAAGGCACTAGTGAAAAAAAAAAGAACTAAATGATATTTAAAATACATATATGAATACTAAAGGTAACATTGGAATATCAAAATATTTGAAAATATACAAAGTATTTTATATTTGCTTCTTAATGAGAGCTATTTGTGTCATTCAAAAACATCTGTTAATAAACTAAAACAAAATAATTTTTACGTCAAAACTCTGACTTTATTGCAAACCTTTTAATCAGCTATATTCATCAGATAATTATTTTGGAGTATTTTTATATTAAAAATAACTATCAAGAAGATAAAAGTCCTTTGGTTAGAAAGAGTTCAAAAGTATATTCATAACTTTCAACCAAAAGAAAATATTAAAGGCATAGAAAGTATGCAAAATCAAAATCTGAGGTTGGCAATTTAAATGTACTGAACTAAAGAAAAATTTACTATGAATAAATATCAGGCACAGTTTTTTAACCCAAGTTCTTTAAAACAGGATAAGCTACAAACACATGCATAAAATCAAACACCCACACATTTCTCATTGTTGCAATACTACTCACAAAAGTTATAGGTTAGGCAGCAGGTTCCCAGTAGGATATTTAATAATTTATTAAGCCTGACCCTTGATACTGCTGCTGAATACTCTGGAGAGAATGGTAGTCCAAAGAAAAATTGTACCTTAATGCTGAATATACTGAGCTACTCTTAATTGTAAGTGAGTGAATCACATTTCACTGCTTTTTGTTTAAATTGGTTAATTTCCATGGAGAAATGCAGAACTCAGCAGTTCTTGCAGCATGATTTTGTTTTTTTAATGTAATGAAAAGAAGCCAAGTTTTCATGCCCTAGAGGAAACTCCTTGATCCATAGCACAACACATTAGTGTTTTGAAGTTTTAACTGTGTTTTGTTGAAATGTATTCTCCTAGGAGCTAGTACGCACTGATATTGTAGCATAAGCTTAATATTGCTATCACCAAATATCTATTTTTTTGTTTCTACTTTAGCATTAACAATTTAATTGTGAATTTTCCTTGCTCTCATCATCACATCTATCAATCAGTATGGATAGCCTGTTCAAATATCTGGTCTGGGACCCATGAGTGGTTCAGTCGGTTAAGCTTCTGTCTTCGGTTCAGGTCCTGAGGGATAGAGCTCCACATTCAGCTCCCAGTCTGCTTCTCTCTCTCCCTCTGCCTACTGCATACCTGCTTGTGAGCTCTCTCTCGCTCTCTCTCTGCCAAATAAATAAATAAAAATCTTTTTTAAAAATCTTTGGTCCTAAAATGCTTTCATTTTTTCTCTTGAATCAACAATGCTTCCTTCGATGTAAAATCTTTCTCATCAGCATCCAAATTTCCTACAGTCTCGGCCACATTTAATAAGGAGAGAAAAGAGATAAAAAATTCCCTTGCCCTCAAGTCTTCTTATCACCGCAATTCTTTCCCCCATACCAAAAGTTCTCAAGAGATCTTTTTTTCTAGGATGCCTGGGTGGCTCAGTGGGTTAAGCCTCTGCCTTCAGCTCAGGTCGTGATCTCAAGGTCCTGGGATTGAGCCCCACGTCTGGCTCTCTGTTTGGCTGGGAGCCAGCTCCTCCCCTCTCACCCCCACCCCGCCTGCCTCTCTGCCTACTTGTGTTCGCTGTCTGTCAAATAAATAAATAAAATCTTAAGAGAGAGAGAGAGAGATCTGTTTTCTGACTTAATGATTCTTTTGATGGCATGACACAGTGCAAAGACACAAATGACACTCAGGTGAAAGAAAAAACCGTTTCTTGCAGCTCTAAAGGGGAGAGGGCTGTCACTCAGGACCACAGAGGAGTTTGCACCCAGATCAGAGACAAGGTGTACGAATAAGCTGGAGCTGTAGGAACAGTTTATGTATGACTATCCAGAGATGAGATTAGCTGGTTTTGTGGGTTCCCTGTGGATTAGTTAATTTAAATAGTTCAGTGGATTCTGGGAAATTGAGAGACTGCCCCTAGTTATAGCGTGATTAAGGTAGATGCATAGTGGTGCCCAAGTGTGAGAGACAGGAAAAGGAAGTTGTTGGGGTATGAAGTTACTCAGCAGCTCAAGATGAACCTTTAATCAGTGCTTTGAAATTAGGTTATGATACCATGAAAGAGAAGGAAGGAAGGAAGGAAGGAACGAACGAACAACTATTTGAAATCTTCAGTGTTTCAGTATTTCTTCTATTTTTCTATTTCTTCTATTTTTCTTTTCTTGTTACCACTCCAGTCAGAATTTTGTCCAAAACTTACCACACAATGATTTGTAATGGAAGTCAGTGATGACACCCACATTGATAAATTGAAAAACTAATTCTTGGTCTTAATCTATGAATAGTATTTGAAATGGTCAGTCTACCCCCTTTCTTTCTTTCTTTCTTTCTTTCTTTCTTTCTTTCTTTCTTTCTTTGACAGACAGAGACCACAAGTAGGCAGAGAGGCAGGCAGAGAGAGAGAGGAGGAAGCTGGCTCCCTGCTGAGCAGAAAGCCCTATGTGGGGCTTGATCCCAGGACCCCAGGATCATAACCTGAGCCAAAGGCAGAGGCTTTAACCCCCTGAGCTACTCAGCGCCCCAGTCTACCTCTTTCTTTAAATATATTCTTCACTTGATTCTCAGCCAGGCACTCCATCATTAGACATTATTTGTCTCTGTGGACTGTTCCATGGCTTACTAATTTTCACACATTGTTTATACCAGTCCTTAAACCTCTTTTCATATCTGCTTTCATTCCCACAGTCCTTTCATCCATCCCAGCCTGCTCAATTCTGTATTTAAACTGAGAATTCACAAATATGTTTCTCAAATCCAGAACTTCACCCTGAATTTAAAAACAAATATACTTAACTTTATATCCAACCTATATCTATTCCCCAAATTTCTGAAAATGAGGGGAGAGGATAGCTAATGATGGAGTCAGCAAGAAGCTGCAGCTCTGAAATAAGATCTGAAAATTTGCTGTTGTCAAAAACTACACCACATTTATTATCCCACTTTCAAACATTTCACTCTCCAACGTCTTACCACTTCAGTGTAATACTTTAGTCGTCCAACGCCAAACTGCTTTGATCCTACACAAATGTAAAACCTGTGTTGCTACTACATATTTAAAGCTCCTTATTCCTCATCCTTCTGGTGATTTTTTTTCTTGTTTTTAGGTTAAGTTCCATGAGCCATTGTTACCATCTCTCCCTTGATAAGCCCTTAACTTTCCTTGCCTTTACTCTGTATCACTGCTTCATCATCATAAAGAACAATGTCTACCCATAGCAAACATTCAGAAAAAAATTGTTCAATCAGTGGACTCTCTATGTTTTAAATACTTCTAGAATGTGCAGTGTGTAACTGTGCTTCTAGATCCTTCTGCAGAATGGGAAACTAAAAAATTGGGTGGAAAAATGTGTATTTTAAGTCACACATTTTTCCAGCAAAAGACTAGGCCTTAAATTCAAGTCTTTCGGCCTCCAATTCATCACTCTTCTCTTCCCAATTTCCAAGTCTCTGAACAACCTAATTCATTTTCTCATATACCACTCTGACCTGTATTTAGTAACATGTCTTCTACCACAGTAGTTGTAGAAAGACATGTGTATGAAGAAATGTTTTAACTTTTAATATAAAAAAAAATTTGACAGCTAAAAGACACATAGATTCATTCTAATAATTCTATTTATAAATGTAAATTATTACAATAATGAAGTTTTTCTAAATTGAGAGCTGATTGAGGAAACTGTTTTTTTATTATCTTTAAAGACTTTCATACTTTTCCTAAAGCCAAAAATGTGGTCCTTAAGACTCTGCCTTTGAGAAATCGAGGGACAAAACTAGGACTATATTGTACACATTGATCTTAGTTAAGGATTCGTTAAAAAAAAAAGTGTATTGAAGTGTCATTTCTGCAACATAATTGTTTAGTTCACTTATTTTGAATATATATATGTATATATATTTGTTTTGTTTTCAAGAGACAGAGGGAAGGACAGAGGAAGAGAGAGAGAATCTTAAGCAGGTTCCACACCCAACATGGAGCCCAAATCAGGGCTTTATCTCACAACCCTGAGATCACAACGTGAGCCAAAATCATGAGTTAGATGCCTAACTGAGCCACCCAGATGCCCCTGAAAGATTTTTTTTTTTTAAATAAACTATATGAATAGGGATGTTTTGAAAAATGAGTTAGATGAGTTAGTAATTATCTTTTTTTGTACTTCCTCTAATTAGTAGAATTAGAAATAAATTCCAGTGATTTAAGTATATAATTTGCCTAATTCCTTCAACAACCTAATTTTTTTTTAGGTTTTATTTCAATTCCAGTGGTTTTTTCAGGTGTACAGTATAGTGTAGGTTCAGGTGTACAATATAGTGATTCAACCTATACTCATCACAGGTGCACTCCTTAAGCCCCATCACCTATTTCACCGATATGCACCCACCCGCCCATTGGTAACCATCAATTTGTCTATAGTTAAGAGTCTGTTTCTTGGTTTGTCTCTTTTTTCCCCATACGATAATTTGTTTTGTTTCTTAAGTTTCACATATAAGTAAAAACATTTTTGTTTGTCTTTTCTCTGACTTATTCCACTTAACATAATGACTTAAGTAATTACCTTTTCACCTAACGATTTAAATATTTTAAATAAAACACGATAGAGAGATTTTACTCTTTGCATTTCTTGTATTTCTTGTATTGTAAGCTTTGGATAAGCTATTTGAAAACTAAATCTCCAAACGTAATAAATACCAGAGTTATCACATTCTGAAGACATCAGACAGAGGCATGAATATACTGTGGAACCCAACCTAACATCTAGACACTGTGATATGTGCAGCTATTTGTACTCCAAACTAAATAGGAAATGTGCCTGTCATTAAAAATTGCATGCCATAGGGGGCGACTGGGTGGCTCAGTGGGTTAAAGCCTTTGCCTTTGGCTGGGGTCATGATCCCAAGGTCCTGGGATCAAGCCCTACATCAGGCTCTCTGCTCAGCAGGGAGCCTGCTTCCTCCTCTCTCTCTGCCTACTTGTGATCTCTATCTGTCAAATAAATGAATAAAATCTTTTAAAAAAATTGCATGCCACAGTTGCAATTTTCTTTCCTTTTTTTTTTTTTTTTTTTTTTTTTTTTGCACAGTTGCAATTTTCTTAATCACTTATCACCTGGTTATACCGGCTTTCCTGACCTATTGGTTTTTATTTTCTTTTTGTTTTCTTTCTTCAACTTCTGTGTGGAGAATTGGGTTAGAAGTACAACTCAATTCAGCATACTCTTCATCCACTGTCTTTTCTTTTGTTTCATTTATTCCTTATTGTATCCATATATTCCATCCTTCTTAGCTTTTCTCATTCTCATTCCCATCAGCTCATAGGTACTCCAACATATTTAATATATACACTGTCAAAAGCTCAGTTTTTAAAGTTTACTTATATCTAGGTATTTATTTCAACACATTGATTTACAGCTTTGGCAAGTGGTATGTGATTTTTAAATCTCGACTGTTTCTTTGTACTATCGTTGAATACATGTTGATCACATCCACATTGTATGGAATGTGGTAATCAACAAGTAACCAGGACATGATCTCATATTGTTATTCTTCCCTTTATTAGAAAAATCTGTTTTATTTTTCTCTAAAAATAAATCACCTATTTGGTTATTTACATATCTTTGATTCCAGGAAGATGTAATTTTAAAATGAATAACTACCTCAGCAATATAAAACATGGTTCTTTTCACCTGTTTACCTTTAAAAGTTGCACATACACTAGTTTCTTTCTTCTGACTGCTGCATTTTATTCCATGGGGTGTATCCACTATTTATCTCTTTATTCAGAAATAAGGATTTAGGGACACCTGAGTGGCTCAGTGGGTTAAGCCTCTGTCTTCAGCTCAGGTCATGGTCTCAGGGTCATGGGATCAAGCCCTGCATCAGGCTCTCTGCTCAGCAGGGAGCCTGCTTCCCCCTCTCCCTCTGCCTGCCTCTCTACTTACTTGTGATCTTTCTGTGTCAAATAAATAAAATCTTTAAAAAAAAAAAAAGAAGAAATAAAAATTTAAATACTTTCCAAACACCATTACCACAAGAATGCTGAATGAGTTCTGGTACATTTCATCTTCCAGGATTGTGTGAAAATTTCTCTAGGTTATATATTCTGGCAAGGGATCACCGAATCATTGAATGTATGTTGACTGAATATAGTAAACTACTTGCCATAATTACTGCACCAGCCAAATTTCTACTAGCAGTGGAGAATTTTCTTGAGTTCCACAAGTATAATCCAGTATTTTACCTTTGAAAATGTTATGCATATAATGTAGTACACTTTTTTTGAGAGAGAGAGAGAGTTTGCAAGTGTGAGTGGGGCAGGGGGAATGGAGAAGGCCAGAGGAACAGGGAGAGAGAGAGAATCTTTTTTTTTTTTTTTTTTTTTTATTTATTTGACAGAGAGAAATCACAACTAGACAGAGAGGCAGGCAGAGAGAGAGAAGGAGGCAGGCTCCCCGCGGAGCAGAGAGCCCGATGCGGGGCTCGATCCCAGGACCCTGAGACCATGACCTGAGCCGAAGGCAGAGGCTTTAACCCACTGAGCCACCCAGGCGCCCCGAGAGAGAGAATCTTAAGCAAGCTCCATGATCAGCACAGAGCCCCACATGGAGCTCTGTCTTATGACTTTGAGATTAATACTTGAGCCGAAATCAAGAATCAGACACTTCGGGGCACCTGGGTGGCTCAGTTGAGCCAGCATCTTCCTTTGGCTCAGGTCATGATCCCAGGGTCCTGGAATCAATCTCCACGTTGGGTTCCCTGCTTAGTGGGGAAGCATTCTTCTCCCTCTCCTACTTTCCCTACTTGTATTCACTCTCTCAGTGTCTCTTTCTCTGTCAATAAAGAAATAAAATCTTGAAAAAAAAAAAGGAATCATACACTTAACCAACTGAGCCACCTACGTGCCCCTAATGTGGTACTTTTAAATTTTCATTTATTAATCCGTTATGATTTTGTGTACCTTATAGGAAATTTGTTTTTGTTTTATCCTCAGTGAAATGTTTGTTTATGTTGTTCTCCATTTTTCCATTGTGTTTCCTGCTTTATTTCTTAGTGATTTACAAAAGTTCTTTTTTATTTTAGCTTTTAGCCTCTTGTAGGTTTTTGAGTTTGAATATAATTTTTCCTAAGCTTTGCATATGGTGTGTTATAGTTAAATTCATCAGTTCTTCATACTTTCTTTAATGTTTTAGATATTCTATTTCAAAAGTCCTTTCCTGAGTGCAATATATAGGATTTATATTTCCCTGTAATTATTTCATCATTTATTTACTCACATTTAAGCCAGATGAATCTGAAGTCCACCTCTGTAAATGATGCAGAGATCTCCTTTTATTATGTTCAAGGGAGTGAGCCAGCTTGCTTGATATATTAGATTAAATAGTTCATCACATATATTGATTTGTTCTCCCCATTTATCCTAGAATGAATTAGATAGATAATGATAGGTGATAGATAGATAGATAGATAGATAGATAGATGATAGATAGATAGATAGATAGATAGATAGATATAAATAAATATCTGAACTTCCTATTTATTCCCAGTGGCAGGCCCGCCCTCTTAAAAAAATGCTTTAAAATGTCTGAATTTCTTTAGAAGTCTCTCTTTGGTTTACTTTTTAAATTACTTAGATATATATCAAATACATATTAAATAATTTTATAGATCCTTTTGAAATTAATTGATATCCTCACAATATTGTCTTCTCCATTCAACAGTGAGTCCTCATAATATTGCCTTCAATTAACATTTATTTTGACCATCATTTGTGCCTTTCAGAAAAATTTCTTCATCCCCTTGATGCTAATATGCATTAAATATATTACTGTGTAATTTATAGTTTTGTTGACACTGTAAATTATCTTATGTATTAATAACTCTTAATTATTGGTCTTGAAAAATCCATTTTATTTCCCTGAATCAATTCTCATATTCAGAATCTTGCTTTTCTTATTATTTCTAATCTTTTTAGATTAGAATGGGATCATCATTTTGGCTATAAGTAAGACCAATCTGGTTACCTTCATTCTGTCATAACATTTCTCCCTTTTTTATTTTCTTACAGTTCTGGTCAGAATACATAGTGCCATGTAAAGAACGAGAGATAATAGGAATTACTGCCTTACTTCCATCTTAGAGAATAAAGGTAGCATTTCTCCATTAATTAAAACATTTGATGTAGGTGTGTTATAAATTTTTTTCTTGTTAAGGATGTTTTCTTTATCCTTAGTTCACTAAGGGATTTTTGTTTTATTTTGTTTTAGAGGGAGTGAGAGAGGGAGAGAGACAGTGCATGTGCACACAAGCAGAGGTAGGGGAAGAGCAGAGAGAGAGGGAGAGAGAGAATCTTAAGCAGGTTCCATACCCAGTGTGGAGCCCTGCAGGGCCTCCATCTCAGGATCCTGAGATCATGACCTGAGCCGAATCAAGAGCCAGACAATTAACTGACTGAGACATCCGGGCACTGCAGTTAACATCCTGTCTGATGTTACTTAATTTTACACTTGTATTTTTTGCCAGTTCAATCAGTATCAAATCATATATCATTGTGGTTTAATCGCTAATGATTATATAGATTGTAAGTGGTTACTAAGATGCAAACATGATTCTTATTCTTTCTAATAATGGTCTATGATTTCGTCTATCTACCTATATACTTGTTTGTATTTTTTTAATTTATTCTTCAAGATACCACATAGAGCTTATTGCTAGTATTTTGTGGCCTACATGTTTTCCATGTATCTTCTCCCAGTTTGTGGTTTATTTATACACATTTTATAGTATCTACTGAACAACAAATGTTCTTAAATTTAAGGTAGTTAAAATTTTATTTCAATATTTAATATCATTTCAACTTTCTGGTTTTTTTTTATTTTTTTAGTAATATGGTATTTTTTTTTCATTTATTTATTTATTTTTTCAGCGTAACAGTATTCATTGTTTTTCCACAACACCCAGTGCTCCATGCAATACATGCCCTCCCTATTACCCACCACCTGGTTCCCCCAACCTCCCACCCCCGCCCCTTCAAAACCCTCAGGTTGTTTTTCAGAGTCTATAGTCTCTTATGGTTCGCCTCCCCTTCCAATTTCTCTCAACTTCCTTCTCCTCTCCATCTCCCAATGTCCTCCATGTCATTTGTGATGCTCCACAAATAAGTGAAACCATATGATACTTCACTCTCTCTGCTTGACTTATTTCACTCAGCATAATCACTTCCAGTCCCGTCCATGTTGCTACAAAAGTTGGGTATTCATCCTTTCTTTTTTTTTTTAATAAACATATAATGTATTGCAAAGGAAACAGTTAACAAAACCAAAGACAACTGACAGAATGGGAGAAGATATTTGCAAATGACATATCAGATAAAGGGCTAGTATCTAAAATCTATAAGGATCTTAGCAAACTCAACACCCAAAGAACAAACAATCCAATCAAAAAATGGGCAGAGGACATGAACAGACATTTCTGCAAAGAAGACATCCAGATGGCCAACAGACACATGAAAAAGTGCTCCACGTCACTCGGCATCAGGGAAATACAAATCAAAACCACCATGAGATATCACCTCACACCAGTCAGAATGGCTAAAATTAACAAGTCAGGAAATGAGAGATGCTGGTGAGGATGCGGAGAAAGGGGAACCCTCCTCCACTGTTGGTGGGAATGCAAGCTGGTGCAACCACTCTGGGAAACAGCATGGAGGTTCCTCAAAAAGTTGAAAATAGAACTACCCTATGACCCAGCAATTGCACTACTGGGTATATACCCTAAAGATACAAACATAGTGATCCGAAGGGGCACGTGTACCCGAATGTTTATAGCAGCAATGTCTACAATAGCCAACCTATGGAAAGAACCTAGATGTCCTTCAACAGATGAATGGATAAAGAAGAAGTGGTATATATACACTATGGAATACTATGCAGCCATCAAAAGAAATGAAATCTTGCCATTTGCGACGACGTGGATGGAACTAAAAGGTATCATGCTTAGTGAAATAAGTCAATCAGAGAAAGACAACTATCATATGATCTCCCTGATATGAGGACATGGAGATGCAACATGGGGGGTTAGGGGGATAGGAGAAGAATAAATGAAACAAGATGGGATTGGGAGGGAGAAAAACCATAAATGACTCTTAATCTCACAAAACAAACTGGGGGTTGCTGGGGGGAGGTGGGGTTGGGAGAGGGGGAGGGGGTTATGGACATTGGAGAGGGTATGTGCTATCATGAGTGCTGTGAACTGTGTAAACCTGGTGATTCACAGACCTGTACCCCTGGGGATAAAAATACATTATATGTTTATTAAAAAAAAAAAAAAAGAAAGAAAGGATGAATACCCAACTTTCTGTTTTTTTTAAATAGTAACCCACTCTACCAAGGACATGAAGATGTTCTGAGTTTTCTTCAAAATGTTTTATACCGTGTTTTTTTTTTTTAATATACCGTGTTTTGTATATTTTTACTTTTAAACTGTCTAGAAGTGATTTTGTGTATGGAATAATGCTGAGATCAAATTTTATTTGTGATCATTTGAAGAATATGCTATTTTTTTAATATCCCCGCATAACTCCAACCAGGAAGTCACCTCCCATACACATTTAATGTTTGTATTAGCTGGTCTATTATACAGCCATGCTAGAAATTAGATTCCTGCTCAATGGTGTGATAGGTCATGTTGGTTAAAATAGAACCACTAGCTTATGAGGCTGGTTAGCCTCAGGCAATGAAACCGTTCTTGTCTGAATGGAATCAAACAGGAAATGAGAGGGTAATGGGCAGATAACTTTTTTCCCCTCCTTTTCTCCTAACTACTTAATGCAATTTTTCCATGGGGCCAGTCCATATGACCATATAGAAGTATCTGCTTGCAAACAACTGTGTTTCTTTAGGGCTTCATGTGAAACAATAACCAGGGAGGTAATGCTTCATTGTGCATTTCTTCCTGTTTTTCCTATCTCACATCCGTACTGTCTTACTCTTATTCCCTTAAGATTGTACCTTTCAAAAAAAAAAGTCTTGACATTTAGTCTGTGTGTAAGGTTTGGTTTTGTTGTTGTTGTTGTTGTTGTTTTAGGAATTCGGGCTCAGAAAATTGCTATTAGGAGCTGTTTTAGAAAACAACCTTTCAGATAGATTCCTACCTCACTTAAGATGTTAATGAATCCACTGATGATAGTGTTTGGATAGTGTTTGGAAAACATTATTATTTAACATTATGCTATTATTATTAATTGACATGAAGTATAGGAAGAGGGGAAAACACTGGGAGACTGATTCAGTATTCAATCAGTTTGGGACAACAAAAATCATAATTATTGTGTGATAAAACTGATGTTTTTGATGGGTATTTGACACATTGCAAAAAGAATGTATTAGGCTCAGAAACCTAGTGAAAAATTTTAAGCCAGAGGGCCTCCAGGGCAACTTTAAATTAGACTTACCTTTTGTGGTCATAGGATTGACAGATCTGACAAATCTGCCCCTGGGTCTTGTAGGAGCTCCAAAGAGAATATTAGATGTGCAATACTAACTAGACTTCTATTACCTGATAAGGGACTGATAAGTAAAACAAACGTGAACAAACAGATTTGTTAACATTACAATGGTAAGCCACCACCACAATTCATAATGAATATAACAGGAAATTCATACAATTATATATGAAAAACTAACATTAATTTACCTTACTAAGTACAGAGTTACCTTGGCAAATGACATTTATCTGCTAAGAAAAGAGAATGACAATTTATAATTGTGTGTAGTGTCAAAATGTAATTTTTTATTTACAAATACTCCATGGATCCATAAAGGGTATGAATTGATTCATTTGAAAGGTGAGTCATAGGTAGAGATTTTGTATTACAGTGATTCAAGTTAGGGCACATTTTACAAGACCTGTAGGTTTTCTTTTTTAATTAAACTTGCACCCAGTTTTATTTGTCATGGGAACCAATAATTGGTTAGTTATCACCAAATAGTTTTTCAGATCATTCTATTCTGATTAAAGATAACACCTAGTAACTGTGTGAGACAGTTTAGACCTGGTACTAGAATTCTGCCACACCAGCATCTTGCTATCCACACTTGCCATCCAATTAGCATGTTTCATTAACAGCATTTACACCCACATCTCTGGTCTTCAGAAAACAACCCAAAGAATAATTTTATAAGATGCTTGCTCTCTCCTCATTAAAGAATTTCTCAATGCCTGTTAAAATATATATATTTTTTTACCTCATCTGGGAACTTTTCTAAATGGTAGATGAGCATGGAAGGCAAAGTAAAATCCCTTGCAACATTCTTGTCTTCAATGGACTTGGAATCTTATTACATTTCCAATTCAGCAAGGGATTTTTGGTATTTCAACTTCATTTTCTGTAGAACCACATTGAGTCAGTTTACAGTCAACTCTTACTGAGCAATCAATTAATACCACATTTGTGGTAGAACGTCGGACTCAAATCTCTGGTATGTGCACTCATATTTATACATTTAGCATAAAGAAAAGTATGTTCCTCATATCCTTGTCTAACACCACAGGGATACGTTGTCATACATGTACCTACGTTTTCTTTATACATGTGGTTGTAAAACTTACATTATTCTTTCTTACAAGTTTCCACATCTCAAATTTGATTTTACAGTTGGCCTTGTGGAATATGATATGATTCTGCATTTGTGGATATTGTGAAGTCATAATTTACAAATTCACATATAAAAATGCATATATTCATAGAGCATGTATATATATACACAAATTGCATACATAGATAGATAGTATATATTTATATAGCCAACTAATAACAGTGAGTGCCTAGAAAATGTACATTATCTTATGTTCAGGAATAAGAGATACCAAAAATTAAGAATCATCATCATCCTCATTACCATCACAAAAAATGAATAGAAACAACTGAAACAAAAGAAAATCTTACCCTGGAGAACTTTTGTAGTGCTCTGGTGTGTAACATAATCTTTACCTTGCCATCTATAAGGGAATCAAATAAGGATAACCACAGAAAGAATGATATTACATATATATTACATAGTAGAGTGATAGTAGATATTTGAAGCAAATTAGACATATTAGGTATAAATAATATATATATTAGCAAATGTGGCTGTAGGAGACAGGACATGTTAGACAAATGTGAAAACTGTGTTTGGAAGGAAGGATGAGTTTGGTGTTTGAAATACTTTACTTTGACAATAGTATAAAGAATATATTAAAGGAAAGTTATAGACTGAATTATGCATTCAGAATACACTTGATATAATACTTTAGGGTATATATTACATTACATTTGAAAGTGACTGCCACCTTTCAGTTCCAAAATCTAAATTGATTACATGATCTGTTATATATTAACCCAAAGTAGGAGAAGGAAATCCTGATTGTAAATCTTGTTTTTAATTTGAACTCAAAAACTGAACATATAATTAGGTTGGTAGAACAAATTCTTTCTTCAATGAGCTCAATATTTGAGTCATTTTAATATCTGTCATTTTAGTTGATACTGTCATTTTAATATCTCTTTTGCCTTGAAATGAACAGACCAACTAGTCCTTCCTATGGTATAAGCCCCATTGGTTTTGATGGAAAACTTCAGCTTTCAAACCATGTACCCTGAAGCAAACATTATATTTTCTCTAGTCTTTAGAGAAAATAAGCAAACATAAATTAAGGGCTTTGACTGTGTCTTTGCAGTGTCCTTTTTTTTTTTCCTGTGGTGTCCAATGTATTATAGATCATGGATGAATATTAAATCATGATGGTGACAAAATCCTAAACTGTCTCATTCTTTAAATCACCAAACTATGAAATTTTATCATTTACACATGATGTTAAAATAGCTGGAAAAAAAGAGAAAAAGTTTTATATTTCCTTAAGTCATTTTGAAAAAGAAAAACAATTGACATACATGACAGCCTCCCATCTATCTGTGTGTTTAATAAAGCCAAATGTGATGAAGACTAATGTACCATACTGATGTTTGCAGAATTTCATTAACGTATTTCCAAGACCATCATAACTCACTCACCTCTGTTGAGTTTATGAGCCATGGGTTTTGCTCCAGCACATAAAATCAGCTTGCCTAATACAATGCAGGGACTAATAATATCAAAGATGACACTTCCTCACATTTTGAAACAAGGTGACTCATTTATTTTCCCCTCCCCAGTGTAACAGGACAATCGAGTCATTTAAATTAGAACTGAAATTAAGAACTTATACAAAGTCACTAAGTGATAGTAACTTACCTTTCATAATAAAAGTATGGTATTTTTAAATCACAAAATTCAGTACTACAGCAAAGCAATACAATTTATCAGATTAATATCCATAAAATCTCCTGTTATATGAATTGTTACTATTCATTCCTACTGCTGTCTAGAATAAATATTTTTAAAATCTTCAAACAGCTTTAATAACATGCTGATAATAAATGGACACAGTTACTCATTTATTATACCCCAAGTAATAATATAAACAGAATTTAAGGAAAACATTTATCAAATATATTGCATTCATCTATTTTTATTATTATGTTGAATCAAATATATAGCTAAAGGATACTTTCATAGACTGTTTATTTCACTCTAGTCCACCACCTTTGGTGATTCTATTGGATTCATATTACCGCTGTTCTCATAAAAAATTAAATTATCAAGTGTGTTTATAGCTGTAAACCAATTAAATAAAAAATAGCAAATGAATAAACTAAAAAGTAACGACTACAAGATCTGGCTTCTATCTCCTCTGTTCTCTTGTAATAACCCTTCCCTCCAATGCCTCCATACATCCCATTTGCTCCTCTCCTGCATCACTGGCCGCCTTCTTTCGCTTCATTATGTCAAATTCATTCTCTCTCAGATCTAATATCCTTTCTTCTTATGCTGTTTGGAAAGCTCAGATGCAGTTTTGGCATGGCTGCCTCCTTGTGATCTTACAGGTATCAGTTTCAGTTTATTTTATTCTGAGAAAGGTGGGAGAAAAGGAATCTCTCATTTACTGAAACACTAGAATTAGTTCAGTGTATTTTAATGGATTTTAGTCTAAATAACATGGAATACTGCAAGAATTTTTTTTAAATTATGAGATAGCTGTTCAAGTCTTATTTTGCTAAAAAACTGTGTGACATTGTCAGATTGGATGAATCATTGAATCAATTAAAACCTTTTATATCACCTATATAAATTTAATATATTTTATAATTTTTATAAATTTTATATTAATTTTTATAATTTATAATTTGTAGTTATATTTTTAACTACAAAACACGAACCCCTGGACAAATCTCTGATATTAAATGTATGAATTTGCAGAGACGTTCACCCTAGGATTTTCCCCTTTTAGTATCCATGATCGTCTCCAAATTTGCTCACACTGCCAAAAGGTAGGTTAGAACAGAAGATTTCATTTATCCCTTCAGGCAAGCAGTCCAGAGACTTGCAAACACAAAAACAAGTTAGGCATTTTCCTTAAATATCCGTATTTTAAATTTCTTTTTATTTTTATTTTTATTTTTTTTTATTCGTTTATTTGTTTATTTACAGCATAACAGTGTTCATTGTTTTGGCATCACACCCAGTGCTCCATGCAGTACGTGCCCTCCCTATTACCCACCACCTGGTTCCTCAACCTCCCCCCCCCCCCCCCGCGGCCCCTTCAAAACCCTCTGGTTGTTTTTCAGAGTCCATAGTCTCTCATGGTTCATCTCCCCTTCCAGTTTCCCTCAACTCCCTCTCCTCTCCATCTCCCCATGTCCTCCATGTTCTTTGTTATGCTCCACAAATAAGTGAGACCATATGATACTTGACTCTCTCTGCTTGACTTATTTCGCTCAGCATAATTTCTTCCAGTCCCATCCATGTTGCTACAAAAGTTGGGTATTCATCCTTTCTGATGGAGGCATAATACTCCATTGTGTATATGGACCACATCTTCCTTATCCATTCATCCGTTGAAGGGCATCTTTGTTCTTTCCACAGTTTGGCGACCGTAGCCATTGCTGCAATAAACATTGGGGTACAGATGGCCCTTCTTTTCACTACATCTGTATCTTTAGGGTAAATACCCAGCAGTGCAATTGCAGGGTCATAGGGAAGCTCTATTCTTAATTTCTTCAGGAGTCTCCACACTGTTCTCCAAAGTGGCTGCACTAACTTGCATTCCCACCAACAGTGTAAGAGGGTTCCCCTTTCTCCACATCCTCTCCAACACACGTTGTTTCCTGTCTTGCTAATTTTGGCCATTCTAACTGGTGTCAGGTGGTATCTCAATGTTGTTTTAATTTGAATCTCCCTGATGGCTAGTGATGATGAACATTTTTTCATGTGTCTGATAGCCATTTGTATGTCTTCGTTCGTATTTTAAATTTCAATGAGGTATTAAGCTGATTTAAACTTACTGATGTCATCTCTATCTAATCTATAATATTTGAAAAAATGCACACATAAATGATGAAAACTTCTTTGAAATTATTTTACCCAAAATCACACAAGATAGGAAAATAACGGATGACTCAGTATGAGCAATGCAGCAAGTTGTTAGAAAATAAACTAGGATCCAGGAAAATTTAAAAAGTTGATCTCAAGTGGGCAAAATAAATGAACAGATAGCTACCACCAAACGGTAGACAAAATAGGTATATGCTCACCACATCTTATAATTTAATATATTATAATTTATAGTAATAATTATATAAATGTTTCTGCTTGCCAGTTTCCATAAAAAGCAACAAAATTTATAATTCAATTAGCAATAATTGCACCTCGGAAAAACCTCATTGGCTACAATACTTATAACAGTGGATAGTTATGTATTGAGCAAATATTTAGGAAAACAATTTCACGATATTGAGCAGTTTCAGCCAAGAAATATTTTTGTGCATCATTTTGTTCCAAATACTTTTCTAAGCCAAGAAATTATATCAGAAAAAAAACATCATAGACCTCCCAAACCTCATGTATATTATATTCCAGAGATAGGAGATAGTCAATAAACAATTAATGGGTCAAACACGTATGTTGTCAGATGGTGATACATGCTTTAGAGAAACATAAATCAAGAAAAGGTGTAGTAAGGGTGCCTGGGTGGCTCAGTGGGTTAAAGCCTCTGCCTTCGGCTCAGGTCATGATCCCAGGGTCCTGGGATCGAGCCCCGCATCGGGCTCTCTGCTCAGCAGAGAGCCTGCTTCCTCCTCTCTCTCTGCCTGCCTCTCTGCCTACTTGCAATCTCTGTCAAATAAATAAATAAATAAATCTTTAAAAAAAAAAAAAGAAAAGGGGTAGTAATTGTAGGGTTGCAAGTTGGGCTGTCACAGTGAAAGTGACATTCGATTAAAGGTTTTGAAGTAAGTCAGTCATGTCGATATATGGAGGGAAAACCTCTGTGTTTGAAGGCAGAGCCTTGGTAAAGACCCAAAGGAGCAGTTTGTCTACATTTTTTTTTTTAGGAGGAACAAGAATTTCAGTTTGTTACAGAAGATAAAATAAAAGGGAGAATAGTAGGTAAGGAGTAGAGAAAAAATTGGGAGATGAACATAGACTATGTATACTGTATATACCATTGAAAAGCTTTTGACATTTATTCAGAGATGGAAAGCCATTGTAAGGTTTTGAGATATATCGTGATCTTCTTTAGGTTTTGGCTAACTTTGTCTCTTATTGAACTTCTGTGTTTGAATACATTCCCAAACTTATCTCTCTCTAAGTAACTCTTTTCTCTTTTGTAAAATGGAATAACCAGTGCCCTCTTCTACCCAAGCTGAGGAGTTAGCATTCACATCACATTCATAATTGCATCCTGATAATAGTACTTACTCCATGCAGAAATGAAGTTTTGAAGAATAATTTATATAATTATAAAGAAGAATAAATGAGATAATATGTAAACAAAAGACTAGCTCATTGTTTGGAATAAAACATAATAAATGCATAAAAATATTTATTTTTAAGTTTGATCTGAAATGAATGCAGGTCTTTTTTTATACGGGAAGTAAGTAGGCAACATGTTAGGAACATATCTCTTTTAAGATAACTGGAGTGATCTATTTTAATAAAATTCTTTATGTGACATACAAATGGCTATCAGACACATGAAAAAATGTTCATCATCACTAGCCATCAGGGAGATTCAAATTAAAACCACATTGAGATATCACCTTACACCAGTTAGAATGGCCAAAATTAGCAAGACAGGAAACAACATGTGTTGGAGAGGATGTGGAGAATGGGAAACCCTCTTAAACTGTTGGTGGGAATGCAAGTTAGTGCAGCCACTTTGGAGAACAGTGTGGAGATTCCTCAAGAAATTAAAAATAGAGCTTCCCTATGACCCTGCAATTGCACTGCTGGGTATTTACCCCAAAGATACAGATGTAGTGAAAAGAAGGGCCATCTGTACCCCAATGTTTATAGCAGCAATGGCCACGGTCGCCAAACTGTGGAAAGAACAAAGATGCCCTTCCATGGACGAATGGATAAGGAAGATGTGGTCCATATACACTATGGAGTATTATGCCTCCATCAGAAAGGATGAATACCCAACTTTTGTAGCAACATGGATGGGACTGGAAGTGATTATGCTGAGCGAAATAAGTCAAGCAGAGAGAGTCAAGTATCACATGGTTTCACTTATTTGTGGGGCATAACAAATAACACGGAGGACATGGGGGATGGAGAGGAGAAGGGAGTTGAGGGAAATTGGAAGGGGAGATGAACCATGAGAGACAATGAGAGAGAGAGAGACTCTGAAAAACAGCCTGAGGTTTTTGAAGGGGTGGGGGGTGGGAGGTTGGGGAACCAGGTGGTGGGTATTAGGGAGGGCACATATTGCGTGGAGCACTGGGTGTGGTGCAAAAACAATGAATACTGTTATGTTGAAAAGAAGAAAAAAAAGTGTTGAAAAACAAATAAGTTAATGTGAAATAAATAATAAATGTTTAAAAATGTTAAAAAATGCTTTATGTGAGTGTGATTAAAATTATTTTTGTTTTAAAAAATTATTATGATTGTTAAACATGAGAAGTTCCTAGTTGCAATTTGGAGATAAAACAGAATGCTCTCAATTCATTGTATCATTGATATGCTGTAAGAATTGTCACTGGAGCATTTGCCCCTCAATCAACAGAGGACAGGAAAACTTCATGTGACTTTTCAGTTTGAATTAGGAAATGAATTTTTCTAGCCATTAACCTTCCACATGAACTTACTGAGCTTTAGTGGATCCTTGATTGGTAGCCATTAAAATACAATATAATTAGCAGCATCCTAATTATATCAAACTCATTTAAGGAAATAATTTCTTGTTCTTTCCATCCCATACAAAGTAACCCAAAATACACATTTTTATTTGGCAACTAAGAAAACCCACAAAAATAAAGAAAAAGAACACTTCTTTGTGGATTAATTAAGTGATGGATATAATTCATTGTTTTTTACATAATGCATAAATTTTCATTTTGCATAATGCATAATTTATGCATAATGCATAAATTTTCATTCTCTTATAGTTAATGTCTATTTTGTGATTTTAATTGTGGAAACCAGAACAGTGCAAATTACATATATATATACATATAATACAATACCTATATTAACAAATTACATATAGGAACATATAGGTACATAACATATATGAACATATATGTGAACAAATTACTCATGGAGAGTTATAACTTAGTTGATAAAATAATTGATAATCATTCAAAGTAACATTTTGCATTAGTTTTAATTATTAAAAATCAAGTAAGTGATACTAATAAGTGCTTCAGTAACTTTGTATAGGGAGAAGTCTCTTCGACCTAAGGAGATGGGTCAAATTTTCTCATCTTAATTTGGATTTGAAATAGACTTTACAAATTTAATGAATAGGCAAGATAGGTTTAGAATTCAGAGAAAACAGTTTCCTAAGTAGATATGTTGAGCAAAGTCAGATATGAGAGTGATAATGTATAAAGATTAATTGAAAAGCAGTGATTTTGAACAAAGGTTTTTATTCATAGAAATAAATATTACCTGTATTCATGTCAACAAGTAATTACTGATGTGATAAGAAGTTTTCTATGCACTTGAAATACACTCCTGTACAGACAAAGATTTATGCCCTCCAGGAGTTGACATTCCAAAAAGAAATGTTAAACAATAATCAATAAACATAATAAATAGTAAATAAAATGCTGTTACAAAGAGAAAGTTGTTATAGAAAAAGGAAAACAAAATTAGGAATTTTATTATTGATACTCTATTCTATTCTCTATATTATTTATAAAATATATTAGCTTTTATAGTAGCTTACAATGAGGTCTTTTAGGAAATGAAAGTTAGCCATGGGGACAATGAGGGAGGGCATATAGGCCTGCAAAAGTAAGTAGTATAACTGCCCTAAGCAAGATGCATGTCTGGTGTATTGGGGGAACAGAAAAGAGATTGTATGGCTGAAAGATTTGGAGAGATTAATAAATAATGGGGCAGAGAAGTGATGGGATCAGATCTTGGAAGAATTTGTAGGCCATTTTAAGGACTATACAAAGGCCTTAAAGATCAGTTCATTCAATCTCCTATAATTAACTGATTACCAAACTGAGGCTGGAAGAGAATAAATGAATTCATGATCTTAAAGAACTGTCTTTTCCAATATGGTTCACAACAATGCAGTTTTTCTGCTAATTCAACAAACATTGATGGAGTATATACACTGCACCAGTAGATACAGTAATAGAGTGGGAAGGAAAATCATAAAACAAGGCAACTATGTTCATTTTTTTGGTAAGTTCTTTAATGGTGTACATACCATAGTGGAAAAAGAATTGAAGGACACATTCCAGAGGCAGTAAGGGCAAGCTGACTGGGCAGGGAGGAAGGCCTCCAAATAAACAGAATGCTGGAGCACTGGGTGTTGTGCAAAAAGAATGAATACTGTTACGCTGAAAAAATTAATAAAAAGGGAAAAAAAAAAAAAAAAAAAAAGAATGGTTACAGTGGGGGCACCTGAGTGGCTCAGTGGGTTAAGCCTCTGCCTTAGGCTCAGGTCATGATCTCAGGGTCCTGGGATCGAGCCCCCCATCGGGTTCTCTGCTCAGCAGGGAGCCTGCTTCCCCGTCTCTCTGCCTGCCTCTCTGCCTGCTTGTGATCTCTGTCTGGCAAATAAATAAATATCTTTTAAAAAAAAAAAGAAAAAAAAAAAAAAAAAAAAAAGAAATCCTGAAGTACAGAGATAGAAGCATCCTAGTCGTAGCGGAGGCACAGAAACGTGCATGGGTAGAACACAGAGGGAAGAAGATTATAACCGTAAAATTACAATATACAGACAAACATGGAAAAAAAATGGAAGAAGAGGAATGTAAGAAATCTGAAGTAAGAAAGGATGAGATTGTGAATGATGTTATGCATCTGTTGAAAGGTATGAGACTTATTTGAGGGTTAAAGGAGAGTCATGAAATACAAGGAAAAGAGATGAGCATTGGCTTTCATTTCAGACTTATGTTTTATGAATATAATCACTATGATCAAGCAGGGAATCCTATGTAAGGAAGCCAACTTGAAACAAGACAAATTAGGATATTATTGAAATAATGGAAGAAAAAACTAACCTAACAATTAGAGAGAAGGCAGTAGGATCCAGGAACATTTGATAAGTATTAGGAATACAATGTGGTGGATTACTAAAGGGTGTGGGTGAAAAGAGATGGGAGGGAGCTAAATACAAGATCTAGAATGATAGTGCTTTCACTCAAAGAAACAGTGAAACAAGAGGAACTTGACTCTGCTTCCTGCAATTACCAGAGGCCTATCAGCCCCTTATTTCTAATGACAAATATCTACTTCTAGTAACTATGAGGGCTTCATCTCTAACCCTGCTATCTGAATTTAAATTTATTTTTTGTCTTCTGCCCTAGTTAATTTTTCTCCTGTTTTGGTTTCAAGTTTGATTAAGTAAATATCTAAGACATTTTTCTAACACTTGAGCTGTTATCGCCATGTGGGTATGTGTGTGTGTATGTGTGTGCAATGGAAGTGGAATTTTAGTTCAACTAACTGAGCAGAAATACCATCCAACAAAGATATGCAAGCTGTCTTTATGAAATTTTGCTAAGCAGATTTCTTACAGAGGACACTGCCATTGTTACAAACTGGAATAGGCACAATGTGCAAAAACAGGAAATAAAGAGATCAGAGAAAGTGGATAGATTTATCAATATGGCTATACATCTCTGATATAATATCATTTGACCATTTTAACAGCTAGATGAAAGGTGGAAAATATATGATCAACTGGAAGGGGGAAATTATTTCATTATTATAAATTTTTATGAAATAACAGTAAACTTTAATGTAAAATGGCATCAGGCTAGTAGTACTTGAAACTTCAATTCTAATATAAAATCCCTATGGAGAGAAAGAAAAAGAGTCACACCACTTATGAAGTTAAAGACAATTGTATAACTTGAATCAGGTTCTTCGAGCACCCTCCACTAATGGTAATTTCAAAGAGTTTTGCTAGATTTACCAAGTTTTTCTTTAACTTATTTCATAACTGAGCTTTTAATCTTGAAACCAGCAGCCTGATGTGTCTTCAAGGTAAATTAAGTGCTTCCATTTCTGTGCTGCTATATGTTTTATTTTTCTCTTAACATTTGCTTAATTCTGTTCTGCAATAGAGTAGGTTTGGTTACTATTTCTCTCACTAATAAACACCTTGAAGTTGAGGAAGCATTTCTCATCTATGTATTTCCTTCAGTATTCATAAGGCACTTGAAAATGATTGTTCAATTATTGAATGAAATTTTGTTATCGGGATGGCATTATAATAGAGAGCAATTAAATAATGTTTTGTGTGTTGCCTTAGTGATTTGGAAACTACTTCATGTAACAGAATGAAATAAAATAGACATGATTTGAAACTACATTTTAGTTAACTGGATGGCTCATTATCCTGACATTTATAAGCCATATTTTTATAGCAATCTTAGCTCATAACTTGTCACATAGTATTTTCCCATTGTTTCAAAGAAGGAAGCATTTCTTTGAAAATTTAATGCACAAAGAGATGGTATGTAGTTTTATATATATATATTTTTTTAAAGAGAGAGTGTGGGCATATGTTTAGGTTCTGGAGACAAGGGGGGTGGGCAGAGAGGGAATCTTTTCTACCTCCAGCATGGAGCTGGGGCAAGGCTCCATCTCTTGACCCCGATCATGACCTGAGCTCATGATCTCAGAGGAAATCAAGTCAGACACTTAACTGACTGAGCCCCTGGGGTGCTCCAAGTGTTCTATCCTAAAAAGAAATGTAAAACAAGGGGTGCCTCAGTGGCTCAGTTGGTTAAGCATCTTGACTAGTGATTTTGGCTCAGGTCATGAGCTAAGGGTCCTGGGCTCAAGCCCCTGTTGGACTCCACTCTCAGCATGGAAGTCTGCTTGTCCCCCTCTCTCTGCACCTCCTCGCCTCTGCTTATGCTTACTCCCTCCAAAATAAACAAATAGATAAATTCTTAAAAAGAAATATAAAACAACTATACTTTTACACGAGGAATTTTCTAGTCAATGATAAACCTGAAAATGTATAGTTTTTAAATTGTGACAAAAGTTTAGGAAGAACAAAATTATGTATGCTTTTCCTATAAGAGAGTATACTTATATTGATATCATTGTCAATAATGAGATATATATTTATTAATAGACAGATATATAATTATTATTAGAATCATTATCTTCTTTTAAATTCAATTATTATATGATAAAGGTAATTAGCGAATAAACTTTTTAAAACTTTTTAAATTTAGCAAACAATTTCATATGATATTTTATGACATTAAATAATTTATATAATCATATTGTGAGATAGGTGTTGCTTTCTGATTTTTCTGCTTCTCCAATTGAGTATATTTTATTTTCTCAAGGTTCTATTATACTTAAGTGGTAGAGAAAATAGCTGCATTATTATAAGGTCAAAATGCCATAAACATTTAATTGAGCTACTATATAAATTTGTTAATAAACAGTGTGTATTTAGAAATAAATGTAATACTTTCTATTACTATACTTATATTTGTACATTGCTTCTTCACTTAGAAAACAAAATCATAATTCCAACCCTTTTACTCTTGGAATAGAAAGAAAAAATGCATATGAATGTTTACTCTCAGGAGATTTTTTCCAGGTATCAAACATTTCATAGTACTTTCAAACCCCTAGTCAGCTACTGTGTCATAGGTTGGATTTCAAATACTGGGTTCCACAAATATAACCATCTTATAATTTATATCCTAGGCCTAAGTGCGTCTCAAAGATGCCAGCAATATTTTGGTGCCATTGGTTTCTTTTTGGAAAGAAATATGAAAGGTCAGCCTCATTAGCTGAAAGACTATATATGCCCACCACCTTTAATGATTATGGCTATCAAAACATTCTACATAATCTAAATTCTGAAGCTGCGTTGACTTCTGGAATTTCAATTGGCTGATTAATTTAATTAAAATGAATTTATTTAAAAATAATTATTAGTCATGAGATAAACTGTAAGAATTTCAAATATAGGAAGATGATAAGGAACTGAGTACTAAAATAAACCTATATTTTTCTTTCTACTTTCATCAATTTTATGTTTTATTATCTATTATGTATACACATTAAATATATACACATGTGTATATATGTTATATATACAGTGCTTAAAATTTTATATTGATATCATGCATTTTAAAAATCAACTGAGTATTATAAACATGAATCTATATGATTTGAATTTGGCAGATAACAAGAGTATTCTTCTATCATTGAATCTGTATTTTATTGTGTATGGCTATAGTTTCAAAATATAATGAAGTTTTAAAAGTGAAGATATTATAATCAGGGATATTCCTTTTCTTTTTTGAAATGTTAGTTAATTTTGAGTAAAAGATTCTAAGTTAATTTAACAAAAGGCTAGCATTTAATTCACTCTCTATTTTGACATAAATGGTCCAATTTTAGTAATTCATATTGTATGACAGATACCATAAATTGCAGAGCAAAATCTCCTTAGAAATAATTAGTAACTTACAAAACAATTTAGTGTCACTATCTGTTTTATATATTTAAAAAAATTCTTACCAAAAAGTTTTTATATTTTCTCAGAGTCAGAAAAATGGTTAAATGATACATTCCAAATTGAGAACAATTATACTTTAAAGTAGTATCTTGACCTATATGATATACTTACATTAATTGGAAGCAAATATCTGTTAGGAACTTATTACATAGTCCATGCTTATGTAGCTTATTTTGTTATTCAAAAAAAATATATGTAACAGAATGTATTTCTGTTATGATTGATACCTATGCTTTTAATCTTTTCCAATACTTACAAAATACCTCAAATCTGTGATAAATAATTCTGCAACATAATTGTACTAAAATTTTTAAGTAAAGAAAGCATCATGCACACAGCATGTTATACCAAATGTCAAATGATTACATTTTAAAAAGTCAATGAGTTATTTGAAAACCCCCATCACCTCAACACCTATTCCTGGTACCCACAATTATTGAAAATTTTTTTCTTTCAGCAAAAACTTCCATTTTATTGCTCCTCTGTTGTCATGGTTCCTGCAATCTGAAGTGTCACCCTGTGATCTCATTACTTCATACATTTTGAAAATCTCTGAACCAGAAGATGAACTTAGCAAGGATTCTGAGGAGAGGCAACAGAGGCCAACATCTCCAGTGCTGACAGTAAGTAGTATCCAGCTTGTGCCTTCCTGTTCTGTGCTCCCGCTTTTGAATTCTCTTCTCCAAATCTTTTTTTTTTCTTTTTGCTCCATGATTTCAATATCACTCTGTACTGTATCCTTATATTCACTCTACTATAGTTAAATATAACCACCTAGTCAATAATTATTAAATGAATTACTGACAAATGTGATGCACTGTTCTGAACTTGTGAGATACAGTAAACAGGGCAAATAAAATTCTTATTCCGTGGAGTTTATACCCTTGCCACAGCTGAACTTAATTACCCATTAAATTGCAATGGATTGCAAAGCTTACTAAAATAATAGTTACAGATTTTATTTTAAAACATTTAATAAAATTTACCAAGATGTAAGCAGTAAGCTAGGTACCAAAAACATGCATATTAAAAACATATTTCTTGGGGCACCTGGGTGGCTTAGTGGGTTAAGCCTCTCTGCCTTCAGCTCAAGTCATGATCTTAGGGTCCTGGGATCAAGCACCATATCAGGCTTTCTGCTCAGCGGGAAGCCTGCTTCCCTTTTCTCTCCTGCCTCTCTGCCTACTTCTAATTTCTCTCTCTCTGATAAATAGATAAATAAAATCTTTTAAAAAATAAATAAAAATTCAGGGGCGCCTGGGTGGCTCAGTGGGTTAAAGCCTCTGCCTTTGGCTCAGGTCATGATCCCAGGGTCCTGGGATCGAGCCCCACATGAAGCTCTCTGCTCAGCGGGGAGCCTGCTTCCTCCTCTCTCCTCTCTCTCTCTGCCTGCTTCTCTGCCTACTTGTGATCTCTATCTGTCAAAAAATAAATTAAATCTTTTAAAAATAAATAAATAAATAAAAATTCAAAAACCATATTTCTTTGCATTTAAATAGTTAATAATATACTGGCCAGACAGTAAGATATGCTAAAGTAGTGAAATATTTATGAATTTGGAAGTTAAAATCAAATGCTGTGAGTGAATCTAAGCTTTAATACTAATTGGTTTTTGAGACAATTTATTGAATCCACATCAATAATCATAATATTGACAATAGTAATGAGAATGATAATAGTAATTGTTTAACTCATAGGATTGCTGTGAAGATTGAATGTCATAATGAGAGTTTTGCATATGGTCTGGCACAGAATATGTGCTCAGTGAATATATTTTTGTTGGAATAATATTGTTAGCATCCTATAACAATATATATGTTAAATGGTCTAGAAGCATCTATGATCTGTTAACCTATTTCTCTTTGGGTGAGAAAGATCATATTTAATAATTTAACTTAGCATCAAAATGTTTCCTTTCTGAACCTCAGTTTTTAATACATAAAATGGCAATAACTTTTGTACCATAATTAAAGGAATAAATAAAATGAGCCACATGAAAGTGGAATGTAAATTCAAAACATAATGTAAATACACAATCTTCTTAATATACTACAGTAAATTTATTAGAAAACAAGGGTCATTTGAAGGTGAATTACCTGAAAATCTAATGTTTGGTGTATCAGTAGGTGCCTAAAGTTAAATTATAATATAGGCATACTTCATTTTATTGGACATCGCTTTATTGCAAATGGCTGATAATTGCATTTTTTACAAATATGAGGTGTGTGACAACTCTGCATAAAGTAAGACTATTGGTGCCATTTTTCTAACAGAATTTTCTCAGTTCATGTCTCAATATCACATTTTGGTAATTCTCAAAATATTTCAAGCTTTTTTCATTATTATCATATTTGTTATGGTGATCTGCAATCAGTGATCTTTGATGTTACTATTGTGTTTGTTCTGGGGCTATATCAACCATGTCCATATAAGATGATAAACTTAATTACTAAATGTTTTGTGCCTCCTGACCGCTCCACCAACCTGGCATTCCCCTGTCTCTTGTTCCTCTCCTTGGGCCTCCTTATTCACTGAAGCACAATAATATAAATATTAGACTAGTAAGTAACCCTGCAACGGCTTCTAAGTGTTCAAGTGAATGAAGAGTTGCACATCTTCCACTTTAAATCAAAAGTTAGAAATGATTAAGCTTAGTGAGGAAAGCATGTTGAAAAATGAGATAGACCAAATGCTAGGCCAGTTATACCAAACAGGCAACTTGTGAATCAAAGGAAAATTTCCTGAATGAAATTAGAGTTGCTACTCCAGTAAACATGCAAAAAAATGATAAGAAAGCAAAAGATCCTTATTGCTGATATAGAGAAAGCTTTGATCTGGATAGAAGATGAAATCAGCCACAGCATTCCCTTAAGCCAAAGTCTAATCCAAAGCAAGGCCATAACTCTTCAACCTCTTGAGAGAGGTAAGGAATCTGTAGAAGGAAAATGTGAAGCTAGCAGAGGTTGGTTCATGAAGGTTAAAGAGAGAAGCCATCTTTCTACCATAAAAGTGCAATGTGAAGCAAGTGCTGATGTGGAAGCTACAGCAAGTTATCCAGAAGATCTAGCTAAGATAATTAATGAAGGTGGCTACATTAAACAATAGATTTTCAGTGGAGACAAAACACCCTTTTATTGGAAAATTATGTTATCTAGGACTTTCATAGCTAGTGATGAGAAGTCAAAGTCTGGCTTCGAAATTTCAAATGACCGGTTGACTCTCTTATTAGGGGCCAATGCAATGGTGACTTTAAGTTGAGACCAATGCTCATTGAACATTCAAAAATCCTAGAACCCTTGAGAATTATGCTAAGTCTGGGGCACTTTGCTGGCTCAGTGGGTTAAGCCTCTGCCTTCAGCTCAGATCATGATCTCAAGGTCCTGGAATCGAGCCCCACATTGGGCTCTCTGCTCAGCAGGGAGCCTGCTTCCCTTCCTCTCTCTCTGCCTGCCTCTCTGCCTGCTTGGGATCTCTCTCTCTGTGTCAAATAAATAAATAAAATCTTTTAAAAAAATAATTATATGAAGTCTACTCTGCCTTTGCTCTATACAATAAACAAAAAAGCCTAGAGGGCAACACATCTGTTTACAGCATGGTTTACTGAATCTCTAAAGCCCACTCTAGAGACCTATGACTCAGCAAAAAAGATTCATTTTAAAAATATTACTGCTCATTGACAATGCACCTGATCACCTAAAAGATTTGTTAGAGATACACAATGAGATTGATATTGTTTTCATGCCTGCTAACACTGGGAAACCAAAAAACTCATTTGACTCACTTTATTGCAATATTCACTTTATTGCAGTGGTCTGGAACTGAGCCTGCAATATCTCTGAGGTATATATCCATATTAGAAATTTTATGAGACAGCTGTGAAAAAGTATAAATATGAAAGTATTAGTACCAGGAGATTGAAATAAGAAAAAAGAAGGAATTTTCATATTGCTAAATATTATATTTAATAAACTGTGCTACATGTTCATCATCATCATTATTTATGTATCTCTGAACCTCAAACCCCACATGCAAAAGAGAAATAATACCAGCTCATTCAACAGATTTGATGAATGAGACTTAACAATAAGATGAGCTACTCTGAACCCCAAGTAAAATGCCTGCCCCATAGTAGACACTCTTTAAATGCCATTCTCTCTCTCATTTATTCTTCCCTACTTTTTGTTGTGGGTAGGGTTATTTCCCCTACCCACAAGAATGACTGGCATAGGAAACAAGCTTCATACAACCACTTGAATTGCTTTCTCCGTACATTACTATGTTGCCAATATTAAAAAAGTTTTTTTCTATAAACACAGTATCGTTTAAATTTTGTTCAAAAAGAGAGAGAGAGAGAGAGGGAGAGAGAGAGAGATCAATTGTTAAGTGAGAAAATATTATCAGCCAATATACCCCCAAGGTGAAGACCAGAGTAAAATCCTTCATTTGTCTGGAGACACCAGGTTACATTTGTTATTTTCTGACAAACAATGAAATTTCTCTGGAGCTGAGAAAGAATTATAAAAATTTTATTACTATAGATATGTAATTTAAATTATTTATATCACAATGTAGTCAGAACTTACAAATGTTTGTTGTCTTTAAATTTCTCTACCTTCAAATGATTGAACCATATTACATACTGTACATTTTCTATGGATACGTTAGATTATGTTGCCATTTTAAATAATATATAAAAGATCTGTATACTTCTAAGTGTTTATATTTTGGGAAAGCTCTTCAGTCAAGATTTACTTGAATATATAAAATTTTAAAAAATCTTTTTAAGCTGATATAGTTTTCACCAACTAGAAAATTAGAAGATAATTTACTAAAAGGCTTAAAATATTTTTGTGATTATGTTAGACAGTCTCCACAATAATTTCCAAAGCATATACTATCATCACGTCTTAGGTGAGGAAATAAACTAGGGGTAATGTAGAGATAAAAATGTATATAATTATTTTAGTTATTTGCTTCTCACATTGAAAATCTGTAATGATAAAAAAAAATTAAAAGTCAGAAGAGGAGAGGGGAAGAATATTTTGCCTCTAAACAGAATTGTGGCAAAATAGAAAAGAAAATGATAGTTTAAACTTGCCTTGCTAAATCTTACAGCATAAAAGAAAAATGAAGATAAAATAGATTAATTAAGTGTATCAGCATATTTTTACCTACAGTTAATAGACATTCCAGCCCAAATTGCACATAACAAGAAAATGGGAAGCAGATACCACTAATTCTTAATAATTTCATTCAAGATCTCTTGAGTGTCACACATTTCCCTTTGTCAATCCCAGAATCTCTTCTTTTATCCAAAGGCTTGTTATATCATGGTTAAAATTACAACTTCACCTGCAGTCCACCTTTGTGTACATGACTGCATCCAATAAAGGGAAGGGAAGTGTCTCTCTACATATTGATTTAGTCACGGTGGAAATCCTTTTCCATAGGGCCATCCAGCCTCACACCCTTAATATATCATTGGCAAGAACTGACCCAAATTGCCCATCTCATTTAAATAGTTAATGGCCAAGGGGAAAAAACTACCAACATTACTTAGTTCAAGCATCATTTACACGCTGGGCCTGGGAAGGGGCCCATTTTTTCTGAACATACCTTTGCTACATCTAGATTATTTTGGCAAGAAAGAAAGAGAAAATAGCTTCTGAATTAAGCTATTCAGAATAAAGTTGAAGAAAATAGCTTTTGTATCTCTCTCTTTAAGTATGACTAACTTGGAGACAAGATATAATCCTGAGCTGGGGTGTTTTGGGCATTATTCTCTTGCAAACTGACTAGGTTCAGGGACCAAAGCATTATACTACCTCAGGGAGTGCCATCCATATTAAATCCGTGTAAGTGCTACTTCCTACAGTTTTATATCATATACCTTGGGTGGCCATTTGCATAAGCTCTGGCAGATATAGTGCCTTATAATTATCACAAAGAGCTTTGTATAAATTACCATAGGTTTCAATAGACCTTTATTGTATACTAAGCCCTGACTGCCACAATACAATAACCATTTAATATTACTAAAATATATATCAAACATAATGTGCCACAGATAATCCCTTAATATATGTTCTAATTTAATCCTTGCAAACAGCTTTATGAAATAAATTACTCTATTTTCCCCATTCACAGAGGAGGAAATTGACTCCTTTATAGTTTAAATATCCTTCCCAGTATCGCAGTTAGTAAATAACAGAGATAAAGCTAGAGCTTGTAAATATCAATTACAGTATTAAGTCATTGCTGTTAAACACCACTCTAGCATATTTCAGAAATGTAACTAGGGAAAAGATGAGTGATCAATGGGAAAGAAGAAAAAGAACTGGAATATAAAGTTTATTTTGGCCATAAAATGAGAAATTTAAAAAAAAAGAGAGAGAAATAAATAGAGTGCAGAGTTGAAAAATCCAAGGGATGCTCGTGGACACAATATTTGCACTAATTAAGAGAATGTTGGTTTCTCTAAATTTTAAAATGTGGAATGAGTCCAGAATTAGATAATGAGGTATTCTCAAACCAAATGCAACCATATTCATGATTCATGAATCATAGTGTGAGCAAAAGTCTTATGAGTTCATTGCCTTCTGTATTCTAAATGATGGAAGTAGAAGTAGTAATTGTTAATAAATAGACACAATATATTAATAAGGATGGAGAAACATCAATATATCTTATCATACCTATATGTTTTCAGATTCAGATTATTCTGAAATGCTTTTTTTTATAAATTTATTTATTTTTTTTTCAGCGTAACAGTATTCATTGTTTTTGTACAACACCCAGTGCTCCATGCAATACGTGCCCTCCCTATTACCCACCACCTGGTTCCCTCAACCTCCCACCCCCACCCCTTCAAAACCCTCAGGTTGGTTTTTCAGAGTCCATAGTCTCTTATGGTTCACCTCCCCTTCCAATTTTTTTTTTTATAAACATATAATGTATTTTTATCCCCAGGGATACAGGTCTGTGAAATGCTTTTTAAATAGGAAACTGATGCAAACAAATGTATAAAGGATAGTGTCTTTAAGGACCATTCCTTTTGAGGCTTTGTAGTCTTGGGATCATTTCATTTTCCTTTCCTGGTCATATTACAGTGGGCAAAATTAGCCTCTTGAGATTTCAAATTCCTTAGCTGTTAAATATGAATTAATAATATCAATTTTTCTCTGTCTTTTTGATTTGAAGGTAATATATGTCAATCACTTAGCTGACTAGTTGCATGGAACATACCAGGCATAGTTTCTCTCTCTTAATAGGAAGAAGAGCTATGAAAAAGATATGAAATTTCTATTTGTGTTTCTTTTGTCTTTTACTTTACCCCACGTGTAGACTACATTCAAAAATGATCTTTAGAATCTAATATCCTAATTATTAATTCATGAACTTTAAGTAGCTCCCTTCAACAGAATATGGTTCCTTATTATAGAGAAAAAAATTGTATACAACTTCTTTTCAAAAGGATCAAAGTCAACAGATACACATCACAGTTATGCCCAAGGGAATAAGAAATCTGAAAAAGTAAGTTCTCATTTTATACTGCTAGTCTGTGTCAAGATGGCAAGTAATGACACCAAACTTTGCAAGCCGTAAATAAGAAAATCTTATCAATATATTATATTATCTGTCTTCTTCTATTTGGTGTGTCTTTATGTCACTGATTACCTTACTTGATAAGAATTAGTTTTAATTTCAGGGGTGCCTGGATGGCTCAGTGGTTTAAGCCGCTGCCTTTGGCTCAGGTCATGATCTCAGGGTCCTGGGATTGAGTCCCACGTCCGGCTCTCTGCTGTGAAGGGAGCCTGCTTCCCTCTCACTTTCTCTGCCTGCCTCTCTGCCTACTTGTGATCTCTCTCTGTCAAATAAATATATAAAATCTTAAAAAAAAGAATTAGTTTTAATTGCAATCATATTTTAAAATTCAATATTAAAAGATAAACATAAAATGTATTCCAAGTGAGTTTTCCCCATACCTTTCAATTACATATAATGGAAAAACAAAAACTGAAAAAAGTAACCCTAATACATGAATTCCAACATTTTTACATTTTATGAAGCAAAAGTATTAAATGAAGCAAAACAACGAACTACATCTCAAATAAATCGACTATACAGTCTACTAAATTAATTTATCACTACAGAGAAGGAAAGTCATATCTCAGAGTAAGAGCCTTTTAAATTATAATACCTTAAGTACATAAAGAATTTATTATGTTGTCATTAGCTTTCTCATTTAGCTACATAAAAATGACAATTTAACACATTGGCAACAGCTCTTGGGTATTATTGTTCCAAAAGACTAAGATGTGCACTATACAAGGAAAAACATTTTTAAAGCCATAATAAATGGAACATTTAGTCTTAATAGTATTAATATTTAAAAGACAATACATACATACTTTTGTATTTTAAAATGTTTCCATTTCCTTTTTTTTAAAGTTTTTATTTTAATTTCAGGTATGCAATATAGTGATTCAACACTTCCATACAACACTCAGTGCTCTTCAGAAATGTACTCCTTAATCCCCAGTACTTAATTAACCTATCTTTTTACCTGCCTCTTCTCTGATAACCATCAGTTTGTTCTCTATAATTGAGAATGTGTTTCTTGCTTTGTCTCACTCTTATTTTTTCCCCTTTACTTGTTTGTTCTTAAATTCCACATATGAGTGAAATCATATGGTATTTTTTCTCTGAAGTATTTCACTTAGCATTATACTCTCTAGCTCCATCAATGTTGTTGCAAATGACAAGATTTCTTTCTTTTTATGGCTGAATAATATTTTATTGCATAGATGAATCAATTTTAAAGCAACATGAACCTAGAATCCTATTAGACTTTCACCCTTTGCCAATCTCCCAGTCGACTCACCTATCCACACCTACCAAGATGCTTTAGCAGTTCATATTTAGTGTGTTTTTCCAAAGATTTTTAGGTGAGATAATTTGTCTTTAATGAGGATATGTAAGTAGGTAGTGAGACAATTAACAAATTTACTTGACTGTAAAAACAAGCATCAAACAAAGAGGAAAACACAATCACCTCACCTTCAGTATTTTGATCAGCTGGGAGGAAAGGCAGAGCAGAGAGGTGTTCAGCTTTCAAGGGGAAATGTCCACTACCAGTTCACCTTTGTATAAAAATCAGTCAACGTGTTTTCAGAGGCAATGGAAAGTGGTCAAAGTTTGGTAAAGAGGTTTTCTATTGCATCTTGATCATTGACTGTTTTATCAATTTAGATATTTTGATATTGAGAAATCTTTTTTAAAATTTCTTTTCAGTGTTCCAGAATTCATTGTTTATGCACTACATCCAGTGCTCCATGTAATACGTGTCCTCCATAATACCCACCATGAGGCTCACCCAACCCCCTCCCCCCATCCCCTCCAAAACCCTCAGTGATATTGGGGAATCTGAGTAAAGCAACTGAGTTGACATATTTCATTAATTCAGGAAACTATTATGTTATTAGGCAATAAGGCTTTGTTTAATGTGGATAAATGAATGGGTCACTAATAATTTGATATTAATATACTACTCATCCATTCAAATCTCCATCTCCTTTCCTGACCCACTCAGGAAGAGATGAGTGGACATTCCATTTGCTGTCGTAACATTATGCATACTATCATTTATCAGAGATAAATCTTTGTTTAAATATTTACCCTCAAATCAGTGATGAGCAACACTTTTGAATCCTTTGTGATGTGTAACATAGAAGGTGCCCCATCATTGATGCTGTATATCACTATGTGGAAATGAAAATACTGTAATTTTTCTGTGTTGTTTTGCTGTGGTAACTTTTGTATAATTACCTTTATAATTATGTTAACTCAGAATTTGAATATTTGTGCAATCAAATATGGCACAAGCTAATAGAAAATGTCCATATGCCTAAAATGTATGGATACATTCGGTTCTAATTAAGTCAGGTTAAATTATAAAGAATTTTAATATATAAAATATATTGTGGCCCCAAAACATAGTTTTCTAGGGAATAACATTCTCCAATAAAATATTTGATTTCTACATTCAAATGTAGAAATTTAAAATATATTGGGATAGTTAATTTTTTTTCAAATTCTGGTGTAACAATAAGAACAACAACAATAATAATAAACTTCAAGATAAGCAAACAACTGACGTTTAGCACAGGAAACAATAGTTTTAAGGATGGTGGCAAATATTCTTCCTCAAACATTTTTAGAACTGGGCGCCTGGGTGGCTCAGTGGGTTAAAGCCTCTGCCTTCGGCTCAGGTCATGATCCTCTGGGATCGAGCCTTGCAACACGCTCTTTGCTCAGCAGAGAACCTGCTTCCTCCTCTCTCTCTCTCTCTCTGCCTGCCTCTCTGCCTACTTGTGATCTCTGTCTGTCAAATAAAATATACAACATCTTTTTAAAAAATCGGTAACCTGAGATTAAGAGTCATTTATGGTTTGTCTCCCTCCCAATCCCATCTTGTTTCATTTATTCTTCTCCTATCCCCCTAACCCCCCATGTTGCTTCTCCATGCCCTCATATCAGGGAGATCATATGAGCTGGGGGGAGGTGGGATTGGGAGAGGGGGAGGGGGTTATGGACATTGGGTAGGGTATGTGCTATCGTGAGTGCTGTGAAGTGTGTAAACCTGGCGATTCACAGACCTGTACCCCTGGGGATAAAAATACATTATATGTTTATAAAAAAAAAAAATTGGAAGGGGAGGCAAACCATAAGAGACTATGGACTCTGAAAAACAACCTGAGGGTTTTGAAGGGTCAGGGGTGGGAGGTTGGGGGAACAGGTGGTGGGTAATAGGGAGGGCACGTTTTTCATGGAGCACTGGGTGTTGTGCAAAAACAATGAATACTGTTACGCTGAAAAAATAAATAAATTTTAAAAAAATCGGTAACCTATAAAAAAATTTGAAGAACTAATTCAGAAAAAATACTAGATGTGATGTTGGTACCAAAGTTATAGAAATTGGTTTAAGACTTAGTAATGGCAAGTACTGATAGTTTTGATGCACCGATTCAAATGTGTCTGGGGAATTTAATTGTAGAACAGTGGGATTGCTTTTGCAGTCCAGGTAACTTTCAGAAATATTTGAAAACATTTTTGGTTGTCATAATGCCTAGAGCGTTACTACTATCTAGAAGGTAAAGGACAGATATGCAAGTAAATATCCTACAGTGCCTAAGAGAGCCACAGTCCCCACTAGAAAGCATTATTTAAGCCAAAGCACAAAGAAAGCCAAAGCTTGCTGTAGAGGTGATGATGATGATGATGATGATGACAATGATGCTTATTATCATTATTAATTTCCTTGACAGATCATGGGATAAGTTTCCACCAATTATAATTATAATGTTTCTATGTTAAAAAGGTATTAGGTTGTGAAATTTATTTTTAAAACATTAATTAATTAATTAATTTTACATACAATATCTATTGTGATGTGTTTAACACAATAAGCTTAGTTAATACATCCTTGACTTCATAGAATAAGCATTTTATTGTTGTTGTTTTTATGTGAACATATTAAAAGCTCCACTTTCATAGCAACTTTCAAATATACAATAGAGTATTTTTAACAATAGTCACCATTTGGATCCTTGGAATTTTTTCATCTTATAACTGAAAATCTGTCCCCTTTCCCCCATATCTTCACGTTTCCTCCACCCCCTAACCTCTGACAACTGCCATTCTACAGATCTGTTTCTAAGAGTTCAGTGTTTTGGGATTCCATATATTAGTCTCTGTCTGACATATTTCACTTAGCATAATGGCCTCAAGGTCCATCCCTGTTTCACAAATGCCAGGATCTCCTTCTTTTATGTAATTTCTTAAAAAAAATAAATTTAATCGGCCAACCAATCAATATATCTAAAATTATGTCAGAAGCTTTGACACAACTCACCACAGCACTGTTAACAGTGATAGCTTGTAAAACCAAGTGTATGCAATTCTATACATTCTCTGAAAGTGAAATAGGGTAATTTTGCTCATTCACAAGCATTTACTGCCTTTATTTTGGATCCTATGAATAAAATTAAAATCTGAAGGACAGGTATATTTAATTATATGACTTCTCTTAATAGAAAGACATGGTATCAAATTAAGAGTGCATTCAACTATAAAAAATTATGAAACCATGAAAATCTAACATTAGCTTAACAAATAGGACTTTATGTCATAAAAGAAGTATGAGGTTGGCAGATCAGGACATGTAGTGATCCTGGACCCAAGTTCATTCTGGTTTTCTGCTCCACTATATTTGGTAAATTGGTTTTTTTTCTTTTTCTTTTTATTTAAATTTTAGGTAGTTAACATAGGTGCAATATTGGTTTCTGGAGTAGAATTCAATGATACATCACTTACCCACAACACTCAGTGCTCATCATAGCAAGTGCCTTCCTTAATACCCATCACCCATCTATCTCATTTCCCACCTACCTCTCTCCATCAATGCTCAGTTTGTTCTCTGTGGTTAAAAGTCTTTTATGGCTTATTTCTCTCTCTACTTTTTTCTTTTCCCTCTTCCCATATGTTCATGTTTTCTTTCTTAAAAATCCACATATGAATGAGATTATATGGTATTTGTCTTTCTGTGATGGACTTATTTCACTTAGCAAGATACCCTCTAGCTCCATCCATGTCATTGTAAATGGCAAGATTTAATTCTTTTTGATGGCTGAGTAATATTCCATTGTATATACACCACATCTTTTTTATCCATTCAACAGTTGCTGGACTTTTGGGCTCTCTCCACAGTTTGGCTATTGTTGATAATGCTGTTATAAACATTGTTGTGCATGTATCCCTTCAAATCTGTATTTTTGTATCCTTTGGGTAAATACCTTATAGTACAGTTGCTGGATCATAGGCAGTTCTATTTTTAACATTTTGAAGAACCTCCCTATTGTTCTCCAGAGTAGCTGCACTAGTTAGCATTCCCACCAACAGTGCAAGAGTGTTCCAGTTGTCAGTATCCTGACATGCTTGTCACTATTGTATAAATAAATGTTTTGGGGGCCCCTAGGTCGCTCAGTGGGTTAAGCCACTGCTTTCAGCTCAGGTCATGATCTCAGGGTCCTGGGATCAAGTCCCACATCGAGCTCTCTTCTCAGCGGAGAGCCTGCTTCCCTTCCTCTCTCTCTGCCTGCCTCTCTTGTGATTTCTCTCTGTCAAATAAATAAATAAAATCTTAAAAAAAAAAAGAAAATGTTTTTACACTCACTTATGTTTTAAGCCATTGCCTAAGTATGAAGGAAATGATAAAATTATAACCAATGCATTAAAAATTACACATATTCCTAGATGTACCCATTAGTCACATGAATACCACTTCAGTTGGAGATAACAGTTTATCTTATATCCTTCATTTGACATTCTGAGTAAATTGTTTTAAAATACTTGTAAGAGTTTCTTTTCTTCTTCATTTAGACTTCAGTTGAATGGCTGGGTATTTGAAGTCACCTGAATATATTTTTTTAGTGTCCCATTTCTTGACATGACTCAAAGAACTTCAGTATACATCTGCTATGATATTTTTTTCTCTTCTTTAGTCCTATTCATTTTTACCTCTGCAAAATTCATTTATTCCTAGGTATGTTTGGCCTACACACACACCCACACACACACATAAACTGCTATTTGTATGTACATCTATATATCCTCTTTTGCATAAGATGTTTATATATATGAAAATTAGGGTACATCTCATAAGATATAAATTAATGCCTTAAAGTTCCAATTTAGTAGTGTTATAACCAACTTTCGTTTCATATTTATTGAACTTTACCATTTTTTATAAAATCGGTATTATTTTAAATAACTGAAAGTAAAAGGAACAGAAGATCGATGATATTTAGACCTATAAAGGGTGCAACATTAGATCTATTGTTTTAAATTCTTATGCTAATATAGAACATTCAAATCATATATTCAAATATGTATATTAATCATACAATTAAAATCATACAATTTTAATTACCTGCTACATAAAACTATAGTTTAGTATTGTGCTAATATTTTATATCATTTAATAAAAACATGTTTTTTCTGATGTACATGAAATTTCATTAGAATAAGTCATTAAAAAGTGTAAAAACTCAGGGAACCTGAGTGGCTCAGTCAGTTAAGCATTTGCCTTCAGCTCAGGTCATGGTCCCAGGGTCCTAGAATTGAACCCTGTGTCAGGCTCCCTCTCCCCTGCTTGTGCTTTCTCTCTCAAATAAATAAATACAATCTTTGAAAGAAAAAGGTGGAAAAACTTTTTTAAAAATATTTTAATACAATCAATAATGGGAATCGTATAAATGTTTTCTCAGTTATTGAGGTACTGATTTGCACATACATTTGGGTGGATAAATACAGAAATATGATTTGAAGATGCTAGTGAGCTGGTATCTGACTTGATAACTGCAGGGAATTCTTGAATAAATATACTGCTAAAATACAACAGAAGATGTTAGAACATTTGGAAAAACAGTCAGGGAGTGAAGTAAAGATGATTATCTCTTGGATGAACCTAGATATGTGATGATGAGGTAGATGCCTCTTTTATAATAGTAAAAAGAAACCATTTCCCTTATTATATCATAAGAATATTTTTTTTCATTTTTAAACTAAATTCTTTAGTGAAACTTGTAGGTAACGGCATAAATGCAGAAACACCATGTAGTAGAGAAATAATGTTTTGAGGATAGCTAAATCTAGAAGGATGGAGGGAAGGAAAAAGGGGTGTATAAAGTAATAAGATGTCTAGTCTCATCTAGACTCAATTTTATATCATACTACAAAAAATGCACTAAAGGAAAACAAAAGACTTCTATGATAATACTTGAATGCATTTTGCATAATTTTTTTTTTACCATTTATAACACGTTAGCCTTTTAGTAGGTGCTGTAGATATATTTTCAAGTATAAGTCTCTCATAAAACATGTTTCATATTATTATTACCCTAATTTACAATAGATGGTAATTGAAACACTGGCAGTGTTAGAACTGGGAATCTGTAGGACTCATATTAACAAACCATTAACCACTATGCAATTCAATATTACACAGAGATCAATTCAAATAATATCCACATTACTTACATGGCCTTTCTCATTTATCTTTGTATTCAGCAATTCATCCATGAACTATCCCTTATTTCTTTCCATACAATTATTAAGCAATCTTTGAATGAGTGCCTGATATGTTACAGACACTGGGTTAAACTTGATAATTCAGAGATGCATGACAAAATTCTATCCATTCATCAATATACAGAAGAGCTGAGACACAGACAACTGCTCAGACATATAACAAGGGACAAATAAGGGAGTGATAAAACAAAATCATACAGTAGCTTCACTTACTTTTTGTGATTATCAGATGTTTTCCAAGAACATCATATCTGAGTTGATATTTGAAGAATAAGTAGCAGTGAACTAGGACAGTAAGTTTGCAAAGGGCATTCTAGATAAGGGCTAAGCACATGCCAAGATTTAGAAGTGTGAGAAAGCATGTGTAAAAGTAGAGGTGATATAAAGAATTGAATTATTTGCATTGACCTTCAAGAGATACAAAGAAAAAAAACATGATTTTAATTGGCCATGTTATTAAAAAAGGAGAAAAGAAAAAGACTAAAAATTCCCCTACTCTTGGCAAATTAGGCAAATAATGGGATTATTCATTAGATGTTATTAGTTAGGATTAGTTAGGATTCTCCAGAGAAACAGAATAAGAGGTCTGCATGCAGGTAGGGGTGTGTGTGTGTGTGTGTGTGTGTGTGTGTGTGTGTGTGTGTGTGTTTAAGAAATTGGCTCACACAGTTGTGGAGGCTTGACAAGTTCAAAATCTGACATATAAGGCTGGCACCCTAGAGGCTTTGGAAAGAATTGCAGTGCAAGTCCAAAAGCAGTACGCTGGAGAATAGGGAGGTGCAAGTATTTCAGATTGATTTTGAAGGCAGTCTGTTGGCAGAATTCCCTCTTCCTGAGAAGACATCCTGATGAGAAGAGAATTGATTGTTGATCAACATCATCTTGATCAACATTCTCATCATCTTGATGAGAAGAGAGTTGATTGTTCTACTAACAATTTCATCTGATTGAAGGAGGCATGGAGGGCAATCTGCTTTACTGAAATTCCACCAACTTAAATGTAAATTTCACCCAAAGACCTTGTACAGAAATATCCAGAATAAGGTCTGACCAAATATCTGGGCATCATGGTCCAGCTAAAAGGACACTTAACATTAGCTATTGCAGAAGAATACTTCTGTACAGAAGAGTACTTCATATCACCAATAACATTCTTTGTTTGGAGGGAGTGGAAATCATAAAAATTCTAAACGTATTTACCAATTGGTAGGGAAGTCCATGTGACAGGTAAAAATAAAATCTCTTTTTTTGTAAAAGAGATTTTTTTTTTTTTTTGAAAAAGGAGGCTTGGACTCTATTCCTAAAAATGATGGCGTCCCTAGCAAGGAGTGCATTCTAATAATCTTAAATTTTCCATATTATCAGAATACTACTTTTTTAATTATAAAAAAAAAAAATCAGGGGCACCTGGGTAGCTAAGTCGGTTAAGTGGCTGCCTTAGGCTCAGGTCATGATCCTGGGGTCCTGGGATCGAGCCCCACATTGGGTTTCCTGCTCAGGCAGCAGCCTGCTTTTCCCTCTCCCTCTGCCTGCTCCTCTGCCTACTTGTGCTGTCTCTCTGTCAAATAAATAAATACAATCTTAAAAAAAAATAAAAACATCAAAAATATATTTAAAACTGAGATTATCTGGAGACGGTAAAATTCTAAGTTTGACAAATCAATCCCCTCTGTATCCTATGTGAATTGGTCTCTGAGAAATCAATCTCCAATAAACTGTGGTCTTATGTATTCAAATGGACAATTATGTTCATAGGTCCAACAGGCTTGGTATGTTAATTTATTATGTTTTATCAGGAAGTCCTTAATTTGATACCTTGATCACTTAAACTTATGATCGCAGGTAGGGACATCTTTCTAGATCATTTTCTAAAAGGAATCAGCTTCCTGCATAGTTTTATTGGATATCATATATCCTACATTTAGACTAAATCTCATTCATGATAAAAGATAAATACCTCCCAGACTGGGACACTTCTCCTCAACTTATCTTTCTATTTTTTAAGAACTTGGAAACTCACTACTACAATAGTATTACAGCAATTTTTGAAGGCTTGGTGTAGTCTCAAACCACTAATCTACTCCTGTCATATCTATTAGATCAAGTTACACCAGGGAAGCTATTTTATCTACCTCATTTTTCTTTCCCTCTCATTTTTTTTTAAATCTTTTAAAGTTACTCTCTCTAATATGCCCTATATAAAGAGTGAATATATGTGTTAAGTGCACTTATCCATTTTTTCTTAGGTCTTACTTTAGGAGAAAAGTTTTGGAAAATGGCAGTACAGTTAATTTAAGAAAATTGGGATAAAAAAATAATAAAATGCCTATGACTGTAAATAGGAGATGTGTTAGTTTATGGCATGATCATTTTCAGTCTAGGAAAGCAATAACTCTCTTTTATTTTGTGACAATTATAACCCTAGAAAATTATAGATATCAATAGTAAGAATAAATATATATATTTAAAGAAGATGAGGGACACCAGGGTAGCTCAGTCCATTAAGCGTCTGCCTCCCTGCTTTGGGCTCCCTGCTTGGCCGGAAGCCCGCTTCTCCCTCTCCCACTCCCCTTGCTTGTGTTCCCTCTCTCACTGTCTCTCTCTCAGTCAAATAAATAAATAAAATCTTTAAAAAAATGAAATGCCCTCTCAATATACTTCTTGTCATTATATTATTAAAATAGTTAATATTATGTAAATATTTAGTGAATATTTAAAGAACCCAGTGAGTTATTAAATCTGTCTCTCTTTGAATCAAAATTGACCCTTCTCTACTGTCTTCTGATAGGACTACAAATCTGCAAACTACCTTTCTTCAGGGCCACCTGATTTTCTATTAGGTTTGCTTCTGTCAGTATAGCAGGTAATATAAGGAAACTGGCAAGCAAAATATGGAAGAGGCACTTGATACTTTTTTCTTTTACTGCTGTTCCCAACAGCATTGTACCAATGTGAACCTACACCACTAACAACCATTTGTGCCTTTTTCAGCTTGTTCTCACCTTTCCAGAATTAGGTTCATGTTACTTTCACTTCAATACCAGCACCAGCTGGGCAAACTCTTCTTCAGAGGTGCAGGCCTCAGCTCTGTTGGCCCCTCTTTTCTAAGCCTCTGGAGTCTGACAGTGGCAGCTAATCCTATTTGTTTCTACAGCACTAGGTTTAGGGCTGTTCCCTATAATTCATACCTCTGTTACTTTGGTTTTCCTTTGTATTTTTTATAGTTGTCTATTATCCACATAACCAAATCCTTCTAATGACTCTCCCTGTTTAAATAATTAGTGTTGTCTATTTCTTCTGATGGGACACAGAATAATAGAGACTCCTGCCAGTAGTTGTAGAAAACTTCTAAGAATGAGTCACTTAAATTTTAGAAGCAAATGAGAACTTAAGTGAATATAATCATATAAAAATGTTGCAACTGTGGATTTCCTAAAAAACATAAGCACATGAATATATATAAATTCTACATAACTGAATTTTCCAATATCTGGAACTTCATTTTTTTTCTTTTTTACCAGTTAATATATAACAAACCATTTTCTTTCTTTTTTTTAAACGTGTGTATTTTTTTTTTTTAATTGACGAGAGAGAGAGAGAGATCACAAGGAGGCAGAGCAGCAGGCAGAGAGAGAGGGGAAAGCAGGCTCCCCACCAAGCAGAGAGCCCGATGCGGGGCTCGATCCCAGGACCCTGGAATCATGACCCGAGCCTAAAGCAGAGGCTTAACCCATTGAGCCACCCAGGCGCCCCAACAAACCATTTTCTAGCTTACAACTTCTTTAATAAGCAATGTGGTATGGCAGATTAGAAAATAAAAACCTTATGTTCTAAAATCAGAGATAAGTCTTCCTATGTTTCTGAGGCACTTTTTAAAAGACTTTTATTATCTAAATTCTCACTTATATCGTAGTTATATTTTTAGGTTTCTGACTCACTGGAACATGAGTAACTTGATGATTGTGTTGATTTATCTTTATATCTTTATACCTAAAATAACACAAAACATAATGTCAGTGCTCAAAACTTGTTAAGAAACATTAAATTAAATAGAATTGTGCACACTGTAAATTGTAAAATGATATAAGAAACACACACTAGTATTATTTCAACGGTCCCAGAAATTCATGCAATGATGTGTTTGAATCAATTTATACTATGAAGTGATACACATAAATTTTATATGGAGACTAAATTGTCTCTGATCTGCCAAAGACACCTTCCATGATTTTGCAAGAAAGTTATTTTTAAAGAATATAGAGTAGTAGCATATTCTCCATTCCTATCATATCGAAAATAATCTGACTGATGGGTTTAACCCAATTATCTCAGATATCAATTAAGATTTTTAATTGTCTTAATGTACTGTATTAGAGTAACATGACTTATCCAGTGTAATAGTGATTACTTCCATGACTTTCGTATTGAAAAAGAAAGTATAGGGGCACCTGGGTGACTCAGTGGGTTAAGCCTCTGCCTTCAGCTCAGATCATGGTTTTGGGTCCTGGGATTGAGCCCCGCATTGGGCTCTCTGCTCAGTGGGGATCCTGCTTTCCCCATCTCTCTGTCTGCCTCTCTGCCTACTTGAGATCTCTCTCTCTGTCAAATAAATAAATAAAGTCTTAAAAAAGAAAAGAAAAAGTAAATATATGTCATTAAAGTGGCATCCACTTTTTTATTTGTAAGAACAAATCTTCCAGTACGTTTTCAATTATTTTTACCTGTTAACTTACCCTAAAAAATAATATCTATCAATAGTTGTTTAAACAGGTTAAAAAAAAAAAAAAACTTTGTCTTCTCTCAGTTAATTTCTTTGCTCCCTTCTGTGCTGCTGTTACTCTCATTAAATAATAATTAATCTATGATGTTTTCAATTTGTCACTCAAAAATGCAATCATTGCACTGATACAATAAAACATTATGTCATAAATGCTATAAAAATTATACATAATAATGTACATCAGAGAATTAAACCTCACTGAACAGGTTCTTTGCACAGTGGAAGAAACTTATTTATTTTGCTAGAGGCCTCCAATCCTCTTTTCTGCAATATTTTGTTGTTCTTGTTTTGTCGGGAAAACTATTTCTCAATTTGAGCATTATTACTTTAAAAGTTTTATCTCAAAACTAAGCCTTCTTTCCCAGTAAGAAATGCATTTTGCTCTTGTTACATAAAAATAAAAAGGATACCAGGAAGCACTGCTTACCTTGCAAATGAAAAATCAGATGATACTTCAATTACATTCCAATACTTTGGGGACATTCCACAGTTCTCCTTTGTGGTAAGCTTTAAATCAGCCATCTGGATTTCAACAGTATTTAGGCTCAGAACTTTGAATGGGGAATTAAGCATTTCCATAACAGTTCTCCCAGTACTCAAATCCTCATATCGATTCAGTTTTGCAGGATGTATTACACTGCGTTGTGCTCCATGCTGAAATGATGTCTTTACTAAGCTGATGGTAAAATCATCATAACATTTATCAGTTTCACACTAGGCTAGTATGTCACCTCTTGGAACAGATATTACTTGTTTCAAGCATTTCTGTCATAAGAAAGTAGATTGCATTCCCTTGCTTCTGATTTTTGGCCAGAGGTCTGATCTAGACCCAGGAAATCTGAATTTTGAATTATATTAGTATTAAATTTATTGTAATTCTGTTCCCTTATTGAATACTTAGTAATCATATTTACTTTCCTATTTAGAATTAAAATGCATTTTAAAATGCTAGGTATCAAATTGGCCAAGCAGTGATTTCAACCTCAAATTCAATGGACCACTTTTCTGTGTTCATGTGGAAAGAGCAGAACCAACAATTTTGGTAAAGGAAAAGCTTTATAAATGAATCAATAGGTGTAATCGTTTGGCAGGATGCATTCTGAAGTTGTTTGTCCCTACCAAGCTTATCCCCAAGTTTTCAACAAACACTAAACTAGGTACTTTTGTGAAGGAACTTTGGTGATGGAATTAATGTTACTAATCAACTGACTTCAAGATGTCATTATCTTAGATTATCCAGGTGGGTTCAATATATTCCCATGAGCCACTAAAAATAGAAAATAAATGTGTAAGTGTCATTCATAGAGATGTAGCTAAGGAGAAGACAGGAAGGAGGAAATAGCAGAGGAGAAATGAAGCAGAGGGGGAGGTCAGAGAGATTGGAGGAATGAAAATGCAAGGGATGGAAGATGAGTACCATGAGATACATATAATGAGGTGTGTGGATGACTTGTAGAAAAGGAAAACACTGGCCAAAGGTCAGCACGGAAATGGAGATCCTAGTCCTACAACCAGGTGGAACTGAATTCACACACATACACACACACACACACAAACACACACACACACACACACACACACACACACACACAAAGTCTGCACATGCCTGGAATTGGATTTGACTTCAGAGCCTCTAGAAAAGATTGCAACTCCTGACATTTTCATTTCAGTCTCATTAGATGCTACGCCAAGAAACCAGACAAACCCATCAGACTTCTGATTGCCAAAATTCTTAGACAATAAATTCGTGCTGTTTTAAGTGAATGTTTGAGTTTGCGACAATTTGTTATCACAGTTGGAAAACTAAAACAATAATAATTTGATCTACTACCTTCATTTTACTTCTTAATTCCAAGATCTATATTTTCTGGCAATGGAAAAATATGGCCCATATTTTAATGTTTATCTTAAAGCATAGATCACATTCAGCAAGATAAAACAATGAACTTTTATGGTATTATCCATCAACTGGTATTATAACTAGCCTGCTGTAGGTCATTCCTATTTCTATAAAGGCAGGTTCTTGGGATAATAGAGTGTGTGGAAAAACCTGTGAATTCTATGTTGTATACCAGTTCTGACACTTGTACGCTGAAAAAAAAAAAAATCCCTTGTTTAGAAGCAAGAAGTTCATAGTTGGAAATAAAGACATTATGTGAGGTGCCTGGGTTGCTCACTGGGTTAAGCCTCTGCCTCTGGCTCAGGTCATGAACTCAGGGTCCTGGGATCAAGCCCCCTCCCTCTCATCATAGGCCTCTCTGCTCAGCAGGGAGCCTTCTTCCACTCCCATCCCCTCACCCCACCTCTCTGCCTACTTGTGGTCTCTCTCTGTGTCAAGTAAATAAATAAAATCTTAAAAAAAAAAAAGACATTATGTGCAGGAAAGGAAAATCCATGAGTTATCTCTCTATACCAGTGAGAACAAATCATTGCTCTACCATGACATGGATCCAATAAAATCATTCTTGTGAATGGTTCCCATATCAGAAAGTTAAGCATTCAGCATTGAAGATAGCAAAATGAGTCTTAGCAAAGAAATTACATTGTCTAGTCCATGCAGAGCCTTTATCATTTCTACCATGGCCAACCTGTATATAAGTCCACTGAGCAAGAATCAAGGTGGCTAGAGAAAGAGGTTGATTAATAGCCAAAAGGGAGATTATGTTTTCCAGCTGATTACTGAAAGTCTCTGAATTAGATAAGTCTCTTTTTTTTTTCAGTAAGTATTCAGTGATAGACAGATATCTTCATTTTCTTCTCATTTCAATAAATCTACTGATATTTCCCTCTGAACCCATTGTCACCAATTTTATCATTTGGTTTTTACTAAATTTTCCAATTGTGTGATCATTAACTGAATCATTCACTACTACCTAAAAATTAAAATAAATCTATATGTCTATTTCTCCATCCAAAGTAAATACAAAATATACTGCATATTGATATTCTGTCCACTGAGATGATTTCTGTTCATCATTGTCTTTCAAAGACACACTTTGATCAAGGCTCTTTTACTGCAATAGCCTTCTTATATCTGAATACAGTGTATGGAGGAAAGTCTTAAGATACTCTTCAGTTGATTTGTCATAAGGAACTCGAAAAGGGGCCATAAGAGGAGGAGTGGTCATGTTTTGGAAGAGGGTAATAAAGGAATCTGAGTCACCTGCTCATTCAACTTCCTGGTGCCTTATTTACTGCTGGAACGTGATCTAATAAGCATCATTTACATGGGATGATGGATGGCTTCTGTGCATGCCCTGCCTTATGATTTGGTAGGTCAGGAGACAAGCAATCCAAATTATCAGGTGATGTCTTGTGACAATTTTCAATTTATAGGGGCTGTAGTAGCAAGCCTTAAAGTATTTCACATAAGGAAACAAGATGTTATATGCAAGAGGGGGAAAGGTGTTACTTCAAAACACCCCTAGGAGTCCTTACTGTTCTATTGTGTCTTGCCAGATATTTCATAGAGCATAGCTTTTTGCCACAGACATTTTACATGCCAATGAAACTGCTGTGCAGAAAGTTCATATTACACTGTAGCTTTTATTGCAGACTGGACTTCCTAAAGAGCATTTTCTTTCTCTTGGCCTCACTTACTCAACATTGACAGTCTTAGTTGTTACACAAAATATGTATAACACATTGATTTTGAAATAAATGATGCAGGTGCCATTGGATGGGTTATGTTTACATGTTCTGGACCAGTGGATATCCAGAACATTGAGTGAGATGGAAAGACCTTTTATTTTTACGTGGTTTAACTCCAACCTCTGGTTCACACTTTCCTTACCAAGCACTTTATGACCATTGCTATTTTCTGCACATTATATTTAATAAACAAAGTCTCATCAATATTGCTAAACTGTAAACTGTTCTGTAGTTTTTCAGTACTATCAAGATATCTTCAGACTAGGTTATGGCAAAAGCAGGAAAATTGATATAGTCTTTAAAAAGACTTTGAAGGTGTACTACTTTACCTGCCAGACAATAACAATTAGTCTCTGGTAGACCTTATATATTGAGGAAAAATAATAAAGCATTTCCTTGATCAATACTTTTATAGATTTCCTCTAGTAAACATACATATAAAAATAACTGAAAATCACAATATTTTTCTGAGATCCATCTGCCTCTGCACAGGCCAAACAAATGAGTTAAATAGAGATGTTTTAAGAATCACTAATCCAGAATTTTCAAGTATTTGATGGTGATGATAATAATCTTAATCCCTTCAGATATGTGGCATTACCTTTCACTATCATGGATGTTTATCAATTTGTCTTTACTGCTCATTAGGAAAATTATATCCACCTTGCATCTTGCCCCTAAGTGCTGCCATTCAACCTCATCATTCTGAGGTATAATCTCTGGTGCTATTGCACTCTGGAATCCTATTTTAAGATTTTAAGCATCTCCCGCCACCATACCCAGGCCTCAGAGGACAGCTACCACAGAGATTTCCAGTGTGCTGGCAATCTCCTTACAAATGTAGTTCTCAGTGGCTTAGTAAGAAGAATGTAGGGCCTCACTCCTTTAATTGGAGGATAGAGTGAGTGAAAGGGAAGACATAACATATGATAAATGCACTACAAAATTTCTGACTACCTTAAGGCTTTGAATCAATTTTTCTGGTATGCTACCAGGAGAGTACTGGCCTCCCAACATCATTAAATATAGGTCACCATAAGTCCAAGTCTCAGTCAAACAATCAAGTAAAATCTTACAGCCAACATTTCTGTGAAAACTAGCATCTTAAATTGATATCTGATAAGTCTACTTATATAAACTTGGCTTACTACGCAGTCTTATTCCTTCCCTCATGTTCTACCACTATTAGAATTCCAAAACATATCTTCATGTGTTTTATGATACAAAAAAACTATTAGAATTATTTTGCAGGTAGGCCTGTTATCTAAAATAATGAACTTAGCTCCCTGATACATCACTGTATTCATTTTACTAGAAGATATAATGAGAATTTGAAATGTGTTTCGACAGGAAGTAGCAGCAAGTACTCTTCCCTGGATGAGATTAATAAAGGAAAGCAAGATTAATAAAGGAAGGCCTTCAAGCAAGTCAAAACTTGTGTTCTTAGATATTAGACAGCACAGGTCTCCTAAAGAGCAGACAACCTTCCCCTAGCAAAAAGGTTCAGAGAGATTTGGTGATTTAATATTCTCAGTTTCATCTCATTCTATCTATATGTCCATAATCTTAGGATCCTATTCTTTCAAAATCAATGTTTCACCTAAGAGACTGAATAAATCTATGAATTCATCACATGCAGTTCTGGAAACTATATAATTACATTTCGGGTCTGATATTCAGTGATCTCTGTCCTATCTCTGTAAGATATGATTAGGTAACTATGGGATGCTTGGGTGGCTCAGTTGGTTAAGCATCTGCCTTCAGCTTGAGTCATGATCCCAAGGTCCTGGGATCGAGTCCTACATTAGGCTCCTCAGTGGGGAGTCCGCTTCTCCCTCTGTCTGCTGCTCATCCAGTTTGTGCTTTCCCTCTCTCTCTGACAAGTAAATAAAATCTTTAAAAAAGAGAGAGATGATTAGGTAATTATTTTAAGTCTGCCATAGAAGTTCTCTGAGCTGTAAGCTTGTAATTTTTTTCTACATAAGCTCTTTTATATTTTCACAATCATTTAGCCTCACAGATCCTGCAGTTATCCTCATAAGAATATTGGTTATGTACAACAGCCTTTTGCACCTTCTCCCAAAGTACTTGTTTCAATGATCATTACTTCATAGTCAATCAAGGTATTAATTTAAGAATTGCTATCATCATGACAACCTATTAATATTTCATTTTTCCTTATCAAGGAACGTATTACTACCTTCAAGAGAAAATGTAACTAAACAATCCCATAATCATATGTTTATGGTTCTGTTTTCTTGGGACTATTTCTAATATCCCATTCTGAATCTAATACAGGAGACCTTGCAGAACCAGACACTGAGCAGGAATGAGGGTCTGGCTAGTAATGGTAGTTCTGAGAAGGCATAATAAGATTAGTCTTGAGTGCTAAAGGAAGCTGGAAAACAGAACCAAATACTGCTTTTAGATGAAGAGCTAATGATGCAAGGCACCACAGTAATAGCAATAGAGAGGAAGAAAAAAGTACCTCTATCTCTTTCTCTTCCTACATTATATAGTGCACTTATTTGGTGGAAAGTAAAAGAGGTCAACTGACAAAGAAAAAACGTGGTTTGAGGAATCCTAGTCCAGGCATAGTAAAGTGGAATATAAAGGGATTTGAAATTGAATTACAAGAGTTTAATTATTGAAAGTCATGACTCTGAACTAGAATATAGACTGTATAATAACAAAAAAGTTTTAAAAAGTTTAAGAAATTTTTTAAAAAGTTTAGCAGTCAAGTTCATTATTTTCCTAAGACCTTGAGACTTCCAATGGAAAGGCCTCAGTACTTCTTTGTTGAGTAAATTATTTGTTATGAAAAAAATGCCTTCATACATATGTAAGGTGATAATGTGCCACCTTAGGTCATTTTATTGAAAAATAATGAAATATCAAAAAAATTAAAGTAATCACAAAAAGCATGTATTAACATATAATTTAAAATGTACTAAAGTAATACTTTATGATTATGATTTTGTGTTATATATTATATTAGTTTTACTTTTTTTTTTTTTTTTAAGAGAAAGAGAGGACAAGTATGCATAGGAACGGTGGGGACATTGGGAGGAGGTGGGAAAAGGGAGAGGGAGAGGAGGAGAGAGAATCTTAAACAGACTGCATGCCCATTGCAAAACCTGATGTGGAGCTCAATCTCATGAGGCTGAGATCATGACCCAGGCTGAAATGAAGGGTCAGATGCTCAGCTAAGCCACCCAGGTGCCCCATCTTAGTTATACTTTAGTTCATATGAAAAAATAAATGCAAATACCTATTACTTAATTTGAAAATAAAATACCAAGACTGAAAAAAAATAAAATAAAATACCAAGACTGAAGATGTCTTGGTACATCTTCAGAGATGAAGTTTCACTAGATTATTTCTTTCCTTTAAATTTCTTATTAATATTTATAAATTATTTACCTAAAATATCCTATACTATATGTTTGAATTAGTGTTCATCTTCTAAATGAGTCATTCCCAAGATAATGATGTATAAAATTTAAAAGCAAATCATATGAGGTCCAAAAAACATTTGTGTTCAATTTCTCCAATAATTAGTTAATAAGTTAATTAATGCATCATTTATTGAAATAGTTAAAAACCTGGTGAATAAGGAAAAGAATAAACATGAAATTTGTGATAAAATTTGCTAAAAATTTTAATTGTCACTTGTATAGAGCATTAAGAGAGTATGAAAAAGTGAGTAATTTCTCTTGTCATGTGAATTAAAGAATGCTTTGTGAGAAGCAGCCACACTGAGATCTTAGCAAAGCATTTTTCATATATCATTTCACTTTTCATGGGATATTTTTATTTCTACTTGTTAAGCCACATTCCATATGCAATTTGCAACATTTAATCAGATGGCAAAATTACCTTGACTATCATGACAAGTACATGGTCTCCCATGAGTTATTCTTTCCTTGATATATAAGCATATCACTTTTGATTTTGTTCCTCTTTGTTTAGCAAAGCATGTGTTTTGACATGGTATATGATGAGTTTACATTTACATATTACCATTCATTTCAGTTCCTTATGTGGTTCATTTTAGTGCTTCATTTATAAAGCTTTTCAAGTTCTTAAATATTTTCAAAATAGACTATGGTAGTCTTTCTGAATTGTGTTGATATTTCTTGTAGAGCTCATGTCTTATTACAGATTGTAGATATGAAAAATTAGCAGGTGAAAGACCCAATTAATAGTAAAACTTGACCTATCTTCTATAAAAGCTCTATCCAACAAAAAGGTAGATTGTGGAATGTTTTGAGTGATGTTTCATATGATTTAGAAAATGGTTCATGGTCTTTCTCTCCTCTAGAATACTTCATTTGTTCACTTCACCTAGAACGTTATATTTGTTTGTTGTTTTCATGTGCTCTTGTCCTCCTAGTTATCTTCCAGTACTCCTTCAGGATCTTCTTTTACAGAAATATTTCCCAAAACTTAGTAGACTTGGTTTGATTCTTCTTAATTCTTGGGCTTACTTTTACCAAATAATATATAAATTACAGATAAGATTTTATTTTTCTGCATTCCACACAGTATGCATACTTCATATTAGCAAGGACTACATCTTGAAGTCTGTGTCCTATTCACTTAGAAATGGAATTTAAGAACATATTATAAATTGTCCATATTTGGGTTGAGTATATAAATAGGTGATTATGTCGTTACATGGAATCTTGTAGGAGATAGACAAGAAAAACTAACAGGTGAAAAATTCAAATGTTAAAGCTTAGAAAAGAATCAGTAGCAAGACATTTTTTGTGGCTATAATTTGGATTGAGACAGTTTATGAATAATGACTTTGTTGTGTTTGTGTTGGTGTAGTTAATTTTATTTTCTTTTTCTCTTTTCTGTCTGTGGATTTCCTAAGCTAATTTTACATTTCTACTAATTCAATTAAGGTTTCACTATCCCCAGTTGAAATTATTTGGCATTTTCTTGTGTTCCCTTACTATTTTATTTCTGTTTGTTTACAGTAGTCACCAACTTACCTGTGATATTACTTTCTGTGTTTTCAGTTACCTATGTTGTCAGTTACCTATGGTCAACCATGGTCAGGGAGCAGATGATCCTCCTTCTGACTTGTGATCAGAAGAACAATATAGTAGCTTAATGCTATGTCACAGTAAATGCCCAGGTCATTTCCTTACTTAATCTCATCACATAGGCCTTTTATCGTTCCACATCATCATAATAAGAAGGAAGAGTATATACAGTAAGTTATTTTGAGAGAGAAAGACCACATTCACGTAACTTTTCTTATAATCTTTTATTATAATCATTCTATTTTATTTTTTAATTTATCATTGTTAATATCTATGTGCTTAATTTATGAATTAAACTTTATAATACATATGTATGTATAGGGAAAATAGAGTATATAGAAAGTTTGATACTATCTGTGGTTTCAGGCATCCATTGGAGGCCTTGGAACATATGGATAAAGGAGACTACTGTACAGTAGTTTCTATCATGTTGGCATTATCTCTTAACTGAGTTCAAGAGGCAATAGACAGTAATGTTTAGGCCATAATTCTCAGAAGTCAGACTGACCACTTTGAACCTTATCAAAGTCAATAACTACCTATGACACTGGATAATTTATTTAGACTCTAATTGTCAGATTCCTAATGTAAAAATGAAGATAATAATAACAGCTCATTAGGTTATTGTAAGGATTAAAAGTTATATTTACAAAACACTTAGGTCATTACCAAACATAAAATAATCTCTGACAATATGTTAAACATTTTCATGCATTTAGTCTCTCCTCTGATATTAAATTCTTTGAGGATATAAATAATTTTTATTTAGCTTTTTGTGCTGCAGCAAATAATGCAAATTCTATCAAATTCTTTATTTCTGTTGCTTTTACCATTTGATCTTTGAAATAGCCACTTTTACTTACAAAGTTACACTCATTTTCTTTCCCATTTTTTTCTGAAATTGTTTCTTTTCTCCTTTCATAATACATAGAAATTTAAAAATAAAAACTCAATATCGCCACTTTTGCTATGTATTGCTTTTTAAACTGGTCACACTAAGCCCTTAGTTATAATTGTGTTGCTTTATTCTAACTATGTCTACATTAGGCTTTTGTGACTAAGCTCTTGACTATTGTGTGCTGGCATTTCAATAATTTATAAGAGAACAAAACAACATGTCATTAACTTTCAGAGAATGTTCACCAGAACTGTTCTGAAAGCTTTGAACCCCTGGGTTATTCACTGAAACTCTGACAATCAACCCGCCTAGTACCATTCATTCTTCATCTTTGTATTTGCTCTCACTGAGAAGAATGGTCCAACTAAGGACATAGAGCACTCTAAAGGATAATGCACCAGATTGACTCCAGAAGGCTGGGGACAAGTTCCTGGCTCTACTTTTAATTACCTGTGTGAAAAAAAGCAAAGGGATTTAAGGTCTCTTGACCCTAATGACTTCAGCTACTAAATGAGGAGGCTTGGTTTTCATTTTTTAGAACACAGAAATAACAAAGAATGGCTGTCTTTTTGTTTGTTATATTTTATTTTGTTTCTTAGTTTTTGTAAGCATTATGCAATGCCTGTAGAAATACAAACATGTTTAACACAAAATGTAGTTTGTGATTCCTCAACCCAGCTGGATTTTTATTGTTGTTCAAAAGATTAATGGGCGCAAACATAAATGTAATAACTAGTACACCAATTATTTCTGAAGTCTTTCATATTCTATTAGAAAGATCAAAGAGACTTTAATTTTAATCATGCAGTCGTTCAATGCATTTACTCACTGATACATTCAGGGCATAATTAATGAAAATTTGTTTGTTAATGTTAAAGATAGAAAGGTGAATAAAGCATGCTCTGGAAATATCGTGGAGTTAAGGTGCATCATAGTGCAGAGATAGAGAACAGGACATCACTGAATGTCTTCTCTGGAGATACATGTTACAACATATACATGTTATATAATGTAGTACTCTATGTTTCAACCCTCTTAGAAGTTCTCTAACACAAGGATCATGGCTACTTAACCCATAAAAATTTCTGAGACTCAAAAAAAGTGAATAACTTGTTCTAGATTATAGTGAAGGAGCTGCTGAGTTTGAAGTTTCTACCTAAAGTTTTGTTCTAAGATTCCCCAAATTTCTTACATATATTAATTTGCCCCTATAGAAAAGAAAACTTAATTGGATGGCTTTAACACTTTATTAGTACTCCGTGAAGCTTAAAACAACTGATAAAATGAGTTTTCTATTTTCCAAACTTCAGTTAATTACACTTGTTATTTCTTCAGTTTTCTTAGTAATCAATTTCAACTCTTCCAATGTAATGTTTATGTTTTGGGAGGCAATAAAACTGGTGCTTTCAATCTTTATTCAAAAGAATCAAGTAGTTTCTTCAAAATTGAACAATTTTAAATATATTTCTATATTGTATTATAGATAATAATTACAGTGAAATGGGCCTTTACATATTTTAACTTTTGTTACCAAATTGCAAGCAATTCATTGTCATAAAAATTGCATTTGACTTCCAGAGCTTTTATTTTTTTTTTGTTTATTTTTTTTTAATTTGTTTATTTACAGCATAACAGTGTTCATTGTTTTGGCATCACACCCAGTGCTCCATGCAGTACGTGCCCTCCCTATTACCCACCACCTGGTTCCTCAACCTCCCACCCCCCCACCCCTTCAAAACCCTCTGGTTGTTTTTCAGAGTCCATAGTCTCTCATGGTTCATCTCCCCTTCCAGTTTCCCTCAACTCCCTCTCCTCTCCATCTCCCCATGTCCTCCATGTTCTTTGTTATGCTCCACAAATAAGTGAGACCATATGATACTTGACTCTCTCTGCTTGACTTATTTCGTTCAGCATAATCTCTTCCAGTCCCGTCCATGTTGCTACAAAAGTTGGGTATTCATCCTTTCTGATGGAGGCATAATACTCCATCGTGTATATGGACCACATCTTCCTTATCCATTCATCCGTTGAAGGGCACCTTGGTTCTTTCCACAGTTTGGCGACCGTGGCCATTGCTGCAATAAACATTGGGGTACAGATGGCCCTTCTTTTCACTACATCTGTATCTTTGGGGTAAATACCCAGCAGTGCAATTGCAGGGTCATAGGGAAGCTCTATTCTTAATTTCTTCAGGAATCTCCACACTGTTCTCCAAAGTGGCTGCACTAACTTGCATTCCCACCAACAGTGTAAGAGGGTTCCCCTTTCTCCACATCCTCTCCAACACACGTTGTTTCCTGTCTTGCTAATTTTGGCCATTCTAACTGGTGTCAGGTGGTATCTCAATGTGGTTTTAATGTGAATTTCCCTGATGGCTAGTGATGATGAACATTTTTTCATGTGTCTGATGGCCATTTGTATGTTTTCATTGGAGAAGTGTCTGTTCATATCTTCTGCCCATTTTTTGATATGATTATCTGTTTTGTGTGTGTTGAGTTTGAGAAGTTCTTTATAGATCCTGGATATCAACCTTTTGTCTGTACTGTCATTTGCAAATATCTTCTCCCATTCCGTGGGTTGTCTTTTTGTTTTGTTGACTGTTTCCTTTGTTGTGCAGAAGCTTTTGATCTTGATGAAGTCCCAAAAGTTCATTTTTGCTTTTGTTTCCTTGGCCTTTGGAGACATATCTTGAAAGAAGTTGCTGTGGCTGATATCGAAGAGGTTACTGCCTATGTTCTCCTCTAGGATTCTGATAGATTCCTGTCTCACATTGAAGTCTTTTATCCATTTCGAGTTTATCTTTGTGTACGGTGTAAGAGAATGCCCGAGTTTCATTCTTCTACTTATCGCTGTCCAGTTTTCCCAGCACCATTTATTGAAGAGACTGTCTTTTTTCCATTGAATATTTTTTCATGTTTTGTCGAAGATTATTTCACCATAGAGTTGAAGGTCCATATCTGGGCTCTCCACTCTGTTCCACTGGTCTATGTGTCTGTTTTTATGCCAGTACCACGCTGTCTTGGTGATCACAGCTTTGTAGTAAAGCTTGAAATCGGGTAACATGATGCCGCCAGTTTTGTTTTTGTTTTTCAACACTTCCTTAGCAATTTCTGATTCCATACAAATTTTAGGATTATTTGCTCCAGCTCTTTGAAAAATATCGGTGGAATTTTGATCGGAATGGCATTAAAAGTATAGATTGCTCTAGGCAGTATAGACATTTTAACAATGTTTATTCTTCCAATCCAAGAGCATGGAACAGTCTTCCATCTTTTTGTGTCTTCTTCAATTTCTTTCATGAGTGTTCTGTAGTTCCTCGAGTACAGGTCCTTTACCTCTTTGGTTAGGTTTATTCCCAGGTATCTTATGGTTCTTGGTGCTATAGTAAATGGAATCGATTCTCTAATTTCCCTTTCTGTATTTTCATTGTTAGTGTATAAGAAAGCCACTGATTTCTGTACATTGACTTTGTATCCTGCCACGTTACTGAATTGCTGTATGAGTTCTAGTAGTTTGGGGGTGGAGTCTTTGGGGTTTTCCATATAAAGAATCATGTCATCTGCGAAGAGAGAGAGTTTGACTTCTCTCTTTATTTTTTATTTTTATTTTTAATTTTATTTTTAATCCCAACTGTCCATTCTAAATCCCCAAATCCCCAGGGACAAATAGATGTGTAAAATTTATGTTTTGAGTCATTTCTCATTGTCCTGTTAGGGAAATAAAATACTATACAGTTGCTTTCTTTCCTTTTAAACACACTTCAAAATCCCCCTTATTTCGTTCATTGTAGTAAATGGAAATTTACCAAACAATGTGGCAAAGACAAATCTTTTAGCAGCAAAAGAATGTCTCTAGGGCTTCCTGTAAAGTGAGAACAAAGTGTTTCATAGCCCTATTTGAAGCTGGTTAATAAGACACAAATGTAATAGGCTTCACTGCACTTAACTTCAGAAAAAGCGCCAATATCTTCAAATGTGAGCCTCAGATTATTGCCTCTGTAATTTGTTTAGGCAGCCAGTGCACCACAACTCATTCCCAGTCTACAATTGCTTTTGCTAGTGGGAAACAGCATACAATAAAGCCAGATTTCCTGGTGCTTTATTGACTTGTGATCAAGTAGTTGTTGAGAATTCTTTTGTCTTCTTTCAATGACTCTCTCAAGTATTTTAAATGTTTTCAAAATAATAACCTCTTTGAGTACAGTGGGGTTTTCTTTAAACCACTGTAATCCTTTGGAGTTTCTGCTTCCTTAAAATATTTTACTGTTTTTTTTCCAAATTGCCTATATTTGTATGAATTTTAGCATTACCATAACAATAACTAGTTATTCTTTTAAATGTTGAAGATAGCTCTTATTGCCAATACATCTATGTTTTAAATATCATTAAATTCTGACAGTAGTAAAATACTATAAGTGATTTCTCATAAATATTAACATAAAATATACCTCTGTAGTACATTTTGTCAGTTGCATTTTATATTACTTTGCAAATATTGTGTAGTCTGATGTGCATATCTGGAATGCAATATATTGCTCTATATTACAAACATAATTAATTTTCCTAACATTCTTGGATTCTATAAAATCTGTTCAGTCAGTTGTCTGCCTTTGGCACAGGTCAGGATCCCCGGTCTTCTCCTCCTTTCACCCTTCCCCTTGCTTGTGCTCTCTCCTCTCTTTCTCTCTCAAATAAATAAATATATATTTTTTTAAAGTATGTTCATTAAATGTGATTTAACATATAAACATGCACTTTAATAGTTTATATTAAGTGAAAAATAAAATATTTGAATGTCAACATTATGATAGACGTACATGACAAATATTTTTCTGTCAAACTTCAAATTATGGAAATCTTTAAAATAATTTTCTTTAATGACATTGATTTAGAATTTCCTTCATAATCTACATAAATGATTATTTATAATTACTTTTATTTTACCTATTAAAATTAATGCTAGTGGTATTGAAAAATTTTACACTAAACTAGTAATTACACCTTAAAAAATATAAAGTGCACAGATCTTAAAAAGATTATTATATTTCATTATTTTGTAGCAATATTATCTCTGAGAACAATGTAATAAATGGAGTTTATTGGTGTTCTAGTATCTGTGGTATCTGAATAATATCAGCATCCAGTTTTATTGAAAACTTGGAGGCAGAGTACTGGTATGGCATCAGGCTTTGCTATAGGGATTAAAATATCCAAATTCCAGTAAAATTTTGAATTGGAATATAGAGCATATCCAAGAACCAAAGACAAAAACACATATGAAGTTCAATAGATAAGGGAATAGAAACCAGGTCAATACCAATGTTCTTTATATGACGTCTTGTTGAAACTATTTTTGATAGGGGTGCTCAGTCAGTTAAGCTTCAGACTCCTAATTTCATTTCAGTTCAGGTCATGATCTCAGGGTGGTGAGATCAAGCCCCCCATGGGACTCTGTGCTGGGCATGGATCTTGCTTGGAATTCTCTCTCTCTTTCTGTACAACCCCACCCCCTTGCTTGCACACTGTCTCTCTTTCAAAAACAAACAAAACTATTTTTTTTCAAGTTCTACATGTTTAGTTTTTTTCACTTTTTTAAAATTTCTTTCCAGTGTAACAGTATTCGTTGTTTTTGCATCACACCCAGTGCTCTATGCAATACTTGCCTTCCCTATTACCCACCACCTGGTTCCCCAACCTCCCACCCCCCCCGGCCCTTCAAAACCCTCAGATGGTTTTTCGGAGTCCATAGTCTCTCATGGTTCATCTCCCCTTCTAATTTCCCTCAACTCCCTTCTCCTCTCCATCTCCCCATGTCCTCCATGTTCTTTGTTATGCTCCACAAATAAGTGAAACCATATGATACTTGACTTTCTCTGCTTCACTTATTTCACTCAGCATAATCTCTTCCAGTCCTGTCCATGTTGCTACAAAAGTTGGGTATTCATCCTTTCTGATGGAGGCATAATACTCCATCGTGTATATGGACCACATCTTCCTTATCCATTCGTCCGTTGAAGGGCATCTTGGTTCTTTCCACTGTTTGGCGACCGTGGCCATTGCTGCTATAAACATTGTGGTACAGATGGCCCTTCTTTTCACTACATCTGTATCTTTGGGGTAAATACCCAGCAGTGCAATTGCAGGGTCATAGGGAAGCTCTATTCTTAATTTCTTCAGGAGTCTCCACACTGTTCTCCAAAGTGGCTGCACCAACTTGCATTCCCACCAACAGTGTAAGAGGGTTCCCCTTTCTCCACATCCTCTCCAACACACGTTGTTTCCTATCTTGCTAATTTTGGCCATTCTAACTGGTGTCAGGTAGTATCTCAATGTGGTTTTAATTTGAATCTCCCTGATGGCTAGTGATGATGAACATTTTTTCATGTGTCTGATAGACATTAAACAAAACTATTTTGTATAAATTCTGTAGAACTAGAAAAAACTTTAATGTACCTTTGTTACTTTTTATTGACTTATGTGTTCTTATTTTCACCTGAGGTAAACCCCAAAGGACCAATATATTGTTGATCATAAAGTCAAAATCTTTGTTGTCAAATAAATTACATAAGAAGTGTCAGAATTCTGAAAAATAAGCTATAGACCATGCTCTCTAAAATATCCTAACAAAGAAAATGAAACTGATCAGTAATATAGATGCTTAAACACCATCTGAAGACTTTTAGTTTAAGGACATGTAAAAGAAGCTTAAAAGAAATGCATTTCTAATTTTGCTAAGTGCAAAGCATAAATGCTACACTCATTGAAGCCTAATGCTACTGGATGTGCACTGAAGACCCTCAAAATGATATAATTACTTTATATTTATATATAACACAAAAGACTACAAAATCAATGTAAAGGCCTTAAATTTATATATAACTTAAAAGTGAAGATTTAGGTAGATTTAAATGATAAAGAGAATAAGGGGTTGATCTAGTTTTGCAAATGCAGTATCTATCTGCCCCAAAAGATGGCTTTCTCTTGAAAAAGGGTCTGCAATGGAAAACATTCCATTTTAATTATTTTTATTCATACGTATGTATGTAAATGTATGTGTGCACTCAAATGAAACAGTGAATAGTGAATGATCAATGTATGAATTAGCAAATAATAAATGAGCATTTAATATTAATTATATATTTATTTAATATGTATTATTATTCATCATGTACTTATTGAGCAGCTACAATCCAGCTAGAACAATGTAGATACACAATGGTGAGCAAAAGTCAGATAGAATGCCTCTATGGAGGCAAAGTATAAAAGAGCAAAGTATAAAGAACTCAAATAATCAAAACAGAAAATATAAAATTGAAACTATCTTTTCTCCTTCATCCATCCTTCTTGAACTTTGAACAATAACAAGAAATCACCTAGAATTAATATAGATAGCATTTTGCCACTTGTTATGATGTTTAAAATAAAGGTTATATACATTTGATAAAAGATATCTCATAGGGGCCCATGGGTGGCTCAGTGGGTTAAGCCTCTGCCTTTCCCTGGGGTCATGATCTCAGGGTCCTGGGATCCAGTCCTGCATTGGGGGTCTCTGCTCGGCAGGGAGCCTGCTTCCTCCTCTTCCTGTGCCTGCCTCTCTGCCTACTTGTGATCTCTTTTTCTGTCAAATAAATAAATAAAATCTTAAAAAAAAAGATACCTCATAAAATAAAGACGATGTCATGAGAAATCATCTTCTAGCTAACATTCAAAGTGTTATCATTATGATTTTACAAATTTTAAAATCTGGCTTTTAGAGTTATACACTTAAAAACTTGAATTTCAAAACACACTGAGAATGACTATATCACCTATGCATGACCTCACACCAACAACCTCAAAAATAACTGATCTATAGACCAAAACTGATGTTTAATTGTCTGTAATGAGATATGTAATAACTATGAGATACAAGATAACCTTATCTATGTGCTTCTTCCCTGAAATCAGATTATATCATAGGGCTTTATGCATGTGGATTAGCTCTATATACCCATTTCCTCAATTGATACATGCTTAATAGCAGAAGTAGTAAAAATCTTCAGCCATCTTACTTCCTTGAATGGGGATGGATACACAACATAAGACGCAGGGTTTCTTTTATGTTTTTCACACTATCTAATCCTTCAACAATTACCTCTTCTCCCATTCTTCCTTGAATCATTTGTTAGGAAGCCATTGTTCTCTATGGGAAGTTTGGCTAAGGTTGTGGTGATTCTTAAAATTTCTAACTTCCCTCATAGGAAAAATGTATTTTTAAATTCTATAAGAACAATCAAAATGTCTAAAAGAACAGTTATTTTCTGTGATTCTTTTAGAAAAACATACATTTTTTATAATTTGTTTGAATTATGTTTTCCAAAACTGTATTTGTAAACTTTGAACATTTCGAGTGTATACCAATTCCATCATTGATATTTATGGTGGGTTTTGTTTTTTTTTTTGAGTCAATACATTGCAATTATAGCACTTGTTCCCCTCCCGCTGTTGCAAGTAAGGGGCTTTGCACATAAATTAACAATAATGGGAAGGTTATCCTAGATAATTAGGTGAGCTCAATGTAATCATAGGGTCTTATTAAAATGCAAGCAAGAGGGTCAGGGTCAGAGTCAGAGAAGGGGATGGGGCAATGGGAGCAGAGTCCAAATGATATAATTGCTAACTTGAAGATGGAGGAAAGGGCCATGAGCCAAGGGAGGGAGTGAACCTCTAGAAGCCAGAAGAAGCAAGGGAACAAGGTCTTTTCTAGAGTCTATCAAAAGAACACAGTCCTAGAGTGTAGTGCAATGAAAACAATTTAAGATTTTTGTCCTACAAGACGGTTAAGTAAATATGAAAGAAAATAAAAATAAATTTGCATTTTTAAGCCACTAAGTTTGTGGTAATATTTCACAACAGCAATTGGTAACTAATACATACACTTAATAAGAATAAGTCCTTGTAAGTGGGACAAAGAAATTTAGGAATGTAATTTCCACCTAGAACAAAGACATAAACATTTTCCTGAGCAAAAACTATATTATATGAAAATATTCCTTATCTGCTAAGTGCTAAACAACTATATATTGAATGTTTATTCATGTTAACACATTGTTTTTTAATTGCATCCTCACTATATCCAGTTACATGACCTTAGACAAGTTACTTACCAACTGCATGCCTTAGATTCCTTTTCTGAAAAATGAGTGAAATACTTATAAAATGGTCTAGAATAATGCCTGGCACATTATGAACAATTAACAAATGGTACTCATCTACCAGTTTATTAGTGTTATTGCTGGGTACTACTATATTTTATTATATACCTTGCAATAACTGTATTATATACTTATATTTTAAAAAATATAATTTATATGAACTGTTGCAAATTTTCAAATCACTATTTAGTCTTCAAACAGCAAATTTCAAAAATCTATGAACATGATAAATCATAATATCTATTTCTTTTATTGCATTTATTAATCACTTCATTAACATGAAAAACTACATAATTATATCATATTATTAGTAGGACAAACATAATTCCTCCAAATTAAAACCAAGATACAACAAAGTGCAATAAATATTCCCTTTCATAGTATACATATTTCAATATGTCAAGCCTGAATTAACAACAAAATCTAGAGTCCTATTTAACGGTCTCTGAAAACATGCAATTCCCTTCATTTCCAAGCTTAATAGAAATCAGATACAGCCATGGTGTTAGACTATAAAGTAAAAATTCAGAAACCTAAAATGGAGTAATAAATTTCTTTTTAACATCATGCTACCATCAGAGCAGTCAATAATAATTGTTTGTAGAAAATTGCTTAGCCTTTCCTCAAATATGGCTTAAAAAGTAATTTCATCTGAAAGTATTGTATTTTAGCTGACACTAAGGACCTGCTTTAGTGAGTCCTATTAAATTCTTATGTAGTGTAGAATTGTACTTCTGGGTAATTTACAAACTAGATGTGTGATCGGTGATTAAAATTATCTTCAAAGACAGCGGTCTATATTTGTAACAATTCTTGGCCTATTCAAAGAGGAAATGAACAATCAGGAAGGCAATAAGCTATTCTTATGTGTTCCTACCCAAAGATTCTAAGTAGATTTCTTCTCAAGATAAGCATGGTCAATTCAATTAACAACTATATAGAGAGCTTGTTTCATAATGATCATTATTATCATCGTTATCATAGTGACTATTTTTTACATTGTCTCAACAGTAGACAGTAATTCTGTTCTTATTTTTTCCCTTTTTATCCAAACACATACAATACCAAATATATTTTACATGCAGTTTTAAAGCAATCCTAGGAATAATTAGGCACATTAAGATATAAATATCATTATCTACATTGTAATATAAATATTATACATAACATCAAATAAATATAAAAATATCACTTATAAATACATGAACTTTCGAACATTATAGAATAGTAGTTAAGAATATGACATCCAGGGGCGCCTGGGTGGCTCAGTGGGTTAAGCCTCTGCCTTCAGCTCAGGTCATGATCTCAGGGTCCTGGGATCGAGCCCCATATCGGGCTCTCTGCTTGGCAGGGAGCCTGCTTCCTCCCCTCTCTGGCTGCTGCTCTGCCTACTTGTAATCTCTCTCTCTCTCTCTCTCTGTAAAAAAAAAAATAAATAAATAAATAAAAGAATATGACATCCATATTGAAATCTAAGTAGATGGCTCTTAACTATTTGATTATTAGGCAAGATACGTATCTTTTTATAACTGTTAGTGTTGTGGAATTGTCAAGGCCAAGGATCAAGAAAAAATTCTTGAGACATTTTGGGTGCAAAAAAGGTTTGTTTCTGTTTTGGGTTTTGTTTTTAAAATTTTATTTATTTATTTGACAGAGAGAGACAGAGTGAGAGAGAGAACACAAGCAGGTTAATGGGAGAGGGAGAAGTAAGCTTCCTGCCAAGCAGGGAGCCCTATGCAGGCTCTATCCCAGGCCTGGGATCATGACCTGAGTCGAAGACAGATGCTCAATGACTGAGCCACCCAGGTGCCACCGAAAAAGTGTTTTTATTATAGTATAGGGATAGGACCTGTGGACAGAAAGAGCTGCCCAATGATTGTGAAAAGTGAATGATTATATGATTTTAAATTTGGGGGTAAGATTAGAGATAACAGAAATCTCTAAAGGGATTTCTGCATGTTAAAGAAGAGTTACAGGATCCAAGTTCTGTCTATTGTCATGATAAGGTAGTTTTTAGTCCATAGCAAAACGTCAGCATTAAGGAGGCCAGGAGTTCCTTGAGTAATGTCATGCTCTGTATGTCTCAGGTATTCATCAGTGGACTGCGAGTTGTAGGGAAATTTCTTTTGGCTACATTTCTCTTGCCTTTGTTTGCTTCATCATTAGCATAGATGTGGGCAATTAGAAGTTGGTGTATATGTCTCTTACACACACATGTATCTATCTATCTATCTATACATATCATATATATATCTATACACATATATACATATACTATATTACATGTTCCTATATAAAATATATGCATACACATATGTATACAAAATATATACAGAAATATACACTTAGACATGTATACTTATGTAATGATATATAATATTTTATTTATAAAATATATCTATTATATATACATATACATACATTACTTCAAGAAGTAAATTAACATGTCCCATCTTTGCTAGCAGATTTTCTTTTTTTTTTTTTGGATTTAATTAATTTATTTTTTTCAGTGTAACAGTATTCATTGTTTTTGCACAACACCCAGTGCTCCATGCAATACATGCCCTCCCTATTACCCACCACCTGGTTCCCCTAACCTCCCATCCCCGCCCCTTCAAAACCTTCAGGTTGTTCTTCAGAGTCCATAGTCTCTTACGGTTCGCCGCTAGCAGATTTTCTGATTGTCATCTATAAAAACACCACATCACAACAAAATGAAGCAAACATTAAGGTCAATAATATAAAAATTAATAGCTACAAAAAATTTAAATTTTTTGTAAAAAAATTTACAAACAAAAAAAAAAAGCCATTACAGTCCCTCCCATTCCACAATATGTTTTAAAGATGGCCTTTTGGTTCAGCGCTATGAGGTCATGGCCCAATAATATTTAGGGCCCAGCAATTTTACTGACAATAAAGTAAATAGCAACCTGATTGGTAGGGATGAGTGAAGAAAGAGCCCTAGCAAAAATTGGGAAATAGAGAGGGATTGAGCAAAAAGCTCGATTACAAACTAAAATGAAGTGACGCTTTCCTCTGTAGGAGAAGGAAGGTATAAACAGGGAAAATGTCAAAGGCAACATGAGCTATATGGTGTTGGGATAAAACAGGCGTTCTTGGTATGAATTAAGCTTTTAGTATTTAAAGATAAATATGGAAAGAAACATGGGTGTAAATGTGTGTGTGTGTTTGTGCATATATGTTCATTCATATACTTCCTTGGTTTATCCACTGAGAAGGCTTAAAAGTAGTGACACTCCAGTAATAATGAATAAGCCTAGTACTCAGATCTTACATTACATGGAAATGTTTCTATGTATCTTTCTCTACCATAACAATTACACATTTTTTTTTTTTTTTTTTGAGAAATGACCAACCAAGACCTGGGAAAAACAAAGAATAAGATGAGCTGGAATATTTTGCTATGATTAGAAAACAAGCAAATGCCAAACCATGCCAAAAGGCCAGGAAATTTAATTTTAAGTGGCTCCCACTGTAAAAATCTATAGTAACAAAAAGCAAACACACAGATACAAAAATATAATAACAGTTTATTACCTGTGGTTTAAATAAGAATTCTTAAATCCATACCAATAGAAGTAAATAAATATGGAGAAGAGACTATTTCTTAGAGTAAAATGCCACTTAATAAATGCAGAATAATCCATAGAATTAGAAAAATTACCATTTGCTAACCCCCCTGACAATAACATATATAGACAAATACCAGTGGGTGCAAAAAGTAATAGGTGAAAAAGAGGGGTGCCTGGCGGGGCTTAGTCTGTTAAGCGTCTGCCTTCTGCTCAGATCATACCAGGATCCTAGGATTGAACCCTGCATCCAGTTCTCTGCTTCGTGCGGAGCCTGCTTCTCCCTCTGCCTGTTGCTTCCTCTGCTTATGTTCTTTCTCACTCTCTCAAATAAATAAATAAATCTTAAAAAAAAGAAAACGTGAAAAAGATAAACTTTTAGATGATCACAAAGCATCTCTTCTTAAAATATTCATAATTTTAAAAAGCAGAAAGGAGTGAAGAAACCTCCAGATGCCACCATAATTTATTGATCAAAATTAACAGGACACGTGATAGGGCAAATTTTTATCATGCACTAACTGACATGGAATGAGAAGAAAGCACCACATCACGTTTCTGATATCACTGTTGAAAGAGCTAAATAGATGGTAATTGTACTGAAATAAAACTCAAATTGAAGCAATATCTTATAAAATAAACACCTATAGTACTAAAAAATAAAATCAAGACTGTGAAAGTAATGAAAGGACTGCAAAACTGTTCAGATTGAATGTGACTGAAGAGAGTTGACAAATATAATGTGCAGTGTAATGTTGGATCCTCTGCCATGGAGGACATAATTAGAACAACTGGCAAAACTTAATGGGGTCTGAGGGTTGTCACTAGTATTGTAATGATGTCAATTTCTTAATTTTAATATTTGTACACTTTTTATATGAGATGTCCTTCTTTATAGGTAATAGACACTAACTTTTCCAGGCTAGTAGATTATCATTTCTTCTAACATCATGTCTGCAAAAAAAAAAAGAAAAGAAACCAAAAGTATAGAAAAATGATAGAATAACAGATAGAAATAGAGATATACAGATTCTGACAAAGCAAATGAGATGTTAACAGCTGGGGGGTTTGGGTTAGGTATATAATGAAACCATTTAATACTTTTGCATACCCACTAACAAGTAGATTTTTTATTCAAGACACACTATGATGTAGCTTATTTTGCTTTTTAATTCTCAGCCACAAATGACCATTTCTACCTTTTCTTCCCCATTCTAAATCTTGGATGATATTCATATTTTGTTCAGACATTCAAGAACATATGCTTGGTGGCCAATTCTATAAAATGGGGACTTCATTTTCATTTCTTTTCAATACTTCGTGATAAAGAATCTTCTCAACTACCACAAATCCCATTTTGTTCAAAATACTAATACCAGTGAATATTTTATCAAAGTATGATTAAGTCTGGCTTTCTTCACTCATTTTCAGTTCTGTTGAATTTTTTCATAAACAATGCTTTTTCACTCATATACAAAATGTGTAAACAGAATGCTTTACATATGAATATCTCAAAGTTACTTTAGGGATTAGTTGTATTGCTTATTTACAACAGATCAGATGGATCTGCATATTTGCTATCACTGAATTCATAACACTGCAGATTTCATCACCATGATAGAAAAAGAAACCAATAAATAAAGCAGTCACATTCAGCCAACAAATCATTAGATTATAAATCAGAGTGAAAAGTGAAACAGTTAATATCTTAATTCTATCAGTCATTTAGAGAAGTTTCTTTATTCACCTCATCAATCTGAAAACCATTTCTTACATTTAAAAATATAAAAAATAACATTAACTTACATAAATCACAAAAATTAAGAGAGGTGAAATAAAATAAACATGTACAATTCTTTATGAAGGGCAGAGTATTCTCATATGATGGGAATATCAGAAGTGATTTGTCAACAATTTAAAATTCATAGTCTATGTTTTTCTATAGTATTTAGGTTCTAGTCATTTTTGTTTTAATTTTTTGCTATGGATTTGCACATGGGTTAACTTCTGTTTGAAAAACTCATGCACGTCTTCCTGCAGTTGGAAGTTTTCCTTGTCTGTGTCTCCTAGGCAATAGTATAGTAGATAATATATATTTTAAATGAAGATATTTCTAAAATATAGCCTGGATGAAGAACACCTCTGTACTCCAATTCATAGTGGTCTTGCATGTCTTAAAGGAATGTGATTTTCTTTATCTATACGAAGCCAGGGAGATAGCCAGAATATGTTTAGAGAATCATAGAATTTTAGAGTTAGAACTAAATTTATAGTGAAACCTCAGATAGAACAGAAAAATAAAACAGATTTTCAAAGGTTAGATAACAAGTAAAATTTAAGGCCATGCAGTTAATTGATCTCAGATTTATGACTAAATCCCATATTATCTTTATATCTCATTGAACTATACAAGTTCCTCACAGATTCAAATAGAATTTGATAAAAACCCATTCCTATTTCATTTGAAGTTTCCACAACTAAGTAATCACTTGCTTCTAGAATCTTTCTATATAGTGTTACAACAAGATATTTTAGAAAAAGGAAGTTTTTTATTATCAAAATGTGTCAGAATTATTTTTGAAAGTAAATTAAGGGATATTGTTTATATGAAATGACTAAAGCGCTAGAGTTTAAAGAAATCAAGACAGGGAATTGTTCCATATCCGCTTTGCTAGAAAGAGAAACCAACATCATTACCATAAATACTTTGGGTGATATTTATAAAAAAGTTTTTTATTTACTCCTGACATCTAATACACACAACCTGATTGTTCCAAAACTATTATAATTATTTTAAGAGGAGCATGTAAGAAAAAATGTCAACCAATGAGTCAAGTAGAGTCTAATGAGGACTTCTGAAAATAGAGTGGTTTTAGTTCTTAAAGGAAATCTATAAAAACTCAATGTCTCAGTTTTGCTGAATAAGAATGAATTATCTCCTTACCCCAGGTGTGGATGGCAGCCATCTTGTATGTGAATAAGAAGCCAGCCTGAAGATGTGGTCAGCACACACTGTGGTTGGCCAAGCAGAGTCTAAAAGAAGCTTGGTTTTCTAGGACATTTGTTGAGATTGTTGAGTTCCTGAATTACCTACCCTGAAGTTTTCACTCACATCTTTCATGAGCAGACTTATAAATAATGGGGGAAAAAAAAGTGTTCCTGTTTCCAAAAATCTATAATATATATTTACTTACAAGACAGAAGTAATTACAAAGAAAGGAAAAGGCATTGAATGCTTTCTACTAAAAGTTCGTTAGATCAAAACAGATGTGTTCTTACAGTGATCAACAACTTCTAAAAATTATCCACTCCCTTATAGTACCTGACACAGGAATGCTATTACAATTATCAACTCCCTTGTAATGATAGATATAGGAATACTAATATCTTCTTTATTTTTTAATATTTAATTTATTGATTGATTTAGAGCGAGAGAGAGAGAATACACATGAGTGGAGGGAGGGGCAAAGGGAGAGAATCTCAAGCAGACTATCCGCTGAGTGTGTAACCCAAGGCAGGGCTTAATCTCACACCCCAGAGATCATGACCTAAGCCCAAATCAAGAGTTGGAAGCTTAACTGACTAAGCCACTCAGGTGCCCCTAAGATCTCCCTTTTAATAAAAGCTGAAATTGTTTATTATTCTAGGGAAAAAATACTCCTACAATCCATATACAAAGTAAGTGGATCTGCTTTATCTGTCATAGGTACAGATTCACTAGTAGTTTTAGTTGGAATTAGAAAATACTTTAGAAAAGTATATGTGTATATGAGAGAAGTGGCGACTAGAACATTAAGCTCAAGATATGAGTGCACAGAGATATTTGAGGATTAGTTAGGCCTTCTGGCCAGTTTAGTTTAATATATATTGCTGCATTCATCATATGCTGGTATCCTACAAAAGGTAGTATAGACTGGAAAGGCTCTTGGAAAAAATATGTCCCAGTAATACATAGACAGAAATATGGATTTTTTTGAAAATACCACCTAAAAGGTAACCAAGTTAAATTGAATATATGTCCATAGTTTTTGAAAAGCTACTCTATTTTTCAGGTTCACTACTAGAAATTCCAGGATAATTTCAAATATAATAAAAAATTTTTGAAGAAATGAACAAAATCTGAAAGAAAGCAAAAAGAAAGTAAATAGCTTATCTTTAACACAAAGAAACTACAGAGAAGACACAAAATATTGTTGTTATTATTGATTATTTAGAATATGTCTGAAAGTTAAATAACTCCGTGAGATTTTGTCAAAAATATTAGAAACCTGAAATGTTTTGGGTGTCATATAGTGACTACACAAAGGGAATAATAACTCATTTTGTTTCTCCAACTTGTAAAAGCTACAACTCAGAGTCAGTCATGTAATGATGTTCTGTGCCCATGGCAGTTTTAGAAATACCATGATCTATCCCACAGAATAGAGCAACCAAAATCCAGATTTACAAAGAGGTAGATTACTCCAATTTGAAAAGACCTTAAAGACTTTTCCCACTGACTTTCCCTCAAATGGATCTATATGATACATTTATTGATGGTTGTGAAATTATTTTCCAAATGCATAAAAATAAGGATTTGTAAGAGAATTTAAAAAGCACAGGGGCACCTGGGTGGCTCAGTGGGTTGGGCCTCTGCCTTCAGCTCAGGCAGGTCATGATCTCAGGGTCTTGGGATGGAGCCCCCATCAGCTTGGCTCTCTGCTCCGTGGGGAGCCTGCTTACTCCTCACTGCCTGCCTCTCTGCCTATGTGATCTCTCTCTCTTTGTCAAATAAATAAATAAAATCTTTAAAAAAATAAAATAAAAATAAAAGCACAAAATCCACTCATGGAGTAATTTTAGGAGGCAAATAACAAGATATTTAATAAAATATACCTTTGGAGTACTTGATGAGCAAAATTTCTGTCTTACTTTATGTGATGACATAAAGTTCACTCTACAAAACAAAAAATGAAAACAAACTCTTAAAAATTTTGATTCCAATTATTAAGAAAGAACTAGCACAGCTAATAAAGATTGATGCCAATCTGTTTGCTTTTCAAAGTTAATGATTATCATTAATATAATTATGGTCATTGAAGTATAATGATTTAATATTATGACATTAATGGAAGCAAAATTTTTTTTATACTGACATATGCCCTTTGCTGTTACAATAATTAATCTTAAAGTTTTTTTGATTTTTCGTGTTTTAAAACATAATCTCTCTATGGAAGTGTCACCTTGTAAGATTATTGAAGGAGAAAAATGTTTTTGGAATTCCATTACAGAAAATCATATGCAATATGATAATTGGCATTCTTTAAAAATAAAATAATAGCTAAAGAAAAGGAAAAATAATATCAAGACAAGGTTACAAATAACAAGGACATTAACAGAAGTAACATGAACAAACATATTACACACATATGTATACAAATTGTACCAATGAAAATGGATTTACCTGTTATTTTGCTGCAAATCATTTCCCAGATGATTTCAATTGGCATACAATTTTTTTTTAATGGCAAACTTCCCAAATAATTCTATATATATACACTTGTATATATTTCACATAAGATCTCAATTTTAAAAAGGAACATGAGAAGTATGAAAAAAAGAAAACAAACCAAGCCAGATGGATACATAGATATATATCAATAGATTAAAATGTAATAAAATATGAGCAAATGTATTCATAGTTATTTTCTCAATTCAATATTCTTAAAGCACATTCTATGTTTAGCAAAGTGTTATGGTCTGAATATTTGTGCCCCTCCCCCAAATTTATATGATAGAATTTTAGCCCCCAAGGTAATGAATGACATAAGGAGGTTAGGCTTTTGGGAGATGATTAGATCAAGAGGATAGAACCCTTATGACTAGGATCAGTGCCCCTATAGAAGAGAACCCAGATAGCTAGTTTGCCCCTTCCACCATGTGAGGACACCACAAAAGGAGGTTATTTATGAACCAGGAAGTGGTTCCTCAATAGATACTGAGTATGCCTAGTTCCTTGACCTTGGATTTAGCCTCCACAACAGTGAGAAATAAAATTCTGTTGTTTATAAGCCACCCAGTCTATGGTATTCTGCCTGAATAGAATAAAACACCAAATGAAGTTATTTGTAGAGACCAAATTTTGTTTTCCTCCCAAAAGTATATCTAATTATCCTAATAGTATTTATTTAAATTCTCCAGTGACCCCATTTACTTAATATGTCCCTAGATAAAAACTAGTCGCTTTTATTTTTATGTCCCTCTGTTTCTTTATGTAATTATAATTACTTATATTTCTTTATTCATGCATTAATATTAAACTCATAATTGTTGGTATCATTTGATATCTGATTAGTCAGGAATCACTATTGTTCAACATTTTCTACATTTTCCTCACTGTACTTAATCTATGTTTTCTAAACAGAACTAAGAATTATTTTGTCCTAATACATTAAACTCCTTTCAAAATTCAATCATAATTGCTTTAACTTTTGGATTGATTAGGGGTAAAAGGACTTTTGTGTTGTAATACTAATAATGTGTAGGGGATTCATAGGATTTGGGGGCTGATCAAGGAAATTATGTATGACCACCAGAGTAACACACAAAAAACTTCATCAAGTAGAACTTGCACAGAGTGACATGAAAAAGGATTTTCCTCATAGAATGAGACTGTCCAGAATATTAGGCCAGGGAACTACCATTTAGTAGGAGAGGGCAGGACTTACGTGTCTAGGTGATATCACTCAGCACCATAGTAAGGAGTCTCTAGGTCAGAGTTCCAAAGGGCAATGGTGGCTTGGGGTCTTATAAACACAAGGTTCCATCTTCTCAATGATCAGTAGGTGTCGGGCATATTATCATGAGGTATGCAAAGCACACATTCCCTAAAAGGCTAAAAATATGCTAATTTGGGCTGTTTTTAAAATGACTGGATATATAAAAATTTGAATTGGGCATTGGTGGGCTGTTTGTCTAACAGTTCTTGGCTTGTTATGAAGAAATAAACAAACTAGGGGGCCAATATACAGGGGCCATTTTAGTCTGATTTATATAAGATTACCCTATCCATGAAATGAAATTATTTGGGTTTTATATAATGCCCTTTGTTATTATTTTAGATCTTTTCTTTACATGTTGTACTTAAAACAATTGTTTTCTTTATCATATGCTATCCATCTTTTACCCCTCCATCTATTCCTCAAACCAAGTCATTAATCTTGAAGTACTTCTCAAATTTAGTTTCATTAAAAAGCTTCATCTTCTAAATATCTCAGCATGGATATCTTCAACGAGATTGAATATTGGTTATAGTACTTTCGGTACTTCCTTTCTCCTTTTGGAGTCAAATTACCAACAATGAAAGGTAAAAATCTTAAAGGTAACATTCTATGAAATTTAACTAATGCATACATTTATGTAAATGTATTTTTGACAAATTCTTGCCAAGATATAAGACACTGTCATCACTTCTGAAGGTTATTTCATGCTCATTCTCAGTCTTTCCATTTCCCCATGCTCCTAAAGACAAATATTTCGTGAATAGAGACATACACCTTTTTGTAAGTACACTTTCATTCAGTAAAATGATAATTTAAGATTTATCTATCTTGTCAAATGTTTTAGGAGTTTGTTTTTATTGCTTATATTATTCCACTGTATGAATATACCACTGTTTGTTTATTCATTCTCTTTCTGATGAGCACTTGGGCTACTTTCAGTATTGAATTATTATTATTATGATTAATTTTTATATATCTTTTATTTTAATTCCAGTACAGTAACACATAGCATTAAATTAGTTTTAGGTGTACAATATGGTGATTCAACAATTCTATACATTACTCAGTGCTCATCATGATAAGTATACTCTTTGTCTTCTCCAGTATTGAGTTATTGTAAATAAAATGGTTGTGGTATTCTTGTAGAAATCTTTTTATGGACATGGATTTTTATTTCATGTGTGTCAATAATTACATGTATAATTTAAGCGCAATAGAGTAGATATATATTGAGGGTTTTTTTGTTTAATTTTATAAGAAATTTTGAGTTACTTTTAAGTGAGCATACCATTTTATATTCACATGAAAGTATCATGTACTACAATATAGGAACAAATGTACCATGTACAACAATATATAAACATTACACTTGCTCTACATTTTCAACAACTTTTGGTTTCCTCACTGTACTTAATCTATTTTTTTTAAACATAACTAAGAATTATTTTGTCCTGATACATTAAACTCCTGTTCAAAATTCAATCATAATTGCTTTAACTTTTGGATTGATTAGGGGTCTTCTGTTTCTTCAAGTGTTTAAGGTTGATTTTTCTTTTTTGTTTCGTTTTGTTTTGTTTTTGGTTTATTTATTTAGAGGGAGAGGGAGAGGGAGATTCTCAAGGAAAATCCCCACTGAGTATGGAGCCCAACTAGGGACTCCATGCAGGGCTCATCACCAGGCTCAATCTCAGAACCCTGAGCCAAAATCAAGAGTCAGTGGCTCAACCAATTGAGCCACCCAGGAATCACTTAAATTGATTTTTTCTAATAGAATTGTAACTATACCTGCTGGAGAAGACTGGGGTTGAGCTTCAAGAAAATATGTTTTAAAGAAGGAACTCTACATAGTGCCATCTTCTCTTTTGTTTTATTTTCATTCACTATATCAAGTGCTTTTTGGTTATGCTTAGTGCCTTTAGGTACATTTTTGTTTAGCAAAATTAATGTTTGTTTGATTTTTTATTTTTATCTATGGGAAGGGTAGTCTGACAATAACAGCCCAACCATAGCCAGAAGCATCACTGTTAAAGTATTTTTTTCAATAGATATGAAAAGTTGTACTATATTAATATCTCTCAAATATTCTTGCATAAAATAGTGTGTTGGCAATATCCTAAAGAGGTAATATAATGTAAATATTTCTATAGTATAGTCTTAATTGAATTAAGGTAATCACAGAACACATATTTATTGTCTGATTCTATTTAGTTCTTAAAAAAATAGTTTAAGGTTTAATCATGTTATTTTGTTTGGAATATATTCCTTTGTTTCTTCGTTTTGCTGGACCCTCTGTACTTTTAAAGATTTTATAAAATAGTCATCTCTCCTAGACTTAAAGGAGTGGCCTTATGTAGGAGATGAACTTTACCCACCCTAGCTCTTGGCTATCTCTCAAACCTTTGTGATTGTCCAGGCAGCCTATTTCACTTTTAATTGTTCCTAAATGTTGAGGATATGCCAAGACCTGTCAGTATCCCAAAAGGGAGGGTTTCACTCAGCATCTAGAGCTAGGCTGACTGGAAGCCAGACCTTCAGACAACAGCCTTTAAAGTATGAAAAAAACATGTACTTCTCTGGGATCACAACCATGAACTCCTCTGATCACAAGAACCAGGAGATTTGGAAGTAATCCCTGGTAGCAATTGTTTAAAATTGGGGCTCTAGATGACTATAACCTCCTTTCTGAGAAACATCAGCAAGCTGTAGCAAGGCAGGGGAGACTACGATGACGGTACCCACCAGCCTCTAGGTGTGTGTTATATTAGTTGCCTGTCCTTCAAGCCAATGCTTTAAGATTAGCAAATAAGTCTTAAAACCATCCCTCATAACAACATACTGCTTAAAATATAACCTATGAGAAATTATATTAGTTACCAAGCATGCTTAGATAAAACCCTAAGAAAAACATGTACTGGCAATAGGCCTCTCGGGGGAGAGGACGATATACATCCTTGAAGCCTAGCAGCTGGGAACTCCTGGCTCGCTCAGGGCGGAACACCGGCTTCTTCATTCTTCTGTTATCTCCCCTTCCCCGGAGAGCATCAGCAGTTAGTCAGACAACTCTTTCATTTGGGCTTGCTCACTGTAGGTCAATTACTACATAACCAGACATGTTTTGCCCTTCTTACGTATCTACTAGAATCATGGTCAATGGGTAATCTACTCTGGCTTCTTTGTTGATTGTTACCCACTTTCTAATAAATATGAGACTGAGGAGTTGTTCAGGGTGACAGTCTTTTCTACTGTTGCCCCCGCTCCCATTCTCTTGCAGCTGACTTGTTTGTGCCTCATCCTTCTCCCGTGCACTGTCAGGAGGTGGCAAAGTCTCACTCACATAAAGCTTGTGAGCCTCTCCATCTTCTTTCTAGGCACTGAATCCTAGCAGGTGAGTCTGAGCTTGCAGTCCTTTAAGAACTGTTTCTAGGGGTGCCTGGGTGGCTCAGTGGGTTAAAGCCTCTGCCTTCTGCTCAGGTCATGATCTCAGGGTCCTGGGATCAAGCCCCGCATTGGGCTCTCTGCTTGGCGGGGAGCCTGCTTCCTCCTCTCTCTCTCTCTCTGCCTACTTGTGATCTGTCTATCAAATAAATAAATCTAAAAAAAAAAAAGAACTGTTTCTAATTGTTACAGTGTGTAGTGTAGACTCCAGCACCATTAGTTTTCAAAGCCAAGTGTTGGAGAGCTTATCTCTCAAGTACAGGTCTTCAAAACTAGGTTGGGGTTCAAATCCTTTGCTCTTCAGAGAGAAGCTACAGGGTTGGAGGGTTGGAGTTCCCTCCTGATTGTGGATTGCTGTGTTGGGGATGGAGTGTATGGCAGGATGTTTCCCAACTTTCACCTGATTTGCTATGGGCCTACTCTCATTGGCTTAATGCATAGGAGTCATTCATACCATTTTTAGTTGTCTTCCCCCTCACCCCGCACCCTGCCCTCACCCAGAGGAAGCTGTTCCATATTTAGTTGCAGATGCATTATGTCAGTGGGAGGAGGTGAGCCTAGAATCCCCCTATGTTGCCATCTTGAACTAGAATCTCCCTCAAAAAATAGTTCAAAAATGCTTGAAGAAATATGCAATAAACAAGTATTTACATTCTTTTATTTTTTATATTTAAATCATATTTATTTACTTTTGTTATTTATGGAATTCGGAGGCAAAATTTAACTCTGCAAAAAACACACTATGTAAAATTATTATTAAACATTTAGGAAGTTAATTAGTTATCTCCACATTATAAAGTAGAAAGCTTAAAGCAATGCCAGAAACTAGCACTGTGTGAGTGCCAAGGAAATGAACATTAGAAAGCCATTACAATAATATCAAAGGAACTATCCAGAAATTGAATGGGTAATTGGAAAAGAGGTAAGTGGCAAAAATGATGGAAGTTTTATTCATGACTTGTGCACTTATTAAAGCCAAAATCCATACTGTGGAAGCCTAGGTTGAAATAAGGCTCATCAGAAAACCCTGGTAGTTAAGATGCATTTTCTTATTGGCTTAGTGAGATGTGCTGATGGAACAGTCCTACATGAATGTATAACTGTCCGTTGGAGATTTAGACCTGGCTCATAGATAAGTGATGACTGCATAGAGGTGACGTTTGAGGCCATCTTCTTGGTTAAAGTCACCAAGGGGAAAATTACACAAAAGAGAATAAATCCGTATCTATGCATTTATTTATCATCTAAAAGAAGAAAAATAAAGCACTTCTTAATATAGAGGCAATATATATTTTATGTATCTTTAAAAAATGCATGCACAATGTATGTGTCATTCTGAATATGGGATTTAAAACCTGAATCAGCTTGGCTGAAACAAAATGACCTTTGAGTCAAGATAGATAATATTCCTGAACTTTAGTTTTTCCCCTCAAAGTGTTTAACTAAACTGAAGTGATTTTGTCATTCCAAATTTCCTTTTTTTCCCATTTTGCAATGAAGATAAAAAAGTGTCTGCAAGTGGATAGAGAGGATGATACTCAGGAGAGAGAAAAAGAAGAGCTTCAGGTACATTCATCTTTCTTCCCAGGATATCTAGCTACCCCAGAGACACTTTGAAAACCAGAGGGAGCCTCCCTTGCGTTACTTGTTTGTGGACTATCAAAGACACAAAAAGTCTCTGCTGACTTACCACTATGTTGCCTTTACTTTTCTCTATCTCATCAGGGGTCAACAAAGGAAACTGCTGTTTTCCAGATGGAATACACAAGCTATTATTCCCAAGCCATACTTCTCCCAAATTCTAAGGAGTAAATCAGTCACTTTATCTTTAATTGTAGTAGTGTATGTATATTCATATGTCTATTGAAAATGAAATATTTTAGCAGTGCCAAGTACTTTCTGAAAGTGCCATTCAGACATATGGTACGATATGTTTATACCTATTGCAGACCATCTGCTGTCTAAGCTCAATTGCACATTTATTTTACTTTTAATTCACAAAGAAAATGGAAAATAGAACTGGCCTATGTACCATAATTTGGCTGAGCTTTAAGCAGGTGCAAATTCAATAAGAAAACATATTTGGAGCTATAAAAACCTCACTTATTCTGTCCCCATGTGGGTATATATTCTTTCCAAAGCAATGCAAATGTTTCAGCTCTTTATGCTTAGATCTGTTGCACTGAGTTTGTAATAGGGTCAGGTGGGATGAGGCTGATTTGGAAACCATAGAACTATATATCCTTTCACTAAGAGTAAGTGATGTGTATAACAATATTTGTAATACAATTTTATTAGTGCCATGCAGGTCATACATTTATAAGAAAAGCTAACAATTATGATGGCTTTATTTTTAAAATTATTTTGCTTTTAATGTTGTATATATTACACACAGGATGAAAATATAATGTCAGATTTCCATAGGCACAATCATCTTCCTTATTAAAAATGTGAATATTTGTCAGAAATCAAACCATAGATATACAACCAGAGAAAGAAAGAAAGAAAGAAAGAGAAAATGAAATAATATCTTTATATAGCAATTAAGGCATATACATACTTATAAGTTCTTGAATTCCTAATTCTGATACAAAAATATTTTTCAATAATAGATCTTTCCAAACTGTTCAGATGTTCTTCTAAATATTAGCTCTAAGTAACTTTTTGTTAAGTAATATTTGGGGTTGGATTTTAATATAATGTAAATTTTCAGTTGAATCATCATAATTCCAATGCCATTTTGCCAGAAAATGTTTGAATGTTTAAATCTAACTTTCTTTTATTTGAAATATTCTTCATTGTCTGGGTCCATTAGACATGAAATGTTGATGCTTTTTTTTCAAATATAATCTAAATAAATCCTAGGTCAACAGCAGAAACTCCTTTTTTTTTTAACTTGTTATTTATTTATTTATTTATTTAATTTTACTTTTTTCAGTGTTCCAAAATTTATTGTTTATGCACCACACCCAGTATTTATTTTTATTATGTTCAGTTAGTCACTGTATAGTACATAATTGTTTTTGATGTAGTGTTCAATGATTCATTAGTTAAGTATAACACCCCGTGCTCATCATAGTATGTGCCGTTCTCAATACCCTTTCAAGAGTTCCTATGCTATTAATTTGATATCAGTGAATTTAATATGGTCACTTACTTGATTTATATATTGTTTATAGGGTTACTTTATATATACACAAAAAAGAATTTATGAATTTTTTTCCCCAAATGTGTCATCTCTAAGGTTGGATATATGTCAATAGGACAAATACATGAACATACATGCATGCATTCAAATAATGTCCCATGAAGACAAAACAGGTATATTATGGGAGCACAAAGGAATAAATTATTTTTATGTCGAATGGCTGGGAAGTACTATAGCAATAGAACAGAGTAGGCATCTAAAGATCTTTCTTAAGGAAACGCATTCTAAAAATGGGTTTTATTGTGTTTGGAAATTGACGTGTTGAAATGGGAAATAACATATTTGTGGTAAGGCACTATACAACTTAAAAGCATTGAGACTTGCTTTATATGAAACAAATAAATATTTGCATTGCTTTCAAATTCTTATTCATTCTGTTTTTTTTTCCCTTTTTATTAATTTTTTCAGCGTAACAGTATTCATTCTTTTTGCACAACACCCAGTGCTCCATGCAAAACGTGCCCTCCCCATCACCCACCACCTGTTCCCCCAACCTCCCACCCCTGACCCTTCAAAACCCTCAGGTTGTTTTTCAGAGTCCATAGTCTCTTATGGTTCGCCTCCCCTCCCCAATGTCCATAGCCCGCTCCCCCTCTCCCAATCCCACCTCCCCCCAGGAACCCCCAGTTTGTTTTGTGAGATTAAGAGTCATTTATGGTTTGTCTCCCTCCCAATCCCAAAACAAACTAATAAAAATGAGTGGCTTTGATTTTAAATATGGTCCCAAATCAAGGAACCATTAATACCTGTAATCAGGATGGTGGGTAGGTTTAATCTCACAGTCACCTTGTGTCAATTGATAGAGGTCTCCAAAAGCACTATCCTGAGAATGATTTGGGGTCTTTTTTTTATGTTCAATAGAAACAAATACAATGATTGATTAGTGTTAACTTCCAAGGTCATGTAAAGCACATTTTTCAATCCTATCTTTAATTTATGGCTCCAACATTTCCCCCCTAATAATACAAAATATCTATTTGGAGTTAACAAGCCGAATCCTCTTTTCATTATAATTTATTTGCATTCATCCCTAATCAAAATGGACTCAAGGGAATTAAAGAATAAATTAAATCAATTGATTAAACATCCTGACTTTTCAAGAGACACTTAGTATGTCAAGAGATTCCTCTGCCCTTCTCTAAAGTGGCCACAAGGGAAAAGAAACATTAGCTTAATTCTGGGTATGAGAATATAAAGATCAGGCTGAGATATTTTTAGTGGCAATATGTCTGTATTGCAGTTATTCAGAAATATTGGTTTGATTATTTATTGAATTTCTCTTTCTGAATTAAATCATAGAAAAGTCAGTTTTGTTTTCTGCCTTTTCTTTTTTTGTTTTCTACCCTGTAATGTTTGTTTGCTCACATTACTTTCTGAAAAGCGGTGCATCCAACGGGAATAGAATATTATTCAGGATAACATTTATTTACCTAATCAATCCTTTACCAATCAACACTAGAAACTTAGTTCTATAATTTTGATGTGGAACCATACAATAAACTTATATATTGATAGATATTATATATCTATCAGATATATAATATATCAGATATATATATAGATATAGATATAGATATATAGATATAGATATAGATAGATAGATAGATATAGATATATATATATCTATATATAGATATATAGATATAGATATAGATAGATAGATAGATATCTATCTATCTATATCTATATCTATATCTATATCTATATATAGATATATATAGATATAGATATAGATAGATATAGATAGATAGATAGATATAGATATAGATATTATATATATATATATAGATATTATATATCTATCAGGATTCTTCTAACCTCCAAGCGTGAAAAAGTTAAATTTAAAATAACGAAACTCTTACCATGGAATTAAAGCTACAATAATTAAATATATATTTATAGTTAATAGAGTTATGTATATATATAATGTAAGTCATATATACATTACATGTAAAACATATGCATATATTTGTGTATATATATATATAGATATAGATATAGATAGATAGATAGATATAGATATAGATATTATATATATATATATAGATAGATATTATATATCTATCAGGATTCTTCTAACCTCCAAGCGTGAAAAAGTTAAATTTAAAATAACGAAACTCTTACCATGGAATTAAAGCTACAATAATTAAATATATATTTATAGTTAATAGAGTTATGTATATATATAATGTAAGTCATATATACATTACATGTAAAACATATGCATATATTTGTGTATATATATGTTCATATATATGTGTGTGTACATACATAAAATATATATCTTACAATTAATAAACAGTGTGAATTGGTCAATGTGATATTTAGCAAACTGTGACTTACAAAGATATATTTATGAATCACAAAAACAACCTGAAACTGAGTTTTGGGGATTCAGACTCTCCACTGTCTACTGATACATCTCTTGTTGCTCTTGATTTAAAATGTTAGAATTCAAATTAGATACTGATATTAAATTAGAATCCCAATGAAAATTAGCTTAAAGGTCAGACATTTTCAATGCTAGGCATCAAATATACAGCAGTAGAGACCACTGCTCAAAAAACAAAATAAACAAACAAAAAACAAAAGCGTTCCCTCTGCCTTCAATATAGTCTCCAATCACCCATTTTACCCATGTAATGATATCTTTTATTGCCACATAGAAACTTTCTGTGTGATTGTTTTTTTTATAGCTGCAATTTATTTGACATTTTCTATAAAGCAGTCTCTGGGCTGGGTAGTCTAGAATGTTTTTACTTTTCTACTCTAATCCATATTCAAACCCTAGCTTAGGCAATCATAGTTTTTAAGCTTTCACTTTAGATTAATAAAAATGTTTCTCTTATGTTTCTCTTTGTTGCGAATGCTGTATGTGGATGTCTGTGTGTCCGAACTTATGTATATGGATAAAGAAATCATCTAGAGTCAGTACTCACTATTGTTTCCTGATCCAGTGTCTTTTCCTTCCCTCTTCTAAAATGTCTATACTCCTTTGATAGATCTTTGTTCTATATAACATGCCAGGTACTGTCCTCACATCAGGCACATGAGTATTAAATTATGCTATGAATTCTTGCATTTTTCTAAAGATCTTATTTTCTCATTTTTAAAAAAGATTTCATTTATTTATTTGTCAAGGAAAGAGAAAGAGAGCACAAGCGGGAGGAGCAGCAGGCAGAGAGCAGCAGGCAGGCTTCCAGCTAAGCAAAGAACCAGATGCAGGACTAGATCCCAGGACTCTGAGATCAGGACCTGAGTGAAAGGTAGGCTTAACCACTGAGCCACTGAGGTATCCCCTTATTTTATCATTTAAAATGAACAGTAACTTGAAAATAATTTACTTTTATCTTTAAATATCATTCCACTGATTTCTCTTTTCCATGGTTACCAATATGAATTCTGAGTAAAAAAGGCTGATTCTCTGGGACACCTGGGTGGCTCAGTCAGTTAAGTGTCTGCCTTTGGCTCAACTCATGATCTCAAGGTCCTGGGGTCAAGTCTGCATTGGGCTCCTTACTCAGCGGGGAGACTGCTGCTTCCCTTGTTTGTGCATTCACTCTCAATGACAAGTAAGTAAATAAAATATCAAAATAAAAATTTTTAAAAAAGCTTGATTCTCTTTTCTTCCTAGGTTTTTTAAAAAAAGTGGGAAATACTTTTTTCTTCCTTTTCTCTTTTTTCCTTTCTTTTTTCTTTTACACTTTCACCTGTATATTTGGGAATTTCAAAGGACACATGCATGTGTCTCTACTTTTTTGTTCTTAGTTTTGCCACAGACTTGTTTAATCAGTTCAGTTACCAGATTTAAGTCTTTCTGTAGAGTTTTACTCTAATTATACCTACCTGTCTTGTGAAATTCTTTTTATTCACATAATACAGGTCTTGGATTTATCCTTCAAGTGATTTTTGTTTTTGTCATGATTTCCATTTCTTTGATCTCATGCTTCAGTGTTGTGTGGGTTTTATTGTTGTTCATTTGTTTAATTCTTTTAAAACCATTTCTTCCTCTTGCTATTCTGGACATTAATTCATTTCATAGGAGTGACCAATTTCTTTCTAATTGTCTACTTTAGGCTTTTTTTTTCCTTTTTTTTTTTAAATGAAATCATGTTTTTCACAGTTCTGCAGAGTGGTTCAGTGATTGAATTGTACTCTTTGGATAGTTGTTATATTTTTTAGGAAATTTTTCCATTAGTTCCTTTTCAACAGAAGCCATTTGTTATGCTTGTTCATGTAAGTCCCTCTCCTTCAGTTTATGTAACTTAGAATTCTTTGCTGGTTTTGATTACCATAGCATGAGTATCAGTCAAATTTTTATAATTTTTTTGTACTATTTAACCAGTGGCAGTCTGTTAAAACTTTTTTTTCCCTTTACTTTCAGATAGAGTCACTATTAAACAAAATGTTTACATTGTATGAGACAAAAATTAGTTATAAATATATGACTCTCAACTCATTCTCATTTCCTAAATAATAAAATAGCTATTGTAACAACATCAATGACCAGATTATTGACTGCAATAAGGAACTGTTTTATATTTTTGTCTACCATATCAACATTGTATCTACATAATAATGCATAAAAATAATTATCATAATTTATATTATAATATTATTATTATCCTTTTATAGATGACGAAAGGATGTACAGATGTTATGTAACTTGAATGAAGCTCCATAGTTAAGTGTACAATGGAACTGGAATTCCAGTTCATATAATGTGATTTCCATTTTCATACTCTTCCTACATATTGTATTTTGCTATTAGTTACTGTTTTTATTAGTGTTACATGTGAATATCCTAGTTCACTTGTCTTAATAAAGTTCCAAATATTTTTTCAGACTAATGAAAGATGTTATCATAAATGTATATCTGTAAAAAATCTAATAAAAATTTATTATATATGCATATATACATATATATCTCCTTATGATAAGTGGGTAACTGAGAAATCTAAATGTTCCATATTTCATATGTTAATGCATTTCTTGCACATAGATAATTTTCTTTGGGGTTTTTGCAAGGATTAAAAACAGGTAATTGGCTTTCACAACAGGTATATGACAAATGTCTGGTCAATATAGGCTAAAACCAATAATAAAAACCAAACCAAAGTAAAACATCTTCCACCAAAATTTTCTTATAGTGGCATTTAATGTTAGTCAGACTGACACTTTCCTTTTTTTTTTAAAGACCTTATTTATTTATTTGATGGAGATAGAGATAGACAGTGAGAGAGGGAACACAAGCAAGGTGGGGTAGGAGAGGGAGAGGCAGGCTCCCCACTGATCAAGGAGCCAGATGCAGGACTAGATCCCAGGACCCTGGGATTATGACCTGACCAGGACCCTGGGATTATGACCTGAGTCGAAGGCAGAGACTTAACAACTAAGCCACCCACGCATCCCCAGACTGACCCTTTCTTTCAAAACAACAAAAGATACTGGGTAAAATGCCTTTACAAGTCTACTGAAAGCCTCAAAGAGATAAAAAATAAGATAAAAATGATAAAAAATAAGAAATTATCAGGCAAAAACTTAGGGAAAAACATGACTTCAGTCTTAAGCAGCCTAACAGCATCTATGAACCCTAAAGAAATTGGGCTCTCACTTTTGAGGATCTGATAGGACAAGAAAGAAAGAAGTAAAAGCATAAGGTGTTCTAAGGTGATGGATTCAACTATAGATTCTCTAGATTAAGGGTTGAATTCTTAGGGTAAACTCAAACTAGAATCAAGTCTACCTCAGCTCCAGGCTCAGAAACTTAAAGACAAATATAAGGACTGCTATGTGATTGAACACCCTAAGGACACACTCTGGGAAGACCTAGGAAACTTAACTGTTAAATTTGGTTGAGGACTTGTCTAAATCATAGTACCATAGGAACCTGGCAGAAACAAACACAATATATCTCTAGAGAAGACACATTCATCTCAGCTACTTAGAAGACCCCCAATTTTTTAAAGAGTAGTGATAAAGTCAGAAATAACCAATCACACAAGTAGTAGGTGAAAAAAAGCAGAAAGAAATAGGTAGAGGGATTATATCCACACAGTCATCTTACATATTGGGATTATCAGTTACATATTATAAAAAATGTAATTTGCATAGGATGCCTCGCTGGCTCATTCAGTAGAGCATGTGACTCTTGATATCAAAGTTATGAAATCAAGCCTTGTGTTAGGGGTGGAGCCTACATAAAATACAAAAAAGAAAAAAAAACACAAAAAACAAAAGAACTATGAAAAAATGTTATTTGCATGATGTTTAAAAAAGGCAAGTTTGAACATATCTACAGATAATAAGAAATTATTATATAAATTAGATGATTTGAAAAATATTCAAATAAAACTTACAGAAACAAAGAAATCAGTGACCAAATCAAAAAAACTCAGTGGATAAGTTTGAGAACAGAGTGAAAAAATATTGAAAGTGAGGTGAAAATAATTTTTCTAGATAGAGCAATGAGATCTAAAGCAATGGAAAGTATGGAATGACAGAAATGAAAACATGGAGGACAGAGTGAGGAATTACAATACAGATTAGTGAGAGCTGTAGGAAAGAAGACAGGAAACAGCGACAATATTAGAAGAAACAATGGCTAAGAATTTTCTAGAAATGTCAAAAAAAAAAAGCATAACAACTTGCAACCAGATGAAATCCCATAAAAGATCAACATCTACCCTAGCAAAACAGGTAACTTTCTCCTTATATTTCTGTACTAATCTTTCAACTTGGCCTGAGTTGTTTCTCAAGATACAGCAGAATATATCCATTATTATACAAATTGCACTTGGGCCTGCAGGAAGAAAATGTAGGATAATTTTATCCCCCATAAGAATTCTGGCCAGTGATTTGAAGCTGACATGAATTCCTTCAGTGACCCAATTTTAACCTATCACTGCAGCTATACTAGGGGAGGGATTTTTGTGCATCTTTCCTAACTGGATATCTTCTTTAAAGAGGATAACTGCATAACTGCCCACAGTGTGCACACAAATTTTGAATCTTTTTTTCTCTTTCTTCCTTTTTTTTTTTTTTTCCATAAAGCTTCCCCAAATAACTGAGGGAAGTTTTATTCTTGACAGACTGCCCCAGCCAGCTGAAGGTTACTTTATATACTGGGTGAGATTTCCTTAAATATTTGAGGTCTCTTAAAGACACATCTAAGGTGGAAATGATTGAGTTTGGAAATGTAGGCAAGTTAATACTTGGTTTCCACAAAAGAAGTATGATCCCAAGTATGTATATGACACCTTGGAAAGAAAGTGTTTTCTATTGTTGGCACTTAATCAGCTCAAGGGCATAGGTTGACACTGCTCCCAACATAATCTTCTAGCCAATTGCTGAACTTTATGATACCCAGTTATTCAACTTTAATAATTAGTTCTTATTTTTGGAAGGATTGCCTAATGGCATTGAGTCCAATCTGTATTGTTTATCTAAGACACCTGCTGAGTAGCATCTATCCATGCCATACAATGACTGAGAATGGGGTTTGGACATCTCAAAATATTTATTGTGTGACATACAAAAGTTTGGACCATCTTTTGCTGTCTCCAAGAGACAAGTAATATTTAGGATGAAGGTGATCAAATTGTGATCAGAGACTTTGTCAGATAACAGACTTAACAGTTACTTAAATTCAGAGTACTCCAACGGTTCTGGAGAGTCACACCGGGACTACAAGAAATCTTCAAAGGGAGCTGTGAAGTCAAGGTTTATTAATATTTCTCCTTCCCCCTACCAAAAAGTGCTTCTCCCTCAAGTACCACACTTTTCTTCCTTTATTATCTCCAAATCTGTGTGCCACATTCCAATTGCTATAACCTATTTTCCCTCCAATAAACTATTTGCAAAGAGACCTTTCAGACAAAAGTGTCAAGGGCAGGATAGACAATGCATTTTAATAAAACTTAACTGGAAGTAACTTTGAACCACATTTTTCCCCCTCTTAACTGTATTATCACACATAGGATGTATCATCCAGTCTGGCCTAAGGTTATTGGTGGTGAAAGAAATATGCATAATCTCCAGGAATGAAATGACTGGGGTAGAACCCACTCATTCATCTCTAGCTGAAAGAGGATGATGTCTTCTTTAAAAAGCTGTATTCAGCTCTAGTTTAAGAAACAGGAAGAGGTAAAAGGGACATCTTTTTAAGTTAATTCTTAAGAAGTTGTTCCAACATTTAACAATACTAGTTGTCTGCAGATGGTTAGAAACATGGGATTTCCATCAAATAGTTTGACTGCCAGCTTATTGTTGAGTGACTTTTCCAATAAGATGAATGTCATTTTCATAGTTCAGTGATCTGAAAATTCAAAGGCCAACAGAAAGAATGTCTTAAAGCAGGAGAATTAAAAAAAAAAAAAACTATTTTAAGACTATCCAGCTACATTCTACACTGAATTCTCTATAACAAAAGAGAGAGAAAAGAGAATGGAATAATGTATTTAGTGTATTGATAGAAAATTATTGCAGAATTTCTATACTACACACAACTATAAGAGGAAAGACAGTTGTCAGTGGCTAGTTAACCAAAAGAAGAAGAAAAATAATCTAAAAGGTGATGTTGGTATGTGAAAGAGAATGGTGAGGAGATGTAAAGGAGCAGAGTTTTATATATAAATGAAATTAATCTGGCATAAATTCAAATTAGAATTTTGGAGCTTTACAATATTAAATGCAAGTCCTGTGATACCTCAAATTACATAATTATAGAATATATGCATGAGGATATACATAAGAAATGAGAAGGCAATTAGAACTTTCACTACCAAAATTTAGCTATATACAAAAGAACATTGCAAGAAATGTGGGACAACAACTATGAGACACAGAAAAAATAAATAACAAATGAGAGAATTAAGTAATTTCTTAAATGTAAATGGAATAAACTCTCCAATAAAAAAACATTAGAAGAAGAGAGGAAAAAATCCAAGTATATGCTATTCATAAGAGACTCACTTTAGATCCAAAGATATAAATCAGCTTGAAATGATAGAAAAATATATTCTAGGCAAATAATCAAAAGAGGCTAAGAGTATTTATACTGATATCAGGCATGAAAGACATTGAATTAAAAAAGTTACAAGACACAGAGATGAACAGTATATCTTAATAAAAATTCAACAGCAAAAAGATATTATTGTTATTACAATAATAGATTATTAAAATAAATGAAGTAAAATTGACAGAATCAGAGAAAACAGCAGACAGTTCTACAAAAATAGGTGAGGGTTTCAGTACTCCATCTTCTACAATGGAAAGAACAACCAGGTAGAAGAAAAGTAAGAAAACAGAGTATTTGAATAACACAATGAACAAGTACATCTAAAAGATATATGCAAGACAACTTACCCAAAACAATAGGATGCACATTGTTCTTAAGTGCACAAGCAACATTTTCCAGGATAGATCATCTGTTGGGGCACAGAATAGGACTCAATAGAATTACAAAGTTAGATATCATACAATCTTCTCTGACACAACAGCATGAAATTAGGGTCATGAAGTTGGACTCCTACTCTGAGCAAGGAGCCTGCTTGTCCCTCTCTCTCTGCTCATCCCCCTACTCGCTTGCTCTCTCAAATAAATAAATAAAATCTTTATTTATTTATGTTTATTTATTTATGTTCATTTTATTTATTTATAAATAAAAATAAATAAGTAAACAAATAACTGACTGACTAATCCAAGAATAGTAGGAAATGGAAATAGTTTAAAATATATGTACTATTGATGGTAATGTATACAGGAGAAGAGTCTGACTTTATTTAGGAAAGGTGGACGTATGTGTTCCCTAAGACCAAGTTATTCCACTCCTCAGAATGAGTTTAGACTCAAAAGTAGCATAATGCATGTGCAGGAATGATTATCATAGGATTCTCAATAGTAGAGGGAGGGGAATGGCCAATAAAATGAATAAATGAATTGTGATTGATTCTAAATGTCAAGATCATTAAAAGCAAGAATACAAGCTGTACTTTAATAAAAATGATCCTACAATTACATAAAACAACCGGAAGAGGTTAAAAAACATGCTCTTAGGTGAAAGAACGAAGAAAATACACTGCCTGGAGCATGCATTCTACATGTGAAATGTTCAATAACAGACAATATTAAACTATGCTGTTATAAGGATGTGTACGTCATTGAGAAAACCATAGAGACAAGTGAAATAATGAATATCACAAAAATCATTATAGTGGTGACTTCTGGGAAATAGCTGAATTTGTGACTGAAAAAAATCATGAGACAAGGGGAGAGGATTATGAGTTGCTGGTGATATTTTATTACTTCTTGACTAGAGTGGTGTTTACACAGGTATTCACATTATGATTATTCATTAAACAATATAGTTTGTTCTTTTGTTATCTGTATGAAACATTATTAAAATGTGATCTAGGTTAATATTTTCTTTTTAGTATGCTTATTATTCCTTTTAAGTACTGATACTGTATAAATAAATATCTCATTACTTGCAGTATCTTTATCATGTGTTTTAGCCATAACTTAAAAAGAATACCACAGCACGAAATTTATATAGGACTTTTACAGAGCACTGACACTAAAATTTTCCGTGAGAGTTTTGTGTGTATAAGGACACCCAAAGGCAGAAAGAAGTAGCATGACCTAAATCCCCAAGTAGTCATGAAAACAGTGACTTTGAAAACGTATGTCAGAAATATTTTAGGAACTTAGAAAAATACAGATGGTGAATACATATGTGTAAAATGATACTATTAAAAATGTATATATGAAGATAAACCATATCATAATTACCAAAATCCCTTAAAACTCAAATGAATATTTACATTCATATTTAAGGAGTAATTTGAGGGGATATTTATACACTTATTATTTATCTGAATATGGCTAATTTGTTAATTCCAGATATAAGATATAATGGAGCCAACTTAAAGCTGAACACATGGATTTTTGTTTCAAGACCACAGTATTTTTCTATATTGTTGCAAAAGCTTATTGCAATGAGAATAAAAGATATAATTAACCCCTCAAAAATGGGCTAGAATAGTATGGGTCCACTTATATGACTATTTTTTTCAATAAATACAATCTTATGAATACATTTTCTCTTATGATTTTCTTAATCACCTTTCCTGTTCTCTAGCTTACTTAATGGTAGAATACAATATATAATACATATGAGATATAAAATATGTATTAATTGAATGTTTATATTATTGTTAAGACTTCTGGTAAACAGTAGGCTATCAGTAGTTAAGTTTTTGGGGTATGAAAAGTTAAATATGTACAGGGGTCAATGTCCCTAACCCCAATGTTGTTCAAAGGTCAACTGAATATGCAAAAACAAAACAAAAACAAAAACCAAAGACATAGTAAACCATTTAAACATTACTTTAGTATCCACTACCACACATTTTTCTAAACTATATATTTATATATATTTGTCATACATACATATCAAGTTATTCCCACTTTATAAATGATGAAACCAATTCAAATAAATTATCTTATCAGATTGTGATCTCAAAACTAGTAATTAAAATCCAAAAATAAAATTTAGGACTGATAGTTGTGTAACTTACACATGATTAAGAGGTACTTCTTTAATTTAAGGCCCAAGTATTCTGTAAAAGTTACATTAACAAATAAAACAGATTCTTTTTCCAGGTAACTACGTACTATATTAAATCATATATGATAGGTGGAAAATAAATTAGCAAATAAGTTATGTTTTAAAGGGAAGAAAAGAGGAGGGGCGCCTGGGTGGCTCAGTGGGTTAAGCCGCTGCCTTCGGCTCAGGTCATGATCTCAGGGTCCTGGGATCGAGTCCCACATTGGGCTCTCTGCTCGGCAGGGAGCCTGCTTCCCTCTCTCTCTCTGCCTGCTTCTCTGCCTATGTGTGATCTCTCTCTCTCGCTGTCAAATAAATAAATAAAACCTTTAAAAAAAAATAAAGGGAAGAAAAGAGGAGATGAAAGAGCTCTAAGCAATGGATACTGGCTACATAAGCATCTACTGAGGTTATTAAACCTGAATAAATGAAGCAGAAAATACAAGGTCCTGATAATTTAAATCAACTAAACAAGGTGACTTTCTCAGGGGAGAAGTAGCAACAGAAATGATAGGAATGGGGATAGATTTCCCAACTTTACAATGGATGTGTGGTGAAGAATTTCACACACACAAAAAATAACACATGATTCATTGACCCGTTCTTAACAACTCTTTTATAACTCAGTATGGTTTGAGAATGAGGGCTGGATTTTCCCCTTATTCCAGAATCCCAACAAATACTTGTCTGAAATATGAGGACTATTTGCTTTGATTTCATCATTGCTCCTTAACAACAGGGGTAAGACCCTCTACAAAGGGAAGGAAACATTCTCAGCCATGATTCTAGGATTTGGGGGGGTGGGTGATCTTTGCTAGGTCTCAGATTTAGAGTATAGGAAACTGCTGATTCATTGAAACACTATCCTGAGCTTAAACACTGTCTTGAACTTGTGTACATCATCTTCCCCTAAACTATCTATCTTTCTGTAAAATATTTCCAATCCATCATGAACTCTTCCCCAAAATTACCTGTGTAACTCATTAAGTTTTATCGCTTTAAAAAACCTTAGTGTTTTCAATTGCTTCCAAGAAAAAAATCATAAAACTTAACATCACTCTAATTTTTTTCTGATTTAATCACTCCTTAGGCTTTTGGCTAAGATCAGGTATATTTTTTTCCTACGATTTAGCCCTAAGCATATCTACAATAAGAATTTCATCCACCATTACATTATTTCCTTGTTTTTTTTTTCTATAAATAATTAATACATGTATTTGCAACCCTACACAAAGCAAAACCCATCCTCTGACCTGTTATGATAAAGCCCAAATCACACAATGTTTTCTGGATTTCTGTTTGGTTTTCTTCCTAAAATTGAAAAAACAGAATCCATCATTTGGATTTGCTTATCTTTAGGCCATCTACTTTGGAAAATTGTTAATGGAACATTTGCCTTGCTATAGAAATCACATTCTTGTTTCTTGTTCATTTTTCTGTTTCTGTTTTTCCTGGTGACAAACTCAAATGCTCATTACATATTGTGGAAAGAGAAAAAACAAGCCCGGTCATTATTTCAAGCTTTATATTAAAATGTTGCTAGGGGTGCCTGGGTGGCTTAATTGGTTAAGTGATTCTTGATTTTGGCTCAGGTCATGATCATATGGTTGTGAAATGTAGACCCTCCTCAGGTTCCACATTCAGCACAGAAACTGCTTTAGAGTCTTTCCCCTTCTCCTCCTCCCTCACTTTCTTCCCCACAAAAAATAAATAGGTAGGTAGGGAGGTAAGTAGGTAGATAGATAGAAAGAGAAAGATAGAAAGATAGATAGATAGATAGATAGATAGATAGATAGATAGATAGATAAAATCTAAAAAAAAAGTTGTTAAATGAGACCAACTTTGACAGGAATGTTAGGGAATGAAACAAGGTGCTTAAGTATATTATATGACAGATGGAACAAAATAAGTCAAAATTTAGTTTTAGTCCAAGACTGTACACTGCAGAAATTCTCAGTCTTTGTGGAAACATGTGACATTAGTTATAGAACAGGATGATAGAGCAGCAAAATGGTGGTTGCAGTTTATCAGCTATTGGGTGATCAACTTGAGTTTAGGAAAATTTTAGTGGGGAGGAATAGTTGGCGACAAGTTTTTCAAGGATGATAGTAAAATACTTTTAATCTTTTAATGATCCTGAAAGTCATTCCTTTTGGCCATCCTTTGACTCAGGAAAACTTTCTTATGCTGAATATCAGAGTCCAGACTGTAACCCTATCCAGATTTCCAGGTTTGAAGAACCAATGAAGTCCCATAGCACAGGAATGTTTAGTTTCAAATAGATCACCAGTTTTCTGTGTGATTGACCTTTCTTATGAATTCATTCATCAGATAGTGGCTATACAAAAGTACCTATGGATCTGGACAAGATACGATACAGAATGTGATGTTAAGAAACACAAGAAGCATTAATACACATTGAAGTATTTCCGTTAGCAACACTGACTCTTCTCAATTCTAGTCAGGAAAAAAAAAAAAAAAGTCTTACATCTGAATTTCTCCATTTGGAAAGTGACATAGGGGCCAGATTTCCAAGTTTTTATATCTTTCTGTTTAGTTCTTTAAGCTATCAGTTAAGTGTTGGCAAAGCCAGGGATTAGTTATTTTTAAAAGTATTAGAAATGAACAGAAAACTCTTAAATTTTTCATCCCTGATAATTAAAAATTTATAATTTTAAACTATAACAAATGATGTAAAGATAGTTATAATTTTTAAAAAGAGAAGAAAAGGGGAACAATTGGTGGCTTTTTGCATTGAGTCTGTATCTGGAAATATTGGTCAGAAGTATGAAAATTGGTTATTTGAGCAAAAATTTTTGGAAAAGTTGAGTTATTTATGATGCTGTTGGTTTCTAGATAATCCCCAAAGACTCTCAGTTTTACATTTGTAAGCATCAAAGACATCCAGGTCATGGGAGTGTGAAGCATTGTGAGTTTGAAAACATAAATCCAAGAATCTGTGCTTTCAAAGATAACTGCCTTGTTAGTAGGACATAATATGATCTTTTTCCAAAGAAGCGTAAGACAATCCTTATTTTGTTTTTGAGGATTTCCTTTGGTAAATCTGCTTAGACCTGTTAGTTACAAATTTTTGAATATGGCAATAAACCTTTAAAAGTTGGCAGTAAGTTCTTAGATAATTGCTAGCCTTACCAGGTGAGAGTTAAGAAGATGATAAGCTTTTATTTCCCACCAGTGAAATTTTTAGCAGCTGAAGAAGTAAAGGATACCTCAGGTCATGGCAGCTAATCCTTCAAAAAAAAAAAACTGTCCAAGCCTTATTTGTTCTTTTATTTTTCACTACCGATACAGGATGATAAAGATGATGGAATTTCTGGATGATGAACAGTACCATTATAGCTATTTGATTACAGTTCTTATAAAATAGGCACTTCTATCTCTAGATAAAAAGCTTAGTAATAAATACACCAAGTTGAAAATACAAAGACTAGGAGGTTGATTGTTGTTTGTTTTATTTCATCTTGTTGTTTTATAGTTGTAAATACAGTTGCCATTTGGAAGAGGAAGCCTGATGGCCATCTAAAAATATATATAGACAATAGTCAACATATCTATACCCACTTGAAAGAGGTTACTGCATAAAGTCTATTTGTTAAATATCAAATAGACATTGAAGCTTTTGTTCTTGCTTATGGCTACCTTTTGCCTGGATTATAAATTTGGCAGATGGGACATGTGCCAAAAACAAAAACATTGAGTGAAATGATCGTAGCTATAGTGATTTTAAGATTCAGCCAATTTGTCATGGTGTTTATGATCAAACTGAATAGCTATGTTAATAAATTACGTTATTTAATTATGTTAATAATTATTGTAATCAATGATTATTCTTGAAGTGAGACTATTTTGTAAACAGAATAGACATGAACAAACATCTATAGCAATTTGACTTACATTAAAAACCAAACTTACTGTCATTAATTGTATCTGATAGCCAAGTATATTGACTTTGGAACAAAAATCATTTTGTAGAGTTATTATGCAAGACTTTCTGCTTAAACGTGAGAGTATTTTAATCTGAGGATTTCAATGAATCTTTTACAGGGACACAAGTCAACTCCTAACAGTGCACCCTCTGTCCTCCTCCAAATAAATATCTTTCACTTATGCAAAATAAATTCTCCCCAACCCCACATCCTTAAAAGGATTATTAATCCATTTCAGTGATTTCAGTGTCAACTCAAAGTCCCAAACCTTATCTAAATATAATCAACTCAAACTCACCTAAATCAGTTACCGGTGAGAATCCAGCTATGGTTCATCCACGGACAAAATTCACTGTTATTTATGTACTTGTGAAATTTGAAACCAAGTTATATACTTATAAAATATATTGTTGGGATAGTTATAGGATAGACATTGCTATTCCAAAAAGGTATAAACAGAAGGAAAAGGGGTCTTAAGTCCCAGGCAAGTCTGAAAACAAGCAGGGAAAATTCAATTCGATTTCAAGGCTTTGAAAATAATCCTGGACAAGAGAATTTGTTCAGTTCTTCTCAGTTCTCCTCAGCTTTTCCCACGTGCATTGCATGTCATCTCATTGACCTTAGCCTGTGTTATTCTGTGGAAAAAACATGGGAATTAGAGAGCTACCGCTTTTCTTGTTCTTTGCTTCTTCCCTGCACTATTGCAGTACAGATAGTCCCTGACTTAAAATGGTTCAACTTATGAGTTTTTAACTTTACAATGGTACAAAAGTGATACACATTCAGTAGAAACCATAACTGGAATTTAAATTTTGCTCTTTTCCTGGGCTAATAATAGATGGTATGATCCTCTCTCCTGATGCTGGGCACAGCAGCTCCCACTTAGCCACATGATCACCAGGGTAAATAAGTGATACATTTATCACCAGTCTGTTTTCTCTTTATGTACAGAATCCAACATATTACATGAGATATTCAATTGTTTATAATAAAATATGTTTTATGTTGGAGGAGTATGTGCAACTGTAGGCCAATGCAAGTGTTCTGAGCATATTTGAGGTAGGCTAGGCTAGCTTGTGATGTTTGGTAAGTTAGGTATATTAAATGTATTATCGACATGATATTTTCACATTATGATGGGTAAGATATAACCTCTTCATAAGTCAAGGAAAACCTATATTTGTACAATAGCTTGATTATTACTTTCAGTATGGTCCATTTTCCCAGTTGGCTACCTTGACACCTGGCAGTATAACAACTGCCATAAAGCACAGTAGTTTCACTTTCAGGGTCACTATCTTTGTTTCACGGCAAAAAGATTTCACTGCAGTGTCCCATGAAGAGATAGAAACACATTATGAGGGAAAGTTTAAGAAGAAAACAGGACCCCTCAACAAATCATGCCTCTCTTTAATTATAAGTTCTTTTCCAAGTTCATCATCAAACAGTTAGTCATGTTCGGTACCATAGGTACCATAATCTTTGCTTAATATTTTGCTCATTAAAATTAAACACTAATAGTTTTTAAGACTTGTTGAAAAGTTATATATTAAATTCTGAATCCCTGAAGATAGTTTTCTGTTTCCTCTAGTTAAAATTAACAATGCTTATTTTGTTTTTCCATAGATATGCTCTCAGAATATTGAAAGAAGAATTTTTCATATAATTATTTTGGGTTTTGTTAATGTGTGATATGTGTGCATGCCTGCATATTTGGGTGTATATGTGCATGGGAGCAATAAGATATATAGACAGTAAAACACAAAAGGGTTATATATAGAAATTTCCAGTTTTATAATTTTAAAATAACTAAGATTAAAATGATGGAAGAGATAAAAGACTAGACTGAATATTTCGAGTTGGAACAGGAAATGATAAATATTGCATGGCAGATCTGAAAAAAATACAAATTCTACAACTGAAAAATATGATTATCAAAATTAAAAACTCAATGACACCAGATTAAATAAGGTAACAAAAATTGGCAAATTGAAGACAGGTTAGAATAAAGGAATAAAAAATCAGAGAACAACTAAGAAAAGTCATGACATAATTGCACATTTTCAAACTCTCATAAAACCTGAGAAAAATGAAAATATAGAATTAAAAATTAAAAACAAATATAAAAAGAGGTCTATAAAACAACCAGTAAGATAGGGAAAGGATTTATTTTATCTTCAAAGAAGTAACTATCATGTTTTATAATTAAGAATAACAGTCGACTTAAGCAAAAAGTTTGGAAGCTGGAATAATTGAATGATATCGTCATAATAATGGAAAACCACGTGCTACTGGGGAGGGCATTTTGTCCCAAGCATAGGCAATAAGTGGGTTCACTGTTTTTATTTAACTTAAATATATAATAAAACTGAGTACAAACAACTTTGGTTTTTATTATTATCGTAGATTGGGGTTTCTAAATAGTGTCAATGATAAAGCATTGGTTATTTGGATCTTCCACACTGTTTCAGAATGCTGCTGAAAAATGTGTTGATTAGGATTATATACTCCATAAAAATCCTCTTTAAGAATGAAGGTGGATACCTAGGCATTTTTATAGGTTAACCTTGTGTCATACAAACATTTTGAAGTCACTTATTGGTTCTAGTAGCTTTTCTTTTTGGTAAATTCTGTAACATTTTTCATATAGAAAATTATCTTGTCTGCAAATAAAATAGTTCTACTCCTCCCTCGAGTAGATCATAATGCCTTTTATTTCATTTATCTATTTTATGGTGGCTAAAACTTCCAGTAAAATATTGAGGAAAAATAGTAGATAGACATCCTAGCCTATTCCCTACTTTTAGATTGAAATTGTTAGTCCTTTACCATTAAATATAATATTAGCTGTAGGTTTTTCATAGTTACCTTGTATAAGTTTGTAGAATTTTCCTTCAAATAACGACTCTAAAAAATAAATAAATAAATAAAACCAAACCAAACTCCTAACAATACCAAAGATTGGCAAGGATGTAGTATTCACACATTTCAATTTGTACACCCCCTTTGGAAAATTTTTTCTAGTCATCTAGTGATCTTGAAAACAAGTTTTTAAAGATTTTATTTATTTATTTGTAAGTGAGAGATAACAAGTAGGGGGAGCAGCAGGCAGAGGGGAAAAGAGAAGCAGGCTCCTTGCTCAGCAGGGAACCTAATGCAGGGCTTGATCCCAGGACCCCAGGATCATGACCTGAGCCAAAGGTAGACACTTAACCAACTGAGCCACTCAGCACCCCTTGAAAACAATTTCTAAACCAAATTGTACGCACATGTGTACCAAAAGATGCAAAAAAACAATATTGGTAGCAATATTATTTGTCAACGTTTTAAACTGGAAAATTAAAATATCAATCCATGATTTCCAATTAATTGGAATATATTTACAATGGAATAACATATAGACATTAAGATGGCATAGGTAGAGCTACAGTCAACAACATGCGTGAGTCTTACAAAAGTAGTACTGAGTAACAGAAGCAAAATCTGAAGGACTGGGGCGCCTGGGTGGCTCAGTGGGTTAACCCTCTGCCTTCAGCAAGATCTCATGATCTCAGGGGTCCTGGGATTGAGCCCCACAATGATCTCAGGGTCATGATCTCAGGGTCCTGGGATTGAGCCCCACATCAGGCTCTCTGCTGAGCATGGAGCCTGCTTCCCCCTCCCCCTCTGCCTGCCTCTCTGCCTACTTGTGACCTCTCTCTCTGTCAAATAAATAAATAAATCTTTAAAAAAAAATCTGAAGGACTATATACAATATAATTAATTTATATAAATTTAAAATATAAGCAAAACACTCTGAATTAATGTTAGAAATCATAATAGTAGTTGACTTTGAGTATGCAGACAGCTTTTGATGTGCGGATTCTCTGCATGTATGTTATACTAAGTTGAAAATAATTAGAAAATTTGTCCAAATAGAGATATGTTATAATAAATTTGGACCACCTTTTGCCTCACTGCATCTGAAAAAGCAAGATGGGTCACCAGAAGCTCTACTGGAGCCATCTGAGGAAATTTGGCCAGAGTTCTCATGGTCGCCACATCTGCTCAAACCGGCACAGTCTGGCCCAGAAAAATCTGCTTCAGTATGTGTCGCCAGTGTTTCTGTCAGTATGGGAAAGATATAGTCTTCATTAAGGTGGATTAAGTGAATTTCCTTGATTGTGTCATCCAAGATATGTACCTCAACTACAGATCCAATATACCTATCTTAATATTAACTCATTGTACATAAAATTAAAATATTTCAATAATATTTAGACCTATAAACCAAATATTTATCCCTCCCTCCATCTTCCTGCAAATAGTTCAGCAACATTCATTGATTTCAAAAATACTAGGTAAAAGAAGGATCAAATGAATTTAGAGACAACAGGAAATAAGCTTTGTGTTTCAAATTAGGTTTTTACACTTAAGGCAGGAACAATAACCTCAAAATGAGAGTCCTCCTTCTCTAATGCAACAATGTATTACTGATTTAAACCTGTCCTTGCCACTTGAAAAAAAAAAAAAAAAGACTTCATGTTCAAGAGTCTCCTATTTTAAAGAACCAAGGACTTAGCTTTGAAGGACCCTGAGCTTAATATGTTTGCCGTAGAAAAGAAATAGGAACAAGAACAGAGAAGAACTTTACCTCCTTGCCCCTGGACTCTTGTTAAAAATTACCTATTATGTGTGCCTTTCTGATGCAGTTAAGCTCAATGAAACCCATAAAGAAATTCACTATATGAGAATTTTAAACTAGCTTTAATGCAGAAATGGTGACAAGAATCAGCATGTTGGTATAAGGCTTAAGTAACACTCCCCCAACTAAGTGTCTTAGGACCAACCCAAAAAGAATTTTGGAGAAAATTTCAATTTGCATTTATCTGAATATTTGTCAAGAACTAGCTGATAAAGAGCAAGTGAACCTGAATACTTGGTGCTTGAAATGATCTAAATTACTTAGGTGGCTAGAAGGTTCATGGGTCTAAGCACTTCTTATCAGATGCAATAAAGGGAGAAGCTTATGATGAATAACAAGATGAAGTAAAGTGTGTTTCTGAAAACACTTGCAGATGAATAGACCAATTAAGTTCCTACTACCTATTCTCCACCAAAATCTGGATGCTACATAAGACACTATGTCACCTGGGATTTAGAAGTCATGGGGAAATAATATGTAGAAGACAGATATAACCCTATATTTAGTAGGCTAAAACAACATTTGAATGAAAATTTATTCAATTCATTGACATTATCTCAAGTGATTAAATTATGTTACAGAAGCCAGAAGATAGAACATGCGGTGATATTTTAAGTTGGTTTTTTAGAAAAATAAATTTGTAACTTTACACACTTCAGTTTCAATTGTGAAATTTTATCTGACTCATAGTTAAATAATGAATATTTGTTAAATATCTTCTACTTAGTGGACTCCTATAGCCAGAAAAGCACAAAGGCCCAATGATTAATAGAATCCAATGATTTTTAAAAAAGAACTAAAGCTAGATTATTACCCTACCATGACCTATTCATTTCACAAAGATGTTACCAGAGGTCCTCTCTAGTTTCCAAATTTTAGAGTCACTTAAGCCTTTTGACTAGTTTACAACCCAAACAGTGTTTTTGTTCCCCTGAGTTTTAGTCAACTGCTCATTGTATGATCTTGGTCATAAAATGACTTTGATTTTTAAATTTTCTTTTTTTTTTTAACTTAACTATTGTCTTTATTTTTTTTTTAATGATTTTGTTTATTTATTTGACAGACAGAGATCACAAGGAAGCAGAGAGGCAGGCAGAGAGAGAGGAAGGGAAGCAGGCTCTCCGCTGAGCAGGGAGCCTGAGGTGGGGTTCAATGCCAGGACCCTGGGATTATGACCTGAGCCGAAGGCAGAGGCTTTAACCCACTGAGCCACCCAGGCGCCTCTGATTTTTAAATTTTCTATTCAAATTTGTCATTGACATTTAGCTTACCTGAGCACTAAATTTTAGAAAAGTATCTCATGTTCAAGTCTATCCAAACCGTTCAAGATATGTTCTAACAGTTCCACCATTTATTTATTTATTTATTTTTAATTGCCTGAGAAAAGGGAAGGGAGAAAGCTTTCATATCAAAGCATCCACCGCCCATGTCAAGCTAACAAATATTTTCAGGTAATACTATGCTCCATAGTTTATTGATATCTGCTTGTAGTGTAGATAAAAATAAGATGAATATAATACTTTGGCACTTCATAGGTAACATGTACCTGTGGCACTTGATGGTTTGCTAAATTTAAAGCAAGTCTTAGAAAATCATAATATTTTGAATTACTTACCATCTCTATATGATAAAGAGGATTACACATTTGGATTTCCAATTGATTTTAGTTATATCATCACCTGACAAATAAATGATCAGTATGAAGACACAAGTAGTACCTAGTTAACTACAGTAAATAAATGTAATCAAGTTTGATGTACTTGCAGATAACCAATGAAACAAAGTATTTTGTATCAAACTGTTGTATGTTCACCTGGTATAATATAATGAAAATTAATAATGTGGGAATAATAATCAATTGGAATTGGAACTGGAATTGATCAATTAGAATTGAAGCTTCAAAGCTTCAAACATGAATGTAGATGTCTAAGTAAACTCACAAGAAGAAAAAAATAGAATATAATTTCAATCTTTAAGTGCCAATTTATTGATACTTACTGACACCAAGTATAAAATGAATGTTTTTCTTTACATATCAGAAGCCAACAACACATGCTGAGGGCACTTGTAGCTTTTTATATCCACATCTTAATAAAGATAATAAATATATCCTATAGTTAGAGTAGAAAAGGTCTTATTCAGATATATTTCTCTAGAAATACTTAAAAATTATTATAAGAACAGAAACATGAGTGAAACTGGTAGTGTGGAATCACTTAGGTTTATTTTCAGAATTTTCTGAAGTTTTTTTTTTCTTAAGTTTTATTTTTTTATTTGAGAGAAAGAGCGCGTGAGAGGGGAGAAGGTCAGAGGAAGAAGCAGACTCCCCACAGAGCTAGGAGCTTGATGTGGGACTCAATCCCAGAACTCCAAGATCATGACCTGAGCCGAAGGCAGTGGCTTAACCAACTGAGCCACCCAGGCATCCCTGAAGGTTTTTTTTTTTTTTAATTAAGAAAAGAACAATTAATTTCCACAGGAATGATTTTTTAAAAATGGCTAACCCATCACATAGAATGGAAAGTATACTATAAAAATAATTGACTTAATATTATAGTAAATGAAATTGTAATTACTATGACAGAATAAAAGAGCAATGATAGTGTCAAATCTATGGGGGAAAAGGCTATAATAAAAAAGAAAAATATTTTTCAAGAGGAGAATAACAATATTGTTTATAAACTATTAAATTGGATAGAAAGGATAAAGTAGGTTAATTATTAAAGAATTTAACAAGGCATATGCAAATATAGAGTTGATTTACAAATGGACTGATAAAGTTCTATCTTCATACCTGAGGATGTCTGGATGTCCACTTTTTAACTATTGGTCAAGATAAGGGTATTGGGATCTATCTATGCTTTGGTGTTTAAGGTTCAAATAGTCCCTGGTGATCACTTTCCATACTAATGACTTGCCGCTGGCCTAATTGCTGTAACGAACTTAGCTGTGTCACCTGGCCAAGGGACCTATATTTTCTCAAGAGCTTCTACAGTTCTTTGTCTTAGTCCTCAGTGCTCGCCAGTTCTATTCCTCTTGCTACAACCATCCCTTTACTTTTAAATAAAAGCCTTTTGTGAGTATATGCTAGAAAGTCCAGTGATTCTTTTTGAATATCTAAAGAAATCTTTGCAGCATACTAGAACAAACAATAAATGAATCAGAAGGAAGATAAAATAATAACAAAATAATCATTCAAAAAGAAGGCTATATAGAAAGAGTAAAAATCAGAAAAAGGGTGAAAGAATGCAGATAGCAGATGCTAGAAATTCCTCCAAATATCTGAGTAATCACTGTAAATGCAAATATGTGGAAACACAATTAAGTACAATTTGGATTCTTGTTTTGCACTTATCTTTTTTTAAATGTTACCTAAAAACTTTTCCAAATGCTTAAATTTCATTTGAAACAGATATTTTAAAATAAAAATACTTTGTCTCCAAAATAAAATAATATTTATTTACAATATATTTTTCTTACGGTTAATGCTAGAATGTTGGTCTAAAAAAGGGAGAACATGTTGCCTCAACCCACAGCTTCACCATCTATGATTATAGCTGCTGAAAAAGATGATTTTGACATTTCAGTGAGTATTCTGACTCATGAACCAGGAAACTAGTCCAAATAAACTGGGTCAGCTGTAACTAAGAAAGGAAAATATGACAAAGACCATCTTTCTCTCAGTTTTATGGTAATCATTTGACTCATTGTTGTTTAAATCACAGACATTTTAAATAGTATTATGTTTCAGTCAAAATGTGGCATCATTTTGAAACCAATCACTCTGAGTTTAAAGGGAAAAATACTTTAATCTTTTAAAGGTAAACATGATGGTCTCTCTTAGACCTATAAGTCATCTGAAAAAGTCATGGAGTCTCTTGCTGGGTAAACTTTGTATTTCATTGCTTGGATAAGGTACCTGATGACTGAGAAATTGAAAAGGCCTTGGGTATTCGACATTGGTGAATGCCTGCCAGATGAAAAGTTAGTTTAAAAAAAAGTCATGTCAATTCACTTGTAAATTATAGAGCAGCTCTTCAAATTAATGATTTAGCTGAAAATATGAGACAGAGTTAACATCTTTGTCTTCAGGATATACTTTTGACTTGCATTAATATACAGATGTGGCTATAATTATTTATCTATATTTGTGCAAAATAAGTGCAAACTATCATAGAAAGTAATTTATGAAAATGCTTGGTCAAAAATACAAGTAGTACTGAAATATGCAAAGTGAAATAACCCTTTGAATGGTCATTTTTATCCTCAAATAATTGTACTGATGCTTACACTGTTGATGCAAAAACAATAGTGAATGACACTACTGGTTTCTTATCAAGGTATACACACCAAGCTATACCAATTGTCATCTTTCTTCATCATTATATAAAATTTTTTAGAAAGATGTCTAGTTACAAGCAAGTATTAGAATTTCAGAAACTTGTAGTGCCTTTCCAACTCTTCAAGTTTTTCTGATGAGATAGATGGAGATATTAATGATTATAATTTCTTTTAATATGAAAAATAAAATGTCAATATTGGGAAGATCTGCATAATCCATTTAACAAATATGATACAAAATCATACATGGGTAAAATATCCATTCAAAATAGGCTAATGAATTTTATAAAACTGAAGTATTAAAGATTTATTGATATGGATTCAGGTTCTATATTATACTTTCTTTAAGAAACTACCACTTTTCAAGTTGGAATGTAGTAACAAAAAAAGCTATGATTATCTGAAGGTATTAAGGAATTTCACATTCCCCACTGAGACTTGAACAGAGTGCTCTTTTCAGCCACCTAATAGCTGAGAATGGCCTTTCTTCTTTTTCATTTTATTGGATGAGTAGAAATATCTATAACATTTTCAGGGACTTTAAAGGACTTTGAAGGATAGATAGTTAAATAAATATGAAATATATAGATATATTTTTAGGTTTCATTCAAACATTCATATGTGTGTCTATTAATATATGAATATATAAAGCTTATATATAATATATAATGTTATGTGTTATATATAATATATAATATTATACATATAATATATAATATATGATGTTTTATTTATATATATATATAAATATCTTTATGTTACCTTATTCTTTTTTAAATTTTTCACTTCTTATTTATTTAAGCTTCCTGGTTATAAAAGTAATGTATATTCACTATAAGAGAATAAACAGGGGCGCCTGGGTGGCTCAGTGAGTTGAAGCCTCTGCCTTTGGCTCAGGTCATGATCCCAGGGTCCTGGCATCAAGCCCCACATTGGCTCTCTGCTCAACAGGGAGCCTGCTTCTCCCTCTCTCTGCCTGCCTCTCTGCCTACTTGTGATCTCTGTCTGTCAAATAAATAAATAAAATCTTTTAAAAAAAGGAAAATAAACAATTATTACTATAATTGGGCACACAGGGTGAAATTCCCTGGCTTCAAACCCTCTGAAAATCTTTTATGTGCATTCTAGAACAAGGTCATTAAGCTTTCTGTGATTCAGTTTCTGGAATTAAATAGTACTTATCTCATAGGGCTTATGTGAGACTTAAAATAATTAATTAACACTTCAATAGTAATAGTGGCTTCATAAGCCTGAAGATGTCTAAAATTAGATTAGGTAATCTGTTGTAAGGATGAAATTAACCTGAGAATACCACTTAAAGCCCGATAGACATTTGTTTAATATTAGCAGTAAAATGTTGTGCTGTTACCACTTTAATCTCATATTATGCATATATATATGTACATATATATATACATATATATACATATGTATAATATTTGGCAACTGCTATTTCATTCAGCATGAACATATCCCTATATTCATAATTATTACTTTTTAAAATAAGCCTCTACTACCCCAATGTATGAAGAAAATGTAATTTAATCAGTCTGGTATTTTGGGATATGTGTATGGTTTCCATTTTTAGTTTTGGAGAGAATATCAAATTTAGCACTCTTTTACATATATTTTATGCAAAGCATCTTTATTCTTTAAAATGCTTTCCTGGTATCAGAATTACTAGAATTAGGGGTATTTAATTCATTCATTCAAGCAATATTTAGTGCATGTCTGTATTGAGGCTGGCATTCATTTCAGATCACTGGCACATACTGCCAGGATTTCTATCCCCATGGAGATTGTATTCCATGCAGAATAATTTATGCTTTTGACATACACCATCAAAATCCCTATTGACAAAGCTTGTACCACATCATCTTCTTTTCAACACTGTATGAAATACTAGTCCTTAAACTTCAGCCAAAAAGGAATAATCTAAACAAGCAAGCAACAATTTAACCAAAAAGCGAACAGCAATAACAACAACAAAAAAAATAGAAAATGTGCAATTTAGTAAGAGAAAAATACTATGGCTTTTTTACTTTATTCCCATTGATTTATTTTTAACTATTTTAATTAAGTATTCATACTCCTAAATAGCTCCTGAATTCATAGCTCCTGAATCTACCAGTAACTATCTATCTATCTATCTATCTATCTATCGTCCGTCTATCTTTTTATCATCTATCTCTCCCCTGCCCACTTTTCATTTGCACTATGTATAGCAGAGAATACTAGCTGCCAGTGTGGCTATCTGGAATTAAATGCATTTCCCAAACTCCTTTTCCTATGTTAGCAGGCATATGATACATTTCTGGACAAGAAAATATCAACTTATTAGAGCCTCAAGTGAAAATCTTTTTTTTTTTTAGGTGATCAAACATAGTTTCTAATGATAGAGGTTTTATTTATATATATATAATCTCCATTCTTTTCATATACTACTTTATTCCAATTTCAGACTCCATCTTGTCAGTTTTGTCAGTTGTTTTAGTCTGTAAAGTATTTACTGATGTGCAAAACAAGTTCTTTTCATGTGTGAAAATGCACCAAATGAGTCCAAATTTTGTAGCAATGCTGATTGAAGCAACTGATTTTAATGTTGACTACCATCTATTTGCTATGGGAGTTTGGAAAAGTTACTTAACATCTTTGAATTTCAAGTTCTTCATCTGTAAAATAGTGATAGTAATATCTGTATCCCATGATTAATGTCAGGATGGGAAACAGAAAGTGTATGTTGAATACTAGGAATAGTGCCTCAATAATTTCTTTTATAACTTTTATTATTACAATTTTAGCTAGAATTACTCAAGCTTGTGATTACAAAGCAAAGCCATATGCCCTTCCCTTTTTGTGCTCAAATTATGTTGGCCTCTGGAACTTTATTGTTGGGAATTACACATCCTTCATTGTGTTTTTACCAATTTTATGAGAGTTCACAATGAAGTGTTTCACATATGGTCAAAAGCAAAACAAAAACAAAACCCTGTCATTTCTATTCACTTTAATGTCTGCATTCTTTCTTCTTTCCAATTTTGACTCCACTTGTTTGTGTCTACTGCTCACAAAGTGATTTGGGAAGCCTCCTTGTTGCTGATGTCCATTATTGGCACATAAGTATTCATGCACAGCCTACTTTCCTTGATGCTACAAAAATCTCTAAGTATTCTTGGAACCCAAACATTGATAACTTCTATGGAGAGGTAGGAGGAATGGCTTTAGTTCTGACACTCTGCAAAATTTTACCACTTGTGGCCCTGCATATAAAGGTTTACACCAAGATACCCCTGCCATACTAGTTCCTTCAGCTACAAACCATAATTTCTTATCAAAATTTGACCAATGTCTCTCTATTAAGTTTTATTTTACCTCTAAACATAGGAATCAACTCAAATTTAAGCAGATATAAAATATATTTGCAATAAAACAATCTTCATCATCTGATATCACATAGTTCCTCCCCCCAATATAATGGGTGTAAATCAACCCAAAACAATCCAACACGTTGTTGTTGTGGTTGTTGTTGTTGTTACATGATTACCAACTATTCAGAACATAAATCAAAAATTGGGAAGAAAGAAAAAATGATTCATAAATATTCAAAAAAATATTGTGTCAATGAAATACAAGTCAAAATGCGTGTGTGTGAAACCAGGATGCCAAAAACATTAATATTGTACCTGAAATACACTGTTTTCCTTTGTAAATTAAGAAATACTTTCCATAAAGCATTTTTGAGTTTTGTTCTTTGCCATAGTAAGATTTGAAATGCCCTTCATGAGGGGTGCCTGGGTGGTGCAGTCAGTTGAGAGATGGACTCTTGGTTTCCACTCCGGTTGTGATCTCAGTGTTATGAGAGGGAGCCTCATGTTGTGCTCTGCACTCAGCACGGAGTCTGCTTAGATGTCTTTCTTCCTCTACCTCTGCCCCTCTCCCCCACCTCAAATAAATAAAAAATATAAATTAATCTAAAAAAATGCCTCCCTTCATGATATCCAATGCCACAGAACGTCAACAATAAAGATAATTATCATGTCTAAAAATATTCATATACTGGGAAAAGGGAGACAAAGTCATCATTTTTATTCTAATTTTGACATATTGGAATATAAGTTAAAGACATATATTGTAAATAAAGCATTCAAAATGTTTAGTATTTGTTGATAATACCAGATAACCATTTTCTCCTTTATGCCTTGCCTTATATTTATGCATATTATGTTGTGAGAAATGTCTTACCCGAAGAAGATTTGAATGATCTGAATCAGGAACACAAATCACACAACATTGCATTTGTGTAATTTTGTTAAGGAATAAAAACATTTTCAAATATTACAACATATGAGTACAAACAGTTTACATATGGCATCTTGCACTTTCTATCATCCTAGAATTTGTAAAATACTTACACTTTCTCAAACTGTTATCACAGTTGTTGCTACAGAGACACATGATGTTGACAGGTTATGGGTAATTACTTCTACTTTATAATAAGAGAAATGATAAGATTGGAATACAATTTCATTAGTTTTCTTAACAGTATATTATTTCAAAGATTTGGACCAGTGAAACACTGATTTAGGGATATGACTGAAGTGGTGGTGTGAAAGATGCATGATATAGGCAATAATACATGACCCAGAGAAGGAACACAGGCTGACAAGCAAGAGTCTTTTGTTTTCAATTTCAGTGGTCTGTGATGTGTGAAAATACATTTATTATTTCAGACTTAATAAAAGTCAGATAATAAAGAGTCCCCCATTGGTCTTCTGGGAGGATTTAATAAGGGGGAAAAAAAAAAAAACCTCATTAAATTCCGTTTAAGAGTTTAGCACATAGCGTAAAACCTTAATCAACAGTTTTCCTTTGCCATTTTGTTTATGTTAGCCACAACCACATTTATATTAATCACTTTCCCAGCCCCTCTAAAACACACACATGTACACACATGCACACAAACACAGTTTATTTGATCTTCTTGTAAATAGTTCATAAATAACTAAGGTCTGAGAATGTTTTATCTTCTGATTTTTTAAAGAAAGCTTTCAAGCTATTAAGTCAAACTTAAATCCATGCTTTTTAGAAATGGACATGGTGTCTACTAGTTAAATAATAAATGCATGTTTTCATTCCTTCTAGCCTAATGGATACTTAATGATAGAGAAATCTATTTTAAATACTGTAGAATATTGTTCCTTCGAGCAGGGGTTGAAGATGAAATTTTATATGGCACTAGAGTGGCTTACAATCTTCAAATTATTCTTTTTTTTAAAAGATTTTATTTATTTGACACAGAGAGAGAGAGATCACAAGTAGGCAGAGAGGCAGGCAGAGAGAGAGGGGGAAGCAGGCTTCCCACTGAGCAGAGAGCAAATGTGGGACTCTATCCCAGGACCCTGAGATCATGACCTGAGCTGAAGGCAGAAGCTTAACCTACTAAGCCACCCAGATACCCCTACAATTTTTAAATTATTCTTAAGGCCTTCCACTCCAGAATTGTACTTTCTTTGTTACCTTATGTTCAAAAAACAAAAGTGAAAAAAAAATCAGTTAGTGATCACTTGATAATGATTTAAGCAAAACTTCATAGATAGCAGCTCCATGTTGCTTTTACTTACATCTAACCCCTGCTAAATGTGTTAAAAGCTGGTCATCACTACTTCAGAATTTATTTTAAGTGTGTATTTATAAATGTAATATTGTGTAGACATTTAATCTTTGAAAATCCAAAGGGAATTTCTTTTTTGAAAGATCAATAAAGTAGCAACAGCTGCCTTGGCATTGTATACCAAGTGGACAGGTTTCTAAGATCAAGGAGTGGTTAAGGTCAATATCTCAATTACCCTTTGTCCTGTAAATGATTCTTTCTATGTACAAAGAAAAGTGTCCTGTCAGGATAACATGAGAGAAGATTGTGCACTTAGTGCCCAGAATCTATTTTTCTTTGGATAAACAGAATACTTCACTTTTTTCCCTTTCTGCCAATCTTCCTTTCACAAGAACTAAATTACCTAAACAGAGACCCGGTTTTTACCTGTCTGAACTTCAAACTCCTAAAAGCAATGGCAATTTGCCATATCGAAGACATGACAAAGACTGGCCTTGTTTTTACTTAAACACTCCTCCCCATTTAGATATTGACAATATAGACAATGGGTCTGTCCTGTTATTTCCTGCCACAGTTTATGTTCATTGGGAGGAACCGATATCTTTATAGAACTTTTGTTTTTCATTTCTTTTCATCATGACTTCTTCTAAAGTATTCATTAGAGTGGAAACTTGCACAGATTTGATTACTCTAAAAACAGATATCAGAAGATTATAACCCTAAACTATAGTTTTAATTACTGCTCTACCTGGAGTGAATTGGAAAGATAAAATAAAAACAGGAAAGCAGGGACTGGGAAAAATGATGACAGGGGTATGAAGAAATAGGAAGGTGGTACTATCTTCAACTTAATAACATTGATATCTAGGTCTGGTCACCATATTTCCACTGAAAGATAAACACTGCAGTATAAATATATATCAGAGGTTGGATTTTAATCCAATTTCCAACATTTATTAAATTTGTGACTTTTTTTGAGGAGTTTGCAAAGTTATCTTTGCTTCCATTTCTGTATTTCCAAAATAAAGGTAAAATGAGTCACGTATGTAAAGTGTATGGCTAGATAGCTAGAGCAGAGTAAATGGTCAATAAATTTGCTGATATTGTCATGGCCTAGCTTCTTTCAGAAATATTTCCCTTGACAAATCCCTTCAAATTTAAGCCATTTTTGGGTCAGATTTCTTAGCAGTAATTCTATAGTGATATCATATCTCAATCTGACTGCAGCTAAGGGTATAAAGTGCAATTTTCTTTTATCCCCCTCTTAAAAGTTATGTAAAAATTCAGAAACATGTATTTAAAGAGTTTAAGTAGCACTAACAAAAATTTTATAGATATTTTTTATTGGGGAAAATACTATTTCAAGTGACTATTACTCAACTCCTAATTTTCCCAAATTTTGCCTTGTTGCCAAAGTGCAATTTTAAATTGTGAAAGCCTAAAATACCAATCAGATCACTGGGGATATTGCAAAGAAAAAAAAACAACAACACAGATAAACATAGGAAGGAACAAGCATTTTGTTTGAAGTGTCTGCGTTGGACTTACAGCCTTCATCATTGTGTGTGAAATACCTAGTTGAGGTGATTCACAATAATGTATTCAGCTATATACAAATACCATTATTAACTGATCATTTAGAAAGAGCTGCCAGGTGAAACAGAAAACATGCTAAACACACTAGTTTAAAGATATCCTCTGATACTTTGCAAATATCGTATTATTAAATTCATTCCAAATGAGTAGAAAATGTTGAAATACTGAAACTATGAATCATCTTGCATTAGTCTCTCTCATACACACACACATGCACACACACACATTTTGCATATCTAATATTTTATGTACATAAATATAAATTTAATATTTTAATGGTTTTTAGTACAGTCCATGTGTTGTAAGTATATTGCATGGGACAGAATGAAGGGAGATGCTCTTTTGTTCTTCTTTCTTTATAGTTTTGATTCATATCGCCCAATTTATTAAAAACATATTTTGTTTTCATTTTCTTTTAAGCATCTTCCAATGTCTTTGAGTATCCTTCAGAATATTACAGTTGCATCAAACAAACTGAGGTTTAGATTTAAGCTCTACTGCCATACAGCTTTCTTACCATAGTGATTTAGAGGTCCCAATCTATATATGCACTTAAAGATCAATATAATAAATAATAAGAAATGAGGCATAAAGAGTCATCTATTAAGTAATAAAGAGTATAGATCTTCTATCATTTTTTCCACTAGTCAACCATTGTTTTCTTCCTTCTCACCATCCCCCATTACTAACAAGAAAAGTAGTCTGACATTTTATTTGGCTTATTGAGACTTTTTCTAATTTCTTTATTAATTGTAGTTCATTTAAATATAAATTATTGTTAAATTGCACATCTTCTTTCTTGTCCTATTTCCATCCTTGTTATAAAAATCCATTTATAAATAAAAGCAAATTTATTAAGTAAAAAAAAACCAATAATTATTGATAACTAGTCAAGCAGAAGTGCACAAATCAAAGTTTGAAGTGACACTATGCTTCTCACAAATATACATAAAAATAAATAATTTCTGAAAGATTTTTAACAATACATATTTCAATGAAAGCCCAGCTTTCTCAAGGCCAGGAAGGCTCTCTATTCAGTCATAATGTCTATAGTTTTGCTAGCTCAATTTGAGACATCACTTGCCAAGAAACACTAAGCCAGCTTTGAAGCATTACAATCATTTCTGTATTCAAAATCTTTACTAATTTTGGTCAAAAAGCTAAACATTTAATGAAATCTAAAATCACAAAAGCAGTATAAATGTACAAATAATTCATTTGTTTGTAAGAAGTGCAGCTTATGTTCCAGAAGTCTCCTACCTGATATCTCTTTCTGCCAATGGAACTATCCCAAATCTTTGCTTTCATCAAATTTGAAGAGAAGATTTAGGAAAACTCATTTTCTTACAAACTCGTGAAGTGAACTTTAGATTTATGAAACTATGTATGAGAAAGAAGTGTTTTGAATACTTTGCTATTTGTACTCAGCTTTCTAATTTATAGAGGCACACATTTCTGAATTTTTATTATGAATTTTTAAAAATATTTTTTCAGTGAACATACTGAAAAATCAGCAATTTTACATATAAATACTTTTTTATCAGCCAATTTATCAGTTTAGCTGATCCTTTATATGATTACAAAGGCCTAGTGCATTCATTTATAAACTTCAAAATCTTTTCTATTTTGTTTAAATATTCATTTCCCAAATATCTAAAATATATTGAAACAACCAAATAATCACATTGACTCTGTCTGGAATGATCAATGTAAATATTATCTTAAATGTATTAATAACTGCATAATATACTGAAAGCAGTGCTGTTAAAAATATACTGATCAATAGAAGTTCATTTAAAATAAATGAAGAATGAAATGACCTTTAATATGTAATTGTTTCTAAAATAATATCAACTTAATGGCAAATGGGGTGGTAGGTAGAGATCGTTGTGAACTGAAGTATGCATTATCACCTTGATTTTACTGTGGTACAGTAACTTAATCATTTGACCTTGCTTACTGCCCAAACATTTGGCAGTCCTTGCTATTCTTACACTTTCTTTCTCTGAGCACTTTAGAATGGTATGCCTTTTCTCCTTCTTTTCATCTAAACCATATTGTTCTTCAAGGTTTAGCTCAAAATCCACAATATGCTCCTCTAAATCTCCAGCCTGCTTCATTCAGCTCTAGGAAAATGAGCCTAAATGTGGTTCTTCTCCTTTTTTTTTCCCCTTTCCCTGCTTCTTTCACTTCTTTCCTCTTCTTTATCTTTTTTTTCTTTAAGATTTTATTTATTTATTTATTTGGCATAGAGAGACAGAGAGCACAGGTAGGCAGAGAGGCAGGCAGAGGCAGAGAGAGAAGCAGGCTCCCCACTGAGCAAGGAGCCCGACGCGGGGCTCGATCCCAGGACCCAGAGATCATGACCTGAGTGGAAGACAGAGGCTTAACCCACTGAGTAACCCCAGCACTCCTTCCTCTTTATCTTTAATTAAACTTACTCATCATCAACCTTCCAAAGATGGATAGTTGCTGTTGTCATTATTTGGATCCTTTCTTCCACAATTAGATTTTAAACTACTATTATGTCTTATTGCTTTAAAAATGCAGTTATAAACTTGCAAGATCATTCTGGATTACATTATTTACTCTATTGTTTCATTAATATATAAGGTGAAATAAGTAATTAGGTGACCTTCAAATTTTATCCCTTAGAGAAGTCATAGGTGAATAGTCAGTATAAGAAAAAGAGCAACATAGAAGATGTTCCCAAACCTGAACAACTGAAGAGGTTGCAATATCTGATTATTAATATGATCATATGTGTGAAATAGTAGTTTTGGAGTGGAATTTAGAAATTTTGCTTCAAGTTTGATACATTTAAAATATGATAAGGGCACCTGGGTAGTTCAGTCGGTTGGGTGACCGCTTGTTTCAGCTCAGATGGTGATCTCAGGGTCCCCTCCCAGTGCTTGTTCACTCTCTTTCTCTGAAATAAAGAAATTAATTTAAATAAATAAAGTATGATAAATTGAACGTGGTTATTGGAGCAGGTAGTTTGTTTATCAGTATGGAGTTCAGAGGAGAGTTTATGTTAGAGATAAAAACTGGATATATCAATCAAGGTTTAAATAGAGAAGCAAAAATATTAGCATGTGTATATTGTATTGCATATACACACATACACACTTCATTCATTCACTCATTCATTCATTCACTTTTGGTTATAAGAATTTGAGCTTTAAGCAATTTGGGGTGCTAATTATTAGTCCCTAAAGCCCTTCTAATAAAGTATGATGCTGAAAATAAAAGCAGACAGGGCAGGCAAGTCAAGAAAGAAAGCTGGGTGTAAAGTGGGAGAGATCATGAAAGATTAAGCTGGAACCCATTAGCATGAGCTGACTTCCATTAAGATGGACTCTGAAACCTGGATCCATTCTTGTTGCCTCTGATCTCAATGGGGGAGGAAGCTTGTAGAAATTGGGTCCTTTGTCATTCCAATAAACACACTCTTTGGACCCAGAGGTGTGAGAAGGGAAGAGAGAAACCAAAGGAAAGTGAAGGCAGTCCAAGCCCAGCCAATCCTCAAGTCATTGAATAAAACCAGCATATAAGCTACAATATGTGTGACCTACAAAACAGCCTCTGCTTTACTTTTACTTTCCAGTTGTCAATAGGATATCTTTTGTGAAATCTTTGAGAAATCAAGATTTATCTGTTAAGGCAAGCAGTGGTACCTTAACAAAATTGAATGTTGACAGAGAAGTTCTGGGGCTGATCCTTGAGACATTCCAGGCTTGTTATATGTTTTGTCTTCTAGAATTGTTTTTAAGAGAAAGAGAGAGTATACTTAGCCATTTTGTTTACTGGAAACTATTTTAAAAATATTTCCAGTGAGAATTCATTAAGGTCTCTATCAGTTTTTGTTTAGAGCATTAGTAATGTCCATTTTTTTCTTTGTCATGGAGAGATAAAATAAGAAAAAAATCAGATACTGCACAATATTAAGATGAAGGAAATATGCTATATTGAAGCAATTTAAAAAATATCTAGATGTTTAGGACACTATTTTCTCAAAAGTTAAATGAAATCCCAAAGCACAAGCAAGGCTCTGGGCAACACATTTAATGTCTCCATAAGAAGCAGAGTGAGAATCTGAAGGATTTACAGACTAACTGGAATTGAGTTTTATCTAAGAAGCAATAATTAGGTGAAGAATGAAAGAGAATAGATCCAGAAGTTTGAAATTTACCTGCTTTGGGATGTCACCCCCTGTCTATTGTCCTATTCCAAATGTATGTGCTTTCTATAATTTCATCACCCATCTCTACATGGACATTGCTCTCTGAAAAGGTTCCTGTCTCTATTAGATACTCATCCATTCTCAATTTGTTAAATATGTATTCATTTCAATCACAAGAAGGACAACAATATAGAACAAATGTCTCTATGCTTCTGACCCTCAAACTCTTTCTCCTTCACTTTTCATTCAAATTTAGAGTCATTTCCTAGATCTCATTCACTACTGACATTTTAAAATCCAACAATTTAATTTCTTTCTCCATGCCTGAATTCAAAAATATTCTCTGTAAAGAAATTAAAAGCTTCCAAGGTACCAAGTTTAATAAAAAGCATTCTCATCCCTGTATGACTGTATCTTTCTATAGTTTTGTCCACACTGCAGAACTCTAGTTCCATGTTCATCGGTACTCTTTGTTTGCCTTCATTAACCTGGTGCTTATTTGAAAATTTCTTCTCAGTTTTCTTTTTGCATCTTAAGTTTATAATCTCTATCTTTTTCTTTTTCTTTTTTTCTTTTTCCTTTTTTTTTTCTCTCACTTCTCTGGGTGCTTTACACATTTTACACATGAATATTTGATTGTATTCTTGACATCCTTTCCTGAGCATACAGTAGTTCTGTCTTTGCTCCTGCCTAAATTGTAACTCTAATTACAATTCGATTTACCAAAAGCTTTTATGCTAGCAATGAAATATAACATGTGCCAGGTTCTTCTTTGTTTGTCTTTATATCAATTAACTCAATATTATGATCTTAATCTTCATATTAGCAACTAAGAATGAAGAAGTAGGTAACTTGGCCAAGGTCACACAGTTAGCACATGGCTGACCTGGAATTTAACCCAAGCAGATTGGACCAAGAGCCTTCATTTCTAATTGCTCTATTCTGTGCCCCCTCAACTAGTACAATTACTTGAAAATCACGCTCATTTAACTCCCTGTCTACATCAGATGGAATACGCCTTTGGAAAAAATTAAATAAATTAACCAAAATAAATTAACCAAAATCTTCATTTTATTTGAAGATTTACTTAGCTCTTGTTCAGTTTATGAAAACTGCAAGTTTGAGTCTCTAAGACTTAGAAACAGAATCCTCAGTTGGAAAGAATTCAGTTATTTTAGCCAGTAGATAAAGTTTAGGCACATAGAAAGCACTCAAAAATATGTGTTGAACAAGCCAATGAGTGAAGGAATACTGAATCATAAGATGATTGAAAATGGAGTTCATCTAACAAAGTGAAATTTCTTAACTTCAAAATATATCATGGAATAATTAGAAGTCTTAGGGATTTATATCAGACTTTTTTAAGTATAATATTCTAGAATAGAACTGAGCTTGTTTATCATTGACTTTCCCATACTATATGATTCAACAATTTGTACTGGTAGCTCCTAGTCTAGGAATACAGATAGAAAATAAAAACCTTTAAGATAGATTTGTCTATAATTAAAATAATAAACAAATAACTCTTATCGCTCTCATCAAATGCATTTACGTTTCCAAACTCATTCTAGCCTCTTCATACACTGAGTGGAGAAACTTCCTTCTGTTGGATGATTCAGCACTGGAAAGAGCCGATGGCAAAGCCTCTAATATGTTGGGGATCAAAAATCGAATAACAAGCTCCTGGAACATGAAGGTGGAAGAAAGCATTATCCCTTAAAATGATCTTGGGATTTTAGAAATGTGCTTTTATTATATTCTTTCTGGGATTTCTAGATAGATGGGACAACATGTTATAGCAAAAAGGAAACTGGACTTGGAAGAATTGACTCTCATTTTCACTTTCACTTTCACTTTCACTTTCACTCTATGACCTTGGCAATAAAAAGACAGGCTCGAATGATGTAATGTTTAAGGTTTGCCCAGCTCTAATGTTCTATGAATTAAATAAAGATTCTAGCTTTTAAGCAACAGAAAATCATTAGCTATCTCACATGTGTGACTGATTTGTGCGCCTGTGTATATGCATATGTATAAGTTTAGATAGCAAGTGGATTAGTGTTTGACTGCAGGGTTTTTTCTTTATTCTGCAATTTACTTTTACTGCCAAAATAAACAAAAAGAGATTTAACGTATTCCACTGAATTCCAAGTAAGATATTGATTTTTCCCCAAACTTCTAAATAACACTTTTATTCAGTATAAATAATGGCCAATATTGCCAATAATTCTTACAGTGTACATTTTGATGTTATTGTTTGTGTCCATTAGTAAACCAAATAAGCGATCACATGTCGAGTGTGACATTAATACATCAGTATGGTACAAATCATTTTTTGTCTCTGCTCTCTTTATTTTTGAAGAGATTACAAAAATACCTTAGTAAATAGATGGATGGAGTTCAAAGAATGAGAAACCAAAGCAGGATTACTCAGTTAACAAAAACAAGATACCTGCTATTTTTTAAGTTTTTATTTAAATTCCAGTTAATTAACATACAGTATAGTATTAGTTTGAGTTGTACAATATAGTGATTCAATACTTCCATACAGGTGCTCATCACAAGTATACTCCTTAATCCCTATCACCTATTAAACCCATGCTCCCACCCACCTTTCCACTGGTAGCCATCAGTTTGTTCTCTATAGTTAAGAGTCTTTTTCTTGGTTAGCCTCTCTCTCTCTCTGTCTCTCTTTCTCTCATTTCCCCTTTTGCTCATTTGTTTTATTTCTTAAATTCCATGCATTAGTGAAATTATATGATATGTGTCTTTGACTGACTTATTTCACTTAACATCATACTCTCTAGCTCCGTCCATGTTGTTGCAAATGACAAGATTTCATTCTTTTTATGGCTGAGTAGTATTCTGTTGTGTATATATACCACAACTTCCTTATCCATTCATAAGTTGATGGACACTTTCACTCTTTCCATAATTTGGCTATTGTAGGTAATGCTACTATAAGCATCAAGATGCATGTATCCCGGGGCACCTGGGTGGTTCAGTGGTTTAAGCTGCTGCCTTCGGCTCGGGTCATGATCTCAGAGTCCTGGAATCGAGTCCCGCATCGGGCTCTCTGCTCGGCAGGGAGCCTGCTTCCCTCTCACTCTCTCTGCCTGCCTCTCTGCCTACTTGTGATCTCTCTCTGTCAAATAAATAAATAAAATCTTAAAAAAAAAGATGCATGTATCCCTTTTAATTGGTATTTTTGTATTTGTGAAAATACCTAGTAGTGCAATTGGTAGATCCTAGGTAGTTCTGTTTTTAACTTTTTGAGGAAACTCCATACCGTTTTCAAGAGCTGTACTAATTTGCATTCCCACCAACAGTATAGGATGTTTTCTCTTTGTCCACACCCTTGCCAATAACTGTTGTTTCCTGTGTTGTTAATTTTAGCCATTCTGGTAGGTGTGAGGTGGTATTTCATTGTAGTTTTGATTTGCATTTCCCTGATGATAATGTTGAGCATCTTTACATGTGTCTGTTGGCCATCTCTATGTCATCTTTGAAAATATGTTTATTCATGTCTTCTGTTCATTTTTAAACTGGATTATTTGTTTTTTGGGGTGTTGAGTTTTATAAGTTCCTTATATATTTTGTACTAACCCTTTATCAGATATGTCATTTGCCCATAACTTCTATTCCATAGGTTGTCTTTTAGTTTTGTCTATTGTTTCCTTCATTATCCAGAAGATTTTTATTTTGATGAAGTCCTAGTAAGTTTATTTTTGCCTCTGCTTCCCTTGTCTCAGGAGACATATCTAGTAAAAAATTTCTATGACCAATGCCAAAGAGGTTGTTGCCTATGTTTCCTATGATTTTAATGGTTTCCTATCTCACATTTAGGTCTTTAATCCACTTGGAATCTGTTTTTATGTATGGCATAAGAAAGTGGTCCAGTTTCATTCTTTTGTGTCCAGTTTTTCCAGTGTTATTTGTTGAAGACCCAGTCTTTTCCCCATTGGATATTTTTTCCTGCTTTGTCAAAGATTAGTTGACTGTTTGGTTGTGTGTTCATTTCTGGGTTTTCTATTCTGTTCAGCTGATCTATGTGTCTATTTTCATGCAGTACCATACTGTTTTGATTACTACAGATTTGTGATGTAACTTGAAGTCAGGAATTGTGATACCTCCAGCTCTGTTTTTTTTTTTGTTGTTGTTGTTGTTGTTGTTGTTTGTTTGTTTTTTGATTTTTTGCTTTTTTTCCCAAGGTTACTTTGGCTCCTTGGGGTCTTTTGTGGTTCCATACAAATTTTAAGATTGTTTGTTCTAGTTCTGTGAAAAATGCTAGTGGTATTTGGATAGGGATTGCATTAAATGTATAGATTACTACAATATAGTGAAGATACCTAATTGGATTTGTTAGGGTATGCTATGTCATGTAATGATGTTGAAATACAAATCCTCAAATCTCAATAGTCAGAGCAATAAAAACTAACTTCTCAAACTGGCCACACATCTTCCATGGAGTATAAGGGATCATCATTCAACATAGTCCTTGAGAAAACTAGACTGACAAAACAGTTACAGTTTTAGTTTTGCTGGTTACTATGTGAGAGGCAAAGAATGTCCTGAAGGATCTTGCATTGGCAATGAAATAGTGTAGCCCAGAAATGGAGTTTATCTTTTCTGCTCAGTCTTATTTAGCCACAAGGCCCCGTTCAACTCTGAAGGAGTTAAGAACAATCCTACTGTGTTTCTGGAGTCTGGGAGTTAGTAATACTCAGCAGGAAATTCTTAAGACTACCTATCTGAAAATACTTTTATGTAAATGCCCATTCCTTCCCTTAGAAGATGTATTGCTTACTTACGAGCACGCCACAGATTATTCAAAGTGAGGTTCCATGGGTTATGGTGAGTATTTGTGATTAAACATGAAATACAAAACACCATTCCCAAATCTCAATCCTCATGTCGGCTCTGTGTGATTAGCAAGAAGTCATAAGAATTGCAGCTGAGACAAAAAGCTTGCTCAGACTTTCTTGTCTGGGAACAATGAACTCAAGATTATTTTCTTATTTTCTTTCCTCTGTCCATGGTTACAATGTAAAAAATTAAAATCCTTAGAAGGAGCATCAAATTAACTAAACAGTAATTATAGTTTGAGAGTGGAGAAAGGGATTGGGAAAACCTGATTAGAGAGAGAGACCTTCTAGGAACTCCCCTAGGATTCTGTTCTGTAGGATAGGCAGCTAGATTTACAACTCTATCAAAGTTACACTACTTGGGAAGCAGTGATTTCCAAAAGGAAAATAGAGTTACAAATGAGAACTGAAAAACAACAATTAACTCTTGCTAGGGAATAAAATTTGCTCAAGACCAGCTTTTACCGATAAGTAAAACGTTTTCCCTAATTCATTTCCTGAAAACAGTGCGTTCTAAAACAAAACATGTTTAGCGTGACCTTCCTTTTTTTTTTTTTCTTTTTCTCAAGGTGGAATGAGTGAAATACAGAAAATTCTCTATATTCTTGAAGGCAGAGACTGCCTTGCTCATTTTGGAATGTCCTCTGTGACTTGCTCACTGACTAAATGCCTGAGCCAAAGTCACTTCCTATGATGACAGCAGGTTTTTGGCAAATCTCCATAGAAATATCATCACACTGAGGCCAACACTAAATTAGAACAATGCTATTTGGCTTGATACGAGTTGAAGCCATTTTTTCTGGCATATAATAGATCTTATATCAGTACCCTTCAAGAAAGTGCCCCCAAAGCATCAACTATATTATTCTTTCACTAACTTGGTCAGATAAAAGAACTTTTAAAAAATGGTAGAGAAGCTTATTCTTTCATTTGGGACATGAATCCCATGTTACTTGTTTTAAAAAATAGTAACCTGGTTAAGAAAAAAACACTCCTGACATTGGTCAGAATCCATGAATGAGCATAACTCGAGAGCACCAAAATCAGTGATTGTGGTAGAATATTTACTTTGGACAGTTACTGAGTCAGGTGGGATGAAGGGGCCACGGAGTCTTTGAGACTTCTGAAGTCTTCTGAAACCTGCTGCTCTTTCACCACAGAGGGACCTGAGTGATTCTAAAAGGAGGGTACTTATTACAAGAGGATCCTGTAGCTTAAAGGAGAATCAGTCCAGGTGCTTTTCAGGGTAGTTCACGTGCTCTTTTGTTGCTTTCGTTGGTTCATTAATTTTAATCTATAGCAAAGCAATCATTTTTTGTTGTTTTTGATAAACATCATAATGAAGAAACATGAGGTCAGCCAGACCACAGTGAATGGGCTTAAGTACCAAATTAATATTATAAGCTAAATCTAAGGTGGACACATGGTTGAAAACTGTCACCTTTGTTATTTTTCCAAAATTCTTTCATAAATTGCCAAAATCCCATGAAAAATAATGAGATCAAGATCTGATTATAGATCTTGAAGTGAGTCTAGAACTCTAGGTGAGTAAAACTTGCAAAATATTGATACAACTGATTAGTGAAAATATTCATGGTATAGATTTTGAGTATTATACAACTCTTATTTGCAAAAAAATAATAAAATTAAATAAAAAATAAAAATTTAAAACAGATGAACAGGTTATTTGACCCAACTGTTTCAGTTGCCCTCTTACTAAATGAGCTTTGTGATGTGGAAAGAAATAAAGTGACATACAATATAGCATTTACTATAATAGCTGACACATCGTTGTACTCCCCTTCTTGTCTTTTCTTGCCCTCTCTTCCTTGATCTTCCTTTTATTCTCATTTCTTCTTCCTTCCTTCTTTCTTTCCTTCCTTTTTTTCTTCCTTCCTTCCTACCAACCTTCTTTATTTATTTTCCTTGCTTTTCTTTTCAAGAATTATTAATATTTAATTTCAAACACAACGAATAGCTTAATATTCTAGCAAAAATACTTAATCACTCAAAATAAGGAGCAAATACACAAAGATGTCTAATTTTATAAAAGCGGAGTTATATTTTTAAAATTGTTGTTACTGGTTTATATTGACATTTGAAACTGCGTTTTAAACAATTGTTCATTTGTTTTCTGATTTAATCTATCAACATGAATTTGTTGGGGACCATTTGTGTACACAAAAGACCCTGAATATGGTCAGTTAGTGTTAATTAACAGCAAATATTTTAAGACAAATGTTAGTCTATCTTATTTACTTTTTATCTACATAAAAATAACTTTTCTGTTACTAAGTTTAGACATATTAAATGAGTTCTAAAACTTTTCAAGTTTGAAAGGCCTTAGGATTTAAAGTTTACTAAATTATCATGTTGTCTAGTAGATTCACATTGAAGATTCCAAATCATATTGACCATATTAACAATGAAATCTGCATTGAAGTCAAGGTTATACAAACATTAATAGTTCTCCAATATTTTATCTGATGGAACTCTAATTTATCACTAGATGGCACTCTAAATTTGAACTGTAATGTATGTTCAACTAGAAGCTACTCAACTTGTGTTTTATGAAGAATTCATCATATGAAATAAATAATCCGATTCCCTCCCCATACACAAAGTTGCTACTTCTTCTACTATTTTATCAGCATTAAGTAAGGAAACCTACAATACTTAATTAAAAAATTAATGATTGAAAGTATAAGAATAAAAAAGACTAGAATATAAAGAAAATATTATGGTTTTCAAAAATATTTCTCACAAACTTTTTAAGATTTTTGTTTAAATTTTTCATTTTAGAGCAACATTAGGAGCATAATTTATATATATTTTTGGGTATATTTATATATCCAAGAAATAATTAAAGCATCTTTATTTCTATAAATCTAAAACGACTTACCCACCTTTGAAAAAGCTGCCTTATTAAAAATTACATTTTCTTTCACAAATATGCAAATAGTATGGAAACAATAAAAATGAATGTACTGCAATTAAAATATACTTTCCTAATCAAATATAACTCTATGTGCACTGCTTCAAATACAAGACGGTAAGCATGATTCCTATTTTTCCAGATGCTTAAGTTCATCAAATTCTTAATTTCTATAGAGATTTTTAGCTTCATGTAAAGGCCAAGTGCTTTCTTATCTTACTCTCATGTAAGTGATGACATCCATATGAAATTATAAAAATGAATCTTTGGAAATGTGATCATGAACATTTGAAAAGTAACCAGCCAATGATCTTCTGACCCTGGCATAATTGAAACCGTCAACTGTTCTCTGTCCAGGGACATTGGCCCCGATGGTTAGCATAAGGGGCAGTGAGGTGGCTCGGCCTCACATTCAGACTGTCAATTAGACCACATTAAGGAACACTTCTAGCAGGACTAATGTCACTGCTAGAGAAAGGCAGGCATTTAAAGATAGCCAATACTTACTTAGAAATATTCTATATTAGAAGCCAGCATTTTCTATGGATGAAAGTCAATATATTTATCTCTTATTCTATGCTAAGGTCATGACTCCAATTATTATGTAAAAATGGATGAACTCTGAATGGTTTTGGCTTTGCTGATGACTGCAGATTTTTTTTTCCTTTTTCTGACTGCACACTAAAGTTTGACTTTTTAATTCTCTAGGTCAGACATGTGGGAAAAGACTGTTAGAGTCTTCTTTTCCACATCAGAGAATGAGATCTTTACATAAAATCTCTTCTGGACAAATGAAAAAAAGAAGAAGAAGAAGAAGAGTCATATTGCATTACAGCATAATTTCTTTCCTACTGCATTAATTTCTTTACAATGTGAAATGAGAAGAAAATCCATCATTGTTAACACTGGCAAATAGGTAGAATTTTAATATTCAATAATATTGCTAATCAGTTACATGAATGTGACATAAAAGAAGAAGGCAAAATACTACGTTGCTTTGAGATACCTGAAATACATATTTCAGAAGAGGGATAATCTATTCTTAGGAAAGAATTATAATTTCTTTTAAATGCCCCCAAAATGTTTAATGTATTATAAAATATAAAGAAAATTAATTTACTTTAAGATTTCATTTGGTTTTAAATCAAAAGTTATCTCTGTCAATACTGATCTATTTTGGGTAATTTTAAAAAAGACCAGGAATTCACAAAAATTTATTATACATAGCATGTGAGAACAAAATTTAAGACAAATATTTACTGACTAATATTAGATTTATAAAATTTGACACAGGATGCAATAAAAGCTTTATAAAGTTAAAGTGCATTGTTGAAGAATAAAGTATATTTTCCAAATGATCAAAAACAAAGAGAAATAAAGAGTTGTGTCAGAGGATAGGACTTTAGAAAGATACCCAAAACAAACACAAACTTTGACCTCAAGTTCCTTACAGATATCAGATTGGAAGCTACAAATGTCTCATTCGATACATCAATGCATCAGAAGTCTTTCCAATAACCTCAGGCACATTTGTCATAAGAATAAGGTACTTGGAATTAGCCAACCTATTTTTGAATCCTGACTTTGTTCTTGCTAGTTTTGGGAACTTGGACAAGTGATTTTATCCTTCTAAGCCTAGGCTTCTTCTTCTTAAAATAAGAAGAAAATAATGCCCAAACAATCCTACTGTCAATTGTCTATTTGGCCAAAGACCTAGAATTGAAACGTCTGGAGACCATGACCAAGCATTCATTACTTAGATTAACTCTAGCTTCTTCAGGAAATAGAGTGGAAACATGTTTTTTTTTTTTTTTTAAAGATTTTATTTATTTATTTGACAGAGAGAGAGATCACAAGTAGGCAGAGAGGCAGGCAGAGAGAGAGGAGGAAGCAGGCTCCCTGCAGAGCAGAGAGCCCGATGCGGGACTCGATCCCAGAACCCTGAGATCATGACCTGAGCCGAAGGCAGCGGCTTAATCCACTGAGCCACCCAGGCGCCCCCGGAAACATGTTTTTGAATTATTTTAAAATGCTACAAGTAACCCTATTTTATTACATAAAAATGTTCTGCTTATTGCAAAATGTGTTTGGGGCAACTACATGTATACTTTGCTTTGAAATATATATTGGCTAATGCACTTGGTGACTTGTTGATTTACTTACTAATTCCTTTAGGAAGAATTACCCAGGAGATTACCAACTTTAGGACACACTTTTTTAAAATCAAGAAATAAAAAATACTAAAAATATGCATAAATGAAATAAGAATATGGGAATCAAAAATGTGTGTATTCTAAGGATTTGAGTTAGAAAAGAGTACTGGAGCTCAGACAAATGTAATTCCACTTCTTGATGATCTGTCCTAAACTCTTGCTGACCAAAATGTTGGTTTACAGATGTGCAGCATATATACCACCTGGGGTCTTATGTGTAATGCACATTTTCAGGTCTTATACCAAGCCTACTATATTTTAGCAACATCTCCAGATGTTCCATAAATACAAAGGTTTGAGATGCATTGCTATTTATATAATTTCCATGGGTTAATAAACTGAACGTATTATCTTGCCATTATTTTACCGTTTTGTCATCATTTCATCATTTCATAGAGCCCATGGAGAGCAATAAACTTGTAGTCACAAGTGTTTATGATGGGGCACCTGGGTGGCTCAGTTGGTTAAGTGATTGTCTTCAGCTGAGGTCATGATCCTGGAGTCCCGGGATCAAGTCCCACATCAGGCTCCTGGCTCAGCAGGGACTCTGCTTCTCTCTTTGACCTTCTCCCCTCTCATGCTCTCTCTCATTCTCCCTCTCACATAAATAAATAAAATCTTTTTTAAAAAAGTGTTTATGATGGAGTAACTCAAGCCTGCTTTTCTTTACAAGTAGAAAGATGGAGCTCATGTAGTTCCATTGTTTCAAGACTGCAGTCATTGGATAAATTGAAAAACTTTCCATACAGTGAGAAAAATATTCAACTATTGATTTTCCTGGAATGAAAAGTCATCGAGTATATTTTTTTAATAAATAAGATTTTATTTTATTTATTTGACAGAGAGAGAGACAGAGAGAGAGAGAGGAGGAAGCGGGCTCCCTGCAGAGAGCCCGATGTGGGGCTCGATCCCAGGGTCCTGAGATCATGACCTGAGCCCCCATTGAGTGCCCCCATTGAGTATATTCTACTTACATCTCTATATAGCAGTCTGTTCCTTCCTGAACCAGTGCGGTTTCTGAATATACATAAGAACAATCATCTTTTCTCTGTCCCTTTTCAAACTTTCTTATCTTTTTATCCTCCAACATACAATACATACAACATGGTCAAGGAACCATAGTGGATAAAGAACAATCTTACAAAAATGTTTTCATTTCTAGATTAAAAGCCGTCTTTGGTTTCACTCCTAGGCCAAATAATTATAGTCATTATCATTGCAAATATCTGTGTTTAATGTAAAATGACATTGCCAACCTACTCTTAGGGTGGTCATAGTTTAATACCCAGCTTAATCCTCATCGTTGGATGGTGATCATCTCTGCCTCTTACAGAAAAATTGCATTGTTATGTTAAATTTAAATTTGTTTTCAATTAAATAGCATTCAATGTTGACAATAGCATGGTTTAGAATATAAACCACTTTGTAAGCAATTATTAAATATCAGACATGGCAATTATCAATTATTTCCCATAGCACTGTGAAATAGTTATGTTTATTATCCTCATTTTATAGATGAGAAAACAAAGATTCAGAAAAGTTAAGTGACTTTCCCAAAACTTGAATCTTTCTATGTACTTTAACTCCAAGTCTTGCTAATAATTGTAACTATGCCCTACCTCAACCAAAAAATTCACACCTTAAGAGGAAAACAAAATATATCTTTCTATATTTCCATAAGACTTAAGCATTGAAAATACAAAAAAACTATTTGTAATTGTTCAAGTGGCTTTGCCTCAAAATATATTGGTTTAGAAATTTTATAAATAGAAAAGCATGAATGGAATAATTAGGTAAATAAATCTTGTACATAAATTTTGTGAAGTTCCTGTATGCATTTACTATTTGTCCAAATATTTGTTTCCTTTAGTTATTCAAGTTGCCAAACAATAGTCTATCCTTCTGCAAACAGTGAACTAATCCTTCTATTCAGTCAATTTTCTGTTACACTGAAGAGAACCAAAAATAGATGGTTAATATAATGTAACACCATATAGGTCGTGACCAACTTATCTAAAATTACACTAGTTCTGCACTTTCAATGCATCACAGTAGACTTGTCTTAAATATTTTGCTCTACCAACAGAACTAGGAGATAGATTATCTGATTTCTATTATCTTCTTCAACTACAATCTGCAAAGGAAGCACTGATAAGAAATTTTTTTCATGGATATAGAGATTGAGAATTATCTTCTTAAGTATCATTGCTTTTGTTAATTTATTATTATTATTTAAGGTTTTATTATAACTATATAAATAAATGACTCAAATTTCATACAGCAACATATCATATAAATGATAATATAGTCAATGGCTAAATTTAGAGGGAAAATCCAGTTATCTAAAAATTATCACCTATATTTTGTTCATAGAAAATTATATTTACTATTGCTTATTTTTTCTAGTTAAAAAATCTTTTAAAAAATCTTATAGAGAGGGGAGGAAGAGGAAAGGAAGAGAGAAAGATGGATGAAGGGAAGGAAGAACAAAAGAAGAATATTTAATACATTACTTATGTTCACAGCATGAAGCACCAACCCTATAACAAAAAGGGTACTTACTTAATGGCTTTTTTTTCCTGCTACTAACTAGTTAAGCAACATTTGGCATCTAGTTTAGTCTGTTAGTACTTTATATTAGTAATCTGTCAATTTAAAACATTGGTTAGGTGATACACTCAGGTATATTTAATATCAGTAATCATGCACTTTTAGTATATAATGTAGCCACATTTGTTAAAAGAACATAATTTCAAGAAAAGTTTGTTATGGAATATGGATTATACTAAATGCAGCAAAATCTTTCCGAAGCTTGAGGCTAGATTAGTTAAATAACATGTAACAGTAAAATTGTAGGCAGTTATACCTTGAGAATATTTTTTAAGTAATCATATTTAACTTTCCAATATGTAGTAACCTCTAAATTTAATTCACTAGGATACAAAGAGTTTGAAAATCACAGGCTTACCAAAAAAAAAAAAAAAAAAAAAAGGAGAAAGAAAGAAAAAGAAAAATGCTAGGAAAGCAAAGAAAGAAAACATACTATGACCCAATGGCTAGTAACAAAGAACCATACAAAAGAAAAAAAATTTAAAACCACAGAAAAAACAAAACAAGACAAAAACAGGAAAACAACACTTGTGATACTCATATTCCATTACAGCTGACCCCTGTGGTCCCATTTAGTAGGAAAAAAGCTGAAACAGAATGTGTTTTTCAAAACTGGTTGTATTCCCCATTGCAGATGTACTTCAAGAATTTTACCACCCTCCTACCAAGAAGAATCTATGCCTTCTCGTGAATCTAAGAGGACCCTTGTGACTGCCATGTGATTTCTGACACTAGCTCATAAAAGGTAACACAGAAGTTGAGTCCAGTTGTCAAAGGGTGAATAATAACTGCTATAACCTTATCATGTTGAATAGAACAGAAATCTGATAAAATAGTAAGAAGGACTTTAATTTGGGAAAAATGGAGATCAGATTATGGGACAAAAGAGACAGTGGAAATAGTGATATATCAAGTCACACTAAATTAATATGTATATTTAAGGAATGCCAACTTGAAGCAAGTTAAGAAAATATGAAAGGAGTACAAATTTCAGCTGTGAAATCTACATGGTGTAACATATATAGCATATTAATAGGAATTTTATATACATGTAAACAAATAATTTTGAAAGAAACAAGAAAAATAACATTTCAAATATGTTGAGTAAGGAGGACCAAAAGCCGTGGCCATATTTCCAAATTTTTCTATGCTGACCTATAATTACTGTTTATATATTGTGCATGTGCTAACTAATAATATAATTAGAAATGTTTCTCATTTTATGCTTTTCTTTACAAATTGACATTCATCCTGGAGAAAAAAATTAGTTAGAAATATACTCATAATAATATCATATCTAATCTTCATTGTTTCCTATCTTTGTTTGCATGAGTTTGTTTTACTACATAAAAGTATTCCCTTTTAAAAATCAGAATCTTAATTATTCAATGTTTTAACAAAAAATTGAATTCAGCATCGAATCGAAATAGTAACCTTGATATTACCAAGCAGTTGAGTGATGTTTCAGGATTTATGAAGGATGATAAAGTTTTTTTAAGAAATAAGTAACATAAATATATATGCATATATATGCAGAACACTTTGCACCTGTATTTTTAATTGTCTATTATGAAGAAAAATAAGTTTTAGTATTCAATGTAAGTCACACTTTTAATCATATAATAATGCCTAGTTCTGAAAGTGAAGGATGAGAGAAGTTCAAATACATGTTTTTCATGACACTGTGTCATCTATGGGGTTATCTGGGATCATGCAGTTTTTCATTTCACAACTAGTCTTTACAACATAATACCCTCTAATTTGGAAAAGAAGCTGGTAAATCGTGATCTGTGGAAGCAATGAAGCTAAGTTTAATCATAAATTTGCCTCTTACCAGCTATGTCACTAAGTGCCTCTAAACCTGAGTTTCCGAATCTTTAAAATGAATATAAGTTTCACTGAGCTACTTTAAAGATTAAGTGGAAATAAATTATAATAGTTCATATAAGATATGACTGTCATAAATAATCGCAAGATTCAGTGTCTCTCTCCGGGAAAAAAATGGGCAAACAGGCTAATCACTGCCGATGCAAACCAGGCTTCTCATACATTTCACTTATGCTTGTATTCGGTTTGGGGCTTATATGAATCTTAGGATAATATGTGTTTTTCAGCTGCAGTGATTCAATTGTCAGGAGGCAGGGAAGAGGGGTATGAAATAAATTTTGAAATATTTTTATTCTTTTTTTTTCATTTTATTTATTTTTTCAGCGTAACAGTATTCATTCTTTTTATTTTTTTATTTTTTTATTTTAATAAATATATTAATTTTTTTTGTCCTTTTTTTTTTATTTTTTCAGCGTAACAGTATTCATTCTTTTTGCACAACACCCAGTGCTTCATGCAAAACGTGCCCTCCCCATTACCCACCACCTGTTCCCCCAACCTCCCACCCCTGACCCTTCAAAACCCTCAGGTTGTTTTTCAGAGTCCATAGTCTCTTATGGTTCACCTCCCCTTCCAAATTTTTTTTTTTTTAATAAACATATAATGTATTTTTATCCCCAGTGGTACAGGTCTGTGAATCGCCAGGTTTACACACTTCACAGCACTCACGATAGCACTTACCCTCCCCAATGTCCATAGCCCCCTCCCCCTCTCCCAATCCCACCTCCCCCCAGAAATATTTTTATGAAGGAATGAAATTTCAACTTTGACTCAGATATTCTAGTTAAAATTTTATAAGCATATTATCTAAACTGATTTTTATTTTGACTTAGCGTTTCTGGTCCTTCATATTACAATATAGCCCGAATTTATTTAATTTCTATCAATGTGAGCATAGGTTCCCTCCTCCAAGTAATTGTGGCTTCCACACATCTCACCATGAAACAGCACAGGTGTTTCCATACAGTGTGAGCAACCATTTGGAGAATCTGGTTCATTATCACCAAGGACACAATTTATTCTGCACTTGACACACTTTTCAATAGTTTGGGGATCATTCTTCATGCGGTGGTAAATCATTGAGGTTTCTTACCAAATGGATAACACAAACAAGATGGTATCTTACAGATATATAAAAATGTGCACATATTAGAATTCTGTGTATGGCCTCAAAAAATCATGTTTGGGGTTTAAATATCTTACCCATAATAACAAATAATTTGAGAGGGGATGAGGAATGATTTTTAATTGAATATTCAGGGCAATAATCTATTTCAATAATCTGTGTGAAATAATAGAATCTAGCTTATATACCATAAGATTAAAAAGCATGAAGAATAGGTCAACATTATAAAGGTTATAAAGGTCAACATTATACACATTAAAAGGTTCTGATAAATATTGAAACTCTGAGATGGAGAGATGGAGTTCAAAGATAGACAATGAAGCAGAATGAAGACAACAGGGAGGAGACTTTGCAAATAATAATGTTATAATTATGTAGCCATTGATGTGTATTGGAATTTGTATTGTTCATGTTCTGCTGATCTTTATCTTTCTTTCCTTATCACTAGGGTGGTTTTTAATTTCTCTAGACTGTGGCAGCTGGTAGAATGTACTTGTTTTGGGACTGGGATAATGCATAATCTTTAATTACTAGTCTTTATCAGTACATTTAAAACCTAGATTCACTCATTCTGTTGTTCTGGGAAAATGACACCTGTAGTCAATTTTTGTCATTCCCAGTAGTTATGTTCTATGAAGTCTCCACAAAACTGAATTAGGAAATACTGAACCATTGTTCCCAGGATAAATCCAATACTAGGTTTTTGTAAGCTTCTGGCCATAACATTTTTTTTATCAACAAATCAACACTTAAGTTTGTTTTATGTGTGTTTCTTTTAAATACATCTTACTTAATATATAGTTGATTTATTAACATGGAACTTAGAGCCAACAGCACTAGAACTCATGCCTGAACAAATCTTATCTAACACATATCTTATATCTATATGATACATGAGAAACTTCTTGCATTTAGGAATTAACACTAGAGAGCATTTCTGCATTATGCTCAGGGGTCATGTTAAAAATGAAATCATCAACAAAAGGAACAAAAATGGGAAAAATATAGTGTGCCTGGGTGGCTCAGTTGGTTAGGCAACTGCCTCTAGCTCAGGTCATGATCCTGGAGTCCCGGGATCAAATCCCACATCGGGCTCCCTGCCTGGCAGGGAGTCTGTTTCTCTCGCTGACCTCTCTCCTCTCATGCTCTCTCTCTTTCTCTAATAAATAAATAAGAAAAATATTTTTTTAAAAATTTTAAAAAAGTGGGAAAAATGTGACACTAAATAGATCAGTGAAAGGACACTTGTTTGTAGTATAAGAACTAAAACAAGAAGGTAGGGCCTCATCTTGTTTGACACCAGCTGGGGATAGTTGTGTGGCGTGATTTGAATTTTTTGCTTGAATTTTGGCGTGATTTTGAATTTTTGTACATATCCCCAAATGACCAAAAAAGCACCATGAGTATTGATCTGGGAGGTCATACAAAATTTTAGTTAAAAGAGGAGTTCTCAAATACAGAATCTGTGAAAAATGAGAATCCATGATATACTGTTTTATTTATTATCCCTAGAATGACTGTTTTTGTCCTTGAAAATTGAATTTTGTTCCATTCAGATGTTTTCTTGTCTGTGACTACTCCATTTCTATATGTGTGTGGGGTCTTTATGGTGATTTGGCATAAGAAGAAAATATTTAAATGAAATTTTAATGAGCAGTGTTGGTTTCTCATTTTTTTTTTTGTTCAAGCTGAGAAAGGCAGCTCATCACAAAGCATAACACCACTTCTCTTTATCATCACTAAGCATCTGTCTTCCATTGAGTCTTGGAACTCAGGAAATGTTCCTATGTATATTTTATGCTCAGTATTATATAGGTTGTACTACATCAGTAACAGCACAAAGTTAAGAAAATAATACACTTTTGGCAATCATGTTAACTACAAATAAAAATTTACGCTGACATTTACTAACTCTACAACTTTAAAATATTGGCGTCATATGTTCCAATACCTGCAATTCCTAATTATTAAGTAGGCTTAATATTTTGCAATAATGTCCTTCAGATTTAATGAGAATATATATTTTAAATCATGCATTGTTCCTGCCATAGAGTAGGCAGTAAATAAATGTTATACTTTCTCCTATTTAATAAATATGTATTATGATGGGGCACCTGGGTGGCTCAGTTGTTAAGGGTCTGACTTCAGCCAGGTCATAATCCCAGGGTCCTGGGATCAAGACCCCCATCTGGCTCCCCACTCAGCAGAAGGCCTGCATCTCCCTCTTTCACTACCCCTATTTGTGCTCTCTCTCTCTCATTGACTCTTTCTCTGTGTCAAATAAATAAAATCTTTAAAAAAATGTATTATGTTTATAAAAAGGCACAGTACAAAAAACACTCTCTCCCACAGGAAATAAAGTCTACTTTACAAAAAGTTAAAAACTTAAAAGTTAATTAATTTAGATCTCTTCAGCATAAATTTAAAAAAAAAAGAAGAAGAAAGAAAAATCTTATTATCTACCACTTGTTTTTCCAAATGCAATGATTTGCAGAGTCGGTTCACCGGGTCATGAGGGAAGTACAGAAATTTCGCTTGATGACATCTGAAATATATCAAGTACTACATCATTTTTCTTTTTTAACTCTAAAACAAAATCAAGTTGAAAAGTGGTTGGTTTAAAAAAACGTAAAAGGTTTAACAAGCTTCAAGTGAACTCGGCAAAGTATAAAAAGCACCATAAAGGGAAATATGTCTAAGGAATCAGTTGTCAGGTATGGCAAAACAACTTGCTGAAAGTGGGAAACCATGTCCTTGGGCAAACCATCTTGACATAGAAAATTTCAAAAGCATCAAATATAATATGAACATTTTTCACTTCCTTGAGTCACTTCATTTGAGCTACCTGACTCACAAAGGAATATATATTTTTTTTAAATTAACCAGGGTCGTCATACCTAAAGCTATAAAATAGCAGGCCAAAAGAAGAAAAAAGTACAATCAATAATAGCAACAGAAGGGAAAATGTGGTATTTTTTTCCTTTCATCTAATGATAATGAAGGAACTATAAGATAGGCAAAATATATTATCCCCATGGGAGTTTTACAGAGTATTAAAAACAAAGGATTTTTCCTGATGATAATAAATATTTGAAATGAGGTTTTCTAAGACATTGTTGTAATGCATTACAAAATAGACATGTGCTAACAGAAGATAACTAATAGTTATTGGTTTAAAAAACATGATTTTTCCCTAATCTCTTAAAAGAAGTATAACAAGCATTTATTATAATTCCAGCATAGCATATTTTACTCATCTAGAACAAACACCCAAAAAGTTTTATAGATAATAAACATCATATTACATTACATGATGTTGCAAAAGTTTATAATGGAAACATTTGTTCTTGTAGCTTGGCAATAAGAATCTTTAAACTAGGAATGGGGGTCATTTTAATAGACCTTTGATTTCTACAAATTTCAGTCCTCCAATAAAAACTCAAATGGTATTGAAGATAAATGGTTCGATGAATTAAGCCAGTGCAAACACTGGCATCAATATTTTGTATCATTCAGATGAAAAAGTGGTAGGAAAAGGAAGGAGTTTTGGAAAATCCTAACCATGTCACACATCATATATATGAGAAATGGCAGAAAGAAAGAAAGAAAGAAAGAAAGAAAGAAAGAAAGAAAGAAAGAATCTTTGTCTCATTCTCTCTCATTTTCTCTTTTAATCCAAAGCAGTGAATTTCAGAAGTAACCAAAGTGAACTAGTTTAAATGATCTGTATTGGAGAAGACATTAAATAACCAAGACAGCATCAAGGATTCCATTTGTGTCTCAGAGTGAAGTGTTTTCCTTCACCTGTTTAAACTTTTCAAAGCAACATGGGAGGATTACCTCCACCCCTGTTTAGCTTTTTAAGTCCACCTGCAAAATTAAGTTTTGTAAAATTTTTGCCAGTTCTCTCTTTTGAAGTTTTACCTTTTCAAGAATGTTTGATGGACTCCATTGCATTTATGTCAGGTAGCTGTGGCCAGAGAAAAATAGAAACTACTGATGGAATTGCTGACCTACATGAAACATTTTTTCACTGAGATGCAGAGGGCCACACTGGCACAGATAATGGGTTTCCGATCTCAGCCTATCTTGGGTATGCTTTACTGAGCCTTTTACTTTGTGTCTGTTTATTTGCTAGTCTCTCCTTGACTCACTTTGAACTATTTTTCACCCAGATGATAGGAAGTATTTTGGAGCTAAGCAGGCACTTCAGTGAAACCAAAATGGTTTCTGTGTTCAGTGTTCTCTAAGCTGCTCCTAATAATTCACATTGCAAAGTTCCTCCATTTGGTGACTCTCTAGTTTCCCGAGCTAGTCAGGTGTGTCAAGCTAAGGGCTTGTGTTAGGAAAAAAAGTACTGTATGTTCCCAGTTCTCTTTCGAACCATAGCTGTTTGGTAAAAGGACTTCTCAGTAGAAGAAATCCACAGAAATCAAAACTTATGGGTGGGCTGCTTCTTTTTAATTCCTAAAGATGATGTTTCGACATCAGAATAAATGAGGACCCAAGGCTGCAGCATCTGCTTGAGCCTGGATGTGTCACTGCTACTTTAAGTATTGAAAAAAAAAAAGGAATTCAAATAAATTTAGTCACTAGACTAGTAAGAAATTGTTTCCACCTTGCCTTTTAAGCTGCTCTAGAATCACAAAAATGCAGATGTTCTGAGAAGGAAACTTACAGTATGAGTCAATGAAATTTTGATTAAAATTCTACCTTCTCTGAAACATCTAAACATTTCCTGTTTTAAATGCTAGATATGCCGATGACTAAAGCTGATATGATTAAAAACCAAACTGCTAAGCATGTAAATGTGGATATTTAGAAAGCTGGGTAATATTCAAGGTTCTAAAAGTATACCTTATCCTTTATGTATTTTATCCATATTAAAATATGTAATTGGGTTAACTAATTTAGTTAACTAAAAAAAAAAAAAACGTGGAATAATCAATTTAAAAAGGTCGGCTCTAATAGGAGTTAGCCATGTTTTCTCCTATGACTAATGATTCATTTTATAAGCCTAAGTTTATTTTTCTATAAACTAGGATATACTCTAAATATTCTGCCAACTATTGAGTTGTTTTAAAGCCAAAAAAAAAAAAAAGGCTTCATGTCAGTGAACTTTGAAATCAGCTGTCTTATCTTTCAGATAAATAAAATTCACATAAACTACGAAATTGGAGCTTTTCATTTTCCTTCCTTCTTTACCTCCTCTCTTTTATTTCTTTCATTGGCTTCTTTGTTCATAATAATGTTACTGTGGCATAAAGCCACTATTATATTGAAAAATTCAATTTGGATTCAATTTGGTACTTATGTGATATGGATGTTAAAGGATATAGTTTTTTAATGATGACTTTGACAAACAAGTTATCATTGTTAACAACTCTCAGATCTTATTTAGAATATGAATTCTGAAATAGTTACCTAAGGACCTTCATATTTAACTTTAAAAACTGTTCTCAGTATGCAAAGAACATTATTTGCCAACTTGTATTTAACAGTCAGAATACTTGGCACTGAATAAAAATTTTGAATTCTGCCTAGTCATTAATGCATTAATGGGACTGAGTCCCAAAATTAAAGCCAATCTACAGAAAGATATGCTATCTAAGGTAATGCCATAACAAAATGTGCTGTAAAGTGGACTTTAATTCACTCTCCAGATAGAAGAAAGAGAATCACTTGAAAATCTATAATGAAGCCCCACATTTGCTATTGTGGGAACAAATTAAAAAAATATTTTCTAGAATTGTTTTTTAAACTATTAACTTCTGTGTTCTCATGTTATATTATTAACACTAACCTAGCTGGAACATTTTTCATTTGTTTGCATGTTATTTTGATTGTTGCTGTTGTTGCACTTGACTAAAGAAAATACAAAACATTTACATAAATTTACCATAATGCCCCCCCAAAAAGGGGGGGAAGGTTATTTGTTCAAGTAAAACTATATTAATATGCAACTTTAATTCTTTAAACTCAGATTTAAAAAATATAAGTTCTGACTAACCTATTTTCTTCTGTATAATCACTGCTCTCTTTTGGGCATGAAGGGAGGAAATAAGCATTTTGTCTCCTGATTAATAGTGATACAAACTATCGGTAAAATGTAGGCAATTAATACATAGATACTATCTACTGTCTCCTGAAATTCCAATAATGTAAGAGAAAAGAGAAAAAAAGCAGAGGGGTGGGTAAGGGGATGAAATTCACAAAACCAAAGAAACAGGAAAGGAACATAAAATTTTAGAAACTGGTTGTTAATGCATATATGGTAACATTTATCAGACAAGAAAAAGCTTAGACTTAAGTTGGTGCATTAGACTGCAGGTTTGCTCTCTGAAAGTTTTGAACAACATGAGTCATGTTGGACAACCTGAACATGGCTTTTGGCAGTAACACATGCTGAAAACAGAGATGAGTAGAAACTTGCACATTGAAAGTTGAAAGAGCTAACAAGTATGTGCTCAGCTCCCCGTAGGAGGTTTAGATATCCCCATTCTTACCCATAGGAAGGACAATCAAAGATTTCTCTTTAGAAATTAATCAGGGATAATGAATTATAAATATTTTTAGTCAGAGGCCCAGCCAGACCAATCTATAGAAATGTTCAAATCTATAACCACGCCTAGTCTCACAGAGATTTTGGTGGATTTTATTGTTTTTTATTCTTGACTATGGACAGAGAACTGGGAACCCTTAGACAATTGAGGAAATTTTCTAATATGAAAGATGAATTAATATAATGAAGAAACACTCTGGAAACAGACAATGCATGGGATAGAAAAGATCTTTTAAAAATCGACTATTCATATTTAGCATCTTTTTTAAAAGTACAATGATATTCTATCTATTCTAAAGGCTGTATATAATAAAATATTTAGAAAACACTTGCATTGAAAATCAATATGATGGCAGTAAGGAAAAAAGTTAAGATAAGTATTGGAACTTAAAGTTGAAAAACTATTCCATATTGAGAACAAAACTACATCAATATTAAAAATATAAGAAAAGACATAAGGTTAGAAAACTAGAGCATGTTATACTATACGGTTAATAAGAGTTTAAGAAACAGGGAGTAGAGGAAATGATAGGATGTTTTCAAGGGATTGTATTTTACTTACCAGAATTAAGACATTTTTTTCTTGATTGAAATTGTCCTTAGCTAAGTGGCAAGCAACAAAGAAAACCACGCTGATACAAAATATTAGAACATTAGGATTAAAGCCCTAAATCATCCAAATTTTAGAAGAAAGTCCTTACATCAACCAAAGAACAGAAAAAAAAAAGGCACATTCTACTTTATCCAATACCATAAGTTAGAAGATAGTACTCTTTCTTCAAAATATTGATGAGCCTTATTCCCAGATGTAATTCTATATAGAAGCAAACTGGCAACTAATTTACTCATTCAATTATTCAATTATTCGAGTATTTTTCAATGCCTATTATGACTTAGGCAGTCATAACAAGGAGAAAATATATTATAAAATAGACAAAATTCTACTTTAAAGTAGTAAATATTTTAATAGTGGAGACGAAATAGATAAGTAAAACTAGAGAATTTGAGACCATGATAAGTGATGAGGACAACAAATAAAGTAGACCAAAATAAAATAAATTAATTAAATCAGTCCTAATCTTCTGAACAAAAATAGCATATCTTTAATAAAATGCAAATTATAAGATAAAATGTGCACCAAATTTAGACTTTTAACATGTGCATTCACATTTCTGAAGGAATCATTGGAAGTGTAGATACATATAAATTCCAAAATAATTAAAGAAAAAAACCCAGGAAGGATAAAATTTTTGAATCCGTTTAAAAGATGACAGGAAAAGTAAAAGAAACAATGTTAAAACAATTTTGACAATTCTAAGATGAAACAAAACTGAGATGAAAATTAACCCACAGTTTCAGAGATTCCTGAGCAAAAAATGCTAGGTTTTTCTTTTGTTTTAGTTGAAATATATTTAATTTTTAATTTATTTCTTATTTTTTATAAACATATAATGTATTTTTATCCCCAGGGGTAGAGGTCTGAGAATTGCCAGGTTTACACACTTCACAGCACTCACCATAGTACATACCCTCCCCAATGTCAATAACCCCCCCTCCCCCTCTCCAAACCCCACCTCCCCCCAGCAACCCCCAGTTTGTTTTGTGAGATTAAGAGTCACTTGTGGTTTGTCTCCCTCCCAATCCCATCTTGTTTCATTTATTCTTCTCCTATCCCCCTAACCCCCCATGTTGCATCTCCACGTCCTCATATCAGGGAGATAATATGACTGTTGTCTCTCTCCAATTGACTTATTTCACTAAGCATGATACCCTCTAGTTCCATCCATGTCGTTGCAAATGGCAAGCTTTCATTTCTTTTGATGGCTGCATAGTATTCCATTGTGTATATATACCACTTCTTCTTAATCCATTCATCTCTTGATGGACATCTAGGTTCTTTCCATACTTTGGCTATTGTAGACATTGCTGCTATAAACATTCGGGTACACGTGCCCCTTCGGATCACTACGTTTGTATCTTTAGGGTAAATACCCAGTAGTGCAATTGCTGGGTCATAGGGTAGTTTTATTTTCAACACTTTGAGGAACCTCCATGCTGTTTTCCAGAGTGGTTGCACCAGCTTGCATTCCCACCAACAGTGTAGGAGGGTTCCCCTTTCTCCACATCCTCGCCAGCATCTGTCATTTCCTGACTTGTTCATTTTAGCCATTCTGACTGGTGTGAGGTGATATCTCATTGTGGTTTTGATTTGTATTTCCCTGATGCCGAGTGATGTGGAGCACTTTTTCATGTGTCTGTTGGCCATCTGGATATCTTCTTTGCAGAAATGTCTGTTCATGTCCTCTGCCCATTTCTTGATTGGATTGTTTGTTCTTTGGGTGTTGAGTCTGCTAAGTTCCTTATAGATTTTGGATACTAGCCCTTTATCTGATATGTCGTTTGCAAATATCTTTTCACATTCTGTCAGTTGTCTTTTGGTTTTGTTAACTGTTTCAAAAGCTTTTGATCTTGATGAAATCCCAACAGTTCATTTTTGAGCTGGCTTCCCTTGCCTTTGCCGATGTTCCTAGGAAGATGTTGCTGCGGCTGAGGTCGAAGAGATTGCTGCCTGCGTTCTCCTCAAGGATTTTGATGGATTCCTTTCTCACATGGAGGTCCTTCATCCATTTTGAGTCTATTTTCGTGTGTGGTGTAAGGAAGTGGTCCAATTTCATTTTTCTGCATGTGGCTGTCCAATTTTCCCAGCACCATTTATTGAAGAGGCTGTCTTTTTTCCATTGGACATTCTTTCCTGCTTTGTCGAAGATTAGTTGACCATAGAGTTGAAGGTCAATTTCTGGGCTCTCTATTCTTTTCCATTGATCTATGTGTCTGTTTTTGTGCCAGTACCATGCTGTCTTGATGACGACAGCTTTGTAATAGAGCTTGAAGTCCGGAATTGTGATGTCACCAACTTTGGCTTTCTTTTTCAATATTCCTTTGGCTATTCAAGGTCTTTTTTGGTTCCATATAAATCTGAGGATTATTTGTTCCATTTCTTTGAAAAAAATGGATGGTATTTTGATAGGGATTGCATTAAATGTGTAGATTGCTTTAGGTAGCACAGACATTTTCACAATATTTATTCTTCCAATCCAGGAGCATGGAACATTTTTCCATGTCTTTGTGTCTTCCTCAATTACTTTCATGAGTACTTTATAGTTTTCTGCATATAGATTCTTAGCCTCTTTGGTTAGGTTTATTCCTAGGTATCTTATAGTTTTGGGTGTAATTGTAAATGGGATGGACTTCTTAATTTCTCTTTCTTCTGTCTTGTTGTTGGTGTACAGAAATGCAACTGATTTCTGTGCATTGATTTTATATCCTGACACTTTACTGAATTCCTGGACAAGCTCTAGCAGTTTTGGAGTGGAGTCTTTTGGGTTTTGCACATATAGTATCATATCATCTGCGAAGAGTGATAGTTTGACTTCTTCTTTGCCGATTTGGATGCCTTTAATTTCTTTTTGTTTTCTGATTGCTGAGGCTAGGTCTTCTAGTACTATGTTGAATAGCAGTGGTGATAATGGACATCCCTGCCGTGTTCCTGACCTTAACGGAAAAGCTTTCAGTTTTTCTCCATTGAGAATGATATTTGCGGTGGGTTTTTCATAGATGGCTTTGATAATATTGAGGTATGTGCCCTCTATCCCTATACTTCGAAGAGTTTTGATCAGGAAGGGATGCTGTACTTTGTCAACTGCTTTTTCAGCATCTATGGAGAGTATCATATGGTTCTTGTTCTTTCTTTTATTAATGTGTTGTATCACATTGATTTGCAGATGTTGAACCAACCCTGCAGCCCTGGAATAAATCCCACTTGGTCGTGGTGAATAATCCTTTTAATGTACTGTTGAATCCTATTGGCTAGTATTTTGATGAGAATTTTCACATCTGTGATCATCAAGGATATTGGCCTGTAGTTCTCTTTTTTGGTGGGAACCTTTTCTGGTTTTGGGATCAAGGTGATGCTGGCCTCATAAAATGAGTTTGGAAGTTTTCCTTCCATTTCAATTTTTTGGTACAGTTTCAGGAGAATAGGAATTAGTTCTTCTTTAAATGTTTGGTAGAATTCCCCTAGGAAGCCGTCTGGCCCTGGGCTTTTGTTTATTTGGAGATTTTTGATGACTGTTTCAATCTCCTTACTGGTTATGGGCCTGTTCAGGATTTCTATTTCTTCCTGGTTCAGTTGTGGTAGTTTATATGTCTCTAGGAATGCATCCATTTCTTCCAGATTGTCAAATTTGTTGGTGTTGTGATCTCTCCTCTTTCATTCATGATTTTATTTATTTGCGTCCTTTCTCTTTTCTTTTTAATAAGTCTGGCCAGGGGTTTATCAATCTTATTGATTCTTTCAAAGAACCAGCTCCTAGTTTCATTGATTTTTTCTATTGTTTTTTTGGTTTCTATTTCATTGATTTCTGCTCTGATCTTTATGATTTCTCTTCTCCTGCTGGGTTTAGGGTTTCTTTCTTGTTCTTTCTCCAGCTCCTTTACGTGTAGGGTTAGGTTGTGTACTTGAGACCTTTCTTGTTTCTTGAGAAAGGCTTGTACCGCTATATATTTTCCTCTCAGGACTGCCTTTGCTGTGTCCCACAGATTTTGAACCGTTTTGTTTTCATTATCATTTGTTTCCATGAATTTGTTTAATTCTTCTTTAATTTCCTGGTTGACCCATTCATTCTTTAGAAGGATGCTGTTCAGTCTCCATGTATTTGGGTCCTTTCCAAATTTACTCTTGTGATTGAGTTCTAGCTTTAGACCATTATGGTCCGAAAATATGCAGGGAATGATCCTAATCTTTTGATACCGGTTGAGACCTGATTTGTGACCCAGGATGTGATCTATTCTGGAGAAGGTTCCATGTGCACTAGAGAAGAATGTGTATTCTGTTGCTTTGGGATGAAATGTTCTGAATATATCTGTGATGTCCATCAGGTCCAGTGTGTCATTTAAGGCCTTTATTTCCTTGTTGATCTTTTGCTTGGTTGATCTGTCCATTTCAGTGAGGGGAGTTTCCAAGTCCCCTACTATTATTGTATTATTATTGATGTGTTTCTTTGATTTTGTTATTAATTGGTTGATATAGTTGGCTGCTCCCACGTTAGGGGCATAGATATTGAAAATTGTTAGATCTTCTTGTTGGACAGACCCTTTGAGTATGATAGAGTGTCCTTACTCATCTCTTATTATAGTCTTTGGCTTAAAATCTAATTGATCTGATATAAGGATTGCCACCCCAGCTTTCTTCTGATGCACATTAGCATGGTAAATTGTTTTCCACCCCCTCACTTTAAATCTGGAGGTGTCTTCCCGTCTAAAATGAGTTTCTTATAGGCAACATATAGATGGGTTTTGTTTTTTTATCCATTCTGATACCCTGTGTCTTTTGTTTGAGGCATTTATCCCATTAACATTCAGAGTAACTATTGAGAGATATGAATTTAGTGTCATTATATTGCCTGTAAGGTGACTGTTACTGTATATTGTCTCCGTACCTTTCTGATCTACTACTTTTAGGCTCTCTTTGCTTAGAGGACCCCTTTCAATTTTTCCTGTAGAGCTGGTTTGGTGTTTACAAATTCTTTCAGTTTTTGTTTGTCCTGGAAGCTTTTTATCTCTCCTTCTATTTTCAATGATAGCCTAGCTGGATAGAGTATTCTTGGCTGCATGTTTTTCTCGTTTAGTGCTCTGAATATATCATGCCAGCTCTTTCTGGCCTGCCAGGTCTCTGTGGATAAGTCTGCTGCCAATCTAATATTTTTACCATTGTATGTTACAGACTTCTTTTCCCGGGCTGCTTTCAGGATTTTCTCTTTTTCACTAAGACTTGTAAATTTTACTATTAGGTGATGAGGTGTGGACCTATTCTTGTTGATTTTGAGGGGGGTTCTCTGCACCTCCTGGATTTTGTTGCTTGTTCCCTTTGTCATATTAGGGAAATTCTCTCCAATAATTCTCTCCAATAGACCTTCTGCTCCCCTCTCTCTTTCTTCTTCTTCTGGAATCCCAATTATTCTAATGTTGTTTCATCTTATGGTGTCACTTATCTCTCGAATTCTCCCCTCGTGGTCCAGTAGCTGTTTGTCCCTTTTTTGCTCAGCTTCCTTATTCTCTGTCCTTTGGTCTTCTTATCACTAATTCTTTCTTCTGCCTCATTTATCCTAGCAGTGAGAGCCTCCATTTTTGACTGCACCTCATTAATAGCTTTTTTGATTTCAACTTGGTTAGATTTTAGTTCTTCTTCTCCAGAAAGGGCTTTTATATCTCCAGAGAGGGTTTCTCTAATATCTTCTGTGCCTTTTTCGAGCCCGGCTAGAACCTTCAGAATCATCATTCTGAACTCTTGATCTGACACATTACCAATGTCTGTGTTGATTAGGTCCCTAGCCTTCAGTACTGCCTCTTGTTCTTGTGTTTGTGGTGAGTTTTTCTGCCTTTTCATTTTGTCCAGGTAAGAGGATATGAAGGATCAAATAAAATACTTAAAGGGTGGCAAAGACCCCAGAAAAATGCTCTGTAACCAAATCAGAAGAGACCCCAAATTGTGGGGGGGAGAAAGGGGATAAAAAGTGGTTCAGAAAAAAAAAAAAGAAAAAAATTTAAAAAATAAAACAAATAAAGAAAAAATATAAAAATCGAAGAAAAGATATATATATATTTTAGATAAACTAGTCAAAAAACGTTAAAAAAGAAAAGGGTAAAAGTTTTAAAAAATTTAGCAGAAGAAGAAAAAAGAAAGAAAGAAATTGAAAAAAAAATTGAATTAACCACAAGACTAAAGAATCATGGGGAGAAAGCCATGAGTTCTGTGCTTTGCTTTCTGCTCCTCTGGAATTCCGCTGCTGTCCTAGGTATTGAACCTGCTTTCCTTGATAGATGAACTTCGTCCTGGCTGGATAGTTTGTTGATCTTCTGGGGGAAGGGCCTGTTGTAGTGACTCTCAAGTGTCTTTGCCCGAGGCGGAATTGCACCGCCCTTACCAGGGGCCTGACTAAGTAATCCGCTCGGGTTCGCTTTTGAGAGATTTTGTTCCCTGAACACTTTCTGTAGATTTCCCGAGGACAGGAATGAAAATGGCAGCCTCCCAGTCTCCGGCCCGGAGGAGCCGAGAGCCTGGGGCCCCACTCCTCAGTGCGCCCCCAGAGGACAGCACCCAATCACTCCAGTATCCCCAGCCTCCTGCCGTGCTCCCAGCTCACCCAGCCTGCGACAGGTTCAAGGTAACCCCGAGCTGAGAGTTCAGTTCTCGGCTCTGTCTCTGTTGCCCACTTCTCCGTTCTAATATCTGTGAGCTCTGCGACACTCCGACACCCCCAATCCTTCTGTGACCCTGCGGGACCTGGGGCCATACTGACCCCGCATGGGCTTCAGCCCAGTTTAGCCTCTGGAGCAATGACCCTCAGTGGAAAAGACTTTTAAAAGTCCTGATTTTGTGCTTCGTTGCTCTGCCGCTTGCCGGGAGCTGGCCCCTCCCTCCGCGGTCTATCTTCCCATCGTTTTAGATTCACTTCTCCACCAGTCCTACCTTTCAGAAAGTGGTTGATTTTCTGTTTCTAGAATTGCTATTCTTCTTCTCTTTGATCTCCTGTTGGATTTGTAGGTGTCTGCAATGTTTAGATAAGCTATCGAGCTGATCTCCTGCTACCTGATGTAGTCTCAGCCTGCTACTTCTCTGCCATCTTGACTCCTCCCCCTAGTTGAAATATATTTAACATGTAACATTGGATACATTTAATATTGAAATATATTTGACATGTAACACTGTACACATTTAAAGTATATAAATATTAATTTGATAGATTTATATATTGTAATATGATTGTCATTTTAGCAATAATTAGCACCACATAATTACTTTTTCTTTCTCTTTTAGTGGTTGAAGTAATTAAGTTCTAATCTGTAACAAGTTTGATTGTTATAATACAGTATTGTCTGAATTCACTACCATGTATTAGCTTTGTAGAACTTACTACTGTTATGAGTTCGTATCCTGAACATCTGTCCTATACCCCTGCCCCTTATCTCCTGGTAACACTCAGATGTGGAATCTTTAAAAAAAAAAAAAAAAAATTGGCAACTGTTTTAAAGGTAGAGAAAAAAAGACTTTGCCAAGTACTTTCTAAGACCTAAACAAAACAAAACAAAGCAAAAAAGTTGTTGTTAGTAATCTTGGAGTTGTTCTTTTTAGTTCTGTATATACTCAGACATTATTATAAAGTAGTCTTTTGTCCTGTTCCTTCATAATCACCAAGTAACTTTATAAAATGTTGGTTTCTCTGAAATTGGTTATGTTCAAGAGAACACCATAGAAATTTCTGTTAGAGTAAGGGCAATTTTCTCTTGAAAATAGCCAGGTGCTTTTAGTTTTCCCTCAGTTCCTGCCCTTCTTAGTCATCATTTAAGACTATGACTAGCTTCTTTGGGGATTTGTTTTGCAGTCTTCTATAATAAAAGAAATATAAAAATATGTGGATAAATAGAAAACACAAAGTAAAATCAGACTTGTAAATCAATATATGTGTAGTAAATTTTTGATATGAAAGATGAGGATGCCAGTTGAATTCAAAACCATAATTATATTCTGTCTATAGCAAAGCTAATTAAATTATAAGGACACAAAGAATTAAACAGTAAAAACTAGAAAAAGAATAATACCAAGATAATACTGATACAAACCAAAGTTCATATAGGTCACCTGCTAATAAATAAAATAAGCTTTAAAATGAAAACATCACTAGAGATACAGTCACTATTTTCCTGTTAAAATATCCAGTTTATCAGGAAGATATATAAATAATAAACTTGTAGATTTTAATAGCCCAGAAACACCAATTCCATCCAATTTTTAAGGTCATCTCCATCTCCATACAGAATAGTTTATTGATGTTATTCTTAACATATGGATAAATTAATAGGAATTATACCTAAAAACAGGTTTCTACCATAACAAAACCTTAATTAAGAAGTTGGTAGTGGGAGGCAAAGTCTTTGTTGAAACTATAGTTTATAGTAACTCAAAATGTTTCTTACAAGTCTGCTTAGTCAGAAGCTCTGGGGGAACGGTTAGAAAACTTAAACAGTGTTTGTTGGTGTGTTGATTGCCTTTGGTTACTTACACAAAAGAAATGAACCCAGGGAAGAATTGGCCAGTTTTCAGCTAGAAATTGAAAGATATAGATTTTTTTGGTAATACTATGTTCTGAAAATATAATTTTGCCTAGAATAAATTATTCAGAGGGTGATCTAAATGATTTAGAGGAACCAACACTGGGGAAAGAAAAAAAAAACTTCTGTGTTCAATCAGTTCTTTTGATTCTTTTTGATATGACAGAAATAAAAGATCAGACACCAGATTAATTCAATTAGTGAACTCCTAAAAGAAGTACAACTTTTGGGTGAGAAACACAAAGGCTAAAGCTATTGAATGATCCCAATTCTATCTAAGTTTGAAAACCTTATGGTTCGCCTCCCCTCCCCAATGTCCATAGCCCGCTCCCCCTCTCCCAATCCCACCTCCCCCCAGCAACCCCCAGTTTGTTTTGTGAGATTAAGAGTCATTTATGGTTTGTCTCCCTCCCAATCCCATCTTGTTTCATTTATTCTTCTCCTATCCCCCTACCCCCCCATGTTGCTTCTCCATGTCCTCATATCAGGGAGATCATATGATAGTTGTCTTTCTCCGATTGACTTATTTCACTAAGCATGATACACTCTAGTTCCATCCACGTCGTCGCAAATGGCAAGATTTCATTTCTTTTGATGGCTGCATAGTATTCCATTGTGTATATATACCACATCTTCTTGATCCATTCATCTGTTGATGGACATCTAGGTTCTTTCCATAGTCTGGCTATTGTAGACATTGCTGCTATAAACATTCGGGTACACGTGCCCCTTCGGATCACTATGTTTGTATCTTTAGGGTAAATACCCAGTAGTGCAATTGCTGGGTCATAGGGTAGTTCTATTTTCAACATTTTGAGGAACCTCCATGCTGTTTTCCAGAGTGGTTGCACCAGCTTGCATTCCCACCAACAGTGGAGGAGGGTTTTGAAGGGTCAGGGGTGGGAGGTTGGGGGAACAGGTGGTGGGTGATGGGGAGGGCACGTTTTGCATGGAGCACTGGGTGTTGTGCAAAAAGAATGAATACTGTTACGCTGAAAAAAAAATAAATATTATTAGTATATTAAAAAAAAAAAGAAAGAAAACCTTTCAACTGAAACTTAATTTGGGACAGTTTCAAATTTTGAGGTTTTTGACAAACAAATATAGGATGAATTTATGTCAGACTTAACTTGAAAAATAGCTGTATTTAATATTTTTATTTTAACCTGCAAGACAGTTTTGTTTGTGTTATTTTGTCAGTTATTTTGTCTCTAGGAGATGTCTTAGTACACAGTGTGAATATGTGAATAGCATTTTTTTAAAAATCAGTACTTCTCATGATGTTACTTGATTTCATTGCAGAATTTTAATAAACAATTTTAGACAATTTGATGGCAAATTATTTGAGAAACTTTCATTCTGGAGTACTCTGTGATTTCAGAATGTACTTAATTAATTGAGTCATTCTTCTGACCCATTACAGAAATTTCTGGCTCTAAATTCTACACTACCTACCCTAAGTTTCTGGTTTCTGCCCTGTTTGTTGCCCAGCTCTTTTTCTAACTATTATAAAGGAGGTTAATTATCATGCTGGGTGAGAAAATGACAACAATGGGTTCACATTTCTGAAATGAGCAATTTAGGAACAAAACAGTGCACAGGGAATTCAGCCCATTCTTTTCTTGTACCTCAAAATCAAAAGAAAATATAGAAGTGTATTTTTTGCAGACACTGCATTCCCTCTGACTGGAGGGGGTTTTCCTGTGTAGAGTTTAGGATCATTAGGAGACCTCAGGCCTATTTGACACTAAAATCAAACTGTTCTTCCAATCTAGCCTGACAAGTTATAAAAATTTTCTTTTAGTGTCTTACTTGATGAGTGTGCTGTTTTATTTCTCAATTTATTCATAACTGGAATAGGGAAAAGGAGTGCTATTTACTGACCTCTCAAAAAGAAGAAAAAAAAGAGAAAGAAACATATAACATGAGCTTTAGATAATCATCATGTAAATTCTCTAACTTGGGACAAAATATTTTTTTTTTAAGATTTTATTTATTTGACAGAGAGAGATCACAAGTAGGCAGAGAGGCAAGCAGAGAGAGAGAGAGGAGGAAGCAGGCTCCCTGCCGAGCAAAGAGCCCAATGTGGGACTCGATCCCAGGACCCTGGGATCATGACCTGAGCTGAAGGCAGAGGCTTAACCCACTGAGCCACCCAGGCACCCGGGACAAAATCTTTAGGCTGATGATTCTGATTTATATTTTTCTTCTCATCAACTCTCTTCTAAAACTGAATTTCCATAAGTACATTTTCTATACAGTGGTCTCATAAAATAGGCCAATCTTAATAAACTCAAAATTAATTTCATCCTTATATGTTTATCCTACTATATTTCTTATTTGTATTTATAAACCTTAAAGCATCTAATCCAGAGGTTATACATGACACTGAGACCTAATGGAATCAAGGCTATTATAGGCATAGCCTGTCATAGATCTAAGAACTTATAGAATTTCATAGTCCTACAAATTCACTATTTATGTAGGAAAGGTTGGCATAGTATAATTCAACAGTTAATTAAAATGGAGGATTTTTCTTAGCAATGAATAGCTTCCTTGATCATTCCCAGTAGGAATGATTACCAAAGCATAGAAGAGGCTATAATTAGAGTTGAAGTGTACTCAGGTGTGGCATTTTAGGAAGCTGATACTGTTGGTAAAAAATTAAATTAAGGGAAGAAATTAAGGTCAGGAATAAACAAATGGAGAAGATGAGGTAAAGAATATAGACATTTTATGTGGATGAAGAAGTGAAAAAGGCAAGCGTAAACTCTCCAGAACATGAAAAATTCTAGGTTTAGTACACACTTATCCTTCTAGTTTCTCTAATACATTAGCCTGACCATGGCTTATCATGTAAATAATTAAAATGTAGTCAATCAAAAAATAAATAAATAACATATATTCAGTTAAGTAAAAAAGAGCATAATATTCAGAACTGCTACTACATAATATTCATAACTGCTACTAAAATGAATTTAAATAGAATTTGTCTCTCCATAATGCCAAAAATTGACTTATTTCCTTGAAGGACTAAACCTCTGTCAAATATCCAATCTAAAATATTGAGTTTCTGTAGGCAGAGAATCACAGGTAGAAGTTTCTTTAATTTGTCTGAACACATCTCCCAGAGGAGTAAACTAAATTATATCCACCTTTATGTACCTCTTATCTCCCCCTCCCCATTGTAGCTTTCTAAATTTCTAGAAGTACTTTACTCTTTTGAAGTGACTCATTTTAGATATCATAGTACACACAGTGTTACAGGTTAGCATTGCTAGAGTTAGATCTAGTCTAAATGAGTTAATACTTTCCATTAGTATTCAAGGGGCCATTTAACTCTCAAATATCCTCTGATTCCCCCAAAGGCACAATGAACTAATGATAATGCCTCCTATCTTTGAAAATGTATTTTCCTTAAAGGAATACAGTAGTTTTCCCTTATCAGAGGTGCCGTATTCTGCAGTTTTGTTACCTGTAGTCAAGTCAACTGTGATCTGGAAGTAGATGATCCTCCTGATGAATCATCAGATCACTAATAGCCTAACATTTTGTCACAGAGCCTACATCATTCACCTCTCTTTGTCTCATCATGTTAGCATTATATCGTATCACATTATCACAAGAAGAAAAAGTTTAAGCAAAGTGTGGTAAGATTTTTTTGAGAGTGAGACCATATTCATATAACTTTTATTGTAGTATATTTTTATAAAGTTTCTATTTTATTATTAGTTGTTGTTTTTCCTGCTGTGCTTAATTTATAAATTATACTCCATCATAAGTACATATGTACAGAAAAATCATAGTATTTATAGAGTTTAGTATTATCTGCAATTTCAGGCATCCACTGGGAGTCTTAGAACCTATTCCCTGTGAATAAGCAGATCCTAATGTACTCCCTCATCACTGAAAAGTTACAATACATAACCAGTGAGAATACAATTGCTGGATCCAGAATGCTGGAGTGCAAACCTGACTCTTCAAATAACTGGATACATGTCCCTGAGAAAGTTTTTTAAACTCTTCTTTTCTTTAAAATGGGGAGATAGGGATGCCTGGGTAGCTCAGTGGGTTAAAGCCTCTGCTTTCAGCTCAGGTCATGATCCCAGGGTCCTGGGATCGAGCCCCACATTGGGCTTTCTGCTTGGGGGGAGCCTGCTTCTCTATCTCTCTCTCTCTCTGCCTGCCTCTCTGCCTACTTGTGATCTCTGTCAAATAAATAAATAAAACCTTTAAAAAATAATAAATGAAACAAGATGGGATTGGGAGGGAGACAAACCATAAATGACTCTTAATCTCACAAAACAACTGAGGGTTGCTGGGGGGAGGTGGGGTTGGGAGAGCGGGAGGGGGTTATGGACATTGGGGAGGGTATGTGCTATCGTGAGTGCTGTGAAGTGTGTAAACCTGGCGATTCACAGACCTGTACCCCTGGGGATAAAAATACATTATATGTTTATTAAAAAAAAAAATTGGAAGGGGAGGTGAACCATAAGAGACTATGGACTCTGAAAAACAACCTGAGGGTTTTGAAGGGTCAGGGGTGGGAGGTTGGGGGAACAGGTGGTGGGTAATAGGGAGGGCACGTTTTGCATGGAGCACTGGGTGTTGTGCAAAAACAATGAATACTGTTACACTGAAAAAATAAATAAAATGGAAAAAATAAATAAATTAAAGTTAAAAAAATATTAAAAAATAAAATGGGGAGATAATTCCAGCCTTTATTTCAGTGAAAAATTTGATATGTGCTTGGCAGTATTAAGAACTGGCAAGTGTTTGTTATTATTCTAAAGTATTATTACCAAATCTTCATTTTTAAAAGAAGAATTTGAAGTGGCATTATTTTTGAAGAGTAGGTATTTTATATTAACCAGTCATTTGAATTCTCTAAATAATTATGGCAAAAATATACATTTCTCAGGAAAATTGTGCCGACAGTCTACTTAGCTCATGCTGGTTTTCATATATTCTAGACCAATTTCAATTTTAAGGATGCCACCTTCTTTACTGCATCTGTGTATCTCCATTCTCAGTGATATTACTACTAGGTCAGAACTGTCTCTACAGTTAGTCACATCATTTCTGGAATACTTCAAAACATCCAGAAGTAAAAGGCTATTTTTCATTAGGAAAGGGGACGAAAGGAAGGAAAGTGATCAGCAGATTCAAAGCTCCTGAGTTAAGCAATATTAATTTCATATAACAGCTCATGGGAAATTTGTGAGCTATACATTTTACATTATATGTGTATACATGTGCAATGTATAATTATATATTTATTTTTAAGTTTTGCTTATTAATGCTTTTAAAGCTATTAAACAAAATATAATGTACTAACAATAATCACTAGAAATTTTTCTTCCTTTCATTAAAAGAGCTGGCTGATTACACAATGGAATTGCTCAAGTTTGCTGCTGATTTTATCATTGAATTAGCTTGTGAATAATATATAAAGGAAAGAGAAAGACCCAAATTCCATCCCACTGCCATCTGGCTTGAGAGGATAAATGTCATATGCAATTGGCATACTCTTGCCTAAGATAAATCTCTAACCTTTTTTGTAAATTCTAAACCATGTTGTCTTCACAAGCACAGAGGGAAGAATGATCTTCAAAATTATTTTTAGAACAGAGAATGCCAGACTAGATAAATCACCAGTGTTATTCCAAATGACATAGTCTATATTCCCAAGTAACAAGGTAATAGGTAAAGTTCTCATTTTCTCACTAAGGAAAATGAGAAATAGCTAAATATATAGTATAATGTGTTTATTCTGGAAGGATGAATCAAAATATTAATGGGAAACAATTCACATAAAAATTTTTATGATTATTTTACACTCTTGAAGTTGTATTTTATTCATAATATGTTTTGATATATTTTATATTGCAATTCATCATATGGTGCTAAATTAATTATGCAGCTGTGTTTTTAAGAATTTCATTCACACTGAGCTGTGATACTATAGTACTATATGAAGCATATAAATATAATGAAAATTTTATGTCACTAAACTTCTGTTTAATTTTTTTGTAAAAATTAAACTGTAAATTTGTACTGCCCATATATAACAGTACCACTGTATCTTTATCAATATCTTTTACAGAAAAGTCACAAATTTTACAAAAATTATAACTAGTTGGGTTTTTAAAAATTACTTTATGGATTTAAAAAGCATAACCCATTCAGAGTAAAATAACTATAATAGTAAAAGACTTTATTTACATATTAATACAGACAGAGAGAGAATCACATATAAAACAGGCTTATAAATGTATCATGTCATCTTATCACCCAGAGATATATAGTGTTTAAATATTATATAATTATATGTATATTAAAATGCAAAAATTACTATAAATGTATGTGTACAAAAAATTATAGCATACTATATTTTTTTCTCATTGGACAATATAACCTGTGTTTTTTTCTTGTTTGTCTCAATATGTTCTTCATTTTTTTTGAGAGAGAGAGGGAGAGGGAGGAGGGGAGGAGCAAAGGGTGAGGTAGAAAGAGAATTTTAAGTAGGGTCCATGCCCACTGCAGAGTCCCACGTGGGGCTTGATCTCACCACCCTGAGATCATGATCTGAGCCTAAATCAAAAGTCATATGCTTTAACCCACTGAGCCATGCAGGCATTCCAAAACTGTTTCAGATTTTTGTTTTGTTTTGTTTTGTTTTTACTAGTCCTATACAATTCCATTATATCATTGCACCATCATTTATTAAGTAGGAGAGTGCATATAATCAATATTATTATCCTGGTACATAAAATGGAAAGATGGGCAAAGGATAGTGAAAGTTAGCACCAAGTAACTGCACTTACTGATGGCAAGTACGGTGGGTTTGTTGTTCAGTCTGTAGTGTGCATGGTCATCAAAGAAGCAAAAAGGGAGAGGCAAAACCATCATTTTATTTTTCTTTCATTGGCTAAAATATAGCTGTCAGACATAAAACTTTCTACAATGGGCACTTTGGGTTCAGATAGTTTAAACTCTATATTGTCAATAAACAGAAGTACTTTTTTCTTGTCAAGAGGAAAAATAGAGAGGAAAGGAGATGACAAATAAAAGAGTAAGAAAGAAGATAAATAGTTTTGCTTACTTCAAGGATTGAAGTTTAGAAGTCCTAAGGACGTAGAATATATCACATTGATATTTTTGATAGTTTTCTCAGAATCTTCTACTACACTTTTTCTTCTCTATTTTCCCCCAAACAGCCATGATTTCTTTCTAATTCAGTCCTATTGTCAGCATCTCCATCAATTTAGTTCTTCCATTTTTCCTCTGATTCCACAAAGAACACTGAAAGTCCCTTTTAGACTATAAGTAATATTTCAGAGTGCTAAGTAATTTCCCAATGATTTTTCTTGTTTACATGAAAAAGTAGACTTTTGGTTTTGTTAACTGTTTCCTTTGCTGTGCAAAAGCTTTTGATCTTGATGAAATCCCAACAGTTCATTTTTGCCCTTGCTTCCCTTGCCTTTGCCGTTGTTCCTAGGAAGATGTTGCTACGGCTGAGGTCAAAGAGGTTGCTGCCTGCATTCTCCTCAAGGATTTTGATGGATTCCTTTCTCACATTGAGGTCCTTCATCCATTTGGAGTCTATTTTCGTGTGTGGTGTAAGGAAGTGGTCCAATTTCATTTTTCTGCATGTGGCTGTCCAATTTTCCCAGCACCATTTATTGAAGAGGCTGTCTTTTTTCCATTGGACATTCTTTCCTGCTTTGTCGAAGATTAGTTGACCATAGAGTTGAGGGTCGATTTCTGGGCTCTCTATTCTGTTCCACTGATCTATGTGTCTGTTTTTGTGCCAGTACCATGCTGTCTTGATGATGACAGCTTTGTAATAGAACAGTTAACAAAACCAAAAGACAACTGACAGAATGGGAGAAGATATTTGCAAACGACATATCAGATAAAGGGCTAGTATCCAAAATCTATAAGGAACTTAGCAAACTCAACACCCAAAGAACAAACAATCCAATCAAGAAATGGGCAGAGGACATGAACAGACATTTCTGCAAAGAAGACATCCAGATGGCCAACAGACACATGAAAAAATGCTCCACGTCACTCGCCATCAGGGAAATACAAATCAAAACCACAATGAGATATCACCTCACACCAGTCAGAATGGCTAAAATGAACAAGTCAGGAAATGACAGATGCTGGAGAGGATGTGGAGAAAGGGGAACCCTCCTCCACTGTTGGTGGGAATGCAAGCTGGTGCAACCACTCTGGAAAACAGCATGGAGGTTCCTCAAAATGTTGAAAATAGAACTACCCTATGACCCAGCAATTGCACTACTGGGTATTTACCCTAAAGATACAAACATAGTGATCCGAAGGGGCACGTGTACCCGAATGTTTATAGCAGCAATGTCTACAATAGCCAGACTATGGAAAGAACCTAGATGTCCATCAACAGATGAATGGATAAAGAAGATGTGGTATATATACACAATGGAATACTATGCAGCCATCAAAAGAAATGAAATCTTGCCATTTGCGACGACGTGGATGGAACTAGAGCGTATCATGCTTAGTGAAATAAGTCAATCGGAGAAAGACAACTATCATATGATCTCCCTGATATGAGGACATGGAGAAGCAACATGGGGGGGTAGGAGATAGGAGAAGAATAAATGAAACAAGATGGGATTGGGAGGGAGACAAACCATAAATGACTCTTAATCTCACAAAACAAACTGGGGGTTGCTGCGGGGAGGTGGGATTGGGGGAGGGGGAGCGGGCTACGGACATTGGGGAGGGGAAGCGAACCATAAGAGACTATGGACTCTGAAAAACAACCTGAGGGTTTTGAAGGGTCAGGGGTGGGAGGTTGGGGCAACCTGAGGGTTTTGAAGGGTCAGGGGTGGGAGGTTGGGGGAACAGGTGGTGGGTAATGGGGAGGGCACGTTTTGCATGGAGCACTGGGTGTTGTGCAAAAAGAATGAATACTGTTACGCTGAAAAAATAAATAAAATGAGAAAAAAAAAAAAAAAAAAAAAAAAAAAAAAAAAAAAAAAGAAAAAGTAGAAAATGGTACCATCAAATAAAGAGCTGCAATTTTCTTGCTAAATTCTTTATTGGAGATGTAGAGTTACATCTTTCAATTTCACATTTAATCAATAGTTATACTGGTTTGGTGGATAAAGTATTGAAATTTTGAGTGGATTTATATACTGAAATTTCTGCCCGTTCATTCTTTAATGGAAAGCATCCAACTAGCTTATATATTAGGTTCCTAGCAACCACAATGCTGATGCCCAATCTACCTTCCTGAAAATAGCTGATGGAAAAAATGGATGGGCACCTGACCTAAGCTAGGCCAATCAGATTCTGCTTTCAGTAACCTGGAAATTGGGTGGGTGAATAGTAGTTGGTGTCTATATGTAATTTCATTTGTATTGGCTTTTAGCAAATTGACCCCTACCTCCAAAGAAAATTGCCTTATAATTAATCACAATTTAAGTTAATCCAAAATGGGGAGAAACAACTAAACAAAAGAAAAATAGGAATGAAGAAACAAACCATTGTCAAAATCAACACAGTTCAAGCTTTTTGACGTCTGATTTAAAGCAAGATGAAGACACCATGTCATATTCTATATGTGCTACACACACATACACATACACACACACACACAAACACACAGAATTTATCTCCAATGACTTTCTCACTGGTGGGCTTAAAAAATCCTTGGCCACGGGGTGCCTGGGTGGCTCAGTGGGTTAAAGCCTCTGCCTTCGGCTCAGGTCATGATCCCAGGGTTCTGGGATCGAGCTCCGCATCGGGTTTTCTCCTCAGCAGGGAGCCTGCTTCCTCCTCTCTCTCTCTGCCTGCCTCTCTGCCTACTTATGATATGTGAAATAAATAAATAAATAAAATCTTTAAAAAAAAAATCCTTGGCCAGGGAGATATCCAAAGGAAAATGAGAAATATACTGTAACAGGCAGAATGGCAGTCTAAGGGACCCAAAGAGATAGGCTGATACTTGATGTTATCATGCATATCATTCTCCATCTAAAACAGAAAATATTACATGTTTTAGATCATTGATCAATCTATAATATGACATTTATTTCTCAGTACATTCTCAGTTCTAAATGGAAGCTACATTTTATTTATTTATTTGTTAAAATACTATTTTTACATAATTTCTACACCAACATGGGACTCAAACTCACAATCTGGAGATCAAAAGTCTCATCTTCTTCCCACTGAGCTGGCCAGGCATCCCTTTAATATATTTCAATGATTATATTGGAATTATTTGAAGTGTCCCTATTCTGCAGAATAAAAATGTCACACTTATATTAAAATGAGAATACACTAATGAAAATATGGAAGTCATTTTAGTGTCGCAGACTCAAAGAAGAGGGCTTCATGCCATGACTATGAATGCGATGGTTTGATCAGATTTTAAGCTGCTTCCGAAAAATGGAGGGGGTATTCTTGAGATTTTAGTTAAAATGGTTGTATTTTGATAAAATATTTTATCATTGGAATTAGATATTTGGGAGAAAATATCTGTGCACTGACTAGTCAAGGGAAATAATTTCATGAATTTTTTTTTTTTTTATCACAAGGTTCTGATTTTCTGAATACTGTTTCTCCATATAGTGGGGTGTTTCCTCACCAGCAATATTTGTGTGACCTTATTCTCTAATGATTGAGTGACTAAATATTCTTTGGAAGTACGTTTGAGCTAATCATGAGACTGTTAAATTTGAGAATTTGAGGTGGGATTGCCAGAGAGCAAATTGGGCTCAGTAAATGTTAGGAAGTTTAATATACATGCATTATAGAAGGTAAAGGTATCTTCCCGAAAAGAAATGGAAAGGGAGTTAAAACTAGTCCAAAGGAGAGATGATCTTAAGCAAATGTGAGTCAAATTTTAATGAAAAGTGCTTACATGTACATACACACTATACCTGCATGCTCTTTGTAGCTCTATAATTCTTGGTCCTGATTTCCTTCAGATTTCTTGTTCTACTTGTTCTCATGCATCCTATTATAAAATAAAAATCACAGCAAATGATACATTTTATTTAACTTTTTCTCTAAAACTACTTTATATTATTTTCTTATTTGACCATTTGGCAAGAAACATACAACTTCTTTATAACACTTTTACTGACACAATGCATCATAGTCCTGAGAGCATCCACCAAGAAGATGAGGGGGAAACATCAACATAGATCAGATTGTTTCTTTTTGTCAGTTCAACAGTCCCATACTCTTTTACTGAGCAGTAACATAAATCAAAGCCAGACGTGGAGGCACTATGATTTCATAAATGAATAAGCCATATTGCTGACCCCAAATCAGCTGGTTAAGAATGATAAATAGTGGATCAAAAACAAAAATACTAAATAATATGGTTATGACATAGTGTCTTTGTATGTGGTTTTCTCCATTTGGAGCACTTTCTCTCATTTCCCAACATTACTCTGTCTTTCCCATGGTGAATATAACTCTTATATTCTACTGGTATATGTGTGTTCAAGTTCTTATCATATTATATATATTTTTTCTTTTCCCTCAGTTACTAATACCTACATTCTTGAGGCCAGGAATCATCTACTTTTTTTCCTGTTAGTCTCCAATGCTTCACAAAACAAGCTCTGAATAATTAATATAGAGAATTTTTTAAGACATATATTAGCATGAAATCAAATCCTCCCTATTAGAAGAAGAAATAATTTACACAATTATCAGTAAATTAATCAGATAAAATTAGAATAAACATAAAAATACCAAAGTCACAATGTATTTTTAAAAAAGGAAAAGCAGTTTCATATATTTTTCTGCTAATAAATTCCCAGTTGTTATTTATGACATGAAAAAGGTGACTTCTACTTTACTATAACAGCCAAAAATTTGTATTTAGAACTTTCTCTTGATAAAATGACTCCAGTAAAATTTATTTTTGTTTCCCTAAAGAACCTTCCTTCAAATAATCTCTATGCTCATTTTATTGGTTGCAGAGTCAGTTTCCTGTGTTAGGTTTGTACACCTCATCAGAGAATGGATCCAGAATGCTTTTCTCTATGAAAGACCTTTCTCCAGTGGTTCTTAGCTGTTTACAACAGAGCTGAAAGAACCCAAAACTCCCCCATTCAATATGAAACTCAAATTAGCAAGCACTGGGGGCTCCAAAGATATGGTAAATCCTGTGCTATGACAGAGACTACAGTCTCTGTGGGGGGGGGTCCAATGTCTGTTCCCCCAAAGGGAAATTCATAGACAAACACAAAATTATCTTTAAAAAAAAAAATCACACCTTAAAAGAGCATATGTATACACAGCACTTCTTTCTCCCAGCCATCACTTTGCTCCTAAAATAAAAAACATCATCATGTCCCTATGTAATTCCACTTAGATCCTCTTCAAAAAATATTATGTGTAGTCATCAATTTATATACTTTGTTTAACATTAAATATAAATGTTCATTAGAAACATTTCCATATAATTATTACATGAGATGATTTAGTTCTAATTCTTTTCTAAGAAATCTATTTGTTCCATAATGTCCCTCATGTATTTTATTGTTCTCATAAAAGCATAAAGCCAAGTAATTACTCACCAGTAATTCTTTGAAGAAGTGTATTTGGAGCTTAACTTGGAACTCTACATATACACCTCTTCAATGCAAAGCAAACAATCAAGATCACATACTGTTTCATAAGGAACTATTGGCTTATTATAAATTACAGATTGATGAAAAGACTGGGAAAAAATGGGCAAGATACAAGCACTTGACATAAAGATAAATGCTAATCACTGATGGGGTGTGTCGCAGAGACAGAGGGCTAGTGGGACATCTAAGGCTTTAGACATGCCTATCGAGCTGTTAATGGGCAGTGGTTGTGTTTTTACGTTCATATGAGACCAGCTCTGGACAATAAAGTTAAATGACATTGGTTACAATATACCTCCTTAATACTCTTTCAGCTTCTCTCAAATCATGGGGACCACATGTAAAAGATGGTGACAGTATAAATTAGAAAGAATCTAGATTCCTGAATTACTTATTAGAGTAAAGCCATGAATTTCCCAACCAAGAATATCTGAGATGAACTTTGTATGAGTGAGAAATAATTTTTCTTATCAAGCCACTGAGATTTTTTACTCATTTATTACAAACCTGTATTAATTGTCCTAACTAATGTAAGGGTCAAAGAGAAGATAGGATTTGAATAAATTGTCATGCAGGACTGGAATCAATCAGAACCCCACTCTTCTCTGCTATACGTTTTTCTTCATATACTTTACAATGTTTCCACATTTTGCCCTCATTACATCTTGAAAGAAGATGTTCAGAAGAACTCAATTGGGTAGGAGTAGAGAGCAGGATGGACATAGGGGATAAGAAAAGAGAAAACAAAAACAGGACTTTCTCATCTTTTCCTGTGTTTGTTCATGTTTCCAACATATAATATGGGAGGCAGGAGAAAGCGGGCATGTGATTTTGTACAATGAAAAATAGCAGGAAAATGGATTTTACCTTTTTTTTTTCTCACCCTGTATTTGGCTCCACAATTACCACCCAGAATTAAAGCCATAAACTGTGAGTGGGTTGAGAGAAGAGTCAACCAGTGTAAGGATATTCCTATGCTATCACTCTCAGTGAGTGAGGGAGCACAAACACTTAATATTGGTATCTTAAGTGAAGAAATTCCTGTACTAATTAAATCATTCTCATAGGCATTGCTCATAATGACTTTTAAATTTTCTTAAAATGATTCAAACCCTTTATGTTTAACAACATACTAAATGCAATGTAACAGACTAAACATACTGTAAACATAATGTACTATATTATTACTACATAATAAACATAATGTAACATACTAAATGTAAATACTAAATATGTCGCCTAATGTCAGATAAAGAGAACTGAGACAAAGCTAGATTGCATGGCATTGTAGTATTATTGGTATGTGCAGTTGCCTTTTTTATTTTATGTATCTATTACCTTTTAGCATGATAGCCTCCATTTCTCCTTTCCTCAAGACAATCATTCTATTCTCACTAGTGTGTTCTTTTTCATTTGTATGAGTTTCTTTGGGGATTTTATGAGTTTCTTTTGGGTAGTTAATGATATTTCCAGACTAAAAAAAAAAAAAAAAGCCTACTTAAAATGATCATGGAATATTAACATAATAGACTAAAACTAGTGTACTTTGCTATCTCAAATATAAGCCCTCAAGCCATGCTCCCAGGAAAACATTTGAATACTGGTCCAAAAATGCTACCAAGGTAAGATCAGGTAGTGACAATGTCTCAAAATTTGCAAACGCACACACAAGTCATATATTTATGAATTAATTAGCTCGGGCTGCCATAACAACTATCACAGACTGCACGGCTTACCAAAAAAAAAAAAAAAAAAAAAAAATTACTTTCTCACCACAGTCCTAGAAGTTAGAAAATTCAAAATCAAAGACTGGCAGGGTTTGGTTTCTGGTAAGAGCTCTCTTTCTGGCCTACAGATGGCTACCTTCTACTGTGTCCTTATATGGTGTAGAGAGACAGACTTTATTTTCTCTTCCTCTACTCATAAGACCACCAATCCTGTCAAATTAGAGTCTACCCCTAGTAACCTCATTTAACCCTGACTTAACCTAATTACCTCCTAAAATCCCTATCTTCAAATAAGATCACATTTATGGGTAGAACTTCAACAAATGAATTTGAGAGGGGGCACAATTCAGTCTTTAGCAATGTGTATCTTATACACACATAGAGGCCTACAATTAGTCATACAACTATCTGAGGGAAGAAGATTCTAGGCAAGAGAATTGTGAAAGCAAAGTATCTAAGGAAAGAATATTTAAAGCAGCAAGAAGACAATGAGTGTCGCTAGAACAGAAAATTAAGACGGAGAAAAGTGGAAATGAGGTCAGAAACCAGATTGCATAGAATTGCATAGGCGTTTAGCTATAGACACTTTGGCTTAAACTCTTAGTGAAAATGAGAACCATTGGAGCATTTGACCAGAAGAGTAGTAAAATCTGGCTTAACTTTTTAAATAATTAATATTATTGCTCTGTTGTGAATTGAAGATGGAGGATGGCAAAAATGGAACCAGAGAGCATCTAGGTGGCTGTAAGAGTAATAGAGGCAAGAAGCAACTGTGTTTCTGATGAGGTTGAGAGCACTGGAGGTGGTAGTAAGTATCAGAATTTTGGATATACCTTGAAGGCAATGTTCTAAAGGATTTATGGATGGTTTATATGCAGGTGATTTAGCACAAAAGAACATAGTTGATTTAACTTTATCATATTGTTATCACTATCTTCTGCTGCAAAAAGCACTAGGACTTTTAGCAGGTCACAGACCTGGTTATAAAGCCAATATTCTGGAAAATAAAAATGTTCCAATGAAAGTACACTGTGGGCAGATTCAGCACTGACTAGCTCAGCATATCTAGTGAGTTAGGAATCACTGGTGCTCTAGCGAAAATGTATCTTTAGGGTATGTGAAATGACTATCAGGTAGTTTGTATATTCGGTGATATTTTTCTTCAGGTGTGAAAACAACTTCAGGTTTTGAAATACATCATGTTAGTTTTGAAATACATCAAATTATTTGTAGATAATGGTGTAATATATTCTGTTAGCCCAACGTGCCTTAAAATGAGACTTATCGAGGCCCATCAGCTGCTTGGGCTCAAGAATCCTTCTGAAGGCATACGTAGAGAAACTTAATCCTGGGTAGTCTCACTTTTGGCCACATTCTGGTTTGAGGATGGCACTACAGCAGCTCCACGAGTCTCTGCTGAAGAGAATCTAATCTCTTCATATGCCAGTGACTCCTAATCTATTTCTAGAGGTTGGCTTCTGGCTATATAGGTAATATTTGCCTTCACATCCAAAGGAAAGTCTGCATATGTTCTGGTCTAAATATGAATGGCCTCAGTCAGAAGGCATGAGAAATAGAGATTTTGCCTTTAAAAGCTCCTGAAATTAATTTCTAGTTCTGATGGTTCTTATTGAAGGTACACAGTTCTGGAGAGTTGCAGGCTAATAATGCTGTTGGACCACATTTACCAGAATGTGGGGTTCCAGATCCTGTTTCTGATTTTTTTAACTTGCCAAATGCAGTATAATGCTTGCACCCAAAAATAAAATAACAATTATCCTAATATTTTTTTCCAAATTTAAAAATGTAGGGACAATTTTTGAATTTTTTGATAAAAAGGGAAAATATAAAAATATTGAAACAATACTTCTGTGAGTAAATGCTTAAGGAAAGTCTTTCTTCTGGGCTGGAGAGCTATGCCACACTGGCAGGGGTCCCTATGCTATGACAGAGACAAAAGTTTTGTTGTGCCATGCAGATGCCTTGGGTTATTTTAACAAGCCAACATAGAGAATAAAACTTTTTTACATGTAATTCTGAAAATCTCCTACTTAAGATTATAGATTATTATATCCCAAGATTTTGCCTCAGCTATTTTCTTACCACCTACCAACACAGAATCTTGATATAGATTGAGTCCCCTGTCAATGTCAAAGGTAATGTGAGTGCCATTGAGAGTACCAACACCACAGTAAGCATCAACAGGAATGTAGACACTGACCATAAGAGGTGAGAGAGAAGAGTGTGTCCATCATGAGCATGTCTCCCAGTTGGTCAGGCACCAGGTATAGAGGATACTAGTTGGGAAAGTAAGACCCAAGGCTGGAAACATATCTACCTTATGCTATAAAGTATTGTTTTATATTTGAAACAGTGATGATATCAACCATTTTGCCTTTTATGAGTAACTGTATCAAGAAGTACAGAAAGAGCAAACAAAGGGGACACAATGGAATATACACAAACTCTTTGAAGATGGAGCATGTTCAAAGTGAAAAGTGTGAATAAATCACTCTCTTGGTCTATTTGGTTGCTGTAATAAAATACCACAGACTGGGTAACTTGTAAGCAACAGATATGCATTCCTCACAGTTCTGGAAGCTGGGAGTCCTGGATCAAGATGCCTGTATGGTCTCATTCTAGTGGAAATCCTCTTCCTGGTTCACAGACTTCTTGGTTCACAGTCTTCTTGCTATCCCTCACATGCAGAAGAAGGAGTGAGGGGTCTCTACGGGGCTTTTTTATAAGGACATTGTTCCTATACACAAAATCTCCACCTTCACCACTTAAGCACCACCAAAAGGTGCTTCCTTACATCATCATCTTTGGGGGTTAGAATTTCAACATATAAACTTAGTGGGAGTCACAAGCAGTCAGACCATAATAATCACCATCTTTATCCACGGTATGATTTTAGGTGCTATTAGATTTGGAAGACAGATGTTGTGAGGCTATGGACTGGTCTACTGAAGTACATCCTTGATTCTTTTTCTCTCCAAACTCTGACATCATCAGATCACATAGCCATGAGTAACTAACACAGATTTACTTCAACTGAACTTTAGAAGTTGGTAGATGACATGATCTTCCTAATACAGTTTTTGAATGTAAATTTAACTAAACGTTACTTGTTCATGCTTATGTTAGTTTTGTTATTAAGGTCATCAGGGAGTAGATCTCCAATGTATTATTATAACTGTCAAAGAAAATCTAGCCTTTAAAATTTATATGGTTATATGTGTAAGTATGCTGTTAAAACAAGTTATATTGAAATACAAAGAAATATAAAAGGAGCCTCAACAGATTCCCAAACATTTGCAATGGGGAAAATAATGTTCTATATGCTAGCAGGGGTTTTAAATAAAACAGGCAATTTTTCATAAATTTAAGTGAGATGAAATTTGCTGCAACTCAATAACAAAATTTACCTAGGTAAAATTAAGTAATCAGAGTAGAAAGTTCATATCATGATGTGAAATAAGGTGGTCTTTAAGGTATGGTACATATCAGACTATGAAAATCTGATTACCATTAATATGTCCTTCAGTCCCTGGTATTTGTTTGTTTTCATTGCTTGATACAGAGATGATTAAAGTTTGGGAAGAGTGAAGAATAAATCAGTGAGTTAAGTGACAGAGTAATCTTTTGATCTAGGCTTCATAATTAGAATTTAATTTATATTTTGTCATCAGAAATGAAAATTATTTTAATGGGTAATTTGCATTCTATTGCAAACTATTGGAAAATAGATCATGGATCTAAAGTTAATTTTAAAGATTTAATAATCTTAATCATATAGAGGCAAAATATAAAAATTTATGTAGGAAGACCTAAGAATTAAATAAATCATATTTTGACAGAAGACTCTGTGTAAACCAGGCAAGAAGTAACTGAAGGTCTCTTTTAAACATCAGATCAGAAAACTAAAGACACTTTATCATTTTTAATTCCATTTCTTTAATTGATCTTTTGCTGAACCAACAGACTGATATGGGCCAAGATAACATTTGGCAATGGATGCAAATCATTTGGAATTTCTATTTAGTTAATGTCTTTTGGATCTAGAAGCAATCAGTACAGCTTCCATTTTTATTCTATAAACAGATATATTGGTAATCATCTCCTCCCTATTTGATAAAAATAATAGCACTAATAAAAGAAGGAAAAATTGCTTAGCAATTTGACAACCTTATCATTTACTAGTATCTTTGCTATCTAGTTTATTGGGAACCACTATATATTTTAATTTGATTTGTGTATACATATGTGACTAAAATCATTTTACATATCATTATACTTATATATAATTAGTATAGTTTGTTACATAATATAAATATTAGGTTATTCTAGTCATGTGTGATATGACATCAGTATTTTCAATAATACTCCTAACAAAAGCAACTATTATATAACTTCTTTAAATGTTCTGTGATTCACAACACACTTTACCAAAGCACTCCACAACAATATCATCTCTGTATATATTAAAAATATAAAATTTTCTGTCTCCTATTAGGGTCATAGCCTTGAGTAGATAGATACACAAATGTTTTAGTACCCAGATATTATGGCAAAAGTAAACTATGTGGCTAGAAATAAATATGGAGGTCAAGTGAGGTGAAATTGATATGAAACAATGGATAAGGACAAGGAACAGAAACAAATATTAATTACAGAAAACATGAGAATTGGGCAGGGTGGAGGGAAAGACAATAAAAAGCAGGAATTACAAAGAAAGAGAGGAGAATTGAGATAGGTAAAGTCATAAGGGCTGGAGAGAGTGGTGTTTAAGCATGTAGAGTAGATAAGAATGGCATATTTAAAGAAAGACATAAAAGACATTGAGAGAATAATGCATCTACTTTTCCTAATGTATGGATGTATAACCTTCCAGTTTGTTTGAAATCTGCAACACATTAAAGGGCATCCATTGCACAGATAGGCTTGTGTTTGACGAAAACAAAATAATTTCTTGTTCAAATATGTAATTCCCCCAAATCTCATCATGTTTTTCATTTTTTTAGTATAAATTCACGTTAATTGCATGCTGCTTAAATGTGGTTTTGCATATTTACTCTCAGCAGCTCACTTTTAGAGCTACATTTATTTTTCCACAAATGAGTCTTTCAACTCTTCAATAAATGTTCTTTCAATATCTGATATGGTGGTATATATGCGTTTGCTGTCTTATCCTAAATTAAATGTTCATTCGAGGCACTTCATTTAAAGTGTTTTCATTTTCTACTCATTTTAGTTGGAAAAGCAATCATGCAGTCTCTTTCAAGCTATCTTTTCCTTTGGCGTTATTGTTCTTGTTAGTGGTGAAGTAACCTGAAAAAGGAAAAAAATTTAAAATGAAAAATACATGCAAACAAATTGTAGCTTCCAGTCTTCACAATGGCTGGATTGCAAACAAAAAAGGTTTAGCGGTAATCCCTGGCTGTGCAAATTCAACATACAAAGATCTATTTGTTCATTCATAACAAACAAATAAACAAAAAACCCAAAATGAATTCCACTGAAATCCTTCACTTAATAGTCACATTGATGACATGTGTGTTTTTGTTTTCATGCATTAGGACATAGGGTCAATGTGATTTCATGTAAATAAAGAACTTTTCTCTTAAAATGGTTAAGTGGTTGAAAATATTTTTTCTGTTGATTAAGATCACAAAAAAGATGTCACACAGTCTACATAAAAAGCTGTACCTCTTTATTTATTTTATATTTGCAGATGATGTTCGCTGTATTATTTTATGTTTCTATTGCTCCCCATCCTTATTCCTCAGGCATAATTTCACCCCTCTTTCCCATGTTAAGGATAAAACCTGTGATTCCTTCTTTTTACTTCCGATTTGGTATTTTAGGAATAGTGAAAGAAATGATTATGAAGGCATATTCATAAATCCTGAGCCAGTATATATTTATTTTAGTTTGATGAAAATAGAAAAGCATGTATTTGAAAGAAACATTCCCTAGAGACTTTGGAAGTAAAGATTCTAGAATTTAACAAACAAAAATACAGGGTGGCCAGGTAATTGGAATTTGAGATAAGCATCAAATAAGATTTTATTGCAAATATTCCATATAATATTTAGGATATACTTACAATTGTTGTTTATCTGAAATTCAAATTCAAATGTCCTTTATTTTATTCGGTAATCCCATTCAGGAGAGACATTTTGATCTTGGCCATAGAGTTTTGTGTCCCAATTTTTCTCTATCATTTCAGCAGGAAGAAAGAATTAAATTACACAATTTCTCCTCCATTATTATGGTTAATTACTAAAGACTGAAATGGAACAAAAAGTACATGATTAAAATTCACAGTTTAATCATCTATTAAATTAACAAAATGTTAACCTATTCCCTTTATGTTTCCTAAGTGAATCTGATTGAAGCAGTATTTATTCTGTAATTAATTCTGTTTGTTTATTATCCTATATCAGTTTAAAATTCTATGGTTCTATGTTGTGTATTTCAAATCTTATCATTTTCCCCAAATGCTATAAATATTACCTAGTATTTATTTTATAATCTAATAAGATAATTATATAAGATAATTGTTGATCTGTGTGTAGTGCCATTTGAGCCTTTCCCCTGAGTTTCCTTTGATAAACTTTGGAATAGGACTGAAAACGAAAATAAAGACCAGGAGAAAGAAAAAGAAAGCAAGCTTCCTTCGAGTAACTTTTCAATTAGAACTTTCTTTTAATAAACACTTATTTGAACTGGGCCATCCAATATGGTAAACAGCACTTTTAAAAGCATATTCAAAGACAGTGTTCTTAAATATGCTCTCCATTTGCATAAGTCTCAAATAATTTGTGCTAACAAATGTTCCTTCCCTTTTTCACACATCTTTTTCTCTTAGTAACTTGATAACAGTGTGGTACAGAATGAATGAAGGAGACTTTGAGTCATGATGGTTAACATTATCTATGGTTCCTAAAAGTAGCACATGAATTTATGGGTTAAAAGTTGTACTTACATTTAAAGAACCCCAGAGTATCCTCTATTATTGCTGGCTTTTTCTTTTTACCTAAAACATTTTCTCATAAAATTTAAATTACCCACCTTTGTATCATCCAACTACATTAATGGCATATATCTTTGAATTATAGACTATATTGATACACTAGTTTTTTGTATTAGTATATCTTCAACTAGAATAAACATAGTCCATATTTTTCTTTTACTTTTTACCAGTTACAAGTGTCCATCTCTGCACTTGGATTTAAATGCTATCTGACATCATCCAGTGCTTTCTTTTATCTTATAGAAACAGGCTCTTCTGGACCCATATGCAAGAGACTATCTGTCACCTTGGTTTAAAGTGCACCTTATATGTGTGTCTAGGTAGCTCAGTTGGTTAAGTATTCCACTCTTGATTTTGTCTCAGGTCATGATCTCAGGTCATGGGATCAAGCCCTACATAGGTCTCCATGTTGGGCATGGAGCCTGCTTAAGATTCTCTCCCTTTCCCCTTGCTCTGCTCTCCCTCACCTCCACCCCCACCCCCACCCCCACTCTCAAGCACATGCACTCTCTCTCTCTCTCTCTCAAATGAAATAAGATTAAATAGTTCTCCTTCTAGTATTCCTTTTTTTTTTCTCCCTTCATTCCAGTAACTCTAGTAGTTGTTTGGCTTCTTTATTTATGGAGGTGGCAACAGTATTTTGTTTTGTTATTGCAAATGCCTAAAAACATCATTTTATTCTAAATCTCCTAATGTAAAAATCTATGGAATTATTGGCTCCTGCCTACTTGAATTTTAGAAATGTCCCTAGAGATATATAAAGATCAATAACAAAGATAACAATAATTTTAGCAATAAAAATATATGAAGTTCATCTGTGTAGATAATCACACTATAGAAAGGTAGAGGATTTAGTTATGAAAAGCATTTCTTGGGAGGAAAGAGGTTGGTGGTTGTTAAGATACTACTTAGACAACATTTTCTATAGTAAAACCCAATAAGGACAGGAAAGACAGTCTATTATTTTCCTGTACGCCTGTGGCTGCAGCATTATCCCCTGGTTCATGTGGATAATTGCAAAAATTTTGTTGAATGAATATATCCCCTTTAAAATCAATTACTTGATAAGAGTTGGCTGAGTTATCCACAAATCATACCATCTCAGCAAGTGAATTAGAGATCAATGAATTTCACAAAGAGTAAATATTTAAGATACTTTCTAAAGCTTCTACTGCTACAAGATTCAACTTTGTATTAGTAAATTAATATGTTCGTTTTAGAAATACTTATGATTGGGTGCCTAGGTGGCTCAGTCGTTTAAGCGTCTGCCTTGGCTCAGTTCATGATTCTAGGGTCCTGGGATCAAACCCCATGTTGTTGGGCTCCTTGCTCAGCGGGGGAAGGTCTGCTTCTCCTTCTCCATCTGCCCCTCTCTGAGCTCCTGCTCCCTCTCTCTCTCAAATAAACTAATAAAATCTTTAAAAAAAAAAAAGTACTAAAGATTTAGCATTCTAAATCATTCCTTATTAATGAGAAATCTCTCATAAGAGATACCATGAATTTTTCTCCACACTAACATTTCAAATGTTCTCTGAAAAATGGTGATTTATAACATGACACTTATGTCATCACCTTTTAAATAATATATGAGCCGTGTTTGTGGGGCACAACATGAATTATATGTTGGTATTACTATAAAGATGAACAACATTTGTTGGTATTACTATAAAGATGCGCATTTGCCTTTATAGCTGCTTCTATATCTGTTCTTGCTTTCAGGTTTTAAAGTTTAACATTCCACAGGATCCCTGGATGGTTCAGTTGGTTAAGCGGCTGATTTCGGCTCAGGTCATGATCACAGGGACCTAGGATTGAGTCCCACATCGGGCTCCGTGCTCAGCAGGGAGCCTGCTTCTCCCTCTGCCTCTGCTGCCACTCTGCCTGCTTGTGCTCTCTCTCACAAGTAAATTAAAAAAAAAAAAAACTTAAAAAAATGTAAAGTTTAATAATCCAAAACTTCAGATACATATACACTTTTTTAACAAGCTCACCTAAGCATACAGATTACTTGTAATGGCATAGCAAGCTCATTTAAGTAAATACAAACATTTAAAAGAATCATCTACTGTAGAATTACTTATATAATCCTTGTTAAAATGAAGTGTTTCAAATTTCACTTACTTATAATAATGCAACCAAACAGTGTTCTTTTCCTGGTCTAATTACTTACTTTGTACCAACCATTTAAAAATACTCCACATTCTGCAAACTCGATGACTGCCAGCCTAAGACTGGCCATATGAGCCAACATAAATTCAGTGTAAAACATAGCAAGATATGAGTTCTAGACCCAAATATGTCAATATCTAAAATTTCTTGTATCCAATTACCCAACCTGAGGGAAATGCAAAAAATTGTCTCTCCCAGGTAATAGGAAAATTTAGTTTGTCTCTATCAGGACACTGCTAAAAAATACTAAATATAAACTATGGGGATATCCAAATGGATAATTTTAGAGAATTCTACATATTTGTTTTCTGTGTTTTTAAAAAAAAATTCATAATCTGTATTTGTCTTTTTGAAAAATGTTATAAGAGAACAGTTCTCAAAACAACCCCACTATAAATGTTAGAAGTCAAAACAGATCAAATATTCTAGGCCAAACTTGTACCTTATTTGCAGAATAACCTCTAACAAGATATATAACATGTCCAGTCTTCAGATTCTTTCTTATGGAGTAAAATAATCATATAAAATTCTGTATACTGTAAAAAATATTTTTTAAATCTATAATTTTACAACTCAAATATGTCACCAATATCTCCTTCCTCTTTTACAAAATGACAGAACTAAATAATCTTTAAGATCTTTGATATCCTCAGGGTGCCTGGGTGTTTCAATCAGTTAAGTGTGCCTTTGGCTCAGGTCATGATCCTAGGGTCCTGGGATAGAGCCCCACATGGGGCTCCCTGCTCAGCGGGAAGCCTGTTCCTCCCTCTTTGACTCTCTCTGCTTATGTTCCCTTTCTCACTGCATCTATATCTGTCAAATAAATTTTTAAAAAAGATCTTTGATATCCTCAAAATATAGTTGTATGAATATTTTGATGTTTATATCCAATGATTAATGAAAAAATGTAATGGATTCAAAATTTTAGTCTGACAAATCACCCTTAACAAGGATTGGTCACAAGATTACATTTATTAATCAATTTTATGCTAATGCCAAGCACAGAAATTTAGACCTTATTTTTTATTATGATAAAAGCAGAGTTTATATTTTGACCTCTCTGTGATTCCTCAGTGATAGGATATAAAAGGAGGAAAAAACAAAGAGGAAATGAGAACAAAGAAGGTAAATAAAGAATGACAAAAAAAGTAGAACTTGTATGATGATAAGGATGACAGAAAGTTTCAGAACCTGTACTACACTCATTGCAGTAAAATGAATTAAAAGCTTTCTCTTGCCAAGCTAGTAAACCATTGTGATGAGATTAAAATCCTAATAGATTTATAATGAGTCTTTTGTTATAAAAGATTATGTAAATGACCAGCATAGCCAACACATAGAGAACCCAATTATTTTGATTTTTTAATATTATACATATGATTGCTATTCTTATTTGTTATATAAAAAGTTTAGTTATTACACTTTCATTTATTAGATCAAGACTGCATTATTTAATATTTTCATGTTTTCTTTATTCACAGATTATTAAATCCAGCCAACTTATTTTGGCTTCTATAACAATTGGGTTATGGGAGATAAGATAAAAAATAGTATAGTGAGTAAGACTGTGACAATAACCTGTGCAAGCTTATGGTATACTATGGAAATGGGAGAAGGATTTAAAGAAAAAAAAAACAATTCATTATGTTGTAGGTAAATTTTTAAAAATGTATAATAAGCAAAACATGAACAAATGCATCAAAGCAGGCAGCATAAAATATTAACAAATTGAAAAGCAGAAAAACCTGTAGAAGTTACATTTCTTCTGGGTCTTGAAAAGTAAGTTTTATCCAGATATTATGCATTGATAAAGAAAAGGTAACTCAATGAGGCGAACCATAAGAGACTATGGACTCTGAAAAACAACCTGAGGGTTTTGAAGGGTCAGGGGTGGGAGGTTGGGGGAACAGGTGGTGGGTGATGGGGAGGGCACGTTTTGCATGGAGCACTGGGTGTTGTGCAAAAAGAATGAATACTGTTACGCTGAAAAAATTAATAAAAAGGGAAAAAAAAAAAAGAAAAGGTAACTCATAGAAATCAGATTTGAAAGTGTTGGACAGCATTGGTGCTGTGAATGCTCTACTACAGAAAGGCTCACTGAAATAGACTACAACTTGCAACATGGTCTTTTGCTTTCAAATCTGATTTACATGCATTTTTATTGCTAAACCATTTCTCTTTCTTTCTTTAAAGCATTAGTTGACTTTTTTGTGAATTACTGTTTATACATATCTGCTTTACATTTATAAGTAAGGAATCTGGGTTAAAGGTGCTTTGGGAAACAGCTTTCTATTGCCAACAAGTAAGATGTCTTCAAGCAGCACTGAGGGAGTCATTCTTCCAAAATTTATGTTCTAAATGTGTATGAAGATCGCTGTTTGTCAAAACTTAATATACCCATGGATCCCTCTAAAAGATATAAAACATTAATATTACATATAAAATTTACAGTTTAAAGATTAAATTCATGAAACAGTGCAATAGCCACTCATTTCCATATGCAGATCATTATACATGCACTATACTAGGACAATGAAACAGCTGCTAAACCAGATTTCCTTCTCATACAAACACACAATAATATTGATTCATTCAGCAACAATGTGTTAAATATTCCAGACAGAGTGCTAGGTTTGTGGTTTATTGTTGAAAACAATAATGGACAAGACCCTAATCTTTCTGTTGCTTAGAACGTTGGCTGAGATGGAAACAAGATGAAGCTATATTGAGTCAAGTTCATGAGTTAATGAACTCCTATTCTGTTAGTTTGGATCTATGCTCAGTATCCTCTCTTTTAAGTAACTCAGAGAAATGGAATTTTATATAGCATGAAAAGGCCATTTTATGCCCCTGAATTTTTGGTATCTTTCTTTCTCTAAAGAGAGTTCTTTCCCAGGTGTCTGGTTAGCTCAGTTGCTAAGTGTTTGCCTTTGGCTCAGGTCATCACCCCACGATGCTGGGATTGATTCCCACACTGGGCTCCCTGTTCATTGAGGATACTGCTTCTCCCTCTACCCTCCCCCCCATTCATGATCTCTCTCTTTCTCTCTTTCACTCTCTCTTTCTCTATCTCAGATAAATAAATAAATTTTTTTTCCCAAAAGCTCTAAAGAAGAGAAAATCCTTACAAATAAGAGTAAGGCAGAGCTAGCTTCCAGCGCTGCATTGGTAGAGAGATAGTGGTAGTCTTATTTCAAAGACAGTATCTTTTTATCCTTTGCCAGTATATTACATAAACTATCTACCTTTTTACATTTGGGACCTTTTACCCTTAGCACACTCCTGAATTCCTTTTTTGAAATTCTTTAGAATTCCAGTAATTTTGAATAAAGTGGTCATATAAAAATGAAACCTGCCTTGATTTCCCATTGCACACACAATAAAAAGGAAAAGGAATCTTGGTGTTGACATTTGAGCTCCCTCTCTAAAACTATAGCATCCTACTCCTATACACATCCCACTTGAGTAGAACTTTCCTTGTTTATTGCTGGAGTAGAGAAATGGAAAAGACAGGCTGACTACAGACAGATTATTTTCCAAGAAAGAAAAGGACAGAGAGGAACATTAACTACTGCATCCACAGAATCTCTAAGCAAATCACAAATATCTTTTTTACTTCTCTGGATGCAGAGCAGAGAGGACAGTAGGGAGCCTGGATCTCCCTCAACAAAACATATTGGCAATGGAAAAGAAACTTCCATCCTGTATCAATAATATACATTGTACCCACTTGGAACCTAGTTGATCTGATCTCTCAGTATTTTGGTCCTCCAGCTACACTGAACTCCTGACTTCTTCTTTTCTTTTCTTTTCTTTTTGGCACCCCTGACTTTTTCTTCAACAGTGTGTGTCCCCATTTAGGGGAAGTCTATTCCCACCACTTAAAATGTCTTTTTTAGGATTCCATGATGTCATTTAGGATTTTGTTTCTTTTAGGTCTCTTTTCAAATGTCACCTAATCTGAGAGTCCTGTCCAGACCGTACTTTCCAAGACAGATTATACCATCACAACCACACTTTATTGGGTTACTATGACTACCTAGCATTTTGTTTTGAATTTAGGTTCTATATTTCATCATTTCCTATGTCCTCAACTGGAACTTAGTTTCTTTAAGGACTTTGTTCAATGCTCTCTTTTCTTAGTGTCAAGTATAGTGCTTAATAACCTGAGTGGGTGTTCAACATTTGTTGAATGAAGAAAAGGGGATAAGTGAAATTATTATATCTAATAAGGGAAATCATAAAAGGCTAGGTTTATTCTCCTTTGAAGTACACATAGGTTTAAAATAATTGTAATTTGAAAATTTTTTAAAAACTAAGATTAGTATTGAGGTTTCTGGTCTTTTTATTCTTTTTTTTTAAGACTTTAATTTATTTATTTGACAGAGAAAGAGATCACAAGTAGTTAGAGCAACAGGCAGAGAGAGAAGGGGAAGCAGGCTCCCCGCTGAGCAGAGAGCCCGATGTGGGGCTCAGTCCCAGGACCCTGAGATCATGACCTGAGCCGAAGACAGAGGCCCAACCCACTGAGCCACCCAGGCGCCCCCGGTCTTTTTATTATATAAAGAAATTAATTTCAACCATCTTGAATCGCCTAAAGATGGGCAGTTTTTATTTGCAAGTTGTTTCTAATGTCAGAAAAAGTTAAATCATATGTAATAATTAAGGTAGATTTATTGGTAAGATTTAACTTTTGAAATCAGACAGATTTGGGATAAAATCTCTGCTCAATCAACCTCCATAACCTCAGACATGTGGGCCAGTTCCTTTAATTCTCAGTTTTCAAAGCTGTGAAGTTACCCTACCACCATTCTCCTCAAAAATGTATATCCAATGCCACACCTACAATAAATAATCATTTGGTAGTGCCCCTTCCAAATATTGTGAAATAGAGAAGGTAATATTGAGTCACAGTGAATTGCTTACCTGTATTAAATTATTTACAATATATGAAATACAACATATAGCATAAAGTAAAAAATAAGCAGGTTTTACAAAATAACAATACAGAAATAATATATAAGCAGTCTAAAATACAGAGTTTATGTGCAGTTTTGGAGAATAATATCAATCAAAACTACTGATTGATATAAAAGTATTGTTATCCCTAAAGATTTAGATTATGTATAAATTCAAATGCCTTTGGGAGTTAGGTGAGTAATACAAGTGAATGAAGCTGGATACAGGACAACCATAGCAAACAAGAGAGGAAAACTTCCAAACTCATTTTATGAGGCCAGCATCACCTTGATCCCAAAACCAGACAAGGATCCCACCAAAAAAGAGAACTACAGACCAATATCCTTGATGAACACAGACGCAAAAATTCTCGCCAAAATACTAGCCAATAGGATTCAACAGTACATTAAAAGGATTATTCACCACGATCAAGTGGGATTTATTCCTGGGCTGCAGGGTTGGTTCAACATCCGCAAATCAATCAATGTGATAGAACACATTAATAAAAGAAAGAACAAGAACCATATGATACTCTCAATAGATGCTGAAAAAGCATTTGACAAAGTACAACATCCCTTCCTGATCAAAACTCTTCAAAGTGTAGGGATAGAGGGCACATACCTCAATATTATCAAAGCCATCTATGAAAAACCCACCGCAAATATCATTCTCAATGGAGAAAAACTGAAAGCTTTTCCGCTAAGGTCAGGAACACGGCAGGGATGTCCATTATCACCACTGCTATTCAACATAGTACTAGAAGTCCTAGCCTCAGCAATCAGACAACAAAAAGAAATTAAAGGCATCCAAAATGGTAAAGAAGAAGTCAAACTATCACTCTTCGCAGATGATATGATACTATATGTGGAAAACCCAAAAGACTCCACTCCAAAACTGCTAGAACTTGTACAGGAATTCAGTAAAGTGTCAGGATATAAAATCAATGCACAGAAATCAGTTGCATTTCTGTACACCAACAACAAGACAGAAGAAAGAGAAATTAAGGAGTCAATCCCATTTACAATTGTACCCAAAACTATAAGATACCTAGGAATAAACCTAACCAAAGAGGCTAAGAATCTATACACAGAAAATTATAAAGTACTCATGAAAGAAATTGAGGAAGACACAAAGAAATGGAAAAATGTTCCATGCTCCTGGATTGGAAGAATAAATATTGTGAAAATGTCCATGCTACCTAAAGCAATCTACACATTTAATGCAATCCCTATCAAGATACCATCCATTTTTTTCAAAGAAATGGAACAAATAATCCTAAAATTTATATGGAACCAGAAAAGACCTCGAATAGCCAAAGGAATATTGAAAAAGAAAGCCAAAGTGGGAGATTCATATATTATCTAAAGGAGAGAGCTAAACTTATTTCTGGTTAGCTGTTGCCAAGAGCATACTTGGATCTGTATTGTAGACTCACAGTTGTTGCTTTTGTCTCCTATTTTCAAAATAATTCAGCTATCCAGATATTTTTGTGAAATTTATGATTTTGAAATATGGACAACTCTGAGAACCAAGCAACATGCATTTCTTATTGGTTTTTCTGTTTATTGAGGTGTAGGGACTAGAATAGAATGCATGAAGTCTACTAGGTTTTAAACTTATTATAAATGATTTTGTTGCACTTATCACATTGGTATAATTTATTAGATCATGTCTCTGTTGTTTCCAGCACATGCTGGACAAGGTCCATTATCTTGATCATGCTTGTGTTATAGTACTTGTCATAGTACTAAGTCTTTTATGACTTCTATAAGTCATTCTTGGTAAAATGTTAAAACTGAATAAATCCATATTGAAGGACTGAACTTCTGTGTGATTGTACCTGAAGTGATTAGGGATAATTGCAGCTCTTAGAAAAATTAGTGAAGACCTTGGATAATATAACCAAGAGACAGAGCTATTATTATAAGACCTGGGGATAAACTTATTTAAATGAGAACATAGCATGCCATTTGTATTTCACAGTGCTAATAGAATCAGGGTTGAGACAGTTTGCTGAAGATGCCTCCACCAACTGAAGATATTTAGCATCCCTGGGTTCTTCCCACTAAATGCTACTAGATTACCCTTATCGCAATAAGAATCCACAGTACATTCTATGCCCCCTGTTGAGAACCACAGGAGAAGGAGAGTGTAAATAAGAAGTTGGTTGCTAGCAGATATAAATATGGAAAAAATAAAAACACTTCTTTTGATATTTGTCTCTTCAACTGAACTGAAGACCCAAGCTTTCTGAATTCCACTCATATTAAGTAGAGGGTTTCAGGGCAAAGACCTGGTGAAGTCACTGTCCATTAAGGTGAGAGCAATTCAAGATGTAGTCTTTTGGGGAAAACTTTGCCTTCCCTAAAATATATATATATAATATATTATATAATACATATTATACAATATATATGTGTAAATTCTAAATGCCTTGGCCAACTGTCTAAAGATCAATTTCAAACCACCCAAGATCGCAGAGTCATGAGAAAAATAAGCTTGGAACAAAAGTAGGTAAGGAATAAATAAGGAGTAAATAATTTAGAAAATTGCCTAGGGATGTCCACCTCCTGCCCTTATCTCTTTAAGTCATTTATGTTTAACAGAGTTATAGAGCTAGAGGCAAAGTGGGAGAGCCAAAGGAATTATTCGTTTCTGTGCTGGCCACATACCCAACTTATGATATCAAATTACTTAGATCCCTCTTAAAACTCTTAGAATCACAAAATAAACTTCTAAAACCTCTGACTCCTAAAACTGTTCTTTCTTGAGTTTCAAGTTGCTAATTCAGGTTACTGATCTGAATTTCTGCCTATTTCATTCACTCATCTCCTAGTATGTGCAACACAACTGTCATATAGTGAAGAGTAAATAAATATCCCCTGCATAAATGAATGATAACATGGTCACATCAATGTTTAAACCACTGATTTCCTTTTTGATTTCTCACTTTCCTTCAGCATTCATCCTCTGCTTCTGATGTCACATTCCATCAGTAAATGTGTATGAGGAAGGGTATACTGCTTTAATCTATCTTTCTCTTCCTTTCTTTCTACGTATTTCAACATACTGATAAAGTAATTTCCTTTCCCTTTCTTTTCTCCTCCTTTCTTTCTTCTCTTACTCTTTTCTCTTTTATTCTCTTCTTTTTCTTTCTTTCCTTTTACTGTGGTAAATATGATACAAATTTTGGAGATTAAAGGAAGGCTAAGACACCAACTTTCTTCAAGTTGTTTTTAAAAACTTTTAACAAAAAGCACAGCAAAGGAAACAGTTAACAAAACCAAAAGACAGCTGACAGAATGGGAGAAGATATTTGCAAACGACATATCAGATAAAGGGCTAGTATCCAAAATCTATAAGGAACTTAGCAAACTCAACACCCAAAGAACAAACAATCCAATCAAGAAATGGGCAGAGGACATGAACAGACATTTCTGCAAAGAAGACATCCAGACGGCCAACAGACACATGAAAAAGTGCTCCACGTCACTCGGCATCAGGGAAATACAAATCAAAACCACAATGAGATATCACCTCACACCAGTCAGAATGGCTAAAATTAACAAGTCAGGAAATGACAGATGCTGGAGAGGATGTGGAGAAAGGGGAACCCTCCTCCACTGTTGGTGGGAATGCAAGCTGGTGCAACCACTCTGGAAAACAGCATGGAGGTTCCTCAAAATGTTGAAAATAGAACTACCCTATGACCCAGCAATTGCACTACTGGGTATTTACCCTAAAGATACAAACATAGTGATCCGAAGGGGCACGTGTACCCGAATGTTTATAGCAGCAATGTCTACAATAGCCAGACTATGGAAAGAACCTAGATGTCCATCAACAGATGAATGGATAAAGAAGAAGTGGTATATCTACACAATGGAATACTATGCAGCCATCAAAAGAAATGAAATCTTGCCATTTGCGACGACGTGGATGGAACTAGAGCGTATCATGCTTAGTGAAATAAGTCAATCGGAGAAAGACAACTATCATATGATCTCCCTGATATGAGGACATGGAGAAGCAACATGGGGGGGTAGGGGGATAGGAGAAGAATAAATGAAACAAGATGGGATTGGGAGGGAGACAAACCATAAATGACTCTTAATCTCACAAAACAAACTGGGGGTTGCTGGGGGGAGGTGGGATTGGGAGAGGGGGAGCGGGCTATGGACATTGGGGAGGGGAGGTGAGCCATAAGAGACTATGGACTCTGAAAAACAACCTGAGGGTTTTGAAGGGTCAGGGGTGGGAGGTTGGGGGAACAGGTGGTGGGTAATGGGGAGGGCACGTTTTGCATGGAGCACTGGGTGTTGTGCAAAAAGAATGAATACTGTTACGCTGAAAAAATAAATAAAATGGAAGAAATTTAAAAAAAAAAAAAGCATATCAATCTTTTCAGTTGCTAATGCCATAAAAGTTTTTTTGTTTGTGTGTTTTGTTTTTTAGTTTTAATGGATCATTTGGTTTTCTCTAGAGAGCTATCAGAGTTTATTTTAATACAAAGAAGAGACTCTTTATGAGGAAAGTGATAAACAGAGGGAGTCAGAAAGGAGGAGGCCTCTCGGTAATATGAGGTGGATGGGAATTAGAGGGAATAGCTGGAGGTACTAGGCAAGCAGGCTCAAAGAAACCATGGAGAGGAACACTTTTGAAATGTCTTGTAATGTTGCTGGATCAGACTTCTTACATTGCTTGCATATAGAACACCCGTCTATATGCTGTCTGTAAAGGTGAAGCACTACCATGGCGCCAACTGATCTACACACATCTAAATAGACCACAAAGACTTGAACCACTGCTATTTGAGTCTTGGCAGAATGCCTTGTGATCATTGTGTTCTAGAAGGAACACAGAGATAGGAGTCTTACAAAGAGTGCTGTGAGGCCTCCTCCAGCTCAACTCTGTATCTCCCCTTGGAGGCTATCACTGTTCTCTTAGGATCCCCAAGTTCTGATGAGATAGGGGGTTTTTGGACTCGCTATCTCATATTAGAGCTGTAGAACATTGAACCATTTAACTGCAGTCTAGAATTGGCTCCATAGAAACAATTTGTAAGGTAGTCATTCCGGTGCCTTTGTTTTAGTATTCTCTTTTACAGTGCTTGAGACAAGGATACTAAGGAGCTAGAACCATTTGCTTACTCATCTCTTTTCTGTCTTTACACATTGTGTGTGTGTGTGTGTGTGTGTGTGTGTGTGTGTGTGTGTGTATTTTAAATCTAAAATGATCACTTTGTATCTTTACCACTTGAGTTGTTCAGGCCTGGCCTCTCATGAATGAGCTTTACATTATCCAACGATCATTCAAGGAGATAACTTTGAATCATCTGTACTAAGAATTATCACCAGAAAAACATTCAGAAGGCTGTATGATCTGTCTGGACCATGATTTCTGTTACAGCCTCATCAGGAAAATCAGTAAAGTCTTTCCTCTAGCTCTAAGCAAACTATGAGATGTGGACATATTAAGCACCATTGGAGAGGAACAGCAAGGCTTGCTTTTGAGCATACTCTCAATTTAAGAGTATAGGTTAAGTTAGTGAAGCATGTACCTAATTTTACTGGTCAAGTCTATGTCTAAACATACCTTGATTTATTCTCATATCTACATATCCACTGTCACCAAAGTGGACAATTAGCAAACAGATACAAAAACAGGCATAGGCAAAAGAAACAAAATTCTGATGGCAAATAAAACTTTTTCACAGACTTGGTCATTGATCTGTATTCTCTCAGTCTAGGAACTCGAGAAGATAGAGAACTGGAAGAAATTCTAGGGCCACATCAGGACAGGTAGATAAGAAAGTGCATTTATGGATCATCAAGTATTATTTATCCTGTATTTAAATCTGAAAGTACAAGGAAGTGATGGCTCAATGAGACATGACTGAATGAGTAACAAAGAAGAGGCAGATTTGCTCAAGAAACAATGAATACAGATCAATTCTGTTTAATAATTTAGGGGGAAATATAAATAAAAAATCTTCACCTATCAATCTGAACACCTTTAAAGCACTAAGTCATCTTTGGTATATGTTCCTTTTACTAGAGATGAAATGTTCTCAGAAGTATATATGGAGGGGAGGAGCTGGGGGGTTGGGTGAACTTGGTAGTGAGCATTATGAAAGGCACCTATTGCATGGAGCACTGGGTGTGATGCATAAACAATGAATTCTGGAACACTGAAAAGAAACTAAAAAAATAAATAAAAACTAAAAAAAAAAAAATAGTATATGTGGAATCTGTTATCTTTTCCCAGCTTGCGATCCTAAATCAAATGAGAAGGAAATGTTAACACTTTGAAAAGTTTCAATTTACTTATATTGTTTTATTGCAAAACAGCATAGAAAACTGTTAAATTAAACAATTTGATTAAAAATACTACCTTTAGGGGCGCCTGGGTGGCTCAGTGGGTTAAAGCCTCTGCCTTCAGCTCAGGTCATGATCCCAGGCTCCTGGGATCAAGCCCTGCATCATGCTCTCTGTTCAGCAGGGAGCCTGCTTCCCTTCCTCTCTCTCTGCCTGTCTCTCTGCCTACTTGTGATCTCTGTCTGTCAAATAAAATCTTAAAAAAAAAAGTAAATACTACCTTTAGATAGAATTCTTTGGGAAGGTAAAAAATATATATTAAGTAATGGATACAGGAAAATATTTAAAATTTCTCTCACATAACTTTTTTGTAGGATTTTTAAGTGAATGCATGATGGAGAGAGAGTATCAAATAACTGACATTTAGATTCTATTGGTTATATATTTTTAAGAGTTTAATTTAGATATGTCATTGGTTTAATTTTTAAATGTCACTGTTTACAATTCATTAAAAATTGTTACTTTATCAGACTTAAATTTCGGACAAAATATATGGAATGTAATTTCTAAGTAAACAAAGTAGAATACTGGTTTTCATTGAAAAAAAAAAAAAAAAAAGAATACTGAAAATGACCACTCCATTGTAGACTTTGCTAGCTTCATGTGAAGGGGTAGATAGACTCATTTCTGCAATGCAGACTCCTGATTAGCATCTTTAAGATGTTAACTAGACACTCCAGGAGTGGGAATTACTGATTTAGGGACTATAGGTATTAAACAAATAAACAAATACCCTCCCCCTGTTTTGTGGTTTAATGTTAGCTTACACACTCTCACAAACTGCTTTGTCAATATCAAAGTATGTTCAAGCATAATACAGACATTATAACAGTCCTCCACATAACAGTCAAAATGTTCCTTCTGAAAAATATAGATATAATCTTATCAATTTGCTGATTAAAACCAATGACTTTTCTTGCAAATAAAATGTAAATTCCATAACGGTGTTTATAAGACATTCCATAATTTCTTTTCATTACATTTGCCACATCATTTCAAGACTCTTCTTTAATGTGCTGGGGGGAAAAAAGGTTTACTTGCCGAAAGTAAACCTTGATGCCTAAAGCATCAAACCCTTATCCATTTTAGACCTTTGTATTTGACTCTCATTTTTCTATACATGGTTGGCTTTTCCTCATCCTCTGATTCATATATATTTTGATTTAAAAAAAATATTTTTTTCTCTCTGACCTCTGTCTACCTTGACTATGCTAAAAAGCCTTGTCCTCTCCAACCCTACTAATCTCCAACTCAGCATCTTCCATTTTTAATCAGAGCACTTATACTTTTTAATGACATTCGTTTTTGTTGATTTACTTTCTTTTTCTCTCTCCATCATGAGCTCCAGCTAACTATAATTTATAAGCGGAGAGACTATGACTGTTTAATTTACCAGTATATATCCCACTATGTAACATAATGCCTAACATATAAGTTCTTGAATGTGGTATTAACTAAACAAATTTGTGGTGTTTCATACTTTTCAGTCTTATCAGAAAATAATCTCTCTCGGCAGTTGGATTGTAAAGTCAACCTCTTCACTTAAGAAAAAGCTAATACTGAACATGGACATTTTATGAAAACAAGACTCTGGTATAATTTTTGTTATAGTCTTCTAAAAGTTTAATTTCAAATAAAAACCCACTCAGGTTAATTTTAAATAAAAACTTATTCAGACATAACTGAGTTGGCAATACGGATATGTAACTTTTAATCATATATATCTAATCTGGTTTTGACTTCTTAAGATTATTTTGTTCTAATTTGGCAGCCTGTTCTTTTTGTTAATAAAGTGAATATATTTCTAAAGTGTAATTGTGTAACAAAATCTGTCAAATGTAATTTACCTGTATTATTTCATTAAATATTTATGACAATTCACTGGCATAGGCATTATCATCTGTATTTTATTAAGGAAAACATGAAGAGACAGAAGAAAAGGAACTTGCTGAAGAATAAAGACCTAGATACTTGCAGAGTTGAGATTTAAAAGCATATTTATATGCTAAAGTGTTACTACTAAAACCTTGATAGGAATTTATTATACATTTAGTTTTATTTTCAACTTTATAGGAAATTTGTAAGTCACTTTAAGACACATGAGCATACTAAAACAAAGACTTCTCAACATGACATAATTTTTTAAAACAATCTCAAATTATAGACATACTTTATTGCTGGAGGCATCGTTCTTGTAAGAAAAGTGTGACTTTTTTTTTATAGAGTAAAACTTTTTTTAAGGGCAGAAAAATATTCTTTCAAGTTACCACAAGAAAAATGAGAGCTAAAGAAGATACAGAACTGAAAAATAACTGAGAACAAGAGAAAAAAACATAAAGTGAATAGAGAACAAAATACCTCTTATTGTAAAAATCTCTGAAGGAGTACACTATCAGGAAAAAAAGGAATGTGCATGCCAAACTTCATTTTTCATTTTGCTTTGTTTTTCAGTTCAAGGTTAGGAATATGAAATCCAATAGATTACAAATTACAATCCATACAGCCTACATGACAGGTACAAAATGTTGCCTTAATTCTTTCTTTTCTTTTTACTATTGTATCCTGTCATTAAAACATATATGCCTGATAACCAAATTATGGAAATGATTTGAAATAATCACTGCAACCTCATTTATAGAGCTTTTGATGCTTGCTGAATATGAGAGAAGAGTAGAAAATATATTTAAGCCAATTGTGGTTTTTTCTGTAATTGTGATTCTCTAGACTCCTCAATTTTATATAAAAATCTATATAATTATGGGAAATGAAATGATATTACATGATTTAGTTTTAATATAAAATAAGAATCCTCTTCTAAACTGCTACACAAAGGAGGCAGCAGGTTTCAAAATTCATGTGAACAAATCCCAACAGCAGAGGGCAGAAGAGATGACACTTCTCAAAGTGAAATATGAGAATATAAAAACATAACTGTTTTTAGTTAAATAAAATTATGCACATTTAAACTTTGGGTTTTTTTGCATCAATCTACATTCTAATACACATAGAAAAAGAGTCTTGCTAGTAAGGTAGAAAATTCATCAAAAATTCATAGTGGCAGAAGCAACTATCACAAAGAATATATAATCCCATGTCATGGAGGCAAAAGTCTATGTAACAATTGCATATACTGTCCATCTAAGGCTCAAGAACATACAAATTATTTGTTAAGTTCATAAACAAGAAGATTTTATTGAGCTTTATAAATATATGCAGAACCAGCAGAAAACCCAAGAATGGCTATGTTAATAGTTTACCTTCATTCCTTCTTTCCTAAATTTATCAATTAAGGAAATATGAATTTTAGACAGACTTACTCAAATGATCTTAGTAGTCTTTATATCTCTTCTGTTCTGTACAGAGAAACCCAGTTATTTCCCACATTATCAAATGCCCTTTGTAACTACTATACAGAGGTGTTTCAAGGTCTGCACTCAATTTACATGGACTAGCAAATGAGACAGTGATCTCTGTCTTGTGAAAAAATATATATATATTTTGGATTATATATCTTATTATCATACAGAGGTTACATTCACATGAATGAATCACGTGTATCTCCAGTTCTTATTCTACTTCTCTACTCCCACTTAGAGTAAATTTCCATAGAATTTTTTTATACTTCCCCTTCCCCTCCTCCTCCTTCCTTGAATTTAGGTAATGTTTAGCATGTAGATTATCACTGGAAAGCTACCAAGTCAAAGGGTTAATCTATTAGTTATATTTTCTTTTCCATTTTCTTAATCATTTGAGTAAAACCGCCACACCAACCAGTTTCTCCTCCTCCATTAAGGGAATGTCATTAGGAGCCCCTTACTCCCAGATTAACTTCAATTACCACTCCTCTTGTTTCACATATCTACAAGCAAGGAGTCAATAAGGGCCTCTAGGACTAAGGGTTCTCTTGGCAAGATACTCATATCTTCCAATACCAGTAGGTTTAAAATTTATCGAAATTTTCACCTGTAACACAACCAGATCTCATCACATGTTGCGCTTCATTCCACATTATGTCAATTACCACAGAAAGTCCAAGATGCTCAGGTCAGCTCTCATCTAATGCACTCAAATCCCCATTAAGTTCTTCATTCCATCTTTATGACCCCACCTCTTTCATCCTAAATCTTTTTTTTTTTAAATTTTATTTATTTATTTGACAGAGAGAGACAGATCACAAGTAGGCAGAGAGAGAGGAGGAAGCAGGCTCCCCACCAAGGAGAGAGCCCAATGTGGGGCTCGATCCCAGGATCCTGAGAGAATGATCTGAGCTGAAGGCAGAGGCTTAACCCACTGAGCCATGAAGGCTCCCCTTTCCTCCTAAGTCTTGAAATCTTTGCATTATGCCTTTTGGATCAGATAACAAATTGTCTGCAGAAACTGGTCCGCAGTACACTCACCAAAAGTATCTTTGCATAGAAATCTTTTCTGCAAGCACTTTTTCTGTAAACATTTTTTCACATGACTAATTGACCATGAGACACTTTGATACTTTGGTTTCATCAACCGGTTGATAGCTTGGTTTCATTCCTCCATTGATGCAGTGCCCACATTTTTATATTATGTAAATCTTAGCCTTCATATTATTCTATGCAGTGATACAGTTTTGAACCAACATTCCTCAAAGAACTTGGGAACATCTATTAATGAACATGTGGCAATATGACAAGAACAAACTGTAGTGTAAAGTGCTTTCACAACACAATATAAAGCTCAGTTACAAATATGCATCTTAGTATTTGGAAACAGATATCTCCCTTTTTGATTTTTTTAAATTTTATTAAGTTTTTATTTTAATTATATTATAGTTAACATACAGTGTTATATTAATCTCAGGTGTAAAATATAGTGATTCAATGATTCTATATATTGCTCAGTGCTCATAATAATAAGTGCACTCTTAAATCCCCATCACCTATTTGACTCATCTCCCATCCACCTTCCTTCTGGTAACCATCAGTTTGTTCTCTGTAATTAACAATCTGTTTCTTGGTTTCTCTCTCTCTCTTTTTCCCTTCGTTACTGCCATTTCTTAAATTCCACATAGGAGTGAAATCATGGTATTTATCTTTATCTGACTGACTTTTTCACTTAGGATTATACTCGCTAGCTCCATCCACGATGTTGCAAATGGCTAGTTTGCCTTATTTTTTATGGCTAAATAATACTCCAAAGTGTGTGTGTGTGTGTGTGTGTGTGTGTGTGTGTGTGTGTGTGTAGACATGTCTATCACCTATTCTTTTTTACTTTTTAAATTTTACTTTTATTTATTTTAATTTTATTTTTTCAGTGTTCCAACATTCATTGTTTATGCATCACACCCAGTGCTCCATGCAATATGTGCCCTTCTTAATACCCACCACCAAGCTCACCTGACCCCTCACCCCCTCCCTGACAAAATCCTCAGTTTGTTTCTCAGAGTCCACAGTCTCTCATGGTTTGTCTCCCCCTCCAGTTTCCATCAGCTCACTTCTCCTCTCCATCTCCCAATGTCCTCTGTGTTACTCCTTATACTCCACAAGTATGTGAAACCATATGATAATTGACTCTCTCTGCTTGAGTTATTTAACTCAGCATAATCTCCTCCAGTTCCATCCATGTTGATACAAAAGTTGGGTATTCATCCTTTCTGATGGAGGCACAATACTCCATTGTATATATGGACCATGTCTTCTTTATACATTTGTCCGTTGAAGGGCATCTTGGCTCTTTCCACAATTTGGCAACTGTGACCATTACTGCTATGGAGATTGGGTACAGATGACTCTTCTTTTCACTACATCTGTATCTTTGGGGTAAATATCCAGTAATGCCATTGCAGGGTCATAGAGTAGCTCTATTTTTAATTTCTTAAGGAATCTCCACACTGTAAGTGGCTGCACCAACTTGCATTCCAACCAACAGTGTAAGAGTGTTCCCCTTTCCCCACATCCTCTCCAACACTTGCTGTTTACTGTCTTACTGATTTTGGCCATTCTAACTAGTGTAAGGTGGTATCTCAATGTGGTTTTGATTTGAATCTCCCTGATGGCTGATAATGATGAACATTTTTACATGTGTCTGTTAGCCATTTGTATGTCTTCATTGGAGAAGTGTCTGTTCATGTCTTCTGCCCATTTTTTGACGTGATTATCTGTTTTGTGTGTGTTGAGTTTGAGGAGTTCTTTATAGATCTTGGATATCAGCCCTTTGTCTGTAGTGTCATTTTCAAATATCTTCTCCCATTCCGTGGGTTGCCTCTTTGTTTAGTTGACTGTTTCCTTTGCTGTGCAGAAACTTTTGACTTTGATGAAGTCCCAAAAGTTCATTTTTGCTTTTGTTTCCTTCACCTTTGGAGACATGTCTTGAAAGAAGTTGCTGTGGCTGATGTCAAAGAAGTTACTGCCCATGTTCTCCTCTAGGATTTTGATAGATTCCTGCGTCACGTTGAGGTCTTTTATCCGTTTTGAGTTTATCTTTTCTTTATCCATTCACCTACAGATGGACTCTTGGGCTCCTTCCATAATTTGTCTATTGTAAACAATGCTACAGTAAAAAAAGAGTGTATATATCCTTTCAACTTAGTGTTTTCATATTCTTTGGATAAACATCCAGTAGTGTGACTATTGGGTTGTAGATTATTTTTATTTTTAATTGTTTTGGAAACTTCATATGGTTTTCCACAGTGGCTGCAGCAGTCTGCATTCCCACCAGCAGGTCCTTTTTTCCACATCCTTGCCAACGCTATTGTTTCTTGTCTTTTTTATTTTCGCCATTCCGACAAGTGTAAGGTGGTATCTCATTGTAACTTTTGATTTGCATTTCCCAGATGATGAGTGATGTTGAGCATCTTTCTATGTGTCTGTTGGCTATGTATATTATATCCTTTTTTAGAAATGTATGTTCATGTCTTCTGCCCATTTTTTTTTTTTTTTTTTTTTACAGAGAGAGGTCACAAGTAGGCAGAGAGGCAGGCAGAGAGAGAAGGAGAAACAGGCTCCCCACTGAGCAGAGAGCCCGATGCGGGGCTCCATCCCAGGACCCTGAGATCATGACCTGAGCCGAAGGCAGAGGCTTAAACCACTGAGCCACCCAGGTGCCCCGTCTTCTGCCCATTTTAATCAGATTACTTTGGGGGGGTGTTGTATAAGCTGTGTAAGTTCTTTATATAGTTTAGATACTAATCTTTATTGGATATGTCATTTGCAAATATCTTCTCCCATTCAGTTAGTTGTCTTTTAGTTTTGTTGTTTGTTTCCTTCACCTTGCAGAGCTTTTTATTTTGGTGTAGTTCCAGAAGTTTATTTCTGTTTTTGTTACCCTTGCTTCAGGTAACATATCTAGAAAAATATTGTTATGGGTAATGTCAAAGAAATTACTGACTGCGCTCTCTTCTAGGATTTTTATGGTTTCAGGCCTCAAGTTTAGGTGTTTAATCCATTTTGAATATATTTTATGTATTGTGTAAGAAAGTGGTCAGTTATATCCTTTTGCATGTAACTGTCCATCAACTGTCCATTTGCTGAAGAGATTGTCTTTTTCCTATTGGATATTCTTATCTCTTTTGTTGAAGATTAATTAACCATATAATTGTGGGTTTGTTTCCAGGCTTCTACCCTGTTCTGTTGACCTGTCAATTTTTATCCCAGTACTATACTTTTTTGATTACTTTAACTTTGTAATAGAGCTTGAAGTTTTAATTGTGATTCCTCGAGCTTCGCTTTTCTTTTTCAAGTTTGTTCTGACTATTTAGGGCCTGTTGTGGTTCCTACAAATTTTAGGATTATTTGTTCTTGTTCTGTGAAAAATGGTGTTGGTATATTGATAGGGATTTCATTAAATTTGTAGATTGCTTTTGGTAGTATGAACATCTTTTTTTTTTAAGATTTTATTTATTTATTTTGACAGAGAGAGAGAGAGAGAGAGAGAGATTGAGAACACAAGAAGGGGGAGTTGGAGAGGGAGAAGCAGGCTTCTTGCTGGGCAGGGACCCAATGTGAGGCTGAATCACAGGACCCTGGGATCATGACCTGAGCTGAAGACAGAGACTTAACCACTGAGCCACCCAGGTGTCCCTAGTATGGACATCTTAACAGTATTTGTTCTTCCAGTCCATGCAAATGAAATATCTTCCATTTCTTTGGATCATCTTGAATTTCTTTCATCAGTGTTTTATAGTTTTCAGAGTACAGGTCTTTCACCTTGATTAACTTTATTTCCAGGTATTTTATTCTTTTTGGTGCAATTGTAAATAGGATTGGTTTCATAATTTATCTTTCTATTGCCTCACAATTAGTGTATGGAAATGCAACAGATTTCTGTATGTTGATTTTGTATCCTATAGAATTCATTAATCAATTCTAGAGGTTATTTGGTAGAATCTTTAGGGTTTTCCTTATAATATCATGTCATCTGAAAATAGTGAAAGTTTTAGTTCTTCTTTACCAATTTGGACACCTTTTATTCATTTTTCTTATCTGATTGGTGTGGCTAGTATTTCCAGCACTATATTGAATAAAAGTGGTGAGAGGATCCTTGTCTTGTCCCTGACAAGGGAAAAGCTGTCAGTTTTCCCCCATTGAGTATGATATTAGCTGTGAGCTTTTTGTATTTGGCCTTTATTGTGTTGATGTATTTTCCCTCTAAACCTACCTTTTTGAGATTTTTTATTGTCAAATTTTTTTTGTACCTATTGAAATGATTTTTTAAAATCTTTTCTCCGATACCTCTTTTAATGAAGGAAAATATTTCAGCAATAAAAGAAAAACTCTGATTTCAAATAAGGAGTCATATCAACAAGGAAAAATAAAAGTACAACTCTGTGAAGGAAAGACTTCAAAGATAAGTACAAAAATAAAATTGGTGCAGTATGGCTGTGAATTCACACTATACATTTGTAATGTATTCAAATTTTTTATATTTCCCAAGAAATTATTTTTAATTTTTTATGGTTAAGTGTGTCCTTTTTAATGAATGCCCTTCTTGTTTTTCATTATTTTATCTTTTTTGGCAGAATTGCCTTAAGCCTTGTTAGTTATGCAGCAAAAATTTTTGCAGCAAAAATACTTGTAACAAAGATGTCTATGGCCTATATACTTAGAGTGAAAATATCAGATGAATTTTCACCTATCTTCTGAACTTCTCTTCTTAATGTCTCCTTTGACCTCTTGATCTAATTGAAAACTAGCTTTCCCCTGGGAATATGACCTCTCCTGTTCTCAAAACTCTTAGCTACTTTCTTTGTGCAGTTTTCATATGCCTGAGCAAAGAAATGAAGTAAGTGTCCTCCTTGCTGCTTTCAAATCATTTTTCTTCTTTTCCATTAACCATGCTCAACATTGATTCACATGTCAACAGACCATAAAGCCCAATACTACTGATTATTATAGTCATCTGTAGATTCCCTAGGTTGATTGCCTTCACTCAGTCGTATTTTATTTCCTAAATCTCTGTTTACTCTGTAACACTACTTTTATTTACATATCTGGGTGATTTCAATGATCTGTCCTTCCTTCCAATACTCTTGACCCTCCATTCCTTGACCTCATATCTTTTAGTAATTTGTCTTCTGTCTAACGTTAGGCATTCATTCCCATAGTGTTAATATAGAATTGCAAATCACTTCAACATCTCCATTATTTCAGTATCATATCTTTCCATCCTGATCTACAGAATAATGCAATCACCATCATCCTTAGATTTTTTTCCCTATAACAAGAACCTAAAATTCACTTATCTTACAACTTTTCACTAATTCTGTCTTCATTTCACATTTTCATTTTTATTTAGCTTAAATTATTTTTTATATGTTTGTATGTTTTTGTTTATATGTTATAATCACTTTTCTGTATATAGTTTCAAATCAAGTGCCTTCTATTTCTTCCCAGTCTCTTTGGAAAATCCGATTGTTTCTTAAAAATATGTCTTTACTCTAATTCTACACTTGCACAGAGATAAAAGACATAAAAAGATTAACTGGTCTTACCTTAGATCCATGGCCATTAATCTCCAGAGGGTCCTAAATACTGCCCAGTAAGCATATTAGTGTTTCATAATCTATTTAGTATCTTATTCTTTTTTCAGCCTTATACCTTTTCCTCTCTCCTCAAGTTTGTTAAATACCTCTCACCTCCTTCATTGCTTTGGGTAATCATGCTTTTCTTTTACTGACTGGCATTCTTTTTTTATTGAGAAAGATAAACAAACTGAGGGTTTTGGAGGAGAGAGGGGTGGGGGTTGGGAGAACCTCATGGTGGGTATTAAGGAGGGCACGTAGTACATGGAGCACTGGGTGTGGTGCATGAACAATGAATCTTGGAATACTGAATAAATAAAATACATTTTTTTAAAATAAAAAAAGATAATTCAGTGTTCTGTCAGTGCCATTAAGCATATATTTTCCCTCTCTTCCTATATCTAAAGATAAACCATCTCTCTTCTTAGGGCCATCCTCTTTCCTTGAACATAGGAACCATCCTCTTTTGTCTATTCATATCATTCTGGTAATTCAGTCTCTCAATCTCCCTCTTTCTCTCTCTTTCTTACTTTTTTTTCACATTAAACTGTGTCCTTTCTTTCAAACTTAAGCTGAAGTTGTTTATTTCAGGTTAACACACACACACACACACACACACACACACACACACATATACACACACACCAGTTCATTGACAATAGCCCAATGTTGTTCAACCCAAAGGTCAATTCTTAGTCCTCACTTTTCCTGACTAATGGATTACTTTTTTTTCTTCAAAATTTTATTGATTTGACTTATATTTTTCACTTAAAACAATGCTTTATGACTCTGTTCTGTGACGTCAGTTAAATATGTCAGAATAAATTTTTAATTCAAATAAACTACTAAATTCAAAATATGCTTTGGGGGAAATCTGTCCAATGTTTAGAAAAGAAAACTGAAAACTGAGGATAGCTGAAGCGAGGAGAAAGATGACATTCTCATCTCAACACAGAAATAGCAATATTTAAAAGATGATTGTTAAATATTGGGGTATTTCCCTAATATGCTAATTCAGTCTACATCATAAATTTGAAGTTTAATTTTAGCGTTGTCTAGGATGTTTAGGGATGGGGGAAATGGGCTTTCATCTCAGTTATTTAAGGTATTCAAGTCCAGTTTTTGAAACATTGGTACCATTTATGTGACATTACAGTATTCATGAGTCTTAGTGGCATACATATAAACAGTAACACAAGCACGTAACAGAGAAGAATTCAACTAGAGCAAGAGATGAAGACCATGGCCCATGAGAAATATGACAGGAACTCTCATACTAAATTATAAGATTTTGTATTGAAGTGTGTTTTCTATAAGCTGTCCCATTAGATCCATGAGATTTTGGTAATTGAATTAATGTTAATGCTGTCTACCCTCTACCAGAAAGATAATGAGGCATAGGTGAAGCTAAATTAGAAAGAGTAGTGGAGGCATTAAGAATATAGATAGGAATGCTCTTTTCATTGTTCAGATTAGTCTTCACAATGTCTCTTGAATTATGCATGTAGGCAATTGTGAATAGGCAACCGGCAATCTAGTTTGTTTAATTTGTGAACATTTATAACCATTATCTGGTAGCATCTGAATACTATGCAATGATCTTCAATGATTTCTGTTTTGACTGAAGACTTATGTTCACTTATTACCCTATTAGGAATATACTTTGTTTAGCTTCAACAATGGGCCAATGAATTTCCATTTCCAAGGGGCAGGTCATGGTTTTTAAACATAAAAATGAAGGTAGTTTTTAGTATGTGTATGGAATGCCATGTACAACCAGAATTATTTTCTTAATGCATTTCTATCATTTTAACAACTTATTAGCTACTAAGCATACATATTTGATTATTTTTTTTTCTAACTTCTGCAAGGATCTAGGTCATCCATAACACGTTGTAAAATAACTATAGCAGTGTAAAGAGAGGAAAACAACAAGTTAATTAGCTAAGGCAAATATCAAATAAGTAAATTATAGTTATCTTAAGCTTCTCTGGGATCAATTTATATTATTAGCCAACAGATTTCTTACTTTTTTTCCCATATTTAACAGCTTTATTGAGGTATAATTGACATACAATAAAGTGTACAATTTTATGCATACACCTGTGAATCCATCACCACAATCAAGATGTTAACTTAGTATGAACATATCCAGCATCCCCAAATGTTTCTTTTTGAACCTGTTTGTAGTTCCTCCCTCTGTTTCAACCTTGCTTTTATTGTCTTCTTTTTCTTTTAAAAACATTTTTAGTTTTGTTTAAAAAAATTGTGGCAATGTTTGCCATTTGCTATATATGCCATCTTTCTCAAATAGTGGATACTCTTAGGTTCTACTAAAAATTAATTTTATCATGTAGAGAATAACTGTTTTCATAAATATGAATTTTGTTTCTTTTATTAGTTGCCTTTAGTTGAATATAATAAGGAAATTGAAGGGAAAATATTATTGTGGTAAGACTGCCTAACACATTTCTCATTCAGACATGATCTTTCAAAAATAAGACAATCAAAAATAATGTAAAAATCTCTTTTTGAAAAGCTACTTTAAACTGAGGGTTTTGGAGGGGAGCTGAGGGGTGGAGTGAGCCTGGTGGTGGGTATTATGGAGGGCATGTATTGCATGGAGGACTTGGTGTGGTATAAACAGTGAATTTTGGAACACTGAAAAATATGAAATTAGAATAATTTTTAAAAAGCTACTTTACATAAACAGAATTCTAATAGGTTTTATGTGCCTTCCATTTATGGAATTTTGGGTATGCATAAACTTTTCAATATACAGAAATATCTTCAGAACACCTCAGACAATTGTCACTGTCTTTTAGAATAAGTAACAATATATAATAAACCTATATAATAAGTATCTCACTGGCAAATGAAGGATTTAAAAATTCATAAAAATTAAGAAATGGGTATACTTCAGGCAAACTACCTTTCTTGATATTTTCTCATGCCTTTCATATAGAAACCTCATAGATATAAAATAATATTTAGAGTAATCTTGATGAAATAACTTCTAAATCTGGCTAGAAAAAGATTTTTTGCTGATGCTTTGAAATGTAATCATATAAGCCTACAATATACCCGAATAGAAAATTCCTATAATGTACTATGAAAATTGTGGCATACCATGTTTTAGATCTTGTTAACTCTGATTCATAAAATGTGACATTTCTTGTGCCATTTGCAAGGCTGTTAATTCATCCTGCAAATCTCATGATATTTTCTACACTTGAAAAGCTTTACTATTTAGTAATAAAAACTATTTTTGAAGAGATAGAAATGAAGTAGATGAACAATGTGATAAATATTAGATTGTGTTATAAACTATAAACGAATCCACTCTAAAATGCTGAAATACCAGTTTCTAGATCAACAAAGTACAAAACAACTACAATAAAATGTTAACTATCAACTTGGCACAATATTTTTTTATGCAGCTGTAACAAAGTTTTAGCAATGAAATCTAACCTTTTCATTACATATACTTCTCTAAATAGTGTCTTTGCAGAAAATTTTGGTATTAGTAATAATAATATCATGTAACCAATCTATAAAATATTTATAATTTTTACTCTTATTAGAGAAAAATAAAAATATACTAAATACTCATTTGTGAAAACATCAAGTTCTATTTAAAAAAATTAAATGTTATATCCTTATACTATCCATAATATAAGGAAGCACAATGATTTATAACTTTTTGGTACTTTTTGTGAAGTAAGCTTTTAGAAGATTCTAATGTAACTCTTATTTGAGAAAATAGTGAATAGTATGTAGAGGATTCTTTAGAAAGCCAACAAGTGTGAAAAAAATTAACTGCCAATAATAAAATATAACTATGTATTATTACATTATATAATTTTTTATCTACGCATTCAGAATTTCACTATTCCCAAATGAAAACCATTTAAAAATTATTTTTATCATTCTCCTTTTGAAAGAATGATAATCCTGTAAACAAAACCATAGTATCATTAGGTTTCACATTATTTTTAAGTGGTTCCAGTTTCTCTAGAAAATGGTATATTTAAACATTTTGGAAGCCTTTGAATTGTCTATAAGCTAGAAACATTTTAAGTGGTGACTGTTTTTAAAAATGTATAAGAATAATAGAAGTTCCAGCAAGATTCCTTCAGCAAGTGAATAGAAAAATAAACCAAATAAACTGCATGAAATCCAGACAATGAAATATTATTCAGCTCTAAAAAGAAATGAGCTACCAAGCCATGAAAAAGCATATGCAAATCCTCCATGCATATTACTAATTTAAAGAAGCCAATCTGAAAAGGCTACTACTGTGTGATTCTAACTATATGACATTTGGAAAAGTCAGGGAATAGTAACAAGGGTAGTAGATGCTAGTGGTTGGGGGGATGGGAATAAATAGAGCACGGAGAATTTTTAGAGCAGTGAAAATGCCATGTATGACACCATAATGGTGAACACATTTGTCTGAGCCAGAAGAATATACAGCATCTAGAATGAACTGGATTTTGGAGGACTATGATATGACAATGTGGGTTCATTAATTATAAAAATGTACCATGGTGGGGAATGTTGATAATAGAGGGAGATTATGTAAATGTGGGGATAGGAGATATGTGGGAAATCTCTGTACCTCTCCCTTGATTTCATTATGAACTTCAAGCTTCTATTAAAAACACTTAATTTTTAAAAATTCCCATAAATAGTCACTGATGAGAACCAAAGGAAGAATGAGTGATCCCAAATAAACAATGTAATATTACCATTCAACCATTAAAATCACCATGAAACATGTTGTAGATCTTCTGTAACTTGTATCATCCTAACAATTTTATAAATCATTTCTAGTATTCCCTGGAGACTTTTTGATGCACAGCATGTTTATAATAAGAGTATTATGAATTTGTTTATGGAGCAAAGAAATCTGTGCAGCATGCATTGGATAATTTGAGGGCAACTCAAAAAAAAAAAAAAAAAATCAAAGAAAAGGTCTTTAGTGTTTACTTGTAAAACATACCGGATGACTTAATCACTAAAATTCCAATAGGACCTATCTCAAAAGGAAAAAAAAAGGGGGGGGTGAGGCTCGCTACAGTGAGAAGGTGTAATAGTTAGGAGGGTTTACATTTGGGAACAATAATGCCTTGGGGCACCTGGGTGGATCTGTCAGTTAAGTGGCTGCTTTCTGCTCAGGTCATGATACCCAGGGTTCTGAAATTGAGCCTCACATTGGGCTCCCTTCCCTGCTTAGTGGGGAGGCTGCCTCTCCCCTGCCCAGAACTTCCCCTGCTTGTGCTTGTTCTCTCCCTCTCTCTGTGTGTGTCAAATAAATAAATAAAATCTTAAAATTAAATGACTTAGCAGTTGTGAGCAGAGGAAGGAGACGTAAGAGGAAGTACAAGAAAAGAGGAGAGAGTAAGGGAGGGGTAGCAGTGAGAAAGACAGAAAATTAGGGGACTGATGAGGCATTTCAGCAGCAGCAGAGTCAGGCATTCTGGGTACAATGAGGGTATCGCTCCAGATAAATTTTATAAATTTGTTCACTCAGTGTTTTCTTCCAAAAAAATCCCACTACTTTTTGTACTTAAAAAAAAAAAAAAGAGTAGCATCAGATTTGTCTTTTTTTTTTTTTTACTGTAATACTATCCTAGAAAAATCCCAATTTTCTGAAATACATTTTAAAGGTTTTGTAAGGTTTTTTTAGTCTAAAATAAAATAAATTCCAGGTGTACCTTGGATTGAATTGTTACCTGAATATGAGACAATAATCTTCTCCCTCTCTGACTACATTATTATTATTATTAGACTTCTGGCTTAAAGCCTTGTCAGGGCTCAGACCTTTGCTCTAAAATCATAGGAAACCAGAAAGGTACAATTGTGATATGGGAGAGAATCTGATATTTGAGACTGTGGGTGCTACAATGAGAATTAAATTTTTATATTTCTAGAAAAGGTAACTAAAGTGATTAAGTGGAATAAAAATCACCATAAATTGCAATCTGGAAACTTATTTTTAGTCCATAGACATCTGTTGTATTAATAAAGTTTTGATATTTTTGAACATATGAAAATGAAATTGTTCTAGGTTTTTGCTATAGTAAACATGGTTCTCACCTCTGACAAATTAGATTTTACAGTGGGATATAAATTTAGCGTTCTTGAGGCACCTGGGTGGCTCAGTGGGTTAAAGCCTCTGCCTTCGGCTCAGGTCATGATGCCAGGGTCCTGGGATCAAGTCCCGCAATGGGTTCTCTGCTTGGTGGGGAGCCTGCTTCCCTCTCTCTGTCTCTCTGCCTACTTGTGATCTCTGTCTGTCAAATAAATAAATAAAATCTTTAAAATAAATAAATAAATAAGTCTAGCATTCTTTAGAAATACTTGTACTGGTCATTTGCCATTAGAAACGGGGAAAATTAATGAGATATCTGGAACCATGCCAAGGATTAGGAGATGAAATATCTATGTAGGGACACCTAACCATTTTTGCCAAGAAACACTAATTTGTGGAATACACATTATGACAAGATAGTTAGCCTAGTTATGCCATAGCAAACATTTTAATTCTCTTTGGACTCTGATGGGTTTGAAAATTACAGGATGTCTTCTAGGAGTGCAATCCTGACCACACCTTGATCAGATTTCTGGCCTCCAAACATATGAAAGAATAAATACCTGTTTTTTAAGCCACCAAGTTTGTGGTAACTTGATATAGCATTACTAGGGAATTGATACAAGCTTAAATAGCAAATTAAACAAATGGCTAATAAGAATTCCAGAACAGAAAATGGGGGAAAAAATTACGAAAATTCTTTTTGAGAATTTTCCAGATTGATGAAAGTCAAATTGAAGAAGTGTTATTTCATGAGCAGAAAAAGCAAAACTTAATCCATATCTAAATCCATGATGCAAAAACTGCAAAGCAACAAAAACGAAACAAAACAAAATATCTTAAGAATAATAACCACTGTAATTTCATAACAAACTTCCAAATAAATAGCAGGTCATAGAGAAAATCGTAGATATTAAAAAAGTATTTCAAACACAATTGTAAGGAAAATAAGGCAACCGAATTGGGGAACACAGATAAAAAGATTCTTTCAGGGAAATTTCCAGTTTAAAAAAGCTTATGTTAGAAAGGAAGACAAATCTAAAATCAATGATGTAACTCCCAAATTAGAAAGTTAGGAAAAGAAAAACAAGATAAATCCTAAGCAAATAAAATGAAGGAAATCATAAAGAAGACTGAAAAATCTGTGCTACAAAGGACACAGTGGAGAAAATTAAGCAATCCAAAATCTGCCTCTTTGAAAAATTTATCAACATTGAAGTAATCAGGGACACAGAGAGAGAACACACATGCAAAAAGCAGGTATGAAAAAGATATCTCTGCAGATTCTACACACATAGAAAATGTTACAGGACTGTTACAAATAGAATTATGCCAATAAATTAGACAGTTTTTTGTTTTTGTTTTTTTTTTTAAATTAGACAGTTTTCATGAAATGGATACATTTCTTGAAAACTATCACCAAAACAGACATGTGATGAATAAAAATCCAATGAACTTTATGTTTGTAAAACATGCTGAATTTATTCCCAAAAGCTTCCCATAAAGAAATTCACAACGATTTCATTGGTAAGTTACAATTTTAATAAATCTAAAGAAGAAATGAGAGCAGTCTTACTTTTTCAGCTAGACAAAGGACACATTCCTAAATTGTTTTCTGAGGCCAGTGTAATCTTTATAAAACACCTAACAAAAATTTGACAAAAAAATCATGAAATAACATAAATTCAAAACAAAATATCAAGTAGACTCTAGCAATACATAAAATGAATAATGTATGATGACCAATATGAATATGTTGCAGGCATTCAAGTGCAGTTTAAAGAAAAAGAGGGATAAAGAGACAAAAGAAAATAGAACAAAAAGTCCATGGTTAATAACATACTTAGTTAATGGTAGAATATTGAAAAATGTAGCTGTAGAATTGAAAACAAAACCAGTCTGGGGATGCCTGAGTGGCTCAGTCTGTTAAAGAGCTGCTTTCAGCTCAGGTCGTGATCCCAAGGTCCTTGGGATAAAGTCCTTGTTCAAAAAGGAATCTGTTTCTCCCTCTGCCTGCCTCTCCTCCCACTTGTGCATTCTCTCTCTCTCTGACAAATAAATAAATGAAATTAAAACAACAACAACAACAACAAAAACCACCAGGGTGTCTGTTCTCCCCGTTTCTGTTAAGTACTGTATTGGATACTTGACCCAGGGATTTAAGAAAGTTCAGAAAGCAGTAAATTAAACTGTCTGTATTCCTAGATGACAGGATGGACAGAGAAAATGCTAAGCTATCTGCAAAACAAAAACTAGAACAATATGTTAATTTAGCAAAGTTCTAAGATTCCATACAAAACTAATTGCAATTTTTATATACACTCGGCAAACAAATTGAAAATGAAACTTACAAGAAAAATTATAAGAAAGACTTATAAGAAAAATTTTATTTACAAAATATTATAATATAGCTCATCTGCTGGAACTGCAGCTTGGTGCAACATCTCTTCCCCTTTTTTAAAGTATGGAACGTGAAAATCCACCGCATCAAACCAGCATTTATAAGGCTTGTACATGCTTACTTCCAGCTCAGACATAAGCAAAGCAAGTTTGTTCTCTGGAAGAATGGCATGACCTAGGAGAGATAGGGCTTTCTGACAGTGTCAAATGGAGTAAAAGTCCATTTAATAAGAGCTCTATTGATCCCCACCCAGTGAGTGCAGCCAAGCATTTACTGGTTGTTAACTTGGCAAATTTAACAGTTCAGCCAAAAGTCCTTTTGCAGAGGATGACTTAATTACATTCATCCACAACTTCAAAAATGTTAAAAAACACTCAACAGAAATATGGAATACTGATACACTGAAATCTATAAATTTTTGCTAAGCAAAATTTTTTAAAAAGTCCAAAATCAATGAGAAAATAAACCATGCTTATATGTTGGAAACTATATTGTTAAGATGGCAGTTATCCAAAATTATTGTACAGATTCAATGAAATCTTTTGTAATCCCAGTCGGCCTTTTTTGTAGAACTGATAAACATATTATAAAATGTATACAGAAATGCAAATGACCTAGATTATGTAATGTAATCTTGAAAAAGAACAAATTTAGAGCACCAGTACCTGATTATAAAGTTGTAATAATTAAGACAGAGGGAGGTTCTTGCATAAGGATAAAAACTAGGTCATTGGTATAGAGCACAAAAGTAGACCCAGACTTATAAAATCACTTAATTTATATACCCTCATAAAATCAGAGAAATGTATTTTAAATTAAAAGTATTAAAGCAATTAAATGTATTCAGATATTTACCTTGCTTTGAGATATTTCTAGAACTTAAATTATGTGTTTATTTGCATTTACATGTGAAATAGGTTATAGTTTTAAAATCTTCAAATGTTGCATAAACCTATTAAAATTATCTTATATTTTTTCAATTCCTTGTCAGTTTGATATTAACTTGAATTACTTCACTTCTTATTTTATGCATTACAGTGATTTTATTTTATAACTAAACCTAAAAAAATTCAAGGTTGTTGCTCAGGGTAGTATTTGAAACTTTTTTTTTAAGGGATCATTCTTTATAGCATTTAGAGCTAAGTTTATGTATCATAGAAAAATTTTGGATTCCTTTACTTAGATTTAACTGTTGTTTTTGCCTTCTCATCATCAGTAGTGGTGACTTGAACTCTTCTTCCTACTTTCACAGAGCCCTCTCCTGAAGGGCATTAGTCTGGTTCTTGAGTAACAGCTCTACTGCAGGGAAAAAAACATTACAATCTACACATACAATAGTTTCTACACATTAGTTTCTTCAATTTGATTTGGTACTTCTGAGGGCCTACACTACACAAATTACCTAAGTTCTGTCAGGATATCAGAGCTGGTTGAATTTTAATAACCCATATATATTTTTACAGTTAAATCTTAAATGTCAATTCTAACGATGATTTCAAATATTGAGATCTTGAATAATTTTTTTCCTTTTTTTCAATTTCTTAAATTGAACTATAGTGAGTATAGAGTTTTATGTTAGTTTTATGTGTGCAATTCTATAACAATTCTTAACTCGGTGTTCATTACAATAAGTACATTTTAAATACCCTTTATCTATTTTACCCATCCTTCTACTCACCTCCCATCTGATAATCCATATGATAGTCCATATTTGAGAGTCTGTTCTTTTGTTTGTCTCTTTTTTTCTGTTTGTTCAATTGTTTGTTTCTTCAATTCCACATATGAGTGAAATAATTTATCTTTCTGACTTCTTTCACTTAGCATTACACCCTCTAGTTTCATCCACATTGTTGCAAATGGCAATATCTCTTTTTATGGCTGAGTAATATTTCACTATATCTATAGATATCATATATCATAGATAGATGATAGACAGATAGATCAATCAATCATACCTTCATTTATCTAAAGATGAGCACTTAGGTTGTTTCTGTATCTTGACTATTGTAAATAACGCTGCAATAAACCTAAAGGTGCATGTAATTTTTCAAATGTCTGTTTTTGCTTTCTTTGAGAAGATACCCAGCAGAGGAATTACTGAGTCATATGGTATTTCTATTTTTAATTTTTTGAAGAACCTCCATACTCTATTCCACAGCAGCTACATCAGTCTGCATTCCCACCAATAGTGCACAAGTATTACTTTTTCTCCACATCCTTGCTAACACTTGTTATTTCTCGCCTTTTTGATTTTAGACATTCTGACAGGTGTAAGGTGATACCTCCTTGTGGTTTTGATTTGCATTTCCTTCATGATTAGTGATGTTGAACATCTTTTCATTCACCTGTTGGCCATCTGTATGTCTTCTTTGGAAAATGTCTATTCAGGTCCTCTACTCATTTTTGAATTGGATTATTTGATTCTTTAATGTTAAGTTTTTATATATTTTTTATATTAACCCTTTGTCAGATATATCATTTGGTAATATCTTTTCCACTTAGTATGTTGCCTTGTCTTTTTGTTTTTGGTTTCCTTTGCCCTGCAAAAGTTTTTCTTTTTTTTTTTTTTTTTTTATGTTGGTGTAGACCCAATAGTTTATCTTAGCTTTAGTTTTCATTGTCTCAGAAAATATATCTAGAAAAATGTTTCTGTTAATAATGTCAAAGATATTCGGGTGCCTGGGTGACTCAGTGGTTTAAGCCGCTGCCTTCAGCTCAGGTCATGATCTCAGGGTCCTGGGATCGAGTCCCGCATGGGGCTCTCTGCTCGGCAGGGAGCCTGTTTCCCTCTCACTCTCTCTGCCTGCCTCTCTGCCTACTTGTGATCTCTCTCTGTCAAATAAATAAATAAAATCTTAAAAAAAATAATGTCAAAGATATTCTGCTTATGTTTTCTTCTAAAAGTTTATGTTTTCTTCTAAAAGTTTCAGATCTCACATTTAGGTCTCTAATCCATTTTGAGTTTATTTAAGAAAGTGGTTCAGCTTTATTCTTTTACATGTAGCTGTTCAGTTTTTCCAGCACCATTTGTTGAACAGATTCTCTTGTCCCCATTGTACCATTGTACCATTGTACATTATTTTCTCTTTCCATAGATTAATTGGCCATGTAAGTGTGGGCTCATTTCTGGCCTCTCTATTGTGTTCCATTGATATATGTGACTATTTTCGTGTCACCACTGTATTTTGATTACTACAGCTTGGTAGTGTATCTTGAAATCTAGGGTTGTGATAACTCTAGCTATGTTCTTCTTCCTGAAGATTGTTCTATTTGAGGTCTTTTGTGATTCCATACAAATTTTAGGATTGTTTGTTCTAGTCTTGTGAAAAATGCTGATATTTTGATAGGCATTGCATTAAATCTGTAGACTGCTTCAGGCAGGATGAGCATTTTAACAATATTCATTCTTCCAATCTAAGAATATGGGCTATCTTTTTGTTGTTGTTGTTATCATCTTCAATCTTTTCCATCAGTGCTTTATAAATTTTAGAGTTCAGGAACTTCTTGGTTAAGTTTATTCCTAGATATTTTGGGGGCACAATTATAAATGAGATTGCTTTCTTAATTTCTCTTTTCTACTCCATTATTAGTGTATAGAAGTGGAATAGGTTTCTTTTTTTTTAACTGTTTTAAAATTCAATTCATTAACATATTGTGTATTATTAGTTACAGATGTAGAGTTCAGTGATTCATCAGTTCTATATAACACCCAGTGCTCCTTATATCACATGCCCTCCTTAATGCCTATCCCCAAGTTACTCCATCCCCCCATCTCCCTCCCCTCCAGCAACCCTCAGTTTGTTTCCTGTGATTAAGAGTTTCTCATGGCTTGTCTCCCTCTCTGATTTCATCTTGTTTTATTTTTCCCTCCCTTCCTCTATGCATTTCCCTGATGCTCAGTGATTTGAGCATTTTTCCATGTGTCTGTTGGACATTTGTATGTCTTCTTTGGGGAAATGTCTGTTCATGTCTTCTGTCCATTTCTTGACTGGATTATTTGGTCTTTCAGTGTTGAGTTTGGTAAATTCTTTATGGGTTTTACCAAACTTTATAGATTTTGGATACTACTTAGCTTTATCTAGTAAAATATTTGCAAATATCTTCTTCCATTCTGTAAATTGTCTTTTGGCTTTGTCAATTGTTTCCTTTATTGTGCAAAAACTTTTTATCTTGATCAAGTCCCAGAATTCATTTTTGCCTGTGTTTTCCTTGCCTTTGTAGATGTGTCTAGCCAGAATAAAAGAGGTTGCTGCCTGTGTTCTCCTCTAGGATTTTGATGGATTCTTGTCTCACATTTAGGTCTTTCATCTATTTTGAGTTTATTTTTGCATATGGTGTAAGAAAATGGTCCAATTTCATTCTTCTCTATGTGGCTGTTCAATTTTCCCAATACCATCTGGCTGAGGGTTTATCAATTTTGTTAAAATTTTTTTAAAGAACCAGCTCCTGGTTTATTGATCTTTCTATTGTTTTGTGTTTTTAGACTCTATTTCACTTATTTCTGTTCTAATCTTTATTATTTCCTTCCTTCTACTGGCTTTGGGTGTTGTTTATGTTTCTTTCTCTAGCTCCTTTATGTGTAAGGTTAGATTGTTTATTTGAATTTTTTCTTGTTTCTCAAGGTATACCTGTATTGCCATGAACTCTCTTAGAATAGCTGTTGCTGCATCTGAAAGGTTTTGGACTGTTGTGTTTTTATTTTCACTTGTCTCCATGTATTTTTTAAATTTCTTTTTGATTTCTTGGTTGACCCATTTGTTGTTTAGTAGCATGTTATTTAGCTTCTATGTATTTGCATTCTTTCCAGATTTTTTCTTATGATTGATCTCTAGTTTTTATGCAATTATAATTGGATAAAAAGGTCTGATATGATTTCTTTTCTCTTTTAATTTATTGAGACTTGTTTTGTGGCCTAACATGTGATGTATACAGGAGAGTGTTCCATGTGCACTTGAAAAGAATGTGTATTCCACTGTTGAAAATGTATATATGGTTGGCCCATCTTGTCTAACGTGTCATTCAAAGTAACTATTTCTTGTAGATCTACATATTAATGTAAGAGAGGTGTTAAAGTACCCCACTATTACTATATTGCTGTTAATTTCTTCCTCTATGTCTGTTAATAGTTGCCTTTTGTATTTAGGTGCTCCCATGTCAGGTGCATAGAATTGACAATTGTTAAATCCTCTTCTTGGATAATTCCCCTTATCATTATGTAGTATCCTTCTTTCTCTCTTGTTACAGACTTTGTTTTCAAGTCTATTTTGTCCAATGTAAGTATTGCTACCCCAGCTTTCTTTTCACTTCAATTTGCATAGTACGTGTTTTTTCATCTCTTTACTTTCAATCTGCATGTATGATTAGATTTTTTTAACATCTTCAAGTGTTTTTCGATCTCTATAAGCAAGTAGTTCCTTTAAATTTAGAGACTTTATAATACAAATTACTTTTTGTTCTAAGAAAGAAGCAAAGATCCATTTTTTTTTAGAAAATATGTTGTACTCATACAATAGAGGAAATCTCATTAAAATTTCCAAGAACCCAGGTAATTTCATAAGAGTTTATTGGTGGGTTTCCCCTACTTTATTATGTGATGTTATCTATGATATATTTCTAATCATATTGTGGATGGGCTTAGGGTTAAGTTTAACATATATTATCAAATGGTGGTTAACATATGAAGATTTTCTTCCATATTGATTTGACTCATTTCTGTACATTTTATGAAAATTCCCTGATACCTTAAAAACAAGGAGAAATTTCGTATCTTAGAATTCACATCAAGATTATAAGGAGGTAAAAAGCTAAAGACAAACCAGAAGTCATTCCTCTCATTCCATATTCATTCACATCCCAACAGTTAATGTTCATTTATACAATGGTTTTAAAAACAATAAAAGATTTTGGTAATTAATCTAATACCAGTATTTGCTTATATTTTATATTCATATAGTGCAAATAACAAATTTACATGTATAGCTAATCTCCAAATGTTTAAAAGTGTTTTCCACTGATACAAAAGTACCACCACAACTACAAATAGAACATTATAAAAAGCTAAGTAGTTTACTGTTGTAAGGGGATTTTAAAAAATTATGACATCACAAGAAAAACTAACAATATTGAATATAGAGCACAAGATAAAAAGTATTGAGTGTTCTATCAATAAATGGGAACAATTTTAAATGTCATTTGTATCCCAGATGCTTAAAGATCTGAGAATCATCAAGACAAACAAATATAAAAAGAGAAACAGATTCTATGATTGTCACTACTTCAAAGAGTGGTATTTTCTGCCATCTAATAGAAACCAAATGATTGTAAAAACTAACTTTTCAGGACTTTTATTTGTAATGAGGGCAATGAGAAACAGATTTGTTCTGTGAAATTGCCAATTACAGAGTTGGATAAAATTTAAGGAGAATTTTATTGGGCATAAGAACATTGTATCAGGATGTGGACAGATTTAAGTTGAGATGCTTATTAGATATTGAAATAGTGATCTAGTAGGCACTTTGAAAAATGAGTCTGGAATTCAAGGGAAAGGTTCAGTAAAAATATAATAGAGAATTGTTAATGTATTTAAAGTGTTTAAAGCTTTGAGAATGGATGAGCTAGAAAAGAGGAGAGGCCTAGAATTGTGCTCTAAATTACTCTAACATTTAGAAATCATAGACGTGAGGACAATCTAGCAAGGGAAATGTAAGGAGTAACTAGCGAGGCAGAAAAAATTGAGTATAATGTCTTGAAAACTAGGAAAAACATATGGCTTCAAGAAGGAAGGTGCGACTAACTATATCAAATAGTATTCAGAGGTGAAATTATATGAGAAATCAGAAATTATCCATTAGATGTAATAATTTCTGGGTGATTGTTATCCTTAACAAAATCTCATTTTCAATCAACTTTGTGAAAATGGCTCACTAGAGTCATTCCAAAAAGAAATAGAATATGAGAAAAATAATTATATGGACTTCTCTTTCAGAGATTTTTTTATTAAGAATTATAAAGAAATAACTTATTTGCTAAAAAGGACTCTGTTATTGATGTGGTTTTATTTATGTTTTAAGGTAGATAAATTATAGCTTAATGATGCTGTAGATAATGAGACAAAATGCTGAAACAATACCTGTGCAGTTTTCAGTACCTTTCCTTTACAGTCACTCACAAATCTTGACAATTTTGTTTCAGTATTCTTTTGTAGGTGTAAAGTTTTGGAAAGTTTTGAAGATGGATAAAGCTGACACGTAGAGAAATAAAAACTTCCCCCCAAAGGGAGGAATGATAAAGTTGAGAGAATAGAAAGACTATATCAGTAAGTTAGTAATTTGAAAAAAGAGAGATCTCTGTGTGTATGTGTATGTCTGTGCATGTGTGCATGTAAGAGAGAGACTAAAGGATATGACTGGGTGTCATTAGTAATTAAAATCAAAATGGTAAAAAATGGTAACTATCAATAAATGTATTCTGCACAATTGGATATACAGTTGAATATAAATGAAATTAGATCACTGCTTTGTATAACATTTTTTAAAAAGAAAAACACTAGTAAGATTAAAATTATTTTCAGATTTTTGGGGCACCTGGGTGGGCTCAGTTAATTTTCTGCCTTCAGCTCAAGTTGTGATCTCAGAGTCCTGGGATCAGCCCCACATTGGGCTCCCTGCTCAGCAGGGTCTCTGCTTCTCCCTCTCCTTCTGCCCCTGCTCCCCAGTTCACACTGTCTCTCACAAGTAAACAAATAAAAAAAACTTTTAAAAAAATTTCACATTTTAATTTTTTTGCAAAAATTAAAATGTGTAAAATTTTGTCTAATGAAACATTTTATTGAATTATTTTTAATTCATATTTCCTTAATGCTTAAGGGAATTTTGCATCCTCTTTATGTCTTTGGGTGTTTTTTTTGTTGTTGCTGTTGTTGTTTTTTGTTGTTTTTTAAGAGAAGAGTGCACTTGAGTAGGTGCAGAGGGAGAAGGAGAGAGAATCTTAAGCAACTCCATGCTCAGCACAGAGCCCAGGCATGGTTCAGCCTAATGGCCCTGAAATCAAGAGTAACCACACTTAATGAACTGAGCCATCCAAGCACACCTACATCCATTTTATGTCTTACAATTTGTGAGTTCTTTACCAAGTCTTTTTATTTTTTTAAACTCTTACAGAATTTATTTATTTATTTATTTTAATGTGATCAAATTCATTAAATTAAATTTCACTTCATGCTTTACGCTTTTTGAGTCTCGTTTAAGAAATAACATGTTGGGGCGCCTGGGTGGCTCAGAGAGTTAAAGCCTCTGCTTTTGGCTCAGGTCATGATCCCGGGTCCTGGGATTGATCCACACATTGGGCTCTCTCCTTGGCGGGGAGCCTGCTTCCTCCTCTCTCTCTGCCTGCCTCTCTGCCTACTTGTGATCTCTCTCTGTCGAATAAATAAATAAAATCTTTAAAAAAAAGAAAAAGAAATAACATGCTGCTGTGATTTCCTGAAGATATTTAATTTATTTTTAAAATAAATTATTTAACATTATGCTTGTGTCATTTATATGTTTAATCTATTTTAGAATCAGCTTTATTGATACTCATAGTACTCAAATGGCTGGCTTTCCCCGAGGTATTATTTTTTCTCTATATCATAAATATTTTCCATATTTACATAAATTTATTATTAAATTTAATTTAAAGAAAAGTTTTACTCACAGAATAAAGAAAAAACATTTTGATTAAATATTTATTTAAATAATTTTCTCTATTAATACCGGTAATGAAAATTAAGAACATGATATATCTCTCTTCATAAAATTAAAGACACATGCACATAATCTATATACCAAAAATAATCATTCCTTTAGGCAACTTTATATGCTAATACTATTTTGGTATATTATAAAATATGTATTTCAACACTCCATGAAATGTATGAACAAAGCCATACAAGGGCAGAGTTTCTTTTTTACATTTGGGTAAGTAAAGAAAATCTTTCCTCACAGAACCCATTTTTTGAATTCCTCAACAGTTAATAGAAAGCCAAGTGCCATTTTATATTAAAAATTGTTCTTAGTATTCTTTTTTTTTTTGTTTTTTTGACAGAGAGAAGTCACAACTAGGCAGAGAGGCAGGCAGAGAGAGAGAAGGAAGCAGGCTCCCCACAGAGCAGAGAGCCCAATGCGGGGCTCGATCCCAGGACCCTGGGATCATGACCTGAGCCGAAGGCAGAGGCTTTAACCCACCGAGCCACCCAGGCGCCCCTGTCCTTAGTATTCTTATCATGAGATAAATCAACCCGTGTAACTCTTTAATGTGGCTTTTCAGTGTTTAATATAATAAATTCCAGGGGGTGAATATTTTGTGCTTCTAGCAAACAAATTTTTTTTTCATTTTATTTATTTTTTCAGTGTAACAGTATTCATTCTTTTTGCACAACACCCAGTGCTCCATGCAAAACGTGCCCTCCCCATTACCCACCACCTGTTCCCCCAACCTCCCACCCCTGACCCTTCAAAACCCTCAGGTTGCCCCAACTTCCCACCCCTGACCCTTCAAAACCCTCAGGTTGTTTACTAGAGCGTATCATGCTTAGTGAAATAAGTCAATCGGAGAAAGACAACTAGCAAACAAATTTTAAACAATAGTAAGGTCAAATTTTAGATTTTTAAACTGTCTTAGGCATCATTGAGTAGGGTGTGATCATCTTCTTTAGTGAGTTCCAGAGAAAGTAATTAAGGTCTTCAAAATGGTCATAAATAACTTTATTGGTAGAATTAGAATTCTGCAGTCAAATGCTCTGCCACTGAGCTATACCCCCTAGAATTGGAATTCTGATTTTATCTTTCTAATGGAATGCTTTGAGTACTACCTAATTCCAGCTTTAAGTTGGAACCAACTTTAAGTTGATTAGTTTTAATAAATTATAATTTATATGATAATTCATGACATTGTTGTTTAAACTTTTTAAATGTGAATTTTATGAAAAAGAAGAAAATGTCGGAGACCAAATATTTTTTAAGGCAACGATAATGTAATCATAACAATAACAACAATTCTAACCATGATTAAAATTTGGAAGAAATATTTCAAGGTAATTGAGACTGATATTATGGCATTGCATGCATATATATGTAATAAATCTGAAGAAGTCACTCCTCTAAGTGAGGATCACCTTGCATCTACTAGAGTTCCAAATAATATATGCAGAAATTAAAATAATTATTTTCTTTGTTTACCACCTCAAATTGCAATTCACAATTAATCACCAGCACCATATTATATTTAGAGACCTTCAACAGTATAACATTTACATACGATCTGTTTTTTAATTTTTTAATACTTCAAGATAATTGCAGTGTAATGCTAATTTGATAATAATCAATATTGTAAATTTGGCAAGTAAGGATAACATTTTTGTACATCTGACAGTTCAATTGATGTTTTTCAACAGGAAGATTACAATTAAAAGCAATGTACCAATTTCAGTATCTGTAAGGCAGAGATTTTTCTAATAAATGGGGTAGTAAAACATAAGATAAAACAGATATTTATTCCTGTAATCTAATATTGAAGACAGTACCATCTTCCATTGCAATCATCCCAAATTCTAAAATGTAAATTCCTTTCTTACAATTTATTTAAATCTGAGTCAGAGATTTTGTCACAAAATTTAATAAGTCCTCAAACTGACTCCTACTCCTTTTTTCTGCATCTTCAGTCCATTAAGTAATAATGTATATTTTTATATATATATATGTATATACTTAATATATTTGGATAAAATAAACAAAAATACTTACATGTACATATATCTAGGTAATATATGTGTTCTTCTTACCTGTATAACTATGACACTGTCATTTTTAACTGCCTATGTGTTTAGCTCTAGCTAAAATCATGGATGCCAAGGAGGACTATTTTTTGATTTGTGGTCAGTGCTGCAGTTTGCAGAACTTGGCACTGTGACTGCCTATTAAGCCCCAGGTCAGCTCAAAGCCTGAGTAGAACAAAGCTACCTCCTCTGTTTGTTGCACAGCAGGCTGATCCATGTAATGTCTTCACTAGTTACAGCTTTGCTGGGTTGTTGAAGTTCTGTTTGGAACAAGCTTTGAAAACTTGTCTTTGCCTGCTGATTTATATCCTCACTTGGTTCAAAGGGGTGATTGGTGTCTATGGCATAGGCAGTACATTTTTATCCACAGAATCAGAATTGTCAATATGCTTGAGTGAAATATTTTAATTGAACCAGTTAGAGCTTTAGAATGTAGTTGTGTTGGACATATTGATTCATATATACATGCAGTCTGTTACAATATATCTCTTGTATTCTCCTCCTGCATTGTTCACTTGTTCTGTAAATAAGGGAAGTCAGAAATAAGCATTCTTATTTCATTTATGAGAATTGAAATGAATTCCAGTAGCTGGAGTCATCAGCCCTGCTGGCAATTTTTGGATCAGAAAGATTCCTTTGTGTGGTGGACAAATCATATAACTTCTCTTAACCCAGGTGCTCAATCTGCCAAATGGATGAAATGCGAGGTTAAAATTAAAGAACAATATTTCTAAAATGGGAGGCACAGGATTCTGATTCATTTTATCTAATGATTTCGTTCATTTTGGTGGTTTCATAATCAGATTATAACTATGTAGTAATATGTTTGAAAGTACTCACTCCAGAAGTAAAAATTTGGATTTACAAAAAGGGCACATAAAATGATTAATGGGAGGTGATTATTTACTACTATAGCTATTTACTATAGCTAACAGGAGTTAGCTATATGATATTTAGATATTATTTTTGACTAGTGTTTTAAAGATATTAATTGGTTTACAAAATTAAAATTGTATAAAGTATGAAAATTATTAAAATAGGTATAAACATCACTAACTTTTAGAAATACAAACATATTAATTTAATTTAGAAAATATTGACAGAGCTTACTGGAACATTAGTAAATATGTATGTTCCTGACAAATAGCATATACATAAGGTGAAATTAAATTCTATAAATAGTTGCAAATTTGTGCTATAGTTGATTGCCACAGCTTGAGTAATACCATACAAAATTTATGTGAGCAATATAAGATTTCATGAAGGGCACTAAGTTTATAAACATTAAAATCTTTAGTCTTGGGAGCCTGGGTGGCTCAGTGTGTTAAAGCCTCTGCCTTCCGCTCAGGTCAATATCCCAGGGTCCTGGGATCGAGTCCTGCATCAGGCTCTCTGCTCAACAGGTAGTCTGCTTCTCCATCTTTCTCTGCCTGCCTCTCTGCCTGTTTGTGATCTCTGTCTGTCAAATAGATAAATAAAATCTTTTAAAAAATGCTTTAAAATCTTTATTCTTGGTGCATGAATATTTTCTCTTCTCAAACTAGATATTTCAGGCCATTTTATAAAGACCACTGCAATCTCAGTATTATCACACATGATACAAGGTCATGGAAAACTAGGATAATTCAAAATAATCAAACATGATAAAAATATATATTGTGTCATGTTGTCTACTACCCAATGCTAAGGACTGTGCAGAACCAGTAGAGCCGAAACGGTCCATATATTCTGTGGACTTCCAGCCAACATACAGGAAACATATAGGCCAATATATAGGAAAGTGTAAGAATGCAGACACATAATCAATAATAAATGAATGCTACTCTCTTTTGAGTTTTCAGATATACTATTTGTAGGGCACTGATATCCTTAGTCATTTTAATTCAAGGTTCTGATAGTATTGAGAACTGTGTTCTCAACACTTGCTTAGCTAACTATGTTTGCACATTTATTTAAAGAGAGATTATTTTCTTGATGACTGACCATAAGCATTGGTAAAATCTGTACCCATGAAAGAGACTTTAAATAACTAACACACATTAAAGTGGAATTGACATTTCCCTGATGAGCAGGGATCAGATAGTATATTGAACAATTATAAATATAAATGTATATATATATATATTCTCTTAGGAAGTAAGTTTATATGTCAAAAATCTGACAATATTCTCAGAACTGGCAGAAAAGAACGACAATGCCAGTTGTTTCACCGTTCACTTCTTTCTTGGGTGTTATAGCTGCATTTCACCTTGTCAACATTTCCAGAATAGTTGAGTTGTTCTAAAATTATTGTCTGGTCTTTCTTCTCTTACTAGAAAAGTAGAACGTTGTAGTTAGAGAAAAGTAGAGGATTCAAACTGAAACAGGCTTTACACAATACCTATGTAACTGCAGCAATGTATAAATGAGAATTTGAAACAGAAAACCTTAAATTAACTTCTCTGAAGTTACTTGTTAGAACTGCTTTGATATTGCTAGTTAGAAGCGGAGTAAGATCAAACTGCTTTTCACTTTAACTCACTGTCAGCAAATGATACAGTACTCATTCTCTCTTTACTTTTGGCTCACTAGTGCTAAGGATTAGAAAATAAATTCTCAAAAGTTACATATCGACTTTCAGGTTTTAACACTAATTTCTTGTTTTAAAGTCTATCCCAACCAAAGTTTTTATGAATTCCCATGGAGTGGGTGGTTTTGTTTCATAAGTTATTTAAGGCATAAAATTTGGGTATATTTTATGTGTTTGTACCTTTTCCTGTGGCACATGAATAGATCTCATAAAATTGTCAAAAGAAAAAAAAATCACCTAAAACGTTAAATTTCATAAACTTTTCAGTAAAATAAAGTGATAGACACATAACAAAGTTAATATGTATACATATAGGTAGCCAGAATGATTAATATACAAATTACCTGATTTTTAACAAACATACATGGTAAGAATATATATTTGGATTGTAACTGAAGATGTATTTTTGTTAGTTACTTTATTTTTATGATTATAAAACCTCTACTATTTTTTTTTTAATTAACCAGGGGTTATAGTACAATTGCTTAGCTTATCATGCAAGTTTCCACCAGAGTTGGCCCTTACCAACTGTTTATTTCCTGGGGCTGTTGTTACAAATTAGCACAAATTTGATGGCTTAAAATAACAGAAATTTATTCTCTTATAGTTCTGGAAGCCTGAAGTCCAAAACTAGTTACACTTGGCTGAAATCAAGGTTACAGCAGGGCTGTGCCCTACTCCAGCCCCCACAGATGCTATAGAATTATATATTATAGAATGCTATTCATTCCTTGTTTCTTTCACCTTCTGGTAGCTACGGCCATTCCTTAGCTTGTGGTTGCATCACCACAATTTCTGCCTTGGTGGCCACATTATTGGCTCCTGTGTGTGTCAGGTTTTTTTTTTTTTTTTTTTTCCCCCCTCTGCCTCCCTCTTTTGACAATGTATGTGATTGCATTTAGAGAACACCAAGATTATCTGGTAAAATCTCATCTCAAGATCCTTAACTTGATCACATCTGCAAAGACCTTTTTGCCCATATAAGGTAATATTTATCGATTTCAAGAATTAGGGCATGCATATATTTTTGGGTGTCATTATTAAGCCTAATAAACTGACTCTCCTTTGATAGTATTTACTTTCTCACCAAGAGTACCTTACAGGGGCGCCTGGGTGGCTCAGTGGGTTAAGCCTCTGCCTTCGGCTCAGGTCATGATCTCAGGGTCCTGGGATCAAGCCCCGCATCGGGCTCCCTGCATAGCAGGGAGCCTGCATTCTCCTCTCTTTCTGCCTGCCTCTCTGCCTACTTGTGATCTCTCTGTCAAATAAATAAATAAAATCTTTAAAAAAAAAAAAGAGTACCTTACAGCTCAGCTATAGATGGGAAACCAATTACAGTTTTTCAACATATCAACATCTCTCCCTCTTCAGTGCCTTTGCACTTGTTATTCCATCTGTCTTCAATGCTTTTCCTTATGGCTCTTGACTTACTTCATTGTTTAATATCCTTCAGTCTAATTCAGGTTAAAACAAACCAAAAAACAAAACAAAACAACAGCAAAATATCCCTTGTTCTAGCTATAATAGAATTGATTTTGGCCCTTGTTCTCTGTACATATTTCTGTATTTCATAACTTTGTATTTTAGGTGTTTATTTGTTCTTTTTTCTACATGCACAAAGAATATAAAACTCCCATTTTTTAATCTGGTAGTTAGCTTATTTCCTGACACATAGGAGAGCAATAGATTGAATTATTGTGTAAATAGAGTTGACTTCATTAGTAGAAATGGTCATTTAAAACAGTGTTCTGTCACTAGGGAAATAAGCTGAAATGCAGTAAGAAAACTGGAATCACTAAATTACCTATAAATAAGGACTGGATTTTCTATTATTACTATAGGTATTAATAGCAAAGTTTTCCAAAATTAAAATGAATAGCATAAAGAGAGTTTAAATATATTCCATTTTTGGATCATAATATTTTCGAGCTTGTAAAAAGGTATTAATTCTTTATTAGAAGTCCAATGCGCTATCCATTGCGCCACGGAGCCTTACTTCTTTATTAGAAAACTAACTATTTAAAATGAAGTCTGTAATATGTCCTAAAGAGGAATATGCCTTTCATACATTTTTTAGAAAAAAAGTTTCTACACATTCCTTAACATATGAAAAGCAAAACCTCATAGGGACATTTTATAGCACTTCATTCTGATCATATAAAACTGTATAACTATAAACATATAGTATAAACTATATAAACTATAGTATAAACATATAGTAACTGATCATATGTTTATTTAATTCAATTCATAATCAAGAAAATGTACTCTGGACTAAGTAGTAAGCTAGAAAAGGAGGGTATACAGAACATACATAGAATGTGATTAGTATGAATAAATTTGAGGGGAAGAAACCAGTTTTAAAATAACAGGTGCTGGGGCCCTTGGGTGGCTCAGTCAGTTAGCAACAGACTCTTGATTTTGGCTCAGATAATGATTTCAGGGTTATGGGATTGAGTTCTGCTTCTGGCTCCTTGTGGGGTGTGAAGCCTACTTAAGAAGATTCCCTCTTGGGGCGCCTGGGTGACTCAGTGGGTTAAAGCCTCTGCCTTCAGCTCAGGTCATGATCCCAGGGTCCTGGGATTGAACCCCCACATCGGGCTCTCTGCTCTGTGGGGAGCCTGCTTCCTCCTCTCTCTCTGCCTGCCTCTCTGCCTAGTTGTGATTTCTCTCTGTCAAATAAATAAAATATTAAAAAAAAAGAAGATTCCCTCTCCCACTCTATCTGTCCAGACCCCTGCCAGCTCCCCACCCCCCATGTTCATGCTGTCTCAAAAAATAAATAAATAACAGATTGCATGAAGCAATGTTTTTTGAAAAATAAATGCATTTTAATCTCATCCTGGCCTATTTGGTAAATAAGATGTAACTAAGTAGAATTCTTGCTAGAATTAACAGAGACAAAGGAATATTGGTGCTTAAATGTTATTTGTTCATATATAATAAAGGCCTCAAAAATACTGCTTTATTTCAAATTAGATCCCATATGCAATGTTGTTTATACTATTAAGGTGCTCAGGAGGCATTTATGTAATGTAATGTAAGTTTCGTTACATTATCATGAATTATGCATTTGTGGCTCCAATTATATATGTTTTTACTAAATAGAAGATTGAGGCAGATACATTAAAGACATCTTAAAAATCACATTTTGTAAGGAAGCATTAATACTAAAGTTTCAGAAATAGGTTCAAGATGACACATTTTACTATAAAAATGTAGAAAAGTTAATAAATTGTAGTAGAACAATTCTTATTCTTGTTAGCATACAATATTTCTTAATTTAAATTTTACTGATTTTATTAGCTGGTTCGTTAAATGCAAATTTTCACTTGTAACAACCAAAATGAATTAGTGACTTGTTCATTTTTTATACTGTGAATTCATATAAAATCTCTGCAAAAAATCTGCCTGCTTGGTGCCTTCAGCATTAATATGTCTCATCACAAATACTCAGAATATGCTTTGAGTTTCCACTGGGAAAAGAAACATCTCATATTTCAACATTTTCTATCAAATGCTTGGTGTCCTTATGTTAACAATATATTTAAACCTGATAAGCATTTGACTAATGTATTTCAGTGTAAGATGTATAAAATTTTTAATATGTTTCTGCTGTATTGTAACTGAAGTTGATATGTTTTCTCCAAACCCTAAAAAGATAAAAACCTGCTTTTCCTTTGGAGTTAAAGTACCATAGAGTTGAATTCTCTATGATAAAAGCCAAGCCACAAGCTCACATGTGGCTATCAGACAGCACAAGTTTTTCTTATTTTCTTGTTTATCAGGCTGTGTTCATTTCACTTTAAAATTCTCCAAGCTATGGATCATCTCTCTGTTTTTTCAGGAGACTATTCCACCATCTAATACAGTTCACTAGCTATGTCAAAGTACAACTTTACAGGCTGGAAATCAGAGTAGAGTGGAATTTCCTTCCAACAGAAGGGCCATTTGACTCATTTTATTATTTTTATTACTGAACACCATGGTGAACTAGCCAGTTGACTGTGCATTGAAAGACATGGGCCTGCCCTAAGGACTCACATCTCAGCAAATGATCCCTTTCCTCTGCCTGACTTGCACAGCAAAGGGCAGAGAATGCAATCATCTTGATCAATGAACCTGAGTAAAAGCAGAACAGGCAGGACACTAATCAAATAAGTGGATCTGCTGAGGCTAATCCTTCAACCCCAAACTTTGTTTCTCAAGGGCCCACAGGAGATAAGCAAGGAAAAGAAAGCTAGACAATATGCTGTACTTGCATGCCTCCGATAGGCCCTCTGCAGTGACATTTCCATTTAGTCACCTTGAGAATAAAATGTAGTGTCACAAACCTAGAACTGCATATTCGGCTTCAGATGCACTTCCACATATAATTTTGCTATTGTCTGCAGCATTTGGGTTTTAAAATATCATACCTATAGTTACAAGTACCATCACAGGAGAGAAACAAGTGGAAAACCAATTTGAAGATAATCCGTCTTTATACAGTTCCTCCTATATTATTCTGCATAGATTGTTACAATTAAATGCAAAGAATTACTCTGGACAAAGAATTGGAATTAAGATTTAAAATGGGACACTCAAAGTTATGTCACCTTGAGAAAAAACATTTTACCTCCCATCACTTCAAATGTAACTGTAAAACAATAATAACTATTTGAATGGATTGTTGTGAGGTATATTTGGAATAATGTACTTAAAAATTCCATAGGCTACAGTTAACATATACTGTATTAAAATTTGCTCTTCACTTTTAAAATAATTTCTAAAATTCCAATCCTAATTGAAAAGTGTTATGGACTTCTATATAGTGTTTGGAGCACCAAAAAAATGACTTATTTTGTAAAAATGAAGTAAATTTGCACTTCACTGATGAGGTCATTTTCATGAAAGGCCAGAGTAGGCAAATTATTTAATGGAAAGAGAAGAATATTCTGCCAGATAGTATAAATAGTTTTTAAGTATTAAATATTAAAGCATTTATTTGAAATTCCCTTCCAACACTAGTCTAAACCTTTTTGTTTCATCCTTCTTTTCACTGGTACCAGGTTCTCAGCTTTAAACTAGAAATTTTCTTTTAAAAATGTTTAGTGAAATCACTAGCATATTGAACCCTTAAAATATTAGTGTATTTATGTAAATGTAAAGAATGGTTCTCGTAGGTCAGTTTTATACCTGGAAAGGGAGCTAATGAATGGACCTCAATGACCATACATAATGGGAAATATTTGAGAAGCAAGACCATGTCAAAGAGAAAGAGAAGTTTGAGAAATTGAGCCACAACGAGATCTCTTCACAAGAATATGTGCTGAGATGTCATGTAATGTCTAAGGAACACACACACACATACATACCTACATACACATACATACCCCTTCCATGAGATGAAGCATGGGATGTGTAATGCAGAGGAGTCAATACTGACCAGAGAGCTCCAACAGCTAAGGTCAAGCAGAGTATACAAAAGTTCAGTGGTATAGGAAATATTTGTCTCCACTCTCTCTCCTTGCCACCCTCAGGCACTGAAAGAGTCAGTCCTTGAAGGAGAAAGGAAAAATGTATTTTACAGTCAATATGTTGACTCCATATATTGAGCATGTGTGAGATAACTGAGGCTCTCATCTCAGGTACAAAATTTAAGATGAGAGTTAAAAACCTTAATAGTCAACATAAATGATATGTTAATGCACTTCTAAATCCTACATGAATTCAAAAAATCATGATGAAGAAAATATGAAAACTTTAAATGAAGACCGATTCAGTTAGAGTCCCAGATTAAAGGCCATGATGTTGGGATGGGTATTAAATACATCCAGACTATCCAAAGGTATTGGAGCACATGTAACTGCCATTATTGTACTTTTTAAAGTATTTAATACCAATTAAATACACTTTAAAAAACACTCTGTCAGAGGAAAATACTTTTTGATAAATAAAGTTTACTTTAATTTCATTCAATTCAATAGTCCATTGAGCAGGGGCGCCTGGGTGGCTCAGTGGATTGGTCATGATCTCAGGGTTCTGGGATCGAGTCCCGCATCGGGCTCTCTGCTCTGTGGGGAGCCTGCTTCCTCCTCTCTCTCTGCCTGCCTCTCTGCCTACTTGTGATCTCTCTCTCTGTCAAATAAATAAATAAATAAATCTTTAAAAAAAAAATAGTCCATTGAGCATTTTAGTAAGGAGAGAGGGAAGCATGGTGGATGGACCTGCTGTCGTAATTTTAGCAGCTTCATTTCTGGAGTTGATCCACAAGCCTTCCTTCAATCTCACAAATGAAATTTTCTTTTTGCTCCCTTCTATATTGTCATCTGTTATTTTTATTACCAGTGTGATGCTGTTTGAGAGGCTATCATAAACATTTTTAAAAGAAATGGTTCTCCTTTTTGCTCATCTAATATTCAGACATAATTATATTTTATTTATTTAATAACAGTGCTAGGAGAAAGCTGTTTCATTGTTTTTTCCTACATACTTTAGCCCAGCTGATATGTGTTAAGATTTATTGGCATAATTAATTATAGCATGGACATCATGAAATTCTTTGGAGTCACAAGGAAGCTTGATTTCCTTTGGAACTCTGATAAGCATGGAAAAGTAAATATTATGAGAGTAACATGTGGATGTATGTGTATATATAGAAACATAACTAAATATATACCATGTAACTCTATAATTATATATATGGTCAAAAATTATAAAATATGGTTTATGCCAAAGGCTAAGTTTTTCTTTTTCATTCTAATCAGTTTCCTGCAGAATGTTTGCAATGTGCCAGCAGGTTGTACAAAATACAGACAAAGCTAAGCTATTTCAAGAACTCCCATCACATGACTCTGTGAAGTCTTTTGTCAATAAGCCAACCTTCAATTAATCACAATGTCTGAGAGTCCTCTAACACCTAACATATCATTTCTAGGTCTGACAACTGTAAAGACAACCCTGGAGGGTAATTCCCATCCTCTATTTCAATACTTCTGAAACCTTGACAAAAAAAAAGTAGGTGATAGATACAAAGACCTTTCAGGCTAAGGTTCTTGCTCTTCTGCTTCCTGTGCTAAAAAACTATTTTTATATGACTACCAATTAACGTAGATGAGTAGATACTTAATTATCCAGGAGTGAAAAGAATGAAAACATCTTCTTTTCCTTAGGGAAAGAGGACTTTTCTTCCCCAAAGCAACAAGTTGTGTATGTTTCATTTCTCTGATTTCTGCTAAAAAGATGAGCTATGAATCTTGAATATACTCCCAGTTAAATAAGCAAAACCATAATTTTAAGTCATGCCTTTCTCTAAAAGGAAGTTTCCAGTTAATGTTCTTAACTATAAAGATCAAGAATAGAAGTAGGATGTAGGACTGTAGTCATCCCACTGGATTCAAGATTTGACCTGACTCATATCTATGAGAAAGCTCGAGAATAAGAAAATAAGAATTAGCACTCTTCCTTTCTGTTTTGTTTTGAGTAAGAAATTTGCAACTGTATTAATTTTTAATGGTGATCTTCTGCAACTATATTTCCTTGAGGACGACATTTAATGACAGTGAATTGTATTAAAAATCCCACCAACTAAACATTATATATACAACTACATTTTATAGTTATTTTATATAAGAAATAAATTTTATGATCTTTGCTCTTCCTAATGAGATTATGAATCAATTGTAAATAAATGAAAAAAATACAGTAATATACAGTCAAGTCATTTCTATGAAAATATAATTCTAAAATAATTTGTAAACCATTTTCAGTTACTAATTAAGTAAACAAATGTAAAAATGAAAGCAAATTTTTGGGGCGCCTGGGTGGCTCAGTTGGTTGAGCAACTGCCTTCGGCTCGGGTCATGATCCTGGAGTCCTGGGATGGAGTCCCACATTGGGCTCCCTGCTCAGCAGGAAGTCTGCTTCTCCCGATGACCTCTCTCCTCTTGTGCTCTCTCTCTTTAAAAAAAAAAAAAAAAAAAAAGCAAATTTTTAATTTTTTTTTTTTTTTTAGAGACAGAGCATGGGGAAAGGGGTCAGGCTTCTGGTAGAGAAGGAAGTGGGAGGGGGAGACAGAGAATTCCAAGCAGTTTCCACACTCATCATGGAAGCCTGATACAGGGCTCAATCTCACAACCCTAAGATCATGACCTGAACTGAAATCAAGAGTTGTGCACAACTGACTGAGCCATCCAGGTGCTCTGAAAGCAAAATTAAAAAATATATATATTGGCATCAACATAAAATTACACAATATTCTTGGGACACCTGAGTGGCTCAGTCAGTTAAACATCTGCCTTTGGCTCAGGTCAGGATCCTAGAGTCCTGGGATCAAGTCCCAAATCAGGCTCTTTGCTTAGCAGGGAGGCTGCTTCCCTCTCTGCCTGCTGCTCCCCCTGCTTGTGCTCTCTCTCTGTCCCTTACAAATAAATAAAATCTCTAAGAAAATTATACAACATTTTTATGCAAAGACTAATCAAAATAAACCACCATATAACCTAAATTTGACTTATTTTATTATCTCAAAAGTTTTCTAGGCATAGCTAATAAAGCCAGAAAGTTGTTAGATTTATTAAACATATGCATTGTGTTGATAAAATGTATGAGCACTAGTAAGAGAAAAGAAATCTATCCTTAAAACGTACATGTATTTTATGTGTCAGAGAAGATTTTTCTCCATTTCTTATACCAAGTACAACTAAAAACCCTGGATAAATGATATTTTCTCCCTCGATGCCACAAGTTATGTATGCTGCATCTCTTGTTTTTTTATTTCTTTCTGCTTCATGCATTCTCGATTTGGAACTGAAGAAACTGACAACCTAGAAATGCCAATGGGTATGCACAATAAAAGCCCCAACAAAAAGTCTATTCTATCAGACAAAAGACCAGGAAAAACAGCATCTTAGCATGACAGAAAACTTTTAGAAAATAACTGCTTTGTGGCAGCCAAAGCCCAAACCAAAACAAACCTGTGGCTTCTCACTCATCTATACCTGCAAAGGTTAAGAGGTTGCTAGGCTGTAATAAGGCTCCCAACATCCTATCAGGGCAATGTCACAGAAAGCAAGTGAGGACCTGAGGTTTTCATCTCCGGATACCTTGTTGTCAGAAAATACAACAGAGGGAGCATGGACTTTTATACCTTACTAGCAATAACAATACACTCCCTCCTTCCACAGTGTGATGGTGTTAGAAGTGGCCACATGTGGAATTCAAATTTTACCACCTCCAGGGCTAGAATGCTGCCCCCACTACAGTGTCACAGAAACCACATGGGAAACTAGAATGCCCACCTGCACCAGCATTAAGGAGGAACAACACCCACCTCAGGCATCAACAAAGGATAAGTGGGGAATCTGTATTTCTGCCTCCACCTGTCAGTAATTGGACAGTATCCCATCCCTTTTCTCACCAGAGTGGTGTCAGAGAAAGCCAATTAAAGAGAAACTATGACTCTAGCTCCCCTGAGTCCAGATACCGCTAACATAACACAAAAATATTCAGGTTTCAATCAGTAACATTTTCCATGCAATCACAAAGAAGACATAATAAATATATTTTTTAAAAGATAATCAATAGACGTCATTACTGAGATCAAAGAGATGTTAGAATTATGTGACACAGATTTTAATGTAACCGTGTTAAAAATGGTCAGCTTAGGGGCGCCTGGGTGGCTCAGTGGGTTAAGCCGCTGCCTTCGGCTCAGGTCATGATCTCAGGGTCCTGGGATCGAGTCCCGCATCGGGCTCTCTGCTCAGCAGGGAGCCTGCTTCTCTCTCTCTCTGCCTGCTTCTCTGCCTACTTGTGATCTCTCTCTGTCAAATAAATAAAATCTTAAAAAAAAATAAAATAAAAAAAAATGGTCAGCTTAAATGATCAATTATGAACACAACTGAAACAAATGCGGAAGTAAAAATACCCAACAAAGAAATAGAAGACATAGGGATGAAACAAGTGGACATTTTTAAACTAAAAAAAAATAAAATAACCAAAACAAATAAATAAACAAAAACACCTCTGTGAATGGGCTTGACAGCTAAAAAGCGGGACAAAGGAGACAAAGGAAATAATGAATTTAAAAACGTAATGATAGAAATGACCCAATCTGAATGACAAAGAAAAAATAGACTGGAAAAAAAAATGAACAGAACTTCAGGGACCTGTGGGGCTATGACAAAAGAGATACATTTGTGTCATGAAGCTCCATGTTTTGGCATTATATTCAATTTACTCAATTTTGGGTATCTTTATATTCAGGTATTAAGAGCATATTCTATTAGATTCATCAAAACCTCAAAACTCCTAAGAACTACTTTGAAACACCTGTCTCTAAATATAAATCTTAGCAGAAAAAAAAAATATTATTTTAGGTTTACACCTTGCCAAAGCACACATCTTGCTTCCTGGTCCAAAAACTTCCCATGAGCCCAACCAATCTATCATGGTAAGAATCACTTACTCAACTCAGTGCAACCAATCTTTATTAAGTACCTGCAAGAGGCCAGACCCTCTGAATTTCACGTCTGTTCTCCCTTCCTGGCATGGATTCCTTTTATCTGGACCACGTGGCAAATTCCCATTCTTCCAACAAATTCAGTCCAAATGCAATCATTACAGACTCTCAAAAAGATATGTGAGTTCCTTCAGTTTTACTTCTAATTTGATACATCATACATTGATTTCTGCCTTCCTAACTAAATGGAATGCTCTCAGAGGCTAGGACTCTCTCTTCTCATCTTTTTTATTCCAGTTGCATTGAAATGTCTTCTGTCACAAAATTTATTCATAACTATCTTTTGCAAAAGTAACTGGATCAGTGTATTCATCTATGCATCAGATATTTTTTATTGCCTAATCACTGCTAGTATGCATCACAGTGCCCAGCATACAATTAGTTCTCCAGAGATACTATATTGGGGAAGAAAAAGTTTAAAGAAATTGTCAACACTCAGTGGTCTCCAAACTTATATTACAATAATCCTTCCTGAATATATGAGTATTTTAAATATACAATGCATTGCTACTACAACAATATATCCAGGACCTTTAAAAAACACAAAAAAAGAAAATAATTTTGTAAAGATGAAATAAATAATGTTTATTCAATAATTTATAAATATGTTTATGTAATGATAAATAATTTTAAAGTCTAGGATTTAGTTTAATTTTTATCAAGACTTACAGTATCTGTTAGAAATATCTTGGTTTTTATTTTTTATTTTTATTACGTTTAAGATTTTATTTATTTATTTGACAGAGAGAGGCACGGCGAGAGAGGGAGTGAGAAAGGGAGAAGCAGGCTTCTTGGGTTGATCCCAGGAAATCCCAGGACCCTGGGATCATGACCTGAGCTAAAGGCAGACACTTAATGACTGAGCCACCCAGGTGCCCCATATCTTGGTTTTTAAAGAGTAAGAAACAGTATTTTGAATGAATAAGAATTTTTTTTCTTGTTTTAAAGAGCACAGAGACAAGAAGTCCACAGCTATTGCATCCTTTCAACTATGTTTTCAAGGACCACTATCCTGTCTTCCTATTCTGTTGTTTTCAAAGTGTGACTTTCATCTTTATGTTCACACAATGGCTGCTACATCTTCCATAGTCATCTGTTATGTAGGCAAGAGGTAAAATCAGGGTGAGGGGCACAAAGGCAAAGATTGAAGAGGCATATCCTTAAATTATTTTCCAGCACAGTTGCTGCTTGTATTTCTATGTTTAAAACTGTGTCACAAGTCAAGTCTAAGAAACAGGTTAGCCTGGAAAAATATTTTGGCTTAATCTGTAGTATAGTGGAGTAAGGAAATGGCTTTTGTCTAAATATGCCACTGTTTCTGGTCTAACATAACTCAAAGTAGTAGTCACTAGCAACTGAAAGAAAAAAAAAATCAACAGATTGAAATCAGAGGAATAGACAGTTTGCATGCATTTATTAACTATGGAAAGAAAGTCATCATCTTCCCTTAATGTTGTTCTTCTAAAAACTAACTGGAAATACCATTTTTTAAAAATGGGTGCCTGGATGGCTCAGTGGGTTAAAGCCTCTGTCTTGGGCTCAGGTCATGATCTCAGGGTCCTGGGATCAAATCCCCCAATGGGGCTCTCTGCTCAGCAGGGAGCCTGCTTCCCTTCTTCTCTCTCTGCCTGCCTCTCTGCCTACTCGTGATCTCTGTCTGTCAAATAAATAAAATCTTAAAAAATTTTTTTGGTTAAGAGTCTAAAACCAACTGAAACTTTTATTTCAAAAATTTTAAAACAAAAAAATAGTTATAAAATTTCTTATGCAATAGGAGAGTATGTATCAGCAGACATTCCATATAATTATGCCAACATTTCCAAGACTTTGGTTTATGAATGTTCTTTCCTTAGTACAGTATAATGAAAATGAACAAAGACTGGTGGCACTATCTTCAAACATTTTACACAGCAAAACTCCCACTATAGCCTCAGGATACTAATTTACTGAAGTTGGCGGTTAGTGAGGCAGAGTATATATCTATAGGTTAAGTGCTCAAAAAGAGAATGCTCTTGTTTTTGAATAAAGTTGCATATTAATAGAAGCTGAATAGTTCCTTGTTGCATCCTTTTAGATATTTTTGTGCACCTCCTTGCTACAAGCAGGTAGTGGACTTTGGAGAACTTTGGCGTAAAATTCTGTAAAATTTTTGAATTTAAAATTTCAGACATATTTTAGAACATTATGATAAATGTTAATTCGGGTTCATGATCATTAATTCCCTTCTATGACAGGATGTCCTAGGAGATAATTTTCATTGACACTTCATCTAAGGGTGAAAATATTACCATTAGTTTTCAGATTCATAATCTGGTTCCAGGGCCCTACTCTTTTTAAATTTCACTTCCCTTTCCCACTGTTCTGTTTTATATGTCTATTTTACCAGCAAATTGTAATTCAAAGAAAATACTCAAATTTTCTCACTTACGGAAAGACTATTTTGAACTGTTCAGTGTCATAGTAGTTTTATGTTTCAACTTGTTTCAACAGGTTATACTTTGAGTGCAAATTCAATACAAAATGCATTCAATATCAACTACATGTTTACCTTTTCAAAAAATAAGATAAATTTCACATCCTTAGGATTTTAGATTTACCGTGAGATGAGTTTTATTTCTAAGTAACTTTCTATTTTTCTGGCTATATTTCCTCATGTAGCACATTAAATTACCTTTCTAGACATTCACTAGGCAAATCTACATTTTTTTTTTAATTTAAGGGCTAATTACACGTTTCTACATAAACCTCTGTATTTGTTTCTATCCCCAAATATAATTTTCTGTTCAAAGAGGAATTTAACTTGGTAACATTCCTCACTTTTTTATAATTAATAATTAACACAAGTAGTATAATATTCATTTTAATTACTACTGTAATTACTGAAGATGTGTTTCTTGCATTTCAGTTTTGCTTGAAACAGAATGATAATCAAGTAACCATTAAAATATAGGTATTTTTTCAGATGACTATAACACCTGTCTTGAGAACACGACTACTCTACTCCCCAAGAAGACTACATATATAGTCCTAATTTCCTACAACAACGCGGACCAAAGTAGAGTAATCTGTACTTATCTGCAGTTTGGCTTTCTGCAGTTTCCCTACCTGCTGTCAGGGTTATCCTCCTTGTGACGAATCATCAGAAGGTCTGTAGTAGCTTGACTCTACCTACGTCCCAACGCCGGCGTCATTTCACCTCCGGTTAGTTCACCGCAGGCTTTCATCCTCTTGCATTGTCAGAAGACAGGTGAGTAAAGTACAATATTTTGAAAGAAAGATACAATATTCATGTAACTTTTAGTACTGTATACTGTTATAATTGTTTTATTTATTATTAATTATCGTTGTTAATCTTTTACTGTGACTAATTTATAAATTGACTTTTATCTAGGGGGTGGGGGTGGCTGGGTGGGTCAGTCAGGTAAGCGTCTGACTTCGGTTCCCGCAGTAATTTCCAGGTGTCGGGATTGAGCCCCTCCTGGGACTCCTTGTTAGTGGCGAATCTGCTTTTCTCTCTCCCTCTGCGCCTCACCCCTGTTTGTGCTCTTTGTCTTGCTTGCTCTCTTGCTCTGCTTTCTCTCAAATAAAATCTTAAAAAAAAAAAAAAAAAAAACTTTTATCATCGGTACGTATGTATAGGAAAAATCATAGTATATATAAGGTTCTTTACTTTGTGTAGTTTCAGGTATACACTGAGGGTCTTGCAACAGATGCCCTGCAAATAAGGCGGTATTATTGTATTAGGCAGGTAGTAAAAACCTATAGTTACTGAACTGAATTAAATTTACATTCAATCTTCGAAAATAATTTTTTATTTTATTCAACAATGTTATGTATGAACAATGATCATATATATTATAGGTAATAGTTAGAAATCAGGGATGCCAGAGTGGCGCATTCTGTTAAGCGTCCAGCTCTTGATTTCAGCTCAGGTCATGATTGCAGGGTCAGGAGAGCGAGCCTTGCATCCAGCTCTGCACTAGGCATGGAATCTGCTTAAGATTCTCTCTCTTCTTCTTCCTCTCCCTCTATCCCTTGCCCCACTTGTGCCTTCTCTCTCTCTAAAAAAATATTAAAAAAAAAAGGAAAAAATAAAAGAAAAATTAAGTTCCATGCCTTTTCAGGTAATATTACCAATAAGGTCTTTAAAACATATTTCATACATAAATAAAAATGATATCAGAATAATGATATTAATATACCTTTCCTTTAAAATGTACATCCGTTTTTAAAAGCTTTTTTTTTTAAAACCAGTTTAGGTATCTTCAAACATAAATTTGATACAATATCTTTGATTTTAGAACTATAATCTTACAAAGACTTTGTAAATGACCCTCTGTGAGCTCGTTCCTTATTCATAAATCTTGGGTTGAACTTGATCTATGTAGTCAGTAAGACTGACCCTTATGCAATTAAAGCAAATAGTTCATTTATTCATATTAGAATTTAGTTAGCAATAAATCATTCTTGCAAGTTATTTATACATGCTAAAGGTTAGTGCTGCAAATCACCCTTGCTTTACTCTGTGTCACTTTTCCTCATAGAAGAAAAGAGAGACAATTATGAATTTGACTCTATGATAGCACCCAATATATTAATTATAATTTCTTTTTCTGTAATTCAGGTTCCTGTATCACATTCTTTTTTTTTTTTTTAAGATTTTATTTATTTATTTGACAGACAGAGATCACAAGTTGGCAGAGAGGCAGGCAGAGACAGAGAGAGGAGGAAGCAGGCTCCCTGCTGAGCAGAGAACCCGATGCGGGGCTCCATCCCAGGACTCTGGGATCATGACCTGAGCCGAAGGCAGAGGCTTTAACCCACTGAGCCACCCAGGCGCCCCTCCTGTATCACATTCTTAAGCATGTATGTGTAACCATGGAAGCATGTATTCCAAGAAAAGCTACACATTGTTTTCTTTTTCCTTTTCTTTCTTTTCCTTTTCCTTTTTCTTTTCTTTCTTTTCCTTCCTGCCTTCCTTCCTTCCTTTCCTTTTTTACCTTGTACTTTAGTCTTTTTCACCTTGAACATAATTCAGTGTAGGAGAGGGTTAATTTGTGTGGGATGCAAACAAGTCTTTAACACAATGGAAATGTCTGCTCTGCCAAGCATTGATCCTGAGGTCAATCCAGTTTGTTTCTGTTCCACCGTAAATGAATTAACTAAAAAAACAAACAAACAAAACATAACCTACTATAGTGCCTTACTAAGTGACCAGATATTAAAAATAAAAAGGAGAATATGAGCAAACTCAGTTCTCAAAAACCTTCTATTGTGTCTCAGTGGCCCTCACCAACATTCTGCATTCTTGACTATGCACTATTACATATTAAACTCTCATTTCATAGGTAATCCTCTTTTAATGAACAAATATCCCAAAATTACTTTCTGATTCATTTCTTAATTGTTAGCTAACATTACTATATATATAGACACTAACAGTCATTAGTTATGTGCTTTACATACATTATTATTTAATCCAAAGAAAAACTCTATAAAGTAAGTCTTCTCGATACCTACTTTTTATAAATGACAGAGTTGTGACTTTGGTGGATAGAGAAATTTAGGCAAGGTCCCACAACTAGTATCCTACTCTGCAATCCGATGGACAAAGTCTTCTGACCCCAATGCCAAATTCTGTTACTGAGGCAAAAATTTAATCACAATTTGTATCTTCTTTAAGTAAATGCATATAAATCAAATCTCTTCCCAAACTGTTAGCACTAAGCATGAGATAAAGAAATTGCTCTTTTTCCACTGTCTACAATTATGTATAACCTTATTTCCAACTACTTAATCAGATTGAATTCTTGAGAGCAATCTCGCATGGCAGATATTACTATCCACCATTTTCAAATGGAGAGAATCTGGCTTAGAAATTTCAGGGGGGGCGCCTGGGTGGCTCAGTGGGTTAAAGCCTCTGCCTTCAGCTCAGGTCATAATCCCAGGGTCCTGGGATGGAGCCCCACATCGGGCTCTCCGCTCAGTGGGGAGCCTGCTTCCTCCTCTGTCTCTGCCTGCCTCTCTGCCTCCTTGTCTGTCAAATAAGTGAATAAAATCTTAAAAACAAAAACAAACAAAAAAACTGTTTAGAGAAACTTCAGGGGGTTTTGTCCAGTATCACACAGGCAAGTGCCCATGCTAAAATTTTAGCTTCCATTTTCTAGCTAATTTCCTCTGCTCCTTCCATGATCCCTGTACAGTTTTTAACACATTTTGGTGAAACATGTTTAAATGTGTCCTGTCTTTAGTCATATAACTTGGTTTATTCTAATAATCTATATAAATTAACTTGGCAAAAAAATAGAAAATGAAATGGGAGTAGTTGTGGTACCTCTGTTTAATCTAATAGCTGAGTAAAGGAGTGGAGTAGGAGAGTGGACAAATAGCAAGTGAATAAGTGAATTCCTTCTCAAGACCCCTGACTCCATAGTCCAGAGCAAAACAGACATTTGTCTTTTTGTTTGTTTGTTTCTTTGCTCGTTTTTAAATCATGATGGAATTTTTTTTTAAATATTTTCTTTATTTGACAGAGAGAAATCATAACTAGGCAGAGAGGCAGGCAGAGAGAGAGGAGGAAGCAGGCTCCCTGCGGAGCAGAGAGCCCCACGTGGGGCTCGATCCCAGGACCCTGGGATCATGACCCGAGCCGAAGGCAGAGGCCTTAACCCACTGAGCCACCCAGGCACCCCTCATGTTGGAATTTTTAAAAAGATTTTATTTATTTGACAGAGAGAGCACACATAGGGGGAGCAGCAGGCAGAGGGAGAGGGACAAGCAGGCTCCCCCACTGAGCAGGAAGCCCCAGATGTAGGGCTGGATCCTAGGCTGGGATCATTACCTAAGCTGAAGGCAGACTTTTAACCAACTGAGCTACCCAGGCACCCCCAAAACAGATATTTGAATATCCCTACCTCCAAAGAAAAAGCTATCTTAACATCATTTATAATCATGTCTGCAAAAGACATATCTAATTATGATTCAGCACGAGGAAATAATATATATTTAATGTGGCAGTAGAATTTATTGAATTATTTTATTACAATGATAAACACTCTACCTTAGATTTTATATAGCATAATCATTGTCTCAGAACTCAAAAGAACTAGTGAAAATTGAGTATTCCATACTCACTGTCATTTGGAAACAAATTGTCATTTGGAAAAGGAATACTATACACGTATAGTGTTAAGTATATGAAAAATTATGATACACGCTCAAGTTTGATTCAAGTATTCTCTGATTCTGTAGACAAATAAAAATGAAGTTTGGGGGCACCTGGGTGGCACAGTGGGTTGAGTGTCTGCCTTTGGCTCAGGTCATGATCCCAGGGTACTGGGATCAAGCCCCGCATTGGACTCTCTGCTCAGTGAGGAGTCTGCTTCTCCCTCTTCCTACACCCCTCCACCTGACTTGTGTGCGCGTGCTCGCTCTCTCTCAAATAAATAAAATCTTAAAAAATAAATAAATAAATAAAAATGAAGTTTGATTTTCAAACTCTAATGTGCTTATGAATCTCCTGGGGATCTGGTTAAAATGTAGATTTGGATTCAGTAAGTTTGGGGTGGGGCCTGATTATCTGCCTTTATAACAAGCTCACCAGGTTTCTTGGAATACACAGATTTTAAGAGAGGTATTGAAGGGGGGCACCTGGGTGGCTCAGTGGTTTAGGCCGCTGCCTTCAGCTTGGGTCATGATCTCAGGGTCCTGGGATCGAGTCCCGCATCGGACTCTCTGCTCAGCGGGGAGCCTGCTTCCCTCTCACTCTCTCTGCCTGCCTCTCTGCCTACTTGTGATCTCTGTCTGTCAAATAAATTTAAAAAAAAATCTTAAAAAAAACAAAAAGAGAGAGGTATTGAAGGGGTATGTGGATGTGTCTCTAGCAATTAAAAATAATTAATACTGAAGGTTTAATTAGAATAATTCCTCCTTCTTACTTACCTCAGTGCCTATTTTGATAGGAGACTTAGCACTTGGAGAGCTAAGGAGCCTCTTTTAAATTAACTGGAAAAACAGGAGTGCTCAGATAGAAAAAAGATTTCAGGCAGATACATGTAGAAGGCACACTTTTTTTTTTTTTAAAGATTTATTTATTTATTTATTTATTTATTTATTTATTTGAAAGAGAGGGAGAGAGGGTACACAGAGGGATGGGGAGAAGCAGACTCCCAACTGATGAGAGAGCCCAATGTGGGACTCCATCCCAGGACTCTAGGAACCTGATCTGAGCCAAAGGCAGACACTTAACTGACTGAGCCACCCAGGCTCCAAGTGCACACTTTTGAAGTCGAATTATAATGGGGAGATTCTGGACTCTGGCAAACAAACCACCTTAGATCAAGATAGTGTTGAACTATTTAAGTAGAAAGATACACCAGAAGAGACCACGGATTCTACCTGGAACCAATAGGTAGAGCTTGTGGTAACTTGAATGTGCCCCTTCTAGATATCTTGATGAAGTGTATATTCTGAGGCAATAGAGAGCCCAAAGTCCCAAAATAAATAAGTACACAATAAAACTCCTAAACATCTCAGCTGTCACCTTCAATCAGTTAAGTAGCAGTTGCTAGAACTTCAAATAGTCAACTAACCAGGTTAGTAATAAGGCCGCAATGAGAACAGTCAATAATCTTCAAAGGAGAGCTGCCCACCTGCTAATGAGGAGGGAGTGACGTTTGAGTAACAAATAAAAAAAAATTTGCTGCTTCTGTAGTTTTGGTCCAAGCAACTATTTTAACAACTAAAGAATATAATATATACTGTAAAATAAAAAGTACCATTATTATCATTCTGAGATTTACAGCATTTTCAGAATATTAAAAGAAGTTAGGTATTTTGGGGATTTGTTTTTAATATCTTAACCCTAATGTCAGCTCTTTGTGGATGATAGCTGTAACAATCAGATTTAAGTATGCTAAATGTTTCCATTTGAAATTTTAATGGGGTAAGTAATTATTATAAAATATGTTGATTTCTCATTGTCAATGAAAATTACAATGCAATGCACAGCGAGCTTTTAACTGAGTGAAAATAGTTTTTATAGTGTCAGTTTATGGCATACCATCAGTAATTGTCTAAGCAACCATTATATTTTGATTGGGGACACATATGGTAAAACAACTGAAATATTCATGTAAAGTCTTCACATTGCTTGTTTTTTTTTTTTTTTTTTTTTCATTGTGTGTGTTATATTTAAATACCAGTCTGCCAGGTTCAAATTTACTGCTATAGCAAATTCCAAATGGGAATATTTTAACACTTCAGGTATGAATATAAAGCAATTATATTGACTCTCAATCCAAAATGCAAAAGTCAGTAATTTTTTCAACAAACATATTTCATTATACTGTCAAATATTTTTTGCAGAATGCAATGGCACATTAAAATCTCAGAAATCACTTGAAACATGAAAATTTCCACAAGCTAAAACCACAAATTATAAAACATATCCAATAAATCACATGAAACTTGGAAGAGGATTAGGGAGGCATGATGGCCAATTCTTGGCACTTTAGGCCATAAACTAAAGAAAAGAAAGTCTTGAAAGTCCAAGACCCAAAAGGTGGCAAGATTCTCAGGCTACAGTGAGACTTGGGATGCTGACTGGCCTTAGGCAAAGTGGCTGGTCTCAGCCCTTCTTTTGTTTGGCCACTTTTAATGTTTCTTGCTCTCATGCTTAGACATTCTGGAGCTCACTTAGCCTGCCATAGCCTTCAGCAGGTGCTGGGGATCCCTGTTAGTATTGCCTATGTCCTGTATCCAAACCCTTGCTATTGGCAGCACAATGGTCACATTAGCTTTGTGACCAATATAGCTCACTGGTTATGTCTGAAATTTAAGATACCTTAGTATTTAGAGTGGGGTGTGTGTGTCTGTATGTGAGAGAGAGAGAGATAATTAATATTAATATAACCCTTGGGATGGTTAATAATATTTATAGGACCCTAATTAGGAATATACAATTCAGAGGTGGTTAGTTGGCATTTAAAGTCCCTTAATAAGGAATTCACACTTTAGAGCTCCTATATAAGCTCATTACACATTAATAATATGAAGCAGAAAGATCATAATTAAAATGATAAACATTAAAAATGTTTTATTTGGGGGAAATAAGTGATGGTTATGATATATAGCTATCTAGGAAGATGGTATAGTACATATACCAAAGTACACATACATTCATTTTCTCTCTCTCTCAATATCTCCTCCTCTCCATCTCTCCATCTTGTTCTTAACCAAAAACTCTAATTCTTGATCCAAGTAGAAGGCTGGCTGATCCTGCCATCAGTTCCTCATTTTATCTGCCTTAGAGTGAACTGAAAGTTTGAACATACTTATGAGTGCCTAAAAGAGAACAAGTATCAGTGTAATGGAATAAGTTACATAATTATTTTTATACATGCTTGGTAACAAATATTTGTATGTTTATCAGAATCCAGTCTGAGGCTTACTTTCATTGTAGCATGTTTCATGTTGACAATATTGGGAAGTTCTTTGTATCACTCTCATCTTCTGTACTTAGTAGTCAGAAACCACCAATATTTACTAAAAGTGGTTGACTGCATTTTTCTCAGTTAACAGTAGTCACTTTGATATCTATTACTATGCATATCTCTGAAATATTTCACTGACAAAAGTAACATTCAGGGGCACCTGGGTGGCTCAGTGGGTTAAGCCTCTGCCTTCGGCTCTGTTCATGATCTCAGGGTCCTGGGATCAAGTCCCACATCAGGCTTCCTGCTTAGCAGTGAGCCTGCTTCCCCCTCTCTCTCTGCCTGCTTCTCTGCCTACTTGTGATCTCTGTCTTTCAAATAAATAAATAAAACATTTTAAAAAAAGTAACATTCATTTTGTACAGTTTATCATTGAAAGTATTTGCATCCACAGACTATAAGTTTTCTTTAAAGGTGGACAATATAAGGTAACAGTATTTGCAGAAATCCCACCAAAAAAGAGAACTACAGACCAATATCCTTGATGAACACAGACGCAAAAATTCTCGCCAAAATACCAGCCAATAGGATTCAACAGTACATTAAAAGGATTATTCACCACGATCAAGTGGGATTTATTCCAGGGCTGCAGGGTTGGTTCAACATCCGCAAATCAATCAATGTGATAGAACACATTAATAAAAGAAAGAACAAGAACCATATGATACTCTCAATAGATGCTAAAAAAGCATTTGACAAAGTACAGCATCCCTTCCTGATCAAAACTCTTCAAAGTGTGGGGATAGAGGGCACATACCTCAATATTATCAAAGCCATCTATGAAAAACCCACCGCAAATATCATTCTCAATGGAGAAAAACTGAAAGCTTTTCTGTTAAGGTCAGGAACATGGCAGGGATGTCCATTATCACCACTGCTATTCAACATAGTACTAGAAGTCCTAGCCTCAGCAATCAGACAACAAAAAGAAATTAAAGGCATCCAAATTGGTAAAGTCAAACTATCACTCTTCGCAGATGGTATGATACTATATGTGGAAAACCCAAAAGACTCCACTCCAGAACTGCTAGAACTTGTACAGGAATTCAGTAAAGTGTCAGGATATAAAATCAATACACAGAAATCAGTTGCATTTCTGTACACCAACAATAAGACTGAAGAAAGAGAAATTAAGGAGTCAATCCCATTTACAATTGTACCCAAAACTATAAGATACCTAGGAATAAACCTAACCAAAGAGACTAAGAATCTATACACAGAAAATTATAAAGTACTCATGAAAGAAATTGAGGAAGACACAAAAAAATGGAAAAATGTTCCATGCTCCTGGATTGGAAGAATAAATATTGTGAAAATGTCTATGCTACCTAAAGCAATCTACACATTTAATGCAATCCCTATCAAAATACCATCCATTTTTTTCAAAGAAATGGAACAAATAATCCTAAAATTTATATGGAACCAGAAAAGACCTCGAATAGCCAAAGGAATATTGAAAAAGAAAGCCAAAGTGGGTGGCATCACAATTCCGGACTTCAAGCTCTATTACAAAGCTGTCATCATCAAGACAGCATGGTACTGGCACAAAACAGACACATAGATCAGTGGAACAGAATAGAGAGCCCAGAAATCGACCCTCAACTCTATGGTCAACTAATCTTCGACAAAGCAGGAAAGAATGTCCAATGGAAAAAAGACAGCCTCTTCAATAAATGGTGCTGGGAAAATTGGACAGCCACATGCAGAAAAATGAAATTGGACCACTTCCTTACACCACACACGAAAATAGACTCCAAATGGATGAAGGACCTCAATATGAGAAAGGAATCCATCAAAATCCTTGAGGAGAATGCAGGCAGCAACCTCTTCGACCTCAGCCGTAGCAATTAGAAGTTTCAAATATAAGCATATAAATCTGAATTTTATTTTAGAAAAAAATAATTTGTTCTAAATATAATATTAAACAATACATTAATAAGCATATACCTAACTACTGTTTGATACTAAGAATCATGGGATGGGGTGCCTGAGTAGTGCAGTCGGTTAAACGTCTGATTCTTGGTTTTGGCTCAGGTCATGGTCTCAGAGTCGTGAGATCAATCCCTGAGTTGGGCTCCACGCTGAGTGTGATGTCTGCTTGGCATTCTCTCTCCTTCTCCCTCTGCTCTTCTCACTTGTGCTCTCTCTATATAAAATAAATTAATCTTTAAAAAAGTAAAAATAATCACTGGATAATCAAAAATTTTAAGTGGATTTGTAACTCTCAATGATTATGTAGAATATTTCATGTGCCATTTATTTATTTATTTATTTATTTATTTATTTATTTATGGTATCATCATAGAATGCCTGCACATTTGTTGTGGTTGACCCCAGTGGTCTATTGGTTCCTTGCTCAGTATCTATTCTATGTCCCTATTTTATAAAAGGTAACATAGTGCCCAGTTGAAAAACCACATTCCTCAGAATCCTTTGCAGTTTAGTCCAGTCATGAAATAGTTATTTCCAATGAATTGTCTGCTGGTGACATCTGGGAAATTTTGCTTATTTAATACAAGCATCACTTATTTCCCTTTGTTGCATATTTATTTCTGTATTTATTGTGGTATTGCAAACACAAAGCCATAGGTAGAGCACTATCTTGCAACCCCAAGATAACTGTGAAAATAAAAGTCATTTACTAAATACAGTAAAGTGGAAAGAAGGAGTTCAGAGACATTGCTGATACCATGGAACCTTTGCTACAGTTATGGGCTGCTTGCCTTTACATGTTTCCTTATGTGAAGAGTCACTGGGTTGGGGAGGGAGGTTACATTTCTATTACATACAGCTAAACATAATCCCAAACTGTTTCAAATTCTGATAATTAACACTTTTCAGTCTTCTTTTGAAAACAAGGCCAATAACAATCACTATTTGCTAGGAAGAATGAAATTTTACGTATATTTGGTATAGTTTTTTTATAAAAGCCAAGCATCCATTAGTATGCAGACAGCTTTTAAAAGGAAGCAATTCAAGTTTTGTCCCATGATAATCTGTTAACAATTTTCAGTAATTTCATAGGTCCTGGTTGGAGAAGAGATCAATCAAAGCTGATTAGACTCAGTCTTAATTTTGAACATCTGTGTTTATTTTGTATGGATAATCCAACTTTGAATATGCTGTTGCTGATGAATATAAGTAAAATCATACCTAATATTTGGAAACATTGATATAGTATACATAGTGTTTTGACATGTGATCTAACTTTACTTTTAAAATAACTGAATTTGATAAAACATTTACTACCACAATTTTAAAATTAAAAAATTGAGATTAAAAGAAGTGAATGACTTGCTAAGTAAGAATAATATATTGAGGAATCAGGTTTTATATGCTCATTATTCTAAATTGATTCCAATTTTGAAGTTAGATTATTTTACTTACCTTTGTTAAGGTTCTGGGAAGATTTTAAAAGAGTAGGTCATGGGTGCTTGGGTGGCTCAGTTGGTTAAGGGTCTGCCTTTGGCTCAGGTCATGAACTCAGGGTCCTGGGATCTGGCTTGATCCTCAGCTATGGGGAGCCTGCTTCTCCCTCTCCCTTTGCTCCTCCTCCATGCTTGTGCGCGCTCTTTCTCTCTCTGTGTCAAATAAATAAATAAAATCTTAAAAAAAAAGAGTAGGTCATGTGAGCTGATATCAAAGAGGTAAGACTAGGTTAAGCATGAAGACTGCAAATAGAGTTAATTTACCCATTTTCTGTCAATGCGTTTTACTTTTAGACCATTACAGCAACAAATGCTATAGACATTTTGATGGGTCTGGTCATCTCAAACTGATACTTTTCCGAAAATGTCAGCTCAGATATTTCACCTTCTCAACTCATACTTGATTTTCTTTATGATGACATATTTGATTTTCTTTATGATTTTCTTTATGTTCTCACTGAGATTTTTTTTTTTTTTAAGATTTTATTTATTTATTTGACAGAGAGAAATCACAAGAGAGGCAGGCAGAGAGAGAGGAAGGGAAGCAGGCTCTCCGCTGAGCAGAGAGCCCGATGTGGGACTCGATCCCAGGATCCTGAGATCATGACCTGAGCCGAAGGCAGCGGCCTAACCCACTGAGCCACCCAGGCGCCCTCTCACTGAGATTTTTAATCTTGTAACCAAATGATTTTTATGCCAATCTAATCAGTTCCGTCTTGCCATCGCTTTCTTTCCATGGCCAAAACCTCATGTATTGTTAAAAAGATCCTCAACTTCTTATCCTTTTCTGATACCTACTCCCTAAAAATTCTTATTAATCCGTACAATGCACATTCAGTTTACTCTTCTGCACACTACCCCATCCAATGAAACACTGCCCAGAAAAAAAAAATGCGCAATCAACATGCAAATTCTTTTTTTTTTAAGATTTATTTATTTATTTGATAGATCACAAGTAGGCAGAGAGGCAGGCAGAGAGAGAAGGGAAGCAGGCCCCCTGTCAAGCAGAGAGCCGGATGTGGGGCTCGATCCCAGGATCCCGGGATCCCAGGATCCCGGGATCTTGACCTGAGCCGAAGGCAGAGGTTTTAACTCACTGAGCCACCCAGGCGCCCCTCAACATACAAATTCTTTGAAACCAGTTCCATTTTATGGTTTTGAGGAATCTCTGGAATTTTAAATGCGTTTACATGGTTCGTTTTGTTTTGTTTTGTTTTCCTCATTAATGCATTGGGTTACTTCCTATTAAAATATTTCCTAACATTCTTCCATTTTAAAGTTCTGAACCCTTTTCTGTACCACTGTTCTGCCTCTATAACTTTCTGATAATTACTTTTTCTTCATGTTTAGAGAAAAAAAATAAAGACATAGAGATCTAATTGCCTTCCTTGATTGTGTTGGTATAGTCCTTCCCATCCTTATTCCTTTTTTACTTTCTTCAGTGGAAGTGGCATTTCCTTTTTCAGTGTTTTGAACCCATTTCTCTTTATGGCCTCAGGGGTCCCACTCTATTTATGATCCCCTATTCTTTCCCAACATTTATTTTATATATAGGTTTGCTGTTTCATTTAAATATTCGTGTGCCTCAGTTTCTCTCTGGAAAAAATATTTCTTGCTCTAAGTTGCTGCTGTGTTTTTATTTTGTAGTCACATGTCAGTTACCACTTCTCACTCATACTTAAAGGAAATATGATTTGAGTTATGATCATCTCATTCAAATGCTCTAAGATTATTAATGCTATCACACCTTCAAAATCTGTAGAACAATTTTAATTTGTTCTTTCTTCTTTAACACTCAGTAGAATATAGCATAGCTCTTGACTCTCCCCTCTGGACACTCTCTGCTTTCCATGGTTTCTATGATAGAGTTCTTTTCACATCCTTCTCACTTCTTTGGTTGCTCCGAAGAGGTAGAAATAAATAAATAAATAAATAAATAAATAAATAAATATCTGCTCTTCCACTTTTTGTTGATATAAGTCATTTTTTGCCCTACCTATTTCTGTCACTGATCCTATTTCTGAAATATCTCTCATATATCTTTCTTTCCTACCAGTAATTTTTTTCATATTATTATAAGGCCACATAAGTCTTATCAACTCTTATAATAACATCCTAAATGATTCTCTTAGTTTTTTTACCCTTATTACCTACTTTCTACAGCACCATAGATTATTTTTCTGCAAACGTGATGTGCCATTGCGTATTTGGAGGTAAAATAATAAAAGATGTGTTTAAAAATCTTAATCTGAAGTAGTTCTTTCTGACCTGACCCTGAGAAATATTTTCTAGCACCATTTGCAGAAACTTTCCTCCTGAAACTGGTTCTAGCTATGCACAGTGACTTGCAGTTTTCAAAATGTGCTATGCTCTTGCATATCTATTCAGTAGCATACACTGTTCACTTTCAGGACTGTCCTTCTTCTGCTCTACCAATCAGGTTAATTCTCATTCCTTTTTCAATAGTCAGTTCAAAAATTATTTTTCCTTGGAAGCCTCATTTGAAAAAAGAGTTAAGCTCTCCTTTACAGTCCCATAGAGGTTGATATCTACTGGTATTAAATCAATTAATCATACTGCATTGTAATTTTCTAAGTGTTAATAAAAGCTAGCCTTTGGGTGCTGTTCGATGTGAACATTCATTTATTCATTTTTCCTAGTAACACCCCTAAGAGATATGTTTGTTAACATCCCTGTATTACAAAGTAAGGAAACTGAGGCACAGAAAGTGTTAAGCAACTTGAATAAGGTCTCATACAGACTACATGGTGGAGATAGAGCACAATATATATGAATTTTATTTCATTTTAGGATCTTCAATAAAAAATACAGCATCCAGCTGAATTACTCAAATTGTTGAATGTTTAATGAGATAGAGGAAATACATGAACAGACATGAGAGCATGCAAATAATTCAGTTAAGTACTTGAAGTTGCTTCATCATGTCTGCTTAATTACTGTTCACAGGAGAGACATCAAGATTTAACTTTAAAAGCTTATGTACAAACTAGCATATGGTAAATTCAACAATTTTTTCCCTCATGTGGGAATGAATTTAGTTTATAGACAGATGTTTAATTTAGGTGTGTAGACAAAAATATCAGAGATGTTAAAGAAGAGTTGAGCAGAAACCCAAAGGGTCAATATAGTCTTAAAAAGATAATCCATTATTTCCCTCCTAGACTTCTTTTATCAATCCTTTAAGTTTCCAGTGGCATTATTTTGTGATTTCAGGAAACTTAATCATTAAAATGCTTTGGGTAGACATTTTAAGTACATGATCGTAAATCATAGTGAGGAGGTAGAGCCAGTACACTTTATTTTTAAGTTTGTTGTCAGTGTCATTTTTAATAGGAAGATCCTTTTGTGTGTTCAGTATAAGAAAAAATATTCTAATGGAAATATGAGCAACCTTAGTTTCAGTTATCTTACATCAAAAATCATATTCATTAGATAATATTTCGGTAGGCTTTTTGTAAATATTTAAATAGTTTTTCATTTATGATTTAAAATTTATATCAACTATTATAAACTATACTTATTTTATTAAAAACTACATTGCTTTCCCTTAAAAATCTTCCGTCAAACTTCCCTCATACATACCATGTTCATTGATGGCTTTATTCATCTTTTCAATTCTTTGGAAATGCCACCCTCTTACCATATCAAATCCCACCTTTCCAGGTTTCCCTGAAATAACAGTATTAACTGATTATTTCAATTTCTCATTATTATCTGAGTTTCTCTAATGCTTTAAATTTGTTCTACATTATAAATCACTTCATGCTCTTCTTTGCACCCCCCCCCTTTTTTGGTGAAATGTTTACTTACTTAATTTGCATTTATTGCACAATGATTACAAAACAAACATCATACTGGGGCCTAAATTTATATGATGGTAAATAAAACAAAACCTGTGTAATAAAAATAGTGATGGAGCCAAGGGCCAAGGAGAGCAATTAATTGGAAAACTGCCTTTGGTAACAAATTGGGACCTAATTAAGAAACATTCCCAACCTTCATTGGAGGCTCCCTTTGCAACTTCTGCTAAGTAGGATTTCAGGAATTTCAGGATGCTAAGGAAGAGTAACTGTTATGTGCCTCTCTGAATGGTAATATTTATTATGGCTGTCTTATCCCCATTCTTCTATTTGATGCTTCACACACACACACACACGTGCACGCACGCACACACAGAGTAAAATGTTAACCATTTCTCACTTTCTTCTCTACTCCGTGTGTGTGTGTTTCCTGGATCAAGAAAAAACACACTCTTTGGCTCTCAGTGCAAATCCTAGTAAAAGAAGAGGAAGAAGACAGAAGAGGAATACCACACTCAGATTTTATGTAGAGACCGTTACCACATCCTGAACTTTGAGTCCGATATCATGACTGAATGATATCTTGAATAAAGGGAAAGTTTTTCTTGGATGGTATCATCAAATATTTGCTTCTGCTCTGCATCAGGGCTGTCTTTGTGTGAGGATTATACTTCCCACTGAACTCCAGTGAAATGTGACTATAGATAACATGTGCCACTTCTGAGCAAGAACCTTAAGAGTCATCATGAAATTTTGTTATTTCTGTAGTTCCATTTGTCATGAGTTTAGATAATCAAAGGCTGCATCTTTAGCTTGGATTCAGCAATGAAGGACAAAGCCAAAATTGTCCTGCAAGAGACATGAATGTGATTAAGAAATTATTTTTATTCTTGTAAGCTAATGAGACTTTAGATTATTTGTTTCTGCAAAATAGCATAGTCTAAGCTAGATGGTAAAGAAAAAAACAGAACACACATTGTGCCATCAAAAACTTAGATTCTATTAGTGCAGAAAGCCCTTAATTTAATAATTATAGTAAAAAAAAATATAATTGCCTTTGAAGAAACTATTACAAAGAAAAATCATAAGGGACTCTGTTAAAGGAGTGTGCACTAGTAATAGATGTTAGAGGAGGTCCTCCTGAGCAGAATTGACCTTAGGGCCTGAGAAAAGTTCTTCCTGCCCAGGTCCCAGACTCAGAGACCCAGGCTATCTTTAACAATTTCCAAGTCCTATGTTGATGCCTGAGATAACTGAGGCTGCCAGTGCCATCTAGGTGGGGCATTTCAAGTCTGGACCTCGATGACCTGGGCCCCAGTCCTCATTTCTCTCTTTTGAAGAAAAATAACTTGATGAGAAGAAAAATTTTATAATAGCACCGGAATCATCATGTCAACATTATATATACCTCAAGCCTTCTTATTGAATAGAGTTATAATTTATACTTCACATTTTAAAAAAGATTTTATTTATTTATTTGACACAGAGAGAGAGAGGTCACAAGTAGGCAGGCAGAGAGGGGGAAGCAGGCTCCCGGCTGAGCAGAGAGCCCGATGCAGGGCTTGATTCCAGGACCCTGAGATCATGACCTGAGCCGAAGGCAGAAGCTTAACCCACTAAGCCACCCAGGTGCTCCTATTTCACATTTTTAAGTATTAGAAAATTGTTGGAGACAACTTCTATCTATATCAAAATGGTCATCATAGGTAAAGGATATTATCTGTATATAATGTATTACCCTGTAGAGGTCAAAAAAATAAATACATGTATGCAAAAATTGATAAAATTTTAAAAAGCCATTGTTGAGTGAAAGATGATAAGCATAACAAAATTTTAGTATAATGCAATTTTTTCATGGATAGTTTTCAACACATCCTGGTAAATTGACTACAAAGAATAACATTCTTACTGCGGTACTACACACATAGGAACCACATTCCATGGTAATGGGGGGGTATTCTGTAATGAATGAACAAGTGAGATCAAAGAATAATACAGGAATTGATATTTTTGGTGCATGTTGCTGGAATATTGCAAAGTGTATGCACAATTTTATAGAGTAGTCCAATATTTTACTCAAAACTCAAGTCTTAAGGTTAACATTAAATTATAAATACATATCTGAAAAATTATTTAGCTAAAATGTTAAGTTTTAAGGGCAAATACTCTGAGTTTGACTTCCTGAAATTCTTTTTTCATTCTTTTTTTCTGGCCTCCCAAAACGGTTTTCATACTAATTTACACATTATAAGGGTGTTTTGTAAAAACTCATGTCTCCAAAAAGTTTTTAAATTGTTACAATAACAAGAGCAGGTGCCTATAATGTAAATGAGAAGAGATTAAGAGAGTAAGGGGAAAATGATAAATAATAGAAGGAGTATGAATGAATTAAAAAGTTTGATCATCTTTATTCCAAGCTGATTACCAACTTTTTTTTTTTTTAATTTCACCCATTTATTTGACAGAGATCACAAGTAGGCAGAAGGCAGGTAGAGAGAGAGAGGAGGAAGCAGGCTCCCTGCTGAGCAGAGAGCCTGATGCGGGGCTCGATCCCAGGACCCTGAGATCATGACCTGAGCTGAAGGCTGAGGCTTTAACCCACTGAGCCACCCAGGTGCCCCTGATTACCAGCTTTTTTTAAAAAAAGTTTCCTTATGATCAGGAATATCAGTTATTCCTACTGTCTATCTCTGATTTTCTTTTTTTTTAATTCCTAAAACATTTAAAGCATTTAAAAACAAATTACTAAAATTAACAAGTCAGGAATGACAGATGTTGGCAAGGTTGCAGAGAAATGGGAACCCTGTTGGTGGGAATGCAAGCTGGTGCACATGGAGTTTCCCAAAAAAGTTAAAAATGGAGCTACCCTATGACTCAGCAATTGCACTACTAGGTAATTATCCCAAAGATACAAATGAAATGATCCAATGGGCACCTGCATCCCCGTGGTTATAGCAGAAGTGTTCACAGTAGCCAAACTATGGAAAGGGCCCAGAAGCCCATAGAAAGATGAATGAATAGGGAAGATGTGGAGTGGAATGAATGGAATACTACAGGAGGATGGAATGGAATGAATGGAATACTACTCAGCTATCAAAAAAACGAAATCTTGCCATTTGCAATGATGTGGATGGAACTAGAGGGTATTGTGCTAATAAACAAAATAAGTCGATCAGAGAAAGTTATTATATGATTTCACTCATATGTGGAATTTAAGAAACAAACAAAGGATCATTGGGGAAGAGAGAGAAAAATAAAAGAAGATGAAATCTGATAGGCAGACAAACCATAAGAGACTCTTAATCTAGGAAACAAACTGAAAGTTGCTGGAGGAGGGTGGAATGGGGTAAGTAGGTGATGGACATTATAAGGAGGGCTCGTGATGTAATGAGTACTGGGTATCATATAAGACTACTGTAGACTAATAATACACTATATGTTAATTTAAATTTAAAAAATGAATTGAAAGAATAAAATAGAATAAAATAACTAAAAACTAAAAAGAAAAAAAAAGTGAATTACTTCCAGGGACTTCTTATACTTCCTCATGTAACTTATAATTACTGCCACCAAATGGGCATGAACTAATCCCTAAAATTTACTGATTTACTAGTATTGAACATTTTGAACACTTTTTTTTTATTTGTTTATTTACAGCATAACAGTGTTCATTGTTTTGGCATCACACCCAGTGCTCCATGCAGCACGTGCCCTCCCCATTACCCACCACCTGATTCCTCAACCTCCCACCCCCCCCGCCCCTTCAAAACCCTCTGGTTGTTTTTCAGAGTCCATCGTCTCTCATGGTTCGTCTCCCCTTCCAGTTTCCCTCAACTCTCTCTCCTCTCCATCTCCCCATGTCCTCCATGTTATTTGTTATGCTCCACAAATAAGTGAGACCATATGATACTTGACTCTCTCTGCTTGACTTATTTCGCTCAGCATAATTTCTTCCAGTCCCGTCCATGTTGCTACAAAAGTTGGGTATTTGTCCTTTCTGATGGAGGCATAATACTCCATTGTGTATATGTACCACATCTTCCTTATCCATTCATCCGTTGAAGGATATCTTGGTTCTTTCCACAGTTTGGCAACCGTAGCCATTGCTGCAATAAACATTGGGGTACAGATGGCCCTTCTTTTCACTACATCTGTATCTTTGGGGTAAATACCCAGCAGTGCAATTATATTCTTTATATGGAAAACCCCCAAACTACTAGAACTCATACAGCAATTCAGTAATGTGGCAGGATACAAAGTCAATGTACAGAAATCAGTGGCTTTCTTATACATTAACAATGAAAATACAGAAAGGGAAATTAGAAAATCGATTCCATTTACTATAGCACCAAGAACCATAAGATACCTGGGAATAAACCTAACCAAAGAGGTAAAGGACCTGTACTCGAGGAACTACAGAATACTCATGAAAGAAATTGAAGAAGACACAAAAAGATGGAAGACCATTCCATGCTCTTGGATCGGAAGAATAAACATTGTTAAAATGTCTATACTGCCTAGAGCAATCTATACTTTTAATGCCATTCCGATCAAAATTCCACCGGTATTTTTCAAAGAGCTGGAGCAAATAATCCTAAAATTTGTATGGAATCAGAAGAGACCCCGAATTGCTAAGGAAATGTTGAAAAACAAAAACAAAACTGGCGGCATCACGTTACCCAATTTCAAGCTTTACTACAAAGCTGTGATCACCAAGACAGCGTGGTACTGGCATAGAAAAAGAACACTTTTCATTACCACATCTAAACTGGCTCCACTCACATACAACAGTGAGATAGGCAGTTCAGGTTTGTTTCCCCGAGTCCCTCATTTCATTAAATAATCCAGTTGTTTTAACATATTCTTTCCTTATTTTTCTATTGGTTTAGTTTTCTTCTTTAACTGCAGAGAGAAAACACTTTGTAGTCAAGTGCTTCTCCTTTCTCCTTTCTTTTTGCTTTAAAGGTCAAATAATTGTGTTCCTAACACATTTCTTAAGATTGTGCAACATGTGTGCTCTCCTGTGGTAAGTAAATAAATTATGGTCCTACAAAAAATATCCATGTTTTAAAGAAAATCCTGTTCTTTGCCTCCCAGTGTAAGAAAAACCACCCAATACAGATCTTTTCTTATGTCTAACATCAAAGTCAGGTCTGGATTCCGTCTAGTGTGGCCATGGCTTTTTTTTTTTTTAATTGACTTGTTTTGGAATTCTCTTTTTAGTGTCTTCCTTCTCTCTGATGGGTATTATTGTTTTCCCCTTCAAAATAGCACTTTAATTTAAAACCCAATATTACTCAAATGATTTAAATAATATTTCCATACATACATACCCTTTCAAATATGTGCAAATTTGGAATAACCACCTGATACAACTTCCTGAGTCATCATCTTACGTTTACCCAATTATGCAGAATATTGAATTCTATCTGCAGATTTTAGGCATCTGTCAAGAATTTTACATTCTCTGGATTCACCTAAGAAAGATGAAAGACATCCTTATTAACTTTCTGAAATTTCTGTACTGCACTTTTTTAGGTCAAGCTCCCTTTCCTAACACACTAACAATTCAAGAAAACCTATTCCCTAGAAATATACTACCCAAGTAGATATTTGATCTTATTTTATGTTTCTTGCAATACTAGGTTGGCCTCTAAGAATCCCATTTCATTCAGCATTTTTTTTTAATTGAAATTTTGTTTCAGTAGTTTTTTTGGCCTGCTGGACTAACCCCCGTCCCCCCAAAAAAGAACACTGCTGATTCCAAAAGAAAGAAATGTGAAAAGTACTGGCTATTTAACTTCAGTGTACTCTTTATGTATTCATTGATAACATTAACTGTCTCACTGTGTTTGATCTCCATCTGGTTCCCAGTTACTTATAACCATTGTTAAAACCTATGCAATGAAAAATCCAGAAATAAGTCAAGGGGTGGTAGTAAGAGTAGCGATATGACCAGAATCACAAAAACAAGACACAATAATCCAAGCCATGGCTATTTTTGAGTCATTTTATTTTGGTTTGAAACACTTCTAAATGATTTTAAGAAGCCTTTAAGCATTTAAAGAGCAGTCATCCAAAGGTTACCAACCTCTGTCCTAATATTTTATTTTTTTTTTTTTTGTTTTTATTTAAATTCTAGGGCACCTGGGTGGCTCAGTGGGTTAAAGCCTCTGCCTTCGGCTCAGGTCATGATCCCAGGGTCCTGGGATCGAGCTCCACATCGGGCTCTATGCTCGGCAGGGAGCCTGCTTCCTCCTCTCTCTCTGCCTGCCTCTCTGCCTACTTGTGATCTCTGTCTGTCAAATAAATAAATTAAAAAAAAAAGTTAAATTCTAGTTATTTAACGTATTGTGTAATACTGGTTTTAGGAGTAGAACACCCAATGCTCATCACAAGTGCCCTCCTTAATACCCATCATCCATGTAACCCATACCCCCATGTAACTGCTCTCTAACAATCCTCAGCTTGTTCTCTACATTTGAGAGTCTTTAGTGGTTTGCTTCCGTCTTTTTTTTTCTTTCCTCCCCATATTCATTTGTTCTGTTTCTTAAATTCCATGTATGAATGAAATTGTATGGTATTCGTATTTCTCTGATTGACTTATTTTGCTTACCATAATACATTCTAGTTCCATCTATGTCATTACAAATGGCAAGATCTTGTTCTTTATGATGGGTGAGTAATATTCTATTGTATATAACTATACCACATCTTCATTGATCAGTCAGTTGACATTTGGGCTCTTTCCATCATTTGATTATTATTGATAATGCTGCTATAAACATTGGAGTGTGTGTACCTGTTCAAATCAGTAGTTTTGTATCTTTTGGGTAAATGCCTAGTAGTGCAGTTGCTGGGTCATAGCGTAGTTCTGTTTTCAACTTTTTGAGGAATCTCCATACTATTTTTCAGGATGGCTGCATCAGTTAGCATTTCCATGCACAGTGTGAGAGAGTTCCCCTTTTTTTCACATCCTCACCAATGTCTGTTGTTTCCTGTGTTAATTTTAGCCATTCTGACAGGTGTGAGGGGTTATCTCATGGTAGTTTTGATTTGTATTTCCCTAATGATTAATGGTGTTGGGCATCTAACATTTCAAAGGACATTAAACCCATAAACAGGTGTTTGTGTCCTCTTAGAACATTCAAAACTGATAACACAATCTGAAATACAGATAAATAAATGCATTCTGCATATTGATGGCCATAAATTCTGTAACTAATTGATTTGAAATAAGTCTCAGAAGAAAAAATTTTTTATGTATTTTCCTGGAAATCAAATCTAAGCCTTAACCAATGTAAGAGCTGCTGCATCCAAACAAAGCACTTTGTTTTCTTCTGTGGGATATAGACCTCAATTCAGAAATTTCTTTGCATAAAAATTTTGGAGGCCTGTGTAACTATTTAAGATCTTCATTAGTGTGTGACACAGAAAATATACCTTGAATATTAGAGAAATGATATAATCAGTGATAGCTTAACTTTCTGGCTTAGTGAGAAAACTAGATCCATGATGAATACTTCAGAATTAAGGTATTTATTTTTTTATTTTAGTAAGATTTTATTTATTTATTTGACAGACAGAGATCACAAGTAAGCAGAGAGGCAGGCAGAGAGAGAGGAAGGGAAGCAGGCTCCCTGCTGAGTAGAGAGCAGGAACGCACAGGGCTTGATCCCAGGATCCTGGGATCATGACCTGAGCTGAAGGCACAGGCCTTAACCAACTGAGCCACCCAGGCGCCCTGCAGGATTAAGGTAATTAGTATAGGAATTAAACCTTACACAAAAATGGGGAGTGCTGAAAAAGTGAAGGTCTGGAGAGGAAATCACAAGATTATAGTCAGAGCCACTGAAGATTCTGCCTGGAAGACTGACAAGTGAAAACATGGAAATTTGGAGAAATTTAAAAACAACAGCAACAACAAAAATGTTTATCTTCCCGAGAAAAATCATGAAAGAAGTTGAAGAAAAGGGACTCTGTAGCTAACACCACTGTAGCTCCACAGCCAAGCATTTGGCCACGATTGGTTGACAGGATCAGCAGTTGGGAAGATAAGCTAAATGCAAAACAGCGAATGGCTGGGGTCACATCTGTGTTTGTCACCATATTCGAACATGATGACTTTTGTAGAATAATTGACAATACTTCAGCTTTACCTTCCAAATCTCAGGCAAAATCTTCTTTTAACCATTTTTAACTTGAAATCATAGAGGGAGAGATAATGTGAGAAGTTTTGTTTCCATCTTAACCACATTTAATGTAAGTTAAATACATTCAAATAAAAAAAAAGTTTAGGTTACTCTGACAATCACTTTATTTATAGTATTACTGACAGGTAAACATTTTCTTATCTTTTCATCCTTAACTTTTTCATCCGTAGCCCAGAACAATTTCATAGTAGCACCAGGATACTTAATGCTGACAAGATTATATTCCTCTCAAGGCTCTTCCTCGGATAGGATTTTAACTTATATTTCCATATTTAAATCAAAGAAATTAAGTCTGAAATTAATGTTTTCAAAACCGAATTTTAAGTACACAATTCATGTTCAGTAGTGTCTGAATATAACCTTTAACCATGAGGTTATGATGACCATTAATTAGTAAATGTATATTATCAGAAATTATATGTATTTGCTTCATTTGAGTATAAAATATGTAGGGAATTTGCTCACTTAATCTGTAAATTAACTCATCAGATTTATGTAGGTTCTCATCTGAGTAGAGGCTATTTTGCCTCACATTTTCCTATGGCTGCATAAAAAAATAATAAAATACTCTGACAGAACAGATTCAAACCCAAGGCAAAGTTTGATTTTGTTCCTTATTGGTTTCACTTAAAATTCATGACCACAGACCTCAAATAGGAACTTGATGCTGCCTAGAAATCTAATATATCTCTCCAGTATAATCATTTTCCACTCTCCAGTATAATCATTTCCAGTCCAGAGACTGTTTTATACCCTGAGCTCTTTCCTCAATATCCAACCACTATCCCTCTTTCCTCTCAGCTAAAGTCTTCATCTCAGATTGCTTGAAAAAATAAAAGTATTGGGGAAAACTGAAGTTCTTATCTCTAAATCTCAAAGTCAGCCTTTCTCTGAAATCATGATCTTAGTCCTCCCTCCTATTAAATGGGAGGATTATCCCAACTCCTTCGAAGTCCAAACACTCTACTTGCCTGTGGATTCCAAAGCAGTCCTAACTGCTGCTTTTATCTCTACTTGTCATCTAAAATTGAAAATGACCTCAGTGGCAAACAAGTGATTCTTTCCGCACAGTTTTATTAATCTGCCAATTTCCTTGTTCTGAAATTAATATTACTATCTCCTCACTCTTCAGGCCAAAAACTGAGAAGTCATCTTTGAGTTTTCCCTGTAGATCATCCAGACCACCAATAAATTCTGACAGAGCTTTAAAATATACGCCAAGTTTATCAATTTCTCTCTATACCCATTGCTACTACTCTAACCAAGTCTCAGTCAGCTTTTACCTCAACTTCTGCCATAATCTTTTGATAGATCTACCTCAGTACACCCTGCTTGGATATTCCTCATGGCTCAAACCCTGCTAATTTATTTCATTATTCATTGGAACGAAGGGAATATGAAGATTCTGACATGCTTTCTTAAGAAGCATGAGATCTACTATGGAATGACATAACCTCTTTGTTTTTAAGCCACATCACTTCATGATCTTTTCATACCCTTCCTGTAATGGTGCCCCTAGAAAACCCCTTACAGATGTCCCTATAACCAGGGTTGACTACAAAATCCATGATAGAGTGTATCCTATAAACTTAATGGGACACATATCAAGCACCCTACTCTTCTATACTCTTGTGTGAGAAAGAAAATCAAAAGATTGGTATTCCATAATCTTAGGCTAAGAGAAAAGTCTCCCAAGAATGCTCTTACAAAACTCTGTACTGGGCACAGCACAAAGATGGATTCTGTAATTGAATAATTATGTATCAGTCAATTGTTGTAAGAATAGGCCATATACATGAGTGTTTTTCCAGGAAAACTTCCACTTGGTGAAATATAAGGAAGACCCCCTCTTTCCTTTTAGTACTTCTCTAGACATAGATGGTACATGGTTTGTTTCTGAAAATTTTTCCCCATATAACTACTGGAAAGCTGGGTGCTTTCCAGTAGTTATATGAGCTAAAATATGGGGTAGATTTGAGATTCTAAGTCCTGTTTTTATTAGTTCCAGTGTGGAGACAACAGAAAGCCTTCTAAACATTTGTGTGCTGATTGTATGTTGTTGTTCATTAAAAGTGTAAATGACGTATAAGCTGGGTATATCTGTGTTGTCTAGCATTGTATCTGTTATTTATTAAGGCAGTGAGTGGGTACATTTGCTAAATGAGTACTTGCAAAATGAATGATGGGTGAATGAATGTTGAATGAATTACACAGGAAATTACACTAGTAAAATGTGAGTTAATGAATGGCTGGGATCCTGTCTATTGGATTGCCAGTTTTTCCTCTTGGTATCTGCATTACACATTCAGGCTTTAACAGGAAGACGTAGTTTAAATTGCAGACTACATATACTGACTTGGAAATTACAAGAATGTCAGGTGTATTTGAATGTGTTTGCTATCCGGGAATGGGGGGGGGGTGTAAAATAATAAATAGGTCAAAATAGAAATCTCCAGATTACACTGGAAGCAACTAGTATTTATTGAGTGTCTGCTTTGTGTTAGGCATTGTGACAAGTGATTTTCATGAGTGACCTCATTTATTCTCAGTATTATAGGTGAAAAAGATTAGAGAGGTTAAGTGGCATCCTCACAGTTATTTCTAGTTGTGGATGTGAAAATATGGACCATAGGAAGCTTGTATTTACAGAGCTCACCTTCTTAATTAAAATATACTTCTGTTTTTCTCAGAAAGAAATGGGCAAAGGAAGAGAAACAAGAGTTCAATAAACAGGATAAAATTGGTAAAATTTAGTATCAGGGACTTGCCCCTTTCTTTGTTTTGGACAATTCTTTTTAGTTACTTCGCTGAGTTCCCTGTTTCCTCTTCAGTGGTGGAGTATGGCTCTGAAAATTATTCAGTGGTTTGGGTCCAGTTGTATTCATTTATTTTTGCTAGGTCTCATCACTGAAAATTAGACTTGTCTCATAATATAGTGAAACTTTTGGTTATTAATATTCATAGATTATGAATCTCTATGATAATAACTGACTCCTGAGGAATCACCTGATTAGAAATCTGAGCTACCCATTGCCAGAATTATTATCTACATTTATCCATCTTCTGGTGGACAATTACAGGATTGCCTCAAGCATTCAGTTCTAGAAAATACTCCTCTTCTTTTTATCTACTTGATTGTGACTTTGTACTAAAAGAAAAAGGCTTACAGCCCCTCTCCAGTTCACAGGATCCCTAGATAGCCAAATTGTACCAATCAGTCCCTTCCTGGAAATGTTAGAAAATAGAACTAGAGAATAAGTGTAGTATTTTTTATGTAGCTGAAACCCTTACGTATAAAAACAAGAAACTGTCAATATCCAGCTTTGGCCAGGTGAAACAGAAAAGAGATTCTAGGTTTTGAAAACAGAAAGAAATTAATGAGCATTTTCACAAAGACCACCAGAAACAATAGAGGGAATGAGAGACCTGATGATGTATGAATTCCTGACTTCAACTCTTTTCTGAGATCAGCGGGATTCCTATTGTTCAGTTCTATGAGAGGCCCCATATATTACAAGATATTTCTCTTTAAACTCAGACCAGCCCAACTTTCAGTTGCTTACATTCAGCAGAATGCGAACTATTCCATGTTCCTTAGTATTCCCTCAGCTGCATTTCTGGAGTTCAAGTCTGCAGTTTCTTTTGTTCCTGGGCACAATTTGGGTCTCGTGTCAGAATGAAATAAATTTTCCTCCCTTGCTTCCTCTGTGTTTCAGTGAAAGGAAAAAAACAAACCAACAACCATCATTTCTTATACTGGAATCTATTGCACTATTTGTCATGGCCTGTTATATTGCAGTCGCATATGTGTGTTTATCTTTTGCAAGACTATAAGCCCTTTTCCTGGAGGACAAGGCAATATTTTATCCTTCATTCTATCACAGCCAGTACCTAGAATAGTGTGTGGTACATGAGTGGATTAAAAATAAAATATTTATTAAATTATGTGTTACATTTTGAATATATCACTTTAATTATAAATATATTGAAGGGTGAAATGTTGATATTACTTCATTTAACCCAATAAACTTTATGATATATGATATGTTCACTGAACAATATAATATTAGTTTCCAGAAAATGACTTACTTATCCTGACCAGGTCACTGCTAAATGGTTTAAGAACCTGTATTAATATAACTGCAATTTATGATTTTAAAGGTAAGTTTGGATGTGACTTTAACTACAGGCTACATTCCAGATCTCATTGTAAGAAAGTGATTCATGCATGTTGTGCTTTGTAATAACTTTCTTCAATTATTGGATGACTCTGCTTTACAGTTTATCGTATGACCACGAAGTTCATAAATTCCCCAGTTACTGGAAAATTATTCAATCTATATATTAATTCAACAGATTTCCATAATAGAATCTTTAAAATGTAAATCATGTTAAATCATTTTTCACCAATATAGAGCCATAATTAAATTATATTCAACTCACATTAATGCTTCTTTTTTGGTTTTGTGGTTTGTTAGCCCTTAGATTATGAATATTAACATAGTTTTGACAGCAAGATATGCGATCAGAATAAACAAGAGAAATTCTTGATAGAAATCTAAGATGTCCAACAATTTGAACTGAGAAGTTGGAATTAAGACACATGTGGAGTTAGAAATATCAGCAAAGTAATCAAAAGCAAGAAAAAGTGAAGTAAATAATAACAAATAGTTGTAATCATGTTAAACCAGCCAAAAACTAATTGTAATATTTCAGCAGCTGGTAGGTAAACAATTTAAAGACACGAGAAAAATATTAGAGAACAAGGTAAGGTGGATGATTAAAACACAGGTAACAATCAGAAATCAGGCATTCTCATCTAGAGTCCAGACCACCTGTGTACCGTTTCTCATTTTGCTCTCTACATCTCATGTATGAGAGAGCCAGAAGGGCAAAAAACCAAAACAATAGACTAAGAAAACCATAGAAAGGAGAACAGAAGACAGCAGTCATCTGCATACAGGTTATTTTAGTACATTATAGAACATGGAAAGGAGCTTATAGTATCTATTTGTCTTATTTATCTGCTTGCCTTCATTGCCTTCACTAGTCTATTCAGGAAAAAAACAAACAGGAAAACACTACCATATTAAACTCAATTCAGTGAGAAATTCAGGAGGATCTTTGTTAGCATGCTGCTCAGCTATCTGTCTTCCTGCTTTAAAAATAGGGATATTTTTTAATCTCATGGTTGTTCCACGTCAGCAAACTGAAAAAAGGGGACTAGACAGTCCTCCATTTAATTTTTTTTTTTTAATTTATGGGACCATAAGCAAATGAAGGAAAAAAAATCAGTCTACACAGGCATATGTGGGTTTGGCTACAGACCACTGCAATAAACTGAATATCACAATAAAGCATATCAAATTAAGTTGTTAGTTTCCCATGCATATCAAAGTTAGGTTTATACTATACCATTGTCTATTAAGTGTGCAATAGAATTCTGTCTAAAAAGATTATTAAAAAATACTTTACTCCTGGGGTGTCTGGGTGGTACTGTTGGTTGAGTGGCTCACTCTTGGTTTTGGCTCAGGTGGTGATGTCAGGGATGAGATTGAGCCCCACTTAGGTTTCTGCATTCATTGCAGAGTCTGCTTAAGAATCCTCTCTCCCTCTTCTTCTGCCCTTCCCCCATCCTCACTTGCTTGCTCTCTCTTTCTCTCTCTTCCTCCCTCTCTCTCTAAAATAAATAAGCTCTCTCTTTCTCTCTCTTCCTCCGTCTCTCTCTAAAATAAATAAATAAATCGTTAAAACAAATACTTTACTTCTGGGACACCTGGGTGGCTCAGAGGTTAACCCTCTGCCTTCAGCTCAGGTCATGGTCTCAGGGTCCTGGGATCCAGCCCCGTGTTAGGCTCTCTGCTCAGCAGGGAACCTGTTTCTCCCTCTCTCTCTTCCTGCCTCTCTGCCTACTTGTGATCGCTTTCTCCTTGTGTCAAATAAATAAATAAAATCTTAAAAAAAATTCTAAAAATGCTAACCATCATCTGAACTTTCAGTGAGTTGTAATCACTGATCACAGATGACCATAACAAATACAATAATAATGAAAAATTTGAAATATTGTGAGAAAGTTATGAAAATGTGACATAGATACATGAGGTGAGCAAATGCTATTGGAAAAGTTGCTTGATACAGGGTTTTCTCAAACCTTCACTTTTTTTAAAAAAAAGTACGGTATCTAGAAAGAGCAGTAAAGCAAAACACAATAAAATAAGGTATGCCTAGAACTTTAAAAGAGCTTGCATTCTGATCATTTGTCTAACCATTAATCTTACCTTGTCCTTTAATATTTTGTTTTCCTAGTTCCTTTTTTCATGTATATCTTAACACTAATTTCTGAGCTATTGGAACTGGTCTCTTTCTTTGTTTCTCAAACACCATACCTTAAAACTCTGTATAGCAAGCCAAATCCCTTGTATCACCAGCATGTTGGGAGAAAGTGTGGGAGGAAAAGAGTTTGGTTCTTTTGTAGTTTGGTGTTATGTAGAAGATTTTGACATTAGAGACTGGGCTGTCATTGAAGATTGCCATTTGTAACAGATGACAGTTGTGTCTTCAGAATACTTCATACCATTTATGTCTGATTTTTAAATTGTTAGCAAGAAGAGATATGTAATACCCTTGGAGAGAATGGTTGTAATCACCATGAACAAAATTAACAGCAATTATTTCTGAGAAATGGAATGGGTTATAGAGAGCAGTATATTTTATTTTCCATTTTATGTTCATCAAACCAGTTTGACTTGTGTGTTATACATATAAGGCAAAGGCATGTTGTATATTGATAAACATGAAAAAAGATGTAACTAAATGTTAGCATTGGGCAGGCTGACAAAACATATTATGAAGGCGACAAAGTCTCTAGTAAATGCAAAGACAAGAAATCAGAATAGATGGTATTCCATCTATTCTGGATTAGGGGGCATTAGTAGCTGACATCATTTTCTTTTGCCTGAAGACTTTTATGTGGCCATCACTGAGGTAGCATTATAAGAATGGATGACACTAATTGGCAAATAAAAGCAAAATTTGAAGGACTAGTTTGACAGGGCAAAAGAAAGTAAAATTTTATGGTAGGATGGTATGGAAAATTCTTCATGGTATTTTGTACTTCCACATAACTTTTGGGACGTTTTCTCAGTTTCATATGTGTGTGCTTATAGCTGAAGTCAGAAAGATGTGTATTCCAGTTGTCTTCAAATTTGGCCTCACCAGTTACTGTCTATGTGAAGTTAGGTGTGCTGTTTCATCTCTAGTATCAATTTCCTCATTGGAAAAATCAGAATGAGAACAGCATTTAGCTTATATATTAGGTAAATTAAGTAAGATATCTTATGCTTATAACCAAAGATGTACACATAGTCCAGACTTACTCTATCAACCTTACTCTAAGGAGAGACATTAGAATTTCATTTACATAATAACTCAGATATATTACCCAAGAAAATGAGTAGATACAAAGTATCAAATTCTGATGAACCATTTTGTGATACAAATTCCAATGCAGGTTTACTTTCTTTATAAAATATTAATTCAGGAAACTGTTGCAGAAGCAGTGGATTTAACTTATTCTCCACCAGGTGGTTTCACGTACATTGATTTGCATCTGATTTGCAGCACAAAAAAAGTGTGCTATTTTTGTGATAAGGAAAATGTAAAACAGAGCAGTATCACCACACAGTTGATAATTAGAAAGATGTGAATTAAAGCCAAGTTGGTTTTAATCCCAAACTCATGATTCCATAATATTTAGTATAATAACTGTAATGCACACTGTCCCTCGGTAGGAAATGGGAAAGGGGAAAGAGAAACAAATCCCTCGACCCTCACATTTATCCTCAGATTATAATCCATTTTTAAATCAAAGTCCCTCAGTTTAATATTATATGACCTCCCGATGAGCAGGACTTATTTTTTACACCCTCTGCTTCTTTGGAATTTGTTGGCAGTTTGAAAGTTGGTCTCCTTGGTGTGCCATACCTCTTATGTACTCTGCCTCCCATTTGCAGTGAACGTAATTGTGACAATAACATAGTCAAAAAACACTACAGCACTTTCTTAGAATGCATATCACACATGTGGTATCTTACAGGCATATGGCATATGTAGTAAGAGGAGAATTATCATGGATATATGATGGTGTATACGTAGGAATTGTTTGAAAAGAATGTCTTTACAAAGTATCATCTGTTGCAGTAAAAAATGTAGTAGTTTAGATATTACTCCAAATTATTTTCTTTACAAATTATTTTCTTTACTTTTTAAAAATAATTTTATCTATTTATTTGAGAGAGAGCATGAGAGAGAATGTGAGCAGGGGAAGGGGCAGCCTGAGAAGCAGATTCCCTGCTGAGCTGGGAGCCCATTGTGGGGCTGGATCCCAGGACCCTGGGTTCCTGACCTGAGCTGAAGACAGACGCTTAACCTCCTGAACTCCAAGGTGCCCCCAAAGACTCTTAACTATAGGAAATAAACTGAGGGTTGCTGGAGAAGACGCAGATGGGTGGGGTAACTGGGTTATGGGCTTTAAGGAGGACTTGATATAATGAGCACTGGGTATTACATGCAACTGCTGAATCACTAAATTCTATTCCTGAAACTAATAATACTATATGTTAACTAAACTGAATTTAAATAATTTTTAATTAATAGATTGATCATCACCATTAATTCAAAAGATGAAGTTTTTTTAAAGACAATAATAGTATCATTTTGTTCTCAAGTGCGTCACCAAATTGTTTCATAAACTGAATCTCATGTAGTAACACTACATTTGGCTATGACTATTTATTGCTTTGTGTTTTAATTATAGACATCTTTTGGTAAATAAATATTATTTCACGTTTTAAGCATTACTTTTCATCATTCAAATCATGGAGATAATATCATACTTTTTAATAAACCTAACAAATATTTTGGTTACAGACTTTATTTCTATAAAAATAGTTATGATCTAAACATATTCTGACAGAATGCCTCCAAAGATACATTAGAAAAAAGATACTTAATACAATTTAAAATTTTAATATGTTTTTAAATTTTATGTAAATCTTGAATGAGAAAAATCTGTGTGTTAATGTTTTAAAATTTAAAGCTAAAGTTACTTTTAATTAATAAAAGGGGGAAGTAAATTGTCTAAAAAAAAAAAAAAAAAAAAAAAAAATCCCCAAAAACACAATTATGAATTTTACAAATTTGCTAAAATGTTAGTGAGTAAATAAAATTCAGTTTATAAAAGTGGCATCACCAACACGTATTTTCTTTTTTTTTTTTTTTTTTTTTTTAGATTTTATTTATTTATTTGACAGAGAGAAATCACAACTAGGCAGAGAGGCAGGCAGAGAGAGAGAGAGGGAAGCAGGCTCCCCGCTGAGCAAAGAGCCCCATGCGGGACTCGATCCCAGGACCCTGAGATCATGACCCGAGCCGAAGGCAGTGGCTTAACCCACTGAGCCACCCAGGCGCCCCCCAACACGTATTTTCTACATGATTTTCTTTCTGTTGTTTATCTCTAAATTGGATAATTATTGCACTTCTGCCTTGATATAAAGAGTTAGCATCATTTTTTTTCCCCAAAATATTTTACTTAGGAAATGTCATTATGCTAAAATAAATAAATAAAACCCTAAGAAAACTCTTGTTCCAAGAACAAGGGGTGAAAAGAAAAACATGAAGCAGAAACAAAGCCAATGCTAAATCAACAACAAATATTCTCTAAAATATAACTATGCAAATTTTTGTTTTCAACAAATTTGTTTATTTTATAATGTCCTTGATTATTCTGTAAGTCTGATTTATACAAAAACTCTGATAAACTATGTTAAACTCATTTGTTGATATTCTCACATATTTAAAACTGTTTTGGTAGTCAAAACATTTGTTAACAGAAATATTTGGCATGTTAAACCAAAAATAATGTATAATATAGGTTTTCAGGTTAGTGGAGGGGGAGCTAAATTTGCTTAGTGAAAGTTAAGAGACCTATAGAATTAACCTATATTAAAGATCTATATAAATAATTGTTAAGAAATTTCAACAGTTTTAGATAACATAAAGGAAGGGGGAAGTTTTTTTGGTGTGGCATCTGTGCTCATGCATGAGTGTGTTTCTTTTAAGTCTCTAGGAGGGTTACTGTTACTGATTTTGGTAAACAATGATGAGAAAAAAGAAAAAAAATATTCTGTGCCAAAATTGACATTACTGTTAAGATTTTATAAGCCCAGTAGTACTTCATTGTGCCTAAGTAAGATGAAATTGACAAGCTAGCAGAAGGCGGGTTGATGAAGAATGCATGCTTTTATTAATCTGTAAAAATATTCCAGAGAATCCTTGCTGGGTACCATAATGGTAAATAAAATAAAGTTAAATCTTATAAATTATAGTATAAGTCCAAAGGGAAGGGAGATAGGTGTGTGTGTAGAACAGGCAGGAACATAATTGCCATGAATAGTATTACATAGTGAAGGAAAATAAGAATCAAGAATATTACTTTATACTTAAACATTATCCTGTGGGCAAACAATGGCCATTCAAATAACCCATTAATAAAAGGTTATCTGATAACATACAATGATAAGTAACATAACATATTAAAAAATAAAATACTTATTTAATTGACTTAATGTTAAATTAAATATATGATTATTTCTTTGAACCAAAATATGTCATCTAAATATATGTGATATAAATAAATGTTTAGAAGGGGTGCCTGTGTGTCTCAGTTGGTTAAGTGTCTGCCTTGGGCTCAGGTCATAATCCCAGGGCTCTGGCCCCATGATGGGTTGCCTGTTTAGTGGGGAGCCTGCTTCTCAATCCCCCTCAGTTCCTCCCCTTGCTTGTGCTCTTTGTGCTCTCTTTCTATCAAAGAAATAAAAGATTTAAAAATAAAAAATAAATAAAAATAAATGTTTAGGAAAGATTCAGATTTAACATGTTAGCTGGTTTTAAAACTCATATTCTGAAATTTCCAGTAAACTGCTTAGGTTCGTTGTGTGTATGTGTGTGTGTGTGTGTGTATAGTATTGATTATATAATAATGATAAAAAACAAAATAATGGAAAAAGTGATAGCATTTGTGTAAATTGTTTAAAAACCACACAGTTTCTACATATTGCTTTGTATATGCAAATATGCAACTGCACAGATAGAAAAGACAGGATTCACCGTAGCTTGTAAGAGTCATTATCGGGTTCACTTTTAAGTACAATTAGAAACTTGTAATTGAAACTCTGTCCTTCTATAGATTTTTACATTTTCTCAAAAGAAAAAATTTTGTTTCAAATAACTGCATTTTAACTTCTCTTGTCACTAAGCTATTCACTACTATAGGTAATTCTTATAACCCAGGGTCTCTTAGGTATAATGAGCTGAATTGATATCTACAGTAATCAAGACTTACTCAGAAGTTTCTTGGAGTTTCTACACTGGAACGTGTGGATTAGTACTCTTATTTAATTAATGTGTCTTGCATACCTCTAATAAGTGAACTTTCACCTTCTCAGAATTCAAATGCAATGTATATATGAGATAAAATAGAATGTTTCATGTGAGCATATTGCCAGTAGAAAAGGAAAAATGCTTATACTTTGAAAACTTTTCAAAGAATGTATCAAAAATACTGTTTATATTTTTAAAATATGCAGAGGTTTATAACTTAATTCATCTGTTATTGACTCAATTTTGCTAGATAAGTTTAAACATATCTGAACTTATTTTATACATTAAACAATGAAAATTGATGGATGGTTATAATCCTTTAAAAATTACAAAGAGCCCAATTAAACTAGTAAGAATACCAGAAGTTATGTAATGTTTTATTAAAAGTATTTAAGTCATATTTATTTGTTTCTTAAGCCATACACTAGTCCAATTTCTGGCTATTACTTTACTTTTTGCCATTTCTCAATTACTTTGAGAAGATCGCTAGAGAAATAGACATCACACCCTGAAACCACTGCAATTCTAAACTAAACAAGAAGCAGAATTCATCTGGAGAGCTCCATTTAACCTATACTCACCACTCAGACAATTGTTTATATATATATGGATATATATATAAAATATATATAATATAAAATATAATATATAACTATAATATTTGACTATATGTAATATATAGCTACATAAACTATATTGTATATATGTTATATATTTAATATAATATATATTTATATAATATATAAATAATATTTATACTTGACCATCAAACTAAAATTTAGCATAATGACCACTTCCATTAGAGCAGACCATAAATTTATTTTGTATAGTAGATTCAGCTGACAGGATTTACGTGATGTCTATGTGATGTTTAAGGGACAAAACAATTTTAAAGAGACAAAAACAAAATTAATGAAAATAATGAAAAATAGTATCTTAAATACAGAGAAGCAGGTAGTTTCTAGAGGGGAAGTGGAGTGAAATAAAAATTAAAAGCACATTTATCAAGATGATGAGCACTGAGTGATGTATGGAATTATTGAATCATTATATTGTAAAGATGAAATTTTAAAAAAGGCCTTGTGAAGATCTTGAAACCAATAACCAATAACTTCAATAAGATTAAAAATACTGAACATATAAATGCAGCCAAATAGCTAATTGTTTATGGCTATTCTGTTAGATTTGAGGTGATCAAACAATAAAAATTTCTCTAGTAGTGAGCATTTCATTTTTTTTTTATTTAACTAATGCAATTTATTTTTTTTTCTTTTTTTTTCCCATTTTATTTATTTTTTCAGCGTAACAGTATTCATTCTTTTTGCACAACACCCAGTGCTCCATGCAAAACGTGCCCTCCCCATTACCCACCACCTGTTCCCCCAACCTCCCACCCCTGACCCTTCAAAACCCTCAGGTTGCCCCAACCTCCCACCCCTGACCCTTCAAAACCCTCAGGTTGTTTTTCAGAGTCCATAGTCTCTTATGGTTCGCCTCCCCTCCCCAATGTCCATAGCCCGCTCCCCCTCTCCCAATCCCACCTCCCCCCAGCAACCCCCAGTTTGTTTTGTGAGATTAAGAGTCATTTATGGTTTGTCTCCCTCCCAATCCCATCTTGTTTCATTTATTCTTCTCCTATCCCCCTACCTCCCCATGTTGCTTCTCCATGTCCTCATATCAGGGAGATCATATGATAGTTGTCTTTCTCCGACTGACTTATTTCACTAAGCATGATACGCTCTAGTTCCATCCACGTCATCGCAAATGGCAAGATTTCATTTCTTTTGATGGCTGCATAGTATTCCATTGTGTATATATACCACATCTTCTTGATCCATTCATCTGTTGATGGACATCTAGGTTCTTTCCATAGTCTGGCTATTGTAGACATTGCTGCTATAAACATTCGGGTACACGTGCCCCTTCGGATCACTATGTTTGTATCTTTAGGGTAAATACCCAGTAGTGCAATTGCTGGGTCATAGGGTAGTTCTATTTTCAACATTTTGAGGAACCTCCATGCTGTTTTCCAGAGTGGTTGCACCAGCTTGCATTCCCACCAACAGTGGAGGAGGGTTCCCCTTTCTCCACATCCTCGCCAGCATCTGTCATTTCCTGACTTGTTAATTTTAGCCATTCTGACTGGTGTGAGGTGATATCTCATTGTGGTTTGATTTGTATTTCCCTGATGCCGAGTGACGTGGAGCACTTTTTCATGTGTCTGTTGGCCATCTGGATGTCTTCTTTGCAGAAATGTCTGTTCATGTCCTCTGCCCATTTCTTGATTGGATTGTTTGTTCTTTGGGTGTTGAGTTTGCTAAGTTCCTTATAGATTTTGGATACTAGCCCTTTATCTGATATGTCGTTTGCAAATATCTTCTCCCATTCTGTCAGTTGTCTTTTGGTTTTGTTAACTGTTTCCTTTGCTGTGCAAAAGCTTTTGATCTTGATGAAATCCCAAGAGTTCATTTTTGCCCTTGCTTCCCTTGCCTTTGCCGTTGTTCCTAGGAAGATGTTGCTACGGCTGAGGTCGAAGAGGTTGCTGCCTGCATTCTCCTCAAGGATTTTGATGGATTCCTTTCTCACATTGAGGTCCTTCATCCATTTGGAGTCTATTTTCGTGTGTGGTGTAAGGAAGTGGTCCAATTTCATTTTTCTGCATGTGGCTGTCCAATTTTCCCAGCACCATTTATTGAAGAGGCTGTCTTTTTTCCATTGGACATTCTTTCCTGCTTTGTCGAAGATTAGTTGACCATAGAGTTGAGGGTCGATTTCTGGGCTCTCTATTCTGTTCCACTGATCTATGTGTCTGTTTTTGTGCCAGTACCATGCTGTCTTGATGATGACAGCTTTGTAATAGAGCTTGAAGTCCGGAATTGTGATGTCACCAACTTTGGCTTTCTTTTTCAATATTCCTTTGGCTATTCGAGGTCTTTTCTGGTTCCATATAAATTTTAGGATTATTTGTTCCATTTCTTTGAAAAAAATGGATGGTATTTTGATAGGGATTGCATTAAATGTGTAGATTGCTTTAGGTAGCATAGACATTTTCACAATATTTATTCTTCCAATCCAGGAGCATGGAACATTTTTCCATTTTTTTGTGTCTTCCTCAATTTCTTTCATGAGTACTTTATAATTTTCTGTGTATAGATTCTTAGTCTCTTTGGTTAGGTTTATTCCTAGGTATCTTATAGTTTTGGGTACAATTGTAAATGGGATTGACTCCTTAATTTCTCTTTCTTCAGTCTTGTTGTTGGTGTACAGAAATGCAACTGATTTCTGTGCATTGATTTTATATCCTGACACTTTACTGAATTCCTGTATAAGTTCTAGCAGTTTTGGAGTGGAGTCTTTTGGGTTTTCCACATATAGTATCATATCATCTGCGAAGAGTGATAGTTTGACTTCTTCTTTACCAATTTGGATGCCTTTAATTTCTTTTTGTTGTCTGATTGCTGAGACTAGGACTTCTAGTACTATGTTAAATAGCAGTGGTGATAATGGACATCCCTGCCATGTTCCTGACCTTAACGGAAAAGCTTTCAGTTTTTCTCCATTGAGAATGATATTTGCGGTGGGTTTTTCATAGATGGCTTTGATAATATTGAGGTATGTGCCCTCTATCCCCACACTTTGAAGAGTTTTGATCAGACAGCAGAGCATTTCATTTTTTTATAAAACTTATGTATTTAGAATAGAATGATAAGAATTAAAGAATAGTAGACCTTTGAAACATATGATTTCAGTGAAGTGATAAATAAAACTTAGGTAACTCTAGTCTTTTATGCATACAAACTTTCCTTACACACAAAGCTCTCTAATATTCTCAAAAAGAAACCTTTATAATTTGTTTAATCAAGGGTGTATGAAGAACAGAAACCAGTTAGTATCTTAAATAAAATGATAGTAATAATAAACAATGTGTTTATATATACATATAAATTTGTATATATATGTACATATATATATAAAAATAAATGTGACTAAATTGTAAAAAGAAAACCAGATTAATCTGCCACCCTTCAAAACAGTGGTTGGTGTCAGATCACATCACCAAAGTGCTATCCTTAAATACCCTGCTTCAGTGTTGAAAAATATTGTAGTATCGGGATAAAGAAAAGTGACAGAAAAAGGAAGCAAAACTGAAAAAGTAAGTGAAAAGAAAATAAAAAATGGTAATATATTTTGACCCTCAATAATAAAATGTAAATATGTATAACAAATTTTGAAGGTGGGTTAGTATCTATTAATTCTGACTGCCCCCTCTTGTATTATTTCATATGCAAATTGAAGAAAAGATCTCACAGAAGGATGAATCCCACTTTGTTGAAAAAAGCCAGGGATTATTCTAATGAAAGAACAGATATATATTGACAGTAAATACACAAAAGTAGTATTGTCAATATTTGATTTATTTTGTGGTCAAGTAAAGTAGAAGATAAAATATGAAAGAAACACGATGTAACCCAGAAGTAAAGACTGGATTTGGGCTCTAAAGAGTTGTACTTTTAGGTCTCAATATTATAGTCTCCTGGGGTGCCTGGGTCATATAGTGGGTTAGCCTGTGCCTTCTGCTCAGGTCATGATCTCAGGGTCCTGGGATCCAGCCCTGCATAGGGCTCTGCTCAGCAGGGAGCCTGCTTCCCCGTCTCTCTCTGTCTACTTCTCTGCCTACTTGTGATCTCTCTCTCTGTCAAATAAATAAGTAAAATCTTTAAAAAAAAATAGTACAGTCTCTCAAAATCCTACCTGCTCTTAAATTTATGTGAATAATATGTGCATGCAGGAACTTTTGTTTATAAGATGATTTGATTAAGTTAAGGATATTCAATCTTTATTGCCATAAGTATTTCAAATATTTTCATAGTTTATTTTTCAGATTTTTATGTCATTTCAGTTGATGGAAGAGTTTACAGTTTTATTTATTTGAAAATACCAATCTTTCTTCTGTAGAATTATACCTAGAAATGTCTTCCTTATTTCAAGTTCACATTTAAAATAATCTGTATTAAATTTTCTTTTTTACATGTAAATTTTACTCTTTTTGAAACTTAATTTGAATGTATAATGCGACTTACTGGCCTACTTTGGATGTCATTACCCTGTTTCTAACTTCTGGTTTCATGACTCTGTCATCACATTTTTTTCTTTGTAATTTCCTGGCATGATTTTGTAAAAGCCATATATTTTCGTATTGTATTATGAACATGAAGCTGAAATTATTTGATATTTTCCTCAGCATTCTTTGGAAAATAGATATTCTATTTTTCTTTTAAGTTTAATAGTGATACTTCTTTCTCTTTGTGTTTCAGTGTTTATTTTCCCCTTAAACTGTGTATTTTTTCCCCCTAATTTACCCTGACAGACATTAGTGCTTCTCAACCATTCATTTTTATACTTTGTGTTGTTTCCACCCAAACCATAAGAGAAGGAAGCAACCCTGTCTGGATGAGTTGAGGTACTAGAACAGTTGGATAGTGAGTTAAATCCATTTTCTGATGAAAGAAAATGTTGAACATTTAAGCTAAAAGCCAAATATATTCAAGTACTTTTTGGAAGTTGACATCAATTTATTTCAAAGAGTGAGTTGTGATTTTATTACATATTTTTTTCATTTCTTCCTTTCCTTTGGTAGATAAAATTTTACTGGACTTATTGCATAAACAATGAATCTTGGAACACTGAAAAAAATAAAATAAAGGTTAAATTAAAAAAAAAAGGCTTGAGAAAAACACTTTGTATTTTGCCTTGTGCCTCCAGAGATACTTATGTAATTATGGGAAAGGAGAAATTTGTAACTTTTAGCATGATGTAATTTAAAAGCCAAATTCTCATTATTAAAATATTGCTCTCTGAACCAAATATAATTTCTCAGCAGTTATCAGGCAGGCACAAAGAAGCAGAGCTCCATGATGTACTGTACTCTACATAGCTACCAAAGCCAGATGATTCTGCAGTAGCTAATTTTGGCATTCACATTTTCAAGCTATTACATATCATACTTAAACTTACCCAGATACTCTTCTTTAGAGATAATGTAGTGATTATAGTCCTTATTTTTTTATTTTATTTTTTCAGTGTTCCAAGATTTAGTGTTTATGCACCATACCCAAGTGCTCCATGCAATACATGGCCTCCTTAATACCCACCACCAGGCTCACCCATCTCTCCACCCTCTCCCTTCCAAAACCTTCAGTTTGTTTCTCAGAGTCACAGTCTCTCATGCTTTGTTCCCCGCTCCGATTTACCCCAATTCACTTTTCCTTTGCTTCTCCTAATGTCCTCCATGTTATTCCTATGCTCCACAAGTAAGTGAAACCATATGATAATTGACTTTCTCTGCTTGACTTACTTCACTCAGCATAATCTCTTCCAGTCCCAACCATGTTGATAAAAAAGTTGGGTATTCATCCTTTCTGATGTATGGACCATATCTTCTTTATCCATTCATCTGTTGAAGGGCATTTTGGCTCTTTCCACAGTTTGGTGATTGTGGCCATTGCTGCTATGAACATTGGGGTCCATGTGGCCCTTCCTTTCAGTACATCTGTATCTTTCCGGTAAATACCCAGTAGTGCAATTGCAGGGCCATAGGGTAACTCTATTTTTAATTTTTTGAGGTACCTCCACACTGTTTACCAAAGTGGCTGCACCACCTTTCATTCCCTCAAACAGTGTAAAGAGGGTTCCCTTTGTCCACATCCTCTCCAGCGCTTCTTGTTTCCTGTCATGTTAATATTGGCCATTCCACCTGGTGTAAGGTGGCATCTCAGTGTGGTTTTGATTTGAATCTTCCTAATGGCTAATGATAATGAACATTTTTTCATGTGTCTGTTAGCCATTTGTATGTCTTCTTTGGAGAAGTGTCTGTTCATGTCTTCTGCCCATTTTTTGACATGATTATCTGTTTTGTGTGTGTTGAGTTTGAGGAGTTCTTTATAGATCTTGGATATCAGCCCTTTGTAGTGTCATTTGTGAATATCTTCTCCCATTCCATGGGTTGCCTCCTTGCTTTGTTGATTATAGTACTTATTGATACTGCTTTTGAAAAATTAAGAGAAGAAAATTGAGAGAACGTGCAACTTTTTGTGTAGTCTAGAATCAGATATCAAAGAACCAGTTGGAACTTGGAAAGAGTATTTCAGTGATAGAAAATCAGTTTGCTGTCTATAAGAAGAATAGTGTTATAGTCTAATGTCTGAAAAGCTACAGTAAGGAGCACAGGATAAAGTTACTTGGGAAAAAAATGATGACATTTCTTAATTTAGGGCTTTCGAAAGAACATATCTTATGTCAAAATATTATCTCTTTTTCATAAGTTTAGTGTTTTAAATATAATTTAAAAATAATTGTTACAAAAATAACATAGTATATAAGTAGTAATTATAATTTGGAGCAAATTGGAAGTATTAGCATACTCAAAATGTGATAAAAATGTACGGTTTCAAAATCTAGAAGTCAGTGAAAATACATAGCACATTTAAGGTACAAATAATTATAACACAAAGGAAAGTAGATCCACATTATTTAAAATCACTTTAGCCAAATATTTATTTTGTAATATATTGACTTAATGAAGTTAAAATATGTCACCTGATAACAATTTTAAAAGTATTATACTACAATAAACAAAATTTAATTATCTTTCTTAATGTATTATAAAAATGAAGGCATTAGTTTTATCATCAAATGAGGAATAAATTTATGTGCAAAATCTTTAGAAGGCTATAAAAGTTTTTAGTTTTTTTCCATTAAAAGTTTTAGTGTGATATAATTTACATTTTGTAAAATTTACCCACTTAAACATATAATTCAGTAATTTTAGAACCTTTCCATTATTGTGAAAAGAAATCATATGCTTAATTAACTGTTACTCCTCTTTCTACTCCCCTAGCCCATGGCAACCAATAATCTACTTCCTGTCTCTAGAAATTTGCCCATTACGGATATTTTAGAAAATGTAATCATATAATACGTATATAACTGGCTACTTTGCATGCAGTTCTAACTGATTGCTTACACTTAGCTAGTTTTTTCATTAAATTCTTTTAATTCCAGTGTAGTTAACATACAGTGTTATATTAGTCTCAGTTGTAAAATACAGTGATTCAGCACTTCCACACATCACCCTGTGCTCCTCACATCAACAGTGCACTCCTTAATCCCTTCTCCTATTTCAGCCATCCCCCAACCTACCTTCCCTCTAGTAATCAACAGTTTGTTCTCTATAATTAAGAGTCCGTTTGTTTTTTCTCCCTCTGTCTTTTTTCCCTTTGCTCATTTGTTTTGTTTCTTATATTCCACGTGTGAGTGAAATCATATGGTATTTGTCTTTCTCTGACTGACTTATTTCACTTAGCATTATATTCTCTAGCTGCATCCATGTTGTTGCAAATGGCTATATTTCATTTTTTAAATGGCTGAATAATACGTGTGTGTGTGTGTGTGTGTGTGTGTGTGTGTGTGTGTGTGTGTGTGTATCTCATCTCTTCTCTATCCATTCATCTGTTGAGGGACACTTGGGATGCTTCCATAATTTGCCTATTGTAAATAATGGTTCTATAAGCATAGGGATGCATGTATCTCTCTCTTCTTCTTCTGGAATCCCTGTAATGCAAATGTTATTATGCTTGATGGAGTCATCTTAGTTCCCCAAACTGTTCTAAATTTGTGTAATTTTTTCCCTCTCATTTGCTTAGCTTAGTTCCTTTCCATTACTCTGTCTTTTCATGTTATTAATTTGTTTCTCTGCTTCATCTAACCTGCTATTTATTTCATCAACTGTATTTTGAATTTCATTTTTTGTGCTATTTATCTCTGGTTGATTCCTTTTTACCTCTTTGGTAATTGTCTCACTAACATCCTTTTCTTTTCTCAAGTTCAGTGAGTGTCTTTATAATCATTATTTTAAATTCTGTATCTGACATACTACTTTTATCTGTTTCACTTAGGTCTCTTGCTGTGGTTTGTTCCTGTTCTTCATTTGGGATACATTTTTCTGTCTATGTATTTTTTCTAACTCTCTGCATCTGTTTCTCTGTATTAGGAAAGTCAGCTACACCTCCTGTTCTTGAAGGTAATGGTCTTATGAAGATGTCCTTAAATGCTCTGCAGTGCAGTGCCCCCTATTCCTCAGGACCTCTCACTTCAGAGAATGTCTCCTGTGTGTATTATGTATGCCTTGTTGTGTTCTTGCCTCTTTTCCGTTTAGTTCAGTTGTCTGCAGTGGCTCTCTGTGCCTGTTGTGGGCATGTTTGGTCCCTGCCAGGTGCGGGGTGCATTTTAACAAAGTACACACTGGTCTGCTAATTGAGAGTGTGTAGCTACTGCTGTAGGAATCATCCAGCCTAAGCCAATATGCAAGGGGCATTTGGGTGAGTCCTGCACTTTTAGCAAGATATACCTCAGACTTCTGCAGAGCCTGCTACAGCCACTGCCACTGCTAAGACCAAGGCACTGCAAAAGGTACGGGGTCAGGAGACATGGTACTGGCAAGGTTTGCACAGGTCTTCTGGGCAAAGAGGCCTACAGTGCTGGGACTGAGGTGAGCATGACTGGAAAGGGTGAATTCTTAGAAGCGTGGGAGTGGGGGGTGTTGGTATGGTACAAGTGAGTTAGGTAATGATTGTTGGCATTGTGTGGTTCCTGCAGGTGGCTGGCTGTTGTTTTGCTTTTGGGTAGGAGCCTGTGCTGCTTTGTTCCTGGAGAGGCCTCCCATGATCCCTGTCTCTCCAGGCCATGTTCTGTGATGCCCCTAGTGTTTTTCAAACTGCTGGTTCTATGCTGTATCCCCTCAGATTGCTTGTCCTGCTACCTCTTTAAATGTGGGGTGCAGGATTCTTTCAAAGCCTAGGAGGCTGATTTTAAGAATCCCCTTAGCTGTAAGAACTCAGTCCCTCATTCTTTTAAAGTCAGATGTTATGAGGCTTCATCTTCCTCATGCAGGGTCCCTCATGTGATCATCTTTTTCTGTCCTTCATCACACTCCCTGCTTCCTCATGTTGAGGAATAGCCATGATCCCTTTAGGTATCAACTTAGATTTCTGCCCTTTGATGTGGCCTCTTGCCTACCATTGTTGTGTGGTTTGTTCTGCCAGTTTTCAGGTCTTTTTTTTTTTTTTTTTTTTTTCCTGGAATGCATAAGCTGATGTGTTACCTAGTTGTATTTGTACGAAGGGGCAAGTTTACGGTCCTCCTACTCTGTCATCTTCCGGCCTGCCTAAGCTCGGAGTTTCCAGGAGTTTTCCATATCATACCATTAATCAGTACTTCATTCCTTTGTGTTTTCACATAATATTTCACTGTATGAGTATATCTCATCCTTTCATCAGTTGATGGACATATGAGTTGTTGCCACATTTGGCTGTTATGAGTAATGCTGCTATGAATATTCATACATAATTTTTGGTGTGGACATATCTTTTCAATTCTTTCTGCTATACCAACAATAAAATTGCTGGGTTATATGGCAACTCTATATTTAACAATTTACATGTTTTCCAAAGCGATTGTAGCATTTTAGATTCCAGCAAAGTATGAGGGTTCCAATTTCTCTGTAGGTTCAACAACTCTTATTATTGCCTGTTTTTGTTTTTGTTTTTAAATAGCCATTCTAGTGGATCTAAAGAGGTGTTTTATCATGGTTTTAATTTGCAGTTTCCTGATGATTAATTGCACTGAACATCTTTTCATGTCTGTCTTTGCCATTTTGTTTATTCTTTGAAGAAGTGTCTATTCAAATCCTTTGCCTGTTTTTTAAAATTTGAATATTTGTCTTTTTATTATTGAGTTATAAGTTATTTATACATTATAGCTAAAAATCCCTTATCATATATATGATTTGCAAATATTTTCTCCCCTGCTTTGGGTTGAATAGTCTTGTTTGAAGCAATATTATTCCTAAGATTTATGAGGAGATCATTATGAGCCACCCCAATACTCTATCCAACTATTTTCAAATAATATCTTCTCTCATTGATATTCTGAGAACTTTTTGAAGAACTAAATTTTTTTGAAGCAACAACGATATTTTTGATAGTCACTTGCAGTTTTTGTTTCAAAGAAATTTTTTCCATGCTTTATCTATTTCATAAAAAATCCATCTTTATAGGTGATGATTACAATGCAGAAGTTACTAGTGTCAATTTCAGTATTTTTATATTCATATTCCTCTTGCTCAAAAAGTCATTGATCTAGGCCATGACTTCTTGAAATAGACACTTTGACATTTTTTATTTCTTCCCCTTTTAAAAACTGTAAATATATAGAAGAAAGTTCTTACAGAAATTTGATGTAGCATAAGGTTCTCCAGGTCTAGAAAAGTCCTGTTCATCTTTAGCAAAAACTGAATTATTGACTTCTTAGTATCAACATCAGAATATGTGATTTATATTTCAGATCTTTATTGTATATTTATTTCAGTACTTTAAAAGATCTACTGTAGGATTGTCCTCCCTGGATTTCACTGCTTCCTTTGGCTTTAATCCTGTACAACCAACCTATATCCTTTAAACTGATAAATGATAAATCTGTTCTGACTGGGATAGATGGTGTTGTTAGAGAAACATGAAGTAATGGGAGAGGCTGGGACATCTTGATAGTTTTAGGGTGAGCTTCAGAGAGTGGGCTAGAAAAAGGAATAGGAAGGAAAAGGAAAGAAGGGAGAGAGAAAAGAAAAAAGAATAGGTAAATAATTTGAGATACTCAAGTCAAACAAATAGACACCACCATGATGAACCAAAGTTTATGACCTATAGGTCAAAAAATTTTCTACTGTAAATTTTCAGAGAAAATTTCTTTGAGGCTGCAATAAAATGATAAAATAACACGTTTTCACACATTTACACCATTACATTTATACAAAAAATGCTGCTAAAGAAAAGAAAGTGTATTTTATATAGGCCTTATTTAATAGGAAAGTTCAAGAGTCACTTGTGATCACAAACTGTCTTTGACCCAAAAGGGAACATTAACCTCAACAAAATAGATCTATCTTCATTGATGTTAAGTGACTTTGTGTATAGTAAACTGAAAATTTGATTTTAAAAATGTATAAACAATTAGAAAAGAAAGCATTTTCTTACTTTTAGGGTATAAAATATATCAACTATTTTTTTAAATAATTAGCATCTATAATTTCTGTTAATAGTGTATTTAGAAATATTCATAATCATTAGTTATAATATACTTTCATTCACCTCCTAAGAAAGCCTAAAATGCATTAATAAATAACTATCTTCTTAAATCATCTGTTATTTGTAGTGGTTAGAGAAAATAGTAATATGTATAGTTGTATTGAAGGATTTGATAAATGCAACTAAAAAGCTGATTGAATTGATTTGCTTTGTAGCACATTGTGTAAATGTGTATGATTTGGAAAAGTTGAATAATTAATCATTACTTCACTTTATTAAGGTATTAAACTTAGCCAGTGATTACCGTATATATTAGGTTCCAACTTTATTAATAAGCTTGCATATACATACATATTTCAAATGAATAAATATAGGATGTTCATAATTTCCCACCTATTTGTCCTACCCAGTCTTCTTCTGGTATATCTTCTGCCAGTAATTTTTTTCATCATTTATCTAGTTCATCAATCTATAAACTGGAGACCATAATTGACTCTTCTTTTGTATTCCATCCCATATAAGATATCACCAGTTTTGATAAATTTCCTTTTTTAATAACTCTAGAATATTTTCTTTTATATCCTTCTCCACTAACACCATTTTAAGGAGAATTATTCTCACCATTCCTTTAGATAAATGCAATCAGTAATACTTACCAAAATCCATACATCCATCCTCAACCCATTCACCCACTCATATTTGAAATTAATTTTCAAAATGTAAATCTGATCTTGTCACTTACTTCATTCCTTCAGTGGTTTAGTGTTTTCCTTAGAATATAGTCCTAACTTCCTTTTTTTTTAAAGATTTTATTTATTTATTTGATAGAGTTCACAAGTTGGCAGAGAGACAGGCAGAGATGAAGGGGGTAAGCAGGCTCCCTGCTGAGAAGAGAGCCCTTACCAGGACCCTGGATCATGACCTGAGCCGAAGGCAGAGGCTTTAACCTACTGAGCCACCCAGGTGCCCCTAACTTCTTCTTCTTTTTTTTTTTTAATTTTATTTATTTATTTGACAGAGATCACAAGCAGGCAGAGAGGCAGGCAGAGAGAGAAGGGGAAGCATGCTCCCCGCTGAGCAGAGAGCCCAATGTGGGGCTCGATCCCAGGACCCCGGGATCATGACCTGAGCCGAAAGCAGAGGCTTTAACCCACTGAGTCACCCAGAGGCCTCAGTGCCCCTAACTTCTTAACTTTATGTTTAAAGCCTATCCATTGTCTCTTTTCTCTTGTCTTTCTTGACATCCTCGTTTGTGTGTGTTTCTTTGTTTCTCCAAAATGTGAGGATACCTTATGCATTGGATAGTATTGGGTTACTCTGCCTGGAACACTCTTCTCTTTCCTCTTTACATAGTTAACGCTCTCAGCTCTCAGAAATACTTCATTTCTTCAAGAAAGCTTTTAATGAACACCCTCTATTGAGACTGATACACATATGTCCACATTTGACACTTATTAGAGTTAACAGTTTTCCAGTGAACCATGAACTTTTCTCTTTCCCTTTTTTTCCAAAGAAAAAAGAACATTCCTGTTTTATATATCATACATTCTAATTCTACTGGTAGCGTGAACACAAGTTAGGAACTCACATATTTTGAATGAATGCGTACATTTTAGCTTGGATATATGTTGAAATAGACCTGTACCTCATTTAATGTTTAGTGTATATTAGTTTATAATATATTTTTAGTTTAGTGTTTATTAGTTTATAAGTTGCAAATAGACTATGACTTTATTCTAAAAATACATTGAACATTTTTTAATTTTTAATATCATTCTTATTAAAGCCGGTCATTCATTTAATAACAAGTAGGAAGGAGGCATAGGATTTGGAGATAAACAGAAAGAAAACATGGGGGATGCCTGGGTGGCTCAGTTGGTTGAACCGTTGCCTTCCGGCTTGGGTCATGATCCCAGCGTCCTGGGATCGAGTCCCACATCAGGCTCTTTGCTCAGCAGGGAGCCTGCTTCTCCCTCTGCCTCTGCCTCTGCCTGCTGCTCTGTCTGCCTGTGCTCGCTCGCTCTCTCTCTCTGACAAATAAAGTCTTAAAAAAAAAAAAGAAAGAAAACATGGGTAAGTGGTTCAGAGTGTTACCTCTAAAATCAAATGGCTTGGGTTAAGCAGCCCATTTCTGCCACTTGTAGTTGTATGTTCTTGGCTTCTGCTTTCTCACCTGTGAATTATGAATAAACAGAGGTAATACTTTATCTAATTGTTAAGAAAATATGTCCTTATATAAGTACAAATTAATGTACTTATATAACACTATGTACTTATATATATATATAAAGCATATATATGTATATTTACGTATATATGTATATATATATAAATATAATGTACTTATATAACATTAATGATGAAAACCACAAAATGGCAATCACCACAATAGACCACCAAAATATAATGGTTTTGATTTCTCAGTTGAAGTGTTTTTCAAATTCTAGAGATTGATCTGTTTAGTATAAACAGCTAAAGCGTACATGATAGATAAGTCAGTTTTTAAGTGTTCTTATCACAAAAAACAAAAACAGAGAGGTAAGAGGGAACATTTGGAAGTGATGGATATATTTATTACATTGTTTGTCATGATGGTTTCATTGTTGTATGCATATCTCCAAACTCATCAAATTGTATACATTAAATATGTTCTTTTTTTATAATTTATTATACCTCAGAGCAGTTTAAAAAATAGACTTCTCTGACATGATGATATGACTTGCTTAAATAAGTATAAAATTTCCACTTTGCTTGACTCTATCTCCACATACTATGAATGTAGGAAAGAATGATTCTTTATTAAGGTATGCTGTTTTCTGCTTTGGTAGGTTTTATTTATTTATTTATTTATTTGACAGAGAGAGAGAGAGAGAGATCACAAGTAGAGAGGCAGGCAGAGAGAGAGGGGGATGCAGGCTCCCTGCTGAGTAGAGAACCCAATGTGGGGCTCGATCCCAGGACCCTGAGATCATGACCTGAGCCGAAGGCAGCGGCTTAACCCACTGAGCCACCCAGGTGCCCCTGCTTTGGTAGCTTTAACTAAGGTAAAAGTTTGAATTTTGAGTGTTAGGTGGTATGCTGGTCTAATAGTACTATGGAATCAATTCTATGAATAAGAACAAGTCCCAGATGGAGCCCCAGTTTGGGCTCTGTGCTAGGTGTGGAGTTTTCTTAAGATTCTATCTCCCTCTCCCTCTGCCCCTTCCCTGAACACATGCTTGCTCTCTCTCTCTCTCAAATGAAAATATAAAGAAAAAAAAAAAAACGAATATAAGTAAATTGAGAAAATTATATGGTGATAATGTAGGTAAGTTAGTAAAAATGACATCAAAGGAACTAATAATGAACTGACTATAACTTCTCCAAATGTGGACAGATAGTCCATTGAGCTTTGTGAATTTAGGAGAGATTTATATTAGCACTTCTGTGAGTTAGAGTTTGCAGGAAATAATCTTTAGTTGGTGCGAGATACTAACATTAGCCTTGCTTTTCTAGAGATAATTTTTTATTATTAGAAAAAGTAGGATTAACATTGTCTGATCCTCACTTTGAGACAAGTGCATTCTAGATAGAATATGGCATCCCCACAGAAGGAACAGTCACACATGCATTGCCCCTTAAAAATGACTGTGTTTCTTGCTACAGACCTAACCATTTGTGCCTGTTATTCAGCATAAAGACCTGGAAAACAACATGTAAATAAGCTCGCTAAAATGTACCAATACGTGTTACTTCTGGGATTGGTTACCTATGAGGAAACTTAACCATCAGAATAAGAAGCAACAAATCCAGACTAACAGGAAGAAATGATTTCCTAAATATAGTACTAGTTGTCATAGCATTACTGTGACATCCATTATTACCAAACTGATGGAAAATTTGAAATACAAAGATTTTCTAATGACGCATATCATTACTAACTGAAGAGAAAAAAAAAAAAAAACCTCACTGGTTCTCATAACTAATAAATTAAAGGAGAACTACTGAGTACTTTCTTTATTTGACATATCTATTGCAGTTAAATAGCATTAGTTAATGCTATTCTTCCATTTTGCAAAACTTAAACATTTTTGAAAGCCTTGTCATTCAGAAAATTGAATGTTTGGTATTATTTGAAGGTACAGCTTACAAAATAGTCCCCAGAAAATTACTCTTCACCAATGAGCTAGGGAAAATAGTAGAATAGACTCAAAATACTGCTTTTACAGTCCTTTTTCAAGGGCCCTTCAGCTTCCAGTACACAGTTCCAGTAGAAGCCAGATTGCTATGAATAGTATGTACTTCAAGCTTAAGAGAAGACTTGTATCTACTCATAAATGCAAAATGTAGTCCCAAAGCATAAGTTTTTCTAAGGAAGGAAAGTTAACAGTATGACAAGGCAAGTCCAGACCAGCTCTTCTAACCTTGTTACATTGAGAAGAGAATAGTAATAGGTCACCGTGACTCTTCTAGATCTAAAAGAAGAAAGGAAGAAATCAAGAAAGAAATAGAACAAGAGAGGAGAGAAATCATGTGAGGTTAAATTATGCATTGAAAAGTGAATGGGGGGACTTGATGTCTTTTAGTGACATAGGAAAAAAATCATTTATATGGAAATCATGTTGTCTTAGGAATCTCTAAAATCACCTGTAGGCTCAATGAATCACCTGAAATCATAAGACTCAAAATGCTATTGTAATCGTGGTTATATTTTATTACAGTGAAAGAATACAGATTAAAATCAGCAGAGGGAATAGGTAGAGGTACATGGGTTGAAGGTCCGTAGAAAGGCAAGCTTTCTAGTGTCCTCTCCCAGGAGAGTCACATAGACATGCGCTCAATTTTCTATCAACTATGAATGGCAAAATGTATGAAGTAATGCCAACCAAGTAAATTTTCCCGAGCCTTGTTGTCCAGGATTTTTGTTTGTTTGTTTTAAGGGATTTAGCCTTGAAATTGACTGAAATTAATACAATTTATGTCTAAGCCTTCCCTTGCAAGTTGTATGCCAATAGATTCTAGAGTTCCAAAGTAATTACATCATACCTATTACCCTGTAGGTGGAGAGTATTCTTGATGCTTCCTATTCTGCTATTTTCCAGAATCCTCTATCCTCATATTTTCACTGAGGCTTTTCACTTCTTATAGATTTGGCTCTCCTTGTATACTGTAGTTAACTTACTGGTATGATATCAGATTTTTTAAAGTGATGAATATATATGTCAAGACGATTCTATTCTTCAGAGTTAATTTGCTCTGTTCATTTTTCTTCATAACTCGATTTTAAAAAATATTCTCTTATTGTTGATGCTAGAGAGACTGCTATGGTGTTTGAAGTTATTGAAGAAAAGCACATTAGAGTGACAAGCAGTGGTATACACCAAAGTGAAGTTGTCAAATAGAAAGTCAAAAGCCAACCTTAAGTAAATAAAGAATGAGAAACAAAGTTATAACCAGCTTTAGATACATCCAAAAAAAGAAGAGACCAAAATCAAAGAGTTGAAAACAATGTTTTTGCTTTTGCTGTTGAAAATGCTATCATCTTCACACAAACATTCAATTAACAGCATGATGACAGCAGTTGAGGGGTATCTAAGTCTGAAAATAGAAACTGAAGTTCTGTGTGTTCAGTTTAATAAGACTTTCAGAGTTTTAAAATAATATTTCAAAGATAATATAGTTAACAGAAGAATCAAGTTATGCAAACAGGGCTCACTCTCTAAACTGAATTATTTTTCAGTTTTTTTTTCTTTAACCTAAAAACTTTCAATGTATGTTGGTAGTAATTTTCACACATGAGGAAGAAGAAGATTACTTTAAAGGGAAAGATGATATTAATTATTTTATAATAGTTAACATGTTTGACAGTTATTTGCCTTGAAGCATGTAAAACAGAAGTCAATAGATAAAATTATAGAATTGTCTCAAAGTTAAATAATGTAGCAAAGAACATAACATGAAATTTTAAACAAGAATTTTTTTCTTTCCCACTCTATTTGTGTATGTGTATATGTATATATTTATATGTACCTGTATCAGATAATCAGATATATAATAATAATGTAATTGGGATTTTTACACTCATTTTCTTAGTGTATCACTTGAAAACAGGAAACGGGTTTTAGATACTGATAACTCTTTGTTAAAATCTTGATTCTGACACTTACTATGCATGTGACATTTGATGATTACTTAAATTTTAATCTTCTGTCTCCTCTAATGAAAAGGAGAAAATAATGTCAACCTTTCAAAGTTAGTAAAATGATAAAAATAGGCAATCTGTGTAAAGTGGTTTTTAAAGTACCTAGCTTATGGGAAGTTCTCAAAAAATAGCAGATGTGATAGAACCCATTTGCTGATTACATGATACGTACTAAACAGTAATCCAAGTAATTCACAGAAATTAACTTACTTAATCATCACGATAACCTATAACTTCTGACATTTCACTGCTTTCTGAATGTATCTGAAGTAAAAATAAAAACCATCAACTCTTGCACAAAACAAAGGGTATTCATACATTTTAGGCATCTAGTCAGTAATCACTGATCTCTGCAAGAGTGGCAGTTATAGATTCTGGAACCAGTGTGTCTCTTCAAATTCTGGCACAAATACTCATTCAGTGAAGCTTAATTTAACCTCTTCTTGTCTCATAAATTATGTGTAACAGAGTGATGGGTTAATATAGTCACAGTTCCTCAACATTTTCTTATGCCTTGTAGGTACTCAGTAAGTGGTATTGATTGCTCTAATTATTATTACAAGTAGATGCTAGGATCTGAGTTTATTTATCAGCATATTAACATAAGGATATCTAATCTGGTAGGGCAAAGTAAGTATATTAGCAAATAATGCTACAAGTTGATATGGAAAAGGATGTGTGAGACACGTGGGAAATATAGATAAAAGAATGGGGAACTTCTACTGAAGGAGTCAGGTTTAGGAATTAGGATATCATAACAATTTTTAGAAGCAAGAAAAATCACAAGGTTTGACAGAATCTGAAGTTACTGGAGAACTATGTAGCTGGGAATAGAACAGTAGAATGGACGTTTGGCAAGATACAAAGCTTATAAATACAGGAAAGAGCTGAATCTTGGGAATTTCTATAGGGTATAGTGAATACTCTCCTTCTAGGCATTTATATGCCACTGATGCATTTTTATGTAGGAAATTACATAATCAATACTTACGTTTTCAAAGCTTTATGTCTGTGAAATGTAAAAAGGTACATTTCCAGAAAGGTGAATGGAGGGAGGAAGACTAATAACAGAGACAGAGGGAAAGTTTGACTGATTAGGAGATAAGACCTGGAGTTTACCAGTCAAAGTGATAATAGAAAAAAATGGAAAATTTATTTTAAATGGGGTGGCAGTAGAGTCAAAAGTTCTTGGCCAATAATTGATGGCTGTGTTATAGTGAGGAGGAGTTTTCTAAAATGGTCCCTACATTCCTCATGTTGATGGGTGAAAGCAGGCTGTATCACACACCACTTAAGTGATTTGGGAGAAGTGGGTTAGAGGATAAATAAGTGCTTTGACTTACAGGTGTGGAAGAAGCTAGTTGCAAGCTATATGACTGTAGCTCAGGGGAACAGTCTGGCCTGGAAATAGAGGTTTTTGAGTCATCTGCAAAAAGAAAAGCCATGAAAGATGATGCAGTCTGCGTAAAAATGAGAAGAGAGGAAAGATAATTTACAAAGCTGTGTGATGCTGGAAAAGTGCTAAAATGCCACTGAAGTTCATCCAAACTTAAATCTCCTGAATGAAGCATTCCCTTGCTTATGCTCTTGGACTGTACCTTTCTTAAATCTAGCTGGCTTAAGAAAGTCCAGCTAATCTTTAGAAAAATAAATGGAATAGTTTCCTTTTTTAAAAATTTGCCACTGGTGGGGCGCCCGGGTGATTCAGTAGGTTAAGCCTCTGCCTTTGGCTCAGGTCATGATCTCAGGGTCCTGGGATTGAGGAGTGCTCAGTGGGGAGCCTGCTTCCCTCTCTATCTGCCTCCCTCTCTGCCTGCTTGTGATCTCTGTCTCTCTCTGTCAAATAAATAAATAAAATCTTTAAAAAAAATTTGCCACTGGCATTTAACATTTTGGCTTTAAATTTGAGCTTTTTACAAAAAGTGTTTTTGTAATGTCTGTATAACATTGGTATGAAAGTGAAATATATTTTAATACAATTTCCAAGTGCATTTTAACACCTAAGTATATCTGAAAAGCAAGTTAATACAGATTCCCCAATTACTTTCATTTGGACCTCAGATTGAAAGAATCAACTCTTAGACTCAACAGCAAGAAAAAAGAAAATTTGGGAAAATTTCGGTAATCTAGAAATAAATCATGAGAAAAGTGATGAATAGCAATCTGCTCACTTTCTTTTTAAAACCAATTTAGATAGAAGCTGCTGAGGTCAGGTCTATTTTCCCCAATCAAAATGATGAGCTATTTTAAGCACACTTCTCATGGTTCATTCATATTCTTACTGCATTCACATTCACAATTGCTAGGTGATTGATCACCTGTGGTTATATAATAATAAAGTTAAGTGTTCCAGATCTTGAAGATGTATATCTGCTCTAGGCTACAAACTGCTGCCAGAAATTATTTCTAAATCAAGCAAGTATCTTAAAATGCCATGTATATCCCATTAAGTGATGATGATAGATTACCATCTGTCACTTGCGAAGCCCTACTATGTACACTGTACCATGTGTATACCATTCTTACAACAATTTTATCACATTTGTTTTACACATATTACAGATGTAAAGTGTGAGAGGTGAAATTAAAGTTGCTTAGTACTCCCGTATAGTAGTGTTCCTGTTTAGTAAGAATCAGACCAAAATATAAGCCCTGTTTCCAAAGTCAAAAATATTTTCATTATGCCTTTTATATACTTCAGATGTAAATTATCTAAAATAAACTTCATCCTTCTCAGTAGACTAAATAAAAGACCCTGTTACCCACCCAGTTATCGATCAGAAATCTGAGGCAGCCATGATACTTGCTTTTCTAGTCTCTGGTCCACTTTATGAACAAGTCATGATATTTTACCATCTAGAATATGAGTTGTTTCTTTCCATCCTTTTCAGACCTCCTTTTTTGGGGGCTAAAAGAGGGGCCTTAGGTCTTCTTTGTTTTATTACTATCCTAATTGCTTTCTCTACCTCTAATAAGACACTATCACACTCCAGTCTTCACCCTATATTAAAATAATCTTTAGGGATGCTTAGGCGGCTCAGTTGGTTAAGCTGCTGCCTTCAGCTCAGGTCATGATCCCAGGGTCCTGGGATCGAGTCCTGTATCAGGCTCCTTGCTCATTGGGGAGCATGCTTCTCTCTCTGCCTCTGCCTGCTTGTGCTCTCTCTGTCTCTCTCTCTCTGACAAATTAAATAAATAAATAAATAAATAAATAAAATGTTTTTAAAAAATAAAATATAATAATCTTTACAGGGCATCTGGGTGGCAGAGTTGGTTAAGCCTCTGCCTTTGACTCAGTTCATAATCCCAGAGTCCTGGGATCCAGTCCTGCATAGGGCTTTCTGCTGGGTGGGGAGCCTGCATCTCCCTCTACTGCTCCATGCTGCTTGTGCTCTCTTTCTCTCTTTCATGCTTTCTCAAATAAATAAAGTCTTTAAAAAATAAAGCAATCTTTATAAAAAAAATCTTTATGAAAAATACTTCATTTCTTAAAATCAAGTGTTTGTGTCTATTGCCTTGATGATGAAGTCAGGATACTTTAACATGATATTCAAATTCCATCATTCCTGGTCCTGACACACACTCTCACCTATGTCCTGACTCCCAAACTTACATGATCCAGTTTCACTAACTACTTAGTTCATATTATAGTTTCATGACTTGAAGGTTTTGTTTATGCTGTTGCATTTACCCAGAGATGATTCCTCATTCCTCCTACTTGCACACATCTACTTATATTTCAACATTGAGGCGAAGTGTTCTGTCGTCTGTGAAACTTTTCCCTTGCCTCAATACTTGACCTCTTATTTGCCTTGTAAATATTCTAACATTCTTTATAAAAGATTGATATTTTAATATCTGTCTTGACACAATTGATTATACATTTCTTGTATAAAAAGAGATTTTTTTCTGACCACCTAGCTTAATCTTTGGCTGTGGAAATAGTTAATTAGATGTTATTGAATGAACGAATGAAGATATCTTCATTCCAGATTAACCTCACTTTCATTATTCTTTCTGTGGGAATACTTATCAGAATTATCTCTATTTCTTTGGGAAATGTGTACATAGAATAATTATTGCAAAATTGTTTTTTATGTTTTCAGAAGGAACATCAAGATAAAGGTGTCTTGGATTCTTTTTCAACAATTTTATGATATAATGAAGGTTTAGATATGTCTATAACAAAATATAACAAAACAAGACTAGTATAGCCAGTAGATAAATAAAATTATTATCAGTAGTAAAAATAATAAATGTAGATTATATGGTAGTAGACAGGTAGAAATGGAAGTATATTTGTTGGAGGTGTTACTATAAGATTGTCTTGTAAAAAACATTGTCTTGAAAAAACAGATTAGCCAGTTGGATATATAAGGGGAATAATACTGATCCAGGGATAAAGATTAAAAATTCAGAACCAGGCAAGGAAAACAGGAAATGGAAAAAGACCTAGTAAACTGTATGAGTGTCCAGTGCAGTGAAGTGGAAGATAAGTTTAAAAAACTCATAGGGTTAATTTTGGAAAATCTTGCATTGTAGGCTGGGCAGTTTTGACTTAGCCTTGTACATATTTAGGAACCATCAGTGGCATTGGATCAAAACAGTGAAAAGACTTTGTTTTTGTTTTGGAATTAAGAAATTTCATGGGCGCCTGGGTGGCTCAGTGGGTTAGGCCTCTGCCTTCGGCTCGGGTCATGATCTCGGGGTCCTGGGATCGAGGCCCGCATCGGGCTCTCTGCTCGGCAGGGAGCCTGCTTCCCTCTCTCTCTGCCTGCCTCTCTGACTACTTGAAATCTCTCTCTGTCAAATAAATAAGTAATTAAAAAGAAATTTCATGACACTGAGTAGAGGAAATGGAGAGAAGAGAAACAGGAGGTGGAGTGATCTGTTGGTTAGTTATTACAGTAGACTAGGCAAGGATTATTGGGACTTAAATGGCATAGCAAGAATGGTAATAAGAAGCAAGATAATTGTAGACAGTTATTGAAATTGAATTGATGTTTTAAATATATATTGAATATGAAAAGTGAGAAAATGTGAAGATGCAGTGATTTTTAGTTGGTCCAACAATTAATTATTGATCAAATATAAGCGAGACACACTGTTAACTCAGAGAAATATAGATGGTGCTTCTTAATAAAGCCAGACATATAAAAAGAATGATGAGTTGAAACAAATGAAAAACTGAGATTTTAGTATTTTGAGTTGTAGTTTCAACAGGATGATCATGTCAAGTAAAAAAATTAAAAAGTTAGGTCACAGATGTTCAATTTACATCCAGCACATTTAACAGCACAACTTGCAGATACAGGATTTGGATAAATGGCACCATCTACCCACTTCCTTTAATTAAATAGAAATTATAAAAGACATCGTATTTGAAGTTTAACCAAAGAAAACAAGAAAAGCACAGTTGAGTTTTATATCATATGCCCTTGATAGTATTTATTGTAGATCTTAAGGTAAAATATTTCAAAATGTGAATTAAAATAATTAAAAAAAAATAAAACCCTCTAAGAATCCCAAGATAACTAGTTTAATAAATATTGGCCTAGAATAAATTGTTACAAGTTGAAATACTATGGCATAAAATGATAAGACCTTTCCACAATGCTTCTTTACAAAGTGTTGCAAGTTTTAAGCATCTATATTCTGTTTCTCCGATAAACTCCATCACCACTATACTTTGCCCATATTATCTTTAGGCCATCTATTTTTGATACCCAAGTGACCTCTTCCCTCCATCCCCACACACATCTTACTTTACTGTTTTGGTCACCCAAACTAAGTGTCTATAACATGTATCATCTCTGCTAAATATTAGAATGTCATACACATCCTTTTCCAAACTGCAGTGAATTTTTCTACTTATTTGTCTGTGTTTTTTGTGTGGTTTTACATCATGACCATCCATAATGGAAAGTGTTGAAATGGAAGTAAGGAAATAAGGAACCAAATGATATTTTCTATGTTTGGGTCACTTGAGTCTGCAGTGAGATACAGACATGTAAATATCACATAAGTAGCTGCTAAAGTTCCACGTGGAACTTCATATTTTGACATGTTAATGATACGTTTTTTGTAGGGTAATCCATATAAGTAATATTGTAGCTCTCCACCCATTGAGAAATGTACTTATTATTTCAATGAGAAAGTAACACAGGATAGAACTAAAACACTACACTTTTATTCTGAGTTTTAAAATATAGGGCTTAATTTCCTGATAGACATAATCATCTTGAGCTCAGAGTTTTTTTAATTTGCAAGAGCTACGCTCCAGGTATGTGTGAAAAAATGCCATGATCTTAAAAATCTGATCTTACAACATCAAGGTCAAGTTAATGGTGGATTAAGGATGCATCATCCTTCAGCTATACATTGAATAGGGACATTTTGGCTTTGCATACAGCAATAATTCCTACGCTTTACATGCAGGAAAGAAAAACTAAAAAACTGGCAAATTTAATTAAGAGGTTTGAAGTCACATTTGAAATTTTCAAGTCTTTGAAGGCTAGAGGAGGATGTTTTTACTTTCACTTGTAAAATTTTAAAGTTAATTCAGTTGAGTGAATATCAAAGAATAAAGCAGCAACAAAACAATCCCCAAAAAACTCTATTCTTTAAAAACCTAAGCCCTTTAATACTTTGCTGTTTTAAGTCAAATCATAAATTGCAAGCCCAGAATAAACTGACTGATGAGAATCCCTCTGATCCAAAAGCCAATCAGTATTATTCCCGCTTCTGATAAAGCCAATGAAAATTCCCAATTTCTGTGTACTATAATATGTATAAGACAGTCCATCATGAGAAAGGCAGTCCCTTGACCAACAAATTTAATAAATTCTGTTTTTCCTTAGTTTAGTTATCTTTTTTTAATATTTTATTTTTATTTTTTTTTACTTTTTAATTTTTTTTTAAAGATTTTATTTATTTATTTGACAGACAGAGATCAGAAGTAGACAGAGAGGCAGTCAGAGAGAGAGGGAAGCAGGCTCCCGGCTGAGCAGAAAGCCCTACGTGGGGCTCGATCCCAGGACCCTGGGATCATGTCTTGAGGTGAAGGCAAAGGCTTTAACCCACTGAGCCACCCAGGTGCCCCCTTAACATTTTATTTTTAAATAAACGCTACACGTACCATGGGATTCGAACTCATAATCCTCAGATCAGAGTTGGCATGCTCCACCAGGTGAGCCAGCAAGGCACTGCTGGTTTCATTATCTTGAACTTTCTTTTTCTTGAAGCCATCTCTGAATCTCTCAGGCAAACTCAGTCACATATTTCCCTAGAATGGCTGTAGCCAATCCTCATATTTTAAATGCATCTATTTTCGTTACTACATAGTAAACACAGTATCATTATAATATCATGATTATATATTACATGTTTGAGGTCTTATTTAACCTAAAAATAATACTTGCATGCAAATAGCTATGAGCTATAACTAATGTATTTCTAGACACATCTAATAAATTATGTTTATTGAAACATGCATGTCCTTACAGGACACATTGCAAGGAAAGAAAAAGACCTGGTGACTTTAGGATAGTGTCTTTGATTTAGAAGAAATATGAGGTAAGTAAAACTAAAGGGAAAAAAAAATCAATATTTTCAGCTAAGTGGAGGAATAATAAGAGTATAATGTCATCAATGATGAGAAAAGAGAAGATGCCAAAGACAGTGTGGCCGATCATGCCCGCAATTCTAAAGAGAAATTAGATAGGGTAAAGGACCATTTGGTATGGGAAGGTATTGTTGGCAATTTTGAGGGAGTGTTTCTTGTAGAGTTATTTGGGAAAAGCAGGAATACAACTGATGGATGAGTAGAGTTAGTCTAGGACATTTTTTTTTTAAATATAAAAGTGTTAGAGAAGAAAAGGAGATAAAATAAGAGTTGCAACTACAAGGACTTTATTTTATAAAGAAGAAAACTAGTAAAGAGGCCATAAGCACCCAGTTTAATTCAGAAAAACAGTTTCTTAAGAAGCGGCCTTCTTTGTGGAAGATGTGACTATATGAGTAACTTCTAGCTAATGAGGGAAAAAAATCAGAAGTAATACTTCAGGGATGTCTCCTTGAAAAGGTGGGGCCATAATCCTCTCCTCCCTTTTTTCTTTTGATAAATTAAGGTTCTGTTACAAAAAACAAAACAAATATGGTAATAGGTTAGACAACAGTCTGTAAATTCTACACCTTTGCTCTTTACATTTCCATATATTACCTCTTTTTTCATATAGAGAACCTACTTATAATATCAACTGAACCAAGGGAATAATTTCCCCAAACCTCCCTCAGAACAAACTTGGGTCTGAATGTCATGTAATCCTCCCCATCAGGTATGGATATGGAATATGGTACATCCTGAGATGAACTAATGAACTAAAAGTTCAATTATCTATCCTCATATATCCAATACATCAAATTAGAAAAGAAAAATGATAATTATAATTAAAAAAACTTCCATTTGGAAACAAACAATTGGAATGTCACAGTGGTCAGTACTTTTAACACTAAGATCTTGCTAGCTGGAGTGGAGCAACAGAATGAGGTGCTTAGCTTGTCTAGCAGGACTCCCTTGTCTTTTGTTTCTGGCTTTGTCTTCCTGGAAGTTATCCGTGCCCACTGTCCTTTATAGTCTCATCTGAGGTAGACTTTGGGCAATGTAGGGCTTGCTTTGTGAATTGGGCAAACTGCATACAGGTTCCTTTGTTAGTATAGTTACCTCACGACCTTAAAAGTACAAGAGTTCCTCTGTATTAGCTTTGATCAGTCCCATGGGAAAATTACCACACCCAAAGGCCAGAAGCTTGAGTATTCTTGTTTTTGAAATGCTCTCTCATGCCCTGCTCACCTCTTCTCCCTTCAATTGAATGACAGCTCTCCTAAGGCCTTGGAAACACAGTACATTTAATCTGATTTACTCAGAGTGCTGGATCCCGTTGTCTTTCAGCAAACATTTGACAAAAAGCAAGCCCGAGCCCAAAAGTAAAATAAAACTGTGCCTCCAGTCTTAACTTCTACTTAGATGCAGTTCTGCAGCCACTTTTCTTGACTGCTTCGGTACTTTGGAGCATAGCTGCAATTGATTTTTAAGCCTTGGAATGTTTCAAATCATGTACCTTTTGGGCAACTTAGGTTGCAGTCCTCAGGACTTTTGTAGACATGTACTTTTCCATTTTTGCTTAAGAGAAAATACTTCTAGGTTTTTTGAAATATCCCTTTCTTTGGGATATTTCTAAAAGCCATAGGAAATAGCCAAAATAGGCCAGGATTATTAATTTTTCCTTCTGTTTCCCTAACAGCCTAAGCACACAGTCTGCCTTCTAGCTAGTTTACAGCAGGAAATAATCTGACTATTTTGCCACCCCATGTTGTACATTAGACATTTTTAGAGCTGTCAGTGTCTAAACCTTTGCCACCCCGCTCTGGTTTACCTTCACCAAGCCAAAGCATTCTTTGTTTTGACATTCATTCATTGGAAATATATCTATTTTTTTAGGTTGAAATTTTCATTTGCATACAGATTATCTGGGGAGCCTATTGAAAGTCAGATTCTGAATCAGAAGTTCTGGTGTGGGGCCCGAGACCTATTTCCAACAAAAGCCCCACTGATACCAGTACTGCTAGTACACACACCACACTTTGATTAGCAAGATTAGTGTGCCACACTACTTACAACTAGTAATTACTGTATTTAGCAATATTTTCAATTTAATATAGCCAAATTTACTTTGGGCAGTTCAAATAAGGGAGAGTGCATAGTTGAAGCATACTCCCAGGATGATCTGGAGGACTGTCTCAACAGACAGTCATCTGAGGCTTCAAGGACAAATCCTAAACCACCCATAGGACTTGGTCATAGAGGAGTTGCTGCCTTTGCAAAAATATAAGGGAGAATATTAAATTTGGCACCATAAATACTGCTTCCAAACCATGTGCCTCTTCAAAAATCAGAAGCTGCTACCCTAGTTCTTGGCTTCTAAACACCAACTCTATCATAATCCATAACAGCAAAATGGATTTTCAGCTCCCTGTGCCTCTCAGTGCATAACTAATAATGAATCCCAGTTTCATGAGAGTGTGTCTGATTGGCAAAATATAGGTAGCTCATTCTTCTAAAGAGCCACAGCCCTAATCGGAAAAAAAAAAAAAAATAGAAATACATTTTTTACCTTTCTACTTTCTTCCCATTAGGAAGTTGGCATGGAGGTGTGATAGACAGTTCATAACATTAATTCTATCACAAGCAAGTTTTCCAAGGGATAATGTTCTGTATTTGCTTAAATGATTACTATAAGAAAGAAAATGAGAAAAAGTCAAGTGGATTGATATGCAGATATTCCATAAATTAATATAAAATGATAGGTAGTTTTAAAAGTCAAACAGAGACATCTTTATTTACAAATAAAGGGAAAAGAGCAATGAATTATTTTAATCAAAGGAACTATTTATGGTAAAAGTAGTAAATAGATTTCTTCCTAAATATAACAGGTTAAAGGATTTTCCCTTATGACAGCATATTGTTAGTTAAGGTTTATAACTATACATTACTAATTCAGTCTTGAGATTTATAATTTGTATAAGCTTAGGTTAAATAAATGATCTAGTTTCAAATCTTGAGAACTCTGAAAATATTTAATGGTTATTATACATACCAGATATTAGTAACCAAAATTTGCATGTCTTCATTCAGAGAAGAGGAGCTTTGTAGACCCAAGAGTTGTTTTGTGATAGTTATTCATGGGCATATGCCATCATGTTTGTTGCCCAAAACGATTATGCATGTAGAACAGAAATACATCCTGAAATTTGATATTTTGGAGTGATTTCTTCTCATTTTTTTTCTGCTTTCAGTTTATGATTTTACAAATACACATTGCTTCATTTGCAAAGGAAACGTCACTGAAACAGGAAGTAGTAAAACCCAACTGTTAATTGTTCTGATTTACTATTAATTAACATATTTATCAAATAATACAGTTGATGAAAATTTGGACAAAAGTTTTGAGATTTAAACATTTTATAAATTCCCCTTATGTCATAGTCATATTTTATTTTTATAGAACCAGCTGCATACTGTTTACTACCTAAGCTGAATACTTCAACTGTTAGGTTTTTGCATACTTTACTGATTGAAATGAATATATTAGTAGTTGAATTTGCATATACCCTGATTGCCCTGAATATTGTGCAAGTGTATATGTTAAGTACAAAAAAAAGTCCAAGTAGTTACTTCTATTATGGAGATTTGAAGCCCATGACATAAAATTAACCTAGACATGAATATTTGGTGAGATTCCTTTACTGTTCTCTTAATCTGTTATTAATAGGAAAGATTATTCTTTAAAGCCTTTGAGTGACATTATTGGTCACTTTAAAATAAAACTTGTTTTGATTATCTGGTGTTTTTAATTCATGATGAATGCCTGATTGCTTAAAAAAATGAAAGAAAAAACCTCATTAGCAATATATCTTCTTTTGTTGTAATGCTGATATCATGGGGATACAAGGTCTATTATTATATATCTTTTATGTAATACAGTTTAACTGAAATTTTTATTAATGTAATTTCTATGAACATATGAATTGGAGGGATGGAAATACTATTAATTTAGTTTGTACTGTGTGTCAAATGACCAAAAATAGTTTTGCTTTCATTCTTTTAGCAGCTGCCATTATTTCATAGATAAGGAGACTCTCAGAGATATAAAGCCCTTGAAAGTTACACACCAAGTAGTAGATCTCAGACTATAATCTGGAACCATCATAATTAAAATCCTCTATTGTCTAGTGTATTATTTATACCCTAGACGAAAAGAGTCTTTTTAGAGTCAGTACTCTGTCACTTACTAGGTTTGTGTTATTGAACAAATCACTTTGTGTCTATTTCTGAAGTGAGTTAATATTTACCATTCATACATCACATAATTTCTTAAAGGGCATGAAATAGAGCAAATTGAGGCTTTTTGAAAATCATAAAGCACTCTTTATTTCAAGGTATCTGGAATATATATACCAGTCAGTTGATTTATATCATAATACAAAAACAGGTTTTTAAAACTGAGGGTTGCCGGGGGGAGGAGGGAAGGGAGAGCGTGGTTGGGTTATGGACATTGGGGAGGGTATGTGCAATGGTGAGTGCTGTGAAATATGTAAACCTGATGGTTCACAGACCTGTACCCCTGGGGCTAATAATACATTATATATTAATAAAATTTTTTAAAAAGTCATATTGGAAAATATAAGAAGAAAACAAAACAGGTTTTTAGTAAAGTTATATCTACTATGAGTGAGGAGTGAGTAGAACTTATCATGTTCACCAGTACTCATTATATAATTTAGGAACAGGGAAGTAGTGATTCACCTGCCGAGTGATGTTCCCAGATTTGCCACGATCCTTGACATTGTTGCCTTCTCATATGTTTCCTTTATTTGGAAGGTCCTTTCTCCCTTGTGCCTTGTAAACTCTGATCTTTCTTTCCGTTTATGTCCCCTTTCCCTGAAAAGAGTTTTCTAATCAGTCTCAATGTATATTACATCCCTGTTGCTGAAGCACTGTGTACATACACCATCATGGCATTGGTAAAACTTTCACATGATTGTTATTCTCTCTGTCTGTGAATCTTGCCAGTCTGAGCATCTCTGGTACGCTGTAGTGCCCTAGAATATTACCTGAGTAAGTGAAATTGTTACTATCTCAACTATGATACAGCCATAATTAGGTGTTGTATATCCTTGTTTAACTTTATGTGATGCATATTGTGGCAAAAAACACATAACATGAAATCTACACTCTTAGCAAAACTTTTTAGTGTTCAGTACAGTACTGTTAACTATAAGCATAATGTTTTACACCATATCTCTAGAACTTTTTCATTATGCATAACCAAATTTTTATACCTTAAGAAATTTTGTGAAGAAAATAATGTATGAGTAAGAATGTATGAGCATAATTTTGGTCGAGTCAGATTTTTCAAATTTTTTTTCTTTGGAAAAAAGTTTGATATAATATTGTATGATATTGTAACTGAGTATATATCACAAATTAATATATGTGCACATAAATATGTGCATATGAGTTTTCTATATAATGTCTATAGATAAGATATATGATAAATTAAGAATTGTAGAAATATATTTTGGGGTAAAAAAGAAATATTAAAAAGATATATTTAAATAAATTTGTTTATTTTATAATGACAAAATAATTTTTATTTTACAAAGTAATTTGTTTATATAATTTAAAATTATAAAATAATTTAATTTTACAAAGTAGTTAATGTAAGTCATATCACAAATTTGGCACTTGAAAATTCCCTCTAAAATTTATAGTAATTGAACTTAAAATATTAGCCAATGGGAGTAGGAAATGATAAATCCAGAATTTAAACATTCAACTTTTGTCAGTAATGACTAAGGCATGATTAATAAATTGTACTACATTTAGAGCTAAATTATTAAATCAGGCTGCCTAATCAGAAAATCAAGCTGCACAAACTATAGTGCAGTTTAAAACTCAGCAATTGTAACTTCAAAGTGTTTAGCTGTATCAGTGGAATTGGTGGTTGAATCATCAAATGTGCAGTGCAATTAGTTGAGTATGAAAATCCCACAGTGTTACAATATGGAAATGAATCAGCAAAGCTTCCTGGTGATTGCTAAATACCTGACTACTTCCTTAGTAACTGTAGTTCTTGAATAATTCCCTAAATAAATATGGAAATAAAGTTAATGAAGTGAAATAGTGAATATGATGTAGTCTTTGCTAAATTTGGGAAAATTTATATAACTTGAAAGTAACTGGCTCATTTTCTTTTATGTACGTCCACTGAACTACAGGGTCTACTGGTATATTATTTGTGTTCTCTTAGAAGGGTTTTTTTTGTTTTTTGTTTTTTGGGTTTTTTTGGTCATTAAATGTTTCCCACTAGAAACAAAAGATGAGAGTTCCCTCATTCAGAAGAATTAACTCATAGAAATACAGTATTTGTTTTCATCAACTTAATAGAGTTATTAACTATACTAGGTATAATATGCCACCCACCCTTAAAAAAGTTAAAACTTAAGACCTTTACAAATGAAAGACTAAACATTTGACTTATTTTGGAGATTCAAAAAAGAATTCCCAGAGATTGGAAATCTTGGCTACAGAAATTTTTTTGTATGTGTTGAAGTTTGGAAAAATACTATTTTCAAATTTTTAAATTTGAAATTAAATTTGAAGTTTTTAAATTTTCAGATAGGAAGTGTGGAGGAACTGCATTTGTGACTATTTGGACATTCAAAAGCTATACAATATGTATGATTTTTTTTTTACTTCAAAATTTATGTTTGCAAGTTTAAGTTCTGTACTTGAGATACTTTTCCCAATATACTTAATCTTCAGCTAGACTAGTTAGCTGTCAGATGTCATTGTTCTTTCAACTGACACTTCATGTCCTGGAAAAAATTATAAAATCATCTTAATATGACCAAATTCTAAATAAGCACACATTGTTTTTCAAGGAAATCTAACATTTTGAAATAGTTAGATGTTTGATGCTGTTGCCACAAACTGTACTTTAAAAGTACATATAAAAAATGGATATTTGGAATGAGAAGGATTTTCAGGTCTTCTCCCAAAACCTTTAGACTGGGGGCAACAAATTCAAATGCTTTTGGGATCCAGGCAGGTTATTTAAAAAAAAGTGGAATTGGAAGACACAGTGGGAACTGAGGAGCTCTCTGAAAATTATAATTAGGTCTGACCGAAAGAGAAAAATGACCCTGTTTGAGCTGAATGTTGCCCTTTGATCTAACAGAACAAGCAGTTCCAGGGCTGCCATTATTTTAAAGAAGAAAAACAAAACAAAACAAAACAGAAAATCTGATTTTTTTTATTTTGAAGCCATTAATAGAGAGGCTGCTTTTAGGCAAGCAGGCTTGAACAATGGAGTGCAGAAAGGGCCATAGCAACCACCTGGCTGAATACAGAGAGGCCCATCAGGTGACCCACCCCGAAATATCCATAGGCCCTAACTGACCAAAGGGCTACTTACAAAGAGGTACAGTTACCAAAAGAGGGGGAATGTCATATGTTGTCATACCATTCACCTTCCACTTTTAAAAACAGTTCCCAGGGAAGCCTGGGTGGCTCAGTTGGCTAAGCTTCTGCCTTTGGCTGGGGTCATGATCCTTGGATCCTAGGATTTAGCCCTAGGTCTGGCTCCCTCCACAGAGTGGGGCTGGGAGTCTGTCTCCTCCCTCTCCCTCTGCCACGCCCCCTGCTTGTGTGTGTGCGCGTTCTCTTTCTCTCTCTCTCTCTCTCTCTCTCGCTCAAATAAAATCTTAAAAAAAAAAAAAAGATAAAAACAGTGCCTGCCCACTGTCTCCTTGCAGACAGCCTCTTCTTTGCAGTCCTGCCCACATTCCTTTGCAGCATATTCACTAAACTTCGATCTGCTTTGTTCTGCCTCATGTGAATTCTTTCATCACTAGCACCCCAGGCTTCTACCAGATCCTCAGTCCACATTTTGGGGCCCTCATCCCATCAAAGGCACCACATTTAAGTATTGGCTACTCATTTATTCTTTTAAGGAAATAAGTGTATAGTCCAAATACAACACATCTGTTTATCAGTTTATAAATTTTCTATAAATGGAATTTTATTACGGATGGCATCTTCTTTTTTTTGCATTTTTATTTTTTTAAGTTTTCGTTTAAATTCTAGTTAGGTATAGTGTGATCCCATTTTCAGGAGTACAGTTTAGTGGTTCAACATCATCTTTCAATACAGTTACAGACATTAGGTGTTGATTACTTCATGAGGCAGTTCCCTTAATTAATAGCGAACTTTGTTAGATGCCTTTTCTTACCAAGGTCTAAGAAATCTAAAAGAGAAAGGTCAAAAGGTGATTCAGTTCATCCTTTTCTTTCATATGTGAAAACTGTGAATCAGGAAATGCAAACTATACACATAAAGTAATGCAACGGTTTATTAAGAGATCCAGAAAAGAAAGCCATGAAAATGCAGTAAGCACTACCCTGTGAGATATCTCATGGTGGATGTCCCCATCAATAATTCTTGTAATGTAGTCATTCTTAGTCACATTTTTGAAATGAATAAACAGCTTTAGACCAACTGCCTGTTATTACACAGTAACTAAGTAGCAGACTAATCATCTGAACCACATTTCCTAATTCCCAGGCTAACTCTCCATATTATGCTACCAATTGTTGCATTAAAAATAAAATAAAATAAAATACCATAATGATTCCTATCCTTTGAGGAATTTCAAAAATCTGTTTTGAAAAGTTTAAGATTAGAGGTCTTCATACTATTCCCCTTTGACTATTTATATTGATTATTGTTTATAGTAAACACAGCTGATTTGATGTTGTAAATTGAGGAGGGGTTTTGTGTATTTCAGTCATTATAGACATGGACGAAGGACTACAGTACTGATCATTGGTTAAACCAAAAGACATACCACTGTTATTTCCTGGTGGGCACAAAGGAGCAAGCAAGAAAACCATTTAGACCTAGTTTCTCCAAAATAGGCCTCAGCAGGTGTTGCTGCCAAATGTCATTCTAGTCACTATGGTACATCCCAGCTGGGTTGCACACCAGAGAGCCTCAGCTGACAACAGACATCCAGTGGGAGTGTGCCTGCCAGTGCGGAGCAGCCATTTTCCCTGCATTCAGGAACTGCTCGTTGATATGACAGAAGACCCCCTAAGTAAACTTTTTTAACACAATGCTTAAGTTTGCAATCCTCAAGCTAAATACACTTAACAAACCTCTAGGGTTAATATATATTCTTAGTACTGGTGTCTGTCATCCAAATTAAGCAGATACCAGGTAATATAATTGAACCAGAATTAAAATATATTTATCAAACTCAGATTTATGACATACTTAGAAGAAGAGTTAAGAATAGAATTAATATGCCAGTGGTGTCCGCTGTGCTAAAAATTATTTTTAGCACATTTCAATAAGTACATTTATGAAAAACTTACCTAAATTTGGCTACTCTTCTCATTTTTATCATACCTCATTATTTATTCCTTCCTTAGACATAACAATTAGCCATGTTTTATTTATTTTAATACATGTAAATAGTCTCTCTTTTTGTATTAGAATCCAGGTGAGATGAAGGCAGAAGTCTTGTTTTATTTGTTGATCATAAAGCTTGGGATCAAAGTTTAATAAAAAATAATAGATCATTAATGAAGCAAAATAAAACATAGAAGTTGCAAGAGGTTAGAGGAATGTTAGGTAGTCATTCTTCTCTCAGAAGAGAGTTTAGATAGTGATGAATATATCGAAATTGACAAAAAATTAAAGTTACCCACTAAGAGAAACCAAATAGTATTTAGAATTTTCAAAGAGTTGGAAAAAAATAAACAGGAACAATTTAGGAAGGTAGAAAGGAAAGGAAAAGCAGCAAACTTACTATGAAATTTATTTAAACCCTAAATTACTGGGGTCAGTGGGAAATAACAGAGGGAAAATAATTCCTATAGGCTCCATTGAATAAGAATAACTGGGAAATCAAGACAAGATGTAGTATTAGTAAATAGTCATAATAGACAATGGGTTAAATTTCAGACACCTAATCGCTCATGTATTATGAGTCTAAAAAGTAGCTAGCATATAAATAAGATAAGTCATATTTGATTTAGTCTAAATGAGAGGAAATTTCAAAATTTCTCTTTAAGGCCAGCAAATATATGTATGCGTGTTCTAGATCTTAATCTCCCTTTTTGTAAGTCTTAAATGGTTATATACATAACCCATTATTGTATTTTATCTCCTGCCTCCTTAAAATTCTAGGGTGAATTCTAATTAGATCATCGTTCAAGTCCAACATCCATATACTTCACTGCAAAAACTCTTTACCTAATTTAATATATGCTTTCTTCTCCAATGCTCTGTAGCTTAGTTTTCCCTCTCTTTCTTCCAAGTTGATCTTACAAAAAAAAAAAAAAAAAAAAAAACTTAAATAAAAATAAAAAGAATTTGAGTTGTCAGGCTCCCATCCTAGTTTATTTTTTCTATTTCTCTCACAGTGTTCTAAATATATTATTTAGATACAAATCTTTCAAATCTTCCAACAATATTTCTATTCTTAAACACAATTGTCTTCATCATCTTTCTCCCATAGCTTCTCTGTCTAATCAATATCTGCTCATCCTTTTGTAGAAGTAAAACCTTCTTTACCTAAAAGCCATTTGGCTTAAGGCAAGAAACTAGCTAGAAGCTCTTGTTACTTTGGATTCCTAAGAAGTCTGGTACAAAATCCTTTAGACAAATTCATATTTATTTTCTCTTTTGTAAAGCCACGCTTAAAATTTAAAAAAAGGCAGTAAAATAATCTATCTAGTAGCATCTTATTGATTCATGCATTATGCATGTGATTTTTATTTTTTTAAAAAGATTTTATTTATTTATTTGATTATTTGACAGAGATCACAAATAGGCAGAGAGGCAGGCAGGCAGAGAGAGAGGAGGAAGCAGGCTCCCTGCAGAGCAGAGAGCCTGATATGGTGCTCGATCGATCCCAGGACCCTGGGATCATGACCTGAGCAGAAGGCAGAGGCTTTAACCCACTGAGCCACCTAGGTGCCCCACATGTGATTTTTATATACAGAACATGAACATTTAATAGATTATTGTTGGCTATGGTAGCATGAATATGCATCTCTCAGACCTCTAACTGCAGGAACTGAAACTGCAGCTATTGCATTCTGAAATTCATGGCCATGTTTGTACCAACTCAAGGCTTCTTACGGGCTAGTTCCAGCCAATGGTTACATACAGCAGTAATACTAAATCAGATCCATTCCTAGAAAATGAATAGTCCCCAGAAGGCTAACATTGGCTTAAGGAGTCCTCGTTAGACTTGCCAAATTTTTAATAACTGCAATACAGTCTAGGATTCTCCCACTTAACCATCTTTCCCTCTCTCCCTCGTAAGGCTCAGACCGGCATTGTGCACTTGACATCTCTCCCAGCTATCTTAGCATTCTCTGTTTTGCCTCACAAGCCTTCCTTCTCATAAAACTCTTGAATGTATGATCCCATTTGGCATCTGCTCCTTAGGAGATCTGGACTTCCACATGGGCTTAATCCTTTTGTGTTGTCAACAACAATGACTGCCTTCGAAAGCAAACAAATAAAACATAGAAATTGTGTATAATTCTTCTCATATGAAAAATGCTTTGCAGAATTCTGATGAAACATGGTGGATACATAGATATATTTTTGCTCTGTACTGGAATTCTGTGATGGTGGCAAATTGAATTAAAGGCAGATAATCATATATAACAACAGAGTGAATAATGAGATAACAGCAGTTGAGAGATATCAGTTAAACTTTGGAAATTAGAAGGCAGGTGGGGCAATTACATTAATTAACAGAGTGAAGAAAGTGTCAAAAGTGATGCCAGTTTAAAAAAGCCTCTTTAATTTAGATTTGCATCTGTAATAGGGAATTGGTAATAGTACCAACTTCTTTATGTTCTTTTAAGGAGAAATTGAGTTAATGCATGTGGATCACTTAGAAACTAAAGGACTTTGCTCATAGTAAATATTCAATAAATATTAACTGCTATTAAACTATTATTCTATCAAATTCAAAAACTATTTCATTTCTGTACTAGAACAACTGCCACATAAATAAAATATTTAAAGTCTCAAAAAATGATGAGGGAAGCACCAGGGAAATAGGGGTACATAGCCTCTTAGAAGGCTGGGAACCCTATAAGGTAATGATTTAAAACCTGGTACTTCTGCAGATTTTATATATATCTATATTTCAATTATGTAACAAACACAGAATTAGAAAAAAGTGACTATAAGACAGAATAGTATTTAATTTTCTTTACAAATGTAACAACAACAACAACAACAATCCTGAAAGCTACCACTTCTTTCAAAGAAGCTTGTGAGAAGTGAGAAAGGCAATGTCTGTGGCTAACTGTGAAAGGTTGCTGCCCATGAAAGCATATTGTGAAAATGTCAAGTCTTCTCATCAACAAAGAGTTCTATATTCAGGCCCAGGAAATCTTTTCTCTTCTCTGCATACATTTACTCCAGCCTTCTTCCGAAACCGTTATTCCTGATACCCTAAAATTACATTCATTTCATTATTGCCCCTGTTAATTATATTACCAGTGATTCCTTAGAGAAGCTTCAAATCTCTTCTGCTAGATTTGCAGGACAAGTAAAGCAGCAATTCATAACGAGTCAACAAAGGCAAGGAGAGGTCATAGGCTATGTTGGGAGGCATATTGAGTGGTTGGGGTGAGGTGGGTACAGTAAGGGCAGTGCTGCAAGCAGCAATGCTCATTATCAAGATCACACTTCATTTCTCATTCATGTGGCAGACTGGAAAGTACGAAATGGAAAGATGCTTTTTAAAGTTTATGATTTTTTATTTTACAACTAACTAGTTCTAAAATAATTTCAAATAATAAAAACAAAATTGATCAATTTTCTGAATGAAAGAAAAAGCAATAAGTGTTAATAGCAATATATGGTCTGTGCCCAATTATTTAATAGCAGTGAATATATCTGACTTTTCAGGGTAAGAATGTTTATTCCCCAGTTGTAAAGACCAAAATGGTTACATATATATAATCCCTATAAGCACCCAAAGCTGCATTTTTGTTCATTGTTTCCGAATACTTCATCTAATCTAACTTGTTCTTTGTGTATAACCTATTTGGACTTGTGGATTGGTAGCTCAGCCAGAAGTCTTCACAGAGCTTCCAAACCACTCTCTTACTCTCCCTTCACATGTAATGAGGCACAAAATCCTACTGTTCCTGCTTTTATCGTCCTCAGTTCATTCTCTTCACTGTTTGGCTCCTCATGAGCCCTAGAATGCATCAATAAAATAGCTGTGCAAGCGTTTCCTCATGAGGCTATAGGTCACAGTAAGAGATCTGAGAGCTAATGAGCTGTGAATACTTTGAAAAACTACCTGTCTCATCGGCAGACCTGTGACATATATGTCATATCCAGTTCAGATCCTGGCCCATACTTGATTTTCAATAAGTATAAGTGAACAAATTAACAAGGTTAAAATTGGTCTCCCTCAATTTTGCTTCCATTCTCTTTCATGTTATCTGTATTGCTGCTCAAAAAGTTTCTAAAACACAAATCTGATTATGTCTCTTTCATGCTCAACACCATTCTTAAGCTCCCCTACAATCTACTGCCCTGTTTCTCAAACAATGGTATGTCTTAAAATATCCTGCAAAGCCTGGTAAAAATTCAGAATCCTAGGTTTTAACCAGACCTTCCAAATCAGATTCTTTGGGGGTGAAAGATCCAGGATTTGCATTTAAAAATTCCCCAAGATTATGTCTACATGCTGAATTGTAAGAACTGACTCACGGAAAAAAATTAAGCTGGTTAACATGGTGTGTGAGTAATGTCATTGTTTGGCCCTTAAATTTATAGTCTCAACTTCTACATTGCTGAGCTGTCTTACTGATGTTATACCAGTGCACTCTACAATTTTGTTTTGTTTTGTTTTGTTTTGTTTTTCCCTTTTTATTAATTTTTTCAGCGTAACAGTATTCATTCTTTTTGCACAACACCCAGTGCTCCATGCAAAACGTGCCCTCCCCATCACCCACCACCTGTTCCCCCAACCTCCCACCCCTGACACTTCAAAACCCTCAGGTTGTTTTTCAGAGTCCATAGTCTCTTATGGTTCGCCTCCCCTCCCCAATGTCCATAGCCCGCTCCCCCTCTCCCAATCCCACCTCCCCCCAGCAACCCCCAGTTTGTTTTGTGAGATTAAGAGTCATTTATGGTTTGTCTCCCTCCCAATCCCATCTTGTTTCATTTATTCTTCTCCTATCCCCCTACCCCCCCATGTTGCTTCTCCATGTCCTCATATCAGGAAGATCATATGATAGTTGTCTTTCTCCGATTGACTTATTTCACTAAGCATGATACGCTCTAGTTCCATCCACGTCGTCGCAAATGGCAAGATTTCATTTCTTTTGATGGCTGCATAGTATTCCATTGTGTTTTGTTTTGTTTTAATTTTCTTCAAGCAAATGATGCTCTCTTCTTTTTGAACTTACTTTTCTTCCACCCAGGCTGTTTCTTCTTATACTCTTAAAAACTCCATAATTTTATATTTTATAATCCAGTTTAGGTATAATCTCTTTCAGAAAGCTTATATAGTGTCCTATAAATGCTGGTAGAATTGATCAGTCCCTCTTGTGATACCCTTGTATGCTATTATAGCTTCCTGGGGTTCTCACAGTGTATTATAATTTGTTTATATATCACCTCCTAGACCATGAATGCTTTAGGTCTAGTGCCTATGTTATATTTTGCTCTTTAACACAAATACCTAATAGAACCATAGTGGGTTAGTACATTTTCCATGGATATTTAGTGGATAACTACATGCAAACAATGTGTGTTTGTTTATTCATGCAGTGTTCTTTCTTCCTCCCTCCCTTCTTCTCCCTTCTTTCCTTCCTTTCTTTTTGTCAAAATTATTTGAAACACAAATCTGTTCATGGAGAACTCTTCTAAAATGCTTCTTAAGTGACATCTTCTCATTAGAAATATGGAGTCCATATTGAAGAAGATGCTGAATTTTATGCACTAATTCCTTGGTGTTAGCAAATTAAAGATTAAGTTAGAAATCGAGAATTAACGTAGAGAAGCAAATCAAGCTATGCTAGTCATGTATTTTCTTTAAGAGGAAATCCGTTTAAAGTGTTTCTAAACTAAGGTTTAATTTTTAATATGTTTCTTATTTTTAAAAAAATGAAGGTTAATAAGGGAAAATAATGTGTGTGTTTATTCATTTATGCTCCTAAACTCTTATACAAAGTACTTCAACCTTCTTTTTACAGAGATAATAAGCCAAATGTCTCAGCAGTTTAAGTACCAGATTAGCACCTGCTTTAAGAATTTAGGAGGCACTAATTGACCTGAAAACAGCCCAACATGAGCAGCAGGCATGGTGCTATGTTTGCTTCAGAATCTAAGTTTTGTTGCCAACATTTACCTAATGTAAATATAAGAAAAGCAAATTGAACAGTACCATTGCTTGTGTACTAAAGCCATCTCTCATTGAGCCAAATTCTCCCTTGGAGCATGCCATTCCTTGGAACCTAGATAAGCATCCAGTGAGATGGATTAACACTTTGAAGTCACTAGGGTATCATCAAGACTTTTTGTTGATGATACTGTCTTTGGCACTGGGGAAAATCTGGCTCATCTTGTTAGTAGCAGAAAAAATGCAATTTAAGTGAGCTTCCAGGATAATTAGAGCAGGTGAACAGTAGACAGAAATAATGCCCTAAAGAGATGAAAGAAAATGCTTAGATTCTTTTTCACTTATTTCAGTGCTACTAAATGCCATTGGTATCTGTTTGCTCCTGTGTCTCTGTCAGTCCTGGGTAGAAAATTAGGTATTTAGGGAGACATTAACTCTTCCAAGCCACTTGGAGACTATTTAGTGCACTTCTGAGCAGTGCTAATTGACAGAGTTGTAAATGAAAACATCACAAAAATGTGATATTTATCTATACTGATTTAAGAATGTTAGAAATTCACAGGAGAATCACTTATTGTCTTCCTTTTTATAAAGAAATAGAATTCCAGACTTCTGTCAGTATTTAATTATATGAGAACAGTGAGACAGTAGCTTGTTATATTTGGGGAGTTTACATTAACTATAAGCTAAAGGTTTTATAGGCTAAAGTTTACTTTCCAAAATCTTAATAGCTCCCAAATCCATAAGAATAACATTTAAAATGTATTTGGTTGGTTTTTCAAGAGAATTGGACTATAATCCATTTGATCAATATTATTTCTAATATTCCTTCTATGTAAAATGAACCAAGTGCTTCATAGTCTAACCTATCAACTCCTCCCTGAATATATTTTATGCATTTATGTTTTCATATATTTTGGGATATATTGCTTTAACTGGAAAGTTCATTTCCTCTTTCCTAATGGAGATTGAGCTCCATATTATCTCTCATATGTAGTTTATGGTGACCAGACCAAAAAAATCCCTTGAACAATAAAGCATAGGAACATTTTTTGGAGCAGTGAAATTAATCTGCATAATATAGTAATGGTTTATAAATAATGATATGCATTTGTCAAAACCCATAAAACTTAACAGCAAAAAGGGTAAACTTCAATACAGGAAATTAAAAGAAAAAACTCACTTAAGGGGCTGGAAGATTCTCTTGCAGAATGTGACCAAAAAAAAAAAAAAATCTTTATTATAATTTTTTGAAACAACCACACTGAATGAGTTAAGGAAAGATGCTGCTCTAAGTAAATTTGGGAATGATTGGAACTTGTAAGATTAAAGGCCCAATGAACTTTATATAAGCACCACATTCTAGTTGATAAAAGTTGTTTCCATTGGCAGTATAGGTTAACAATATTGATATTACTCTCCACATTTACCAAAATTAAAGTTATGTAAATTGATGGTTACTAGGAGAAGCCAGATTTCTTACTAATGGAATGGAAGGTTATCGATAATCAAGGGGAAAAGACTAGTTCCATGCAGTAATGGACTAGAGTTGGGTTTATTAGAGCCCTTATTTAGCTCAGTGTACAAATGATTAAATATGAAAATATATATCCACATTGATTAGTATACACTAATATATTCCTTTGTTCTGTCAGCTAAAAATACCTAGAAACAATGACCACAGTCACAATGAACACACCTAGGGCCCAGACTTTGCTTTCTAATACCATTCTCCAATTAAAGTTGCTAAGACTCTTTGGAGAAATGGTCGATTATAGGATAGGAGCAGGAAATACATAAGAAGGGGCTGGAATATCTTACACTGTCAGAAAGTAAAAAAAGTGCTCAAAACAAAACACATAAAGATGATGGCTATGTCAAAGAGATATTGGAGCCAACTAATAGAGGCCCCAATAGCTAGACTTGAAACAAGCAACTTGTTCACAGAATAAGTAAAGTTATATTGGATTATAACCCAAAGTGTAGAATAAATGATTTACTTCATGATATAATGTAATCCCATTCTGATAAAAATCAATGATTTAAAAATAAGTAAATGGGGAGAGAGAAATCTATGTAAGAAAAATTATTTTTTTTATGCTTGAGTTTGGATGTTTTTTTTTTCCATTTTATTTATTTTTTCAGCGTAACAGTATTCATTGTTTTTGCACAACACCCAGTGCTCCATGCAATACGTGCCCTCCCTATTACCCACCACCTGTTCCCCCAACCTCCCACCCCTGACCCTTCAAAACCCTCAGGTTGTTAGAAAAATTATTTTTAAAATGTAGATCTTTACTTTCAAAGAGGAGAGATAAAACTTCCCAATCTTTATTGTAGATGGCACATAGTGACTTCCTTCAATAGAATACAGAATGAAAGGGTGAAATAAGAAAGAATTTTACAGTGGAGAAAACTGGAAAACACCATCTCAACAAGAAGATCAAGGTCAATACCAGCAGTTATAATAATGTTGATAGTATATACTCTAAGTATAATGTGACAAAAATGTCTATTTAGTTGGTATCTTCCTCTCAAAAGCCTATAACCACAGTCTAATCAAGAATTAAACAGGGCACCTGGGTGGCTCAGTGGGTTAAAGCCTCTGACTTCAGCTCAGGTCATGATCCTAGGATCCTGGGATCGAGCCCCACATCGGGCTCTCTGCTCCACGGGAAGCCTGCTTTCTCCTCTCTCTCTGCCTGCCTCTCTGCCTACTTGTGATCTCTGTTCACCAAATAAATAAATAAAATCTTAAAAAAAAAAAGAATTTAACATTAGACAAATTCCAACAGGCAGATGTCCTATAAAAGACCTGACGAGTACTCCTCAAAACTGTTAAAGTTTTAAAGTACGGAAAATAATAAACTTTTCCACTGTCACAGCCAAAAGGAGCCTATGGAAATATGACAATTGAATGTATAGGGTATCCTGGGTGAGATTCTGTGATAGTAAAAATCACATTAGAGAAAAATTAAGGAAATATGAATAAAGTATTATCTTAGCCTGTTGAAGTTACTATAACAAAATACCATACATTGGGTGGCTTATAAACAACAGAAATTTATTTCTCACCATCTGGAGTCTGGGAAGCTCCAAGATCAAGGTGCTAGTATATTCAGTGACAAGTGAGAACCTACTTCTGTTTATAGACAGCCACCTTTTCATGTAGCCTTCTGTAGGAAAGACAAACTAGCTTTCTGCGATCCCTTTTAAAAGGGCACTAATCTCAATCATGAGGACTCCACCTTCATGACTTAATCACTTTCCAAAAGCCCTGCCTCTTAATACCATCATATTGGAGTTAGGTTTCACCAGTGAATTTTGGGGGAATACAAACATCCAGTCTCTAGTAAATATGTACTTTATAAAATAAAATATATTAATATCATTTCATTAACTATAACAAATGCACCATACTAATGTATGATGCTAATAACAGAGGAAACTGGGTGTGAGGTATATGAGAACTCTCTGCACTATGTACATTTTTAAAAGAGTTTAATCTAAAACTCTTTTAAAAAATAAAGCCTGTTTTAAAAAGTAAATTGACCAAAAGCAATTAGTAAAAAGGAATGCTGCTGAAGCTATATGGTGGAATCAATTTGGTTAATAAAGAAACTTGCTTGAATATGACCCAGTGTTGCACCATTTATATTTGTCAATCAATATTATCATTTCTCCCATATAACCATATTATTTTCTAAATAGTTGCTATCCTGTTGATTCATTCTTTAATTTAAAAAAACGACTTAAAATATTTCTAATATTTAATTTTTAAAATTTCAAATTCAGTTGTTTTATGTATGAATTAAAATTTCTACTTACTAGAAACATACATGTTTTGCTATGCAGTTTATACTCTTTTGAATGGTAAACCCAAAATCTCTAAATATTCACATCATGTAACATAATTACAGTAACTCAAGTTCTTTCATTTTAATTTTATGAAAGCTGCCCTTTCATAGGGTATGTCAGACCTGCTATTTTAACTCAGGTATGTGCAGTACCACAGAGGCTAGAGATTTAAATGAGCCTGAAAAGAATTCACATCATACTCATCCCTTATGAACTTGCTTTTAAAATGAGTCTGTGTAGCCAAGTCTATACCCGTCAGGAGACAACTTTATAACTGGAATTTCTCCAAATTGAACTCCATGTAGAAATCAATGTCTATTAAAAAAAGAAGCAATAAAAATGCACTGTTCTATATAATTGTTATATATATAATTAAAATAAATGTACCCATATATTTTTTTAGTACTTAGAACAACAAAATGTTGTTTTTCTTCAACTTTCTTCTTTGTTTCATAATTGAAGTTATGTAGCTTTTCCTGAGCATCATGGTTATAGAAAGTAGACCATTTCCTAATAGGAAAAAAGACCACTGTTTAATCAGTTTTATTATATACTATTTAATTAATTATGTTGACTATTATTTTTTAAAACTTCTGTAAAGACAGTACATGTTTTTCTATCTAGAACTTGGGGTTATCCATTCCCAAAGCCTGGTTTTATATGCCACAGATATGGACATAGGTTTTTTGTTTGTTTGTTTTTGGTTTTGTTTTTTCCCCACCCCCTTAAGAATTTGTATTTTTTTAAAGATTTTATTTATTTATTTGACAGAGACACAATGAGAGAGGGAACACAAGCAAGGGAGTGAGAGAGGGAGAAGAAGCAGGCTTCCCATTGGCCAGGGAGCCCCGTGTAAGTCTCAGTCCCAGGCATGACCTGTGCCAAAGGCAGACGCTTAAGGACTGAACTACCCAGATGCTGTTCTATTTTTAAATTATTAATTCCTATTCTGTCGCTGATCCTGCTCTCCCCAGTGATAGCAAATACCACATTAAAAAATACTAAATTAAAAAAACTAAAGGTAAATAGTTTTAACAAGGAAACAATATGGTTTGTTTTTGTTAAGCACACAATTCTCAAAAGTTATGCGATTAAACCATAAAAATTGCTTTTAATCTATTGAAAATTATATAATCAACAACATTATTGTTGGACATTTTCATGTTACCAGCAGCACAGAACAGGAATGACTATAAATGAATTGGAAATTAAAAGTTAAATCACTAAAATTACATTATAGATTTAAAAACTTTAAAAGATTCACTCTTCCCAATTAGAGTTTGTAAAATCACCTCCATTTTTCATAAAATTTGTCAATTATCAGATACATTTAATGTAATATACATGTCCTCTAACATTATTTTTACACATATTTTTGACTACCTCATATTCTATCAGTTTTCATTTTGTTAAAATATTTTTAGTCAAATACAGTTTTCATTTTTTTTTAAGATTTTATTTTTTTATTTATTTGACAGAGATCCCAAGTAGGCAGAGAGGCAGGCAGAGAGAGAGGGGGAAGCAGGCTCCCTGCTGAGCAGAGAGCCCCATGTGGGGCTATATCCCAGGACCTTGAGATCATGACCTGAGCTGAAGGCACAGGCTTAACCCACTGAGGCACTCAGGTGCCCCCAGTTTTCATTTTTTAAATGTTTTACACAATAATAATGTTTTACATAGTGAGACTTACACTCCTTAATTGCTTGTTCAGTCTTTCACTCCTTATTAAGTCCTCAGTGAATTTGTTACATCAGAGAGATTTCTATTTTAGTTTCATATTTCTTGGTATGTGTCTCCATGTTTTCACAACTGGAGAGTTAGAAACTTTATAAATTAGCTGGTTCATTGCTTTCTATTAAAGTTGCACTTTAGCATATTCAGTGATATGTTTTTCTTCAGTTGAGAGAAATAACATCTATATTCAGTTTCTACTGAATGATTTATACTTACTAGGGAATAGTGTTAATCATATACATTGAAATAATATACATTGAAAAAGAAGAAAATTTTGACTAAGTGAACTGACTTTGTACCTCAGGGAACCAAAAACAAAACAAAACAGAACAAACTAAGCCCAAAATTAATAGATGAAAGGAAATAATAAAGATTAGAGCAGAAGTAATCAAAATAGAAAATAGAAAACAGGGATTCCTGGGTGGCTCAGCTGGTTAAACATCTGACTCTTGGTTTTCGCTCAGGTCACAGTCACAAAGTTGTGGGAATGAGCTCCCAGTAGGGCTCTGGGCTCAGTGTGGAGTCTACTTGTGCCTCTCCCTCTGCTCCTTGCCCCCATCTCTTAAATAAAGAAATAAAATCTTAAAAAAAAATAGATAAACAGTAGGAAAAAAAAATCAATGAAACCAAGAGTTGTTTTGAAGAGATCGGCAAATTTGACAAACTGTTAGACTGAGAAAAGCAAGAGAGAAAACTCAAAATCATAAATGAAAGAAGAGACATTACAACTGATACACAGAAATAAAAATGTCATAAGACACTACTATGAACAATTATCCACCAATAAATTGGATAAACTCGAAGAAGTGGATAAATTCCTAGAATCATACCTACCTAGACAGAATTATGAATAGAAAATCTGAACAAACCAATAATGAGTAAGGAATTGACTCAGTAATAAAAAACCTACCAACAAAGGATAGCAACTAAGTAAAGCTACTAGATAGTTTAACCAGTGAATTCTGGCAAAAATTTAAAGAATGTAAACTACAGAATGGGAGGAAATATTTACAAATCATATATCTGATGAAGGGTTTATATATAAAATATGTAAGGGACACATACAACTTAATGGTAAATACACACACACACCCCCCAAAAAACTAGTAACCCAATTATAAATGAGCTAAGGGCCTAAACAGACACTTCTCCAAAGAAGACATACAGAAGTGGCCAATAGGTAAATGAAAAAATGCTCAACATCACATAGTATCTAGGAAATGAAAATCAGTGTTACCTTACACCTATTAGGATGGCTTTATCAAAAAAAAAAAAAGATAAGTTTTACTGAGAATGTGGAGAAATTGAAACTCTTGTTCATAGTTGATGAGATTATAAAATGGTATAGCCACTACAGAAGACAGTATGAAGCTTTTTCAACAGATTAAAAATAGAACCAGTGTATGATTCAGCAATCCCACATCTGAGTATATATTCAAAAGAATTGAAATTAGAATCTCAGAGATATATGCTTTCCCATGTTTGTTACAGCATTACTCATGATAGCCAAGAAATGGAAGCAATCTAAGTATTTGTTGATGGGTGAATGGATAAAGAAAATTATATATTCATTCAAGAGAATATTATTCAACCTTAAAAAAAGAAGGAAATCTTGCCCTATGGGGCAACTTGGGTGCACATAAAGGACATTGTGCTAAGTGAAATAAGCCAGACACAGGACAAATATTACATGATACTATTTATATGAAGTACCTAAAATATTCAAACTCATATTAGCAGAACAGAGTCTAGGGAGGAAGGGAAATGGTGGTTTGATATTCAGCAATTACAAAGTTTCAGATAAATCATTTCTAGAGATTTGCTGTGCAATTTAAGTTAAGTCTCAAGTTGTCTTCTTAACACACACACACACACACACACACACACACACAAGCAAACACAAGGGTGGGAGGAAACTTGGAGGTGATGAGTCTATTTATTACCTTGATTATGATAATGGTTTCACAGGTGAATATATATGTTCAAATCCATCATATAGTGTACAGTAAATATATGCACTTTTTATATGACAATTATATTTCAGTAAAGTTGTTTAAAAACTGAGGAATGAGCCCACAATTGAGCTTGTCATTGAAACTTTATAATATAAAAAACAAAACAAAACCTTCTAAAAGATTTCTAAAAAAAAGAGCAGTTCACCTACAAAAGATCTAAGCTTAGATTAACAGATGACTTCAACATCATCAGTGACAAGTATAGGACACTTTAAAGTAAAATTTTCCAAGTGCTAATGAGTTAACTTCAAACTCATTCTTTACATCCAATAGAAGTCTTATTTAATTGAAAAGGGAAATTATTCTGAGAAATAAAATGTCTCAGAATGTTTAATTATATCCTCTTAAAAAATTCCTATATAAGGTAATCATGTAATTTATTATCTAAGCTATGGCTAACTTTTAGTAAGAGCTAAATACTTATTAACTGGTTAATATTTATAATTATATTGGTCAAAGGGTAAACTAGCCCTGGCTCATTGAAACTTAGACAAAAGATTAGCCTACTCTTAAAATACATACTCTTTTGAAGAGAGAAAAATCAAGATAAAGATCTATATGGGAGAAAATTATATGTAAATAGCTTAGTAAAATATTTTTTCTAAAAATAATAAAATATTATCTTTTCTATATGCCTGAATATTTAAGCATATCTATATCTAATTCCACAAGCTTAAGTCACTGATAGTGTTATAAAAACACGAGTTTCACAGAAAAACAAACAAAAACAAAAACAACCAACCATGAGTTTCAGTAAGTGAAGAGAACTATAAGAAAAATTTGTATGGAATGCATGATTTTCAAAGCAACAGAATAGTAAACATTTCCAATGAAAGTCAAGAAAGGAATAAAAATGTTACATTACAATCACTACAATAAACTTGTATAAGATACATCATCAGATCAAGAAAGGAGTTACATACACACATATGTACATACTCACTATCAAGTTGTCCACAAGAAACATAAGCAAATATCTATATAAAAATGGGGGGGGCACCTGGGTGGCTCAGTGCGTTAAGCCTTTACCTTTGGCTCAGGTCATGATCTCAGGGTCCTGGAATCAAGCCCCGTATTGGGCTTTCTGCTCAGATGAGTATATATGTTCATAAATAAATAAAAATAAATTTAAAAAATCTTTATAAAAAATGGGGGAAACCTAAGGAAATGAAAAAGTCATGCAGAGAAGCATAAACCAGAGAAATTGGAGAGAGCAATTTAAAATCAAACAATATAGAATAATGCCATGCCAAAAAATAACAACAACAAAAAACTAAAGCATGGTATGTACAATTAAAAAAGGTTAACTATCATGAACACGCACACACCCCACATGCCTCAGAATGTATAAGACAACACTTGCTTAAGTCCTAGATAAATAGTAATAGAAAATAATAGTTGAAACATACAAAAATATAAAAAAGGAATATATAAACACTGGTTGAGATGTTTGACAAATCAGAAAATATCACACAAAAAGACTCAAAACTATTGAAAAGATTAATAACTGAATTAATAAATCAAGAAGTATATTTGAGGACTTTACAACCAAGAGAAGAAAACTTTTTTTTTTACTACACTTAGAACATTCTTTATAGGGATGCCTGGGTGGCTAAGTCAGTTAAGCATTTACCTTTAGCTCAGGTCATGATCCCAGAGTCCTAGGATAGAGCTCCACTTGGGGCTTCCTGCTGAGCGGAGAGCCTGCTTCTCCTTCTTTCCCTCCCACTGCTTGCGCTCTCTCTCACTACCTCTCTCTCAAATAAATAAAATCTTTAAAAAATAATATTATTGATAAAAATTAGTATGTACTAAGCCACAACAAAAGTTTTAATATTTCAAATGAATTAATATGCATGCATTTTAAAGTCGCTGTCCATAAACTGATACAATTGAGTCAGTAAGAAAAGGATGGCTGCTGGATTAATGGGTAGAGATATATTTATACAAAGTCATAGTTCAGATACCATTTTTGGCCTTAGGTATGTGTGAAACCTAGATTAAATAAAATCAATTATTGCATAGTATTCCATTGTGTATATATACCACATCTTCTTTATCCATTCATCTGTTGATGGACATCTAGGTTCTTTCCATAGTTTGGCTATTGTAGACATTGCTGCTATAAACATTCGGGTACACGTGCCCCTTCGGATCACTATGTTTGTATCTGTAGGGTAAATACCCAGTAGTGCAATTGCTGGATCATAATAACTTTATACTACTCCACTTTATTATTGTGCATTTTAATACCAAAACTCTCTTACTGGATATAGAGTAGTTTGCCACTTTGTGTATTAGAAATAACTGAAAAACATGGTTGACTACAAAGCTCTCTAGACATTTCTGATTCCTTTTCTTGTTGATGATATCCTTATAGGACTTACTTGGGTAACTGGATATGAACTGTTTTTATTTCATATGACTTCTGTAGCAAAAATAGCTGATACCAATTTATAATTCTTTCATTTCATCAATATCAACAATGATCTTTTTATTGTCAAATACAACAGATATTTTCCATTCTTTTTTTTTTTTAAGATTTTATTTATTTATTTGACAGAGAGCGATCACAAGCAGGCAGAGAGGCAGGCAGAGTGAGAGGGAGAAGCAGGCTCCCCCGCCCAGTGGAGATCCTGATGCAGGGCTCACTCCCAGGACCCTGAGATCATGAACTGAGCCAAAGGCAGAGGCTTAACCTACTGAGCCACCCAGGTGCCCTGTTATCTTCCATTCTTATCTTAATTTGAATTCGTAGAGCTTTCCAAACAGTTGACGGTGGAAACATGGTCTTCTCTTTCAACGATGGTATGGGATCCTACTTTTTCTCAAACAATAGAGGCAGTTGTTTCTTTGTCTATGTTCCTGAATATTCCTCATACTCTGTCTGAGCTTAAAACATTAAAGTGCCTCCATGCTCTCTTCATGACTCCCCCTGCATTATCCTGTATGTGGTTTAGTTATATGCATATAACTTTTAAATGTACTCCTCCTGCCAGACCTATACTGTAAATTCCAAACTCACATTCCAAATTTATTTGATTTATCTACTTTAATGTCTCTGAGCTATTTCAAATTACGATCTTTAAAATGAAATTCTCGTATGGGGCGCCTGGGTGGCTCAGTGGGTTAAAGCCTCTGCCTTCGGCTCAGGTCATGATCCCAGGGTCCTGGGATCGAGCCCCGCATTGGGTTCTCTGCTCAGCAGGGGGCCTACTTCCTCCTCTCTCTCTCTGCCTGCCTCTCTGCCTACTTGTAATCTCTGTCTGTCAAATAAATAAATAAAATATTTTAAAAAAATGAAATTCTCATTTTTAATTCAGATTTGTTTCTTACCATTTTTTTTTTTTTTACTTAGTGAAGGGCAATAAAATCCACCCAAATACCAAAGTGAGGAATAACAGTCATACTTAACTCTCTCACCCTCACATGTAATTCAATGTCAAATCCTGTCCTTTATGACTCTGCACCATATTCTTATTCTACTCTCATCTCTACTGATACCACTCTTGTCCAAGCCACAATCAATTCTTGGACTATTGCCATAGCCTCTCAACTGCTTTCTCCAGTGACTTTCTAATACATTCTTTGCTGGAGAGTAATTTTTGAAAAATGTAATTTACATCATGTCGGTCACCTTCTTAAAATCTTGTAATAGCTTTCCATTAGATTTTGAATACAATCCAAATTCCTTAACATGGCCTAGTGACCCAGCTCCAGCTTCTTTCTCAAACTTCATCTCTGACAGCTCACCCTTTCTCACTGTGCTCCAGCCACCACATTCTCTTTTAGTTCTTAGAACCCACCAATCCCTGTCCAACACCGAGGTCTTCCCCTAGCTCATCATTCTCTTTACTTGGAATATTCTTCTGGATTTTGGTCCATTTGCTTCTTACCTTTTGGTGGTAACCTATATAACCCCAGTTGATATCATACCTCCTTCTTACTCTCTGGATTTCTGGGTAGCACTTGTTTCCTTACACTTAATATGACCTACCATTGTTCTATACAGTTTTATTTTTGTTTGTTTTGCTTCATTTTATCTTAATTCGCACAAATTTTTGCTTTTTCTTTCATTATGACATAGGTTTATAAAAGTAGAGATTGTGTCTACCTTGTTTGTAATTGTGAACAAGTATTTACTATTTTCTATTTTATATAGCAGAAAGCACATGCTTAAATTATTAAGTATAATAATTATATGAGATTTTTTGTGGACATTAATGAACAATGAATATTTTTAAAATACATGTCTTATAAATCCCACTTAAAAATCATGTAAGTAAGGTGGGGGAATAAAAATACCTGTTTTATTTTGTTTTTATTACAGTTGTGCTTAACAATTTCTACATATTTCCTTTATTGTCTTTTAGCTTTACTGAAATACAGCTGACAAAGTTTTAAGGTATTTTAAGTGTACATCACAATGATTTGATATATGTATACACAGTGAAGAGATGCCCCTCTCTAGTTAACAAACATACCCATCACTTCACATACTTCTTTTTTTGTTGTTGTTGAGAAAATTTAAGTTTTACTCTCATTAGCAAATTTCAGTTATACAGTATAGTGTTATCAACTATAGTCACCATATTATACATTATATCCTCAGACTTTATTCATCTTCTAGATGAAAGTTATCAGTCTCTCCCTGTTTTCCCACATCTGTTGGCAGCTACTTTTCTAATCTTTGTTTCTATGAGTTTGACGTTTTTAAGATACCACATGTAAGTGATATTATGCCATACTTGTCTTTCTATGTCTGGCTTATTTCACTTTGCATAATGCCTCAGGATCCATCCTTGTTGTAAATGGCAAGATATCTTTATTTCTCATGGCTGAATAACATTCCTATGTGTGTGTGTGTGTGTGTGTGTGTGTGTGTGTGTGTGTGTGTGTATCACCTCTTCTTTATCCATTAACCTGTTGATAGCACTTAGCTTTTTCGCATACCTTGGTTATTGTAAGTAATGTCATAATACACAGGAGATTGCAGATATCTCTTAGATACCCTGTCATCATTTCCTTAGGATATATAACCAGAAATGGAATTGCTGATCATATGGTGGTTCTATTTTTAAATTTTGATGTGCCTCTATACTCTTTTCTATAGTGGCTGCACCAATTCACATTTTCACCTGCAGTGCATAGAGTTTGCTTTTCTCCACATCCTCACCAACACTTATTACTTCTAGTCATCTTGATAATAACCATCCTACCAGGGACGAGGTGATAGCTCACTGTGGTTTTGATTTGGATTTTTCTGATACAGTGATGATGAACAGCTTTTCATGTACCAGTTAGCCATTTGTATGTCTTCTTGGGAAAAGAAAAAAAGAAAAAAAAAGTCTACATATTTCTTCTGTCTGTTTTTTTTTTTTTAAAGATTTTATTTATTTATTCGACAGAGAGAAATCACAAGTAGACAGAGAGGCAGGCAGAGAGAGAGATAGAGGGAAGCAGGCTCGCTGCTGAGCAGAGAGCCTGATGCGGGACTCGATCCCAGGACCCTGAGATCATGACCTGAGCCGAAGGCAGCAGCTTAACCCACTGAGCCACCCAGGCGCCCCTCTTCTGTCTGTTTTTATGTGTGTTGAGTTTGAGGAGTTCTTTATAGATCTTGGATATCAGCCCTTTGTCTGTAGTGTCATTTGCGAATATCTTCTGCCATTCTGTGGGTTGCCTCTTTGTTTTGTTGACTGTTTCCTTTGCTGTGCAGAAGCTTTTGATCTTGAGGAAGTTCCAAAAGTTCATTTCTGCTTTTGTTTCCTTGGCCTTTGGAGAAATATCTTGAAAGAAGTTGCTGTAGCTGATATTGAAGAAGTTACTGCCTATGTTCTCCTCTAGGATTTTGATAGCTTCCTGTCTCATGTTGAGGTCTTTATCCATTTCGAGTTTATCTTTGTGTATGGTGTAAGAGAGTGGTCGAGTTTCATTCTTCTATACATAGCTGTCCAATTTTCCCAGCACCATTTATTGAAGAGACTTTTTCCCACTGTATATTTGTTCCTACTTTGTTGAAGATTAGTTGACCATAGAGTTGTGGGTCCATGTCTGGGCTCTGTACTCTGTTCCACTGGTCTTTGTCTTTGTTTTTGTGCCAGTACCATGCTGTCTTGGTGATCACAGCTTTGTAGTAAAGCTTGAAATCAGGCAACATGATGCCCCCAGTTTTGTTTTTCTTTTTCAGCATTTCCTTAGGAATTTGGCATCTCTTCTGGTTCCCTACAAATTTTAGGATAGTTTGTTCCAGCTCTTTGAAAAATGGTGGTGGAATTTTGATCAGGATGGCATTGAAAGTATAGATTGCTCTAGGCAGTATAGACGTTTTAACAATGTTTATTCCTCCAATCTATGAGCATGGAACGCTTTTCCATTTTTTGTGTCTTCTTCTATTTCTTTCATGAGTGTTCTGTAGTTCCTTGGATGCCAAGATTCTCGACAAGATCCTAGCAAACAGGATCCAGTAAACATTAAAAAGATTATCCACCATGACCAGGTGGGATTCATCCCTGGGTTACACGGATGGTTCAACATTTGCAAATAATCAGTGTGATAGAAAAATCAATATGAGAAGAGAGAAGAACCACATGGTCCTCTCAATTTATGCAGAAAAAGCCTTTGACAAGTTACAGCATCCGTTCCTGATTAAAACGCTTCAAAGTATAGGGATAGAGGAAACATCCTCAATTTCATAAAATCTATTTATGCAAATATCATCCTCAATGGGGAAAAGCTGACAGCCTTCCCTTTGAGATGAGGAACACAACAAGGATGCCCACTGTCTCCACTATTGTTCAGTGTAGTACTAGAAGGCCTAGCAACAGCAATCAGACAACAAAAAGAAATAAAAGGTATTCAAATTGGCAAAGAAGTCTCTCTTCACAGATGACTTGATACTTTATATGGAAAACCCAAAAGACTTCACCCCAATACTACTAGAACGCATACAGGAATTCAGTAATGTAACAGGATACAAAATCAATGTATAGAAGTTAATTGCTTTCTTATCCACTAAAATATAGAAAGGGAAATTACAGAAATTAGAGAACCAGTTCCATTTACTACAGCACCAAGAACCATAAGATACCTGGAAATAAATCTAACCAAAGAGGTAAAGGATCTGTACTTGAGGAACTAAAGAACATTCATGAAAGAAATTGAAGAAGACACTAAAGAGAAAAGCATTCCGTCCATTTTTAAATCAAACTGATTTGTTCATTTTTTTCATTATTGAGTGGTGCGAATTACATATGTATATTTTGGATATGAACTCCTTTTCAGATACATGATTTCCACAGACTACTAGAGATATTTTCTATCTCCCTCACAACTAAATAAGACCATCACAATGGTTCCCAAACTTGAATTGTGAGAGCAAGCGGTATTAATCACCCCTGAATGTGTTTGTTAAGAGCGTTCTCTGCACAATTGTTGTCCACATCTGTGAGCCCAAAACTGAGGAAGAAGGCTTACAGGCTTATGAAATCACTAGTCTAAAAGATGTGTGATCCCTGAATACCCCTACATTCTACCGACTTTGAACAGGTAAGTTAGAATGGAATAAACTTATTACTTAAGCCACCAAATTTTGGGGATCATTTCTTTTGGAAGCTAACCTACTCTCACTAGTAGTTCACATGCAGTGTTTTTTTCTCCTAGGATATCTTCATAGCTTTACATTTTGTTCAAGTTGATTGAAATATAAAAATTATTCCTACCTATATAAAAAAAGTTTCCCACTATAATTTCCTTTGCTTTATGCTTATAAAAACATTTTCTTTCCCAATATCAGACAGTCATTTTCTTCATTTTCCCCTAGACTTACTGTTATGTTTTTAAAAACACTTTAATATTAAGTTGCAAATTATTTGAAAGAAAAAACTTTTTAATAATATTTAATACTTATAATATATTATAATATATCATATAATATATAGTATAATAATAATACTTATAAGTATTAATACTTAATACTTTTTAATACTTTTTCTTCAGACCATTTTTAAAATTTTTTTAAAGATTTTATTTATTTATTTGAAAGAGAGCAAGTGTGAGGAATAGAGCTCAAACTGCAGGCTAAGGGGCAGAGGGAGAAGCAGACTCCCCACTGAGCAGGGAGTCTGATTCCTGAGCTCAATCCTGGGACTCTGGGATAATGACCTAAGCTGAAGGTAGAAACTTAACTGACTGAGTCACCCAGGCACCCTAATACTTTTTTTCAGTATCCATAGATTTTAATGTTAATCTTGTGGAAAACAAAATTCTTTAATACCTTTGTCTTTTTATTCTAATCCATTGATCTGTGTATAATTCTTTCATCGATATGCTGTTTTAATATATTTCTATCTTACACTTTTTTATTGGTCATTTTTAAAAGCTGACAGTCTAATTATTTTTTATATAAATTTTAAATATGTTTGTTGCTATTTTCAAAATTAAGTAGGAAGGACTAGGAATTTTAATTAACTTCATAAGTGATCTAGAAAACAAAATAAGAGATCCTCTGTATCATACATTTTTTCAAATATTTTATTCCTTAGAAAAATGGTATAGTTGCCTTAATATGAACCCTGCTTATTTCTTACAAAATGTATTTTTGTCTATTTTACACTCTTGTTTCTATTGCATACATTTTAGTTTTATTTACAAATTAATAATTTAATAACTCTTAATATAATGTCTTCCCAGCCAGTATAATTAGATTGTGTTTAACCAAATCTTTAATTTATTGCCTTAGATTTTGCATGTAAACAACTATATCAACTGTAAATTGTCTCTTTTTTTCAGAAGTACTTCTTCTAATTGTTATATTCTAGCAATATTTTATTCCATGTCTTGCAAGTGATTGTCTTAGTTTGGAAACAGCAGTTTACAGAAATTTTCTCTCAGAGATCCATAAATTGAGCTTCATTGCTTTCTCTACTTAAATATTTTAAAGTTGATTTCTGAGGCCAAATTATTTTCATCATATGTAGATTTTTTATTTCTGCCTGATATTACAGATTTTTTTCCTCATCATTAAAATCCAAACTTTGCACTAAAATATATTTAGGAATGTTTTTAACTTATATTTCTGTAGTATTTGATGAACCTTTACAAGTGTTCAAAGCTCTTCAACTTAAGAATGTTTGACTTTTTTTTATTATATCTTTGATCATTGTTTATTTTCTATACCTTCTGCTTTCAAATTCTGAAATTCCTTTTATGTTTATTCTGATGTCTACTTTTCATCACTTTCTCTTTCCTTTTTCATTTTGTTTCTTTATACAAGTCTATAAATCCTGGATAATATTTTTATCTTTTCCTTTACTGATTCTAATTTTGAAACATCTAAATCATTGTCTTAATTCTGATTTTAGTTCAGCACTGATATTTTTCATCTCTATGTACTCTATCTTGAGTTCAGATACTATATGATTTATGACTGCCTAATTTTATATGAAATATTTTAACCTTAAATTTTAAACAGCTTAACAATAACCCACAACCTTCGGACCAACTTAACCTTAAATTTTAATCCATATGAATTACTAGTTGGTACAGCTGCTTATGTTTTTAAGAAGGGGTCTTTTTGATTCTTCATAGTTTCTTCTTAAAAATTAGCATTAGTGCATGTATCTGTTGCTTTTACTGTCTTTATTCATTATCATAAAAGAAAGCTTATTTTCACTATGTACCAAAATTTGATTTATCTAAGTCATTTATGTTGGGGTTCTTCATCACAGCTTTTAGATCATATAGATGGTATTAAACTTTGGGATATATTTCTATTTCTATTTCAGAATTACAGAAACCTTTAGGAAACTGGGCAAGATACAGAGCTATAGTCAATGGCAACAAGGAATGGGTTCTGAATCTTAAGGAGTTGAATCTCACTTAAAGTAGATCATATTTAGATTTCTGCTCTCCTGTTGGGTTACATGATATGGTGCTGCCTCCAGTAAGTTTTTAGGAACCAAATAAATGGAGGGATAGATTCTTGTCCTTTGAAATTCAAAAGCCAATTCTAGGTAGGACACAACTTTCAAAGTATAATTGATGAGAATTCTTATTCTGTCACCAATAGACTCAGGTCCCTTCCCAGACCTGCTGAATCAGAATCTGTTTTATAACAAGCCCAGGTAATTTGATATATATATATTGATGTTTGAGAACATCACTATTCTCTCATTTCTCAATGCCTCAATGGAAACCTTTGTTCCTTACATTGAACCAGAGGAAGAGAACAGGAAAAGCATAAGTCTCAACTGACTAAAAATTTCCCCAAATGATTAGTTTACCTGAATAAGTAAGATTGGTCCAGTTTAAATACAGTGTCAGAATACTCACAGGTTTCAGTCATGGAAAATAAATTGACTTGATCATCTCGGGAACTTTTATCTTACAGTCATCATGTTTGATATGGTGGCTGAGACTGAGCTAAGACAGTATCCTCAACTTTTCCATGGTAGAGCTAGTTATCTTATAATTAGTTGTCTTCTGCTATTAATAGCTAGGTCAGATGTAATCCAAAAACAATTCCAAGATGATGGTAAATTCTATAACCTTGCAGCTGAAACTTGCTTCTTGAAGTTAGAACTGGACTACTAAAGGTGTGTTAGAGTAGATGTCTTCTACTTAACTCCCATGCAAACCTGTTTATAATTATGGGCAGTGGTTGGTCCACTGATTTGTCCTTTAATTTAGTAGTAGCTATGCTATATCAGCATACTGATACCAGGAGAAATTCCTCAAAAGTTTCACTGCATGGATGCCTCTGCTACTTTTGACAGTGCCATGCCACTATCCTCTCCAGTTTTATTTGTATTTTTATATTCAGCTCAGACTTGGAAAGAAGGATAAAATGGACTAACCATTTCTCCTTATAACCCAGAAGTCCCCATAAATACTACTTGGGAAGATATTCCAAATCAAACTGAAATACTGTTGAGTTTTCAAGTCTCCTTCATCAATACAAAGGGAATCAGCCAGACAGGAGCACACTGAGGACAGATGTGGATTTTATAAGAGGAAAGGGTGCAGATATATAACAGCCATGGCAAAGATACTTCTTCTGAGACCTATTTTTGTTGAGCTATCTATTATCTGGCCAACTCGGACTCTAGAGAGGTTTTGTGATGATTTTTTCCCAGGATTTATTTATAGAGGCCTTGGTGAACTGCCATACTGAATCTTAGTGAAACTGTACTTCAATATAGCTGGCCACATAAAGGCAGTTTAGGGGAAACTGTCATAGATTTCTTCTAAGTGTCAAGGAATGTATTCCTTGTTAGGGATATTTCATAGTAATATTTTGATACATTTTGTTACATTAGAAGGTAAATTGTCTTCCAAATACAAAAGACCTCCTTAAATGAACCACATGCTAGGTAAATGTATTTTGATGTTACATTACCTGATACTTTACATTATCAGAAAGGCCTGTCTGATGCTGTCAAGAAATCTAATATTACTGAAACAGAATGCTTACGGGAATTATGAGCCTGGATATTAAATGCTAAGAACACTTCAGCTTAATGAGTAAAATAATTATTTTGTCACTAAGAGGATAAATTCAAGCCAATAACCATGATGTACTGTACGTTTGAGTGAAAATAATTATTTCCTTTGAGAAAAATTAAAATAGATCCCTTTTATCTGTAACCTGCATTATGTTTTTTTTCTAAATCACACATAGATTTTTAAACATCCTCCCAAAATAGACTGCAATTTACTTTTTATAAAGTTACAACACAGATCATTACATTAACCATCATTTCTGCTGACACATTCATTCAGGAAACTGAATTGAATTTTTTTCCTGCCTACCCTAGAGAAAATAAGTGCTTTTTTGCATTTTTTGATTTTTTTTTTTTTTTTTACTTTTTAAACAAATTAATTAGAGGATACCTCAGGTTTAATTCAGAAATAACTCAGAGGAATGGAAAATGTATGTATGAGTCACCATAGTCTGTTTGTAAGTTGTTTCCTGTCATGAGTCATCATGTGGGATATATTATCAGGAAGATATCTAAAAAATCTGAGTATAAATGTAAATGCTGAAGGAGGTGAGACTCATTATAAATTGGTGGTACTTCAGTAACTTGATGCTTAGATTTAGCAAAGACTATCTTGTATGAGCCTCTTCTCGATGTGCACGAAAGTGCAAAAGGACTTCAAGGAACTGCACCAGGGCATTGTAGAAAAAAACACAAGTACCTATGCTAAAAGGATTTCCTGTCTTTATATTAGCAGGCAATACAAAAAAAACCTATTTTTGTAACATTAAAATGTGAACTGTTGTTATTTGCTCTGTCTTACCTATGAAATTTCAAAAGGCAATGGACATTTCAGAAGAGGGGTTGACCCATATATGTGAAAATGTCTGTTTTTTAAATTATATTAGTTACCATACAATCCATCATTAGTTTTTGATGTAGTATTCCAAGATTCATTGTTTATGTTTAACACCCAGTGCTCCGTGCAATATATGCCCTCTTTAATACCCACCATTAGCCTCACCCATCCCCCCCCCCACCAGATATAGGCTCCTGGATGTCCAGGTACCCCACTGTTCAACCAGTTAGTGCAATGGAATATTCAGGAATTTTCCTTTCAGATGGGGAGAATTTGGTTAATGGACACATGAAAAGATGTATAAGGAAAGAAGTATATTTGGTTCATGTAAGTGTCAGGCTTAAGTTGAGGCCTAAAAGCCATGGAACAGAGACAAAATTCTCTGTATTAGACATAAAAATGAGATGTCAAGGGACAGATGAGAGAATATTTTACATATACGTTTATCAGGAGAATAAATAAGAAGTGTCTGAATTGGGTAAAAGTAATTGGATAAAGTAGAGGCTTCAGTTGTTGAAAAGAATAAGGATAGAACTTAGAAATGTCCTAGGGGCGCCTGGGTGGCTCAGTGGGTTAAAGCCTCTGCCTTCAGCTCAGGTCATGATCCCAGAGTCCTGGGATCGAGCCCCACATCAGGCTCTCTGCTCTGCAGGGAGCCTGCTTCCTCCTCTCTCTCTGCCTGCCTCTCTGCCTAGTTGTGATTTCTCTCTGTCAAATAAATAAAAAGTATTAAAAAAAAAAAAAAAAGAAATGTCCTAAATTTCACTGACCTAAATCTCCTAGTAGAAATGGATAAAGGTAGAATTTATTTTAAATATGTTTTTGAAAAAGTTATTAAAATGTTTTTTTCATTCCTGCATAAGATACAGCATGACACATTGGTGAACATCACACAATTCAGAAGGTTGGATGCCCAGTTCTGCCATTGCATGGTCATGTAGCCTCAGGCAACTTACCTACTCTTTTGTGCCTCAGTTTCCTCAAATATAAAATAAAGATAATTATGCTCTCTAGCTCAGATAATTTTTGGAAGCAAATTATTTAATACAAGATGCTTAGAAAAATGTGTAGCACCTAGAAACCACACAAATAATAATTGGAAAATTTAACTATTATATTCATTATATCCACTTAGTTTTAACTATAATTATTTTAGTATTTAAAGCTAATATTCAGGTAGCACTAAATGATATTGTATTAAAGAAATGAAGAAGAAAGAAAAGACTGGTGTGTTTGTAGAACTTTTTTTCTCTTTTTGATCACCTTATGAAAAGATAACATTTGAACAGAGACGAGAAAGAATCACAGAGCAAGCCTGTATATATTTAAGAATATTCAAAAGAGAAGATTAGATAGAAACACTGAGGGGAAAATGTGCTTGTTAACTTGAGGAACAGAATAAATCAGAAAAGTTATGGTAGAAGATAAGGTTTGGGAGGTGAGCTACATCATGAACAGCCATTTACTTCAGAATAGGGATATGAAATTTTATTCTTACTGTGAAAGGAAACCATTGGAGGATTACAACAACATGATATTTTAAGAAGGTATCTTGAGCTATTACTGTGATGGGAAATAATACCAATAGGAAGACATGTCAGGCAGCTCTTAAGTAATCCAGACAAACAATAATCTAAGAAGATGGAAGAGGGACATTGTGAGAAGTAGTTCCTATTGGCAAAGCAAGGTTGACCAGTAAAAAGAAAATTTCAGGTTAACTCATAATTAAAAATCTTTATGTCTTAAGTTAGGAGAATATTTGATAGCTTTTTCATGTGTGTTCCCAGGACATCATAAGCCTCAGTGCAGCTGGGATACAACATCTGAGGATGCTTCATAGGAAATGAGAATTGTGGGTAGCTGTGCCTATGACTTGGAATTCATTTTATATAGAATTTCAAACTAAACATTTTTGAGAAGTTTATGACTCTGGCTTACCTACTATACATAACGATAGTGTTGTAGGACAGTAGTAGAAACTCTGATGAAATGCAAATAAATCCTGGAGTCTAGTTAATAGTAATATGACTATATTAATTTCTTAGCTTTGCAAAGATAGCATAGTCATGTTGGTAGGCAGAATAATACCTATCTACACCCAAGAAGTCTACATTCTTATTTCTGGAACCTGTGAATATGTGATGTTATATGTATGGCATAAGGAGAATGAGGTAGTAGGTAGCATTGGGATTTGCAAATAAAATGACTTTAAATTAGGGAAAGTGGCCTGGATTAACCTGGTGGACCTAATGTAATCTTAGGATCCTTAACTGTGGAAAGGGAAGGCAGAGGAGCCAATATCAGACTAATAAAATGTAAGAAAGATGCTGCTGGCTGCTGCTGCCTTTGAAAAAAGAGGTAGCCATAAACCAAGGAATTCTGGAGGATGCTAGAAGCTGGACAGGGCAAGAAAATGGATTCTCCCCCAGAGCCTCCAGAAAGGATAGAAACACCTTGCACCTTGAGACCCATTTTAGGCTTCCGACCTCCAGAACTCTAACTTAATAAATTTGTGTTGGTTTAAGTCACTTACTTTGTGGTAACTTGTTACTGAAGTAATTAGGAACTAACTCAAGTACATAAAATGCTCAGATTAGGAGTGGTTGGGTGAAAGGTATATGGAAATTCTCTGTAACTTCCTTGTAACTTTTTTGTAAATCTAAAATTATTGCGAAATAAAACGTTTGAAAAAAATAGTACTTCTCTCGCTCTTCATTTTCTCCCCCCAGCTCTCACTTGCCTCCCTCACTTCTTTCACCCCCACCAATTTTTAGATATGTTTTGCTTTTGACTTTATAGCTCCTGTTATACCCCTCTATTTACCTCTCATGGCTATGCCAGTACAATATGTCACAAGCTTTTTATATTCATATTTTCATATTCTTACCTTAAATGCATTCCCGTACTGCTTGCATGATTTCTTTTGCACTCTGATACTTCATGCTGTATTTTCTAAAATTGACCTTATAATTATTCCCCTAACTTCCACTTTATGCAAATTCACTCTTTCAAAATTACGATTTAGAACAAGTTTTAAACTTATTAAATTGGATAACACTTTCTCACGTGTCCTAAGTATCACAATCTTAACAATTATTCTGAAAGCTTTCATATCAATTCTCTATTCCCCATCCTTACGCTTCACCTCATATTACGAGACCCCTATATCTTTGCCTGCTTTCATGATTTCTGCACATCTGTTTTCTCTTCTTCATTGATAGTGTTGCCTTTTTAATATATGTAGTAGTTCATGATGTTCCACTACCAGTCGCAATATGTTTTAAGAACTCATCCTCACTTTTCATATCCTTTTTTTTTAACCTTTATATCTTGAAGCTCAAGGAACACTGAACTCCTCTGTTCTCCTTGAACATGCCATATTTTGATACTACATTCATATTAGCATACATTTTTTTCAACACCCTAGCCCATTTCACCACCGCAGCATTGTATAAAGTAGTAACGGTTGTTATGATAATAAAGAATCAGCCTTTCCATATTTTCAATAGTTTCTTATGCTTTGACCTTACACAACAATATCAGATCATTTATCCACAGTTAAGTATCTTGGCACAGAGTTCTGTGACACTACATATCACATTGTGTTATGATTATTTATACTCTCCATTCATTTCTGTGTTCCTCAAAGTAGAGACCAAATCTTGTTTATCGTTGCATTTACAATGACTGTAATCTTAACTATCATATGTGGGGGTGCTTACAGAAGGGAGAAAAATAAGCCCAAAAGAGACAAATTTGAAGCTTGTTACAGACTGATTTTCTTTGTTGATCTAAACATGTTAGTTTGATCATTGACAAACTCTTTAGGGTATGGTACATGATTCCCTAATTTACTAATTTTATGACACAGCAGCTGGACCTCATGGAAGATATGTCCTAATCCCTGATCCTCTCCAAACATTAAAGGCCTTGCAACTAAGGACAAACGAAGGGTTTAACTTTTCTCTACTTTTGCTTTGTTCCTATTCAAGGCACAGGCTGTATTTATCATATCAGGACACTTCTGAACACATTAAAGCTAATGGGAGCCTCATTCAACTTAATAGGATACACACTTAACTAACAGAATAAACATCAACCTAACAATGCATCTGTAACATATTTAACTTAGTTATACATTTTGATGCCTTTCCTGGTGTGAATTTCAGCTGCAGAGGCTGAGGTTCTAATAGTAGTGTAGAGAAGTAATGTGAGTGAGATGAAACCTGTGGGAATTAAAAGGTTGGAACTGATTGAATTGATGTTGGTGCTGTAATTGAAGGGAAAAACTTGAGTATGAACGGTGAGAATAAAGAAATCATTTGTGACTTCCAGCTTGAATGACTAAGAGAATACTCCCATTATCGCCAAAGAGTATTAGTCATTAATATTCAAGTGTTATTTGGCTCCGTCTTTTGTTGTACTCAAAACTACTTTGTGTTAATATGAAAAAAAAAAACCAACCCTGTGAGATACTAAAAAATACTCTTAAGATTGCTCATTTCATTTTAAAGTAGTTGAAGTGTAATGAGGCAACAAATGTACTCAAAAGAACAATGCATGCAAAAAGAGAAGTTGGATTTAATTTTGTTTTCCAATTAGAATGTGTATAATTTGGGGAAAGCATCTTTGCAGAGACAATTTAAGTATGTATTTATATATAAATATTTATCATTTCCTGGAGATTTAACTTGTATATTAACATCGAAATTATGAACTTGTATATGCATTAATATATATCACTTTATATATAAAAAATCTCTAAAGTGCAGTAATCTGTATAAGATTTGACATTACTATTAAAGAGATCTAAAAACTACTGTATATTTTTTCTTCAATACACAGAGACTCTTTTTTTTTTTTTTTTTAAAGATTTATCTATTTGACAGATAGAGATTACAAGTAGGCAGAGAGGCAGGCAGAGAGAGAGAGAGGAGGAAGCAGGCTCCCAGCCAAGCAGAGAGCCCGATGCGGGGCTCGATCCCAGGACCCCGGGACCATGACCTGAGCTGAAGGCAGAGGCTTTAACCCGCTGAGCCACCCAGGCGCCCCCACAGAGACTCTTACAAGTGGCTTACATACTGATTTCTTCTTTTGACTCAACCAATTAAGAACTATTAATATATAAAGATAGAAACTTTAATTTCCAACAAAATTTAACTACATTTGTGATTCAGTATTAAAAAGTTTTGCCTCTTTATGTCATGTAAAAATGATGCATACATAGAAGTCAAAAACAAATTCTGGACTACTTATTCTATTGTGTTGTATTGTACATTGTGTTCGCTTTTAACAAGTAATCATTAGTTGATTTTTAAGTTCACAGAACAACTTAAAATGTAACATTTTGGAAACATTAGTTTATTAAATTGAAGATTAAATAGGTATCCCTCTTTTGGAACAAAATTTAGCACACTCATTTCATGGGGGCATACAGAGCATATAAAATGCATTAGCCTCAAATCTTTTTATCTACAGATTGTGTTCATAGTTCATGCCCAGAGAAAATTAAAGGGAAAGAAAACGTAATTCTGGGGTTGTGGCATTTTGTTTGCAGATTATTTTAAGCTGGATTCTTCAACAAAATGTGCAGGGAAGGGGAGGAAGATGATTTTTTTTAACAGCAGGAGAAAATTCAAAAATAGACATGAGAATAAAAGGAAAACAATAATGATATTTTGAACTCAAGAAGTGTTTTGATCACAGCTGTATAAATTCAACTATCTAGATTCATTTTACCTATTGTAATGGTAAGAGATGTGGATTTGAAGACCATTAGCACCCTTTCCTTCTTTATTGTTCCTGACTCTAAAGTTATAACTTGGTTATACCTGCTCTGCCTGCCTCCTTTAATGGTTGATATAGGAGAATGTGGGTTCTTATATTCCAAATAACAATAGCTCTTATCAACTGCTCACCTTCTCTTTTCAGATTCTTGTGCCATTAAAATGGTGGGCTTGGGTTAGGTCAGGAATTTCCTCCTTGGTTATATAACATCTGTCGTTACTCAGAGTTAACTCTTTTGTATGGAACTGTGGTTCTGTCTTGACTGCCTAATTTCTTCCCTTAGCTCCTAATAAAACTGAAAGCAGTGCATGGCTAACCATACTTAGGGATGACTGTTGATTTAGAAGTTTCAAAAGCAATATCATTTTCAACCAGTCACATTGAATAGATATCTATTTAGAGGCCTCCTTTCTTATGTTCAGAGGATTGGATGAGATGTTTGAAGGCAAGCTGATGAGTACCATTAAAATTATTTTAGAGTGTTGGAGAATCAAGTATATAGTCAGTTTAAAATACTAGACATCCTCTTGTTAGCTGTATTTGTCTTATTAGTATATAAAGTTTTAACTCTTTTTAAATACATAAGTAAGATAAAAACCCAAAGAACAAATTAGTGACTTAGTTTCATAGTTTGACTATTAATATGTTTAGAGACCATATGTTAGTAAGATTATAATAATTTTAGTGCTCACACTACACCTTAGATCATATAAAATTAGTGAATGTTATATTCTATGACTATACTGATTGTAAGGGAATTGAGTATTTGAATAGGAGATTTGAATTTCATTATTTTCTTTACAGACACTAACATAGTTAGCAAAAGCAAGTTAAGTAATTTCTACTACTTGTTTTCCATACTTTTAAATATTTAGGCAAAAGTGTTCATATACACTCCTTTTATTATATGTATGTCTTTAGATCATGTTCTTAATACTATGTTAAAACTTTCAACTAAAGGCAATAAAACAAATCATCTATTCCTAGGATCCCTGTTTAGAAGAGCACCATGAAAACTGAACAAAGTAAATGAGATACAGATATCTATGTGGCAAGATTTTCTGCACAATTATCATATTAAAATTGTAATGTATTTTAATTGCATAATATAAAATGATATCTGTTATAAAAATGATCAACTATAATACACAAAGTATATCCCATCAGCAATTTGCTTCATGGCAAAGGAAATGTGTTTAAAAATGAGGCATAATTTCTTAGTTAAGCTCAGGGATGTAAACAAAACAAAAGAGAAATAAAAAGAAAAAGGATAGATCATCTAGGGCAAGCTCCAGAAAGGGAATAAAGTGTGTCTTAATTGCTAGTATGCTAGATGTTCATATGAGTCTTAAGCTAAAGTAACAATCCCAAGACAAATATTTAAATGTATGTTGTTTTATGTTAGGATAGTTTGGCTGTTTAACACAGAATGAAACCTAAACTTCCCTCTCAGTCTGTAATGTTCTTCCTCTCCTTCCTTCCCCTCCCTCCCTCCTCTCTCCCTGCTCCTTTCTCATATTTTCTACTTACCATCCTACCATCCCCTCTTTTGTTTCTGGAGATTCTCACATGTGATCCCTCTCCAAAGACCCTCTGTCCATCTAAGAATATTCTTATATAACAGAGAAGTCTCACTTTAAAAAAAAACAAAAAACAAAACCTATCTCTTCCCAGAAATCTTCCTTAATTTCCCTGTACTAGATTGGGAGTTAAACTAGGAATAGTTTGTGTCTAATCCTCCTGAATTTCTGTTCATAGACTTTACTGTTGTTCCGTGTTTAATAGTCTGTCTTCCTCGGCCTAGTCATACATTATTAAGCTGGCTACAGCTCATGAACAGAGTCAGCCAGTCACTCAGCCATTTGGGACATCTCTGGAGAAGTTGTAGAGAAAAGTCACGGCTGGAGAAGTTTATTGGAGAGAAAAAGGGAGAGACATTTCCTCTTCTGGTTTCTTCCATACTCCATATGTCATTGACTCAAAGTATGTGCATAGGGAGTTAATTTCACTTTTATGGGTTGGCGATTCCTGCTCTTTTGGCAACCTAAGGCTTCATTTGAGCCCCGAAGTGGTAGCAGAATGCATTCACATGGGGCAGCCCTCATAGATGCGGGTCTGGAAGACAGATATGCTCCAGAAGATCTTAGGGAAATGAAAGATGGGTAAGGTATGGGGTGGGGGGGGGAGCCAAAGAACTAGAATCTTTTCTAATCTGCAATTTTATTTCTCATAGAAGCCCTCTAAAGTATTAAATATACTGAATCTGATACCACTTTTGACATTAGTTAACAAGTACAAATTAAATTATTTACAAAAATTATTAATTAAGTAAACTTGGCGCTAAAACTCAATTCTCCTTATCCCTGCCACCCCCATTTTTTTTTCTATTTGTAACATACTGACAGTTTAGGTTTTGGACTATTGTTATTGTACAAACTGTCTGATTCAAGCGTATATATTAATTTAAATAATTTAGTAAGAATATAAGCATTCTATTTTGAGAAACTGTCAAAGAAGTCCCTTCCTTGCAAGAGATACTTTTTTAAGATTGTTCTTCAGTTTGGTGAGAGAATCACAAAATCTGTGAAACTACTGAGGCCACCACAGTCATGAACACAAACTGTTTCTGAGACCACCATGGAATAACTCTTGGAAACGTGGAACAGCTGTTGAACAATGCACTGCTTTTAACTCCTGACTACATGCTTCTAAAACACTATAATACTAACAGTATAATAATGTGTTCTTCAAGAAGATAAGTTTTTTCCAGTGATGCTGTTGAACCTTATGATACTGACAAATTCTTTAACTGTGTAGGGAAAATTACTCTATTTTTTTTTGAAAATTACTCTATTTTAGATTAAACAGTAATGTAATCATATACTAATAATTAAAGCAAACCTGTCACACAAAATTTCATCCCAGTTGAAATAATCAATTTGAAGTATGATACCATAATTCTACCTAGTCGAGTTAGTCTTCTTAGAGTGGATTGAAGTATGATACCATAATTCTACCTAGTCGAGTTAGTCTTCTTAGAGTCTTCTTAGACACAGAAGATTGAATTGAGTATTTGTTGGAGTAGGTGATAGCAGGTTTTGCATTCTTCAAATATACTGTTTAAGAAAAAGCAGGGCTTCAGTCTCTACTCTTTTACTGCAATATCACAGACCCTAAAGCGCTGTTGTAATAGATCAGACTACAATGTAACTAATTTTGCCAGTGGAGTTCTTAACATGATAAATGTCTTTTATTTTTACTCTGCAAACAGTCTCTTTGCTAAAAGAAGTGCAAGAAAGTTAAGATTACGTGATGATTTCTCCCCTAATGTTACAGAAATTGGCTTGGGGGTATGGAAGGAATCAGAGCCAGCCTCATGTTGCAAACATGACTTCAAAGCTCCTCATTAAATAGTTTTTCTCACCAAAATATGACTAATATTCACAGATGGACAGATACAATTTTTGGTGGGATTATGTTGAAACTCAGTGCTATTCCCAGATTATTATAGTGAGATTGGTGCTGAACTATCAAAAGGTCTTTAGAGAAGATACTTAGAAAGACAGCTACATATGGCAGTCTTGAATTGTAAGTACTTTTCATCATCAGTAAATGTTTATGTTAATCATATTGATTTAGGAGATTTTAGAGCTGCTGTGGGCTTTAGCAATGATTAATTTCACCATTTCATTCAGACTACATATATTACATACCTGAAAAAATAAAATCCAGGATTTCTAGTTAACAAATTCACTCTTATAACTAAAGACACCCTTCTTACTAAGCTAAACTTCTTGATTGACTCTCCAACTCTTGTTTCTTTTTTCGTGTGTTTTTTAAACTCTCATTTCTTTTTTTTTAAGATTTTATTTATTTATTTGAGCGTGGAGGGGGAGTGAGAGGAGAAGCAAACTCCCCACTGATAGAGACCCCGTATGTGGGGCTCAACCCCAGAACCCTGAGATCATGAACTGAGCGAAAGCATACATTTAACTGACTGAGCCACCTAGAAACCTCTTAAGTTTTCATTTCTTTATAGCAGTTTTTCCTATATTTGATTCAGTAAGGCCATCACCAGAGACCTATGTCAAAATCTTGCTCATGTAAATAGGCAAAGTTATATATGTTAAGTGCTTGATATACAAATATAGATAGATATATTGATAGATAGATAGATAATAGATGATAGAGAGCACGCACTTTTTTTTTTAACCCCTTTCAAACCTGATATCCTAAAGGAGAATACAGACAGCGGCCTCTTTGACCTTAGCCATAGCAAGTTCTTACTACACATATCTCTGAAGGCAAGGGAATCAAAGGCAAAGATGAAGTATTGGACATCATCAGGATAAAAAGCTTCTGCGCAGCAAAGGAAACAATTAACAAAGCTATAAGACAACCTACAAAATGGGAGAAGATATTTGCAAACGGAAAATCTGATAAAGGGTTAATATCCAAAATCTATAAAGAATGTCCAAACTCAGCACCTGAGTCTTTTGATTGAAGTGTTTAGTCCATTTACATCCAGGATAATTATTGATACGTATGTATTTAATGCCCTTTGATTACTTGTTTTGTCATTGTTTCTGGAGATTTTCTTTGTTCCTTTCTTGTTTTTGTCACTTTCTGTCTTTCCTTTCTACTCAGAGTTCCCTTGCAGAGTTAGTTTAGCGCTTATGAAATCCTTTACTTTTTGTTTGTCTGGGAAACTCTTAATCTCTCCCTCTATTCTGAATGATAGCCTTGCTGGATAGAAATTCTTGGCTGCAGATTTTTCCCATTCAGCACATTGAATATATCCTATGACTCTCTTCTGGCTTGCCAAGTTTCTGTTGAGAGATCTGCAGCTTGCCGTATGGATCTTCCCTGATAAGTTAGGGACTTCTTTTGTCTTGCTGCTTTTAGGAATTTTTTCTTTATTGCTACATTTTGCAGATTTAATTACAATATGTCTTGGTGTTGATCTGCTTTTGTTGATTTTGATGGGAGTTCTCTGCCTCCTGGATCTGGATGTCTTTTTCCTTCGCTAGATTAGGGACGTTTTCAGCTATTATTTCTTCAAATAAAATTTCTGCCCTCTTTTCTCTTCCTTCTTTTTCTGGAACTCCTATAATATGTTGTTATATTTGATGGAGTCACTGAGTTCCCTGAGTCTGTCCTCGTGTTCTATGATTCTTTTTTCTCTCTCATGTTCAGCTTCATTAGTTTCTGTTATTTTATCTCCTGTATTACTTATTCATCCCTCTGCTACTTCCATTCTTGTGTTCATTGTATCCAGTCTATTTTAAATCTCAGTTACTGTATTTTTCATTTCTGATTGTTTTGTAACTCTTCTATCTCTGTAGTAAGGGGGTCCCTGAAGTCTTCCATTTTTTTCTCAAACCCAACAAGTATTCTTACGATTGTTGCTTTAAATTCTCTATCAGGTTTATTACTTATATCTGTTTTGATTACATCTCTGGCTGTGACCTTTCCTTGTTGCTTCATTTGGGATGAATTCCTGTGTCTTGGCATTTTCGTCTAACTCTCTGTCTTCTGTGTGTTTCCTCCTCCTAAGAGTAATGGCTTCATGAAGAAGATGTCATGTAGTGTCCAGGGCCTAGTGATTCAAGGAGTGTCTCTGGTGTCTGTTACATGCACTCTGGTACTGTGTTTTGGCTGCTTTATCCCTCAGGCCAATCATCTGCAGAGGTTCTCCTTGCCCTCAGTGGGCAGTTTTTGGTTCTTAACCAGACTGTGGTGAGTTTTTAACTAGATGCATGGTGATCTGTTTGTTAAATGAGATCTGATGCTACTTCCAATAGAACTGAAAACTTGCAGAATTTTCTCATCAGGATATGTGGTGTGGGGAGGGGTTTCTGTTGGTTTTCTGAGGAAGGGAGCTGCTGCACTGGGACTGAGGCATACTTGCCTGAGAAGGGCAGTACCACCAGAATGCAGATTGGTGAGACTTGGTATAAGCAGGTTAGGCAGCCAGTATCAGGGCTGTCCTTTTTTTTTTTTTTTTTTTTTTTTTTTTTTAACTGTAGACAGCTCTGTGCCTATAAGGCACACGGGAGGGAAATGGACCCCAGTTTCTTTTGCCCCAAGAGAGGCATTTCTGTGAACGCCACCTCTCACAGATGCACTCTAAGAAAAGGGAACAGTTTATCCCCTGTGCACTTTGGGCATTCCTCAGATTGCACTGTCTGACTCTGGGTTGTTTGCCCACCTCTTCTCCAGGAGTTGGGTCATGTCCTCGGGGCTCTATCTCCGCCAAGCATAGGGGATAAGTTTAGTGGATGATGGAAATTAAGGAGGACATTGTTATAATGAGCATAAGGATACTTGTTGGGTTGTGTGTGTGTTGTGTAAGTGACGAATCACTAAATTCTACTCCTGAAACTAATATTGTACTATATGTTAAGTAACTGGAATTTAAATAAAAATTTGAAACAAATAAATAACTGATTCCCCCTCTCCCTAAAACAAGCAAGCAAAAATTACCTTTAGCCTTTAAACCCCGCTGATTGCAAAAACTCATGAAAATTAGTTCCTCTTGTTTTCCCAGCCAATAGCTTGGGAATGGTCTCCTTGTGCATTCCCCTGTGTGCTCTTCTCTCTTGCCTTTCTCTGTGACCAGGGCTCCCTTCTCTCCACAGCCTCTGAAATCTGTTTCTCCGCCAAACCACATTTCCTTGCTTCCTACCTTCCTCAGTGTGGCCTCTTTTCTCTCCATAGTTGTGCAGTTTGTTCTGTATCAGTCCTCAGGTTGATTTCTTGAGTATTCAGAATCATTGAATCGTTAATCTAGCTATATTTGAGGGATCAGATGAGCCTAGGGTCCTCCAACTAAGCCACTAACTTATCTTAATAAGTTCCTCTTATTATGACCATGGTATTTATTTCAGTCTTTGGAATCTGTAATAATCTGTATAGGTAGTATAAGATTTAATTCAAGTGTAATGCATAATTATGTGTCTTGTCTTTTTTATTATTTTAAAACATGGTGTGGGAGTGTTACGGGAGAGAAAGTCTGCATTGTATAAATGGAGGTCTTGGTCTTTGGATTCCCCACAAGAAGATTTATGTAGGGATTCACACTGGAATAAGGAAGGCAAGAAGGAAAGTAGTAAGCACTTTATTCAAGTGAAAGTACAATCTCAAGGAGGGAGAGTGGGTAGGCTCTGTAAGGTGGAACCAACCCCTAGATTGTTTTGGAATGGATATTATTGGTTCTGTCTGAGCTGAGAGGAGTTGTGACATACAGTGGGGTAGTATCTAATGGAGGCTGCTTCCAGTCTTTTGGGAAATTCTTTCTGCATGTTGAGAGAAGTTTTAACCCTACAAGGTTTTGTGTGGAATTGTTCATGGCAGCCTTTCCCATTGGGAAGTGGGAGCTATAAAGCAATGCAAATGCATTATAATGAGTCTTTGGATTACCCTAAGGCAGAGGTGGAAGATGAGAGCACATATTCTATACCCATGGCTCTTGATCTCTTAGGCCCAAACTCAGGATGTTGAGCTCCCTTGTCTTTTAATGTGTAGCTTATTTATCACCATTTTTGCCTCTAGCTCATGTCTCTGTGGTTCCTCTTCTAGAACTTGGAACTCTGCCTTGGGTGTTCCTTCCACTGCTCATATCTAGCTTATACATAACAGGAAGAAGCAAGGAAGGAAAATAAATATGGTTACTTTAATTTCTTTGAAGTAAATTCTGGCAGCAATAGTCTGTGATTCAATGTGTAGGGAATATTCTTTATTGACAAACCTTATTAGAATTGGCATCCCTGTTGAAGGAAAGGTTATAAGAATCCAGGAATCTATATAATCTAGTGTTCATTTTGGTACAAAAGCCTTGTATAGATTATATAACATGTGAATAAGCATTGCAGATTCAAAAATAAATATGAGAGAAGACATAAATGTAATAAGTACTGACTTTGGTTATAATGGGGTAATTTTCTTTCTTTTTTTTTTTTTTAAAGATTTTATTTATTTATTTGACACAGAGAGAGAGATCACAAGTAGGCAGAGAGGCAGGCAGAGAGAGAGGAAGGGAAGCAGGGTCCCCGCTGAACAGCGAACCTGATGTGGGGCTCGATCCCAGGACCCTGAGATCATGACCCGAGGTGAAGGCAGAGGCTTTAACCCACAGAGCCACCCAGGCGCCCCATTATGGGGTAATTTTCTAAACTTTTTTTGAGTATTATAAAATGTGTCCCTTTATACCTGGCTTTTTTTACCTAGCATAATGTCTTCAAGATTGATCCATGTTGTAAAAAGTATCAAAATTTTATTCCTTTTCAAGGCTGAATAATATTCCATTGTATATGTATACCATTTGTTTATCCATTTATCTATCACTGGACATTTAGTTTATTTCTACCTTTTGGCTCCTACAAATAATGTTGCTATGAAAATGGATGAATAACTCTTCAAAGTTCCTGATTTCAATTCCTTTGGACCTATGTACAGAAGTAAAATTAATAGATGGTATGAAAATTCAACTTTTAAGTTTTTTAGTAACTTCAAAACTGATCTAATTATCCCATTTTTCATTTTGTAGTAATTTTTTAAATTTATTTTTTATTGTAGAGTTGACATACAATGTTAGTTTCAGGTGTACAACACGGTTATGAAGTGCTTACCATGTTAAGTGTATTTACCATCTGTCACAAAGTTATTATAATATTATTGACCATATTCCTTATGCTGTACTTTTCACTCTGTGGTAATTTTATTATCAGTTATTTTCAAAAAATTTTTTATTATATGATAGTATACTTAAATTTTAGCTACATACTAATTTATTAAAATAAAGGAGAAAGGTGAACCTCCTCATAGCTAATATGTATGTATACTAGGCCAAACTAGGCAGACTGTTATCTGTATCTGTTAATTTCATGATACAGTGAAAGTGATTAATACTTAGTTCTTGCAGTGTATATATTAGACATGTGTGGTGGTCTGGCATAGGGTGACACCAACTCTTCACCCAAACCTGGTTTGAAAATTGAAATAACTGATGCTCCATGTGCATTAAAAAGGCATGAAAAGGTTTATTACTCATGTGAAGAATTTCCTAGGGAGGGAAGAACTGGTACCAAGCCAGTCTGGAATGACATGAGTAAGGAAGTTGGGGCTGGGTTGGGATGTCAGTTGTGATTGGTTGGTGGAGTTGGGCAGGGTTCCATCTCTTGGTCCAGGGCTTCCATAGTCTGTATTTCCACTTGTGCCAAGGAAGATTTAGGGCTTTCTTACTATCTTAACCACATGTGGGGTTAGAGGACAAGGAACAGAGGTGGGACCTAAAAACTGTCAGTAGTCAAATACCAACAATGTAGTCAGAAACTTTATTAAGTAGAATAGGCAATTAGAATTTAGAGCATCTGTTCTCTTTTTTTAATTATTTTTATTATTATTATTATTATTTTACTCGAGAGAGAGGGGGAGAGAGAGAGAATGCATAAGTGGGGGGAGGGAGAGAGGGAAAGAGTCTTTCAAGCAGATTGCATGCTGAGCAGGGATCCCAATATAGAGCTCTTCCCCATGACCCATGAGATCATGACTTGAGCCAAGAGTCAGACATTTAACCAATTGAGCCACCCAGGTGCCCTTAGAACATCTATTTTCTTAGCTATGTGATGCTAAAAAGCCAATTAGTCGGGGCGCCTGGGTGGCTCAGTGGGTTAAGCCTCTGCCTTCAGCTCAGGTCATGATCTCAGGGTCTCTGGGATCGAGCCCCGTATCGGGCTCTCTGCTTGGCAGGGAGCCTGCTTCCTCCCCTCTCTGGCTGCTGCTCTGCCTACTTGTAATCTCTCTCTCTCTCTCTCTCTATCTGTAAAAAAGAAAAAAAAAAAAAATTTAAAAAAAAAAAAAAAAAAGCCAATTAGTCTAATTATTACACTTAGCAAGGTTTTAAGAAGATATTTTAAGGTAGACATACTGTAATTTTTTGAGAATCTTTTGAATCTAGTTGATCCCAGGCAGTCTGTGCCCAGAATCCATCTGTTTAAGCATTACATTTGCTGTCTCATGGTATTGTCCTGCTCAAACACATTATACAATTTGGGGCCTGCAAACATTCCATCTCTTTCTGTGTGATCATGAGCAGCACCCTGTGCCCCTCTGTTTCTAAGTTTTTATATCTATAAAATGAAGTAGTAAGACCCTACCTCACAGAGTTATTGTGAGGATTAAATGAGTTAATATATGTAAAACTTATATGTAAAACACTTAAAACAGTGTCTTGCATATTGTAAGCACCTTACAAGAGTTACTTATTTGTAGATAAGTGAAGGAAAATCAGTGTCCCTTTCATGAAGATATCTTAGGAAATAAGTAAATACTTATACTTGCAATTTCTCAAAAGCATTTCTTCAGCTTATCATATTTTCTTAAAATCTTACGTAATTAAGTAAATTTAACTCAGAATAAAAATTAAGAACTTCATATGGCACCTTCAGAATATTTTTTCTTTTTAGAAATAAATAAATCATCAATGAGATCCTATTGATTCTCCTCACAAATATCACTTCTTACTCCACCCCCTGTTTTTTTGAAGTTGACAGCAGGTTCTCTAACTTAGCAAATCTCTGTCAAAATAACAATTTCAGGGGCGCCTGGGTGGCTCGGTGGGTTAAAGCCTCTGCCTTCGGCTCAGGTCATGATCCCAGGGTCCTGGGATCGAGCCCCGCATCAGGGTCTCTGCTCCACAGGGAGCCTGCTTCCTCCTCTCTCTCTGCCTGCCTCTCTGCCTAGTTTTGATTTCTCTCTGTCAAATAAATATTAAAAAAAAAAATAACAATTTCAGGCAAAGTGCTTTAATAGTAACTTTAACAGGAGAGGCTGGGGCCCACTGATTTAAATGTGAATAGCAGATCCCTGCCTATAGTTACCTACATTTGTATCATAACCGGGTATATCACCCTGGTGTCATTGAGGCAAAGTCCTGGCTCTCATTTCAAAGGACACATAATACATTTTTCACATTGTAGCAATCAGCACCCTTTCAGGATTTCCTCTAAGCTTTGAATTTTGCCTTTGGGAGATGGTTTGACTGTGTATTAGTGACTAACTTTTCTTCCATTTGTATTTACCTATCACTGAAGAGAATCTTTGCTTGAGTTCTAAAGTTTAAGGAGATGTAAGAGAGCTCTGAGCACTCAAACGGCACTTATATGTTTGTTTATTAGAATATAGTTGCAGACCAAATACTTCATGAACTCATGAAAATCCTCACTGACAGATGTGATTTATGATGTTTAGGAGTCTTCAGAATTTCTTGAATGTCCTCATTCGCTCTCCTATAACAATCCAGGTAAAACAAAACTGCAGTTTCAGGAAGATCCTTCTCAGATTCTTCACCTTTAAACTGTTTCAGTCCATGAAAGTCCATTAGAAAATTCTTGAGACTTCACATCTTCCATCAGCAGACATAGAATTTCAACTTAGAGTGAATTTGTAGGAATAGGAGAGTACTTTTTCATTTACGGAACATTTTACAAAAGGTATACTTTAGGAATCAGAACAGTGAAAATGCTGGGGCACATGGGTGGCTCAGAGGGTTAAGCCTCTGCCTTGGGCTCAGGTCACGGTTTCAGGGTCCTGGAATCAAGCCCTGCATCAGGCTCTCTGCTTGGCAGGGAGCCTACTTCCCCCTCTCTCTTTACCTGCTTCTCTGCCTACTTGTGATCTCTCTCTCTGTGTCAAATAAATAAATAAAATGTTAAAAAAAAAAAAAAAACAGTGAAAATGCTGTCTCTGGGCAGTTACAAATTCACTCAACAATAGCTCATTCTACATTTATTCATCATCGTCCCGGGCCAGCCTCCCAATGTTATACATCCGCTTATATAATTATCCTAAGTAGAGATGTAAAATTGTAAATTGTCCAAACCTGCTAGTATTGTAATCGTTAAACGTAATAAGTACATTTCAGAAACATGTACTTGTATATTCCCACATCAACTCTGAAGCATATTTTTATATTGAATAGAATACTTAAGACATGGAAATGTATGATATTCTCAAAGCTCCTAGAATTTGAAAGTGACTAAAGATTGGTGAGAAAAATCCCAAATATAATAACGCTTATATATTCAGTGACAAGAGCACAGCCTACCCTTAGTGACAAAAATTCCTATTTATAACTCATGTTTGCGTATAGAATTTCTGAATGCTTGGAAGTAAAGGTTCCCAAAGTATCCTCTTGAAGAGAATTCCAGAAATCCTGATTCCAAAGACTATTGATAGAGTGAATCAGCAATCCTGATGCAAGGATTGGGGATTTTATAAATTAACCTTCTATAGAAATTATGATGATTATTCAGATTTGGAACTACAAGTCTAAAAAAATACTATATTCAAGTGAAATATATAAAGCATAGTGATATATGGTTCTCAAAGTGCTTTAACATGTGCTCCTTATTCACTCAAATCTAAGCCATTTCTAAAAACTAAATGTGAGATGTTATGGTTATATCCCAAAATCGGAGCCAACATGCTTGTACATTTCAGCTTTACTTTCTGCATCCAACACATGAGAAATGGGATTGGGCATACTTGCTTGGCCATGATGCCCCATTCCCACCTGTTTTGAAGAGCAAATAAGAAACCTTTGAATAATATCTAGAGTCTTCTCTGATAACTCTTTCATAAACATACAGACATGGGTACACAAGTGTGTACATTTGTGTACATGTGTATATCTATACAGAGAATCCTCATTTCAGAAAGAAAAGCATGATAATGCAAAAATATTTATGAAAAATGCATAAGAACTCTAGGGATAAAATAAGATACAATATATATGGCAAGACTATCAAATTAAATATGTATTAACAGTATCAATTTAGGAATATCAAAATATCCCTGATAAGTGCTATACATTTGGTAGAGTTAACTTGTATTGCAGTTGAGAGAAGAAACATCTTGCCAAGGATATATAGGTAAGGATTTTAAATGGCGGTTTAATGTATATTTTAAAATAGCCATGGTTTTGTCTGATGAAACTGGAAATATTTTTAGAGATTCACAAGTTGAGAGGCATAAAAATAGGAAATTCAAATCACTTTTGAGTTTGTAGAACAGTTTGGTTAAAGCAATGCTTATGCTGGGAAGTAGTCTGAAGGGAAAAAAATGGAAAGGTGATCTGAGTCCAGACTGAGAATAAAAATGGTTCCATAAATTATTAATAAAGGGACTGAGAATGCTAATTTTTAGTAACTTTAAAGGGGGATTGGAGGAACAATATTTGAAGGAAAACGAATGTGAAACCTTGTACTTAGCTGTGGTGGTAAGGGAGTCTTGGGATATGTGAGGCTTGGATTCTAGATTATTAGGCACATGTTTGTTATCATGTTCCAAGTGTGTTACTTCCATTTTTACCACCTGTAATTATTAAACTTTTTTCTTGATAAGCCCGTAAGAGCTCTGCAAGAGGCAACAGAAACTAAGACTACCAATAAGTCCTAATGATCAGTGGTACCACATTACAGCAACGCTAGAGTATGAGAATCTCTACCAAGTACCATAGCTAAGGGTAACAGGGCTTGAAAATGTGAAGCTGGAGGAATGATCATATTTTGATCTGGGAAGATCAAAAATTAAGGTAGAAGTGGCTATCATACTGCTACCCACATTTATTGAGTGATTACTGTATATCTCCACTATTCAGTTTTGTACTTAAAGTGACATTTAATCCTTCCAAACAAACAAAAACATTAAGATAATATGGTTATTCTTAGAGTTGCAAAAACCTAGGCTTATATGGGTAGTCAGCTTGGTGTCTTAGTCGGTTCAGGATGCTGTAACAAAATAACATAGATTGAATTTGGTGTATAAACAACAGAAATTTATTTTTCACATTTCTGGAGTTCGGCAAGTGCAAGATTAATAAAACAAAGTTGTCGCTTTAGCACAGTGACTGACGAGGAAACTTCTTGGTTCATAGACAGTGGATTTCTCATAAGATAGAGGCAAAAATGTTCTTGAGCCTTTTTTATAAGGTCACTATTCCCACTCATGAGGACTCCATTTTGTGACCTAATCTTCTCCCAAAGGCCTACCTCCTAATGCTATCACATTGTGAATCAGTTTCAACATATGAATTTGAAGGGATACAGACATTCAGTTTATATCACCTCAGTTTTCACATTTCCTAAGAGGCCAGATTTGGAGAAGTGTCTGTCATATCTTCTGCCCATTTTTTGATATGATTATCTGTTTTGTGTGTGTTGAGTTTGAGGAGTTCTTTATAGATCCTGGATATCAACCTTTTGTCTGTACTGTCATTTGCAAATATCTTCTCCCATTCCGTGGGTTGCCTCTTTGTTTTGTTGACTATTTCCTTTGCTGTGCAGAAGCTTTTGATCTTGATGAAGTCCCAAAAGTTCATTTTCGCTTTTGTTTCCTTGGCCTTTGGAGACATATCTTGAAAGAAGTTGCTGTGGCTGATACCGAAGAGGTTACTGCCTATGTTCTCCTCTAGGATTCAGATGGATTCCCGTCTCACGTTGAGGTCTTTTATCCATTTCGAGTTTATCTTTGTGTACGGTGTAAGAGAATGGTCGAGTTTCATTCTTCTACATATAGCTGTCCAGTTTTCCCAGCACCATTTATTGAAGAGACTGTCTTTTTTCCACTGTATATTTTTTCCTGTTTTGTCGAAGATTATTTGACCATAGAGTTGAGGGTCCATATCTGGGCTCTCTACTCTGTTCCACTGGTCTATGTGTCTGTTTTTATGCCAGTACCACGCTGTCTTGGTGATCACAGCTTTGTAGTAAAGCTTGAAATTGGGTAACGTGATGCCGCCAGTTTTGTTTTTGTTTTTCAACACTTCCTTAGCAATTCAGGGTCTCTTCTGATTCCATACAAATTTTAGGATTATTTGCTCCAGCTCTTTGAAAAATACCGGTGGAATTTTGATCGGAATGGCATTAAAAGTGTAGATTGCTCTAGGCAGTATAGACATTTTAACAATGTTTATTCTTCCAATCCAAGAGCATGGAATGGTCTTCCATCTTTTTGTGTCGTCTTCAATTTCTTTCATGAGTGTTCTGTAGTTCCTTTACCTCTTTGGTTAGGTTTATTCCCAGGTATCTTATGGTTCTTGGTGCTATAGTAAATGAAATCGATTCTCTAATTTCCCTTTCTGTATTTTCATTGTTAGTGTATAAGAAAACCATTGATTTCTGTACATTGACTTTGTATCCTGCCACGTTACTGAATTGTTGTATGAGTTCTAGTAGTTTGGGGGTGGAGTCTTTGGGGTTTTCCATATGAAGAATCATGTCATCTGCAAAGAGAGAGAGTTTGACTTCTTCAATGCCAATTTGGATACCTTTTATTTCTCTTTGTTGTCTGATTGCCGTTGCTAGGATTTCTAATACTATATTGAACAACAGTGGTGAGAGTGGGCATCCTTGTCGTGTTCCTGATCTCAATGGGAAGGCTGCAAGCTTTTTCCCATTGAGGATGATATTTGCTGTGGGTCTTTCATATTTAGATTTTTATGAAGTTCAGGAATGTTCCCTCTATCCCTATACTTTGAAGCGCTTTAATCAGGAACGGATGCTGGATTTTGTCAAATGCTTTTTCTGCATCAATTGAGAGGACCATGTGGTTCTTCTCTCTTCTCTTATTGATTTGTTCTATCACATTGATTGATTTGCGAATGTTGAACCATACGTGTAACCCAGGGATGAATTCCACCTGGTCATGGTGCATAATCTTTTTAATGTGCTACTGAATCCTATTTTCTAGGATCTTGTTGAGAATCTTAGCATCCATATTCATCAGTGATATTGGTCTGAAATTCTCCTTTTTGGTAGGGTCTTTGCCTGGTTTGGGGACCAGGGTAATGCTGGCTTCATAAAAAGAGTCTGGAAGTTTTCCTTCTGCTTCAATTTTTTGAAACAGCTTCAGGAGAATTGGTGTTATTTCTTCTTTGAAAGTTTGGTAGAATTCCCCAGGGAATCCATCAGGTCCCGGGCTCTTCTTTTTTGGGAGTTTTTTGATCACTGCTTCAATCTCATTCCTAGATATCAGTCTATTCAGGTTGTCAGTTTCTTCCTGGTTCAATTTTGGGAGTTTATAGTTTTCCAGGAATGCATCCATTTCATAGGTTGCTTAGCTTATTGGCATATAACTGTTGGTAATAATTTCTGATGATTGTTTCTATTTCCTTGGTGTTAGTTGTGATCTCTCCCTTTTCATTCATAATTTTATTAATTTGGGCTTTCTCTCTTTTCTTTTGGATTGGTGTGACCAATGATTTATTGATCTTCTTGATTCTTTCAAAAAACCAGCTTCTAGTTTCATTGATACGTTCTACTGTATCTCTCGTTTCTACCTCATTGATCTCTGCTCTAATCTTGATTATTTCCCTTCTTATGTGTGGAGTTGGTTTGATTTATTGTTGATTCTCTAGTTCTTTAAGGTGTAGAGACAGCTGGTGTATTCTGGATTTTTCAATTTTTTTGAGGGAGGCTTGGATGGCTATGTATTTCCCCCTTAGAATCGCCTTTGCTGTATCCCATAGGTTTTGGACCGAGGTGTCTTCATTCTCATTGGTTTCCATGAATTGTTTAAGTTCTTCTTTGATCTCCTGGTTGATCCAAGCATTCTTAAGCAAGGTGTTCTTTAGCTTCCAGGTGTTTGAGTTCCTTCCGAACTTTACCTTGTGATTGAGCTCCAGTTTCAAAGCATTGTGATCTGAGAATATGCAGGGAATAATGTCATTCTTTTGGTATCGGTTGAGTCCTGCTTTGTGACCCAGTATGTGGTCTATTCTGGAGAAGGTTCCATGTGCACTTGAGAAGCATGAGTATTCTGTTGTTTTAGGGTGGAATGTTCTGTATATGTCTATGAGGTCCATCTGGTTCAATGTTTCATTCAATGCTCTTATTTCTTTATTGATTTTCTGCTTTGGTGATTTGTCTATTACTGAGAGAGGCGTGTTAAGATCTGCTACTATTAATGTATTCATATCAATATGACTCTTTATCTTGATTAACAGTTTTGTTATGTAATTGGCTGCTCCCATATTGGGGGCATAGATATTTACAATTGTTAGATTATCTTAGTGGATAGTCCCTATAAGAATTATGTAGTGTCCTTCTGTATCTCTGACTGCAGTCTTTAGTTTAAAATCTAATTTATCTGATATGAGAATCGCTACCCTGGCCTTCTTTTGAGGTCCATTGGCATGAAAGATTTCCATCCCTTCACTTTCAGTCTGGGTGTATCTTTAGGTTCAAAATGGGTCTCTTGTAGACAACAAATGGATGGGTCCTGTCGTTTTATCCAGTCTGCAACCCTGTGCCGTTTTATGGGCGCATTTAGGCCATTCACATTGAGAGTGATTATTGATAGATACGTTTTTATTGACATCGTGTTACTTTTGAAGTCTTTCTGTCTGTTCAATTTTCTGTTCAATGATATTCCTAGGATTTTTTTCTCTTTTATAGAACCCCCCTTAATATTTCTTGCAGTGTCGGCTTGGTGGTTGTGTAGTCTTTTAAGCCTTGCCGGTTTTGGAAACTCTTTATCTCTCCATCCATTTTGAATGTCAGTCTTGCTGGATAAAATATTCTTGGCTGCATGTTCTTCTCATTTAGTACTCTGAATATATTTTGCCAGCCCTTCCTGGCTTGCCAGGTCTCTGTGGACAGGTCTGACGTTATTCTAATGGGCTTTCCTCTGTATGTAAGAAGCTTCTTTGTCCTAGCTGCTTCAAAGAGGGTCTGCCTAGAATTGTAATTCTTCATTCTAACTATCAGGTGTCGCGAGGACTTTTGAGAATCTAAAATCTTGGGGGGGAACCGTTCTGCCTCTAGTACATGAATGCTGTTTCCATTTGTGAGATTGGGAAAATATTCATAGACAATTTGTTCCACTATATCTTCTAGATATATCTTTCTTTCTCCTCCCCTTCAGGGATTCCAATAATTCTGATTTTGGAACATTTCATGGCATCATTTATTTCCCTGATTCTGTTTTCATGGCTTCTGAGCTGTTTGTTCCAGGCTTCCTCCTGATTCTTTCTCTCTGTTTGTCCTCCAGATCACTAATTCTATCTTCTGTCTCAGTTACCCTAGCTTTTAGAGAATTTAGATTAGATTGGAATTCATTGAGAGCATTTTGAACATCATCCCTGGTGGCTTTCAGTTCTGCCCTAACATTGTGAACATCATCCCTGGTGGCTTTCAGTTTTGCCCTAATCAATTCTGTTTGGTCATCCATGGCTTTCTCCAACATAGCTATTGCCTGGATGATCGTTAGCCTGAATTCCTTTTCCGACATATTGTCTATGTCGATTAGCTCTGTTGCAGAAGGTCCATCCTCTGTATTTTTCTTCTGTTGGGCATTCCTCCTCCTAGTCATTTTGGTAAGAGATGACTGAATGGATGCAGCTGGATGTATCGACTGTGGTGCAGTCAAGGTGCACCCTGGAACACTTTTGTGCAATCAGGATTCCCCACCCAAATGAGAGAAAAAAGAAAAGAAAAAGAAATAGAGAAAAAAAAAAAAGAGAGAGAGAGAGAGACAGGAAAAAAGGGAAGATAAAAGAGAAGTCTCAGCCCAAATGGGCCCCAAGGTAAGATTTATGAAGTATACAAACAAAAACAAACAAAAAGACTGATAAAAGTATATGACAAGAGAAAAAAAAATATATATATATATAAAAGCAAAAAAAGGAAGAACCTCGTCAAAAAGAACCCCAAGTATAAGATTTATATACTATCAGGACAAACAGAAATACACAGAAACACTGGCGGAAGGAAAAGATGGGAGAGTGGTTATAAATTCTTAGTGTGGGCGAGGAAGGTTATTTTGATTCTTCCTGGATGTATCTTGATGTCTTTGTTAAAGGACTCAACTTTCCTAAGATAAAGGGGGATTAAAAATTGGTTTGCCTATAGGGGTAGCATTGATTGGGGAAAGGGGATTACCTTGAAGTTTAACTCTATATGTATAGTAGAAAATAAAAATTAAAAAAGAATAAAATAGACTAAACTAAACTAAAATTTAAAAAAATTTTTTTTAATAGAAAAGCAAAAGAAAAACACGGGTGTATGTATAAAAAAGTTCAGGTTAGAAGGTTATTAAGGAATTTGATGTACTGGACATCTCACTGTGATGGTAAATAGGTTAAAAAATTTTATGTATAAAAAACCAGAATAGGGGCGCCTGGGTGGCTCAGTGGGTTAAGCCGCTGCCTTCGGCTCAGGTCATGATCTCAGGGTCCTGGGATCGAGTCCCGCATCGGGCTCTCTGCTCAGCAGGGAGCCTGCTTCTCTCTCTGCCTGCCTCTCTGTCTACTTGTGATCTCTCTCTGTCAAATAAATAAATAAATAAAAATCTAAAAAAACAAACAAACAAAAAAAAACCCAGAATAGTGGTAACGAGTTAAAAATAAAAGTTGTATTTATGAAGTAGTGGTGGTGGTTCTCTGTCATCTTTTTTTTTTTTTTTTCTTCCTTCCTGGTTGGTTTTCTGGGGGAGGGGCCTGCCACGTGGGTCTTCAGTCAGTGATGTTCCCTTCCCTGAGTTAAGTCCTCCTGCCCCCCTCAAGGGGGTGGGCTCTGAGGAAACCGTTTTTTTCAGGCTTTTGTTCTCTGGAGGTTTTTATGTTTGTTCATCTGTTTTCTCTTGCTGTGACAGCTTTTGATGGCTTTTGGAGGTTTAGAGGAGAGCAAACTGCACCCCAACCTCCCTCTCAGAGAGAAGCCTCAGAATGCTCTGCAGCACTGCTGGCAGAGTAGGTTCCAAGTTACGGTCCCTGGGGATGCAGGATCTCCTCCTTGTACCCAATACCACGACAGTGGTGGCTGTCTGGGCAGCTCCAGACTGCCAGAGAGGTTCCGAGCAGAGATCGCACACTGAGATTTTCCCGCTGGCCTGGGCTGGGAGTGCCTGTTTTTTCCGGGTCCCAGAGCTCCCAGCTAGCGCCTGTGAGCACCTCTCCCAGGGGAGGGTATGGGGCGCCCGCGTCTCCGGCTCTGATCCCTCTGTGGGGGTCTAAGTGCGCCGGCTAATGCCTGCCCGAACCTCTCTCAGGGAGGGTGTGGGGCGCGCACGTTTCAGGAACACTGTCTGGCGAGGCTCCCAGCCCCTCATGGGAGCCGGACTCCACGCGTTCTCCGGCGTCCTGGCGGCTCAGGGACCGAAACCTGGTTTCTCCGCCCCACTCTCTCTGGCTCAGCGCCAGAGGAGGCTGTCCTGGGTCCGGGGACTTAAGCCCCTGTCCCTAACGGCCCGGATTCCCACAATTTCCCCCCGCGATCCTTTGCTTTTTTTTTTTTTTCTGACCGCTTTCAACCAGACTCCAAGTTAATGCTGGTCCCCAGACACAGGGCACTCTCGTATTGGGGTATTCCCTTCCCCTTTTGTTTATCTTCCGATATCAATCCTATTCCCACTCCGCTTTACCTGCTCACTGGCATCTTCTGCTCCTGTAGAGATCCAGACGTGTATAATTCTGATCTCAGGCTGATTTCATGGGTGATCGGAGTTCTTTGGTAGGTAATCAGCTCACTTTAGGGCACAGGTTGAAACGGCGCCTCCTCCTACTTCCCCGCCATCTTGACTCCCCCTCCAGAGAACAATTACTTACTTGAGATTGACTGGTAGCAAGAAAAATGAGGAGGAGGTGGTGGTGGGTGATGATGGGTGGTGGTTGGAGGGTGGATTTTCAGGGTAGTGAGATCTTTCAGGTAGCTTTTATGCTACATTATCTAGCCTGACTGGAAACAGTTTTTCAAGTATTTAAAAAATAGTTCATTTTATATATATATATATATATATATATATATATATATATATATATACCTATATATATATATTCTTAATTATTCCTCCTTAATAATTCCAATACCTTCAGTATTACCCTGGTGTTGACATGTTATCTAAACGGACAATATTTTCTAGTTTAGTGGTAATAAAACATCTGATCCTTTAAAGATTGGGTTTACACCGTTCGCAATTTTGAAATTTTCTTCTTTTTATTTCTAAATATTATTTAAAGGTCATGTTCAAGGTTGAGGCATTTCATTTGTGAACATACTTACATGGAGGTCATGAGACTGTTGGGAAAGGTAACCTTTTCTTGGAATGTGTATGAACTTAACCATGTATCATTGTTTTATAGGTCCTAGGGATTAGTCATTGCATTAGTAAATGTGTTAATCCTGAAATAAATAAAACATGAACTATTTGAAAGTTTGAATACTCTCACAATAAAATTTTGTTTTATACCATGCAGCTTGAGTCACCACTATGAATATAAAACACATTAAATACCAAGAGGATCATAAAGTACGAGTGATAGCATCACAAATGAAATAGACTGAACTGCCTAATAGTAATATCCATAGTAATAACATTGAAATAGCTTTCTGGCTTTTTTTTAATTAAAATCTTTACAAATTGAAAATTGACACCTTGTTGTACTTCTAAGCTTTGCCACATTAATGAACTCATAGGAAGCTCTCAAGGCGCAGCCTGAATTCCACTGAGGAAACTGAACAGAATAAGTTTTCACTCTAGTTTTGGATATGACATAAATAAGGGGAAAAATCCAGGAAAGTTGAATTATTTCTTCCTCATGTAAAGGAAATATGCAATTAAAAATTCTGTCTGGAGGGGTGCCTGGGTGGCTCAGTGGGTTAAAGCCTCTGCCTTTGGCTCAGGTCATGATCCCAGGGTCCTGGGATCGAGCCCTTCATCAGGCTCTCTGCTCTGCGGGGAGCCTGTTTCCTCCTCTCTCTCTGCCTGCCTCTCTGCCTACTTGTGATCTCTGTCTGTCAAATAAATAAATAAAATCTTAAAAAAAAAATTCTGTCTGGGGATGCCTTGATGTCTCAGTTGGTTAAGCCTCTTGACATTTTTTAAAAAATTTAATTTAATTTAATTTTTTTTTCAGTGTTCCAAAATTCATTGTTTATGCACCACACCTAGTGCTCCATGCAATATGTGCCCTCCTTAATACCCACCTTGGACTCACGCAAACCCCCACCCACCTTCCCTCCAAAACCCTCAGTTTGTTTTTCAGAGTCCACAGTCTCTCATGGTTTGTCTCCCTCTCCGATTTCCCCCAACTCACTTCTCCTCTCCATCTCCCAAAGTTCCTCTGTGTTATTCCTTATGCTCCACAAGTAAGTGAAACCATATGATAATTGACTTTGATCTCAGCTCAGATCTTGATCTCAGGGTGGTGAGTTCAAGCCCTGTGTTCGGGTCCATGCTGTGCATGGAGCCTACTTAAAAAAAAAAAAAAATCTAGTTAACTTTTATTTTGAAATCTATAAATGCAACCAGCTGATCTTTATGATAGCATAAAATTCTCAGGCATAAATTCTACAAACAAGGGGAAATGTGTCAAATATGCATTCTGGAACCAATTGTCATGGAGTTCATAGTGAAAACATGAGATTTTTGCTAACAAGAGTCAAACAAGAATTTTATGGCTTCTGATTAAGGCAGATGGGGTATGGAAAGTGAATGTGTTTTCTGAGTATAGTATAGAGGCAAAAGATGGTGACTGAGGTGATTTGGTTATAAAGCAAAGGAATCTCAAATATTTCTAAAATACTACCCTTCACTTATTTTACATAGAAGGATGAGCTAGACATCAGAACACTTATTCCTAAATGTGGTAACATTTGATTAATTCTTTATGCCTTCCTCAAATATAATATGTCCTAACTTTGTGCAAAGTAGGTAAAATCAAACCATTCTCTGCAGTATAGAACTTTAACGTGCTCCTCGATAAATGTGGTTTAGTATCTGGCTTACCTCCTTCCATCTCCTTCCTCAGACTCCCTACAGAAGCCCATGGGGAACAATTCTTGTAGGATATGACTTTTCCATATCTTCTGATTCTAGTCTAAGTACATAGGCAATACCCATATATTTCTACTCCCCACCACCAGGACAGGATAACAAAGCACAAGAGGACAAGGAGAAGTGCAAAGTTTTAATTATAAGCTTTTATTTAATAAAGATTATGTATTTTAAAAAGTCATTTTTCCTCTACACCCACATGTAAATTCAAATGATATGTTTATTGTGCTGGTGAAAATCCAGTGTTGAACATCTGCCTAAGTAACAGGTTAAACTCTCCTTAGCAGATGGTGAAGATTTTTGATAATAGTTTTTATTTTGTATTCCTGGAAGTATTAAGAAATAAATAGTTAAATATATTAAAATAGGCAAAAAGAAGAAGGTTCTTAATTCAGGGAATAATAGTAATGAGGATAACTGACCAATGAAATAATCACTAATTTACATGTGTACTTAATCAGTATCCTTTTAAACTTCTAAGTTGTTTAATTAGGGATTTAAAGGATTTTAGGTATAATATTAACCATAATATACTTAAGTAGTTTTCTGTTTTCCTTTTGGGGGGAATTTTTAGAGTTCTGGCAAGAATGTTAGGTGATCAAAGTGTATGATTAAAAGATTAGTACATTTTGTTTCGGTTTTCAAATAGTTCCTCACAAATAGCAAATCACAAGGGCATATAGTTGTTTGTAGGACATCTGTCCTGGGGCAATAAATTTCAGAAATGGTAGCTAAACCTGTGCCATCTGTGAAGGAATCTGCCCAGTATCATCGGCAATTGCATTTAATAAACATCCAGTAACTCTGGGAATTTTTTCTTGCAGGTATGATATATATTTTTTAATATTTTATTTATTTATTTGACAGAGAGAGAGGTCACAAGTAGGCAGAGAGGCAGGCAGAGAGAGAGGGAGAAACAGGCTCCTCACTGAGCAGAGAGCCTGATGCAGGGCTCAATCCCAGGACCCTGAGATCATGACCTGGGCCGAAGGCAGAGTTAGCTTAAACCACTGAGCCACCCAGGCGCCCCTGCAGGTATGATATTTTAAAAGGGTTGCTAACTTGTCATAGTTTTAAGATTCTGATTGACCTCACTTGCTGCACTGTGGGTTATTACTTAAAATATGAAAGAAGATTTAGTCATTTATCTTGCTGGAAAAGAGTATTTATTCACAAACAGATGTTAGTGCAAGGTTAGTATACATCAGATGACATGTTTATTAGCTTAATAAATAATAAGACATGACGAATTGATCCTTGCCCTGCTAACGCAGTGCTAGGCAAAAGAAAAGCAACTAAAATATGTGTAAGATGAGCTGCCCCTCAAAACACTGAATAATTGTTAATTACTGATTTTTATTTTCAGCAATATAATTCATATCTATTTAAAAATATTGGATACAAAGCATCAAATCTAAGCTTGATTTTTAAATTTTACATATAATTTAATCTCAATTTATTTCTTTTTTTAAAAAAAATTTATTTATTAATTAGAGAGTGCTCACAAGAATGGGGTGAAGAGCAGAGGGAGAAGAAAACTCCCCTCTGAGTAGGGACTCCAATGTTAGACTTGATCCCAGGACTCTGGGATTATGACCTGAGCCAAAGCTAGACGCTTAACCAACTGAGCTCCTAGGCGCCCTCTCAATGCATTTCTTAATAGATTATTATGAATTCATTTTGTCCATTTATAACTAACTACCTTGAAGATAGAATGAAAATGTAGGCTTTTGATCCTATAATATCTTTGAGCAAACAACTCAGTGAACTATTACCATTCTAAACAGAGTGTATTCATGAAGTAATTTCTGAACATTTTATTTTGAGATAATTTTAAACCTATAGAACATTTTCAAAATAATATTGATAGTTCACATGCACTCTTTATCATATTCCCATAATGTTAGTAATTTGTATTACCATGTTACATATAGCAGGCATCAGCACTGATGTAAATAAATGATAGTTTATTCAAGTTTTATCAGTTTGCCCCAATATGCTTTTTGTGTTCCAGAAAACAGTAAAGAATCAAAGAATCCCATGCTGCATTTATTTATTTCTCATTAATCTCCTATAATCTGTGAACAGTTTCTCATTCTATCCTTGTCTTTCATGATTCTCCTTGATGCTTTTGATAAGACCAGATATTTTGTAGAATGTCTCTCCATAAGGGTTTGTCTGATTTTTCTTTTCCATAATCAGATTAATGTTATGAATTTTTGGTAAGAATTCCATGAAACTGCTGTTGTCATTTTCATACATATTGGGCATTCAGGTGTCGGTATGTTCTATTACGTGGTGTTAACCTTAATAACTTGATTAAGTAGAGATGTCTACTTCACATCTCTAAAGTTTCTCTACTGTATAGTTACTATTTTTGTTTTGTAATAGATACAAGGTAATGCTAATATCAAATTTTAATATCAAGTTTCTAATCAAATTTTGCTCACTGGTCTTGTATTATTTTAATTTAAACTTTCATTAACTTTCAAATAAAAGTTACATACATTTAAGATATATAACACAATATATCATGTGACATGCATGATGAAATAACTATTAGTTAATCTAACATTTTCTTACATAATTATAATTTTTATATATGGTAACAAAAGTCCTTGAGTTCTATTTTCAAAAAATGTCCTGTATTCAATACAGTATTATTAATTATAGTCACTATGCTATGCATTAGGTCTCTAGACTTAGTTATTGCCACTGACTTTAACATCATTTGGTTGACTTTACCTGGAATAATTATTAGTGTGGTGTTTGCCTAATGATGATTTTCGGTTTCATTAATTTCTCCTACGTATGGTAATTTATTTTTTTCTTAAAGGAAGAGCTATCTCTTCATATATTTGGTTATTTATTCATATCTTTATGTCATCATGAATGCTAATTTTAATGTTTTATAATCCAATATTATCTTTTTAAAAAAGGCTTAATTTGTACCAGTTTCAGCCATGAAATATTCCTTTAGGTTAGCTCTTGTTTCTTTTTGACCTGTCATCATCTTTTTTTCACTTATTACCTGGAACCATTAAATATTTCAGGTACATCTTGCATTTTAAAGTGGTTTTAATCTTCTTAAAATAATAGGCATAAGAGAACAGTTATTCAGTATTAAACTTTGATCAGTATAGAAATTTGACCTAACAAAACTGAAGTTTCATCTTCTCAATGTGTAAATGGTAACCAGATACGGTTAACATCCATGAGGTTAAGAAAGGAAAGATCTATGGAGAGTCATATACAGTAGTAGAAGAATATTTATTCAGAAAGAGTAGAAGTAGGGAATATATATTAGGCTAAACTAGTAATGTGATGGTGGTATATTCTAATTCTTAGGTCAAATATTCATTAATTCAGTTCCATAAATATATGTGGATCACCTTCTATGTTTAAATCACTGTACTGGATGTAATAGGAGCTCTTTTTTCTCAAGGAGCTTGCAGTCATGTCCAAGATGCCTGTAATAACTGTATGGGTATTTATTTAGTGGTCACTGAATATCTGTTATATAAGGTGTTATGCTAACTCCTGAGGAAAATAAGCAATGTGTAAACTCAAAATTTTAATAACATATGGTATTACTGTGACAGAAATATGATATTGTGGGACACAGAAGAGAAGAATGTTCAGGTACAAATACTAATTTTAAAAGACAGTATATAATTAGCACTGTAAAAAAATAATTAGCACTGTACAAAAATTACAAAGTCATATAAGAGCTCAGAGATAGTAAATTTCCCCTTTATTTGGGGGGGTACAGGGAAGGCAATTTAGGCAGATAACATGAATAAAGTGCAAGACCTTCATAATGCAATGGCTTCTGGCAGATACTGGGGACATAGTGATAGCCAGTACTAAGAAGTTCAGAGATTTTCAGACTGGTCATCCCTGTATCAGGCTAAAATATTAGACTGGGACTATGGTGTAGAAGGTTTTTAAAATCAAGTTGTACCATTTTGACTTATCTTGGTAGGCAACAAAAAAATATTGGGAAAATATTGAATGTGTTTTATCCCTAAGTAACTGAATTGGAGTTTGGTCTAAAGATCATCAGGTATTGATGTGAGAGAGAAATTGTTTAAATGTTGTTGGGATTCTAGGAAGACATCAGAATGAATGAAAGGTAGAGATCTTCCTGTTCCCGTTTGTTTAGGAACCACGGAATAGCATCCACTGAATGCTCAAAGCAAATGCAATGAATACAACTTTATCTGCATCCTCAAGGGATTTAGTTTAAGATATAAAGTGAACAAACACATGGCTGTGATAGAAATATGTTGAGAACACTGTACTCCACCATGAAAATGGAGCACAGATGCCCAACCCAGATTGGAAGGGGGTTGAGAGCTGGTCGTTTTTCTTTGAGGTTTAAATGATTCAAAGTAGTTTTGAAGCTGAAGTGGACTATGCAGTAAGAATGCTTTCTTTATAGAAGGAAAAGGCAAGAAAAGTAAATCAAATTATGATATATATGAGGAAAATGCAATTTGATGTATATGGCTAGAATTTAAGAAACAAAAGGTAAGAAATCAGTTTTAAAGGTAACAAAGCCATAAAAAATTTCAAGAAATGTACACATTTTCCTGCGAACCACTTAAAAAAAATATTTAGGGGAATCCATTAAGTTCACTAGACATTAGGTGGGCAGAAAAGAGGTGAGATCATTTATCCTTGACCCCCTTCAACCACACTAAAGTTATTTCTCCCCTTGAGGTTTAAAATTTTATTTGCAGAGCTTACCTTTGCTGAAGAAAAGAAAATTCTAAACTAATGTGCAATAATGACAGGCTGCTGGGAGTAAGTAAGCATAAGGGTAAGAGTGAGGAGAGTAAAATAACTGATTCATCCATTGGCTCTTGAACACCTGAGTGTTCAATACACAATACACAGAGGAAAAAAGTTGCTTTGCATAGTTACCTAAACTAATAATCAGGGAAATAACAATTAAAAGAAAAAAAAAAAAACCTGCTCTTTTTTCTATCCATTAGTAAGCCTGGAATAGTAGTAAGCAGTATTGGCTTGCACATAAGGAGTTGAACAATGGTATATACTTCTGGAAACAATCTATTATATGCATTCTGAAAAGCAGACCAATATTGGCTACTAGATCATTAAAAAATATTAAATTTTGTTGTGGCAATTCTACATTTAAAATGTCTATCCTTGGGGGGGAGCAAGATGGCGGGGAAGTAGGAGGAGGCACCATTTCAACCTGTACCCTAAAGTGAGCTGATTACCTACCAAAGAACTCCGACCACCCATGAAATCAGCCTGAGATCAGAATTATACACGTCTGGATCTCTACTGGAGCAGAAGACGCCAGTGGCAGGTAAAGCAGACTGGGAGCATCGGACTGATATCGGAAGATAAACAAAAGGGGGAGGGAGCCACCAGAGGTGACCGATTGGAAAGTAACACCCCAACACGAGAGTGCTCTGCGTCTGGGGACCAGCATTAACTTGGAGTCTGGTTGAAAGCACTCAAAAAACAAACAGCAAAGGATCGCGGTGGCGGGGGGGGGGGGGGGGGGGGTAATAGTGGGAACCTGGGCGGTTAGGGTCAGGGACCTAAGTCCCCGGACCCAGGACAGCCTCCCCTGGCGCGGAACCAGAGAGAGTGCGGCAGAGAAATCAGGTCTCCGTCCCTGAGCCGCGAGTGCACCTGAACGCCAGCGCGCCTGAGAACGAGTGGGGTCTGTCTCCCGTGAGGGGCTGGGAGCCTGGCCTGACGGCAATCCTGAAACACGCGCGTCCCACACCCTCCCTTGGGATAGGTGCTCATAGGCGCTAGCCTGGAGCTCTGGCAGCAGGAAAAACCAGACATTCCCAGCCCGGGACAGCGGGAAAATCTCAGTGCGCGATCTCTGCTCCGAACTTCTCTGGCGGTCTGGAGCTGCCTAGACAGCCACAGCTGCCCTGGTTTTGGGCACAACGAGGAGCTCCTGCATCCCCAGGGACAGTGACCCAGAACCAACTCTGCCAGCAGCTTTTGCAAAACAGTCTGAGGCTTCTCTCTGAGAGGGAGGTTGGGGTGCTGTTTGCTCTCCTCTAAACCTCCAAAAACCATCAAAAGCTGTCAAGGCGAGAGAAAGCAGATGAAAGAACATAAAAACCCCCAGAGAACAAAAGGCTGAAAAAAAAAAAAAAACAGTTTCCTGAAAAAAAAAGAGCTCATCCCCTTGAGGGGAGTGGGAGGACCTAACTCAGGGAACATCATTGTCTGAAAACCCACGTGGCAGGCCCCTCCCCCAGAAAACCAACCAGGAAGGAAGGAAAAAAAAAAAAAAAAGACTACAAGAGAACAACCACCACTACTTCATAAATACAACTTTTATTTTTAACTCTTTACCAATATTCTGGTTCTTTTTTTTTATATACATACAGATAATTTTTTAACCTATTTACCATCACACTGAGATGTCCAGTACATCAAATTCTTTAATAACCTTCTAACCTGAAATTTTTGATACATACACCCGTGTTTTTCTTTTGTTTTTCTATTTTTTTAATTTTAACTTAGTTTAGTCTAGTTTATTCTTTTTTTAATTTTTATTTTCTACTATACATATAGAGTTAAACTTCAAGGTAACCCCCTTTCCCCAATCAATGCTACCCCTATAGGCAAACCAGTTTCTAATCCCCCTGTAACTTAGGAAAGTTGAGTCCCTTAACAAAAACATCAAGATACCTTCAGGAAGAATCAAAATAACCTTCCTCACCCACACTGAGAATCTATAACCATTCTCCCAATTTTTCCTTCTGTCAGTGTTTCTGTGAATTTGTGTCTGTCCTGACAATATATAAATCTTATACTTGGGGTTCTTTCTGAGGAGGTTTTTCCCTTTTTTTTGCTTATATATACATATTTTTTTCTCTTGTCATATACTTTTATCACTCTTTTTGTCTGTCTGTTTTTGTTTGTATACTCCACAAATCTTACCTTGTGGCCCATATCTAGAAGATATAGTGGAAGAAGCCCATTTGGGCTGAGCCTTCTCTTGTATCTTCCCTTTTTTCCCTATCTCTCTCTCTCTTTTTCTTCCTTTTTTCTTTCACCTTTTTTTCTTTCTTCTTCTCTATTTCTTTTTCTTTTATTTTCTCTCTCATTTGGGTGGGGAATCCTGATTGCACAGAAGCGTTCCAGGGTGCACATTGACTGCACCACAATCGATAAGTCCAGCTGCATCTGTTCAGTCATCTCTTACCAAAATGACTAGGAGGAGGAATACCCAACAGAAGAAAAATACAGAGGATGGGCCTTCTGCAACAGAACTAATGGCTATCGACATAGACAATATGTCAGAAAAGGAATTCAGACTAACAATTATCCAGGCAATAGCTAGGTTGGAGAAAGCCATGGATGACCAAACAGAATTGATTAGGGCAGAACTGAAAGCCACCAGGGATGATGTTCACAATGTTAGGGCAGAACTGAAAGCCACCAGGGATGATGTTCAAAATGCTCTCAATGAGTTCCAGTCCAATCTAAATTCTCTAAAAGCTAGGGTAACTGAGACAGAAGATAGAATTAGTGATCTGGAGGACAAACAGATAGAGAGAAAGGATCAGGAGGAAGCCTGGAACAAACAGCTCAGAAGCCACGAAAACAGAATCAGGGAAATAAACGATTCCATGAAACGTTCCAACGTCAGAATTATTGGAATCCCTGAAGGGGAAGAAAAAGAAAGAAATCTAGAAGATATAGTGGAAGAAGTTGTCTATGAAAATTTTCCCAATCTCACAAATGGAAACAACGTTCATGTACTAGAGGCAGAAAGATTTCCTCCCAAGATTTTAGATTCTCGAAAGTCCTCACGGCACCTTATAGTTAAAATGGGGAATTATGTTTCAAGAGAGACCCTCTTAAAAGCAGCTAGGACAAAGAAGCTTCTTACATACAGAGGAAAGCCCATTAGAATAACGTCAGACCTTTCCACAGAGACCTGGAAAGCCAGGAAGGGCTGGCAAAATATATTCAGAGTACTAAATGAGAAGAACATGAAACCAAGAATACTCTATCCAGCAAGACTGACATTTAAAATGGATGGAGAGATAAAGAGTTTCCAAGACCAGCAAGGCTTAAAAGACTGTGCAACCACCAAGCCGACACTGCAGGAAATATTAAGGGGGGTCCTATAAAAGAGAAAAAATCCTAAGAATATCATTGAACTGAAATATAGAAACAATCTCTAGACAGAAAGACTTCAAAGGCAACACGATGTCAATAAAAACCTATCTCTCAATAATCACTCTCAATGTGAATGGCCTAAATGCGCCCATAAAACGACACAGGGTTGCAGATTGGATAAAATGACAGGACCCATCCATATGTTGTCTACAAGAGACCCATTTTGAACCTAAGGATACACCCAGACTGAAAGTGAAGGGATGGAGAAGCATCTTTCATGCCAATGGGCCTCAAAAGAAGGCCGGAGTAGCAATTCTCATATCAGATAAATTAGATTTTAAACTAAAGACTGTAGTCAGAGATACAGAAGGACACTACATAATTCTTAAAGGTACTATCCGCCAAGACGATCTAACAATTGTGAATATCTATGCCCCCAATATGGGAGCACCCAATTACGTAAGAAAACTATTAATCAAGATAAAGAGCCATATTGATATGAATACAATAATAGTAGGAGATCTTAATACGCCTCTCTCAGAAATAGACAGATCATCGAAGCAGAAAATTAATAAAGAAATAAGAGCATTGAATGAAACATTGGACCAGATGGACCTCATAGACATATACAGAACATTCCACCCTAAAACAACAGAATACTCATTCTTCTCAAGTGCACATGGAACCTTCTCCAGAATAGACCACATACTGGGTCACAAAGCAGGACTCAACCGATACCAAAAGACTGACATTATTCCCTGCATATTCTCCGATCACAATGCTTTGAAACTGGAGCTCAATCACAAGGAAAAGTTCAGAAGGAACTCAAACACCTGGAAGCTAAAGACCACCTTGCTTAAGAATGCTTGGATCAGCCAGGAGATCAAAGAAGAACTTAAACAATTCATGGAAACCAATGAGAATGAAGACACCTCGGTCCAAAACCTATGGGATACAGCAAAGGCAGTTCTAAGGGGGAAATACATAGCCATCCAAGCCTCCCTCAAAAACATTGAAAAATCCAGAATACACCAGCTGTCTCTACACCTTAAAGAACTGGAGAATCAACAACAAATCAAACCAACTCCACATGCAAGAAGGGAAATAATCAAGATTAGAGCAGAGATCAATGAGGTAGAAACGAGAGATACAGTAGAACGTATCAATGAAACTAGAAGCTGGTTTTTTGAAAGAATTAATAAGATCGATAAACCATTGGCCACACTAATCCAAAAGAAAAGAGAGAAAGCCCAAATTAATAAAATTATGAATGAAAAGGGAGAGATCACAACTAACACCAAGGAAATAGAAACAATCATCAGAAATTATTACCAACAGTTATATGCCAATAAGCTAAGCAACCTAGATGAAATGGATGCATTCCTGGAAAGCTACAAACTCCCAAAATTGAACCAGGAAGAAATTGACAGCCTGAATAGACCGATATCTAGTAATGAGATTGAAGCAGTGATCAAAAACCTCCCAAAAAACAAGAGCCCAGGACCTGACGGATTCCCTGGGGAATTCTACCAAACTTTCAAAGAAGAAATAACACCAATTCTCCTGAAGCTGTTCCAAAAAATTGAAGCAGAAGGAAAACTTCCAGACTCTTTTTATGAAGCCAGCATTACCCTGATCCCCAAACCAGGCAAAGACCCTACCAAAAAGGAGAATTTCAGACCAATATCACTGATGAATATGGATGCAAAGATTCTCAACAAGATCCTAGCAAACAGGATCCAGCAGCACATTAAAAAGATTATCCACCATGACCAGGTGGGATTCATCCCTGGGTTGCAAGGTTGGTTCAACATTCGCAAATCAATCAGTGTGATAGAACACATCAATAAGAGAAGAGAGAAGAACCACATGGTCCTCTCAATTGATGCAGAAAAAGCATTTGACAAAATCCAGCATCCGTTCCTGATGAAAACGCTTCAAAGTATAGGGATAGAGGGAACATTCCTGAACTTCATAAAATCTATCTATGAAAGACCCACAGCAAATATCATCCTCAATGGGAAAAAGCTTGCAGCCTTCCCGTTGAGATCAGGAACACGACAAGGATGCCCACTCTCACCACTCTTGTTCAACATAGTATTAGAAGTTCTAGCAACGGCAATCAGACAACAAAGAGAAATCAAAGGTATCCAAATTGGCAAGGAAGAAGTCAGACTCTCTCTCTTCGCAGATGACATGATTCTTTATATGGAAAACCCCAAAGACTCCACCCCCAAACTACTAGAACTCATACAGCAATTCAGTAACGTGGCAGGATACAAAGTCAATGTACAGAAATCAGTGGCTTTCTTACACACTAACAATGAAAATACAGAAAGGGAAATTAGAGAATCGATTCCATTTACTATAGCACCAAGAACCATAAGATACCTGGGCATAAACCTAACCAAAGAAGTAAAGGACCTGTACTCGAGGAACTACAGAACACTCATGAAAGAAATTGAAGAAGACACAAAAAGATGGAAGACTGTTCCATGCTCTTGGATTGGAAGAATAAACATTGTTAAAATGTCTATACTGCCTAGAGCAATCTATACTTTTAATGCCATTCCGATCAAAATTCCACCGATATTTTTCAAAGAGCTGGAGCAAATAATCCTAAAATTTGTATGGAGTCAGAAGAGATCCCGAATTGCTAAGGAAATGTTGAAAAACAAAAACAAAACTGGAGGCATCACGTTACCCGATTTCAAGCTTTACTACAAAGCTGTGATCACCAAGACAGCGTGGTACTGGCATAAAAACAGACACATAGACCAGTGGAACAGAGTGGAGAGCCCAGATATGGACCCTCAACTCTATGGTCAAATAATCTTCGACAAAACAGGAAAAAATATTCAATGGAAAAAAGACAGTCTCTTCAATAAATGGTGCTGGGAAAACTGGACAGCGATATGTAGAAGAATGAAACTCGACCATTCTCTTACACCGTTCACAAAGATAAACTCGAAATGGATAAAAGACCTCAACGTGAGACAGGAATCTATCAGAATCCTAGAGGAGAACATAGGCAGTAACCTCTTCGATATCAGCCACAGCAACTTCTTTCAAGATAAGTCTCCAAAGGCCAAGGAAACAAAAGCAAAAATGAACTTTTGGGACTTCATCAAGATCAAAAGCTTCTGCACAGCAAAGGAAACAGTCAACAAAACAAAGAGGCAACCCACGGAATGGGAGAAGATATTTGTAAATGACAGTACAGACAAAAGGTTGATATCCAGGATCTACAAAGAACTTCTCAAACTCAACACACACAAAACAGATAATCATATCAAAAAATGGGCAGAAGATATGAATAGACACTTCTCCAACGAAGACATACAAATGGCTATCAGACACATGAAAAAATGTTCATCATCACTAGCCATCAGGGAGATTCAAATTAAAACAACATTGAGATACCACCTAACACCAGTTAGAATGGCCAAAATTAGCAAGACAGGAAACAACGTGTGCTGGAGAGGATGTGGAGAAAGGGGAACCCTCTTACACTGTTGGTGGGAATGCAAGTTAGTGCAGCCACTTTGGAGAACAGTGTGGAGATTCCTGAAGAAATTAAAAATAGAGCTTCCCTATGACCCTGCAATTGCACTGCTGGGTATTTACCCCAAAGATACAGATGTAGTGAAAAGAAGGGCCATTTGTACCCCAATGTTTATTGCAGCAATGGCTACGGTCGCCAAACTGTGGAAAGAACCAAGATGCCCTTCAACGGATGAATGGATAAGGAAGATGTGGTCCATATACACAATGGAGTATTATGCCTCCATCAGAAAGGACGAATACCCAACTTTTGTAGCAACATGGACGGGACTGGAAGAAATTATGCTGAGCGAAATAAGTCAAGCAGAGAGAGTCAAGTATCATATGGTCTCACTTATTTGTGGAGCATAACAAATAACATGGAGGACATGGGGAGATGGAGAGGAGAGGGAGTTGAGGGAAACTGGAAGGGGAGATGAACCATGAGAGACTATGGACTCTGAAAAACAACCAGAGGGTTATGAAGGGGCGGCGGGAGGGGGTGGGGTGGGGTGGGAGGTTGAGGAACCAGGTGGTGGGTAATAGGGAGGGCACGTACTGCATGGAGCACTGGGTGTGATGCCAAAACAATGAACACTGTTATGCTGTAAATAAGCAAATAAAAATAATTAAATTAATTAAAAAAAATAAATAAAAAATAAAAGGGCAAAAAAAAATGTCTATCCTTATAGTAATGTGAGCAAGTCTTATATTGTTTATGCTGGCTTCAGTCCGCTTATATTACAGGAAAATTAACCTGAAATTTAAACAGTAGGGTCTGGTTAAATGTGACTGCAAGTAAATATAAAGGAATACTGTGCAACCATTGAAATAGGCATTCGAATTTTAATAACATGGAAGAATGTTCCCCAAATTTATATCTCTAAACCTATGTCCCACTCTCATGAGATCTTCCTCAGTAATACCAGCATAGAATGTCCTTTGCTCCAACCCCCCACCCCAATGCCCAACACTTTCTCACCTTATCATGGTTTTATTTTTTAGTATTCTGTTGTGGTTTATTCATTTATTTATTGTTTATTGCTTGGGTCTCACTAACGAAATAAGTTCCATGAGAGCAGGAAATTTGTTTTGTCAGTGCTGTATTCTTGGTGTCAAGAACAGTATCTGTCACACTCTAAGAGCTAAGTAAATATTTGCAGAATAAATAGTAGACAATTATATGGTCAGATATCAATTGTGAAAAAAAATATATAGAACACTCAAATGTGTCATCATGCCACCACTAGTTATGTCAGAATTTTAAATTTTTACCATGTTTTATTTTCTTTATCATATTTAGATACAATGAGATTTACTATAAGAAGGAAAAAGTAACAAAAGTTAAGAATAAAAATGAAATTATGCTGATGTCAATGCAGTGGGTAGGGGGCACACCAGAGTCCATTATGAAGCTTTTGCAGTTAACCCAATTGGAAAATGTTGAAAATATGAACTAGATATGGCAAAGATCAAAAGGTTGAGAATGGGGGCACCTGGGTGGCTCAGTGGGTTGAAGCCTCTGCCTTCGGCTCAGGTCATGATCCCAGGGTCCTGAGATCAAGCCCCACATCGGGCTCTCTGTTCAGTGGGAAGCCTGCTTCCCCCCTCTCTCTCTGCCTGCCTCTCTGCCTACTTGTGATCTCTCTCTGTCAAATAAATAAATTTAAAAAAAAAAAAGGTTGAGAATGTTGTTTAGTTCCATTAAAATATCCATAATATATGAATTCAGTGGTTAGGGCACTAGTGTTTTTTTTAGGTTTTCTGGAATTCCACCCTTCTAACCCCTCACCCCCACTTTTCTGGATGCTTTCTTCTGTCCTAGCACAGAATAGAGAAACAAGCAGACAGTGGCCACACTTGGACTGTTCACATTTCATGGCCATTGGAGCTGCTACTTTTTCTTTATCACTCCTTCCATGAACCTGACAAATGTGGACCTTTTTTCCATTGTGGTTTGCACAACCCCAGACCTTTTGTTTGTTTTCCATATTCTCTGGGTGTGCTTTGGTCATGGAATCTTAGAACTTTCTTCCACAAGGAAATAAAAGACCCGACCTGAGTGTATGCTGCATCCGGAAATTTCACATTGGATCCATTTCTAACGAAGGACTACAATGCTGAGCCTGTATTTTCTTGCTTCATTGTGTGTATTACTCCCTAAGAGAGCTGTAAGAAGAGCAGGATTTTGAATGTGTATGTGTCCTGCCCAGATTCTATAATAACTACAGTCTCTTCTTGTATCAACCTACTTCAATAAAGAGGAAAACTCATTTAGAAATTGATCTTTTAGATATTATTTCAACCAAGTTTTATATCAGAGTTTCAGTATACTAACTATAGTTAATTGTATCAGGTTATTTCTTGTGAGTTACTTTTAATTTATAATAAATTAATTTAATTTAATTTACTAAATAATTTTATTTATTAATAGCTGCTATTAATTAATTAATAATAAATAATTAATTAAATTACTTAAATAATTAATAAATTAAGAGGATAGAGAGGAGAAATGTTGTATAAAGTCTTAGACCCAGGGGCGCATGGGTGGCTCAGTCGCTAAGCGTCTGCAGTCAGCTCAGGTCATGATCCTGTGGTCCTGGGATCGAGCCCTGCTTTGGGCTCCATGCTTAGCGATAAGCCTGCTTCTCCCTCTCCCATTCCCCCTGCTTGTGTTCCCTCTCTCACTGTCTCTCTGTCAAATAAATAAATAAATAAAACCTTAAAAATAAAAAGTCATAGACCCAGGAAAAAGGTAGAAGTTGATTTTTTTTCTTTTTATTTGGTTATTATTTTTCATTAACATATAATGTATTACTAGCCCCAGGGGTACAGGTCTGTGAATCATCAGGCTTACAAACCTCCCAGAACTCAGCATATGTATGTGCTAATACCTTCCCCAATTGATCTCCCTGATATGAGAAGTTTATTTCAACAAGACTTTATTCAGTACATACACACTGTGAGGCAAGAATAGTTTGGATAAAGGTTTGAGTCACAAGTTTGGGCACATTTGGAGAAAGAGATCAAAAGACAAAGAAATACTACATTGACAAAAATACAATAGTTATGTCATAATTTTGACTAAAAATCCCTAATTATAATATATTCCCCCCCACTTTAATACATAGAAGTTAATAAGTAATGTAATAAGGTAATTAGGTTAATAGAATATACCTATCTAACTTAAAATTTTAACCAACACATGATTATATGTAACCCACCATCAAAATTTCTACTTGAAAAGAAAAAGGTCTGCTTAATTAGCGTGAAGCTAGTTCAAGATTACCAGTAAATTTTGTCACATACTATCTATTATATTAGATTCTTTTACACAAATCTATGGAGAGATAAATTCCTTTACCCACGTAATGTAACCTTCAAATCCATGAAGATGTTAAACTTATCTTTAGATAAGATTGAAATTGCTTGTGTGTGTGAAAGTTCGACCACCTGAAGGTATTGGTTACACTTGGAACACATCTCTATTTGAATGTCTTATTAGACTCATATCTGACAGATCCTTGTCCATAAATGAAATTCTAGTGTGAAATGTTAGTTAGGAACCTCATATCCATTATCTGAGATATTCTTAAACCAAAGAATGAAGAGAGAACTGTCAGCACTGCCATCATTTTTAGAGAACAAAATATTTAAAGCATGAAGCAAATATACTAGCAGCAGGAATACAGAAATTCCTGAGAGGCACCTGTGTAGGGGGAATCTTCTCTTCCAAATATTTCAGTAACTCTGCTGCAAACTAACATATTTCATTACTGGAAATATTTTAATTTCAAATGTAATTGATATGGCTCATGGTTTACTGCCAGCTACGCTTTCATTGTGTCGCTGCTGATTATAATGACATTCTGCAAGGATACCACTGACACCAGTACTTTGTCTTCCATAACTGCACTCAAGGGCGTATTTTTAACACAGAATGAATCAGGGAATCACACCCATAACTTTGGGAATGTGGTGCTGAAAATTGATTCTACTGAGTTCTAACCAGATGTTTTTATAACCTAGAATAATTTATTGAAAGAAGCCATTCACATTTACGAACTGATTATTTATGTTGAATCATAAATTAGCACAGCTATATAAAATAAACTTACATAATTGATGCTTTCATATTCTAAAAGAAATTAAAATAGAATTAAAGCAGAAAAAATATTAATGCATATAGGTCATGTAATTTTCTGGAGCAATTAGAAATAGTTTATAAGGATAATTATACGAAAGAACTAAAGATGGGGAGGAAGTCCTTTCAAGAAAGATAGTGGCTATATTGTACTCCTGACACTAATGTACACTGTATGTTAATAAACTGGAGTTTAAATAAAAGCTTTAAAAATGGAAAAAATAAATAAATATTATATCATGAATAAACTTTGTGACCGCAATGAAAAGGAGATAATGAGCGTTGACTGTTGTTGAAGGGGAATTAAAAAAAATAATGTGAATGAGGTGGTAAGATGTACACAAGACTTGAATTCTCAGAATATCCAAAGCTTTCTTGATTTTTGTACAGACTGGGAGTGTTAAAATAACAATTTAGTATCATGAACAAATTAAGTGTAACATTTAGCTAGGGGCTAAATTCAGACTGAAAGTTTTGAGGTAAATTGAAAACCTGTTCATTCAAAAAATATTTACAGTGCACCTGCTAACTACCAAGCACTTGACAAAGCATTTGGATACACAAGAGAACAAACTAAGGATGATACCTAATGTTATTTGTTGCTATTGAACTTCAGTGACTTCAGTTTTAATGCAGAGAGCAGAATTAACAAAATAAAATAGGTATAACATACAATATAGGACAGTGATAAGCACTATAAAAAGAGCCAGGTAAAGATCAGGGATATGTAATGAGTTAACAGGACAGGCACATGACTGAGGAAGGTATGAATATTGCTTTATAAAATAGGATGGTTAGGGTAGGCCTCATGGAGAAAGTGACATATGAGCAAAGACGAGATAGGACTGTTGGCCATACACCTATCTATAGATAAAGTGATTCTGCAGAGGGAATAGCTAGAGCAAAGTGCTTAAGGTAGGCAGGCATTAAGCCCAACACCTTTCTGGAGTATGGAGGAAGCAAGCCTTTGCTTGCATACCTGAGAGGAGGATGGGATGAGTGGTAAGAGAATATTGTTATGGAGATATTGTTATGGAGAGCCTTTTAAGTCCTTTAACTAAGTTAAATGGGGAGACACTTCAGGATTTTGGGCAAGGGAGTGATATGCCATGGCTTTCATTTCGACAGGTTCTTTCGAATGGCTGATCAAGAACAGAATGTAGGGGCAATGGTAGAAGCAGGAAAAACTCTTTGAAGTTTCTCCCATTAACTTTAAATATGTAAAATTTGGTGGGAGCAGTGGAAATTATAAAATGATCAGTTCCTGGTTACAGAGCATTTTGAAAGTTGAACAAGTTGGTTTTACAGAGACTAAATGTGCAGTGTGAGAGAGAGGAGTTACAAATGGTACCAATTTTAGCCTAAGCAACTGGAGTATTGCCAGTGCCTGAAATGAAACAGATTAAAAGTGGAGAAGGTTTGGCAAGAAAAGCAGTTTCAGATTGGGCACACAGAGTTTGAGATGTCCAGTCTCATGGGAGTAAAGAATAACGAGTAGGCAGCACCAATTTCAGTCTGGGTTTGGAAGGAAGACCCGGAATAATGATACTTAAATGTTTTCAGCACATGGGTTCATTTCAGCCTTTAATTCCAGGAGATGGGGTGAGGTTACCAAGGGACAAGGTATAGATAGACAATTTGAAAGGCCCAGTTCTGCCAAAGGGATGTTTCTACGTCAAAAACTGCCATTTCATATGCTTTTGGATTGGAAACTATAAATAAATCCAGGTAAATGTAGATGAAGAGAAGCAATCTGATTATAGTGAAAAATACCCAATAGTGAATAAACAATGTCACCATTCCATATGGAAAACATTATACAAAAGTTACTTCAGTAGAGTTCCAGCTCTTAATTCCATGATTTGAGAAATATGCTAATGGAGATAACTTAAAAGATAGCAAAAGTAAAATAAAATCATATTGAGGGTATAATAAAGATTTGCAAGGTTGATTAGGATGCTGCCTTTAACTTAAAACAACGTTAGAGAAAGTAAGGGTTCCTCAGAAGTATGGTTAGAATTATCTAAAATGAAACAATAGCAAAATAATTACTGTAATGATAGCATATGCTAAAATTTATTATACAGAATTATTTCTCATTTTACACTCAATTCACAAAAATAATAGAAATAAAAAACATGCTAATGAAATGTGAATGTTAAATGAAACAATATGAAGTAAAATTCCATGCCGTTTCATACAGCTTTTAAATTTAAACAAAAATAATGTGAAATAGTTAAATGTTCCTTTCTGAATGGGATGAGTGGGAAAACAGCTGTATAGAACTTAACATTCTGTAGTTTACTTATGACGCTGAGTGTCTGTACTAAGTGAATATTTAGTGCTGCAGCTGGCATAGTTACTGATTGAAGAACTCTGTTTACTTCTCCAAGTATCTTACTTTCCTAGAAATTTGTCTAAGTGCTTTCTGCACTATTTATGTGACATCCAAATGAAATGCCACATAATATACAACAGGATAAGGGATTTTATTTTAATCAAAATAAGTTCAGAAGACTACAAAAAAAAATTTGAGGTCTGAAACGTTCAGTTCCCTGTGAGCTTCCTTGTTAGCTAGGGAAAAGTTGTATTTATTTACATTTGATCTGCTAAAGAACTTAAATCTACTTTGTAACCCCAAATTGTTAGATAAATCTATGGCATCTTACTCTACTTCCCGAACTATTAATGTAGAATTAACTTGAATTTATTTCTCTGAAAAAAAAAAATGAGATCTCTCTCTTCATAAGAATGCTGTCTTATCCTACTAGCAATTATAAAGATATATTTCCTGTAAGTCACAAGAATTATTTTTGTGATACATGTGGTGGAAAACCAGGTGCAGAATAAACATCAGCTATGGCTGTCAAGTAATATAAAATAGAAGCACAATTAGCTATTACCAGAGAGCTTTTAAGGAAACTTTCCAAATAGAAACCCAGTGCCTGAATAACTTAATTAACTTCCTGTGGGATCAAATCCATCACTGTTAAGCACCTGTCACATATAAGCATTGCCCATAGTGAGGCTCAATAAATGTTTTGTATTAATGCTGAAATTATTTATACCTCTATATTATGATATCTAGGGAAGTAAAACATATTTACTATATTAAAAAGGAACTTTTGTAATTGAACTAGCAACTACTGTGATATTAAAAGGAAACTAATATTGAAAGTGACCAATGGGGAGTATGTATTGAATGTTTTATTAGGAGGTAGAAACATAAAGACATTTCTCTGCAATACTGTTGTCATCTCCATATATCACTATATGAGGTGGAAAGTTCTGTCACATTACATAAATGCCTACACAGTTATCTTATGACTGTGCTCAAAGCTAAGCCTGAGAAACCATAAAAAACCATTGTTTCAGAGTTAGTCATGAAATACATTCATTTATTCTCTACTCATTCAATCAGAATTTGATTTCCTAGGTGTCTTCAAATTACATATTCAGGTAGGTGTCACCACCCTGTCTTTCAAGATAAAATGTGTCAATTTAGTTCTCCAAAACTAAAGAGACACAAAGCATTAAAGTAATACAAGCCCAGGCTATTTGATCCCAAGCTCCATACTGTTAAACACTGCATTCTAATGGAGATAAAAAATGAAAAGGAATGGTTTTGTATTCTAGGAGTGTACTTAGGTGTGATCTAATGGCTGACTTCTTATATTACTGAGCTGGAGCATAACTAGAGTATGCTTTGAGAATGGTAGAATCCAAATTTAGGAATTAGGAGATAGTCACCATGACATTGATTCACCATGAAGCTCATTTTTCCAGACTGTACTTAAAACAAGTACTTAAAACTTGACACAGTGTGAGAACTGTTGACAAAGTTGTGCTAATAAAAGATAACTGACATTTCTATAGACATGTACAGAGTGGGCATTCTATTTCCATTACACAGAAGTCTGGGACTCTGTTCAAATGTATGTGTTCATTGGTTGTATATGTAAAGCATCCCAGGTTTTGTAGTTCTTAAGAATTATGTAATCCTAATCATTTTACACAATAAAAAATTAAACAGTATTTACAAGTCACATTTTTCAGCACCCAAAATATACCTGTCTTATGTCTATTCAAATTAATAATCAGAATGTGTCCAAGCATCTTGATATCAGTTGTAGTGAAAAGAGAGTTTAAAAGTATATTTAAAATACTCAGGGACACATCAGTGGTCAAATAGTGGAGTTAGAATCAAACCTTTATTTTTGGGACTCAAAAACCAATGTCTTAGTTTATTTGCCAAGAGAAGTTAGTGAATTTTGCTTCCCCAAATCTGATAGAATCTCTAAGAAAGCAGGTAAGCTGCATCAGAGTAGAGTTTCCTTGGGCTTTAGAACATTATTCTTAACCTTGAATTTAATATATCAGAATTATCTGGTAAAGTTCTTTTTCTTAAATTGAGATATAATTGACTTTAAAATATTAGTTTCAGGTGTACAAAAGAATGATTTGATATTTGTATACATTTTGAAATCATAGCAATACGCCTCGTTTAACATCACTTTTCATTCTTCTTGTGATGAGAACTTTAAGATCTACTCTCTTGGCAACTTTCAAACATGCAGTGTAGTATTATTAGTTATGATCACCATGTTCTTAATTATATCCCCATAACTAATTTACTTTAAAACGGGAAGTTTGTACCTTTTGACCCCTTCACCTGTTTTTTCCACTCTTGCCTCTGGCAATCACCAAACTGTTCTCTGTATGCGTGAGTTTGTTGTTCTTTTTTATTTTAATCTTTTTAGATTTCACATAAGTAGGATTACACAGTACTTGTCTTTCTGGTGGACATTTCTTTTTTTTTTTTGATTGCTAAATAAAATTGTTGTGTTTGCATGCCACATTTTCTTTATTCATTTATCCATTGGTGGACACTTAGATTGTATCTCTGTTTTGGGTATTGTAAATAATGCCGCAGTCAACATGGGGGTACATAATTCTTTTCAAATTAGTGATTCTGTTTCCTTCAGAGAAATACCCAAATACAGAATTGCTGGATGGTATGGTAGTTCTATTTTTTAATTTTTTTTTTATTTTTTTATTTTTTGAGGATCCTTTATACTGTTTTCCAAAATGGCTGCTTCAATTAACTTTTCCACCAACAGTACACAAAGGTTTCCTTTTCTCTACATCCTCACCAACACTTATCTCTTGTGTTTCTAGTCTTTTTAAAATAGTCATTTTAAAAGGTGTGAGGTAGGGTGCCTGGGTGGCTCAGTGGGTTAAGCCGCTGCCTTCAGCTCAGATCATGATCTCAGGGTCCTGGGATTGAGTCCCGCATTGTGCTCTCTGCTCAACAGGGATCCTGCTTTCCCCTCTCTCTCTGCCTGCCTCTCTGTCTACTTGTGATCTCTCTCTGTCAAATAAATAAATAAAATCTTAAAAAAAAAAAAGTGTGAGGTAATATCTCATTGTGGTTTTAATTTGCATTTTTCTAATGAATGTTGAACATCTTTTCATGTACCTGTTGGCCATTTGTATTTTTTGCTGGAAAAAGGTCTATTCAGATCATCTGCTCATTTTTTAAATCTAATTTCCTTTTTATTTTCTTTTACTTTTCTCTTTCTTTCACTTTTTTGCTGCTGAATTGTATGTCTTTTTAACTTATTTTGGAGTTCTCTATATTTATGTATTTTGGATTTAACCTCTTGTCAGATACATGCTTAAAAATTGTTTTTCCTCCTAGTCAAAAGGTTGCCTTTTCATTTTTTTAAAAAGAATTTTTCAATCACTACACCCAACATGGGGCTTGAACTTAAAACCCCAAGAAGAAGAGTCACATGCTCTACCAATGGAGCTCCACCCTGATTTTTCATTTTGTTGATGGTTTTCTTCACTTTGTGGAATCTTTTTCTTTGATGTACTCCTGCTTATTTCTTTTTACTTTTGTTGTTTTTGCTTCTGGTGTCAAATTCAAAAAATCATCACCAAGACCAATGTCAAGAACATTACCACCTCTGTTTTCTTGCAAAAATTTTATGGTTTCAAGTGTTTATGTTCACATCTTTAATTCATTTTTAGTTAATTTTTGTGTATGGTGTAAGACAGTGGTAATGTTTCATTCTTTTGCATGTGGCTATTCAGCTTTCCTAACACTATTTACTCAAGAGATTGTTCTTTCTCCATTTTAATTTCTTGGCTTCTTTGTCATAAACTGACCATATATGCATTAATTTATTTCTGGGTGCTTTGTTCTGTTTCATTGATCTGTATGTATGTGTTTATGCCAATACCATACTGTTTGATTACTATGTCTTTGTAATAAAATGTGAAATCAGGACATGTGATGCTTATAGCTTTGTTCTTTTCTTCAAGATCACTTTGGTAATTAGGGATCTTATCTGCTTCCATTCTGTTTTTGTAGAAAATACAATTGAAATTTTGATAGGGATTTCATTGAATCAGTAGATTGTTTTAGGTAGTATGGACATTTTAAGATTATTTTTGTAATCCGTGAGTGTGGAATATCTTTTTATTTACTTGTATCTTCTATTTTTTCATTAATGTCTAGGTCTTTACCTTCTTGGTTAAATTTATTTCTAGGTATTTTTCTTTTCTTTTTGATGCAGTTGCAAATGAGATTGTTTTAATTTCTTCCACTAGTCTGTTAGCAGTGTATAGAAACTCAACAGAATTTGTATATTGATTTTTATATCCCTCAACTTTATTGATTTATTTTATTCTATTGGTTTGTTGTGTAGTCTTTAGGGTTTTGTATATATACTGTCATGTCATTTGTAAATAGATAGTATTACTTTTTCCTTTCCAGTTCGGATGTCTGTTATTTCCTTTTTCAAACTAAATTTCCTGATAGCCTTTTAATACTGTGTTGAATAAAAGTGCAGATAGTGAGCATTCTTGTCTTTTTTCCTAATCTTAGAGGAAAAGCTTTTAGCTTTTAACTGTAAAGTTCTTTTTTTTAAAGAAACATTTTTCTTACATAAAAATAGTTTCCATAAATAGTATTGATTATATGACCATAGGATCACCAGACATTTACAATTTTAAATGTCTTAGAACATTTCCATGTGGAAATATACCACTGATCCAAAACAGTATGAAAAACTAAAGCACCCCAGAAATGAAAACTTTTTTATAAATCAGTTTTGACATTGTGTACATATATATGTGTTCATACACACATGTGCTAAACCTTCTATAGTTTCCCCACTGCTATTGTGGATCAAAGACCATTCTGTTACTATAATACATATTACTCACAGGAAGATAGCATTGGCAAAATTGCTTCAGTAGCTAAAACCAACTGGAAAATAGAGAATTAAATAATTCTATTCCATTGATTATAACCTTTTCTATGTTGTGTTTATTTAATCTGACTTTCAGCCAGCTAAGTAATTATTTTCCAAGGATGTTTAGTGTTTGGAGAGTTCCTCATGGAATATTACACCTTGGAAGAGAAGGATGAAATGAAGGCAAGAATCAACAATACTATTTTATGCAAGCTTCTAATTTTGAAGTTGGTGTATTAAACATTCCATAGAGCTTCTGATAGGCTCTCAGCTACTTATTATTTAGATTCAAACAGAACATGAAGGGTCTAAGACTGAAAAGAACATTACTCTATTGTTCACTAGATGTAATATATTAAATAACTTGTCAAGATATTTAAATTGTCAGAAATTAAGTTTCCTCACAAAGAAAATGGATATACTTACACCTGTATCAAAGTTTTGCTGTATCTAAGTTATGTAAAATATGTTTGAGAGATCTGTGGTAAACTTTCAGGAAATGTTAGCATAGTGGAATACAGATAGAAATCAGTCACACTACAATCAAAACTCAGTTTTGAAGCAATTGAATAATATGCACAAATGTGAACTGGAGAGAAATGTTAGCTTTATCAGAAGCTGAGTTAGAGAGCATGACTTGAACTTGAAACCACTTCAGCCTTCAGGTCTGGACATTATGGGCGATCTTGAGGAGAATGAGTCTTACAGGTTAATCTGGGTCTACCAAAATAGACCGGAGACAAAGAGCAAACTAAATCTGCTGGTGACTTCTAACACACTTATGATAAGGGGAGACTAATACATGTCTAATTTTGTTCTATATTAATAAAATAATTCACCTTTCTTCATGAAGAGAGGCTCTAAAAGTATGCATAGGAAAATAAAAAGCTTTCTACCAGTACTTCAAGGAAATTCTTAATTTCTAGGTTAATTGAAAGCAAGAACATGGTAGCACTGGTTAAGAGGTTGCTGGAGTTACACTGCCTGGGTTCAACAATTCTGCCACATATTATTAGGCAGCCATCAGTGAGTCCCAAGTTCAATTTACATAAAAAACAAAGAAACTCATATTTGTATAGCCCTCAAAGGATAGAAAGGGAAATGATTTCACCTAGAGCTAATTCCATTTATTCCCTACCTGAGTTATGATTTACATATAGCTTTTGAATGCAAATATGAATAATGTAGAATAATTTATTTCACTTGGAGAAAGGGCCAAAAGGTAAGTGTTGGTTATATCCACAAACCGTATATGGGAAGAAAGTAAGTAATTAAGACAAAAGTTTACTACCCATATTTAAGGATAGGAATTCTGAGTGTTATTCTACAAGATGGACCATTTTGATCAGAAGTTAACCTGTGTACAATTTTTTAAAAATTTCAGTAGGGATCTTTCAGCTTGAACCTATACTGGTTTCACAGGGAAAGATGGAGGTTTATTTGAACCTCACTTGATAGCCTATTAATGTGCATCAGTTTGCATCAGTTTGTATTACTTGCAGGGAATACTTCTAAGAGAAAATCAGGGAAAAACAAATAGTAACTTAACCTATAGGAGGATTATTAGTGTAATTTTTGGAAGAAGCGGTTGTCTATAACTTGCATTTTCCCATGGCTCCAGCTCTAGCAGATGTACATCTGTGACTCAGGAAATAAGGAGACTACAATTAAAAGATCGTTTTTCCATAAAGTCTGTTAAGGTATTACTGTTCTGGTGATCCTCTAAGGGATTATACCACCAAAAAGGGATTATTCTTCCTGCCATGGTTTCCACAGAACACAGAACAACTTTGGGCTCTTGAACAGCTTCCACCAACATTGATACTGCCCATCACAAATATCTGACATAACGTGCTAATTTGTTTTCAACATTTCTAATGCACCCAGTTGCCAAATACACAGACCGTATACATTTGAAGTGGTGGTGGTGTGGATGATTTTGCAGAAGATGTCAAAGAAGTTAGATCTCAACTGAAACAAGTACCCATATCAAAAATTAATTTGGATCAGTAACACTGAAAGATGAATTATCTGTGTGTGTAGCAAACAAAAGGAAAGGCAGTATAGACAAATAATTCCTGGCAGTGTAGATCACAGTAAATTTCCAAGTAGGGGTGAGAAAATTTTTAAAGGTACACTTTCTTATCTCTCAGAGAAGCCTCTGAATGTTCTCTGTTCTGAGGCTATGAGGTAGAGAAATTTGGAATTCTAGCACAGATCATATCAAATATTCTCATAGGAAAGCCCGTAACTTACTGTATTTGGTCTGGCTCTCTCCACTGCTTATATTGATCAAATAATTGCACATTTTTCCTATGTATGATATGTTTTAGTGGTTATTTTTATACTAATGTGCTTGTGAATTCTTTTCAGATTTAATGCATGCTCATAAAAGGAATATTTTGGAAGCATTTATTTAAAAATAAAATTGGAAGTATTTGATATATTGTATGCAGCATAATAAACACCAAATAACGAAATTTTCAATTTTACTTTTTCAGTTTCTGAAGTTTTTTATGGTTGTGTTTCAGCAGATTATAGGCATTTCTCTAAGATTTTCAAAAATAAATCAAAGGCAAGATGAGCTGTATTCATTATTTATACATAATAGATGACATCTTTTCTTGGTATGAAAAACTTTCATGGCCTAGAAGTAATTTATTAACATTAGATTCAAATAAACTTCAGCATGCATGCCACATTGTCAGATTTCTTACCCCATCACATTCTCTGGTCCTTTAAAATTGACTATAAAAATGCTAACCAATTAAATGCATATAATGTGCATATATAAGGAACTTTCAGAGCAAAGTATAATTAATAACTGACAAATCAGCTGTTTATCATGAGTCGACAATGACATGCACTGGGGTTTTCTCTAGGAAATTAAATCTGTGGTGTTAATATACATAAATACAAGAACTTGTTTAACACAAGATACTTAATGAGTTATAAAATCATTTGGTTTACAAATGTGAGGCGGCAAAAAACTTGGTGGTTTACTATAATGTTAAAAAAATCAAGATCTCAGCAGTTGGGCAAATTGCCATATTCACTTATAAGAGAACTTTAATAAAAATTTGAAATCAGTTAAATTGGAACAATTTAAAATTTTGGGTACACATATTTTACTTAGGTCCAAGGGATGCCTGAGGTCTAGGCACAAACCGATTCTTCCTTCTCTTGTTTAAGCAGTTGAGGAAATTTTACTAAACTCATACAAAAGTTTACGCTCCTCAAGTATTTTTTCTTCTTCTTTACTTTGTTTATTTGTGGTTGTCTGTGTTTTGTGAGCCTGAATAATGGTGCTCTCCTTTTTTTTTTTCCCTTTGACCTTTATTTAAAGACTTACTCTTTTTCTATATTTTGTAATCTTATGTCCTTTAGCTACATTGATTTCCCTTTAGAATCTGAATCTGCTTTCTGGGTTCTTGATGTTTTGAGACTACTTCTTTCATTTGGTAAGTTATTTTTGAGCAGTTATGATCTACAATTAGAAAAAGAAAGATAAAACATGAGTGATTTTTCTAAGAAATATTTGCTTCAGTTAATGATGATTTATGACATGCTTACTCTTGATGCTGAGGATGATTCATATTAACTGATCAAAACAGTCTTCGCATTCTCCTCTGCTTAACTAAACTTCAGATACATATCTTCCTGACTCTAGACCCTGATGATCCTTTTCCTAGAGCACCTACTGTAGAAAACATATAATGTAAACTCTTTCTCTGACCCTTAAAATGGATATAGATCCACAGATTCTTGCCAGATCCTGGAATGTCTTTAAAACCTGGGAGACATCCGAGGAGATTGTAACTGTATTTCCCAGTCTATAGGAGTGTAGGAGTCTAACTTTGATAAATGCCAGTTAGCAAACACAAATGGCCTAATCACATTGACCAATGTCCCCACTAATGCCCTTCAGTACATTCCTACTAGCTCACCCCAGGACTTAAAAAAACCTCTGGCCATTTGTTTCAATGAAGTATAGCTCAAACTTTCTCCTCTATTACTTTGCCTATTTAACTTTGATTCGTATTTTCTTTGATAATTCTTGTGCTGTATCTTCGATTGAATTCATCTTTGGACCCCCCCCCCCCCCCCCCGGTCCAGAACATCTCATCCAGGGTTAATGATATCTAATGGTGTACAATGTTAAAGCTTTTCTTCACTCACGAGTGATTGATTCAGGAACCATTAGTAAATCTTCTGATCCAGGGTTGTGGACATCCGAATCTCAAAGCATTCTACGGAATTGACTTTAATACTTTTGTTTGGTTTTGTTTTTGGTTTTTGCATTTTTTAAATTTTTCTTCAAATTTTTGTTTAAATTCCAGTTAGTCAACATGTAGTGTAATTTTGGTTTCAGGAGTAGAATTCAGTGATTCAGCACTTATATTTAACACCTAGTGCTCAACACAAGTGCCCTCTTTAATACCCAACACCCATTTAACCCATCCCATACCTGCTTCCCCTCCAGCAGCCTTCAGTTTATTCTCTAAAATTAGAGAGTCTCTTGGGGTGCCTGGGTGGTTCATTCAGTTGAGAGTCTGATTCTCGGTTTCAGCTCAGCTCATGCTCATGATCTCAGGGTCATGAGATGGAGCCCTGTATTGGGCTCTGCCTTCAGCACCGAGTCTATTTAAGATTCTTTCCCTCTCCCCACCCCCATCCTCCTCTGCTCCTTCCTCCACTCACTCTCTCACTCTTGCTCTCAAATAAACTTTTTTTAAAAGAATCTCTTATGGTTTACTTCCGTCTCTTATATTTCCCTCCCTCATATTCATCTGTTTCATTTCTTAAATTCTGCATGTGAGTGAAATCATATGGTATCTGTGACTGATTTATTTCACTTAACATAATATACTCTAGTTCCATCCACATCATTGCAAATGGCAAGGTTTCATTATTTTGATGGCTGAGTAATATTCCATTATATATATATATATATATATATATATATATAAAATAAAGATTTTATTTTTCCCCTTTATCCATTCATCAGTCAGTGGTCTCTTTCCATAATTGGCTGTTGTAGATAATGCTGCTATAAACATCGGTGCATGTGCCCTTTCAAGTCAGTATTTTTGGGGGTGCCTGGGAGGCTCACTGGGTTAAAGCCTCTGCCTTCGGCTTAGGTCATGATCCCAGGGTCCTGGGATCGAGCCCCACATTGGGCTCTCTGCTCCATGGGGAGCCTGCTTCCTCCTCTCTCTCTGCCTGCCTCTCTGCCTACTTGTGATATTTGTCTGTCAAATAAAATCTTAAAAAAAAAATCTCCTTCAAATCAGTATTTTTGTATACTTTGGGTAAAAACCTAGAAGTGTAATTACTGGGTCATTGGGTTGTTCTGTTTTTAACTTTTTGAGGAACTTCATGCTGTTTTTCCACTGTGGTTGCAGCAGTTTGCATTACCACCAACTGTGTAAGAAGGCCCCCCTTTCTTGGTGGGAATGCAAGCTGGTGCAACCACTCTGGAAAACAGCATGGAGGTTCCTCAAAATGCTGAAAATAGAACTACCCTATGACCCAGCAATTGCACTACTGGGTATTTACCCTAAAGATACAAACATAGTGATCCGAAGGGGCACGTGCACCCGAATGTTTATACAGCAATGTCTACAATAGCCAAACTATGGAAAGAGCCTAGATGTCCATCAACAGATGACTGGATAAAGAAGATGTGGTATATATACACAATGGAATACTATGCAGCCATCAAAAGAAATGAAATCTTGCTGTTTGCGACAACGTGGATGGAACTAAAAGGTATCATGCTTAGTGAAATAAGTCAATCGGAGAAAGACAGCTATCATATGATCTCCCTGATATGAGGATGTGGAGATGCAACATGGGGGGTTAGAGGGATAGGAGAGGAATAAATGAAACAAGATGAGATTGGGAGGGAGACAAACCATAACTGATTCTTAATCTCACAAAACAAACTGGGGGTTGCTGGGGGGAGGTGGGGTTGGGAGAGGGGGAGTGGCATTATGGACATTGGGGAGGGTATGTGCTATGGTGAGGGCTGTGAATTGTGTAAACCTGGCGATTCACAGACCTGTACCCCTGGGGATAAAAATACATTATATGTTTATAAAAAAAATAAGAAATAAATAAAAATGATTAAGAATCCAACATGTTAACAACAGAGCATTAAAGCAAGCACATAGTTCATATGCCTAAGAAACTGGCTAAACACCCAATATTAAACAGCAACCCCTCCCCTGGAAGCCTCCAACTCCTCTCCTCTCCATTTTTTATAACATGCTTCAGCATCCAACATACTACACAGTTTATGTATTTATTATATTTATTATTTAATATCTGTCTTCCTGGCTAAAACATAAGCTATATGCAGACAGGGATCTTTCTCCCTTTCCTTCATTTATGTATTCAATTCATAGAATTGTGACTGGACTATTCTAGGTACTTAGTAAGTAAGTGTAATGAATTTTATTGAAAAAATTGTATGAAATTCAGCAGTTATCACATTCTTATTTTATTCTTATTTTAAACTCAAATAAAATTAAATATACTATTTTATTAAAAGAAAAAAAGGCGGCTCCCCTTTCTCCACATCCTCACCAACATCTGTTGTTTCCTGTGTTAATTTTCGCCATTCTGACAGTGTTACTATTAGTAATGAGATCTCATTTGATTGAACTCTGGTTCTTTGGCATTTTGAGTATTTTTTCTTTGAGATCTCCATGATTTTGGTCAAATTTAGTAATTCTAAGCAACTTTAATTCAGTCATTATGTTTTATATCTCAGTTTAAAAAGTTTACAGGGGCGCCTGGGTGGCTCAGCGGGTTAAAGCCTCTGCCTTCAGCTCAGGTCATGATCCCAGGGTCCTGGGATCGAGCCCCGCATCGGGCTCTCTGCTTGGCTGGGAGCCTGCTTCCTCCTCTCTCTCTCTCTGCCTGCCTCTCTGCCTACTTGTAATCTCTATCTGTCAAATAAATAAATCTTTAAAAAAAAAATAAAAAAAAATAAAAAGTTTACAAAATCTTAACATTACTTATGCTAAATTAAGTAATATCCATCAAATATCTAGATAATTTCTTTTTTTTTTTTTAAGATTTTTTTACTTATTTGTCAGAGAGAGAGAGCACAAGCAGGGGGAGCAGCAGGTAGAGGGAGTAGCAGACTCCCCATTAAGTGAGGAGCCCAATGTGGGATTGATCCCTACACCCTTGGATTGTGACCTGAGATGAAGACAGACATTTTACTGACTGAGCCACTCAGGCATCCCTAGAACATTTGTAAGTAACACGATCTACTGTTTTATTATTAGGCATAAATTTAGGTTTATATACGTTTTTGCTTATTTTTATGATACAGAGAGTCTTATTATATTGGGTCTGTTAATAAATATATTGTTGCAATATTGAGAAATTGTACCACAAGAAAGCATGCACTTTACCTGTAAAAATTGTGAGATGCTATATTCAGAAACTTTACTAGTCTACTACAGGTTCCTGATAAAACTATTCATAATTTTGTGTTTTCTCTGTAAAACATAAGGTGTGGGTAGTTAAAATTATAATCAGTATGTCTAAATGAATCTACTAAAATTCAAGAAAGAAATAGTTTTGTATGCAAAATATATTAGGAGTATAGGATCTGTTAAAGAAAAGTATGTGAAGTATATAGGACGTGTTTTCATTAAGGAGGGGGGGAAAGGTAATTTTATCCTCAAACAAACTAACTGGCTGAGAAGAAAAAAGAATAGGACAAAACATGATGGGTAAAACTAGTCACAGGTTTGCAGAAATGGAATCTCATTTTGTGTATTCAAAGCTAGTTATAAGATTCGATAGGTTAATTTTCTTTAATTACCTTTAGTATCACTAGTGTATTAATGCAAAACTAGAATTTTGGGGCACCTGGGTGGCTCAGTGGGTTAAGCCTCTGCCTTCGGCTCAGGTCATGATCTCAGGGTCCTGGGATCAAGCCCCGCATCGGGCTCTCTGCTCAGCAGGGAGCCTGCTTCCCCCTGTCTCTCTGCCTGCTTGTGATCTCTCTCTCTCTCTCTGTAGCAAATGAATAAAATCTTAAAGAAAAAAAATTATAAACTCTACTATCTGAAACTAATTTAAAAAAAAAAACAAAACTAGAATTTTGTTTTCTTTCTATTAAAATGACAAAATTTTCTTGGATTATAGGTTTTCTCTCAAGATATTGTAAAAGATTTTTCTTTACATTCTGAATAATTTTCCTAAAAGGTATGGATTGTGGTTTATCAGAATAATTTACTGTTTTGTACTGACCTTATCATGTATTTGATTATTTAAGTGAACAAGGTCTTCTCATCTTTGAAAGAGGGAAAGTTGTTTCAATTATGTTACCATCTATATTTGCCTTTAAAATCCTTTGACACTTTGGTTAAGTAGGTAGCTAAGTATTATTTCTTAGTGGCCCACAATCCCTTTTAGCCAGTTGTCCAAATCTTTTGACATTTTTGAAAACCTCTGATATTTGCCCTCCCAAAATAGAATTCTAAGTGTAATTTTCTTGATTCAAACTGACTTTGAAACTCTTGAGGGTCCTTGATCAATCACGAAAGATTTATTTTTTTACCTTATAAAGGTAGAATCTTTAAAATAAGTAGGTTTATTTGATACATTGCATTGAATTAAAAACATTGTCAAACAAGTGATGGTTAACCTTCCATAGATTATCTGTACGGGTAAAATATTAATATAAATATTTTATATTTATATTAATATAATGTTAAATGTTAACATTTAACAGAATTTTAAAGTTATATGTTAAAGTTAAAATGTTAAATGTGGAAGTTCAACATTTAACAGAAATGTTAAGGTTAAAATTTGTCAGTGCCTGTGCTGTTTATGATAGGTCCTAGTTCTGCTTTGCTTGCATTAGACAGCATTATAACATTATTAGTCATAATTTCTGAATTGTGCAGTGGGAAGGCTATAAAACACTCTTATCCCTCACCTTCTGTGGGAGGTAGAAGCCTAGACTTTAATAAGTACCAATTATCAAAGACAGCTTAATCATATTGACCAGTCTCCTCCATCATGTTCTCCAGTATTTTTCCACTAACCCATGCCAGTGCTTAAAAACCCTCCTGCCTTTGTTTTCAGTAGAGTCCTTCTCCTCTATTTCTATGGTTTTGAGTAAATCCTTTGCCTGTTTAATGTTGTCTTGTACAGTTAATGTTTTGCATAACCTTAACACAAATGTAGTATAGTTCGTATTTATTTTTCCTGCCTCTTTTCTAGGTGCTTTACAAGCATTTACAAACATTAACTAGCTTATTCTTATAGCCACCTTCAAGAATGTTTTCCTCAGTTTACTTAGCTGTTTAGGAAACTGAGGTTTAGGTTCATGAAGCAAATCATCATCAGTCATTCAGCTAAGTTTCAGAATCCCTTTTGTATCCAACCACTTCTTTAGATCCATAAATTGTATTTATGTTTTTGTATTTTTTTTTTTTAAAGAGAACCTCGCAGATTGTAGGTGTCACAAATCTGGATGAATGTGACCATCAGAATTTGAATGTGGGAGTAAGTGGCTGATTTCAAAGCCTGTGTGTTTCCTTCAGTGCAGTTATTTCCTAGGTTTGTTTTTGGAATTCCAGATGCTCAGAAGAACAAGCTCAGAGGCAGCTCTGCTGAATTATAGGCAGCAGGGGAAATTGAGTTCTGGGACTTCCACTGCACTTAAAACCAAACCAGCCCTCCTTCTATCTCTCCATCTATTTCATGTGATATGAATAAAATTTATTTTGAGGAAGTGATTTTGTTGCCAAAATACTTTGAAAAATAGTGGCATAATGCCAGACTGACAGGACCCTTTTCATTGAATACATGTTGACATAGGGTAACAACTGTGGAAAGTTAATTACACAGAATTCATTCAATTTATTTTGAGCAGAAAAAGACTAAGAAATTATCTAACCCAACTTCTTCCTTTAAAGATGGGAGAAATGAGTCACAGAAAGAAAGTAATTTACTTAAGGTTAAGACTTGTTCAGCATAGAATCGCAGTTATTAAACTCTGATCACACATTATGTCATAACCTATTTTAAGGAAACTGAAAAATTGCCTAATGGAACTTATCATTATATTGATTGTACTGATGTTTTGGAGGTCATTGTTTACTACACATCTCTTAATTCTTTTTATGAGTGAGCACAAAAGGTATTTAACTTCAGTCAAAATCAAAATAATCAGTACTGTGCAGCTTTTGCTTTTGTTTTGCTTTTTTTTTTTTTAATGTCAGATATGTAAATGATTGAATTTCCCCCTTTGGTCAGCTTCTGGAAATATCACTAAGGAACTTAATGCCTTAGTCTGAATGTTTGTGTCCAACTCCAAATTAATTTGTTGAGGCCCTAATCCTTAATGTGATAGTATTTTGAGACTGAGGCTTTGGGGGAGTAATTAGGGTGAGGTTAGGTCATAAGGGTGGGACTCTCATGCTAGAATTGATGACCTTACCAAAAAAAGGGGGGGGGGGGCAGAGAGAGAGAGAGAGAGAGACATGAGAGCTCATTCTTGTGCTCACACGCAGAAAATGTCATATGAGCACATAGGGAGAAAGCCATTGTCTATAAGCCAGGGAAAGAGTCCTGACCAAGAACTAAATCTGCTGATACTTTGATCCTTAGACTCTTCAGCTTTTAAAACTGTAAGAAATAGACTGTGTGGCTTAAACAGGAGACATTTATCATGCTTCGTTATAACAATCTGAGCAGACAATGTATATCCATATAATGGATACAGAATTCATTTTGTACTCTCTATATCAGACTATTTCCTGCTTATTATTATTATTTAGCATTATTTTTCAACAACTTTTATTTGTTCACTTTATGTTTTTTGCCCAATACATACTTTGGTAAGCTATCACAATTCATTTGAACTGAAACTAGACCTAAAGACAAGAACCATGTCCCATGAAGGTTTATATGTAATCATATCCTTGTCTCATTTGTATACAAGTATTTTTCTAGTTTTTTTAATAGTCTTGTACATGACACAGCTCTAATAGATATTGATTGAATGCATAAAGGTATGAGTTAAGGCATATAAAATATATGTGAATGTCCAAGTTCTAATAGAGTTGACAAAGATCAGAAACAATTCTTCTAATTCTTAAATTAATGAAGAAAAAAAGGAAAACATCATTTATTCAGTCCTTTTGGTGTTTTGAACTCTGTCTAGTATACTTTCTATAAACTATCATATTTAGTAATCTTACATGATCAGACTATATACTTTTATATAAAGATGGAAAAGTTGAGATTCACAGGGGCCAAGAGGAAGTTTACACCTCTAGCACACTGAAGAGTAGAAATTTGGATATGTAAATGCCATAGAAGGTATTATGTTTCATAAAAAAAGTTATGGAGAAAGTGCGACATGGGTGCCTGGACGGCTTAGTCAGTTGCATGTCCAACTCTTGGTTTCAGCTCAGGTAATCATCTCAGGGTTGTGAGATCAAGCCCCGCATATGGCTCCACACACAGCATGGCGTCTGCTTGACATTATTTCCCTCTGCTGCTCCCCAGCTCGGGTTCTGTCTCCCTCCCCCACCCCTCTGTTTTTCTCAAATAAATAAAATCTTAAAAAAACATAAAGTAGTACAATAGCATTAAAGCAGAGAGAGGACTTACGTGTAACAAGTTATGATATAGCATTTAGGTTATATAATGAAATTTGGACTATAAGTAGAAGAGGAAGAGACAAGTAAATATAATTTGGATGTATTAACATGCTTTAAGAATTTTATGGTCATAAAAATTGGTCATAATTAGAGCAAATTAAGGATTCTTTCCATATCACTCCCAAGCTAAACACTTAATTGGGTTTTATGGGTTTTCTTCACAATTATGGAGATTAACTGACAGTCTGTATTATATACAATAGTAATTCAGATGAAAGATCTAGAGTATGAATGCTTGGTTTGAAACTCAGACCCACCCATCATTCGCTTACAAGTTACTTTGTCTCTATGTACCTCAGTTTCTTTGTCTAAAAATGAAGCTCCTGCTGCTTTCTGTATTCAGTCATATAAGCCTTAAACATGGCATGAGACAGTACTTGGCAATTATGTACTATTTTTTTCTGTTCCATTATCAATTACTTTGAGAATTTTTCTGATATTTTGTAAACAATTATTTTCTATTTACAAAGCTATTTCCTTCTAAAAATTCTCTGGATGGAAACCATAAGCAATTTCCTTTACATTCCCCTAGCTTTGAAAATGTGATATCCAATGGGTTCGAAATCAATTTCTCTAAGCCTACCAGTCAGTTAGACAAGAGTTATAGGCCCTGTTCAATTCTGTCTAACATTACCGTTTATCAGTGAAGTAAAGTACTCTCTCTGGTAGGTTCTATTTTTATTCAATCTCCTTTTTGGTCTTTGCTTGAGGATACAATAAAAGATAAGAATCATGGGGGAGGAGAGAGAAAACTGAATGGAAAGTCATCAGAGGGAGAAAAACCATGAGAGAGTCTTAAATGACTCTGGTTACTGGAGGGGAGGTGGGTAGGGGGATAGGGTAATTGGGTGATTGACAATAAGGAGGGTACCTGATATAATGAGCTCTGGGTGTGTTATATACAACTGATAAGTTATTGAACACTACCTCTGAAACTAATGGTGTATTATGTGTTGGCTAATTGAATTTAAATTAAAAGTAAATAAATAAGAACCAGGATTTAATTTAAAGAAATAATAATAGATCAAGAAGCCATCATAAGAATGTATTTCCAATCCCCTGGGGAAATTTTACAACTCAAAGACTTGGCATTATCAAAGACTTTGATATAGAAACCAGGAACTAATGTATACTAATGACTGTACTTTTGAATTGTTTAAGCAATAAGATATGCAAAAACCTAGGACCAGTTTTCTGAGTCAGTAGTGTTGATAATCTTTAAAAGAATGGATGCCTGAGTGGCTCAGTTGGTTAAGCATTTGACTCTCGATTTCCGCTCAGGTCAGGATCTGAGCCTCCTGGGATGAGCCCCAAGACAGCCTCCCTCTTGAGCAGGGAGTCTGTTTATCTCCCTATTCCTCTGCCCCTACCCCTGATCCCTCTCTCTCTCTCTCTCTGTCTCTTTCTCTCTCAAATAAATAAATCTTTAAAAAATATATTTTAAAAAAGTATAGCAAAGTCATTCATCACCTGAAAAAGTACATATGCAAAATATTTTAATCATCAATTCATTTACTGAAATTTAACATTTAGAAGACCCAGATTTTGCTTAAAGTTTCTATATACTTCATACTCTTACTCTCCACTAAGTAATTCTTTATTCCAAAATAAAGTCCCCATATGCCTATGTACAGTAAACCAGATATTGTGCTAGATGTAAAGTTATGAGTCATCATTAGAAATTATCCAGACCTTTAAATAATTTCACAAAAGAGAACAAAGAAATTAACAAATAAGGTATCCTGTGACAAGCACAAGGCTATGGGAATATGAAGAAAATACGTATCAAATTGGTAGTGGGTGGGAGCAGGGAGGAAGCAAACATCTTAGGTCAGTGTGAATCTTGGTTAGGTTAAGCATTTGCTACTTATATTAACATAGGTAAATGAAAAAGTGTAGTTGGTTCTACCTATCTGTCAGCTGTCATGCCTCACTTGACCTAAAGTCTTTAACCAGACTTTTAGAAAACTTGTCCTATAATGATTATCTGACATTTTTTCTCTGTACCAAGTATGAAAATTTTGAATTACGTAGTAAGGCCACTTCCCCTGCAGTAAGACTATACTAGTCCTGACACAAGTTCTTGATCAGTGTTTTTCCAAGTAGTAGATGATGGCATGCCAGACAGATAGATGCAAAGGCAAATAGCTATAATGGGACTGTGTCTGAAACTTCAAGTAATTTGGTTTGCGGTTTTGACTAAGGGTTAGTAGTGAAAGTAAAAATTGTAGTTGATGAAGTGCTTTGTTTGAAAATAAGTCCAAAATTTCCCTATAGTTCATGAAGAGCTATTGAATAATTTTAAGAGGAAAGAGACAATTATGCTCATATCTTCTAGTTAAAATAATCATGAAAATTGTCTACTATATTCAAGAGCAGAGGGAGCAGTGCTAAGTTAACCCCAGTATAATCCAAATATAATTATTAAAGTACTTAAATATTAACAATACTTCTTTGCTGGCAGTTGATACCCAAATCACAATTAAGTGTCTCTGATGAGTCTCAGTAATGATCTTGCTATGATGGTTTAAATCAGAACCCATATAAGGTAGGCACATTATTTGGTCATTATATGAGTTAAGTCTCTTGATATGCAATGGTATCTGCTTTATTGTTTTTACTTTCTACTATTGCTTATTACAAAAGCTGGATCAATTCTTTTAGAATGTCCCATATTTTATATCTATATTTTTCATTTTTTCTGGTGTCATTCAATTGATTTCTCTACCTTCTGGGTTTCATGTTAATAGAAATTAACTTTAGAAGCTTGACAAGTACAGATTCAAATTTTTAAAGACGAAATCAGAATGTTTTTATTAGGATGTACAGCTGAATTCATAGATATAAATTCATCATTTATGTAGTAACTGAGCAGAGGCAAAACAATTTATACACTGCTTTTTGGTTTATAATGAGATGTGCTCTCTTTTGTTTCTATGTTTGATTTCATTTCTTATTCTTTGGTAAAACAATTGCCTGAAAACCATGAGAGATAACAGCGTGCCCTAAAACAGATTGATGCAGTTATTAGGAAAAAATGGTTTTGGTTTTCTCTGGGTGTTTCTCAAACTTGTCATTTCAACTGCAAATGGTGCATGTTCTTTCTGTCCCTGGGTCATGGCAATTGGTACACTTCTGTTAGCATCTCCAATAGTTAAATGAAGATAGCACCATTTTTCTCATACTAATTTCTGTCTTTCTTTTGGGTAAAACCCAGTTCCAGAGGAGCCAAAATGACTATTAAGGCTACTATCTCTTTTTGACATGTCATCTGCTGAATGACCACTTAGAATTATCAGTGGAAATTAACATTTAAACAACTGCATATCAGACAGCAGAGGAAGAATTATTTATATAATCAAAAACAAGTTAGGTAACATGTGAAAACTCCTTCTTCACCAGTTTTTGTTTTCAGTTGGCCTACACCCTCCGAAAAGAATTAATTCCATATATTAATTTTGCCAACTTTTGATAACCAGCAAGCCTTTTTTCCTAAGTGAATACATGATTGATCTACGTTTGTAAAGTGTTTACTCATTTTTAAAATTATTTTATGGACTAATTCATTAGACATGTAAAGCTCTAGCTGTTTCATATGATATTTGAACAATAATCAGAAATTACAGATACAATGTGACGATGGAGTGAGAAGTCGAAAGATGTCACGGGCAGCAGAGCAGTGATAAATTTGGGGGGACAGTGGTAGGAGAGTCTAGCAATGGGGGTAACAGAAATGGACAAATTCATGTGGGCCTTGTCTCACTTTGGTCTGGTACCAGTCTCGCTCCCTCTGTCCCTCAGATTCCCTTTCTCTTAAACATACTGCTCACAGAGAGAAACGGGCATGTGTCCCTTCCATTGACATTACTGATCTGTTATATTTACTCAGAAAGTCCGATCATCTTCTGAAGAAATGCTTTATGAGAAATGTGTTGCTCTTTGAGGTGATTTCAAAGTTAAGTCTTTTGTGTGAATGAGTATCCAAGTTCTAAATTCATTAGTACATTTATACAGGGTACCATTAATCCTTGAGGGTCTACTCTGGAGTATAAGAGTAAGGCATACAGTTAATGAAATTATTTTTTTCAGTGCAGTTCTAAGGCTTGCTTTCATGGTACCTTTTCTCAATGAAAGTCAATATTCTAAGTGTATGTCTTATAAAGTTGTATCTGGTGAATCTCTGTTGGAAATGTTTTTGTGGTATATGTATATGAGAAATTTAGTTTAAAGATAAAAATGTGATAGAGTTTGACAATGGGGAAGTCAATATAAGACTCATGGGACATACTATATAATTAAAATTTACAGTATATAGATAAAACATCATTAGAGATAGGGATAGAATTTTAGGTCAAGATTAAATCCTCCTACCAACTTAGACAGCTTTGATTTTAAAAGACATTATTTTAACCTTTTGATGAAAACTTTGGGATAAAAAGGGATGGAAGTTTATCTTTTAATGAGGATTTGTGTAAGTCCTTGGTCATTAAATTCATTAAGTCAGTTTCTGCCATCAGCATTTATTGAAAGTATCTCCCAAGGAGGAAAAGCAAATTGTTGAGCCATTTTGCAAGTTAAAGATGAAGGAAATACATCAGTCTAACCAGGAAATTTTCATACTATTACTAAAACATACTGAAAACTTTGAGATTAGTATAACTGATTAAAATCCACTTATAAATTCAAATGGTCTCTGAATGATTGTTTTGAATCTTGCCCTACTTTATGTTCTCCTGAGTTATAATTACAGATAATGCAAATTTTGGTCAGCTTTTGAGTCTCTCAGATAAAATTTATCCATATATATATAGATATATATATATTTTAAGTTTGGACTAACTTGACATTATGGTTGCTTAATGTAACACGAGCTCTCAAAGTCTTAATTTCAGTAATTCCAGGCAACCATTTTGGATGAGCCAAAGTCTGTGGAAGATGATGAAATAGTTCTGAGAAAATAGATTTGTTCTTTTATAGAGGCAGAAAGTGTATGTAAATCATTCTCTCTAGATTCATAAAAATCAGGTTGAGCAACTGTCTTTAATATCTCAACAGTGATAAAATCAGTAAGGACTGCTTGTTTTACATAATAGTCATCCAGGGGTTTATTTCTACCTTTTCAGTTATGGTTTAAATGTAATAAAGTATATAGCATGACAAATTTTTGTTTAGAAATATTTTTCATATACAGTGTTCCTTAAACTTGAATGTGCATATAAATCAAATGTATTAAAAATTTGAATTCCTATACCACACTGCCAGAGAATCTGATTAGTTCTGAGGTGATACCTGAAAATACACATTTTAACAAATATTTCTCAACTCTGAATTGAAATTTATAATATAGGCTGTATGGATTATTAGAGTGAATAGATTGTACAGTGTTTTTAGTTACTTGAAGATCTTTACTAGATAGTTTGTATTTTTCAAGAACTAAATAATTTTATATTCTAATCAATTTCTAAAATATCTCAGTTGAAACATAATAATATAAATGAAGACCCTGGAATCTATAACTACTTCCACCTATAAGTACTAGTTCTGTAACTTACTAGTGGCTTGATCTTTTACAGGGTCTTAACCTGAAATAGATGTATCAGATACACTAAATAAATGGATTTCTACTCAAAGTGGTCAGTTGTGGTAGGAAGGAATTAAATACAGAGATTATAACACATGCTTGGCTTAGAGTAACTAATCAGTAAATCTTAACTCATTTATTCTGTGAAATACCGAACGCAGTATAACAGACACTAAATAGACCATGGTTTCTATTTTAATAATTCTGATTAACTAGATTTATTTTTGGAGAATTTCAAATCCAAGAAGAAAACAACCTGTTTTAATGGCAACCTTGAAATGTTTATTACTACAATATTAGGTATAAAATGCACATGTATTTGTTTATATTATAACTTAAAATATAACAGACTTCTATTTCACTAGTGGTCAGTATTTACTGTTTTGGGCAATCATATCTCTATGAAAAACTAAAAAGTCAAAATGTGATAATGAGCTTGATTTGTTTAAGATTTTGGAGAGCAACCAAGAGAGAAATTATTTACAGAGCCATTGGCCACTTTTGGGGAAAGAAACCCCAGAAATATGACTTGATAATTGCTACCTCTCTTCATTTTGAGGCATTTGCTAATCAAGAACTGGCAGCTGAGAGGGTGAGAAGCCAAAGCAAATAGTTGCCAGTCATAAACTCTAGAAGACAAAATTGGACATCAGGCCTGGCAAGTTTTGAGAAGCTCTTGTAAATGCCATATGTGATCAATTGAGATCTCTGTTGAGCTATAAGCTAAAAGTAAAAGTGAGATTGAAATAGATAGGTCTCACAAATTCCAAAATTCAGCATAACATCAGTGCAGGTTCTTAATTTGAGTAAGAAACTGTTCCCTTAATTTCTTTCAGTAAATTGTGTAGACAGAATATATAATGAGTGCTTCAGATTATCCATAGGATTCTTGTTACAAAATATCCCACAATTATTTAAAATAACCAAACAACAAAAAGAAAATAATTGCACAATATTAGACCCACAGAGGGTTCATGATATTAGGTATATTAGACAAATATTTTAAAACAACTGGCTAATATGATAAAGGGATTAAAAGACAAGCTGAAAATTTTCAGCAGAGAGCTAGAAATTTTATAAAATCAGGTGATATTGCAGAAGTAAGTAAAATCCCTGAGATTAAATAGTCAATATGTTTAATAATTGATTAGATGCAAATGACAATGACAAGGAAATTAATAAACTAGACAAAGATAGAAGACAATATGCAGCTAAAATTTCACAAGTAACTATCTTAAAACCTATAAATGAAAGACTAAAGTAATAAAATGCTCATATTTTAATATGCCTAATAAATAATTTAAAAAGAACATAGAGATAAGAAAACATAATAAGGAAAAATTAAATGGTAAGTGACCACACAAACAATATCCAAAATTGCTGAAATCATTTTGTAAAAAATTCTTGTCACAAAGCAAGTCTCAATAAATGTTGGAGAATTAGAGTAGATATTCTTTTCACAGGGAAATTAATCTTTAAATCATATTTTTAAAAAGAACTAGAAGAGAGATCTTTATATATTTGGAAATGAATATCTGTTCATATAAATCTCATTATTAAAATTAAAGTTAAGTATTTTGAACTTTTTTAATAAAATATAACTTATAACATGTGTGGTAGATAAAGCTGCACTTAAAGGATATTTATATGTGTATATATATATACTACATATTATACATAAATGCATATAATAGAAAATAAAGTCAGAATTAGTGATTAAAACATCAATCTCAAAATTAGAGTAACAAATTAATTTCAATGAAAATAAAAATAAAAACACAAATATGGATGATGTAATATAGAGTTGTAATATAGAGTTTTAACAATGACAAAACTCAGTTTATTCTCTCAATTTGGTAACAAAATTGCTAAACTTCTGGTAAGACTGGTTAAAGAAAAATTAAAGAAGACAAAAATTGCCAAGTCCAGGAATGAAAAACAAGATTTCACTGTAGGCTTCATACACATTAAAAAAATAATATCTGTTATAAAACATTTTATCAGAAATTTTAAAATTTAGGTAAAACTGAACAATTTACAGAAAAACAATGAAACAGTTTGCAAACATTCTAATGAAAGTATTAACAAATTCAATCAAGCAATATATAACATCTAACCTAATTGGTACAGTTGGTGTAATATTTGGGATTTTAAAAAATTGATCAATTATATCATTTCAATAAATTCAAAAACAAATCTTGAAATTCAAGATATGAATCATAGTATCTAGAAAAATTCCTGTAGTAAATATCATACTTATTGTAAAATAACAGAAGATTTCTACTAAGATTGGAAAGAGGACATACATTGCCACCAACCATACTTCTATTAAGCTGCCAAAAAATAAATAAATAAATGAAATACACAAGGATTGTAAAGAAGAAAATAATTAATTACAGATGACATGACTTTATTGTACATGATGAAATTACAAAATAATGCAAAGGTGGCTTAACAAAAGTTTATCAAGGGTGCTTTAAGGTAGCCATGTATATTGCTATATACCAGAAATAAGCAAAGAATAAAATGTAAAAAAAATACAGTACCATTAAAAAAATTAAATAAGTAATCATTTGCCTGATTGTTTGACAACCTTCATGCAGAAAACTATAAGTAATAGTGATAATTATTCCAAAATTTAGCATATGCCAAATTATATATTATGTTTCAAGAATGAAGGCTTTATGTTGAAATATGTTATTTTTTCTCAACTGATGTGTAGATACAATGAAATCTCTTATCAAAATTGTAATTGATTTTGAGGTTTGTTGTAATCATTGATGTTAAAAACTTACTGTAAAATGTATATAAATGTATATAAAATTTAAAAACTCAAAGTTCAGAAATAGCCAAGATAATCTTAAAGGCCAGGAAAAGGAGAATAATAGTAGGAATAGGAGGAAGAGGAAGAAGAGGAAAATCCAGAAGGACTTATATTCCAAATGTGTTTTTTTCTCACTCAACAGTAAGAAAAACATTGTAGTACTGACACAAGGATAAAAAATTAGATCAGTGAAACAGTGTTCAAAATGGGCTCATATTATAGGGAAACTGGGATAATGAAGATGGCATACCGAAGAATTAAAATGGTGTTCAGTAACTCATGTTTCTTCAGTTGAATATCTTATGAAACCAAGTGAATCCTTATTTATACTGTACACATGTATCAATTTCAGTTAGATTATATATCTCAGTATGAAAGTAAAATAAAACTTCTAGAAAACAGTGTAAGAAAAGCATGGTCTTGAGGTAGGAAACTATTTCTATAGCAGGATATATGATATGCTATCATAAGGGAAAAGTTTGACAAAGTGGACGACATCAGACTTAAGAGTATGGGTCCATCAGAAAGTTAAAAGTAGTGTACCAAATGCTAGAAATATTTGCAACTTTATAATGAAGGGCTTTTCTCAGTTTTACAAATAACAGGTAAAATCTATTCAGAATTCTCAAGATGGAAGAAGAAGGGCAAAAAATTAGAAATGCATTTTACCAGATATAGCAAAATTGTTAACAAACATAAATGCTGTTTAAATTTATATCAAAAAAGTACAAATTGTAACTACAATTTGATACTATTGCATTCTTATAAATGACAAGTTAGAACTGACAAAATGACTTACAGAAATGACAATTCTCGCACACTGATGATAGAAGTAAAAATGCTGTAATCAATTTGGAAAACTATTTGGCAGTATCTACTAAAACTAAGCATGCTCATCCTTTGTAACCCAGCAGTTTCCTTCCTAAGGACAATATATTTCACCAAACAGAATTGATTGAATGTATGTAATCATCCTAATAGCAAGCAATGAGAGACACCCTTAACATTATCAGCAGTAAAATAGATGCATGAATGAGGGATTCAATCACACAATGGAAGCAGTATAAGGCCACAAAATGAATAAACTACAACTACTTATAACTGTAAATCACACATGCTTTTACACACTGAGCATCCCCTCAACCACCCTGCTTCCACCATCTACAGCTCTAGTCCTCAGTCTAAAATTAGCTGAAGAGAATGGGGCAGGTGTGGGGAAATGGCCCAAGAAGGAGATCCTTGGAATTTACTCAGGGTGCCTGTATAGAGCATTGGGAAACTGGTCCAGTCCTTCTCCAGTTCCCACATAGTCACATCTTTTCCACTCCTGCAGCTCTTGGGTACCTACTGGCCTGTCTCCTAAATTTCCCAACCTCCCTTCTGTTTTTTGTCCTCACCACCTCCCTCCATCTGCAGCCAATTATAGTACCTTAATACTCCACCGTCATACTGAGACTCTTCTATGATATAAATATATCCAGCAGGGGGCATTGTCCCAGCCTCCTGGACTTGCTGACCCCCCACGCACTAGCCCTTACTTTCCTAGGTCACTTCTCTAAAATTAAGGATTTTTTTTTTCCCTCTGTGAAATTCAAGTGACAAAATTATGGTATTGGGTTGCAGGATAATGGTTACCTCTGAAAGGTGAGAGTGGAAGAGGATATGAGGGGCTCCTAAAGTGTTTGTTGTAGTCTGCTTCTTAATTTGAATGCCAGTTACATAGCTCACTTCCTGAAAATCTGAGTTAGACACTCATAATTTTTTCACTTTTCTGTTTATATGTTATACTTCAAATAATAAGTTCACTAAAGAAACATTTGTTTTTTTGCTGCAAAAATACATATTTTGACTAAGTCTTGCAACAAGATATTAACAAGGTGAAAACATAGAGGTGATATTCAGAGAATAACTAGGCACTTAATTCATTAACGCAAATAGTGTTTGAATAACTACAAAATGCCAAGCTCTATGTAAGGTATTCACATTATGAAAATAATCCCTATCCTTAAAAATTGTATGATCTAGTTGATATACAAAAATAAGCAGAATCAATAAATAATGCCAAATAGAGAGGTAATGAAGAGGGTAACGAAGAGGATAGTGCCGTAGAGAATAATAAGGTCTATGAGATATTTATAGGTAGTTTTCCGTATGTCATTAAAATTTTGAGGAATCATAGATTAAGGTGATAACAAATCTGACATTAAAAAACCAAGTAAACAATGTTTCTTAACTTTGCTAGATTTTAATTTGTTTGAAATTATGTTCACTACACTGGTTTACCCTGCTTCAATATTTGTGTAAATGAAAGGTATTTGGTTCAGCTGTTGTCTCTTTATTTGCTTGTAATTTATAAGCATAAGAGTCATATTTCTTATATATGAGCAAAGGAACAAGACACAAAATACTTCACATATATTTCAATTAAACAAAGTCCAACACAGCAAAATGATGCTGTGTTACTATTCTGCATGGTGGTTAGAGGGGGCAGTCATTGAAAGGGCTCGATGGGGACACCTGGGTGGCTCGGTCAGTTGGGCATCTGGCTTCAGCTCAGGTCAAGGTCCCAGAGGCCTGATACCGAATTCCCCATCAGGCTCCTTGCTCAGCGGGTAACCTGCTTCTTCCTTTGCCTGCCACCTCCCACCCCCGGCTTGTGCTTTTCCCCTCTGTCTGACAAATAAATAAAATCTTAAAAAAAAAAAAAAAAAAAAAAAAGGAAGAAGGGGCTTGGTAGGTGAGCTTCCATTGTACCAGTAATTTTCTATTTATTAGCCTGTGTGGTGGTTACATAAAATTTCACTTTTTATTTTAATTCATCAAATAATAAACATACAGCTATTGCTCTATGTATATACATTTTAGTAAATTAGTTTAAAATTGTTAATTTGAGAACCACACAAAATGAAAATCACAGAAAAGTTATGGCAGTGCAATTTTCAAAACTACTTGTATTGAGGGATGGGGAGAAACAAAAGTTGATTCCTTCATCAGTCATCCATAAGTGGAAATTGTCTTTATATCATCAATGTATGATCTTGTTCTGTGCTGCAATTTTTGAAGGTAAAAATGACTCCCTATGTATGATTTTTTTTCCAAGAATGTAATACATTCCAAGTCACATCCTCAGAGAAGATTTCAGAAGATACTATATTTTACAAATGTGACAGAAAATATCTCTGGAATTACCTTTCTCCCCCTCACAGAAATTATTAATTCTCTAAGATGACAGCTACTACATAAAATTAAGTAATGTACCCAGGTATACTCTTGTGTATTCAGTACAAAATTTTCTAGTTGGTTAAGTGGAATCCCACTGTTTAGATGTATGAAGCAAAATAAAATAGCTTCAAATCTTGAATTTATGGTACCTTAAGTTATAGATGGTAACGAGAAATGGTTGGACTATGGTTATGTTTTAAACTTGAAGTTGAGAGGACTTGCTGATAGTTTTTATGTGAGGCAGAAGAGAAACAAAATACTCTACCATCTTTGCCTTGAACAACTGGATAAATGAAACTGTCATATTCTAAAATAGAAACATTAGGTTTCTGCATATATCCAGTAAAGAATTCTGGCTCAAATATTTTTAAGTTTGTGAAGCCCATTAACATAAAAAATTGAGTCTTGGAGTTGTGTAAGGAAGTGATCACACTAAAAAGGTAAATTTGAGTGTTATCACTCTATATCAAGTGATCTGAAAAGAGTAAGGTGATAGGGTGTCAGAATGCCAGGTAGAGTCAGAATTTTGCCTCAGCCTAGCCTAGCTTGGAGAGTGTGGGTATTGTGTTTACATTGTATGATCACAGTAATGCCTGTATCATAGGATTTTTCAAAGACTTACTGAGTCGAAGATGTCTTTCAAGATCTGTTACAACTGGAGTTTCAGATTTAAATGCTTGACAAACAGTAACTTTAATTAGGTTGTTAATGACTTGACAACATGCTTTAATATCTCCAAAACTACCTTCCAACATCTATCCTCAAGTGACCACCACCAAAAACTAGAGTGAAAGAAAGAAAAATTAGAGATAATCAATTAAAAAATAATATTCTAACCATTAATGCTTCCTGTAATATCCCCTCTAAAAATGTATCAAAGTGGGTCAACTAGCTGAAGAGTTGTTCCAGAGCAATATTCTGAGGAAATGGAAAATAGATTCAGCACTTGTGTTAGCAGGAAGATGGAGAAATAAAGACATAGGTAGACGTTAGAACACACCATAGGAAGACCACTTTTCCTGCAAGGGGTTTATCACTTGGAACATTTATAACCATATGTTAAAACATTTCTAAAGTCTTGTATAATTGTATGAATGTGGGAAAATACTGCCCAATACTAGACAAATCATTAAAATCATCATGAACTCTTAGGTACCTAAAGAATGGAATCCTTTACATTAGAGGTAGGGAAAGTAGGAGAGTGGCAGATACTTGTTAGGCTTTATATCTTAGTAATATCCTGAGGGTTTATTATTTAGATACAAAATCATTTAAAAACACAACATTCAGTTAATACATTTCTAAATATGTTTGTGTTATTTAAAAATAATGTATAATCAGATATTATTATGGAAGTTATTGGTAATTTGAGTATTAAATTTTGAAAACAACTTTAAAACATTCATTTATAATAATTCTTCTTACCCTGCCTCTTTTCTCTGTTCTTACTTTCCCAGCATCCAAGAATATTATGACGCTGTCCACTCAATGTAACCGGCTGCTATGTTGTACAGTGAAATATTTGCAGGATAGCTGCATTCTAGGTGGAAATCACAGGTAACAGTGCCAAACAATGTATATAAAGAAGCATACTTCTACTTTCAAATTCCAGTGGAGTCTATTAATATTTTTATGAACTCAGAGTTAGAAAAAAAATCAGTGCATGATTTTGAAAACTGGGTTGCTCAGAAAAAAAAAGTAAAAATATCAAGAAAGGGAATGTTACATAGCAGAGCAGATTGTAAGGTGCAAAATAAAGGAAACACAGGGCAGAAGGCTGAAATAAAATTTCAGTAGAGATGGAAAATACAGACTCTGTTCTCCTAATGCAGGTTACTAATGTACCAAAAAGTCTGTACATAATAAGGACACTACATTGTGAAACCTTAAGTGCTATGAAGAATTTAACTACCAGTATTTTGGCTTGATCTTTCATTTTCTAGAATCAGAGGATCTTATAAATGTTTGCCTTTTACTTTTGACATTTCTCATGAGCAAAAGAAAACTATAGGATGCAAGAACACATATTCTGGAGATAATTCTGACAGCTGCTGATACAAAAGTGAGAAAAGCCATTGGAGACCGTAGCCATGATAGAGATTGCGTGTATTTTACGATGTTGTTGGCAGAATGTGGGTGATCTAAGTTGGGAGTCTAAGACTCAGCAGCAAAGATTTTAAGCAGAAGTTCAAGTGCACAGAGGACATAGGAAACTAGCAGACACATGATTTTTAGGAAGAATGCTATAGGAAATGGTTACAGTTTTGTTACGAGAGCAGATGACTTCTAAAAATGTGGGAACTCGATAATAGATGATCCTTTGTTATCCCGAGTTTGTCTTCTATTTTCTGGAGAGTTTTAATGGTACTTGAATTATCAGGGGAGAAGCTGATATCTGGTTTGTTTTCTGATATTAACATTCTTTATCAGGTTCTCAGAGGATTTTGTCTTGTTCAGGTGACAGTTATAAGTCACATTGCTTACTAATTTAATTGCAATGATGCCATTTTCTAATATCAGTAATTAATACCAGTCTCTGCCATTACATTATATACAGCTACATTCTCAGAATGAATTTAGATAGATAGACAGACATATATTTTCAGAATGCATGTATATACACACAAACTTTTGGGAACTCCTTTCAAATCTTCTAAGTTGTCAAGGAAGAATTGAAAACATCACTCTAGAGACTATGGACTCTGAAAAACAACCTGAGGGTTTTGAAGGGTCAGGGGTGGGAGGTTGGGGGAACAGGTGGTGGGTAATGGGGAGGGCACATTTTGCATGGAGCACTGGGTGTTGTGCAAAAAGAATGAATACTGTTACGCTGAAAAAATAAATAAAATGAAAAAAAAAATAAAATAAAAACATCGCTCTAGCAGATTTGGATATAATGTGGGTAAAAGGATTACTAAACTACTCATTAAAGCCTTATGGATTCCACTGCATTAAGTTCCAAGTATCACTATTTAAGAAGTATACTATAAAACTAAAATATATTAAGTTAAGGTAAGCAGCGGTCTAGGACCTTGGCACTCCACGTGTGATTTGTGAACCAGAAGCATCAACATCACTGGTATTTACATATTCAAAATCTTGACTCCACCCAAAATCTATAGTGATTATCAGTATGATTCAGTCTGTAGTTTCCAAAGGATAAAACTCTAATCAATGGATATAAATTATGAAAGATACTGACCGTAAGATATGTAAAGCTTCTCAACATGTGAGAAACCCTCTTTGAAGCCAGATGCCATGTAAGAAACCCACCTATCTTGACACCTTCACGTTATGAGACAGTCTAAACCAGAAAGAAAAGGAGGCCCTATGGAACCATTGTAGTACCAGGCTTTTCAGTAAAGACGGGATTTTCTAACAGCACAGCCGCATAAATGACTTCCAGTCCTGAGTCACCGGGCTGAATCCTGCCTATATTTCTGCCCCAGATAATCATGAGCAAATAAAAATGATTTTTGTTTTAAGCCACTATGTTTGGAGTCATTTTATGCAGCATTAGGTAATAAAACACATTTCCCTAAAAAAATTGATAAAGAGGGGAATGACTACCTCCCAAGGATGTGTAAGCGAATCAATTTGTTTTCTTCAAATCACATTTCTTTGATAAAATCAGTATCTGTTAGTGAATGCCTACTATCTGATCTTACACGATGCAGTCACCCTTCTCAACACAGAAACCATTTTTGAGCAACAGTCAAACTTTTGCAACTCAAAGAGTATGTGTATTTCTTTCCCTCCTCCTGGTTCCTACACATCCCTGATAGATATCTGTAGTCTAACAAGTTCATTCCCATCCTTTAAGAATCCTTGACTATGTATCCACTACAGAGACTTCTTTGATACCCATCCAACTGATCTTGGTCAAAGGGAGGTGACTCTTCCCCTAAGCTTTTACATACCACATACCCATTTCTCCCACAGCATGTTTTAAATAATTGTGCATCTAATTACCTCCCTTGTTATACTATGAATTTTTTGAGAGTAGGTTGTTTTATCATGTATAGCCTTATGTAGAACATTTTTTAAAACCCCAAGTTGAATTGGTGCTCAAAGAAGACTGATAGAGACAGACCAACAAATAAACAATGGCCTGTGAATGAAATAAATGAATCCTTTCCAAACCATGCAGTTTATAATAAAATTGCTTCTTGCTCTGGTTCCTAAACAGAATATTTTGAATCAAAAAAGAAACATTTTGGTTTGCTTGAAAAAATTTTTAATATTTGACCACTGACTAGCAAATGTGGAATTTAAATAATTAGAAGCTTGGATATTTAGATACCTGCAATTTTTATCAGTACATTTCTGATTCATAGTTTCAACTGGGTAAAGATCACAACATGTATTTAAAGTAACTATTGTAATATGGTGCTACCTTATCCCATATATTATCCAAAGGACTGAGAAATTAAGCTTTTTCTAGTTTTTAATGTGCATTGTCATTATAAATTATAATATTTTAAGAATAAAATTATACAAATGATTGAAATTTAATAAAAATCTAATTGTTCAAAATCCATAGTCTCTTATGGTTCGCCTCCCCTCCCCAATGTCCATAGCCCGCTCCCCCTCTCCCAATCCCACCTCCCCCCAGCAACCCCCAGTTTGTTTTGTGAGATTAAGAGTCATTTATGGTTTGTCTCCCTCCCAATCCCATCTTGTTTCATTTATTCTTCTCCTATCCCCCTACCCCCCCATGTTGCTTCTCCATGTCCTCATATCAGGGAGATCATATGATAGTTGTCTTTCTCCGATTGACTTATTTGAAGGGTCAGGGGTGGGAGGTTGGGGCAACCTGAGGGTTTTGAAGGGTCAGGGGTGGGAGGTTGGGGGAACAGGTGGTGGGTAATGGGGAGGGCACGTTTTGCATGGAGCACTGGGTGTTGTGCAAAAAGAATGAATACTGTTACGCTGAAAAAATAAATAAAATGAGAAAAAATAAAAAAAACACTGAAAAAAAAATCTAATTGTTTATAGTTTTCATGTTTAATCTTTAAGGTGAGTAAATATTGCATACATTTATATTTACTTTATATAAATCCAATATCAGACATGCTGAGGATTTATTGTTTATTAAAATCAGTTTGGGGATGCCTGGGTGGCTCAGTGGGTTAAGCCTCTGCCTTCGGCTCAGGTCATGATCCCTGGGTCCTGGGATTGAGCCCTACATTGGGCTCTCTGCTCAGTGAGGAGCCTGCATCTTCCTTTCCCTCTCTCTCTGCCTGCCTCTCCCCCTACTTGAGATCTCTATCAAATAAATAAATAAAATCTTTAAAAAAATCAGTTTGTAATTTGATTATGGTGTTTCTCTGATATTCAGAGACGCTTTCTCATCATGTACATTTGTTTAAATATTAGATAGAAAATTCAGGCATCAATTTCAATTTGACCACTTTAAAACAAAGATAAATCTTTAATATAATCCACATGTATAAAGGAAAAACAAAATTCTACATAAAAAAAACCAGAAAAGCTACTTCTCTGTCTTTAATATACTTTTATAGCAGAAGAGCTCACCTCAAGTTGACTTTGTCCTGGCAGAATTCATAAGTCCCAGCATATGTGTGCGTGTGTATATAATTTATATGTATTAATATTTACATATGTTAATATAATAGCCTTTCATGATCTCAGCACAGTAACAGGTTCCATTCCCAGCAGGTCTAATAAATTTATGACAACGATTGAAGTATTGAAAATAGTATGTAGGTTTTTGGTTTTGCTTTTGTTTCTTTGATTTTGTTAGTTTTTATAATTTAACTTTCTTATTACTTGTTTATGTTTTATTTGTTTATATATTTGAGGGAGAGAGAGAGAGAGGACAGGGGCAGAGGGAGAAGGATGATCCCAAGCAGACTCCCCAATGAGCACAGAGATCGAAGTGGGATTTGATCTCCCAACCTGAGCTGAAATCAAGTCAGATGCCCAACCAACTGAGCCACCCAGAGGCCCAAATAATTTGTAGTTTTAAAATCATAATCATAATATTATAATGATTGAGCAGTGCCCTAAAAAGTGTAGTACTGTAAAACATCTAAGCATAAAAATATTGACTAGATGGGGAGCCTGGGTGGCTCAGTGGGTTAAACCCTCTGCCTTCGGCTCAGGTCATGATCCCAGGGTCCCGGGATCGAGCCCCGCATCAGGCTCTCTCCTCAGTGGGAAGCCTGCTTCCTCCTCTATCTCTGCCTGCCTCTCTGCCTACTTGTGATCTCTGTCTGTCAAATAAATAAATAAAATCTTAAAAAAAATATTGACTAGAAAATTGCAAGTAACCTCAATATTTCCAATTTTTTTTCAAAATTAATTCAAATGATTAAGTTTTATAATGAATATAATTAAAATCCTTGTAAATTTTAAGTCCAAAATGCCAAAAATTGGCTACCTTATTTAAATTTAGAACAAGATGATTGCCTTTTATTCAAATTGTTTGGTTAGATGTAAAATTTGTTCTTCTAAAACAAGAATAAAAACAATTAGCATTTAATGAAGTATGTTTTGCACACTTAAGATGTACTTATGAATGCATTAACACAATTTGTAGCAATCCAAACTGACAATTTATATTTAGAGTGATTTGATACTGACATAATTGTGCTGTCTTTAAGTGTATGAAAAATAATTGAATTAGGTTACAACCAAAATCTGTTAATTAGTTCCTATTCTTTGAAAAACCAGAAGAAAGCTCCATGAGGAGTCTGCTTCTCCCTCTGACCTTCTCCCCTCTCATGTTGTCTCACACACTCTCTCTCAAATAAATAAATAAAATCTGAAACACTAGAAAATAAGCTTCTAAAATTTTATAAAAATCATAACTGCATCATAATTTAATACTCCAATTAAGCTGAGAAACTTCTATATGTACACTATGATAAAGTTTAGCTTTACTTAAATATTTATGCCATTGAACTCAAAAAAATTCACAAGGGAATATAAAAATCCCTAGCTATGTATTTGCTCCAAAGCAAACATTAAAAATAGGATTAGGTATGTCTTATGTAATTCGAACCAGGAGATATAGGTAGAACATAATTTTATACATGGGTTACTGGCTCCATATTCTGTTCTCTTTTGTTATTTTCATACTCCAAAACTGACCAAATCTAATTGGCTTTAACCACCACCTCTAAGATAATCTAGAATCTTTCTTCAGAAAGTTGTACATTCCTTCCCTCTTCCCTCTTGGATATACAGTATATCGACATTGAAACATTTTTCAGAAGAGATTGTCTTACTCTAAATTTTATTTTTTATTTTTTTAATTTTATTAATTCTTTCAGGAGACAGAGAGAGAGAGATTGAACATTAATGGGGGGGAGAGGCAGAGGAAGAGGGAGACAGAAAAGCTTAAGCAGGCTCCAGGATCAGGTTGGAGCCCCAAGTGGGGCTCCATCTCACCACCCTGAGATCATGACCTGAGCTGAAATCAGGAGTCAGACACTTAACTGACTGAGCAAGTCAGGTGTCCTTAAATTTTATTTTTAATTCAAATTATTTTATGAAAATTTTACATGAGGAAGTTATTTTCAGTGTTTTAACTTAATTTTATTACCCTACATGTTCCCACAGATGTAAATGAGCCATTTGACAGAATTTAGATATTAAATGACAAATTGAAAAAAAAATACCCCTTTTCTAAAATCCTCCCAGTTACTGAACTTCCAAACCTAAAGTTATATGGACATTTTAATAGGGTGTGCAACATGATAATTTCATACACGTGATGAAATCAAAGTTAACACATCCATCGCCTTATAGTTACCTTTTTGTTGTTGTTCCTGTGGTATGTATCACAAATACCCTAAAAACCAAAGCAATCTTGAGAAAGAAGAACAAAACTGGAGGCTTCACACTTTCTTTTTGTGAAGCTATAGTGATCAAAACAGAATAGTACTGGCATAATAACTGATACATAGACCAACGGAACAGAATAGAGAGTTTAGAAATAAACTCACACATACACAGTTGACTAACCTTTGAAAAAGGAATCAGAATGTACAATGAAGAAGGGACAGTATCTTCAATAAATGGTGCTGAGAAAACTGTGTATCTATAAGCAAGTGACCCTTACACCATATACAAAAATTAACAGAAATGGATTTAAAAATTTAAAAACTGAAACCATATTATAACTCCACCTAATCTTAAGCAGTTTTGATGCCCAGATGAATGTCCTTATATGATTATAACTTACGTCATTCTTCATCTTCATGTTCCTTATTTTATTCATATTTCAGAATCTAGATCGTACTCAGTACACTTTATTGAATGTGTAGATGAGTTAATAAGCTTCACATGTAGCTAGTTAAAATCTTTTCCTATCTTGTGTCACTTTCTAAATGTATTCATAGTACTTTTACCATCATCAAAATTGCAAATTAGGCATATATTAATGAGTTGGAGTAAACTCACAAGATACACTTTTAATACTAAAAAGGAATTGGTCTTGATTTAGTCTACTAGTGACCAGTTAGATATATATTATGTATGCTGTGTTCATTTCAATACCTCCTAGAAATAGAGTATGGGATCTGAACATAAAATATTTCTGTTTAATTTGAGGTTTATGAGTTATGCAAATTTATTGAAAAATGGATAATTGACATAATTAGGGATACTGCATGTAAAATAATTGATTCTTTTTTTAAAAAAGAATATATGGGGAATCTCTGTACCTTTGCAATTTTGCTGCTACCTAAACCAGCTCTAAAAATTAAAGTCTTAAAAATTATATTTAAATGGTAGTTTAAACAAATGTTTAACGTTGTGTTCTATATATTAATTGTGATTGGTACTATAGAGTAAAATATTAATGCAGACTAACTTCTCTAACAAATAATATAATTATGTAGAATATCTCAAAGTTTAATTCTTGTTCACATTAAAGCATTTGGTAGGTGAACATAGTGGGGTTTTGTCTTACATACAGCCATTTAGAGATCTAGTTTGATGACTCTGACATTTTAATGAGAACCATCCAAGATTCCATGGAGCTGTGGTTTCTTTGGATTGAGGGATACTTAGCAAATCAGGAGGACATGGTTTATCCTATGAATCTAGCAAAATTGGCCAAAGTCTGTTCTTTGGGCCAGCAGCTATCTATGTGTATGCTCTTCACTCTCTGTAATCATATTCCAGAGCCCAATGCCCATACTCAGATACTGAGCATCAACCTTTTTTCTTCCTGACTGAAACTGAACCATGGTATCGTAGAAAATTAACTACATTTCTAATTATTTCCTTCAGCATTGTGCCTTCTGATACACACACACACACACACACACACACAATATGTATATGTTTACTCAGACGCACATTACTTTTATAGAAATTTAAAACAAGGTAAAATGTACTTTTTATGGTATCTGAAAGTAAAAAGTATTACACAACATTTTACCAGTTATTTTCTTTATGATTCTATGAAGCAAACTAAATGAAGATTGGAAATTAAATATTTCAATTAATAATTCTATAATCTATATGACTCAAATTTCAATCCCCACTGATAACAATTTGTAACCTTTAAGCATCCCTTTTCTAATTCTAAATTATAGAAGTTGCAGGTAAAGAGAAAATAAAAACGCAAAACTCCTGTCTCCCAAATGAGATCTCTCAGTATCAAAACCAAAACTAAAATAGACAGCAGAGCTAAGAGCAGGGCTGAAACCACAGCCGATTGTTCTCTTGATCTGGAAGCAGGTGGGAGTTGCCAGAAGTTCTGTTCTTGCAAGACAACCATGGGGGGAAAAAAAGACCTCCATTGAAAACTTGAAAATGACTAGAGTCAGGCTCATAGATGGAAACTAGAGGTCAAGTGTGTAGGTCATTTCTCTCCCCTGCTTCAAAAAGAGGGCTTCATAAAACTGATGCTGACCTTTGTCCAGAACTAAAGCTTTTATGAAACTATAGTCCAGGCAGATGGGAAGAGAAATTCACAAACCCTTGACCAGAGAGTGAGCCAGGCCACCTGCTGTTCTGAAGAATAGATTCTCTACATCCCCAAAATAAGCACATAACATCAGCCCATAACAAGATTAAAGACCTATTTTTTTTGGACAGGAGGCCACAAAGGAAGAACTAACTGGAAAAAAAAAAATGCTGGATGGGATAAACGTTTATAGAGAGACAGAGAGAGTAAAGAAAAAATGATCAAAAGAAAATTTCACATAAAGAAATGCAACAGTGGTTAGTATATAAAGATAACTAATTTTAAGTAAGATGTACAAAAACCAGAATATATGTGCTTCCATGTAAATTTCAAATATTAGTCTGAAATAAACCTAATAGTATTTTTGGTTTCTTCAAAAAGAGGGATAACGGAATAGAAGATAATTTCTGCAGAAAAGGAAGAAATACATGCAAAAATACCAGTTGACTATCAGCAAGTACAATTAAGATGTTCCAATGAGAATGACATGATGTTGAAAAATTAAGATGTAGGAGAGAAGAAGATATTGTTAAACAAGTAAAAGTCAAATTAAAACCTGTGAATGCAGATGAAGCAGTATCTTTAAATGTTTAATAGAAATTAAAAAAAAAAAAAAAAGACCACAGAAACTTGGTACCTTAGTTCCTCCAACTAAGATACATTTCAAGTGCTAAACAAGAAAAAGAACTGATCTGGATACATGTGAGTGAAAAGTAACTGTTGAAAGATCAAAAGGAATGTTAAAAATAGTGCAGGCAAAACACAGGATATATGCAGAGGATGATGTCCTGAAAGTGTTCTTTAATCAAAACTAAATGGCAAAATACAATAAAAATAAACATAAAAGTAAGGAAGGAAAAATAATTGTCAGTCTAGAATTCTAAATTGAGGTAAGTCATTCATTATTAAAAGAAATAAAGAATCTTTGTGCTGACACAGATATTTACTGAAAGAAAACTAAATGACATAATTTCACAAGAAAAAATGCATACAAAAGAAGGACTGAGATACAAAAAAATGCTAAACTCAGATATTGACAGAAAATATTGATGAATTTAACCAGTGAATGTAAAAGAAAAAAAATGAAATGTGGCTAAATGTTGTACCTAGAAAAGGTGAAACTAATGTTCAGAAAATGCTAACAAAGAACATGGGAGGAAAGATGTTGAGTAAATAAAGGTGCTAAGGATTTTCTTATTCCAAGAGACAAATCAATATGCTCAAGAAAGACCTTGTTAGAAATAGTTATAATTCAGTACTAATGTTAAATATTTATGGACATCCAAAAAAAATTAAAAATACATGTGGCTTCTAAATGCACAGAAAAAAGTAGGATGGCATATAGAAAACTTCAAAATACAATAAAAGTTTTCAAAAAAACAGAAAATTAGATTAAAGGATGTTAAAAAGTCATATGTTCAGAACAGTTAAAAATTATTAAGAAAAATTATAAATAAACTATAATATATAAATTGTATAGAAATTATATTTAAACTATGAACTATTAATTATAAACTGTTATACCCTATATATATCTTTTAAGATAGTTAAATATTGAAAAAGCATATATATAAAATGGCAACCAAAAAAGGTAGAATTTTCCAAATGAAAATTATAAAAAGTAATTTAAGTAAAATATTAAAAGATTAAAAAATGGCTAATATGATAAAAGAAGCATTCCACAAGAAGATTTAAAAAATCATGAGGTTTTATATACACAAAGCAAAGACGAAAAATATGCAACAAAAACTCAAGTATGAAGTTATAATCATAGTAGATATCTCAGTATGCTTCCATAGATATGTAAACTGTTAAAGCAGTATAAGAAATTTGTAATCAATCAAATAGACAATACAGAAAAGCTATTCAATATATCTTTTTTTTTTAATTTTTTTTTTATTTGTTTATTTACAGCCTAACAGTGTTCATTGTTTTGGCATCACACCCAGTGCTCCATGCAGTACGTGCCCTCCCTATTACCCACCACCTGGTTCCTCAACCTCCCACCCCCCACCCCTTCAAAACCCTCTGGTTGTTTTTCAGAGTCTATAGTCTCTCATGGTTCATCTCCCCTTCCAGTTTCCCTCAACTCCCTCTCCTCTCCATCTCCCCATGTCCTCCATGTTATTTGTTATGCTCCACAAATAAGTGAGACCATATGATACTTGACTCTCTCTGCTTGACTTATTTCGCTCAGCATAATTTCTTCCAGTCCCGTCCATGTTGCTACAAAAGTTGGGTATTCATCCTTTCTGATGGAGGCATAATACTCCATTGTGTATATGGACCACATATTCCTTATCCATTCATCCGTTGAAGAGCATCTTGGTTCTTTCCACAGTTTGGCGACCGTAGCCATTGCTGCAATAAACATTGGGGTACAGATGGCCCTTCTTTTCACTACATCTGTATCTTTGGGGTAAATACCCAGCAGGGCAATTGAAGGGTCATAGGGAAGCTCTATTCTTAATTTCTTCAGGAATCTCCACACTGTTCTCCAAAGTGGCTGCACTAATTTGCATTCCCACCAACAGTGTACGAGGGTTCCCCTTTCTCCACATCCTCTCCAACACACGTTGTTTCCTGTCTTGCTAATTTTGGCCATTCTAACTAGTGTCAGGTGGTATCTCAATGTGCTTTTAATTTGAATCTCCCTGATGGCTAGTGATGATGAGCATTTTTTCATGTGTCTGATAGCCATTTGTATGTCTTCGTTGGAGAAGTGTCTGTTCATATCTTCTGCCCATTTTTTGATATGATTATCTGTTTTGCGTGTGTTGAATTTGAGAAGTTCTTTATAGATCCTGGATATCAATCTTTGTCTGTACTGTCATTTGCAAATATCTTCTCCCATTCCGTGGGTTGCCTTTTTGTTTTGTTGACTGTTTCCTTTGCTGTGCAGAAGCTTTTGATCTTGATGAAGTCCCAAAAGTTCATTTTCGCTTTTGTTTCCTTGGCCTTTAGAGACATATCTTGAAAGAAGTTGCTGTGGCTGATACCGAAGAGGTTACTGCCTATGTTCTCCTCTAGGATTCCGATAGATTCCTGTCTCACGTTGAGGTCTTTTATCCATTTCGAGTTTATCTTTGTGTACGGTGTAAGAGAATGGTCGAGTTTCATTCTTCTACATATCGCTGTCCAGGTTTCCCAGCACCATTTATTGAAGAGGCTGTCTTTTTTCCACTGAATATTTTTTCCTGTTTTGTCGAAGATTATTTCACCATAGAGTTGAGGGTCCATATCTGGGCTCTCCACTCTGTTCCAATGGTCTATGTGTCTGTTTTTATGCCAGTACCACACTGTCTTTAAGATGATGATGGAGGAGAAACCAACTTCACTGGTTAAAATATGTACAAAAAATGCACGAAAATATAGGCCATCTGTCTTCAACCCTAGAGGATAAAATATGGCTATAAATTAATTGAAGTTTTTCATACTCAAAGTGGAATCTCATTACTCTCTCTTGAAAATGGCTTGGTTTTAATGATTTGGTTGACCAATAGAGTATCACCAAGTGATGATAGATAGTTACTAGCCTAGTCTCTGAAAACACTAACAGTTTCTACTCTACTCTTTTGGGGCCTTGAACTGCCATATAAGAAGTCCAACTACTCTGAAGTTACCATGCTCTGACAAAGCCCAAGACACAGAGGACTAAGTATAGGTTCCTCAACGGATCTCCAACTTTGTAGTTATTTCTAAGGCTAGAATGTCAATGTGCTAAACCAACTTAGACTTCCAGTTTAAACCATGCACCAAATGAGTATCACCAAGGTGTTTATTGACACGTCTTGGAGTAGAAGAATTAGTAAGTAGGATATTCCCCAAATTCTTAATCTATAAAATTTTAAAATACAGAAAAATATTTTTTGTTTAATCTTGTGGGCTATTTTGTTATGGAGCAATAGATACTGAGAACAAGCAATGTTTTAAAAAGCATATATCAGGGGTGCCTGGCTGGCACAGCCAGTAAGATTCCAACTCTTTGTTTTAGTTCAGGTCATGATTGCAGGGTCATGAGATGGAGCCTCGTGTAGGACTCCACCCAGAGTGGGATCTGCTTGAGATTCCCCTCCATCGTCCTCTGCCCCTCCCACTCAATAAATCTTTAAAAGTAAATAAAAAATAAGGAGCATACCTCAAACTATAGATATATACATATTTTACAAATTCAAGAATCAGTATTGAAAAACTGACTTATGGAGCCCACCACATTAAGAGATTGAAACAAAACAAGTTTTTGCCTCAGCAGATGAAAAAAAAAAAAAATCAGTAAAATGCACCATTAATGTATGATAACATTGAATAAATTGATCTGTTCAATTTACAAGTAGAAAAAATCCATATTTAATTTAAAATGTTAGCAAAATGCATTTAATGCAGCCTTTTTTAGGAAAAAATTGACTATTAATGTCAGTATTCTGCATAGTTCAAGGTTCTTCACAGTTTAGTTGTCTAGCGATGACTCTTAAATCTCATGAAATGGATAGATAGGTAGGTAGATAGGTAGATAGATGCACTTCAGATTTTTGCCTCTAAAGAGACTAAGTCTGTTAAAAGTTCTAATCATCTGAAGATAAACAGATGGTTTCTGTTCAAGCAAAGCAAAATAGTAATTATACACATCTGTACAATACCAATAAAAACTAATATATCCAGAAGCTATTGGCTGCCATTTCATGACAGCAGTCTCTGAGAATAACATTTGTATACTCATTTAGTCATTTTTCCTAAAAGCCATAATGACACCCAAATGATTTTTATCATGCAAAACATAAGAGATGTGCCTTTGATTCATTCCTTGTGCTTAAAAAAAAAAAAAAGCTATTGACTGTCAATAGAATATCAAGCTTGTTAATGCTGGTATTTCTTTGCCATTTTTCTTCCTTTGCTTGACACTGATATTTGCTTCTGTTTGTAAAGAAAGCTGTTTACACAGTTATTTGAAGAAACTTGTATATTCCTATCATCAGGGGTATGATAAATATTACACCTCCAAAAATCATGCTAAAAATATTGATTACCAGCAAAGCTGAATACAGTTCTTTGAATTCTAAACGTTTCTTCAGAATTTTCATACACAGGCAAAAATGCCATCACCTAAACTAGGGTGTTGAAGTTCTACGTGAAGGAACAGCAGCTTAGCCATCTGGAGAGATACTTTAAAGGTTTTTATTGTCCAATTGGTTTCTCTAGTTCTGTATGGCAGCCTGTAGACACCCACATTTTCTGTCTAGAAGTGCAAATGAATGCTTTTATTTCTGGCAGCACATGTAAGATGCTGCACTCCAGATAGCCAGACTGAAATGCTTCTGGCAACCAAAATAATTTCATTAGCCCAGTTAGAATGACATGCATAAAATTCAAATTATGCCCTGTAAAATCAATTCTCATTACTAATCTTAATAGGCCCAATATGTTTTTGTATATAAAATGGTAAAGAGTTTAGCTTAATTTCAGGATCAAATGAAAATACACATTTCTGAATGTTTGTGGAAATTGTGCAGTTTATTGTAATAAAAATTATAACAGTAATTTTAACGGAAATTATGAGGAACAACTGTTAGAAGTATTGCCAAAAATTTTACATTCAATTTAGTTATTTCTATCTTTCAAATTTCCTTTCTCACTTCAATTAAATCTGTATTGATTACTGTGAGTTAAATAACATTTACTTAAGTAAATTTTCACTGTCTAAATAGGAAAGCTAAAGCTTTACCTAAGTCAGCAAAGTTAAGTGAAGTTGGTGAAAATGGCTTTATTATTGAGAAAGGTATTAACCACTTAGGGCAATGTAATTCAGTAAGTGTTTATTATTACCTATCTTACAGAGCACTTTTAAAGTCACTTGTAGGAATATTGGTAGGAAGTATAGGTAAGAAAACAGATACTCCATTTCTTTCTTTTTTTAAGATTTTATTTATTTGACAGAGAGAGCACAAGCAAGGAGAGCAGCAGGCAGAGAAAGAGGAAAAAGCAGGCTCCCCACTTAGCAGGAGCTCAATGTGAGCTCAATCCCAGGACCCTGGGATCATGACCTGAGCTGAAGGCAGACGCCTAACCTATGGAACCACAAAGGCGCCCAATAATCCATTTCTTAACCAACTCACAGGTCCTTTAAAATTTTTAGATATAAACAGATATCAACTAAAAAATAATACTAAAAAACCTCAAAAAGTGGATCATAAAGTAGGGATAATAAGAATTCAAAAAATAGGAATTTGTAATGGTTGAATGGATAGACATCAATTTCTTGGAGAAAAGGGGACCTTACCCCGATACTGAAAGATGGTTAAAATCTGAATGAGATTTGGGGTTAAAAGTTACATGAGTCAGTGATATAGCTGTGAATATGGCTAGGACATATAGCATATAGTGATAAATTTGATGTTTTATGAGTGGTAAATCATTAAAATGCTCAAAATGAGGAATGATTGTGAAATGGCAGGCATTGAGACTGTCTTGGTGCTTAAGGAAAGGGAAATTTGGATGAAACAAAATTGCTAAAGTGTGTAAGTAGAAAATACGACATCTGAAGGATGAAACCAATTAGTGTTTTATAAAGGATGCAACTATATCTTTATATGTTTATGTAGGTATAAATTTATAATGATAAAGCTGGATTGCTGGGCTAGTGATTAAAATGTTAAACTTATGAAGATCATGTGAATTATGTGGCATAGCAACATAATAATTATATCTCACTTGTTCCTCATTGAACACATTCCTTTAAAGACAGTGAATAATCACAAAAAAATGAACTAATCTGTTTTGATGTTATACATTACATTAAAACTTGTATGGTAATTGAAAGCACTGATTGAGACAAATTTGCTCAAGATGATAAAAGTTTTCATGCAAACTACACATGACAAATATTAGTAAATCAGATACACATGGGCATAGGACTAATTTCTTAGAATTAGAATATATTTATTGTAGAATATAAGAACATCTTTATAGGTTATTTTTCAAATCCAAAATCCCAACCATGACCATTTAATTCCTACATGAAATAACTAAAAGTCAAAATTAGAAAGGATTATAATTGGTACAAAAGACATCTAGTTTGAAATCTTTAGGAATATTCTTCACATGCAGAATATATAATCTCACCTTTACCATCAACTTGGCTTAGTAGGTTAACCTCTGATGATGGGAGAGTATCAAGTAAAGAATACTAGGCATAGAATTAATCCCTACCCATGTAATGCTGACAGGTGGGAATGCAATAATAAAAAAACCTACGAACTTACAGTGTAGCACATTTAATTCTGGAAAAGTTCTAATTATGAGAAAATAATCCCTTTAGAGTGATGGCATTTCTGATTTTGTATTGTTATTGCTATTTGGTCCATGTTGCAGCATGCAAATAGATTGAACCTCTCTAGCACAAGTTTACAAAAAGAGTGCATAAAGATAATATGGGTATGTTTGGCTGTTTTTATTCATTTTTAGAGAGAGAATACTTCGTTCATAGAGATGCCTACTGAAACATATGTGGATTAAATATTTTGGCTTTCCTTCAAATACTTAAGCACAGGAGGACTAGGTGAGGGTAGAGAAAAACCAAATTAGCAATAAGATAATTGTTGCAGCTGAGTAATGGATACACAAACATTTGCTATACAATCTCTCTACTTTTATATATGTTTAAGTTTTTTTTTAATAGTAAAAAATAAAGGAGTGCCTGGGTGGCTCAGTTGGTTAAATGGTGGACTCTTGATTTTGGCTCAGTCATGATCCCAGGGTTATGGGATCAAGGCCTGGGTCATTAGATGGAGCCTTGCATTGGGCTCTGCATTCTGCAGAGTCTGTCCCTCTTCATCTGCTTCTCTCTCTCTCTCTCTCACTATATATACATTATATATATATAAAAATGTATATATAAAATAATAAATGTAAAAATATATATAAAATAAATATAACTATAATATACACATATAAAAATGTGTGTGTGTGTGTGTGTGTGTGTAAAATCTTTTTTAAAAAGTTAAATAAGGGGACACCTGGGTGGCTCAGTGGGTTAAAGCCTTTGCCTTTGGCTCAGGTCATGATCCCATGGTCCTGGGATCAAGCCCCGCATAGGGCTCTCTGCTTAGCAGGAAGCCTGCTTCCCTTCCTCTCTCTCTGCCTGCCTCTCTGCCTGCTTATGATCTCTGTCTGTCAAATAAATAAATAATATATTTTTAAAAAATTAAAAAAAATTAAATTAAACAAGGAGACAAAAAAGACACATCATCACTGCCACTCCAGCTCCATATTTTCCCTAAGCTAAAATACCAGAGGAAATGACAAATTTCCTACATATAAAATATCTTTGGGATATAGAAATATTATTGTAAGAATATTATGAGAAGTTTTCCTGCTTCATCAAACATAATCATTCACACTAGGGAAAAAAATCCTTTTAAATACTGGCTAAGCTTATAAAAGAAAGTAAAGCAAATGAAGGAAATATTCAGCAGACACAAATAAAATGGAAATCACTGTGATAAGTGTGAGCAAATCCTGAGTTGCCCTGAGGACATTCCCTGATTGTAAAACTGAAAGTCATGGATTTTTATGTCCTGTGGGGGATTTCAGAAAAGAAATTAAGCCTTGTCAAAGGGGAACCAGAAACCAAGAACCAAGATTTTCATATAAAGCCAGAGTCTTGTAGAGCTTCTATTACCTGTGAAACTAAAAGCTGTGGGAGAGAAAAAAATAAGCTCTGCACAAAGCCAATCTGTTAAATTATTGTTTTACATTCTAAGTAGGATAAAAGAATTCTACCCTGTAATTGGTAAATATAAGTAGGTTCTCAAACTACAAATATGCCCTACATGCTTTAAATATTAAAATTAAATATAAAAATAAAGTAAAATATTTTAATAATGAAACATAAATTTGAAGTAATTCCTGATTGGTAGAACCTAAGAGTGCTGTCTAAAGCAAATGCAAATGTGGCCTTGAATAATTTACCTTAAACCCAGCCCCTCAAAATTCCAAAAGACAAAATTAAATTCTAGTAGAAGGGCTGCAGAGAAGAAAATTACTGAAAACTTGATTTTAAAATACTCATATATAAAATGTAAAAACTAAATAAATAAAATAAAAAAGATCCAGAAAGAAAAGACTAGCAACAGGATCAACCAAGATTTATAGAACTACCAGTATTTCTTAAAATTGTTATCTATGAGAGAGAGAGAGAGAAAGTAAAGAGAGACTCAACAGATGGAGTTAATACAACCTAAACAGAGCTAAAGAGAAAATTAGTCCACAGAAAAGACTAATGTGAAAAATCTAACCAGGAATTCGATAAACAGAAAGAAGGAAAGTAATTAAGAAGAATAAAGAAGTATGGACAACAAATAAGAATATCTATCATGGGTCTAATTTGATTGCCAGAGGATAGATGAAAATGGAGAAGTCATAGTGTGAAAATGACTAAGAGTTTTCCACATCTGATAAGTCATTAATACTTAAATTCAGAAAGCACACAAAAACCTAAGAAGAATATAAAGAAATCTACAACAAAGCATATTTTAAAACTACCCAAAATATGTAAAACAAACATATCTTAAAAACAGGGAAGTCATTATATACAAGTGAACAATAATTACAATAACATGAGAATTTGCAACATCATAGAAAATTCTGAAGTAAAATCTTCTCTAAGTTTTTTTAAGAGAAAATAGCTGTAAGCTTTAAACTCTACTCCTCGGTTAAAAAAACCCCACAACATTCAGGTATGAGAGTGAGGCAGAGGACTTTTCAAAAATAATGAATTAACCATTCCATGTTGTTCCAAGTAACAGGATTTCCTTTCTCATAGCTGAACAATATTCCATTGTGTGTGTGTGTGTGTGCGTCTGTGCACATCTTTTCCCCATTGAGTATGATGTCAGCTCTGGGTTTATTATACGGTGCTTATTATGTTGAGGTATGTTCCCTCTGTACCCATTCATTGAGAGATTTTACCATCGCTGAATGTTGACATTTGTCAAATACTTTTTTTGCTATTGAGATGATCATATTATTTTTATATTTCACTTTTTTAATGTAGTGCATCACACTGATTGATTTGTGGATGTTGAACCATCTTTTGATCTCTGGAGTAAACCCTACTTGACTGTAGTATATGATCCTTTTTAGTGTGTTTTTGAATTCAGTTTACTAATATTTTGAGGATTTTTGCATCTATGTTCATTAGGGTTATTGGCCTGTAATTTTCTTTTTGTGTGGTGTTCTTGTCTGGTTTTGATGTCAGGATCAGGGTAATGATAGCCTCATAAAGTAAGTTTGGAAGTGTTTCCTCCTTTTCCACTTTTTGGAAGAGTTTGCAAAGGATCTGCATTAACTCTTCTTAAAAGTTTGGTAGAATTCACTAGTGAAGTCATGTGGTCCTGGAATTTTGTTTGTTGGGAGGTGGTTATTTCTGATTCACCGTGATTATTAATAATTTTTATAGATTTGCTATTTCTTCATGATTCAGTCTTGGTAGGTTGTACATTCCTAGAAATTTATCCCTTCTCGTTTGTCAAATTTTTAGGCATATAATAGTTTATAGTCATCTCTCATGATCCACTATGTTTCTATGGTACAATTTTAATTTGTCCTTTTCTTTCTGACTTTGAGTTTTCTTTTCTTTCTTTTTTTTTTTTTTTTGGTTTTCAAACAATGAGCACTTAATTTCATTGATCTTTTCCATTGTCTTTCTAGTATCTATTTCATTATTCCCATTCTCTTTGTCATTTCCTTCCTTTACTAACTTCTGGCTTTGTCACTCTTTTCTAGTTCTTTGAAGTGTAGACTGTTTATTTGAACTCTTGCTAGTTTCTTAATGTAGGTTTTTATCACTAAAAACTTGTCTATTGATACTGTTATGCTACATATTATAAATTCTGGTATGTTGTATTTCTATTTTTATTTGTCTCAAGTTATTTTTTGGTTTATTTTTTTATTTCTTCTTTGTCCCATTAGTTGTTCAGCAACATGTAGTTAATCTCCACATATGTGTGAAATTTCCAGTTTTCTTCTTGTAATTGATTTCTAGTTTCTTACCTTTGTGGCTCAAGAGAGGCTTGATATGATTTTCATCTTAAATTTTTTAAGACTTGGCTTAACCCGTGAACTATCCCAGAGAATGTTCCATGTGTACTTGAGAAAAAAATGTGTATTTTGCTTTTGTTGAATGAAATGTTCTATAAGTATCTTAAATCCATCTGGTCTAACAGGTAGATATAGTCCAATGTTTTCTTACACATTTCCATGTATGAATGATTTATTCATTACTAAAAGTTGCTTTATATATTTAGATATTCCTATGTTAGGTACATCAGAGTATTTGTTAGAAAGAAGAATATAGAAGTATTTTTTAAAGTGTTTTTTAACAAAGGTGGTTATACCTTCATGGCAAAATATTCATGGCAATGTAACGGGCACTGTGATATAACAATAGAAGTTAAGAAATAACAGAATTATTAACAGAACATGTCAGATTCTCATTATACTATCATTATTATAAAATGATAATTTCAAAAGTACCTATACCATCTAGCATAGTTTTATTTTTTATGTGCAGTTAACCACTGTATAGTACATCATTAGTTTTTGAAGTAGTGTTCAGTGATTCATTAGTTACATATAACAGCCAGTGCACATTGTAACATGTGCCCTCCTTAAAACTTATAACCCTGTTACCCCCTCCCACCACACCCCTCCATCCTGAGAACCTCAGTTCATTTCCCTGGGTCCATAGTCTCTCATGGTTCATCTCCCTCTCTGATTTCTCCCCCTTCAGATCTCCCTTCCTTCCCTTATAGTCCTCCATACTATTGCTTATGTTTTACATGTGAATGAAACCATCTAGCATAGTTTTAAATAATGCATACAGATTAGTTTCCAGAAACAAAAGCACAAACATAAGGATACTTGATTTTTAATATATGGGACACTGGAGAAAAATATTATTTGAAATATTAATTCATCAAAGATATCACCAAAATCATCATAAAATGGCATGAAATGGTCCATAGAAGTAATATGTTATTTGTAGCACGTTTACTCAATAAAAATTCATAATAAGAATATATCAAGGGCTCCTTTAAATCAGTAAAAAAATGAAAAATTTGAAACACAAATGAAAAATTTAAATGTAATATCTAAGAAGTTAATATATATTTGAAAAATGTTCAATGTCATTAATCTCCAAAGAAATAAAGAAGAAAAACTAAAGGAAATCAAAAATCACCAAGCAGGAGGCTTGAAATTAAAAGATTGATGGTGCCAAATATCAATGAAGGTGGAGAATAATGAGGATCCCCATGTATTACTAATAGAAATATAATTTAGTAAAATCACTTTCAGAAGCTGATTGACATTATTTATTAAACTTTAACATTTTCATAACCAATGGCCCAATAACCACCTAAAGAGAAACCCAGCAGAAATGTATTAATATGTGCACAAAAGGACATTTAAAGGAATGTTTATACCAGCATTATACATACAAGCCAAAAGCTGTTATCCTCAAAAAGAACAGATAAATACCCTGTGATAACATCAGTCTGTTGTACTGTTGAAATAATATACAGAATTAAAAATGAATAGATTATTGGTATACCACAAGTGGATGAGTCACACAAACATAATGTTATATTGAGACAAGACATCATATAATCTATGCTTTTCATTAAACAAGTAAAAATAGTCTCTGATAATGGAAATCAGGATAGTGATTATTTTCTAAAATGATTGAATAGGTTTCTGTGTTAGTGGTATATTCTGTTCCTTTCTATGTTTATGGTTAAAAACATTTTTATATTTATCTTAGTATGTTCATATGAAATGTATACTTTGTTTTCCTTTAATAAAAATTATACTTAAAATATATACAAAGCAGTGGCACCTGCGTAGTGGCACCTCAGTAGGTTAGGTGTCTGCCTTCAGCTCAGGTCATGATCCCAGGGTCATGGGATCCAGCCCCTTTGTTGGGCTCCCTGCTCAGTGGAGAGCCTGTTTCTCCTTTAGTACTTCCATTTCAATGATAGAAATTGAAATTAAAAGAACTGACTACTTACGAGGCACATCTGAATAAATTTTAAAGAATCAGACTATATTTTCTCATGGTACAAATAAATAATAATGGTAATAACAACAAAAATAAAATACATTTGGAAATATAAAAACTTAATTTTAAATGACTTGAGAGTGAAAGAAGAAATGATTAATTATTTCTTAAATATTTAGGAAAGATTATAATGCAATATATGCAGTAGTTTAAAAGTTATTCATCAAAATCACTAGGCAAAAGAGGTTTTATAGTATTACCAAGCATAAGAGATATGGACAACATTGAATGTAGGAAAGAGATTAAAATCATTAAGATATCTTTACTTACAATTAAGAAAGGATAAACTTAATTGGCTAAGTATCAAAATTGAGTAGGTTTTAGTGTTGTTGATTTTGCATAACAAATGCAAAACGGGGAAGAAGCGGAATTTTAAAATTACTAAATTGTTAAAATTATACTACAATTAGTACCATAACACAAAGAAAATAGAAAGTTAAAACATAATAAAAAGTTGGTTCTTTGGTGGGAAAGAAAACTAATTGAATAGAAAAACCAGCAATTCAGATCAAGAAGTATTGAGACAAATTAATATTAGTAACTAATGCCTAAGTATTACAAAATACAAATATTAAAATATAATCAATGAAATAATACATTTGAAAATTAAGAAAAATCAAACATCTTTTAGAAAAATATTAGTTACTAGTAATATAAAAATAGAAACCCTGAATTTTCTCATGACTCTTACAGAAAAAAAATTTTTTAAAGATTTTATTTATGTATTTGACAGACAGAGATCACAAGTAGGCAGAGAGAGAGGAGGAAGTAGGCTTCCTGCTGAACAGAGAGCCTGATGTGGGGCTGGATCCCAGGACCCTGAGTTTAACCCACTGATCCACCCAGGTGCCCCCAGAAATTTAATCATTAGTTTAAAATCCATCCAAAAATTCACTGAGTATGGATGTTTTTAAAATAAGAGTGTAGCAGATATTCAAAAAACTGGTAACACTGATTATTTTAAAATTATTCTGGAAAACAGGACAAAAAGAAAAGCTTACAATGTGTTTTTGTAACTAGAATTTATTTTATTACTTAAATCAGGAAATGAATGTAAGAAAGGTAAATTTTACCATAAAACATAAATTGTATGCTTAGATAAGAAATCCTAAACATAAGCAAACAGAATATACAATTATATAAAATAATTATGCTTTATGAACATATTGTGAGTATTCCAGTAATGGAAGAAAATCAATTAATGTAATAATAAAATTTGCACATGTGATTTTTCAAAATAATAGAATAAAAGAGAAAATCTATATGATCATGTCAGTATAATATTTCTATATAAATCAATCCCATTATTTTGAAAAAGCCTTATTAGCAAACCAACAATAGGTAACGTATTTACCTGATGAAGAATATGTGTAGCCTTTGTGGGTTTTTATGCTATGCATGAATTCAAAATGCATGCACACACTTAATTTAATATTTAATGATGACATTTGAGTATACCTTAGAAAACCAGAAATGAAGCCTAACATTCTATATTATTTTCTATTCAACATTCTATTAAAAGTTGTAGCCATTGTAATCCAAACTAAAGACAGTCACTATTTTCCAATTTTAGTATATGTGCTGCCGAAGCGAGCACGACAGTCACTATTTGAATAATATAAAATGATCTGTGTAGAAAAAATAAATAAGTTTAGCAAGGTTTCTATAAGCATGATTAATAAAAAACAATCTTTGTTAAAAGTCAGAAAAAGTTAGAAAATATGTAAGTAGTTATTTATCACACAAAATAAGGTATTTAACAATAAATATGACAAAAGATAAGCATACAATTTATGAAAAATATAATAATATTAAATGACATTAGAGAATGCTCAAATAAATGGAAAGATACATTCATGAATAGAAAACTCAATATATTAAGGATCTCAATTATATTCAAGCATACGAATTGTGATGTTTTTTTTCAGAGAACTAGATGAATATAAAATTCATACAGAAGTTCCAATGATCAAGATGAGACAAGATATTTATAGAACAGCATAACAAGGCCTAAACTTTGCAGTGGAAGACATCACAAATTAAAGTTATAGTAAGCAGAACAGTGTGGTATTGGCAAAGGGTTAAACAAATAAACCAAAGGAATAAAATAGGGATCCCAGGAGCAGACTTCAACATATATTGAAACTTGGCATATAATACAGTTGACAATCATTTTTTTTTATATTTTATTTACTTATTTGAAATAGAGACAGAGAGAGAGAGAGAGAGAGAGAGAGAGAGAGAGAACAAACAGGGGGAGGAGCAGAGGGACAACCAGAACTCTGCTGAGCAGGGAGCCTGATGAGTGACTCGATCCCAGGACCTTGAGATCATGACTTGAGCCAAAGACAGACGCCTAACTAACTAAGCCACCCAGGTGCCCCAACAATCATTTTAGAAAGAAGTAGAATTTAATCTCTGGAATCATATTTCTCACTATTGGGGAAAGAATTTAGATAAACAAGAGAGATATTCTAGAATGATCCCTGTGGTACTGTGTTGGAGAAGCAAATCTGAACTCATGTTGAACTAAATGGATTTAGAGTCAGATAGATACAGAAATGAACATTCAAATGCATATTTATGGGATTGTATATATACATATAATACTAATTCTGCTGAGTGGACCTGGAAGCAATGCAATGGAAATGAGCACAGTCGTTACTAAGCTTTTTATTTCTAAATACTATGTTCAGTCAAAAAACCAGAACACCTTGAGAAAATGGCTGAATCTAATAACGGATTAAGAAGAGTAAATGAAACAAGATGGGATTGGGAGGGAGGCAAACCATAAATGACTCTTAATCTCACAAAACAAACTGGGGGTTGCTGGGGGGAGGTGGGATTGGGAGAGGGGGAGTAGGCTATGGACATTGGGGAGGGGAGGCGAACCATAAGAGACTATGGACTCTGAAAAACAACCTGAGGGTTTTGAAGGGTCAGGGGTGGGAGGTTGGGGCAACCTGAGGGTTTTGAAGGGTCAGGGGTGGGAGGTTGGGGGAACAGGTGGTGGGTAATGGGGAGGGCACGTTTTGCATGGAGCACTGGGTGTTGTGCAAAAAGAATGAATACTGTTACACTGAAAAAATAAATAAAATGAAAAAAAAAAAAAAAAGAAAAGTACATGATGGCCCCTTGGAGTGTCTTGTTGTACCAAACATTAGAGAAGTGTTCATAAGACATAAGGATGAGATATGCTGTAGAGACACAGGAACCAACTAGAAAAAGCTATCAGTGGCCAAAGCTGGAAAAACTTGCACAAAAAAATATAACATAGTATTGGATCATAACCAAAGTAGAAAATAAATATTCATGTCTATAATGATAAATAAATGAATCAATAAATGGAGGAGAAAGATAAATCTGTCTTACATAGTATTTCCAAATACTATGTATATTTACATATATGTATATGTATGTATATATGTGTGTGTGTGTATGTATGTATGTATATGAGGTGAAGTTTTAATTCTCGTTCACTCATCCTCTTTGAGGATAGGCTAGATTAATTACTTCCAAATAAAAGAATAGGGAAAGGAAAAGAAATATTATTGACTTTACAATGGAGGAATTCAGCAAATGCCATTAAATTTAGTAACTACAGTTAACACCTAAATCATGTGATATCATATATACCTGATATCTTATGATGAGAAGGGTACTTCATTTCTTTGTAAAAGTCCAGTCTAATCATGAGAAAAATAGACCAACCAGTATTGGGAACATTCTACAGATACCTAATCAGTTTTCCTCATGACTGTTAAAGTCAAAAATTATAAAGAAAGACAGAGAAAGTTTCACAGGCCAGAGGAGACTGGGGAGATACGATGAAATGCAAAGATGGTATTCTGGATTGGATCTTGATGCAGAGAAAAGACATTGATGGAAAAACTGGAAAATCCTAATGATAGAAAAACTAGTGAAATCTAAATAATCTGTGGTATAATGGGTACATCAATACCAGTTTTCTAGTTTGATAAATACACCATAGTAATGTAAAATGTTAAAAATGGATTTGATTGGATGAGAGTTATATAGGAACACTCTGTATTTCTCTTTAAATCTGTTTATTGAAATGTAAAAAGTTTATTTTTAAAAAATTGAAACCTGAAAAATAATAAAAAATAAAAACTTAAAACCTGAGAACATGTTAAAAAAATGGCAAAAGTGTAATGAGTACAGGATGTTGTATGGAGGTGTTGAATCACTGTATTGCACACCTGAAACTAATATTACACTGTATGTTAACTGGAATTTAAATAAAAACTTAGAAAAATAACATTTAATTCAAGTATAGTTAACTCACAGTGTTATATTAGTTTCAGATGTGCATTACACTAGTTCAGTAATTCCATACATTACTCGGTGCTTATCAGGGAAAGTGTACTCTTATCTCCTTCAGCTGTTCCACTCAATACTCCCTGCCTACCTCCCCTCTGGTAACCATCTTTTTGTTCTCTATAGTTAAGAGTCTGATTTTTTATTTGTCCCCTTTTTCTTTGTTCATTTGTTTTGTTTTTTAAATTCCTCATGAAGAGTGAAATCCTATGGTGTTTATCTTTCTCTGACTGACTTATTTGACTTAGCATTATACTCTCTAGATCCGTCCACACTGTTACAATGGTAAGCTTTCATTCTCTTTTACAGTTCAGTAATATTCTGTTTGCGTGTGTTTATATACCACCTTTTCCCATTCATCTGTTGATGGACACTTGGGCTGTTCCCATAATTTGGCTAATTTAAATCATGCTGTAATAAACATAAGAGTTTATTATATAAGGGTGTGTATATCCTTTCAAATTAGTGTTTTTTTTCATTCTTTGGGTAAATATCCAGTATCCAGTTACTAGATCATATGGTGTGATTCTATTTTTAGGTTTTTGAGGAATCTCCATACTATTTTCCATAGTGGCTGCATCAGTTTGCATTCCTAACAACAGTACACCAGGCTTCCTTTTTCTCCACATCCTCACCAATACTTTTTGTGTTTTTATTTTAGCCATCCATATATATATATATACACACACACATATATATGTATATATACATATATATATATATATATATATATATATATATACTTATTTTAGAGAGAGAGAGTGAGAAAGCATGGGTGTGTGGTGGGAGGGACAGAGGGAGAGGGAGGGAGAAACTTAAACAGACTTTGCATGGAGTATGGAGCTGATGCAGGGCTTGATTTCACAACCCTGGCATTATGACCTGAGCCAAAACCCAGGAGTCAGATGCTTAACCAATTGCACCAACTAAGTGGTGCCCCTGATTTTAGCCATTGTTAAAAGTATGAGGTTATAACTCAGTATAGTTTTGATTTGCGTTTCCCTGATGATAACTAATGTTGAGCATCTTTTTTTAAAAAAGGCTTTATTTATTTGACAGAGAGAGAGAGAGAGATCACAAGTAGACAGAGAGGCAGGCAGAGAGAGAGGGGGAAGCAGGATCACTGCTGAGTGGAGAGCCTGATGTGGGGCCCGATCCTGGAACCCTGAGATCATGACCTGAGCCAAAGGCAGTGGCTTAACCCACTGAGCCACCCAGGTGCCCCTGTTGGGCATCTTTCCATAGATCTGCTGGCCATCTGTACATCTGCTTTAGAGAAATGTCATTTAATGTCTTCCACCCAACTTTAATTGGATTATTTGTGGAGTTTTTGGTGTTGAGATGTGTGAGATGCCATCAGTTCTTTATATGTTTGGGTCATTAATCCTTTACTGGATCTGTCATTTGCAAATATTTTCTCTCATTCAGTTGGTTGTCTTTCAGTTTTGATGATTGTTTCCTTTGCTGTGCAGTTGTTTGTTTTTGTTTTTGTTTCTGTTTTTTTCATGTAGTCCCAATAGTTTATTTATGTTTTGTTTCCCTTGCCTCCAGAGACCTACCTAGGGAAATGTTGCTATGGTCAGTGTCAGAAAAATTACTGTCTGTGCTGTCCTTCAGAATTTTTATGTTTTCAGGTCTCACATTTAGGTCTTTAATCCATTTGAGTTTATTTTTGTGTATGGTGTAAGAAAGTGGTCCATTTTCATTATTGCATGTATCTGTCCAGTTTTCCTAAAACCATTTGCCTGTCTTTGCCATTGCATATTCATACCATTTCATATTCATGCCTCCTTTGTTGAGTATTAATTGACCATATAATTGTGGGTTTATTTCTGGATCCTCTATTTGTTCTATTGATCTAGGTGTCTTATTTTTGTGCCCAGTACCATACTGTTTTGATTACTACAGCTTTGTATTATATCTTGCAGTGTCAGATTGTGACACCTCCTGTTTTATAATTTTTCAAAATTTCTTTGGTTATTCAGGGTCTTTTGTGATTCCATGGAAATTTTAGGATTATCTGTTATACTGTGAAAATGCTGTTGGTATTTTGATAGGGACTGCATTAAATCTGTAGATTACTTTGTGTACTATGGATATTATGATAATATTTGTTCTCCCAGTCCATGAACATGGAATAGCTTTCCATTTGTTTCTGTCATCTTCAGTCTTTCATCAGTGTTTTATAGTTCTCAGAGTACACGTCTTTCACCTCCTTGGTAAAATTTATTCCTGGTTATTTTATTATGTTTGGTGCAATTGTTAATGGGATTGTTTCCTTAAATTTTCTTTCTGCTACTTCATATTAGGATATAGAAATATAACTGGTTATTGTGTGTTGATTTTCTTTCCTGCAACCTTACTGAATTCACTTATCCATTCTTGTAATTTTTGGTAGAGATGTATGATTTTCTGTACATAGGATAATGTCATCTGCAAATAGTAAAAGTTTTACTTCTTTACCAATTTGGATGCCTTTTATTCTTTTTCTTGTCTGATTGCTATGGCTGGGACTTCTAGTACCATGTTGAATAAAAGTGGTGAGAGTATATACATCCTTGTCTTTTTCCTTATTGTAGGGGGAAAGTTCTCAGTTTTTTACTCATGGCCTTAATTATGTTGAGTTATGTTTCCTGTAAAACTACTTTGTTGAGGATTTTTATCTCAAATGGATATCATACTTTTTTGAATGCTTTCTCTGCATCTAGGGAAATAATCATATGGCTTTATGTTTTCTCTTATTTATGTGATATATCACATTGATTGATTTGAAAATATTGAACCACCCTTGTATCCCAGGAATAAATCACATTTGAATGATGTGAATGATATTTTAAAGTATTGTTGGATTTGGTTAATATTTCATTGAGGATTTTTGCATCTACATTCATCAGAGATATTGGCATATAGTTTATATTTTTTGTAATGTCTCTTCTGGTTGGATGGTTCTCTTTATGATTATATAGTTTCCTTCCCGGTTTTTTGTTACAGTCTTTGTTTTAAAGTGTTTTTGTTTTTGTTTTTGTTTTTTCTGACACAAGGTTTGCTACCCCAGCTTTGTTTTCACTTCCGTGTGAAAGTGAAAATGGATCATTTTTCCATCCCTTCACTTTCAAGGTGCATGTGGCTTTAGATCTGAAGTGAGTCCCCTGTAGGTAGCATTTAGATGGGTCTTCCTTTTTTATCCATTCCATCACCTCGTGTCTTTTGATCAGAGTGTTTAGTCCATTTATATTCAAAGCAATTATTGATAGATATGTACTTCTTTTCATATTCTTACTTGTTTTATGGTTACTTTTGTAGGTCTTCTCTGTTTCTTCTTCCTCGTGCTTTCTTCTCTTATTATCCTGGCTTCTTTAGTGATATACTTGAACTCCTTGTCTTAATTTTTGCATATCTATTCCAGTTTTTTTATTTCTTACCATTAGGTTTATATGTAACTTTCATGCATATAGAATATGTCTATATTAAGTTGATGGTTGCCTAAGTTTGAACCTATTCTTTACTCCTCTCCCCACTACCCAGAGTTTTAATTAAAGTTATCATACTATACATCCTTTTTACTTTGTGAACCCCTTGACTGATTTTTATAGATATATTTAATTTTGCTTCTTCTTACTCCTACTTAGGATCTTTCCTTTCCACTTAATGAATCTCCTTTGACATTTCTTGTAGGGGTGGTTTAGTGGTCCTGAATTCCTTAAATTTTTTTTGTTATTGTTGGGAAACTTTTTATCTCTCCTTCTATTCTGAGTGATATCCTTGCTGTATATAGTATTCTTGGTTGCAGGTTTGTTTTTTTTTTGTTTTGTTTTGTTTTGTTTTGTTTTCTTTCAGTGTTACGAATATATCATGCCACACTTTTCTGGCCTGTAAAATTTCTGTTGAAAAATCCACTGATAGCCTTATGGGGTTTCCTTTGTATGTAGTTGCTTTCTTTTCTCTTACTGCTTTTAAAAGTATCTTTTTATCATTACTACTTGCCATTTTAATTACTTTATGTTTTGGTGTGGGCCTTCTGGGGTGGATTTTGTTGAGGGCTCTGTGCCTCCTGGATCTGGATTTCAGTTTCCTTCCCCATATTTGAAAAGTTTTCACCTTTTATTTCTTCAAGTAAATTTCAGCCCTCTTGTCTCCCTCATTTCCTTCTGGTATCCCTGTCGTGCAAATGTTACACATTTGATGGTTTTGTTAAGTTGCTTTAGTCTGTCTGTCCATCTGTCTATCATCTACCTATCTAACATCTATTTATTTTTCTTCTCTCTAGGTCAGCCTGATTGCTTACCAGTACTCTTTCTTCCAGGTTGCTGATCTGTTCTTCTGCTTCCTCTAGTCTACTATTTATTCATTCTTTTGTATTTCAATTATTGAGTTCTTCATCTGTGCTTGATTCTTTTCTGTATCATCTGTCTCCATTGAAAGTCTCACTGGAACTCTGCAGTCTTTTCTTAAGTCTGATGAGTGTCTTTATGATGATTACTTTAAAGTCTTGATCAGGCATAGTACTTACCTCGATGTCATTTAGCTCTCTTGCTATGACTTTTTCCTGTTCTTTTATGTGACACTTACTCTTCTGTTTCCTCATTCAGTCTTTTTATATCTTTTTCTATGTGTTAGGAAAGCCAACTATGTCTCCTCCTCTTGAAAGTAGTAGTCTTAAAGAAGAGGTGCTTTAGACCCCTGCAGTGTAATGTTCTTTGTTCACCAGAACCTGACACTTTAGGAGTGTTTCCTATATGTGTTGCATGTGTGTTACTGTTGCAGCTGAGCTACATTTGCCTTCAGTCCAGTCCTTTTCAAATGGTTGTCTTTGGCTCTTGTAGGTAGGGTTTGATTCCTGTGTGTTAGTTGGCCAGTTTGAGACTTCTTGTGTTTGAGTTCAGTCACACCAAGCATTTGCTGGAGATGCAGTAACACTGAACTCCATGGTGCTTTTCCTATGTTGTCTCCTGAAAGCTTTCACTGATAGGCAGGGCCTTCAGTCAGACCCAATATCTATTCCAAGCCCACTGCTGGGGCCACAGTTGGACTGCGGTATGTGTAGTTTTCTTCTCCTCTTTCTGGAGCATGAGTCACTTTGGACTGCTGCTGGACACTGTCAGAAGTGATGGTACACTGTCAGTCTTGTGGGACCACCCTGGATTGACTCCAGCCAATGGCATATTGGAGGGGGTAGTTCTACAGAAGAATATGGGGCCAAGTGAGTGGTGCCAGCAAGGTCTACTCATTCACTGCATGAGGGAACCTGGAGGTGCGTGGAAAAGCTCCTATTGAGGCCTGCTATGTTGGAGGTAGGGGATCCTGAGAAAACTTCAATAGTGGGACACACTATTAGAAAGTGAGATGAAGGGCACCTGGGTGGCTCAGTGGGTTAAAGCCTCTGCCTTCGACTCGGGTCATTATCCAGGGTACTGGGATTGAGGCCTGCATCGGGCTCTCTGCTCAGTGGGGAGGCTGCTTCCCCCTTTCTCTGACTGCCTCTCTGCCTACTTGTGATCTCTATCTCTCTGTCAAATAAATAAAATCTTTTAAAAAGAAAGAAAGAAAGTGAGGTGAAAAGTATTTGTGGTGTTCTGGTTCCTGCAGGTGTCTGTGTATCTCTGCTGGGGATTGGGGGAGGGAAATGGTGCCTCCAGCATTTTTCTTCTTAGAGAAGTCCCCAAAAGTCTCTGCCTCTCCAACACAATCTCTATTAATAAATAAATATGCTTTGAGTTGACTAATCTCTATTAGTAAATAAATATGCTTTGAGTTGACTCCAGGCATTTTGACACTGCTGCTTCTGTGTGGTATCTCAGCTGAGCTGTTGTGGTGCTGTCTCTTTAAGGTGGGGGACTCTGTCCTTCGGCTCTCCCAAAATGAGCTTGCTGATTTTTAAAGTTCCAGGTGTTAAGCCCCACTGATTATTAGGCCCTTCTTGTTTTAAACCCAAATGTTACGGGGATTTGTCTTCTCTGGATGTGTCTCTTGGGGTAAGCCTGGGGTACTTAACATAGGAGTCTGCCCTTCTCTCAATTAGCGCCTCCATATCTCTCCCTCCTGTGGACAATTCCAAAGGTCCATGTGGTTCCGGACCACAAGAGCATCCTTCCTACCCTTTCTGATGTGGCCTTTTTTCTACATTTATCTGTGGAGAGTCTGATGTGCCAGTCTCCAACTCATTTTTACACTAATGTAGTTGTTATCTAGTTGTAGCTGTGGTGAGATTAAAATCCTCCTACTCTGTCTACCTCCCCAAAAGTTATGAAAGACATTTTTAAGATGTTCATCCCATTAGTAGTCATATAATTTCAAATTCAAACCACTGCTTACAATGACAGAGAATACAATACCAATGTTGGTGAGAATGTCAAACAGTAACCATATTTATTTGTGGTTAAAGTACCTACTATAAATACACATTAGAAGATGCTTAGCAAAATATAGTAAAGTCAGAGATGTGTATAATCTGTAACCCAGCCATTCTGTTCTTGTATATACACTAGAGAAACTTAAATCCACAGAATACACATAGACAAGTGTTTGTAGCATTGTTTGTAATAAGAAAAAAGTATGTGGGGGAACCTACATATATATCTATTGGCAGAGAATTATAATAGAATATATTCATATATTCATTATATGTTCATACAATGAGATACTGCCCAGAAGTAAATATGAATAAAATAACAGCACATATTAACACTTATGAATTTTACAAATCTGATTTTTCTTGGAATAATATAAGTTGCTGAGGATATACATCATCGACTCAACTTCTTTAAAGTTTAGAAACACACAAAGTAACATCATTGTATCTTTATAAATGCATATGTATAGAACAATGTTATGGAAGTTGGATCAGAATCATAAACATAAAATTTGGATAGAAAAAATTTCTATGATGGAACTAAAGGAAATAGATCAGGGAAGGAACTTCAGCAGTATTAGCAATGTAAATTAAGCAAAGTGATGGGTATACACATGCATATTGTTTTATTCCTTATGCATTTTGCATGTATTTAATCTTTTATAGCAATATATTTTAAATATGTATGTTAAATTTTTCTTACCATTCTAACTGCCCCATTCTTAACAGGATTTCATTTACTGTCTTTCTTAAAATATTTCACTAGAACTACATACTATGATAAAAGTATTAAAAACATAAAATCTATTGTATTCTTTTATCTGTATACATCAACTCTACTAATGTTCTTGAAAGTGAAATATTTATTCTCTTTTATGTTGTGTGTTGTTATTTATCTTGTCATTCAAAAAAATCTTTAAGCCCTTTCCATGTGTGTTGATGTGGATTACTGTCAGTGTTTTTTCTTTAGTTGATTCTGAATACATGGTGGAATTTAAAAATTAAAGCAAATGCTAATCTTGAATAAAATGTCAATGCTTTGCTGAATGGTGTGTGTCCGGGGAATGGCCAGAGGTTGTCTTTCAAGAGGCCTCTCATTATGTTGCTCATATATTCATGAATTTACTATGGAACAGGATCTGACCCTCCTATTGGCAGGGTCAGAAAACTGATTATATAATTAAACCATAATAGATCTCTCACTTGTGAAATACTTAATCGAGCTCTTAATATTAATCTATAAAATCAGAACAACAATTTAGTCAAAAAAGTATATAACTCTTAAAAAATGAATCTTTGATTTGGTATTAGTGGCTTATTCTTTCCCTGTAGGCAAAGCCATAATGGAAAACAGTACTAAACTATTTGAACAGAATGTTGTTTTGAGAACATTTTATAAGGGCAAATATAAATGAATGTCCTATTTGGTGGCATCAGGATAACATGTTTATTAACATATTACTAATAATCAATCTTAGTAATGGAATGTGAATATTTGAAACCTATTAACTAAGATTCTTTCTCTCCTGACCAGGGCTAGAATGGTTACAGTCAATGTTTGCCTCTGTGACTCTTCTTTTACTCATGATTGATACTTCATACTTGACATATTTTTTAATAAAGTATAATATATACTATTCTTAGGTATATAGCATATTAATTCAGTATTTGCATTCATTGAGAAATAATCAACATAATAAATTTAGTTACCACCTGTCACTATACAAAGTCACAATTTTTTATGTAATGGAATTCTTTTTAGCCATAAAAAAATGAAATCTTGCTCTTTGCAACCATGTGGCTGAACCTTCAAGGTCTTATGCTAAGTGAAATAAGTCAGACAAAGAAAGACAAATACCATGTAATTTTACTTATGTATGCAGTCTAAAAACGTAAGTGAACAAAACAAAACCAAAGTCAAACAAACTGAGAACAGGGTTGGGGAGCAGGGTTGGAGGTAGGCAAAATGGAGGAAGGAGGTCCAGAGGTACAAACTTCATAATGAAATAAGTAAGTCATGGGAATGTAATGGACAGCATGGTGATTTTTTTAAAAGATTTCATTTATTCATTTATTTGACAAAGAGAGAGCATGGGCAGGGAAGGAGCAGAGGGAGAGGGGCAAGCAGACCTCAAGCTGAGTACAGAGCCCTACAGAGAGCTCAGTCCCATGACCCTGAGATCATGACCTGAGCTGAAATCAAGAGTCAGATGCTTAACTGACTGAGCCACTCAAGTGTCCCAGCATGGTGATTATAGTGAATATTGCACTGCATATTTATGCATTGCATGTTTTGTCTTGGAAGTCTAGGACCTTGCCTGTCTTTCAGGTGACTTTGTATAAATCTGCTTTCATACATTATGTTGATTTTCAAATGGAACTTTCACAGGACATCTGATATCCTTTGTTTCTTATTTGCATCTGATGTCTGTCATCCAACATAATAGCTATTACTTCCAGTTTTGTGTTGGCTGCAATTTTAATCATCTAAGTCATTGATAAAAATGTAAAACAGAGCAGAAGCTAAAACCTCTTTTGCATGCTACTAGAATTTGTTTTCTCTCTTGACAGAATTATAGCTCTTTCTAAACATGATCAACAATTGACAACTCCACTCAAATTCCCTGCCTTCCAACAAAATGACTTTTTGTTCCTATGACCTTATGTTAGACCTTCTGAAATGCCTTTCTGAAATCCAGATGTATGGTACCCAAAAAGTTTCTCAAACTAATAGCTCAGTAAAGTTCCATAAAAGAAAATACAGTTGATCTGAAGTGATCTAGTCTTTGTGTCCACATATCCTTGGTTAATTCTTTCAATTTTAAGAATATAACATCTTTTTTTGAAACTTTATGGTATATCTTATTTCACAATTGGTGACATATTAAAATTCACAAATTTATAAATGGCCCTCATGCAAGAAGAAGCCTAAGAATTATTTGAGATTCTGCTGTCCCTTCTCTTTTCTGATTTTTCTGCCACCAAATCAGGGGTACATCAGTTCCATTCACTCTGCTGACTATATTCTTACATATCACCATCCACTGTTTTCAGAAAAATCTGTATGATGGATGTCATAGGACTGAATTGTGCCCCTTCTTTCAAAATCATAGGCTAAAGCCCTAGTCCCCAATATGACTGTATTTAGAGACAGAGCTTTTAAAGAGATAATTAAAGTTAAATAAGGTCACAAAAGTGGGGCCTGAATTTAATGGGATTGGTGTCAATATAAAAGATAATGAGACAGTGAGAGAGTATATATACACACCCACACACACACACACACACACACACACGCGGAGAGAGAGAGAAAGAGAGAAAACAAATCTGGATAAAACCTGAAAGCAGTCATTTACAAGCCAAAGAGAGAGATCTTCAAAGACACCTTGATATAGGACTTCCAGAGTCCAAATCTTTGAAAAAATAGATTTTGCTGTTTAAACCATTCACTCTGTGGTATTTTGTTTTGGAAGCTCTTGCTAATAAATGGTAATCTTATATTTAGACTACCTTGTATAAAGTCATCACCTGTAATAATTATATCTTCTTGATAAATTTCTAATCTCCCATTAATTTAGGTTTTTGGTTTCTATGTCAGAGGGATACTTTTATATTTATCCTAAGTAGTGTATCTTGCCTTCCATTTTTTATCAAGAACAATTAAGTGTGTTATCAGTGTGCCCTCTGAATGCACACTCACTTTTAAATAGATGTCTTGTTTCTTCTTTGTTAAAAAAATCTTTGAGCTAGTATATAAAAATCATTTTTTAATTCATAAACTACCTCAAATTATGACTTGTTTTATAATTATTCAAGCAGAAATAACTCCCTTCCTATTGAATAGTGATATTATTTTGTTCTTTTAATCATGGCACCCATAAATATAATTATTGTAATATATTTAAATGTTTCTTAGCTTTCTTACTAGAGTATATATTCCTTAAGCACAGAGATTTGGCTTTTCTCACTTATCTTTATTAACATCCTTAAGCACTTATCTTTTCTTTTCTGTGTTTATTAACATTTTCTTTCAGCTAATTGAATAATGAAATACTGTGCTAATTAGAATAATTTTTTTTATTTTATCAATCCATGGTACTATTTAATGTTTTCTAAGGATTTTTTTCTTAAAGATTTTATTTATTTATTTGACAGAGATCACAAGTAGGCAGAGAGGCAGACAGAGAGAGAGAGGAGGAAGCAGGCTCCTCGTTGAGCAGAGAGCCCGATGTGGGGTCCATCTCAGGACCCTGAGAACATGACCTGAGCAGAAGACAGAGGCTTTAACCCACTGAACCACCCAGGCGCCCCTGTTTTCTAAGGATTTTAAGCAAGCAGTGTTTTCTAAAACTTGTGCACATCTAAGAAAGCATAGAGGTAGTAGAGGTGGTAAGGATTTTCTATGGGAAGAATTTCTTTGGTGAACAAAGTGAGCATAGTGGATTCAAGTGAAAGCAGATTAGACCATCTTAAGTGGAATTGTCATATTAGTCAATGAAGAAAATAAATGGGATAGAAAAATATTTTGAAATGTTAATTACTGTTTTCTTCTGTAGTTTCTTAAATCTGCATCAATCCCACATTCTTTCCTATGTTTCTCTCTAATTTGTTATCTTTTCTTTACTGTTCTCTATAGTTGAATTCTCTTGGGGTTACTTTGTTGTTTGTCTGCTGTCTTGATTCATTCAGCTTTCATTCAGATTATATTTAAAACTTGTAAAAGTGTGAGCCAAAATGTGAGATGTCAGTATACTAGGTGGAGACACCTGAAGATGCAAGAACAACAAGGAAGCAGTAGACCAGAAGACATCAAATGAGAATTTGCCAGATTCATTTTCAATGCTGGTGTCATAGCAACATAAAGATCTGTCTGTCTGGCTTACAGAAACTTGGTTTACTCCTTTTGACAGAGTAAATCCAAGAATTATTGTGTAATAACTTATAGCAGCAATAGTGGATTTCCTGGTATTAAGAGTAGGCAGGTGATTAGCGGTTAATTGCAAAAGGAGAAAAAAAGAGGTGGCCACATTTATTTATATCAAAATCAGGTGAATTAGATCATAACAGTTAAAGTACTAACATAAATATTTCAGCTTTATTTTAGCCCAGTTGGAGGGATAGTCTGGTTAGAAAACTATGGAGGTAATAAGGAACTAGCAATGTCACTTATGAATCAAAACCATCTCTTTTCCTTTATACTATGGACATAAAAATAGGAATCACAGTGATAAAAGTAAGAACTTAAAATATTAAACCCAAAGAAAACACCAAGCAGATTTCCATCTTTCTAGAAAGCTATGTCTCCTAATTTTTATTTATTCCCTTCAGTGGTTATCTATACATACCTATAATTTTAGAAAATGATTACAGCACAGATAAAATTATGTATATTTTGCTTTAAGAAGGAAAATATTTCACATATTATAACATGATATTAGGGAGGTTTTTTGAAATTCTATAAAAGTGAGAAAAACATTATTTAAGAAATCAGATCTCTAGATACAGTGATAGAAGTAAAGGAATTTCCATTTATTATTAAACAGGTTAAAATGAAGTATTTCCAAGCAAATATTTAATATGTTACTGTTGAGGTGATACCAAGACCTCCAATAATCCAAGTTGGACATTTCCAGCTTAAAACTGGGGAATTATTCTAGGCAAATTTTAAAGTATAATTTTCCTCTTGTTATTCTGTAATATACAACCTGAGGGTTTTGAAGGGTCAGGGGTGGGAGGTTGGGGGAACAGGTGGTGGGTAATGGGGAGGGCACGTTTTGCATGGAGCACTGGGTGTTGTGCAAAAAGAATGAATACTGTTACGCTGAAAAAATAAATAAAATGGAAAAAAAAAAGTTAAAAAAAAAAAAGAAGCATTATAGTTACTTTCAGTGGCTTTGAAACTAACTCAGTGTGTGGTATATATGGTATATGTGATATATATGGTATATGTATGTAGTAGTTCTTAGCTTCATTTGAATACAGGTCAATGTTTCTATTTAATGGGCAAAATGTCACTGTCTGAGATAACACATAAAAATTGCAACCAAATAATTATAAACTCTTAACTAAAGTTGTATTTGATCCAGAATTCTCTTCCCTCTACTAAAGTGCAACTTTGGTTGCTACAGATACTTAATATCTGTAGTCAGATATTAACTATTTGATGTATGTTTTCGGGTTACAGGATGACCATGTACTATATAATTAGAAGAGAAAAAAGTTCAGTGGGGCACCTGGGTGTCTCAGTGGGTTAAAGCGTCTGCCTTCAGCTCAGGTCATGATCCCAGGGTCCTGGGATGGAGCCCCACATCAGACTCTCTGCTCAGCAGGAGCCTGCTTTCTCCTCTCTCTCTCTCTGCCTGCCTCTCTGCCTCCTTGTGGTCTCTGTCTGTCAAATAAAATCCTTAAAAACAAAAACAAAAACAGTTCATCAAGATGTTTGACATCACATAAACTAATTTTGAGAGTGGGGAATTCTAAACACTGACTCTAGAAGAGGTAAGGTCTAACGCACAAAGAATCTGTTCTGTTTTACTACTTCCAGTTTATAGAACACTGTATGGGAGTGAAAAAATACAAACAAGATCTTTGCCTCTGTCCTGATACAGTATTCAAAGTTTTTTTGTGGTGTTTTATTGTATTCTGAGTGATTTGGCTTGTATTGAAAAGCAGTTCAGAAACTCTCAGATGAGGGTAATGTCTGTTGAGGATAACTGATGCTGGCTTCCATGGAAATGCTAATTTGATAGCAGTCCCTGCCAATCAGTCGCCATGAGTTACTGTTCTAGCACTCCTAGACGCAGTATATAATGAAAAAATCCTTCCTACAGTAGTTAGACTGTTTTCAAAGAAGAAAGGGTTGTTGTATAGGCTCAGGTAAAGAGTTTCTGAGCAGGAAAAATAATCATAATGAGCCTAAAGTAATTCAAACAAAAAAGGGATTTAGAAAATCCTTCTGGGTCTCATTTTTATAAAAGATAGCATAGGTTGAACAAATTCAGTCTATTACACAGTTTAAAATAAATGGATTCTTCCTGGTTTGTCTATATATATACTATAGTTATAAAATTAAAGGCTAGTCATGTATCTATTAAAGCCATATGCATTCTTAATGTAATAGTAAGGTGTAAAAGTTTTAGTTCTCGGAGCACCTGGGTGGCTCAGTGGGTTAAAGTCTTTGCCTTCAGCTCAGGTCATGATCCCAGAGTCCTGGGATCAAGCCTGCATCTGGGCTCTCTGCTCAGCAGGGAGCTTGCTTCCCCCTCTCTCTGCCTGCCTCTCTGCCTACTTGTGATCTCTCTCTATCAAATAAATAAAATCTTTAAAAAAAAAAGTTTTAGTTCTCTGATGTTCTGCTTCATTTTGAGTATTTCCCACAGCTATATATTTGAGTTCAATTATCTTTTCATTTGTAAGATATCAGATCTTCTTTTAATCTTACTCAGTGTATTTTTTACCTCAGACCTTATAGCTTTCATCTGTAGAAGTTGTAGATCTGATTTTTTAATATTTTATTTATTTATTTGAGAGAGAGAAAGAAAGCCGGGGAGGGGCAGAGGGACAGGGAGAAGCAGCCTCCCTGTTGAGCAGAGAACCCGGTGCTAGGATCCTGGGCTCAGTCCCAAGATCCTAGGATCATGACTTGAGCCAAAGGCAGACCCTTAACTGACAGCCACCCAGTCATCCTGATTTTTTTTTATCTTTTTATTTTTTTAATCTTTTTTATTTTAAATATCTTTACAGATATTTTTTACATCTTTCTTGACTCTTACCTTTCTTGACTCTTAACTTTTTGAACCTAATGAATACTGTTAAAAAAACTATTTTATAATATTCTGTTTTCCTAATTCTAACATTTATATCAGCTTGGGTTAAGTTTCAGTTAATTAAATTCTGTTTGTCATTATTATGGGTCATAAGTTCCTTTTTTGCTCTTTGGATGCTTGGTAACTTCTTATTGGTGGTAAAAATCTTGTTTACCATTGGCAGCTTGATATTTTTGTATTCATAGAAATATTCCTGAATATTTCTGTGTGACACAGTTAAGTTACTTGGAAACAGCTTGATCCTCCCCAGTCTTGCTTTAAGTTTCTTTCGGCAGGACCAGAGCTTGGTCTTGCTGTAATATTCCCATCACTTCAGAAGACCGTTCTCTATATTCTCTACAGAATAGCATGAATCATGAGGTATTTAGTAGAATTGATAGGAACTGACACTTTCCTTGCACCATGTACTACTGTGGCTTCTAATTTGCAAGGGCAGTTCCCCTCCAGATGCAAGTAATTAACCACATACCTGCACTGATGAATGCTCAGGTGAATACTTAAGAGGTACCATCTGTGGGTCTGAGGCCTCTTACTATATGTATCTGTTACCTCCTTAATACTCTGCCCCGGGAGTCTTAGCTTTTTCTGTTTACTGAATAGAGTCCATGGGGCCCTGACTGAGGGAAACTCTCTAAAGAAAGAAAGTGGAAAGAAACACAGTGCTCATCTTTTTGTTTCCTGCTACTCAGTCATCATTTTGTTTGGAGTCTTGAAATTGGAGGCAAAACAGAACAAGTGTTGTAAGTTCCACTAACTGTCCAGTTGACATTTGGAGACAGATCCATAAACTAATATCAGGGCTTGAATTCTGAGTTATATGATTCAGGTCTTCTAGATACTGCGGTTCCCTGGTGAGAGCACAAACATAGTATAAATCTGTTATATAAGACCAAAAAAATTCTGTCCTAATTCTCATCCTGTAGGAAGTCTGAGTTTTAGGGAAATACTTCATAGTAATTCCCAGACTCCTTCACACTTAGCTACTAGCCTCTAAAAACCTGTGATTATAGGAACTGGAAAATAACTCCTCCCTGCCTATATTAACTAAGATTATTAGAAAAACAATCATTAGTATGATAACTGTTTATTCTAGATTGTATGCAATGACAGAATACAGTCAGTAGCAAGAACCTATACCTACTACTTTGCTTCCAAACTGGTTTCTAGAACGTGAAACAGTTTAGAACTAGGGAAAAGGAATATACAAATCATAAAACACTTGAGCACTCATCCTCTTATTCCAAAATGTGTATTTTTATTTAAAGCAATTATATATTTACCTTAACCATAATTGTCTCATAAATTATTAGGTATATATATGCTGCTATTTATAAATATATTAGGTATATATGCTGCTATTTTTATTTTGTAAGTACTTTTATATTTGCCTAAAGAGTCAAAAATGATCATGTTAGAAAGAATATGTAATATTATTAGTAGATACAACATATTTTATTATTGGAATTTTACTGTTCCCCGTATCTTGTGTATCTTTCATCTTCAAGCCATCCTAGAGTTTAGTAACACACACATACACATACACACACAAAAAACATTGCATTCTCAACTATTCTGTGGGTAAGGAATCATCACAGAGGAGATGGCTTTTCTCTCTCCTCACATTTTGGGAATTCAACTGCAAAGGCTGAAGTACCTCAGGTAACTGGATGGATAGAGCCCAGAATCATCTGGAGGTTTCTTCACTTGCATGAGTGCCAGCTGGTCTAGGATGATTGAAATACTGAGTTTAACTGGGACTGGCAACAGAATGCCTAAATGTGGCCTGGTTTCTTTATAGTCTTCATTATAGCCATTCTTATTCTTCTTGGTTCAAATCTCAAGCAAGAGTATTTCAATAGAGTAAGTCATCCCTTTTATGACCTATACTCTATTGGTCAAAACAGTCACAGGGTTGCCCAATTTAAGAAAAGGAGTCAGAGACCTTTGAAGTTGAAGGCAGTAGTATCAAAGAATTATGTAGCTATATATATGCATATATCACCACATTATGGTGATCCAAAAATAGCCATGGTACTTTAAATCTTATCACAGGACAGTTAGTCCAAATTTGACTTTCTTCCAACCATAACTTCTACACTGTTTTTAGTTTCTTATCTATTTTCTTTTTGCCTTCTACAGAGCTAAAACTTGAAAGTGGTAGAGTAGAAGTATTGCCCAGTGTGATCCTTATTAGAAAAACATGAGATTCTTTAATTCAGTTGGCCATCTAGAACTTAGAAACTTTTCAGTATTTGGGTGCACAAATCTCTTAATCTCTAGCTTCATAAATATTGCTATCAAGTTGTTTTAATTTGATATACCTTGAATGGCTCATCTACACTGGTCCATACAACCATTACCTGAAGGGATCGAAAAGAAATGGCATTTAGTAAAGTTGGGAAAAGAAAAAGCAGCTACAGTCCTCATACTCATTGCAGATATTTTTCTTTATTGGACCACTAAACTAAATTATTACAGGTAAAGCCCAGAATGTTTACAGCCATGAGTATGGTCTTATCTAACTTGTTGGTAACGATGTAATGCTTCTGGCTGACAGAGCTATGAACACATGTGAAGATGAAACAAAGGAATTGTTAAAAGAAAACAGCAACACAGAATTGATACTGACACATGTCACAGGTTCATGAGATTGTGTTTATGCATATTTATGTGAGCCAGAGAGTAATCCCAAATATGTTATCGTTTCATTTTTTATGAAAATATTTGTGGTACCTAGTTAAGTATGACTTTGGAAGCCAGCAGAATTGATAGCACAATTTATAATTTTACTATATACTTAAAATGTTTACATCCTGTACCATTTTTTTTTCCTCAAAGAGAAAAATGTTGACTATCCCTGGGGTTTACTATGGAAGTAGTCAATGAACAGAAAATTAAACAAATAAGCAATATGAATACAATTTATGTATACACATTGGAAAGACATGAATTGCTAATCAGCTCAAAGATTTCACTCAGAGAAACAGCTATGACAATATGCTCTTATAAGGGCATATTTGGTTTTCTAGGAAAAGAAAAACTTATATGACAGGTTAATTCAAATATTTAATCTGCAGTATTAATATTACTAGACTTTTAGAATTTTTAACCTGGAATATCCAGTATAATAATCTATTTATAAAATGATGGAAAAATTCAGAAAATTAAAATTAGTTACCTATAATCAAAAGCTACATATTTGTAGAGCTGGAGCTAGAGAAGAGGTGCTCAGTAGGGTAGGTTACCATAATTACATAAGGAAATGTTTAAAACTACAGATTCCCAGATCCACCTTCTACCAGTCTATTTCAGAAATTTCTCTTACCACTTTCCTAGCATTTAAAAGCAGTCCAGTGGTTTAGGAGGCATGCTGTGGAGTTGCTGTGATTCTAAAAGCATTTATTCAGCGGCTACCATGTGCTGAGGGTTGGGATTTGGAGTGAGTACAAATAATGAGTGTTTAGCTTCCTGTCCCTGAGGAACTCAGTCCACTGAACGAAACAGAGAAGTAGACAAATGTTTGCAATTTAATACAGTAAGCGCTATGACTGTGTACCCGGAGAGTACTTACACTAAATTGAGGAAGAGAAGGGCATTGCATGTTCTTGAAGGAGAGACACTGACCTGATTCGTGAAGGATGCTGGAAAGGGAAAGGTATTTAATAAAGCTGGAGGGGGAAATGACTCTAAGAAAATGAACAGACCTCACTAACCTAAAGACTTTTTGCAGCCTTCTATTGAAACTGGCCTTTATGAAAGAATAGGAGTATCAATTTAAGGTATCTATGCAGGACATAAGATCATTTTGCGATTTGTAAATGCTAATCTGAGTACATCATGAGAGTCCATTAGAAGGGTACAAGTAAGAGTTTAATTATAGGAAGCTTTTTTTTTTTAATAAGGTGAATTACATTGCAAATACTGTTTTTGTGCTCTCATTATTGTAGGTTGGTTATGGTGTTAATCACATATAATTTCTGGGTTCTGATGAATGAGAAGCAAATGCAAAGCTTTTGTTGACCATACTATATAACATTACTTTGCTTTTAATTGATAAATAAAAATTTTAAATCTTGGTAGAATTTCCTATCTTTTGTATCCCTAAGCCTGAGCTTTTGTACCCTTCTGGTCGTAACTTAACTATTTTCAATATCAGACTGAGAAATTGGAACCTGGGGAGCAGAGATATGGCTCCCCCTTTTCCTGAGGTGCTTATATGTAGATATATCATCTGTCTCAGCACAAGAATCCAAGAACCAAGGTTTGGCATCCTGTTTTTCAGGGCTGACATTTTTAATGCAGAGGTCCTGCCTCCTAATAAGCATATCCTCTGTAATTTAGGCATTTCCTCTCACTAGACAGATGAGGCATTCTTCTTCACAGAGGAAAACAGAAACTCAGATATTCCCTCAAATATTTCTTTTTTTTTTTCTTTATTTATTTATGTGACAGACAGAGAGCACAAGTAGGCAGAGAGGCAGGCAGAGAGAGGGGAGGAAGCAGACTCCCTGCTGAGCAGAGAGCCTGATGCCGGGGACCCCCGAGATCATGACCTGAGCCGAAGGCAGACGCTTTAACCCACTGAGCCACCCAGGCGCCCCCACCTCAAATATTTCTATCTTGAGAATTAGAACAGAACCTCTCAAGGCACCATAGAACCTTGAAAATCAAGCTTTTTCCCAGTATTTTTTCAGTTGTTTTCCCCCTAAGATTTTTGCCTTAAGAAGCATGTATTCAAGCAGTAGTGTGATGTTTACTTTGGAGTCAGGCAGCAATAGAATATGAGGCCAGTCTGGCTTCCTGAAGTTTTTCTTTTGAAACCAACTCAGGTATTCTCTCTTATAAAGAGTATAAAGATCCACCAGGTACATTGTGATGATCACATCAGCATCCTGAATTGGGAAGACTGAAAACACAAAGTACTCTTCCATCATTACAACAGTTATTCCCACAAAACTGTGGTTCTCAAATGCCATATCTAGTATACATCAAGACTGTTAAGGGTTTGAGTTTTGAACTTACTTGCAGATTAACATTCTACCCTGTAACTGTTTCATGGATTCAGGCAGAGGACACAAGACTCCTAGGTAAGAAAATTGTATTCCCAGCAATGGCAGTAGCCAGAGTAAGAATGTTTCTGCTTTAGTTTCACAAGCCCAATTCCCACAGGGTGATGTAAAGAAAGCTGATACCTGTGCATATAGTGGGCTGAGTTACAGAAAAAGAACCTTGCACTTAGAGAACCTGTAAATGTTTTAACGAACAGTAAACATGCCTGCCCATGCCCCTAAGGGAGACACTATCTTTCTCTTTCAAGGTTTTAAATGAACATTCCCCTTGCTTATTAGGAAGACTTCATTTTTAATGCCATTTGCTGTATAGACATCCTTGCAAAGTAAGTTTGGAACAAAGGACAGTCATATGTACAACATGGGCAGAAATGTGAAAGACCCTTGGGAAATTATCTCCCTAAATATGGATGGATGGATAGATACATACATAATATATAGATTGGTTTAAAATATTTTAGAGGCAGATTAGTGCATTCTGTCTCAAAGCATAATATTGACTTACTTTTGTTGTACATAAACTTGGAGTGTATACTCCCAATCTCCATTTTCACTGAGCTTTCCATCTTCTGTATTTGGCTAATGATATTTTAAGCCACTTAATTTTCATTTTTTCTTTGAATTTTTATGGTTATGGCTTTCTAATGATGAAGTACATGTGAAATTTTAACCAGATAACCCAGTTAAAATATTTTGCTTAGCTTTGGAAAAATTATGATCACTTGTCTACATATGTTTTATCATGAATTAAAACACCCAAAGCTATTTTGGCCACAAAATAAAGCAAAGCAGTGGCCACAGTTATTTCCTGATCTGGCATTCTGTATATTTATAGATCCTTGTCTTCTAGGGAAGTATCATGGTTGTTCATGCTTTTATTTTCTTGAAGAATCCATCAAAGCATATTCCAGAACAGAAGGCTGTTGTTAGTAATTTCAAAATCTTTGCCCTGGTATCCCTCCAAAGATGAATATGTATTCATGAATTAAGTTCCTCAACATCTTGCTTTTCCTTAGCTTTTGACAGGCTTTAAGAAGTGTATATCATTTCCATAAAAACATACTTGCCCATACAAGTAGAACAGATATCTATTACACAATGATCTTCAATGGGTCCCTTCTTCCAAACATATACCCTACTGAGATGTTAAAAATCTATAGTCTCATTTTTAATTTAACCTCTTCTATACCACCTATAGGAACAAAATTTGATTATTTCTTTACCTATGTTTTGACTCCCAGACATTTGTCTTCTGAACTTATTTTATAATCTGTTCTATTAAATTCTTTTCATTTAGTTGATTCTTTAAATTAAGCATAAACCTCTATGTTATTTTGACAACAAATGTAGAAACATGCAGTTGAAAAACATTGCAATATATCATGGATACTAATGTAATCATACTATATTAAGGCATAGAGACATGGGCCTATGAAATATAGTTATGAATATAAAAATATTTCTTGAAAAAAATCCTTGAATCTCTGTGCCAGTATTTATAGTACTTCCTAAAATTATGTTTATATGCTATAATATGATTTTTAGATTATATTTTATAAATAAAGCTTAGTATTTGCCAAACCTCCAATATTTCAAGGAACTTCAACAAAATAGATGATAAATTGATGACTTTTCAGATAAAACAACTAGCTGCTTCTATCCCAGGTATTAAACAACAGAGGAGGGAGTCTCTTGTTAAAAATAGTTGTAAGTGCTCTAAAGAAAAGGGTTATCAGGAAAAAATCGCCTATATGAGCTAAGAAACTGAAGGGGGAAAAATGGGAGGAGTGAGTGAACTGAGTAAAAATCAAGTACTCAGTTTTCAGTTTTCCATTTTGCCATTAAATTTAGAAGGAGAAAATTCCATATATACAAAAGATCAACTTTATAAAAAATTTAATTGATGAAGTACTACAATATTGACCTTAACTTTATAGTCATTATACAAACTCTTCCTGGAGTCAGTAATTATTCTGGTGGTAGTTATCTCCAGTAATTCTCAGACTTTCAGTATATCCTGGCCTATATCACTCATATTTATACATTAACCAGAGGATATTCTTTCCTCCTTGGTTATGGCACAACCCCTAGCATAATAAATATTACAGTATAAGTTGAATTGTCATATTAAACGCTATCCCTTTTAAAATACTTATTTAATTGAAAGAAGGAGTGAGAGGAACAGAAGGGAGAGACAAGTAGAGTCTGTGCTGAGCATGGAGCCCAACACAGGGCTCAATCTTACCACCTCAAGATCATGACCTGAGCTGAAGCCAGGAGTCAGACACTCAACCAACTGAGCCATTCAGGTGCTCCAATGCTATCCTTTTTCAAAAGATTATTTATTTATTTATTTGAGAGCAGGGAGATTGAACTTCAAGCAGACTCCACACAGAGTGCAGAGCCCAACATGGGGCTTGATCTCACAACCCCAGAGATTGTGTGACCTTAGCCAAAATCAAGAGTCAGATGCTTAACCAACTGAGCCACCCAGATGCCCTTAAATACTTTCCTCTTGATCTCGTCCTTGAAATCCCTGAGGACTCCTCTATTCATAATGTGGTTGTGTCTAAATTGGACCTTAATTTTTAGGTAGCATGTATCTAAAACCCAGATTAAATATCTCAAAAAGATATTAGATGACTTTATAGGGCAAAATGTTTCCTGTTTAGGTAGGATTATATTAATTGAACCCTTGAGAATTTAGATGGACCAAACAAAATCTCTGCTAAAACTTGCACACTATGCTTTGAAACCAGAAACTAAAAGACTATCCCCTTAAAGCCAGAATCTTACAAAAAGTAAAGGGGTTAGGGTAGTGGGTGCAGATTAAAATCAATACTTGAAGCCTTATAGAAGAGATACTTATTATATCTTTACCAGTACTGTTAGTACTAGCTTCTGGGTGGAGTGGGGAGGTGAGGAAAGAAACCCTTAGGCTTTTTGGAAACTCCTTTGGTAAAATTAGGGTGAAAATACTTTGTGGATGGGTTGTACCTTGAGAATGAAACTAAAGGATATAAAGTGGAATATGTTGTAACCCTTTATCATAGGAAAATCCTACCTAGATAGCAGAATGAAATCTAGCATACTCGAGTTTACTGATTAACTAGAGTTGAAAAGAATTTGTGCATTGATAGTTGATATTCTTTGGGGGTCATCTATGAATTCAGAAAGTTTTAGAAACAATAGCTTTCCCACTTCAGCAGAATCTCAACTAAGAATGATCAAGAGGGTAGAGAAACTTTGATTGCTTTAATACATTCTATGTAGTGGCTATTATAAATGTACAAATTCACACAAAAAAGGCTTAGAAACTAAGGAAAATTTCCTGGCTGATCATTTCCCCAGAGGTACTACTATAATAAGATCCTAGACCTTGTGATATACCATAAGGCAAAATCTTTGGAGAAGTTTAGAGAGACAATTTTAGAATGTCCATGATTGTTTCCTGATTAGAAAAATTATAGTGGGAAAATCTGATTACAAAGCATGAAAATAAGCTTTGTTATTCTGAGATTAGAGATTAAATGGCCCTGGAGGACCTTAATGAATACTTGCAAAAAATTTGCATGGAATTACCACCACAGCAAAAACAAATTGGCTACAGCACTTACTGAACATTGTTGAGGAAAGCTTATAGTAAAACTCCTAAATTTGTTTCTGGTATATCTGCCACCACCACAATCCTGGTAAACTGTGAAGTATGACATATAAAGACTCAAACCTCAGGACTCTTTTGAACATCTCCAAATGAATTTTCATGCCATTATTCCCCCATCTGGACTTTGTATACATGTTGGCCATTGTTTGCTTATTCTTGTATAGCCTTCCCTTGTCAAAGAGCTACATCTCAAATAGTAGCAAAAAATTATTTGATTTTGTACTCCAAGCTGTCTCTCTAGTGACAAGGGCATCTGTGTGATTTAGATTGTTTATTAAAGAGTGTTGCAAAGCCCTACAACTATTCAGAACTTCAGTTTATATAACCCCCATTCTATATGAGAGGTGTAAAGAATAAATAGAAATCTGGAAATAAAATTAGTCATTTTCTCAAAGATGCTCAAACTTCTAAGCTATTGTCATTGGTTTTAATAAAATAAAATAAAATTTAATAAAATTGGTTTTAATAAAACTCCTATTTGGATGTTTTAAATTTCTCATTATGAGCTAATAACCATATTCATATTCTACACTCCACATTCTTACAAGTAGTCATACCCAAATATTTTAGATTTATGCAAAGCACTCATTCTTATCAACAGATACAGTAAGCCTTTCCTCAACAATCTCCTAAACCATACTTGCTTGGCCCAACACCTGGAGAAATGATGGTATAGAAGATTTAGTAGAGAATGACAATCCTCAACCAGTGATGAAAAGAATCCTGTCAAAATACTGTAGCTATTTTAGTACTGAAACATCAAGGAGTTGACACTTGCATTTATGTATCTTAATTGAAGTGGACAAAACCATCCTCCAGTCACTGGAAGATAGTCCCTACTAAAAACCTTGATCTAAGAACCCATAAACTGTCTGAAAACAGTTTCTGCTTGGAGACTACTTCTACATAAGACTTTTGAATCAAGTAGTTGGCTATGAGAGATACAAAAAATTCTACCCAAGATACATAGGGCAAAAAACATCATCATTCTTTTAAATCTTTCTTAATACAGCTTTTGGAATCCTTAGTCACCCCTTGAAATTGGTCTAATACCTGGACACAATTTATGCATTAACTTGTTAAAGTATATAATAAAATGAATTGTTGGATTTGTGAACATTCTCCTTTGGGAGTCACTGGGCTTACTTTGGTACAATTTCCTTGTGATGAATTAGTTGGTTTCCTGGGTAACTGACTCAACCATTAAGTAACTTTTAAATGGCATACACTGTAACAGGCTAAATAACCAGAAATTTAAAATCCGTATAACTTTATTATTTAAAAAGGAGGTTCCTGTCTGCATCAAAACAATATTCTAGTATCTTGCATTAAATCTAGCTTTTTAAAAAAAGGTAGTTGGTAAATGCACTTTAATAGAAATAAACTTGAAAGATGATTAGAGAAGAGATGGTGTACATTTGGAGACTATCTCCCTTTTACTGATCTTATGAGCAAGAACTACTTTTGCTTTAAGTCTGTCTGTTTACCTTAATAGTAAAAATTCGATTTCCTGGGGACACGCCATTACTGATGAGCAGTGCCTTATTGTTAGCACTGGCCCTCATTTTCAGAACTGAAGTCCTAACCCCTCAAGGCAGTTCTAGACTATTTTCTTCTCTCCTGCAGCCTCTTTACTCTGTGCTTTACAGGATGTCCAGGATGTGGAGAAATACTATGTGTATAGGTATAGGTCACAGAAGGGAAGTAGTGCTAAATAATGCCTTCTTTGACCAAGAAACCCAAGAGGCAGTGTTTCAGAATAGAGCTTCTCAGATGACATCTAGAGGACTAACATGTACGGTTTTAGGAGAAGAGTGGTATGCTTATATCTATGTAGATCTCTCTAGGATCTTTAATATTAATACAGTGATCTGAAAAAATTTATTAGGTAATTTTTCTAATATCTGATTCTGAGGACACTTTGCATTGGAAATGGGATCTATTCTTTTGGTTTAATTTGGGCACTCTTGACTTCTGGTTTAGAAGCACACTATAAACTCTGATAATAATTCTTCTATTTTTTGTCTGTGTTATACTATTTACCTGTGTAGTGTCTATTGCCACAAATGTTGCTGTGTAGCTGCTATGTACTATCAAATGTTCTAACAAATGACCATCAAGCAACAAGATAGAAGAACATGACCTTTAGTGAAACAACCATCTCTCAGAACTTGATACACCATTAAGACACCTCAAATAGTGGTGAAGAGCAGGATTAATAACATCCCCAGATATTAATAGTCTACCTTTCAGGTCAAGATCTAGAATCACTACTAGGGATGAGATCACTACTGTAAACTGAAATCATCTCTAAACATTCAACTTCCTGCTTACTAAGGTGACTTTACTATTTGGTTGTCTTCAGGAACATGATTTTACCATCTACTCTGTTTTGTAATATAACATTATTAATCCCAGAAGATAAACAATACAAATAATTTTATTTAAAAAAAGAAAAAGAAAATAATTTTATTGTTAATTTCAGAAACTTTATGAAAACCTTATTAAAGAATATGACACTTTTCAGGGCACCTGGATCACTCAGGGAATGATCTTAGAGTCCTGGGATCGAGCCCCACATAGAGCTCCCTGCTCAGTGGAGAGTCTGCTTCTCTCTCTCCCTATCCTTCTGTGCGCTCTCTCTCTCTCTCTCAAATAAATAAATAAAATATTTTTACTTTTCATCTTTTCAGTATATCACATCAAATAACTCTTTTATCCGTAAGCTATTTCAAAACCCTCACTACAAAATCTTTGTTTTGCTGAGCCCATGAATTCTAGACTATTATATCATGATATATATTCCCTTTTATTTTTTTAAGACTTTATTTATTTATTTATTTGAGAGAAAGAGAGAATGCAAGTGGGGGGGGGGAGCAAATATGGGAGGGGGCAAAGAATTCCAAGCTCAGTGCAAAGTCTGATGCATGACCTGAGATCATGACCTGAACCCAAGCCAAGAGTCAGAACCACAGACTCCCCTTCCTTTTCATTTAAAATCCCTTCATCATCTCTTCTATACCAAATTTCATGGGATAACATTCAGAATCTCTTTTTTTTTTTTCCCCTTTTTATTTATTTATTTTTTTCAGCGTAACAGTATTCATTCTTTTTGCACAACACCCAGTGCTCCATGCAAAACGTGCCCTCCCCATCACCCACCACCTGTTCCCCCAACCTCCCACCCCTGACCCTTCAAAACCCTCAGGTTGTTTTTCAGAGTCCATAGTCTCTTATGGTTCGCCTCCCCTCCCCAATGTCCATAGCCCGCTCCCCCTCTCCCAATCCCACCTCCCCCCAGCAACCCCCAGTTTGTTTTGTGAGATTAAGAGTCATTTATGGTTTGTCTCCCTCCCAATCCCATCTTGTTTCATTTATTCTTCTCCTATCCCCCTACCCCCCCATGTTGCTTCTCCATGTCCTCATATCAGGGAGATCATATGATAGTTGTCTTTCTCCGATTGACTTATTTCACTAAGCATGATACGCTCTAGTTCCATCCACGTCGTCGCAAATGGCAAGATTTCATTTCTTTGAATCTCTTAATAGCTTCACCCCCACCTCCCTGGGCTCATATCTTGTAGCCCAAGCACTCGCATGTTTCAAATTACTTTCAGGTAGAACTAGTATTTATTGTCAATTTTATTTCCAACAGTTCACCACCTCTTTTGCAAGAAGCTTCTTTTTTGCTTTTTGTTATATTACTTCCTTGATGGCACTTTTCTCTGAAGCCTTAGGATTACTATCATATGCATACTTGAATATATTTATGAAATTGCATTGAAGTTGTGTTTATATGTCTGTGTTTCCTATTACTTTAGTATTTGTGGATTTACTTGTGAATACTAGAAATTTTGGCAGCTGCAGTTGGCAGAATTAAGACTAAAAAAAAAAATACTACCCACAAGTCAGGAATAATATAACAAAATCTCTGCAATAACAATGTCTCAGAGTGTCTATAAAGGAATCCACAGTTACTGCACTATTTAATGTTTGCCTTTCAAAACCATGTTGCTTTTAGAGAGAAATCTTTACTGCCCTGAATAAACTCTCTTATGTTCTCACGAAGCCAAGTTCTAGCATGTTCCAGAAAACACTTTTCATTGACATTAATTTAATTTTATGCCTTTTCTATTACCCCTGACACAAACAAGTTGTACCTTGCTCTGCAAACAGTATAGCTTTAGCCTGACAGATGTGGCTATAAAAATAGTTCTAGAGTTTACAATCAAAGTACATGTTATACATCCATCAAAATTTGGCACATATTTGGAAAAGGTTTATAAAACACCATTATGCTGTATCATGCTTTGTCATACTGGTTGAAAACACTGTTTAAGACAGAGCTTCTTGGGGCGCCTGGGTGGTTCAGCGGGTTAAAGCCTCTGCATTCGGCTCAGGTCATGATCCCAGGGTCCTGGGATCAAGCCCCGCATCAGGCTCTCTGCTTGGCTGGGAGCCTGCTTCCTCCTCTCTCTCTCTCTCTCTGCCTGCCTCTCTGCCTACTTGTAATCTCTATCTGTCAAAAAAATAAAAATCTTTAAAAAAAAAAAAAAAAAAAAAAAAAAAAAAAAAAAAAAAAAAAGACAGAGCTTCTTGCATACTAGTGTGACTTTTTATTTTTGTGTTCTCAGGGCTTAATACAGTATTTGGAATATCAGCAGCTTAAACTGAGTCAAGTTCAAAATGTTTCGCCTGTCTTCTTTTTTAGCTTCAACTGCAATAAATATATCAATAAAGTCACTAGTTTCTCCACAGCGATTTTTTTTTTAATAGAAAGCTTGTGAACATATGAGTGCAGTGGGTAACAGGGCTTCTGAAGTACTCCCTTGGACACCTTCAGATCTGTGCTCAGGAGTTTCGATTCACTGAGATTTAATTGGGGATGCAAAAGAGAGCCCAGGGAGATGCAGCTGATTTTTTCAGCAAATGACTAAAAACCACCTCGGTCTTGATATTATCTGAGCTTTGTCTTTGTTGTAAAGAAGTTGAAATTCTAAAGCTAAACTTTAAAGTTTAGGAAAATCTCATCTTTATAAAACCTGTAATATGCTAACCTCTTCATCATTCAACCTCACAACAAATATTTGCTGTCTACTATATATAAATCATTCCGTAAGAAATGTAGCTGGTGGGGCTAAGGAACTGAATTTAAATCTTATTTAAGTAACTTAAATTTAGGGGCACCTGGGTGGCTCAGTGGGTTAAGCCTCTGCCTTTGGCTCAGGTCATGATCTCAGGGTCCTGGGATCGAGCCCCGCATCGGGCTCTCTGCTTAGTGGGGAGCCTGCTTTCCCCTCTCTCTCTGCCTGCCTCTCTGCCTGCTTGTGATCTCTCTCTCTCTCTGTCAAATAAGTAAATAAATAAAATCTTTAAAAAAAATAAGTAACTTAAATTTACGTCCTCTCATGAGGCTTTGTGTGAGCATATTGAACAGTGCAGCTCTAGGTAATAAACACTCCTACTTTATAAAATTTACTTGTATTCCTTTTAATTTAGAACTGCTATGATTCACAGTTCATAATGATCTCTATTTTTAAACCATCCCACTAAAATATATACTCGTGATTTTTTGTATTTTAAAATAAGTTAAACGTGTACATAAATTTAAATTCTTAGATTAATTTAGGAATAAACAAAGTTAAAATAAGCTTATTAGTATGCTCTTAGCCAGTTTTATCTCTAGAGAAATCTTGTCCAATTACATTCACAATATTAGGCTTATATGATTTCCTTAAAGGGAAATTTTCCCGTGCAAGAAGTAGAAATAAACATTTTAATAGAGCTTGGTGCAAGCTTTATATTTACTAACAGTGTAATACGTTAAAAATATCAAGGGACAATCAATGATCAGCTATATTAAATTACACTTATAAGTACAAAATAACTACTATTACATTTTAGTCATGGAAATAATTTCATCAAGGAAACATACCAGTGATACTGTTTATTAGTTTTGATGTTCACCAGCTAAGGCAGTATTTTTCATGTTTCTGTACTATTATTTTATTATTTTTTGTGTTCTTTTTCCCTTTTCTCCTTTCATGATCTTCCTTCTCATTCCTGTTGTAGTAGTTCTTGCTTGTTGTTCTTGATTTTGTTTTTGTTCATGTATTTCTTCTTTGCTTGCCATTTTTCATGTTGTTCTTGTCATGCTCCTTGACATTTTTCTTCTTGTTACTCTATAAATTTATTCTTATTATTCCATTTTTGCCCATCGTTCTTGTTTTCTTAATCATTCTTTCCCTTCTTTTTCTGTATTTTTGGTTAAATGTTAATGTGATTTTGATTTTTCTCTGCTCTCTGTGAAGGCACTTTCCCTTTCTTTAAAACTTTTTCAGCATTTCAATCAGAAGGATCTTTCTAAAATTAAGTATTCCATATGTAAGTAAATTGAGAAATTAATTAATTTTATTAATCCTTTTTGTCTTTAGTATATTGAACAGATCCGTAGGCAACAAACAATATTGTTTGATTACTGAATGGTCTCTCTGTGATATACAAAGTTCTCTCATTCAAGATAGGCTTAATGATAGAATATAATGTGTATTAATTCCATTCCCTTAAACCTTCTAGGATTTTCCTGGAATTTGTATAAATTTATAGAAAAAGCAGAGACAGATCAGCATGCCACATAATCTCTAATTCCTTGGTCATACTAAAAGTGAAGGACAAAAAGTGGGTACAAAACAAAGTATATCCCTAAACCATTCTAATTATAACTTTTGGAAAAATTAAAATCAACCTCTAATATCAATTTAGGTTTGAAAATGCTTCTGAAAGCATCTATTAAACTAATTTAATTCTGAATATATCACAGTTTTTGCTTTAAAAGCAGGTAGACATAATTCATTTAAAGTAAGTTTCTATCATTTCAAAAATATGTATGGGACACCTAACAAATTTCATGCATTCACTAAAGACAGAAATCTACTCCAAAGTATATTTCTTAGGCAAGAAAATGGACTGCATAATATCATGTAGGTCTAAGTGTTTGGTTTTGTCTTTTTAAAAAAATAATTCTTGATTTAACCTACTCATTCTCGCTTCACCTCGATTTGACTCTCATTTTCCACTTTTAAAAAAAATTTTAACAGTATGGACTAGATATAGTTTAAATGGCTCAGCAAGAACTAAAGTACACCTATATAATTTAATCTGCTTCTAGTCGATCACTCTCAACCTCCCAGTCATCTGCAAAGACTGAACAGATTTCCTAAAAACTGCTGGATCTAATACTTTCATGCTGTAGATATCCATTTATTTATTTATTTGTTTATTTTTCATTCATTCATTCATTCATTCTTTTATCTATTTATCTGTGTATGTATGTATGTATGTATTTAGAAGACTGTTTAGAACAGTTTTCATCACCAGAAGCTCAGCTATCCCAGGTTAATTGGCAATCGTCCAGAATCTAGTTTTATATAAAGCATGGCTATCTGATCCAATTCATCTTTTCACATTTCCACAGTTCTCATTTGAACATATGCTTTGTCTTTACATTTTGTACATTCCTGACTTCTACTATGTGTTTCCCCATCACTTTCATGTTTTAAAATGACTTCATATCCTCCTGGGGATACTTTTTCCCCATATCCTGAGTCTACTGGAGATGTCTCACATCTTGCCTTTTGCTTTTTTTGTTTTTAATTAATTCCATATTCCACAAGAGGTATCTTCCTTGTTTTCCATTGTCCTTTCCAAGTCATTTCCCTTCTTGCTTCCTTCAAATACTACAGATCTATTGAGGCAAAAGCCATGAGATTTGCATACATAAATTCATGGTTGTAAATATTATAAAACTTCCATTAAGTTCTAATTCATCAAAATTCTATCAGCAGGTTGCAGTCTTAATCCTTTCAATATTTCAGTTCTTCCTCATTACATAGTATTTTCATTTGGCCCCTCAGCTACTTTGTCACTTTCCAAGATCTTAAATGTACCCAGCTTACCTAGCTAAAAACATTATCAGTAACTAAATCATCTCCAGAACCTTTATACTAATCATTACTAATATCTATCTGCTATCTTTCCAAGCTTCTTCTGTATCTATCACCACGTTTTTTAAAACTTTCTTCATCTCACAGAAACTGCCAAACTTTGACCACATCACCCATCTTTTTGGCGACCTATACTGTCAGCTCGTGTCCTCACTTACCTCATTTTCTCCTCTTTGCTTTTGCAAATTATATTCCTTATTGCTTTGTCAGTCAGGGTTCAACCAGATAAACAGAATCAGTAGGACATATGCACATGAATGTATTCATATATGTGGATGTCTGTTGTCTGTGTGTGTAAATACAAACACACAAATAATAAAAATAGTAAAGGAAAGTAAAACTGGATAAAAGCTTTCACACTTGTTAGAATTTTTAAAATCTTTAATATGTGCTCTTTCAAAATAAGAAAATATGAAATCCTTTAACAACCAAATTAATGACTTTTTAGGTTTCAACTGCCTAACATGACATATATACCCAATATGTGCCCAACATGCTAATCTGAGTTTCAGTTTAACTTTATATTTAAAACTATAACTGACAAAGCCTTATAAAAGCAACCCTTGAATCATTACAAATTATTCATTGTTTTCTACAATGGATAATTGATTCCATTTTTAGTATATTACCACTGATGGGGTAATTTTCCTATCAGATATCGGTGTAGGGTAACGAGTAGTTATATTTTAGTAAAATAAAAAACTATCTCAAATATCTAACTTCTCTCATGTCTAAAATCTCTAAGAAAATCACAATTTAGTGTTCAAAATGAAAAATGTGAATCTATCATAATATTTCACATAGTTTAACTGAAGTCTCATTTTTCTTACTAAGCTACCCCCTTCTGGTGGTAACACTGCATAAGAATTAGTTGTGATGAACACTGGGTGTTATGGAAGTGTTGGATCACTATATTGTACACCTGGAACTAATATTACATTTATGATAACTAACTGGAATTTAAATAAAAACCTAAAAATTTTTTAAATACCCCCCCCAAAAAATTAAGAAGGATGAAAACTCTGGTCTTCCTGAAATGAAGAAGGGCTTCCATTTCCATGTCAGCCAATTTTCTAATGGAGAACGAAAGACTCATAATTAAAATTTGTTTACCACAAAAAAATTTCTATATTTCAAGACTACTTCCCTCCAATATGCCAAACAACCTTGGTCGAGGATCTCACTTGTTTTCACAATTACATGTCTATCTAGGTGAAGTTTACTTAATAGAAATGAAATGATAATTTTATTTATGTTTTCAATATTATAAATAAAACAAACTAGCATTTTTGTTTTTTTTTAAAGATTTTATTTTTTTATTTGACAGGCAGAGATCACAAGTAGGCTGAGAGGCAGGCAAAGAGAGAGAGCACAGGTGAAGCAGGCTCCCTGCTAAGCAGGGAGCCTGATGTGGGACTCGATCCCAGGACCCTGGGATCACAACCTGAGCTGAAGGCAGAGGCTTTAACCCACTGAGCCACCTAGGTGCCCCACATTTCTATTTTTTTCAAAAAATGATTTTATTTATTTGTCAGAGAGAGAGAGGGAAAGAGCACAAGAGCAAGAGTGAGCACAATCAGGGGAGCGGCAGGCAGAGGGAGAAGCAGGCTCTCCACTGAGCAAGGAACCTGATGTGGGACTCTGTCCCAGAACCCTGGGATCATTTCCTGAACCAGAGGCAGAAGTTTAACTAAATGAGCTACCCAGGCATCCCAAAACCGGCATTTCTTGATAACTACTCACTCTGGTAAGGTTTTACATTTTTAATATTACTGAATCATCACTAATTTTTAATAGAACCATGCAAGGCAATTATTAATTGTGGGAAAAATAAATCAATCAACTTACCAAAGTTACCAAACTTATCAAAGGTTAAATCAAGGGCATCTGGATGGCACAGTCGGTTGAGCATCAAACTCTTGGTTTTGTCTCAGGTTATGATCTCAGGGCCATGGGATTGAGCCCTGACTTAGATTCCATGCTCAGCATGGAATGTGCTTGGGACTGTCTCTTCTACTCCCTCTGCTTCTCTGCCTACTGCCCCTGACCCCTGCTCTCTCTCTCTACCTCTCAAATAAATGAATCTTTTAAAAAAAGTGTTAAATTTGGGCGCCTGGGTGGCTTAGTGGATTAAACCTCTGCCTTCGGCTCAGGTCATGATCTCAGGGTCCTGGGATCGAGCCCCAAATCGGGCTCTCCGCTCGGCAGGGAGCCTGCTTCCCCCTCTCTCTGCCTGCCTCTCTGCCTACTTGTGATCTCTGTCAAATAAATAAATAAAATCTTTAAAAAAAAGTGTTAAATCATTCTAAGTCACAGAAGTGGTATTCAAAATAAGGATTTCCAGATAGGAATAGAAATTTATATTTATTATGTAAATATTTATATCCACAATATAGATTTTAGTAATTAAACATTTCAATGAGAGGGAAATGATTAATATTAGTTAAAATAATTAAACTTTGCACAAATTAAATATGTGTAACATATTTAAGAAGTTTTGGGCTATGGACTCTCGGGTGATGCTGGTCACATAACTGCGCCTGACCCTGAAGGAGAAGGTGCCTTAAGATGTATGGCTGCAGCTGTAAAAGATGCAGGTGTACAACCTGAAGAGATATCCTATGTCAACGCACATGCTACTTCCACCCCATTGGGAGATGCTGCTGAAAACAAAGCTATCAAACATCTTTTCAAAGACCATGCACCTGCCCTTGCAGTTTCTTCAACTAAGGGAGCCACGGGACATCTGTTGGGAGCTGCAGGGGCAGTTGAGGCAGCTTTTACTGCTCTGGCTTGTTATTATCAAAAACTACCACCTACTTTAAACCTGGATTGTACAGAACCAGAATTTGATCTCAATTATGTTCCGCTAAAGGCACAGGAATGGAAAACTGAGAAAAGATGTATTGGACTCACCAATTCCTTCGGTTTTGGTGGTACTAATGCAACGCTTTGTATTGCTGGCATGTAGGACAAATAATTTGTAATTAAATGTGATTTTTAAAAAAATATATGAACTATATTAAATGGAGAAATAAATGTTTACATAAATACAAAAAAATTCTATTGGATTTGGTCTTCTCAGAAAAGATCTAATAGGTGACACTCAAATGTCAGTTAAAATCTTTTTTTTTTAAGATTTTATTTATTTTATTTGACAGACAGAGATCACAAGTAGGAAGAGAGGCAGGCGGGGGGGGGGGGGGGAAGCAGGCTCCCTGTTGAGCAGAGAGCCTGATGTGGAGCTTGATCCCAGGACCCTGGGATCATGACCTGAGCTGAAGGCAGAGGCTTTAACCCACTGAGCCACCCAGGTGCCCCCATCAGTTAAAATCTTAAGATAGCATACTTGTATTTTCCTTTTATTGAAGATTAAGCCATATAGTTCACTAACATGTTAAAAAGGGAAAACAAATATTTAAACGTATAAATCTCCTAACATGTAAATTAGATGTCTATATGAATTCTTATGTTTTGACATTTCTTTAAAGATACTTTAGGAAAAACATGTATTTACTCTCTTAATTCGAGCCCATGTAAACAAGGAAATACTTATAACTAATTTGCAATATGAATGCGTCCCTGAGCACATTGGTGTGAGAAAATAAACAGGTGAGTCAGATGACTTGAATTAAACCTACTTAAATATTTTAATACATAAAGAATTAAATAGTCTTTCCCTAGTGCAAAATAACTCCCTGTTTGAAAATTATGAGTGCATGGAAGAGTATTTTTTTAAAGATTTTATTTATTTATTTCAAAGAGAGAGCACCCAAGTGAGAGGGCACAAGCAGGAGGAATAGCAAAGGGAGAGGGAGAAGCAGACTCCCCACTGAGCAGGGAGCCTGATATGAGGCTCCATCTTAGGAACCTGAGACCATGACCTGAGCTAAAGGCAGCCACTTAACCAACTGAGCCTTCCCAGGAACCCCAATGGATGCATATAAGTTTAAATGTATTGAGACTCCTGTGGAAAATAGTCTGGAAGTTTCCAAAAAGTTAAAAATAGAACTATTCTATAATCCAGCAATTACACTACTAGATATTTACTCAAAGAATTAAAAAAAAAAAAACCTAATTCAAAGGGATACATGCAGCCCAATGTTTATAGTAGCAGTATTATCAATAATAGTCAAATTATGGAAAGAGCCCAAGTGTCATGACCAAGTATCCATTGACTGATGAATGGATGAAGAAGTTTATATATATAAAATTTTTAAAAATATATATATAATATATATATAATTAAAATTAAGATGGTGGAATATTACTGATCCATAAAAAGGAACGAAATCTTGCCATTTGCAATGAAGTGACAAGGATGAGGCCAGAAAATATTACACTAAGTGAAATAAGTCAGACAGAGAAAGACAAATACCATGTGATTTCACTCATAAGTGGAATTTAAGAAAGAAAACATGAGCAAAAGGAAAAGAAAGAGACATAAACTAAGAAACAGACTCTTAACGATAGAGAAAAACCAGTGGATACCAGAGGGGAGCTGGGTGGGGTGATGAGTGAAATAGATGATGGAGATTAAGGAATGTATTTTTGTTGAGCACCTGGTATTGTATGGTGGTGTTGAATTACTATATTTTACATCTGAAACTAAAACTACACTGTATGTTAACTAGAATTTAAATAAAAACTTTTAAAAAAGCAAAATAAAAGTATTGTCACTGCTTCCAAAAACATCCATGTAGAGCTTGTGTTGTCTAATAAACAATGTAGTAACATCAGTGGCCTTATATCACAGTGCAAACTAAACCAGTTGTTATGTATTAAATACTACATTTCAATTGCAGTTACTAAATCTTCAATAAATTGTGATATTTGCATTATATTTTAGCATCCACAAATTTAAAGAAGAAAGCATTGTTGTATTATAGGAATGAAGTGATGTTGCTTGTTCAATACAATGTTGGTCATGTAGAATCTTTGTAGTATCCTTCACATTAGCATGTGTGTGTGCATAACATTGTATGGATAGCAGCTTCACCCCATACTCTGGAATTCAAGCCTGCCTTTCCTAATCATCTGCCCTATTGATTTTGAATTTTCCTAACCAAGCCAACATATACAATTGCATAATCCAAATTCCTTGCAATCAAGTGAGCAATTTCTCTCCCCCTGCTCTTTCACACTCTCTCCCTATATAGATAGATAAAGACATGTGTGTGTATATGTCTCTATATATGTCTTTATATATAATGAATATTTATAAATGTTACAATCCATGAAGTCAACAAATAGATTATTACCAGAATCCTAGAATACTCTTATGTGCTTTAGCACTTTCTTTCTTTCTTTCCTCAAAGTGGTAATCTCTCTACATATCCTGGCCTTTTTGATAATGAAAATGTGTATTACCTTACGGATTTTACCCCCTAGATATCCATCTCTAAAATTTACATTTGAGTTCTGCTAATTTTAAACAAATAGAAATGGAAGTATACTGGATGTATTTTTTTATGTTTCTTGCTTGTTTCACTCAATAACCTATATGTATGATTCATCCATGATTGTCATGAAATCATACTTGTAGTATGGGCTAATTTATATGAACTTATCAAAATTTATGAATCTATTCATGCTTTTTTACATTGTATATCTATTGCAAACAAGTTTGTCAGAACTTTACATGAGCATATAGGGGAAGCATAAAATAATTTCTATTGGAAATATATATTTAACACATATATATGTGGGTGTATGTATGTATGCACATCTGTAAATATATGCATGTATATGAATATAATTTCAGGGTCTTAAGAAATGCTAAAATTCCTTTTTTTAATTGAAGTATAATTTATATACCATAAAATTCACAATTTGTAGCATAATGTTTATTGGTTTTAATGCAGTTAATAATTTTGTGCAACCATAATCAGTCAATTTTAGAATATATTCATCACCCAAAAGCAACCCCATAAGCTTTAGCTGTCTTACCAAGATCCTCTTATCCCAATCTTACTTATAGGTAACTTTTAATGTAGGTAACTTTTAATGTACTCTCTCTATAGATTTGCCTATTCTGGAAATTTCATATATATTGAATGATGGAGCGTATGGATTTGTGTCAGCTTCTTCCACTGAGCATACTGTTTTCAAGGTACATCCATGCATGTGTGAGTAATTCATTCTTTTTATGACCAAAGAATATTCATTTGTCTAGATATACCACATTTTGTTTATCCATTTATCAGTTGATGACCATTTGGATTGTTTTTGCTTTGTGACTGTTATAAATACTATTTCTCTGAGCAGTCTTATATAAATTGTTGTATGAACATTTGTTTTCAATTCTTTTGGGCTACAGTTCATTTTGATTGGATATTGATGAATACTTTTTAAGAGTAAGTATATCAATATCCACTTTCATCAACTAGATGAGACTTTCTATTACTACACATTCTCACCAAAACTTGGTATTGTGAGACTTACATTTCATCCAGTTTGTTGAATATGTTGAGGTTATCTCATGGATTTATTTTACAATTCAGTGATAACTGAAGTTGATCATGGTTTTGTGTGCATGTTGGCCATTCAGATTTCCTCTTTTGTGAAGTGCATAGTCAATTATTTTGCCAAACTTTTTCTACTGTGCAGTTGTTTTTGACTTAGGAAAAATTTTTACATGTTTGGAAACTAGTCCTTTGCTGGTATGTGTTAAAGTAATTTTTCCTACTGTCATTTGCCTTTTTGCCCTGTCTTTTGAGTATTAATGTCATTCATTTCAATTACTTTAACAAATTATTTTTATGGTTGTTTCCTATGCCTTATTAAATCAAGTATGCAAAATGATATTTTTCTATATTACCATTAAATATATTTTTTTCTTTTTTTATTTAGCTGTTTGATACATGAAACTTTTTTGAGTAGGATTAAAGTGGTAATCCAGTATTTTTCGACAGTATCTTTTAGTAATTTCAGCACAATTAACTGAAATGTTCATTCCCCATTGTGCTGCATTGCCACTTACATTATATATCTAGGGCCCATCTAAGCATGACTGTTTCAGTTTTTATTCTCATACACTAGTCTGTGTGTTTATACTTGCAGCAAGATCACACATTCATAATATATCTTGATACCTTATTCAGGCATACCTCAGAGATACTGGGGATTCAGTTCCAGACCACTGTGATGTCACAATAAAGAGTTTCCCAGTGCATATAAAAGTTATATTTATACTTTACTCTAGTCAATTGCATGTGCAATAATGTGTCTACATAAAAAATATATACCTTAATTTAAAAATATTGCTAAAAATACTACCCATCATCAGAGCTCTAAAGTCATAATCACTTGTCACTGATCACTGTAACAAATATAATAATAGTGAAAAAGTTTTTAAATATTGTGAGAATTATCAAAATGTGATACAAAGACTTGATGTGAGCGAATGCTTTTGGAAAAAATGGTGCCAACGGACTTAATGCAGGATTGCTGTAAACCTCCAATTTGTTTTTTTTTTTTTAAAGTAAAAAAACAACAAAAACAAAACATGGTATCTGTGAAGCAGAATAAAACAAAACACAATAAAACAAGGTTTGCCTGTACACCAAGTCCCTCATCTCACTTTTCTTTTTCAAGCGACTATTTTTTTGCCTTTCGTACTTCTGTAGTACACAATTCTACAGATTGTTTTATCAACTGGTCAAATTCTTAAATAATCCTTTTTGAATTTTTTTTTAAAGATTTTACTTATTTATTTGTCAGAGAGATAGAGAGAGTACAGGCAGGCAGAGTGGCAGGCAGAGGCAAAGGGAGAAGCAGGCTCCCTGCGGAGCAAGGAGCCGGATGACCTGAGCTGAAGGCAGCCGCTTAACCGACTGAGCCACCCAGGCGCCCCTGAATTTTGATTGGGTTTACATTGAATTTGGAGAGAATGTAAATTGTCAATATGGAGTTACCCAGTTTATGAACACCCCATAAGTTTCCATATTTTGATTCATCTTTAGTCCTAAAAAATGGTTTTGTATTTTTTATTGAGAGCTCTTAAAACTTTATGGGATAGACCTCAAATTTATCTCAATTTTTATGCTTCTTAAAATAATCTCTCTTCCAAATTTAATATTTTAACTATTAACATTGCTTCATTTAAAAATATTGCTGGGATATGTGGGTATAAGTTTGTGTGGTATTTTAGTACCCTGAAACCTTTTTAAATTCTTTTCTGAATCAGAAAGTAATTCTTTAGACTATTTAATATTCTATCAAATATGTTATCATTTGCAAGTAATTAAATTTTTGTTTTTATTTTTCTTAGTACTGTTATTTTATTATTCCTTGTCTTATGGAACTGACTAGATTCTTTATTGCAAAGATGATTTAAAGTGACAATGAACAATAATGTATACCTATAGGAATTTAAAGATATAGGCTTGAAACTGGTGTATCATTTAGGTGTTTTCCTGTTGGTTAGAACAAATCACCTGAGCACGTTTGAGATAAAGGTGTAGGGAAATAAATTTCATCCCTTTAGTGGGAAGGACTAGAATCCCAATGCAAATGGCTATGGATAAAATTAAAAAATGATGTTTTAAGGCCATTGATGGAATCTCCAACCCTGTATTTCTTTTTACAACTTTTTTGAAGATGAGTTTTTCCATGTTTCACCATGCAGCATATTTACTATAGGTTGTGGTTTTATTGGATGGACTGTTATCGTACCTTGGTTCCCTAGAAGCAATTCCTGAGAGGGTATGCATTCAGGATATTCTCAATTATCAATGCATATGAGGGGAGTTAGAGGAAATAAGATGGAGCAGAGGTAGGGGTCAAACTGCATGTATCTCCAATAAACTGTGGGTGACTCAGTGGGATTCTCTAGCAATACATATCCTATCAAAGTTGTCTCACATAAGGCTAAGTGTCCTATTTATTGTACACTTACTGTGATAAGTCATTGGATACAGATTGTCCCAGAAAGCTGTTACCTTGGGTGAGGCAGCTCTCTGAACTTTGCCAAACTCTGAAAAATCTGAAGTTGGAGACAGCTGAAAACACTCCTAGCTGCTGAAGCAGAATATGCTTTCTTGAAAGGGAATCTGAACAAACCATCTCCCACTCTGTCATACCTGTATTACCTTTAGAAATTTTTTTCCTTTTCCCAGCTGACTAAGAATGTTAAATATCATCAAGTTGTTCTTTAATACATAGTAAATTTTATAAATTTTTGTTAAATTATTGGAAGGTCATATTTTGTTCTTTAATCTGTTAATGAAGTGAATTGAATATTTTGTAAAATACATTGAACCTTGAATTCTTGGTATTAAATCATTTTTTTTTCCTTCCACCTATGTCTTTGAACAAATTCTGGAAAATTTCTTCCTACCTATTTTCCATTTAACCACTGGTCCTCAGCCATGAATTAGTTACAGGTCAGCCTATCAAATGAGATTCTAGCTTTCATTATTTTGTTTTTTTACATATAGAAGAATTTTTTTTCTCTGAAAGATTTTTTTTTATTGTTCTTTATCTTAATTATTTTTTCTGCTTGAACTGTTTAATGCTATGACTTCCTGCAGCCTTTGGAAGTAGGATGTGGATTTATTGTTGGTTCCCACTTATTCTGTGACTGTAGCCTTTTGTGTCCTAACTTTATGGGGCAGAAGGCACCTTATTAGAATTCTTGCTTGGGCAGATCTATACCTTGACTTCTGTCTCCTCACTTCTAGTCTCCTGCACACAGTTCTGTCAAATATAAAGTTGAGGGCATCAGTTGGACAAATGCTCTCAGAACAAATGCAGTCTCCCTTCAACCTTTGGAGATACTGTTTTTATTTGAATTTAGACTGCTGTTTATTATATTACTAGTTCTTTGAGGTTTCTTTTTTTTTAATTTAAGCATCTAATCTGCATTTCAGTTGTTTTTAAGGAAAGAAGTTTATTAAGATAGACCTTTCTAGCCATATTACTAGAAATAGAAGTCAGATAATTGTATGAAAATGATTACTTAAGGATTATACAACACAGTATATCCAAATAAACCTAATGGTACAAACAACAAATCCCTTTTTCAAACTCCCTAAAAGTGGGAAAACCAATGAATTGACATTGCATGTGAGCTGCTTACTATATTCAAATGCACGTAAATAAGGTACTTACTGGTGAAAATTGAAAATTTACTTTTTACTTACTTCAAATAGAGTATATATTACTTATTTTTCCACATAGTAGAAAAATACTGGAAATGATTATTCTATATATCTTATGGATCATTGCTTTTCAAAGGCAGAGTTTTAAGATTGTGAGATTAATTTAATATATCAGAAATTGTATTTTTAATGAGAACAGTAAATACATAATGAAATAAAATAGAAAATATAAGAATATATTAAACAAAGTACAAGAATTGTATATCATACGTTTGTTTCACCTAGATACAAATGTGTATACTGGGACTTGAGGTAAAAGTAGTTTCATACTCTGGGCAGAAAAGTTTGAAAGTCACTGCAATGCGGAAAAAGAATGAATAATAAAAAATCCATTCCACATAGCTTGAAAGAAGAAGACAGCTCAATCCCACTTGAAACTATGGAGAGTGGGGTGCCTGGGTGGTTCAGTTTGTTAAGTGGATAGCTCTTATTTTGGCTCAGGTCATGACTTCAGAGTTTTGGAATCAAGCTCCTCATTGGGCTCCATGCTCAACAGAGAATTGCTTGAGGATTCTCTGTCCCTCTCTGTCTGCCCTGATCCCCACTTGTGCATGCTTTCTCTCTCAATAATAAATAAATTTAAAAAAAAAAATCTATGGAGAACACTATAGTCTGCCTTTCTAATATAACAATTGTATGATAACTTTCTGTTATTTCGAAGAGTTAAAATAAAATGTAATATAACATGGAGATGTTAAGTAATCAAGTTGTCAGGATTTAAATTTTACGTGTCTTACCTTTGCTGTCTATTTTTATCTGATTTTCTACCACCATCACTAAATAACCAGTGTAAAGATTATGAAAAACTTAAACATCTAAATTTATTTTATAAAATAAAACTAAACTAAAAAAAGAAAAAGAATCATTTCCGCTTCTGGGAAAAATATAAGGCAGGTAGGTAGGCTCAACAGAATATTTTTTGCTCCCTGAGAATTTCATTTATACAACATCACTTCCTCTGTTCCTACAATTAGATTAAAACAATTATAATTGATAAGCTTATGTACTATATTTGGCACATTCTAGTCTGAAAATTATCTTAATTTTGATATAAATTAGTTTTAAGAGAGTCAGAAACAAAGATGATTGTATTTTCACAGTGATGTATATGAATACTATATGTATTACACATCAGTAGTCTAAAAAGTGCTAGGAACAGCAATTTTCCACTTACTCAATATAAGTAATGACTTTTACTGATTGTGCTGCATCCATCCAATGCACTGAACTACATTATATTTGTATAGCATATATAAGTGCAGTTTATAATTTGTCAGCAGAAACTCATCTTGCAATTAGTTTGCTATACAGAGCTGACCTCATCAGTATTACCTGGAGAATGCCATCTAACACTGACAGCATTCTCTTAGTTAAAGATACGAAGCTGTCAGGGTTTCCATTAAATTTATACTCCCAGAGGTTAGTAACTCTGCTTCTAAAAATGCCACTGGCATTAACTTAGCATGCAAGGTGTTAGCAAGGTAGTTTATTTTAAAAGGGAGGCTGTTTGTAAACTGTGAAAATGTCCTTCAGGTTTGAACAGGCAGCCAGATAGTCTGAATGTCTGCATAAGAAAGCATCTATATTAATGCCATCTCTGTGTTCCTAGCAATCCTGCTGAAGTTAAAACCAGAGAAGGAGAATACTATAGCTACAGTTGACTCGAAATGTCAGTGTTTAGTCAGTTATTGTGTCCTCAGCTCTCCATGTATGGGTTCGGTAAGGTATTTTTTTTTTTAAATGTAAGGATATCCCCAAGTGAGGCTATCAGAGTGATACTGCAAAGTATGAGATGAAGTTTACCCTTTAAGAAAGAATGGCATGGCTTCACAGAAGTGGAGAGCAGAATGACAATTGTTAGGATCTGGGGTGGGGCCTAGGGAGATAATGGTCAAAAGGTACAGACTTTCAGTTAGGCATAAGGTAAATAAGTTCTGAAAATCTAATGTTCAGCAAATTGATTATAGTTAATAATACTGTATTGTATATTTGAAATTGCTAGGTGAGTAGATCATAAATGTTCTCATGTAAAAAGGTAACCATGGGGGCGCCTGGGTGGCTCAGCGGGTTAAAGCCTCTGCCTTCAGCTCCGGTCATGATCCCAGGGTCCTGGGATGGAGCCCCGCATTGGGCTCTCTGCTTAGCTGGGAGCCTGCTTCCTTCTCTCTCTCTCTCTGCCTGCCTCTCTGCCTACTTGTAATCTCTATCTGTCAAAGAAATAAATCTTTAAAAAAAAAAAAAAAGGTAACCATGAAAAAAAGATTGATATGGATTTCAATCTTTCAGTTATAGGTCTAACATTTACTGTTAGATAGTGAAAATTAAATTAATATAAATCTTAATTACTCAAATCATAAAGGAGGAATAATAATACTGTCTTACCAAAAATATGTATACTAGGTTCTGAAAAATAAGGCATGTAAAATTTACAAACCAGAAAGTATAGTGTTAACATTATGACCCAGGATCCTTCAAGTAAGGTGCCAGTGCAGATTTCTATTGCCTAAGTCGGAGGCAGACTCAGGCACTGATATAGTTGTAATTCAGTGGTATGTATCCCTTGTGAGGAGTCTTAAGGCATTCCTTTATTTTGGTTTTGATAATTTCAAGAAAGAAAGATTTTGTCTATTGGTGAATGTTTCTATCAGTACCCCTAATGTCTACACTTTTTAACTTTCCAGTGATAGAAGTCACGTGGGGGTAATCTGGCCAAAGCAGGGCTAACAGTCATAAGATTCACTGTCCTAACTGAAAAAATAAAAAAACAAAATGCACAGGATGATAGTTTTCAGGATAATGGATATCAATCACTAAAGAAGAATAGAAATAAAGAGAGTTGTACCAATGTCCCAGTTTACCAATGACAAAGTTTCCAAGCTGCAATACAGAAAAAGGGGAACAAAAGTAGAGCCCAGTAATCTCCCTGAGTGGAGGATATGAAACTAAGAATCTGCAGAAAACAAGGCCCTTTCAGTCCACAAAGCAGATTGTGGGAAATAAGAGAGCAACATAAAGAACCACAGAAATCTGAGATGATCCTTGCTAGTATTGAGAAGAATATTGGCCCAAACATTTGTGTAAGACAATTACATTGGAGAATCACCCAATAGATTATTAGGAACAATACTGAGAGCTCACATGAGACCAAGAAAAGTATCGATCTTCGATAGCCAGGCTAGACTATTTTAAATTCTCATAGCATTGTGGGGAATACTAAGTTCTTGCCTCTATAGCGAGGACTAAATTAACTCTAGAATAAGAACTTCTCTTATATATCTAACAAATTTTTAAAAGCAAAACTTTAAAAAAATTTTAAAAGCAAAAAAATTTCAAGTTAACTGTGTTACACAATAGTGCTCAAGAATCTTCATAGGGGAACAAATAAATATAGCCCTCAGCCAAAATTACCAAACATAGAGAGGGAAGAAAATATTATCTGTAATTTAGAAAAAAAAAAAAAAGAAAAAGAATCAAGACTGACTCAGAACTTTTACAGATGTTAGAATTAGGTGAAGACAATAAAAGTTATTAAAAATTAACCATATTTCACATATGCAAAAACTTAAGTAGATGTATTGAGGGTATGAAAAACTTTACTCTAAAGATGCAGATGCCAACATCTGAGAAACAATTGCTATGGATAGAATAAATGGCCGATGAATTATTGCAGAAGAAAATGTTAACTGAAAATTAACATTGCTTGAATACATAACAAGGAAGACTTTCTAATAGTTTTTTTTACAGAATGTAAAAATCAATAAAATAGAAAAGAGCATAAGTGCAATAAAATCCTTGAAGGAGAGAGGAAAAAAATAGCAAGATAAATGGTAATGATGTGTAGTTGATAGATTATTGTTTAAGCAAAAATTATAAGATACTCTGGAGTTGATATAGATATGTACATAAAATGTAGGTGAGCAGTAGCATAAACATGGAAAAAGGGAAATGGCATATTTTTGAAATATTCTTATGCTATACATCTGATAGCACATTTGCATGTAGGATGTGATAACTTAAAGCTATATACTATAAAGTATAAAGTACCGTTGAAATAAAAAATAACTGTAGCTAACAAACCAACAATAGAAGATGATCATAAAAATACTCAATCCAAAATACAGCAAGAAAAAAAAAGAACAAGAAAGAAGAGGAGGAAAAAAGAGAAAAAAGGAAAGAAAGAAAAGGAACAAAGAATATTAAAAACAACTAGAAAAAAATGGCAAAATGATAGACATAAACCTAACCACACCAACAACAACGTCAGATGTCATTGGCCCAAAATCTCCAAGAACAGGAATAGGTTATCAGACTGAATGAAAAAGCAAGAAGAAACTCTGTTACAGAGTGGGGAGTCAAGATGGCAGAGAAGTAGCAAGCTGAGACTACATCAGATAGCAGGAGATCAGCTAGATAGCTTATCTAAACATTGCAAACACCTACAAATCCAGCGGGAGATCGAAGAGAAGAAGAACAGCAATTCTAGAAATAGAAAATCAACCACTTTCTGAAAGCACATTTTTCTGGGGTCTTTGCCACCCTTTTAGCATTTTACTTGCTCCTTCATATACTCTTATCTGGACAAAATGACAAGGCAGAAAAATTCACCACAAAAAAAAGAACAAGAGGCAGTACCGAAGGCTAGGAACCTAATCAATACAGACATTGGTAATATGTCAGATCTAGAGTTCAGAATGACGATTCTCAAGGTTCTAGCTGGGCTTGAAAAAGGCATGGAAGATATTAGAGAAACCATCTCTGGAGAGATAAAAGCCTTTTCTGGAGAAATAAAAGAGCTAAAATCTAACCAAGTTGAAATCAAAAAAGCTATTAATGAGGTACAATCAAAAATGGAGGCTCTCACTGCTAGGATAAATGAGGCAGAAGAAAGAATTAGTGATATAGAAGACCAAATGACAGAGAATAAAGAAGCTGAGCAAAAGAGGGACAAACAGCTACTGGACCACGAGGGGAGAATTCGAGAGATAAGTGACATCATAAGACGAAACAACATTAGAATAATTGGGATTCCGGAAGAAGAAGAAAGAGAGAGGGGAGCAGAAGGTATATTGGAGAGAATTCCCCTAATATGGCAAAGGGAACAAGCATCAAAATCCAGGAGATGCAGAGAACCCCCCTCAAAATCAACAAGAATAGGTACACACCCCATCACCTAATAGTAAAATTTACAAGTCTTAGTGATAAAGAGAAAATCCTGAAAGCAGCCCAGGAAAAGAAGTCTGTAACATACAATGGTAAAAATATTAGATTGGCAGCAGACTTATCCACAGAGACCTGGCAGACCAGAAAGAGTTGGCATGATATATTCAGAGCACTAAATGAGAAAAACATGCAGCCAAGAATACTCTGTCCAGCTAGGCTATCATTGAAAATGGAAGGAGAGATAAAAAGCTTTCAGGACAAACAAAAACTGAAAGAATTCACAAACACCAAACCAGCTCTACAGGAAATATTGAAAGGGGTCCTCTAAGCAAAGAGAGCCTAAAAGTAGTAGATCAGAAAGGAACAGAGACAATATACAGTAACAGTCACCTTACAGGCAATATAATGGCACTAAATTCATATCTCTCAATAGATACCCTGAATGTTAATGGGTTAAATGCCCCAATCAAAAGACACAGGGTATCAGAACAGATAAAAAAACAAAACCCATCTATATGTTGCCCACAAGAAACTCATCTTAGACGCGAAGACACCTCCAGATTTAAAGTGAGGGGGTGGAAAACAATTTACCATGCTAATGGGCCTCAGAAGAAAGCTGGGGTGGCAATCCTTATATCAGATCAATTAGATTTTAAGCCAAAGACTATAATAAGAGATGAGGAAGGACACTATATCCTATTCAAAGGGTCTGTCCAACAAGAAGATCTAACAATTTTAAATATCTATGCCCCTAACGTGGGAGCAGCCAACTATATCAACCAATTAATAACAAAATCAAAGAAACACATCAATAATAATACAATAATAGTAGGGGACTTGAACACTCCCCTTACTGAAATGGACAGATCAACCAAGCAAAAGATCAACAAGGAAATAAAGGCCTTAAATGACACACTGGACCAGATGGACATCACAGATATATTCAGAACATTCCATCCCAAAGCAACAGAATACACATTCTTCTCTAGTGCACATGGAACATTCTCCAGAATAGATCACCTCCTGGGTCCTAAATCAGGTCTCAACTGGTATCAAAAGATTAGGATCATTCCCTGCATATTTTCAGACCACAATGCTCTGAAGCTAGAACTCAATCACAAGAGGAAATTTGGAAAGAACCCAAATACATGGAGACTGAACAGCATCCTTCTAAAGAATGAATGGGTAAACCAGGAAATTAAAGAAGAATTGAACAAATTCATGGAAACAAATGATAATGAAAATACAACGGTTCAAAATCTGTGGGACACAGCAAAGGCAGCCCTGAGAGGAAAATATATAGCGGTACAAGCCTTTCTCAAGAAACAAGAAAGGTCTCAAGTACACAACCTAACCCTACACCTAAAGGAGCTAGAGAAAGAACAAGAAAGAAAGCCTAAACCCAGCAGGAGAAGAGAAATCATGAAGATCAGAGCACAAATCAATGAAATAGAAACTGAAATAACAATAGAACAAATCAACGAAACTAGGAGCTGGTTCTTTGAAAGAATTAATAAGATTGATAAACCCCTGGCCAGACTTATCAAAAAGAAAGGAGAAAGGATCCAAATAAATAAAACCATGAATGAAAGAGGAGAGATCACAGCTAACACCAAAGAAATACAGACAATTATAAGAACATACTATGAGCAACTCTACGCCAACCAATTTGACAATCTGGAAGAAATGGATGCATTCCTAGAGACATATAAACTACCACAACTGAATCAGGAAGAAATAGAAAACCTGAATAGACCCATAACCAGTAAGGAGATTGAAACAGTCATCAAAAATCTCCAAACAAACAAAAGCCCAGAGCCAGACGGCTTCCCAGGAGAATTCTACCAAACATGTAAAGAAGAACTAATTCCTATTCTCCTGAAACTGTTCCAAAAAATAGAAATGGAAGGAAAACTTCCAAACTCATTTTATGTGGCCAGCATCACCTTGTTCCCAAAACCAGACAAGGATCCCATCAAAAAAGAGAACTACAGACCAATATCCTGTGTTCATCAAAATACCATCCATGTTTTTCAAAGAAATGGAACAAATAATCCTAAAATTTATATGGAACCAGAAAAGACCTTGAATAGCCAAAGGAATATTGAAAAAGAAAGCCAAAGTTGGTGGCATCACAATTCCGGACTTCAAGCTCTATTACAAGGCTGTCATCATCAAGACAGCATGGTACTGGCACAAAAACAGACACATAGATCAGTGGAACAGAATAGAGAGCCCAGAAATAGACCCTCAACTCTATGGTCAACTAATCTTCGACAAAGCAGGAAAGAATGTCCAATGGAAAAAAGACAGCCTCTTCAATAAATGGTGTTGGGAAAATTAGACAGCCACATGCAGAAAAATGAAATTGGACCACTTCCTTACACCACACATGAAAATAGACTCAAAATGGATGAAGGACCTCAATGTGAGAAAGGAATCCATCAAAACCCTTGAGGAGAACACAGGCAGCAACCTCTTCGACCTCAGCCGCAGCAACATCTTCCTAGGAACATTGGCAAAGGCAAGGGAAGCAAGGGCAAAAATGAACTATTGGGATTTCATCAAGATCAAAAGCTTTTGCACAGCAAAGAAACAGTTAACAGAACGAAAGGACAACTGACAGAATGGGAGAAGATATTTGCAAATGACATATCAGATAAAGGGCTAGTGTCCAAAATCTATAAGGAACTTAGCAAACTCAACACCCAAAGAACAAACAGTCCAATCAAGAAATGGGCAGAGGACATGAGCAGACATTTCTGCAAAGAAGACACCCAGATGGCCAATAGACACATGAAAAAGTGCTCCACATCACTCGGCATCAGGGAAATACAAATCAAAACCACAATGAGATATCACCTCGCACCACTCAGAATGGTTAAAATTAACAAATCAGGAAATGACAGATGCTGGCGAGGATGCGGAGAAAGGGGAACCCTCCTCCACCGTTGGTGGGAATGCAAGCTGGTGCAACCACTCTGGAAAACAGCATGGAGGTTCCTCAAAATGTTGAAAATAGAACTACCCTATGACCCAGCAATTGCACTACTGGGTATTTACCCTAAAGATACAAACGTAGTGATCCAAAGGGGCACGTGCGCCCGAATGTTTATAGCAGCAATGTCTACAATAGCCAAACTATGGAAAGAACATAGATGTCTATCAACACATGACTGGATAAAGAGGTCGTGGTATATATACACAATGGAATACTATGCAGCCATCAAAAGTAATGAAATCTTGCCATTTGCGATGACGTGGATGGAACTAGAGGGTATCATGCTTAGTGAAATAAGTTAATTGGAGAAAGATAACTATCGTATGATCTCCCTGATATGAGGAAGTGGAGATGCAACATGGGGGGTTAGGAGGGGTAGGAGAAGACTAAATGAAACAAGATGGGATTGGGAGTGAGACAAAGCATAAGTGACTCTTAATCTCACAAAACAAACTGAGGGTTGCTGGGGTGGGGGTTGAGAGAGGGGGAGTAGGGTTATGGTCATTGGGGAGGGTATGTGCTATGGTGAGTGCTGTGAAGTGTGTAAACCTGGCGATTCACAGACCTGTACCCCTGGGGATAAAAATACGTTATATATTTATAAAAAAATAAAAAACAAAAAATTAAAAAATCTAAAAAAAAAAAAGCCAACTCTGTTACATTTAACATACACACCCAAGATATAAAGAAATGGATTAAAAGTAAAAACATAAATAAGTTATAACATGCTTTAATCAAAAGAAAGCTGGAGAGCCTATATTATCAGATAAAATAAATTTCAGAGCAAATAATGTTATCAGGAGCAAAAGAAATCATTGCATAGTGAAAAAGTAGGCTAAAGTAATTAAAAATCTGGGGTGCCTGGGTGGCTCTGTCAGTTAAGCATCTGCCTTCGGATCAGGTCATCATCTCGGGGTCCTGGAATGGAGCCTCAAGTTGGATTCTCTGCTCTTTGGAGAGTCTGCTTCTGTCTTTCCCTCTGTTTCACCCCACCTCCGCTTATATTTTCTCTCTCTCTCTCAAATACATAGATAAAATCTTTGAAAAGTAATTAAAAATCCTAAATGTCTATGTACCCATTAACAGACCTTCCAAACACATGAGCAAAAACTAAAAAGGACTCTATAAAAAATAGAAAATTTCACCTGCGTGGCTACAGATTGCTATAGCCTGTTTCCAATATTGGTAAAAAGAGTGGGCAGGATATCAGTAAAGATATAGATAACCTGAACAACGCTATCAACCAAATTGACCTAATTTGATATTTATTCAACACTACATACAACAGAATACCCTATTTTTTTTTTTTTTGCAATTGCACATGAAACATTTACCAATATAATAAATATATCCTGGGTCACAGAATGAATCTCAATAACATTTAAAAGATTCTATTTATATTCTATAAATTATATTCTGTGACCTTGTGGAATTAAATTAAAAATCAGCATACATATCTTTGAGATATCTCCCATAAATATTTGAAAAATATAGTAATACAGTTCTAAAAAAGGCATTGTTCAATTTAAAAAATATTTTGAACTGAATGAAAATAATATAATACATCAAAATTTATTGTTGGTTATTGTTAAAACACACCTCAGGAAAAATTTAGAGCACAAAATGCATTGTAGAAATGCACATAAAGACACAAGGGCTCGGGGCGCCTGGGTGGCTCAGTGGGTTAAGCCGCTGCCTTCGGCTCGGGTCATGATCTCGGGGTCTTGGGATCGAGTCCCGTATCGGGCTCTCTGCTCGGTAGGGAGCCTGCTTCCCTCCCTCTCTCTCTGCCTGCTTCTCTATCTGCTTGTGATCTCTCTCTGTCAAATAAATAAATAAAATCTTTAAAAAAAAATTATAAAAAAAAAAGACACAAGGGCTCATATCAATAACATCTATACCTTAGGAAACTAGAAAATAAATTGTAAATGTAACTTAAACAATAAAATAGAAATAATAAAAACAGAAGAGAAATCAATAAAATGAAATTTAGAAAAAGAAAAACCAAAAATTTATAACTTTGAGAAGACCAATAACATTGATAAACTTTTAACTAAATACCAAGGAAAAAGTAGGAATATACAAATTACCAGTGCCAGAAATGAATAGTATCACATACCTACGTATTCCACAATCTGAAGAGGATAAAAGGATGATAAGTATTTATGAAAATGATGGTGAATTCTTTAAAACTTTAGGAAAAATATTACAATACCAATTCCACGCAGAGTATTTTCAGAAATTTGCAGAATAATAAGTATTTTTCAGCTTATTTTAAAAGGCCTAAATTACCCTAATACTAATCATAGAAACAGTTTAGGAGCTAACACATTACTATTATCCCACATAAATATAAGTTTAAGTGATATAAATTATTTTAGCATATTGAATCCAACAATATAAAAGTAAGTTGTCTTGACCAAGTAGGATTTATCCCAGGAATAAAAAGGTGATTTAGTAATCAATAATCAAAATCAATGTAATTTATCATATTACCAAACTAAACATAAACACCATGTGGTAATTTTAAGAGACACAGAAAAAAGCACTTGTCAAAATCCAGCATCTATTTTTGCTATAAAATATCAACAATATAGAAATAACAAAAGAATATTCTAATCCTAATAAACTGTATCTTTAAAAAACTCTACAATGAATGACTACTTACTAATGGAAGTTACTGATCTCTAAGATCAGGAGGAAAGCAACGTTTTCTCCTCTCTACACTTTTAGTTTATTTTGTACTGGAGATTGTACCCACTTCAATTAAGAAAAATGTCATACTGATTAGGAAGAAAGAAATAAATATTGCTCACAGACTACCAGAATGCCAATGAAGAAATACAATGGACTTATAAATAACAAAAAAAATTAAATATAACCAACAAAACTACAACTATTAAGTTAATTCAGCAAATTAGTAATATCAATACAGAAAAATCAAATGTTTTCTATATAATACCAAGGCACAACCCCAAAATGAATTTTAAAACAATTAACAACAAATAACATGAAATATTTAGTGATAAATATGAGGAAAGAGGTGCTAAACCTGTATGCTAAAAAGGAGATAACCCCTTTGCCGAGAGAAATTAAAGAGAGTCTAAATGAATATAGAGACTGAAGACTCTTATGTTGTTAAGATATCAGTTCTCCCCAAAGTGATCTTGTCTACATAGGAAATCCCAATCAAAATCCTAGCAGGCTGGCCAATAAGCATATGAAAAATGTTCAACGTCACTAATCATAAGAAAAATGAAAGTCAAAACCACAATGAGAGTTGGGAGCATGGAACAAATGCCTGACTGGGGCAAGGGCTATTCATGGAGAACAGCAGCTCAAGTTCTTAAACAAATTTGAAGAAGCCAAGGAAACCTACAAAGAGGTTTTAAATATGAAGCAAAATAATCTTCAGCTCAAAGAGGGCTTACAGAATATGGAGGCTAGGTTGGCAGAGTGGAAATTCATGAACCCTTTAAACATGCCAGTCTGTACCAGAAGTTGGAGAGTCATCCCCGAACAAGGATGCTGCTCACTAATCTTACCTACTGGGAGCTGATCAAGCTGATAACTACAAAACAAGCCATCTGACCTGGGTACAAAACTGCAAGATCTCCAGAACCTGACTACTCTCAGTGTCCTGCTGGGAGTTTATCTGGGCAGTATGGATGAGAGGAGGAATCTGGAAAGCCTCCCCCCATCTCCTCCTTCCTAGAAGGACACTAAGCCAGAACCAGTGGAAGAAGATCTTCCAGAGAATAAGAAGCAGACACTGAAAGGGAAAGAGCTAGGGAATGAGGCCTACAAGAAGAAAAACATTGACACAGCCTTGAAGCCCTGCAACAGAGCCCAGGACTTGGACCCCACCAACATGACTTACATGACCAATCAAGCAGCCCTACATTATAAGAAAGGCAACTACAGTAAGAAGGCCATTGAAGTGGGGCAAGAAAACTGAGAAGACTATGACAGATTGCCAAAGCTTATGTTTAAATTAGCAACTCCTACCTCAAAGAAGAAAAGTACAAGGATGTCATCCATTTCTATAGGAAGTCTTTGGCAGAGACTGAACCCCAGATGTGCTCAAGAAATGCCAACAGGCGGAGAAAATTCTGAAGAAGCAGGAGTGGCTTGCCTGTATCAATCCCGACCTGGCCTTGGAGGAGAATAACAAAGGTAATGAATGTTTTCAGAAAGGAGACTATCCCCAGGCCATTAAGCATTATACAGAAGCCGTCACACAGAATCCAAAGAGGCCATATTGTATAGCAATGAAGCTGTACAAACTCCTGGAGTTTCAGCTGGCACTCAAGGATTGTGAGGAATATATCCAGCAAGAGCTGACCTTCATCAAGGGTTACACATGGAAAGCAGCTCCACTGGAAGCAAGGAAGGACTACACAAAATATCTACCAGAAAGCATTAGATCTGGACTCCAACAGTAAGGAGGCGGCAGACAGTTACCAACATTGTATGATTGCCCAGTACAGCTGCCAGACAGCCCCAAAGACATGCAGTGATGGGCCATAGGTGCAGCAAATAATGAGTGACCCGGCCATGTGGCTCATCTTAGAACAGATGCAGAAGGACCCCCAGGTGCTCAGCGAACACTTGAATCCTATAATAGCACAGAAGATCCAAAAGTTGATGAAAGCGGGTTTCATCACAGTTCGGTGATGACTTGCTCATCATCCCCTTCCCTTCTCCCTCGTGTGAAAAGAGGAGTTGGGACTGCCACAAGCAGTGTGGAATAGAGAGGTGAGCAGGGGAAAGTGAAAAACTTCTCTATTTATTTACATAGACCTGTGTGGAAGATACAGAGACTCATATTCTCCATACTGGCACCGCCATTGCCTCTGGACCTGCCCAGCATAGGTGTGGTCTCTTCCACTGCCCTAAGGTTCCCTGTTCCCTTTCCTGCCCTAAGTAGCTGTCTTAGCTGCTCTCTCATAGTTATTTTTTTATATGGAGCAGTGGGCATGTATGGGGAGGGGAGGCTGTTCTTTCCCGACCTCAGGTCCCAACTCTCTTCACATTGTTAACTCCACATCTCCATGTACCCTTCTCCAATAATGCAGCCCAGTCAAGTGTGATTATTTATTTAAAAAAAAAGAAAATTTCACCTTAAACCCATGAGGATGGTCACTATAAAAAGAACAGAAAAAACAAATTTGGTGAGTATGTGAAGAAATTAGAACCCTTATGTGCTGTTGGTAAGAATGTAAAATGGTACAGCCATTATGGAAAAAGCTTAGAGATTTCCTTGGAAATTAAAAATAGAATTACCATATGATTCAGGAGTCCCACTTCTGGGTATATTTCCAAAAGAATTTAAAATAGGAGATCAAGGCATATTTGCATACTCATATGCATTGCAGCATTATTCACAATAGCCAAGTGGTAGAAGCAATTCAAGTGTCCATCAGCAGATGAATGGATAAAGACAATGTGTTATTTACACACAGCAGACTGTTAGACAACCTTAACTAAGAAGGAAATCTTGTGCTACATTGTGGAGTAACAATGAGGATATTATGCTAAGTGAAATAAGTTTGTCACATAAGGACAGCTACTGTATGCCTTTGATAGGAAGTATCTTAAGTAGTCAAAATCATAAAAACAGAAAGAAGAAAGGTGACTGTCAAAGTTTGCAGGGAAAGGGGATTTAATGGTTATAAAATTACAGTTTTGCAAAGTGAAAAAGTTTTAGATATCAGCTGTGCAAAAATGTTAGTATATTTAATACTACTGAAATGTAGACTTAAAAAATGGTTGAGATAGTAGATTTAATGCTGTGTTTTTGTGTTGTTAACACACACACACCCACACCCACCCATACACACACACACACACACACACACACACACACACACATATGGCAAGATTTCTTGTAGAACTTGATAAGGCCATTATAAAATTGGTAGGGAAATGCAAAGAACTTAAAACAATGAAATCAACTTGAAAAAAGAAGAACAAAGTTCAAGAACTAGAAAGCTATCTGATTTCAAGGTAAACACTACCTCAAAACTTAACATAAATCTACAGTGATCAAGGCAATGTAGTTTTATTACAAAGAGATGACTAGATCTAGGTAACAAAGAAACTGATAAAAATACAGATATATATGGAAGACTGATTTTTGACAAAGGTACAATTCAGTGGAGATATGGTAGTTTTGTTTTCAACAAATGATGCTGGAATAATGGAAAGTTCATTTGCAAAAAAAAAAAAAGTTTTAAAATATCCTTCACACTTTATAAAACAATTAAGCATTTATAAAACAAGCAAATAAGAATTTGAAAAGATAGTTATTATGAATAATAATAGGAAAACTAAAATTAAAACCACAAAGAAATATCACTATCTAGTAGAATAGCTAAAAAAAAAAAAAAAAAACAACCGACCATTAGCAAGTGTCTTGAAAGGAGGAGGAACTGGAACTCTCACTCATGACCAGTGAAAACATAAAATGACACAATTACTTTGGGAAACATTTTAGGGGTTTATTATGAAGTTAAATATACACATACCATGTGAATGAAACACTCTTCTAAGTATTTAAGAGAAAGAAAGCTTAGAGCCAGACTTCCAACGAGTGTTCATAGTAATTTTGTTTGTGATAGCCCTAAATGGAGAACAGTCCCAGTGTCCATCAGCAGATGCTTGGAAGAACAAACTGTGGTGTATACATAAAATGGAATACTACTCAGCTACAGATAGGAATGAACTATTGATAATGCAAGTACATTGATGGAGCTCAAGGAAAAGGAGTCTGACAAAAAATGAAATGCATAGTCAGTGATTCTACATATATAAAATTTTAGAAGATGCAAATAAAGCTCTAATGACAGAGATATGTGGTTGCCTGGAATGAAGAGTACATGTTTGTTGGGCAGGAGGGAGGAAATCAATAAGTCATGAGGAAATATTTTGGGGTGATATATATGTTCATTACCTGGATTGCAGTGATTGTTTCATAGGAGCAATACCTATGTCAAAATGTACTGTTAACCGTAAACCTAAAGCTGTCTGTTATTTTACCAGCAAAATGGGTTTATTTGGAAATAGCAGAGAATTGCAATTTGGAACAAGCAAAGTATGGTAAAATCTTAGGAAAGTCCAGCGAATAAAGGAGAGGATTGCCCTTTCAGAGAAAAAAAAAATGGGCGAGTTGGGAGAGCTGTTACAAACAAAAAATATTCTATTATAAAGTCCATTGAGGTAAACGAGGAATTCAGAGAATGGTGACTATTCTTTGACTTTGTTTTACTATTTCTCTCATTGGCTGGACTGTTGCCAGGTGAGAAGGAATCCTTTCTTCCTCCTGCTGGAGTAGTAACTTTCAATAGTTGCCTCTTCCTTTTGGGCCAGCGATTCTTGACAATAGGTGACATGTAAGGTCTCCTCCTCCTGGCCTCCCCACTCCATTTTCGTGATTTTTTTAAAAGATCTTTAAAAATTCATTTATTTGATAGATAGTGACAGAGACAGAGATATCATGACAGAGCATGAGCAGGGAGGAGAGGGAGAAGCAGGCTTGAGCAGGGAGCCTGATGAGGGATGAGGGACTCCATCCCGGCACCCTGGGATCATGACCCAAGCCAAAAGCCAACGCTTAAGTGACTGAGCCACCCAGGCACCCCTGATGTGTTCTTTTTTTTTTAAGATTTTATTTCTTTATTTGACAGACAGAGATCACAAGGTAGGTGGAGAGGCAGGCGTGGGAGGGCAGGGAGCAGGCAGGGAGCCTGATACAGGGCTCCATCCCAGGACCTGGAAATCACGACCTGAGCCGAAGGCAGAGGCTTAACCCACTGAGCCACCCAAGCACCCCAGATGTGTTCTTTTATTATTTTTCACAGTATCAAATTATATGCTCTAATTATATACATTTATTTTTTGTCAATTATACCTCAATAAATAAGCACAGAAATAAAATAATGCAACTCATCCTCTCCATAAAATAAAGTTAGTCACTTATGAAAATAAAATTACAGAAGTATTAAAACTGGATGACACTTTGGATTAGTTCTGTTGTTATTTGATTGTTTTGGGTGGTATTTTGTTTTTCCTTTTTCCTTTTCTCAAAGATGAACAGTAAGTTGAACATCTTTATGTTTCATCTTTGCTTGCTATAACCAGATTTAAGTAACATAATTTCTCATTAAATGCTACCAATAAATTATAAAGTTTTCTGCTATGCATTATGTATATTAGTTTTCAAAAGACTCAGTGCATATTGTATGTGTTCCTATGTGAACATGCAATATTATTTTTTTTAAGGATTTTATTTATTTATTTGACAGAGATCACAAGTAGGCAGAGAGGTAGGCAGAGAGAGAGAGAGGAAGCAGCTCCCTGCTGAGCAGAGAGCCTGATGTGGGCCTCCATCCCAGGACCCTGGGATCATGACCTGAGCCGAAGGCAGAGGCCTTAATCCACTAAGCCACCCAGGTGCCCCGCACTATTATTTTTTAAAGCCAGGATAAAAGATACGGATAGAGGGAGGAAGGAAGAGGAAGAGAAAAATGAAGGTAGTATTTGCTAAATATTTAATCATTCCAAATAATTGAAGTTACTTTTAATTAAAAGCTAAATTACTTAAGACTATTTTTTTATTTAATAAAAGCCTAATTTTTAAAATTGTGATCTGTAACAAAATTTATCATTTTAAAGATAAAATTGATGATTTTAATAGTAACATTTAGTAATGTGATGTATGCGACATTTTCTCTATTAATTCACCAGTGGATATTTGAGTTGCTTCCGGTTCTTTCCTTTTGTAAGTAGTGCTGCTATATATATGGGTATATAAATGCCTGTTACAGTTCTTGCTGTCAGGTCTTTTGGGTCTGTTCCCAAAAGGAGAATTGTTCATATAGTAAAACCTTCATATAGTAATTCTATGTTTCGTTTTTTGAGGAACCACTATTCTGATTTTCACAGCAGCTGCACCATTTATATTCCTACCAGCAATCTATAAGTGTTCCAATTTCTACACATTCTTTCCAACACTTTTTTTCTGATTTTTTTAATAGCCATCCCAATGGCTGTGAAGTGGTATCTCATTGTGATTTTGATTTGCATTTCTCTAATAATTGGTTATGCTGGGATTCTTTTCATGTGCTTATTGAATATTTGCATGCTTCTTTAAAGAAATGTCTATTCAAGTTTTTTGGCCATTTTTAAAATGATTTTTTATTGTTGAGTTTAGTTCTATCCAGTGATTTTATTAATCACTTATCAATTATGTGATTTGCAAACACTTTATCATTCTGTGCTGATTTAACTCTTAGTGATTGGATCACTCTTGGGCTTGCTGTAAGCCTGCAAAAGTGCTTTTTTTTTTTTCCCCACTCCATTTTTGTCCCCTCCCCTGCAGCATTTCTGGCCTTTATGTTTTTCTTCTGCATGACTAGAATGTTTTGAATATCTAATATCTATTTAGTTCATACTCAAAAAAGAAGTGAGATCTTGCCACTCTTTGCTCACACCTGATCAACAGTAATAACTTTGAACAGTATACTTACTACAGAAAGAAGGAAGTATAAGTCAGTCAAATTTCTCTATAAATTTTACAAGGGCCCATAGTTGCCTATTAGAACAATTCTATTCATTATCTTCAATTGTACTATTTTTCATCATTGTACTATTGTTTCCAAATGCATAAAATTCATGAGCACATTTACTTGTATGCTCTGTTTCATCAAAGCTCTTTTATAACATTCTTAGTATAAAATTTTCTATTGCTTTCAGTTATTTCCTTAAGCTATGCCTCCTCTGAATTTTTTCTCAGCACATATTTGTTGAGCCATTTCTATGAGCCAAAAATCTTAGAAGGTATGGATAACTGAATAGAGAACAAAGTTAGTCTGTATTCTCAAGAAGCTGTTGCTCTTAAAGTAATTGGAGTACGATGAAACAGACATGGAATAAAACAAATAATCTTTAGATGCCACTGTTGAACATAGTATGATGTATGATAAGGAGGGTGAAATTTGATTGAGGAGGAATCTAAAGTGATAAACCTGACATCATCACTTTTAATATATATGCACTTAGCATAGATCTTCTCTCTGACCAATATTGTATTCATCTATAAACTTCATTTCTTATTCAGTGATCTTATTGAGTGATTTTATCTAATTTCTTAAGTATTGACTTAATTATATTTTATTAGAAGCTTCCACACCTAAACCAAAATTCGGTACCACTGTGATGAAACCAAGTTAATATTTTTCTGCTTTTATTACATTATTTTGTAATTTTCATACATTTTTAAAAGATTACTTTCAGAGAGGGATAAATGTTCCGGGGGGAAAGAAGTGGGGAAGCAAACTTACCACTGAGACAGAGCCCAAGGAGGGGCTGATCTGGTGGGGAGATTAGAACCTGAATCAAACCCAAGAGTTAGTCCCTTAACCTACTGAGCCACCCAGGTGCCACGATTTTCATACATTTTTAATCTGATATTTTGTTTTTTTAGTCTAATATGATATTACTTTTAGGATATTATGTAGAAATCTTCACGTGTTATGAAGATTGTATTTCTTCCTTTTTAAACAAAAGACAATAAAATTTTGCCATGTTTACATTAATACCTTTTTCATTCATCAAATTGCTTCAGTAAGTTTAAATAATGTGACCTGGTTAAATGTCCTTTTGTCACTGAAAAACAGATATGTAATGTCAGATACATTATTGGTTATTTAAAACCCAAATAAATACATAAAGGGTTTTTTTTTTTTTTTTGCCTATATCTAGATGTTCTTTTTTTAACTTATCATTACCTATGATGTTAATTATTTAAAATCTTACGGATCATATAAGCTCAGTGAGAAATACTTACCAGTTAGAAATACAAGAATGGTATTGATCCATATTGGGATATCAGGCTTGAGGTCTCTTTATGTCAAAATCTCTTACAGTTATGCCTAAATTATTATATTATGGGACTGTGTCTAACTTGACTCAAGATGTTACTCCTGTTGAATTGCATTAGCAATTGTTCTTCTAGAATGGCTTTAAAGACATGGAATACATCCAGGAAGTTTGACAAATTCTGTTTATTCTCACCAGTAAGAGAGAAATGAATTGTCAAAAGGAAAATTAGAATATGACACTTACTCCAGATGTTCCCTGGCCAAAGAAAAATGTTTGGGGGAGAAAATATACTTTATGGCTTCTTGACAGCTGCCTGTTTGTTTGTTTTATTTTTTCTGGAATTGAATGAAGATTTCCTTGATAATTTTATTGGTGTTCCCAAAAGTTCTTCACACAGTATTGCCATTTCCTTGAATTATTCATTATTTCTGACTGCACATTTTCAACCTATCTACTCAATGTTTACACATTATGTATTCCATGTATTAATGGAATTGCCCTGTCATTGCATTTGTATTAATGTAGTGTCAGACAATATTTCCTGGCTGGTCAGTTATTACAGCTCAAAATAATCTTTTGAAATTTGTGAACTTCTTGTTACTCCGTAGTTATTTATTTTTAACAATTTATTTGGCTAAGAAATAAAATGTCCACGGAGGGGGGGAACCCACTATTATTAAAATAATACTTAGGTGCAGTGTTATAGATCAGACCAAGGAAGACCAGACTAGGGATTTAAGCTCATGATCTGAGTCAAGGAGCAGTGCCAAGGACAGGTTGCTTCTCCCTCTTCATAGATAGGAAGTTTGATGGATCTGAAATAATGAGATCATTGCCTATTGTTCCAGAAATTCTTGGCTTCTTTAGCTTTCAGATATCACTCTTATCTCATTTCATTTGTCAACAGAAAATCTAGTCTTCTTTCAGGTTCATCTCATATTTGTCAGTAAATTCATGATGAATGCATGTAACATGAATTGACCTGAAATTCACGTTCTGCTTCAGCCAACAATTTTGTATTAGCCAGCCACTGTGCACATTTGCAGATCGCTTCATGCCTTACCTCCCCGACTTTCCATGGTGCTGACTTTTCACAGTATGTTTAAAAATGGACACATCATGTACTTCCTCACAACACTTATAAAATTTGTCACATTTAATGAGACTTTACAAAAGGCTTATAAATGAATTACAATACCACACACACACACACACACACACACACACACACTTAGACTCCTTTGATGAAGTTTCTCTCCCTACCAGTTCTGTTTCTCCTCAGTATCTGGAAAACAGGTTTTTCTCGCTCTTTTGAGTAATGGAGAACATTATCCCATTCTTATCTTTTTCCTCCACAGAGTCCCCCAGGTCAAACCTCACAGTCTCTGTGTCAGACCACTTGGGCGTCCATGACAAAATACCTATCAAAACTGGGTGGCTGGGGACACCTGGGTGGCTCAGTGGGTTAAAGCCTCTGCCTTTGGTTCAGGTCATGATCCCAGGGTCCTGGGTTCAACCCCCGCATCAGACTCTCTGCTCAGCGGGGAGCCTGCTTCCCTTCCTCTCTCTCTCTCTGCCTGCCTCTCTGCCTACTTGTGATCTCTGTCTGTCAAAAAAATAAATAAATAATCTTAAAAAAAAAAAAACTGGGTGGCCGACACAAAAGAAATTTCTTTTCTTACAGTTCTGGATGTTGGCAGTCCAAACTCAAAAATCAATATTCTTAGGTTCTGCTGAGTGCAGTCTTCCCAGCATATAGACTGCAGCCTTCTCACTTGTCCTCACATGGGGTGGGAGGTCGTGGGGAGAGAACAAGCTCTCTGGTATCTGTTTTGTGAGGGCACTAATCTCATAATGAAGCCCCTTATAGCCTCATGTAAACCTAATTTTCCACCAAAGACCTCATCCAAATAGCATTACATGGTGGGTCAGGGCTTCACCATAAATTTTTTGGGGGGTGGGGACACAATTTAGTCCATAACATCATCCAAGGATTTTTATTTTCAGGGTGGAAGTTGGAATGTCTATTCTCAGACAAAAAAAAAAGCTCTATCTCTTATCCACTCCTTTAATTTGACCATCTCTGTCTCTGTCTTCTGCCATCACAACCAGGATAATCTATTAAAATATGTTTATCCTTCTCATTTATATTAGCAAATGTTTGCCTTATTTGCAAAGTCTGAGACATTCAGCATGGAACACCACCACAGGTTGAATTTCTCTAAATTCTTATCCGGCCTGAGGTGATTCCCTTTTCATTCTTTGCCGTTGTCCAGTGGCTACTTCAGCTTTACTCTGCATAACTTTTGATAAAGACTATATAAATTGCAAAGGTAAAAATCATTCTACAATGAAGAAAATGCTTTATTATGCAGAATGACTTCACTCTTTATTGTCTTGAAACTCTGCTTTTCATAGTGGAATCTTCCAAGATATCTTTGAATAACAAGGTGGCCCATTAAAGTGTTTTTTTTTTTTTTTTTTTTGGTGTGTGGTTTTTAGTTTGTGATATTTTTTTTGCTTTGTTTTTTTTTTAATTAATTAATTTATTTATTTGTTTTCAGCGTAACAGTACTCATTGTTTTTGCACCACACCCAGTGCTCCATGCAATACGTGCCCTCTCTATTACCCACCACCTGGTTCCCCAACCTCCCACCCCCCGCCCCTTCAAAACCCTCAGGTTGTTTTTCAGAGTCTATAGTCTCTCATGGTTCATCTCCCCTTCCATTTTCCCTCAACTCCCTTCCCCTCTTTATCTCCCCATGTCCTCCATGTTCTTTGTTATGTTCCACAAATAAGTGAAACCATATGATACTTGACTCTCTCTGCTTGACTTATTTCTATCAGCATAATCTCTTCCAGTCCCATCCATGTTGCTACAAAAGTTGGGTATTCATCCTTTCTGATGGAGGCGTAATACTCCATCGTGTATATGTACTACATCTTCCTTATCCATTCGTCCGTTGAAGGGCATCTTGGTTCTTTCCACAGTTTGGCGACCGTGGCCATTGCTGCTATAAACATTGGGGTACAGATGGCTCTTCTTTTCACTACATCTGTATCTTTGGGACAAATACCCTGCAGTGCAATTGCAAGATCATAGGGAAGCTCTATTTTTAATTTCTTGAGGAATCTCCACACTGTTCTCCAGAGTGGCTGCACCAACTTGCATTCCCACCGACAGTGTAAGAGGATTCCCCTTTCTCCACAACCTCTCCAACACACGTTTCCTGTCTTGCTAGTTTTGGCCATTCTAACTGGTGTCAGGTGGTATCTCAATGTGGTTTTAATTTGAATCTCCCTGATGGCTAGTGATGATGAGCATTTTTTCATGTGTCTGATAGCCATTTGTATGTCTTCATTGGAGAAGTGTCTGTTCATATCTTCTGCCCATTTTTTGATATGATTATCTGTTTTGTGTGTGTTGAATTTGAGAAGTTCTTTATAGATCCTGGATATCAACTTTTGTCCATACTGTCATTTGCAAATATCTTCTCCCATTCTGTGGGTTGCCTTTTTGGTTTGTTGACTGTTTCCTTTGCTGTGCAGAAGCTTTTGATCTTGATGAAGTCCCAAAAGTTCATTTTAGCTTTTGTTTCCTTGGCCTTTGGAGACATATCTTGAAAGAAGTTGCTGTGGCTGATATCGAAGAGGTTACTGCATATGTTCTCCTCTAGGATTCTGATGGATTCCTGTCTCACGTTGAGGTATTTTATCCATTTCGAGTTTATCTTTGTGTATGGTGAAAGAGAATGGTCGAGTTTCATTCTTCTGCATATCACTGTCCAGTTTTCCCAGCACCATTTATTGAAGAGACTGTCTTTTTTCCACTGTATATTTTTTCCTGTTTTTCGAAGATTATTTGACCATAGAGTTGAGGGTCCATATCTGGGCTCTCCACTCTGTTCCAATGGTCTATGTGTCTGTTTTTATGCCAGTACCACACTGTCTTGGTGATCACAGCTTTCTAGTAAAGCTTGAAATCAGGTAACGTGATGCTGCCAGTTTTGTTTTTGTTTTTCAACATTTCCTTAGCAATTCGGGGTCTCTGCAAGGTTAGAGCAGAGATGAATGAGGTAGAAACCAGAGATACAGTAGAACGTATCAATGAAACTAGAAGCTAGTTTTTTTAAAGAATCAATAAGATCAATAAACCATTGGCCACACTAATCCAAAAGAGAAGAGAGAAAGCCCAAATTAATAAAATTATGAATGAAAAGGGAGAAATCACAACTAACACTAAGGAAATAGAAACAATCATCTGAAATTATTACCAACAGTTATATGCCAATAAGCTAAGCAACCTAGATGAAATGGATGCATTCCTGGAAAACTATAAACTCCCAAAATTGAACCAGGAAGAAACTGACAACCTGAATAGACCGATATCTAGGAATGAGATTGAAGCAGTGATCAAAAAACTCCCAAAAAACAAGAGCCCAGGACCTGATGGATTCCCTGGGGAATTCTACCAAACTTTCAAAGAAGAAATAACACCAATTCTCCTGAAGCTGTTTCAAAAAATTGAAGCAGAAGGAAAACTTCCAGACTCTTTTTATGAAGCCAGCATTACCCTGATCCCTAAACCAGGCAAAGACCCTACCAAAAAGGAGAATTTCAGACCAATATCACTGATGAATATGGATGCTAAGATTCTCAACAAGATCCTAGAAAACAGGATCCAGCAGCACATTAAAAAGATTATCTACCATGACCAGGTGGGATTCATCCCTGGGTTGCAAGGATGGTTCAACATTCGCAAATCAATCAATGTGATAGAACAAATCAATAAGAGAAGAGAGAAGAACCACATGGTCCTCTCAATTGATACAGAAAAAGCATTTGACAAAATCCAGCATCCATTCCTGATTAAAACGCCTCAAAGTATAAGGATAGAGGGAACATTCCTGAACTTCATAAAATCTATCTATGAAAGACCCACAGCAGATATCATCCTCAATGGGAAAAAGCTTGCAGCCTTCCCATTGAGATCAGGAATAAGACAAGGATGCCCACTCTCACCACTCTTGTTCAACATAGTATTAGAAGTCCTAGCAATGGCAATCAGACAACAAAGAGAAATAAAAAGTATTCAAATTGGCAAGGAAGAAGTCAAACTCTCTCTCTTCGCAGATGACATGATTCTTTATATGGAAAACCCCAAAGACTCCACCCCCAAACTACTAGAACTCATATAGCAATTCAGTAACGTGGCAGGATACAAAGTCAATGTACAGAAATCAGTGGCTTTCTTATATGCTAACAATGAAAATACAGAAAGGCAAATTAAAGAATAGATTCCATTTACTATAGCACCAAGAACCATAAGATACCTGGGAATAAACCTAACCAAAGAGGTAAAGGATCTGTACTCGAGGAACTACAGAACACTAATGAAAGAAATTGAAGAAGACACAAAAAGATGGAAGACCGTTCCATGCTCTTGGATTGGAAGAAGAAACATTGTTAAAATGTCTATACTGCCTAGAGCAATCTATACTTTTAATGCCATTCCGATCAAAATTCCACTGGTATTTTTCAAAGAGCTGGAGCAAATAATCCTAAAATTTGTTTTGTTTTTTTGTAAAAATGAAGTGGTAATTTGCTAAAATGTAAATATGGGTCTCTGTTAGTAAAACAGAAAGGCAGCTCAAAGTTTCAATCTAGTTCTTACTTCTTTCTAGATTTTACACTTTCTAATGAAAATGTCCAATAGTAGAGACCTACTAAAGCCAGTAGACAGAATTTTTCTTTAATTGCATGCAAATTAATGTTTTCTTTCTAGTAATAAAATGGTGTAAGACCATGGCCATGTGTTCTCTAGTATTTGGTGTAAGTAGGGAGCAGGATGATGTTGTCTTCCCCCACACACAATGATTATTTTTTCCCCACTGCCTATGTTCCCGACTCCCCCTATTAACTATGTACCTCCTTCCCTCTCTCAGGTTCATTTAATCACGGGTGGAATAAGGAATTTTTAAAAAGGCTTGTAGTCTCCTTCATGGATAGTATGCTAGTAAAATGGTATTGTAGAAATAATTATTCTCAATTTACCTCATTCACTGAGAGAGAGCTCATGCACACAAGTGAGCATTCCCTTAGAAATTAGGAAATTATACCCAAAGGCATGACAAAAACAAAATAGACATGATGGTTCGTCAATAAAAGGAATCTACAATTCGTTTTCCAGGTAAAGCCCTGGGCAGGTGAAGAAATCGCAGGGATCATACAGTTGAATAATGAGATGATACAGAATGGACAGCTGTCAGTTTTCTTCTGAGCTGCAGAAGAACCTAAAATAAGCAGTAATGTCCCATATCTTCAAGAGGTAAACCTGCTATGCCTTAAGTAGCCTCATGGAGATAAATGAAGGCTGCCTCAGGAAGTACCTGTCTGAGTAATTCAGTTACCAAGGAGCAGAAAGAATAAAGGAGTTTTCAGTCTAGAATGGAAGACAAAGAGCCATAGGTGACACCTCCTGCAGGTGCCCCACATAGTCTTAGGAGGCTACACTCCCCATCATGGAGATGCATGCAGGAAAGAAAGGGGTTAAAAAAAAAAAGACTGAGAATAAATTTCAGGCTCCTTATTAGAAATTTTAAACTTTAAATGGAAATCAATGGAAATGTATTTATTCAATTATCACCTGAGAGCGTACTGTGGGATAAAATGTTTAACAAAATAATCACAATCCCTCTTCAAATTTTTATAGTCTAGTAAGTTAAATAGACTTTAAAAACATGATAAATTGGGGCGCCTGGGTGGCTTAGTGGGTTAAGCCGCTGCCTTCGGCTCAGGTCATGATCTCAGGGTTCTGGGATCGAGTCCCACATCAGGCTCTCTGCTCATCAGGGAGCCTGCTTCCCTCTCTCTCTCTCTGCCTGCCTCTCTGCTACTTGTGATCTCTCTCTGTCAAATAAATAAATAAAATCTTAAAAAAAAAACACACACAATAAATTATCTTTGCTATATTCAATAGATAGAGGAAAATACTATAAAAGATGGGGATTATGGAAACAAATAGTAGATGGAAATGACCTGGTTAAGAGGGATTGGGAATAACATTTCAGGGAAAGTTGTATCTGAGCTGAGAAAAAAAGAGATAATTGGAAATTGGCAAGTTAAGGTGCTGCTAACTGGAATGTTTGCATATTTGAAGGTAGGCATGAATAGAGCTATAGTAACTGCAAGGGCTTGGGAGATGAGCTGGAGCTAGAGCCCAGAGAATTGTAGAAGAGGAGGATGGGTGATCAGAGGTCAGATCATCAGAGATGACATGAAAGGTCATTTGCTAGAAGTTAAGAATTATGAAAATAGCAATGGAAAGGTATAAAAGGGGTTTACACATGAGTGGTATGACCAGATTTCTATTTCTGAAAGTTCATTCTAGTTGTCCCTACACCCTATAAGTGGTGGAGAGTGCAAGGCAGTGGAGCATCTGCTATTCAAAGACAGGATTAGAAGGCTACTGCAGTCATTTAGGCAGGGAATAACATAGTTTTAGAGGAGGGTAACAGTGAATGAAAGGAAATAATGACAGCTTTTCATCTATCAGGAAGTAAAAGTGACAGGATTTCATGAATAATTGATTGGATATTGGGAATTCAGGGAGTGGCTCATGGGTTCCTGGGTGGCTCATAGGTTCCTCCATATAGAATTGTATATATAGTGGAAAGGGCATGTATTACGTACAAAGTTTATAAATTTGGACATAAGACTGAAGAGGTCTGGTCCAGTTGCTCCTTATACAAACTTCAGCTTTTACTCTGAAGGAAAGAGAAGACACTTCAGGTATTGAGTAGAGGAGAGATGTGATCTGATTTAGGTCTTAATGTGATCATGTTGACTCTTTGTTGAAAGACTCAAAGGAATAATTTTGCCAACTTAATGCAGATGTCTTAGTCCATTCAGGCTACAATAACAAACTATCATTTTGGTAGTAGCAGGTTGGGAAGTCCACGATGAAGACTCCAGCAGATTCTATGTCTATTCTATGAGGGCTTACTTCCTGCTTCATAGATAACCATCTTCCTGCTGCATCCTTACTTGGCAGAAGAGGTGAAAAAGCTCTCCAGTGTCTCTTTTAGAAGCACTAATCCCATACACAAGGGCTCAGTCCTCATGACCTAATTATCTCACAAAGGCCCCACCTCCAAATACTTGGATTGGGTTTCAGCATATGAATTGGTGTCCTGATGAGCAGGGACTCTTTCCAAGGAAGACTATTTAAGAAGGTAGTGGAAAGAGGCCAGAACTCATTCTGAACTTCAGGAGAACAAAGGGCTAGATAATTTTCAAGACCTGGGCTGTGGTGGGTAGAGGATGAATAGGGGGAAATCACAGTCCACTTGTGGTTGCTAATTGGGCTTACCAAAGGAAAAGTAATACTACCTTATCTTCATGACAGTACATAGTTTTACGACTTGAAGCAAGGTATTCACTAAATTTAGAAGTTAGTTTTCTGCCCTTACACAGAAACTGGGAGATGGAGATACTATCTCTCTTGAAGTTTACGTTTTAAAAGGATGGCTCCCAGGTCCTTAAAAAAGACTTTCTTGGGTTGTGAAACTAGCAACAAGCTTTTTTGGCTTTTATTTTATTTATTTTTTATTATTTTAATTCCAGTATAGTTAACACCCAGTATTGTATTAGTTTCAGGGGTACAGGATTCATGATTCAACAATACCATTCATTATCTGGTGCTCATCATGATAAATGCACTCCTTAATCCCCATGACCTATTTCACCCATCCCCTCACTCACCTCTTCTCTGGTTACCAACCATCAGTTTGTTCTCTATAGTTAAGAGTCTGTTTCTTTGTTTATGTCTCTCTTTCTTTTCCTTTTGCTCATTTGTTTTGTTTCTTAAATTCCACATATGAGTGAAATCACATGGTATTTTCTTTCTCTGTCAGACTTATTTCACTTAGCAATCTCTAGCTCCATCCCCATTGTTGCAAATAGTCCTCTTGCATTTTTGGTGGGATTGCAAAGTGATGCAGCCACTATGGAAAACAGTATGGAAGTTTTTTAAAAAGTTAAAAATAGAACTACTCTATGATCCAGTAATAGCATTACTGGGTGTTTACCCTCAAAATACAAAAACACTAATTTAAAGGGATACATGCACCTCTATATTTATAGCAGCATTATTTATAATAACCAAATTATGAAAGCAGCCCAAGGGTCCATTGATAAATGAAAGGATAAAGAAGATATGGGAACAGACTTTTAATAGATTAATATCTCAAAGTGGCAGAGAAAATTTACAGTTAAAGTTTTCTAAAGTAAAAGCTATGAAAAAGGTGAAGTCAGACTCCTTGATTCAAAATGAAGCTTGTCTTAAGTTTAGTCAAGCTGAGGGGACTGTTTAGGCATACTTTGTCAAAGGCAAGGGTGGAAGCAGGGACATTGTTAGTTTTAAAGATGGGATTTCTCTCCTCAGTATTTATCTTGCTGTTTCTGATTATTAACTCTTTATAATTAATAGTGTAATTCAGAGGATTTATCTCCTGGCATAAGAGATTACATGTGCATATCGTTCTCCAGTTGAAACATTTTCCAGTTCTACCTTCTTAAAATATATATGACTAGGTACTGTTTCATATTGGATTTCATGTGTGACACCCACTTCAGATCCTCATATATATGAAAAACTTATAATTATGGAACATACATACTTTCATATTTATAATCAGGATATATCACATAAATCACAGCACTCATCTCATAATAGGTCAATAAAAGGCACATTGGATATTCCAGTAAATGACAGAGGAATGAAGAAAAAGCCAAAATTATATTAATCAATATCAATTTCAACTATATAATTTTAGAGGTGACCAGCCCTGCATAACATTTTTTTTTCTTACCCAAAAGGGAAAATGAATTATGTCATTGGTATCAGGAAGTACAAATCACATATTTTTAAAAATTTTTATGTATTGCAAGTATTATTAAGACCAAGAGTTTTAACACATAACCATTATTTTCATTTCAAATGCTCAGTAGCCTCATTTGATTATTGACTGTTGCATTGGATGGTGCAGATACAGAACACTTCCATCATCAGAACAAATTATATTAAAACTGATTAGAAAGTCATATAAACAGATGCAAGATAAACTTAGAGGAACGAGCAGAAAATAAAATTCAAGTCTAATTGGATTAATATTATGACAGTAATAATTGTCTAAATGTTAAAACAATTAAATCACAAAGAAGAGATGTGCTAATTGGATTATATAAACTACAAAACCTGCACAAAGTGAAAAGTAACTGAAAAAGTAAAAATAGACTTGGTAAAACTGATATAATTGTGCTAAAAAGTTTATATATAAATACAAAAATATATAAGAAAATTATAAATGATCTAATCTTTGCAATATAAATGTTATAGGAGAATACAAAGAATAAATAATTTCATGTAAAGTGAACAAAGCCAGTACTTTCAGGAAAATAGAAAATTATAACACATAAATAAAGGAGGAGTTCAGCAATATTATTCATCTCACAAGGGGAAAATAATGAAGCATTATATTTTAAACATAAATTCTACTTCTAGCAACTTACTGTTAGGATGTCATTTCAAAGGTTGGAAATTAGTATAGGTTTAGAGATGTTTATCACAGAATTTTTTACTACAAATAATTGAAATTATCCTGTCCTTGCAATAACTTGGAACTTGAAAGAAAATAGTTTTGTTCGTAATTTGTAAAGGATACAAAGCAACGTAGTAAGTGAAAGGAAGCCAATGCGAAGGACTGTACTGTGTTTACAACTGTGCAAAACTATGGAACTATAGAAACAACAGTAGAAGGACAGTACAAAAAAGGGGAATTTCATAGGTTAATTGGACTTTATAAAATAGATAATGATTGTGGCTATTTTTCTAACAGCATTTATCAAATATTTAGGTTACTACATGGTGAGTATAGTGCTAATCACTTTATATTCATTAACTTAATTAATCCTTCTAACAACCCAGGGAAAGTGCTGTTATCATTCCTCATTTTACAATGAGAAAACTGCATCTTAGAAATGTGCTGCACCTTGTCCAAGGTCACTCAATGATAAATAGCAGAATTTAGGACCTAACCCAGGTCTCTGTTGCTAAAATATTGACCGTGCTATTTAGAGTTAGATACAATGAAAAATCTTTCTCCCTAGCAAATATACAGGTTTTTGTACACATTAAAGTACATTAGTAAAATGTTCTTCATTCCCTATGTGATACACTTATTGTAACACACTATTCTGTTTTGTGATCTCTAAAAACCTTGGTAAATGCAGTTAATTACCAGTTGATGAAAAGTTTTGAAATTTGTTATATCTAAAATTCAAACCACATCAGATCTCTCATCTCTTGTTCAAACACATTACAAATTTCCAGGAACATTTTGAAATAAGTGATTTTTGCCCAGAAAAAAATGATGTCAAAATTCAGGTCCTAGAACTCTGCTTTGTAGGTTCTCAGAAGGATTTTACATAATCTCACAGGAAATGAACTCCCTGACACGGGAATGAATCTGACAGAGGTCAGATTCCCACTCTAAGAAATGATTGACTCTTTCTTGTAACATTAGCTTCTCTTTATTACTCACAAGGATTAAGCATTTTCCTAATTTTTTTTATTAAATATTTTATTTATTTGACAGAGGGAAATCACAAGTAGGCAGAGAGGCAGGCAGAGAGAGAGGAGGAAGCAGGCTCCCTGCGGAGCAGAGAGCCTGATGCGGGGCTCCATCCCAGGACCCTGGGATCATGACCTGAGCTGAAGGCAGAGGCTTTAACCCACTGAGCCACCCAGGCGCCCCAAGCATTTTCCTAATTTTTAATGGAGAAATTGTTACCATGTCTTGCAGTTTGTGTCCCAGATGCACCAAAGTATTGGAGACCCAAGACCAGATTGAAGATACAATTTTTGAGTTTTTTGAGTAGATAAGTATAGTTAGTACACTTAAAAGAGTGAAAGTGGGCCATTGCCTGGTGAAAAGTGGCAATGGCACCCATTAACTCTAGCTGTATTCTTTAAGCCCACTTTGTGTACAGGTAAATTTGGCATTGATGGACATTTTTGATTGACAGCTGGTGGTTATATAACATTTTGGCATCTGCACATGCACCTATCCATGATGTATTCTAATTGTATATATTTGTGTATTGTATATTTATGAGTGTCTAATGAGCCTACGTTATGGCCTTAAAGGTATTTAAGGGCAAGCTGCACCCCTTGTGCATATGCTTGGCTCTTCAATGTCCCCTTGTGGCTTTGAAACCACCTCTGCTTCTAGGCCTTTCTATTCTCTTAGCTCTTAGAGGTGGCTCCAAAGGTACGGCTATTAGGGGGGCGTGAGGAGGCGTGAGGCCTGAGGAGCTTGCAGTGCTAGATACTTCTGTCGAAGAGACAACACAGTAGAGAAACCCTCCTTCAGGCTAACATCCTCAAGGCACCCTGAGCAGAGAGGTCTTTCCAAAAGGGTATGTGGAAGCGCAAGGAAAGGTGTGAACAAGGGGTGTTCTGAGAGTGCGGCCAGCATCTGCTTTATCTCTCATGCCTCATGCCTAACTACTGCCTAACAAAACAATTCTTAATGAGGTCATATATGAGATATGAGATGTGGATGTGAGAGTAAAATAATAACTACATTCCTTTTTTATTGCTGCCATAACAAATCACCAGCAGCAATTCAGCAGCTCAGAATAATTCAAAATTATTATATCACAGTGTCTGTTGGGCAGAAGTTCAGGTAGGCCCAGCGAACATCACAGAGCTGAAATCAAAGAGATAGCAAGGTTGTGTTTCTTGCCGGAGCCAGTGGGGTGAATCATTCAGGTTGCTGGCAGAATTCATTTCCTTGCCACTATGGAACTAAGGTCTCCATTTTCCTTTCTGACTACAGGCTAGGGGTCACTTTGAGCTTCTAGAGACCACCTGTGTTTTCTAATAACTGGCTGCCTTCAATGCCATCAATTGTGAGCTAAATTCTTCTCAAGCTTCAAATCTATTCCATCTCTCCGTCACCATTTCCTTTGTTTCCTTCTTCCGCAGGAATTTCTCTAACTCTACTACATTTTTTATCTTTAAAGGCTCCTGTGATTACATTGAGCCTAGGATTACCCTGCATAATCTTCCTATTTTAGAATCAGCTAATTAGCAAACTTGATTCCATCTGTATAATACCTACACAGCACTCTGGTTACTTTGTATGTTAAAAATGAAAGTCATATTTTTGGTCACAATTAAGTTGTAACAATCTTTGAACTATAATATCAGAAGTTTAATAATGAATATCTAAAAATAACCCAAGAAACATTTAAATTAAGTGGTTACTCAATTTTTATAACTGAAAAAGTTTGATCAGTTTCCTTTGGAGTTGTAACTGTGTTTGTATCTTCAATTACATGACTGTTTTTTTCCATGGATCTTTTAAATCTATAATAGATGCATCTCAAATTAAATATTTTGTTAGAAGGACCTTGACTATCTTAATTAAAAGGAAATCACACAACGACATGATAATTTCATTTAACAATGCCATTGCCTTTCTCTCATCATATATAACTAATTGACTTTACATATATTAAATGTAATCAGAATAGATGCTTAAATCTTTGTCAGTGTCTAAGTACACTTTTAAGTGCTAGGATTGATTTAGATGCATTGGAATACCTCACCCTTGGAGAGTACACATTGTCATTTTCACAGGAATATACAAGAGTGCTAAGAAACACACTTGGTGGGACTAAGAGTATTTTTGATTAAAATATCCACCTGTCTGGTTTACTAACCAAGCATGAATTGAAATGCTGGTCCTTGTTATTCCTAGTCAACTAAAGTATCTACTGTATCCTTTATGGAGAGATAAGCTATAATGTTAATTTTCTTTTTTTTGGTTCCATTAAAGCTCCCCTCTAGCCCCCACACACATGGTAGAAAAGACCAACCAAGAATCATGGTCTTTAAGCACCATATTTTAACCTAGCTTGGTTCTTTTTTTTTTTTTTTTTAAAGAATGATTAGAAGGCAAAATGTAATTCCCTTCCTCCAAGACTATTAGTTGTGCTAGTATCCTCTAATATGGTACCATTTAAAAAATTACATTCTCCCATGTTCCATCAGTAATGAATCCTAACAAAACTGAGGTAAATTCATCAGCCTTATTAATCCATTAAAATCCTCTAAGATAGGCAGGGACACAGTTCTGAATACTTTACTTACATTTTGATGGAAATATATTCTCAAGTCATAGATCTAATTTAAAGTTTAAAATGAATGCCTCCTTTTAAATCAAGACAACTGGGAGTATGTGACTCTTTGACATAATCACTTTGTAAGCAGGAAACCTTGCCCTTGCCTCAAATTACTTTTTCAGCTTCATTTCTTGCTTGAATCTCTATTCAACAAATACACCATGGGTACAAAGCTCTGTGGTAGGCAAAAGAGATAAAAAGAAGAAACACACGGCCGCTGTTTGCAGAAACTCCACACTGGTGGAGAAGCTGGAAGAATGACTGTGGGGCTCTAAGAGCTATAACAGACATACATATCCACCCTCCTGGCAACACGAAAAAAGAGACAGAGATGTCCTAGTTCCACCATTCAGCTTGTCTCTCCTGAAACAACTATGCACATTCCTGCCTTCACGCCCTTCATCACACAGAATCCTAATTCTATAATGTGTTTTTATGTCATTGTATAATTCCCAGAAATCAATTTTGAAAGCAGTTTGAAAGACTAAATTGTCAGCGATTCCACCACCAACCCCAATACATGCACAAGCATATCTCCCCAAATTGGATTAAAGGTCCATATCCTCTGCATCTGTAGTGTATGATTTACAACTCTAAGAAATTTAGTCCACAAGTAAAAATAAGAATATAGTACTTCCATCATCAGGTATCTATGATAATTAAATATGGCTGTAGGTGAAAGAAAGCATGAAATGAATTACAGATCTTCCTCAACTTATAATGAAGTTATGTCTTAACAAACCCATAGGTAAGTCAAAAGTGCATCGAATACACCTAATACACCAAAACATCACAGCTTAGACTAGCCTACCTTAAATATGTTCAGAACTCAGAACGTTTAGGTTAACTTACATTTGGGCAAAATCATTTAGCACAAAGACTCTTTTATAATAAAGTGTTGAATATCTCATGTAATTTATTGCATACAATACTGTGAAAGTGAAAAACAAGAATGATTGGATGGTTACAGAATGGTTGTCAGTCTGTGTTGTTAACCTTAATGATCATATGGCTGACTGGGAGCTGAGGCTCACTGCTGCCACCCAGCATCATCAAAGAGCATCAAAACACATATCCCTAGCCTGGAGCAAAATTCAAAATTCAAAATTCAAAGCATAGTTTCTACTGGGTGCATAGCATTTTAACACCATTATAAAGTAAAAAAATCATAAGGCAAACTATTGTCAGGGACTGTCTGTATTTACATTTATTATACCTAGCCTTTTTCTTTATATATTTTAGCATACTTTTTTACACCTGACTGAAGTCATGAGAGGACTGCAGTTGTGCTAAGTTGTTGTTCGTTCATCACCTTAACATCTGTAGGACTTTGTTTTTACATTTCCCTCCTACGTCTTCTTTATTACTTGATCTCTTCAGATTCCCACATATTGAGTACACACACTTCTGTTTTCTTATCTTAAAAAGATAACAGCTGCTCCATCTATTTTAGCTAAAATAATTTTCTGTACCTGTACCACAGTATCTTCTGGAAAATCAATATAAATTAATTGACTTAATTATAACTCATTCTGCTGATGGTCCCCTGAATATGTTTTCATGCCCCCATATCCCCATATATAATTTTGCATATGTTACCAATGACCTTCCATCAGCACAGCTGATTGCATACCTTTATTATCCTGTAAAACAACAACATTTGACCCAGCTGAACACTTCTTGATTTTGACACCCTGGTTTTCATAAAACTGTAGTCTTCATTCTCCTCAGTTACAATTAACCCAACAAATAACTTGAGTTCTTACTATGCCAGTTACACTTTTTATGCTACTTCTACAAAGTTTTCTCTGACCTTATATCTGACATGCACCTTAGGTCATTTCTATGCCATTTTTTCATGCCATTGTTACTTTCTTCTTTGACAAACCAACTTGTTTTCATGTGCAGAAACGTATATATCACAAATTATTTCAAATGTAATTAGTACATGAATTAGTAAAATGAGTGGGAGGGCTTTCTTTTATTTTTTTTAATTTAATTTTATTTTTTCAGTGTTCCAAGATTCATTGTTTATGCACCACACCCAATGCTCCATGCAATAAGTGCCCTCCTTAATACCCACCACCAGGTTCACCCATCCCCCCCACCTCTCTCCCCTCCAAAGCCCTCAGCTTATTTTTCAGAGTCCACAGTCTGGGAGGGCTTTCTGTAAGAGTGTAATGCTAACTAGTAAACATAAGAGAAATACTATAGCTAGAAAAATGGATGGATGTTAGGACCACTAGATAAAACCTTGAAGAGGACCAGAATATTTATATCACCTCAAGATACCTCACCACATATAAATTATAAAGGATAAAATGTTAACTTCACATTTTAGTGGAGAAAACTGGGAGACATCATCTTAAACAAGTAATGAAAATTAACATCACCAGTAATGGAACACACTGGCATCAAGTATTTCTTAATGCAATTCTGTAATCATGCATGGCCCATTATGTGGCATTCCTGATGAAAATGCAAATTCCAAATCAGGTGAAAAATTGTTAAAACCAAATGAGAGAATTCTACAAAACAACCATCCTGTATTTTATTTTATTTTTTTTGCAAAACAATTCATAACAGTTCTAGAGTAAGTGAAATTAAGAACACATAGGACAATGTAATACAATTCATCTTTCTGGATCAAGGAAATATTAAAATTGCTGTAGAAGTCCATTATTGGAAAAATAACAGAGCATCAATTTTAAGTGTTCTGGATTCTTCTTTGTACTGCAGTTATATAAAGTAATTTTCTTTTGAAGACATTTGAAGAGATAAATAGTTAATTATATCTATAATTAGCTCTCAGACATTTTTAATAATGTAAATGCATGTGAATTCATAAACAAAGGAGCAAATATTATAAAATATTAACACATCGTATATCTAGGTAAAAGTTATAAAGATATTTGTTGTACAATTCTTTGAATTTCTTTAGGTTTGATTTTTTTTTTTTTTAAATTCAAATTCAGGAAAAAAATGGCACATATGAGGAGGGAAAGAGTAGCAAAAACAGTGGATGATGATTCTGCCATGATGGAGCTTACATAACTGAAATAAATATTAGATATATAAGAGCATAATTACAGATTGTGGTAAATTCTTTGAAGGAAATAAATTATGCGTTGTGGGAAAAATGCAAAAAACCTTTGGAAAGCTTTGATCAAAGATTGCATGTGACTTGAAATGGAATGAGTAGAACCCTGACATGTGAATGCTTGTGGAAGAGCATCCTAAAAGAAAGAAATCATATATGTTTTACCTATTCAACTCCTTCCCTTCTCCTCATTTTACTGCCACATAACTTTACCATTTCCACACTGTGATATAACTGATTTCATACAGTGTGTAGCTTTTTTGGACTGGCTTCATTCACCAAGTTTTTTCATGGCTTGGAACCTTACGTCTCTTTAGTGCTCAATAATACTCCATTATATGGATGTATCACAGATTGTTCATCCACTTAACCTATTGAAGGAAATTCTTGGTTGGAAGCAAAAAATTTTGACAGTTTTTAACAATTACAAATAGAGCTGCCATGAACTTTCACATGTAGATGGAACTACTTCATTATTGGTGTATAGAAATGGAACCGATTTCTGTACATTGTATCCTATGACTTTATTTAATTCATATATGTCAGTTCTGGTAATTTTTTTGGTGGAGTCTTTAGGGTTTTATATACATAGTGTTGTGTCATTGGCAAATTCTGCAAATAGTGAGAGTTTTACTTTTTCCTACCAATTTGGATGCCTTTTATTTCTTTTTGTTGTCCATTGCTATGGTTAAGACTTCTAGTAGTGAGTTAAATAAAAGTGAAAAGAGTGGACATCCTTATTCTGTTCCTTATCTTTTTTACCATTGAGTATGATTTTGCCTGTGGATTTATGGCCTTTATTATGCTGAGGTATGTTCCCTCTAAATGTACTTTATTGAGTGTTTTTTTATCATGAATGGCTGTTGTGCTTTGTCAAATGCTTTTCCAGAATCTATTGAAGTTTTTATCCTTTGTCTTGTTGATGTGGTCTATCATGTTGATTGATTTGTAAATACTGAAGGACCCTTGTACCCAGGAATAAATCCCTTTTGATGATTGCAAATGATTTTTTTAAACATTTTGTTGGATTTGGCTTGCTAATATTTTGTTGAGGATTTTTGCCTCTGTGTTCATCAGGGATATTGGCCTGTAGTTGTCCTTTTTTGTGGTCTCTTTGTCTGGTTTTGATATCATGGTATTTCTGGCCTCCATAGAATGAATTTGGGAACTTTCCTTCCTCTTCTGTTTTTTGGAATAGTTTGGGAAGAATGGATATTAACTCTTCTTTAAATTTTTGGGAGAATTTGCCTATGAAGCGATCTAGGCCTGATTTTTGTTTGTTGGGAATTTTCTGATTGCTGATTTACATTCTTGGCTAGTTCTATTTGCGTGGTTATCAGTCTGCTCAAAATTTCTATTTTTTCCTTATTCAGTTTTGGGAAGTTACATGTTTCTAGGAATTTACTCATTTCTTCAAGAGTGTCCAATTTCTTAGTATGTAATTTTTTATAATATTCTCTTATAATCCCTTATATTTCAGTGGTGTCAGTTGTTATTTCTCCTCTTTCATTTCTGATTTTGTTTGAGTCCTCTGTCTTTTATTTATTTATTTTTTGATGAGTGTGGCTAAAGATTTATCAATTTTTTTGATCTTTTCAAAGAACATGTTCCTGATTTCATTGATTTTTCCCTTTTTTTTAAAGTTTCTATCTCATTTTTTTTTTTAATTTATTTATTTGAGAGAGAGAGAGAGAGAGGATAAGCAGAGGGGAGGAGTAGAGGGAAAGGGAGAAGCCGACTCCCTGCTCAGTGGGGAGCCAGACATGGGGCTCCATCCTGGAACTCTGGGATCATTACCTGAGCAGAAGACGGACAGTTAACCGACTGAGCCACCCAGGCTCCCTGTCTTTTTCACTTTCTTCTTATTATTATTTCCTTCCTTTTACTTGTTTGGGGTTTTGTTGTTATTTTTCTAGCTTCTTTATGTGTAAGGCTAGGTTATTTATCATGACTTTTTTTTTTTTTTCCTTCTTGAGATAGGCTTCAAATGCAGCTTTTGTTGCACCCTGAAGATTTTGGACTGCTGTGGTTTTGTTTGCATTTCATTCTCTATGCATTTTTTAAAATTTCCTCTATAATTCCTTGTTGGCCCATTTATTATTTAATAACATGTTATTCAGCCCTCATGTGTTTGTATACTTTCTAGATATTTCTTGTGGTTGATTTCTAGTTTCATAGCATTATGGTCAGAAAAGATGTATGGCATGACTTTGATCTTTTTTAATTTGTTGAGACTTGTTTTGTGGCTTAATATGTGAACTATTCTGGAGAAAGCTCCATGGGCACATAAAAACTGTGTATATTCCAGTGTTTTAAGATTGAATGATCTGATTGAATGTTCTGAATATATCTGTTAATTCCATCTCATCCAATGTGTGATTGTAAACCACTGTTTCCTTGTTGACTTTCTGTTGGGATGATCATCTATCCATTGCTGTTTGGTCATTGTTAAAGTCCCCTACTATTATTGTATTACTATCAATTATTGCCTTTATGTTTACTAATAGGTACTTTATGTACTTGGGAGCTCCCATATTGGGTACATAAATATTTACAATTGTTATGTCTTCCTGTTAGATTATTCCTCTTACTACTGTGCATTGTCCATCTCTGTCTTTGTTTTAAAGTCTATTTTTTTCTGATATAAGTATTGCTACTCCAGCTTTCTTTTCACTTTTATTTGCATGATACATGCTTTCCATCCCTTCTATGTTCATGTGGCTTTAGGTCTAAAATGAATCTCTTCTAGGCAGCAGATAGATGAGTCTTGCTTTTTTATTCATTCCATTACCCTGTGTCACTTGACTAGAACATTTAGTCCATTTATCTAAAAGGAATTATTGATAGGTATTTATTGCAATTTGTTACTTGTCCTCTCTTTTCCTTTCTTCTCTTGTTCTCTTTCACGGTTTGCTGGCTTTCTTTAGTGATATACTTGGATTCTTTTCTCTTTATTTTTTGGATGTCTGTTACTGGCTTTTGATTTGTGGTTACTGTCAGGTGTATAACATCTTCTGCATAGAACAGTCTTTATTGAGTTGATGATCACTTGAGTTTGAACTGATTCTAAAATCACTAAATTTTTACCCTCCACCCAAATTTTAGGTATGTGGTATCATACTTTACATCCTTTGTTTTGCGAATCCTTGACTGATTTTTATAGATATACTTAATCTTACTGCTTTTCTGCTTCCTATTTTTCTTACCCCTACTTATGGTCTTTCCTTTCCACTCAAAAAATCCCTTTAACATTTATTGTAAGGCTGGTTTACTTGTAATGAATTCCTTTCACTGTTGTTTGAGTGGGAAACTCTTTTCTTTCCTTCTATTCTGATTGGTTGCCTTGTTGGATAGAGTATTCTTGGTTGTACTTTTTTTTCATTTGGCATTTTGACTATATCATGCCACTCTCTTCTGACCTACAAGATTTCTGCTGAAAAATCAGCTGATAACCCAATAAGATTTCTCTTATATGCAATTGCTTTTTTTTCTTTTGCTGCTTTTAAAATTCTCTTTACGATTACTTTTTGCCATTTTAATTACTATGTGTCTTGGTGTAGACCTCTTTCAGTTGATTTTGTTAGGGGCTTTCTGTACCTCCTGGATCTGGATTTCTTTCTCCTTCATCAGATTTGGGAAGTTTATAGCTCTTATTTCTTCAAACACATTTTCTGCACCCTTTTCTTTCTTTTCCTTCTGAGATCCCTATAATATGAATGTTATCATTTCATGATGTTGCTGAGTTTCCTTAGTCTATTTTAATTTCTTCTTATTTTTCTCTCTCTTTTTCAGGTTGATTATTTTCCACTACTCTGACTTCCAGGTCTCTGATCCATTTTTTTTCCTTCCTCTAGTCTACTTTTTCTTCCTTATGGTGTATTTTTAATTTAAGTAAACGAGTTCTTCATCTCTGATTAGTTCTTTTTTATATTTTCTATCTCTTTGTTGAGGACCTCTCTGCAATCCTCCACTCTTTTCTCAAGTCCAGTGAGTATCTTTATGACCATTACTTAAAACTCTCTGTCAGGCATATTATTTATCCCATTTTATTTATCTTGGTTGTTGCGATTTGTTCTTTCATCTGGGACATAGCCCTCTGTTTCCTCATTTTGTCTCACTCTTTGTGTCTGTTTCTAATGTTTTGGAAAGTCACCTATATCTCCTGCTTATGAAACTGATGACCTTATGAAGAAGAGGTCCTGTAGTGTACTGCAGTGCAGTATTCCCTTGTTCACCAGAACCTGGTGCTTAATTGGTTTCTTCTTTGTCTGTTTCATGTGCTCTTCTGTTGTGGCTGAGTTTGCATTCAGTCCAATTATCTGCAATAGATCTCTTTGCCTTTTGTGGGCAGGGTTTGGTCCCAGTTGTTTGTTGGCCAGTCTGGGGCCACTTTGGGCTTGAGTTCAGTCAGACCAAATATTGGCAAGAGCTATAGTCACATTGAACTTCAGGGCACTCTGCCTATGCTTTCACCAAAGAAGCATTCATTGATGAGTAGGGCCTTCATCAGATCAGATGTCTGCCCCTGTCTGCCCTACTGTTGAGACCACAAACTGGTATGTATGGTTATCTTCCCCTCTCCCTAGGGCAGGTCTCTCAAAGTGACATTGGCCTCTGTTGGGGCTGCTTGCACACTGCCATGCTTGTGGTGGTGCATTGGGTGGACTCTTGCTATGTGGGTATTGTGTGGGCGGATCTTTGGGAGATCAAAGGGTGTGTTGTTAGCTAGGTGAAGTGTATTCATGCTGGACTGGTTCCCATAGGTGTCCATGTATCTAGGCTAGGGGTAAGGGGAACAAAATGGCACCCACCATCTTTTTTGTTACTGGTGAAGTCTTCTAAAGATCCCTGTCATTCCAGCATATGTTCTGAGATGAGTAAATAATTCTGGTCTGGCCCACTTGTTTCTCAAATGACTGGTTTATGCTTTATCTCAGTGGGATGTTTGTTATGCTCTTTCCTTAATGGCAAGGACTCAGTAAACTATTGCCTTCTCCCAGAGTTGAGCCTACTGTTTTATTTTAAAGTTCTGGGTCTTAATCTCCATTTATTATAAAAACTCAGTAATTTAAGCCACTCTGGTTTTTAAACCAAATGTTACGGAGATCTGTCTTCCCAGTATAGGTCACTGGTGCCTGTAGTGCCTGGTGTGGGACCTGCTCCTCTCCCCGCATCCCATGCCTTCAGTGTCCCTTCCTCCCGTGAACAGTCTCATTGGTTAGTTTGATTCTGAACCTAAACTCTGCTCTTCTTGACCTTTTTTTTTTTTTTTTTTTTAATTTGACAGAGAGAAATCACAACTAGGCAGAGAGGCAGGCAGAGAGAGAGGAGGAAGCAGGCTCCTTGCAGAGCAGAGAGCCCAATGTGGGGCTCGATCCCAGGACCCTGGGATCATGACCTGAGCCGAAGGCAGAGGCTTTAACCCACTGAGCCACCCAGGTGCCCCTCTTCTTGACCTTTTGATGTTTCCTCTTCTCTATATTTAGCAGTGGAAAGTCTGTTCTGCCAGTCTTCAGGACATTTTCTGGGTTATTTACACTGACATTTGTATTGTCTAGGTATATCTATGGAACAAAGTGAGCTTAGAATCTTCCTAATCTGCCTTTTCCCCAGAGTTCAAAAGTATGTTTGGTTCTATCAGAATCTGCCAAACTTTTTTCCCAAACTGTTTGTGTCATTTGCGTATGAGTGAGTTTCAGTTGCTTTACAAAACCAAAACTTGGTGATGTCTATTTTAAAGTTTTCATTTGTACCATTACAATAGATTTGTAGTAGTATTTTATTGTCCCTTTAGCATTTTTTTGTTTTTTTAGTTTTATTGGAACCCAAGTGCACCATTCATTTAGGTACTGACTATGCCTGCTTTCATATTACAATCACAGAGTTTAATTGTTGTGACAGAGTTGCATTTGATCCACAAAGACTTAAAATATTTACTGTCTGGACTTTTACAGAAATTGTTTGCAGAACTTATTTAGAAATGCATTTAAATTATAAAATCTTATAAAATTATTCTTTTGATTTTCAATTGTATATTATAATGATTTTAGATAACATTAATTAAAATTATACAATTAAATTTCTTTAGGTAAAATTCTAAATAGCTATATTACTAGGAACTTCATAGGGAGTATTCTGCAGATAAAATTAACTTTTAATTTTTATCTTGATTTTTTTTTTAATATTGGGGAAAAAAGAAAAGTGAATGTCAGTCCTAAGGAATACAATGTGAAGTACTTACAAGAAGAATAGAGAATGGAAAAGCTAACATATTTTAATTATATTGAAATTCTATATAATAGCTCCATTTATTTTTAAAGCAAAACTGTGATGTAGTTAGTATTATACCAAATATGAAAAAAAATTGAGAATCATAGTTTTCCAAATGCTTAAGCTAATAAATGGATAATCCAACATTTTAAACTAATTGTAAGGGGGGAAAATCTCTTTGTGTTTTCAGTACTACTCAGTTCCAAATATCACCTAGGAAAAGATTCAATACTAATTAAGTCTGTGCCTAACAGGTGCCTGTAATAACATCATTTTCTCAAGGGTACTATTTTTCTTATCAAAATTTTGGGTGACTTTGGGGAATGCTACTTATACCTATGTGGACTAAATTTACCAAATTTGCAATATCAAATAGTTGATATTGTAATCTCATAAAAAGTTGACCCTTGAAAATGCAGAGGTTGGGGATTCCAACCCTCTACATAATGAAAAGTTCATGTATAACTTTTGATTCCCCCAAACTTAACTCCTAACAGCCTTCTGTTAACCTTACTGGTAACACAATTAAAACATATTTTGTATGTTTTATGTATTTTGTACTGTATTCTTACAATAAAGTAAGCTAGAGAAAAGAAAATGTTACTGAGAAAATCGTAAGAGAAAATACATTTGCAACACTGTACTGTATTTACAGAAACAATCCACATACAAGTGTACTCATGAAGTTCAAATCCATGTACTTCAAGAGTCAAATATATATATATATATATATATATATATATATATATATATTTATACAGCTGATATATTCGGAAAAACAATTCACCCAAATCGATGTGCCACAACAGTGAACTGAGGATAGAGTGATTATTTTGAAAAACAAAGATAAACTACAAAAATGTAAATACTGTGTCTTGGCCATGGACCCTTAGAGCATACAAAAATAAGTCCTATTTTAGCACCTGAGAATTTTGGGATTTATCTTGAGAAAAAGCTTGAGATAGTTTGGATTTAAAAATCAACATTGAAAATAACTCTTTTTTTCATATAGTAACAATGTCCATAAATGGTCATCAAGATTTAGAATACCATAAATATTTAATTGCTTCTATTGTCACACTTGCCATTTAACATGCACATTAAAAATGGGTAGAATAAATCAAATATGGGTAGCAGCAATCTTTCTTAGGAGAAGATTGGTTTAACTAAGCCTACCACCAACATACCATCTGTTCTGCAACTCTTCTTAGATCAAGACACAATAGACTTAAGCATATGGACTGTAGGTTGTGAACATGAAAGAATTTTGAACATGTTAGCTTTCTTTTTTGGATTTGTTTTGTTTTGCTTTCAATTGTTGTGATTTGTTTTGTTTTTCAACAGTGTATGTTTTTATTTCTCTGGGGGTAATTTAAATATTATCCTAATTGAAAGATAAATGAAACCACATGCCATTTAAGGATATTTTGTTTCTTAATTTGAGATTTGGCAACAAATGATTAGAAGTAGCTAAAAATTCCAAGCACATTTTCCTTACTCCCAGCTCTTCAGAGTTAAATTTAATATGTTGACAACCACTGCTATTGAAGCAGAAGTTGTCCTTTTTGTTTGTACCCTTTTCCCTATTCCCCTTGCCTCCTGAGAGTTCATAGGTCCAAGGGCACAAATCATCTCTTGTACAGTATTGTCTTATCTGCAGTAAAATAGCAGTGATGATGAAGATACTCTCTAACATAATCCTCTGCTTATTGTGTGTCATGTTCCTCTAACTACCTTATAGATATTATTTCTAAGAACATGTATATTAGGCATTGGTATTATAAAAACCCATTTTGTATGAATGGGAAGAACAAGAAACAATAGCTCTTTGAATGTGATTGAAAAATACTCTAAAGAACTGAGACAAAGCATATGCATCTTATGTTCAACATAGTCTAAGATAAAATGGAACTATAGGCTACTTTAAATAGTGAAATTTTGAACCTCAATATTAAGAAATATGTCATTGCTACCCTGCGGGGCCTACAAACTGGGGGTTGCTGCGGGGAGGTGGGATTGGGGGAGGGGGAGCGGGCTATGGACATTGGGGAGGGGAAGCGAACCATAAGAGACTATGGACTCTGAAAAACAACCTGAGGGTTTTGAAGGGTCAGGGGTGGGAGGTTGGGGCAACCTGAGGGTTTTGAAGGGTCAGGGGTGGGAGGTTGGGGGAACAGGTGGTGGGTAATGGAGAGGGCACGTTTTGCATGGAGCACTGGGTGTTGTGCAAAAAGAATGAATACTGTTACGCTGAAAAAATAAATAAAATGAGAAAAAAAAAAAAAAAAAAAAAAAAAAAAGAAATATGTCATTGTTTTATTATCATGTGTAAAACTGTATTCTAATTTCAAATCAGGACTGGCATTATACTTGACATATAAATATATATTGTTATATATTGTACCTTCTTTTTGTCCTCATTGAGCTATACATTTGTATCCAAATGAAAGGAACTTTCTTTATAGATCTATATAAAGAAAAAGAAAGAAAAATGAGATTCATTGCTGCACTATTTTAGTCTGTCCAGTCAGGAGAAATCAGCATTTTGATTACGGAATTGTTCTATTCTCATCATTTTTTACCATGATCAGACACAAAAGATTGCTTCTAATGTGTTTCTGTCGATGTTTCCTATCATTTCAGATGTTAAATCTAGTCATGACACTTCCTGGTTACTAGTTTATATGTCTGCAAACCTGAACAGCTTTCACATAGTTGGTTCTGCCTATCAGTCAAATAAGACAAGAGAAAAACAGATTTCTGGAGACCTCAGACAGAAGAAGAGAAAGAATGAAGCAGTGAAAAAGACATGCAACATCAAATTCAAAAGATGTAGAAAGCCTTCTTTTTCAGAACATCAGTTCCTGTCTGTCAGGTTTAAACTAGTGCTTCTCCCTTAAAGACCTAACTTGTAGGACACTCCATAACATAGAAAAGGGAATATAAAGCATGAGAATTTATATTGCTATAACAAGTGTGAAAACCAGAAAAAAGAAAGAAAGAAAGAACGAAAGCCCTTGAACCTCAGATTGACTGGATTTAGAGTTTGGTTTACTTATTTTCTAGTTTTCTACTAGGAACCAGTTGTTTAATATCCATGCCTTGGTTTCTGCCTCTGAAAAATAAGAAGGATAATTATATGTGCCATGTAAAATTTGCCATATAGATTAAGTTAGTTAATACAGGAAGAATACTTAAAACATTTTAATTCAGTAAGTGGTCAGTAAATACCACTTATTAGCCACGTTACTTATTTTTGAGGTTCAGACCAATATTTTTGGAAGAAATGATGAGTCATAGGAAGTGACAAGAACACAGTAATGAAGTAGAGTGTGTGAGTAAATGTAATCCGATGTCTAAATTTAAATTCTTAATCTTACACAATTTTGAAATTTATTGTGAATTTCATTTAGATTTAGAATAACCTTGAACTAAGGATTTCACTTAGACTAAAATTTACATGGATTACAAATGAGGTTTATAGTTAAATTTTTAAAAATATTATTAGTTTAGTGGACTAATTAACTAAAATCAACATAGAAAAGAAGAAATTTTAAATCAGTTATTTATGCTTTAATATCTGCAAAAGTTTTACTCTTAAGTAGAATATTTCTGTAATGGTACGATTTAAATTAAAAGATGTATTAGTTATCTAAAATAACCATTCTTTGGGCTGCCATCATTTCTTACATTCCTACATATCCTATTTTTTTGTTTGTGCAATGAAAGTCTGCATGAACATAATTAGGAGATCATAAGTAAATGATGATACCTACGAATATGCTAGTAAATGTTATATAAAGGAGAGAGTAAAAGAATCATTACAAATCCCACAGGAACAGAACTTGAATATTTTTAAAAATTTTTTTCTGGTTATAAAAAATATGTGAAATGTTAATGTAATTTAAAAATCTAAATTAAAAATAAGAAAAAATAAATAAATTAGTTTGAAATATCAGAGTAAGGGTTAATGTCCTTAATATGCAACTTAACATTAAATCTAATATTCCTCTTTAAAGATATATTTATATTATTAATAAAATATGATTTTCAATAATTATCTTAGCCAAAGTATAAAAAGAGAATACTGTGTGATTGAGGTAAAACAAGTAACCTCATGCCTTGCTGATGAAAGAGTTAAATAGATCCCCTCCAAACTGGTTGGCAAAATTCATTAAGAATTTTAAAAAATAATTGTAATTTAGAACCACATATTCTTTAGTTATTGATGATCTTTTAAATAATTATAAATATGAATAATGATTTATACCAAGCAATATATATTGCAGTTTAATATACAGTAACAAAAATTGAATGTTTTGAAGACTGAGAAAATTTTTTCAATATGTATTACTTTTTTTCTTGTCAAATATTAGGGAACTCAGAAAAGAGTGAAGGAGAAAACAGAAACTGCCAAAACCTTGCTCTTCAGAACTAAACATTTATGTCCATTCCATTTATATTTATACGTATATAAATATATGTTATATATATCCTTATTTTTATCATATTATATATATTATATATTCTTTCAAAATATTTTTAAATGTTTGAGATATAATTGATATTAAAAATACATGTTAATGAATTCAATTTGATGAGAATGGACTTGAATAAACATTTGTCCAAAAACCAACAAAGGCCCAGTAGGCATATGAAAAGGTGTTCGGTATCCCTAATCAAAACACAGTGAAGTAATTATACCTGTTAGAATGACTATTATAAAAAAAATTGAAGATAACAAATGATGAGGATGTGAAGAAATTGAGATCCTTGTATAGTTGTATAGTTGTATAGTTGTGTAGTGTTGGTGGGGATGTAAAATGGTGCAAACACTACATGTAACCATTACAGAAGTTAACAAACATATTAAAAATAGAACTACCATATAATCCAATGTTGCCACTCCTGAGTATATATTCAAAATAATTGAAATCAGGATCTTGAAGAGATATCTACACTCTTCATGCTTATTGCAGCATTATTCACAATAGCCAAGATATGGAAACAACCTAAATGTCCAGCCACAGATGAATAGATAAAGAAAAGGTGTATATATATGTAAAATGGAGGGTTATTCAGTCTTCAAAGGAAATTTTTATTGAAGTATAATTAACATAGTGTTACATTAGTTTCATATGTACACGATAATGATTCAACAATTCTATGCATTTCTCGTGCTCATCAAGATAAGTTTATTCTTAATCCTCTTTACCTGATTCTGTTGTCTATATTTGAGAGTCTACTTTTTGTCTCTTTTTTTCCTTTGTTTCTTTGTTTTCTTTCTTAAATTCCACATATGAGTGAAATGATATGTGTTTTCTTTTTCTGACTTAGATTAATCAGCATGCTACATCACATTAATAAGAGAAAGTATAAAAACCATCTGATTGTCTTAATAGATACAGGAAAAGCATTTGACAAAATGCAACATCAATTTATGATAAAAAGTCCCAACAAAGTAGAATTAGAGTGGGCATATTTTAACGTAATAAAGGTCATATATGAAAAAACCACAGCTGTCATAAAAATGGTTGCAATCTGACAGTTTTTCCTGTAAGATGAGGAATAAGGCAAGAATGTCTACTCTCATCACTTTTATTCAACATAGTACTGGAAGTGCTAGGATTAGCAGTCAGACAAGAAAAAGAAATAAACACATTCAAATTGGTAAGAAAAAAGTAAAATTTTCATTATTTGCAGATGATGATACGATATACAGAGAACCCTAAAGGCTCCACCAAAACACTACCAGAACTGATACAAGAATTCAGTAACATTGCAAGATGCAAAATTAATATACTGATATCCATCCCATTTCCATACACTGATAACGAAGTAGCAGAAAGAGAATTAAGAAATCAATCCCATTTACAATGCACCAAAAATAATAAATTATCTATGAATAAACTTGATCAAGGAGGTGAAAGATCTGTTTTCAAAAACTATAAAACACGGATAAAAGAAATTGAAGATGACACAAATGAAAAGATACTCCATGCCCATGGGTTTAAAGAAATGATATTGTTTCAGTGCCCATACTGCCCAAAGCAATCTACATATTTAACACAATCCCTATCAAAATACCAACAGCATATTTCACAGAAGTAGAACATATAATCTTAAAATTTATGTGGAACCACAGAGACTCCAAGTAGCTAAGGTAATATTGAAAAAGAACAAAGCTGGAGGTGTCACAGTCCCATATTTTAAGACACAGTATAAAACTATAGTAATCAAAACAGTATGATACTAGTACAAAAACAGACATGTAGGTCAATGGAACATAATAAGTATTTTTAATGTACAATTATGTTTCACCCTTGAATAATACAGGTTTGAACTGGGTGAGTCCACTTTATGCAGATTTTTTTATGGTACACTACATATTTTCTTAGGAACCTCTTAATAATGTTCTCTTTTCTCTAGTTTACTTGGTTGTAACAAAATAATATATAATACCTCTATAGTAGGGCATCTGGGTGGCTCAGGTGGTTAAGTGTCTGCCTTTGGCTCATGTCATGAAGTCAGGATCCTGGGATCAGGTCCCTCATCAGGCTCCCGGCTCACCAAGAGTGTGCTTCTTCCTTTCCCTCTGCCTCTCCCCTTGCTCATGCTCTCTCTCTTGCTCTCTCTGTATCTCTCTGTCTCAATTGAATAAACAAAATCTTAAAAAGAAAAAAAACTCTATACAATATATAAGAAAATAGTATGTAATGCCTCTACAAAATATATAACATCTCTACAAAACTGATTGTGTTATCAGTAAGGTTTCCTGTCAATAGCTGGCTATTACTAGTTAAGTTTTGAGTGAGTCAAAAGTTATACACATATTTTCAACTTTGTGGGGTCTGTAGCCATAATGCCTGAGTTATTCAATGGTGAACTGGTATCAAACTTTTCATTATATTTTTCTGTTAGCAATAATATTTCAGTGGATATCTTTGTATTTTATGGATGAGGTTTTTTCTCAGTAGATAGACTAAAAATACAATTTTTTTTAATTTTATTTTTTTCAGTGTTCCAACATTCATTGTTTATGTAACACACCCAGTGCTTCATGAAATATGTGCCCTCCATAATACCCACCACCAGGCTCACCCAACCCCCCCATCCCCCTCCCAGACAAAACCCTCAGTTTGTTTCTCAGAGTCCACAGTCTCTCATGGTTTTTCTCCCCCTCTGATTTTGCCCTACTCACTTCTTCTCTCCATCTCCCAATGTCCTCTGTGTTATTCCTTATCCTCCATAAGTAAGTGGAAGCATATGACAATTGACTCACTCTGCTTGACTTATTTCGCTCAGCATAATCTTCTCCAGTCCTGTCCATGTTGATACAGAAATTGGGTATTCATCCTTTCTGATGGAGATGTAATATTCCATTGTATATATAGACCATATCTTCTTTTTTTTTTTTTTTTAAGATTTTATTTATTTATTTTTTTGACAGGAGAGAGAGAGATCACAAGTAGTCAGAGGCGGGCAGAGAGAGAGAGGAGGAAGCAGGCTCCCTGTAGAGCAGAGAGCCCAATGTGGGGCTCGATCCCAGGACCCTGAGATCATGACCTGAGCCGAAGGCAGAGGCTTTAACCCACTGAGCCACCCAGGTGCCCCTAGACCATATCTTCTTTATCCATTTGTCCGTTGAAGTACATTTTGGCTCTTTCCACAGTTTGGCAACTCTGGGCATTGCTGCTATAAACACTGGGGTACAGACGGCCCTTCTTTTCACTCCATCTGTATCTTTGGAGTAAATACCCAGTAATGTAATTGCAGGGTTATAGGGAAGCTCTATTTTTAATTTCTTAAGGAATCTCCACACTGTTTTCCAAAGTGGCTGCACCAACTTGCATTCCAACCAACAGTGTAAGAGGGTTCCCCTTTCTCCACATCCTCTCCGATACATGTTGTTTACTGTCCTGTTAATTTTGGCCACTCCAACTGGTGTAGATGATTTCTCAATGTGGTTTTGATATGGGTTTCCCTGATGGCTAATGATGGATGAACATTTTTTCATGGGTCTGTTAGCCATTTGTATGTCTTCTTTGGAGAAGTGTCTGTTCATGCCTTCTGCCCATTTTTTGACATGATCATCTGTTTTGTGTGTGTTGAGTTTGAGGAGTTCTTTATAGATCTTGGAAATCAGCCCTTTGTCTGTACTGTCATTTGCAAATATCTTCTTCCATTCCATGGATTACCTCTTTGTTTTGTTGACTGTTTCCTTTGCTATGCAGAAGCTTTTGGTCTTGATGAAGTCCCAGAAGTTCTTTTTTGCTTTTGTTTCCTTTGCCTTTGGAGACATATCTTGAAAGAAGTTGCTGTGGCCCAAGTTAAAAAGATTACTGCCTATGTTCTCCTCTAGGATTTTGATAGATTCCTGCCTCACATTGAGGTCTTTTATCCATTTCGAGTTTATCTTTGTGTATGGTGTGAGAGAATGGTCACGTTTCATTCTTCTACACATAGCTGTCCAATTTTCCCAGAATCATTTATTGAAGAGACTTTTTCCCACTGGATATTTTTTCCTGCTTTGTCGAACATTATTTGACCATAGAGTTGAGGGTCCATATCTGGGATCTCTACTCTGTTCCACTGGTCTATATGTCTGTTTTTGTGCCAGTACCATTTTGGTGATCACAGCTTTGTAGTAAAGCTTTAAATCAGGCAACGTGGCGCCCCCAGCTTTGTTTTTCTTTTTCAATATTCCCTTAGCAATTCGGGGTCTCTTCTGGTTCTATACAAATTTTAGGCTTGTTTGTTCCAGCTCTTTGAAAAACGCCAGTGGGATTTTGATTGGGATGGCTTTGAAAATATAGATGGTTCTAGGCAGCATAGACATTTTAACAATGTTTATTCTTCCAATCCATGAGTATGGAATGCTCATTCATCTTTTTGTGTCTTCTTCAGTTTCTTTTATGAGTCTTCTGTAGCTCTCTGTGTACAGATCTTTACTTCTTTAGTTCGGTTTATCCCCAGGTATCTTACGGTTCTTGGTCTATAGTAAATGGAATAGATTCTCTAATTTCCCTTTATTTTCATTGTTAGTGTACAAGAAAGCAACTGATTTCTGTACACTGATTTTGTATCCTGCCACATTACTGAGTTGCTTTATGAGTTCTAGTAGTTTCGGGGTAGTGTCTTTTGGGTTTTCCATATAAAGTATCATGTCATCTGTGAAGAGAGAGAGTTTGACTTCTTTTTTGCCAGTTTGGATACCTTTTATTTCTTTTTGTTGTCTGATTGCTGTTGCTAGGACTTCTAGTACTATGTTGAACAAGAGTGGTGAGACTGGGCATCCTTGTTGTGTTTCTGATCTCAAAGGGAAGGCTGTCAACTTTTCCCCATTGAGGATGATATTTGCTGTCGGTTTTTCATAGATAGACTTTATGAAGTTGAGGAATGTTCCCTCTATCCCTATACTTTGAAGAGTTTTAATCAGGAACCAAATGCTTTTTCTGCATCAATTGAGAGGACCATGTGGTTCTTCTCTCTTCTCTTATTGATTTGTTTTGTCACATTGATTGACTTGCAAATGTTGCACCACCCTTGCATCCCAGGGTTAAATCCTACCTGGTCATGGTGGATAATCTTATTAATGTACTGTTGAATCCTGTTAGCTAGGATCTTGTTGAGAATCTTAGCATCCACATTCATCAGGAATATTGGTCTGAAATTCTCCTTTTTGGTGGGGTCTTTTCCTGGTTTGGGGATCAGGGTAATGCTGGCTTCATAAAAAGAGTCTGGAAGTTTCCCTTCTATTTCTGTTTTTTGAAACAGTTTCAGGAGAATAGGTACTATTTCTTCCTTGAATGTTTGGTAGAATTCTCCAAGGAATCCATCAGGTCCTGGGCTCTTGTTTTTTGGAAGGTTTTTGATCACTGCCTCAATCTCCTTACTAGATATTGGTCTATTCAGGTTGTCAGTTTCTTCCTGATTCAGTTTTGGAAGTTCATAGGTTTGCAGGAATGCTTCAATTTCTTGTAGGTTGCTTAACTTATTGGCATATAACTGTTGGTAATAATTTCTGATGTTTGTTTCTATTTCCTTAGTGTTAGTTGTGATCTCTCCCTTTTCATGCATAATTTTATTACTTTGGGTCCTCTCTCTTTTCTTTTGGATTAATTTGGCCAGTGGTTTATCGATCTTACTGATTCTTTCAAAAAACCAGCTCCTAGTTTCATTGATGTGTTCTACTGTTTCTCTAGTTTCTATCTCATCAATCGCTGCTCTAATCTTGATTATTTCCCTTCTTGTATGTGGGGTTGGCTTAATTTGTTGTAGATTCTCCAGTTCTTTAAGGTGTAGAGAGAGCTGGTATATTCTAGATTTTTCAATTTTTTGAGGGAGGCTTGGATGGCTATTTACTTCCCCTTTAGGAACTCCTTTGCCATATCCCATAGGTTTAGGACTAAGTGTCTTCATTCTCATTGGTTGCCATGAATTGTTTAAGTTCTTTTTTGATTTCCTAGTTGATCCAAACATTCTTAAGCAGGGTGGTGTTTAGCTTCCAAGTCTTTTTATTCCTTCCAAACTTTTTCTTATGGTTGAGTTCCAGTTTCAAAGCACTGTGGTCTTGAGAATATGGAGGGAATAATCTCAGTCTTTTGGTATCAGTTGAGCCCTGATTTGTGACCCAGTATGTGGTCTATTCTGGAGAAAGTTCCATGTGCACTCTAGAAGAATGAGTATTCTGTTGTTCTAGGGTGGAATATTCTTTATATGTCTATGAGGTCATTCTGGTCCAATATGTCATTCAGTGCTCTTATTTATTGATTTTCTGCTTGGGTGATCTGTTACTAAGAGTGGTATGTTAAGATCCCTATTATTAATGTATTTATACCAATATGACTCTTTATCTTGATTAAGAGTTGTCTTATATAATTGGCTGCTCTTGTATTGGGGGCATAAGTATTTATAATTGTTAGATCTTCTTGGTGGGTAGATCCTTTAAGAATAATGTAGTGTCCTTCTTTATCTCTGACTACAGTCTTTATTTTAAAATCTAATTTATCTGGGCACCTGGGTGGCTCAGTGGGTTAAAGCCTCTGCCTTCGGCTCAGGTCATGATCTCGGGGTCCTGGGATTGAGTCCTGCATCGGGCTCTCTGCTCCGTGGGGAGCCTGCTTCCAACTCTCTCTCTCTCTCTGCCTGCTTCTCTGCCTACTTGTGATCTCTGTCTGTCAAATAAATAAATAAAATCTTTAAAAAAATCTAATTTATCTGATAGGAGAATCACTACCCCAGCTTTCTTTGAGGCCCATTGGTATGAAAGATGCTTCTCCACCCTTCACTTTCAGTCTGGATGTATCTTTAGGTTCCAAATGGGTCTCTTGTAGATAACACAAGGACGGGTTGTGTCCTTCTATCCAATCTACAACCCTGGGCCATTTTATGGGAGTGTTTAGGCCATTCACATTGAGATTGATTATTAAAAGATACATTTTTATTGACATCATGTTGCCTGTGAAGTCCTTGTTTCTATAGATTGTCTCTGTACATTTCTGTTCTATGACACTCTTGTGTTCTTTCTTCTTTTATAGAACCCCCCCCCCCCAATATTTCTTGTAGTGCTGGCTTGGTGGTCACATACTCTTTTAAACCTTGCCAGTCTTGGAAGCTCTTTATCTCTCCATCCATTTTGAATGTCAGCCTTGCTGGATAAAGTATTCTTGGCTGCATGTTTTTCTCATTTAGTGCCCTGAATATGTCTTGCCAGCCCTTTCTGGCTTGCCAGATTTCTGTGGACAGGTCTGATGTTATTCTGATGGACCTTCCTCTGTACATAAGGAATCCCTTCCCCCTAGCTGCTCTCAAAAGCTCTTGTCTAAAATTATAATTTGCCAGTCTTGCATTCAAGTGCCTGGAGGTCTTTCTAGATTCGTTGATCTTGGTGGAGGGAGGGAGATGTTCTTTCTACCTCTAGGACGCGAACACTAGTTCCATTCCTCAGACTGGGAAAATGTTCATGGAGAATTTGTTCAACTACATCTTCTAGTCTTTCTTTTTCCTCCCCCTCAAGTATCCCAATAATTCTGACGTTGGAACAGTTCATGGAGTCAGTTAGTTCCCTAATTCTGTTTACATGGCTTTAAGTTGTTTGTTCCAGGCCTCCTCCTGATCCTTTTTCTCTATCAGTTTGTCCTCTAGATCACTAATTCTGTCTTCTGGCTCAGTTACCCTACCTGTTAGAGTACTTAGATTAGATTGGATCTCATTGATAGCATTTTTAACTACTTCCCGTGCAGCTTTCACTTCTGCCCTAACCGAGTCCATGTTGTCACTAATGGTTTTCTCCAACCTAGCCATCGCCTGAATGATTGTTACCCTGAATTCCCTTTCTGACATATGGTTTATGTCCATATCCAATAGCTCTGATGGAGAGGGCACAGTCTTTGAATTTTTCATCTGTTGGGCATTCTTCCTGCTAGTCATTTTGGTGAGAGGTGGTTGAGGGGATATGTAGCTGAATATATCAACCATGATCCAGGCAAGGTGCACCCTGGAACGCTTCTGAGCAATAGGAAGTCACCACCAAAAAGAAAGGAAAAAGAGAACAAGAGAGATAGAAAAAAGAGAGAGAGAGAGAGAGAGAAAGAGAGAGAGAGAAGACCCAGCCAGAATGGGCCCCAAAGGTAAGATTTATAATGTATACAAACAAAAATGGACAAAAAGACTGACAAAAGTAAATGACAAGAAAATAAAAGAACCCAGCCAAAATGAACTCCAAGGATAAGAATCGTATAACACCAGAACAAAAACAAATACACAGAAACAATGACAGAAGAAAAAGATGGGAGGGTGGTTATAAATCCTCAATGTGGGCGAGGAAAGTTATTGTGATTCTTCCTGGGTGTATCTTGATATCATTGTTAAAGGACTCAACTTTCCAGAGATAAAAGGAGATTACAACTGGTTTGTATATAGGGGTAGTATTGATTAGGGAAAGATTACTTGAAGCTTATATCTCTATGTATATAAAAAAATAGAACAGAAAAAGAAAAACACAGGTTTATGTGTGAAAAAAGTTCAAGTTGAAGGTTTTATGGAATATGTTGTATTAAACTTCTAGTTGTAATGATAGCTAGGTTAAAAAAATTAAACAGAACAAAAATAGTGAGAATTAATTAAAAATAAAGGTTGTATCTATGAAATATACAGGTTTTAGGGCAAAACTGGGAGCTTAATATATTGTTTTCCCCTGATATTGGGGTTTTACAGTTTTATGGGGACCCTGTGGTGGTTGTCCTCTAGTTCTTTTAGCTGGCTTTCTGGGGGAGGGGCCTGCTGTGTTGTTTTTCAGTCAGTCTACCTTGGGTTGAGTCTTCCTGCTCCCTATCAAGGGGCTGGGCTCTGTGGAAACCGTTTTTTCAGGCTTTTGTTCTCTGGAGGCTTTTTTGGCGGCTTTTTGCAGCTTTTCAGAGATTTAGTGGAAAGGAAACTGCACTCAGACCTCCTTCTCAGAGAAATGCCTCAATCTGCTCCCCTCTGGGTGGTCCCAAACACACAGACACCCCCTCTGCAAACTCCGCTGAGCTGTGCAATCTCCCACAAGCAGTGCATGTCCCCAGCCATTGTCTCAGGGGTCGCCTAAAGCACTGGTTTGTTTCTGCACCCCTGTGCCAAAGCTAGGAGCCATATTGGTCCAGGGAGCCCTTTTCTGGTGGCTGCTTTAGCCCGGACTGTTGTCTGGGTAGTTCTTTCAAGTCTGGCCTGGGAGTGTTCAGACTCTCCGCGGGTCCTAGTGACCACTGGCTAGCACTTGCACAGAGCACTCTCAGACATGGGTGGGGAGCACGATTCAGACTCTGATCACACAGTGAGCACAGAGAGCAAAAAGCTGTGGTTCTAGAGAGCACCCACCAGACTTCCTCATGCGGGGGCGGGAGTGCGCCCCAGCCCAGCAGTGGTGCAAGCCGAGCAATCCTAAGGGCTCCAGGACCCAGAACTGGAGGCTCCACTGCTGCACTCTCTCTGGCACTGGTGGTCACCAGAGGTGGCCGTCCTGGGTGGGCTTAGGCCCATGCCTGTGACCACCCCATTCCGCCAGTTGCAACTTGAGTTCTTTTGCTCTTTTTGAGTGCTTTTAACTAGACTCCAAGTTCATGCTGGTCCCCAACCATAGGGCACTTTCATATTCGGCTGTTACTTTCCAGTGCATTGCTTCTGGTGGCTCCCTCCCCCTTCTGTTTATCCTCCAATATCAGTCCAATCATTCCCACTCTGTTTTACCTCTCCACTGGTGTCTTCTGCCTCCACTGAGATCCAGAAGTGTACAATCCTACATCTCAGGCTGATTTCATGGGTGTTCAGTGTTCTGGCAGATAATTAGTTCACTTTAGGGGATCTACTGAAACAAGGTCTCCTACTACTCTGCCATCTCGCCCTTCCTCCTAGAGAGTGCAATTTTTAAACTTTTGTTGTACATTTGCAAGTTCTCTAGGTTATCTGACCAATATTCTACTTATATTGTTGCAAGCAATAATTAAGTTTAATATAAGAAATGTTATCAGAAATATACAGGGATTATAACAGCTCTGTTGAATAAGCAGTTGTGAAAAGTTTTTCATGTTAAGGTCTCCTGAGCAATTAAAACAGCATTATATTATGGATAATAGGAGCGAGAGAAATGAAAAGGGAGTGGGTAAGCACCAAAAATGTCCCATTTAATTTTCCAAGCTTTTATATATCTGGGACACAAATAAAAACCTAAATCTGTCACTGTGTATTCTAAGCATCCCTCTTCATTCTTTTGCACATAGATCTTTCTGTGAAGAAATCTCAGTATTAAATTTTAAATCATCCTGTGTTTTTAAATTAAAATTCTTAATTCAAAGGAAAGCATCCAATATACAAAGAATATATATTTTTCACTACTTAAAAACACAACTCTACCACTCAAGTTTTATGTTTTCCATGAGATATTCAATTAATATCATTTAAATCTGATTCTTTTAAAATAATTCTTACCAGGCAAGCAAAATTTTTAAATTAATTTAAAATCTTAACAGAAGTGAATAATTATCAAGTGCTTGGGCTATACTGTTTTTCCTACTTATCCCTCCTTTGCTCCCTTCCTCCATCCATCCATTCATTGATCCATCCATCCACACATAAAATTTTGAGGTTTTTCAGAATGATTATAGAGCACTATCAATTTAGTAAGTCAACAAAAATGATGACTTATCTTTTTTTATGATATGTAGCATTGCCATTACTATTTATGAGGTGAAAATTTGTACATGTTAAGGTTTAATTTTTGGGAGTGTGATTGGATTTTTTTTAATTGACTTACACAAAAAATATATTTTTTCTCTGAGATTAATATATCTTATAAAAGCTCAATAACCTTTTAAAGTAATTATTAATGCAAGATATTTTGTTCAGGCTACTATTGTAGAGTTAATAATTATTAGCTCAACAAAGTACAAAGGTGTTTTGCCTATGGCACTGTTACCGAACAGAAATAATGTAGCAAAAATATAGATGCTTTATTTGTGAATCAGTGATAAGGAGCAGGTTGTGAGATAGTAAATTTTAGTTCTGGCAAGAAAAATGAATTTGATTTACTAAATCTGAAGTTGGTATATTTGAAACATCCATTCTTTTCCATAATTGCATAACTCTGGAGCAAGTTATAATTGTTTGCATTATTTGGTTGAAGTAAAATTAAACATAAGACAAGGAACAAAGACTACAAATCAATGCAAAGATGGCTTAAAATATTCTGTAAATGGGCATGATCTAACATTCCTATAGTGAAGCCACTTTCCCTCATAGTTTCATATAACGGATTCTTTCTATTTGACTTTTGGTGCCGTTTTTCTTCCTGTTTTAGGAAAAGTTTTCTGGTTCCAAGGAATAGAAATCTTCATAAACATGTTTTGTGAAACAAATGAGATGGAGGAAAGTTTTTACAAAGATAAAACAATCTCAGAGTACCCAAGAAGTTTTGAATGGCCTACCTAGTGGTCTATAAGGAGTGACACTAATGAGTAAAAATGTTCAGGTTGTGGTGTATATAAGATAATCAAACATTTATGCTGTCAAATTTCCATCCTTCATGGAGTCTTCCATGTAATATTCTGCCAAAAGAATGTATCTTTTTATATTCCAAGACTAATTTGCCGAATCTCAGAAAGAAGAGAGAGGGAGATAGGGGAAAATATTGTCATACATGATAAATTCAAATCCGTGTCAATAAACATTTCTTAAACACTGAACATAGAAGTGCATATATCTTTTTGAATCAGTTTTTTTTATTCTTCACCTAGTAGTGAAATAACTAGATTATATGGTAATTCTAATTTTAAAGGAAGCTCCAAAATGTTTTCCACGGTGGCTTCACCAATTTACATTGCCACTAACAGTGTGCAAGTATTTTCTTTTCTCCATACCTTCCCAACACTTAATTCTTTTATTTTTTTAATTCCAGTGTAGTTAATAGTGTTGTATAAGTTTCAATGTGTATACTATAGTACTTCAGCAATCCCATTTATTACTCAGTGCTCATCAAGACAAGTGTACTCTTTTTTTTTTAAATTAATTAATTTATTTTTATTTGCTTATTTACAGCATAACAGTGTTCATTGTTTTGGCATCACACCCAGTGCTCCATGCAGTACGTGCCCTCCCTATTACCCACCACCTGGTTCCTCAACCTCCCACCCCACCCCACCCCCTCCCGCCGCCCCTTCATAACCCTCTGGTTGTTTTTCAGAGTCCATAGTCTCTCATGGTTCATCTCCCCTTCCAGTTTCCCTCAACTCCCTCTCCTCTCCATCTCCCCATGTCCTCCATGTTATTTGTTATGCTCCACAAATAAGTGAGACCATATGATACTTGACTCTCTCTGCTAAGACAAGTGTACTCTTAATCCCCTTCATCTATTCCACCCATCCCCCACTGAAGTCTCCTCTGGTAACACTCTGTTCTCTGTAGTTAAGAGTCTGTTTTTCGGTTTGTTCCCTATTCTCTCCTGTGTTCATTTGTTTTGTTTCTTAAATTCCACATGCGAGTGACATCATGGTATTTGTCTTTGACTTATTTCACTTAGCATTTTACTCTCTAGAACTATCCATGTTGTTGCAAATGGCAAGATTTCATTCTTTTTTATGGCTGATTGGTTTTGCATTATATATGTATTTCTTCTTTTCCTCCTCTTCTTCCTCTTCTTCTTTTTTGTATACCAGTTCTTTACCCATCAATCTATTGATGGGCACTTGGGCAGTTTCCATACTTTCAGTATTGTAAAAAATGCTGCAATAAATATAGGGGTACATATATCCTTTCAAATTAGTGTTTTGGTATTCTTTGGACAACAACACAATAGTGCAATTACTGGGTTATATGGTAGTTCTATTTTTAATTTTTTGCATAACCTCCATAATTCTCTTCCAAAGTGGCTGCACCAGTTTGCATTCCCACCAACAATGCACTAGGGTTCCTTTTTCTCCACATCTTCACCAACATTTGTTGTTTGTTGTGTTTTTTATTTCAGTCATTCTGACAGGTGTGATATATTTCATTTTGGTTTTGAAATGCATTTTTCTGGTGATGAGTGATGTTGAGCATCTTTTCATATGTCTCTTGAGCATCTTTCACGTGCCTGTTGGCCATCTATAAGTCGTCTTCTTTAAAAAAGAAGATATTATTTATTTGTTTGACAGAGAGAGATCACAAGTAGGCAGAGAGACAGGCATGGGGAGGGGAGCAGGCTCCCTGCTGAGCAGAGAGCTGGATGCTGGGCTCCATCCCACCACCCTGAGACCATGACCTGAGCCAAAGGCAGAGGCTTAACCCACTGAGCCACCCAGGTACCCTCTGTATGTCTTTTTTGAAGAAATCTCTCTTCATGTATTCTTCCCATTTTTAATTGGATTATTTGTGGGGGTTGTTGGTGTCGAGTTGTATAAGTTCTTTATGCATTTTGGATACTGACCTTTTATCAGATACGTCATTTGCAAATATTCTGTCCCATTCAGTGAGTTGTTTTTTTAATTTTGTTGGTTGTTTCCTTTGCTGTGAGGAGATTTTTTGTTTTGTTTTGTTTTGTTTGTTTGTTTGTTTTTAGTGTAGGTCCTGATAGGTTATTTTTACTATTGTTTCCCTTGCCTCAGGATACCTACCTAGAAAAATGTTGCTATGGCTGATGCAGAGGAATTACTGCCTGTGATTTCTTCTAGGATTTTTATGGTTCCAGGTCTCACATGTGTGTCTTTAATCCATTTTGAGTTTATTTTTTTGTATGGTGTAAGAAAGTGGTCCAGTTTCATTATTTTGTATATAGCAGTCCAGGTTTCTCAATATTATTTGTTGAATAGACTGTCTTTTTGCCATGGCATATTCTTGCTGCCTTTGTTTGAGATTAATTGACCAGATATGTATGGGCTTATTTCTGGACTCTGTATTCTGTTCCATTGATCAATCTGTCTATTTCTGTGCCAGTTCTATACTGTTTTGACTACTACAGCTTTGTAATAGAACCTAGACTCTGGAGGTACTGTGATACCTCCAGTTTTGTTTTTCTCTTCCAGGATTACTTTGGCTATCCAGAGTTTTTTGTGGCTCCACACAAATTTTAGGATTTTTGCTTATTGTAGTTCTGTGAAAAATGCTATTGATATTTTGATCAGGATCACATTAAATGTGTAGACTGCTTTTGGTAGGATAGGCATTTTAATAATATTTGTTCTTCCAATCCATGAGCATGGAATGGCTTTCCATTTATTTGTATCATCTTCACTGCAAAAGTTTTAGAGTATTCAGAGTACAGATCTTTCACTTCCTTAATTGAGCTTATTCCTAGATATTTTATTATTTTTGCTGTAATAATAAATGGGATCTTAATTTCTCTTTCTGCTACTCCATTATTAGTATAGAGAAATGGAATGGATTTCTGTACATTTATTTTGTATCCTGTGACTTTATTGAATTCATGTATCAATTCTGGTAGGGGCTTTTTTCTTTGTTTTTGTTTTGGTGGAGTCTTTGGGGTTTTACATATATAGTATCATGTCATCTGCAAATAGTGAGAGTTTTACTTCTTTCTTACTAATTCGGAAGTCTTTTATGTCCTTTGGTTGTCTTAATGATCTGGCTAGAATTTTCAATATTATGTTGATTAAAAGTGGTGAGAATGAGCCTCTGTCTCATTTCTGATATAGAGGAAAAGCTCTAAGTTTTTTCCTATTTCATGTGATATTAATTATATTTTCATATAAATCCTTTATTATGTTAAGGTATGTTCCCTCTAAATCTACCTTGTTGATGGTTGGTTTTTTTTTTTTAAGATTTTATTTGTTTATTGACAGACAGAGATCACAAATAGGCAGAAAGGCAGGCAGAGAGAGAGAGGAAGAAGCAGGCTCCCCTCTGAGCAGAGAGCCCAATGTGGGGCTCTATCCCAGGACCCTGGGATCATGACCATAGCCGAAGGCAGAGGTTTAACCCACTGAGCCACCCAGGCACCTCTTTGTTGACAGTTTTTATCATGAATGGATATTGTACTTTATCAAATGTTTTTCTGCATCTGTTGAGATAATCATATGGTTCTTATCCTTGCTCTTACTGATGTATCACATGGATTGATTAATGAATACTGTACCATCTTTCCATCCCAGCAATAAATACTACTTAATTTTAGTGAATGATTCTTTTAATGCATTGTTGGATTTCATTTGGTAATATTTTATTGAGGATTTTAGCATCCATTTTTATCAAACGTATTGACCTGTAGTTCTCATTTTTGTAGTGTCTTTATCTGGTTTTGGAGTCAGGGTGGCTTTGGCCTCAGAATGAATTTCCTTCTATTTTTTTTTTTTTTTTTGAAAAGTTTGAGGAAAATAGTTAACTCTTTTCTAAATGTTAGGTAGAATTCATCTGTGAAGGCTTATGTTTTTGGGCTTCTGTTTTGGGGGAATTTTTTTTTTATTGATTCAGTTTCATTGTTGGCAACCAATTTGTTCAATTTTTTTCTATTTCTTCGTGCTTCAGTTTTGGTAGGTATGTGTTTTAGAAATTTATCTACAGGTTGTGTCCTGTTTGTTGTAATAAAATTTTTCATAATATTCTCTTATAATCCTTTGTATTTCTATGGTGTCAATTGTTATTTCTCTTCTTTCACTTCTGATTTTGTCTATTTGAGTCCTCTTTCTCTCTCTTTTTTTTAATGAGTCTGGCTAGAAATTAATCAATTTTGTTGATGTTTTTAAAGAACAAGTTCCTGGTTTCATTGATCTATTCTTCTGCTTTTTTAGTTTCTTTTTTTTTTTTTTTATTTTATTTATTTGACAGAGAGAAATCACAACTAGGCAGAGAGGCAGGCAGAGAGAGAGGAAAGGAAGCAGGCTCCCCGCGGAGCAGAGAACCCGATGTGGGGCTCGATCCCAGGACCCTGAGATCATGACCTGAGCCAAAGGCAGAGGCTTTAACCCACTGAGCCACCCAGGCGCCCCGCTTTTTTAGTTTCTATATCATTTATTTCTGCTCTGCTGTTTATGATTTACAACCTCCTGTTGGTTTGGGGTTTTGTTTTTCCTTTTCCAGTTCTTTTAGGTTATTTATTTGATATGTTTCTTGCTTCTTGACGTAGGCCTGGATTGCTATATACTGCCCACTTAGAACTGCTTTTTTTTGCATCCCAAAGGTTAGACCATTGTGTTTCTGTTTTCATTTGTCTCCATGTAATTTTTGATTTCTTGGATTTCTTGGTTGACGCATTAATTATTTATTTCCATGTTATTTAACGAACTTAATCTCCTGTTAAATCCATTTGTTTCAGTGTGTCATTCAAACACACTGTTTCCTTGTTGATTTTCTGTTTGGATTACCTATCCATTGCTATAAGTGATATGCTTAAGTTCCCAACTATTACTGCATTACTATCAATGAGTTCCTTTGTGTTTGCCATTAAATATTTATATATTTGGGTGCTCCCATGTTGGGTGCATAAATGTTTATAAGTGATATGTCTTCTTGTTCGGTTGTCCCTTAATAATTATATAGTATCCTTCTTTGTTCCTTATTACAATCTTTGTTTTAAAGTCCATTTTGGGGGGCGCCTGGGTGGCTCAGTGGGTTAAAGCCTCTGCCTTCGGCTCAGGTCATGATCCCAGGGTCCTGGGATCGAGGCCCACATTGGACTCTCTGCTCCGTGGGGAGCCTGCTTCCTCCTCTCTCTCTGCCTGCCTCTCTGCCTAGTTGTGATTTCTCTCTGTCAAATAAATAAAAAAAAAATTTAAAAAAATTTTAAAGTCCATTTTGGCCATTACAAGTATTGCTACCCCAGTTTTCTTTTCACATCCATTTGCATGACAAATATCTCTCCATCTCCTCACTTTCAATCTGCACATGTCTTTAGGTCTGAAATGAGTCTCTTGTAGACAGCATATGGATGAGTCTTGCTTTTTTTTATATTTTCTATCACCCTATGTCTCTTGATTGGACTACTTATTTTATTTATATTCAAAGTAGTTATTGATACACATGTATTTGTTGCCATCTTGCTATTTGTTTTCTCATTGCTTTTATAGATCTTTTCTATTCCTTCCCTTGTTCTCTACTCTCATTGTAAGTTGGCTTTCTTTAGTGATATACTTGGATTCCTTTCCCTTTATTTTTTGCATATCTGTTACTGATTTTTGATCTGTGGTTACCATCAGGTCTGTATATAACATCTTCTGCATATAGCAGTCTATATTAAATTGATGGTTACTTAAGTTTGAACCCATTCTTTACTCCCCACGTTTTAGGTATGTAATATCATACTTTATATCCTTTTATTTTGTGAGTCTCTTGACTAACTTTTACAGATACACTTCTTTTTACTGTTTTTCTGCTTCCTATTATTCTTACATTTATATATAGACTTTCTTTTCCTCTCAGGAAGTTCCTTTAACATTTTTTGTAGGGCTATTTAATGGTCAGGAACTCCTTTAGCTTTTGTTTGCCTGGGAAACTATCTTTCCTTCTATTCTGAATGATAGCCTTGCTGGGTAGTGTTCTTGGCTGCAGATTTTTTTTAATTTTGGCACTTTGAATATATTATGCCACTCACTTGTGGCTTGTAAGATTTCTGCTTGAACATTAGTTGATAGCCTTATCGAGTTTTTCTTGACTGTATCTCTTTTCCTCTTGCTGCTTTTAAAATGCTCTCTATATCACTACTTTTTGCCATTTTAATTACTATGTGTCTTGGCATGGACCTCCTTGGGTTGATTTTGTTGGGGGCTCTCTGTGCCTCCTGGATCTAGATATGTGTCCTTCTCCAGATTTGGGAAGTTTTCAGCCATTATTTCTTCAGATACATTTTCTGCCTCCTCTCTCTCTTCTTCCTCTGGGATCCCTATTATGGTTGATAGACTGGCTTAGTTCCTTAAGTCATTACCATTTTGCAATTTTTTTTTTCCTCTCATCTGCTCAGCTTGATTACTTTTCATTATTATGTCTTCCTGATTAGTAATTCATTCTTCCTCTGCTTTGCTTTTTATTCCATCCAATGTATTTTTAATTTCAGTTATAGAATTCTTTGTATGTTTTCTTTGTTAAAGGTCTCCCTGATGTTCTCCATTCCCTTCTCAAGCCCCGTGAGTATCTTTGTGATTCTATTTCCTATATTCATTTCATTTAGGTTTCTTGCTGTACTTTTGTCCTCTTCTTTCATTTGGGATACATTCCTCGGTCTTGTCATTTTGTCTTACTTTCTGTGTCTGTTTTTCTGTGTTAGGAAAGTCATCTTTCTGCTGTTCTTGAAAGTCATGGGTGGGATGTGCACATGAACAAGCTGTTCATGGGAGGTGACTAGACACAACTGCCACAGAGACCAAGCCCCAACAAAGTGTGCAGTTGGGAGATAAAATTTTGGCAAGATTTGCACTGGTCTTCTGGGGAAGGGGACGCATAGCATTAGGACTGAGGCAAGTCCAGCTGGTGGCACTTGGGCACAGTGTAAGCAAGTTTTATAGTAAATGCTGGCACCACACTGGTTCTTGCAGGTGCCCTCTGTTTATGTTGCAGAGTGAGGGGAATGGCACTTGCCAGCTCCTTTGTCCCTGAAGAAGTCTCCTGGTGAAATTTGTCCCACTAGGACATGCTCTTAGATGAGTAAATAATTCTCCCTTCTCTATATCCCAAGAGTTTTTCAAATTCTAAGCTATATCTTTGCAGGCTGTTTGTCTCTTTAAGAACAGGATGCATTGGGGCGCCTGAGTGGCTCAGTGGTTTAAGCCTCTGCCTTCGGCTCAGGTCATGATCTCAGGGTCCTGGGATCGAGCCCCGCATCAGGCTCGCTGCTCAGCGGGGAGCCTGCTTCCTCCTGTCTCTCTCTCTCTCTGCTTGCCTCTCTGCCTACTTGTGATCTCTCTCCCTGTCAAATAAATAAATAAATTCTAAAAAAAAAAAAAAAAAAAAAAAGAACAGGATGCATTATGCTGAGCGGAATAAGTCAATCAGAGAAAGACAATTATCATATGATCTCTCTGATACGAGGAATTTGAGAGGCAGGGCAGGGCGTTGTGGGCAGTAGGGAAGGAAAAAAATGAAACAAGATGGGATCAGGAGGGAGACAAATCATGAGACTCAATCTCATAAAACAAACTGAGGATTGCTGGGGTAGGTGGGAGGATTGGGATAAGGTGGTTGGGTTATGGACATTGGGGAGGGTATATGCTATGGTGAGTGCTGTGAAATGTGTAAGCCTGATGATTCACAGACCTGTACCCCTGAGGCAAATAATACATTATATGTTAATTAAAAAAAAACAAAACAAACAAACAAAACAGGATGCAGCTTCCTTGTACCGTCTGGTCTCTCCTGGAGCTGAGTCTGCTAATTTTTAAAGTTCAAGGCTTTAAGTCCCACTTGTTCTAAGAACTCAAAAAATTTAGCTTTTCTGGTTTTCAAAGCCAAATGCTATGGGTCATCCCTTTGTGGGGCCCCTGGTTTGAGGGTCTGTTTCTCTGCCCTCTCTGTGTCCATGGCTCCTCCTATGAATGGCTTGCATGTGCATCTCACATCTCATCATGTCTCTATCCTCCCTACCCTCTTTGATGTGGCCTCTTCTGTACATTTAGTTGTGGAGTTTGTTCTGCCAGTCTTTGGGCACATCTTTCTGGAAAATTTACACTCTGTGAGTGTGATGTGGTTGTATCCATGGGATGAGGTGAACTTAGGGTCCTACTCTACCATCTTCCCCAGAAGTGCCAACACTTGTTATTTTTTATCTTTTTGATAATAGGCATTCTAATGAGGTGCTATGTCACTGTAGTTTAGATTTGTATTTCCCTAATAATTAGTGATGTTGAACATATTTTTATGTGCCCATTAGAAATCTTTATGTCCTCTTTGGGTAAATTTCTATTTAGATCCTCTGCCCATTTTTAATCAAGTAGTTGTTTTATGAGTTCTTTATATATTTTGGATGTTAATCTCTTATTAGATATGTGATTTGTAAGTATATCCTCCCACTCAGGAGTTTCCCTTTCCATTTCGATGATGGTTTCTTTCACTGTGCAAAAGCTTTTTAGTTTGATGTCATCCCATTTTCTTATTTTTGCTTTTGTTTACTTTGTCTTTAAGTCAGAACTACAAAGATACCCGCTAAGACCAGTGTTGAGGATCTTATTGCATATGTTTTCTTTTAGGAATTTTATGGTTTCAAGTCTTACATTCAGGCTTAGTTGTGAGTTAATTTTTATTTATGTTGTAAGATAGTGGCCTAGTGTCATTCTTTTGCATGTGGCTATCCAGTTTTTCCAATACCATTTATTGAAGAGACTATCCTTTCTCCATATTATTAGCACCTTTTTCAAAAATTAATTATCCATATGTGTGTGGGTTTAATTCTGGACTCTCTAGTCTGTTCAGTTGATCTCTGTGTGTTTTTACACCAATACCATACTGTTTGGATTACTATAGTTTTGTAGTATAGTTTGAAATCAGGGAGTGTGGTATCTCTAGCTTTTTCTTTCTCAAGATTATTTTTGGCTGTTTGAAATCCTTTGTGGTTCCATGCAAATTTTAGAGTTATTTTGTATAGTTCTGTGAAATAGGGCAATGGAATTTTGATATGGATTAATTTGAATTTCTAGATTGCTTTAGGTATTATGAACATTTTAACAATATTAATTCTTCCAGTCTTTGAGCATGGAATATTTTCCCATTTACTTTGTTTTCTTTAATTTCCTTCATCACTTTCTTACACTTTTCTGTGCATCTAGAGGTCTTTTGCCTCCTTGGTTAAATTTATCTGTAGGTATTTTCTTACTTTTTTGGGAACAATTGTAAATAGGGTTTTCTTAAATTTTCTTTCTAGTAATCCTTATTAGTGTTTAGAAACATTGCAGATTTATGTATGTTGATTTTGTATTCTGCTACTTCACTGAATTAATTCATTCTAATATTTTTTATGAAGTCTTGAGTTTTCTGAATAGTATCATATCATCAACAAATAGGGACAGTTTTATCTTTTTTCCCCCCAATTTGGGGGAAAATTTTTTTTTATCTGATTATTGCAGCTAGATCTTCTGATACTGTGATGAATAAAAATGGTGAGACTAGGCATCCTTGTCTTATTCCTGATTTAGAGGAAAGTCTTTTAGTTTTTCACCCTTGAGTTTGATATTAACCGTGAGTTTATCACATATAGCTTTTATTATGTTTAGATATGTTCCCTCTATACACACTTTGTTGTGGATTTTATGGATATTGAATTTTGTGAAATGCTTTTTTCTGCATCTATTTGGATGATCATGATTTTAATCCTTCACTTTGTTAATGTGGTATACCACATTGATTGATTTGTATCCTTGCATCTTGTATCCTTGCATCTGTGGAAGAAATAAATCTGTTCTCAGCTGGGTGTGCCACTCTCTCTAGAAAGTTATAAGGATAGTTCCAAAGTGACATATGTTTGCACCAAACTTAGCAAGCTAGGACAAGTTTGCAAATATGGTGCCTGCCCATGTTTCCATCTCTGAAAAAAGAAAAAAAAAATCCCACATGGTTTTCTGCCTTTTCGAGCAGGTACAATACGATTAATAGAATCTTAAGTCCTTCGCATATGATCTAGGTACTTTTCAAATTAGTATTTTGGTCGGTCTGCACGTGAGTGAATCTGTGTACATGCTCTTTAAAAGCAGATACTCTATTCCCTATATTTCTGTGGTTTTCCTGGAACCTGTTGGGTTTCAAAGCCTACTGTTTAGGGAGCATGTCTCCTTCATTCAGAATCTAAGTGTGCCTGACATGGAGCACAAATACCCCCACTCCTCAGGAAATATCGCATGCTTCTGAGATCTCTCTCAATTATGTAGCACTACACCTGGGGTGGAGTGTTTTTTGGTGAGACAGTGTCTCTGCCTCTCCTACCCATCTTGATACTATCCCTTTTGTCCTTTCTATGAAGGCTTTGTTTTTCCAGTTTTCTGGTCCTTTTCAGATGAAATTATTCCACATATAGTTCTATATATTAATTTAGAATATATTTTTATATATAATAGAATATATTCTATTATATATGTTAGATATATGTTAATGTTAATTATATAATATATAATTATATATTAATATAATATATAATGTTAATGTTAATATGTTAATGTTAGATATATCTAACATTATATATGTTAGATATAATAAAATACATTCTATTATATATTCTATTCTATTATATATAATGTATAAAATATATAAGAATAGAATGATAATTATTCTATTATTCTAGAATAATAGAATATACAATATAATATAGAATAATAATTATTATTAAAATAATATATAATAGAATAATAATTATTCTAGAATAATAGAATATATAATAGTATATATATATATCTAATATATATAATAGAGTATATTCTAAATAATCACTCTCTTTCTTCAGTCTTAAAATCCTTGGAAGTGAGTGAGTTCAGGATCCTCTGGTGTGGCCACTTGAACCTCTCCTCCTGTTTTGTGATTCTTATATTTGAGAGTTCAGGTTTACCATAAGTCTAATATCCTACTCTCAAAATTTAATATTGAATTCTGTTGGAACTTAAAAGCAATGTGTGTTCTTTAATTTTTGGAGTCAGAATATTTTAAATATTAAGTTCATATTAGACTATAACTTGTTTATGCTTGAATATTAATTTCACTCATGAGTAGATATATACATTTTCAAATCAATTTGTAGTCTTCAGATGTACCTGGCAGCTAAGATTTTGGTAACTTTTATATTGGATTACAAAACACTGAGATTCAGAATCCATTGACACCTTTAATTTGCTATTGAAATGGAGGAGAGGGTAAGCAAGCAGTAGAGGGGAAAAGAGAAATCAGAAATCTTGACTGTTCAATATTATAAGGGCCTGCAGAAATGGAATGTGGTGATAGGACATTGTAACTTTACATAACAAAATTTGACTACTCAGAGTTCTAATAGGAGTGCAAAGTTATTGGAATTGAATTGACATATTATAAAATAAAATGTTATTAAGTGCCACTGGAAGCTTCTCTCCCTAATTAAATATTTGAGTGTATTTATTACATTTTATTGAGTTGTGAGGAAAGAAAATTATTCAGAATGATCTGAAATCCAAACTATGTGAGCTTCACATTTTTGAGAAAGATTTTATTTATTTATTTGAGAGAGAGTGAGCCTGAGTTGGGAAAAGTGCAGAGAGAGGGAGTGGCAGACTCCCTGCTGAGCAGGGCCCTTGATAAGGGTCTTGATCCCGGGACTTGAGGATCATGACCTGAGTCAAAGGCAGACATTTGACTGACTGAGCCACCCAGGAACCCCTGGAGCTTCACATTTCTTATTTGTAAATAGATGTGAGGGTGTTTACCATATATCATATGGTGATAAAGACAAAGTAACAGAAGACATACTGGTAAAATAAACACTTGGCAAAACAAAGTAGTGCCTTCCTGGAATATAGTAAATGCACAGTAAATGGTTGCGATTATTAGAATATAAACCTTTAGAGTAAATATGGGTTATTGGATATTTAACTGATTTGTTTAATAAGTGATAGAGGGAATCAGGCATTCCTTATGCAACAATCTAGCTTAACTCTGACTCACACATCAAAATCAACCTGTGCCTAGGAGAAGACCCACTAACCTACTTTGGGAACTTTCATTTCTTGATTCTACAGAACATATTCAGATGAATAAAGAGAGTTGTCTTACTCTATCCTATTCTGAAGCTTAATCATAAACTCATATGCCTTTGTAGGCCCCACGCTTTCTAAGCACTGATAGTGCATATTTAGTTGTAATCCACCCAAACAATGTAGAAATGATGAAAGATCCAAGTCTCTGCTCACTCTCTTTCTTCGGTCTTAAAACCCTGCTCTTATCCTACCTGTATCTCACAAAATACTGCCAGTCCCCAAATGCCACTTTCTTCAAATACATTTCCTGTACATTTAATCTGAATTACTAAATTTTCAAATGGTCCCAAACCCTATAATTATAGTAATGTATCAAGATGCCAGGTAAAAGAGGAATACAACAATTTTCTATGATAATGAGAGAAGTAGCAACTTAAAAGTTTATAAGTACAGTATATCTAATTAGTGCTTCTTGACCAGGGACAATTTTGTACCCTAGAGGACAGATTACAAAATCTGAAGACACTTTGCTTGTCATCCTTGAAGGGGGAGAGGGCGCTACTGGCATCTAGTGGGTGGAAGCCAGATATACTGCTAAACATCCTATGATTGACAGCACAGACTTCTAGAACAAAAACTTAGCCTGTCAAAATATCAATAGTGCTGAGCTTAAGAAACCCTAGTTTGAAGCAGAGTATCAATACCTCATTTCTCTGACTCACTACTGAAGGACTGAGTGTAAAAGTGTGCTGTTGGAATGGCAGCAGTTCTTTGTCATTACAGCTGATCACAGGGAAGGCTTTCACTGAGTGATAGAGCATAGCTGCCACAGCAGAGAAAAGACTCTGGTGGTAAACATTTTCTGTTCTCCTTTTCTGAGGCTGCTGTTAAAGTTTAGGATAGCTTCCAAGAAGTTGGACATATTATGGGAAAGAGGTGCTCAAGACCATAGCAATTTTTGGCTGTGATTCTAAAACTTAAAATTTTTAATGTGATTTTTTGGTGACCTAATAATAAAGCTACTACCATTAATAAAATAGCTACCAATTTCAGGAATTTTACATGTGTTATTTAATATTCATAAGAACTCTGAAGTAGGTGCTACTACTTGCATTTCACAATACTCTGTTTATTCTCATATTTACTTTTTTTCTTAATAAACTAATAGCTGGGGCACCTGGGTGGTTCTGTGGGTTAAAGCCTCTGCCTTCGGCTCAGGTCATGATCTCAGGGTCCTGGGATTGAGCCCCGCATTGGGCTTTCTGCTCAGCAGGGAGCATGCTTCCTCCTCTGTCTCTGCGTGCCTCTCTGCCTACTTGTGATCTCTGTCTGTAAAATAAATAAATAAAATCTTTAAAAAAATAAACTAATGGTTGTTCCTAAGAAAAATGTTATTTTATATAAATCCTTGTGCTTTGTTAATCATCATCATCATCATCAAGTGATGGTGGTAATGATCATGCTGATAACCATGAAGCTTCTCCGCATCCTCCCATGCTTGAAATGCAGTGAATTCTGTTTACAATATTATTTCTTATTCTAAATGACTCACCTCTATTAACTCAATTTAGTTTTTCCATTACACTATGGGAGAGATAAAGATTAGAATAATAATAATAATAGTAATAAAACATACAGAAATATGTCTCAAATCACCTGGCTTCTCACGTGGTAGGGCCAAGTAAGTAGTAAACAGTCTGAGTCAAGAGCCTCTGATTGGAGTCACTCTGCAATAGAGAAATATTCTGTAATTGTTTATCAGTATTGTTTAGATATGAATCATATAATCTACTTGAAGAACATCCAAGAGAGTCAGGGAGTATATAGTGATGCAGTCACACATGAGGATGACTGGCTGGCTGCCCAGAAAGATCTCCACTCTATTTCTTAACTTAATCCTTTAGTTTAAGTCCAGAAGTCATATCAGACTAAGGCAGTCTAATCTGTGAGCATGAGGGTCCCTTTTTCTCTGAGATAGTTGCAGATAAATCTAGTTCGATGTAATAAACCAGAATAACAATACAATTTGCTTTCAGTGGGAGATAAAATAGAGGAAGGAAACCAATGCACATCTCTTCCTCCAAGTACTGAGTAGAAAATGACAGACTTCATATTTGAAGATTTATTGGTGAGCATACAATTAAATTAGGAGTATAAATAATAGGAATTCCATATTTAATATTACCATATTAAATTGGCCTCAGAAGTAGCTCATCACAATAGGTTATGATCAGATTTCATGGCGGGGAATCGATTCTGTTTGTAAGGTAATTTGTAGTGTAATTTCATTTTGATACAGTGGTATTAATGTTATTAGTGATATATGATTATATTTAATTTTTATAATTGTTAATTCTCTAGTTATTATAGTTGTTATTTCTTCCATAAACACTACTATATTTAAATGCCACAATTATTGATAATTTAAGTAATTAAGCCATAGATCTAGGCACAGCATTTCTGTAGAATAGGATAAACAGAGTATCGGGATTTACTTACTCTTATGTTACTGACCTATAGAAATGATTAATAGGTGGTATTTTAATTAATTTGTTCAACACTTTCCCATTTGTGGATAGAAGTCCCATTTCAACTTTCAGAGTTATAGTTGGGCACATTTTTTAGGTAATTTCATTTATCATTTGTCCATATCAGAAATTATACTTTGTTTTATAGGTATAATAACCAATAGGATGATGGTGATGATGATTAAATTTCAGATATTGCTTTATAATTTCACAGTCTTCATATTAATTTGTTCTTTATGACTCTGTGACTACTTAAGTTACTGTCTCCATTTCTCAGATGAGGGAAAATAAAAAATGCTAATCTAAGTTTGATAATGTTCTCGATCAGTGGACTAATTAAGAGAGATTGTCAGGTTTTGGATTTAGGTTTTCTGAATCTAAAGCCTACCAACTTTCGTGTTTCCTTTCTAATAAATGCATTAAAAAACAGCTGTGTAGTACATCTACACATGTATTACAAGTACATGTCCAGTGCTTTTTGTATATTTTGTGCAAAAAATATATATAATCTATCTTCTCTTTATGTAGTTTACAACTCTAAATGGATTAGAGAATTCAGTGACATTAAAATTGATATCACCATATTGAAGAAACTGTAGTCACATTATAGAGTAAAGGAAAGGGAAATGTCTAAATATTTTATAAAAATATACTACAAACATTGCTGTAGGCTGAATATGTGTGCTATTCCAAAATTCATATGTTGAAGCCTAATCTCCAATGTTATATTTGGAGGTGGGGATTTGGGAAGATAATTAGGTCATGCTCGTGGAGTGTTCATGAGACACCAAATCTGCAAGCACTCTGATCTTAGACTTCTCAATCTTCAAAAAAATTTCTGTTGTTTATAGCCACCCAGTCTGTAGTATTCTGATGCGGGAGCCAGAACAGGCAAGGCATACATTCACATATAAATGTGTGTTTTTAAATACCAGATTTTCTTGAAAAATATTCCATTGTGGAAATAGGTCATAGTGATGACATTTCCCTTATATAAAAATGTTTACCAAGATATTTTATGTGCAATAAATATTAATCTATGAACTTCTATATGCCAAATACTGAGTAGAAAAGTGTTCTGATTATAGATAGCTACATGGCCAGCTGAGTAGATCTAGGTTACTGCTTTAATCAATAATACATAAGATTATCTGGATATAACATAACAAAATAAAAAATATTTTTTAATATCCAGGTTCATAACATGAATGGGAAATCTACAGGTCCCAGAAACAACCTTGGTATTAAAAGCCACATCCATAACCACAACTTTGAGATGTTGCCAAAGTAATCCAGTGGTCTAGACACTGGTTTCAACTCCTTCAGTCTCGAGGGGAAAAATAAGTTTGGAAGCTTACTTACAAATGAAAGATATAATCTCAGATCCAACTGAGTTTGAGAAGAAAGCTGGAAGCTTTGAAAGTCTGTCCATTCAAAACAAAGTCTTGGTGGCCTAGAAAGTGTCTGTCCAATGAACTGAAGAAGCAGTAAGCAAGGTTACTTTGTTGTAAAGCTCTCAATGTGAAGAAAAAGGACCTTGGTGATGGATAAATTAAAAATGCATTTTTTTAAGTTTTAAGTTTGATTTTTTTTATTTTTTGCATGTTCCACATGGGGTAGTAAACCCAAGTAAAATTTCACCCTGTCTTAAAATCTGCTTCCCAAGAATCAGACTCTGAGTTCAATATGTAGAGAAAGTATACAGGGGAGTGCTTTCAGGAACACATATAACAGAGTGAGCAAAGACATGGAGAGAAATAGTGGCTTGTACTCTGAAGGGATGGTCCTTCAAAGTTGTCCTCAGTAGTGAGCAACATTGGGTCCCCATATTGAGAAAGAAGGCATAACTTTGGGACAGGTAGATTGTTTTAGCAGAAGGAAAGAACTAGGCTTGAGCTGTAAACAGAAATTCTCTTGGCTGCTGAAAGAATACTTACCTTAGTCTTGGAAGTAATGTGGAGGACTTTGTATAGTCTTCACAGTGTTCACCACAGTTCTTCATATGGTGTTCTGATCTATGGGCTTTTATAAGAAAGATTAATCCCATTTGGAACTTTACAGAATGTTTGCTTTTTTTCTGGAGAAACATTACAGGGGAAAGAGGAAAATGCCTATAGCTCTTGTAGCTTTTTATGCAATAGCTGATCTCTGGACCACTACTGATACTTGTCATCCCCTCCTGTACTACCCCTTCCAGATTCTTCTCACTTTTAAGTAGCTCTTCTGAATGTCTTCGTAGCTACTGTGCTAGGGTGACCCAAACACTCATCCCTAAATTCCTTCATACTGTATAATTCTCAATCTGTCTACTGCATTTGTCCACTTAACATCAAAAATAGACACAAAAATACCAAGAGATGTTAAATGCATTCTTCCTTGAAACTATTCTCAGCTTCATCTTCTGATTATCATGGTCAATTACTCACACCCAAATGTCACTTCTTTTCTTGCATGATTGTCACATGGCACAAGGAGCCAAAGTAACCAGGAAGAAGGCAGGGCTTAAAGTTCAGTGAGTCTCTCGCTATATTTCCTGGTAAAAGAGTTTTCCTTCTTGGAACCAAGACCCCTAGATGGGCATTCATTCCCTGGATTTTGGGGAATGGAAACATAAATTCCCAAATGGGTAACTAGAAATGATAATAAGCAAATTCACTCCAAGTTGAGCCTTAGGTGCTCAGACATATATTTTACTTCAGAAGATACAGCGCCACAAAATGATGATTGATTTAGACTGCATACTGCCTCCTAAAGAATAGTGCTCTACTTCCCTATGACCCTGCAATTGCACTGCTGGGTATTTACCCCAAAGATACAGATGTAGTGAAAAGAAGGGCCATTTGTACCCCAATGTTTATTGCAGCAATGGCTACGGTCGCCAAACTGTGGAAAGAACCAAGATGCCCTTCAACGGATGAATGGATAAGGAAGATGTGGTCCATATACACAATGGAGTATTATGCCTCCATCAGAAAGGACGAATACCCAACTTTTGTAGCAACATGGACGGGACTGGAAGAAATTATGCTGAGCGAAATAAGTCAAGCAGAGAGAGTCAAGTATCATATGGTCTCACTTATTTGTGGAGCATAACAAAGAACATGGAGGACATGGGGAGATGGAGAGGAGAGGGAGTTGAGGGAAGCTGGAAGGGGAGATGAACCATGAGAGACTATGGACTCTGAAAAACAACCAGAGGGTTATGAAGGGGCGGCAGGGGGGTGGGGGGGGTGGGAGGTTGAGGAACCAGGTGGTGGGTAATAGGGAGGGCACGTACTGCATGGAGCACTGGGTGTGATGCCAAAACAATGAACACTGTTATGCTGTAAATAAACAAATAAAAATAAATATTAAAAAAAAAAAAAGAATAGTGCTCTATTCTCCCAGGTGTCCTCTCCAAGAAGACATTTTAGTATTATCTTCAATAGCCATTCTGTTTATCTGGATTCTGAGTAGTGTGGTAAATTCTATGTCCAGTGGTTCCTATGAAAACAGACTTACATGTTGACATATATTTACCCTGAGGGAGAGGCAGTGGTGCAACAGTAGTGACAACATGAGGTCTGGGCCACCTGCTTCTGCAGAATATTTTGTCCTCTTATACTGGTTTTGGCTGCAATTGAGTATACTACTTTTTACGATGTATTATTGCTGGACCTGTCTAAACCAATGATTTGGATTGTCTGAGAGATCTCAGCTTATGATGATTGGTTCTGACAGTGTAGTCTTATGGTATCTAATGACCATCTACTCTGTTTCTACCAGAACCTCCTAGCATGCTGGCAGATATTTTTAATAATAGAATATGATTCTTTATTGTAGATGATATGAATTATTCCCAGCATCCTAGTGGTCTGTGTTGTTGTTGTTCTCTCAGAGATTGTCCAAAATTCCACTAAAGGATGACATCCCTTGTCATCATGTATGTATTTAATACTACATAGTTTCCTGGATCATAAGTTTTAAACAATTGATTGCTTACATCATGGCATGAAATTGTTGCAGAGGCATTTCCTGCTCTGAGCCCATGTCAAAATGCAAACTCTCCATGTCATTTGGTAAAGGGGCCAAAACAATATTTCAAATGTAAGTATCTGGACTCTGGCACCTTAAGATGCCTATTAGTAATTTTGCTTCCTTTTAAATAGTGGGAATTATGAGAGACCTGAAATATATGTTTTTCTTTATTTTTGAGGAGAAATCTTGGTAGGCCCCAGACCACTGGACCCTTAGAAACCTCACCAATGTACCAGGTTCTTAAATCTTCAGAGTGGTTTTGTCATACCTTCCAGAGTGCTTTGTGCATTACAAGTCCATTAATGTACCCTCCCCTTCTTCTCAATTCTGATTACGTAATGTTATTGAAATTGGAATTTCTTTAGAATGTTTAGGTGGTCCAGGTCCCTTGAAACTGTATTATGACTGACAGGGGAGGAGGCAGCTACAGTTAGACTACCATATGCTTCTGCGAAGTTTGCAATAATATGATATGATCCTCCAGAATCCATCTGATGTTTTAAGAGTGCCAGAGAGATTCTTTAGTAAAAGGTGAATTCAATGGGGGTGCAATGAAGGTTACTATCGCTACATTTTGTACATATTTAAATGTGTTATTAATTGCTGCCTTAGGATAACATTTTATTTACTTTCTTTAATAGTGACTCTCTTACCTGGTCATATCTAGATGCCTCTGCTTGAACTCTTCTGTATGAGAGATATTACCCAAGGCCAAGGAATACTTCTGTCAGTAGACTTCCATCAGTGACTCCGTATATCCACTCCAACTATATATTCTAGTAAAATAACTGTGAAATGGGTCCATGGGCTCAGTGGAAGTATAGATATTTATAACAAGGCTAGATTCAATTTATCACCTCTTCTACTGTAAGGGGCCGGGTGTGCCACGATAACACTTTTAGTCCATAGGTCTGTGTTTCCCCACAGTTCTTGAAATATCTGTGTATTTTCATTTCTCTAGTGTATTTTTATCCAAGAGAACAGCCATAGGTCTCTTTGTGGGAAGGTGGATAAATCCTAACTGTATGTACTTGTTGTGATATTACAGTTTCCTTCCCCTTGCTAACTTGGTCTTTCCATCAGTCAGTGCTATACCAGTTTTGAAAACTGGCTGTAATCCAGAATCTGAGAAAGAATAATTATTTTTTATTGCACCAGCTGCCCTCCACCTCCAGATCATCCATAATTTATTATTTTGATTGTATAGATTGAGAAATAGCATTGCTGGCTGTCTCTATGACATTTTGATTTTAGTAACCATCTTCATATCTCTCCACACATCTGTCTCCACTGGCTGCCATTCTGACCTTGCTGTTCTTATTAATTATATATCACCACCTGGCTTCTAGTATGTTGGGATCTTACCACCTCCTCTTATTATCAGGAAATCAGTATCTGTAGCATTTTTATGTCTTTCAAGCCATGAAACACAGAAGACATTCTCTATTGAGCTTCTCAAAATTGCTGGTGACCCTCTCAATAGGATATTCTTTATCACTTTCATAAATAGTGTCTTCCGGCTCTTCCTAAAGAACATAGTTTGCTAGTGGCTTTTCTGACCTTCATAATATATCCGCCCCAGCTTGTCACTTCTCTGAACCATTTTATTCTTACTTCCACCATTTTCCATTGTATCTCTTGCATTTTTACTTTATGTTGGGAAGGCCATTGCTTTTTCCAAGCTTCAGAGCATCAAATTAGCCTAATTATCTGTCTCCTCAGGACATATAGAATGTTAAATGCTGCATTAAGGGAGAGTAATTGCATTTCAATACACTCTCTTATCCAAATTTATATTCCACCCCCTCATATTCTAGCTCTCAAGATCTTGTCCCATTTATAATTGCCTAGCTCCTACCAGTACACATCCTACAGCTCCTTCAGTTTATAATGCCTTCCTTATTTTATAAGCCAACACATCCCTGGCTCCATTATAATTTAACCTTAGTTATAGGTCTGGCCACTATTGAAGATGGCTGTAAATTCAGAAAGGAGTTACACTTGTCTTGCAAGGCCAAAGCCTCTGCATTATCTTTTTAATATTTTTTTAAGATTTTACTTATTTATTTGACAGACAGAGATCACAAGTAGGCAGAGAGGCAGGCAGAAAGAGAGGAGGAAGCAGGCTCCCTGCTGAGCAGAGAGCCTAATGCAGGGCTCTATCCCAGGACCCTAGGATCATGACCTGAGCCGAGCCCGAAGGCAGAAGTTTTAACCTACTGAGCCACCCAGGCGCCCCTCTGCATTATCTTTAAGCAAGAGTGGAATGCTAATCTTATTAGAAACAAATGTGCTAAATCTGCTGGCCCAGAAAGTTCAGAAAATCTGAGTTTTCAGGTTCTTGAGCACATCAGCCCTTGTGTTTCCATCCCAAATCTGAGAACCCATTGTTTCTCAACCAGTTTACAAATTATGGCAAAACCAACACCCAAGGCTTTAGAATTTAACGTTGTGTGGACCCTAACTAAATCTAGTTCCTGATTTTCCTGACTTCCAGCTACAGAGATGAAAGTCTTTTTCTGCCAATGAGGCTGTTGGTTATCCACATTTTAACTTATTCTTGAGTATTACCTCACTCCTTGATGTCTTTATTGTGTTGATGGCACTGGGTGAGAGTCATATGATTTTATAGAATTTAGATTTAAATTTACTTAAATTTTCAAATGACTCAGAAATTGCACCTATCAGCATATTGCCTTCCGGCAATATCCCAAACTGTTACTGCTTACAGGGTGGGGGTGAGGGGTCCAGGTTTTTATATCCCTGCATTGGGTGTGTGCTGTACCCAGTGAGGAAATGCAAACTTAGATGATGTGGTCCTTTTGTTGGAAAGCTTCCTGGGGGTAAGGCAGAGAAATTTACTTGAAAATGTGTTCAGAACAGAAAAATTGCATCACATAAGAAACAAAACAGTGATAAAGTGAAAAGATAGAGGAAGCACAAGTGATGATGCCTCCAAAACTATGAAGTAATCTGAATGTATCTATACATTGTGTAGCTTTAAAACTGCTTAAGAGATCATCAAACAAAGGCATGTCGTAGTAAAAGAATAAGACATGAAGAAAAGCAATCAAATATTAAGAGGAAACAGACTATCTAAATGTGAAAAAATATATAGTTACCAATTAAAAACTTAATTGGCAAAATAAACATCTGAAAAGCAATTTGGTGACCTCGAAATAGACTTGAAGAAATTAACTTAAGATTAAGATCTTAATTTAAGATTAAAATCTTAAGTTTAAACTTAAGATTAAAATCTTGCAAAAATTACTGCGGAAAAAATTCAATATTTCAATCTCTTTTCCATTAGAATGATTTAATTTTTTTCACCAGAGTTAAAATAAACAGGAACAATACATGATTTAAATATTCAGTTTATGATTTTTGTATCGTGTTCTTCAGAAAATAAAGTGTTTTCCCATAATGGGTTATTAAAATATAAAAAGTATACAAACTTTGACCATTCGGATTTTCTTCCAGCATTATGTAATTTCTCCCCTTTTTATATTTAGAAAGAAATAACAGAATGGTGTTCTTTTACGGTCATCATCCTTGATCTTTTTCAGACATCTGTGTGTAAGATTGTATATTTATAATCTCATAGCAGCTTGTTAATTTTGCAAAAGAGAGTGTAAATGCTAGAATTCATAGTAACCTGAAACTTGTAATTTGCCCTTAATAGAGTTTGAGGTACCTAGAATCTACATACCTGATCTGGACTTCATATAACTCTATTTAATGATTTCAAAGAAGTAATTTAATTTCTATTTTTAAAAAAGAGATTCAAAATTGTGAAGTTGTCAGTTACCTTTTGTATCCCATTGTTTAAAATTTGCATGCTGAATAATGCACTTATTGCAAGTAAACATGTTTTAATTTTCCAAGTGATCCTAATTTCATTTATAGTTTAATCATGCACACACAAGTTTTATTTTGCTACTTCGTCATAAGTACAAATTCTCTAATTTCAAAAGTATATAAAACAGATTTAGCTGTATATCTAACTATAGTAGCCAGCTTTCAAGTTGGCCCAGGATCCGCACTGTTTGCTATTCATATTCTTGTGTAATTTCCTTTCCCACTGTATTCAGGTTGATCTGCGTGTTCAATGTATATGCTTTGTACTACTGTATATATACTGTATACTTTAATGATAGAACATTACTTTTGAATTTAGGTTATAAAAAACTGTGGTCTCCATCTTAGGGTTTCCCCTTCCTCCACGCTTCCCTGCCCCACCTCTCCCTCCTTCCTTGTGGAGAAAGTAAGTTGCCATGTTGTAAAAAGCCTTAATGAGACCTTCACAGGAGGAAGAGATAAACTCTCTGGTGAATACCCGTGGAAGAACATGTTGCCTTGCCAACAGACATGTAAGGGAGCTTACTATCTTAGACCAGCCTTGGGATGACTGCAGCACTGACTATTGCATTGTTTGACTAAAATCTCATGAGAAACCCTGAGGCAGACTTCTACATTCCTGATGCTCAGAAAATGAGACAAAATCAATGTTTTGTTTTAAGCTGCTAAATTG